>NC_045543.1:40507940-45307940 GCF_009769535.1 Thamnophis elegans
CTCTACAGGACAGTTTAGGTCCAAAAGGACCATCCAGGAACAGAAATATCAACAGCAATCCTGGAGCTCCAAGATTGCATGTTGTGTTGTAGCGATGTCAGCCCTGCCTTTAGCTTATTCAGGCTTATTGTTACATGGAGACTGGTTCAGTTTCTTGGTTGCTATATGTGTGGCTATGTTTTATATTATGTTTTGTATTATTTTTAAATGTTATAAGCAGCCCAGAGTCATTAATGTGAGATTGATAGCTATATAAATCAAATCAAATAATACATTAAATAAGTCAGAGCCAAGAGATGACAAGAGACAATAGAGGCCAGCAAATGAAATAAGATTAATTTTTTGCCATGCTCTGATTAGGAACAAGAACAACATCTAGTTCCCTTGCTTGCTCCAGACTGAAAATCTATATTTACAATTATTGATAAAATGACAGAGAATGTGTTAGAGTGGAGAATAGCTGTATTGTGAGAATATGCATTTCTTACAACCCTAAAGAAATCTAATTAATACCCAGAAAACCGTTTTATTTTTTTTTCTCAATAACATTAGCAATAGCAATAACATTTAGACTTATTTACCACTCCATAGCACTTTACAGCATTATCTGGGTAGTTGACAATAAAGAAGCATTATTTGCATATAGCTCCCAACAATCCAGGTCTTCATTTTACCAACCTTGGAAGGATGGAAGGCTGAGTCAACCTTAAGCCCCATCAGGATCAAACTGCAACTGCCAATTGTGGGCAGAGTTTGCCTGCAATGCTGCACTTTAACCACTGTGCCACCAGGGCTCCAAAAAAGATCAGTGGCAAACAAGGCGCAAGGCATTTACCTTTATATCCCAATCTGAAATATTTGGAATCAGCTGAGCTTCTGGGAAAGGAAACGGCACAGTTGGAAAGGGTTTCATTATGGTGCACCTGATCTGTTATGGTGGGAAGGAAGGGGAGCTTCTGAAAAAGGCAAATGATAATTCTAGTTATTAAGCAAGTTCATGAGTCTCATGTCTCAAATTGCCATAAGACTTTAAAGATCATGAGTTATACATAGAACCAATTGGAAAGGAGAGGAAGCTATTTAAAAATCCCATTCCAGTCAACATCTAGCATGATGCCCCATATGTAGTACTTTTCCAAAGTACTAGGGGTTAGCAAACCTTGGATAAAGTGGTTAGATTGCATCGGGGGAATTGCAACTGGCCAGGCGCTCCATGTCACACAGGCAGCACATTAAGAAACAGAAGTGGATCCACAAGTGACTTCAACGTATCCAGAACAAGACCAATTATTAGATTGGACCAAGCACCTATCAAAAATGCCTTTATCTTATCTGGACAGGGGATACATGGTTCTTTAGAATCATAGAGTCGTAGGGCTGGAAGGGACCTTTGACATCTTCTAGTCCAATCCCCTGCCCATAGTAGAAGATCTTATATCATGCCAGACAAATGGTTGTCCAATCTTTTCTTGAAAACCTCCAGTGATCGTGCACCTGCAACTTTGGGAAGTAAACTGTTCCCAATTTCCATATATTCATGCAATCTCCATGTAGATGTAGCCCTTAAAAATTTCCTTCCTTCAGTTGTCACTAATGTAGTGGTGTTTTGTATCTTTTACACTTACACACACACACACACACACACACACACACACACACACACCCCTTCTGAAAAGCAAAGAATTGTGAAGTATTAATGCTTACTCAGGGTTTCAATTTCCACTGAAAGAAGATCACTGGGGATTGATGGGATTTCAGTGATAGAAGATTTATTTACATGCATACACATGCTGAGCATAAGAAGAAAGTTCACAGTATCAGCATTCCAACAGATTCCTGCTCCCATCCGATTTCTAGAGGATTCCCTAGTGCCACAGGATTTCCTACAGAAACAAAGCCATCTGCCTTCTTTTTCATCTCAGCTCCATCACAGATTGACTTCCTACTGTGTGCTCACACCAAATTTGCTCCCTCTTCTTGATTAATAGAGAGGGTGTTGGAAAAGAAAAATAAGTTGCTTTATCATTCGTCATAAGTACATTTATGAGTCACTGATACAGTTACAGCTATCAACTGCTTTTAATGGGCATTATTGAATAGAATGGACATTGATTATTTTTTTTAATCACATCAACATCATGGGCTATAGACTTGATGGCCACCAGTTTTAGGAATGGAACTTGGCATTCTTTTCAATGCTTCCAATACATATGGAAAACATTATTGTCATCCATCATATATAGACAATGCAAAAGTTTTTTGCTATTTTTCATGTATTTTCCATGAATAAGAACAACGTAAAATGGATGATCTTTATGAAAACATTTAAGTGTAATGCTCGGGAAATCATTACATGAGCTTTTAAACATTTTTACATAAAGCTATGAATTTTTATTTTGAAAAATTTATTTATTTCACTATGTTCTATGTTCACTATATTATTTTGAAATTCACTGCGTTCTGCTTAGAGGGGAGTGAGGGAGAGAGAGAAAGAGAGGGAGGGAGGGAGGGAGGGAGAGAGAGCGAGAGAGAGAGCCCTGTGCTATTATTTTTAATTGTTACATTATTTATCATGTGTTAATATTTTACACTGTCCCTACACCTAGAGTGATTATTGCCTTTTTTTGCCCAGGGCTACCACATATTTTTCAGGGATTTACATGCATTCAATGTCTATAGTACAGAGCACAAAAATGTGTGTGTTTATTTTGTACATCAGGTTGCGTAAGTCCAGCTTAATATGATATTCCTGGTGTTTTGTATATATAAAGAGAAAGAGGCACTCTTGTGATCTTTTTTAAGCCTGCTGTCAAACATCAGCCATAATACTAATTACTGTTTTGAACAATATGCAGGTTGTATTACACGAATGGCTATTTTATGTGTGAAATTATGTCTGAAATATTTCTGCACCTATATTGGTTTAGCAGATCAATTGATGAAGTCCCTCTGCAACTAGGGATGGGACTAAGTGCCTTTAAATTGAATTGGATCTGTCTTTTTGTAAAAATGTATGGGGTCGATAGCCAGGCTGATTTTATGCCTTTTTTTTTTTGCTCTACAAAGGATTGCATTTGGGAAACATTAAATTAGAACTGAAAACCAATACTGATTTTCCAGGAGGGATTTGTGAGTAATATGTTAATATTTGCTGGCTCCTGTTTATATTTTCCATTTAGACTCATCTAAACAGAAATATTTTTTAAGAAATCATTACCTCTGAATGGTTTTTCTCTATGAAAAAAATCCTGCCTTCATTTAGTGGCTGTAAGCAGAATTATGGTGTGTCTTTTATTCTAGGCAGCCTTCACACCCTACAATAACCACAGGGTTCATAGTGCAAAACTGCTTCATTCGAGTATGTTAACCACATTTCTTGGATTGTTTTGGATCTCAATCAGGTTTTGAGCTCTTCCCCCTTAAACTGGGACCTAAAACAACAGCAGAACGTACTGTGTTCCAACCTTCTGTCTTTAATGATAAATGAGTCTAGTTCTGAAAATACAAAAAGATACAGGATTCAGCACAACACAGATGTTGCCATGGAGCCAAATGAGCTGCAACGGGAATGTGCTATTTGGATTGCAAAGGAATCTAATAATTGCTTCACTAAAAAAAGCAAAAGCAAAATATTAGTAATTGACAGGGTGGGATATAGGACAGACAAAAAAAATATTCTGACTATGGAGGAACTAGCATCAATTTGGCAAAATGATTATACTTTCCAAGGGTAACAGAGCGAGAACACAAAAACTGATTTCCAGCTGCAAAAATTGTACATTCATCCTTTATACCAAAAATCCCTTTCAATGGCTTGGAGAAATAATTCCTGTTAAGATAGCAGATTTGACAGCCTATCCAAGATGCTTGAACTGGCATTGTCAGCAATGGCCTCACTCTCAGATTTCCCTCTGACTTTCTCATCCTTTCTTCGGAGAGCTTTTAACATTTTGAGTGGCAGAACTAGCTTATGTATTCCTTGCTCTGATGCATATAAAGGTTTGCATGACAATGTTGCCCAGCCACCATCTTTCAAAGAACTGAGACAAGTACAAGTGCAGCCAAAACTAAAGGCCCAGCTGAATTGCACATGTCCTTAGAAACACTATTAATGCCAATAGTACTGGAGTTTTCTCCCCACTTTAGATCTCTTGAAACAGTTTTGAATCTATTGCTTGATAGTATCCTGGACTCTTTTTTTACAGTAGAATGCATGGAAAGAAAATAAAATGGCCTACTTTCATTATTACAGACAACTGAACCAATAGAGTGAGAACCTTCTAAATAGAAAGGCAGCACATAAATTGAGTGCATGAATGAATTTAGATAAGAAAATGTCAATAGATACTAAAGAACCAAAAACAAACTCAACATTATCTGCTTATAGTATATCTGTTTAAATCAATAACACCCTATTAATTAATTACCTGTAGAATCAGCTTCTTCTCTTATGCCTTAATTATAAGGAGTAGGACTCAGATTAAAAATATACTTTAAGTCATAGTGAAAATTATTAGTGCATTTCAGTTCTATATATTACAGAAGAGTCATCCCTGTGTTACAGATTATAAGCTTTTCCACCATTTAGTTAGCAAAGTTGAACAAATTAGTCTGCAAAATATATTGCCAAATCTTTTCGTTGTGGTGCCTTGCCTACTCTCCAATTTACTTGCAAGTGAGCACAACATATTATTTCAAACAATAATAGTAGGGCTTCAGATCAGTGTGAGGATCCTCATGAGAAAAGAGAGGATAGAGTTTGCACAATTCTTTTCTTCCTCCTGTTCTCTGTTTATCTCTAATGTTTATGAAATCCTGGAGATAGATAGATGATAGATGATAGATGATAGATAGATAGATAGATAGATAGATAGATAGATAGATAGATAGATAGATAGATAGATAGGCAGGCAGGCAGGCAGGCAGGCAGGCAGGCAGGCAGGCTGGCAGGCTGGCTTTAAAACCATTTTGACTTTGTGGGATTCAATGAGCATCCAAAGTAGAAAAGAAAAGACAGACAGACAAACATGCAGCCGGGTGTGTGTGTGTGTGTGTGTGTGTGTGTGTGTGTGTGTGTGTGTGTGTGTATTTTCCACCAGGGAGTCTTCTTACCCATACATCCGTATTTTCCCACTTGCTCACTATCTTCTGCTTTATTTCCTCTTTCTTCAAGCAAATTTCTCCCTAGAAGATTCTAAGGACGCAACCAATCTGCCTATGTAAAAGTACTGATATGTTTGTTTGTTTGTTTGGCTGTTTATTATCTGGATCTCAGCCAATCTGGCCAATATCTTTTATTTTGTTGACAGTTGCCGCCAGGCATTAGTTGCCTTGGCAATTAATCATCTTCATCTAGTCACTATTATAAGGTTCCTGACTTAGTGTCATTGTTAAGCTGTGCTTCTCCTCTGGTAAATTATCCTTAACTGCACCAAAACTGGTGACAATAACTTGTTTGGATGAATTCAGGTGTGTGTGTGTTTGTGTGTTACTTCTCCTTGTTCATGTTCAGATTGCTATCATTTATACATGTATACATCACACTATGCATGTAGTGGTATGCTCTAGCTAAGGAGAGGCAATTATAAATCACAACTGGAGAAGTCTATCTAGAGAATAAAACCTTGACTTTTGTGGAGTCATGACTTTCTGGCAATAAACCTACAGGAATTATCAATAGGTAACTGTATTCCTGGTCTCAGAGAGAGTTGGTTCTTTATCTCCTACTATAAATTCTGGAGAGAAGTCCTACAAAGAGTTTTTCATCTTCATCTTAAATTCAGTGTTATGCTATTGAGGGGTGAGGAACAGCTATAGTATTATTCATATTATGCAAATAGTTGCAGAGTAGGGAGTGATATTGTAATATGGAATCAAATTTACATGAAAGTCATGAACAGTAGTGCAGTTCATGGAGATTCATCCAATGGTACAGCCATTGCCTTGAGTTTCTAATTTTGGATGATAGTTTACAAACACTTCCACAATGATATTGCTACTTGCAATAGTGAAAAATATACAGTAAGTAATTCAAGATTGGACTGTTGATTCTTGGTATTTTCTGAACTTGATTTTATTCTTGCAAGGAAATATCCAAGAGCCCAAGAATAGTATTCATTACTGCCTAACTGTTATCAACTTTGCAGATTAACCTTTGGTCCAGCAGATCATTTAGAGAAGACTTTTATTTTCTACTTTGGATGCTCATTGAATCCCACAAAGTCAAAATGGTTTTAAAACCTAAATATTTAGGCGGCAGAAAATTTTGCCTTGTCATAGGGCTAGAAGGAAATGACCTTTAAGATCAGATAATATCCTGGTTGGAGATCAGGCAAATGAGTAGAATTGTTTTTAAATTACATGGAATATGTCACACATAATCTTGTGTTTCTGTTTTAGTAGCTGTCAAAGAAAACCATATTGCAGCCTGGATTCCTCCACTGAGCTACAGTGTCACCTATCCCAGATGTCCACAAATACTACTATCAAAAATTAATAGCTACTGCTGCTGTAATTTCTTCAGCACGTAACTTGAGGACCAGCTGCCATTGGAGATAGCAAAATGATGATGAACTGATATGCCACTTGATTTTCAACAACTCTGGTTGATAGTTAGCATCTTTCTCTTATAAGTACTGCTGTTGCTGCTGCTGTTGTTATCTTGCCTTTTCTTCTTCTTATTCCTGAAATGCCCACCACAAGATGGGAGATGCAGTACGGAACAGCTAACTATTGACCAATTTTACCCCATACTCCTGGGCAAGGAAAATTTACAGTCTTGATTCTATTCAGAGTATATAGTTTGTATAGAGATACAAACAGATAAGGTTGAGAAGTAATAAAATTGTTGCTGATGGTTTGCAAAGCAGTGGTATTTCCTATGCAGGTCCCATAAAGGAGCCATATGCTTTATTCCCTTGGTGGGAAAAGGGAACTTCATTGAAATGAATGATTGCAGCTCCTTCTCTTCCTTATCATCATCCCAAAAATAATAGTCCCTCTAGTACAGCACTTCAGGAAAGACAGGTCAATAGAGAAACACCTTTGTGCTGTTTTAATCTACTGAGGAAAATAAAATACTGCTATCCATTGGTAAATATATTAGAACAGAATTAATTATTGGAAGTCACAACTGATTTTTTTAAAAGCTGCTATAACTTCCCTAATGTTTCTCAATATGAAACACACATGTAGTCTTTTTTCTGGGGAAAACATACAAATAATGGCATTATTTAAATTAGTACTTAAATTATTGCTAAGAAGCAACAATGTATGTAGGGTGTGATTTTAACAAATCAGTATGACAACTATTAAGGTGCATTAGAAGCCTCTCCTGCAATGCCCATAAAACTGGAATTTCCATTGCACTGTGCAATGCTATCTTGGTTGTGGTGTTTTTAATGTGGATGTTCCTGCTAAAAACATTATATATACGGTATAGATACAAATCTGAGAATTAGAAACAGACAAGCATTGATGCAGGATTATATGAGGATTCCAGCATTAGGAAGAGAGTTGGACTAAGACCTCAAAGTCCCTTCCAACTCTATAATTCAATGAATTTATGAAATAGCATGAGAACATTTTTGGTGATTTTAAAACTTAGACTGAGGTATTGCTGCCCTATAGAACAGAACAGAAACAGTCTGATTGTCAACTTTCACATCTTTGGTTGATCTGGAGTCATCATGTCATGTCTCATTTCTGAATCTGGTGTTATTTGGGAAAATAAGAGTTACATATTCTGGGGTAATTCTTCCTTGAGTAATTAAAGTATCCCTTGGCAACAATTATCCCAGTGTCCTCCAATCCAGATCACAATCCATAAATCACAACTCACCACAAGTATCTCAATGCTGCATTTCCAGTTAGCCCTCCTGCTGTCCAGGACTTGTTCGAGAGGTTCAGCCCCATGATCTCACCCCCTGTCCAAAATGCTACGACGAAGCACCTGAGAGTATTTTGATTTTAGGAATCATCCTGAGCTACGGAAGCCAATGTTTCTCTTTATTCCCATGCTTAGTCTTCTTTCCTGCAGATGTGCCAGATGTCCTAGTTTCTCTATCCAGATGATGAGGGCCTTTTACAAAGCTGCTCTCAGCCACTGATTGTCTCTGTTATTGTTACCTCAAATCTCACACACTCAGGATAATGAGCTTATTTTTATTCACAAAGCATGTTAACCCTTTTATAAAATCTTTCTAGGCCTTTAGTGAACATATCTGTACACTCAGCAACATCTGATAAGTTGGCCTGTCTCCCACAAAAACAAATGGCAGAGTTAGGGAACTATAAATTATTTTATAACTAGGCATCTAAGGGGATCTTCCAATCATCCATAATTTTATTGCTATTTATGTCTTTCAATTATCAGAACCCATTAGATCACATTACAACTTCCATTTCAGTTAACAATATGTTACTTTACAATGCAAAAGAATTTCAGAAGTGCTCGGTTTTATCTGTATGTCACATAATACTATTTGTAGCCCATCAAATTCTTCCAAACTCCCAGCAGTGTATAACAGTAAAAACCATACATGAGGGGGGGGGGGGAACCCTTAAAAGTATCAAGTTACACAGTGAATTATCTCAGAACAAAGACCCTCCATAACAATTAAAAAAACAATATAAGGAATAACTAATATGATATCAACAATAGCTATTTTAAAATGAAAATGAAGTTGACTATCTTTCTCAGAACAAGTGGCATATTATATGTAGCCTAGCTGGATGTTGCTAAAAAGAATATTTCTGAAGGGGACAATCTAAGAATGTTCTGTTCTAAGTAGGTGATTTCTGTAATGGTTTGATTGACTAACAGCATCTAGGATTTTTTAATTTTTTTATTTATTTTGTCAAGCATGTATAAGATAGCAGATATAAGTATAAACATGATTATGAATACAGGAAATGGATATGAATAAGTGGGGACAGTAAGTCAGGGATGGTAGGCGCGTTGGTGCATTACCATTGATTGATGTCTTTATCAATTGAGTATTTTCATCAAATAATTTTAACTTTTTAGAAATTATGGTATATAGTGAATGAATTTACACTGAATATAAAAAGGTATGAATTCCATGAGGAAAAAAAATAAGGAAAGTATTATTAAAGTGGTTCAATTTAAATTCCTATATAAATAGGCACTAAAAAAATATCTTGGAATTATAATGGTTTAACAAAGATAAAAGACCTTCAACTTTAAAGCTCTGTTTTCATTAACATGACAGGGATTTGAAATATCATTTGCTTAGTTCTCCTGTAAAAAGGCACAATTGAAAATTAATTATGTCAAAATCAAAATTATGACCTTGGAGAAGAAACCCCAAGGATTAGTGCAAAGTCTTGCAAAATAATTTATAGGTTTATTTTTCAATGTGCAAATGCATTTCTAAGAATTTGACCTAGTTAGATGAAGTATGTGTAGAGGTCAAGGTAAAGAAAGTAATTGGAACTATCTTTTTTTCCTTTTCATTCAAAATGACATTCTGTGGTATATTTTACAGTGAAAATCTTTCTAGGCCAGGTAACCTGTGATGTTTTATGAGAAAAGAATTGTGGGAATAGCACTAAGATAGTTGAAAATGGAGAAAAACTCCAGAATGTATGTTTTAACTCGGTATTAAGTGTTCCTAGGAGAATTCCAGTAAACCTGTTTTGTATGAAAATAGGCTATGTTTCTACAATGGTAAAAATTACCAGCTGAAATTTTACAAAATGATTTTTTTTTACCAAAACATTTTTAAACACTTTTCTGGTTAGAAGTAAGTTAAATATAGTGAAAGAGCAAAAAAACAACAAACCTGAGATAGTTTTCATGAGAACAAACTTTGTCATTTTCCAAAATATAACATTGACTCTTCAGATTTAACAAAGTTATTGCTAGAAATCAGTGTTCTAACAACTCAATTTTTTGAAATTTGCAAATATTTTTGCTCTATTTTTAATTTCAGCTATGATTCAAGGATGTTATTGTATAAACAATTACTGTAGCTTTCTTTAAGTCTTGCAAATGAATATTTTGTGGACATACTTGGATACTGTAATACAAGAGCTTTAGGAAAGTTTACAACTTTACACTATGTAGTTCCCACAATGAGGGAGTGGATGGTAGCAAGGAGGGAGTATAAATTATAAAATGACATTATCTTCTTATCATGAATGGAGCTAATGAACTTATGTTTCAGCCCTTTTAAATAGAATCAGACTTTAACAAGTACATCTGTCATGTCCCTGATGCTACTTGTCTCGTCCTTGAAAATTCAATATTTGCATTCATGCTTCTAGGCTCTGGGGATCCCAGATCACCACACTGTCCCCATTGAAAGGAAATTTAAAAAAGGATCAATGTTAACTAGACCCTTTCAACAATTTCTAGGTGCTGTATCCTGTAGCACCATCTAAGTACGTTTTCTTATTACACAGGGAAAGAGAGGGAGAGAGGGAGGGAGAGAGGGAGGGAGATAATTAGGATACTAAATCATAGTGATTTAAGATGTTTGATTATTGCCTACAAAGCCCTACAAGGTGTAGACCTTGGTTAGTTGAACAATCACCTGTTTCATTCTTGCAGTATTGATATGCTCTGTTTTTCCTTAAACAATACTATTAGGACACCAGAAATGCACTTTCACTGTAGCAGTGCCTTCTGGAATGATGTTCACCCTGAGAGCCAGGTTTGCTGCTATTTGGACAGGCTATGAAGATCTGTCTCTTCATCCAGACCTTTGATAAGAGTGTGAGATCCCTTACTTCATCATGTTTAACATCTTTTATCTTTATTTTTTATATTTCATTGAATTTTTTTTTGTAATTTACTTGTTAGGTTTTTATTATGAGCTATCAGTCACTGAGAATCAGGTTTTATGGCTTGTCAGACAGGCACCCAGATGTTTAGATTGGATTTGACATTTTTGTTGACTTATCAAGTCCTTCCCATGGACATGGGACAGGCAGATGTTGTTTAACAATATTAAAGATATCAACACAGGATGTACACTATTCTAAGTAAAGCTGCCTTTTGCAATTGACAAATGGTGATTTTGTCAATGCCTATGGTGTTCAAACGATGCTCCAGATGTTTTGGGATTGCACCCAAGGCCCCTATTACTATTGATACTACTCTGATTTCTTATTATCTTTATCTTCAAAAAGACAAACATACTGAGTTAATTCCATCCCTTTTCACAGATGTTGGCTTACAGTCCCTGATCCCTCCTTCTGCTTTTATCTGGATATCTTCCAGTTTCGCTGAATCCTTCATAAAGTTTGGTGCACAGAACTAAATATAATATTCAAGGGGAACAAAACAAAATAGCAGAATTACTATTTTCTGTGTTTTGGAAAGGTTTGCTAAAACATTACAAAACAAATAAACTTTTTTGTTATCTTGCTTCAGTATTACTATGTACATTGTGTGTGTGTCTGTGTGTGTGTGTGTGTGTGTCTGTGTGTGTGTGTGTGTGTGTCTGTATCTGTGTCTGTGTGTCTGTCTGTGTGTGTAATTTTGAAGCAAAATATGTAACCATTGCCCAATACTGGAAACAAAATAATATCCCCTTGGACGAATTAGTGATAGAAAGTTTTTTGGATTGTGCAGAGATGGACAAATTAACACTAAAATTAAAAGATAAAGAAGAGTCGGAATATTATGAAATTTGGAACATTTGGTACAAATGGCTGCAAAACAAGAATAAAATTAATTAAGCTGAAAAACTGTGTGTGTGTGCGCGCGCGTGTCTGTGTGCGTGTCTGTGTATAAAAAGATGTGTACACATAGAAGCGAAATAATATATACATGTACAGGTATGATGACATAATAATGTTATATAATGACCATAAGGTATTGTAGAAGGGAAATAATAATAATAATAATAATAATAATAATAATAACTCCGCCGTTGCCGGTCCCAAGCCCAGATGAGAAAGGAGGAAGGTTGGGATCAGGTTGGCATCTGGTCCCGTAAAAAAACCCCCGCCAACCCATACAATATGGTGAAAAAAACGAATAAGTATTCCATACCGCATCGGTCGTCGCGCGGGTTAACAAGGGCCGCGGCGGATGTTGGGGTCCCTGGACATCCGTCGACAAGTGGGCTACAAGTGGACCAGCCAACAAAACGACAAAAATATAGTGCAGATGAAAACCGTGCCATAATGGCCTGTTACTACAACTCAGAGCCAGGAAAAAGAGGATATTTAAAGCGAATGTATGAATTATGGAAACAACAATATCCAGATTCAAATGTTAGTGAACAACGACTAGCAGATCAAAGGCGATTTATTATACGGAATAAAGTGTTTAGTGAAGTTGAACATGAGGAAATTCAGGCAAATTGCAAAACCCAAAAAACAATATCACAAGCGGAAATAACTGATATTCAAGACACAACTAAAGACACTATAGTAGAACTCCCAGAAGAAGCTCTCAGGGAGGAAATAACATCACCACCACTAGAACCAGTTATCACTGAACCAACTGATGAACTAACTCAAAAACAAAAAGAATTGAAGGATAAGATCATGGAGCATTTTCTGCTTAATGAGGAAAGGCAACGTTTACCATCACTAAAAACTGTGCCTAAGAAAATTTTGGCCCCTATCATGAAAATGGTTAATGCAGTGTTTTCAACAATTGAACCGGGATCCATCTTGGAAACAAACCAGTTAATGTACAGCGCAGCTGTAATAGTCACTAATGAACTAGGCATTAAAATTAAAGTACCTAGTCACACAACAGAAAAAGCATCAAAGCCAAAGTGGAAAATCCGTTTAGAACAAAAAATCAAAAAATTAAGGGCAGATGCTAGTAACTTAAAGAACATGCATGAGCAACGGCTGAAAAACAACAAAATCATAGATCGCCTAATCAGAAGATATAGATTGGATACAAGAAACATCAATGAAGCTGTAGAGATTGTAAAACAGCAGATAACAGCAACAGCTAGAAAAATTGAAAGGTATGAGGCACGAATCATCCAATATAAACAAAATCAGCAATTTTGATCAGACCAACAGCGTTTTTATCAAAGTCTTAATGTGAATGGTGACACCAAAAGTGAAAAACCAGAAAAACAGGCCACAGTTGAATTCTGGAAAGAATTGTGGGAAAATGCAAAGGACTACAACAAGGAAGCAAAGTGGATACATGACTTTGAGAAAAGCATTGGCAACAAACAAATGCAAGTATTAGAAATAACAACTGAGATGGTCAAAAATTGAGTTAAAAAGGTAAAGAATTGGACATCACCTGGAAAGGACCAATTACATGGTTTCTGGCTCAAATATCTGACCAGTTTACATGCAATATTGGCCAGGCAACTGAATGAAATTTTACAAAAGGGCCAAATTGATGAATGGTTGACAACTGGAAAAACATACTTGATTCAGAAAGATGCAACTAAAGGAACAACACCTGAAAACTACAGACCAATAACATGCTTGCCAACAACCTTCAAATTACTCACAGGCATTATTGCAGATAACATGATGGATTATTTGGAAACAAACAACATCTTGCCAATAGAGCAAAAAGGCAACAAAAGAAGGAGCAGGGGCACAAAAGATCAGCTCCTAATTGATAAAATGATATTAGAAAATTGTAAGAACAGAAAAACGAACTTGAATATGGTCTGGATTGATTACAAAAAGGCATTTGACTCACTGCCACATAGTTGGATCATAAAATGCTTAGAAACAACTGGCATTAGCAAAAATATTACATCCTTTACTGAAAAGGCGATGAAACAATGGAGAACTGAGTTGGCAGTAGGGAATGAGATCTACGGAATGGTTAATATCAAGCGAGGAATTTTCCAGGGTGATTCACTTTCACCTCTTCTCTTCATCATCGCAATGATCCCACTATCAGTAATCTTTAAAAAAATGAAATTAGGCTACCAAACAGCCAAAGAAGCTGAAAAAAGTTCGCATTTACTATATATGGATGATTTGAAACTCTATGGAAAGTCAGAAATAGAAATCCAATCATTGACAAACACAGTCCGAGTAGTCAGCACCGATATTTCAATGCAGTTTGGCATGGAAAAATGTGCCACTGTATCCATAAAAAGGGGCAAAATCACTGCATGTGAGGGAATTGAAATGCCCAATGGCCAATTAATTAAATGCAAAGAAAATGAAGCCTACAAATACTTAGGCATTCTGCAGTTGGATAACGTCAAGCATGGAGAAGTAAAAACTGTTGTCAGGCGAGAGTACACCAACAGAGTTAAGAAAATTTTGAAATCTAAATTGAATGGTGGAAATACAATCAAGGCCATAAATACCTGGGCAATACCAGTTATAAGATACACAGCTGGTATAGTTAACTGGACACAAGCTGATTTGGACCTTTTGGACCGAAAAACCAGGAAACTAATGACAATGCACTACAGTTTACATCCACGTGGTGATACTGATAGACTATACCTGCCCCGAAAATCAGGGGGCAGAGGATTATTACAAGTGAAGCAAACAGTTGAAGAAGAAAAACATGCACTGGCTGATTATTTAAAAGAAAGTCAAGAACATCTATTAATCAAAGTAAAGAACAAAAATCTACTGAAGGCCCAACAGACGAAACAAGAATACAGAAAAGATGTGATAAAATCAAGAATGGCGAGTTGGCAGAACAAAGCACTGCATGGCCAATTTCTGGAAAAAATAAAAGATAAAGTGGACAGTGAACAAACTTGGTTATGGTTAACAACAGGTACATTAAAGAAAGAAACAGAGTCACTAATCCTGGCTGCGCAAGAACAAGCTATCCGCACAAATGTCATTAAGGCCAAAATCGAAAAATCCTCTGATGATGCCAAATGCAGACTTTGCAAAGAAGCTGATGAAACTGTTGATCACATACTCAGCTGCTGTAAAAAAATCACGCAGACTGATTATAAATTGCGGCACAATTCAGTAGCGCAAATGATCCATTGGAATTTGTGCAAAAATTTTAATATTAAAACAGCAACAAACTGGTGGGAACATCAGCCTGAAAAAGTCACCGAAAATCAGATGGTCAAGATCTTGTGGGATTTCCGTATACAAACATACAAAATACTGGTGCATAATACACCAGACATCACACTGGTTGAGAAAAATAAGGTTACAATCATAAATATTGCAATACCAGGTGATAGCAGGGTCGCCGAGAAGGAACATGAAAAAATAGCAAAATACCAGGACTTAAAAATCGAAATTCAACGACTATGGCACAAACCAGCAGTGGTAATTCCAGTGGTAATTGGCACACTGGCTGCTATTCCAAAAGCACTGGAATTACATTTAAAACAGTGAAAAATTGACAAAATCACCATCAGTCAAATGCAAAAAGCCGCACTGCTTGGATCTGCACGCATATTACGAAAATATGTTACGACGTCCTAGGCCCCTGGGTGGGGCCCGACTAGTAACCAATGCCAAATCCGGCGAAACAACTGGCTGCTGTGATACAATTGTATAATAATAATATGTAACCATTTAATTGTCAAGAAATCCACTTTTAGGATGTTTGTTCACTGTTAGATGCTATCCATTGATCCTCAAATTGTCAGGAAACTGTACTGCCATAATATTTACTATCCTGACTACTATTGCTTTCCAATCATTGGAGCCTCAGTTCTAGATTGCTGTTGGATGATAGTGTCCTGATTTTGGGTATGTAAGGCATATTAAGTGAAGCCATTGGTAAACCTTATAGCTTTGCTGGGCTTCTTTTCCTTTCTTTCAGCATCACCAATCAGTGGAAAGTTACTGACCAATGACAGCAGTGCTGAAATTAGTTATTTAAAAAAAACCTAGATCCATTCTCTCATTTGCTCTATAGGTATCTGATGAACACGTGAGATATGGCTAATTTAACACAATCCTGTCATGATCAAGTAGAACTCGAATCAGAAATGTTTTTGTTCCTACTTTGTACTACAAAGATCTTTCAATTCTTCCTCATAACAACAACAACAGCAAATATAAGTCACAAAAGCAGGATATAGAGAAGCTTCATTGGAAACTAGATGACATCAATGAAGTGTTCTGGATATTAGTATGCCAGAATGTCTAGGCCTATTCATTCAAATACATGGGCAATAAATAGTATACATAATATAAATAATGATATACAACTGAGTTAAATGGATTTTTCTTTGAGCAGCTAATTTATGTGGAGTGTAGGTTGTATTTTGGTGTTCCTGAGGATTAAAGCTTCCACTTTTTTCATCAAGTAGATGAACTTATCGTAAAAAACTATAATTTTAATATATTTGATCACTTGTAAATTCATTTTTCCCACAAGTAATCTTGTAAGAAATTATAATATTTTGATTTAAATGAATATCCTGATTCAAGAATAGCAATAACAAAGTCTATTATTTTCTTTTTGAAAAGACTCTATTGTTTTGCAACCCCCTTTTTCCCATTAGTTTCAATGTTGTATAATTAATTCCTTTTTTCCTCATTTAGATTCCCAATTAGACCCACAGAGTGAACTGAAGACACACATCCCAGTTCGGTTCCTCAAACAAAGAAAGTTTTGCTCTTGTAAGTAGGTTCTATGTGAGAGTCATATGTAAATCACTCAGATTCCTTAGAGAAGCAACAGTAATAATAATAATATTTAATAAATAAATGACATGTTGAAGAAACAGAAGGGGAACTATGAAAGTGTGTAGTTCCTCCACAGGGTAATTTGCATAATTAGTTATTATAATGAACATATTGCTGGTATATTTGGGATCTTAATGCAGAATTTGCAACAGGAACAATGGCAGCTGAAGAGCTGAGCACCACAGCATTAACTTCTATCCCCCTTTCCAAGATATACATGTCTTGTTTTGCCTTCTTTGACTAAGTAATTATTGGGACCTAGTTCCTGGAAGTCCCCCAAAAAACTATAAATTCCAAGTCTCTGTAGAAAAATGGAATGTGGCAAAAAAATGTGATACTTGGGCTTACTCGTGCCTGCCGAGAGCACCGGGTACTGTTCCGATATGGTGCTCCAGAGGGCCCACCTGCCCGCCCACACTCCTTATGGGAATTTGAGCTCTTCGGGGCTTCCACACATGCTCACAGAGCGTACGGCATCTGCACAATGCTCCACCGAGCAGCTGGATCATCGTGGAGCATCACAGGTGGTAAGTATGCATGCGCGCACTGCACACATTCATGTGGTGAACGCTGGGCCCCGTTGCACCGTACCAGTTGTACCGGGATCCAGAACCCACCACTGCTTCCGGTCATTCCTTTATGTAACAGTAACCATTGTGTTTTACCAGCTACTAGATAACTCTTCTGAATACAATGTGGTCCAACAGGGGCAACTTGACCCATCTTTTCAATATTTTTCCCCTTATTCCAACTTCACTAAATGCAATCACAAGGTACATTATTTTATAGAGAAGGCAAAGTCAAGTATTCAAAGAGATGTTTACTATATAAGATATTTCAGGCTGGTGGAAGTATGTCCCATCCTCTTTTGTCCCCACTGAGGTGGAAATCCTTCAGGTTTCTCTAACAGGAATGTATTAAGCATACTCTGAATTTCTATTTAGTCCTGCTTCCAATTGGGTAAAAGTAATGTCAGGAGATGTGCAGAGTTTTAAGAAAAGAAAGTAAATGGGATGGAGGGAGTTACCTTGAGAACAACATGGATTGTCCTTGGAATCATCAAGATTCAAGATGACCTTGAAGAAAATGTGGTGCTATTTTTAAAATATAAACAACATATTGGAATGGAGTATTATTACTGGGTCAACTCTCCATTAGATTTGTACAAGAGTACTACACTACCTTAGCTTGTATTTATCTACGTGTTCTCCAGTTTGCTACAAGGCTGAAAAGCATAATGCTGTAGTTGAATGGCAAAAGGGGAGAGATATCCTGTATTAAATTGTTCTCTTCCAATGCTGTTGGTAGAGATTGCTATGAGCTGCCTAGAAGTAAGTTCATGAACTCTCAGCTCCTTTCCATCATTTCTTCCCTTGGATACTAACATTTATAATCTTCATTTTAATTTATCTTCTTGACATAACAATGTTTGCTATACAGATCTTTAAAAGATTCCTTTTAGGACTTCCTAATTTTTATCTTCATTCCAAATTATATTTATTCTTAATTTCATTCATTCTACTATAGGCAGTTTTCATCTACTCGTAAATTTATTTTCTCCTTCAAAACTTTCTGCATTTTCTCTGCTTCTTTTAATCCTAATTATTCTTCGCTTTCTTCAATACCTATTTCCTCTATATATACATTGAACAATATTGTTCTCTTGTCCTCATATTCTGCAATAATTCTTTTATTTGTGTTCTTTATTCACTCCTTTTCCCTCATCTTCTACTAATACATCCTATTAGCGTAACTCTACATATTTCTGTGACATACTGTAACGTAATGTTTCTTATTCTGCTTCCCCCTGTTCTTTTCTTGTGTCCATTTTTCATTCATTCTGCTGCAAGATTATGTTGTCTTCTACATACCTCTTTATACATGGCTTGTACTTTCTCTGGTTGGAGGCATTCTACTTTCACTTTAGCCCTTGCATCTTTCACTAATTTTCTCACTTTATTCCCATAAATAATCAAACCAAATGTTCTTTTGATTCACTACTGTTATGAGCATACTCAGAACAAATATTCAAAACAAACTGTTCCTTTTCTAAACAAATATTCACTGAATAATTACAATTTTATTAATACTTAGGACTTTGGTCCAAGTTAGAAAGTATTATTCCCACTCAGCCATTCCTGTCAAGTGCATCCTATTACAGCCTACCCTTTTTTCTTTTTTTCATAAATAGTTCTCTTCCCTTCCCTTCCCTCCCATTTATACCCATTTATTCACCTTATGTTCAAAGTCTCCATTTTATATAACATAGTTATCAGAAGATAAACCCATTATTATTATTTATTTATTTTAATCAAAGATTCTTTTATTACATTTTCATTTTCCTTTATACAATCACTTAAATACTGTGCAGTTAAAAAAAAAAGAAACAATAAACAACTCATAACACTTCTATCCCACATACACCCTTCCTTCTACCCCTCCAACTTTCATTTCCCCCTTCCAACAATCCCCTCTTCTACTTCCCTTCCCCCTCAGCCATTCCTTTCTCCCCTTCCCACCATCTCACCCCCCTTACATTCCCTTCTCACTCCCTCTTAATTCCCCCCTCTTCTTTCCCTCTACACCTCGCTTCGGTGTATTTCTAGTATTCATTGGTCTATTTGTTTTATACTAAAACAAAAGAAAAATAAAAGGAAAAGAACGAAGAAAAGAAAAAAAAGGGAAAAAAAGCAACAGTATCCAAGTGCATTCATTGTTCTGAAAATTGAGTCTATATTTCCACCCTCCCCCCCCCACCCACCCCCTGAACCCCCCTACCTGACCCCCTTCCGACTTCCCAGGTCCCATTCCCGGCATCGTTCTTTATCAAGCAAAGTCTGGAGTATATTGAAACCAAATAGATTAGAAGTTACAAAATAAAAAAATAAAATAAAATAAAGAACAAAAAAGAAAAGAATAATAAAAAGAAAAAAAAGGGGGGGGAAACCCCCCCCCCAAGAAAGAGAGGTCAATATACTCTCTAACATTAACCTCAGCTTCTCATTATTTTTAAAATCTTAAACAATATCTTTACCTGCTTCCGCATATAAATTCTATACCTCCCATCCTGCCTTTACCCGTGTCCGCATATATATTTTATCCTCATCCATTGCTCCTCTCATATTTACTCCACCCTCGTGTAGACTCTCCAGATAATCTTTCTTAACCTTGTATTCAAATAACAATTTATACAAAAATCAGCTTACATTCTGGATCAAGGTAATCTAATTGAACTTTCACTACCCTTCCATCTACCCCACGCCACCCGACTCCATTCATCCCAAACCACAATCCAAAAAAACTACGATCTCCGCTCTCCTCGCCCCAAAGAATAAATCATGCACAGTTTAAATTAAGATTCAAACAAGTCTTATATAAGTCCCATACAATATATGTCCAAATTCAGCACCGCTTCTTTCAGTCTCAATATCTCTTCATCGGTATACAGCTTTGTCATTTTATACCAGACAGGAGTCCTGAAATTTTATTCAAATTAAAAATTTAAGAAGTATTTTAAAGGCATAGCTGGATCTTTATTCTTTACTCTTCTGCCCTTCCAGAAGGGGAAAGCAACACCCTCCGCCTTGTAGCCACATGTCCCGCTACTTATCTTCTCCTTCTCCTTGTCTTTCTCCAAGTCCGGGTGAGTCAGGAAGTCCCACCTTCAGAGTTTTGTTGTAAAAATCTCGGGCTTCGCAAACAGAATTGAGACGATATTTTTGGTTCTCAAATGTGACTGTGATACCAGATGGCACTTCCCATTTATATTGTATCTGAGAATCTCTGAGTTTTTCAGTTAAGAAAGTGTAGTCTCTCCTTGCTCTTAATATTTGAGATGGTATTTCTTTAAAAACAATCAAGTCCTGTCCATCGATTCGCAGCCTGTTATTGTAGAACTTCTGTATTATCGCATTTCTGGATTCTCTTGTGGTGAAATATATAATTATGTCCCTCGGAAGCTGTCGTTGTTTTGCTACACACGAGTTCTGGCGATAAATTTTTTGAATCTGCCAATCAAAGTTAAATCCCGGACTTCCCACCGAACGTCTGAAAGCCTCAAAAAAGGTCTGTTTCAAGTTCTCCTGTTCCTTTTCACGCAATCCTCTGACTCTTATTGCAAACGCAGTCTTATTGTAATTTATCATAACGAGTTGTTTTTGAGCATTTTCAACTTCCTGTTGTAACGTTTGAATTTTAGATGTCAAATTAGAATTAGTTTTTTCCAAAAGTTCCAATTTGTCCTCCATTTCAGAAACATAATCTGTCATAACAGTCATAACTCTGATCGTATCTTCCCTTGTTTGAGCAATCTTGGCGTCCAGTTTATCATATAAATCCGATAAAAGTTGTTTAATTTCCTGTCTGAACTCTTTAAGGGTTTCAAAAAGAAATTCTTGCGTTAAGAGATCTCCAGTAGAGGGCGTGGGAGGCAAGGGCAGCGATTTTGTAACAATTTCTTGAGATGTATTATTAAGGAAACGCTTAGACTGCTTCGATTTGGGAGCCATTATAAAAAACGCACAAACAAACAAAGTCTCTGCTCCCCTCGGTTTTAAATGGGATACTATTTATAGACTTTTAACAGTTAATAAGGAGAAGTCTTCAGGGGAATAGAGCTGATTGAGTGTGTCATATATCAAACGCAGAAGCTATAAAATCAGCATCTTGTAACGCAGCTGGATAAGGAAGCCTTTTACAAAATTGAAGCTGGTATTTTGAATAGTAATAAGAAAAAAATTTACAACTTCAAGTTAATATTTGGTTTTAAAGCCATTTCAAAATTTATCTGCCTGCATTTAATAAAACTCTATTGCCTGAATATGCAGCTTTAAGTAAAGAGGCTTTTATTTTGAAGTTTAAGGCTTGGCAGAACTTTCAGTGAGTAAACATTGTAACAAGACCGTTCAGCAGATTCATCACCATTTAACTTCCAGATAAGCAAAGTTAATGAAGGAGTAGAAATGAAACTAATTAAAAAGCTTCTGCTGGCCTATTGTGAAACCAAAACATATGATAAGCAATCTCTTTTGTTTTGAATTCTTGTGAATTCTTGTGAGGATTAACAAAAAGTGTTCATTATTACCGGAGAAACCAGCCTGCTCGGCGCCATTTTAAAAGCCTCTAAGTAAATAATTTTTCGGAGGAGAAAAAGAAAAGAAGCTAAAATGTTGATAAACAATTATTGTCCACGGAAATGGATTCAGCTCGTGATAAGATTAAATCAAACAAAACTTGGAACTGAGTGGGGGAGACCTACTTTGTCCTGCACAAGGCAGTTTGAAATTCCCAGCACGGACAGCCGTTCTGCCTTGGGCTAGCCCCCCTTTCCCTGCAAGCACAAAAGCTGCAAAAATCGAAGAGCATTTGCCAGCAAAACAATTTCTTCTTTCCTTCTTGCCTGAAGGATAAGAAAACCTGATAAGACGTCAGATGGAAGATCCTCTAAACAGGTACGTAGCCAGGAATTCGAGGGCAGCTGATTTTTTTGCTGCCACCACCAGCAGGCTCCTCCCAGGAAGTCCTACTGCCTGGATGTATTAATATCATTATACCGACAGGACTGGTAGTTTACTGCTGACTTGGGACTCCCAGTTTCCTCTAGGATTACTTCCTGCCCAAAGATACCCATCTCATTTCATCAGTGAATACCATGCCATATTTATGTCCAAATTATACCCCATCATATCCTTTGAGGAAGGAGTAACCATCCCAGATTGGGTCTCTGCTGATTATACTTTAAAACTTGGGAAAAACAGGTTTATCTGAGAGTGGGTATGGAATTCTACATACCCTTGGTAAATGATTGCAAAATGCTAGATATTGAAACAGAAGTCTTTCTTCTATTGAAGGTCAGCAATAATTAGAAAACAGACCCTAACCTCAGAAATCAAGAAGGAAAGAGAAGAATAAAACAAAGGGAAATTCTTCAAGATATCCTTGGTGTATTCAGCCTGTTGGCTGATATAAAGTTCTCTTCTTTTGTTGCAGAATTACCTAGCATGTCCCTGATATCTCAGTGGGAAGGTGAAATGGGGAAGAGTTTGCTAAGGAAAGTAGGGTCCTACAAGTTCAGAATCTTCTTTCTCCTTTGTGGATATCCCTCATTTTAAAACCTAGATTTTGACATACATCTGCTCATTTCTTGGCAAAGATTGAACTCCTGTACAAAAGGCAGGATTTAAATATTATCATTAGTTAAATAAACAAATAGTTTTTTTATCCCAATTCTTTGTATATGAGATGACTCTTATTCCAACTTGTCTTCTTGTGCCAGCATATTGTTAATGACCAGCTAACTACTTCAGCATTTTATCTCAGCCTTAACTGCAAAATATAAAATGGCAAAAGAAAACCAATACAGAAGATATCTGCATTTATGCTGCTAGGAAGTGTGGGAGAAGGTGGGATGGGGTAAGAAGCGCAGGCCTCCCTCCAGTCCAGATTTAAATATCTTCATTCCCCCTTTTCCATATTATTTCATGCCTCTCCTTCCATTTTGTTTTAGAAACTGTCAGTAGAAATATATAATCTTCAAAAGCCTGCAAGGTTTTACTTCTGTATGACTTCAGATCAGTAGTGAGACTCAAATAATTCAACAATTATCTCTACCCTAATGATTTCTTCCAACAACCAGTTCACCAAACTGCTCAGAGAGGTTCTTCCGAATTGGTGTGAACTGGCTGAATCCCACCACTGCTTCAGATCATACTTTTGGACTGCAAGGCACTACTTTGCTAGATAAAATGCCTGGTTTACAGAGAAGGTTTACAGCCTTTGAGAGACTGACTATTTATCAATTATGGGCAATTCTCATTCTAAGTTCTAAGTCTAAGACATAATGGTGTAGGTAACATTACCTTTTTGTAGGTACAAAAAGAGCTTACTTATGTAGGGCTAATCTTGACAGATGCATTGTGAAATAAGCTAGGCAGTGGACAGTCTATATTTAGGACCCAGGAGAACATCTGGGCACCCAGCACTTACACACTAATTCAGTTCAAAGCACTAAAAGGTAAACTTTAAAATATCAAGCTTATATTTAGGTTTTTGCAATTTCCTACTGATTTATAATGGCCCCAAGTGTCCTCTCAGGCTCTTTCATCACAAACTTTTTGGCTACACATTTTGATTGCAGGAATATAAACAATCTGGAGCGTTGTACAGCCAATGGCACTAACTGAGTCCTTTTTGAACTGCTTAATAAAAGTCATCAGGCCCATTCTAGCATTCAGTCCCTTATGTTTGATTAATGCTCTCTTTTTCTGCCTTAGTGAGCACTCAAGGCAGCTAACAGCATTAAAAACAAAAATAGAATATAAACAGTTAAAAGTAGAGCTAAAACTTAACCAAATCATAAATACCACATTCATCTATCAATTACAAGTCAAGGGAAAGAGCTATATTTTTTACAAATTTTCTAAATACACAGAGAGAGGGAGGCCAGAGGCAACTCCCAGATGGGATACATTCAATAACAACATATTCTTCATCATTTTCTATTGCAAAGTATAAAGAGCCTTATACTTGCCCTTTGAAAAACAGTATTTTCATGTCCTATGTTGTCCGCAGAGCGATCGGATAAAAGGAAATTTTAGGTTCCAATACTTTTAAGCAATGGAAAGAACTTGTAATCCAAACTTAAAAGTCTAATTTGCTTCAGTAACAAAGAGAGAAAATATGCCCAGAGAGCCTTTGGAGAAAGATTTGAAGCAAATCTCACCAATAGGAACCATATTCAGAATCACTTTGTAGTGGTAATGGAGGTGAAATGTCAATATTTCTCCGCCCTTACTGCATTGGTTGATAGGTTTGGAATGGAGTGGTGTAAATGGCATTTCCTTAGAAATTATTATTTCACTATTTTCTAAATAATTATTTCTGAAAAAATTGACATTCCATCCAAGACTGCTGATATTATTACTCTTTTTTGAACAAATCATATTTTATCGCTGTATAATTATCAGCATTCATTAGCAAACTTCAAAAATGTAAGAAATGGTCTTGTTAACTTCTGTTAACCCATGAAGTTTGCTTTTCTGGTATCGCAACAGGGAAAAACTTATCTGCGAGCTGCTATGGACTTCTACATCCTCTTAGCTAGAATTCAGCCTGACATACCTTTAGAATGGAGAAGTAAAAGAACGCCATTGGGCATTAAAAATCAGCTGCAACACTAACAGGGTATCAGAACTTGAGCAACTGCACATCTGCAATGAAAGACTGGTATAAAGGAAACATTCCCCAATTGCCAATTAGAGAATTTTAGAAAAAAGACCAACTATTGCATATCAAAACAAATCAAATAATTGAAATATAAGAAGTGCATGCTTGCAAAATTATGATTAAAACATATTCAGCATGCATTTTGCATAGTTTATTCTGAATGGGTGGTTAAAAAGAAAGAAGGACATCAGCAAAGTCCTATACAGAAGATGTCTTTCTCCAGAGTTAATTATTTTGAGCACCTTTGATCCTGGATTTTTTCCCCATTTCTTGGCCAGAAGGCAGGAAGGAAGACAGGAAGGGGGCAGCCATGCTGGCTGAGAATAATAGTGATTGCCATTCAACTCAGTTGCAGGATAAAGGCTGGGAAAAGTGTACTTGATGTAGCTCTCTAAATGGCTTGTAGGCTGTAAATATCTAAAAGAACCCATCAGAGCCATTGACTCCCATGATTCTAATGGTGTTCAAAAGAAAGAAATGGCTACTTTCTTTCTGGGCAATAAAAAGAGGATATAAAGTTTTGGTTTCACATAGGAAAACACCATCTAGATATGTTTCTGCAAAGTCTACCATTCGCACTAGCGGAGCTGAACAATATAAGAGCTGAACCAGACCAAGAATCCCTCCTGTCCAGTATCTCTTTTCTACTGTGGTTAGTTGGGTGTCTCTGGCTAACTAAGACTCTTACATTCTGAAAATTCTGGGTGCTTCTGCTTAACTAAGTCTCACATTCTGCACAGAAGTTGGGTGTTTACCTGCTTTAAATCAATGTTTATAAGCCTTGAGAACTTTAAAATGTGAGGATTTCAACTTCCAGAATTTCCAAATCAATTAATGGATGGAGGGGAGTCACTCTATTATTGAATAAAGCTGAGGTTTCATTTTCTTGTGCTGGAATTCATATCACAGTTTTAACTATTGCTTCTGCTTTCCTTTTGACTTTAGGAAGGCAGGCCAGGTTGTATACAAAGTTATCCTTCTCTGCAAATAATGCAAAATTTTGTTCTGTACATTATGGGACATTTTCTGTTATGAGCTCCTCAGGACATGCCTGATGAACTACTACGTTTTTAAAGCAATTAATGCCAATATATCTTTGTAATCTGTATTATTATTATTATACAATTGTATCACAGCAGCCAGTTGTTTCGCCGGATTTGGCATTGGTTACTAGTCGGGCCCCACCCAGGGGCCTAGAACGTTGTAACGTATTTTCGTAATATCCGTGCAGATCCAAGCAGCGCGGCTTTTTGCATTTGACTGATGGTGATTTTGTCAATTTTTCACTGTTTTAAATGTAATTCCAGTGCTTTTGGAATAGCAGCCAGTGTGCCAATTACCACTGGAATTACCACTGCTGGTTTGTGCCATAGTCGTTGAATTTCAATTTTTAAGTCCTGGTATTTTGCGATTTTTTCATGTTCCTTCTCGGCGACTCTGCTATCACCTGGTATTGCGATGTCTATGATTCTGACCTTATTTTTCTCAACCAGTGTGATGTCTGGTGTATTATGTGCCAGTATTTTGTCCATTTGTATACGGAAATCCCACAAGATCTTGACCATCTGATTTTCGGTGACTTTTTCAGGCTGATGTTCCCACCAGTTTGTTGCTGTTTTAATATTAAAATTTTTGCACAAATTCCAATGGATCATTTGTGCTACTGAATTGTGCCGCAATTTATAATCAGTCTGCACGATTTTTTTACAGCAGCTGAGTATGTGATCAACAGTTTCATCAGCTTCTTTGCAAAGTCTGCATTTGGTATCATCAGAGGATTTTTCGATTTTGGCCTTAATGGCATTTGTGCGGATAGCTTGTTCTTGCGCAGCCAGGATTAGTGACTCTGTTTCTTTCTTTAATGTACCCGTTGTTAACCATAACCAAGTTTGTTCACTGTCTACTTTATCTTTTATTTTTTCCAGAAATTGGCCATGCAGTGCTTTGTTCTGCCAACTCTCCATTCTTGATTTTATCACATCTTTTCTGTATTCTTGTTTCGTTTGTTGGGCCTTCAGTAAATTTTTGTTCTTTACTTCGATTAATAGATATTCTTGACTTTCTTTTAAATAACCAGCCAGTGCATGCTTTTCTTCTTCAACTGTTTGCTTCACTTGTAATAATCCTCTGCCACCTGATTTTCGGGGCAGGTAGAGTCTATCAGTATCACCACGTGGATGTAAACTGTAGTGCATTGTCATTAGTTTCCTGGTTTTTCGGTCCAAAATGTCCAAATCAGTTAACTATACCAGCTGTGTATCTTATAACTGGTATTGCCCAGGTATTTATGGCCTTGATTGTATTTCCACCATTCAATTTAGATTTCAAAATTTTCCTAACTCTGTTGGTGTACTCTCCCCTGACAATAGTTTTTACTTCTCCTTGCTTGACGTTATCCAACTGCAGAATGCCTAAGTATTTGTAGGCTTCATTTTCATTGCATTTAATTAGTTGGCCATTGGACATTTCAATTCCCTCACATGCAGTGATTTTGCCCCTTTTTATGGATACAGTGGCACATTTTTCCATGCCAAACTGCATTGAAATATCGATGCTGAATACTCAGACTGTGTTTGTCAATGATTGGATTTCTATTTCTGACTTTCCATAGAGTTTCAAATCATCCATATACAGTAAATGCGAAATTTTTTCAGCTTCTTTGGCTGTTTGGTAGCCTAATTTCATTTTTTTTAAGATTACTGATAGTGGGATCATTGCAATGATGAAGAGAAGAGGTGAAAGTGAATCACCCTGGAAAATTCCTCGCTTGATATTAACCATTCCGTAGATCTCATTCCCTACTGCCAACTCAGTTCTCCATTGTTTCATCGCCTTTTCAGTAAAGGATGTAATATTTTTGCTAATGCCAGTTGTTTCTAAGTATTTTATGATCCAACTATGTGGCAGTGAGTCAAATGCCTTTTTGTAATCAATCCAGACCATATTCAAGTTTGTTTTTCTGTTCTTACAATTTTCTAATATCATTTTATCAATTAGGAGCTGATCTTTTGTGCCCCTGCTCCTTCTTTTGTTGCCTTTTTGCTCTACTGGCAAGATGTTTGTTTCCAAATAATCCATCATGTTATCTGCAATAATGCCCGTGAGTAATTTGAAGGTTGTTGGCAAGCATGTTATTGGTCTGTAGTTTTCAGGTGTTGTTCCTTTAGTTGCATCTTTCTGAATCAAGTATGTTTTTCCAGTTGTCAACCATTCATCAATTTGGCCCTTTTGTAAAATTTCATTCAGTTGCCTGGCCAATATTGCATGTAAACTGGTCAGATATTTGAGCCAGAAACCATGTAATTGGTCCTTTCCAGGTGATGTCCAATTCTTTACCTTTTTAACTCGATTTTTGACCATCTCAGTTGTTGTTGTTGTTGTTGTTGTTATTTATAAAATTTATATGCCGCCCTTTCCCGAAGGACTCCGGGCGGCTTACAAAAAAGAGAAAGAAAAAAAAAGGCACATAACGAACACATAACCAAAAAAAAAAAAACTCGGTTTAAAATAGCAATATCTCATACGTTCATTCTAATCGGGGCTGGACCTCAACAGTGAGGTCAACAGCCCCAGGCCTGCCAGAACAGCCAAGTTTTTACAGCTTTCCTGAAGGCCATGAGAGTGGGTATGGTCCGGATCTCTGGGGGTAGCTGATTCCAAAGTCGGAGCAGCCAGAGAGAAGGCTCTCCTCTGTCTGGCTGACGGCGTCTGAAGGAGGCCCAATCTGTGGGATCTTACTGGCCACTGGGAGGTATGTGGCAGTAGGCGATCTCGAAGGTACGCTGGCCCTAAGTCATGTAGGGCTTTAAAGGTAATAACCAACACCTTGAATTGCGTCCAGAGACCAATTGGTAGCCAGTGCAGCTCGCGGAGGACAGGTGTAACATGGGTGTACCAGTAGATCTTTGTAATCTGTAGATGCCTAGAAAAATAAACTATCACAACTAAGCTTGTATGACCTCCCAAGTTGACAAATATCAGCTCCAACTCTCTTCCCTAGTCTGCTAAGCATTGCTGTAATCATCAACAGTTATTTTCACAGAGAATGTTTCCTCTGGCAAAATTCACAGTTTGAGACAAATGTTTTTTTATTATTTAACTATGGCCATCAAACGACTAGACTTATAGCCATGCCTAACTGGCCTTCATAGCTTTTAAAAAAAAAATCTTTGTCACATCTCAGCTGGAATAACAATTATGTCACCTTAGAGCATTAGTCCCTGTGTAAGCCTTGTTCTCTTTGGAAAAATGCATTGAGTGTTGGAGGCATGCTGTGTGCCGATGATGAACAACTATTTTGTATAAAATTAAATACTGCTTATGGCTTTGGATCAGAAGAATAATGTGGCATATATGTTGAAGAAACTAATCACAGCTAAGCTTTGAGGTAGGCAATTGAGCTTCATCAGCCTCCACTTCATGTTAAAATTGAATTGAGTTGAATCCATTTTTGGGGTGGTTGTCTGGGTTCCCCTCATGGTCCTTTTTATGATCTCTCAGAAATAAGTTCTTTCAGACATAGATGTTCACTGGCCTTTTTATAGGTAATAGGAGTTCAGAGAATTCTCTGATTCTAGAATCTGTAGAGTTGGGAGGATCCATTTAGATCACCATTACAAACACCATACTGACAGCTTTAACTTACTACTATAAATGGTTTTCTAGTGATTGGCCAACACAACTATTAAAGGAAGCCCACCCCTTCTCCAATTAATTTGTTCCAATATTGTAGTGCTCTTACCCTTAGGAATTTTTTTTCTTATATTCAGTCAAAATGTTCCTAAACTTTACATTCATCATTCAGTGTCCTGAACAAAAGAATGATATAGAACAGGGCTTGATGTTCTATAAGATAGCCTGTTAGATTTTTTTTCTCTCTTAAGGCTAAACATTCCCAGTCCCTCCAGTCTTTCTTCATGCAATTTAGTTTCTAGGTTCCTGGCTATTTTTGTTTCTCATTTCTGAACTTGTATCAATTTGGCCTAGATGTTTCTTAAAGTTGGTCCCCAGAAGTGGTCACAATATTCAGGGTAGAGCCTAACCAAAGCAAAGTGAGATACAACAATTACTTGCTATGATTTAGAAATTATACTTCTAAAATTGCCTTTTCTACTTTTATAGCTGCATCACACTGCTGACTTATATTCAGTTTGCAGTCAACTGCTATTCAGAGATCTTTTTCATGAGTACCATTATCAAGTCATGTATTCCACATTCTATTTTTGCACATTTGTTTTCTGTTTTCTATTGTAGTACCCTCTGTTAATTTTCATGATCTTACTTGTCCAATGGAATTTTCATTAGACCAAGATTTTGAATTTTATTTCTATCTTCTGAAGTATTAGCTGCCCTGTCCATTTTTTGTTTCATCTGAATTTTTTTTTATTTGTATGATTTATAGGCCGCCCAATCCCGGAGGAGTCCAGGCGGCTTACAACGAAAGGGAAAAAAAGGATAATAAAGAAATGAAAATAAAACAGGCTAAAATCAACACACATACATACGTTATGATCGGGCTGGCTGGGGAATTCTGGGAGTTGAAGTCCACACATCTTCAAGTGGCCAAGGTTGAGAAACACTGATCTAGTCTATTTGATTTTGAAGACCTGTAAGTGATGGGATAACTGACCAAAAGTAGGATACTCACCACTACAACAGCTTTGTAACACTTCAGGTTCTGTTCCTGATGTCAAGGAAGTCAAGCATTTTGAAGAAAAGAAATATGCATTTGTTTTGGCGTAGTAGGATCCTCAGGAAAGCTTTTGGTTCCATTTGTCATTCTGTGGCTCTGCAGAGCTAATGAGTGGCCAATATTCTCACTGGCCAAAACCCATCCCATCTTTAAGCACCCAGTGTCAAAACAGCCATTTCTTCTCCCCCATGCAAACATAGAGATTCAGAACCCTCTTTCTGAAGCTTGCCTGTGTGCATTACTCAATGACTATTTTACATTTCTACCCTGCTCCAGTGCAATAGCAAGATATGATCAAAGTCAGAAGTATTGTGAAGTGCACTTGCTTAAAAAAATGCAAACAGGTTAGGGTTTTTCCACTTTTTTTTCTACTTCAAAATCTGCTGCGGTTTTTAAATGTAACATAGGAATGTCATTGTAGCAGCCAGGAAATTTCCCTTCATACCAATTGTTCTCTCCCCTTCCCACCCTAAACAGATGCACACAACATGTCCAGAATAATGTGGGTCTAGGGAACACTAGAAATTTATTTTCTTTCCCTTTTGTGCAAAGTGGGGGTGAGAAGATCATTGCAACCCTGTAACATATCAGGGATGGGACACTTGTTAGATGTTTTTTGTGCTTCCCTATGTGTTCACTTGAGATTCATCTGGAGGACAGTCATCATCAGGCTCGTTTTCTTCCTGTTCTTTGCATTTTGAGCTTGCAGAAAAATACAATATTGGCAGCCTTGTTTCCAAGTCCTATGAAATGGATTGGAGAATAGGGGAAAGTGTTATTATTCCTTTAAGGTGGATGGCCCAGAACTGGACACAGTATTTAAAGCAGGGTTAGACTGGCAAGCATACCTCATTCACTCCCTGGATGTGTTTTGCTTTTTTTCTAATTGCTTCCTATAATGATTCTGGTCTCTCTCTCTCTCTCTCTCTCTCTCTCTCTCTCTCTCTCTCTCTCTCTCTCTCTCTCTCTCTCTCTCTCTCTCTCTCTCTCTCTCTCCTCTCTCTCTCTCTCTCTCTCTCCCCCTCTCTCTCTCTCTCCCCCTCCCCCCTCCCTTCCTCCCTCCCTCTCTCCCTCCCTCCCTCCCACCCTCTCTCTTGAATTCTGGGTATTCTGGGTATCTCTTCTACAATTACATAACTGTTGGCATATTGGTTAGAATTCATTTTTATGCTCAAGCTGTCACAGACTGTCACAATTGGCTTAAAGGGGCCTCAACATTTCCTTACAAGAGGAACTGAGGTGACTGGTTTACTAATTTTCATCAGAAGAAAACGCTCTGCTGATTGTGTGCTCTGGAACAAGAAAGAAGTTAAAAAAATTTCAGCCCTCACTGCCACCAAAACAGTAAAATACAATAGTTGTCTATGGTAAGATTTCAAGTTTGAGTACTGACAAATATAAATCTAACATTTTGAAACTTTGGTACCCTTGGATTCAATAGTGAGGAAATAAAGATGCCATGTTAAAAACAGTCCAAAAATGGATATTCTCCAATATCCAGCCTCCAAACCTAATTCAACTTGCCAAAAACTTTGTCTGGCCTTCTGTAGTCCCAATTTCTTAAGTAGAACTTTAGGAGAATTGAGGGAGAAGTTCAGGAGGAGACAAAAGCCTTGCAGACTTTGCTTATCCTTCTTGCTGAGGTAGCTAAGGAGGAAACAAAGTGCAAAGGTATCAAGTGTCACAATCACATTCTTCAATGGAAAAAATAGTCACTGATCAGAACAAGTTTGATCAGGAGCCCTTGTTTCGTGGGGTTCTTGATACCTTGAACAGAAGCCATCTCTTATTCTTTTTGTTAGAAACTGTGAAGAGGCAAAGCTAAATCAGCCAGTCACAACTTCCAAGATCTTGAAGACATTGAAAAGGAGCCCCTCTTTCATCTTTCCAAACACTGGCAAAAGTGCCAGATGTGTCTGTGCATATACATCCCAACATTGTGCATCCCCACAGTGTGGGGAGGAAACAGAAGGGAGGAAAAAGATGAAGAGCATAGAGCGTGTCACTCTGGCATGGGAGCTAGAGGGTATGCCATGCAGGGCCATCTGTTGTGCCTTGTCCCAGCTCTTGAGTGCCCTTTCTAATTATAAACTAATTTCTTAACTTCAGTGAAGCAAATTTCCATAGCTATAGTTATGTATTACTTTAATCTTTTGCTGTTCCTTATAGTTATTGAGAGGGGGGGGATCTACTTTTCTCAGCCACAATTGCAAATTCCTAGAGATATCATGCTCTGTCTAATGTATATAAACTAATTGCTCCAAATTGCCTGGGTGGAGCAGATGTGAAATGAAATGGCACCTTTGTGCCAAACCTCCTCCCTGCTTCACCCCTTTCCATCAGCATTCTCACCAGCACACGCATAATGACCTTTAAAATAAGCCATTACAATTCTGACATGGCACCAAGTGACACCTTGGGTTGGGGTTTAATTCTGAATTATGGTAGCATTAGAAAAACATATGATGTGGCCGCTTGTTTGTAGAAAGAAGGGGGGAAATCATAAAACTCTCTCTCTCTTTTTTTTTAATGGGCTGTCACTTGATTCGTTCCTGCAACCCCAAGTAGCAGGCTTTTAAATCAATGCACACAGCTGTTCCTGGTTCAAGGAACTCAGCAGGTGTACTGCCCAATACGCCTGCCATCTACTCCCACACACATAACAAACACTAACAGCTTGCACACACCAGCTATTCATCATCATTACAGCCAGCCTGGTGAGGCGGTTGTTCTCAGGGTAGCCCAAAAGAAATCTACCCCCCATCTTACAGTAGAAATAGTCCATGGATTATTAGTCACACTTTCTAGACTTCTTAATTGAATAACCTTTGACTTTTGTGGCAAGAATGGGGGGAGTACATAAACCCCCACACCACAATGTTTGTGTCAAAACACAATAGGTGTACTGTGGCTGGCTAAATCAATTAGTCGTCCTCTTGCCTTGAGGGTCCACATCTGGTGTGATTTAAGGCAATGTAAGGGAAGGACAGGAGAGGCTGCAAGTTCTCATTTCAACAGGTGACAGGGAAGGAATGAAAGATGGATATATGCTACAAGTGTGGAGGCAGGGCTATAAATATTGGTGGGTTTACTTAGGAGATAGAAACAAAGCTAACCCATAATGCAGAATAAATACTTTCCTGGCTGGGCTGTCACTTGGAATGAGCAGAGACAGCAGGAGGTTAGGCTAAGAGGGAAAAGGCTTTGTGAAGGATGATAGTCTGAGGAGACTCCTTAAGTTGTTGTATCCACTAAGAGAGGGAAAATAGGTCAAGGATAATTTTTGAGAACAGGCCCTGGAACATGCACTTACTGTTTCAACTGTGAAGTTAATGGCAGGAAGGGGATATGGGGATTTCTGCAATAAAAGCTTGGGCCACAATAAACCTTGGTTATTCCTATGCTGAATGCAAGAGAGTCCTTCCACAGGCAGAAAACACTTTTTGCTCACAGGAGCTATTCAACTTCATGATAGATAGAACTCTAAATTTTTCATTTTGGAGGGCAGTTTTTTATTTTTCCAAAAAAATTGTACGTACATCAGCATAGTATGTTTTGGCCCTACCCAAGTAATTCTGGTGTGGGTATTTTATCCACAGTTAGCCATGCCCATGACAGACAGCTTGGTCTATACTAGAGTTGAAAGTTTGGAAGAGCAAGACCCCTTCTATCTTTTGAGTCTCATAAAAGTTTGAAATGTTTTGCTAGATATTTTCTTCACTCCATATAAATCTGTTGACGATTTTTTGCCTTGTAATTTTTTTCTGGATTTGATATCATTTGAAACTAGTAATTTGTCTTTGGAATTGGATTAATTTTGATAGTCAATGCTGTCAGTGCAGTTCTCGGCTGCATCAACAGAGGGATAGCATCAAGATCATGGGAAGTAACAGTACCGCTTTACACTGCAATAGTGAGGCCGCACTTGGGGTACTGCATCCCATTCTGGTCACCACAGCACAAAAATAAATGCTGAGCCTGTAGAAAGAGTGCAGAGAAGAACAAAAAAGATAATAAGGGGTCTGGAGGCTAAAACAATAAGCTGAATAGTTGTGGGAACCAGGTATGTTCAGCATAATGAGGAGAAGGCTTAGGGCGACATGTTAGCCATCTTCCAATACTTGAAGGCCTGTCATAAAGAAAAGGGCATCAATTTATTCTCCATAACACTTGAGGGTAGGACAAGAAGCAATGAATGGAAGCTTGACAATATGGAAATAAGGAGAAATTTCCTGACAGGAAGAATGGTTAATCAATAGAACAGCTTGCCTCCCGGAGGTATGGATGCTCCATTGCTGGAAGTTTTCAAGAAAATATTGGACAACCATTTATCCAGAATGATATAAGGATTCCTGCCTTGGACAGCAGGTTTGACTAAAAGACCTTCAAGGTCCCTTCCAGCCCCATGATTCAGTAAGGGGTTTCATCCCACCAAGTTTTAGTAATGGCTACATTGTCATATCTATCCTCATGTACTAAGATTTCAAGTATACCCTGTTTGTTCCTCATACTTTGAGCTTTTTTTTTTTTTTTTGCAATTTCAGGGAAATGGTTTTATGTATAAATTCTTAGGAATTACTTTAAAAATTATAGGCTATGAGTAGGGTATGGTTTTGAAATGCCCAATCTTTGGAGAATGGTGAGTACATGTGGAAGATAGAAAAAACATAATTGGCATTTTAAAAAATGCTGAGTGGTGGGTGTGTCCACTCAGAAAATCCATTTTCTAGAATGGTTCAGTTATGAGACTGAAATCCAAAGTCCCCCTGCATGCAGAGTAGAGAGGGAGTACAATTATTCCTTTACACTCTGTCTATATTTCTAGCACATGACAGCCATTCAGCGCAGTCACTATTTTCTAGAGCTGTGCATGATACTAGCAGGATTTTGGAGAAAGTTTTAACTTTAGCCAAGGAGGGTGGCTTTCTGCTGTTTATTCAAACAAGCAAACTTTTTAAAAAAAATCTAGGCTAACGCAGGTGCTATGCTGAAGCATTTTCCCTAGATTGTGCTGGGGAAAAGGAAGGCATGCAATACACTTAAAAGGGCACAGGGCCTTGATCCTTGGTCATAGCACTCAGCTTAACTTTTGGCCACCTTGTCAGATGCCCCTGTTCCTCACAAATGCTCCTTTCTCACACAGACAAAGACTGGAAGGGAGAGCAACTTTTTTTTATCGTCATTCACCCATCCTTGAGGCCTTCCTAGCCCCTCCTATGGTTCTTCATGGACATGCCAGTCCTTCCACACCTGCACAACACTGATTCTTTTCACATCTCTCTCATGTATCTAGTCACCATCTCCAAACGTCCCTTTGGGAGTGCAGTTTGGCCATCTGGAAAATAAAATGAATCACGGGTGTCACTGGTACATCTTGTGGGCATGGGAAGAAATAACTGGTCATCATTTTGCTTCTCTTCATTACAGTCAATTATGTATCCTTAACCACAATTGATGCTAGTGGACTTCTGTATACATTATGTGTCCTAAAATAAATTTCTTGGAAATTTGTCCTTGTGAAATTATTTCCAATGAAAGATATTTGTGGAAACATCTCATTTTGAAAAAGTAAGATGCCCTATTTAAAAAAAAACCCATTATTGAGAACTGTGTTTAAAACGTATATGCCAAACCCTTAGCTGCCAGTTGCCTTCTGGAATGGATTCCGAATAGGGAGTAGGTAACCCATAACAGGGGGACCAGTAGGGATCAGAGAATGAGATCCACATCTCATAAATCAAGATCAGGCTTTCACTGAGCTTAAGTGCAATGAAGTGCATATGCATGAGGATTGTGTAGAGCAGATGAACCCTATTTACAGGGGGGGGAGGAAAGGGGAAAGGAGGAGGAACTTCACTGTGAGATGAGCGGGGAAACAGAATTAAGTTGGAATTTATTTACCTCAGGGTGACAGTACTGAAGGCAATTGTTCATTTCAAACAATTCTGCACAATATGCTTTTCTTCTGAACAGCAGCTAAGGAGGCTGTACTGTGATGTAGTGGTGGGTAGTTTTTGCCTTTTACAATCAACTATTAGCAGAAAAATCAAGGAATGTACCACAAACCAGCACTTGGTAGGGCAAGCACAAACAAACAGATTTTCAGATGCAGTGATTTGCCTGTACCTACAAAGATCAGAAACATGCAGGCAGTTGTTTCCCCTATGAGGCTTTACGATAGTGTTGAAAGTTGGATATTGAAGAAGAAGGCTATAAAGAGTAATTCACCATTTTAAACTTTGGAGTTGGAGAAGATCTCTGAGAATCTGTGGGTAGCTAAGAAAACATATTCTTAAACAAATTGAATGAGAGTTTTCACTCAAGATGCAAATGACAGGATCAAATTATTATATTGTGGACAACGAAGAACGTAACAAGCAACAAATGGATAAATTCAATAGGGCAACCATGGAAAGAGCAGAATGGACAAGTTGGGTATGGTTCATCCTGGAAAAGGTCTATCTATTGAGTCAGCTAAGAGATAGCATTGATTTGATGGTGCATAATCAAAACTGCACTTTTTAAATTAAGTTGTATTTATATGATAATTACATATTGTAGTATATTAAAATTCATAAAGGAATTAGACTGTAATTCCTGATATTGTAACTTGTCATTATTCATACTAAACTCTTCACTACATCAATAAGGTTATGTGGATAGTTCAGAATGAATGATGTTGACTAATTGCATGGTTGTGGTTGCTTCCCTATATTAATAGTGAGGCAGATGAACTTATTTATGGGGGACATGTTCAAAGTATCGCTTTTAATAGCAACATCATCAACAATAACAAATTAAACATTCAATGACTTGGGGTGGCTTTTAATAGATTAAAAAAAATCTCCAGAATGTTCCATTTTTCTCCCAGACCACCGTCCATTCATCTGATCTATTCATCCATCCCACAGATAAATGATCTAAAACAGAAAGCAGTTTGTAGTGATCTGAACATGGACACTTTATTTCCAGAACAGTACACCCCTAGAACGGATGGGTTGGTATGGTCCAAGAGAAAAATAAAACATTCTAAAGTTTTCTGGAATGTTTCATCTTTAGAGTAGGATGTTATCATATGCCTAATTACCTGTCAGCAGAACATGAAATGATAGGCAGATATGCATTCTAGTTTGCAGATTCTCAGTCAGGTCATGGTTGTCCCAAAAGTGCTTTTTTGAGAGGCAATTGGACTTTCTGGTCTTTCTTTGAAGACGAAAGAAACCCCACCATCCAGTCAGAGCTAAAGAAGCTTCTTGGGTAAGAAGCAAAACATTCTCAAAGAAAAACCAGAAAGTCCAGTTGCCTCTTGAAAAAGCACCTTTGCGACATTCTAATTTGTACTTAGAAAATTGCCCCATATATTGATCTGAAATTTTATTCTACTCAAGCACTACTGTCACACATGGATCTCAAAATACGTTGAGTGATACAGTCACTTCTTTCTCACTCACCAGGATATCAATATTCAGAGATATCATTATATTTGAACTTGCAGATGCTCTTTGGGAACAGTTTATTGTGTATCTTCCAATTCCAGACAGTATTAAAATATTCCTGTCTTTCTCTAATTCAATCTCTAAACCCCTACTGACATCTCCCCACCTAAAGTACCTACTATGCTTTATTATGATAATAGCATTTTTTCTACCACTTCAGTTTTTCGAGGAACAGTTTAAAGATCTTCCCTTGAAAAAGAGTTACAAATTAATTAACATAAAACACTGCTGTTAACAGCACTTAACAGAACAGGTTTAAGAAGTCAAATATTTTTGCCACCATAAGTTCCTGAAGGGGGACATTTGGGAAATGTTTCTGAATTTGCACAGATTTTTCCATCAACACTTCTTAAATGTCTTCATATAATGGGGACCCATTATGTACTCTTGTTTTAAAAATGTAGCAGGTGAAAGGTAAGATCCAACCAGTTTATTGTTCCAAATTATGCCTATGGGAATTTTAAACCATTAGAATGGATATTGTTTAATTTTTAACAATTGCTTTAGCAGTATTAACATGTACTTCTATTGAAACTTTGCAATTGGCAAAAGGCTAGAGATGAGAATATACACTATTATTTTTACATTCTGTCTCAGATTACTATTTTCTTCAGGAGCTTTGGCCCCTTTGATAACAATTGGTCTAGTTAGGGAAAAATAGGAGAGGAAAAAATGCATTGTAATGGATCAGTTTTGGAGACTGTGGTGTTGCTGGGATTTAGTAAAGCCAAGGAAAAGCTTCATTGGGGGGGGGGGGTGTAGGGGGTATAAGCTGTGGTGTCGCAGTGGTTAGAATGTAGTACTGCAGGCTACTTCTGCTGACTGCCAGCTGCAGTCACTGGCTCAAGATTGACTCAACCTTCCATCCTTCCAAGGTGATTAAAATGAGGACCCAGATTGTTTGGGGTAATATGCTGACTCTGTAAAGTGCTTAGAGAGGGCTGTAAAACACTGTGAAATGGTATGTAAGTCTTTGTGCTATTGCTATCAGGAGAGTTTAACCAAGAAAGCTATTTTACCTAACTATGATAAGACTGATGATTCTAAGGAAAGATTTATAACAGTTTCCTCCCTCCTCCTTCACCAACCTGCAGCCTATGGGACATGTAATAGCCCTTAGGAACCAAGTGTCAGCTGGAGATGAGGCATTGGAGCACAATGCTGCCAGAGAGGTATGGTTCATTTCTTCTCTTCAGGTTTTCAGTGATGGGTTGAAAGCCTCTGCTACACTACTGTATGTCATCAGTATGACATTTCACATAACTCCTAAGGGCAAAATTGGTGTTGTCAACATTCATAAACATTTGGCCAGGTATGTACTTAGCCACTTAACAGCCTCAATGATGACACTGCCAGTTTAGCAAATGACACTGCAAGAGTAGAGTTTAGTTCAGAGTTAGACCATTAGCGGACATTCCTCCCTCTGTCTTTGGACTTCATTGCCATTCAGCAGATCATTTAGGTTGTTTCTGGAGTTCCAATGCTTGGTTAACAGCAGCTAGTCCACCTTTCCTAGGAACTTTAGATATGGTGACTGCTCTGCATTCTGGAGTTGGCTTGGCTCATTACCCTCTATATTGTAATTTCATCATTATCCCCTGTAATCCCATGTGAGTCTTCCCTTCACAAACTAGCTCATTCACTGCCCCTTCAGCCTCATTATCCTCTGTTCTCATGACAAGAAGCTCCAGTAGAATATAAAAGGGAGTCATTATGAAGGAGTAGAAAATATACTTCTCCCTTCCATCTTCACCATTCCTTTTAGCACTAAATTATGGAGAAGCTCCATCATCTCATTGGTCTACAATACATTAGCTTATGCCTGATGGTTCTTGTTGGGAGACAGCCAGCACTCCTTCCCCTTCCCCTTTGGCATTTGGAAAAAAAGCCAGGAGGTAGCAGGACACTTGTTAAAACCAGTGAGAGTTACAGGAAAGAGATCCTTGTGAATCTGCTGGGAGTTGGGGGCATATCCAAAAATAATTTGAATACAGATGCCAATACAAAAACCACTGTATGGTGACAAGCAAAAGATGGTTATTGGTAGGATTTCATAGTTCTGAGTCAATTTTAGAAAGGCATCAATACTGTAGTGCTAAAACCAAGAAACACTTTTTCTTTTTCTCACACTCCCCATGATAATGACACTTCCTGCAGTACTTTTAATGTTATTTCTATAGTATTATTTTTATACACAATCCACCAGATGGCAGTATGATACTAATAATGATTTATGCCCACTTCACAGAGAGGTAAAATGAGTAGTGCCAGCTTGAAGAAAGACTTATATAATAATAACTTTTTTTTTCTGAGAAATAGGTTCTCATCCCACAAGCACACTACCTTCTAAAGCATAAATCATCTGAAATAGACATAAACCACTTGCTTTTTATATGCTTTACAATTTAAACCATATAAAAATAATATTGTCACTTTCTTTGTACAATCTAAGCATATCTGGGGATAATTTCCTCCCTCATTGCATTTACATTATGCTAATACTCAAAGGTTTTCACTGGCATAATTGCATGTTGACTGAATCTTAGTGCATAATTGGGTGTATTTATCAAATGCAATATGTACAGCTGCAATTCATGACTTTATTACCTTGTGCTTATTCCAGTTGTCCTTGAAAATTACTCAGAAACAGCCCTTAGTGCAACATACAGCAGCTCACCCAGCAAGGAGGAATAGATTTAACAGCATTATTCCTCTCCTTCAGTTGCTGCCTTGGTTGCTAGATCTAATTCCATGTGCTAGACACTTTAATGCTAGTTCTGGGCAGCAACATTAGAGAATGTAGCTCCCATTAAATAAATAAAATAATAATAATAGTGTGCCCCAGGGGAATAGATACTCTTCTTTTGTGTGTGTGTCTTTGTACAGCCAGTTGTCAGTTTTCTGAGATTTCAGAAAGGGTTTGCCATTGCCTGCTTCTTCCCAAGGCTGAGAGAGAGGGCCTGGCCCAGAGTTACCCAGCTTCTAGCTTCATGTTTTAAGCATGACTTATCGTCTCCCAGTTTGTACTTTTAACCACTACACTTTGTAGGGCAGTGTTGGCGAACCTTTTCAGCACCAAATGCTGAAACAGGAGCGCCTGTGCTCGCGTGGGAACACCAGGAACCGGAAGAGCAACTCCCAGGCGTGCATGTGCACACTGGGAAGCTGATCTTCTGGTTTCTGGTGCGCATGCATGCGTAAAGATTAGCTGGCTGGGGAGTGGCTCTTCCGGTTTCTAACGCTCCTGTACATGCAAAAACCAGCTGGCTGGCCTGCACATGTGTGCCAGAAACCAGAAGAGCAACTCGCAACGGCTGGAGTGCCTGAAGAGATGGCTCTGTGTGCCATTTCCAGCATGCATGCCATAGGTTCACCATCACGATAGTAGGGGATTGGGGATCCTTAAAGTATTCATCCCCCACTCTCATTCTTAGTTCCCCATCTTTAAACTGGAAACTTTAGAAAGAGTTCTCGTGGATATGAGATGCAGGCAATAAAGATAATTAAAAAGTTAGAAAAATAAAGAAATAATATAATACTCTTTCATACTACTTTGGTGTACTTAACTGATTTCTATACTTTTTGAATAGAACTCACAGTTTAGCTCTAAAGCAGTTAAAAATTCTGCTTTGCTTAATTCTGAGCATCTTGGGACACACAGGGCTTTCACACTGTTTATGGATCAAACCAGGATTTTTGTACATTTGTTGAAAGTGTCAAAATTGTACATTTTAACACAGCAAACTTTAAACCTCCTGCTTATTTTGTCTTCCAAAGCATAAAAGTGTAAAATGTGCCAAAATTATAGATTAATGTTGCCTCTGAGTATCTTTACTTTAGGAATATAAATAAAATGCTGTCAATGATAATCAGGAAAGAATGCAGTCTCTCTTTTTGTAAGTATTTTGCCAGTAGGTTTCCAGTAGTATGGGAATATTAAAGTCTTGTTGGTTAATATAGGATGTTTTTGATGTGTCAGCTTTTTATGTCCTTCAGTTTAGTGTAAATGGCAAGCTATGGAAATACGCCCACCCCACACGCATGCACAAGAATAATATTATAATTCATGGGGGTAATTTATATATTATGTGTTATAAATTCTCTGAATACACCTGACAAGAAGGAAAGAAAAGGAGAAGACTTTTTTGGCTTCATTTGGGCAATTTCCCAAGATGAATCTATTGAGAAACAGAGAAGCAGCAATATAGATTAAGAGTGGCCTAGGAAAACAGAAGAGTGCATAAAATTGAAGTTTCTTTTGGGAAGCTGGTGAGGTGGATACTTCCTGACTTCTAAATCATCCATTCAAATTGCTTTTTATGGATTTCATTTATAAAATATTGACTGTCAACTTTTGTTACAGAAGGGCAAACCATTTTTATGGAAAGCCCTTAAGCGATAATCAGCACATTGCACGGAGGCTGACATCCTCCATTACTGCTGACATTACTCAATAGAAGTAACTGTGAGAGGGATCTTGGAGTCCTAGCGGACAATCACTTAACTATGAGCCAGCAGTGTGCTGCAGCTGCCAAAAAAGTCAATGCAGTCTTAGGCTGCATCAACAGAGGAATAGTATCAAGTTCATGTGAAGTGTTAGTACCACTTTATCCTTGGAATACTACATCCAGTTGTGATCACCATGATACAAAGAGATGTTGAGACTCTAGAAAGATTGCAGAGAAGAGCAACAAAGATAATTAGGGGACTGGAGGCTAAACCGCTTAATGAACAGTTGTGAGAACTGAAATGTCTAGTGTAATGAAGAGAAGGACAGGGGTGACATGATAGTATTCTTCTAATATGTCAGGGGTGTGTGTGTCAACTAATTCTCCAAAGCACCTGAGGGGAAGACAAGAAATAATGAATGGAAGTTTAACAAAGAGAGATGTAACCTAGAATTAAGAAGAAATTTCCTGTTAGTCAGAACAATTAGTGTGGAACAGCTTGCCTTTCAAGTTATGGGTGCTCCATCACTGGATGTTTTTCAGAAGAGATAGGACAGCAGCCTTTTGTCCAGAACGGTACAGAATCTCCTATTTGAGCCAGAAGTTGGACTATACATACACACACACACACACACACACACACACACAGCTCTTTCTGAGGGCATGCAAGTCATCACCCCAGCTCAGTTTCACCATGCATGTATGTGTGCCTCTCGCCTGATTTTTGGGTCTTTGATGTGCATGCGTGAGGGAGTGGGGCACATGTGGAGAGTGGCCCATTTTTGGTCCCAGGAGACTGCACAGAGGCCTACTAGGCCCAAAACAAGGCACAGGGGTGTGTGGCGCTCCCTGTGGCCCATTTCTGCTCCCAGGGAGCTGCAGAGAGGCCTACTAGGCCCAAAACAGTGGGGGGAGGTTTGCACACGCATGTATGGGGAGGGGGGAGTGCAGTGGGTGCCACATACATAGGCAGGTGGGGTGCTTAGGTGTCACACACACATTGCATCATGGATGTGGGTGTGCTTTCAGCACACAACAACAAAAAGGTTAGCCATCACTGGTATATATGTTACCTGGATACACAGAGAATGGTATGATGTGACTTACTGAATACATGACTGGAGAAGACCGGAATGGATTCAGGTTTGCTTGGAAGTGGGCTTATTCTATCCTGACCCTTTTAGAACACAGAATAATAGAGTTGGAAGAGATCGTAGAGGTCTTCTAGTCCAACTCCCTGCTTGAGCAAGGGACCCTATACTATTTCAGATAAAGGGTTGTCCAGTCTTTTTTTGAAAGCCTCCAGTGATGGAGCACCAACAACTTCTGAAGGTAAGTTGTTCTATTGGATAATTGTTCTCACCCTTAGGAAATTTCTCCTTAGTTCTAGGTTGTTTCTTTCCTTGGTTAGTCTTCATCCATTTTTTCTTTTGGTGCTTTGGAAAATAGTTTGACACCCACCCACCCCCATTTATGTGGCAGCCCTCAAATATTGGAACACTGCTATTATGTCTTCCCTAGTCCTCCTTTTCAATAGACTAGACACACTCAATTCCTGTAACCGTTCTTCGTATGTTTTAGCCTTCAGCCCATTCCACATGGGCAACAACAGAGAGAAGCAAAGGCTAAACCAATCTTTGTTCTAAAATGGATGATATTTATGGAAATCACTTATTTCTGATTGCTTCTTCATAATAGCTATTTGGTACATATTGGTTTCTTCAGTACTTAGCCTAGGGAAAAAGGCCCTGAACTCTATCAAATTAGTCTTTGTGTAATTTTTTTTCTTTCTTGGAATGTACCGTAGACCCTATGCTGGAGCATGTAATTACAACACCATATCCTGTGTTAAAAAGAGCTCAAATACTAAATTATCCATGTCAGCACCTTAGTTTGACCATGACATATACTGCATACTCTACCCAAAGCAGAGTCTGTAAGAAGGTGATGGCTAAATATGCATTCAGGGGCACTGGGAAACACCCGTCTGTTTAATCCATTGCTCTCATCCCATTGTGGCTACTTAATATTATTACCTAGCTTTTGCCCTTGAAAGTTGCTTCTCCTTCATTTTTTGTGCTATGCAGTTAAGACATAAAGGTCAAGGATACGGAAAACAGCAATAAAATATGACTTATTTTACATAAGTGATCAGAGAGCTATTAAATTGCAAAGAAGTCTAAAGATATGTCCATTTTCTGAATCGTTTTTTTTTCAGCAAAGCATGAACAATAACACTGCTGATTGTCATATGTGTTAAAAAATGGCTACAAACCTGCTTGAATAATGTCAAGTCATGAAACTGTAATTATCTAAAGATTACCATAACTTATTCAGCGTATAAAGGTTAAAATGCCTTCATGTTAAAGAGATTTCTTTGCATGCAGATTAAACTTATTACTAGAAAGCAATGTTGCCAACCAAAATCTGCTTAGGTTTCATTTTATTTATAAACAGAAGGCAGCTATGAGAGTTGAACTTCAACTGACCTAGTCCAATAACTTTAAAACTATGTTTCACTGGTAGAAGAAATTATTAATGGTTTGATGCAAAACTCTTGATTGGAAAACTCTTTTGACTCTTGACATAAACCAGAGAGCAGTCATATTGCATGGAGCCCTGAAAATCACTCCTGCTTACTTAGAACAACTGCGAATGGGTGGGAACCGCTAGCTGACCTTGGTTGATCTCAGTTCAACTCAATTACATCAGAGTTAATTTATTTAGATGGGGAATCCACAGATTGTTTTTGTTAAATCCTAGAAAATTAAAACAAAACACATTTGAAAGCAATGACAACTTCCATATTGTTGCCAAGAAAACTGGATATGTTCATAGGGTTCCCAAACAATCATGCTGAGTCATTCAATGAGAACTTCTACACGTGTGTATAATATTTCCTATTTTCTCAAACAATTCCAAGGGTGATTTTTTTTTAGTTTTGCTTTGTTTTATTTTGTTAAGGATTGGGGTAGAAATGATAGTGGCTAGAAAATTACCATTAAATATATATTTACTGCAGAATTATTACTTCCTTTTATTGCAAATGGGAAATCTGTTTCTAATTTGTAATCTATTTCAGAGGTTGGCAATCAGCACCTGTCCCTGCAGGAAACAGATTTCAGTGAAAATGAAGCAACAATAAATAGAATTTTATGGAAGGAAAACCTTCCATGAGTAGGGAGTTCTAAATGAGTGTTAAAATACTGAAACATTAGCACAAGCAATTCCAACAATGGAAAGAACAGCAAAGAGAATTAACCAAGGCAAATGAATATAGGTAGCCCTGAGTTGTATTGTATTGTATTGTATTGTATTTATTTGTCTTGTATGCCGCCCACTCCCGCAGGACTCCGGGCGGTTCACAATAGACAAGGGAAGGGGGAAAACTAGACAAAGACAACACTTTAAAAACAAAACTGCAACATTCACAATTTCCACGGGGCTGGATGTTTCACAGACCCCCCGGCCTGCTGGAGCAGCCAGGACTTGGTGGCTTTGCGGAAAGCCGGGAGGGTCGTAAGGGTCCGGATCTCAACAGGGAGATCATTCCAGAGGGCTGGAGCTGCAACAGAGAAGGCTCTCCCCCGGGGGGTCGCCAGCCGACATTGGCTGGCGGATGGAATCCGGAGGAGACCTAACCTGTGAGATCTGATCGGTCTATGGGAGGTAATTGGCAGGAGGCGGTCTCTCAGGTACCCAGGTCCGATGCCATGTAGGGCTTTATAGGTAGCGACCAGCACCTTGAAGCAGATTCAGAGACTAATGGGTAGCCAGTGCAGCTCACGGAGGATAGGTGTGACGTGGGTGTACCTGGGTGCACCCACAATCGCTCGCGCAGCTGCGTTCTGGACTAACTGAAGTCTTCGAACACTCTTCAAGGGCAGCCCCATGTAGAGGGCATTACAATAATCCAGTCTTGAGGTCACAAGGGCGTGAGTGACTGTCTGAAGGGCCTCCCGATCCAGGTAGGGTCGCAATTGGTGCACCAGGCGAACCTGGGCACAGGTCCCCCTGGTCACAGCCGACAAATGGTGTTCTAAAGTCAGCTGGGGATCCAGGAAGACTCCCAAGTTGCGAATCCTCTCTGAGGGGCGTATAATTTCACCCCCCAGCCTGAGAGATGGAATAGTTGGCCAATCTTTGGGAGGGAACATCAGAAGCCACTCGGTCTTGTCTGGATTGAGTGCCAACTTGTTTGCTCCCATCCAGACCCTAACAGCCTCCAGGCACTGGCACATCACTTCTACTGCTTCGCTGAGTTGGCACGGGGCAGACAGATACAACTGCGTATCGTCTGCATATTGCTGGTACTTAACCCCGTGCCGGCGTATGATCTCACCCAGCGGCTTCATGTAGATGTTAAATAGGAGGGGGGACAGGACCGAACCCTGCAGCACCCCGTAGTTGAGGGGCCTTGGGGTTGATCTCTGCCCTCCGACCAACATCGACTGCGACCTGTCCGAGAGGTAGGAGGAGAACCACCGAAGGACGGTGCCTCCCACTCCCACCTCTCGCAACCATCGCAGAAGGATACCATGGTCGATGGTATCGAAGGCCGCTTGTAGAGTTGTAGAGATGGATGAAGTTCTGAAAGAATTAAATTGGTAAAGGAGACCAGAACAAGCCCTTTAGATATATCCATAGTAAAAAGAAAACAGTATGCCAAATATTCAAAAAAAAACAACATTCTAACAGGTATTAAAGGATTTTTTTAAAAAAATTCTAGGGCAATCTTGATAGATTAAGGTAGTTGGCTGAAAATAACAATGCATTTTAACACAGATTAAGAAACAGAAATCAAATGCATAGCAATAGGGGCTACTTAGCTGATAATATTACTGGTGAAAACAGTCTTGAAATCTTGAATTATAACCAATTTTAAGATTACAAATTGGTTGATTCAGCAGTGGATATAAACCATAGGTGATGGGGGATAAGAATTTCCATCTCAACAATGGAGCCATCTAACAAAGTCTCCAGTTCCCTAGGAACCACAGGCCTGATAACATAACATAGTCCTGAGGATCTTTTGGAATATCAAAGCAATGGAGGTAATCTAATTTTGAAGGAAAGGTGATCCACAAGGAAGACACCATAGCAGATAAGGAACAATTCCTGCTACCGACCAAATGTAGGTCCCTAGCTGTTGGCATCTGCAAGATGCTGGATTAAGATGTTCATAGCATTGGTTAATTTGCCAGAGGTAGAGATATTTAATTGTTATATATGCTGATCAGTGGTGGGATTCAGCCAGTTCGCACCTATTCGGGAGAACCGGTTGTTAACTTTCTAAGCAGTTCGGAGAACTGGTTGTTGGAAGAAATCTCATTTTGTTTTTTCCCACTTTAATCCTGTAAGGAAGGCAGGAAGGATACATTCTGGTGTTGCTTCCAGCCTAATCGTTATCGCCCTGCTTAAAGAAACAGCCTCTCCAGTTAATCTTTATTACATTGTAACAGCTAAGGCAAAGTGCCCATCGACCTGAGTGACGCTGAGTTGGCCACGTCCACCCAGTCACATGACCACTGAGCCCTGCCTACTCACCTGGTCATTAGGGCAGAGAACCGGTTGTTAAATTATTTGAATCCCACCACTGATGCTGATACTTTACCCAGTGATAATGGATAAGTACACCCAGTGGCCCCATGTCGATGTTAAAAAGGAGAATTAGAAAAGCACCAAACCCTGTGCACCCCACATAGGAGTAGTTGAGGTGAGAATCATCCTTCCCACTCATCACTTACTGGAATTTCTGCAAAGGGGGAAGGCGAATCAGCACAGCGCTGCCCAGCCCCAATCCTCTGAGCTAATCCAGAAGGATACCATGGGCAATGGTGTGGAAAGCTTAAAAGAGGTCATGTAGGAAAATGATGGATGCACTATTCCCATCCCACCCATGCCAGAGGTCACCTAAAAGCATGATTGATACTGTTTCTACCCCACACCAGGGTCTGAATCATGACTGAAAATGATCCATAGAATCTGCTTCTTCCAAGGCCTTCAAAAATTGTGACACAACTACCTTTTCTACAATCTTCCCCAAGAAAGAGAGGTGAGATACTGGATGAAAATTGTCCAGTTTAGTGAGATCCAGAAATGGCCACTTGAGGAGGGAGCCAACTGGGGCCATCTGTGAGTGGAAAGGGAAGTATCAAGGGATTGAATTTAAATGTGAACCAAAATTTTTGTTTTTCCCTTCGTACCCTTGGACCTACCTTTTCAAAATTGCTTCTGCTTCCCTGCCTGTTAAATCTGATCAAGCTATTTTTTTAATAACCAGCTTTTATAATCTTGACTGAGCAGTCTAGATAGCACCCTGGACCCAATTTAATATATTTGTGCTCTTGATTTCCTTTTTTTCTTTTCCTGAATTAATTATAATCTTAGTATTATAGCATTTGGAAAGGCGTTCGTATTAATTTCAACTTCTAAATAACAAAACCTGAATTTCAGCCTTAGTGATCATTGCTTGGGCCATAAGTGTAGCTCAGTCAAGGTCTTTGTTATTCCCTGCTTTCTGCACCCTGCTCCATCTTATACACTTTGACTCTTCCTAAATCTTTCTACATTTCCCCCTGGTCCCTGTGATTTACTGTATCTGAGTTTTTCTCCTTGTCCCAAAAGTCCCCCACTGAGATTCCTTTCTTTTGTCAAGGTCGTGTTCTAATATCCTAAAATATTTTTTTGAAATTGAAATTGCCTATTCATTTAAATGATATACATAACAAAATTCAGCATCATTAATTTTTTTTCTGCTGATTCTGTACTTTTAAAAGTGCTTTCTTTCTCTTTAGTGGCCTCAAGACTATTTACACTTGGATCATACTTGTTTTTAGAGCTAACTGATGAAAGCTATTTGGCTTGAAATATCTTTTTATTTAATTTGCATTTCTTTTTAAAGCTAGGTCCGGTTTGGTGCAGTAAAATTAGATTATTTTTACATATGCCTGCACTCAGCCTGAATTTAAGCTTCTTCAGTATTAAAAAAGCAGACTCTCACATTGTAAAAGTGAACTGGCATACTCAAACAGTTGTACATGGCCTGTGTTCACTAGTAACAGGATTGATTTGCAATTTGCATCAGTTTGAGTGTCTGAATTTCTATTCTTAGCATCATTATCTTTTACATTCATGGAACATCAAATTACTACAGATATTAGCAGTATACAAAACCAGAAACAATGTACAGTAAACAAAATTATTCAAATAAAAGCTTTCACAAGCCAACATGGAAAAACTTAAAAGGTCCATCACAGTCTTTTTACCTTGAAGTCCAGCTTGTAAAAACACACAAAAAAGGGTGGTATGGGTGGAGAAAGTTTACTTCCAAAATGACAGACTGAAGGAAACTTTCTCATTAAAAGTTTATCATCTTCAAGTTTTATACTACAGTACATTGTGCTGTGTGATGCGGATGAGCATAGCTAGACAATAAAGACCTTCATCTGCAGAGAATCTATTAGTTAATACCAAATATTCTTCTGCAACATTTACATTTTGAGAAACTTAAATGTTTAGGCAAGCTCATAGTTCTGTTTTTCATCCTCTGCTTCCTGGCACATGAAAATATGAAAACAAAGCAGGTGAAGGTGAAATAGTAAATCAGTATTCCAGTTCAGCAATTTCACAGTGTTTCATTCATTCCACGTAGCCTGATTTCCCCCCATTCAATTAACACCACAGTTGTCACTGACTGGCAATATAAAAATATGAAAAATGAAACAATGTAAAAATGAATGCACACAAAAACTGAACCTAAATATAGTCAGCAATTGAAACAGAAGACAACCCATCTAAACAATCCTCCAGGATTGGGCGGCCAACAATCCTCCTCCAGGATTGGGCGGCCTATAAATTTAATAAATGAAATGAAATGAAATGAACAATTAACATAACTATTGAATAAAATCAAGTCCAATAATGTTTAGTTTATGATGATGATAATCTGCTTGGGAAGAGCAGTCTTATTAAAGCATAAATATTGTAAAAAAATATTCACAGTGACTAGTCATCTCCTGCCTGAATTTTAATAACAAGTACAGTTAGAATAAAGTTAATAATTAGGTGGCTCAAAATGTCACTCCTATAAACATCCTGGTTCCAAGCCAGTTTGAACTTCATGGTTCAACAATTGAAGATCAGCTTCTTAACATTATACTTTAATATACTCCTTTAAAAGTAATGAAATTAAGATTACTTTCATTAATAAGATGCAACCCAGGCTCATTACTATCTCTGTTAATGACTCAATAATGACAAAGGCTATTCAAAGGCTAACTTGATTTTGGTGCATTGGAATAATATAGCCTGGAGCCTGCAGAAAAAAGCCAGAACTACTGTGCTAGATTTTAAATAAGCAAGTGTTTTGCTTACAGTTCATCATATAAATCCAAAATGTAGAATGCAAAATACAGTACTTCACACACATCATGTAATGCTTCATCATGGGACTATCTATTAAAAAGATCTCAAGCATAATTGCAAGATGGCAAAATGCCAGGCTTATCATTCGGTGCAACTGACTAATCACCAGTTTGGATGACAACACAGTGATTTAGCCCATATAAATAGTTTCAGCAGTTAAGCATTATGTAGCAATTAACCATCTGATTCTAGAAAAAAATTCAGTGGAGTTGGGAGATGAGGTGGGAAGAAAATAAAGGGAGAGATGTTCAAATATATTTTCCACTAATTGTTCATCATAATGTTAAGTATGGCCACAATTCGCATTTCAGTAGCATTCCATATTCCACCCAATTCAAGGAAGGAATTAGCTTTAACTTGGGTCTAAATCCCATTAAACTTAAGCAAGTAAATTTCAGGCAGAATATAGCCAGAATTCAGCCTATAGAACTCAGGCTTGTAAGTCAGTAATAAATTGACTAAGAGATATGCTTTCCAGATATGATAAAATTACAATATATATTCATGGATAAGCCTATCCATGGATAAGCCAAACCATTTTTTAAGTAAAATAGCATGAAAAATTCACTACTCATAAATACGTTGACCCTCAAAATTTTTGTGATTTAATTTTCACTATTGGTTGTGAGTTCTAATCAGAGTTTCATCTGGGTGACTTTGGTCTCCCAGCCCTAGAAAGCAAAACACTTCCAAAAGGGTTGCGAAGAAAATATTTTTTTTTTCTGTAGTGACAACGAATCAGGTTGAATCAATGGGCAACAAAAATAAAAATAACCCCAGATGGGGTGAACAAAGTTGCTAATTCTTGTAGCACTAACAACCACCCAGCATTATAGCATGATAAACCGTTAGAATCAAAAGTGCCATCCTCCCTCACAGGCGCCTTTGCACATACTAGAGAAAAATATCAGAATCCAGAAATAACTGGTGGTAGTTGTTTCAGAAAAAAAACTTGTTAAAATAACCAAAAACCTTTGAAAAATTAGCTTTCTGATGATGCATGACCAATAACAGAAGGTTTTTTTAAACATAAGAGCAGAAGAAGAGTCTTGCTGGATCAAGGGCAACCATTCTCTTCCACTGTGGCTCCCTAGCAGTTGGGGGTTCAGGTATACTGCCTGTGATCAGAAGCTGATGAACATCCATCATGATTAGTAGCTGCTAATGTAACAAAACCTAAGCCCAAAAGTGTGCCTGGTATTTTTGGCCACTGGGCATGTTTAATTTTTAGAAAGCTTGCAATGGGAGTACTTACTAAACAGCCCAATGGGAAAATTAGTCTAGTCACAAAACACCCATTGATTTACCAGACAGCAAATGCTTCCCACCAGCCCAAGCCCTTCTATAGCTTTTCCACCACTTCAGGTTTTTTCCCCTCTCCTCCTGCTTTCCAGTCAAAACATGAAGTTGTAATTTGTATTTTGTAAGAATTCTAAATATACATATAGTAATATATAAAGGTGATCTAAGAAGTTGATGCTTTGCTTTGCATGACAGATTTGAGAGGCAAGGAGAGGATAATAGCAAGAGAGAGACCCACTAGTACCATTACTTACTTTTTCTCTTAGCATGTAATTGTTTGGAGAATCCACAGCAAAGTGGCTGAATTTCTTCTAAGAACCCAAACTTTATATAATTGGGTAGAGCCAGAATTTTGGGCTTAATTGTGGTTGTAACTCAAGGATTATCTGTGGTAGTTAGAGCCATTATGTTGCAGAGGAAACCAAGCCAGGTTTTCACCAAGATTGTAAGTTATGTTTAGAGTAATACTACTTGAAATCCCAGCTGGGATTTATAATACTAAATGAACCCTCTCAAATTGAACAAATGACCTTCACATGGGATAGGGAACAAAATGGATACTCCACATTTTGCCCCCACTCTTAGTTTTCCAGATTCTGTAAGTTCTCAAGTTGCTAAAAGTTGGCGGCAAATCCATCTATTTTTAGTGTCTCGAGGTTGGCTATGTACCTTTATCTTAAAAATTGCAAGGTTAATGTTAGCCTCCTGTAACATAATGCCCCCCTGCCCTTTGAGAACACATGAAAAGCATGAAAACTAGCTCTAGTGCCAATAATATTATTGCACCAGTCACTTACTGCAACCAGCAAAGGAATACTTAATCAACCTAAAAATATTTATTCACCTCTAATCTAGAAAATAGCAGAGAAATGTAATGACAAGATTTAGTCTGGAACCTGATGTAGTGATTCAAAAGTAGGCCAATTTGGCTAGACTGGACCAAAGGCACTCTTATTTGATTCAGTGTAGGAATCCAAATCAGAATTCAGAAATCCGATTCTTCCATTGATTATTCATGGAAATTAGTAAACGTTTGCACTGACTATGTATTTGACATAGTCAGATGAACATTTCAGGAATAGCTTCAAATTATTAGATGATGAAGTCTGCCAAATCTTAGATGAGTCCTGTAATTTGTTTATTTTTAAATGTATGCATATTTTAATTTTTGGCCAAATTGAGAATGTGCAGATAAAGTCAACCCTTTGGGGTATATCTCATTGGCCTGCCATTTTCAGATTAATAGGCTGGTCTTTTCTGGTCTGTTTTCAAAGAGTGATCATGCTGATAGACAGGGTTCTAATGCCTTTCTCGTGATTCCTTGACTTATGACTATAATGGAGCCAGAGATTTCTGCTGTAAGTCATACATTGAGGCACCCACATGACTAGATCTAATTTTATGACTTTTTTTGCAGCAGAAATTAAATGGATGCCATGTTTGTCAAGTGAATCTGGCAGTCATTAAGCGAATGCTGTCATTGTAAAGCAAACCAGTATATTCCTATGGGTGTTATTTTGTCAGAAGCTGGCCAGAAGGCTGGAAATCACCAAAACCATACCAAATCATGATCACATGACCACAGAACATTGCAGCCGACTGTAAAGTAGAGCTGGTTGCCTGATGCCCAAAATGCAATTGTGGCTGTGTATGTATGTTCAGCCATTGAAACTCTTGAGCTGAGTCATAGATTGCTTTGAAGTGTTCTGTCATAACTTCAAATAAGCATTGAGCAACAGGTTGTTAAATAAGGACTATTTGTATAGAATTGAAAAGAATAGAAAGCAAAGTTTGGAAATGGTTAACAAACAAAACAAATGAAGCAACTGTTAAATTTTTATGCAATTTGTCCTGTTGTTGCTTGGATTTCGTGATGTCATATCTAGGTGTTGGTGTTCCTTTCTCCTTGTGTTTCTGAAATGACATGTATGGACCCATCTGTTGCAGCTCATTGCAAGATGATGGCAAAAGCAACTGAAAGAGAATCTGCTGGGAGTGGATCTGTTCCAAATTAGAAAAAAAGCCTTTCCTAAAAGGTTCTTGGGGGAGAGAAAGAAAAGCTTCCAGATGGATTCAGCTTGCTGGGCTCAGGATAGGTAGTGAATGAAGAACCTGCACTTGCGTGCTTATTTAAAAAAAAGACTTACTAAACTCTCCTGGTAAAAAGTCAGATGGAAAAGAAAGTGCTATAATTCAAGAAAATATAAAGGCTGCAGCAGACTATCATTTTCTTTTTTTTCCAAAGAGACAGATTACTGTATCGCTTTCTAAACATCATGACAAGAATGATAGATTAGTTGGAGGTGAGGGGCGGGGAATCTGAGCCTCAGCCCTTTGGACTAAAGCATCAAGTAGTTTGCATTTTTTTCCAGCCCTGAACATGGGCAAAAAAACCTGGCTATCTTGAATAACACCTTGAAATGCAAGCCTGAAAGGGTGAGTTACTTAACAATATAGGCCATGTGCTGCCAGCACATTATCTCTAAAAAGCTTTCCAAACTGTTAAAGGAAAATCTTTGTGGGGAAACAAAATAGCAGCCTGGGGTCTTTCTGAGAATTTTGATGATTGCACTATTACATAGTAGTATAAATATTATTAACAAAATAATGTTAATAAGGGGAAGGAAAGTACATGTCACAAGAAGAATAAAAACACATTTTAAGGGTGTGAACAGCAACCCCTTCCCCCACTATAATTGTTGTATTTCCCGTTTTAATTTGTGCCATTTCTAATTTAATGGTTTAAATTTGATTGGAGATTGAGAACTATTAGCATGGAGGTTTTTTTCAAAATGTTCGGTTGGTAAGTTGTGTCTCACACTTCATGACTCCATGGACCATAGTATGACCAGCAAACCCCCCCCCCCCCCATCTCCACTCCCAAATTCATGTTCATTGAGTCAACGACACTATGGTGTCAATGACAATGACACCACCTCATTCTCTGCTATCTCCTTCTCCTTTTGCCTTCAGCCTTTCGAAACATCAGGGTCTTTTCCAATAAGTCCGCTCTTAGGTGATCAAATATTTGCGTTTCAGCTTTGGTGTCTGCTCTTCCAAAGGACAGTCAGGGTTGATTTCCTTTAAGATTGACTGATTTGATCTCTTGCAGTCCAAGAGACTCTCAAGAGGCAAAATGTTGGGGGAAGGGTAAATATTGAGTTTACAATGTGGCTTCTCTCTTGCACTTATTCAGAATTAAAGATTCTGCTAATTCAAAGTTTTCTATGTTTGTTTTGCATGCGTGGTGTCAGCACTGTGAATAATTATGCTGTATTTTACAAACCTGATTTGAGAGAGTAGGAAGCATTGCTACAGACAGAGCTAGTATGTGATTATCGCCCCTACGAGACATGAAAATAATTTAAATTTGGCCTCTTGGGTGAACAGAAGCAATCATCTACTATTTTGGATCTAACTTTTCATACAGAAGTTTTTCTTTAAAATTACAATTAAAAAGATAAAAATGAATGCAAACTTTAAAAAATGAAAAAAAGGAAGTGCGTAAACGATAAAAAAGGAAGAGGAAAGTTTAAAAAATACAATAAAGACAAAGGAAATATATACAAAGAGTTGATGTTCCTCTACATCACAATTGTAATTCATCACCTTCACTTATAATACAACAACTGATATCTTCTTTGTGAGCCAGCAGTGTGCTGCAGTCACCAAAGAAGCTAATGCAATCATAGGCTGCATTAACAGAAGGATAGAATCAAGATCACATGAATTTTTTGCTGTTTAACATAACTTTACTATGTTATGAGATTTCAACACATTCCTGTAATAGAAAGGATCACAACAGAGTTAAAATCAGTAATTCAAAGCCAATGGGGACCCCAATATTTGAAATATCTTTATTATATCTTTATTAAGTTTACTGTATATACTTCCCATCTCATTATCAAGCAACTCTGGTTGGTTTACAACATCATAAAAATCAAATATAAAAACATTAAACTATTACAAACATTAAATTAGTAAACATCAAAATATTATGGACTTAATTAAAAGCAGAGCAGACTTTCCTTAATTCTAACCCTTCTTTGCAGTCAATAAAACTTTCACAAAAAGCAGGGAGTAAGAAGGAGAAGTTATCAAGATTTCTGGATAACCTATCACTGCGATGGTCCAACTTAGGACATATCTGCACTTTAAGATGTTCTTCCCTGTACGCATGCAGGGTTGACTCTAAACAGATTAAGAAAGTGCTTAATAAGCATTTGATAAGAAAATTCTTATCAAAGAAAATTTTGATAATAGAATCTAAGATTTTCAGTGCAATACAAACTGCAGGCTGCCACAACCTCCATTGGACAATACCCTTCATGCCCTCCCAGCTGTTCCAGGAAAGCCAATCACCTTTTTTCCTGTGGGGTAACCTTCTTGGGCATATAGACTTAATATCTTATCATGCTCATGTTATTGTTCAGTCTTTAAATCATGTCTGATTTTTGGCGACTCCTGAGACCATAATATGCCAACCTGCCTGTCCTCCAGTGTCTTCCAGGGTTTGCCCAAATTTATGTTCACTGTGTTGATGACACTATCATGATCGTACCCACAATCAAGAACTAACTTTGTGAAAAGGTGTGGCTATAAGCATGATAGGATGCAAAACTCCATATGCCATGTAGTATGCTTCCTAGGCAAACATTTCTCAGAATCAGGCAAATATATATTTTTGAATTCTTAATTTTTCATCATATTAATGTGTGAAATTTGACATGCTGCACACTATTTTAATCGCTCTGGATGCTGCTTTTAATATTTATTATGCATGTTAATTTGTGGTTATTTTATTGCATATGTTAATTGTAAAACTGTAGAAAAATGTTTTATCTACAAATTTGCAAGTCATTCTAGAAAAACATGGCTTTGAAAAATGGCATAGTTTTTAAAATATTCAGGCCCACAGGGGCTGCTAATGATTAATATAGTTTATGGCCTGGAATGGAGGACTTTTATCATTTTCACGTAAAGTTTAGTATGTTTTTGTACTATAGTTCCAATGCATATTTATGCAGAAATATGGCTCATCTTATTCAAGGGCACCTAATGATAATAATAGAATAGAATGAAGCTCTGATTCACATGTGTAAGATTTGAAAGGTGAAGGCCTCAAATTTAGAATCTCATCTAATATGGTTTTGGAGGCAGGAAGGGCATCTATTACGGCTATTCTATCGTGTACCCTTTTCTGAAGAGTGGCAGAAGATAGGAGTAAGTGGGGAAGATAAGATTTGCAAGTAGAAGATTCAGCTTACATAGAGAACACATATGTATACATTCATACAAAGGGGGAAGGAAGAGGGATCTGGATCCACTGTATGGCTAGTGCCATGAATTACTTACCTATTGGTTGGTGGGAGATGTGGATATTTTCTTATCCACTTCTCCCTTGCTATTTAACTTAAAAGTGCCAAAGTTGCATTGAAGACCAACTATTCTACTTAAAGCGAGCATTTTGAATTTTAAGAGGAAAAGAATATTATACGAAGTGCTACATGGAACTACCACCCTAATATTCCCTGCAAATGATGCTGTAAGAAGTTTATTAAAAGTAATGGTTTCTGTATCTCTTTGCTGCCGAGAAATGGTTACCTGGAGTTTTGTAGCCCAAATGTGATAGCTGAAGGCATGGTGACAGACAAGAAGAGCAGTTGTTTCCCATATGACTGCTTATGCCGCTGCTGCTGCTGCTGGCAACCCAGAAGGGTTTCTGGAAACCGTCCTGTCTTGGTTTGGGATGGGGTGGAGGAAGTCTACGTTGCCTAGATTAGAACAAGCACCTGCCTTTCTTCATCGGCATTTGTACTTTGGACACTAACTCAACAAATATCCCTTCTGGTTGTATCGAACTACCGTATTTTTCAGAGTATAAGATGACCTTTTCCCCCCCCAAAAAAGAGGGTGAAAATCTTGGTGCGTCTTATACACTGAATACAGCATTTTTGGCTCCCGAAACCCCGCATCCTTCACAAAAATGGACATGCAAAGGGTTTGAGAGGCCTACAAAGTGCTCCTGGGGACTGGGGAGGGCAAAAACGAGCGAAAAATGGGCTGGTTTTTTTTGTTTTTATCCCCCCCCCAGCCCCCAGGAGCACTCTAAAAGCCCCCTAAAGGCTAAGCAAAAACGGGCCTGTTTTCATGAAGAACAGGGCATTTTTTTGCTCATTTTTGCCCCCCCAAACCCCAGGAGCACTTTGCAGACCTCTCAAACTCTCTGAATGCCTCGTTTTTCACAAAAAAATGAGGCATGCAGAGGGTTTGGGAGGTTTGCAGAGTGCAAAACCTTTTTTTAAAAAAATTACCTCTTCAAAATCTTGGTGTGTTTTATAGTCCAGTGCGTCTTATACTACAAAAAATACTCTAAATCTCTGAAATAACATCAGGCAATCAAATTTCTGTGAAAAGGAGATACATATAAATGGACAGTACAACCTCATAAAAATATTAATGCAAACTCTTTTATTATGAGAAATAACAATTGATCACACAAGTAGTCCTCAACTTACAACCATTCATTTAATGACCATTTCAAGTTACAATGGCACTGAAAAAAGTGACACCATTTTTCATACTTGTTATGCTGTAGCATCCCCATGTGATCAAAATTTGGATGCTTGCCAACTGGAATGGATTTATGATGGTTAGTGTGTCCCAAGGTCATGTTCACCTTTTGTGACCTTTTGACTAGCACAGTCTACGGGGAACCAGATTCACTTAACAACCATGTCACTAACTCAACAATCACAATGATTCACTTCACAACTGCTTGGAAAACTTTAGATCAGACTAAGAAAGAGCCTTACCGGTAGTCCTTGACAAACTATGGCAAGAAAGATTGAAAATGAGATAAAACTCACTTAACTGTCTTGCTTGGTAACAGAATTTTTAGGCTCAATTGTGGTCGCAAGTCAAGGACAACTTGTAAGGCTTTTTCTTAGTTTGATGTAGTTTTCCAAGCAGTTTCTGTGAAAAGGAGATACATCTAAATGGACAGTACAACCTCATAAAAAGTTCTTTTGAATTTATCATGATGCTTTTAGCTTTTTATATTCCCTCAGTACCTTTCAAAGCTTAATGGGCTGCATTTCTGGCAGATTTGCTGTGCACCACATGTTCAGTTATCAGGATGAGGTGATTATTTTTAAGGCAGATTTCTCAAGAGCACTCACATTACCTAAACGTTTTCATCTGAGTGCCACAGAAAAATTTAAACTACAAGCCAGTGAAATGCAGCTTGTAGACCTTGGCAATATCTGTGGAGAATAGAATCCACTTATGCCTGTTCAAGATATGATGAACACATAACTATCAAAGAAATCCTTCTCAGTTTTTCCTTCCTGGAGAGTACTCAGCTTAGTGGAAATTCTGAGTGAAGAAACAAACATTTTCCAAAAGCCTTTATTAGGAAGCTAAGTTAAAGATACCAAACTAACAACTCAGAGAAACAAGTGGACCATCTGCTGATATTTTGCTTCAGATATCTACCATGTATCTACCATCTAGAAAATGCATATGGCTGAAGCAAACATAGATCTGAAAAACCTCAGAGTAAACTATCTATTTGTGGGAGATTCCTTGAAGAACTCAATTATTCAATATTAGATACTTTCCATGAACTAGAGTCCATTGCATGAATGTGTGAAAATTCTTTGAGAATTATAATATGTATTTTTGAACACTTTGGTACCAAGTGCAATAGTATAAGCACAAACACATCTAGATTGCAATGTTAGTGAATGTTTCTGAATATATCAAAATTATGTACACATTCTATTCAATAATTTGTTCTGGGCAAGAAAATGTTCATATGTAGATGTGGAGCCAAAGTCATTTTTATTTATTGGTCATAAACCTACTTTGCTATAACAGCATAAGGAGCTTATGTGAGGAAGCTGTATAATGGTTTTTGAATCTTTTATGAATTGAGTGGATGGAAACGCAGGAGCCATGGATAGCCAGAAAGATGTTCTTTATTGTTCCAGAAGTAAGATGACAACGATTCAAATCTTTCACAACACGCGCCCAGTATTTATAGTAATTGTAACAATTATAGTAACCAATCAGGGCCGGGTACTGCACAGCAGCTGCTGATACAGTACCTCGGCCAATCAGGGAAGATTAGCTGTTAAGGAAGGCTAGCAACAGCCTCTGATGCGTCCTAGCCAATCAGGGCGCATCAGAGCTGTTGCTGGCCCGTTTGCAAGTCTCAGAATACATAACACCCCTTCCCCCCAGTTCTGCGCATGCTTGGCTAAGGAGCATGCGCGGGCGACCTCGAACTAGGCCTCTTCGTTGTGGATGGACTTGGAGAGGTGGTGAGACTGTTTGATGGGGGGGGGACACATAGGATCATAACAAGCAACAAGAAACTCATTTTAAGCAGTTTGTCTGTGTATTACATTTACGTGTGTGTGTGTGGTTCATTTTAGAACTAATATTACCCAGAGGCAATTCTGCTCTGTTATTAGAAAGAAATCACAAGGATCATGCCCCAGGAGCATTCTGGGATCTGTAGTTCAGAGAAGATTGTATGACAACTCCATTTTCAGAGAAGATTGTATAACAACTCCATTTTTTACTTCTCCTTCCCCCCAGTTAATTCATTCACATTTCATCTACAGTTAAATTCATTCACTTCTCCTTCCCCCCAGTTAATTCATTCACTTCTCCATACTCTATTTTTCACTTCTCATTTACATTAACTCATTTTTAGCAAGTTTCTCCTTTACATTTCCCCCCTATTCTACGCATGCCCACAAACCCCATTGAAAATCTCCCGGTCCTGGGCTGGAGCGCTACACGGAGGAGTCCCCCCCCAAAAAAAACCTGTTGGTGAGGTCTTTTGAATGGTTTCTGTCCGCGGGGGGGGGGGTGTTTCTCGTTAGGAAGGCTGGCAGGCTTCTGAGAGTGGAGACTTTTGTGCAGCGGGCAGGCTTCTGTAGGAAGAGAGCAGGCATTGAGCTCTCGCAGCAAGCTTCGCAGGAAGGGATTTGTGAACCCTGGAGGCGTTGGGAGGACCGGCTGGCAGCGGAGGCAAAGGCAGGCTGCGGAAGCAAGGGCAGGCTGGGTCGTGGCTTCGGAGAACAGGCAGCAGGCGGCAAGGGCTTGGGAGGAAACAGCTTCTTGGCTGCTCAAGGCGACCTGGGGCTGGCTTTGAAGGCAGCGGTGGGTAGAGGCAGACAGCGACGGGCGCGAGGCTTCGAAGGCGGCCTCTGGCCGTCCTGTGGCTCCTCAGGCTTCTAGTTGGGAGGACACGGCTTCGCAGGAAGACAGGCATCGGAGGAAGGCAGTGGCCTCCTCGGGCTTCTCGATCAGAGACAGGCAGTCTTCGTGGAAAGGCAGTGGAGGCAGGCAGCTCTTCAGGAGGCAGCGAGGCTTTGCAGGCAGGCTGGCAGGCAGACTCCGCAGCAGAGAGGCAGGCAGACTTCGCAGGCAGGCTGAGTGGCCAGATAGAGAAGCAGTTTATGCTATAGGAACAGCTGGCTGGATCCGTGAGGTGCACGGAAAACCCAACGGCTTCGGGCCCAGACAGTTCCGGCCGAGGTTGGCTTCCGCAGACTGCGGCTCATCCTCGGAGTAGGCGTAGACCGGGGGTCTGTTGCTCGTCCTCCGAGTTGGCGTAGATTGAAGCTTCTCGGTGGCTGGAAACTGCTTCAGCTGGGCGCATGCTGGCCTTGGGTTCCGGCGGGTCCTTCACGAACTCTTTAAACTGTAGGTTGTTCTGGTTGAGCCTCGCGATCCATTGCTCGTCCTTGCGCATTGGCGGCGCTCCGTCCAAGGTGAGTGCGGAACACCCCCTCGGGCGGGCGGAGGCCGCGTCTGATCGATGCCAAGTTGGCGGATACGCTGGCAGGCTCCAACGGCGGTGGCTACAGCTGCTGCTGCTGCTGCTATAAGGTAGCCTCTGGAGTTGTGCGAAGGTAGCTCGGGTAGCCTCCGGAGTTGTGCGAGGTAGAGGTGGCTGCGACTGGCTGTTTTTTCTTGTTCCAGGCCCTGCGGGAACCGCGAATCCCACCCTCGTCGCCAGTTTTATGAATTGAGTGGATGGAAACGCAGGAGCCATGGATAGCCAGAAAGATGTTCTTTATTGTTCCAGAAGTAAGATGACAACGATTCAAATCTTTCACAACATGCGCCCAGTATTTATAGTAATTGTAACAATTATAGTAATCAATCAGGGCCGGGTACTGCACAGCAGCTGCTGATGCAGTACCTCGGCCAATCAGGGAAGATTAGCTGTTAAGGAAGGCTAGCAACAGCCTCTGATGCGTCCTAGCCAATCAGGGCGCATCAGAGCTGTTGCTGGCCCGTTTGCAAGTCTCAGAATACATAACAGAATCCTGGATGCTTTCTTAGTTATATGGGTAACTTTTCTGTCAGCCCCTGTGTTGCTGACCTCAGAAGTGGTTCCAACTGTCAACAGTCAGTCATTGGTGTGATGCCTTGTCTTGGAGAACTCAATCATTATCTATTTAATTTATTGAGAGTTGGGACTGATAAAAGGAGTAAGATGATGGCCAGAGCACAATTGGCAGGAAATTCAGCCCCAACCCAGCCAAGCTAAAAGTTCATATTGAGGTTTATTCCAAAGGTAGTAATGGTGCAAAAAAAAGTGATTTCATTATCTCATTTGCTTGTGTAGAATGGAATAAGCCATTTAAAACTGGATAACTGAATTATTTTCTTGTGTGCCCATTCTATTTCATGGATAAAATTTCTCAAATATACCTGTTGTACATTGTGATAATGTCAGGATCAATCCCAATTTTCTTTTTCTTTGAATTATTCCTATGATACACCCCTTAAAGATTTAGACAACATTCTTATAGTTTGAGACTTATTTTCTATGACTTTTATCCTTCAATAAAAATTAACCATCTGTCTTATTGAAAATAGTGGGATTTTAGTCAAATAAAGGAAAGATAATAATAACAATGTATATATAGGTATGGGTACAACATGAGGAAATTGGAAGTAAATTGTAAACAGTGATTTGGAAAGGAAAATTAGAAACTTTGTTACTAAATGTTATTGATGTTTAGCTAGAATAGGCCATAAGATACAGTGTTATTGGGATACTAGAAATAGCAAATGAGATGCCAGTATGTGGTTATGTCTTGAGTTTTGGTATGTTTTATGATGAAGAACATTTAAACAATTACAGTCAAACGAGAATGGGGGTAGGATGATTGTAATATGTACAAATATATTTGATTTAAAATACTAGAATTAATATGAATCATGGGTGACTGTGAAAGAAACGCATGAAAATTTTTTGTAACCAACTGATACACTTTCTACAGTATGTAAAGAAAGAGGATTTTTTTGTGTTGTGTCTGTTTTGAAAAATAAAAATAAAAAACTTTTATTAAAAAAAAGAAAATAATGGGATTTATTTTTTAACAGAGTGCCATCAAATTCATCTTGTTTGGTTAAATACTTGAAAGTGCAGCATAAAAGCTCCAGATTTAGGGGAATGTGGTAGGTAATGAATGAAAACAGCAAACAACCTGTTTTTTTCAGTTTAGCCTAATTAGCACAAGGGGGGGGGGAATCTGCCTCTGCCTCCCAGCAATTTGCCTCCTTGCAGCAAACAGCGTATTTCAGTTTCAATTTCAGTGCAGCCTCATTAGCACAACCAGCTGATTGTTGGTTGGATTGGCCTCTCGATGATCAGCTGTTTCAGGCTGCGGGGATTGCCATAGCCTATTGCCACCACTGTGCACCCCATTTTCAGCCTCCGCATCCCATTTTCAGCCTCTGCATGCCCCATTTTCCACCCGTTCTGGGCGGTGGGGATTGGAATGGGCAGAAAATGGGGCGTGCGAAGGTGGCAATAGGCAATGGCAATCCCTGCAGCCTGAAATAGCTGATGGTTGGGAGGCTGATCCAACCAACAATCAGCTGCTTGTGCTAATCAAGCTGTGCTGAAGCTGAAACTGAAACAGGCTGTTTTCTGTTTGCTGCAAGGGGGCAAATTGCTGGGAGGCAGAAGCCAAAGGGTGGGGGCAGCAGGTGGGCGGGCTACATTTGGTGTATAAGATGCACCCAAATTTTCACCCTCTTTTAGCAGGGAAAAAGTGTGTCTTACACTCTGAAAAATACAGTAATTGTCTTGCAAAATCTTTCACCAGTGATTTGTAGATAATAGATTGAAATGATATACAATATTTTGGCACAGCAGAGGAAACCATAAGACAGGCATAGCTTCTAGGAACTCTAAACAAGGTGGGCTGTAATCAAGAAAAGGTTAGGGTCTGGCTTAAAAGATATTCCAAGCAGAGTCATCCATGATCACTTAGGAGAATTGAGCTTATCACCTGAACCAGCAAGAGAAAACACAGCTTCTTTTGGTGCCAATGATGTGATAGCGATTTGAAAGAAGGATGCTATAATTATTTATTTTATTAATTAATTAAATATCTATGCTTCCTATCTCACTGATATAGCCACTCTGGGCAGTGTACAGGACTATAGTTTCAAGCATGGAGAAAATTTATGCATTACTGATATTTTTTGGCAATATATTCTTAAATAGCTAATGGATGTCATCTTATTTCCCCTTTAATTATCTCCTGGGACTTGTACCTAGTTGAGTATCCAGACTTATATCATGTAGGTTAACTTCCAAATCAATAATATCTGCAATCCATTCTCAATGTAGTTTACCTTACAGGTGATTGTGGTAATGATTCCTGATGTGCTATTTTATGACCTCCCACCAACCACATCAACCAAACTACGGCAATATGTATTAACTTAAAAGATAAGTCTTAAAATTTACTGTATTACATACACTCCAAGTTTATTTTTAATGGATAGATTTTCTAAGGGATATGATCTTCTGGTTAACTTAATCCTTCTACTTCCCTCAGGACAAGCAAAGCTCTCAGGCACATAGAACTTAAAAATCTCCATTACTAAGTACAGGGCTATAATACCAGACTTTTAAAGGCAATTATTATTTTATCAGAGCAGATCTGAATAGTTATGTGGCTTGACATCAGGAAGCTAACCTAAATTTTGTCATTTCAATACATGTCTCACAAACCGAGAGATTTCATCTCCCTGCTGTGTTTGATCTTCATCATTGCCTGAGAAATTATTAGGAACAGTATCTTTTTTTTCAACTACAGACACATTTTAAGTTCAAGTATTTTAGCACCTGAACTCAAGTGAGAATAATAAATGCCAAAAAATATTTATAGCTAGGTATATTGAGAGTTTCCACTTCCCTCTACTGCAATAACATGCATCCATCTGCTAATAGTATTAGAGCTGTCTTTTAAAAATACTAATATGATCCAAAATTAGAAGACTGTGGTATACCAAAATAAATGTTGCATCTGTTTAATATAAAACCAATAATTAAATTAGTTGTAAATCATCCAGCAACAGTCATCCTTTTGGCCTTCGGCTTGTAAAAGAATTCAACCAGATCACACATCAGTGTTGAAAACTCTTAAGCTATTCCCTCTGGCATGCTTCTAGAATTCAGACACTGTAGTGTATCAGTAGATGTTTTAAAGAACTAATGTGTAGGAGTTTACTCCCAGACTTCAGATACATTGGATGCAGTGGTGAAATTCATTTTTTTTACTACTGGTATGGCTGTGGGTGTGGTTTCGTGGGTATGGCAAGGGAAGGATACTGCAAAATCTCAATTTCCACCCCACTCCAGGGGAAGGATACTGCAAAATCCCCATTCCCACTGCTTGCATTCCACAGATGGAGTTTCACTAGTTTGTGCAACCCAATTACGGTCATGCCACAGACCGGTGCCGGTCCAGAGACCAGGGGTTAGAGTCCCCTGGTCTATAAGTTGCACTCCCATCTCCATTTTTGCAGCTCCCAGAGAATCCCATAACTAGGGTTAATGAAATTCAACAACATAACTGCAGATATGGGGTACCATGATTGTGGCTGTGCATTGATATTTATACAAAACTACAAAGTACTTTGCTCTTTTAACTATTTGGAAATTGTAGAACTAACCTAGACTAATAGGCAGGCAGGCAGACACGTGCGCAAACACACACGCACACACGCACACAGACACATTAATGTGATATGAGCACTTGACTACAAAGGATTTAATTATATAGCTAGTCATTGACTTACTACTCCAATTGTGATTGGAATCTTGGTCTCCAAACAAAGCAGTCATTAAGCATGGCACCTACATGACTGGTTCCACCACAAAACCGCGGACGACAAAATCGCGGTCGACGAAAGCGCGTATGTGACGTCATCACAGCGCGACGAAAAAGATCGAAAAATGTAAAAATAAAGCGAAAACCTTACCCTAACCCCCCCAAACCTAACCCTAACCCTAAACCTAAACCTAACCCTTAACCTAACCCTAAACCTAACCCTAAACCTAACCCTTAACGTAACAAAAAACCTAACGCTAACCCTTAACCTAACGCTAAACGTAACGCTAACGCTCTAAACCTAACCCTACCCCTTAACCTAACCCTAATCCTAACCCTTAACCTAACCCTTACCTTTATGTGAATTGGCTTGCTGTAATTTAATTTTTATTTCAATTTTTCGATCTTTTTCGTCGCGTTGTGATGACGTCACATACGCGATTTCGTCGACCGCACTTTTGTGGAACGCGGTTTTGACGGGTCACGACATGACTACTTCACTCAACAACTGCAATCTTGGCACCCCTGGTTATAGAAGCAAGCGATCATCAACAAGTTTCCACATTGTTAATCAGACAAAGGGAAGGAATTGCCTACTGAGTTCAGCTCCCCTTGATACACAGAAGGAAGTATATTCCCTAGTTAAATATGACAAATTTTCTACATGAGCTTGGTGAAGATGTGATGCATGTTCCAACTTTGTTTTGCATAAATCTTAAAGAGCGCCCTATGACTATATACATAATAAAAATTATTTGACTTAATTATATGACAGCCTGAAAAAAAGTATAGATTATCCTACAATTATCCTCCCATCCATGGACAGTAGTAAGCCAAATTCTTTCCTTTCCAGGGATAGACCATTGCCATCTGAATTCCAGACAATGTCCTGTCTGTTTCATAATCTAGCACTTCTTGAGTTAGCTGAGCTCTACAACAATTGAGTCAGTAGCCCTATCTCGTCATTCTACAGTAAGACTAGGCCTTTGATAGAAGTAACAGTCCCAATTTATTTTACTGCACTTGAAAATGCCCCACTTATAAATTTTAGAAGTCATTCTCAGAAATCCTGCTCTTGGAACCCTCTTATAGTAAGTAGCTCTCCAGAGAAAAACTTCTCATTGTTTTATCTTTGGAGCGTAGCTGACTACTCTGTCATCCAAATGGTAGAGGGGAGGGGACTAGAGGGTCAACTATACTGGAGTTCATTCTTACTAACAAGACATGAAATGATAGAAGTAGAGGGAGTTGAAGTTGCAGGAGCTTTGGAAGGGAATGACCATGTCATGTGGAATTCAATACCATGTCAGATACAAGCAATACTGTTAGGTAAGCTCCCGGTTGGGAGAGCGAGTACGTTCAGCGAAGCATTGTGAGAGTTGCGTTGGAGAACACACAAACCAGCATACAGAGACACTGTATTTTAAATAAGCTTTTACTTTCTTGGAAATAGAGGTATCAGAGTCCATCAAACAGTCCAAGTCATACACAGATAAGACAGTCAGTCATCAATGTCTTTCAGTTAAGGGATAATCCAAATAACACAGTCCAGTAACATATAATCAGTTCAGTAACCAAGGTTTGCTAACAGTTGCAAAACTTACAATAGCTCATGGCATTCAGATCAGTCCAGCATCTAACAAACAGAGAGAGAGCTAACAGGCATTCTGACTCCCTCTTATGGCCGATTGAGGAAAACAGCACCCAATCACATTTTACAGTATGATTTAAAGAAACAGATACAGCATTGCTGTATGATTTATATATTGCCAACCCAACCATTAGATTATATTCCTAACAAATACAACAAAATCAAACTAGTGTCTTAGACTTTACAAAAGCTGATTTCAACAAACTCAGAAAGAGCTTGGAAAGGATTTCATGGATAAAAATCTTAAAGGTACAACAATTCAAAAGGCTTGGGAAATTCTGAAAAATCTATATCTATAAAAGGCAAATACCACTCACTCATCAAGAACTCTCCAGAACCACAAAACCTACAAACTTGAAATTTGGCACATATGTTCCTCTTGGCTCCTAAGTGCTCACTAACAAAGGGTTTTTTGAAATAACCATCAGATGGTTAGTATTTCTTATACAATAATTAACATGCTCTGATGCTAAGGAGTTCTACTCCCCCTCCTCACCTGAAAAGAACTCTGTTCCAACTACCAGTTGCCTCACATTCCGTTACCTCAATTCAAAATGACAGATGTTCCACTCCTTCACCCAGGAGCAGTCTGGGGCTCCTCACAGTACTAAATGTTGGTACCTCACCAAAATGTCTACACCTTCCACTTATGGAACAGCTTCCGGACTCAAGGCGGCAGGAGTGATATTTGTGATTTTTGATTTTTGTGATTTTATTGACATTTGTAGGCCGCCCTTTTCCCTGAGGGGACTCAGGGCGGCTCACATAAAATCAGGGAAGGGGAAATGCAGACAATAACATAGACACATATAATAAAAACAGTAAACAACATGCATTCATCATTCGGGAGGGGCAACTATCTTCATCCCCAGGCCTGACGGGCTAGCCAGTTCTTCAAGGCTGTGCGGAAGGCCTGGACGGTGGTGAGGGTACGAGTCTCCATGGGGAGTTCGTTCCAAAGGGTCGGGGCTACAACTGAGAAGGCCCTCCTCCTTGTGGTTGCCAGCCGACACTGGCTGGCCGATGGGATACGGAGGAGGCCCAATCTGTGTGATCTAATTGGTCGCAGGGAGGTAATTGGCAGAAGGCGGTCTCTCAAGTATCCAGATCCACTACCATGCAGGGCTTTATGGGTGACTAACAGCACCTTGAAGCGCATCCGGAAATCGACAGGTAGCCAGCGCAGCTCGCGGAGGATGGGTGTTATGTGGGTGAACCGCGGTGCACCCACAATCGCTCACGCGGCTGCGTTCTGTACCAGCTGAAGACGCCGGATGCTCTTCAAGGGCAGCCCCATGTAGAGCACATTGCAGTATTCCAGCCTAGAGGTCACAAGGGCCCGAGTGACTGTTGTGAGTGCCTCCCGATTCAGGTAGGGTCGCAACTGGCGCACCAGGCGAACCTGGGCGAATGCCCCCCTAGCCACTGCCGTCAAATGATGGTCAAACGATAGCTGTGGATCTAGGAGGACTCCCAAGTTGCGGACCCTCTCTGAGGGGTATAGGATTTGACCCCCCAGCCTGAGAGATGGAGTATTGGTGGAATCTTTGGGAGGGAAGCACAACAGCCACTCGGTCTTTTCTGGGTTGAGTACAAGCTTGTTAGCCCTCATCCAGTCCATAACCGCCTCCAGACCCCGGTTCATCACGTCTGCCGCTTCATTGAGTTGGCACGGGGCGGACAGATACAGTTGAGTATCGTCCGCATATTGATGGTATCTAATCCCGTGCCTGCGGATGATCTCTCCCAGCGGTTTCATGTAGATGTTGAATAGTAGGGGGGATAAGACCGAGCCCTGAGGCACCCCATATGTTAGGGGCCTAGGGGACGATCTCTGCCCCCCCACTAACACCGACTGCGACCTGTCCGAGAGGTAGGAAGAGAACCACCGCAACACGGTGCCTCCCACTCCCACCTCTCGCAGTCGTCGCAGAAGGATACCATGGTCGATGGTATCGAAAGCCGCTGAGAGGTCAAGGAGAACCAGGATGGAGGAGAATCCTCCATCTCTGGCTCTCCAGAGATCATCGGTCAATGCAACCAAAGCGGTTTCTGTGCTGTAACCGGGTCTGAAGCCTGACTGGAAGGGGTCGAGATAGTTTGCTTCCTCCAAGGACCGCTGGAGCTGAAAGGCCACCACCTTCTCAACAACCTTCCCAAGGAAGGGAAGGTTGGAGACTGGACGATAGTTATTAAGGACAGCTGGATCCAAAGATGGCTTCTTTAGGAGGGGTCTCACCACCGCCGCTTTCAGTGCGGCGGGGAAGTTCCCCTCCCGAAGAGAGGCGGTCACGACCGCCTGGATCCAGCCTCGTGTCACCTCACTGCTGCTGGTAACCAGCCATGAGGGACACGGGTCCAGTACGCAGGTGGAGGCACTCACAGCCCTCATGGCCTTGTCCACATCCCCGGGGGTAACATCCTGAAACTCAACCCAGAGATGTTCCGTCTGATCCTCTTGTGCCTCGGCTGGAACTGCAGGGGTGGAGTCCAAGTCCGACCGAAACCGAGCAATTTTGTCCGCTAAGAATTGGGCATAATCCTCAGCTCTGCCCTGCAAGGGTTCCCCCGCTTCCCTTTTATTTAGTAGGGAGCGGGTTATCTTAAACAGGGCGGCTGGGCGGGACTCAGCGGACGCAACCAAGGTGGCTATGTGGGATCTTTTCGCTGCCCTAAGTGCTCTGGTGTATTCCTTGGTGCAGGTGGTTACCATTGCTCGGTTCGATTCGGACTTATTGGACCTCCATCGGTGCTCTAGGCATCTCCTCCGGCGCTTCATCTCCCGGAGTTCCTCGGTAAACCAAGGGGGTCTCCGGGATCCGCCGCCTCGGAGGGGCCGTAGTGGCGCAATCCGGTCGAGGGCCTCTGATGCTGCCAAATGCCAGGCAGCAGCCAAAGTCTCTACCGGATTGTGGGCGAAAGAATCAGGAATGACCCCAAGCTCCGTCTGGAACCTTAATGGTTCCATGAGTCGCCTGGGGCGGAACCACCTGGTCGGTTCCTCCTCCCTACAGTGGGGGTTTGGTCTCTGGAAGTCGAGCCTCAGTAGGCAGTGGTCTGACCACGACAGGGGTATGATGTCGTTACCCCTCAGACCAAGATCACAAATCCACTGCTCCGAAAGGAATACGAGGTCGAGCATGTGACCCGCCGAATGGGTTGGGCCCCGAATTACTTGGGTCAAGCCCATGGCTGTCATGGAAGCCATGAACTCCTGCGCCCCATCAGAGTTTTCACCAAGCGAAGGCAAATTGAAGTCCCCCAGGACCATCAACCTAGGGAACTCAATCGCCAGCTCGGCTACCGACTCGAGGAGCGAGGAGAGGGCTGCTGCAACGCTGTTGGGAGGCAGGTACGTTAACAGCAAACCCACTTGACCCTTGAGGTCCAACTTTATCAGCAGAGACTCACACCCGACAAGCTCCGGAGCAGGGACCCTACGAGGAACTAACGACTCCCGGATAACAAAGGCCACACCCCCACCCCTTCCCTGGGCTCTCGGCTGGTGCAGCACCTGAAATCCTTCTGGGCACAGTTCTACAAGGGGGACTCCTCCCTCTGGGCCCAGCCAGGTCTCAGTAATACATGCCAGGTCTGCCCTCTCGTCTAAAATTAAGTCCCGGACGAGAGGAGCTTTATGTACCACAGACCTGGCATTTAGCGACAGCAGCCTGAGTCCAGGGTCCTGATTGCTTGCGCCATCTGGTCTCGGAGTGGGACTCACAGGGCCGGAAGGAGGGATCTCTGTAATGTAGCGAACCCTCCTTCCCCGGTAATGGCCTGCCCTGAAGTCCCCGCCGTATCTGCCCCTCCCTGTTATGACCGTAATACCCCGACCCTCTCCCGTGTCTCTAGTTCCCTCAACCACCCCCATGGCCCCCGCTTCTCCCGGCAGGTCCTCCGAATCAGACATACTCATTCACTCACCCAAGCAGTCCCCACAGAAGGTTAAAACACATAAAAATACAATGATAATGAATAATAAAAGTGGGATCATTCACTCAAGCACATACAGTCCCATGCACTCATCATACCAGATAAAAATTGCGCGGTTAAACGGTTGTGCGAATTGGTGAAGGCAGGATCTTAGGATTGGCCTTCTCGTTAACAAAGTCTAGTGGGAGTCCGATAGAAAGCTGTAAATGGTCCAGAAAAGTATATGTCCAAAAGAAATACTAATAATGTCCACTGGAGGGAGTCTAAGTTCTTGGCACACTGCCTCTCTGATGTAATAGTGCTTGATGATGGTAAAGGTTTCAGATAAGTACCCGTAATGGCCACTAGAGGGAGTTCAGTTTCCCAGCTAACACAGCACTCCTGAGGTAGTGATAATTGCAATGGTGGCAGCTGATGGTAATGGCTGCCACAGGGAGTCCGTAGTTTAGTTCTTCCAGTTTTACTCCTAAGCCAAGCCGGTAGATGGTCAAACCGTTTAAGGTCCTGCAGAAACAGCTGCGAGATCGTAATAAAACGCCGCTTCAAAATGCAGGGGGGAATAGGAACGAAGCTGTAACGGAGACAGGAAACCAATTCCTCTGCCTCCCGGTCCCAGTCCCAGTCCAGTCCAGACATCTCTCCTGGGCCTCCCACCTCCTCTTCAGGGCATAAGCCAGCCCCACGATGTTGGTCAGTCAGTGAGGGGGTTCGGCACCCCTCCAAACGGCAGGGCCAAAGCCTCCGCCTCTCGCACAAAGCCGTCGCCGCCGCTTCCCAGCTGTTTAAAAAGGCCGATGCAAAAAGCCACACCAGGGAGGAACTCGTCGTTCCGGAGCTGTTCCTGGAGCCGCTCAAGGGCGGCCCCCTCCCTAAACAACCACCTCCCTGGGAAGGCTGAAGGCTGGTGCCCAAAAGGAACCCCTCCGTTACCATGTTAGGGGTCCTGGGCGCCGCGGTTAGTATCTTCTTGATCGCAAGCATTCGGAGCGGTGGAATTCGGCAGCCATTCTATTCCCAACTACCACTGAGCCAACGGATTATGAACTGAATTTCTCCTGCATAGCCTGATCACGTAGTTTCGTAGCGAAGCACAGGTATCCAGCTAGTGTGATTATAAAAACCCAGTCCACCACAATAGCTTTGGAAAAGAAAAAATAAGAAATCCAAGAGGAAATCAGCATGATTACATAAAAACTGATAAACTGAAAGTTAAAAAAAGGTTATGTATAAAAAATGGAGTGAGGGACACATAACTAAAGCAGAATACCAGCACATAGCCTGAATCTACAAAGTTAAGTCAGGAAAGCTGGGGCTCAGAATGAATTAAGACTTGCAACGAATGTCAAAAGTAATTTTTAAAAATGTTTTTTTCAACATGTAAAAAATAAGAAAAAAAGTCAAGGTAACAATAAGTCCACTAATGGGAAAAGATGGCAAGGTTCTGTCTTAGGCCCACTACTCTTCAGTATCTTCATAAATGATTTAGATGAGGGAATAGATTGGAACCCATCAAATTTCCAGACAATACCAAGCTGGCAGGAATAGCCAACATCCCAGAAGTTAGGCTCAACATCCAGAAGGATCTCGACAGATTTGAACACCAGACCTTATCTAACAAAATGAACTGCAATGGTGAAAAAAGTAATTTTTTACATTTAGGCAAGAAAAACCAAATATACAGGTATAGAATTGGTGGAATCTGACTCAGCAGCAGTAACTGCAAGAAGGATCTTACAATCCTAGTAGACACCCTAGTAGACACTCTCTTAAATATGAGCCAGCAGTGGGCTGCAGCTGTCAAAAAAGCCAATACAATCCTAGGCTGCCTTAATAAAGGGATACAATCAGGAATATGGCCAACAATTCCAAGACAACCAGGTTCTGCTAATAATCAGGGAGGCCTTTCCAGGAGAGACCAGTGTTGGAACCAGCTTCGCCAATTGCTTTGCCAATTATGTGAAAATGTTTTTCAGAGAAGGGATTCCACTGACCATTGTGCAATAATAGGGCAGTTGTAAAACATTTGTAGCAAGAAGGCATTCATAGCAGCAAAAACCAAGGCAAACGTCTTAAGAGAATTAAAAAGAAATTTTAAAAAAAGTCAATTTATTCACATTTAATTGAAAGAGGTATCTAAAAGGTAATAATCCAAATGAAAAATTGCTGGAGCTGATTAATTTCTTCAGTAATTTCTAATTGCTGGAGCTGATTAATTTCTTCAGATGACCTGGTTGTCTTAGAATTATTGCCGTACTTGGTGAAATCTATTTAGGTATTTAGGTATTTATTAATGCTTATAGGCCGCCCTTTTCCCTGAGGGGACTCAGGGCGGCTTACATAAAATAAGGGGGGGGGGGGTATACAGCCAGCTAACTAGTTTTCTAAGATAATAAAAGGAGATTGAGATTGAAAAGAGTTCCTCAGATACAAGCAGGAAACAGCAGCAGTAGAAATGATTTTATATTATACCTTAAAAGGAATGATAATATATACTTTTCAAGGCAAGCAGGCATTTTCCCCCCAGTATTTTTGCAAATTCTTTATAGTTCTGCATTGTTTTATCTCTTTATCTTGTACATCTTCCAAGATGTTGTCTTTTCTTCTTTAATATGCCCAAACTAATGGGAAAGCGCTCTCTGGGTGTCTCCTCGTGAAGAGCAGCCTTCTGGAGCACAAGTGGGTGTGGCACCCTGTGGTTCCGAACCCTAACCCAGACCTCCTTTTCCAGGCTGCAGACATCGTCTAAGGTGTGTTTCCTTCTTCTGGGAAATCCTGTGAGTGACAATAACTTACCTTTAGTCAGAAGGGGAAAAGTTCATTTCCATGAACTTTGGGGTTTCAGAATAAAAAGAGAGTCTATTAAACAGGGATGACTGACCAGAACAGTGCTTGTGTTGCTGGATGCATCTACAGATGCTGGATGGCTGACTGCATGAGAAGCCATTCCTGGGGGTTGCTAGAAACAGGACAATGAAGGAAAAACTTTGGGGGAGGGGAAACAAGCTCCAGGGTCAGACCGAACCTGACCGTGGCCCTAACCCAGACATCAGTAGTTGTGGCTTCCCATTGGTCAGCGAAAAAACGTAACCTGCCTCCAATGAGGAACTGTTCCTGAGAGGGATTAAGGTCTGTGGTAGTATCGGTTACCGCCTCCCCGAAAGGGATACTTGGATTGGTTATCCCTCTGCTGCCAATATTGTTGTTGCCTAGGCAATAACCCGAGGGAGAGTACTCCGATTGCCGGGTGGGCCCCCCATATTCCTGGGTACGAAAGGGCTGCCTTCTAGGATAGGGTGCTGAACGTGAGAACCCCTTCTTGGGATTGGAGGGAAGAACTTTGCATTTATCCTTACCCTCAATCAACAGGTGGGTGAGAGAATCCCCAAATAGCCCCCCCCCACATATGGCTCAGATGCCAGGCGCCATTTATGTTTGACATCTGTTTGCCACTGCGCAGCCACAGAAGTCTGTGTGAGGCTATCAATGATGCCATTGACCTGGAGGCGAACCGAGTAGCGCTCAAAGTGGCATCTGAGGTAAATTGTATAGCAGCTACAATTTTATTCAAGTCCTAATGGACTCTTGCATCCCTGGTCAGGATCCACTCTTGCAGCTGTTGTAGCCAGCAAAGGCTCGAGTGGGAGAAAAAGGATGCCACCGTCAAGGCCCGTGCCGCCCAGGAGGCTGCCTGGTGGCCCCATTGGAGGACCTGGTCCTCTTACCTGTTCTCCGGTTTGAGGATATCTTCTTGCACCCCTGGCATCATAGTGTTAGTGTACAGAGCAGCTATAGGGGCATCGATTGTGGGCCATAACAGTGACTTGTAGAGAGTCTTGGCGACGTTATAATGCCTATCATTGGCTGAGGGAGCCGGTCCAGATATGGGGATGGACCATTGTCAACGAATTGTGTCCACAAACAGTTGCGCAGCCAGGATGACATCAGCTTCCATCTTGTGGTCGGTAAACCAAACACTGGTTGACTGAGCCTGCGGAGTGGGCTCCTTTGCCACTTGATACCCCACCAAAGATGAGGCCTTGGCCTTACACAATAGGAACCCCGATGGCATAGTTGGTACAGTGGGTGGGGTGTACAAGGTCACCAAGGGGGTCATGGTCCCTTCTGGAAGTAGGCCAGCTGCTGTAGGGGTGAAGGTGGATTCTGCACTATTACCTTGACAACGAGTGTCAGAATTGCCCCAAAGCCCTGATGTATTGATTGGCAACATAGGACTGAATGAGCCCTGGCACATCCCCAGTTGGAGTGGAAGTGAGGCTGTTTGGCTAGGAGCCCTTGCTTCCTTTTGTAGGTGGTGGGCAGGGATCCCTGTGGCCTCCGAGTGCTTGCCTTTGGATGAGGCTTTATGGGACCTTTTTGTCTTCGACCCCTTGCTGCCAGAGGAAGAGCCCTTGTTGGTACCGGTGGTCCCCTGGAAGGTAGCAGGTCTGGAGGGAGAAAGGACGGTCTGGCCACTGCAAGGAGACCTTGGTCAGTTTTGCGCTCCTGCCACCCTCTGGGCTCCCCAGATCCACCACTCTGCTGTCGGCCATGTGGAGAAACAGGGAGGATCAGCACAAAATGGCTGCTACGGTGTGGCTCCACCCACCTTCCAAAATGGCATTTGTGCCTTTTTAAGTCTCCCGCTGGGCCTGTCAGCGCTCCACGTGCCGCACTGCCGCTCTCGGCGCTTCGCCACCTGTCTGCCTGCTGTCTTGGGAGCTTCTCGTGGCTCCGCAGCCTCCTGCCTCACCTCGCACTTCCACGCCTTCTCCAAAGCCTCGCTGTGTGCCGGGAAGTAGAGGCGCGTTTAATGTGCTCTGCCCTGCCACTGTACGACAAAAGGGCTCCTTCTCCAACTCCAGAGGCTGCTAAGCCCCAGGAGACAATCACCTCAGTTGCAGCAGCAGTTCATTTTTCTGTGAGGCATTTCAATCAGCATGGGGAAGAATTAACTCCCTGTCAGAGTGAGGGAGAGCTGCCTGCAAGTGAGCCTGTAGTCCTGCCGGCAGCCAGGCTTTAGAGCCTTGGATCTGGCAGTACTCACAGTCAATGCAAGCAATAATTTCCAAAATTATTCAGATTAATTGTAGCAATATATATCAGAGATGGAATGGATAACACAATCGTCCCAAAGTGGACTGAGTCAGAAACTGGGTGGTACCACCCATGGAGTCAGGTTATATAGGGATTAATTAATTAGTAATCAGACTCAGTACAATCAGAGCACGGACGGTGTCAACCCATGCATGGATGCTATCTCCATCCTTATTGAGAAGTGGTAGTGCACCCCAACTTTATTAATCAAGGAAAACAGGTCACCTATAAAGATATATTAGATAACTATTGTGGCCCAGCAGGATCCAGTTGAGCTGCTGATGGACTCAGATAGGAAGGAACCATATGAGTCTGCCAGGGAAGATTTAGAGGACCCTGGGCAGGGTTCAGACTCAGAGCAGGGACCAGAGAGGCTGGTTGGCCACCAGAAGGCGCCTGAGGCATGGAGCAGTGGGGAGGATTCAAGGTAATTTGTTCCTGACGCCAGGCTAAGAAGAGGCAGACTCAGAGATGATAATTAAGCCCAGATGGTTGTGGCTTGGCCCCTCCCAAGAGAGTATATAAATGAAGAAGTGGGGAGGGGTCATTTGCAAGACACAACTGTGTGAAACAGTATTGGAATACTCTGTCTGTCTTGTATCTGTGCCTGTTGGATTTTGGGTTGCTGCCAACTAGTGTTGCATGTGAATCTTGTCTGGGCCTTCAGGCAAAGGAGTCGATAAATCGGTGATTAAATAGTGGCAAACAGCCAAGCCTGTGTCTGGGTGATTTGCAGATCAGAGGGGGGGTTGCAAGCACTTCAGACTCATGTATGAGGACCCCATTAAGGAGGAAACAGCCACCAGACTGCTCAAGATGCTACAGCAGGGCCAGGGCTCCTTGTAGGATTATGTCAGCAAATTTCAGCTCCTTAGCCAAGATTCGGCCTGGAATGCGGCAGCCCTCATGGATACTTTTCAAGATGGGCTGTCGGATAAACTGCAGGATGAGCTGGTGCGGGTGGACAGGTCACCGACGTTCAACATGCTGACCCACCTGTGCCTCCAGATAGATGCCCGGTTGCAGAGGCAGGGGCCTCGCCATGTCCCAGGAGACCAGGGGGGTGCCAATCCCGCAGGAGACCCTAGCTCCATGGGAGGAGCCCATGGATTTGGGCGCTGCCATACCCCGCTTCTCGTGATCAGAGATGGACAGATGGCACACAGGGGGTTGTGCTTCTATTGTGGGGATCATGGACACTTGGCCACGGTTTGCCCCAAGAAGAGTAGGGGGGCTGCGAGGTCTAGGGCCTCCCCTCAGCTTCAGAACAACTTGTCAGGAAACTGGCAGAGCCCGATCTGACGGAGACCTTAGGTCGGGTGCACACAGAGACAGAGATTGGCGGCCCTCCCTGACACTTCATTTTGGCAGCACGCATTCTCCTGTCTGGTAGTCCATGCCCTGGTCGATTCTGGGGCTACCACAAACTTTATGGACACGGCGTTTGCAACCAAGTATGCCGTCCCTCTGTGTCCGGTGGACCCTCCGATGCTGGTCGAGACCATTGACGGCCGGGTGCTTCTGTCTGGGCCTATCAAGGCCGCCATGTAGCCCTTGCACCCGGTCCTCGGGGATCACAAGGAGACCATCCAGTTTTACATTGCTTCGGGCCTGCATTTCCCCATGGTCCTGGGTTTGGCTTGGCTGCGGGAACACGACTCTCAGATTTATTGGTCCCAGAACCTGGTGACGTTCCCATCCCTGCAATGTGTTGACCACACCCATCACGTCTGTGCAGGCCAGGTGCTCAGTTGGCCCGGGATGTCCTTGCCACCAGACTTAACGGAGTTCGCGGACGTCTTCAGCGAGCAGGAGGCGGACCAAATGCCGCCGCACCAGCCCCATTGACTTAGTACCGGACACGAAGCTCCCTGTGGGTCACCTGTACTCCATGTCTGAGCCGGAGTTGGCCGCATTGCAGGACTTTCTGGACAAGAACCTCTCCCGGGGTTTTATCCGGCCCTCATCTTCGCCACTGTCTGTCCCCGTCTTGTTCATCAAAAAGAAGACCAGGGATCTAAGACTCTGTTGCGATTATCGTTGCTTGAATGCCATCACAGTGCACAACAATTACCCGCTGCCCCTGATTCCTGAGTTGTTGGAGCGGCTCTGGGAGGCAATGGTGTTCATGGACTTACACGGCGCTTATAACTTGGTCCGAGTCTGGGTGGGGGATGAATGGAAGACGGCCTTTGGCACCTGGCACGGACATTTTGAGTACACAGTCATGCCGTTCAGATTGACCAACGCCCTTGCAGTTTTCCAGCACTTGATGAACGATATCTTCCAGGACCTCTTGGATCAGTTTGTCATCATTTACTTGGACGACATTTTGATTTACTCAACTTCTCGGTAGGATCATCTGCAGCACTTATGCCTGGTCCTGCAACAACTCTGGGAGCATCATTTGTTCGCAAAGCTGGAGAAGTGTCAGTTCTGGCAGACTACCATCGAGTTCCTAGGGCACCGTATCTCTCCTGAAGGAATTGCGATGGAGCCGGGCAAGGTAGAGGTGTTGTGCAGTTGGCAAACTCCTCGGCGAGTGAAGGATGTCCAGTGACTCCTTGGGTTTGCCAACTACTACCGGATCTTCATCCCCAGCTTCACTTTCCTGACCGCACCCCTCACTCAGCTCCTGCAGAAGAAAGTGCCATTTCGCTGGGGGCCCACGGAACAACATGCGTTCGAGGCCCTGAAGCACGCCTTCATGAAGGAGCCGACCCTGAAGCACCCAGATCCCATTGTCCATTTGTGGTGGAGGCAGACACATCTGACATTGTGGTGGGCACGGTGTTACTGCAGGCTCATGCCCCTGGCGGTACCCTTTTCCCTTGCACTTTCTTCTTGCGGAAACTCAATCCTTCTGAGTGCAATTACACCATCTGGGAGAAGGAGTTACTGGTCATTAAGGAAGGGTTTGAGGCCTGGAGGCATCACCTGGAAGGGGTCAGGCCTCAATTCGAGGTCCAGACAGACCATAGGAATCTAGAGTTCCTGACAACGGTGCACAAGTTGAACTAGTGCCAGATATGGTGGTCTGACCCCGGACAGACCCTGGGGAGACGTGTCCATGGACTTTCTGACAGAACAGCCTCCATCTTCAGGGTTTACCACGGTCTTCGTGGTGGTGGACATGCTCACAATGATGGTACATTTCATCCCATGTCAGAGATTGCCGACAGCCCACGCCACCACCCGCATGTTAATCCAGCATGTCTTCTGGCTGCACGGCCTACCCGATCGGGTCGTGTCAGACCGTGGGACACAATTCATGGCCCAGTTCTGGAAAGGGCTGATGAAGGCTCTGGATGTCCAGATTTGTTTGTCCTTGGTGCATCATCCCGAAACCAACAGGGGAACAGAGAAGGTGATTGGGATCTTGGAGTAGTATCTGCGCTGCTTCGTGAATCAGCAGCAGAACAACTGGGTGAAGTACCAGACCATGGTGGATTTTGCATTCAACAACTCGTAGCATACCTCCACACAGATGCTTCATGGCTAATGTCAGGTATCACCATCGCTTTTTCCCTCTTACCCCAGTCGACTCCCCTGTCCCCACAGCGCATGACTTCCACTCGGAGCTCCAAGCAGTCCACCAAGTAGCGTGCCGCTATCTGAAGCAAGCTAAGGAAGACTACAAGAGGGTGGCGGATAGGTCTCGATATGCGGTGCCAGAGTTGGCTGTCGGGGTTTGCATGTGGCTGTCCACGTGGCATCTTCCATCCCACCGGCCAGCATCTTCCATCCCACCAGCCTATCTTGAGCTGTTCCCGGTGGAGACTGTCATCAACCGGGTGGCCTGACCCTGTCATGCTCGATGCAAGTGCACCCGGTGCTCCATTGCTTGCTCTTGAACCCTGAGCGGTCGGCTTGTCCTCTCCGTCTCTGATTTTTTTATATTTGTAAATATAGAATGGACCAAATGTTAAAAAAAAAAACAGGATGGCTACAATGTATAACTTGACATCTTAGCATGTATGGCATAGATTTTCCCAGGACGGTTTACACTGTGTCCAATGTTTTAATTTGTATTCAATGAAAAACTTTTTAGAAAAAAAATTGCCATCTCTGCCAATTCTAACATTTCCCCCATCAATTCTTCTATTTTAGGTATTTGAAGCCTTCGAGCATAGAAGGGTCTTGCAGCATTTATCATATATAAAAGTAAAGCTATATAAGGTATTTACATTTGTTTGTCCATTAAGTCCCTCCCCCCCAAAATACCTGTGGTTTCGATTGTATATTCCCTTTTAAAATTCTGTGTCAAAATACAGACTAGATCCCAATATATTCTAGCTTTGTTATATGTTCATCAATGACAAGAAATGTTGCTTCAGTTTGATTATATGTCCAACAATATTTCCAACAAATATTTGAAATTTCCTTATATATTTTGACAATTGTGTCATGTACCAACAATACCGTATTTTCACGCATATAACCCATGGGTTATATGCGTTTTTTTACATACACAGCACGCCCCCCGCGGGGTATAAAAGTGGGCGGGGTATACGGAAAATATTTTACACAGATTAACTAAAGGGAGAGCTTGGGACCACCACTTTCCTCACGGCAGTGGGCTGGCTCGGCAGCTCAGGCTCCTTTTCTCCCTTTTCCTGCTTGGGTTTCGGGACGCCTTCATGAAAACCCTGCCCCTGGCTATGGGCGAAGCGACCAGGAAGAAGCAGGAGGTGAGAGGAAGCGCAGGCGGTGCTCGGCAGCCCGGATTCTGCTTCGCCGCCAGTTCAGCAGCTCCTCACCTTCTCTGGCTTGGAAGTCCGGCAGGAAGGGAAGGGGAGGCGGCAGCTGGCCTGAAAATGGAGCCACAGCCGCGCCGCCACCGCCACCGCCTTCCTGCCGGACTTCCAAGCCAGAGAAGGCGAGGAGCTGCTGAACTGGCGGCGAAGCAGAATCCGAAGCAATCCGACAGCGACAGTGGGAGGCAGGAACAGGCAGGAACGGAGGAGAAGGGAAAGTGCTGAGGTCGGGGAAGGGATGGGAGGCGGGAACGGAGGAGAAAGCCTGGGCGAGCTGGGGAGGGAAACTGCTGAGATGGTGGAAGGGACGGGAGGCGGGAACGGAGGAGAAAGCCTGGGCGCTGGGGAGGGAAAGTGCTGAGATCGGGAAGGGACGTGCTGTGATTGCGGGTTATATAAGAAGGTGGGGTGTACAAAAACTTTTTTACATAAATCTTGAAAACCTGCGGGTTATTTGCGTGTGCGGGTTATTTGCGTGGGCGGGTTATTTGCATGAAAATACGGTACATCACTTTAAAAAAATTCTCTTTAAGATTATAATTCAATATAAATTTCAACCCCTTTTCCACATACTCTCCCATTCTCCGACTGTACATTATATTCACATTTTATTGCCTATTTTATCGTATACTCTTTAACTTGTTCATCCGGTTTCCATTTTAAATAAGTTTATATTATTAGCACAGTACAATCATCATTTGTGCAAACCTCTAGATCAAATACAGTTTTAGCACTTTCAAATTCATAATTATTCTTATCCAACTTAAATCTTTTCATTATCCTTTTCATATACTTGAATAGTGCAAATTGCGCAAGAAATTAGTCCCAGTAAATTACAAACCCAGTAAATTATAAATTACGAAGTTAAATCATACCTGGGCTGCAAAAATATAGATGATCACTAGAGGGAAGCAAAGTGTTGTGGTTTCTTGATCTTTGTAACCCTGATGTGATAAGTTTACTTTTACAGCTTAGTTTTGGGAAGGCTTGGAAGGATCACATTCCAAAAAGAAAGACCATTCTAAACTATGTAATGACATCAGTGTAATATAATGACCATATATCCATGCTTAATCAAAAATAAACAACTGCATTGTTTAGAGAAGCTGTTTATTAATGCCTTCTCTAATGTTGTTGGAAATAAATCCTTACAAAAACTTGGATTGGTAAGAAAAGAATTTTATTAACAAAATAAAAGAAAACAAAAAGCAGTTTGCAAAGTGCGGTGAGCTTGAGCAAGACTTTAACTGTAAGTTCTAACCCCAAGAACACACACTCCTGAATTCAAAAATAAGAGTTTTTATACCCTGTCCCTAACACCACACCCCTTTCCCTGCCCTTTGGTCCCATTGGATAGGTCATCAGGGGTTACAACTAATCCGAGGCGCCTATTAAGAATACATTAACCCTTCCCCAGCCCCTTCCTGCCCACGTGTAGCTGCAGTTTTAATCCCCAGCTGATCCCCAACGGTCAGAGGCTTTTATTTTTGAATTTTAGCATTCCCTACAATATGACTCCCAGTGGAATCAGTGCAGCTTATTCTGAAGAAATATGTGTAAGATTGTACTTTCTTTATAGAAGATTAACACCCAAATAACCGCATCTAGAATGCTCCTCCAGACAACCTCTTTTTATTAGGCTAACATAAAACCATTTATAGCAATTCTGTCTTGTTCTACAGAATGTGAAATAATAGAGAAGAATATTTGTAGCTCATGGTTGAGAGATGAGAGAGAAATGAGAGATGCTTGAGTGTTCCGTCTCTGGAAGCTTTTAAGGAGAGTTTAGACGGCCATTTATCTGAACTGGTATAGGGTCTCCAGCTTGGACAGGGGGTTGGATTGGAAGACCTCTAAGGTACCTTCCAACGCTGTTATTTGGTTCTGTTCTGGTTTTGCAATTATGACATTATCTAGTATGGGTAATAAAATGTCTGCAAGAAACCAAGCTCAGAGAGCACCAAGGACTCTTCACCTTAACTGTTATGGCACAGTGCAATCTTATGCATGCCTGATATGGGCTTGAGTTCCATAAGATTTAGCCCTAGATAGCAATAGCACAGAATATAATAGACTTATATTCTGCTTCACAGTGCTTTACAGCCCTCTCAAAGCGGTTTACAGAGTCAAGAATGTAATAGGTTTGCAGTCTTACTACAGGAGAATTAAACACCACAAACAGATTCAAATGGTATGGTTGGTTGGTTGGTTGGTTGGTTGGTTGGTTGGTTGGTTGGTTGGTTGGTTGATTATGTATGTGATGGCATTTACAATTTTGCAGCATTTCTGAAATAAACATTCCATCATCTCCATCTGCCTCCACCTTCTGCTGGTTTATCATATGTAAGCATAATACTTATGAGTTTCTATCTCCTTTGGCTGGAAAAGCAAGGTAGAAATGAATAAATAAAGATGACATTTCCATCAGAGTCAAAAAGCCTGTGTAATAGTCTTTATTGATTTGTCTTAGTTTATGATCTGAAGTCCTTTGCCTTACGTTGGCATGGTTTAGTGCCAGAATGAAGGGAGCTGAGGGCTATTTAAATCAAACCTGACATCCACTACTTTGTTTTCTCAGCCTGCATACTCCACACATTTCTTTTTGGTTTTGACAGAATCTATTTTCACAAAGCTGCCCTAGAATAACAAGTTTTTTATTTTTTAGACGGTTGTATGGGCAGCCTTGTGGTGTGGCAGCTTGCCAAATAGTGAACATATTAAAGAGAGAGTTCACGATTGGGTGGTTAATTTGACAAGCAGAATAGAGTAATTAGGCTCTCTCTGAACATTTTAGGCTCCCAGTATTATTTCTAACACTTGCTTCACATTTAAGCTATGCCAGTACAAAATTCGACTTCAGCCAATCTGATCTATGAAATAATCATTCTCTTTGACTCAATCAATTTACTCTGCCACCGTGTGCGATATTAATTGCACTTTTACATATCTATATGGATCTTATCAAACTGAGATGTGTCATAGGTGAAAGAGAAAAAAATGGTATTGGGAAATAAAAATGCCCAATGTTATCAATGAGCAATCTTTAAATCTTTAAAAGTGTGGAGGTGAGGTTTAGCATTGCCTTGAATTTTGAGTGGTTTAGCCCCTTCCCCAGAACATTCAGGAAATGAATTTTTTTTAGAAAACCCATAGAGAAAAAGCTTATGCTTATTTGGTACAACTGGATGGGCTATTAACTCTGTTTCTCACCACCCATACTTATCAATTGCTGCCCTCTGTTGCTTTTTTCTCTGTATCTGATTATAGTTTTCTTCATTTATATTTTTTAGGACCAAATATATAAACTGATTTGATCAGTAAATTAACAAGGCTACGTGGCAGTTCAAAATTTTGCATGGAATTGGTGATTGAAAGCCTCAAGGTTTTCTATAACTTTTCTTTTGCATACCAGTACAATATTTAGGAGTAAGGCTAATAGTTATTTTTGTATTAAAATGAGATATTACATAGTCCCACTGCCATCTTCATAGACTGGAGATAAACAGGGAAAAGAGAGTGGGGTACTTGCTGAGACTCCCCATGTGACACTGAATCCTATTGTGAAGTTGTAACACTGTGACAGATGCCATGTTCATTGTAGAACTAAAGATCAACAAGAGATATCAAAGACCAACTCATCCTACTTCTTCCCCAATATTTGTGGGATTCCACAAATATTTTAGAAATGGCTTAATTGGTTTATTTACCAGTTATGAGCTCCTGTTGATGTAAGTTAGGCATCCTGCCCAACTCACATATGCTGAGTAGTATACAAAATAAAACCACACTATAACAGTTTAAACACTTTCCTTGACTAATCACAGTGGCTAGAAGGTTTGAATAACTTCTTTTCTGGTACTATTAGTGTTCTAGCTGAGTTCTGTTCAGCTACTAAATGCAGATTTCAGTCCAGTTCAAGCACACTCTCTGCTGGTGATGTCACCTGGAGCCGTTCTTTGGAAGATGCCTAGCATTACCTCTCACACAATTCATACATATGACATATAAGGCTGAAAGTATGTTCAAAGAGCAATGAGCCACTCATAGGAGCATTACCTCTGCTCTCTTCTTTTGTTTCATTATTTGATTTTAATTGGCCTTTTTATATAGTTGCCTCAACACTGGATTAACCCTTAGGCAAAATAACCATGTACTTAGGACACCTGGGGAAGAGGTGTACCCCCATAGGTATCATGTCCTTAACTCTTTCACTGCCACATTCAAATTTAGTTTTCAGCACTTACCTAATTTTAACATCTTGTCAGATAAGTAATGTAAATACCAAGAGGCACCATTGTTGGGCTGCATCAGTAACCCTTAATCTGGCTTTAATTTACCTGCAGAATAGTCCTTCCTTTTCATTGTTTATCTATTAAAATAAAACATATAAAAATCTGGATAGTGGATGTGGGAGTTCTTGGAAGTAGCAGAAGAGAAGAGAACTGGAGAAAATCACAAAATACAAAAACTTGCAAATAGAAAGAGAATGGCTGTGGTAAAAGAAAACAAAGTAGCAATAGTAATAGGCAAATTGGGTGCAACCCAAAAACTAGGGCACCAGTTGAACAACCATCAATATTGATAAAGTAATCATCAGTCAATTGCAAAAAGCAACTTTTCTTGGATCAGCTTAGATCCTGTGACAATACCTTTAGCACCAAACAACATCTCCCTACTCCAGGTCCTTGGGAAGGACTCCAAGGTGGTTAAAAATGACAAATTCATCTGGTTGGCTCTGCAATAAACCATAGTACTATCAAAAATAGTTTCCACAATATAAATATCATTTATTGGTCTGATTGTGGTAATAACTGCATGTTTAAAGAACATCTGGAATGCTCTATATACTGTATGTTCTTAATCTTTTGAAGCATATATATTTTAATTCAGCTTGGTTTTCATGAAAGCTGGCTTTGAAAAATTGCATACATTACATAGAATATAATCAATTTTTGTTTTAGTGGATTTCTTGCATTTTGAATATTTTACACCCTATTCTGACCTGCACCAAAATGAGAGGCTAGGAATATTATAGGAGTGGGTAAAGATGAAGAAATTGACTGCCAAATCCTGGCAGCTCGAATGGCTTTTCTCCACCTCCAGGTGATAGTGTACTTGGTAGATAATTTAGGGTTCACACTTGTCATTCATGCTCTCTATTCCCTATCCTTGCTTTCCCTGGTGGTCTAATGTCAGCATCTTAAGCCTCACACCTTTTCTTCCTTGAGGAACCAAGGGAAGAAGTCCTTGAAGTGTACATGAAAAAGCAGAAGAACTGATGCATAAATCAGAAGGATTTTAGCATCTGATGACAAACCTAATTCCTGTCAGAAAAAAGCTGAGCTGACCCCTCCCAAACTGTCATCGAAGCTAGCCCATAAAAATCATAGCTGTCACCAAAGAATGCCTGGCCTCTCTGGAGCATGCCATCCGGGGGAATCATCTGTTATGTTCATGGCCAAATTCCCAGCCCACAAGCACATTTCTCTTCACATTTTGTCACATCTTTCACTGCTGCATCTGTTCCGGACTCCCTTACTCTTCCTAAATCACTTATTCTCTTTTTCTTCTGGAAAAAATAAGGACTCACAAGATGAGCCCTTGATTTGAGAAGGCAAGGTAACTCTTAATTTATCATCTAGTTAATTCCATTCATATTTAGATTTGTGAATCAGCAAGTTTCTGCAGTATCAACCAATTACTAACTGGCCCAACTAAAAGATCTAAGATCTAATTTTAAGTAACTGTTTTCTTTTAAAAAGATATTAATCAACTTTAACAGTATCACTTTCAATCTTTTGAAAGTATAAGGAGCATGGATCATAGGGAAATGAGTGCAAAAAAATCTTCCTAGTGCTTAAAACACCTATACACCCCTCCATCATATAGAAATTATTCTGTTAAAGTGGTTCACAATTCCCTTTCAGTGAGATGGTAAGTTGTTTTCTTAGAACTTCAGAATTTATGTTGGGGTGAATTCTCATGAACAATAAACTAGTTTGTCTGGGAGACGTTCAGTCCAGAATCTTCCTTCATTATTTCTAAATTTATATAATTTAAAATGTTCTATGAAAAATGATTTTTTAATTTTTTTTAAATTTAAAAGTACAAAGATAAAAAAATAATACAAACTAAGAATAAGAAGAAAAAAATAAAGCATGCAAAAAGGAGGGAGGGGGAAAGGGAAAAATACTTCAAGCAAAAAAATGGAAAGAATTATATTCCCCCCTTCATCAAGAAAATGTAAACATGTTCAATAGCTTAACACCTTTTCTAATATTTCAGCCAAAACTTTCATCCCATATCTCATGTTTATCTATTGGCAAATAATAAAACCTCATCTTTCAATCATAATAAGCAAAAGTCTATGAAGAGCTACCTGAAATAACAAATAACATTAAACAAGTAAATCAGTTTTATAATTCTTTCTTTTCCTTTACACAATACTTTGTCATTTTATCAAAAATGCAATGGGCAATCCCCCCCCCCAAAAAACTTTTCTTTCCATGTCTTACCTCATATCTATAAACACATCTTTAAAACCTTATCATTCAGACTTAATTCACTAACATGCCATTAAGTGTTACTAGAAGCAATAAATTGAAAATGAATATTTTTAATTTGTTGCTGCAAGTAACACTTAATGGGATAATCCCTTAAAATGTCCCACAAATTAATTTTTTATCATCTTCTCTTCATCTCCTCTCAGTTTTAATAACATAGCTTATCCCTTTCTCTAAAAATAATAGTTTCCTGACATGGTCTACTTCAAAGTCAACATTACTGCAAACTCTTTCCAAAAAATAACAAATACCTTCACTAAACAAAATATTTAAGTTCTTCCCAGGAACTCACTGAATATTTAGAAGATATGTGCAAGGTATTTACTAGAATTTGATGTCATAATCTAAAAGTTAAGATATATATTCTCTGCATAGATGTTTATAAGAATCTCATGGTGCCACAGAGGAGTCTAGGACAACTTGCTGTGGGACAATTCAGTGCTGCATTAATCATTTCAGGTACTTTTATTATTGGTGACCAATTTTTGTCAAAATTATTGCAACTATTGTATTTCTAGATTGACTTTATTTTATTATTATTGGCCACAGTTCTGTGGACATTAGTTTAACTTGTATTTGTTGAATTGTCCTGCAGCCAATTGTCCCTGTGGCGAGTTGTCCCACAATGAGTTGGCCATGGCAAGTTGGCTGCCACAAGTTGGTCGTGACGAGTTGGCCCTCGTGAGTTGTCCAATTCCAGCCACAGAGATTGCCAAGAATGAACATCTAATTGTTTCTGTAAAGGTAACTCGAAGTTTCTTTTATTTTGTGGGTGATTCACTTCATCCATTTCCAATGAAATTTGATACTGTATATTCTAGAAATTACACCCTTAGATATAAAATCTGTTGGGAAGAGAAAGGAAAAATTTAGATTCTTATCCCAAGATTCAATATTTTCCAGCAGCCAACTGAGCTGCCTGATAGTGAATTTTAAGCAGGGTCTGCCCCATTGTCCTTTATTTTGCATAAAATATAGAGTATTTCTTTTTAATCCTTTTTACATTGATTTTAAAACAAAAATTGTTAGGAATATCTATCAAAAGAATATAAAATCAATAAATCAGTTTTGGAAGTGTCACCATCTTTATTGCTACTATTTAGCTTTATTGCTTCCTTTGATATGTCTTATTCTATTTTTTCATATAGTTTTATATTTTTTCCCAAATAGGACAGTAATTATTATTGAATGACATGTTTATTTGGTATGTTGATTCTTAAATATTTAAATATCTCCTAGACTTCTTTGTGGCTACTGAGAAAAACAGCCATCCAACCTGCGGGGTGGGATTAATGCACATGGGATTAGTTGACACACGTTGATGAGTTAATTATGCAAGGTAAAAGATTATTGGGCCATCTGCCTTCTGCATTTTTTAAAGGACGTAGTAAAATTAATTTGATGCTTTGAAGTAGTCTAAAACAACTCATTATTCTGTACATTGCCCATTGAAGTAAACAGGAATTGCAAAAGAATGAATTTTAACTGTTTAGGAAAATAGGAAAATGTAGCTTTAAATATTTCAGAACTTTTAAATTATAATGTTTGTGAGATTACCATTATACTGAATATTTGCAGTAATAGATTTTCAGCTCTTAAAAATACCTCCCACTTTCTATATATATAGTGCCATTTCACAGCCTGTTTGCTGTGGGATCAGCAGCTGCTTCAATGTCATTTGAAAAAAGAAACTACTTGCTGGTTACATGATCGCAGCCAGGCAGTCAATCCAATGATATCACATAGCACATTTAACCAATCAGATCTGACAAGCTCATCAAGGTAAATCCAAAAGACGGCAGGGTGGCCAAAAGGGCATTTTTCTTCCAGTTTCAAAAATAATATTCAGTCTTTCAGCTGTAAAAATTCAGACTCCTCCACCCTAACCCCAATTGAAATAAGTAAATAGGCAGAGGCTTTCAGGTCTATTCATGTTAGCATTTGAGAAAGAAGTTAGGGAATCATTCCAGTGGAAGGATGAGATAGCTCTTTTTCATATGTATTTTTTTTTTAAAGAGGGTTTTTTTCCCCCTGGGTTAGTGGTCCTATTTTTCTCAAATATTAGTTCACTGTTTAAATGAACCCAAAATTATATAACTTTATCAGTCTCATTGTGGCAGCAACTACTATTTTTCCTACCTATTTGGGCTACCATTGCCTGCCAAATTTCTGCAAAGTGTATAATTTTATAGTTTCGCAAGGAAAGACCAGAAAAAAACATTAAAGATTAATTTTAAATATTACTACTTTTAAGAAAGAGTTGAAATGAGTTCCAGTCACCCTTTGTTTTGTAATCGTCATGAATCCTATAAAAGCAAGTACTTTTTCAGCTGAGGACATATTGTAATATGGAAGTGGTTAATGAAAAAGTCAGTGTACAATGTCATTGATTTCCACTAAAGAGCATAGACAATGTTGGACTGGAGAACAAATGGCAAGTGTTACTGACATGAAATGAGCAGCCTGCAAGGTTCCAACTTCTACAGTCCTGCCTGTTTCTTTAAAGGAAAACATCCTGATCATTCGTTGTTTGTCATAAAGATGGGGTGGGGGAAACCAGCTGAATTTGCACTCCATTACAGGATTTACAGTCAAGCTTCATTACAAGAGAATGCACTTCTCTCAGGAACTTGAAATGCACTCCTGTCATTTGAGTCCCATTTGCATCCGTATGTTTGAAACTAAAATGTTCCACACATAGATCTTTTTTTAAAAAAAAACTTTGACGTCTTGAATGCCATCCAAGTTTTTACTCAGAACTAGTCTTGATTAAAGGTAAAATTTTGGATGGATGGATCAAGATAAGCTTGATTTTGGGTGGACTTCTTGGATACCTCCATGTAGTCTTCTTACACAAGGCAGACTGCAGTTTCATTTTTTTTCTTCAGATTTTGTGTTTTGAAAGGGTAACTGAAAAAATCAGAATTTGGTGTTTTGAGAGTAGGAATCCTAACCCGTCCTCACCCTATTCCATTTGCCCATCTTGCTGTCTCCTGTAGCTGTACCTCCGGCTCTTCTTCCATTTCCCCTCATCTGGTGGTTTTCGGAATAATCTCATCCACCTGTTAAACCCAGGAATGTCATCTTGAATTTACAGCAGAGACTGGAAACAGGAAACGCCAGAGAAAGAATTTTAATTAAAGTCCTCTAATTGAATGCATGCTTCTCCACTGGGGAAAGCAGCTGGTCGGAAAGGGCCCATGGTGGCACCAATTCTCCTCCTGTGTTGGTTTGGAAGAAATGGATGGATAGCAGCAATGGGGAGGAGGGGGAGCACCAGAAGGAGTTCCCAGAGAGGACATTGCCTGGATCCACCTCAAGATGGCTAAAGGACCTTGTCCAATTTCAGCCTCAGTATGATTTCTATTTGCATAAGTCCTTTCTTCTGCTTGTACATAACATTTGACCATAGGCCAACATATACTCAGCTGAAAATATTCCAGGATCCTAATAGCAGTAGCACTTAGACTTTACAGTGCTCTACAGCCCTCTCTAAGCAGTTTACAGAGTCAGCATATTGCCCCCAACAATTTGGATCCTTATTTTACCCACCTTGGAAGGATGGAAGGCTGAGTCAACCTTGTGGGATTTGAACTGCCAAATTGCAGGCAGCCAGCAGGCAGCAGACGTAGACTCCAGTACCGCACTCTAACCACTGCACCACCATTGATATTAAATAACATTGGACTAACAACATGGAGGAATCTTCAAAATGGGTTTTCAACTGGTAGAGTATATTTCAATTATGACCACCAATTCTTAGGTGAAGTCTGCAAAATATTGAAAAGCAAATCTATCACATGATCCAAGAATGTATATATTTGACTAAGGAATGTGTTAACAATCATTTGATGAAAATTTGAACCTTCAAGATAAGAAAAAGGAACATCTATTTTCTCAGGTAATACACCAGAAGGCTGGATCTGGATCAGGAAGGTTACAGTGCTCTCCTTACTAAATGGGTCTCACCCAACCTGTAATATACAACTATTTGTCATTAAATAGCATTGGCTACTGATCATTATCTAATGATATTACTAAATTCTGCAAGGTTCTTAGAGTCCTGTTACATGTAAGCTATGCATTAATAACAGCATTTACAGAACCATGCTAGGATCAGTTGGATGAGAAGTAAATCAGTACAATTTTAGTGAGACTATAAGTATATGGAGGATTGCTACAACTATTGAATCATACTTTTTTATGTACAACCCAGAGCAATAAGGAGACTGTAATTATAATAGATAGTTATAGGATCCAGGTTAATGCTATGTCAGGTTTTTTTTTACCTTCTTCCAAGCTCTGAGGTGGCCATCAAGTGACGCTGCTATCTCTGATGAACATTGCAATCTCTTTTGGCATGGGATAGGATTCTCCATGAGGTAAAATTGGTTTGGAACCAAAACAGAATTTGGTTCAGTGGTTCTCACATGAGAAAGTTTATCTGTATCTAGGTCCACACAGTTTGAATGTTTTCAATTCAGAGGCTATAAGCAATCCTATACCACAAAAAAGTACAAGAATTCACATTCTAATGGGAATTGGAGGCATGGAAACTAAGAGCAGCATATTTGTCTGCCTAGAAAGGAAACAGAGAATGAAGGATTTTGACTTCAATCTCTATGACAAGTCTTTACAATCCAGACAGCTTTTGTCTGAACAAAAATGGTTTTTATGGGATTTTTTTTAAAAAACAGAGGTTGGGGCAGGGAGAAGCAAAAACAAAGAAAATCTAAGTTCAAAAGATCAGGTTTCGTTTTCATTGATGTTAGACTTGTAAGAGGTGCTCCATCAATCACAGTTGCCTAAAAAACCCCATTAATGGCTCCAAATGTTGGAGTTTTCCATATGGTTTATCTTTGCAACATTTGGGCTTTTTCACTTGAACCAGCATGTGAATCTGTCAGTGTCAGAACCAGATGCTGGGCTTCAGCTCCCCTTCCCATGTTCTTAGCAATCGTCAAAAGAAATTGAGGAAGAAAAGACGTTCATGGAATTGAGGAACCTGAGAAGTTCATATGATAAAGCACTGCTCCATTTAGAGGAGTATGTAGCTTATAGAATGTTTGCCTTCAGAAGATTCAGCACAGAGTCCTGCTTAAGAAACTAAACTATAAATCAGTCCTGCCCAGTTAATTGACAATAATCTCACCAAGGTGCCATCAAGATTATTGCGTCAATAATCTTAGTGCTGTTTTCAGAAAAAGAATATGGAATGTATTTGGTCTAGTGGTTAAGGCATCAGGCTAGAAAGAGAGAGACGGTGAATTCAAGTCCCACCTTAGCCATGAAAGCCAGATGGGTGACTTTGGGCCAGTCACACTCTCAGACAAACCCACATCACTGGGAGGCTGTGAGGAAAAGAAGGGAAAGAAGGGTTGTTGGATATGTTCATCACTTTCGTTAAAGGCAGGATATAAATTGTGTGTGTTTGTCCGTGTCTCTGTGTGTGTAATGTTTAACACATCCCATATGTATATAGCTAATTAGTAGCCAGATTTGAAGCAAAAATGAAACAAGTCTATACCCTATCAATTTTGTTGCCAAATGTGTAAGAAACTGATGTTGATTCTCTAACTTAGTAGACTTCAGTCATTATCTACTGCACTTGGATGATAGCGTCAGATTTATCTTTTCGAGTTTTTTCACCAATTCAACACTTGTGCATTGTTCTGGAATATTTACCTTTGAGAAGAGAAAACTGAAAAAGCATACAATAGCTTTTTTTTTCAAATAGCTGAAAGGTTGTCAAACAGAAAAGGTTCCTTCTTTCTGGTGTTGCAGAGACTGAGTTACGGGATAATGAGTTTCAGGAAAGCAGATTCTGATTTAATACAAAGACAATATTTTGTACCAATAAGAGAATTTCTTGTATAAAGAACAAATGAAATATTTCAGGACATGCTCAGGGATTGATGTGGTATTCTATTTTTAATATTTCTTAATATTCCTTCTAATATGTTTCACCAAAGGCAACAATATTTAACACAATTAACATAATTAAGCGAGCCCAGAGGTATTTCACGAGAAGAGTACTCCATTCCTCTCCTCGCAACAGAATACCTTATGCCACCAGGCTTGAAATTTTGGGCTTGGACAACCTAGAACTATGCCACCTATGGTCTGATCTAAATATAGTACACAAAATTATCTGCTACAACATCCTACTGTCAACAAATACAGTTTCAACCACAATAATACACGAGCACACAATTTATATAAACTCAAGGTAAACCACTCCAAACTACATTGCAGAAAATACGACTTCAGCAACAGATTGGTCAATGCCTGGAATGCACTACTTGACTTTGTTGTTATATCCTCAAACTCTCTAACTTTAACCTTAAACTGTCTACTATTGACCTCACCCCATTCCTAAGAGGTCAGTAGGGGTGTATATAAGCACACCAGTGTGCTTAATGTCCCTGTCCTACTGTCCCCATTTATTTGTACCCATTTCCTGTGTTCTTATTCATGTTTATTCTTATTCCTGTTATCTTGTAGATGAGTGACAAACTAAATAAATAAAATTAATAAAAATAAAACAATATTGTCTGCCAAACTTTCAATGTATTGAAAAAGCTTGTTATATAGATATGATCATGTCAGGTGTTTCTAGAGTCAAATTAAACCAGGCATTATCAGGAGCAACATTTGACATATGCAATCTGCACTGCAACAAGTAGAATCTCAGAATGTTCCATATTCATATTGTATGCATTTTTATGATACTTTATGATTTCTACCTTCCTGAACCATTCACAAGTTCATGCAATGCACAACAACAGGTTCTTTCTGTGCATGTTGAGAAAGTGTCAATGGAAGAAATTATATTGACACATACTGTTATTTCCTTGTCAGTGTTGCAGAAATAACAATTTATTGAACTTGTATAATATCCAATCATGATTCAGTTATTATTTCCTTGCAAATTGGAAATTCCTCTCTATATTTTTTAAATGGCCTTTTTAATACTTCCTGTACAAATCATAATAATTTTAAAAAGCAAATGTCTACAGCGTTTCAAAAATGGTTAAAGGCTCATGTCTATCTTGTGCTGTTGTACAGGAAGCACTGAAGGTATATATGAAAGAACAGTGATTCTGTATATTGCTCATCAGGAAAAAATGGGACAGTATAAGAAAAAAAAGTTAAACATTAAGAAGTATTATCTAACATTTGTTCCTTATTCCCTTGCTATGCTTTCTAAGAAATGGCAAAGTAGTAATAACTGTAATCTTATTTTCTAGTATACATTATTTTCTACTAAAGCAAACTTGTATGAATATTCTGCAAAATCTTGGAGAATAACCAGGGGGGAAAAATTGGCATCTCTATTAAAGCTGTAATCTCTTTGTGTTTTTTTGCCCCAGCAATTCAAGATGTTCTAATATGTATGCAATACCTGAAGACATAAATGTAAGTTTTCAAGAGTGAATTTAAGTGAATGTGTTGTTTGAATAACAAATAAATAAGTTCCTTATTTATTTCACATTCCTGAATGTGAAAAATAAACACACACACACAGTAGGTACTAAAAATTATCTAGCATACTTACTAAGTGATGTGGAAAATATCATGCACTTAATACTTCCTAACTAAACAAAATGTACTTGTTGCAAGGAGGTGACAATTTAAGATTTTTAGTGAACCCTGAAGCTTTAAGTTTTAACAGAATCCTATCCTACTGTTTAGTACAGCATATACAACATAGAAGCATATCTCAAGAATGTCCTCCTCTTATTGTTTAATTTATATTTGAGAACTTTAGCATGTTAGAGTAGGCAGGTATGGATATTTGTATTGTTATTCATTAAGTCAAGCAGAATAAAACAGTTGGTAGTTATTGATGGCACACAATCTTCCCTACTCAAGTACAATATACCATAAATTGCAGTAAAATAGACCTGATCTTTAGAGAGTATTAAGATGCCAAAATCAACTTTCTCTAGGCAGTTTCACTCAAGTAGAAAGGCAATAATTTGCCTTGAGCTGAGAATACTTAGTGCTGTGTATCAGAGAAATAAATTGCTTTGAATTGTTGGGTCTCACTTGAATAGAATACTTAGGATAAAATTAATGTTTAAAAATAACCATTGATAATGCCTATATTGATAATGCCTAGAATACTTGACTGTATATTCCTAATATTTATTTTTCAGAAGGAGGTTGAAGGACACACACACACCCATTTTCATATAAAAAGCTTCAGTTAGGAAAGACGATTTTAATTTTCTAAAATTAAGTTAATGTTGTAAAGTTTTAGAGTAGTGAATGGTAAAGTTTTCCTACTTGTCCTCATGAGCCATTTGACCTTTTCCTTTTGAAATTAGCATATTTGGTATACCTTGACTGTTAGATGAGATTAGGCTCCAATTACCTTGACATATATGAAATTTTCCCTTCTATTATGGTACCATAAGGTAAGGCAGTGTTTTTCAACCTTTTTTGTGCAAAGGCACACTTTTTTCATGAAAAAAATCACGAGGCATACCACCATTAGAAAATGTTAAAAAAATTTAACTCTGTGCCTATATTGACTATATATAAAGTAATTTTCCCACGGCACACCTTACACTATGTCACGGCACACTAGTGTGCCGCAGCACAGTGGTTGAAAAACACTGAGGTAAGGTAAGTGACAAATCAGATAAAATGTTATTAATGTGACAGAAGATAGTTTTTTTCATCTCTTTCAATAGTGACAAGGTAGATGTGGCCTGCAATAGCATATCAACTCCACCCTGATCTTTATGATCATTTTTAATTATAAGAATTCCAATATTTTTTTTATTTTAAGAGTTCCAGTATAGAAATATTTAGCATAAAAAGTACAGAGTAGCAGTATCTTCAAGTAATGTAGCTTTTCACATTTAAATATTTGCCAGTCCTCAGTGCTCCAGAATACTCTCAAGTAGTAAGAGATTTAATATATTGTCTATAAAACAATATTCATAATACTAATATAAAAATGGTTAGGAGAACACACCAATATAGATGTTCAGGATGACATGAAATAAAGAACTAGAGTGATTATCATCACAAATATTTTAGAGAAAGACCATTTAGCACCTACTTTTATATTGATTTAAAATACATCGGTTTTGGTTTTGCTGGAAACTTGTTTTAAAAAAGAAATTGGTGGGTTTAGCTCATTGTAACTCAGCATGCAGTTCCTGTGGTGAAGGAGTCATATACTACAGTTGCTGAGTTTGAGAAATAAATTATTTTACTATTTTTTCTGAAAGATTCATTGATTTTGTGAGTATGTCCTTATAAGTATATATTTACAGTTTGGAAAGGGTTGAAATCAATATAAATGGAAGTGTAAAATTTATTCTCACAATTTTACAATGGCATGCAGTCACACAATGTTACTCTGGGATCATTGATAAGTTTGGAATGCATATCTTAATCATACGCCATTTTTATACTACTAAATACACTCAATGTAATAGTAATGTTCTTTGCATATATGAGCAATATGCAAAACTAATGTGATTCTTTCTGTTTATATAAGCGATTTGTTTAATATGTAGGATGGATTTCTTGTTCTTTTTGCTTTTGGAAAAGATGAAAATAAAATGTTTGTTATGATTTCAAAAACATATTTGAACGGATAACCACCATCTCTTTCAACAGTGACCCCATAATTGCTATATTTCCAGAGCAGCACAAATTAGAGGATTATTTCCCACTGTGAGACAGTTGGCAGCCCAAATGGGAAACACTTGAGCAGCAGGTGGCTCAGAAATGTTGCCATGATGCCAATAGTGTGAGGAGTTCTAGTGTTGCATCAACACTGCAGAGCAAAGTAGCAAACAGCTGTATGGATTGAGCCCCTCAGGGAAGGGGGGGAAGGCAGTTGCTTTCCCCAGCTAGACAAGTCAGCTGGGTTTCTTTCTCTCCTGCTCAGAAGGCAGAAAGGGATTCTGTATAACTGCAGGGCTTGGGAAACTGAAAGTTCATCTTTCTACAATATGCACTGCATGGCACTGGCATCTGTGCAGAAAATATATACAGCAACAGCAATACATAGCTCAGACTAAATTTCTGACTTAGCTATTTTCAAAAGCAGGATCCAGCTGAAGGCAATACAAGTAAGCACATATCTGCATATCTCTAATCAGAAGTGTCAAACTCAATTTCATCAGGATTGTGTTTGACCTCGGAGGAGGTGGGGGGGCATGGCCCTCTGCAAGCAAAAATGGAGCTTGGGGTGCCATGTGTGCTCCCTGGGACCCTGTTTTCAGCCGGAGTGGCCTCCTCAATGGTGGGTTTCAAAAATTTTTAGAACCTCTTCTGTAGGTGTTGCCTGTTTTGTGGGAGTGGCTTGCCGGCATGTGACCAGGTGGGAGTGGCTTGCCAGCCATGTGACTGAGTGGAAATGGCTTTCCAGCTATGTGACTGGGTGGGCATGGCCAACTTGTAAAATGTGGTGAAGCTCACTTAACAACGCTCTTGCTTAGCAACCAAAATATTGGCTCAGAAACTCTGGCATTTGAAGCACGCAAGTCTTAAAGCTATCAAGTTACAAGACCCCTGCACTCCTAACCCTTTAGAAAAAAAAACCCAGGGGTGTTCAAACTTGACAGCTTTAAGACTTGTGGACTTCAACTCCCAGAATTTCTCCTCTCGCTCTTCATCTTGATGATGTGCAGACGGGCGGGGGGAGGGAGCTGGAATCGGTTCTAAACGGCACTGTAGATTTGTGGAACCTCTTCTATAGAAGAGGTTGGAACTGGCAGGAATCCACCCCTTGGCCTCCTGCACCCCTCTACTAGTGAAAATGGAGCTAGGGGGGCTGCGCTTCCAGGGCTTCCCCCCACAGGCCAGATCTAAGCACCTGGCGGGCTGTATCTGATCCATGGGCCCTCCTCTAAATGGTTTTAGATGGTTATAGAATAATAGGGCTGAACGTGACTTTGGATGTCTTCTAGTCCAACCCTCTGTCCAAGCAGGAGATACTATGACTATTTAGGACAAATGGATGTCCAGTTGCTTCTTGAAAATTCCAGTCATGAACACCAACAACTTCTGGAAGCAAGCTGTTCCAGTGATTAATTGTTCTATCAGGAAATTTCTCCTTAATTCTAGGTTGGATCTCTCTTTAATGATCTTCCACCCATTACTTCATGTTCTGCCCTTTTAAGTTTTCATTAACAATCAACAGTAACATCTTTTCTTAGTATTTCATAGATTGAATGAAACTGCAGGCTTAGCCCATCAGAAAAAAAATAGGGAAACCTATTATTTTTAGGCCTTTAAAAGAAAATAAAAGAACTGGATGGACTTCATATAAAGGCAGTCCCCATCTTATAACCATTTGTTTAGCAACTGTCAAAAGTTATGACAGTGCTGAAAAAAAATGACTTACAACCAAGTCTCACACTTACAATTGTTGCAGCATCCCCATGGTTATTTGATCAGTATTCGATTTGGCAACTCAGAGTCACATAATCATCATTTGCAACTTTCTCAGCCAGCTTCTAACAAGCAAAGTCAATTGGGGGTGGTGGTGGAAGCTGGATCGACGTAATAATAATGATTCGCTTAGCATCTGTATGGATTCATTTAACTACAATGGTCACAAAGGTCATAAAATTGGGGGCATCTCACTTAATGAACACCTTACTTCGCAACCAATTTCCAGCCCCAATTGTAATCATAGAGGACTTCCTGTATATAGTCACTCATTTTAGGGTATCTCAAAAATACAGTTATTATAAGTTTCCTGTGGAACACCAAGTACAGAGTAATGTTTTTCAACCTCCCCTAAAATATTAACTTTTTGTGAGTGCTTGTTTATAAATATTTCATGCAGATAAAATGTTGCAGTCAAAATTTTCAGATGGTTAATCAAATCTATTATTGATGTCTATTGTCACTAAAGGTATCCATGAAGTACGCTCACAATCTGCTCTGGCTCTACTTAGATCAAAGGTGTAGCAAAATTCTGAGCACGGAAAATTGTTTCTGTATTTTAAAAATGCATCAGGCTGTTAATAAAGTTTCACAATTAGATAACTAACGTGCTGGAAATTGATTGACTTTTTAAAAATCTTACCATCCAATGAGATGTTGGAGGTCATTTGTGGCAGGATAAAGAAATGAATGTGAAATTGTGGAAGCTAATGCTCAGCAGGGTCAAAGTTGCTAAGAAAAGGAATGGGCAACGTTCAAACGGGAGCAGAGTTGTCTCATTCTGTTGCCACTACAGAAATGTACATGAGTTAGTGGTGTTTTCTGTTTTTGTCCAGCTTCTGACCAGGCTTACAGAAAACTGCAGTGGATTTGAGAAGCCAATAGAAGACTGAATGCCTGGATGGATTCTATGGTGGGAATGTTATATACAGCTTTGGTTCACTGAAATGTTCATGGCTTCTGTTTCCCTTCTGGGCCTGGGAGAAGCATTAGAGCAAGTATTTAGACATCATAAATAACTTTGTTCTATTTGAGCTGTTAAAATGTTGGCAAAAATGAAAAATAGTAGCTGAAAACTGAATTAAAAATCTCCCAGTAGTGCCATTGTGGAAGCAAATGATGAGGGGAAAATTTAGATATTACAGCTGCATATATGGCAAGAATTTTTGGGTGTTATATTCAACTTTAACTGAAGATATACAGTGACATATACAGGAGGCTCAATGGAGTCTTTATTCATCTTGCCATGTCACAGAACAAGTAAAGGGGGCCCCTTTGCCATTTCCCTGCACATACCAAATTGGTCCCTGAGCACACTTTGCAAGAACTGGAACAACCTATTTTGAAATATCCAATGCAATTAGGAAGTTAAATACACCAGCAAACTAAAAAATTCTGCTGCTAAGGGGTTTTCTCTTACATCAAGACTGCATTTTTCGGACGGTTGAAAGCTGAGATCGAAACAAACACTGTGGTCAACGGATCTATCTGTAAAATCATACTATTTGAAACACACTTTTGTTTCAGAAGACAATAACGATTGCCCCCATAGCTATGCTACCTCAAGTGTGTGGTTATTCTGATTCTTGGATAGTGCTGAGCCAGAAGAAAAGAGATGACTGATCTGGAGATCAGAACAAAGACTCCAATATATATCATCCCTCTTTTTTGGATGGCCTACACAGAGATGTCAGTGTAGTAATTCAGGATGTTAGACTAGCTTTTTTTAGAATGTTTACAATAGTTTAACAGTTCTACTTCGGTCAAATACTGTATGAATATTTTCCTATTTTGCATGTTGGAAAGGTGGCATGGCTTGGTGGGCGTGGCTTGGTGGGTATGGCAGGGGAAGGATACTGTACAATCTCCATTCCTTCCCCACTCAAGGGGAAAGTTACTGCAAAATCCCCATTTCCTCCCAATGAGCTGGGACTCGGGATGCAGAGAATAGATGGGGTGGGGCCAGTCAGAGGTGGTATTTACCGGTTCTCTGAACTACTCAAAATTTCTGCTGCCGGTTCTCCAGAACTGATCAGAACCTGCTGAATACCACCTCTGCTTACGACCATCCTGTAAAATAGCATAATGTTCCTGTAGCTTTCATTTCACTGGCTACTGTGAAAAAACCCTAAGTAAAAGCAGGCACCAAAACCATAACAAGCAGGGTGCAAAGTAATTTCATTGCTTGCAAGGTTACTATAATAGGAAAGAAAAAGAAGTCACAAGGTTTTTTTCTTTTGTAAATTCTGCTATTTCTAGTTTTTGTTGCTGTCCTGGTCAAAAATTATCAAAGATTCTATGTCCCATCTCACTTAAAGAACTTCTTCAGGGGGGAAATCAGCCTTATTATTACTTTATTGTTGTTATTGCCAAGATCCTCAAGTTCTTTCCAGTCGTTACATCTTTTTTTAAATGGATTGGACTTGGAAACTTATGCATGGAAATCAGGCAAACTTCCACTACTCAGTAGCCTTCCTTAAAACAAGTCATCCAACTGTTAATGCCAAGATAGATCAGACCAAAAATTACCTCTGACATTCTTTCATAATATTTATTCACCTACCATAGAGACCACTAGTACAGAATGGGCTTCCCTTGCTGACTTTGAGGATGGGGTTCTTTTCTGACTATATTACTTTTTATGTAGTTCTGCCTGAATTTTGGTGGGTAAAAATATACAATGCAGATTTTTCTGGTTTTTTGTTTTCATTTAGGAATGGCTTACATTAAAAGGCAAAGGTTTAAAATAACTGAAGGTGTCACATCTTTTAATGTGAGGAAACAAGTATGGAAAATAGACAGGATCTATCTGGGGCCCAGTTCTATAATTATATTAAGGCTACTATTAAAAAAAGGAAGTACAATGAATACATTGATTGATGTTTCTCAACCTTGGCAACTTTGAAATGTGTAGACTTCAACTCCCAAAATTCCCAAGGCAGCATGCTACTTGGAAATTCTGGGAGTTGACTCAGCCTTCCATCCTTCCGAAGTGGGTAAAATGAGGGCCCAGATTGTTGGGGGCAATATGCTGACTCTGTAAACTGATTGCAGAGGGTTATGAAGCACTGTAAAGTGGTATATACTGTAAGTCTAAGTGCTATTGCTATTGAAGTCCACACATTTTAAAGTTGCCAAGGTTGAGAAACACTGGTATAGATGAATAGGATAAATACTATGCTCTAAAATTTATTTAGAAACCAGCTAGCCTGCCTAAAGCATGTACCAGTGCTAGCTCTCAACTATCAGCTAATTTGCAGGCCTGAAGAAAACTGGGCTCATCTCACTGTGAACAGTTATTGCCATTTTGGTTTTATAGTATATCAATTTTATTTACTGACAGACAAAACACAAAAAAGGGCAAAAGTTTATTTTGTATAAGATCTGTGCTTGGCACCTAGAAACAGAGTTCTCTGCATAAGGCAAATCTTTATTCACTTTCTTTCTTAATATATATTTTACATACACTTTTATCACCCTCTTTAATATTCATAATATTGTACTACCCTCCCTCCCACAAATGCTAGAAACATATTAAATACATTTATCTACAACACATCAAAACAACCTCTCTACTGCAGTTCCTGTATTCACGTTATTTGGCAATTTCATTTTCACACTTTAACTTAAAAGATCACTTTACTCTTTTTATTGAATATCATTTGCTTACTTACTTTCCAACAGATTAAGAAAAAATAATATTAGAAGAGAGAAATATTTGAGAAAGGCACTTATTTCTTGGCCAATTCAGCAGACAGAACAGGCCTTCTGTTCTAACTCTTTGCAATGAGGCTTCTGCCTGTCCACTCAACACAACCCGACTAGGAGAAATTCTTCCTTTATAACTACCTCCTGGGGAAGATAAATGTTTTGCACATGGCTTGCCAATTTTTTGCATTTTATATAAACCCCTGAATGTTCAGTTGAGCACAACTTCCCCTTATTCCTTTTCAAAATGAGATGTGGGCAGCAGTCATGCCTGTTTCCAGATAAGCCTGCTATAAAAACAATTTCCTGCCTGCATACATCAAGAAATTCTTTTAGGGTTAATGGGTGTTTCCTCTCCTTCTCTTCAGGCAAAATTTTGTAAAGAGAAAAAAAAATACTCTGTTCTCTGGCAAGAGCAAAATAGAAAAGGCAAAATTCTCTCAAGAAGAGACATTCCAGTCAGATAAAATGTTCACCAAGCTGAGTGAGAGATGGCTATGAACTTGAACTAATAAATGTAGATAACAAGAAGGCATTTTGGCAGTTGTCTATTTCCAATAGTGCAGTTATATAGGACAGCTTGAATCTTCAGGGATTGGTGCACACATCTGGGAAGCTTCAAAAAAAGGCAGAAACACTGGGCTTCTGTTGGGAACAGTTCACACCCAACTCAGAATTATTGCATATATTGTAAAGCACGGCCCCTATTTTTTGTAAACAGTTTTCTCTATTTTTAAAATGCACCCATTGAAAATGGAAGCTATTTAGTTTCACATGGCTTTTGATTCCAGTCTGCATGATTCAGTTCTTTAAAATATAGCTATAATTGGCTTAGGTTCCATTGAGCATTCAAATACAAGTCCAGTTTAAATTTGAAAAGCAACCGGGATGAAACCACCAGTAGATAAAATGAGATGTTTGTTCACAATTTGGCAAGGCGAAGGCTCTGAACACCATTTAAACCATGTGCATAGACATTTGTGAAGAAGATCCTGTGACAGCCCCATACTGCCTATTCTCACAAGGGCCGGCTGTAGGCTGGCTACTGTTGGGGGGGCTGATCACATGCATGCTGTGATCCATCCCTGTTGAAAGATATTGCCTCTCTCCAAAGGCCCCACTGGAAGGAGCAGAACAAAGTAAAGTGCTTTGTGTGGTGGCCAGTTTTTCAGGGCTTCCTGCCAATCTTGGAGAAGCTGAGAAATTGTATCCATACAAATTATAAGGGTTGTGAAGGGAAAAGGCATTGTAGGAACTCTGTTGCATGTGGCCACCGCTAAACATATGGGAAGAAGAAGAAGAAGAAGTGGAGGTGGGGTTGCCAGCTTGCATGACATACTGGAACTGAGATGTTGGGAATGATCCCAGTTGGCCACCATAAGCTTCCATTTTGCCATTAGTGGGCAGGGCAGAAGGAGCAGGCATTCCTGAGATCAGAGTTGGAGTCCGCTGAGGTATGAAGTTTTCCGATGGCTGAGCAGCAACAGAAGACCCGCTCTGGAGCCGGCTGTATCCACTCTCACTCAAGCCTGGGTAGCTCTGCAGGGCAGCCATGTTGCTTCTTGCACATGGTGGATACTCAGAGAGATTCAGGTTACAAAGCTGGCTCTCTCGGCAGCCAACGTTGAAAGTGTTGGGGGTTAAATGAAAGGCTGGAGGAGAACAGGATGGAGACAGGAGGTGGGAAGATGCCGAGGGTGAGGGGGTCCCTGTGCTGGAGGTTGTTGGGGAAGTGCCTGTGCTGCCCCCTAGGAAGACAATAGAAAAGAAAGCAACAACTTAAAATGGACTTCTATAATGTGAACAACACTTATTTCATTTTCTACCTTTTCCTCTTAATAAATTGCTCTCTTACTTATCCCAATGGAAAATATGAAAAATGTGATCTTTTGTCCTAATTTCAAATTCATACCAAAAGTCCTTAGGTAGCCAAAAACTGCCAACATACTGCAAAGCAAAGCTGTTAACCTGATAGATTCTTTGAATGACCCTTCACAAATGTTGCTATTTTGTTCTTTACACATCCCCTTCCCCTCAAAAATGTAGTCAAGAATGTCCTCCCATTTTCATTGATGGTACCCAAAAAAACAAACCCAGATTCTTCTCCTCCTGTGAAATCCTGCTTCCCATTGTGAGACTTAAGCTTCTGTTCAAAGTCAACTGCATTCCTAAATAGCAGAATCTTCTCAGAGTCTTAATTCTCAATGAACCATTTTGCTTTATGTCCCACTTGTTATTATAAATGCTTATAATGTAGATAATAGAAAATAATACCATCTCTATTTTCTAGTTTTGAGAATACCAGGCATGAATAGTCAATGTAACTTTAAGAACTTCGCTTAGATGTACAGATATTAACTTTTATCTGTTTTTCTTATTCAAGGGTATAAGAAACATGTGTCTTTCCTTCTGCCCAATATTCTGCTTTCTGTGTCCTGGGAATCCTTATAACTCTCGCACTGCATTTTAGAGATGTTTATTTTTAAGGAAAAACTTGCTTTGGTATCAATTTTTGTTTGCATAGACTACAATATCAATATAATGTGATAAAAGGAAGCAAAAGTCAGCAGCTAGTTCCTAACATTTCCAGAAAATAAGAATACAAGACAATGTTGATTGATTGATTTCACTTATGTCATCATCTTCTACAACCTGGACAATGTTTCTGTGCTGAAAGTTGATTCAATTATTTGAAGAGTCATCCAGCCCTGATAATTGGAGTCCTACCAGAAAACCATGTATGAAGTGCAAAAAACATTTATGAAATCACTGAGGACAGCAAGGAAAGCGGCATGCAACAGTACTATTTATCAAATTTAATAGGAGTGTGTAAGGCACTAGTGTTCAACACTGCAAGGCATTTCATTTCACTGAGGCATTTGGAAACAGGCTGCTACTTAATAATAGTAACAATTTATTACATTTGTATGTCATCTGACTCTCAATGATTCTGGGCCAGGGGAGGGCAATTAATTTTTCCAAGAGGTCACATGAGAAACTCGGACTGTTGTGGAAGGCTGAATCAATAGGCTGAACTTAATTCCGTTCAATATAAATTTTATTGGTTTATTGTTGTTGTTAGCTGCAAAGTTGTGTTGGACTGATCGCGACCCCATGGACAACGTTCCTGCAGGCCTTTCTGTCCTCTACCATCCCCCAGAGTCCATTTAAGCTCATGGCGACTGCTTTAGTGATTCCATCCAGCCACCTCATTGTCTGTCGTCCCCTTCTTCTTTTGCCCTCAATCGTTCCTAGCATTAGGCTCTTTTCCAGTGAGTTCTTCCTTTTCATTAGATTTATGTTTTATAAAAACTAGTAAATTATATGATTTTTGTTTACTGTAAAGGTGCATAGGCATGCCCACACACACACATGTTTGTTTGTTTGTGTGTATGTGTGTGTGTGTGTGTGTGTGTGTGTGTGTGTGTGTATCTATTTAGAGTTACAACCCCCGGTATGCCCAAATATGGGAGGAAGATTACTACTTCCATTCTCTGTCCTTCGGCTCATCACAAGAGACCATCCAGACAGAAACCCAATATTTTTACTGTTGCCTTTGTTACATTTGTGTATTTGTGCCTTTATTTATTTATCAGCACAAATACACACACACACACACACACACACACACACACACATATATATACACACACACACACACACACAAACACACACATACATACATATTATCAGTTGCCTTCCAAATAAAAGCAGTTGTATTGCATGCATGACATACACGTATTTACATTTGACTTCTAATTTCCAATTGGTCTCACGTGGGCTGGACAGGGACAATTAAAGGCATGGCCCAGGGCAGTAAAATATCCAGGTCTGTTTAGGCAGCTCACAATAATAGAAGAAATTACAATAAAATCAATAAAGCATAATAATAACCACAGGGTTCTTTAATCTGTTATATTTTCAACAATGATGAACATACCATGTTGACTTTGAAGTAATATTCATTTCACATCATTTTAGAGTATATAGTCATTTTATAATCCTTTGTCTCCACATTCCAATGCAAGTAATTCTTGATTTATGACCACAACCGAGCCCAGAATCTCCATTGCTGAGCAAGACAGTTATTGAGTTTTTGCCCCACTTTATGACATTGTCACAGTTGTGAATCACTGCAATTATTAATAACACAGTTGTTAAGTGAATCTGGCTTCCCCATTGGTTTTGCTTGTCAGAAGGTCGCAAAAGGGGATCACATGATCTCCAAGGACACTGCAACATCATAAATACATGGCAGTTGCCAAGTATCTGAATTTTGATCACGTGGCCAGGAGGATGCTGCCACGATCATAAGTGAGAAAAACAGTCATGTCACTTTTTTTCTGTGCCTTTGTAAATTCAGATGGTTACTAAACGAATGGTTGTAAGTCAAGGACTACCCGTATATCTTCTGAATGTTTGAGTCTAAATAGCAGCATCAAATGTGAATGTGTTAATCATGCTGCTTACTAGCATAGGCCTCTGCTTTTCTTACTAGAGTGTATCTGTACACAGTGCAGGATGCTGTATACAATAATCTGTATTCATCTGTATATCTTTTGGAGATTTGATCCATTCAGAATCCATCATTATCCCTCACTTTTAAACTTAGCCATGCAATTTCTTTTTTATTTTTATTTTCTTTCACAACTTTCTAAAGTTGTGTAGGAGATCAAACATGCCCACAACTCTTCCTTTAATAAATATTAAAGGGAATTCTACCTAAAACCATGTTTCTAAACATGATTCAGATATAATACACAAAAGTTAAAGCTGTTCCACCTACTTGTGATACAAAATGAATGTGTTTTTGACTACTTTCAGTCTTTCTTTTCACTGAATACAGTTTTCTTGCTTGAGGTTTCTTTTATGTTTTTCATGTAAAACTACTCACAACCCACCTTAGAACACCTGGATCTGTTTTTCCACTTCATATCCATGTGGTCATAGAGTTACTTTGTGGGGATGGCAAAATCTTTAGAATTAGCAAACTAGGAATTCACTTATCTATTTTTTATGCTTCAGGTTAAACATTGAAAAAAAGCTGCATACAGAACATAGCCGTACATATTAACAAATCCTTTGCTTGTAGAACCAATCTGAACATTTCCTATTTATATTGCGTGGGGGAAAGAATTGCATACAGTGTAGCAATCAAGAAAAATCTGTTGTGGGAAAATGCTAAAGTATAAAATTACTGGAACTCTAATTTATTTTTGTTAATAAATTCTCTTCATTAAACAAAATAAAACAAAGCCAAATATTTTTAATAATGAGAATCTGGATCAGATTCAATGTGATTTTTAAAAGTCAGTCTAAATTGTTTAATCAATTTTTGGCTCTCTCTAACCTAACTGAACCCCATAAAATCTAATTGCCATCTGTGAGAAATTAATTGTACATCTGTTTTGTCCCAATGTAAAACCAAGTTTGGGGGTGATGAAATCATTTTTGAATAGTTGTTTCTCTAATGCCCGGTATTCTGGAACTTCACTATAGTTTTTGGTTCCAGTTCTGAAAGAATGTGCATGAAAAATATTTATTAGTTTAAACCCACTTGTTTTGTCTTCTTGTAAAACATTTTTTCTAAGTTAAAGAGATACAGGTAGTCTTCAGTTTCCAATCATTTAGTAAATGTTCAAAGTTACAATAGCACTGAAGAAAGTGACTTATGACTGGTCTTCCTCACACTTATCACCATTGTAGTGTCCCCATGATCATGTGATCAAAATTCTGGCATTTGGCAATTAGTATTTATTTACAATGATTGCAGTGTGTTGGGGTCATATGATAGCCATTTGAGACCTTTCAAGTAGGCTTCTGGTAAGCAAAGTGTGGAAAGTTATCACCCAGCCCTCTCTCAGAAAAATGAAATATCCTAAGAAATATTGAAATGGCAGAATATTATATTTCCCTGGATGTGAAAAGGAAGAAACATGTTTTAAAGAGAGAATAGCTCCCTGCAGCTTCCTGCCCACACCCACTTTGTCAATGGGCCATTAAGAAGGCCAAGCCAGTTTCTTTACATAATAAAGAGTTCTCCCCTTCAGCTCCAGGGGGATGGGATTAAGGCATGATAATATTGGCCCTTTACCCAATATGGCATTTGAGAACTCAACCAAACCTGGATTCAAAACTCAGCCTAGAGAGTTGCCCCTGCACGGCCCCATGGGAGTCTGACAACCAATCAGAATACAAGCTCAAGATCAAAGGCCAGAGAGGGCATAAAACCAGGGACTCAGCATCTCAGCTGCCCTTCTCCTTTTCTCCACCAACACTGAAGCATGTGATCTCCTTTTCTGTTCAGGACTCAAGCCATGTGGTCCTGTTCATCATTAAAACCATCTTTCCAAGCAGCCTCCATGTCTCCAATGTCTTTTTCCCCACTTGGAGCCGAACCCAGAAGGACATTTCTTTCATCAATTGGCACCCCAGAGACTCCAAGCTAGTCTAACCAATGGATATGACCCAAGTAAGCCTCCCCATTGAGTCGTGGGTGGACATTATCTTGGCCTTAGCCATTTGGATCTAGGTTTTAAAGGGGTTTTGAGTTTGAGCTCAAAGGCTGCCTGGAAAGAAGGTGAGTACCTCTAAATTTTAATTCTCTAAAATTTAATATTAAAGCATGGAAAAGCATGGAAATGTGTGTACAAGAGCCAAGGTGGCGCAGTGGTTAAATGCAGCACTGCAGGCTACTGCTAGATCAGCAGGTCAGCGGTTCAAATCTCACCGGCTCAGGGTTGACTCAGCCTTCCATCCTTCCGAGGTGGGTAAAATGAGGACCCAGATTGTTGGGGGCAATATGCTGACTCTCTGTAAACCGCTTAGAGAGGCCTGAAAGGCCTATGAAGCGGTATATAAGTCTACTGCTATTGCTATTGCTATTACTGTTTATTGAATGTTTAGTGTATGCCTGCATGTGTGTGAATCCTTCTCCTGATCACAGCTGGATCTTGGTTCCTCTGTGTATTTTACCGAGAGAGCCTGGAAAGTATTAGGGTCAGGCGAGAGCACAGGACCTTCTGTTAGGAAAAGGAGAGTGAGTGTGAAAATGGATAAAAATGAATGAGAATTTGTTGTTGTTATTGTTTTGCTTTTGTCTGTGAAAGCAAAAAAAAAAAGCAAAGGCCATGGTGTATGGAAAAGAATAGAGGTGCCTGGTACTAATTGCAGAGGGGCAGAGGTCCTCACAGATTACCTTTTTGATCCGCAAAACCCAGGTGATTCCCTGAGAGGAGGGGCCGAATACTTTGTGGGGGAATCGAAGTCCTTCCCAGAATCTTTTTTTCCCCTGAAACTTACGGTGGGTAGGCCAAAGTGAGCCCTACTTGTCATGGGAAGCACTAGCTTGTGGGTGGCCAGAAGTGCCCTCAGAGATTTCCTTAGATGCCAAGATTTTGGCTGACATGAGTAGAGAGCAAGGAAATTGTGTGGCAAATAGGCTTTGCTGAAAGATGATACAGGAAAACTAATTTGGCTACATAAAGGTACTTAAAAAGGGGGGGAAATGTTGGGGTTTCTTTTTTTCTCTTGTCTGTTTGTCTCTTTCTCTGTCTTCTATGCAACCACGTGGTTTGTTTGTTTGTTAAGATTTATGCCTTCCCTAATTTAACAGATTTGTGCTGGGAATGACTAGGATGTGTAAACCTGAGAATTCTCTTTTTCCCCCCTCTTATTTTCACCTTGTCCTTGTGTAAATGTGTGTCTAAGTCTTTGTGCACCCTCAAGGTAATTGTAACTATAAAATGTCTCCAATCCAAAAAGACAAGAATTTGAAATTGTTCAAAGAAAGAAAAGAGTAAACTGGCAGAAATTGCCTTCACTCAGTTTGTCGGGTCCAGAAAACTGAGTGAAAGTGGTGGGAGTCTTTACTTTGTGTTTGTTTGGCAACAAAAACAGAGTAAAGAGAAGTATTCTTCCTTCCTTCCTTCCTTCCTTCCTTCCTTCCTTCCTTCCTTCCTTCCCTTTACTTTAAAGTAACAACCCAGAGAATGTTTTAAGTTCATTTACAAGAGAACTCATCCTTGCATGTATTCTGTGTTTAAATGATTTTACCTGTTCAGCTCTTTCCTGAAGCATGTGAATCCAGACCCCATTTCTCATCTCTGATATCCCCATGATGTTACCAGTTTATTTGTCTAGTAAATGATGGTTTTTTTTTCAAGCTATCTACCCCCCCCATGCCCCCTTACCTCTAATCCTCCAACAATGCCTTTTCTGTGGGGGAGGGGACCTTGTTCTCATGTCTTTCAGTCCTGAAAGATTGTACTCTTCAGATGAGTATAGATTTTCTTTTCCCTTTTGGGGGGAGGAGGAGAGTGTTGCCTTGTGTGTGCATGTATGAGATGAAGGAATTCCTACTAGAGGTTTGCCTTCGACCTGAGTAAAAAACCCTCTGCACATCTATCTGGTCAACCTACTCTATTAGTCCTAGAAACCTGGCCTCCAGAAGGCAGTTTTGATTTAGATTTTGTCAACAAATTTGCTGATTTTCTGGCCACCATCAGATGAACTGAAGAGGAGCTCTACCTGAGTTTCTTCTCCAATCTCCTTTGTTGCCCAGACATTCAGAAAGCATGTGGGCTAACTCCCAGACCTCTTCTAAAATTTGTCCCCTTGTCATTAAAAAAGGGGGGGGAAAGCTTCCCAAGGTGACCGAGGAGTCCACAGGGATACGTTAAAAAGTTGTTGCAGTAGTAATAGTTGTCTTTAAAAAGAAAAGTAAAGCTCAAGAGCCTCACCCAGATGCAAACGATGTGTTAATGAAAGCCTCCCTACATCTTGGTCTTTAAAACTATGCTAGTGCCTGCTGGGAGATCCAACCTAGAACCCTGGCCGAATGCAAACAATGTGTGAACAAACATCTCTAACAATCTAGTGCTTAAGGAGATAGAACGGGTGTAACTTCGAGCAAAAATAAGAAGTTTAGCAGGTAATAAAAAGGTAAAGCCTGTCTGAATGGGAAGACCTAGGTAATTGGACTTGATTAATTTCATGTAATGTCTGTTGAAATTCTTAGGTGTGCATCTATGCTAATAGCATGTAGAATTGAATGGCATTGAATTGATTGTGATATGTTTGACCAGCTAGCAAAATAAATAAGTTTCTCAGCTTGGGCTTGAAGCTGTGGGGAATGGGAGAGTAGTTAGGATTTAAACTTCTCTCTGAGTTTTCCCATGCTTGGAGAATGAGCCACATGTTCCCCAAGGAAAGTAAATTGAAAATTGAAAATTGAATATTTAAAGGGACAGAACCTCCCCCAGGCCTGAAAGTGTTGTTTCATGCATGTATGTCTGTGTGTGTAATCATTTCCAGACCTGGAGGGAAGTTGTGATCCTTTAATAATTGGCTTATGTACAGCTCCCTGAAATAATTGTAATAACTGCTTTGCATGAAGAAAGAATGAAATGGGATTTAGAGAAATGAGAAATTAATTTACACAAGCAGTCTGATTGCAGTGCAAATGTGAGTATGTTGATGGTAAAAGTTGGTGTGAATGTACTTTGATTCCCTTTCATATAAATAAACAGTAAGTTGCAAGGTTGTTTAATGGTATGTATGTGTATGTATGTGTGTTACCATTTCCAAATCTGAAGGGAGTGTGAGATCCTCTAATAATAGTACAAAATGGTGCTCATTGGTTTGTGAAAAAGCTTCCTGAAATACCTATAATGATTGGTTGGCGTGAGAAAGCTAAGATCTGATTGCAGTATGAATGTGAGTATGTGTCCCCGATTCCCCAGGGAGTGATAAGTGAAGGGATCCAGAGACCTGTGATTGCCTGCGTGAATCCCCCCCCCACTCTTTCTTCTGGGTCATTCTTTGGAGGGAAGCAGGAAAGGGTGTGTGTGAATGTCTGCTAATTTTTACCAGGAGTATGTGTGTGAGATACCCCCAGTGATACATGTGAATGCCTCTGTGTATCCCCCCCTTCTTTCCCTCCTTCCTTCTGGGTCATTAAAGGCCGCTGCGGGTTTTTCTGCTCACTTTTGTTTTCCTCTCTCTTTTGAGAAATTTGGAGTAAATGGGTGACCTGCACCTTTACCTTGCACTGTTATGATATTTTCATCTGTATATAAAAGTTATGCTGTTATAGTTCCTTGTCTGCTCTGAATACAATTTTGATTTTTTCCTTCTGGAAATTTTTGAGGTTTAAAATACTTAATTAAACCTATAAAAAGATATGATTTTCAGATACTTTGCAATGGAGGGAAGCCAGATTCACTCAAAGACCATATGATTCACTAAGCCAGGGATGTCAAACTCAAGGCCTGAGGCCAGATCTATTCCGCATGGTCCTTAGATGTGGTCCACGGGGCCGCCATGGAAACATTGAAGGACTGAGCAATGGTGCCTCTGCCAGCAAAAACAGAGCTTCAGAACTCCATTTTCAGCTGCAATGGCCCTCTGCAGCAGTCTGTCAATGAAAACGGAGCTTGTGAGGACCACCTTCCTGGGCTCCATTTTCACTGGCAGACTACTGTAGGAGGCCCTCACAGCCACAAATGGTGCTCAGGACTGTGGGGTCCCAGTGCCCTGGGAGCTTGAGGGTCAAGCTGGATGCTTGCCCTCTGCTACCTAAGGCTCTGGACAGCCTGCACCACCATCTGGGGTCTTCCATGTGGCCTAAGAGGAACAGGGAGGCTCCTCTGAAGGACAAGGATTTGGCGCTCTCCCTGGTCTTGCCTTCCTCCGCTGGGGACAGTGGATTCCCTCAGCCCTGCCTGGGCCACCACAGGCACCCCCAACACAAGTGATGTTGAGCTGGCCACACCCACACTAGCCATGCCCACCCGGCCCCCTGAGGCCAAACGCACCCCTGATGTGGCCTTCAATGAAATCGACTTTGACATCCCTGCACTAAGCAAATGCAGTAGTTGTTCACTTAACAACCATGGCTAAAAAAGGTTGTAAAATTGGTTGCAACTCACTTAGCCAACAACTTGCTTAGCAACAAAAATTCTGGCCTCAATTATGGACATAAGTCAAGGACTACGATAATAGCTTTCAACTAGAAAGAGAAGAAAGAAAACATGACTCTGAGTGCCAATCAGTTCTGTTGAGGAGTAATCCACAAAGATCAGTGACAATAATGCCTTGGGACACTGCATTACTTCTTTGGGAAATCTTATTGTTCATGAAAGTTTCAGGGGCGGAAAGGTAATTACAATTTTTGTAGTCTTTTAATATTAATTACTTAGAAATAAGATTCTGATTACATTCAGATATAAAATGCTTCTTGCTTTGCGAATTTCCAACAATGAGATTATATTGCCCAAGTTCCATTAATTGTCATTAAAGTCTTTTGACAGTCACTATTTTTTTTCCAAAAATAAAAATATATTTTAAGAAACAAAATGAATCTTTTTCTTATAGATCCATCATCTACCTTTCCTCCCAAAATGCAGTCTCTGGGAAATATCTGGGAAGCTGTAGTCTCTAATGCATAAGTGCAAATATAAAGCCATATTGGTCAATTATTTGGAAAAATTAATTCTATGCTCTTAAAAATTTTCACATACTCTATAGTATTCTAGAGTTCCATAGAAGACATATGTTCCTCATTTAAATCACACTCCTGTATAAGACTTGACATGTTTTGCATCAAGAAAGTAACTTTTAGTGGTAATTTTAATTGAAAAAAATAGCACGGGGAAAAAGAATTACTCCCTCTCTGAGGTAGCATTTCTGAATCAATGTGGTGCCAATGAAATAAACAAATGGGATGTTAGCCATGAAATATTTATATCCTATCTAGTTTGGCCTTAACAATCTATGAAGTATTAAGGATCCTGCTGGAAGCTATATATATTCATTGGATAATAATCCAAAATATTTCCAAGACGATAAGCAAACAAATATTAACTAACATGTAATGTAATTTCCGTCTGCATTTATCAAAGTGTTACTTCCCAGCAATTTCAAAAGCGAAGGTGAGACCTTTTTCTACAGTGGTCAGTTTTGTGATTTTGGGAGACTACTAACTGCAATTTTGTGTCAGACTTCCTCTCTATCTCTTTCAGAAGGAATTGAAGATACTTTCATTCCAAAGAGGTTGCAAAAAGATGCAATATAATGTGAAATAAAACTTTATTGCTGCCATTTTTGATGTATTAACAGCTTTTAAATGGCCTGCTGTTCTTTTATGAGGTTACTGTATAGTTATCATACTATATTCTCTTGTATTCATTTAGACATTACGGTATATTCCATCTGTTACTTTATTATACGCCAACCTCATTTATAGAACAGAAGCATATTTGTGTATGAGGGCACAGGTAGTTTGTATAATTTTAAACCAGGAATTTGTTTAAGAATTCTATCATGTGAGATGAACATCCATGAATACTATTTGGATTCTCAAATGGCAAGGCTTCTAACATCAGAGCCCCTTGACAAAACTGAAGGTGCTGAAAGTAAAAAAAAAAAAAGCTGTTCCTAAATTCCCAAGAAAAGGTTGGTCTACTGGAAATATTGACCAAATGATAATCAGGTCTGTGGAGAGCAAATACTCTAGAAGACAGAAAACAACCTACCTGGTACCTGTGACAGAGGAAAGGGTTGAAAATAACAGTGAAATTTAAGAGAGGACAAAGGCAAGTTCTTTACGTAGTAGTAGAAACTAGATGTACAAGTATAGATCAGGGGGAACCTTAGTTTAACAACAGTACATACTAGTTGTTGATAATAAATTGAAAATGGATTGATAGTGTGATATAGCTGCAAAAAAAGACTTGAGCAATCTTAGGCTACAAGAACAAACATATCATTTCCAAATATCAGGCAGAAGTTTCTCTTCCTTCTGCATTGTTAGGAGCCACTTACAAAGACAGTATTGTCCAGCTTTGAGTGCCAGACTTTAACAAAGGTCCAGAGAAGTTAGACCAGGTTCAAAGGAGAGATGGGAAGAGGATCAAAAGACTGGAACCTGAAGGTATTTGGGTAGATAGAAGATAGAGGGAAAGAAAAATGAAAGAGTTTCACATAAAAGATGGCCAAGTCTGTCACAGTTTAATGCAAGGCATGGTAGCAATACTGCCGAATTACAGGAAGAAGGATTCCAGTTGAATATTTAATAAATACTTCCTAACAATAGGAAAAGGCTGATGTGGGGACTGTCTTTCTCAGGATTCATGCAAAAGCTACCCAGCCATCTCTTGGGGATATTTTAACAGATTCTTATATTGAGCAGAAGATGGACCTGGAAAACCTAAAAAACATGAAAGTTTTACTGTTATATGGGGAACAAGAAAGGAAATAATTGTGATAAGGTTTTTTTCCCAATTTTTAAGTCCCATTTGCATTTAAGTACAAAATGTGTACTTACGGTTAGAAGCACACTTATCATTCAAAAGATTGGTTAGTATTCAGAGCCTATATAAAATGCTGCTAAATTCAGTACTCAGCTGGTAATGTAGAAAGGACTGGGAATAAGAGATCATCCAATTTCAATGAAGGGCATTGTCACAAAGGGCTTTTCCTTTTCCCTCAATGTAGAGATTAGAAGTGGAAATATTGTTTAGCAGCTCAGGATCATGCAAGCATTTGGCTCTGCAACAGGCACTTTGGGCAGCAAGAAGTTGCTCTTTTAAGGGTTAGCAACTCTCTGCTTTTGGATCTACTGAATTGTGTAAGGTTTTGTAGGGGAAAAAGCAAGACATTTGGAGAATCTTTAGATTTCCTCTTTTGCAATTACTCAGCCTTCAATATACCGTAATTGCATGCAAAGTAAAGGGTAAGTGAATAAAGTCAAGATTTTAGCGAGCGAGTTCTGAACTGGAAACCACATTTTGTGCATGCCACCTTTGCTTGAACAGCCAAAAGAACAGTTGCTAGTAGCCTACAGGGAACTAACTAGTCACATGGTGTTGGCTTCCTTCCTGGCTTTTCAGCTGCCAAATTACATTTAAAGCAGCTAAAAATACATTAAATATTTTCCTTTCCTTATATTACTTGACTATATCAGCAGTTGCTGTAGCTGCTAGGAGCATGTTATTTGATAACCAAGAGGAGGACAGAAGGTTATCAGTGCAGATATTAATGCAAGGCACATCTAATCAAGTGAGTAAATGCCACAAATTTCAGGTCCAAGGATACTCCCAACGAAATTAGGAGTTTAAATCTGTTTCACACTCTGATTTATACTCCAGAATGCATTGGGATCTCTTATACAATCTTATTGCAAGGAGAAAACAAGCTATCTACGATGCAAAAGATATATTCCCTTGTTGATTCTTGCTTTAAAATAGCTCTTGGAAAGTTGAAAGTTACCGTACCTTTTTTTAAAAAAAATCTGTGCCATTATTTAGATCTAAATTTCTTCCCTTGCTATTAATTTTAAGAAACTTTAATTTAAAAAAAACAATGTATGCTATAGAAAGCACTTGAACAACAATAGTAACCTCTTTATACTATTAAACCTCTTTATTATGACCTACTCTTTCAGAAAACCCATTATCAAAAATTATCTTAAAAGAAAAGAACAACACATCTAAGTCAAAGTGTGTGCCATTGCATGGCTCCATAACGATATTTGGCAATTTGGATTATGAGTCAATGTCCCTTAAAAATTCATGTACAAAAAGTACGTATGACCCTCCATTTTGGAAATAATTGTAAAGAGCAGAGCACGTCTCAGAATAGCATATAAAAAACCCATATGTAGATATGGGCAAGAGTTTTTTGTGTCCTTAGAGTCACAAGAACAATATTTCTGAGAATAAGGAGTCTCATGAAATCTTCCCACCGATAATGCAAAAGGAAGAGCTTTAAAACAAATTCTAGGAAAGGCCCATGTACTCAGGGTTAGAGTGTGTGAATAGCCTGCGAGGAACAGGTTATATATGACAATAAATACCAAGAACAGTAGCGGTGAGATCATTTTCATGATCAGAGTTCTTAGTTCATTACTTTATCATTGATTGGCCTATACATTCAAGAGAAAAGCTGAATTATGAGACTATATAATTCCTCCATAAATCAACTACATAATTCCTCCATATCAACAAGCTTGATAGCTGTCTATCAATAACAGAAGCAAAAGTCCTCTAGGATCAAACACGATTCTGAGAAAGGAACACCCATCACACAAGCATAAGGATCACAATACATGGCTTGGAAATAACACACCCAAGTATTTCAAGGAATGCTGTAATGGAGTTGGGTAGTACTATTATAGGAATAATTTGTTCTAATATGCCAAATCAGGGAGGGATTTGGAGATTTTATTGCTTTGATTGCCATATCTTTTCTAACCAATATTTTCCCTGCTACATATGCAGAGAACATTATTTATTACAGTTTGTTTAGGTGGGGATATTTTTTTATAATCAAGCAGGATATAAAGGAGATTCTAGTCTTACAGGGCATGTAACAGCAGAAGGGCATCACTAGGAACAGGCAAAAGCACCCTTGGGTTGGGTGTTAAATTCCTGAAGTAGCTCCATATAATTGAAAGAGGGTGTCCAATTGCACAGCTCACACATGTGTCGTAATTGAGCAATGAGGGACTGACCTTTTCATACATTTGAATAAACTTTGGATTGAAAAAATAGTCTTTGAATTACAGGTGGACAGATCTAGAAAACCCAACTTCGACTCTACCAATTTTAACTAAATCCTGATCTTTCCCCCTGTGGCTCAGTTCAATCTCATTCAGAATAGAGGCACAGACGGCATAGACATGGGAGAGATGCTTGTTGTTTCTGGCACTTTTAACCTTGCTAATCAAAATATGGTCGTTCTGGATACAGCAAGGTGCCAGTTCAGTTGTAAGATACTGCCTTTCAGTCTGCCCTGTGTCAGATCATGCCACAAATGTTTTGTAATGGGGTGGGTGGGTGGACAAAGTTGAGACAAGGTAAACTTTCTGAATTAATTAAAACTAAAAGAGGAGCACTCTAAAAGATGTACATTGTAAATTGAAGATCTGAACTGCAGTCAAAATTGTATGTCTATAGGATGCAAATGCAATATGGTTATTTTTCTGACTCCCACTTTAGATTCTCTTTAGCCATTACACTGCCCTTAAATTGCCACCTCTGCATTTACATTGCTATTAAATAAAAAAAATTCAAATTCTGCACATGTGCAACAATACCCTGTATGTTTCTGAGAATGTATTTGTGTTGTTTACAATATAAAATAAATATATTATTATTAATAATAATATTAATAAGGTGGCGCAGTGGTTAAATGCAGCACTGCAGGCTACTGCTAGATCAGCAGTTCAGCGGTTCAAATCTCACCGGCTCAGGGTTGACTCAGCCTTCCATCCTTCCGAGGTGGGTAAAATGAGGACCCAGATTGTTGGGGGCAATATGCTGACTCTCTGTAAACCGCTTAGAGAGGGCTGAAAGCCCTATGAAGCGGTATATAAGTCTACTGCTACTGCTATTGCTATTGCTATTATTATTAAAAATATACAGATGGAATTCAATAACTTTAATAAAATGAACAATAAAGGAAAAGATAAATGACAGGTGAACTAAACTGACCAACATAATATGACCACTAATATATCTACCGTGTTTCCCCGAAAATACAACATGTCCTCATAATACAGCCATGCCACATTTTTCTGGTGGGCAAAAATATAACCACCACCCCTGCATATAAGCCCCCTGGACAAGCCCGCTGCCTCTGGCCAGGCAGAGCGCCGCTCACCAACCTAGCAGTATCCCGAAGGTGCCAAGCCGCGGGAACCTGGGGGGAGACAAAGGTGATCGCGTTGCTTGGCGTCTTCAGGATACTGCTAGGTTGGTGAGCAATGCTGTGCCCACCTGAAGAGGTGGGGTTAGTGGGCGGCTGCTCTCTTGCAAGCGGGCTTCCAAAGAGCCGGGCACAGCTTCACGGGCGAATGCCTGTGTTGCGCTGTCGCAGCAGCGCAACACAACAGCCATGAAACAACCACGCTCACCAGCAGCCACCCGGAAAACTCCCTTTGCAGCTGGGCACAGTGCCATTCACTGACCTAGGGGTATCGCCAAGCCGCGTGACCGCCTGTTCTCCACCGCTCGGCTCCCGCGGCTTGGCACCTTCCAAATGCCAGTGAATGGCACTCTGCATGGTTGGAGAGGGGGGTTGCGCAAGCGGCTGTTCCACTCTCGCTCACCCACCTCCCAGCCTCACGATGCATGGCCCAGCTCTCATTACGGATCCAGGGCAGCTCTGCCGCTGCTGCCGCCACCATCCTAAGCTGGCTTTTTCCATGGCTTCCAACCTGAGTCTTTCGGCAGTGGCTGCTCTGGGTGCACCCTCTGGTTGTACACTCTTCAGGCAGCTGGCCCACAACCATGCGCCCAGAGTTGCCACTGCCGAAAGACTCGGGTTGGAAGCCACGGAAAAAGCCAGGCTGGGATGGCAGCGGCGGAGGTGCCCTGGCTCCATAATGAGAGCTGGACCATGCATTGTGAGGCTTGCACAACCCCCCTCTCCAGCCATTCACTGGCATTTGGAAGGCATCAAGCCACGGGAGCTGGGCGGTGGAGAACAGGCGGTCACGCAGCTTGGCTGCTGGTGAGTGTGGTTGCTTCATGGCTGTTGTGTTGCGCTGCTGCGACAGCGCAACACAGGCATTCGCCCGTGAGGTTGTGCCCGGCTCTTTGGAAGCCCGCTTGCAAGAGAGCAGCTGCCCACTAACCCCACCTCTTCAGATGGGTACAGATACCCCTAGGTCAGTGAATGGCACTGTGCCCGGCTGCAAAGGGAGTTTGCCGCGTGGCTGCTGGTGAGCGTGATTGCTTCATGGCTGTTGTGTTGCGCTGCTGCGACAGCGCAACACAGGCATTCGCCCGTGAGGTTGTGCCCGGCTCTTTGGGAGCCCACTCGCTAGAGAGCAGCCACCCGGCAACCCCAAAACAATAAACCCTCCCCCCATAATAAAGCCCAAGCCATATTTTGTAGGTAAAAAGAAAATAAGACCCTGTCGTCTTTTCGGGGAAACACGGTAATAGAACCGAAGTGTTCCATAGTCAGTTCCATAGATGATATTTTGCAATCATACTGGTACCACTTGGAAGTGTTCTTAACATTCAAAGGCAAAAAGATGTTTTGCAGCACTGAAGTACAAATGTAGCTGCTGACTGCATTGCTTAGCTTAACTATGCCTTTTCCTGCATGGCTCCACAGCTTACCACCCTAGAAAAAGGCCCATTTGATCCAAAATATTTTTGGGTATTTGAATCCACAGCACTGCACAATCCTATATATTCTGAGAAAATAAAGTGTGTCTTTCCCACTTCCTTATCTGAACTACAGTAGGCTGGAAGATTTTGTGGAGATTTTGTGGAGGAAAGCAGAACATACTATTCTGCCAGGTGGGATCATATTCCTACAGGCACTAGATTGCTTTTGGGTCTAATACATCCTCTCAGAACCTAAATAGTTTATCTATGCTACAGATTTCAATTATTTTAATATCATTTTAATTTCCTGGTGACTTTTTTTTAAGCCTAGAATTTTCTGCAGCAGTGTCTCAAATTGCTTCTCACTTGCTTTATCTGCTTTTGTACTTTTAATTATTTAATTAAAAGTCAGTATATATAATGTTTTAAATAAGCAAAAAAAGGTCTGGGAAGTTTGTTTTGCAGAAAATTCTTAACACCTGCAATGGAGTATAATTTCTGGATACTCAGCAATAAATCATAATAATCTTTAATTGCTGAAATATTCTTAAAAGCAACTCAAGAGAAGACAGGGATCCCTTAACCAGGGTTAGGATTTTCCAGTGACCATTTAGAATCTCGCCCCTGAATATTATACTATTTAAGAATGTAAATCCTCAAGGTATATTGTGACAAACAGACTGGAAATATTGCCAGTTTTCCCAGGAAATATATCAGCAAAAGTTTATTTCAGAAGTGGCCTTTGCTAAAGTCAGGGATCATCTAACAGTGCTCCATGTTCCTTGGCAGTGACAAGAAGTAGCCAGGCCCAGCAGGGAGGCAAGGTAGAAACCGTAAACATACAAACAAGCAACATCATCAGAGAATTATAGATGGCATGGGATGGGAGGTAGCAATAGCTCAACTACTTGGAAGAACATCCATTGATCAGCTGAAAAAAACATTATGCACTCAATCTGGTGGTTCATTAGACAGGCTTTTAAAAAGGCATGAATCTCTTCATGAACCAGGTCATATAGGTTCATACCAGTGGTGAAATTCAATTTTTTTAACTACCGGTTCTGTGGGTGTGGGTTGGTGGGCGTGGCAGGGAAGGATACTGCACAATCCCCATTCCCTCCCCACTCCTGGGGCCAGCCAGAGATGATATTTACCAGTTCTCCGAACTACTCAAAATTTCCACTCCCGGTTCTCCAGAACCTGTCAGAACCTGCTGAATTTCACCCCTGGTTCATACTTTTATCATTGTTGAATCCAACCAACTCTCAAATTTTAGGCAGAGGAAGGCTTTCCTAGTTAATCCAGGTACAAAAAGTTGTGCCTAACTTGGGGTTTAGCTTGGAAACATCTGAACAGAAAGTATGTGAAGCAACAGAACTCCCCTCTACCACAGGGAAGGTAGCCCAGATAAGAATAGCCCCTTTGAATGGCTATAGAAACTCTATGTTACAAATTTTTCCCTATTTCTGAAACTAGTAGCTGGGCTATTCTGTTTTATATCTTTGCCTGACTGTCAAGAGACTTAGGAGTTTCATGAATTCAGCTGGATGCCAGATGTCTCTTATGACACTCTGAGGCTATTCCATTGCCACCCGTCTGCTGCCTCTTATAAAAGCGGCTCACCTTGCTGTTTTTGCATGGTGGTGAAATCTTCAAAGGTGAGCGTGCGCACAGGGGGCCTCCAAAATGCATATGTTTCCATAATGGCCTCCAGACCAGTTCTGCAAAATGGGGGAAAAAAGAAGAGAAGAGGGAAGGAAGGTTAAAAACATCAATGAAGATGTATTTCTCCTTTAGCAAGTAAGAAAAAGCATGATTTTTTTCTACCAACTCGACAACCATTAATTTTATCGTCCTACATTTCTAGTAACACACTATCCATCTTCCAAATTTCTTCTGGAAAATGAGAGAGAATTGGGCCCAATTCATAAGTGAAATGGCCCCAGAAGGTTAAGTCTGAACTAGATGTCCACCTGAAGTAAGACAAAGAATTCAATGCAGTTTATGGGGGGAATGAGGGAGGTGATGATGTCCACAGAGCAAAATCAAGGGCAGTGATGAACTGGGAATGGCTTCTTCAGGATGGCTTCTTCCTGCTAAATAACAGTTGGGAGAAAGAAGTATTAAGAAAAGAGAGAGAAATTCACCTTCTGCTATTACTCAGTCATTTGTTGTTTGTTTTCTTTCCTCTCTTCTGTTTTCTTTCTTTTGGTTCATTAACTTTGAGAACATGCTCATCTTCCATTTCTGGAGTTCAAGGTCCCTAAAGGCCTTTGCTGATGAAAATACTGGGGGAGGGGGGCAGAGTTGGGTTGCAAATCCCAGCGCTACCCGTTTGCTCGTGCACATGTGCATGTGCAGAAGCTTCCGGGCAGGTTGACGGAGCCTCCCCTGCCACCACTACTGTTTCACCCCATCTGGGCCGAACCAGGAGCAACCCACCTATGGGTGAGGGTTGCAGCTTAGAAGCAGGAGATAACATTCCAAAGTCACCCTGGAAGCAAGGATATAGTTGATAAACGTAGGATTTTAATAGTTAATTTAGGAATGGAGAAATTGCCAGGGTGTATTAGCTGCTAAATGTCTGCAATTGGGAATAGGAATACAGAAAGTTTCATCACAGATATTCTCTCAGTAAAATGACCACCCAGAACTCAATGAGAAGAAGGTAATACAAAAAATGTTTAGATTGCTAAAGATAACAGAAGCCATTATATCCAAAGTTCACACAGTGGAAAGCAAGAAGTACTACAAATATGGTGATGCAACAAGACTTTAATTCATTTCTTTTCAAATATGATTTATGTGAAATCAGCATAATAATAGTCATATGATAATATACACTTTGCCAACATTTCTCCTTTTTTCAGATTGGGGAATTACAGGAGACAGGTATTCATCCATCTCATCAGAGCCTACTGGTGTATATTGTTTAACTTTGCATACGGTGTTTCCACTTTTTGTCTGAAAAATGCAGCAAAATTTAAATGTAACCCAGATGATTCAGATGTTCATAAAACCCTACTATATCATGTCACTACTAAAGCTACAGAAGATGTTCAGAGTCTCCATGGAAATTATTGAATATAACCAAGGACAAACCTCTTTTATATAACTTGGCTCAGATATACTATTAATCTGTTGATTAAGATACAACACACACTCCAATTCTGGTGCCTATTCTATGGAAAACTCTATTGTTCATGCTTTTATTAATGATAGCCTGAAAGGAAGAAAAAAAGAAAAAAATATGCACAATTCTAGTTTGGTCTCTGTTGTTTGATTTTCACGAAGGAGGGGAAAGACCACTACATTGTAATAACAGGTACTATAAAAGGATCCCTTGGTACAAAAATGGTGAATGATATTTGATATATTTCTTTGTTTCAGTAATGCCTTCCATATGGTCCTCCTTGGTTGTTGCTTACAACCATCATTGTTCTCTGAAACCTCCTTCTAAGCTCCCAACTGACACTTTCAGACAGAGCTGATCAGAAATAAATGCCATATCTCCAATGCATTCAATGGGACTTTCCCCAAAACACCTGTATAAAGACTGGACCCTTAAAAGTCTTTTTCAGAATAAAATGTCCCATAAAGCAGCACATTTACATAGACACATGTGCCTTTCATGTTCTGGACTGCATGTATGTGAAGTTATAATTATAACGTGTCAGCCCTTCCCAGATAAAAATGAGCTTCCAATGAAGGAAAGCTTCTCAAATGAGATTGAAATGAGTTCTAAGAAATAATTGGCAATAAAGGTTTTTCTGCAAAATGAAGAATTTGTTTGAGTATATGAAGCTAAAACTAAGTCTTTGTGAGCAAGTTTTAGAAAGCAAGGCCACAAGGAAACCCAGGTGGTTTTTTTTTTTAAATTGTTATCTCATTTATTTTTGCCTTTTTATATTCCACATAAATCCATGTCTATTGTTTCAACAATGGCTCTTTGCAATAAAACAAAAAACTGGGGATTGTTGCTTAGTAAGAATGCTATTCTAATACTGTAATGATGGAAAGCAAAGCACACACTCATGCAAATCCTATTAGTTTTGGCTTATTACTTGAGATTTATCTCTAATATCCAGTCCTTGACTTGTAGTTAAAAATCTATTACTATGGATTGTTTGTTATGAAGGCCTAGCACCACATCAGGATTTGTATTTAACAGTCCTTTAGCATGTGATCAGCATATTGCTTAGAAATAATTTTGGATGTTCCAAAATGAAGCCAAGCCAAATCTTTGCAAAAAGCTCAATAACCAGATATGGGCCATGGGTGCTTTTGTACTTGTAGAAAATAATTTCCCAATTCTTTTTAAAGTTTCAGTTTGACCTTGCAATGTGTTAGCAAATGTACATTCAGTGTGATACTTTATCTCGCAAAAGTATGCTCTTGTATTTAATTTTTAATAAATACTTTTCCAGATGTTTATAGCAAAAAAGAGAATTCTCATTTCATTTACAAACTATAACTATATATGTTCAAAATGATTAAGATGAATGAGAGATAGACTTGCGGAAATAGATAAAGTGGAGATGGATGAAAAAAAACGGTGTGGAAAAATGATGTTATCCCCACTGGTCAATTACAATATAGCCTAATCCAGCGCTTACTAAAATGATACGGCTTCAATATATATCACCAAAGCATCCTTCTGGATCAGCACAGCAGGATGGAAAACTAAGGTCAGGGAGAATTTTTAGCATCGACATTAATAAGAAAGAAACTGGAAAAGCCATTTTTACATTATATATTAAGGCTACACCAATCACATAATTTTCATAATTATTTGCCTTACTTATTCTGGACTTTGAATTCATTTCTCTGTACGAGTTTAATGAAATCATTTCACTAAATGAAAAGCCATTGTTCACATATGAAAAAAGGCTGTACAAATAAATGGGAAAGAGTTCCAAACTTTCAAAAACCATGAGCAATTGTGTAGGAAACTCAGCTGAAATTAAATCCAAGCAAAACAAAGGTGCTGCTAGTAAAGTGGAAACTGAACTCTAAGACTGAATTGAAGCCTGATCTGGATGGAATTGCATTCCCCAAGAAAGCCTATTCAAAATCTAGATTCCTTGACCCATAGGCGTCATTTGATTTGCAGATAGCAATGAGAACAATTACAGCTAGTGTAGCAACTACAGCACTTTCCAAAGTAGACTGGACTTAGTGGTTAGCTGTCCCTTGGCTTATAACGCAAATGCTGTAGTGCATCTTTTCTGGGGCTTTTCTTGAAAAATGTCCACAAATTGAGGTGGTGTAAAATATGGTGGTGGCTCAGTGGCTAAGACACTGAGCTTGTCAATCAGAAAAGTCGGCATTTCAGCAGTTCAAATCACTAGTGCCGTGTAGCAGAGTGAGCTCCTATTAATTGTCCCAGCTTCTGCCAACCTAGCAGTTCGTAAGCATGTAGAAATGGAAGTAGAAAAATAGGAACCACCTTTGGTGGGAAGGTAACAGCATTCCGTGCACCTTCGGCGTTTAGTCATGCCAGCCACATGATCACAGAGATGTCTTTGGACAGTGCTGGCTCTTCAGCTTTGAAACAGAGATGAGCACTGCTCCGCTAGAGTCTGGAACAACTAGCACATATGTGTGAGGGGAATCTTTACCTTTAAAATATGGCAGCCAAAATCAGAAATCACATGGTGCCTGCTCTAAAAAAATTAAACTGACTCCTAATAGTTGGAATAGATTATACTAGGTACTGCGTAAGGTTCTAGTTTTGACTTTAAAGCCCTTAATGGCTTATGAGTTAATTACCTGAACCAACCTAATTACTCAGTTAGAGATGGTCCTGAGAAGAAGACTCTGTTGTTGGAAGTTTTGCTGTTGCTATGTGAGAAAAAAATATACACATTTGGCTCCAATTGTCCCAGAATTTAGGAAGAGGACAGTAATGTGTGTCTTTCACCAAAGTTTTAATTATTTTAAGGATGGATTTTGGTTTGGATTTTGATTTAGTTGCATCAATTTTAATCATTGTGCTTCATTTTTTAATGCTATATACCTCCTGGAGTATTTGGATAAATATGGTAGAAATTGAAAATAAGAAAATGAATAAAAATCATTCTGTTACCTAGCATTCTTTAACATTAGGCAATTCCTGATCTGTACATTAATTGTTTAGAAAGGACAGGATGTAATATTGCAACTCTGGGAGACGGACTTGCCTTCTCTGATGGCCAGAGAAGAAATACAAAGCCCAACTACCAAGTCTAGGACTAAATTACATTAGGTCTTTTCCTTGCTCCTATGCACAATCATACACTTCTTATTTCTTTTTAAATTGATTTATGTATCTAAATATTTTATACTAACAAGTTTTATTTATTTTAGAAACCTATTCGGCCACCCACTTTATATACCATAACTCACAATGAAAGCAGTAAAAACATTTTAAAAGCATTGAAAACTCAATGTAAAAAAACACCTTTCAGTGCCCTAAAACAGTGGTCACCTACCAGTGGTCCACGGACTCACTGGTGGTCCATGAGAAAATTTTGATGGTCCACAGAAAAATTATTTGCATTTTTATATTGCATTAAATACTTTTTAAAAAAAATATATTAGTGGTCTGCGAGATTTAAAATTATTAATTTAGTGGTCCCTGAAATCTGAAAAGTTGGTGACCCCTGCCCTAAAAGGAGTTGGAAGCCTCAGCCTATTCCAATCCTTGGGGGAAGTATTCAATTTAACAGGATTGTATGGGATAAGTGGACTACATGAACAAACATGTCAGGAATGCCTATTACACACCTTACAAATGCTACACTTAGCTAATTAAAAAAATAAAACCACACACGGAGAGCAAACAGACCTCAACTCCCTTTCAGCAAAGGAAGAAAAACAGATTACTAAATAGAAAAGGTTGATGAAAAAAAAAAAGAAAAGGAAAATGCATTCTCTTTTTGATACAGGCTACTCCTATTTCACACTCAGAAAGCATGACCAGAGAAAGAGAGAGAGATTTAAAAGGAACAAAAATTGGTAATGGAAGATAAGAGCGTAGTAAGTTATCACTATTGTTTTTCATCTTTGTGATCCTTGGTTCCCTCTATGGAGTCAAAAGCATTTTTATGGGTCATTTTTAAGTTAAGAGCAGCTGCTCTTCTTTAATGCCTCTCCTGACTGCTGTTTCCTAGCCACAAACTCTTACTTTTAATGAAAAATAAATAAAATGGTGGAACTTCCTTGTGGCAACTTCCAACTGTGAGTCCTGAACATATGTATGTAAATACTTCTGTATTGGTAGAAATTTTGCAATTAGGAGAAGAATAGAGAATAAAAACCTAGACTTTTGGTGATTTTACAAATGGCCAGCCATAAAATGGTGGCAACTGAAAGAAAAGAGAACAGTGGCATATCCTGGACAAAGCTATACTACAGTGTTTCCCAAAGTGTGGTACGTGTACCTCCAGGGGTACGGGAAGAGTTTGGTGGGGGTACGCGTTGCACCGGAGTTTGGTGGGGATCACGTGGAAATATCCACTGAAATACATCTTGCCTTTTCCAACTTCATATTTATGCAAAGTTGCTTTTTCTGCATTTGTAGACATTAAGTCGAAAAAAAGGAAGAGACTATTGGACGTGGAACCGCATCTCAGATTAAAATTAACAACCAGGGAACCAAATTATGATGATCTGTCATTTCAACATGAACAATTTCATCCTTCTCATTGAATCAAATAAATGTTCTTTATAATATAACTTTCGTTTATTTTGCGTATGTACCAAAAAAAGAAAAAAGAAATATATTTTGATTTTTATTAAAGCATATGTTTTTTATGAGGGGTACTCAGCGTTACGAAAATTATAGAAGGGGTACACATATGTCAAAAGTTTGGGAAACACTGCTATACTATATGCTTAAATCTGTTGATTTGCAAACATTCACCCTTCATTCTTTAAAAAATTCTGTAATTGTAGTTTGTCTCCTGAGAATATCTTCAACTTATGACCATTTATTCAACAATGTTTCAAACTTATAATGGCCTCAGATAAAACAACTTCAAATTTACAACTTTGCACCACCCCCTGGTCATGTAATTTGTACACATGGCAACTGGATCACATTTACAACAGTTGCAGCATCTTGCTGCCACATGATCACAATTTGCAACCTTCCCAGCCAACTACTGACAAACAAAGTCAGTTAGAGAAGCCAGATCCACTTAACAACCATGTGGCTTGCTTAATGACAATGATAAAAATGGTCGTAAAATCATGTTCAATCACAGGATGACTTGCTTAATGACCATATTACTTAGCCATCAAAATTCCAGTCCCAATTGTTGTAAATCAAGGAGTGTCTGATTAGCAGGCTTAGGATATTATCATTGGAACTTCTTAATAGTCAGCATCTAAGTGCCTGGGCATTGCTGCAGACAGCATCTGATTATTTTGGGAAACCCTGAAGAGTTACAGCCTTGGATAAGCCACTCCTCCAGCACCATTTTGGTACTTGTTCCTCACAGAGCCCAAATCATTTAAATGCTTCATGTCTGGGACCTGGCTCCATTTACTCTCTTTGATAATCTTAAAATCTTCAATATTTCAGTTTAGTTTTGTATCAGCAAAGCATTCCGTTTCAGTTGCTGATCCTTTCTAAAATGAATGAGCCACAAGTTACCATGATTCCTAGAATTTGTAGGAAAATGTCCAAATGTAATACATGAAGACCTTCTGGGGATTTCATTCAGCGAAGCCTGAATTTAGCCAGTAACCTCTGAATTTGCACAAATAATGAAATTAACCCTTCCTTTGTTTTAATATCCTCAATTCAGAATAATGGCAAATAACCTCTTCAACTTTTAAGAGGCAAGACAGACTTTAATTTAAAAAGGTGCCTGAGAGGGTTAAAGCAGGTAAAGTGAGAGGCAGAACAAGGTTTAGATGCAGTTTATTGATTCCCAGCATAGGTTCAGGTGAATTAAGGCAATGTATTTCAAAATATGAAAACATTCATGCTGATTTCTTTTTTTAAAAAATGCAATGAGGTTTGCTGTATTAGTTCTTTAGAAGTGTATGACTGGGAATTGGTTAGCAGTGCAGCCAACCCATACAAATCTACCTGACTTTATATTTGGCTAGAGAGCAAAACTTACATTAATATTTACAAAAGATGTATTACCAAAGATTAATTCCAGTCACAAATGATAACTATATTGAACTCTGAGGAAACAGCTTTGCAAATAGCAGGATACCATTTTAAGCATTACATTAAATTTACCATCAATAGATTTAATACAATTTTTTACAGATATTAAATACACCTTGCTTGGTTAAATATTGCATAGAAGCAGAACTCTAAAGCAGGAAATTTTGGTTTACCTTTCCAGTGGAACCTGGTTATAATAGCACTGTTGTTCTCACTACAATAGCTCTTAGCACTTAGACTTATATACCACTCCATAGTGCTTCACAGCATTACAGCAGTTCAGAAATGTCAGCATATTTCCCCCAACAATCTAGGTCTTCGTTTTACTGACCACAGAGGTTGGAAGGCTAAGTCAATCTTGAGCCAGTCAGGATTGAACTGCAGTGCTTCATTCTAACCACCATGCTACCACACAGTGGTGAAAAAATTGAATAACTCATGCACAAATCATAAAGCATAAAGTTGCTGACTGTGTCTGTCCCTATAGGATTCTGGATTTACTATGTCATTGCTTCTAAGCTGCCTTGAGAAAAGTTTCACTGAAAGAGGTATGAACTCCAAAGCAAACATGTTGCCATAAGTGTTGGTTGCAAAGCATTTTCACTTTCTGTACATTGTGCATGGAGGTGGAATCATGGGGTTGGAAGAAACATTTGAGGTCTTCTAGTCCAATCCTCTGCCCATAGCAGGAGATATCATCTCTTCCATCCACTGACCTAGAAGAAATTGGCATGCTAAGAAGGGAAGACTTGAATGAATTTTCTTACCTGTTTCTTCCAGAATCCCTGAACCCTTTTGCAAATGGATTTCGGTCAATTTTCAACCTGGTAATCTGGGGGACAGAAAATGATTCAGATTCCATAGTGAATATCTTATTCATCATTGTAAACTTTCCTTTCTTATTGCATTGCCAATGAAACAATTAATTTATTCAACCTTATCTCCAAGCTATCTGATTTTATGGAACTCCGCTTGCTCCTTACTTTCCCCTTTTACTGTTTCTTTATTTATGAAATCTAGCACCAACTTCTAGGGCAGGGACTTTGAACAATACTATGTATACAGTAACTACACTGCTATATGAATAACAAATGCAGTTTCAGATGGAATGTTAAAATAAATTTCATCTCCCAAATGAGCATCTGTGATTTTGCATTTCTTGACAGTTGAAAAATTTACAAGTCATCCATGTATTTAAACTGGAGCTCAGTCACATCGTGAAGAAAGATATAAACTCTCTAGTGCAGATGATTTGTTAATACATATACACAGATGTTTTCCAAGTGAATCAAAAGTGCAGGAGGCAAAGGTCAATACATCTGGGTGTGACAGACAGCAGGGCTAACCCACATGACCCATAACCTTTCTTTGGTTCCTTTAATGCAAGAAACTCATGATGGGGGGCGGGGTGGAGAGATTAACTCAGAATGTTACTAAAATGATATGAACTATATTGTTCCATTCTGAATGATATGAAAATATATTCATTCCATTCTTAGACATTTTTATTGTTATCCAAGCATGCAAGACTGCATTCAAACTGCTTTCTTGCCTTGCCAAAATGAAGTTAAACATGTTTTCTAAGTAAATTAAAAACATATTGTCTCTGCTGTCAACTAATGCTTCAGAACATAACCAATGGGTTTTTAGTGCTCTATTTGCAATACAAGAGATTCATTCCATAGCTCAGGGCAAGCTCCTCAGACAATTGCAATCCTTTGTAGTTCTCAACCCTGCAATCTCTTATCCAATGTAGTGATCTCAATATCCATGGAAGTTATAAATTGTAAAAAATATTTTCTTTATATTCTGCAAAAGCCATTCAGTATTTAAGATGGATGGACGGACAGACAGATATTTGATATTTAGATCAAGATTATCTGGAGTTCTTCCAAAGAAATGAGTTTCCATATTTACAGGTAATCATCAACTTCGAAACCGATCAGACTTGCAGCAGCCATCTTTCCGTTTCTCAACTTGCCACACAGTATGGGAGGGGGCGGGGGAAAGGTTGGAATGTCAGATCAGGCAATAACAACAAATCATCCCATTGGAACCAAGGTCATCTCAACAGGTGCTGGACAGAGACTGGAAGGAGTTGCCAAGGGGATGCCAGAACACCTAATTGGACAATGTATCCTGTGACAATGAGGGAGGGAGTTATCTATTCTTTAATTATACTAAAACCGCGGAAAATTGTTAGAGTTGGTTTTGCTTTCATGTGTGCCAAAATGATATACTCAATAAAACAGTTCTTTGAGAAAAAATGTACAACTCGGAGTGCTGACTTGGTTGGGTTCGTCAGTTGGAACTTTGACAGTGATCTTGTAATTGTCCAATGGTTCTGATTTATAACAAATTTTGTTCCTCTGAGGAATGCAGCCTCGGGAATACAGTGAATTCTTCCCACCTGCCTTTTCTTTCAATATGTCATCCTATATTATAATTTTAGATCACCAGTCTACTGATCTATTGCAATGGAACTATACTTACTATTTTTCCTCTTTCCAATTTAAAGCAAATTGTTTATGTATTTCTTCATCCATGAATCATAATTTATATATCCATTTCCCAAACTCATTAGTAGGTTCATGGAAGATGCTATCAAAAGTCAAAAACTAAGGTTTGATTGATATTGTTTGATAATACCATCTGATATTAAACCACATCAGCCAAAGTGAAATGCAGTTGCAAGCAGACAGGTTTCCAGGAGTCAAAAAACTAAGCAAGTGACATCCTAAACACATCCAGCTCAGCCAGATTCCAGGGTGAGACGAGTTCTCCCCTACTCCCCATGATATACATCTGTTTATCATGCCCTACCAGAACAAACATAAAATTTAAGTTACAGTATGTGATATTAAGTCCTAATTGAAATTAAGTCCTAAGTAAACTTAACCTTCTAGAAAGTAAGTAACCTTTCCTTACTAATACTTTGTTTCATATGTGAAAGGAATGTTACTGTGCTAGCAACCTGAAGGTCTTAAAAATATCATGATCTGAACATGTTTCAGCTATTCAACAGTGCGATCTGAATTATAGAACAGATTTATGCCACCTAAAGTCATACTTTCCCATCTGAAACTGTTGAAATATAAATAATAATGCTCAACTTGGCTTCTATTAACTTTATTTACATTGTGCATCGTCAAATATACAAATCTGACTTCGATTTTATAGGAAAAAAGGAGAAAAAGTTAAAGTTTATCACTCGATTTTATGTTTTTTCAGAACATAAATTGGGAAATCAGTTGTGTCCATGTTTATTTAATCTGTGAGACGGCCTTGAGTTTACCCTCCCAGGAACTTTTATAGCCGATGGGAATATGTCCATTTACATGTCTGCAATCTGTTTCCACATTCCAGTGATGAGTAGACCAGGGGTCAGCAGGTTCTGACCAGTTCTGGAGAACCAATACTAAAAAAAGTTTGAATCCCACCACTGGAGTAGACGTAATACCGAAATGGCTTCAGGATCAGTTACTGATCTCCCTCTCACCATTTTCTCTTGTTGGTTTTGCCTGATTCCCTTTTGTTTCTTTACAATCTAATCTTAAGTAAACCTGTAATCTGATTCAAACTCATGAAGTTGTAAACTCAGAATGAATACTACGCTGTTGCAAAACTTGTTAACCACCCAAGCTGTAAGACTAGGATAAATGAAGAGATGCCTTTTTCCAATCCTGGTTAGGATGGTCTTAACATCCCACAAATATCTCTGGTCCTCAGAGGAATGTTATTTGTCAACTAGATACAGAAGAGAGGGAGCTGGGTCAGAATATAGGGCAAACATAGTACAGATCTACTTTTTGATTTTAAAAGATGAGCATATTTTTGAGAAAGATTCTGTTCATGAATACTATGCATTTTCTAGCTCATTTTAAGATCGCTGATCAATCTTTTTTTTTTAAATTACGGACAAAGACAGCCATTTCCAATAAAAGCATTAAAAACAATAATGATAATAAAAAAATAAAAATCACTTAAATAAAAAGGTGTCAAAGAGCACACATTCTTGCTCCAAATGTAGGATCAAAACTAGTGCTGTGACAGGAAAAAGCTTGCATGGTTCATTTTTGATTACCTGCTGATTTTGATAAGCGGTAACTGTGGTAAAGACGGTCTCTGGAAAATGGAAGGTTTTCACCCCATCACCTGTGGGGACTGGTTTTGTGGGAGACAAGTCACTGCTGAAGTCTTTGCAAATAACATGGATGCGTGGCTGATACTTATGCATTGAATGCAAGATTATCTTTTTAAAAAAAGCAAGAAAAGAGAATCATTTGAATGCATTATTTTCAAAACAAAGATTGGCACTAAGATTTGGAAATCAATAACTAAGAAGGACACATCAAATCATAGATTACTGATCCAGGGAGAGCAAAATTTGGAGCTCTACTTTTTGAAGAGTTCATTGCAGGAAGGGATGGGATGAGGCTGCTATCAAATTTGGGCTGACAATATCAGCATATTCACGATAGAGATAGTTTTATGAAGAGAATCTCTGTAGAGGGTTTTTGAGGGACCCCACCCCCAGTTATACCTAACTATTCCTCAGCTCTTACATGAGCGGCATATTACAGGTCCTGTCTACTGTTCTAGGTCAGGGGTCTCCAACCTTGGCAACTTTAAGACTTGTGGACTTCAAAGCCAAGCTTTGCTGGCTGAGGAACTCTGGGTGTTGAAGTCCACAAGTCTTAAAGTTGCCAAGGTTGGAGACCCCTGTTCTAGATGATGGGACCCAGAAGGAGAGCCTTCTTGGCCAGGCACTCACCCTGAGGAACATCATCCCCATCAAGGAGGATTGATGTTCCTTTAATCCCTTAAAACTTGGTTTTGTTGCCAGGCTTGGGGATCCCATGGAACTGGGGAGCCCCTGAAATGGTTATATTGTATGCAAGACCTTGAATCTACTCTCCCATGGTTTTGATTACGTTTTTAATAGAAGTGGTTTTTAAGATTAATTAAATTGTTTTGTTGCATTGTATGCCACATTCATAAGATAATGTGTGTGCTACACATTATTTGATGGATAAATAAATAAATACATTTGATAAATAATCAAATAAACTAGCTAACTAGATAAGGAAATACTTTATGTGTATTTGTACATGCCTTCAGATCAGTGGACTCTTGGCAATTGCCTGGAGAAGTCCCTGTAGTTTTCTTAGCAAGATTTCAGAGAGAGTTCATCTTTGCCTACTTCCTAGGGTTGAGAGAAAGTAACTGGCCCAAAGTCACCCAGCTCATTTTGTGCCTACTGTGAACACATAGTCTCCCAATTTCTAGCCTAGACTGTTAACCACTACACCAAATTGGTTCTCTGCATGCATAAATGTATACATACAACAGAGTGGAAGAGGGGAATACCTCAAGAGAGGTAAGAAAGTGGCACTAATGTTGTGAACAGATACTGTTTGGAGAATGAAGACGAGTGAAACAGGCAATACTGAGAGCTAGAAAGGGCAAAGCTAAGTGGACATCTACTGAAAATTGAATGCAACCCTTTGGGACTTACATGGCCTTGATCATCTAGCTCATTGTTGGTCAGTTTGAGTTTATCAAAACTGACAACTTGCCGCATCCAGGTGTCTCCAGATGCCAGTGAGTCAGGGTGAATATAGACCCTCGGAGGCACAGGAGAGTCAGCATTTCCCGCTACCATCCACTTGGAGCTGTGATACACATACCTGGGAGAAGTAAAGATGGGAGGGAGAAAGCTGTATTACTTAAAGAGCAAATCCCCCCTTCCCTTATTTTATTTTATTTCCTTGTCACCCATCAAACAGCATTCAAGATGTCAGATTATTTGCACAGGAAGGAAACAATATCCTCTGTTTGTTTGTAATGGGACTCAGGTAATACCTGGAAATACTTCTTCACTTCTGCCTCTCTATTAATCCTCTTTTCCTATTACTATCTCCTAAAAACTTTGCACAATTGGGCAGGTTAATTGGTTAACCCTACTAATACCAGATGAAAATCTTTAGACACACTAGGAAATATTTCATTGTTTGCAGACAATTCTATTTTCCTCTGCAATCCAGGTGTTTGTGTTTCTCAGTTTAAATTGTGGAAATTAATGATTTCTTCTCTTGTTTCTTCTCTGTTTCTTCTCTAAACTTTTTTATAATGACACTTGCTGCTATATTTCTTGTGATCACTGCATTCAGTAAATGCCAAGGGCACAATATTCATATTACCTCCTGCCCAAACTACCAAGTTAGCATAGCTGAATACATAAGCTAAGTATACTTATACTCTGTCAAGGGAGATGTCTGAGGAAGCTGAGTGAAACCCAGATGGACTGGAACAAAGGAACAAACTCTAATGATCTGAATCAGGCAAAGATCCATTAAGGGCTCTAGAGCCACAACTAGGAAATAAAATCCTTGTTCAATATATAATACTTTTTTGTAGATGAATTTGTAATCACAGAGAAAGAAAGATAAAAGCCATATACATGTACACTATATGTTTACTTATTTTAAGAAGTCAGATTCCTATGAAAATTGCTTCACTGGGGCTCCTGACATAACATTCGTTTTGTTGTTATTAAGAAGTATGGTAGATTTGTATTTTACCTTATTGTATTTCTTCTCAAACAGTTTTTAATCTAAGCTTATATTTTCATTTCATACTTCAGATGATACATTCTGTAGTGCTTTTTGGACCAAACAAGAAAGTTGAGCAGGTAGGAAACAGCTTGAAAGATCTAAAACCATTCAATTCATAAAGGTAAAAGGTGAACATTTCCCCTGTACAGTCAAGTGCAATTTTAGGGGGAAGTGCTCATTTCTACGTCTTAGCCAAGGAAACCAGCATTTTCTAAAGATGCTTCCATGGTCATGACTATACACCGAGGCACACGGAATGCTGTTACCTTCCCATCAAAGTAGTGCCTATTTATCTACTCGCATTTGCATGCTTTCAAACTGCTAGATTGGCAGAAGCTGGGACAAGTAACTCACCCTGTCGTGCATCACTTGAATTCAAGATGTCACCTTTCCAGCTGATAAGCTCAGTGACTGATCAAATACTATATCCTTCCTGGTTATGAATAAGAAGTATGCCATGTTTGACATGTCTCTCTGGATTGTTTCCCCATTCTTTCTCCAAAGTCTTTCTAGCAAATGGGCTCAGCACTGCCTTGCTTGCCCCTAATCCTACTAATAATAATAATGATTCTTTATTGTCAGTGAACAACATATGTACAATGAGATTGGTTGAGCTCCCTCAGTGCACACAACCCCAACACAATACAACTCACAGCGAAGACAAAAAAAATATCCCAAACCCAATTCATCATATTAATAAACACCCAGTCCCATTACAACAGTGTGAACATGTTACACATTGTGTCTGCCCTGCATGTCCATCGTACTACATAGTTATGATAGTACTTCGCATTCAGGAGTCTGATAGCCGGCGGATAAAAACTGTTCTTCAGCCCAGCTGGCTATGCTTCTATATCTCTTTCCCAATGGTAGGAGGGTAAAGAAGTGCTGACCAGGGTGTGAGTCCTCAATCTTCTAAGGCAACAAGCCATAGCGATCTCATCTAGTGGTGTCAGGGGCCAGCCCATGATGGTTTGTGCTGTGCTCACCATCCTCTGTAATGTTTTTCTATCTGCAGCTGTCAAACCAGCATGCCATACTGTGATGCAGTAAGTGAAGATGCTTTCTATTGTGGACCAGTAAATAGCAATAGCAGTTAGACTTATATACCGCTTCATAGGGCTTTCAGCCCTCTCTAAGCGGTTTACAGAGTCAGCATATTGCCCCCACAGTCTGGGTCCTCATTTTACCCACCTCGGAAGGATGGAAGGCTGAGTCAACCCTGAGCCGGTGAGATTTGAACCGCTGAACTGCAGATAGCAGTCAGCTGAAGTGGCCTGCAGTACTGCACTCTACCCACTGCGCCACCTCGGCTCTCACCGAGGTAAAAGGAGGTCATCAGTTGTTCCATCCTGTTTTTACGCAATACCCTAAGAAGACCCTACTCCTCTTTTTTTAAAAAGATGTTCATTATAATTTTTAATCTGCTTTTTTTTACTCCTTTTCTCCAAATGTTTATATTGCCTTATTTTTTAAGACTAGCTTTAGAAAATATCAATGTTCTTATTGTTATGGTGAATAATAAAATATGTTTAGCAGATATTATAAGGCATATCCTTATGCTTAGGTAGCTATTTTTATGTTAACCATCAATGACCATTTTGGTCCAACATTCAGGAAAAAGATAATTTCTCAGGCAGATGAACATCGTATCCATGAAAAAGATCTGAAATAAGACACTGTCTTATTATGAATTTTGGAAATTTTTGTTCTAACTTCTAAACATTTCCCAGCTAACTTGATCTTTACCTGTATCTCTTGTTATCCACAGGTACAATGTCCATGGCTATGTAGTACTGCTGGTGAGGGTCCAATCCTGTAATCTTCACTCTCATTGCAGGAAACATTCTCCTGCAAAAAAGAGGGAGGGATGAGTAAAGAAATATGATTGCAGTAAGAGCTCCCTTTGCTGAGACCAAAATGTCCCAAAATTACGAAGTTATCTTGTAAGCTGTCCAGAGTCAATTTGAATTGAAATGGGCAGCAAATAAATAAATGTATGTATACATACATACATACATACATATATACATACGCAAGTAAGTAAGTAATTCATGGAATGTATTAAGTGAAACAACTATATATTGGTCTCATTGCTGCATCTTGTCCCTTGTTTTGTACTATAGTTGTACAAATTCCAAGGTTTTGGGTCAGAATCACGATTTTGGAATAGAGACAGAAGTATGCATATAAGATTTCATGTTTTTTCTGTACATCTTAGAAGAATGTGGCAAGCCAATGCCACAGAATGATTCAATTTGTTTATTCACACAGTATATTTAATATATTACCTATTAATTGATATTTTGGCTTTTTCTTTATTCTGCCCTTCCATCTTTAATTACTTTCTTTTTTTTTCCTTTTTGGGGGGTATGAAGCCCACATCTGATGGCCTTATCGTAATATCTAAACTCAGAGTAGCCTCAGCCAAAACTGCTTGTTTGACCACCCATATTTTAAACAGGTTTGACAATCGAAGATGGAACCATTTGATGCCTAAGACATGGTCTCACTTTGATATTTGTACATCTTGGAAAATTTGAAGTCCTAAGGCTAGAATTATCAACATGATAATTAATCATTAATTAAGTTACAGTATTCTTATTTAAATATACATAAAAATTAAATTAAAACATTTTTTTTTTGCTTCTTGGTCCAAACTATTGTTTGAAGTATAGCCCTGGGTATTTTATTCTATGTAAAATCATGTGTACCCTTCAACTTGAAAAAATAGTTACAATATAGCAATTGTTTGCATTAATTGCTGTTAATGTCCATCAATGTACTGTTTTAAGGTATTATCTCACTCTTTTCTCTCTCACAAATGCTCTGTCCATCAGGTATGAGTGATAAACAAATATCTGCCTTGTTTTATCAAAAAGATGCAGTTGTCTTGTTTTCTAGCTGTTCTAAAAACATTGGTCTCTGAGGTCACTATTGTGCATACGCACTGTTTTGATAACTAGGTTTCTGCAATTATCTTAAATCCCTTGTCAGCTTCATGTGTGGTTTTCTTACAAGAAAAGGAATGTGAAAAAAGAGATGCATTTTTCCCTCTCAGAGTAACAATTCTCTTTTTTAAAACATTAGTCCTCCAGGCCTCATTCAGTGGACTTCAGAGGCAATACATAAAATTATACTGCAGAGTTTGCTTCCAAATAACAATGTTTCTGAAGCCATGCTGACAGCTGAGGTGATGTACATCATTTGTATCATCTATCTAATCACATAATATTTTGCATTAAATAATAATTTGCAATGAAGATAGTTTTCAAAAATGGTCAGCTACAGTCTTTTCACTGTTAGCCTGCAGGAGGAATAATGAGTGGCTGACAGCTATGGCAGATGGAACTGTCTTCTGCATTTTACTGCTGAATAACAGGGGAATGAACATAAGAAAGATGCTGACTTTATGTCATATCTTGCAAAGGCCAACTAAAGCCTGAAGCATTATGCTTGCTCAGCAAACCTGTGATAATCTTACGTTCTTTCTGTGTGGTCAGTGTCATTTTACATGACATAAGCAATTCCTCTTCCCCCAACCAATACCTCAATGATAGAAGAATGAGCCAAATTGCACCCAAATGATGTGACTGTTCTCACAGCCAAAACCCAATAAATATATAAATGGTGTTAATTTTCACCACCCATTTTCATTTTGTGACTATTTCTCCTGCAGGATGCAAGGAAGAAATGAATGTATTTTCAAGCCTTGTGGTTTCACAAGCTCCCTCCAATTTTAGTTTTACTCCTAAGGTTTGCCTGCTCCCCTGCATACATCCCCTCCATCTTAGCTCATTTGCAATTTTAGTCAGTATATTACAGGGCACCTTTTATTATTTTGTTCAAATGCCTTCATCCTAGAAACTCTGAGATCACATTTAATCGTTTGATTTGATTCATTACTGACAACCCTGTGGGTAAAGAAAGATTATGTACATGTGCCCTTAATAATTTCATTTGACTTGAAACAAAAATATCAATGTGATATGTGATATGTGAAATGGGTAAGAAAATAGTGTCATGCTGAGTTTACCTTTATTTCAGCACACAACTGCACACTACTCTATCTGTGTTGTGTAATCTGATGATGCTTGCAGTTATTCCCTCCTCCAATAGCCTTCATTATGTCAAAAAGAATAGGTTCTTTTTCCTACCCAACAGTGCGGTGTATGCTTATAATGCATTTGAACCAGGGGTGGATTTCAGCCAGTACGCACCAGTACGGGCATACCGGTTGGTGAAATTTAGCATGCCTTCCCATACTGGGGCTTCCGGAGGCCCCGTACTGGAACGGCCCCTCCCCTGGCCTGCCCCCCACTACTTGCTCCCCCTGCCTTCCTGGTCACCACTCGCTCACTCGGGCCATCCACACCATGCTTGCCCCACCCACCCACTTCCTTTGCCTGCCCAGTCAAGGCTCTGAGGCTGCAGGCGGCTGGGGAGGTGGGGGGGGGAATGCTGTCCATCTTCCTACCCCCTCCAGAAGCAACCAGGCAGGCCCTGGGATGGTCAGCAGCCCATGGACCACTGCCATGTGAATGCTCTGGTGGCTGCAGCTGGCAACTAGATGCGAGGGAAAGGCCGTCCAGAAGAGTGTTCCATGGTCAGTGGGTTGGTGGGGAGGTTGCATGGGGCTGGAGGCAGCAGGGAGATGGGACATAGAGGACACCCTGAGCACCTGCAATGGGACGTAGCAACTGCTGGGCAGCTGCTCCTTTGTGCCCTATTGCTGGCAGCAGTTGGATTTCTCCTGCCAATCCTTCCTCTCTGTGTGTCCAGGTGAGCCCTGGGTAAGTCAGCATCCCACGCACTGCTGCCATGTGACTGCTCTGGGGCGCAGTCAAGAAGGATCGCTAGGAGGATGCCAACTGCAGCCAGGAGTGTCCTCAGGTCAGTGGGATGGCGGGGAGATTGCGTGGGGCAGGAAGACAGGGCTCAAGGCTACATCCCTGTACTGGTGAAAAAAAGAATATCCAGCCGTCCCGGAACTGTGCCACAAGGTAAGGGAGACACCTTCCCTTCCCCTTCAGAGCGCCCGTGTGGGGAGAGAGGAGGTGGGCTGGTTGAACACATGCAGGTGGGCAATAGTGCCTCCTTCGCTTGTTCGGGTAGGCAGAGAAAGAAAGGAGGTGCGTGATAGCTGAGGTGCTCCCCTTCACCCTTAGTGGCAGAGGTGCTTTATCATGCACCTCCTTCCTTTCTCCACCTGCCTGAATGAGTGAAGGAGGTGTCGGCCCCATACCACCCACTTGCCCACATTCAAACCAGCTTGCCTCCTGTGTCCTGGCATGGGCTCTCTGGAGGGGGAGGGAAGGTTCTACCCCAACACCAGCTTCTTTCCTTCCCTCCTGCAGGATCAATCTGTATGGGGAGGACACGGACCATTTGATGGCAATGGGGAAATTGAGATTTCTTTGCCAGCCTCCCAGCTGGCAAAACAGATATTTTCACAGCGGTGACGGAAGCCACAATCCCAGGCAGTCAGTTCCGGCTCTCCCTTCCCCAAGCATGTCCCATTGCTGCTAGAGCCGCTTTTGCTGAATCTGGCATGATGGCGATGGCAAGAAGTGGCTGCCAGCAATTCTCTCAGCAATGGCAAGAGTCCTGCTGCTGCGTTGGATTCAACAAAAGCAACTCCAGCAGCAACAGGACATGCTTGGGGAAGGGGGAGACGGAACTGACTGCCCAGGATTGTGCTTCAGCCATCATTGTGAAAATGTCTGTTTTGCCAGCTGGGGGCAGAAGGTCTCTCCCAGCCAGGAAGGATCTCCAGGAGAAAGCCAACTGCAATGGGACATGAAGGAGCGGCTGCCCAGTAGAGCCGGGGGCTGGAGGCAGCAGGAAGGCGGAGATCAAGGCTGCCCTGGGCGCCTGCAATGTGATGTGGCAGCTGCCAGGGTGGGAGGTTGTCAGAGGCCCCCTGCCTGCCCCGTGGCCAATTCAGGTCCTGCTTGAAGGGACCACTGCTTGAAGGAATGGGCTCTGGGTCTTACTGCTGTTGAGCACTCCGCCGCCAGGAGTGCCTATTGCAGTTAATTCAGCTGGGAGAATGGGCCCCCGAAGGTATGGTGTGCTCTGCCGGCGCTGCTACAGCTGCTGCTGTCAGGCGCATCCATGCAGGAGAACTCCCCAGCGCAGCACAGTTCTAGGATGGCAGAGAGCCAAGGCAAGCTCTCCCCCCACCGCAACCACCACCGCTGCTGCGGGGCGCATCCGTGCAGAACTTCCCGGTGCAGCACAGTTCTGGGATGGCAGAGAGCTAAAGCAAGCTGTACCACCACCGCCACTGTCTATGTGCCCAGACCAGATGTGTGTGAGAGAGAGCCGGGGAGAGAAGGAAGGATAGACTCTTTGGGGAAATATAATTGATCTCAGGATCCTTTCTGGATATAAGATGACGGACTATAACAACTAATTTTTCTATAATGTTGACATATTAAAGATTGTGAATGGTGTCCACCCTATAAATATCAAAGGTATTTTTGGATCCATCTGGATTCATTACAAAATTTCGAAGAATATTTCCCATGCTGGAAAATGGATTCAGAAGATGGAACTTCCTCCCTCCCTCCCTCCTCTATATCTATCTATCTATCTATCTATCTATCTATCTATCTATCTATCTATCTATCTATCTATCTATCTATCATTATCTATCTCTATTTACCTACCTACCTATCTACCTAGCTATCTCTGCCCAAACGGTATTAAACCTGATAGGGTACCTGAGTTGATGAAATGTCTATTCCTCTCAAGCTGTTCTTTTTATCCAGACAAATAAGGTACTTGCAATAATGCCTTTATAATGCGTGGATACAAGAGACAAAAATATTGGCCCCTCACTTCATCCCTTTCTGTCACCAGTTCAGAATAACCACTATTTCACCAGCTTTGGATGAAAAGGAAAGGTAAAGCTGGCTGTCCCCTCAGATTAATAATGCAGCCCACTTCTGCCAGCTGATCTCTCTCTTCTCTTATGGAAATAAATATGTTTATAAAGCCTATAAAAGGTGGAATATTATGTAAATACAAGGAATACTTTTTTCACAGCAGTGAAGTGTCTGTTGCTCAGTTGGCGGGCCAGCTTTGTAAGGTGCCATATATTTTATGGTGCATAACATCTAGTTAGATCCACCTATTGTGTCCCTTTGGAAAGAAAGAAAGAGTAAGAGAGAGAGAGAGAAAGAAAGAGAGAGAAAGAGAAAGAAGTAAAGAGAAAGAAATAGGAAGGTAGAGAGAGAGACAAGAAAGGAAGGAAGGAGGGAAGGAAAGAGAGAAAGAAAGAGAAAGAAAGAGGAAGGAAGGAAGGCAAGAAATAAAAAAGGGAAGAAAGAGAACTCATGACCACAATTGAGCCCAAAATTTTGGTTGCTAAGCAAGAGTTACACCACATTTTACAAGTTGGCCATGCCCAGCCAGTCACATGACTGCCAAACCACTCCCAGCCAGTCACATGACTGTCAAGCCACTCTCACAAAACAGGCCACACCTACAGTATAGGTTCTAAAAATTTTGAAAGCCATCACTGATTTGAACAGAATTAAAATGAAGAGGGTTTTTTAAAAAGATGATCTCCCCTCACTCTCCCAACTTCTGCTGTTGAGATTCAGGTATCTAGAATAGAACATTTATCCCCCAATGAATATGAGGGCTCTAAGTACTTTGGGGCCTGCTAGATTAAAAAAAAAAAAAGCAATGAGGGATGTAACAGTGAAGAGAGTTTACAGGATGAAAATCCTGTTCTGAAAGAACCAATATCAATAAAGAATTTTATCTATGACAAACAGGGAACCAATGATTTTGAGCTGCTCAAAGAAATAAATGTCATAATAGGTACTCTTCAAAGCTGGTTGTGTCCCCTTTTTTCTTCCCTTTTTATTTTGGAATCAGCCTAAACATATCCCTTTTCAAAGAACCATATTTACTACTAAAAACTGTGCTCAACTCGATATTAAGAACCAAAAGCTCACTATGTCATTTTGGAAATATTTAACAGGTTAATCTTCCTTTATAAATACCTCCAAGGAACTATGAGCCGCAACCACAAAACCTCTAGCAGCTCCCAAGTTACCTGTTGAGAACATCAAATCTAATGGATGACTTGTTTTTTTAATGAGGGGAGGGTTTCCAGAGGGGGGAAAAATGTCTATTTTTCCCAGATAAGTACCAGTGAGAATTTGGCACAGAATTGTTTTTTAAAACAATTGTACCATAAGTAGAATATAGAACACAGAATGATAGCATTGGAAGAGACCTCAGGGGTCTTCTAGTACAGTGGTCTCCAACCTTGGTAACTTTAAGACTTGTGGACTTCAACTCCCAGAGTTCTGGGAGTTGAAGTCCACAGGTCTTAAAGTTGCCAAGGTTGGAGACCACTGTTCTAGTACAACCCTATACCATCCTGGACAAATGCTTGTCCAATCTTTTCTTGAAAACCACCAGTGAAGTAGCAGAATTCCCAGAAGCAGCATGAGGCTGTTCCATTGATTAATTGTTGTCACTGTCAGGAAATGTCTCCTTTAATTTACTTTAACTTAAAATCGCTCTTTAATGATCTTCCACCAGTGGTGGCATTCAGCCAATTCACACCTATTCGGGAGAACTGGTGGTTAACTTTCTAAGCAGTTTGGAGAACCAGTTGTTGGAAGAAATCTCCTTTTGGTTTTTTTCCACTTTACCGGGATAATGCTGTAAGGAAGGCAGGAAGGAAGCATTCTGGTATTGTTTCTAGCCTAATCTTTATTGCCCTGCTTACAGAAACTGCCTCTCGGGTTAACCCTGATTACATTGTAACAGCTAAGACGAAACGCCCATCGACATGAGTGATGTTGAGTTGGCCACACCTACCCAGTCACATGAACACCAAGCCCTGTCTACCCAGCTGGTCATTAGGGAAGAGAACTGGTTGTTAAATTATTTGAAACCCACCACTGTCTTCCACCCATAACTTCTTGTCCTGCCCTCAGATACTTTGGAGGAGAATAGATGGTCCCAGGAAGCCTACTGCATATTAGAACATCATCTTTATTGCCTCACAAACCATGTAGGTTTTCAAGCTCTCTGAAGCCCTTCACCAGGCCTTCTTTTCCCTTTTTACAACTTTGTCTAAAGGAAAAGTTTAGAACTATGAGGAGAAGGAACGGAAGTTTGGAGGTATGCAGCTTTGTGACTTTGAATCTACTTTAGTAATAAACTGTTCATATTCCAATATACAGTAGCTGATCATACTGGTTGTTTAATTGGACTTCAGTAAACTGAAAGTGGTTGAAAAATACATTGTACAGAAAGATTCTTTTCTGACCACTTTAGGAAGAGATGTAAGAAATTTATGATCTCTTGCTCCACCTAGCTGTTGTTTCTTCCATTTCATTCCTTTCTAGTTTGTAGCAATAGCATGAGGTTTTGGTTGATAATTGCCTCTGCCTTGATTTTTAAGGATCACTTTCAAAAACATTAGAAAATCTGCCTGTTTCCAGGAACATTGGCAGGAAGGGGCTTTTAAATGTCCATATTGAGGAAAAGAATTTATATGTCTGAGACTGTTTTCTGAACTGAAAAACTGAATGCAACCTTTCAGGTTAAAGAAATCATTTCTGTGTTGACATGTATTTATATTGTAGATCGTCCACACTGTTTCACTAGATGTTATATAGATCCTCTTGTCTTTTTATAACAATAAATACAAAAACATATAATATCAAACAATTAATATAATGGTACCACATCTTCCTTAAACAGGCAACTATTCCATTCCATTCTCCAAAACCTTTTATAACGTCTTGGCTTTAATAAACTTCCAGAAAACCCTGACAGAAAAGCTACTCTTGCCTCTGGAACAAACTTTTTCAAAGAAAGGGAGGTTCTTCAGAGAAATCCCACTTCCATGCCCCCTCCCATTAATTCTTTTGGTAGGAGGGGATTTCAGTCAGTCAATTTCAGTCAGCCAGCCAATTCAACCAAGTGATTCTGGGTGGCTTACAATTCTAAAGCAATTTAAAAGAACATTAAAACAATAAAACAACCACAAAATAAATAAGTACAAATAGCAGCCATGATGATTAATCAACCAACAGTAAAGCCAAGTAACAGGGTCCTTAACACATTCCAAGCCCCAGCTCATAGCCAGGTTTTTTAATCTTTGCCAAAAAAAACAACAGGGTTGGGGCCATTTCCAATCTCCAAGGGAAGAATATTTGATAAGGCAGGGGCTACACAGGACAAACCCATCTTCTGTTAGCAGTCTTTGACTGATGGGATCTGCAGCATGCCCTATCTGTTGGATTGGATTGGATGAGTAGAAAATCTTGAAACAGTCCCCCAGGGAACTCAGTTCCAAACCATGTAGAGATTTAAAAGTGACAACCAGCACTTTGAATTACTCCCAGAAACACACTGGCAGCTAGTGCAGCTCACAGAGCAGTGATGTTATGTGCTGTGTAGTCAGCACCATTTAATATCTGTGCAACTGCATTTTGCACCAATTGAAGTTTCCAAATGCTCTTCAAGGGCAGCCCCATGTAGAGCACATTCAAGAAATCTTCATCTGACAATCTTTGTTTGCATCTGTTGGGTGGGGAGATCCTTTTCAGAGCTCTCAATGCTGAGAATACTAAAGCTATATAGTTGGATATGTTTGCCACTATGAACTTGTGACCTAAAGATAATGACAGTGTTTTGAATTGATGCCAGTTCCAGAACTATCTTCAAGGACATCCCATGTACAGTGCACTGAATGAATCTAAACTCAAGGTTGTCCTAGCGTGTGACTCCTGCACAATCACTGTGAAAACTGTATTTATTAGCACGTCTAAATTGCAAAGCTGATTCTCGAAAGGAAGTGAAATCCCCATAAAACAAGCTAAAACTTCCTCCCTTCCATTCCCTTTCATAGGAAAAGGGTATTGCCATGAATAGTTGCAGGATTGTCTCCATTCAGTTTGCATGAAATTGTATAAGAGAAGCTAAATGTGAATATAATGGGACTAAACACAGGTTCCACTCTGTGCCTCTCTTGCTGCTGAAAGGCTCCCAAATTTGCCCACAAAGCAACATTAGTTATGAATCCAATTATGTTGACAGAGCAACAAGTCCTGTGAATCTATCAAGCATGCTCTGCATTATAGTTGATCTAATGCCAAAGAGTACTGTGGATGCTGAAAGCACCAGCTGCAAAGAGCCAGCTGCCCCCTGCTCCCGCTCCCCCCCCCCAAGTCTGGGATCACCACTGTCCAGAATCTCAAGAGATTACAAAGTACTGCAGAACAGAGGAGGGGGGGGACACATGGAGCCAGCTGCAATCAGCTTAAAAGCTGGGAAAGTAGTGCAACATCCTGACCTAAGTGAAGTCATGGGAGATTTGCTGTAGAAGTCAATTGGTTAAGGTTTTTAAGCTATGGCAAGATGATCTTCATGCAGCTAATATGCTGCATGATAGCAATATACAACTACTATGCACTGTGTCAGTAAAAATGCAAGTGCCATATCCATGGAATACATAGAGCACTTAAGTGGCTACTGCCCTGAGTAGCCGCAGGCCTCACACCAGAATCTTCAAAACAAACATGTAAAGCTATTTGGCTTCACCCAGCCCCACTTGTGAAAATTGAACAAAGAGCGACAGGCAGCAATCCTGAATGTGAATGATTTCCTTGCAATGACAGCAAACATAAAATTCAATAAATGAGAAGTAAATTTCATTTGTGTGATGTCTATATTAATTTGCATGCCATCTTTCCTATTATTTGTAATGGTACATTCTGACCAACTACTAGCTGCCCAAATCTAAGGAATTTGTTTATGTGTTTAATAATCCTACCATATTTTCAAAAAGCAAAGAATAGTGTATCTTCCTGACTGATACTCAAAACAATCCTGGTTGGTAGGTTAAATAGAGATATAAGATCATCATATATCCCTGACAATATTATGGCTTGTTGATCATAATAGCATGAAGACCATTGAGAAAAACAGAAATAAATATCATTTAAGTTTAAAGACTATAAACTGTTTTTTTAATGTTAATTCAAAATCATAACTCAAAATATCAAAACATATATACAAATATAAAATGCATTAGTATATATGCCTAGAGCAGTGTTTCTCAACCTTGGCAACTTGAAGATATGTGGACTTTAACTTGCAGAACTCCCCAGCCAGCCTGGGAATTCTGGGAGACGAGGCCCACACCTTTTCAAGTTGCTAAGGCTGAGAAACACTGGCCTAGTTTAATGACTCTCTACTGATAAGTTGCACAAGTAAATCAATTTGATTTTTTTAAAAATGCTTTGAACAATTTTACTTGAGGTGATAAAATGTTGTTAACATAATTGTTATTAGATTTTCCTGTAAAGAGGCAAAAGTAAATAAGTTGTCAAACTGAGCATGTTTCCAGATGATGCATCATTCATTTATTCTATGAAACATTATAGTGATGATTTGCCATTTCAGGATATTGTTTGTGTATGTGGGGTGGGGGGTATTTTTCAAATTCCTAATTCAGCATTTCTTTGTAGTACATTTAAGCAGAGGATTTTGTTAAATGTTGCTGGTTTTAATTGATGCTGAATGCCATTTTAAAGGTCTTTTGATTTTTAAAACTTAACAGTTAAATATGGTTTATAAAATTAAAGTGATCGGTTCCTTAAATGTGGAAAATGTGGCTAGCTACTTCTATTGTTTGTTTTCAGTAGCATATGTCATTAGGGGATTCTCCCCCCCCCCCATTTTTAAGCATATAACAAAAACAAGATTAGTGGCAGTTGTTTGTACCCCCATTTAAAGGCATCAAAAGGCTTCAAAAGAGAAGACTGGATTTAATAATTTTCTGAAGTATTGACTGTCAAAACTTTTCCAAGCACATCTCATTTATTTGGAACTTGAGATTCTTACTACTCCCACAAAGATCACCTCACAAGCCACAGAGACAATCTACAATTGGTCTCACTAGTCAAATTCATGAAGTAAACCAAATGGGGAAGAAAAATAGAATATTGTGGAGAGGAGGATTTCTATCACTGGGTATTGCTCAAGCAGAATAGCATTCTTCCTGGTTTTTTCTCTGTCCAAGGTGCTGATTGCTTAGAAAATAAGCATTAATTTGCAATTATAAAGGAAGCTGGCTGGAATGCACAACTTTATTTGGGAAGATTAGAGACTTTTCTTGAAGAAATTAAAGATGTTTCTCTACTATAGCCAATTATAGTCTATTGTAAAATTCCAATTCCTTAAAAGAAACATTGGCAGTGGGATGTGAAATTTGTAGAGGGCTTCTACCCATCAATGCTGACACGGATAGGTATGGTATGTTGTTCTTATAAAATAATAACAGAGAAAAAAAGCCTATCTAATCCAGGAAATCTGAATAGGCTGGATGAAATGAAGATCACTCTTTCTGTCCTCTGAGACATTGTATAGGGCCTGAATCAATGTGAATGGAGGTTGGCCAGCTGTGCATTGCAGGTTTTCCCCTCACTCTACTATGTGGCACTTTCTGTTTCTCCATATGCAAGAAAATATAGGACTACTGTATATCTTAAGTGATGTCTAGTTCCATCTTAAGGAATCCAAATCTGGGGTGTAAAGTAAACTTTGCCCCTCTCAAGTATAATAAAAGATAATTTACTACCATGCACAAAAATAATCTCCTTTTAAAGCTGAGGCAACTTTATACAGGATATTATGGCTAAATCATTTCGTTGTGAAAAGTTGTGTTCATAGCAGGAAAGGCATGGAAATTCATTCAGCAAGTTACAATAGAATGATGCAAGTTAGGTAAGGACATAAAAAAATATAAGCAGTGTCCTGCCTGGGCATAAGATCTGAATCCATGGCCAATCTTATCCAGTAGTCTATTCTCATAGTGACCAACAACTGTACGAGGAAGCTCACTAGTTTCCCAACAGGTGGGCTTCAGAGGCAGTCATGCTCCCATTAAGACTAAAAGCCATTAACTCCCATGAATTTTTCTCTAACCAGCTTATTTAAAAAAAGATAAAGGTTTCCCTGTCTGATCATATCTGACTTTAGGGGGCAGTGCTAATCTCTGTTTCCTAACCGAGGGAGCCAGCATTGTCTGAAGATGCTTCCTGGTCATGTGGCTGGCTGGCATTATATACTGAGGCACATGGAAAGCTGTTACGTTCCCATCAAAGTGGTACCCATTTATCTACTTGCATTTGCATGTTTTCAAACTGCTGGGTGGGCAGGAGATGATATAGGAGTTCTCCTGTCACGTGGTACTTGGGTCTGGAACTGTCAACCTTTCAGTTGACAAGCCCAGCATCTTTACCATCTTATGAAGCCAACCAAACTGATAGCCAGCAGCACATTGTGTGGTAGCAAATTCCAAACTTGAATTATGTATTGTGTAAAAAAAAATCCTTTTGTGTGTTCTTCTAGAATTTAAACTCATTGGATGGTTGTAGCATCTTGGGAACGAAAAAATAGCTTCTCTTTGTTCATTTTATTCACATCATGGATAATTTTGTATATCTCAGTTCCCTCTCATTCACCTCCTTTCTAGACTAAAAAGTCCCAAACATTGCAATCTTTTCTCATACGGAAGCCACCCCAGATCCTTGATCATCTATTCGCCCTCCTGTGCACCTTCTCTATCTCCTTATATCCTTTCTGAGAGGGACGACCAGAATTACACACAATCTTCTCTGATGTAGACGCACATAGTTTTATATAAGACCATTGTGATATTGACATCTTGATTTTCAATTCTGTTTTTACGCCTAACAATGTGTTGTCCTTTTTTTTTTAATATAGCAGATGTACACTGTGTTGACACCTTCAGTGAACTGTTGCCATTACTAATTTTAGGTCCTGGATTTAAAACAGTCAGCTGTCTCAAGAAGTTGCTAACAGCAGAGCTTTCTCTGCCGTGATCAGTTTATATTTTACCAATAGATTTCATTTTTTGAGCTATAATGAATATTCATTTCCTTAACTGTTTAGTTTGTGGCTTCCCTTTTCAATTAAAAATGGAATTTATTTCTATACACTTAAAATACTGTTTGGGAATAAAAATGGGGTTGAGGTTGAAAATGAATAAACACTACAAATTGTTGATTCAACTGCAAAATCCTTAATTCCACATTCTCATTGGTCAGTTATGGAGTCCAAATACTCCAAATACTCCAGAATCCTCGACTTATGACCACAATAGAGCCCAAAATTTCTCTTTCTAAGTGAGACGTTTGTTAAGAGAGTTTTACGTCTTTTCTTGTCACAGTTGTTAAGTGAATCACTGCAGTTGTTAGGTTAGTAACACATTGTTAAGTAAATCTGTCTTCCCCATTGATTTTGCTTGTCAGAAGATCACAATAGGTGATCACATGACACCGGGACACTGCAACCTTCATAAATTTGAACCAATTGCCAAGTGTTCGAATTTTGATCACACGACCATGGGGAAGCTGTAATAATTGTAAGCATGAACAATGCTCATAAGTCCCTTTTTAAAGTGCCATTTTAACTTCAAACAGTCTTTAAATGAATGATTGTAAGATAACTTTATCATTGAAATTTTATGTATTTGTATACTGCTTACCCAAACTTGTAGACTTATAGCATTCAACTACTTAATCATTGAGAATCAGTATGGATGCCAGGAGTTGTTCAGCATATTATTACTACTATTATTTGTTTGAACTCTAGCACTCAGGGTAGGCACTGCATAATTAATTGTCATTTCTTTCTACTTCTGTGTTTAGCAAGAACTACATACTGTATACCGAAGGCTCCAGATGTTCATTTAGTTAGAGGCATTCTCACAAATATTCCTTACAAATTCTTTGCAAGTGATTTCAAAAGCATCGACATTGACAAAATATTACTAAAAATTTGAAATAATGACAATTGTGTCTGTGTGCATGCAGGCATATATGTGTATGTCTATCTGTTTCTCAATCACAGTGGGTGTGACCTGAACCTGATAATTATTTTCATATTGTTGCAACTAGAATTAAGAAATGAATTGTAGAAAGTTTAGAGCACACAGAGAAGTTAACCTTCATATCTTTATCTGCTTTGAAACTGCTGGGAAATACAGTCTCTTCACCACCAGCAGGGAAAGATACAGGACTAAATTATAATAAAGAGGAGCACTCTAGTTTTAGGAAAGTAGTGGTAAGATCCTACCAAAACTGCAAATTTTCTAAGCCAGCTATCAATAAAAAGCAAATAGGATGCCTTACCTGCCTGCTTTGGTGATGATCATTTCGGTGCCAATATCATGGAATCGCTTCCAGAGATCAGCACATTGCAATTCCACTTGGATCTCCTCCATGGATGAGGCAGGCAGAGACTGAGAGAGCGAGTTGCTTGATGGGAGGTCCGATGGGGAACCGAACGAGCAGGATGTCCTCTCTGCCAGCACTTCAGTTTCGGATCCTGTGCTCTGCTCTGAATCTAAAAGAAGCAGAAGTGGAAAAAGAGTCAAACCAACTTGAAATGTCTAAAGTTCCTCAAAGTAGTAAGAAATAAAATGAAGCCATTTGAAGGGATCTGGGGAACTAGAGGAATGACATCTTTTTCATTAGAAGAGTGTTGTTGGTGTCGTGTTGTAAGTTACAATCTGGCTTCTGGTTTTCAGTTTCCAACATGACATCTGGTTCTTTAATTAAAATTTAAAGCTGTTGAATAAAACTGCCCACAGTTAAAAATATAAATAGTAACAAACTAATCTGGATACAGGAAAATGCAGCCTGCAGTTGTAGGCTGAGAGAAATGGGGGGCGTGGGGGGGGAGTCATTCAACACTGGAGAAATAATGTATTTAATTGTATGTTTTACCACATGTGCTGTTTATGTGTTTTGAATAAGGGATTTTTTTTCCAGATTTCTAATTTCTTTGTCCTCAAAAGTAATAAAAGCTGTCCTTTTGTTTTGGTTTCAAGCAGATATATGTTATTTGTTCCTATGTTATAGTTCTTGAGCAATTATTTTCCCTGAGAAAATAACAACATTAGGTTATGGATGTAGAATCCCTGTAGAGTTGAAGAAAGAAAGCATATGGGAAAAATTACTGCCAAAGTAATTGTTATTTCAAAGAACACCTAGACTTTTACAGGGTCTTCAGATATAAACATCTGGACCAAAATGAGAGAAAGCCAAAAAGCTGGAGCTGAATTAAAGACATTTCTAAGGCTCAAACCTTTTTACTCTGAACTCATTAGTTGTGAGGACCCAAGGGAAGACTTGCCTTGCAGGTCTTGCCATTGGAGGTTCAGTTGGTTGGGATGCAGGTCACAGAGGGAATCCCTGGCTTCGCACTTTTTGTCATGAAAACCACTTCCACCAAGGGGCCCAACTGAACTGAGATTCTCATCAGTATACTTGTTTCCTGGTGCTCCCATTGCTTCATAATTATTATCATCTCCTCATTTTAAATGTGTTGGAATTAGGATATCACTGTTAGTTATTTTACAGATTAAATGTTATTTATTTATTTATGGTCATCAATCAGTAAAACATGCTCTCTTCCACTCAAGATATTTTGGGTGCCTTTCTGTATATATATTTTATTTTAATTAGGGGAAAAACATTAAGCTCTGAGCCTCTTTACTTGTAGAGATATAAGAGACAATGTCTGTGCAGTATTCAAGACCTCCCACTTCTTCTGATATGAGCTGATGTAACACAAGATAATTCTCTGAGAATCTAATTACAGAATGTCCCACACTGTAGCTTGGGTTTTAGTAACAAATGTTGGAAAGGGTGGAATATTGGAGAAATCAACTCAGCAAGCACTTCTGGCAACAATATAATTAACTTGGAGAAGATACTGAATTGCAATTCATGGCGTTCATATGAATTGTGCCAGAGTCACATGTAAAGGAAATGTAAGCTGTCCAGCACGCTCCTCTTAAAAATATTTAATGTAAGGATTTCAGCAAATCTTATTTCCAAACAATAATGCTTGGCCTTTATTCAGTGTGCTCAAAATGTTTCACATCTGTTATCTAGTTGCAGTTCAGAAAGATAAGCCAGCATTACTGTAGATGGAGTTTAAGGCTCTTCCACATGGCATCCTTCAGCTGTTTGCCTCCCATAAATAAACCAGCTGGAAATGAAGCCAGATTAAGCAATTTCTTCCCAGATGTCAATCCCTTCCTCCACTTTGGACATGGTGATGGCCAGTTGTTCTGTTGCTGAATGGTGATTAACACAGCTCCTAATTGGTGGGTTCTCCTGTTTCTTTACTCCCTCCAGGAGATAAAGCACCAACTGCTTTCCTTGCCATGGGAGGGTCATGCGGGCCATAGCCTTCAAGCAGGACAGTGGGCAGAACATTCAAAAACCCATTGCAGAAATAGCAGCCAACATTAGCAGTTCACCCTGTAGCAAAGCAGCTATTATACTGGCCTGACATGTGAAGTGTCTCTGGTTTGAAGCTGTGTAGAAACTACTTTTGTTCATTACTGTTTTTCCTTCCCTAAACTCTCCACTTATTTGCTGTTATTATGCTTTAACAGTTCGTAAGTGAATATTTTCACACTTATCAATCTTGGCCCAGTTCCCAAATAGTCCAAATAGATAAGTATTGCAAAAGGGGTTATCCCTGAATTTAACTGGGGCTCAGAGAGAGGTAGGTGGGGGCATGGGGGGGAGGAAGGAAGGTTTCAACGTTTGAATGGTCTACTAGTGAAGTTTATATAAATAACTAATGAAGTTATATTATAAAATGACAAGCAAAAAGTAAATAGAAAAATAATTTAAAAGGGAGGAGATGTTTTCAACCCATTTCATGTTACACTACAAGATTACTGTTACAGTAGCAAATGCAGCAGAGATTAAGAAGAATCCTGGGAAAGCACAAGACATGGACTTTTATTTAAAGCTGCTGGTGGTGAATGCTTGAGTGTAGAGCAGCATTTTAACTTTATAAACTGCGGTGCATTGGGGGGGGGGGGTGTTTCCAAATTGATGTGTAAATAAACAGAATCAAAAGTTCATTTTGATCATGAATAACTACCAAAGTAAATAAGAGGCTCTATTCCCACTGCAGATTATGTGGATTCATCTCCTTCAAAGGCATTTACCTACAACACAGAGAGCTTAGTGGATGAGCCAGTCATCAATCCTTTTTCCATCCATAATGGAAAACACCCATTCTGATGCAGTCCAGGAAAATACGAGCAGAAGTTACATTTCCTGCAAGACGGGGGTGGGTTGAGGACAACCTGTTTTGGCCCTCCAGCAACCTAGATCGGCCTATGATCTAACCAGCTGGAAGAATGGGATTTTGGATTGGGCATTTCTCTTTTATAGCTGTAGCACCTTACAGCACAATCCTACACTGAGCATGCCCTTTCAGAAGTAGGGCCCTTTTTGACAATCGAAACAACCCATTTATGTTGTGTTAGCTTGGATGAAACCTGTATGGAACAGATATAACCCTTGAAGATTTTTTTTGTCTCCACCGTTATGGTGGTTGGAGACCTAGTTGAATCCCAGGCATCTATAAAAAAGAGAGAAAGAGCCTTTTTTCAAGAGTTAAATCACATTCATTTTATTACGTATTACTTCAATAAGTAGACAATAAAAGTGAATTTAAGTACAGAAACAAAGACTGAAAATCCAGGTGCAATAAGCACATTGCAGAAGCTCTACCTGTTAAGCCCTTTTTTCCTAGGCTCATGTTAAGGTGCCAATTCCTCATTTAAAAACCATTATGGATCTGATGGTCAATATTAAAGGAAGAATCCACTCTCACCATTCATTCCTGTTTTTTCCCCTCAATCAGATTCTCAAAGTGTCTCGCTCCTCCTACAGTACCTCCTCCATATCTCAAAATACCCGGCTGCTCCCTCCTTCAGAGATTTTGGCATCCTCAACAAGGGACCATTCTCTGTGGCCCCTTGAATAACTAGAATTGATGTCATCGAGATGTTCCATAATACCTTCAACTATTCATTTCAGCCACAAAGATTTAAACACACAAAAACCAGGCATGTCTTACTTTCAGAGTTTATGGAGTAGAGTTTGCTCTGTATTCCTTTTACAGTTACTGCTGTTCATTCTTCATATTTTCCTTTGGGTATTTGGAGCTTTATTGTTACTTACTTGCTTTTTTATACCTATTTTGCTTTCCGTGAGGAGAATTTTGCTGAACAGAATTAATTGTAATTTCATTTAATTAAGGTAAGTTTAACTACAATTAAATTAAATTGAATTGAATTGATATTCTGATTTTGTCCAGTCTGGGGTGGGAGACCCTGAGAGCAATTTAGAGAAGTGTGGCCCTTGACTGAGAATGATTGTCCATTGCTGATTTAAGTAGAAACTTACCCTCAGACACCAATTGGGCATAAGGGTAAGAGGAGGAGAAAGGAGAGGAAATAGTAAAAATAATCTGAAACTTGCCTTTGGAAACACTGAGGGAGGTAGTACAGAGACAGAATATTTTAAATGAATATATTTAAAAGCCAAGTTTTTAAACCTTTGAGCAAAACCAACAAGGTTGGGGCATTCCAATCTCAGAGAGAACATTCCTCAAGGCAGGGGCTACAGCAGAAAAAGCCCATTTACTAGTTCCATTAGCTGACAGCCTTTGACTGACAGGATCTGTAGCATGCCCAACCTTTTGGATGGGATTGGACAGGTAAAAACTCTTTAAAAAAGAGGTGAGCCATGTAGGGATTTAAAAGTGACAACCAGCACCTTGAATTGCACCTGGAAACACACCAGCAGCCACCACCAACCCCCATGTCCAGGAGACTACCCAGGAGAAAAGAAATAAATCCTGTAAAAAGGCCAATATTCCCATCTCATCACCTTAAGGTTGCCAAATTCAGCTACAATTTAGTTCAGACTCACTAAAATAAGACGAACACTCACTTCGCCACCATACTCAAGACATGTTTCCAAGCAACACATTTGCAGGTATATGTATTCAAATGCAGAAGTAAAAGAACTGTAGTGGCGCTGTGGTTAGAATGCAGAATGGCAGGCTAACTCTGCCCACAGTCTGAAGTTTGATCTGACTGGCTCAAGGTTGACTTAGCCAACCATATTTCCAAAGTTGGTAAAATGTGGACCCAGATTGTTGGGAGCAATATGCTGACATTTGTAAACTGCTCAGAAAGTCATCAAAGCACTATGGGATAGGGTATAAGTCCAAGTGCTACTGCTATTGCTATAGACAAGGCACAGAAAAATAACAATAATAATAATAATAATAATAATAATAATAATAATATATTGAAATAGAATTGCCTCTCAACACTGCTCATATATACAGCCAAGATATTGCAATGGAGTTTGGACTGGAGAAATTTTATACCCTAGTCATCAAGAGGGGAAAATAGTAAACATGAAGGAATCAAGATGCCCTATAGAGTAAGGATGAACACAATCATTGAAAATACCTGAGTTTCCTTCAACCTGATAACATCAAACACACTGAAGTCAAGAAGAAGCTTAGCCATGAAAACATTATTATGAGAATGAAGAAGATTTAAAGTTCAAATTTAATGGAAAAAATACCATCAAAGAAATTAGTAGCTGGGCATTATACATACAATTGGAATAGTGTCTGAACACAACAGAATTAAAATCTCTAGATAAGAAGATGAGAAAAATAATGGCAATGAATCACCCTTCATCCATGCAGTGATGTGGACAGATTCTACTTACCAAAGAACATAGATGGGCATGGACTATTGTAAGTACATTAGACAGTTGAAGAAGAAAAAGAACATTGGAAGAATATCTGAAGGACAGTGAAGGTGATGAATTGAAACTATTACACTATGCAAGACTACTAATTCAAAGAGACCTGGCCTACAAGAAAGACCAAGTGAAGGTTATAAAAGTGACATGGCAAAGTATTACATGAACAGTACGTTAAAAAGTTAGCAGGCAAAGCAGATAATAACAGGACCTGCCAATGGCAAAGAGCAGGAAAGTTGAAGAAAGAGACAGAAGGGCTAATTCTGGCTACACAATACCAGGTCTTAAGAAGAAATGCATACAAAGCCAGAATTGAGAAGATAACAACAGACAGCAAGTGCCACCTCTGCAAAGAAGTTGAAGAAGCCACCAGGTTAGCTGCTGAAAGATCATACAGAATGACTGCAAACAACAGCATGACAAAGTAGCAACAATGGTGTATTGGAATATTTATAAGAATATCACTTCCCTGCAAGCAAGAACTGGTGGGAGCACAAAAATTGAGAAAGTAATAGTAAGTGAAGAGGTTAAACTGCTCCAAGGCTTTAGTGTAAAAACAGATAGGCACCTGCCAAATATTACCCCAGACTTAATAACTATCAATAGGAAAGGCAAAAAAAGTCTAAATAGTGGGCCTGGGAGTATTTGGAGGCAGTAGCGTAGAAGAGAAAGGAGAATATCACAAAATGCCCCCCCCCCCAACAAAAAAACTTTTGCAAGTAGAAGAGAACCCCTGTAGAAATAAATAAATAAATAAATAAATAAATAAATAAATAAATAAATAAATAAATACAAGTGATAAACTCATTAAGTACAATCCCCAAGCATCTGGAGTAGCACTTGAACTCCATTGATAAAATCACTATCAGTCAATTGCAAAAGACAGTCTGACTTGGAATATCTTATATCCTGCAGTGATACCTTTAAAATCATCAAACTATAACATCTGCATGTCCCAAGACTTTGAGAAGGACTCCATAGGTGGATAAAAATGTCAAACCCAGTCAAAATATCTGGCTAACTGTGCAACCAACCATAATAATTGAATAGATAACTATTGGTTAAAAGTAAGCCCCTCTTAAATCAGATCCTGTTTACAAAATTAATATTCACAACTAGCCATTCTCTCAGAATAGACAAATATCCACACTCTTCTTTCAAGAATGAAAGAGGGGGGGGAGAAAGGAAGGAAGGAAGGAAGGAAGGAAGGAAAAAAGAAGAAAGAAAGAAATAAAGAAAGAAAGAAGGAAAGAAAGAAAGAAAGAAAGAAAGAAAGAAAGAAAGAAAGAAAGAAGAGTTAAGAAGAAATGATAGCTGTACAGAAAAGAGAAGTGGAGAAACAAGATTAGATGGGGATGAGGGAAGCAGACAAGAAATGGGAGGGAGCGAGTTTTGTTTAGGCATTACAAAAGCGTACTGGCTAGGGAATTCTGGGATTTGAAGTCCACACCTCATAATTGTCAAGTTTGAAAAACACTGCTTTATAACAACCAACGCCTGCATTTACTTGTAGCTCTTGTCAATGTCTTTATTTTCAGCAGCTTCTTCTATTCTAATTGACTCAGTAGATTATAAAATGGATTACAAGTCACAAGTTGTTATTCGTAAGGAAAACTGGTCTTTCCATAATAGAAATGGGTGCTCTTCTCCCTCTGTTCTCTGTTTACTAGGAAAATTTATTTTTACAGATGAAATAGCTGTCTCATACATATAGTCCTCAACTTATGCCCATTCATTTAGCAACCATTTGAAGTTAAAACGCTGCTGAAAAGGTGACTTATGACTGGTCTTTGCACTTAATGACCATTACAGCATCCCTGCAGCCACACAATCAAAATTCAGGTGCTTGACAACCAGCGTCTATCCAGTTATTGTGTCTGGAATCATGTGACCTTCCCAGCTGGCTTCTGACCTGCAAAGTCAATGGGAAAAACCAGATGTGTTTAACAACTACATGATTCATTTAATGACCATAGTGATTCTCTTAATGACTATGGCAAAAGGGTCAGAAAATCAAGCGTGACCCACTTAACAACCACTTTGCTTAGTGACAGAGGTTCCAGTCCCAAGTGTGGTCATAAGTTGAGGACTACCTGTATTATTCTATAAATTCCCTGGGAGTTTATTATAAATAAACAAATGTACTGTCTGTGTTCATGGCTGAGCTACAATATTTCTCAGGTAAACATACGAAAACATTTCATGCTGTGGGAAATGTCTGGCATCCCTCCAAAACATTTAAAAACTCATTATTTCTTGAATGCTTCACAAAATAATGCTTTAACAACGCCATGGCACAGTCCTCAACGAAACAATTTTACTAAAACAGATGTAGTATCTGTAAAGTATGCACTTGTATTATGTTTACTCTTTATACTTCTTATCTTTAAAAACATGTCACTAGGGCAGGATCAGGAGGCTGATCATACCTCTGGACAATTGCTGTCATATTTTTTGTAATATTTAATTTGCTTTTATTCTTATTTATTAATACTCTTGATTCCAAATGTGCCCCCCTAATTCATCCCTAGAACAGTCTTTGGAGGTCAGTTTTCTACATCTTTGTCATTCTTCTTTATTTTCTGCCACAAAAAAACACAGGTACAAGCCAGCTGAAAGACACATCTGTTCAGTTCCCCTGGCCTAGGCTGCTTCATTTTTTTCACTGTGAGATTTCAATGGAACTGAAAATATCTCATAGGAGAGATTTTGCAGCATGCTGTCAGCAATTTACAGCTGCCAAAACTATATCAATCAAATCCCACTGGAGACTTTTCTTTCTTCCAATCAAGAGTGGTTAAGAAGAAAAGGAGGAGGCTTACACACACACACACACACACACACACACAGAGAGAGAGAGAGGGAGAGAGAGAGAGAGAGAGAGAGAGAGAGACTTTAGCTTTCCTCAACTGAATTATCTCCATTAGATGAAATTTATTAAAAAAACAGTACATATTATAGATAAAATATATTATAAAATATGCAGCAGACATTATAAAAATAATTTTGGATCCTCAGTTAAATGAGATATTATTCCATACAGAATTTTCCATCTGGTTACACTGTATGATCTGTATAGCTGATCTAATTGCATACAATATGCACACAGAATTGCAATAAAAGGTAGCTGTCAAATGTGGATTTAAATTAACAATAATATTTTCATTTATTTTTCAATGATATAATGTGCATTTATGTGTCCGTGAACATATGAAGATTATTCAAATAATTGACTTTGCTATGCAGCCAAACTATTTAATCTTTGGTGGTATGTGGGTAAGTAAATAAAGAGGGGTGGTTCTTTATAGAAAGCAGCTAGTTGCAAAACCCACTTATCCTCTCCCCAAGCAATTAACGTATTTTAAAAAGTTTCTGAACTGTATTATCAATTGGCCAACTCTCTTCTCAGATTGATCCTCCATCAGGTTATGATTAAATATTCAACATGGTTTCCATTGAAAAAAATTGCTTGACAAGTACAGGAAGCACTCTAGTGAATACCTACCAATGTCAAGATAACATGCAAACTTGCCCAAACATGTACCCAGGGATGGGCTGCTGGGGATTCACAGGGGTTCAGGAGACCTCTAGCAAACATTCTGTGCAGCTTGGAGAACCCCCAAATTGTACTCCTGGCTGGCCCCACCCACCTTGCCCTGCCCCTCCCAGGAGTCCCCATGCGGCCCATTTTGGATCTAGGTAAGCGCAGGGCGTGCACGGAGGCTCGGGAGGGCAAAAAACAGGCCTACCAGAAGTTTGAGAAGGCCAGAAATGGGCCAATTTCAGGCATCCAGAGGGCCTCTGGAGTCAGGAGAGGCCGTTTTCGCCCTCCTGGAGGCTCGAGGAAAGCCTCTGGAGCCCGGAGATGGCAAAAAAAACCCCTGTGCAGGAGGCCAACCAGGCCATGCTCACCATGGCCATGCCCACCCAGCAACCAGGCAGAGAAGCCCTTGCTAAAAAATTTGAAGCCCACCCCTGCATATACCTGAATAAATTACCCAGACCTACTGTTCAAACTGAAGCTTCACCTGAGTCTAATAAAGCCCCTGAAGTCTTGAGATGACTGGGGAGTTATGATCACAACAAGATCTTTTTCTTTACCCTCACAATGGTTGGAAGCGGCTTCAAACATTGCAAAATCCAGCCCTACCAGTCTATTTCAATCTTCCTATAATAAAGTGGTCTGTATGCTACTTTGATTCCCCACCTACATCCTGAGATGCTAATAAGAAAAATCTTGTTTGAGTCACTGGCAGTTCTTAAGGCCTTGGAGGTACATATGGCCAGGACAGAAGATGATGGTGATGAAGTAGCTTGTCATTTTTGTTTTCTTTTGAGTTTATGATTTCCTTCCCATTGGCTGCTATAAATGGGAGCTAACAAAGGCTGATGAACTGCTGGACATAACAGGAGTGGTGAGATTCTGTGCCAAATTTGTGGAGTATTTAGGTTGATAATTTCTCTGAATTTCTGAGATAGAGGAGGAATTTCCCCATGATTTTTCATCAATGGAACAGTCTTTTAGAAACGGTAATAAAACCATTCCGGAAAAAGCCCTATAGGAGGAGTTCCACCATGATGTCTCTTCCTTGGGACTTGATTGAAAAATGGAAAGTGAGGGAAAATACAAAATACCAAAGATGTTTATTCAATGGAAGAGATTAAATAAGTGCTATAATGTTCTGTATTGCCTACAAGAATTTCTTCAAAATTCTCTTCTTTGGAAGAATTTTTAAGGCATATTCTCTTTCATCGGAATGAATTCATAGCTGCTAGGAAAAACAGACAGAAGAATTTGTCTGCCTAGATTATTGATAGATTTTGTTGTTGTTATGTTATGTTTGGATCAGTTTGGGAGTATGTTGGATGAATGGAAGGGTTTGGGATCTAAAGTTTCCTTAACTGGTTTTCACTGTGTCTGTTTACTACTATTGCAGTGATTAAGTTTCCCATGCTGCAACATGATAACAAACCTTTTCCAATTCCACGTATATCCATCGCTGCAGAAAAGACTTTGTACATTTAATTCACACACCCCACATATTATACTTATATATGTATGTACACACACATTCTCAAACACTAGTGTAGCTCCATATGCAAACATTCTTGATTTAGTAGCTTTAGAAGCTTTTCATTAACACCAGTGCAGTGGTTTACATATCTAGGTACCTCTTCTTCCAAATCTAGAAGACATTCCAGGCTGCAGATCTGATCCTTTATTAAGTCAAAATCTCCATTCATCTTTTTTGAACTAGAGAAACTATGCCTTGTCTAAATTATATTTCTGCTTGTTTACCTAAATCTATTCTAAGATTGTCTCCAAATACTAATTCGCTGGGATTAGTAAATGAAAACAAAAAGTAGAAATAACACTCCAGAAGAGCCTCTGAATAATTTCCTCAAGGGTTTCTTGTAGATGTTCTTGTAGTTTAGTCTTCACAGACCAATGAATAAAATATAGAATATATTCTAACATATTACTTGTGAGGCTGTTCCACAAGGAAAAGCTAGAGCTTCCCTGCTTCAAACACAATGCAGATAAGAAGTGCAAAAAATATAATAGAGCCATATATCCTGCATTCATCACCTGGTATCAACTATCTACCAAGGTGGAAGTGATTGTTTACCTGTACAGTTTCCAGTCATGACCATACATATCTAGAATAAACCCATGAATATTCAGAGAAATGTAGTGGAGTTCTCAGGGGAAATGGAAAACATTTATATACAGAACTTAGATCCAACATCTTTGTGTTTTAAAAGGGTACAACATAGTAGGAGAGAATCACTGTCACTTTAACTTTAACAGTTTGTGGCCTTGACCTTCCTTGCAAACCTCTATAAGAAAGAAGCAACCACTCTTTTCCCCACTGCCACAGAAAACTCCACCCTCTTTTCCCACTTCCAGCTATCAGCACAATCATTTTGTCAGGCAGGAAAGAGATCACTGATTTCCTGCTGCCATTAAAGAAAGGAAACCAGACAATCTGGTCCCCACCTGCTGCTTGATTACCTGATCAACTGAACGTGGGGACCAGATCAAGCATCCGGTTTCCAAGAATGACCCACATATGGGAAGCACTCAAGCTGTTTTGTTCTTAGCACCTGGGTGTTGGAGAAATCTGTCCTTGAACTTTCACTTGTATTTCTGAGTAGGTAGCTAATCAAGGCAGCTTCATATGTTTAAGGGGATAAAATCTGAACTTGCAAGATAATGAGGAAAAGCATCCAAAGAACCTATAAAGTTTTCTAAATGGCCAAAAGAAAATGTGACAAAAAGGGGAAATTTTCCTTTAAGATAATGTTATTTTTCATAGTCATGAGACCTCAGAGACATTTGACTGTTTGGAGAGCTTCTACATCCTTTTTAGATGGATTTTGCTCTTCTTGCCTCCTCCTCCTCCTCCTCCTCCTCCTCCTCCTCCTCCTCCTCCTCCTCCTCCTCCTCCTCCTCCTCCTCCTCCTCCTCCTCCTCGCCCAGATGGATAGACCAGGGAAAACACAGCAGGGTATTCTTCTGCATTTGGCTGGTTCGCATCTTGCAGTGTTTATAGGCTTGACGTGACTTTTCCAGCAAAAAATTGACGTGGGCAAATTCCCCACATTTCCCCCACCCCACCCCTCTTCTCTTTCATCCAAACCATACACCAGACGTTTCTGCTTTCAATATCCTAGTGCAATTTTGCAATGGACTTGCAGGGGGTGGAAAAATCAATACATAGGGAAGTCACACCAACCCACTAGGAGTCGCAAAACTTCCCTATTAAATTACAGCATCAGGCTTTGGTGATCAAATACGATTTCCTCTTTGAAGACCTTTTTAGTCCTGAAGATTGCAAACAAGTTTGTGCTACTCTTTATCACACAATTTTTCCAGCTATTAGCAATTTTAAAAATTTGAGGCCCCCAGTCTCTGCCCTTTTCCAAAAGCATTCCCATTCATACTGGGGAAGTAGAGTTCACGGAACACATGGCACTTAACACAAGCAGCAGGTCTGCTATTTCTGCAACAGAGGTCTGCCTACTGCTAGACAGGGTGTCTTCTGTGCCCTGACCAGAGAGAGAAAATGAAACACCAGTGTAAAAGAAGAGGAGAAAAGCATGTGATCTCCAATAATTACAATTCAAAAACAGTTCCGTAGGGCCATTCAAGTCTTCAGTGCCCATTCTATTTTTTGATCCAATCAAATCACCCAGACCCATATATTATATTTGGGCAATGTTCCAAGTGTCTGTTGAAACAATACTGTGTAAAGCATTTAAATTCTTGAAAGTAGCACAATAGCACTACAAGGGAGCCTCAAGTATTTATTGCCAGTTCTGGGCAAATGTCAATTTTGCCAGATCTATAAACAAGTGTTTTAATTTGGCAACTTCCTGCCTCTTTATTTGCACACACACACACACACACACACACGCACAAACACAAACACAAACACAAACACAAAAACACAAACAGATGAATGTACAACTGGCAAATTTTCTCAATTTAAGGAAAGAAAGCGTATTGTTTGCTTACTTTCTGATTAATTGGAAGCCGGAGCTGCAAGCATTTCCTGACATATTGAAAATAAGCCGGAGCTCAGCAAGGTTATCTCAATTTATTTTCTGCCACCTTTCATTTAAGAGCCTACCTTTCAAAATCAAGGGTTGAAGAATTATCATTGAGAAGCCAGTTCAAACCACTGGGAATGTTTAATGTCCCTCAGAATGGAAAATATCTGACTGACCTAATCAGGGTCACTCAGTGGTTACTTGTCACAAGAGCTCTGTGCTATTCCCAGAAATAGAGGCAGTGTGGCTCTGAATACCTGCCACTGGGGAACAGTAGCGGAAGACAGCTATGGCCCTGGTGTCCTGCCTGAGAGCTTCCTGGATGGATTCGGTTGGCCACAATGGGAAACAGATGCTGGACGAGGTGAAGCATTTGTCTCATTCAGAGGATTCTTCATATATTCATAATTCAATCCATTCAGTAGGAATGAGTTTCTACAAAAAATATTTTATTGTGAAATATTTTAGTAGTTGTTCTTTAAATCAATGGTTTCTTCACATATTAGATCAGTGCAGGGAAATAATCGTTCTTTTGAGGTTTTAGGGTACTGTATATACTCAAGTATAAGCCTAGTTTTTCAGCCCACTTTTTGGGCTGAAAAAAGCCGCCTCGGCTTATACTCGAGTCAGTGAAAAATTTGCCCGAAATGGAGGAGAAAAAGGGGCGGGGCCATGCCGCTGGGTGACACTCGTGAATGGCCCAGTGCCCCTGTGAGTTTCCCCTCCCTCTGTGTCAGTTTGCCGCGCAGCGCGCACCGCACCATCCCCCCTCCTCACGTTCTAATGTAATGCAGGGCTGTCTTACGATTCCCCTTCCTCCCCCTCCTGCCGCTCTGCAACGATGTCCCACCTCCTCCTTGTTATGGCAAGCAGCCACATAGCGATGTCCCACCTCCTCTGGTACAGTGATCCAATGATAGGAATCACTGTGCCGTGTGTCATAGGAGGCGGGACATCGCTCCCGCGGCTGCACGGGACATCATCATCACAGCGGGACATCAGCATCATGAGGTGAGTGAAGTATTTCATTGAATACACCGCTAGTTTACTGTTTTTCTTTGAAATAAATATTCAAAAACATTATTGGTATCTATTTTTATTTTTGAAATTTACCGGAAGCTGCTGCATTTCCCACCCTAGGCTTATACTCGAGTCAATAACTTTTCCAGTTTTTTGTGGTAAAATTAGGTGCCTCGGCTTATATTCGGGTCGGCCTATACTCGAGTATGTACGGTAGATTAATATTGCTGATGTTTCTGTGTGTCCCAGTAAGTAAAGCTTTCTAGTTATCTAATCTTTCACCAGATATTAATATAAGCCTGAACACAGTCACAATTTGACTGGGTAGGCCTTAGAAAGAAAAGAATCACATGTTTAATACAAATAGAAATGTCCAGTGTTCACTGCTAAGTATAATTTGAATACAGATCTTCTTCACTCAATATTTGTAAAACAAGAGCCTCAAAGAGAATCAGGTAATAATATTTAAAAGATTCTCAATTAATTATGCCATTAATATATACCCTGAAAAAGATAATTTTTAGTCTGTAATCCTTATTCTTTGAAGGGATAAAGGGGAAAATAAATGTTTAGAATGCAATCCTTACCCCATTGGATAGTTTGGAACTTCTAAATGAATACTTTCAGCATTACTTTGAGATTGAAATTCTGAGGCCTGACCCAATGCACTCAGTGGAATGGAACTTTAGAGGAAAGTGCAGTACTAATAAGGACCTTCACATATACTGCAGTAACAAAATTATGTTCATTATTGATGTATATTCAGTAAAATCCATTAGTATTATAAATTTCTGGTATAATTACCTGTTGCATATAGTTTTGGAATGTCTCCTCAGCAAGAAATGTAGAAAACAAGACAATGCAAATATTAGGTGCTCCAGCCATGAGATCCTAGCTAAGACTCTGTCAATCACAGGACAGATTGAAAACTGAATGGCAGTAATTAGTGGAATTACAGGCAGAAGAATTAATTTTGTCTTGTCCACCTTCCCAGAAGAGAAGCACAGAAGGGGCTGGTGGCATCATTTTAAATGGCTAGGCAGTGCAAAAACATGATGGTATTTTTTTTTCATCTAAGTCAATATTCATTTATTGATTCTATCCAATTTCCACATTTATCTAAGACAATTGTTCCACAAGTCAACATCTCACTCTGTCAGCAGTGTGACTGAGATCAGTTATCAAATTTGTAAAGACCAAATTCCCTGACCATTCTCCTATGTAAGGGTTGCAGAAATCAATGATTACTATAGATGGTTGCCACATAATTTTGATGTAATGTCTAATGTAGAGAACTAAGATCTTTCCTTGAAAAACAGATTAAAGGGGGAGGGGGGACTTTGTTTGTTTGAAGGAAATGTGAGTATAAAACTCTGAAAAGCTTAAAACTGGGAAGGAATTTTTAAAAAATACCTTGGAGATATTCCTATTACCAGGAGGCAAAGTGGACTACTTTGAGTTGCAAAAATCATCTGAGACTTTTTAAAAGACTAAGGAAGATACACATTTGTTAGTATATGAATTTAGCAGATCAAAGATCATCTCTTCAGAGGCAAGCAATCTAAATGAGCAGGAATAGATATGTTATGAATATGTATTAGAGAGGGAAACAAACAATAATGTATACAGAGCGAGACAGAGACAGAGAGAGAAAAAGAGAGAGAGAGAGAAACAGACACACTCACACATATAGTCTGTCAAATAATGCTACTGATCTGTAACAAAGTATTATTGATGTGAATACAACCTGCATTAATCTATACAACAGTACAATGTTTATTTGTTTGCCTGTTTGTACTCTCAAAGCCCAAAAATTGCGTTATACCAAAATTTGAATCAAGCTTGAATCTAACTTAAAGAATGCATAAAGATTCCAAAACCCATTACTCTCTGTGAAATTAAAATGCCCTTTATTTGCAAAGTCATGCCAATTTTAGAATGCCCGCAGTCACTTGAGTGTGATTTCTAACGCTCCATGCCAGCTTCCCACAAGCAAAGTCAATGGGGAAGCCAAGAGGAAGTTAGAAGTTTCTCCTGCTGCCTCTGTTTTTTTATTCTATTGTGGTCTCTTTAGATAAGTAAATTTTGAGTTATTATTGAAGTTCATTTGCCACTGGAATTATTTCTCTATTTATGATCATGGTACCATCCAGCATTGGATTTTTAAAAATGGTCAACTGAAGATTTAATTTTATTTCTGGTCACGTCAGACTGCACTACGTTTTTCTCAAAGGATGACCCAATGAGTCACAAGGTTATCAAATAGACTAATAACAATGATAGAATACATCCATATATTGAAAATATGGAAATTCTTCATATTTTGGATCATAATTTTAAAGGTACCAGAGATATCATTTCCACTTCTTAAAAGTTATCCACAAAGTTTGCAGATTGTAACCCCTGGAAAAACTAATGTGGTGAACACAGTAGCCACTGAACCAAAAACACAAAATTATTTTTGCCATAGAACAATTTTTCCTTGAAAACACAGCCCTTAATCAAATTCCATAGATTAGCCCATCCTATCCAAGTGTTGGCATTTTAAAATTCAGGGGCTTTTTAGCTAGTCTGAAAAAGCAGGTGCAAGAGCAGTTGTCCAAAATATGTAAGGAAAAATAATCTAATAATATGTTCTACTACCACAAAATCAAAACATTTTGACATTAAGAAAAAAGAAGCAATAACAAGGGTAATTCATAATATACAATACATAGTGGATAAACATGAAAGACACTTCAAAGTCACAAGCTAGGAGACAGCACAGCAGGGAAAGGAAAAGAGAAAAAATATCTATTAAATACCAACTTCCATGTGATTTAATTCAAATCAATAGTAAACATATGTGTGTACACATATACATGCACTTGCATGTGTGTGTGCACGCACATGCACACTTTTAAACACATTACATCAATTTGAGCCAGAATGAATGAATTAATGTCGCCTCCCAGCTCCCACCAAAATAAGATTTCTTGTCTAACTCTGGATGCCTGGTCTTATGCAATATGACAGTGATCCAGAGGTGGGTTGCTACCAGTTTGCACCAGTTTGGGCAAACCGGTAGTGGAATGTTGGCCTGGGTCGCAGAACCGGCAGTGACCCTGGCTGGCCACACCTCCGAACCAGTTCCTCGGTCACCACTGCCATTGGCGGCATGTTTTTTAATGTTCTGCGCATGCACAGAACTATTTACAGGCAACTGTGCACATGTGAAGCATGCATGAAGTGAACTGGCAGTAACACTGGCAGCAACGCACCCCTGCAATGACCTAATACCCATGAAAGGAAAGATAACCAACATATATTCTAAATAGCAATAGCAGTTAGACTTATATACCGCTTCATAGGGCTTTCAGCCCTCTCTAAGTGGTTTACAGAGTCAGCATATTGCCCCCACAGTCTGGGTCCTTATTTCACCCACCTCAGAAGGATGGAAGGCTGAGTCAATCTTGAGCCGGTGAGGTTTGAACCACCGAACTGCAGATAGCAGTCAGCTGAAGTGGCCTGCAGTACTGCACTCTAACCACTGTGCCACCTCGGCTCTCTTAAATGCACTCAGTTTGATGTATTATATGGTTGTGTGATCTTCATGGCAGAATTTAAAACATAATTTAAGCATTTTCCTCAATCCTTTGGGTATATTGGCTCAATGCATACTAATTCTGTAATAAACAAAGAACTATAAGCTAGAAACCAGATCTTTTAATACAGGAAAACATGGTTCATCTAACACCGTTGCTGTAATACAATGTGGCACAGGAAAAATCTTTGTAGATGGAATGAAATATTCTGCCTCTTTCATTACATTTCTAAATTCCTGCTTCAGCCCCCTAAACAAAAGAGACATTAATGCCTGAGTAAACAATGCTCCCTGTTGATATAAAAATACCATAGTTGACCACCTTCCAAAATTGACCACCTCCATAAATTGACCTAATTTTCATAGACCAGACATACACTATATGTACACAATAGAAAGCCAACCTTTCTATACTAACCACCTCTGTAAGTTGTAACTTGAGCAACTGGACCTTGACACAGTGTAGAGGGTGTCAAATTTTTCAACTTTCCATTTCCAAACATTAGGGGTGCTCAAAAATTGTGACATGCCTTGGGGATTGTAAACACATTTTGGTTACTTTAATATAATTTAGATGTACTTGGTAAGTAACTACATAAATATCATAACCTTTCAACATTTTGTTTGTTTCATTAATTTACTCTCTGTAACTTAATCAGTTGAATCCAGTCTGCACCAAGAAAAGTGAAATGCAGAATTGGTAGCAATGAATTTCTTTCAAGAAGACTATCAAAGAATACAGTATTTTTGACTATGGCAGAAAAGATGACGACACTGATGAGTGTGGAGTCTTTTTCAAGAGGATGCCTGACAGGAGCCTCAATATGAGGGATGAAGTGACAAATGTAAGAGTGGAAAACTTTCTAAAGAACATTTCACAGTTCTGCTGTGTGCTAGCTTAACTGGAGGGAAGCTAAAACCTTTGGTGATTGGTAAAGCGGCGAAATCGCGCTCATTCAACAACCTGCATCCCAAAGACCTTTCCGTCAATGGGGAATATAACAAATCTGCATAGATGACTGATGCCTTATTTGAGGCGTAGATAAGAGGTATTGACCGAAAAATGAAGAAGAAATGGTCCATTCTCCTTGTAGTGGAGAATTGTCCTAGCCATCCCCAAGTGAATAATCTTACAAACGTGAAACTAACATTTTTGCCTCCAAACATTATATCAAAAATTCAACCTCTCAACCAAGGTATAACCAAAACATTCAAAATGCAATACCTAGCCCAGTTTCTGCAATGTGTCATTGCTAAAATGCAAACCTAGGGTCCATCTGCAGAAGCAAAACCCTAACCAACCCAATGGAAAAATGCTGGAAGCCATCTATGAAACAGAAGAATTAAGTGTAGAGCAGTGTTTCTCAACCTTGGCAACTTGAAGATGTCTGGACTTCAACTCCCAGAATTCCCCAGCCAGCGAATGAGCTGGGGAATTCTGGGAGTAGAAGTTCAGACATCTTCAAGTTGCCAAGGTTGAGAAACACTGGTGTAGAGGACTCAGAAAGTGCAGATTTTCATTTACTATGGAAAAATGCCCAGGTATGCTAAAGTGATATAGCCAGCATTGAGTGTTTTCTCCATTTACCTTCATAAAATAAATAAGAAACAGACTAAAATTGACTCTCTTTCTTTTTTCAGAAAAAATGATCAAATGCTGAGAAAGCAATACATATGTAAATGTGTTGATTTTGTATGATATAGTATTGTATGAATGATTTCCCCATGCTTTCCCTGTGTTTTTGTATGACATTCACTAATAAAAGCTGTACAATAAAATGAGGCTATGTACGTATAAGCACAGTTGTTCCATATGTTGACCATCTCCGTTTGTTGACCACTTTCCCTCAGTCCCTTGGGTGGTCAACTTTCAGAGGTTTTCCTGTATAATAAAATAATAATTGTTTGCTGTTTAGCAATACCTTAAGTCTGCTGCCTGAGGCAGTCTGTAATATGCCTAACAGGGTGTTGCAGCCCAATGAGCAACACAGGTGAAGCAGAAATGCCAGATCATTGTTAGAAGCAGCTTTAGGAATGACGTCACCTACAAAATCACCAGGTAAAACCTTAACTATGCAAAGTCTTCTCAGAATACTTCAAAAGGGTGCCAGATAGTATTACCTGGCTACCTGAGAGACCGCCTCCTGCCATTTACCTCCCAGAGACCTATAAGATCACACAGACTAGGCCTCCTCCGGATTCCATCTGCCGGTCAATGCCGGCTGGCGACTCCCCGGGGGAGGGCCTTCTCTGTAGCTGCTCCGGCCCTATGGAACGATCTCCCCGTGGAGATCCGGACCCTTACTACTCTTCTGGCCTTCCGCAAAGCGATTAAGACCTGGCTGTTCCGGCAGGCCTGGGGCTGTTGATTTATCCAGCCCCATTCTAAGCTATATAAATGTTGTGAAATTTTAATGTCTGTTCTTTTTAATTTTTTATATGTTCCCCTTTCCTGCTTTATCTGTAAGCCGCCCTGAGTCTCTCGAGAGTGGGCAGCATACAAATCCTAATAAACCTATAAATCTAAACCTATTACACACACATACACACACACACACACACACACACACATTTTGTACTACTCTTTCATCAGGGATAAATCTAGGTAAGACTTGCCTCCACTACTGTATAGCTTCTCCTCTTCACTCCTGCAAACCTTAGTGGTCTAGTATGTCTGAAGAAATCCACATTATTAAATGTTTCTGCACTTTTAATATATTTGTGAACACATAGGAAAAGCCATGCTAAAAATTATATCCCTGTCATCATCCAGTTCAGATCCATCCTTACCACCTCACAATCATCACTAGGAATAAATAGCAACTTTAAGGAAATCATTTCAATAAGAAAAAAAAATGGAGTACACTGTGATTGACTTTATCCCTATGCCAAAAGTCTGATCCCCAGAAACTCATCCTATGAGGCTCATTTTAAAATATTGAAATTTATTCAGGAACTTCACTCAGATTACCCCTCCCCTCTAATGATTTCAGGTCTATAAAATATACTAGACTAAGAACCAGACACTGTGCAGACCTAAAACTACTTTCCTTAGAACAGCTATAGAAAAAGAATCTTGCAGGTAAATGTGCTATTTCTCCTCCCTCTTTTATCCTCATGATAATTGTGGGAAGATCTTCCTTCTGTCCTTCAAGGCTTTATTCAAACATTGGCAGATACTATCTTGCCAATGTTCAATGGCAAAGGAAAAAGCAGCAGTGAGTGGATGTACTTGCAAGTGCAAATCTCCCACCCCTCAAACTGTTTTGCCTGGAGGAATCGGTCAAAAATTCCAGGGTTCTCAGTTGAAAGCGATACCCATTTTTATATGAACCATTTAGATAACGTATTACTGCATATTGTAGCCTTGACTTCCTGTATAAATTATGTTCTAGCTGCAGATATCATTTTTAAAAATACTCCCAGTCTTTATACTCTTGGGGGGCAGGGGAGGTGCATAACTTAGCCTTTTCTGGCTGAATCCCCTCATAAAGTAATGGGAGCCTTTTAGTAGTCATAACAGCACTATTTGGCCATTTTCCTGAAAATTTATCATAATGGAGAATAGTCTTAGCAGTTCAAAGACATTAAGTATCTCATTCACTCAATTCAGAGAAAATTGCAAAGCATCATTGAGTAAAAAAAAATCTTTTATTCAATTTGCAGTGCTTTACTCTTTTTGTCCTTTGGCCATTGCCAACAAAAATAGCCATTTTTAAAAAAGAACATTTTGTTTTAACTTGTAGAAAGCAGCTAAAACCTAGCTTGCTGCATTTTTTAACACTTCAGTCATGATTATATTAATTAATATGATTGTGCATAAATATGTGCTTATGTGGAACATTTCAAACCTTATGAATTTATACCTTCTGAATATAAACTGCCTAATTTCTTTCTTTCCAATTTTTTCAGCATATGAACAAGGGGAAGAGGAAATTATTATCCTAATAACTAATGCCCAAATCAAATGTTAAAACTTTACAAATCACTAAAATGATGCAATCCACTGATATAAGACTTTTCTTAACTGTACAAAAGTCCTAGAATCACTATGGACAGGGAAAGGTTGTCCTTCCAAGATTAAAACAAGGATTAAATGCATGAAAAGGTCTGATGTCTCACCTTGTAACTTTACATCTTTCTTTTGCTAGTTCAATTTTTGTACGGAAGTCGTGTAAATTGCCTGGTCATAGTGTTATCCAGGAGGGGGGGTGAGAAACAGAACAGGAAAAACAAGAAATATTTTTATTAATTATTATGTCATCATCCTATATAAGTAGTGTGTAATCTGAACTTTGAAAGTTGAATTGTAAATATAAATGTGCCAAAAGAGGAAATGATTATTTCCCACATCCTTGGTTATATTAGCTATAGCTGTTTAATACAATTTTATATAATTGCAACATAAATGAAACCAGCTTATTTTCTGGCCCAGCTTTCTTTGATTTTTGGTCTAGCCTGTAATACTTACTTTTGGAATATAGGCTTAGCCCGCCATCTTCAAATTAAATAATAGTTTTCTGTATAAATATGTTGACTAAAAACTATAATTTTATGGTCCAATATATCTAAGGTGGGTCTAAAATGCCAACAATCCATTCAATTCAACCCAATTTCATTTCATTCAATCTTTATTTTAAAAGTTAAATTTGACAATGCATTGCTACTGAGTATACTTGCTATTGAGTATACCTTAGTATTCATTAGAGAATCAAAGAAATTCCCGCTGAGATTTTTTGAGGTTCTTTTTTTTAATTTCTGCAGATTTTCTAGAGTCTCTCTTCTTTTTCTTTTTTCTTTTTGGCTTGATGCCTCTAGAAGTCTGGCCTTTAATTTCCCTCATTCCCATTTCACTGAGAATTCTACAATTCTACAATGTTGTGTCAACCTCTTTAAACAGTACTAGTTTAATGAAACTAACCCTAAAATATGCTAACACCTCCCTGTTCATCAAGGCCACCTTCTGGCTCCCATCTTTTCAACATTCACCATCATTTATTATTAGAAGGTGTGATATTTTATGGCTGTCTGGTTACTATGCATCATCCAAGTATTTATTACTATATCTTGCTATAGTGGTAAAATTTGTCTACATTCTCACAACTATATTGAAAGTGATTACAGAGAGGTATACCTACTAGGAAGTTATTTTTGTGACTCTGTTATTTATCCAAATATTTTTAATGTTTTTAACATTTAACATCAATCAAACATTAATAAAAGGATGCAAGAAATGTAGAATCCAAAATGTGAACAGATGATGGAACCAACATTCACCGAAGGGAAACCAATATTGGTTTTGAGTCCCAGTACATTCAAAGCACATAATATGGACACCAACTGCAGTTATAGTCAGATTTTACCTTTTTTATGTCTGCTGCAGATTGTTCTTGAACTGTAATCTTAGGAAATCTATACCATAAATGTTACACTATCTTTTTTTAAAAAAATAGGGACACCACAAATTCCTCCAAATGAAGAAGTCCACGCAGGATTATTTGCATTACATACTAGGCGCTGATTAGCATAGGCTTCTGAACCTGTAGCCTTAACAGGCTCCCAATATTCCCCCATTTTGGAGAGATGAAAGAATAAATGGGCTAGTTGAGCTTCTGCAGACTTAAAGCACAAATTTCATCCAAGGTACTTTTAAAGAAAAATGAATCTATGAAATTCAGCCACATTCTCCTTAACTTCACACCATCCCTGATAATGGCCTCTGTGGCCCCTCAAACAAAGCAAACAAAGGAAGCCAAAAAAAAAAGTTCATGCCCCATTTTACAGAGAAGTGCACTACATCTCATATTGCTATTTGTTTGCTTACATCTTATGGACAAATTCATTCTTACGGAAGGAGATAAATTCCAAAATAATTGCCATGACGGACAATTCATTTTACTCTTTAATAATTGCTCAGGATGAATTTTTCATTTCCTTTCATACCGTATACTTGATGGGTTAGTCTCAAATATCAACAACAAAAAGAAGGGTAAATTAAATTGCAGGTTTAACTTGCTTAACATGAATTCCCTGATCTGGTAGTCTTATCTGGAGAGCAATCTAGAAGTGTAGATGAAATCCTTCCCCAACTCTTAAGTGGGCTTTTTTTAAGTGGACTATTTTTTAAAATAAATGTTCATCAAGAAATTCCATTTTTATGAAGGAGAATCCACATCGCGACGTTACAACATGCGGTCTCAATAATTTGAGATTGCTGTTGATACTTTTGCCTCGGGGGGGGGGGGGTCCATTGAGACCTAAACCATCCTGTAGAGATGGTGATCAGGAAGACAAAGACTTGCTGGTCTCGGGGATATCGCAAAATCCCTGATAGACCTAAGGGAAGTGCTTCAAGCCCACGGTTAACAGGCAGCCCCTAGGCTGATAAAGTCAGGATGCTCTGGAAGGAAGGAAGTGAAAAGAGAAAGTGAGTCCATCTGGTGAGGTACTTTTTCTATTTTGCTAAAGACTGCCCAAAGAAATGTTTCCTTAAAGCCAAATTGATCTTTAAACAAAAGAACTGAGCAGCAAAAACAATACTAATGGGATCGCTGTGGAAAGTTTTTTTCCTTTGTCATTGTAACTATTTTTTGTCGATTGAAATGTCTGTCACGTTCTCCATTTCTCCTCTTAAAGTGAATGGATTGATTTTTTTCTTCTGCTTCTTGTTGCTTTATTTTATGACTTCTGGATTAAAATCGTCCTTTTTATTTTAACAATTCTTCCTACTACTTATTAAATCACACTAAAAGAAATCTAAATAACTTTGTTTCCTACAGAAGGTGAAAATTAACTGCCAGTTGGATTTTTTAAAAAACAATGTATCTCTTTATTTGACTTCACTATCTTTGCAGCTGAAGGGTTTGCAACTTGTTTACAGAAACTGATAAAAAACCAAGGGCACTAACTGTTTTCACAGGTGCCTCTGAGAACTATTTTGGGAGAGAGAGAGAGAGAGAGAGAGAGAGAGAGAGAGAGAGAGAGAGAGAGAGAAAGACAGAAAGAAAGAAAGAAAGAAAGAAAGAAACACAGAAAAAGAAAGGGAGAACAGAACCCTTCCCCTTTGAAGAGCATAAAAGAACTTGTGTTTAAGTCAACTTAAAATAAAAGCTAAGAGAGGCCTGGAAGACTGGACTGGCAGTCATTATTGGTTTTTTTCTTTTTCCTTCTCTCTTCTGTTTTGGAAACATGGGTCAATACTTAGATGAGGAAACTTTAACATTCCAAAATATCTTGGCTGGAATTCAAAATCTATCGGAAGGATATGGAAGAACTGAGAAGAAGCTGGAAAGACTAGTCTTCCTCACAGCAAAAGATGATGGGGTTGGAGTCCCCAAAACTAAAGGGGAGAATGAAGATATAGAAGATAAAGATAAGACAATAGATGAATTTAATAATGGAGCAAATGTGGGTGAAAATGGAAAGGGAATGTGGAAAAGGGAATTCGACGAATTGGAGCTCTACCCCACATTGCAGGACACAGAAGAGAAAAAAATACTAATGATGATAGACATAAGAAGAGAAATTTTTTCAGAAGCAAGATTGACAAACAAAGACAAGTTAACTTTAGTAGCAACTGGTGGACAAGGAGATCATCTGAGAGACCCTTCAAGCAACAAAGTGCAGAGAGAAGCCTATAAAAACTTATAAAGGAGACAAAAAGAAGACTGACTCCACAATTGGCAAGAGAGATAAGAGTGTTTTGTTCCTAGAAAGATACAGGTTGACAATGAAAGTTGGTAATAAAAATTAGTGTTTTTTATTATTGGTGGTTAATAAGTAGGAACTTTGTAACTCCTAGATTATTTTAGATTGTTATTAAATGTTTACTCACTAACAATTAATTAACCATAAATAATAATAATGAAATGATAATGGATACAGCATAATGATATATACATGTATTGACAATTTAGTAAAAGAAATTTGGATTTAAATTGTAAATTGTGACTTGGGAAAAAGACCTATAAATTTTATTAACAAATTTTTATTTAGATCTTGTTATAAAGGTGTAAGGGTTTTTTTGTGGGGGGTGGGGGCCCTGATGAGAGGAGATGTGGCATAAATAGTAAATGATTTTTAGCCAATTATAATAACAAGGAAATGTTAATGGTCATTGTTTAACAATATATACATGCTATGGTATTGGCTAAAGTAACTTAGATATAAATGTTAGTCAGTGAGTTGGAAAAAAGGGGGGAGGCTTAAAAATGTTATCTATTGACTTTTACTTAAAAGATGCTATAAAGGTGTAATGTTATTGGACGATTTTTTTGAAATAGCTAATGAATGCCATTATGTGGTTGTGTCTTTAAGTATGAATGATTTGAGGTAAAAGCATGTTCAAATAATTGTAGTCAAATGAGAATTGTGGTACATTGATAGTAAGATATATAAATATTTTTGACTTAAAATGTATAATCTAATATGAACTATAAGTAATGACTGTGCACAAAAGTTATCTGTAACCAATCGACACGCTTTCTACAAGATGTAATGAAGGAGGATTCTTTTTGTGTGTGTGTTTTTGTTTAATTAAAATAAAAAAATTCAAAAAAAAGAAATTCCATTTTTATTTTGACAACTGTATTTCTGATTTACTTTATTTTTTAAAAAATGTCTTAAAAGGAAACATTAACTAAGAACAAAATAGTTGCAAATGTGCTACTTCTGCATTACAGATGTATCAAAAGTAAAACTCCCATTTCTGGCTCCAGATGGAGCCTTCCATTTTCTTAAGCTATGGCAACCCCCCCCCCCGGCCCCCCAGGTCTTGCTGACATTAGTAGAATTTCACTGGTGTGGTTAAATGCAGTATTAGCAGAAGAGCAAAGGATGACAGAGCGAGAAAAATATGCTTGAAGTTACTTAAAAGCCTGCAACTATATTTAATGCAGAATGCTGTCAAAGCCTTTTTAATTATGCCTGCACTGGAAATTTAAATGGATTCAAAAAGATGCATTAAAGACAAGCTGTAATCGTTAATTTCGCTGCCTCATACCTCCAAGTTCCAGTTGAAGATCTAAACAAATCAAGTAATATAAAAATGTAATCCTGAGCCAGTTTTTGGATGGAGGCATTTTTAAATATGCATAGCCCTTAACAAAGCCATCCCAAATGGTTAATTTGTCTGCAGTGTATCTTTACTCATTGAGGCCCTCCCTGGAGGTTACTAAAGTTAGGTAACTAGCCTTCTATTTATGGTTGGGGGAGGCTATCTTGCTAGATTATAAAGTCTTTTCTGAAGCTTAAAGGCGACCCTTCCTTTTCTCCCTTCTTTCCCATTTGGACTGGGGGGACTTTCTCTGAAGAAAACTATCGATGAAGACTGAGTGATGCTGCTGGGAGGAGGCTGGGTTGAGCTGATGTAATAGGAAAACTTGCATCCAAATGGGAAAAGAGAATCATGGTAGACAATTTGGATCTCATGTTCTGAATCTTGCTTATGAGACCTCTTTGGAATAGTTTAAAATCCCAGTCCAGACAGTGTGTCAAACCCTGCTTCTTTCTCCTGCTACATATGTGAGACAACCATATTATATGGAAATGGGTGATTATTTAAAACATACGCAATCTCTTTAAATGAAGACATTAGTCAACACATACCAAGCTCTTTTTCTGCACCTTTTACAGCCTTGAGTGCATTTGCAGGAAGCTATTAATTTTACCCACCCCAAAACTCAACCCTCTTATATTTTTATGGCAGTGTAAAAAGGTTGGCCTTTCCATGACATCATGGAAATGCTCATGTGGAGGAATAGGCTGGAAGAATGCTGGGTATGTGTGCCATATTTTAAATATTTTGTAGAAAAAAAATTAACTCAATAAACAATGGTAAATTTCAACATCTCTTGTCATGGGTATTCTTACTGCTTGTAGGGCCCAATTCCCCCCTCCTCCAAGAGAGACCATTTTAAAAAGCCACTTTTTATTCACAATCTTGTTTTATTCACATCCAATGCAGCCACATTCCGTTGCAAGTGTATAGTATCCCTATTTCTTTTTTCTGCAGGAAAAATGTGGAAGACATTTCTAGTGATAGGAATTTTTCTTTAAAATGTGATACAGATTCCTAAAGACAAAACTGCTCCCAGACAGAACCAAATATCATTTTTTCTAAAGAATGGGTGACCAAATCCCGAGTTTATACCTAGTGGATTGAATGTTTAACATTAGGACCTTTCCAGTATATGTTACCAATGGTTCCTGGGAAATTTTAAAATTGAAAAAAAAATCTGTGCCATTAGGCTGTTTTTTAAGATATGGACAAAGGCCTGTCACACTTAGAATTTATGCATACTAATAATTAGAATGTGAACTAAGTAAATTCAGATATATTTTAGAGTATTCTAGTGGAAAATAAAATTAAATATAAGCCAAGTATATTTTAAATGCCACGAACACTATCCATATATTATAAGTTGAATTCTGACTTATTTATACTTGGAAACCCACTGATATCAATGGAATTTAAGTGAATTTCATTAAATTGTGTATTTTTCAATAGTGCTCTTTTCTATCCCTTTGTTTTGCTTTCCTTTGATACTCTCAGTATCAAAGTATTTTTCTCTTTCAGGGGAGAGAGAATTTTGAAATTGTACATACAGTATATTCATATCCACTTGAGAAAAAGCATCCATAAAAGAGACCTAAAACAAGATGGATCAATGACATCAGCAAGTATTGTTGATCCAATTGGCAAAAGAAAGCTCAGAACCGTATTGGTTGGAAACATGCGGAGGAGGCCTTCATCTTGCAATGAATAGACAATGGCTAATATGATGTTGGTGGAGAGGGGGGTAGGGTGGAAAATGGGTTAATTAATTAATTAGTGAAACTAATTTCACAATTTCATGCAATCATTGAGTTATTCCTCTTTTATTAAATATTCTACTTCATCAGGGGCTCTATAAATTTTTCCTTGAACCCAAAGTGTGTATTGGGTTAATTAATCCTTCTCTTTAGGCCTTAGATTCCTATTCTCGGGATTCTTTCCTAAGGAGGCATACAGGGTATTCCTTCTCCAAGAACTGCGACCCTCTGAGGTTGGTTGAGCTGTAAGATAGGGCCTAGCTCAAAGGGGGGAAGATAGATTTGAAATTGACTCTTCTTAGTTCTCAGCCAACTTCTTAAACTGTAGCCTTTCAATATTAAGTAAACATTTTAAATTATTATGTATCAGTGATGTACACAATCTACACATCAAGATTTATTTGCTCTCCATTTCAAACATATTTTCTCCTGAATATGAATTGGCATGAGAAGACTACTTTCCACCGCTGTTATTGTTGGTGGGTAAAAATTCAAAAGGCCTCAAATTTGTTCTTGGAAATTTCCACGTTAGGCTGCAAAAACCATGTCTCTAACACTTTGGAGAGCTAACGCTGTCAGCAAACAGATGAACTGGTCTGATTTGATCCAGGTCAGCTTTCTGTCCAATGATTTCTATCCATGGAAGTGCCTCTGCCAGCACAGCATGACTTCCCTCTGCAGCCCATGACGTAGCCCATGAAATATTGCCTAGAGAGGTGGACAACCTCCAAAGAAGACCAAGTGGGTCTGGGAGGCTGCAGGGAGGAAAGCAGATGTTCACTTATACTACATAGGATGTAGCCTGTAATTTCCTATACTCCTCTTTGTTAGAACTACTTCAAAATGTTGCTGCAAATAATTGAGGAAAACATAATAAGTGATCTTCTGTGAGCAAGACAGCCTGGTATAGTATACTTATACCAGTGATATACCAGCCGCCCTGAATCTCTTGAGAGTGGGCGGCATACAAACCCCATAAATAAATATACTTATACATTCTTCAAGCATTGTGTTTTGTGATTGCTCCAAAGAAGGAAAGTTATTCATATTTGTCACACTGATAGTTTGCCCTTCTGTTTCATGCTCTTTTTGCATCACACAACTTCTCATTCTCCTCCATCATCTCCAAAAGTTCTACATCTTCTGCAAAGTTTCTTTTAACCCTCAAAGCAAATTTGGAAGAATGTAGGCATGGATTTTCTGAAATGCTGTCAATAAAACAGTTGTGTTGAATGCAACTGATAAAAGTCACTGCATTTCAAACAACTTTTCAAAGAACATAATTGAAATACAACATTAATTAAACTTGAGAAAGGGAAAAACATAAGAAATAAACTTGTGCAATTTATATGAATTAAGGGAAGCAAGGATGTTGCCATATTTCATAAAATGTGAGGGTGTGCTAGGGACTTGATAGTGTTAGAAGACATTACGACTGTGCCATTATTTTTGTTGTTTCAAGACCACATATCCAAAGACTGGTACTGTGTGAAAACAAACACATTGAATTTTTTAAATGACTGAACATACATAACAACAACAACCACCACAAGCACTCTGGGTGCAACCCCAAAGTACGTATTGGATACCATTGGCATTAGCGTTGCAAAATCTCCATCAGATAACATCTACCTATCCCAAGTCCTTGGGAAAGACTCAACAGATGGATAAAAATGCCAAATCTAGTGTAACCATCCAGCTGATTTGCAACCAATCATAATAATATGTTCAAATAACCTTCTGAAAAAAATGAAGCAAATTTTAAGCTATTTCAAACTGATTTTGCATTTCAGCCACATATTCTTTAAGAAGCAATGTTATCAAATTAATGTGCGCTAGGCAACTAAAGCATATTGCCCAAGTAAAACTTAGAAAGTGATGTTCCAAGGCTCTTGGGGCAATTGAAAAGTTTGAAAGCATGATTTCTGCCAGAAGAATTCATCCAGAGAAAGCTTATCAAACCCTCACTGCAAATCAGTAATCAGAGGGGACGCGCCAATTAAATGTTGTCCTCCTTGATCTGCAGCTAATGAACGACTTGGTTGATCTGCTGCTGAGCCCCTGGAGAATGGCCCCAGGTTCCTCCTCTAGCAGCCTGGTGGGGAGGGAGTCCAGGTCCTGGTCCATGAATGCAGAAGCGGCTTGCCAGCAAGGCTCCGTTTGGAATGCTTCCTTGTCCCCCTTCCCCATGGGAGCAATAAACAAACAGAAAAATAGGCTCTGAGTGCTTTTCGGCAACTGCCCGGGCCACCTGCTACTCCCCAAGCAGCCTCTAGCCCGGGATCATGGGGAAGAGTCAGAGGCCAGGCTGAATGGTCATCAGCTTTATAAATATCCCTTCCACAGCTGCTGAAGCGGAGGTGTCAGGCTGACAAGCAAGAGAGAGAAATGTGGGCACATCTTGTAATATTACGGAGACTGCTTAGATCGCTGTCTAGGATTACACGCATGCATGCACACTATATTTTACAACTTTCCTCTCGGGCTGTGAAAGCTTTTCAGATGTTTGAGGACAATTTGTCATAGACAGCCATTATGCATTCATCAGGGGTTAACAAAACTGGCTGTTTATAAAGATTAAACCGCAGGCCACAAAAAAAAAAAAAAAGAAAGAAAAGAAAGAAAGAAAAGAAAAAGGACAACATGGTCAAACTACTGAGCCAGCTCACCGTTCCAATTATTTAATGGTTAAAATTGCCCCCCTCCTGACCGAGTAATGGAACAACCAAGCTCAGCTAAAAAGCATTCTGTCCTCACAGCAGTTATTGCATTTGGCTCGGGAGGGGAAAGTGGCTGGCCACTCCACCCATTCCCAAGAACCTACAGAGAGACAAAAGATTCTTCTCCTTCAACAAATCATAAAATGCAAACGTTCTGGAGCTTGGTTGAGCCCAAGAACTTTGCAAACTTTGTAAGCCATCTTCCAAAGAGCCCTATTGTGGCTCTGCCTGAAATGCTTACTCCCCTGGAAGAATAGATACTTTTGCCTGTATGACTTTGTTTCTGTTTTTTTTTCTGATTGTCTCAACAGAAACATCAACTATTGTTGATGGGAACTCCTGAAATAAATATGACTAGAAGTGCATCCTAAAACAAGCCAATGATACAATCCACAATAATTGCATAAAAAGTGAGGTCATCAGTATTAAGCAAGATAATAGAATCAAGTTAGTTCAATTTTGGTTTTAAAAAAATACATTAAATGTTATCTTTCCATTTTCCATATGTGGAGACATCCCAAAATATCACTACCCATCAAGATGCACAGATGGTCTTAGCAATTTGCCAGCCTTTTCCTATTAATAATTTCTTTGTGTTAAAGTTCCATATAAAGCCTAGAAGATTGTTATCAGAAAATAAGAAATTTGCTTAGATCACTTTTGAGTGGGGATTTTTAAAAAAGGAAACTATTTGTCACTATGCTCCTTAGTATTATTAACTGAAAATATATTGGATTCTTTCATTATGAAAAACTGAATCAGTTTCCTGCCAAATTAGGATATATTAAATGGTGTGATGAATGTTTTGCTGCCTTAATTGTGGAGGAAGTGTAATTAAGAAAAGAATTAAAAAACATACTCAAATGCAACTGCAATCTAACAAAAATATAGAGATATTTTTGCTGCAGTTTCTGAGGAACTGTAGTACATTTCCTAGTATGTATGTATGTATGTATCTATGTATGTATCTATGTATGTATGTATAACCCTGTCTCTGCCTGTGCATACATGCAGATCGATTAGGACATTTACCACACTTCGCCAGAAACCTCTATATTTTTGTTACCGTAGATTGAAACTGCATTTGAGTATGTTCTTTTCTTCTAATTCTTTTCTTAATTACACTTCCTCTGCAATTAAAGCACCAAAAGGCGTCCATCACCCGTTTAATTAATAAATACAAATTCTACTGTGAAGTAAACCAAGATAAGGTAAAGTAAGGAGGAGCGAATAAAGAAGGCCTCTGTAATGCTCCACCACAGTCGAAGCTTTCTTTCCTTCGGCTGCGGCGCTCGAAGAACTAAACCCAAAGAGCTCTTTATGCCGGATTGACTCTATTTCAGTGGGAAAGCGAAGGGAAAAAAGAGGGAGCCCCGCCGAGGGACCCTTTCCAGGGGAATCGGCCCTTCTTTCTTCTCTACGGGTGTCTATTGGAAGAACGGCTCGCAAAGATTCGTCGCTTGAGACCGGGCCCAGATACACTGGAGTCTCGGGGGCAGACTTCTCAGCTAAACTTGGGGACGCATGTAAAGAAAGGGCTGAGGAGGGGAGAGTCACACTTTATGGAACCCCCGTGGAAACCCCGCGACGTGTCTCAGCACCTTAGGAAAGATCAAAGGGCGCCTTCCCTGATTTAAAGGGTCTGGCTGTGCGGCTAAGAGTAATGAAGCCAGGCTTTGCAGCACTCCAGCGATGGCTGGGAGACGTGTTGAAACGCGATAAATCAGGAGAGCCGAGGTGTCGGGTGTCCCCGACCCCCAGAACAGGGAGCCGTTTTCTTGCGAGGAGCCCTCTACGAGAGCGCTGCTCTCGTAGTTTTTCCCCTACTCAAGTCCGTAGCATCGCAGCTTATGCTCGTAGTCTGAGCGGAAGAAAACGTGCCGATAAAAAAAAAATTATCAAAATTTTAGTACCCGCCTATTGAATGGCTCTCGTGAACCCTAGGAATTCAGTTGCGCGTTGGGAGGGATGCGATTCACGGCTACCCTAAGAGCTGTGACATTTCTTCCGTTGTATTTAGAAAAATTATTGAGAAATTGTATGGGCTATGGCCGCCAATCTTACATAAGTAATTCTCTAGACGACCAACTGTAGTCAATAATAATAATAATAATAATAATAATAATAATAATAATAAGAAGAAGAAGAAGAAGAAGAAGAAGGAGAAGGAGAAGGAGAAGGAGAAGGAGAAGGAGAAGGAGAAGGAGAAGGAGAAGGAGAAGGAGAAGGAGAAGGAGAAGGAGAAGGAGAAGAAGAAGAAGAAGAAGAAGAAGAAGAAGAAGAAGAAGAAGAAGAAGAAACATCCGGCCTTCGAGGCGACCAACCATAATAATAATTATCTCTGTAAACAAAACAACTGCTGATAAGACAACTGCCTGCTGTTTACGTCGAGAGGTTCACGGCCTGTGTTCTGCGGTCGAGGCCGGCCAGCGTTTCTGACTAAAGCGAACCCTCCTGGGCAGGAGCAGCCGCCCTGCAAGCTGAAGGCGCCTCGCTTTTGGAAGACCTTCGGGCGCTTCCATTCCACTTAACGCAGCCGCCGGCCGGTCAACTTCTCCGGGGAGATGCAGAGCACCAGAACCCGGGAAAAGCTGTTTTTCTCCGTCCAGCCTGATTCCAAAAGTGCCTTGGATCTGAAAAGAAACCAGAACAACCAGCCCAGGGATCTTCGGGGAAAGAGGGGTTTTTTTACACCACCACCCCCCAAGGTCGAAAATCCCTTCCAGGTGCTTCTGGGGTGGGGGCACAGTACGAAGTTATGGAGGGCCAACTCATTACCCTGGCGGCTTTTGCTTCAAATATACTTTTCAGTTGGAATCCGACTACGGAGTTAGAAATCCTCTTATATGCGAAGAGTTTTGGACGTGTTAGATCGCGAAGAAAAGGCCTGGAGGAGGCGAATGCAGGGAAACCTGGGGAAAACAGGCAACTGTAAGAGGCCGTCAGGCAATAGGAATGAGGATCTAATATAGAATAACAGTCACTGGCTGGAACACAAGAGAAATCTTGTGTTGCATCAAGTCGAAAGGAAAAAGGAAAGGAGGGAAACAAAAAGGAAAGGAAAGGAAAGGAAAAAAGAAAGGAACAAAGTTCAACTTCCTACCTTTAAATTTCTATTCATTCTCTGAACATTCATAGAATCCCAGATCATTCATGAATGTTCAGTGACGTTCTATTTGCTATTCTAAAGAAATCATTGGCAAAAATAAATAAATCTGGATCACTATTCTCTAAGGAAGGAGGGCTTTTCCACCTCAGATTGAAGTGAGGTTGAAGGTGGCTAACTCTAGTAGACCTGCCCTCGCGGAGCAAAGGCCTTTCGTCCCGTCGACTAGGGGAAAATCGCCGATTGGACTTCTGCGCCAGCCAAGAAGAACCTGTTTTCTTTTGGAGGGAAAATGGAGAGCTCCGGAAACTCCGGATGGTCCCAGAAAGTACCTCGCCCCAATAGCCTATTAGGGGAAGGCCACTCTCTTGAGACTCGGACGCTGCTCGCCGGGCCCTCGAGCCTCGCTCACCTGCCAGATGTTGCAGTCAGGAAGGGAGGCCGTAGTGAGGACTAGAACCTTGCTATTGCCCTGACTAGTCCTTGTTATTCCCGTAGTAGACGGAGGAAGCAAGGCCAAGCTGCCCATCGCTTCCTCTGGCGGCCTTCAAAGCCCTCAACCTCTGGAGTAATAAATAATAAAAGCGCCGCGCACGCGCGCACACACACCCCTCACCAGGCCTGGCTGCTAGGCTCTAGAACCCAACCCACTCAACTGGAGTTCCGCTGGTAGAAGTTTTGGACATGGGGATTGCTTTAAAGGAAGAACGGCGAGGCAGACCAACCGCAGCGGGAATCTATTACTCAAGAGCAGCGCACCCTCAGGGGTGATAGAAGAGGCCAGACTGGACCGCTCCCTCCGAAGCCCAAAGGCGATCAAGACGACGGAACGGATCTCAGGCCGAACTTTTGAGGCGCCTTCGCTTATTAGGCTCCTCTCCCTCCCCAGCATGAAGCTAGAGAAGAGCGTGCAAATTACCTGCCAGGCTTTTTGCTCCAATTTAATTTCTAATAAGTTTCCCATTTTTTAGAATATGTGTATTTGTGTGTGTGTGTCTTAAACCCGTCCTCGTGAAAATTAGAGATGCTGGAAAACCTCAGGTTAACCTGCTTAAAACTGAAAGGGAAAAACATAAGCAGATGCTTAGCCAACAAACTTTTCAAAGCGGACGTTTTTTTCCATCCTTCGAAGGCCTTTTAGAGAAAGAGCGGCTTGAAGACCGCAAAATGAAGAAAACGGCCATCAATCCTCTCCGCATCCCCTAATTCAGGGAACCCTAAGAAACTTTCTTCCGGGAGGGACCTGTGCATTTTCGTTTCGATAAGAATCTCGGGATCATCAATGCGTTATGTTGATGGGGGGGAGAAAGGGACGTTGGGCCTTGGGCAAAGTCCCGCGATCCACTCCCGAGGGTTCATGATCTACTGCCCCACGGGCCTTGCCCGTTGCCAGCTTTGGGGTGTTCGATCCTGCTGGAGGCCACTTTGGCGACCCAACGGTGGCCGCGAAAATGACCCCGAGGTTTGACTGCCACTCTTGGGCGCCTCCTCAGCGCTTGCAATTCAGCGAACCCTGGCAGACTTGGACAACTGCTGGGCACCGCCGTGTCCCCGGCTGAACCTTACCAAAGCTGTAAACGTTCGCCTTGTGGGGCGCTCTTCCCAGAGATCATGCCTGGGGCATTTCCCCGCGCTTCTTCTTTGCCCTTCCTGCCTTCCCAGGCACCAAGTACCGGTGGAAGTGGCCGGCGGCCTTCCCCGAGGTGGGCCCCTTTTAATTCCAGGTGAGGTTTGCCTCGATGCTGGGCTATTCATAGCTAGGGGACGAGCTATTCCTGTCCAGCGGGCGGGCAGGGGCTGCTGGTGGACGCGCATGGAAGGAACCAAGGAAAGAGAAAGGCGCCTCTTTAGAAAACCCCCGGGTCCATTCGCTTGTGCGAGGGGGGGCAAGAAGTCTTCGCACAAGCCTCCCCTCCCCTTTCCATCGATTTGCGCTGTGAGGGACTCAGCGGTCTGGAAAGGGAAGCCAGGGCCCGCCCGCGCAAGCACACCCCAGCTGTCAATGGAAGGGCAACCTCCTGGGTAGCCGGCCTTTAAGCTCTCCCAGATCCAATTTCTCTTAGGGCAACCGGGGCCCTAAGGGCCGGGCACCCGCCGCCTCCCGCCCCGCCTTGCGCCACGCTCACCGGGGTTCAGGTCCAGGCACTGGGCTGGGTCGTCGCCGTCTGGCAGTTGCCCGTCGGGGCTGAGGCTTTCCATGGACAAATCCAGGCCTTTGCCGTCCCAGTCGCGGAGCTTCCTCTTCTTGTGGGAGCCGATCAGGGCCTCCACCGAGAAGGCGTGCGCTCGCGAGCTGAGGGCCACAGCCGAGCGCCTCCTTTCGCTCATCTTAGCCTCACGGCGCGGGTGCCGAAGCCAGACGGCCGCCGCGCCACCGGCCGCCGAGCTGGCAGAGGACGGGTCGGGGCTGGCGGGCCGGGCCGAGACACAAGCAGAGCGGAGAGGCCGTTCCGACGTGAGAGTCCGCCGGCCGCCTGGGCGCTACATGGGTCCCGAGTTGTTGGCTGGCCGAAAGGCACCGCGCAGAGTCAGGCTCTCGGGCTGCGCTTCATCTCTCCCCCCCTCCGATTCCCCCCCCCCTCTCTCCCTCTGATTGATCCAAACTCCTGGGGAACTTTCCCCCTCTTTCCTCCCTCGCCTGGTCCCGGCTGCGAGCGCCCGTCAAGAGTGGCTGCCCAATGGGAAGGTGGCGAATCCGGAGACTGCGGTCGCAGGAGCCAATGAGGAAGGGGCGGGCCAAGCGCCCGGGCTTCCAGGCCGCCCGCGGCCTTAACTCTTGCAGAGCGGGGAGCCGGGCGCCCCCTCCCCTCTGAAAAGGCGGCCAGGGGGCGCCCAGCCTCCACTCCGGCCCAGATGCCTCCTGGCAGCTCGCATAAACCCCCTCCCAAATATGCGAGGCTGCGGGGAGTGAACTCTGCAGCGCCTGTGATCGTAAGCAGAAAAGATTAACAATGTTATACTATCCTTCTGCTCTCCACACACACACACACACACACACCAGCTTATAGGTCGGTCACACATATAAGGAAGAACGGCGTCTTCTCCAAGAAAATTCTTGGAGGGGAAAAAAAGTACCTTTTCTAAAGTCCCTCTCATAAGTGGGAGTTGCCACAATCAGTGCCCTATAACTTAAATCTGTAAATTGACTTTTATGTGTATACACACTGCGCTCCTTTGGTGAAAAGAGCAATTTTGTTAAAATCCAGGCAACCTTCGATTTAGCAGTTTGGAAGATGGGATATGAAAAGAAGCAAATTTACCCTTAGGAAAGACTATAAACATGCATTTACTATACTCCAATACATTTCCTAGATATATGCCTTGTACAATCACGGCAATAAATGTTAAAAAACCATATATACTGCATGTATATTCTTGCATGCTCCTATAGCCGCTTTAACAGGAGCATGTCTCGGATTGTATCACTTCCTTTATTTTATCTATCGCAGTATATAAAATGCGGGAAATGCTTCACGCCCGTTGTCCTGTCGATCGAGCCACATCCACAAAACGATTTATAATGGCCAGAGAACACAGATTAACGATGGAACAAATTAGCAATTTGGACATTTTACCGATTATAGTGGGAGATCGAGACGTTGGGGCTGCGATTTAGTTCTGCGATTTAGTTCTGCGTCAGACCCTGTTCGCTAAGCAATAGGGGTTTAAGTCTGAAATCCTAAAATCAAGGTCCAACTACGCAAATTATTTATCTGTCAAGCTGTGCAGGACTGACTGGGTGAATTCACCACGGCTTGGCTTGTGCCTTGCAGTTGAAAGGCGCTGCTTTTTGTTCAGATTCCCTCTAGGCAAAAGGGCTTCCAGTTGTGATTTTACAGTGTATGTTGCGACTAGAGAAGGCTCCTCCGGAACACGGTGTACAATTTCTAATCCTGATTATCTTTACTTTGACGTTTTATTCATATACCCTGTGGTGCATTCGTTGACTCCCAGAAATAAAGAAACAAGGGAGCAACAAAAGCAGGCGGTTAGTTTTTGCACAGAAGGTGAACGAGCAGATCAAGCGAACCTTCGCTAAGCGAAGCGGATATACCATACCCAGCGGCACGACGGCAACATGTAATGACCACCAAGAGGACGCTGGCGATGCGCTCCGCCGAGAGGCTCAGGGGCCGCCTGGGTGCAGGAGGCAAGAATCCCCCTTCGCCTGCGAACCTCCAAAGGCATCGGAGAACGCGCGTCATCCTTTCGCTACAAGATCTACATGCACACACAAAGAATACACATCCAATGCGTGGAGCCGTTCAAACAGGCAAAAGCCCAGCCGGAGACCAGGTGCTAGAACCCCACCGGCAGGACATTGCCCAGTTCTGGAGCAGTGTGCCGTATTGAACAATCCTAATTCCTCCAGGTTTTATCCCGTTTGCCTCGCTGATTTTGCCTTTGCTGTGTTTCCCAGCACGACTTCTCCCTCTTCCTACCTTGGCGATGCCTAAAAGATGCAAAGGAGGCTGAAGAAGCGTCCAAGAGGCTCCCAAAGACGCCCTTGGCTCAGCCAAAACGGTTTTGTTCTCGTGAGGGAAAGAAACGGAGTCACCACCCCCGATATAGTTTTTTCCCAAAGATTTTACTTTCCATTTTGTTTAATTTTAAAGCCCGTTTAAGCCCCGATACTCCCATCCAGGCTTTCTTTCCTTTAAAATCTTTTGATATTGCTTCTTTATTAAATAGAATATTAATTTCAGGAGAATGTTAAATGCTGCCATCAAGGAACAAAAGCAGCAAGCACGCTTTGAATTTTTGGTGGGTTTTTTTGGGGTGGGATCTTGGTTTAATTTTTTGAACACTTTGGAGTAAATCCTATGGAGTTCAATGAAGCTTGGTTTTAATGATGATTATATTCATCAAGGGAATCCCCCCCCTTATGCATGAAAACTATTAACCAATGGAGTGGCTTCTATGGAACTTCCAATGGAGCTACAGGAGGTATTGTCGTGATAATGGAGGAGGGCTGGAGGGCTCCGGCCTGCAATTCTCTTTGCACTGCACCCTGTTACCTTAAGAGAGGACATCAGATACCTGGCCATCTGTGGCCAAAGGTTCCTGGCAAAACTGCTTCCAAAGAGATGATATGCACCTGGCCACCTACCTTTAGAACAGTGTTTCTCAACCTTGGCAACTTGAAGATGTGCGGACTTCAACTCCCAGAATTCCCCAGCCAGCATTCGCTTCAAGTTGCCAAGGTTGAGAAACACTGCTTTAGAAGAAAGTAGGAAGAGGTCAGATTTTCAGAGAGACAGTTAAGAATAGAATAGAATAACAGAGTTGGAAGGGACCTTGGAGTCCAACCTCCTGCCAAGGCAGGAAACCCTATATACTCTATACCATTTCACACAAAATGCTTATCCAACATCTTCTTAAAAACTTCCAGTGTTGGAGCATTCACAACTTCTGGAAACAAGTTGTTCTACTGAATTTCCATCAGGAAATTTCTCCTCAGTTTTAAGTTGCTTCTCTCCTTGATTAGTCTCTACTGGTTGCTTCTTGTTCTTCAGGTGCTTTGGATTATAGTTTGATTCCCTCTTCTTTGTGGCAGCCCCTCAGATAATGTATCTTGTTTGACACGTAAAGGGAATAAAGGATGCCCAATTAAATTCCCCAGGAGAATTCCAGGGAACATCCCTCTCCCCATTCTGCCTTTCATTTAAGTGCCTTGGACTTCTTTGTTTCAGTTGTTTGCAGACACCATTTAAAATATGTGGAAGATCCTCTCCCCCCCCCAGTCTATTTACCTACCCCTCCTCCTGCTTCAAGACAAAAGGATATCCCATCCCTTCATCAGAGGGGTGACAGAAATGGTTGCCCCCTCCCCCAAGGTAACTAATGAAAGGTGTGCAATTTAGCCAGGGTTATCCTTCAGAGAATGTGCCAGGGCTGCTCATACCCAGGATCAGAGGGCAACCAGCCACACCATTTACCTCCGACCTTCTCTGAAGCCTCGCTGTGGCTAATTTCCCATCTGAAACTCCACTTAATTACTATAAAGCCAGGCAATGTGAATACTGCACGAACCTCCATTCACTTTGTGGGTGTCCTGTTTGGACATCTGGGATTGTCCCTAGATTGGGACAAGGCAATAAACCCAGCTCCAATAGATGGCAGCCTTTAGTCAGGCTGGATTAAATGTTGTTTCTCCTCCCACAGCAACCACATAGGTGTGACCCTTCGCAAACAGAAGGAACCTTTTTGACCCTGATCTGTCACTGATGCCTGCCACTCAAGTATTTCCTCGTCCTAGCTCAGCAACTCCTATGCTTCTGCGTTTCTGTCCAGTGCAGCTCTGAGAGACTGAGACTGAGATCCCAGATCTTTCCTTGACTTCCCCAAGGCCTGACTGGTGGCCCATTTGAGCACATTGGCCTGTCCAGCTCTTGCTTTGCCCTGGCCCAGGTGCTGTGCTTTCTATAATGGGTTGGTATGTGGATTGTGTACCTCCTAGAGGACAGGAAAGATCCGCTCCTAGAGCCCTGGGGACTTGAAGCAGCCATTTGACTATGCTCAGCCTCTGGGGAAGAGAAATTAATTTCTATCTCTGGGGAATGACAGGTATGTCGGTTTCCCCCTGCTGGCTGGTGAAAAGGGACATTCATGAAAACTATAAAAAGCAGGTGCAGCTTTAGAAAACACCACCCACTGACACACACACACACACACACACCGCATACACACATCTCCACCCCCTCAACACAGGTGCTATTAGCCAGCTGTTCTGCTCCCAGCACCTTGAGTGAATAGTTTTGGTCTCTGGCAGAGTCCACACACTCTTGCTGTTCAAATGGGTTGCTGGGTGGGTTTGGGGAGATGCCTGAAAGCAATGGGGAAAAGGCTTAGCAGGACTCTCCAAGGGCTGTTCAGAATATAAAGTGGGGGCTTTTTTTGCTTGAGCATGTGGATCCCAAATCCCTCTGAGGCTAGGAACCTGATCTGAAGGAGTGACGGCCTCCTTCCATAGAAACACCCTTTGGTTGCCTAAAGCATCCCTCGGTTTGGTGTATCATTAGGATAGATGCTTTTTTTGCAACTACAAAATGGAGCTATCCAGTCTACCAGACTCCCCCCCCCACACACACACAGTTTGTACAGCCCCAGTTTCTTTCCAAAAGATTCCCACAAGAAAATTTCTTGGAGGCTTTTTTCTGATTTCTTTAGACAAGATGGGATTTGGGGGGGGTTCTCTTCTCTTGCTCTTTTGCCCCAAATTAAACCTTGTAGTTTTAACCCAACCCCATGCCACTCTCCTTAAAACTGCCATATGTTTGCAATAACATGTGAGCTTTTGTGTCTAGGGACATGATACAAAATATAAAGGCTTTCCCCTATCATTATTCTTTTAGCTAACTATTCATACAAATATGGTTTTTCTTCTCACAAAAGGAAAAAAGTTCAATTGCGTACAAATCCAGGCACCAGACTTCTCTAATTTTTATCAATCAGGTTCTCTGATTCAGCATCAAGCCTGCATGAGCAAAGTCTGCATTTTACCTCCGAGACAACCCAAACCTCCAAAATAGAAAGCTGAGAAAATACTTGAAGATGTTTTTTCTCAAAGGGCTCAATATTTTTGTTTCCGCAAATTCAGAGGAGAACCTTCCAACAATTGTCCAAAATGTAATTGCATTGGAATTGCTAAAAGGACATGGATATTTGTAGAAGAGGATTCAGGGACCAAGTCACTCAGACCCCCTTCGTTAATGTAGCCTCTGTCAATCAAAGGTTACATTTTCTAAGGAGCCAAAATGATCTTCAGATTCATCTCAGGAAATTGTGTTCAATGCAAGCCTGGCTGATTTGCTTCAGCAGCTCTGCATTTTTCCTTGAAAACTGGTCCCCTAGTCTCAAAAACTGGCCCATTAGCTATGACTCTAACCCAGGTAGGTGCTTTCACTTTAGCAGTTTAGCTCACTGAGCAGGTTATGTTCTCTGGTAAAAGATGCTTCCAGTGCTTGACCCGAACTTTTTAGCTTTTTAGTTGATATGGGAGGAAACTTAGATTGTTCTTGACTCCCACCTGAGAACAAGGTCTCCCTGGAGCTTGCATTCCTTTCCAAATCTGTGTGATGAAATGTCACAAGGCCACATCATTCCACTTTCAGCAACTTCCCGGCGTAGGTACCTTGTATTGCTCAGAGTATGACAAAGGCACAAGTAGCAGAACTGAACTCTCCCCCCCCCCTCTCTCTCCCCTAACCCCAATTCAGTTTCTTCTCTGGGACTTGCTTTATCTTCACCAGCGAACCTCAACCTGCAACCCATACACAAAAGGTGTTTCTGAAAGGAGGCTGGCAAATCCCTTTAGGCTTGAAACGTAGATCACCACAACTCTCCGTCTTTCGAGAGGTCAGGGGCCTTTCAGTTCTTCTTGAACTGAATAGCCCAGGGGTCTTCAACCTTGGCAACTTTAAGCCTGGAGGACTTCAACGCCCAGAATTCCCCAGCCAGCAAATCTGGGGATTCTAGGAGTTGAAGTCCGCAAGGCTTAAAGTTGCCAAAGTTGGATACCTCTTGGCTAGCTCACCCTCCCTAGAAGCGATACTTCTCGCGATAAATGAAGGTTTCGGTTCTGTGCGAGGTAGTGGAATTCCGCTCCAGTCCCGGCAGCAATCGCTTCCTCCAAGTCTGGTCCGGCTTCTGCATTGCTCATTCGGCCGACGCGCGGCTTCTCTGCAGCTCTCCCTCTCCCCGCCTCGTCGCCGAATAAGAAAAAGCGCGGAGCGTCTCTTATCCATTTAACTCCGGTGCTTACCGACCGACCCTGCGCTATCTGACGCCATTCACCACGGGGGGGGGGGGGCAGGCCGAAATCAGTTACATCTGCAGCTCTGCCCCCTTCTCTCCGGGTCAAGACCTCTGTTCCTCGGCTGGCAGAGAGAACCAAGGTCGGCCACGCTTTAATTCAGGCGCCCGACAAGAGGAGCAAAGGTGGAAAACGAGAGGCCGGCAGACGCAGCGTTTGCACTTCCTCGGCTGCTTTTTACTGGCAAGAAGCAGGGGAAGAGGCGGCGGAGGCGGGATGGGACAGGCGGGAAACGCCGAGGGAAAATTCTACTTTGCGGCAGGACTCGGAAGATCTTCGGACCGGCTAAAGTTTGCTGCTTTCCGAGGCTCTTGAGCGGCGTCGGGAAAAGAAAATTGGGGTGGGGTGGGGGGCTTCTTAATGCCGAGGGAGGGAAGTGGGTCAGAGCCTTAGGCCGGAAATCTTCCCGGCACAACGCAGATCAGAGCACCCGCCTCGGGCCTTCTTCAACGTTTGGGAACAACTCAAGCTTAGCGTAACAGAAAGGTCCGATGTAAATCTACCGCTGCTGTGAGGATTTCGCTGTTTTTCGGAGACAAGCGCCGGGCGTATATAGGGCAATTCCGGACGAAGAAGAAAACAACCTTTCCGACTTTGCCAAACTGCGCCCTGTACTGAAAGTGCCCAGTTTCTCTCTCAGGGCTCTGCTGCCCTCGTGCGGCAGGCCGGTGTTTTGACTTCCGAAGCGGCGTTGACCGTCCGCCCAAGTAGACTTCTTGCTTCTGGCAGTGCCACAAACACCACGAACCAAATACGGTACTTCAGCTGAAACTCAACATTTTAAGGGGGTCTCCATCTTTCTAAGAAGATGCTTCGAAATGGAGCCAGGAGCTCGTTTGGGTTTTTCCAGCCAGAGTTTGGGGCCCAGTTTCAAAATTTGTCTGCCGGGCTTCTCCCTCTTCAGGTCAGCCTGTCGGAAAGAAAGGCAACAGAGGAGTTAGCCCACCTCGCTGGTTGATTCCTTTGACCCTACAGCTTATCCCAGAATAACCTCAAGGATCTTAACAGAAGGATCTTGGCTTCAACTCCATAAAGTAATAGGGAAACTAAACTTGTTAACAACATCTTCCACCTCTAAATTCATGAAAGTCACTTTCAGTAAAATTCCAGTTGAAATTCCGGTTCTGAAATTTTTAAAAATCCATTTTCCTCCATTGCACCTTCATGTTCTAGCAAGAAAAGATGTGTGACTTGTATGAATGTAAACCTTGTGCAGTTTAGATGGGCTCATCAGATGGGGGGGGGGGTTTACACAATGAGAAAAACCTGTTGCTGGGATGACAACAGCACAAGATGCTAAGGAACAGAGGCACTTCTCTTGTAGTTTTATTAAGTGAAATATTTATCCAGAATGGAAAGCTGAAGAGAAAAAAAAGCGGTGTAGGCTTTTGAGCATAATCTGGATTTTAAAAGAGATTGGGTTTTTAAAAATCCAATTTAGTTTCAGGTATGCAAGTATTCCCCCTGCTTCTGAATACTAAAGGTACTGTTTCTGTGCATTGACGAATGTGATTCTGGGGGGAAAAGATTATTTAAAGAAGCCCACAGATGTATATTCTTGCAAATATAGTCTTTTTTTACAGCGTTAGATTTTTTTTTAAGAAATGTTTTGCAAATGATGTTTTACTGTTGTCAAAAACGGGAGGTCTCCCAATTATTTCCCCTTACAGTAAAATGTAACTAGTAAAAACACCGAATTGGGGCTGGGATCTCTGTAATCCAAAACACCTAAAACCGCGGATTCCCCCCCCCCTCCCCTGTTGCTTGGTTTTCCGATTGCTAGATCAATCCAGCACCCTGCCGGCTTGAGCCAAGTGGCTTTTCTGACTGTCCCTGCAGGGCGTCATCTGGGGTGAGGGGCAGCCTTCGATGCGGCCTTTCAGGGAGAGCCAGATGCCGGACCGAGCGAATACAGCAGTTGAGAGCCGAAGGAACGCGAGCGCTGCGTGACGCGCAGTGTTTTATTTCCTCGCAGGCGGAAGGATCGCTGAGAGATTATTTTCCGTCCTCAGCAGGTAAAGCGATGACCCGCCGTATGGGCGCTGCTCCAAAGTTCGCTCAGCCTCCTCTGCAGACCGTGCCAAGAGGGCCCAACAACACAAAGACACGGGAAGGGGGTAGATTCTAGCATCTGGAGGGCACTGCTGGTCTTTTAACAGTCCTCCCCTCCCCCAGTGGATCTTCGATCTTGGCTAATCGTCTTTCCGGCTGCCAACCATAAGTTGGCCTGAAAACCGAACCAGGATCTCCGGCACTTTTGCCTATTTGAACCAAGTCCGCCAGTTCTCAAGTCCGCCTGAGACCGAGTTTCCCTTGGAAGGGGCGCAGCAGACCCTCGAAACCAAGGCGGCGAACATCTGTTGGCTGGCTTTCAAGGTTGCGGGAGGTCAGGCGGGAGCCGAAACGGTGCGATCGAAACTGCGGGGTTGGAGGGAACTGGGTGGTTTCACACGCAGGTCACCATCTTGACTTTTTTGCCCGTCCGCCGCGGCTACTTCTGTTCTCTTTATTTCAATGTGTGGTGGCTCTGACCAGGTTTCTCTCTTCTTGGTTCAGGCGCCAGGTTGCATCGGCTTTAGAAAGGCCCGGGAAACACTCTGCCACCGACCTCGTACGCAGCCCGACTGCAGGCAGCAGATGGAACTGTGCGGCAGAGTTGATCATTTCCCGTCGCATGGGAAAGAAGCCCTTTGCAGGTAGAAATCTAGTCTACCGGAAACAAATTGGAGTCGTCTTCTAGACTGGGAGGTCAAGCAAAGAAGAACAGGTGTCGAATCTTGGATTGCTGTAGGCCCGTGATCTCCTGGTGGTGCCGATTTCCTTCTCTTCGTACAAGTCCCTCTATGGCCGCTGCTTCTTCCGCCAGGAAAAAAAAAACTGCATAGGCGCCCCCGGGAGAAGGTTGTCTGCACCTGCCTTGCGGAGTTCTCGTGACCCCCCCCCCCCCAAAAAAAAAACCCTCCCCTGTCCAGCTCGCCGCCTGCCTCTACCACACGCAACGGGCAAACATTGTCTTAAATGGAACGTTGAGAGGTTCCGGCGGCTGTTGCACAGGCCGCTCGCAACCAGCGGCCTTGTATGATCCCATACGACACACCAGATACCATTTCTCTTGACAGCGGCGTCCTTTTCGCTCCCACCCCCCCCCAGATATCTTAATTGGCCTTTACGTGAGTACGAAAGCGAGTTTTAAGGCTGCTCACCGGAGCTTAAATCCAGATAAATATGACCAGGACAAAAATGCGTGATTAATTCGAGGCCCAGCCGCACGGGAAGTTGTTTCGGTGGTGCAGCCTCCTTGATAGGAAGGGCAGCCGAGAAACTCCCTCGCCGAGCTCCAAGCCCTTAAGAGGCTTTGGAAGGAGAGTTTCTTTCGGGGTCTAACCTTTGGGTTGCTGGCTGATTAATTTCTGTGCCGATTGATAGGTCAACATTCGAGCAGCAGCGCGCCACGTGCCCTGCCGGGTGTCCGTCTCCTGCGGGCGCCTGGAGCATTTTTCTTAAATGTTCCTTGCCTCCGCGAGACGCTTCGGATGGCGGCGGGGCTGAGAATATTCTTCCCGACCACGATTTCAATGAAGCGCTAGATCTAAAGGGTCTTGGTAGCTTTTGCATTTCCCCGGAGGCAGGCGCCATTTCTGGAACCAACGTGGCGAACTTCCTGGAGATTGTAAACCAAACCAAAGCGCTCCAGAAGCACCCGCGAATTCGAACCAATGTAGCCTCCAGCCCGCGATCTCTTCCACTGAATAGGCCCAAAGCACCCGGCGACGCGAGATCTCGAGGCAGGGAAGCGCCGCGGGTCTCTCCCGGATTTCTTGGACTTCCTCGTGAGTTTGCAAGCAGACTAAGGTGGGTGAGACTTATTTCTGAGCAAAGTGGCCAGGAACGAGATTCTTCATCTCTTAAAGCACGTGCCGCGATTACGAGAACTAACGGGAGCTGGAGACTCCAAGCGAGGGCAGGCTACACAAGCGAGGACAGCCTCCCCCCCCCCCCCCCGTTTGCAAAACCACGCAATTCCTCCTCGGGGGAAAACGACCAGCAGCTGGTCGCCCTGTCGATCCTGACCCTCGGAACTGGATCCCCCGCGTGGAAGAGAGGAGAGAACTGCCTCATCTGTCGGGAACAGCTCCGAGGCTGCCCGGAATCGAAGAGCAGCTTAGGCACCCAGCTGATGTTCTCCTGGAAGGCGATGCCGGATTTTGACCTTCGAGGTAGAGATACGCCTGGTGTAAAAAAAGTATGCACTCATCCAAAAAAGCAGGAACCTCCGTGTTGTTTTTCTTTTGTTTTTGTTTAAAGCGATCCAACCTGGAGGATTGTAACCAGATTCAAATCGCTGGAAGAGAAGACGGGCGACGCAGAGGGGAGTTAAAAAACGGAGCAGATGAAAGGAAGGTGGAGGGGCTTTAAGTGGTGGTACTGACGGCGGTAGAGAGTCCTATCAGAAAACAGAAATAGGCCCCGTTCAATCCCCGAAATCCTCCTGCCTGCCCTTTGCGGTGTTAGCAAATGTTGTGGTGCTCTGAACAAGATAAAGGGTGCAGGTCTTTTAAATACTGATTTAGGACATTCTAATCTGAAGCTATTAAGCAAGATTCTTCCATGCAGGCAAGTATAGCCATTTATTTTTCTGTAGTTTTATTAGTGGCAACTCAGACCCCCGAGAAAAGATGAACGCCTTTTGTCACCTACACTTTCTTGCAGTATTGCAGCTATCAAAAACATAAGATGCTTGGAAGTCTTTGTTTTTTAATGCTAGTCTGGTTTAAGATGTTTGGATTGAGATGGGTCCTATTTTATGATTGTGGAGAACTACTTCACTCCACTCTTAATAACTGAAAATTAATATTAAAAACCTGCATCCTCATCTACAAATTTAAACAGATGCCGTGTGATGTTTTTCTGGATCTAGCGCAAGGGAATTTTAAAAGGATGTTTGAATGCAATTAATAGTAAGCATGCTGTTCAACTGAAAACCTGCATGAAAAATTAATTTTGCTGTTAGTGTTTTGTGTGCCAAAACTAGTTTCTTAAGAATAAGGAATTAAAACACAAGTTGATTAAGCTCTTTAGAAAACATCCTTAAAGAAATGATGCAGAAATAATGATTAGGATTTTAAATCCAGTGTTGTCTTGCAAAAAAACTAAACCAGACAACCTGTAGTTCATTAACAGCTACTAAAAAGCTGCCTCCAGAAAGTCAACTGCTTCCCAGTTGTGGACTTGGAGGATTTTGAGAAGTTCTGCTATTGAGGGAATGGGAAGGTTAGCCCTGCCTTCCACTTTTGCTAGCTGGCAACTGAGGTACTGGATGAAATACTGCTTGACTATTGGTTAGCCACACAAATAGTTAATTGTATGTTAATCCCAGACTGATTGGAACCAGACTAAAGGTGGAGATTTCTGTTTCTGTTTATATATGGTGTGCGTGTGTGTGTGTGTGTGTGTGTGTTTGTATATGTATGTATGTATGTATGTATGTATGTATGTTGTATTTGTATACAATTTGTATTTGTATTTATATAAACAGAATGTATGTATACTATCTATCTATCTATCTATCTATCTATCTATCTATCTATCTAAACTACATGATAACATATATTTGGGGATGCACATCTAGCAACAATATTTAATTCCTAATTGGGGGTCTTTTCGCATTCTGCTGACAATCCAGATTTTTTTCCTCTCTTTATTAGGCTTTGGCAGCCAAGTCATTGTTCATCCAGAAAGGTATTTTGCATATCTCTCTCTCTCTCTCTCTCTCTCTCTCTCTCTCTCTCTCTCTCTCTCTCTCTCCCTCCCTCCCTCCCTCCCTCCCTCCCTCCCACCCTCCCTCCCCCCTCCCTCCTTCCCCTCCCCCCCTCTGTCAGGGATAATGGAATCTCTCACTGGAGCATGGAATTTTGCATGCTGAACTAGTTTCTTTCCAGAACCTAGTTGCTCATTGATTCTACAGCAACCCAATTGGAATAAGACGGCTTATGGGGAGAAATCCGATTTTGTGACAGAGCAGAGATGTGAGGGGACAGCTGCTCTTCGAATGAATGAATGAGCAATGGAAGGATGGGGTGGAAGGAAGACCAGTGCAGGCCTGGTTCTCTGTTCCTCCCCACCCCCAAGACACATATATACACACAGAGAGACACATACACTCCACACAACTCTGCAGTGACCTCATACCTGCATGGTTGCCATTAGACCTTGTGTTATGCAGCCATCGGCTAGAAAATAAAAATAATGGCATGGAATGACTGCTTTCGGAGATCAAAGCATGTATCTCGCTCAGTGCATCTGGAGCCCCAAATAGGGTGGAGCGGCAACAGTTGCTGGAGTTCAAAGAGATTTCCAAATGTTGTTCAATCCCCTCCCCTGTGTAAGCCCTCTAGTGCTTTTGCAGACAATGGACTCCATGGCAGGCCTCCAACAAAACCTATTTGAAGGAGAAATGCAGGGCTTGTGGTAATCTAGAGTGGATCGTCCTGCCTAGCCCAAAATTCTGTGGGGACCTGTCCAGCCCCATCTACTTCTGTCCAGTAGACTGTGGTGGCACAGCCTATAAGGAAAGGCATTACATACCTGGGCCTCCTGAAGAAGCCAAGCATTTCACCTCCAGCAAATGCTCAATTTACCATAAATGTGGGTGGATTGTAAAACCCTGACTGACTATGAGAGTTTTCTATACCCCTTTATTGCCATCTACTGGTGAACCAGATTTTTGCAGACCATACGTCCCCTGAGTTTGGAAAGAAAAAATGGCGACCATTAATTGATGTTGGTCACAATGTGAGTCATTCCCACCTTTGTGAATCTTTACATGGTGGAAGTGACCTGAGAGTAAAAAGATTTTTCCATTCCTTCCCATTCAACAAAAATCGGGATGACTATCAGAGGGCAGAAAATCCATATAAAAAGCTAATTCTTGGTTACCGCTTAGAGATCATGCAGATGTTTGCAGTCCTGATCTGGTAGCTCTACTTCCATCAATCTGGCTTGCAGACTCTGGAAATCACCATGTGCACTTCATTCAAGCCTTCAGATGGCAGCTTCATATTTTTTAGGATCTCTTGGGTCAACTAATACATTTGGACTGCAAAAATACAGACAGCCAGTGGATGGCAGTAGAGGCCTTCTGTATCACTTTATTGCTAGCTACTGGTCACATAGCCTTCCTTTCTTGTGGATCTAGGTAACCCCAGAGGTGTTGGCCCACTTGCTCCAAATGTCCATGTGAAGGACATGATTTTGCGTTTGGAAACTCTTGAGTTGTCAAATGGGTGCTCCCAGAGAGTGCCAAACTGCCTGGGCATCTGGGATGGAAGAAGAAGAAGGCCTTGAACCAGTGATGGCGAACCTATGACACGCGTGTCAGTGCTGACACGCGTAGCCATTTGGAGTGACACGCACAGGATTTCATGCAATTCATCCTCGGCTCCTGCACGGCCGCCGAGGATGAAAGAATCTGTGCTGGAGGAACGGGGGGGGGGAGGGCGGGACGTGTGATCTCCCCCGCCCACACTCACTTACTGTATCGCCGCCGCCCCTTTCTGAGCGCAGGGGCTGCTGGTAAGGCGTGCGTGCCGTGCGCACACACGTCAGCGCGGCGAGGGAGGACCCGCAGGAGAGGAGCGCAGGAACAGTGCGCGCCTCTCTCCAGTCAGGCCAGCACAGAGAGTCTACTCCTGGGACTGTCGGTTACGACCGCACCACACTTATCTCAGTTCACGGCAGGGCTGTGGAGTCTGCTGCTTCCAGCTCCACGTCCTCATCAACATGCCGCTCCGGCCCGCCCCCACTATGAATATTCATATTCTTCGCCCTCGCGTCACTAGGAATATTCATAGCAGGGGCGGGCTGGAGCGGCATGTTGATGAGGACGTGGAGCTGGAAGCAGCCGACTCCACAGCCCTGGTTCACGGCACCCCAAACAAGTTCAATAATATCAAGGGCAACATACGAAATCGACTGATGAACAAAGAAGTTACTAAGCAGGTATGTTAAATAATTTGTTTTTGGTTTATTAAATACAATTATATATTGCAATTATACATTTTTGTAGTTTAAACTATAAATTGCGCAAAATTATGTTTTTGTCGAAGTGACACACAACGCGAGTTATGCTCGATTTTTTGCCGATTTTTGACACACCACGCCAAAAAGGTTGCCCATCACTGCCTTGAACTGTACATCACTGTTAGCCTCTCTCTGGATCTGGGTGCTCGTTTTCTCCACTCTTCTTCCAATTCTAATTCTTCCAATTAGATGCCAAAGCTCTTTGGCCTTGAATCAAATCAATGGCTGAACAATGATGGGGGGAAAGGGAATCTAGCCACCAAAGACAATCCTCCTCCAGAAAGACTTGGGAGAAGGCTCAAAACTTTGTCAACTTCACTACCCTGCAGTTTTCACTGCCAGTTTTCTGTACTGAGTAATGGTAACAAAGGGAAGCCTCCCTGAAGGCTGAAAGCAAGCAAATGAGATGGGGGACTCTTGGCTGGCTCTGAAGGAGGGAGGAGGCATCCTGGCTGGCCTTCAGATTGATTCCTTGATTCTCTTCGGCCTATCTGAATTCTCTGGATGCAAAAAAGGCATTGCAAACCTTGCTTTAGCTATGCTCTCCAAAACAGATGGAAAACCTTGGTAGGTCCAACAGCTCCACCTACGTTGGTCTGGTAATAATGGAATCAGGTAAAATTGGTCTGCTGCTTTGTATTCAAAAGGCCATTTTGAAAATTTTGGCTATTCTCATACAGCTTATATAAACCTTAAGAGCTGAACATACACTGTTGCTTTGGGTGGGGAAGGTATTTCTGCAGCAAGAGATCACTTAGCTTCACTTCCGAGCATTCACCACTAAAAGGATCTAGGTACTGAACTGGGCTGGAGAAGCTCCGAAGTCTAATCAATGCCCTGGGAGAATAAAGCCTTACTTGGCACAATCAGTGGAATTCAGGGATTGGCACGTTTGCAGAAGATCAGCCTGTCAATGGGAGCATAAGGCTGTTTCCTCACTTGTGATTTATAGTGGCTTAGTATCACGGTGCTGATATAACTGTAATATAGACAGGTTTTATATTGCCACAAGTGGCTGGGCGACACTGGAAGATGCTATAAATCACTAGTGAGGAAATGGCAAAAATGGAATCAGCAGGTGTAAATCCAGGGCAAATGGAGGAGAAGCAAGGGAGAGGTCACAAAGTCGAGAATACCAGGCAAATAATAAAGGCAACTTAAGAACTTCTTAGGTTAGGGGTGGACCATAACCACAATGTCACTTCCAAAAATTGGCAGTGAAAGTTCTCTTTGAAGGTAGAAATTAGAACATTGTAGGATACACACCAAAGAAGCTTAGAATCATAGGCTGGAAGGGACTTTGGAGGTCTTCTAGGCCCTTATACAACCACAAATGGTTGTGCAATCTTTTCTTAAAAACTCCAGCAATAATGGTGCACCCACAAGGTGGCAAGCTGTTCACGGTGGCAAGCGTGATGGTGCACCCACAAGGTGGCAAGCTGTTCAAGGTGGCAAGCGGTACACCCACGTTACACCTATCCTCCGCGAGCTGCACTGGCTGCCTATTGGTCTTTGGATACGCTTCAAGGTGCTAGTCGTCACTTATAAAGCCCTTCATGGTATTGGACCTGGGTACTTGAGAGACCACCTGCTGCCAATTACCTCCAATAGACCGATTAGATGCCACAGATTAGGCCTCCTCCGAATTCCATCTACTGGTCAATGCCGACTGGCGACCACCCGGAGGAGGGCCTTCTCTGTGGCTGCTCCGGCCCTCTGGAACAAGCTCCCCGTGGAGATTTGGACCCTCACCACCCTCCAGGCTTTCCGCAAAGCCCTTAAAACCTGGCTGTTCTGACAGGCCTGGGGCTGATGAGTTCTTGTCCCCGCTCGAATGGTGTGGCTGTTGATTGTTTTTAAATTGTGGTATTGTTTTGTCCATGTCTTTTTTTCCTATTTGTATCCTCCCCCCCCCCCCCCCCTGACTTGGTTTGTGAGCCGCACTGAGTCCCTTCTGGGAAAAGGGCAGCATAGAAATATAATAAATTCAATTCAATTCAATTCCGTTGGTTAAGTGTTCACACTGTCAGGAAAGTTCTAGTTGGATCTCTCTTTAACGAGCTTCCACCCCGTTGCTTCTTGTCCTGCCCTCAGGAGCTTTGGAGAATAACTTGCTGTGCTCTTCTCTATGACAGTCCTTCAAGTATTTGTGTCCTTTGAAATGAGATGGGCAGCAAATAAATTCAATAAATAAATAAAGTATTGGAAGACAGCTATTATGTCACCCTAGTCCTTCTCTTCATTAGGCTATATATATACCTAATTCCTTTAACCATTCATTGTATAGTTGAGCTTCCAGGTCTCTAATCATGTTTGTTGTTCTTCTCTGCACTCTTTCTAGAATGTTTTTTGTACCATGGTGACCAGAACTGGATGCAGTATTCCAAGTATGAGCATACCAGTGCAGTGTATGCTCTTGATGCTATCCCTCTGTTGATGCAGCCTAGGACTGCATTTGGTTTTTTGGCAGCTGCAGCACACTACTGGCTCTTACGGTAAGTGGTTGTCCACTAGGACCTCTAAATCCCCCTCACAGCTACTGCTGTGGAAACAGGTACCACCTGTTCTATACCTGGGCATTTAGTTTGTCTCGCCTAAGCATAAGACCTTACTTTGCTCACCATTGTAATTGCATTGGCTTTTTTAGAAGTTGCAGCACACTGCTGGCTCATTATTATTTAAATGGTTCATTATTTTGGGGGGTGGGAGTGAAAATTCTACTTGGGGGATAGAATCTTTGGATAGAATCTGCCCCACTGTGGATGAAAAGTGGATGAAAAACATGAATCTGCGTGCAGAAGGCAAAATTATAATTCTGTCATGAACAGCTCATTACTTGTTTTTTTAGGTGGGGCTTTGCTATTCAGGGATAATGTGGGTGGATACATTTATAAATTACTGACTTGTTTCAAGGGGAAATTTTAGTGTATGTCAGCAGGAAGCAGTAGATCATGATTTCCCAGAAAGTGCTTGTAGTTCCAGACTCGATAAATATGGCCCTAGGAAGTGGAAGAAGAAAGTTTGGTGGCCTTGCCAGTTTGCCCTTGAGCCAGCTGGTATTGTGCATTCACAGTAAAAGTTCTCTATTCATGATCCAGTCGTCAAGTAGATAAGGATCCAGAGCGAGTAACTAAGATGAGGTGAGTTGCAGGTCAACTCTACTTCTCAGCTGGATTCTCTTGAGTACTTGATCCAGAACAGGCTAGAGCAGTGGTTCCCAAACTTGGCAACTTTAAGACTTGTGGACTTCAACTCCCAGAATTCTCCAGCTAGCTCTTCTGGCTGGAGAACTCTGGGAATTGAAGTCCACAAGTCTTAAAGTTGCCAAGTTTGGGAACCACTGGGCTAGAGCAGAGATGGGTAACTTTCCTTTGAAGCCTTTCTCAGTAGGTTGGGATTCTTGTGCATTCAAAATCATCACCGTGCTAACCACTAGCAGGACATTTAACACAAAACAAAATTAATGTAATTTACATTTAGAATTTGCCAATGAATGTTGACAGTGCAATTTGGAATAAGAAATTCCATGAATAAAGAAAAACGAGTCAAGGAGCTAGAGGGTGAATAAGAAAATATCGCTGTGAATTATAAACGTAATCTTTCCCTGCCATTGCAGTTCTTGCTTAATGAAAATACATAGTCCACCAGAGAGTTGCCCCCTTATCCTTTGTTTTTCGGGCAGGGGGAAGCCCAACCCTAAAAGCCCGGAAGTTGTACTAATTCATCCTCTTTAGTTAGCCAGGTTTCCTGTCTCTTGTGTAGCAGGAGAACAAGTTAAAAAAAGAGTTGCTCAAAGAATCATGGACATAGAAGCACAAAATGATACAGCTACTCTTAGTAAGGATGGTAACTTGAAATGGCTGAGTAAATATCATTGTACTTTTCAAACAGACAGCTATTTAAAGTTACAATTGCTAAAACATGTTTGGGAGATATTTACACAAGTGAGATTTGAACAGCTTGATACAACGGTCAGATATGGGAGATTCCATTCTATATCACGTAATGGATGTATGTGCATTTGTGGAGCAGCAGAGGTAGAAGACTTGGCTCACATACTATTTGATTGTTGTTTGTATGAGGGGGTGAGAGACAGGTACCTTGGTTCATATATTAAACAAATGAGGAACCCCATATTAAAATAACAGACCTTATGTGTGGTCAGAATTTGAAAACAACATTTAATATGGCACAGTACTTGAATAAAATGGTTTGAGATCGGCAAATGTGGGACTAATTGGGGTAGATTGTAGGAGTGATACTGAAACATAATTTGATCTTATTTTACATACCTATATATCAAATTATTGTGTTTTATTCCAATTTCATTTTAAATTGTTTTTATAGGATTTTATTAATAATTTGTGTTTAGAACTCTGTATTTTGATATGGCCTATGGGCTAATCAATAAACTAAACTAAACTAAACTACATTTTATCTCTATAGATTTCCTATTCATATAAATAGCAAACTGGAATATTTCTCATTGTGGAGTGGATTGGAGAGTCAGCTGCTATCTGCATTATTAGCATTATTAGGTGGTCCCTGTCTTGTTTGACAAATGATTTTTTTTGAAATTCAGAATTGCCAGAGTGATTTTTATTGGCGCACCATCTATGCTGAGGTCACTGAATTAGGACTGGCTGTGGATTTCATATCCTGTATGAAAACTTTGAGGCTGAGCCTACATTTTATTGGATTGTACTTTAGACTAGGGATGGACAACTTTACAGCTATTCAGATGTTGTTGGAGTTTACCTTCTATCATCTGTCTTCATTGGTCATGCTTAGAGTTCAACTGGGGAACCCCATATATTGACATCAGCAGTCTAAATATAATTTTCCTTATTGGGCAGGAAGGCACTGATTTAAAAGAAAATGATTTAGAACTTTTCTCTTATCATGGTTTGCTTATGTTTAGATTTAGGATTGCTTTTCCTGCTTGAGAAGGCAGAAGCCTATCAGATCAGTCAGCCCAACCATCAGGAAATGATGGTTTCAAATTGATCCTGGGGACTTTAAGAAAATTGGAGATGGTTTTTCTGAAATCTCTAGTATTATCTTGTTAATCACTGAACTGCAGAGATGATTTAAGTAACTGATCCAATAAAATGTAGAGACTCTTCCTTTTCAACGAAGTTTGGGCAGCCCCAAGACAAATAGAGGAAATTTTAGAGGAATTAACAAAAAATGCTACCAAGAGAACATTATGGAATCTGTAGCTACATCCTTGCTGTTACATCTTTTATCAAATGGTATGGGGTTTTCTATAGTCTGGTGTTGATGTAACTGGTTCCGTGGCAATGCCTTCCTTGGCACATCTGTGAGGCAATTAGAAGGATAGATTATTTCTAATTGTTGCTGTCTGGACCCCACAGTGTATTGATATAAGTCAGTCCTTGAAGGATCTCAGAGCTTTGTCTTGTCATGTTTTGTTGGCTGAGCAGAACCTATGGGGTAAGATTCAGCCAACCAGGTGCTTGTTTGGTCATTAGCACCCATGAAATGAATCTGTATGGTTAGTTATTAAAATAGTCAGTAAATAAGTTCTAAATCAAGTTATGATACAGACACATTATTAAGTGTTTGCCATCAATCACCAGTCTAAGCATGAAATCATTGCCAATTGTTAGCCTCTCTCTACAGAGTGAAGTGGATGTACTGTAAGTCTAATTCAGTTCCTGATGATTACATGGACACATTTGCACAACTTTCCTGGCAACCCTACATAAGTGGTCTGTCTTCTATTAAGCTGTTACCCAGACTCAGTTATGCTTAGCTTTTGAGTCCAAAGTGATCACCAAAATGTTAACCTTGCTGAGACAAAAATGTTCTAGAACTCAGAAACTCCGCTCCACCCAAGTATTTGAACAGGTCCAGTCTTGCTTAGCATTTGAGGACCAGATGGCTGTCACCTAACTGGGAGCATGGTGGAAGCCTGAGTACAGTAGCAAACGGTTTTAAACCAGTAAAGTTAGTTATTAGTAGAAGGGATCCATAGTACATGTGAACTCCATATTTGCCAGTTTCTTTTCATGGCTGGAATTTAAAAATGAAAAAAAGAAGAAATGGATGTAAAAGAAAAGGAGCACGTCCTCCAAACAACTGCTGAGAGTCAAAAATCCTTGATGACTTACTTCCAGTCCTTCAGACTTTGACCTTCTGGTGACTTCTTTGTACAGAGGGATTCCAATCTGGGGGCATCACTCAGAGTGGGGGTTACAACCTGCACCACTAGGCTCTTTGATGCTGTGCCTTTTATCATACCCCAAGTTTCAAGACCACATTTTTGTCTGTTTTGCAACAGGGTGGGTGGGAAGCTGATTTCCCCATGACTTACCCAGAAAGTCCCATGTTTCTAACGTTTGAGGCAAAATGATTTGCATCATGAAGATCAATTTTTAACTGCAGATGCTGAATGACTATAAAGTTGTTGAAAACATTTTAACTAGTAAAGGTTTGCAGACATTACTGATTGTTTTTACCAAATGTTTGATTTTGAATATGACTTTACTAGGGAACTTGAGCACTGTGATGGGACACAAATTTAACCAATAAAGATACAAAATTAGGCTATTGAACTAACTCTTTCTATTTATACCCATTGCCTCAGGAAATTATCTGAAGCAAAGCACCTTTTTATGGATTGGAGCGAGGAGCTGTAGGGTGGAGGGCTGAACAAGTAGCCTCTCTTCTCTCAGCTCTAAGAAAGTTGTTATTGTATAGGTCACATTTCTGTATGTATCTAATTAACACTGAACTGTTCCATATATCTAAAAGGGCATGAAAACACACACAAAAAGAGCAACATAGCAATGTCTTTCTCCCTAAATGTACAAACTTGCATAATGATCATGTTTGTGCGAGAGTAGCCAGAGTTTCTGATTTCTCTGCTTCTAAAAATATCCATTGCATTAAATTCCAAAGGTCAGCCTTGGTCTCATTTGGAATGTTGCAAGCCAAAGACTCTCCAGTGATACCCAAGGAGCAGGATGGAGGATAACTTCAGCCATTAAACCACCATCCAGGGCACATTCATATTGCAAAGCTACAAATGGAAAATGTATGTGCAGAAAGCAGTGCTTTTACAGGCATTGTCCGTATCCTGCAAATCTTGCAGGATACGGACAAGGAGCAAATCTGAAGCTCCTTGACTGTATATGCTCAACGGCCTTCCGATCTTTAAGAATCTGAAATGTGTGTAACAGCATTAAGACCAGAGTAAGAGCAACAATTTTGCAGCTTTCAAAGTGTTGAAACACAATTTTATCAATCAAATGGTAGTTTGGATTTAAATCACAGCTACCTTTTAGTGTACAGTACTCAACCAAGGAATTGTTTCATACTAGACAGACCTTTTGCATGTCCATTTCTGATTATCCAAAGTTTTCTAGGCAAAGAAAATCAGAAACCCTTGTTGCTGTATACAAAATATTTGTCTATTCCATTTTGCCCTCTAGGAGTGCACTGAAATGCCGCATTTTAGATGATATTGCCCCCTAGTGGCCACCTCAGGCAATAGCTCCCCCATTGCTATATTGCAGCCAGTGGGAACCAGCCAGTGCCTCTAAGTAAATTCCAAGGCCAGAGTGACTGAAATGTCTGATTATAACACTATAAGGAAGGGGGGGGGAAGGGTTGGATGGAGAGGACTGAGATATCTCTATATCAAAAAGGTGCAGTGGAGAAATTTCAATGAAGAAGGGACCTTGGAAGTCTTCTAGTCAAATCCCCTGCTCAAGCTGGAGACCCTATACAATTTGAGCAAGCGGCTTTCTCTTCTTAAAAACCTCCAGTGCTGAAGCATCCACAATTTCTGATGGCAAGCTGTTCCACTGGTTGTCCTCACTGTTAGGAAGTTTCTCCTTAACTCCAGGTTGCTTCTCTCCTTGATTAGTTTCCATCCATTGTTTCTTGTCCTGCCTTCCGGTGCTTTGATAAATAAGTTGACCCTTCCTCTTCTTTGTATTCAGCCCCTCAAATAGTGGGATACTGCCAGCATGTCACCCCTACTCCAAATCCAAATCGTGCAACTGTTCTTCATATTGTTTTAGTCTTCAGACCATCATTTGATTGTTGCTCTTCTCTGCACTTTTTCCAGTCTCAACATCTTTTTTTGTAATATGGTGACCAAAACTGGTGCTGTATCCCAGGTGTGGTTTTCATGTGATTTTGGTTCTATGCCTGTTTATACAACCAAGGATTGTATTAGCCTTTTTGTCTGCTGCTGCATACTGCTGACTCATGTTTAAGTGACCCTCTACTGAGACTCCAAGATCCTTCTCATAGTTTCTGTTTTTGAATCAGGTTTCGCCTAATCTGTACTTGTATCTTTGGTTTTTCCTGCCTAAGTGTAAAACCTTGCTTTTCTCCACATTAAATTTCATTTTGTTGGTTAAGTCTGTCAAGATCTTTTTGGATCCTGAGCTTGTCTTCTGCAGCGTTGGCTATTCCATGAAAACAGAATTAAAATGCTTAAGATAGAAAGCTGTTGTGTGTATATTGCTGTAGATTTCTTGATGCATGCTTGTTGTTAATACAGAACTGTTGGGACATCCTAATGCTCTGGCAGGGAGGTAGTGAACTTAATGAATGGGGACACAGAACTTCAAGAAAAGCCATTTCTGGTGATGGAACAGACTGACCAGTCAGCCAATTTGTCTTAATGGGTTCATGAGAAGCTAATTTTAAAATTATTTTAAACAAGTAATTTTTAATAATTAATACTATAACTATTCATGCAAGATTCTATATTTCATGCAAGTATAGAAAAAAAATCAGTGTACATGGGCAATGAGCATAGAGAAACACAAAGTGGGGAAGTATCTATGGCGCCAACTCCTAATGTTGCCATAGTGAGAGAAGGGGTCGATACTCATGAATCAATTAGGGCATTTTTAGGAAACCTGACATGGAGATTCTCACTCATCCAAGTCATGGTTGTCCCAAAGGTGCTGTTTAAAAGGATTTTCTTAGTTCTTCTTCAGCAGAACTGAAGAAGCTTCTTGGATGAGAAGGGAAAAAAACCCCAAGAAAATCCAGCTGTTTTCTGAATAAGTGTTAAGTCCCTTTGTTTTCTGAACAAAGGGAATTACTCTTTGGGATTTTTGTAATCCCAAAGTGTAATTCCCAAACACTTTGGATTTACAAAGTGGGGATTGTGGATCTTGTGTCCTCTCTGCCATTACTGATTTCAAGCGGAGAATAGAAGAAATGATGCAGGTATACAATGTATGCATAGGTGTACAAATGATATAGGTACCGAATTAATATTTTGCTGACTATTTTTAAAGAGATATTTCTCCCATGCCAGCATGGTGGGATGCAAGACCAACAGACTCAGCGTTGTGCTGTGCAAATGTGCTGTGTCTTATTGATCATCCAGTGATTAACTTCCCAATTCTGGGGGCAAGAAAATACGCTGTGCTGTCTGGGCTTGTCAGAGTTTTGGTTAGGATTCTGCGTTTTCTGAGATCGGAATTGTTCCTCTCCTTAAAAAACCCCTCATCCACTTGACTGATGCCACATTGCATGAAGCATGCTATTACAAATCTGTATCAACATCATCAAAGGTTTAGCTATACGGTGCAACAAAAACATTCGACAATAGTAAGATTCTTAGCAGAAATCTGCTTTTACAGTATATGGAAATAAAGAATCTGAATGAATACAACTTACTTCCCATTCACCAGCATTTTAATCATTTTACCAACCACGGTTTCCAGTTCATTCAGCAACAAAAGCAACAAAAGTCTATTACTATTACTATTTTATTACTGTTTTATTACTGTTTTCATCTTTCACTGCCTTTAGAACGAGATAACGGGCCCAACAGTTCTTTCCATTGTATCAATTCATATTCGCTTATGTGGGGGGTTCATGTCAATGCACTGAGTATAAAGAGAATTGGGAAAAATCATACACTGCAGGAAAAGCACTGAATTCTCTCCCCACCCCCACCCTGCAAGTGTTTCTCTGCAGCAGAGAAGGCCTTTACAATTTGACACTGAAAAGCAAACCAGTGGTGGCTGATGATGACAGAGACATCTGCACACAAAAGTGAACATTTGTTTAAATTAGCCAGTAAAAGGTAGAATTTAAACCCCCTAAAGAGCTAAAATGGTTAACTGAAGAGTGTGAGTTTGTTTTCAAACATGCAATTTGATGAGTCTGGATAGAGAGCTGAATCTGTCTGTGGTTAGCAGGCAGCCACGTGTAAACAGTTTCCAGATGGCAATTCAGAAGAAGATGCTAGCATCCTGCCCTTTACTTTCCTACTCTCCCAGGAACCCACCAATCAGCTCTTTGGCAGGATGCAAGGAGGTGCTGTCAGGCTGCGCCAGTGCTTTTTGGGCTGGCCCTGGCCATTTGGCCACAGGGCACAACCATGATAGTACTATAGCTGGGTAGAGTATTTACTTACTTATTTATATTTTACATTTCTGAACCGTTCACCTCCCTCAAAGAGGGAATAGCCAGAGGTATTATCATGTAGTACAAACATACCCTCTTTTTCCACACAATGGGCTAGGGAAGGCCGTGTCACACATGTTTTTTATGTCTACATAGATGCTTACACACAAATCCTGGGAACCTTAGAGAAGAATTAGTTTCGCAGCCAGGGTGTGAAGAATAGAGAACTGATGATGAAGCATCGGCTGGATAGGTTTATGGCTGCTCCCACATCATTTGGGGATTTTTCTCAAGACCATGATCTAACAATGCTAAACTTTAAGGGGATGACATTGGAAAACTGGCTCTGGAGTTTGTAGGGCTTTCTATGAAGTTAGTAAACATGGAACAAAATAAGAGAGTTAGAGTTGCTATGCAGCTGTTTGGGAACCCTGGCTCTGGCTGCAGTCTTTTGCTCACACACTTACGTAAGGCACAAAAACTTGAAGACGTCTGTTTCAGAACCAGTTTGGCTCCACATGAAAAAACAACAACAACTAAGTTCACAAAGCAGAGGCTTTTCTGCCTGTCAAACATCCACAGTTTAATAATGTTGTCCTGCTTTCCATAGGTTATGCTGCACTTCAAATAAACTTGCAAACATACCAGAAAAAAGATGCACAGATGCAGTTCACTTCTTAAAGAATGGAAGGAATAACTTCTCTGCTCTGAGAAAGAACACAAATTATAAACTCAGCACTCACTTTTCAAATATCCAGAGATGTGTGGCTGACTTTTCCCAAAATATATCTTAGAAAATAAGTGCCATTTCCTATCTTCATAAGCTCTGTAACAGAATAAAATACCCTCTCTTATGCAAGAACCAAAGCCTGCATTAGGGAGGCAGAATATTCTAAGCAACATCGTTGCTCAGAATCATGTACCATTTTTATCACTTTAAGCCCAAGTTGTCTAGGGCAGCTTTCACACTGGAAAGGGGAAGGGAAAAGAGGAAAGAAATTCAAACTCTGAACTAGCCGCTCTCCCCATCTTATCCCTGAGACCACAAACCAGATTGAGCTTCCTTCTTCCCCTAAGACAAGAGCCATCACTTCACTGAGCGTCTTCAGCCTAAAGCTCCTTCAGGGCTTTGCTATATTTTTGTCTTTCCTCTCAGGAAAGTTGCAGTCATAGACCTGGGAGCAACGAAGGGTCAAGTTGTGGTCTAGTAGCGAAGGCACCAAGCTATAAACCAGGAGACCAGTGGTGTGATTCAACCAGTCCGACAACCGGTTCACTGAGTGCGTGCTTTGCTAAAGGACTTGCCTTCTACTGCAGCTGAGGCACACCAAAACAGCAGAGGAATGGGAATCAGCTCTGCCGCGCCTATCAGCCGAACTAAAAAACAAGGAAATATAGGTGAGTATAGCCCAGGGACGGTGGGTGGGCCCAGGCCCACCTGAAGGTCGGAGCGAACTGGTTCTCTCGCAGCTGATCTTCACAGCTACTGGTTCCCCCGAACCGTCGAATCCCACTCCTGCAGGAGACTCTGAGTTCTAATCCCGCTTTAGGCATGAAAACTGGCTGGGTAATTTAGGCCACTCTTTCTCAGCCTCACACACCCCACAGGGTTGTTGTGGGGGGAAAGGAAGGAAGCAGGTGTATTAGGTATGTTCAGTCCCTTGAGTTACTTATAAAAATAAGGGGGATCATTTTTTTTAAAAGTCTCAACAGTGAGAAAAGTTTTCAGCTGAGCTGGCTTCACAGCATTTTTAGAAGACGTTTCTTAAAAGATCTTAATTCTCAATGCCTTCCCACCTTCTGCCTTTGAGGACAGACCAAACCTAGATCAGCTACAATTGTCTCCACCACTCATGATCCTGGGAATGATGAACTGCAGCCACTAGTGGCCAAAGGGTCTGTTGTGTGGCAGAAATGGGAAGGGTTTCTTCCGGAAGTGAGACAGACAGACAGACACACACACACACACACACAAACACACACACACACGCAATCATCTATCTTGTGAGAAACCTGGCCTTTGGAGCAGATTCAGCTTTCCACCCTAACTGTACTTAGATGTCTTCATTGTATTGCATGTGGTTTGGCTCTCTGCAGTCTCCAAGCCGTGCTCTAAAAAAAATCAATACATGTGAGGGAAAGATTTGTCAATCAGTCTTCTTTTGGACCCTCAAAACAGAGGACTGTAACATACAGTAGGGCACAAACTGAAGTAATGAAAGATGGTAGCTGCTTTTTCTTGGATTCAGTTCAACCCCACCAATCTTTTAACTTCCCAATATACAGGAGCTGCAAGTTCTCTGGCTCTCTCTGCTCCGGATGACAGAACCTCTTCCAGGTAAGATTTGTCTTCTTTTAATCTCTTAAACTCATTCCTAACGGGTGCAAGTTTTTCGATGACTGCTTCAGCCACCATTGCCTTGTAATGGGCCGTATCCAGGCCAATGCTCTGCTGTACCACTTCCTCTGTGCTGAGTCCTGTTGCAGCAGAGTGAATAGCCACAAGATTGGAGACTCCCAGGCGGTGTTCGGGATCATAGGTCACTTCAGAGGTAAAGTCTGTGACAGCCTTGCGAAATTTCAGCTTGATCTCCTCAGGACTATCGGTGATGCACACCGTGGCTAATTTATGAGGGTCTGATTTTGACATCTTCGATGTGGGATCTCTGAGGGACTTCACTTTTTTGGATGAGGCTATAATCAAAAGCAAAGAGGAAATTACAACCTGTACATAATATAGGAAAAGAGCCATGTTAGTCTAGTATAGCCCAAAATCAGAAAGAGTCTGGCAGCATCTTTTTTAAATTCACAAATTTTTATTTTAAATTTTGTGAGCTGCAAGTTCACAAAAGATGCAGAGTGACTTGATGGACATGCAATGCAGAGTACCAAACTACCCTCTAGATCTGACAGGCAGCCTTTCATATAGCTTTTGTGGCCTTACACATATTTTCCCAGTTGGAATGATGACATATGTTTGTTTCGACTGCCAAAAAGCTTCATTGTTGAATTTTCTTTTCTTTGATAGTTGCCCAACCTCCTCCTCCCATCCAAAACATATTGATATTATTCAACCAGTGCCTCATTGTGCTTTTCACTATTCTTATTACTCACTTAGAAGGGCTTTGGGTACTGGAAAGAACTCCCCATACTTCTTATTGAAGTGGCGGGCTGTATCTTGAGTCAGCTCCAAGTGGAGGATTTGATCTTCTCCAACAGGAACATGTGTTGACCTTTCAAATGAAAAAGGAAACTCTGCCATCTTATCTGCTTATTTCAAACTCCTTCAGAAAACTGAAGAATGAGTGCTAAATAGAGCAATTAGATTTGCTGGTCATTTACGGAAGCTGGAGCAGAAGGAAATTTTATTCTCCTTCCAAGCGATCAGCAGTATGTTCTCCATAAGATCTGCTACAGAGCAATTAGCACTTCTTAAGGTGGAGGGCAGGGTATCTGTTCCACGGTTGATACCATTTTGTTGGAGGGAGTTAGATGCTCTCAGTAACCCAGCTGTGCCTTTTCTCTGCCACATTATATTACATTCCATCTGCAAATAGGGAAACTGTCATTCTTACTTGTAGAGAAGAATATCTGCCGCTTGAAGGACAGGATAGGTGAAGAGCCCAACAGTTCCTCCACTTGTCTGACTGGCCTTTTTAAGCTAGTGGTAGAAAAATAATATAACATTCATTAATCTCTTTATTATTTGAATAAAGTAGTCAAAATTAGGCCAGGTTGTTTTTCCATAAACCTAGAAATTGCTTGCTTGCTTGCTTGCTTGCTTGCTTGCTTGCTTGCTTGCTTATTTATTTATTTATTTATTTATTTATTTATTTATTTATTTATTTATTTATTTATTTATTTATATATAATCAGAAAGTCACTTAAGCAAATTCTTTAAGGAGCAGCCTACAAAAAGTGCAATTTAAAAAATCTGAAAAATAGAGGATTCAAATATTTAGTGATCTCAGCGATATCATCAAGGTTTCCCACTTCTTCTTTATGTTTATGCACAGTCAGAAGAATGGGCTATTGAGGTGATGGAGAAGAACTTTCCTAGATAGCTCACCTCTGTCTTCTCAATGGAATCTTACCTTCCACTGGGGAAAATGTTCCAGACGTGGGATGCCTATCAAACACCCTAAGACCCAGCTAAGCTGAGAGTGTTCAGGTACCTGAAATAAATGAAATATGAAAATAAGTACATTGTGTTTTTAATAAAGACTCAGCACCAATTGGAAGATATCCTTCCAAATAAAGGCAAGGATTGTTTGTGTGTATATGTGTGTGTGTGTATGTTTGTTTGTTTATTTAATGTATTGGGTTATTTTAGCTCCCAAAAATATATTCTAGGTTCAACTTGCTGACTTGGCCTACTTGTATATTACAGCAAAATTAGTAAAAATAACGTATTTTTTGCACTATAAGACGCACTTATAGAGTGAATATTGCAATGGGGTAGGGAGGTTAGTGCAGTGTCGTCAAATTGCGCACCAATCGCAGCCATCAAATGGAGGTAAACGGCGGCCATCACCACACCTAGAACAGCTGATTGGCGGTATTCCAGGAGGCCGATCCAACTGCCAATCAGCTGCTTGGCAGCGAAGGCTCCAGTGTTCCCCAGCGGCGGCAGCAGCTCAGTTCAATTGACCAGTGGTGGGTACAATGGAGCGGAACCCTGATGAGCCACTTGCTGGGGCTATGATAACGTTCTGAAGCTGACCAGGCTGTTTAGTGTTTGCTGCAAGGACTCTAGACAGATGAATACTGGATGGATGGTGGGAGGCACATTTTTTTTCCTTGTTTTCCTCCTCTAAAGCTAATGTGCGTCTTATGGTCCAGTGCATCTTATAGTGCGAAAAATACGGTAATTCATTTAGATTTTGATTTGATTTTAATGCCCAACCCATTAATAAAAGATCAAAAGGATGAGTGCAAGGGCCTCTGAGGTACCATCCTAAAGGCCATAGGATTCTGTCCTCCGAGGTTGGAGAAAGAACTCCCAAGGGTAAAGCTAAGATAGGAATTCCAATCCTACCATTCTCCAAGGCTGACGATGAAAAGTAATTGGGCAAAGTGGAGATGAGAAGCCAGTTTAGGCTGTCGGATCCTAAACCATTCTGGCTGTCTCCTACTCCACCCAAATAAGGAGACATTTACAGCAAGCATGGAGCTTAAAAGCATTTCCTGATGTGTACTTAGATTGGTCCTTGACCTAGATATACAAAGAGACAAAACTAATATTTTATATCTTTGCTACAACGTATTTCCCCTCTTCTCAGAAATCACCCTGTTTAGTCTCATATCCAAACAGCCAGAATCAAGGGGAAATTGTGTACTTATACTTAGTGTACTTATCACTATACTTATTCTTCTGTAATCTTTCCTGCAAATATGTAGAAGTATTATAAAGTGTTATAAATTCCACTATAATTTACACAGCTGAATTTGCCAAAGATGTGATCATCCAAAATCGCATCCCCTACTGATCCCTACAGCTCTAAGTATCAATGAGCACCTAGATCTGATTTGTAAAGTGTATTTCTATTTAATATACTCTCTCTCATATTCATTTCATTCTATTATTCATAATATTTCAATTTTGTTTGGTCCAAACACAGAAAAAGTTGATTTTCTGAAATAATAACAACAACCAACAACAACAATAACCAACTACCCTTTGCATAACAATAGTTTTGAGACTGTTTCTTGATTATTTGTCTTCCAGGAGAGATAACCCTAGCCTTTTTCTTTGCTGGTCAATGTTATTTGACCAATGTCTTTCCTTTATCTTTGGATTCTGACTGTAAATTCTTATATATGCTGATAAGTTTTGTTTTCTGTGGGTTACTGTTAATCTAATCTACCTTGGATAGTTTTCTAAGAAACTACATTTTTTAAATAAACTGTTGTATTAATGTTGAATGATTTCACATATGTATCCCTCTGGCAGCTTTTCCAGATTTTTCCCTTTTTAACTCAGCCAATGAGATTCAGAGCCAAATAGCAGTTCCAGATCACTCCGATCCAAACTACCAAAAATCTATGGATAATAGAAACAATGAAACAGTTAAATCAAAGCTCTGATTATTGGCAATACATTGCCAGACTTTATTCAAAAGACAGTTATTAATGGCCAGAAAAATAGTATTAACTTGTGGCAGCAAATTAAAGCAAAATTCTTCCGCTCTGTTTTTGGAAAGTGACACTCTTCAGCTGGAGAACCACATTTGTGTCAATTTGAATCTGCAATCAAAAGCAGGAGCTCAAACAGTAGCTCTGTGGAACTGAGTGCGGAATCTGTCATTCTGTGTTCAAGAGCATTTTTGGTTCTGTCTTATGTCAGTACAGAACTGTTAATTCTGAAAAACAAAAAGAAATCTGGCACATTAATTCTAAGAAAAAGAACCATTTCATTCCTTGTAAAAACCATTGAAAGAGCAAAGAATATTAATATCAAATAAAGAAGATGCTATCTGACTTAAACATATACTCTACTAAACATATTTTAGCCAGGTTGTTATTAGAATGTTTTTGTTAAATGTTTTGCCTCCCACTGGTTCTTTTCTCTCTTCTCTTATGCAACAGTGTTAATTTGAAATCAAATATTCTGAAAGGTTCTCTTCTGATATATTCTAGTTCTTTTTTTATGTTTGCCATTTCTCTTGGGAGAATCTTAATTCTTTTAACTATTGCAGCTGGTCTTGGGTTTTTGTTTTGTTTTGATGAAGCTGTTGGAATGCCACATTAGGGACAAGACTTATTACTGCTGGAACTATCTTTGCTTTCTTTTGCCAAAGTCATTCTGCTTCTCTTTGCAAATCTTCATTTTTTGAGATTTTCTCCAGTTCTTTCTCTTCTATTATGCTGCCTCCTAGTACTATCACATCCACTCTCCAAACTTTTTTTTGTCTTTCTTCTTCTTATTAAATAAACATTAGGACCCGTTAAAATTTCAACATGTCCCAAATGAAAAAAGCTTTTCATAAAGAGAGAGTTTGGAAAACCTTTTCATGCAAGATGCCTATTTTTCATACACGCTTCTGCCTTGACTTGCCAAATTGCAAACCTTTGGGCATTTCAATTGTGGCACTGAAAAGAAAGTACTGGGAGCCTTGCGTTTGTAGTGGCAATAAATGGAACACCAGATCAGCAGGTTCTGTAGCCACTTGGGTCAGCCTCCTGCTGGTAAGGACAAATTAAAGCCAGAACAATAAATTCAGGTACCCCAATGCAGGTATTTTGCAAATTATCTCACTGGCACAAAACATTCATGTTCATTCTGTACCTATTTACTTAGGGCAGAACCCTACCATTAAATCAATGTTCATAAGGATCATCTGCTTTGAGGGAGGGAAGGGGCAGAAAATAAGCAAATGAAAATATTACTGTGTTACTTAAATGCAAGATTGCAATTGAGAAGCATGCTCGCAGTCTTCAGTATAATTTGTTATGTTCCACACTGTGTTGCACTTAGCTTCTGTTCATACATTGCATTAAATCATGTAGTTTATTTGGTTCTGGCTTATTGTATTATATAATTAGTGGTTTATGACTCCATGTGTTATATAAACTGAATCCCCCTGCAACCTATTCAACAAATCTTGTAGCAATCACAAATTAGCAAAGAATGTGTTTCACTTTTAAGCTTCCCACCCTCCGCGTGTCTGTTCTCTTCACACGCTCGAGGTTCTCATTCCTCGAACTCTGCCTGAATGGTGCAGAACCTTCTCTTTAAAAATGTTACTCCAGAGTTCATAAACAATGCAAAATTATTTTAAATTCTCCCTCCTGCCTTTGCTGCTGTTATTGTCAGCACCAATTATTTTCTCTCCAGTTCCCAGAGATGCTGATGCTGTGCTAAAGCTACAACCATCAGACTCTTCCTATTCCTTCTTTGGACCATTGCAATTTAACACCAGAATGGAACTCCTTCCTCTTCCTTACAGAAACTCTTCCTCCACACTGCGGTGCAAGTACTCAAACCATAAAAACTCAGCTTCGTAATACATTTTTTCTTCTATTCTCACTTTCCCATTTAAGTCTGTAATGTACACCAGGGCTATAGAGGAAACAAGATGAAGATTCTGAGGCATAGCCACTTGCTCTTTCATTCCAAAGATTGTAACTGGCCAAAATGTTTATCCTTTGTAAATGAGCCCAGAAGCTGCTCTTCTAAAAGGCTGATAATCTTTCCTGTCCATTGTCCATCTGTACTATTCAAAATAAGCTTTGAATATTGGTGTAGATATGTGGGCAACAGCATAAAGACACATACACACACACACACACACACACACAGAGTATGTTCTAGAAAAACCATGCAGAAACCTCCAGAGGAAGAGGCTGACCTGGGACTGCTGGAAAAGGAAGCATCTTTGTGGGTTTATACCGCAGGCCAGGAGAACAGCAGTGATGTCTAGGATGCTTTCACGTAAAACAGCCGGCTCTCTTGGTATGGTGAGGGAGTGGAGGTCCACAATGCTGTATAATACAGAACTACATTCTTCCTGTAGCTTCACCCAGCTTGTGATGACACCAAAATAATTCCCCAGGTGAGGAATCCCGGTTGGCTGAATTCCTGAGAATATTCTTTTCAGACCTTTGTTCTGTAAGAAAACCATAACCATAGGTTTAGATATAGGTAAATTATCACGGAAAGCTCACATATAGTTCATGCAGGTATGCTCTTCTTCCCATAAAGCTCAGATGAATCCAACAAGTTTGGGGAGCAGCACAACTAAGGTCACAATGGCTGCCCATTAAATACCACTTTATACTAAAAGGTTGTATAGAGTCCTGATGGCGCAGTGGTTGGAATGCAGTATTGCAGTCTTCTAACTTTGCCCACTGCCAGGAGTTTGATTCTGATGGGGTTCAAGCCTTCCATATTTCCGATGTTGGTAAAATGAGGACCCAGATTGTTGGGGACAATATGCTAACTCTGTAAACCACTCAGAGAGGGCTGTAAAGCACTATGAAGCAGTATATAAATCTAAGTGCTATTGCTAGTGCTATAGTATTTTTTATGCTACTCTCACAAACAGCTTCAATCTAAGCTTTTCCAGCAAAATAAACAAAATTCATACAATAATTAATCCAAATATTATCTAGTCACTGCTTTCATTTTGATCTGAAAGAAAGGTGATGGAAGAGCAAATCTACGATTTTTCCCTATTCAGTATCTTTACATTAAGTCGCCTAATTCTAGAGGCAATTTTTCTTTTATTGTTCTGTGTATTATGAAAGACAATAACACTGCGGTATAAAGTAACAATGGGCACATAGCTTATAAGAGAAAATGAAAATGAAGTTACTGTATGTACTAGTGCACTGTATTTTTCTTTAGTGACAGAATGGAGTGAAAAATAGATGAGACTGGGAACAAAATCCCAAGCTCCCATTGCACAATACATAGTCACAACATTCTTTACTGTAGCATCATCCTATCAACTTCTAGTTATTCAATTTCTTTTTCCTAACCGTCTCATTCTCTGGTTACCTGGATGTCTTTTATGCATTACCCATCCACTGATTTGAGAGAAAAGCATGCTTGTGGATTCAAAATGGAAAGCCTAAAATAGTATTGTCTAAACAGAACTGGATTATTCAGCAAGCTTCGAAAAAGAACCTGGGCTGTAACATGGGTATTAGGCTATTTAAGGAATCGGTTGAAATCATCAATCATCAGTAAAGGTCTGACAGTTCCATCTCTCAAGAGTAAAGCTACTTCCTGGGTGGTCGCTTTAACTTTACCTTCCATATTAAATGATGAAGCAAATTTCACATTCACATTAAATGATCACTTCTGCTGAAAAAGTTATTTAATGCTGAAAAATACACAGGGAAGACTAGAAATGCACTATAAGCTAAAAAAGGCCCTTGCTTCCAAAATCTGCATCCTGGTGCCAAGCTCACCACTTCCAGTAGTGATAGAATTTTTTAAAACCTCACATTCTTTTAGGTTTTAGGATATAGGTTTGCTCTTTAAAAAACTCCAGGGATTCCATTCATCCAGAAGAATTTGTTTTTACTTCCTTTTTTTTTTGAACCAATGCCATATCATGGGGTACTTTTGAAACTCAGCTCCATTTCAAAATTTATGTGGCACAGTGAAGTGTTGTTGGAGACCCCATAGCTAAATATAAGGCCCATGTTTTTCATTTAAAAAAAAAATCAATCCAAGGCATGTTAATAAATAAAAGTTGTAATAAAAGTCATTCAGAGGTACCATGGCAGGGAAGGCTCCTCTCCAAGATAGACTGGATAGCTTGGTGAGATAAGCGTTGTGTACGTGGATTGATATCAACCTCAGAATAGGGCACCTTCAATTTGTGTCCTCTTTTATATGTATGTATGTATGTATGTATGTATGTATGTATGTATGTATGTATGTTACGTACGTACGTATATATATATAAAAGGTCACTTCTCTGTTTTAACAAAAACCTGAACAGGCAGGCAGGGAAAATGGTTCATTAAACATGTAGGCTAGCCACACCATAGCACATTTTTTAAACATCTATTTTAAAAACATAAAAAAGATTAAGGATAGATCATATTACATGCAGAATTAAAAACTCTAATATAATGAGACCCATTATGGATACCTCAACAATGAAACATATTGATAATCTGGAGAGAGTTCAGAGAGAAACCAAGATGATTAAACGCCTGGGAACAACTAAGTTCTGGGAGAAAAGATTAAAACAATTACATATGTAGGGCTTAGTTAAATTACAACATCTTAGGAAGCTTGCTTTATCCCCCCCTTCCCCTCCCAGCCTCTAAGGCTGACCAGTCTCTCAGCAATCCAGGCTGTCAGAATTTGATCTATTGCACTTAAACATCCTATATACCTCCAAATCAACTGGAAATATTTTTATTTTAAATATTTTCCATGTGCCAGTGTTTAAGGCTGGGAAGAGGTGAACGTATCACTAGGACTTCTAATAAGAATCCCATTTTCCTCCAAATTACAATCACTGCCTCCCCTCAGCCCTTCTCAGAGCTTGGAATCTCAAGTGTCACCCAAAGGCTACTGCAGACAACTCTGATGAGCATAAATGGCTTTAAGAGGCTATTCCCCATTTCCAAGACATCTGCAGCAAAGGTGTCTCTACCCAGCTTTGAATTTTGGGTGGAAGAAATTTACTAATAGGAGAGAATTGCAAGCAAGGCTCCAGGCTGTATTTAAAACTATTTCAGAAAAAGAGAGAGGAGGAAGAAATTACTCTTGTTTTAAACTTAATTTGTTAATAAACCACACCACTAAAACAATCATGATGAAACTTTTTAAAGAAATAGATTAAATTAAACCAAGTGATTAACAGCATAGTTTTATTTACGTTTATTCAGGAGTTCAATTTCATTTGAATTATATAGATTTGCAGATACAGAGATCACCTGCAAGTCATCCAGCCGGAATGGACTTCGATAACAATCTGAGAATATATATTTCCAAGTATTGTACTACCTCCTGAGGAAAATACTTAGCTAAAAGCACTATAACTAGAATTTCAACAAAATTTAAGAAAGAAGAAGCACATTTAAAATTTTAAAGATGATTAATACTGATTACAGAACAGTGAAGATACTCTCAAGGATATGGGCACAACAGGATAATATTTGGTTCGTAATTCTGCCTTCGAAACAAAAGTTTAAGGCAGAATACAGCATGATCCCTCATCTCATTACTTCCAAACAACAACTCCCCCCCCCCTCTTTTGAGGTAGTAACCAAGGGAACTTGTAAGGCTGGGACTAGACTTGAATGGGAAGTCTCCCCATTCCTAGTCCAATACCTTAACCTGATTCTCAATTACTGAAAAAGGAGTGACATCGGCAGTTAAATAAATTGTCTGTTATGATAGTAAAACAAGAAGGATGTATGTGGCTAATGTTTTTGATGAACTAAGTCAGCGGTGTCAAACTCGCGATGACACGTGATGTATCACAACACCCCCCTTTGCTAAACGGGGGGGGGGCGTGGTCAGTACATGACACATCCGCCCCTCAGGCCACGAGTTTGACATCCCTGAACTAAGTGATGAGATGATGAAGTTTGCTCTTATGCTGTTCGTAACATTTCTTCTTAAGCGGTATATAATTATTGTACGGTGTTTTTATTTTTGATTCTTCATTAGTGAAAGATTCAGGCAGCATAAACCATTTCAGTTTACTGAGAAGAATAAAAGAGAATTCTTGAAACCATGGTACTAAAGCCATACCTAGTTGATTGGTCTTCTATAAGCATTGTTCACTGTTTATCCACCCAGCAAGAGTCAGAAGGCAGCCTAGCAGGGAGTTCAGCTTGGTGTCATGAAATCATGGAGCTGGAATGTGCTTCACTAAAATGTTGAGGTCAGGCATCAGAGCTGTATACTCAAAAGATTTGGAGTCAGTAAAGGATTAGAAAGAGAAAGAAAGTGAGGAACTCCCTTTGGAAGGAAACATAAGCTGCAAGAAATGCAAATTCAGACTAGAGCCATTTTTACATGGGAAAATGTCTCAATGCAATTTAGATTCTGAGCAGAGTTGCTTGGGCCTTTGGTACAGAGTGGAGAGACAGACATAGGTTGTACGGATTTGTAAAAGATTAATCACTGTTCCAGCAGTTTTATATCAATACCTTTCACTGTATCTATTCATAACTTTCTATCCTTACAATCAACTGGCTTCCACAATGTTTTTATCTGGTAGACACATTGCTTTTTTTCTTTCCTCTTCTCACCTCTTTTTCCAAGTTCAGCTCCATCACTTTCCTACTCCTCTCATGACCTATTCACTCTGCCTTTATGCATTTGTTTTGCAATTCAGCCCTCCTGCATTCTCTCCATATCACATTATTTTGACAAAGTTTTACACTAGATCACCATATCATCCACAATCTTTCTATCAGCACCTGTGTAGCTAAAAAAAAGTCTCCATTCATTTTTCTATGTGTATACCAAGAATACGAAATACCTAATTTACAATCATTCCCTGCATTTTCTCCATCAAACCCAATTATTTTACTATTGATATATTACTATATTTTTCCGATCTATGTTCCTTGATATAAAATTAATTGCAAATTATTTGGATTCTCAGCCAAAACAGAGAATTTGGGCACATGCCAAAATACATGCACATTCATATCCTCAAACAACACCCACTCTAAAATCACTATAAGCATTCCATACATTAATTCATAAGTAAATTAAACACCCAAGGAGGCATTACACAGTCTTGCCTTAGTTTCTATTTAGCATTGACCATTTCCTAAGCATGTCAATTATACTCGTGTACACTTTTTTCCTGCTTTTACCATATTCAGCAACCAACTTTCATCTCCATATTCACTTCAAATATTCCATACTTCAATCTTATATACACTTTATATTCTTTGTCCTAATGAACAAACGTACCATAACATATTTTCACTTACATATATTCTTAATGACTTGCTGAAGAACAAAAATCTAATCTACATTTTCCAAATTTTTACCCTATTTTCATTTCTTGTTCCCCTGGACTCCAACCAACATACATTATTTCAATTATTTGACATGTCAATCTCATCCCAATCACAATAGCCTTTCCATTAATTAAATAATTCTAAAAACACTTACTGAAATTATGTTCTTATTATTATGTAAATGCTTTATGTCCTTGTGGTTAAAATATGAAGAATACCAACCACTCAAGAGTTGTTCTATGAGGGAGATGGGTGGTGTCTATATGATATGTAAGTAAAGAAGTAAGCATTACTGTGTCTGTCCATCCCTCCATCCCATCCCATCCATTATTTGTCTATCACTCTGTCTGTCTGTCTATCTATCTCTGTCTGTCTGTCTGTGTCTGTCTATCTCTACAGCCACCCATTTCAACAAGAAACTCTAGTCAATGAATATTAATAAAAATAACAACTATTAAAAATATATAGCAGCCAAAAAAAGTATCACAACCAATAATCACTAACCCAGGCAGGAGACAGGCTCCTTTGCACACTTGGGCCCCCAGGTTTTGGCCATGTACATGGGGCCTTTCCTTTGAAAAATACTAATCAAAATTCTCTATTCCATCACAATTGGCTTGCATTTTGGAATGTTATGCACCCATAATGTGTTCCTGTGGAACATAGCAGGTGAAGAAAGCTAATTCTAAATACAGGTGGTGTGTGCTTATGCATGAATGCATGGGAGTGAGGGACAACACAGGAAGAAGGGAGCGAATCACTGCTGACATCTGTGACAAAGAAGATTGATGGTTTCCCTCTCTAGTTTTCCCCACTGTGAAGGCATACAGGGGGTGGGGAAAGGGATGAAGAAGCCGCTATGAAGCTGCTCTGCTGGCAGTACAGCAAACTGTTTCTCTTAGACCATTTGAACACTGATTAATGAGGTAGAAGCAGCAGCCCAGGAAACAGAAAAATCATTCTTAGACTACTCTCTTATTTGTCCTTAACTGTAATTGGAATCACAGAATTCCATATGGTTTTAGTGGTTTCCTGGATATAAACTTAAGCCAATAAAGCAAAGGCAAATCATGAGGACAAACAAGATGTTGGGAACTGTCTTATCTTTAAATAAAGGTACATATTTTTCAAATTGTGCCAAATTGCACATATTTTCCAAATCATGCTTCAAGATAACAACCAGGCTATTAATGCAGTAATATCAATTTTAACTAAATACTATGAAAAAATCCACTTATTTAGCTGAGAGTAGCTGATACTCGTTTCTGGCTGGCAAAAACCCTTTGCCTGGTCATTTTTCTTTTGTTTCCTTTCACTCCTGAAAAAGGAAAATTGCTTAAGTAAATTATCCAAAGAATGAAAAATAACAATGGAGTTTATTATTTGTACATTACAATGTAATCTATCCAGAAACAGTATTTTTCTTGTGAGACAACATTTAGAAAATCAAAAATATATAATTTATTCATCATTATTACACATAAATAAATAAATATAAACTAACTAGGCATAGAAAAGCATGGCAATTCATGGTTCTTAATCCACTGTTTGAAGAATACTGTAATACATTAAATGAGAACTCCTTAACAGAGCCCATAGAGTAGAACATGCAGTATTTTAGAAACCTTTCACAGTTACATAAATTTTATTTCTTGAACATAATTAAAAATGTAATGCATTTTTTAAAAATGTAGCAAAGGTGTATGCATATTAAAGATAGTAATTTGTGTAATATAAGATTTAAATTTAGTTAACATAAAAATATTTCTATGAATACATTGTCATAAACCAGAAACTGAGAGCAAACAAAAGTCCAGAAATTTAGGAAGTTTATCTAATATCTTTAATCATAGTCTCAATCTAATCTCTGCCATATAACAGATTATGAATGTGACATGTAAATCAAGAATGATTTAGCAAGTGAAAAACTGAAGTTTAAATAACATGTCTTCTCACTAAGAGACCTTATTATAAAATGTTGTATTTCCACAATAATCCCAATGCAGAGGTTTCCATCTTGAACTGCAACTATTACCAACAACGAAGGCTTCAACAGAAACTACAGCCTGAACTCCATTTGAGTGGTACTAATTAGTCAAAGAAAGGAAAAATGAAAAGTACTGACAATACAGGGATGAGTTCATTGGAGTCATTATCTCTGGTCTCAATCTCATATCCTCCTGCCCCAGGACCAAGAGTCTTTTTTTTTGTTTACTCCATGTCACCATGGCATTACTATTTGGTTTCATCTCCAGCCAACAACTGAGGCAGTTAAAAACTAACTAGCTGGGTCAATGCAGAGTGTATTTTGAGAAATGAACAAGCAGGTTTTAGAGCTGGACACACTATCTTTGATCACATCTTAATTGTGTAACATTCTAGTCCAGTGAGCATGTGTGTGCGCGCACTACTGGGTGCCAAAGAGGGAGCACTTTGTGTGAGCATGCTCATCTGGGCCGGGACCAGGAAGAGGAGCTGCCCAGATGACATACATGCACCAGAAAATGAACTTCCGGTTTCCGGCATGCACACTGGGCAGCAAGTCTTCTGGTTACTGGCATGCATGCACATGCACCAATCAGCTTGCCAGCACGCATGCTCATGCCAGAAAACTGAAGACCAGCTTTTTTGGTCTCCAGCACTGCTGCAAGCACAAAAGCCAGCTGACTGTCAGATGCGCATGCGCGCCAAAACCCCAGAAGAGAAACAGGCAACGCTGCACGTGCCTGGTGACATGGTTCCGTGGGCCACATCAGACATGCGTGCCATTGGTTCGCCATCACGGTTCTAGCACAAATTATTCAATCAAGCCAGGTTCAAAACAACTCCACAATAAAGTTTCATGGCAGCATGTGAGGCATGTATCAACTAAAATCCAACTTGAAGAAGAATAAGAGATATATTTTGGTTCCCCTTTTCTTCAATGTATATATAAAACTGCTTGTGATAAAAATAAGTACCGTAATTTGGATTGGCATCCCGCAAATTTAGCCAAAAAATTTGCTCTAACACACTCTGCTAGAGAGAGGTTTCCTGAGGATGGGGTCCAGCATAAGTCTGAAGGCTAAGAAACCTCTGGTACTGGTGACCAACCCAGATTGGATCCTGTAACATTTCCTGGGACATGTATTTTTACCTTCATTCGTCACAATATAGTGCTTTAAGATAGTGCTGCAGACCCTGATTGTTTTGAGGAAGCACTTAAGAACATAAAATATAGAATAATAGGGTTGGAAGTGATCTTGGAGGTCTTCTAATCCTCCTGCTCGAGCAAGAGACCCAATATCATGCAATCTCTTTGTGCAAACCTTCAGTGATGGAGCACTTGCTTCTAACTTCTGGAGGTGAGCCATTCCACTGATTAAAAAAATACATTTTAATAAATTAAATAAATAATGACTTAAAATAATTACATTAAAATTAAGGTCTTAATTTTTGCAATGTGACCAAGACTGCATGCCTGGTGGCTAAAAAAAAACTTTAAAAAATATTTGGGCATGGTTTTTCATTGTTTTTTCAATTATAGCACATACCAAAACTATAAAATCCAAAATGCCCTAAAATCAGCTTTTCTGGAAGGGCACAGCATATCCCATCACTGTTAAATTTTCATTTGACTAAGGCATATATTCAACTTTTGTTTGGTATTCAGTTGGGACCTTGTAGCTCCTTGGCCCCTCTGGAAAGGATTAAATCCAAATTCTTAAGAATTACTCCAAGTGACTCCATGTGTAACTAATGTGGCACTAAGGAGTGAGAGTGTTTATTCTGATTAAAATAGAACTGGTGCATGGATTTGTATTACTATCCACTGGTTGAAGGTTCTCCCCCCGCCCCCCCCCCAGTCCCCAGGCTCTTTGTTCACTGCAGATGATTATGAATCAACAGGGAAAAGAATATCCTTTCACACACCATAGCACTCGGTCACTCTGAGAGATAAGATAGGCAGTCCAGAAATATGGAAAATAAAAAAAAAAGCTACATTTTGCCTTATGCCCTCTTAGAGGGAAGATTTTAAAATGTTATGCTTCTATAACATCTTTGCTGATGCTCCCTCAAGGAAACAAAACAGTTTCACCAATCCTGCGGTGATGCCTTTTTACACAACATGGTATACTGAATTACTCCTTTTCCTAGCCATAGTTATATGTGATCGGATAAGGGATCACTAGATCCTTTTACTTGTCAGCTCAGCAAATATCTCCAGAACAACTGACAAACGTCTTACAATTGCTATTGGTGCAAGACAATTAATTGTTTAGCAATCTTGATAATTTGCTTTTCCTAAGATGATTTATTTTTCCTTTTTTAATGTTCTTCACTTTTTCCCTGGTTATTTTAATAAATATATCTTCGTTTGCCTTCCATATTTCATCTTCTTTCCATAAATTTAATTTAAACCATTCTAGTAATACTTTATAACTATTTTGTGATTTCACCTGTTTTTAATCTGACTATTGAACTGCATTTATTATACTATGCTTGATAATGGTCTCTGACCATAAATAACTTTCCTACTCTCCATGCTTAGAGAAGGAATGTTCTACAACTATCTAATATCTCAGTTATGTAAGAGTCACAAAATTTTGGCTTTTAGACCCCCTATAAACTTTGGCTCCACTTATAAATTTTAACAAATAAGATGAAAATGGATGATTAATGAATGGAAATCATAAACTGGATTTAATTTTCTTTAGATAATCTGAAATCAAATTTAGAGTTTCTATTCTATTGTTGCTACCATAAAAGGCCAACCCTGATCTTCCCAAGATGTTGTGCATTATTACTTTATAATGTTAATTATTACAAAGTATTATTATTTACCCTATAAGGCTCAGCAAATTCAAACCGCAAAGCACTTCCGGCTGTTCCCATCATTTTACAGATATCCACAGTATCCTTATACTCCCACTACTCATCATGATAACAGACATATACTAATTTTACATTTTTCTATATTATTTTATGATATTATCTTACCATTCATAAAGTTATAATGTTGACGTTCTGTGCAGCCATAAGCAAAATCCTGACAGCCAAGTAGAGCCAATCAAGCTTGATACAATTTATGTTCAATTATAAATATCCAGCTATTTAGTTTTAAAACTTTTGCTGATAACACTTATTATTTTAAATTTCTAAAAAGCACAGTACATATTTTTATTTCACTGCAGACTTGCAGTTTTATTTCTCCATCTTTTAACTCTAAAGTCGTGGTCTTTACCATTTACTGATACCATGGTTATTAATTAGTTATAGTCTCATGAAAGATTGTATCATTATTTCAAGGTATATCAAATCTTTCTGCCAGTAGAGTATTCATAGCAGCTAGTTATCATTAAAAAAAATCACAGCAGCACTTAAGATACAATAAACACACTAAATAAATGATACTATGCACTCTAGATTACAGGCAAAAACGCTTCAGCATTCAATCACAACTACAAGAATTGATTTTGTAAAGTGCTAGGGCCAATCAATTTTTCTGGGGGACTAATTATTTTAACAGACCTGTACATAAGAAACTAGCATATTGGGAAGAAGACTAGCCTAAAATCTGTATGTGTGTAAATTCCAAACACTAAATTTATTTTTATTTATTAGCTACACTTACAATCTATTTTAATCCCTAGGAGTTTAGGGCTCTATATATCCCACTGTTTCCTTTGCACCGATATCACGGGCTGGCTTAGTCTGAAAGACGAAGATTGGCCCCAAGTTACCCAGTAAGTATAGATGGGTTTTTTAATTTAAAAAAAAAACTGAATTCTGTCGAGGTAAGACCAACAGGCTAAAGATACCCGACACTGGTTTCCACTTCACTTGGAAAATGACCAGCAGCCGTATTGCGGGGAGGAACTTGAATACCCGAAGGGGAAAGCAACACTATAGCGCGGTTGCCGTCAAGGCTCCGGAGCTGAATTAAACGACCCAGCGCCACGCTGTCCCGCGTTAACAGGGCGAGGCGACGAAACTCTGATTCAGGATATCATTCTCCTCGTTCGAGGATCGAATCTCCCCCGTTCCTCCCGCCCAGACCCTACGCTCTACCTGCACAAGCTGAAGAGTCCGAAGAGCAGAACTGGGCGCCGCCATGTTGGAAAAAGGGGGAGCTATCACATGATGCCGCGCATGCGCTGTGGTCAATGCCCTCTTCGCTCTGCCCCGACTTCCCGAGCGCGTTTCTGCCTCTGGCGCGGAGTTCTGTAAGTTCTTAGACAGTCCTGAAAGGGTCTAATATGCAACACCTAATGGATCATAATAACAAATTCGACCCGCAGCAGAATTTTCCGAAAACTTTTGTTTCCATTTAAAGCCATCCTTGCGCGTTCCCCTTTCCCTCTGCCGCCTCCTCCCCGCATTGGAGTCTTCGTCCCCTGGTTCTCACGGCCGTCCTTTCCCCGTCTCAACCTTGACCTTTACTCCCCCTACCTTTTCTTAAAGCATTTTGTTTTTAACTTCTGAAAATACTGAAGTTAAAAGAGGAGAATGACATCTCTCTTCGGTTTGTGGTTAATAAACATGAAGAGACTCGAGCTTGCTAGCTAGAAGAGTGCTTCTCGACCTCAGCTGTTTTAAGATGTGTGGACTTCAACCACCAGAATCCCCTGCCAACCATGCTGGCTGGAGAATTGTGGGAGACAAAGTCCTTGTACCTTAAAGTTCCGAGATATGAGGGTCGTGTAGGATGGACTTTGTAATATTTGAAATATGGGTTTTGTAGTACTGTTGCATTGGCAAACTAGCATGGGTTTACCTTCTTTGATTCAGCTCACATCCATGCTATGTGGCCCTCAGACTGAAAAACTATGCTAGACTAGCGTATAGATACTGCAAAAGCTAAATACTATTGAATTGTTTGTGGTGGAATCCTGAGAAAGGCTCCCCTTGAAAACATCTATATTTTTATGATATCTTTAGAGTAGACTTCAAGCCTGGATACCCAGATCTTAACTCTGAGTAGGAAGCCTTAGAGCAGGGCTCTCCAACCTTGGCCATTGGAAGACTTGTCGACTTCAACTGGGAATTGAAGTCCACAAGTCTTCCAATGGCCAAGGTTGGAGACCCCTGCCTTAGAGGCTTAGACCATCTGAGATTGATGTTCTAGTTACAATAATTCCTTGGAGAAGGTAGATAGATTAAACAACAGTGATGCACACCAGAGTTACATCACATCTGGACTAATGCAGTGTATTTGAAATAATATATTCTTCATACAAGAATGAAAAGATTAAAGAAGAATGATGAGATAACAGAAATGGTTCACAGTGGGACAGGTAAACTTCTCCGTGACCATTCTTAGGACAGGAAATTCCATTCTACAAAAATCCTGTTTTCCTCTTCATTGGCTATTCGCATAATATAGTATAAGCTTTTCTTTTAAAGAAAGCTTTGCCTTTAAAAAGTGGGGTTTTATCAGTCTCTGGTTTTAAATATCTTCTTCAGTTGTCTCTCATTTTTCCACTACTTGGTGTTAAATGCAATGACTTTAGGCACTAGAACAACCAAAGCCTTTTTGCTCCACATGTATCTTAAGGCAGCTGTACTATTTTACCAGTATGGCCTTTGGACTTGCTGAGTAGAATTGTAGATTATGTTGCCCAAAATCTAAAGATTGCTAAGTTGGGAAAGACTGACTCAATCAAAGACTTCTGGCGATTATTAGATTTGTCTCCCCCCCCCCTCCCCACTTTTGAAACATTCACTATAAGACTGAAATAAATTGCAAATCAGATTGCTATTTGTTTCATCAAAAACTTGTTTTGTGTTATCTATCCAACCTCAAGAAGAGTTCCATATATTTGGAAAACTTGGACAATATGTTATAAACATGGCTGCTCATCATAAAAGATAATAATTTATTGTTCCCCTAACGTCAGAAACGATTCTTGCAGGGCTGTGACCCTGTCTCCTATATAACTGAATACAGCTCTCCCTGTGGGCCCTGGCTCCAGAACTGCTGGCTATAATACAGAACATGAAAGATTAGAACAATTCACAATTCTGCTTGGCTGCTGGAGAGAGATTGGGGGTGTGTATGGGCTGTTTTTGACCATGATTGTAAGATACAGAATTCATCAAGGAAATCCTGTCAAAATTTTATTGTACAGTTATTGTCTGTGTTTTTCTCTGCCTCATGTCTCCTCTGATCAGTCCCTCCTTTATATACCTTGGTGTCAGACACTTCGTGATTTTTTTATAATTTCTATCTGAGCCTAAAACAGCACAATCTGGCCAACATATGCCTTGTGCTCAACAGATGTTTACACTCCAAACTTAGTGCCTGAAATTCAAGCAGCGTGAGACAAAAGATGGCCAAATGTTAACCATCTCCTTACAGTACATCCAACCTTTCCAAATCTGCTCTTCCCTTCCTTTACTACTATTTACCTTTTTTTCCTTAATTTTTCCTTGTATATTCTTTATCTCAGCTGCGTACTACAAAGGTTGGAGATAGATAATGGTTTTTAAGAGCTGAAAGGGGAATGAAATAAGCAAGACCATGGTGTACATCTTTTTGCTGTTGTTTTTTCATTGTTCTCACCAGACTTAAATTGAAAACCTGGAAAACTTTTTTCTTAGTGGCAATAGTGGATGTGTATCAACATCATACAGATTCTTTCTAATATTCATATTATTTTTCAGTGAGTTTATGCCTTACGTTGCCATTTCCAAAACAGGAAACACTTTCTGAAGATTGTCTAGGAATGTTTTAGTAGACATATATAGACTAACTAAAGAAATTACATGCTGTAATATTTAAGCATTTAAGCTCTCTATATTTTAAATTCCCATGAAGATAACAATGTTAGATTTTTACAAAATAGCAAATATATTATAGCATGGTTTCATACACTGCAATCCACCCTCAGTTGTATGGACATCAGTACTGTGAAAGGGATTTCATCTACTGGAAACACATGTTGAAGATGAGGATTGCTTTAGAAATGACTAGGTATAAAGTAGCATTTAAACTAATTATATAAAATGTGACAAGACACCTTGATCTTTGAGGAATGCTGTTAAATCTACTAATTATTTTCTTTTTTTCCTAATCAATAGCATTATTTTATGAGCCATTGAGCCAAAAGGGCATAATAGACTAGCCGGGCATAATAGACGGTCAATATATAAGGATTCTGACTAATCTTGTAACAAGGGCTTGTCTCCTTTGGCATGGAATACTTGAAAATGCTTGGGGTTCAAGCAGTATGTGCAGGTGGCAACCTTGTAGGCTGTATTTGGCAATCTAGAGAACTGGGGCAGCATTTCAGAGTTGCTTGATAGGGAGATAGGTAGCATATAAATATAATAATAAAAAAATCTCCCAGCTGTAGCCTCTGGAGAAGTCCCCTTCCCTTTAACTGCCTCCTGATGGGTGCATCCTAAGAGGGAACAGCCAGCCAGCATCCCACAAATAAATAGCCATGTTGGTCAGAAGACAACAGAGAGCATAATCTTGGTGGTTGTTCAAGGTGCTGTCCTTTTTTCTAAGGTATTTAACAAGCACTGCTTCACAAGTGGCAGAGATTTTGTTACCTTTCAAACTATGTAATGGTTGGTGCCAGTTCGCTCTCAGTCATTATCATTATCATTTTATTTTACTACTGTCCTCTGTGAAACTGAAAGTTTAAATTTTCTGCGGAATTAAAGTCCACATTATGTTGAAAACAATGGGAAGCCAAGCACTTGATGCACAAAACTAGTACATATATCTCCATGCCAATAAAAGTGCTCCTGGTTTATCATTTAGACAGCATAAAAATAAGTAGTTCTAGAATAGAGTTTAGACTGAAAACATTGAACTACAGTATTTAAACCAAATGTTATTCTAGTCTCTAAGATACTATTATATGGTAGTTCAGCAGTGTTGGCTGCTGAAAAAACTCAATGTGTCATATACAGGTCAGTACTCTATATAGTAGAAATCATCACCTACTCATTGGCACTGCCTAGCCCCATTGATTCCTCATTCTTGGAGAGGTGCATTTTATCAGAGAATTCTCTCACATATGTGCCAACTTAACAGTATTAGAACAGTAGCATGATGACTTTCTCCCAATTCACTCTTTCCAGCCCTGATATATATAGATAAGCATATTACCCATTTGCAGATTCCCAGAATTGTAAGGTGGGAAGGAATCCCCTCTTCTTCATAGGTCTTTAGCACTCACAGTAACAGAGTTGGAAGGGAGTTGGAGGTCATCAAGTCCAACCCCCTGCTCACGTAAGAGACCTAGGGATTCGAACTGCCAGACTGCCGACTTTTCTGATCAGCAAGCACAATAGTTCAGTGCCATATAGAATGGCACTATCACTTCCTGTGATCCTGATATTACACCTCTAGTGATGCAGCCCAAAACAGTTCTGACCCTTTTGGCAGTTGCAGAAAATTGCAGGATCATGCTTTCTCTGTGGCCTACCAAGACATTCAAATCTTCCTCACAATTACTACTGTACATCTTTCTGTACCCAAATCAGCCATTCTGAGATGGAGGTTGCAAAGATGAAAGACATATCAAAAATTCCAATGATAAGACAACATTGATAGTTGCTTGAGATACACATGAATTGGAAATGGGGAGTTTCCATTTGGACACACAAAAAATATTTGCATTGGATCTGGAATTTTGATTGATTGACTTTCAATATTTGTAAACCAGAGGTGGGTTTCTGCCGATTCTCCCTGGATCGGGCGAACCGGTAGGGGCGGGAGGCTCTACCCACCTGCCCAGATGCATAGAAGTGTTGCATGTGCATGAGTGAACTGGAAGTAAAATAAATTGAAACCTACCACTGTTGTAAACATCCCAAATGAAAGAGGACTCTGTGTACAACCCCCCTCCCCCAAGCAATATAATTATATAATAAAATCTTAATATAACATGTACATATGCTGGGTATTCCTTTGCCAAGAATATGTTTTTAATAGAGTCAAAATCACCAGTTCATCAACAGGACAATATGAAATTCATCACGAAATGGCTGATCAAGGAGAACAAGAGAATTAACGTTTTCAGTTTCTTGACAGTTTGGAGCCAACTCACTGATTCAGCACAATGAATACGTTTTATTGTAAATGAATAAGACTCTTGAGTTTTACAGAGGTCATTTCTTCACTAGTGATTCACAGCATCTTCAAAGCCATGCTCAGTTCTCTGTATTGCTGTTACTTTGGCACAATGACTCGTAAATGAACCCAAAAACCTCTATAGGTCTCCAATGAAGAAGCAACTAGTACAGTGGGGCAAAAAAGTATTTAGTCAGCCACCAATTGTGCAAGTTCTCCCACTTAAAAAGGTGAGAGAGGCCTGTAATTGACATCATAGGTAGACCTCAACTATGAGAGACAAAATGAGAAAACAAATCCAGACAATCAACTGTGACAACTGTAGGTGAAGCCAAGGCTGCGACTGGTGCAGCCAGGAACTTGTGAGCGACGTTGTAGAGACACTTGTCCAAGTTGGTGGGCAGAGAACCCGCTCCTGGAGAGGCCCACTGTCATTGGACCATGTTCATGAAGAGACTTGGAGATGAGATGACCTCCTTCTCCACTGTTGGTTTGGAGAACAAAGTGATAGGATGCTCGGTCGAGGTTGTGTCAACAGCTTGAGGCTGAGGGGAAGAAGTCAGGTTAGCAGCTTTTTTTGCTTTAAACAGAAGTGACTTAAAGTGGTCTGGTTTAAACACTCCAGCAAAATCTGGGACTCTGAAGTGACACCCTCATCGTCCGATAAGTCTAAGTCTCTGAGGGTATCTTGTTCCCAAAAAATTGAGGCTGATTTTGAAGAGGGTGGCTGACGGGAGCCCTTGGACGATCTATATCTGCGCCTGCTAGAGGACCTGGAAGGAGGTCGCTGCTGAAGGTTGCAACACCTTGTTTTATTGCCTTCCAAATTATGGCTGCCATGTTGGTGGGAGCTGAGACTGCGGCTCAACACACCAAATTGGTGTGTTGGGCTGGAATTGAGGCACCAGTTGGAACAGTTGGCCTGTTCAAATGCACGGTCCCTGTTGAGAGGAACATCAAAAAAATTACCGCCTGTGGCAGGTTGTCTAGAAGATGAGGAGAAGGACAATTCCCCCTCTGAGTCAGAAGACATGTGTCAGCTAATGAAGAACCAGACTCTATAGGAGGCAATTCTGGAGGGGCAGGATAGGTGGCTTGATCAGAAGGAGAGGATGTCCTGGAGCCCTGGCCTGCCTGCTTCTGGGCCCTCTGAAATTCTTTTTCCAGGGCCCTCTGCCTTCTTTCCTCCGCCCTGAGGGTGGTTTTGGAAACCTTGGAAGCTTTGTTTTTGTCAGAAGCTTCCTTAGCAGCCGTCTTGCGACTGGGCCTAACTCCAGATGCTTCCTCCAAATCCTTCTTGGGAATAGGTCCCATAACAGAATTCCCAGCCATTGCCTCCACCACGCAATACCCAAATGCTGCAAAGAATTGGGAACGATCTCCCTACACTCGGAGAGAAGAGATCCACTGCAGAAAGAAGCACTCCTCGGCTCTGCGATCACTCCTCAGTCGCTGGGTTCTCAAAATGGTGACCGCTGCTCTTTGTGCCCTTTTGGGCGCTGTTAAAGCTGCAAAATGGTGGCCACCACTCTTCACGCTCTTTCTGAGGCCAGCCGTTGCAGAAAATGGCGTCAGCGGCGTTCACGCGTATTCGGGGCTTCTGGGGCACTGGCTTGCAGAAAACAAACCTCAACAACAGGAGTACTTCTTCAGGTGGCTATAGAGCCACAGCTCGTGAGCCTGGTAGTCAGCTCCTTGCTGACAAATAGCCTCTTGTGCTCCAGAGTGCACAGGCCTGAGTCAAGCAGCCAGGCAGGCAGCCCAAAAGGATAACTTGAATCTGTCGCTCAAGCCTTTATAAGGAGAGCATGAGAAAAAAAAATTCAAATGAAAAAAATAATTTTGAAAAATGCCAATTATCTCAAATTGAACAATTTAACTAGAATTTAGGAGGAGAGAACAATTCTCATAGCTAGTCCAGGTTGGACTGAGTCTAAACTGGGAGGAGTCACCAGTGCACGATGACATCACAGATTGTAGACTCAGTCCAATTGGTTACTGGACAGAGCAGCCCAGTCTGGCTGCTGTCTCCACTGACATAGAAGAATGTGGCTGTTTGATGTATTGATATTAATTTCATTTTCAGTTATATTGTGATGCTTTAAAATGTGGTTGCAACAAGTAATATTAAAATATACAGAATTAAAACAAATTAATAAGTGATCTACAGAATGCTCAGTAAATGTTACTGAGAATTTTGTCTTTAAAATGACATTGGAAGTATTGCTTTTAGCCCATTCTTAATGTATTTGCTGCTATGGAAACGAATTTCTGATTTCAGTTAAATCTTGAATCTTGAAAAATCCCCATACTACTTCTGTTCTTGATATTTTTAGATGCAAAAACTCACAAAAATTCAGTGTTGAATTCCTTCTAATTGATAAAATAAAATTTTATAACAATAGGACATTAATATAGTTATATAATACAATTATAGATGTGATGTAATATTGATAAAGAATATGCTGTTTCACTGTCCATATAGAATAATGCATAGTGTTCTTCATGAAGATGGGAATGTTTTATAAAAGGAAATGATGTTGAACAGATGTTAGTTAATTAACTAACGGTTTATTTTTACAGTGAAATTACAGGATATTTCTGGAAACTCTTTTTGTTAAATACAGGTATTATTAATATGTAGTGAAATTAGTCCACTTTATTCTGATTGGCAATAGATCCCTTTCATTGATTTTTACTAGCTGAATTACTCTTTTTGAAAAACTTTTGGCTGGAATAGAGGAACTAAAGAGGACAACTATAGTTTCCTAAAGAACAGGAGAACAAGAAACCTTTTTAATGAAGAAATGAAGTAAAAGACAAGACCAAAAGGAAGTATCATTGTTTCAAACTATAGTACAAAGGAAATTTGGGATCAGTGTGATGTTTTCCCCCCTAGAAGCAACCAAAGGAAGGATCAAAATAAAGGACTTTGAGTCTTTTCAAAACCCAGTCTGCTGCATTGTTTGTCATGGGCAAACAATTTTCCCCTTATCACTTGCCCATTTTGCACTGGAGAGCTGGAAATAGTCCTTTCTCTCACGTTACAATTTTAATCAAAGTATTTTCCTCTCTCACATAATTTTAAAAAACTCAAAAAAAAACCTGGGAGATCTCATTATGGAATTTCTATTTCCTATATAGTTTGATTGTGAAAGGAGAGGAAAAACATAGTTCCACGGTATGAGAGAGATTGGAATTTAAGTTTGATAAATAATCAAATAAATAAAACTGAATGAGAAGAAATAAAAGGTAGGAACAGAGTATCAAAATAAATGCAATTCTTTTGGCAAGGTGATCAATCATTGGTTGCCTTTAAACCAGAAAAAATTATTAGTAATTTCCAAGCTCCAGGACCTGGAAAGAATATTCTCTGAGATATAATAGCCATTTTCCACTTTAAAAATTGCATTTGTATATAAGAACACATACATATGTAAATTACATGTGCATTACATGTAAGTGCGCATTAATTGTTATAAATGTATAAATATTACAGAATATCTCTTTTCTTCAGATTGTGCTCATTTAGGGTTTTAAGTAGCTCTGAAAAGAAGATTTGCAGTGGTGATGTCCAATAGGCTGGTGTAGGGGGCAAATTGAAATAATTGAAATATAGAAATTATTTTTTCCCTCAGTTAATCATGTTATGCTACAGAGACAGGAATGTGCAAAGAAGAGATCAGGAATCACTTTTAAATCTTTGCATGCTTGCAAGTCTCCATAATTAGTAGGAACTATAAATCATCTCCTCATTTGTTTGATATTAAATTGCTGATTTTTTTTCAATTTTTTTTTTTTAAACATAAAAAAACAACATAAAAAAATTCTCATCCATTACATACAGCATGTTGTTTGGTTACAAGTGTTTTTGCATCCATATTCTCAATTACATATATAATCACAGATTTTTCATCTAATATAACTAAATACCTCACTTTCATTGTACAACATATATTCAATGGCGATGAATATCTTTTTTCAATAAACCTAATTCCATTACATTCTTGATTGTCTGTTTAATAATAATATACCTTTATATAATCACTTATCCCATTCTGAATATTTTTACAATATAAAAAAATTACCCACTATTTATATTTGTATATCAATTGCTAAAATTTTTAAAAGGTGGAGAGAGTGAATGTGGATTCTTCTCAGGCGAGACTGGAAGTACAAAGTCATTTCTGAGTTGAATTTTTTTTTAAGCAACCATTTTGCTAAATTAGTTAACAATAATTCTTTGCAACCAGTATTTTACATCAGGCTCTAAACAGTGGACTTTGGGTTGTAGTATAAGATCAAGTAGATCGGGAAATCTGAAGTGTGACAACATTAGAAGGAGCTCTTAATGGCATATAATGGCTCTGACGATTGGATTCCTCTTCCTCTTCTATAATCTCATCATGTAGCCTCAGGGTCACTGCTCTGATTCAACTCTTTTGTATATCACTGTGAGGGTTTGGGACTTATCCCAGTTGCACATGATTCCAGCACAAACATACCTTAGCAACATTTTTTTTATTAATTTCCCACAATGTTGCCTTCATCTCTTTCCCAACCAGTATAATCAATGCTGTCTCAATGCTGCAGCCAGATCAGAATCGAGACAGAAGATGATTTCCCACAGGGTCTGCTGGAGCTGCAAGCTGACTAGTTTCTCCTTCCTTAGGAAGGGAAGATTGGAGGTAGGATGATAACTGACCAATTCTGCTGACTCTAATAATGGCTTCTTGAGGAGGTCTACCCAAGTGGACTGAGTTAACTTAAATCGGGCTACGTTATTGGGCAGCCCTTTATGGACATGATGAGAACAGAAAAATGATGGCATTTTGCCTCTTGTGTCACCATGAGATAATTCTTGAGAAAGACTTGTACCTTTCTTAAGGCACTTTGTTCGGTTCACAGTGATAGTCTAAGCATCTATCATGTTGCTTCGTCATTTGGAGTTCTAAAAATCAGGGAATTTTCTGAGACCCATGCAAACAGAGAATCTGCAAGGCGTAAACATATCCAAAGCTATCATTGCCCTCACTTTCCTGGCAGCAACTAAGCCAAAGAGAAACAACACCAACTTCCCTGTAAAATCCAACAGTGATTATTAGGTGTTTTGGAGCAACTAATCAAATAGATTCTTCTTCCCTGCAATAGGGCACAGCTGCAGAGAATAATGGGAAAAAGATTGGAAAGCTCTGAAATTTCAATGTTTCTGTAGTTACTTGTTTGTTGAATTTGATTTTAATTTTGCAAACTGGCAGACATCTGTATATATAGGAAGCCTTCAAATATTGGAAAGCTAATTGGGCCCTGCCCAATTATTTATGAAGGCCTATTTTTGTGCATACACAGATGGGCCTTTTGAAGGGCAAGCTTTTCCCTCTGCTCTTTATAACTTGCAGAGCATATATAAGAAGATTCATAGAAAGCAATGTGGAAAGGGAGAGATAGGATCTAGGGCTCACATTCTTCCAAGGTGCCTTTTCTAGCCAGATATCAAAGGATAATTCCACTTATTAAAAAGTTTAAAAAATGTTCCACCAAATTTTACCTTCACTTTACAGATATGAATATTTTGGCACAAGTTGCAAGATTTTGCATAAGTGCTTCATGGATTAAAAAGCTGTGCCACATTTAGCAAGACAAAGTTCTATTTCATTCCACTTTAATATTGTTTGCAATATAGTTATTTACTTCATTTCATTTTATCTTGCTTATTCTTTCATGGACCTAACCAATGGTGGGATTCAAATAATTTAATAACCGGTTCTCTGCCCTAATGATTTCTTCCACAAGCAGTTCACCAAACTGCCCAGAAAGTTAACAACCGGTTCTCCCGAAGTGGTACAAACTGGCTGAATCCCACCATGGACCTAACCAAGAACTGTAAAGTAGCAAACAAAGTAGGTATGTTTTGCAGATAGTAGACTTAGTTAATTAGATTTGCTCAACGGGTTTTATGTGTAAGGTTTACATTTAAGATTTTATGTCACTTTAAAATCACTGACTTACTCATTTATCCATATGTACCTGAACTCTTCGCTATATTTTTCCTTTTTTTCCCTTTGCACCAAATAATGAAGTTTGTTCTTTTCAGCCTCCAAATACCAAAAAAACCACATCCCAAATTCTTATTTTTATATGGCCCCATTTTTTAAAAAATGGCAACTAGTCAGGCAGCCTCAAAGATGTGTGTCCAAATTTTGGAGAAAAAAAAAAATAGAAATAAAAAATTGTCTGTAACAGCTTTTTGCTTTTACTGAGAAGGAGACCAAGCCAGATGATGCTGTGGCTTTTGCTATTATCTTTTTTGATTTTCCCCTCTAGGACAAGGACATCTTTTCTTCATCTTTTCTACATGCTGTTATTTTATCATCCATTATGCTTTCTCTGTTCTTTTTATTCATTTCAAGTCTGTGTTTCCTGTCTCATGCAGATTGGAAACAGAAAATAGTTGGGTGAAAGTCCTCTATTGCAAACATCTGTTCCTGAACAAGCATTGTGCTTCCCTGTCCTGGAACATCAAGGGAATTTGTTCCATCTGCACACACACACACACACACACACACACACACACACACACACACACACACACACCCCTCACATCTGAGACAATAGGGAACTTAAGGAAAAGTAGTGGTGACAAAACTGATAACAATGCTTGTTTGTTTGTCATCAGTGAGTCGGTTATATGAACCAAGTTATGTGACTGGACCTGCCAGAGATGTAGATTGTTGAAGACCTTGCTTTTCCTCAGATGGTGTGATTAGATCAGAACTGTCTATACGTAGGCTCCACTAACTTAATCAAAACACATTTCTAGATCTATTGCTAGGAATAGCGAGGTTAAGTTGCCCTTAATTTTTAATTAGAGCTTTCAGGATTAAAAATAAGGTTCCATATACAGTATATCAATGTTCAATACTTTCAATGACCTACCAATATGTTAGCAGAGTCAAGCAATAACTTTCAAATTTACCCTAAAGATAAGCTGAATTCTAGTGCCTCTCCTTCCCAGATTTATTCCACCATATATCAAAATCTAAGTTGTACCTACTCAAATAATTGGAAATGTGGGTAAATTAAATCAGTCTTACTCTATAAGTAATTTGCAACTTATACAGAAAAAAACTAAGGAGAAACTAAGGAAAAGTATTGAAAACCTGATTGGGAAACACAAAGAGAAATGTCTTAAAATATAATTAAACTTAAGAGTTACATTAATTTTGATTGCATTTATCTTGCTCCAAAGGTCCAATGGAACAGCCTTCCTCCTGAAAGTTGAATGGCCCAGATGTTGCCTGCTTTTTGTGTTAGTCTGGGGCTTTACCCTGCCATTGAGTCAGGAGGGTTTGTGGTTCCATCCAATATAACAATTATTTCTTGGATGGCCTTGGCAAAATTTTGCACTCATTTTGATCACATTTTACACTTAAGGCAATTTATTTTCATTCTCTCTGTTTTTAATAGTACTGCATGCCACCTTGAGTCATTTTGAGAGAGCACCTACCATATTTTTCGGAGTATAAGATGCACCAGAGCATAAGACGCACCAAGGTTTTGAAGAGGCAAATTTGCACTCTGCAGACCTCCCCAAAACGGCCTGTTTTTCGTGAAAACGGGCCTAGTTTTTTTTTCAAAAAAAAGAGTGGCATGAATAGCCTTTAGGGGGCTTGCAGAGTGCTCCTGGGGGGTGCCCCCCAATAAGCAAAAAATGCCCCCTTTTTCGCAAAAACGGGCCCGTTTTTTGTCAAATTTTTTTGCATGCATAGCCTTTAAATTGAGCAAAAAACAGCCCGTTTTTCACTCATTTCTGCCTTTTCCAGCCCCCAGGAGCTCTCTGAAAGCCTCCTAAAGGCTCTGCACGGCCATTTTTGTGAAGTGGGCAGGGTTTCGGGAGGCAAAAAATGCTGTATTCATTGTATAAGATGCACCCAGATTTTCAGCCTCTTTTTTGAGGGAAAAATACGATATATAAGTCAACTCACTGAATAAATACAATCGACCCATGATGCTTTTACAATGTTGCCCTTATTGTAGAGCTGCTTGGTTACAGCTAATAACTCCCCATCTAGTCAAATTTCCAGGTCACCCAGATCCATTTTATTTGTGGTTGTTTCTGTCAGGTCAATGTACTTTTATGTCTTTGAACGAGATTCATTTCTCTTTTCTATTTGTAAAGCATCCCATACATTGGCCACAACAATTTTATAATTATTAAATTTTACTATGGTTTTTATTTTCTGCCTCAGAATTTATTTTCTTTCTTGTTTGGCCAGTGACCATAGTAATATTTACTAATACTCCTAAATAAATAAATAATATAGAATTGTTGGGTCATGTGCCTAAATCATATTTTATTTGTCATATTTCTGAATTAACTAACTGAAAAAGAAAGGTTTCTGATAGCTGTTTATTTGATTAAAAATACTCCAGAAATCAAATAAAAACCTTTGGTCTTAAACACAGGATCGCTTTTAGATATTAGTATTAATGGAACAGCATATGTTTGATTCATTGACATTTGTAATATAATTAAATAAAGCTTTCATTCAATAATAAGGATTGAGAATAGGGCTTTCTAGTTTATAAATAAATGTATAATAAATTTAATATTTACTATTCAGTACCCACAAGGAAGTGTATATAAAACTAAATTAAAAACAAAGAATGACGTATGTGCTAAGTAGGATTACCATGTGATTGAAAAAAATAAAAAAATAATCCAAATGACCACTAGATGGGACCAGAGTTTATTTTTACTGCCATCTAGTGGTTGTTGAGATTTCTGCAGCTCAGAGATTGTGTACCCAACAATTTCTGAAAGGCAAGGCATTCCACATTCTTACCATTAGGAAATGCCTCCTCAGTTCTAAATTGCTTCTCTCCTTGATTAGTTTTCCATCCATTGGTTCTTGTCCTGCCTTCTGCCATCTAACTTAACCCCCTCATCTTTGTGGTAGCCCCTCAAATATTGGAACACTGGTATCATGTCTCAACATCTTTTTTATTTTGTGGTGACCAAGATTGGATACAGAATTTCAAGTGTGCTTTTTGTAGGACTTTGTCTACTAATACGTCATGTGATCTTGAGTCTATCAAGATCTGCTAATGCAGCCTACGATTATATTGGCTTTTTTGGTGGCAGCTGCACACCAGTAGCTCATATTTAAGTGATTGTCCACTAGGACTCCAAGATCCCTCTCACAGTTACTGGTATTGAGCCAAGTTTCACCCTGTCTGTTACCTGTACAAATGGTTTTACTTGCCAAGCACAAAATCTTATTTTTATCCACATTTAATTTCGTTTTGTTAGAGAGACCTATGTTCAAGTATTTTGAGTTCTTTCTGGATTTTGAGTGTTAACTATTCCCACTAAGCTTAGTATTGTCTACAAATTTGATGCGTTCACCTTTCCTGCATCCAAATCATTTATGAAGATATTGAAGAGTACTGGGCCTAAAACTCCACTGCTCACTTCCCTCCATTGGATATAGTTCCATTAAAGACCACAGGTTGAGTTCAGTTTGTCAGCCAGTTACATATCCATCTGGTGGTGGTGCAGTCTAGCCCACATTTTTCTAGCTTTCCAAGAAGGAGGTTGTATTCTACTTTGTCAAATGCCTGGTTGAAATCTAAGTATATTATATGACCACAGCATTTTGCCCATCCACTAATTTAGTCACTTTATCAAAGAATGAAATAGGATTTGTTTGGCATGATCTGTTTTTGACAAACTCATGTTGCCTTCTGGTTATAACTTTGCTTGAGTCTAGGTTTTTGCAGATTTGTTTTTTTGATAAGTTGTATTACCCTTTTTCATGAAGATGGATGCAAAGAATGAGGTAAGAAGTTCTGCTTTCTCTCTATGGGTTGTTACTGAAGATGCTCCAAGATAAGACAATAAGAGGGAGAAGATCATAATCAGGTAGTTTCTCAGGAAATGATCTTCTGATAAGTTTTGGCTCATTATTATTATACAATTGTATCACAGCGGCCAGTTGTTTCGCCGGATTTGGCATTGGTTACTAGTCGGGCCCCACCCAGTGGCCTAGGACGTCGTAACGTATTTTCGTAATATGCGTGCAGATCCAAGCAGTGCGGCTTTTTGCATTTGACTGATGGTGATTTTGTCAATTTTTAACTGTTTTAAATGTAATTCCAGTGCTTTTGGAATAGCACCCAGTGTGCCAATTACCACTGGAATTATCACTGCTGGTTTGTGCCATAGTCGTTGAATTTCGATTTTTAAGTCCTGGTATCTTGCGATTTTTTCATGTTCCTTCTCGGCGACCCTGCTATCACCTGGTATTGCGATGTCTATGATTGTGACCTTATTTTTCTCAACCAGTGTGATGTCTGGTGTATTATGCACCAGTATTTTGTCTGTTTGTATACGGAAATCCCACAACATCTTGACCATCTGATTTTCGGTGACTTTTTCAGGCTGATGTTCCCACCAGTTTGTTGCTGTTTTAATATTATAATTTTTGCACAAATTCCAATGGATCATTTGTGCTACTGAATTGTGCCGCAATTTATAATCAGTCTGCGTGATTTTTTTACAGCAGCTGAGTATGTGATCAACAGTTTCATCAGCTTCTTTGCAAAGTCTGCATTTGGCATCATCAGAGGATTTTTCGATTTTGGCCTTAATGGCATTGGTGCGGATAGCTTGTTCTTGCGCAGCCAGGATTAGTGACTCTGTTTCTTTCTTTAATGTACCTGTTGTTAACCATAACCAAGTTTGTTCACTGTCCACTTTATCTTTTATTTTTTCCAGAAATTGGCCATGCAGTGCTTTGTTCTGCCAACTCTCTATTCTTGATTTTATCACATCTTTTCTGTATTCTTGTTTCGTCTGTTGGGCCTTCAGTAGATTTTTGTTCTTTACTTCAATTAATAGATGTTCTTGACTTTCTTTTAAATAATCAGCCAGTCCATGTTTTTCTTCTTCAACTGTTTGCTTCACTTGTAATAATCCTCTGCCACCTGATTTTCGGGGCAGATATAGTCTATCAGTATCACCATGTGGATGTAAACTGTAGTGCATTGTCATTAGTTTCCTGGTTTTTCGGTCCAAAAGGTCCAAATCAGCTTGTGTCCAGTTAACTATACCAGCTGTGTATCTTATAACTGGTATTGCCCAGGTATTTATGGCCTTGATTGTATTTCCACCATTCAATTTAGATTTTAAAATTTTCCTAACTCTGTTGGTGTACTCTCGCCTGACAATAGTTTTTACTTCTCCATGCTTGATGTTATCCAACTGCAGAATGCCTAAGTATTTGTAGGCTTCATTTTCTTTGCATTTAATTAATTGGCCATTGGGCATTTCAATTCCCTCACATGCAGTGATTTTGCCCCTTTTTATGGATACAGTGGCACATTTTTCCATGCCAAACTGCATTGAAATATCGGTGCTGAATACTCGGACTGTGTTTGTCAATGATTGGATTTCTATTTCTGACTTTCCATAGAGTTTCAAATCATCCATATATAGTAAATGTGAAATTTTTTCAGCTTCTTTGGCTGTTTGGTAGCCTAATTTCATTTTTTTAAAGATTACTGATAGTGGGATCATTGCGATGATGAAGAGAAGAGGTGAAAGTGAATCACCCTGGAAAATTCCTCGCTTGATATTAACCATTCCATAGATCTCATTCCCTACTGCCAACTCAGTTCTCCATTGTTTCATCGCCTTTTCAGTAAAGGATGTAATATTTTTGCTAATGCCAGTTGTTTCTAAGCATTTTATGATCCAACTATGTGGCAGTGAGTCAAATGCCTTTTTGTAATCAATCCAGACCATATTCAAGTTTGTTTTTCTGTTCTTACAATTTTCTAATATCATTTTATCAATTAGAAGCTGATCTTTTGTGCCCCTGCTCCTTCTTTTGTTGCCTTTTTGCTCTACTGGCAAGATGTTGTTTGTTTCCAAATAATCCATCATGTTATCTGCAATAATGCCTGTGAGTAATTTGAAGGTTGTTGGCAAGCATGTTATTGGTCTGTAGTTTTCAGGTGTTGTTCCTTTAGTTGCATCTTTCGGAATCAAGTATGTTTTTCCAGTTGTCAACCATTCATCAATTTGGCCCTTTTGTAAAATTTCATTCAGTTGCCTGGCCAATATTGCATGTAAACTGGTCAGATATTTGAGCCAGAAACCATGTAATTGGTCCTTTCCAGGTGATGTCCAATTCTTTACCTTTTTAACTCGATTTTTGACCATCTCAGTTGTTATTTCTAATACTTGCATTTGTTTGTTGCCAATGCTTTTCTCAAAGTCATGTATCCACTTTGCTTCCTTGTTGTAGTCCTTTGCATTTTCCCACAATTCTTTCCAGAATTCAACTGTGGCCTGCTTTTCTGGTTTTTCACTTTTGGTGTCACCATTCACATTAAGACTTTGATAAAAACGGCGTTGGTCTGATCGAAATTACTGATTTTGTTTATATTGGATGATTCGTGCCTCATATCTTTCAATTTTTCTAGCTGTTGCTGTTATCTGCTGTTTTACAATCTCTACAGCTTCATTGATGTTTCTTGTATCCAATCTATATCTTCTGATTAGCCGATCTATGGTTTGTTGTTTTTAAGCCGTTGCTCATGCATGTTCTTTAAGTTACTAGCATCTGCCCTTAATTTTTTGATTTTTTGTTCTAAACGGATTTTCCACTTTGGCTTTGATGCTTTTTGTGTTGTGTGACTAGGTACTTTAATTTTAATGCCTAGTTCATTAGTGACTATTACAGCTGCGCTGTACATTAACTGGTTTGTTTCCAAGATGGATCCCGGTTCAATTGTTGAAAACACTGCATTAACCATTTTCATGATAGGGGCCAAAATTTTCTTAGGCACAGTTTTTAGTGATGGTAAACGTTGCCTTTCCACATTAAGCAGAAAATGCTCCATGATCTTATCCTTCAATTCTTTTTGTTTTTGAGTTAGTTCATCAGTTGGTTCAGTAATAACTGGTTCTAGTGGTGGTGATGTTATTTCCTCCCCGAGAGCTTCTTCTGGGAGTTCTACTATAATGTCTTTAGTTGTGTCTTGAATATCAGTTATTTCCGCTTGTGATATTGTTTTTTGGGTTTTGCAATTTGCCTGAATTTCCTCATGTTCAACTTCACTAAACACTTTATTCCATATAATAAATCGCCTTTGATCTGCTAGTCGTTGTTCACTAACATTTGAATCTGGATATTGTTCTTTCCATAATTCATACATTCGCTTTAAGTAACCTCTTTTTTCTGGCTCTGAGTTGTAGTAACAGGCCATTATGGCACGGTTTTCATCTGCACTATATTTTTGTCGTTTTGTTGGCTGGTCCACTTTTAGCCCACTTGTTGACGGATGTCCAGGGACCCCAACATCCGCCGCGGCCCTTGTTAACCCGCGCGACAACCGATGCGGTATGGAATTCTTATTTGTTTTTTTCACCATATTGTATGGGTTGGCGGGTTTGTTTTTACGGGACCAGATGCCAACCTGACCCCAACCCTCCTCCTTTCTCATCCGGGCTTGGGACCGGCAACGACGGAGTATTATTATTATTATTATTATTATTATTATTATTATTATTATTATACAATTGTATCACAGCGGCCATTTGTTTCGCCGGATTTGGCATTATTATTATTATTATTATTATTATTATTATTATTATGTTAATCTTTGGTGAGATTCACAGCCTTTGGGGCTGGTTGGTGGCTCAACAGCTCGAGTCCTAACCAAGGACCTAGGAACTGTTAAGGTAACATCGGAGGATATAAGCTGTTCCAAGTAGGGTGTTTTTTGTAGAAATTATTATTATTATTATTATTATTATTATTATTATTATTATTTACTGTATTTTAGAAATAGATTTTAAGGACAGAGAAATGAAAAGGAATGTCAAAGAAAACTTCAATCTCACAATACAACAATGAATGACAGATGCATTCTGAAGTAATGTTTCTGCTCCTATGGGTTACATTACTTGCTCCAGAAAAGAATGACCTTCTAACAGACCCCTAAATTCAGATTTTGCAGAACTTTTGCTGTCTGCTTTTCTCCCCATTTCTTCTGTGTTGTCTTTACCGAGATGAACATCAAGCAAAAATAGAGGGCTAGAGGTGTAACGCACAGGCATAAAGTGATGCTCTCCAACTCTTTTCACATCTGCAGCACATTTAGCAGCCTGCATCTGGTTGTGTTTGTGCAAATATAGTTCCATATTCACCAATAATTCCTGAGGCTAAAGGGCCCGCTCCGGTAACCTTGTTAATATTCTCACAAGGCCTGGTGTGAACGCCTCACAGCAACGGAGTAGAATTTAGACTGGTGAGTGTCCCCCTCCCCCTCAATCTCCAACTTTCTCTTCTTCTCATACTAGGGTGGCCTCTAGTTTCCTGGCCACCCACATGACTAGACACTCTCCCTCCCTCTCCATTCTCAGTTTCAAGGAATTTCCTTTTGTCAAAGGCAAACTGTGATTGACATATTTTCCTCCTCTTAAAATGCAACCCTCTTAATGCTTGATTTAACTATATCCTTATGGAGTTCATACAACAATCACCTGGCTGCAAAGAATGTGATTCAGCAAGCACCATCCATGTTCTTAGAAGTATTTACATGGGTATGTATAGGCGCACACTCTTTCTGGATTTTTAAACACTAGGACTTGGAAATGCATATAAATTGTCACCCTTGGCAGTGAAGATTTACACCCAGCTCAGAGCCCTAATATTCCATATAAGAATATGTGCAACATAAAGGTCTAGGAGTAAAAATCTGGGAAATTATTGTTATAATCTTCTTTCTTGAAAGCCAAGTTGTCTTAGGACAATTTGATCCTGCAACTCCAGCTGTTTTTTAAGCCAACTTCAGGAATTCCAGTTTCCAGTGCAGTGAGTTGGCAACAGGGTTGGGCTGATGTTCATTCGGGACTGTGGCCACCAGAACACCTGATTGGTTCTTCGCCTGCTGCTTGCTCTTCTCCTCCATTCCCACCCAGGCAAGTTCATTGGCTGGTTCTTGGGTGACTTGATCTACCAGTGTCTATTTTTTGTGGGATTATTCTTCCCTAATAATCTCTGTGTCTTTCCTTGGCTTTCCTAGATGTTTGTACACATGAATGTTTTTGCAACCCCCTTCACACTTTATCTCATAAAGCAGACCCTCCCCCATTGCAGCATTGTCACTCTGATGCTACAATAATCAAAGCAAGAAGAAACAGGCTGTTGTTTGGTGCCTCTGGTCCTCTGTAGCTCAAAAAAATAATAATGCGAAGAAGAATGGATAGTTCAGCTTCCTAGAAACAATGCTCTTATATTTCATTTTAAGATATTTTGAGAAAAGAAAATGAAGGGAAGCTTTGCAGGAGTTTTGTAGGAGATGGGAAAGCAAAGGAAGCAGGGTTCATACAGCCTTGACAGAAACTAAAAAGGGTGCCTGTCCACTTGGACATATAAGGGTTGAATGGAATCTGAGCTTTTAAGGCTTTGAAGACAGTTCATTGATTTCAGGGACCATCACTGGATCAACTTGCAAGATTTGTGGTGTGGTTTTTTTTTTTTTAAAAGTGAAGAACACAGCAGCCCAATAGCCCAGGATGAAATATTGGCATAGGCAAATGATTGGGTCCGTAACAGGCAACACAGCTAATCAGACCAGGGCTGCTTATGGGAATGGAATGGAATGACACACTGGAAATCATCTATCTTGAATGGCTTAAAATGAGTTAGGTCAGAAAACAGCCCTTTTGAATAAAAGTTGGAAAACATGGGTACAGGGTGCATTTTCAATGGGGTGGGAAAAGATGACACCATCCATTTCTGCACTCAGGAAACAGTGGTTGGCCCTTAGCAGTGATGGGCCAACCTGATGTGCCAGAGTTCTCCTTAGACAAGCCATTCTCGACCTATTTTTATTATACATACATACATACATACATACATACATACATACATACATACATACATACATACATACAGTATCAATCACTTGCCTTCCAGGATTCAGAAAGATATTTCTCTGTAGTCTGTCTAGAATACATTATCTTACAAGGCAGCCATGTTTTGTTTTAAACATGTTTTTTTTTAAAAAAAGCCATAATAGCTGAGTTTTTACATAAACCTAAGACATAAATCATATAGTTGGACCTATGTATTGCATGAAGTCCAATCAGACTAAGCACATGATAACGTGTGAAATCAGATTATGTGTGAAATACTTTGAATCCCTGAAATGTAAATGTAATGCTGACCCAAAAAATTATAGTATGAGTTTTTCTTCTGTTTTGCCAGCCAGATTATCACTCCTGCTGCTTTGGACTGGCCCGTTATTTTCTGAAATAAAGAGGATACAGCTTCCTTTCCCCAGTCTTTCTATTCCCCCTCAGCTACTGAAACTGTCAACAATTAGTACAGTTACAGGCCCTTTTAGTTGCAACATCTTGACTTACTTTCAACACATCTTGAAAATGGCTGAGGGCTGGGACTATCTAAATTGCCTTTGTGAAATGCGAAGCAAGTAAACTTTGGCCAGGAGGGAATTCAGGTACTGGGCAGGTATCCAGATTCCCTTCCTGTTCTTGCAGAAAGAGCTCAGCAAACAATGTATGTCCACATAACAATAGAGTTATAAGGTAACTTTATCTGATGACACTTTACTGCCATCCAGTGCTTGTCCAGAGCTTTGCAGCCCAGATACAGTAGCCCTAATTTGCTGTTACATGAGCCCCGATATTCCTACTCCAGAGTAGAATTTTATGTATTGATCATACTGACCACAGGTGAAACTTGAAAAATTAGAATATCATGCAAAAGTTCATTTATTTCAATAATGCAACTTAAAAGGTGAAATGAGATAGACTCATTACATGCAAAGCAAGATAGTTCAAGGTGTGATTTGTCATAATTGTGATGATTATGGTTTACAGCTCATGAAAACCCCAAATCCACAATCTCAGAAAATTAGAATATTGTGAAAAGGTGCAATAGTCTAGGCTCAAAGTGTCCCACTCTAATCAGCTAATTAAGTCATAACACCTGCAAAGGGTTCCTGGGCCTTTAAATGGTCTCTCAGTCTGGTTCAGTAGGAATCACAATCATGGGAAAGACTGCTGACCTGACAGTTGTGCAGAAAACCATCATTGACACCCTCCATAAGGAGGGAAAGCCTCAAAAGTTAATTGCAAAAGAAGTTGGAAAGTTCCCAAAGTGCTGTATCAAAGCACATTAATAGAAAGTTATGTGGAAGGGAAAAGTGTGAAGTTTCCATAGTCTGTTGATTAGGGGAGCCATGTCATCTGCTGGTGTTGGCTCACTGTGCTTCATTAAGTCCAGGGTCAACGCAGCCGTCTACCAGGAGATTTTGGAGCACTTCATGTTTCCTTCCCCAGACGAGCTTTTATGGGGATGCTGACTTCATTTTCCAGCAGGACCTGGCACCTGCCCACACTGCCAAAAGCACCAAAAACTGGTTCAATGACCATGGGATTACTGTGCTTAATTGGCCAGCAAACTCACCTGACCTGAACTTCATAGAGAATCTATGGGGCATTGCCAAGAGAAAGATGAAAGACATGAGGCCGAACAATGCAGAAGAGCTGAAGGCCGCTATTGAAGCATCCTGGTCTTCCATAACACCTCAGCAGTGCCACAGGCTGATAGCTTCCATGCCACGCCGCATTGAGGCAGAAATTGCTGCAAAAGGGACCCAAACCAAGTACTGAGTACATATGCATACTTATACTTTTCAGAGGTTCAATATTGTTCTATGTACAATTCTTATTTTATTGATTGCATATAATATTCTAATTTTCTGAGATTGTGGATTTGGGGTTTTCATGAGCTGTAAGCCATAATCATCACAATTATGACAAATCACGGCTTGAACTATCTTGCTTTGCATGTAATGAGTCTATCTCATATATTAGTTTCCCCTTTTAAGTTGCATTACTGAAATAAATGAACTTTTGCACGATATTCTACTTTTTTGAGTTTCACCTGTATATGCTTCTTACTTACAATCACTATTTAATATTCATAATTACTGATCTAACTCAAGCACATTTTGTAACCCCCCCCCCCTTCATTGTTTGAACCTAAGATTTAATAGCTTATTCCAGATCATCCCAGTTTCAGTTTTGCCTCCCAATGTTAGGATTTAGATTGGTTGAAAAATGAGGGGTTTCCCCTCCTAGGTTCTTCTTAGGTAGTTGAAAATGTGGCACTGATTGGTTTATTGTGTTTTTAGCATTATGAGGTCAGCAGAAAGGTAAAATAATTGGCATGTTCATTTCAAATTGATTTTGAGTTGCAGAGAAGCACATTTAAATTCCCACTATATTTCTAATAGAGGTTCCCTAAGAGAATTACAGACTTGCTCAGCAAATTTAAACTTATATTTTTTAAAGGCAGGCAGAAGGGTAATCCAATGAAAATAATAAATGCAATGAATAAATCCACTTTCCTAATGTAGAACAAGTCTTAAAAATCAAGCTGGCCACCACTAGAAAAATGTCTGGGAGAGGAGAATAATTTGGCCTAATGTCAAAAAGAGATGAACGTGGATGCTAATGTGCTTCCCTACAAACTCTTATAAAGCCATTCCCACTGATTGTGCTAATGGATTGGGAGACCGGGAGTTCTAGAGCTCCCATAGGCATGGAACCTGACTGGTGACTGGAAGGTGAGAGCATTATGTATATCAGCAACCTTTGCAGCTTGGTGGCCTGGCTGGGTGAGTGGGGGAGAGGGGAACTGGACTGGGGTTGCACACCTGGTGGGTTGGCACGCACATGCAGCTCAACTTGTGTATGTGGCGGGCCAACGTGTGCGTGCATTCACACTGGTCCGCTGCTTACACGGCCTGGTTCCAAATGGGCCATGGCTGGATAGTGGGCCATGAACCGAGGGCCGCGGATGTCCATCATCTTGATTTGTATATGATAAAGCCAGAATATAAATTGAATAAATAAAATAAACCATGGCACAAACTTGGTCTAGCAACATCTCTTTCTGCCATGACACACCCCATAATATTTGCTTAATCTTCCAATCTGTGAGTGAGGTAGGGTTAAGTTGTCCCCATTTTAGAGCCCCTTGACAAATCAACAGTCTCCAAGGTGCATGGAATCTCCATCACTCTGGGGGAAGTCAAAAGGAAACAGAGGCAGGATAGAGATTTGGAACAGGAGCATCATACCAGTTGTTTTCTGCTGACTCAAGAATAGGTAGAAAGCCCATCCACACATCAATGGGGAAAGGCCACAGCCACCTGTTTCATTTCTTTTAAAATCAAGCAAAGGCCTAAGTTAGGTCTAGACAAAGAATATATCTACCAGAACAGCTAATAAAACTTTGGAGTCAAAAGCCAGTTCCAGTTCCAGTTGATAACGGTGGAGGACAATGCACCCTAAGAAATCATTAAGACAACTGGAATGCACCCAGACAATTGCTTTGAAATTACAGACAACTCTTTCAACCAAATGCAGTGGTTGCCAGATGCTAAGTCTTGAGGCCAAAGCTCCAATATCAAATAACTACAATATAGATGTTATACACACATAGCACAGTCATGCCAAGCCTACCTAAGGTGTGCCTATCCACAAATAACATCTATTTCATCAATATGACCGAGAAGGAACAAAGTCCAGTACCAGCATCTTAGAAATGGAAAGCTGGAAGATGATGTTTGAGATAATAATGTATTTCCAGATGGGTGGTTCCTAAAGCTACCAATCAAAAAATGTTTTGCAACAATTTGTTTATTCCTTTAGCTGATCTTGTGGAATAAAAAATGACTAAAGAAGTAAAGCAAAAACACAAGGGAGTTACATCATCCCAGTCCCTCCTAAAATTCCACGTTTGAGGCAGAACAACTTCACAATAAATCCTGTGCTTGGAAGCACCCAATAGAACTATTATTTTGTAAAATTTGCATAGAAGAACACATGCAGAAACCACACGCTGTGAGCCCTTATTTTTTCAGATGTTTTCAGTTATGTCCACATTCACACATCACACAGAGCCAGAATTCAGAAGGTTATAGGGAGGATGGCAGCAAATTATTTATTTGCCATTCCTGCTGGGGTAGTTCATAACACCACTGAAATGCTACCTGTGGTTAGTTTCACTAGAACTGGGGACCATGTTTTGTATTTAGCTTCCAAATCTGGCTACTTTTGAAAGGATAAACCATGAGTCCCTGTTTATCTTGTAAGAGTCAAACAAACAATAAAAAATCCTCCATACTTTGTTCAAGATGCTGCTTGGGAAATTCTGGAAGTTGAAGTCCACACATGTTCAAGTTGTCTAGTTTGAAGAACTCTGTTCTAGCAGGATCCTTTCCAAATAATGCCATATAAAATATATCTTCACTCTCAGGAGCATGCACTTGCCATATCCCATCTTCGCTTGGCTTGCCAGCATCATAGGGTATTTTATTGCACGGAACCTAGAATTTTGGGACTCAGCTCTATAATTTTTTTGTAAAAAATATTTTGGTCTAGCTTTGTCTTTTTCTACATTTAAAAATATCATAAAATTTCATAGCCAATTACACTTCCAATATTTTATAACATTCAGAAGCTTTATGTACCGACATCTATGGTTCAAGGTTCTTTTTCAATGCAAACACCTTTCTTTCCAGTGTAAGTTTTTTTTTTTTTTAAAAAGTACAATGGTCACTGTTTGCATAAAATTTTTAGCAGCATACCGAGTAAGGTTGTTAGTGGATTTTGCTTAGTCTTTGAGATCAAGAATTTCCCAGTGAATTCTGGGCATTGAAGTCCATGTATCTGAAAATTGCCAACTTTGAAAAACACTTCTTTAAACTCTGGTTCCTGTATCACTAAACTTTTCTTTGAGAAAGGCATAATTTGTTCACTCATGTTTTTATCAGCCATTGCATGATTTCTTCCAAAGTTTCTTTCTCCCCCCCTCCCCCGTTAGTTCTGCCTTTTTTTTCTTTTTTCTTTCCTTACTGAAAAACAACATCACTTAGATTTTGCAGAAATGGTGGGAAGGGAAGCACAATTTCTCTGTCTATATGTTCAAGACAAAGTGGGGCTCTGGATGGGGGGTATCTTTCTAGGATTAACCAGAGATGTTGGAAATACCATGGTTTTCTCTGTTGAGTGCTATCTATTTTTAGTGTTGAATGTCCATGGTATCTTCTTTCTTCTTCATTCTTCTACTCGACCAGAACAGCAAAGACTGGGAAATTTTTGAGAAAGTGATGGACATTTCTTGCTGTGCTTGGACTTCTCCAGCTGAATACAGCAGGAATTTCTACTGCAAACAACAAATAAATGCTGAATTAAAATGTAATATTTTTGAACCAAGCAGGGATACTGCTACAATTCAAAGCAAAGGAATGCACAGAGGTAAAGAAGGTGGCTTTGGCCCTTTCTCAGTCATTCCTTTTGAATATAATATCCTTTACCTTCAGGCTATTGGACTAAAATCTTCCTTCCTTCCTTCCTTCCTTCCTTCCTTCCTTCCCTCCCTCCCTCCCTCCCTCCTTCCCTCCCTCCCTCCCTCCTCTTGTTTTGGGATAGGATTGTAAATCCTCTATCTCCCATCTTTCTTGGGTCAAATTCTTTTCTTCAGCTTAATCTAGAACTCAGTCTTTAAATTACTATTTAAATGACAAATGGTTTCTTTGTCACACAACTCAGTTCTGCTCACTCCTGGTAGCCAGTTATGCCCAGATCTAACAATGGAAAAATACAATTACATCACAATATTCCTGACCCCAAAGATGACAACTTGAAAACCAAGTTGCCAAAATCATGTTTTCCAAACATAAACTAAAACACAGTTGTACTTTATTTATTTATACCCATGTTTTCCCGAAAATATGACCTACCCTGAAAGTTAAGTCCTAGCTTGATTTTTACACATGTGTCCAATATGAGTCATACCCCCCCCAAAATAAGTTCTAATTAAGTCCCCACCCACTCCAGGGGGGCATGGATAAAAATTAAGCTCGGGTGGGGGTGGAGCTGCTCTACTACTTATCTTCGTACAATTGCCGTCAGCCCTCGCACTCCCTGACACCTGCCCTGCCAGCCCATTTCTTCTGCAGCTGGCAAGGCCTGCAATGCTTTCTTAAAGGCTCTTCAGCCAATGACAGAGCTCCGGATCATTCAGGAGCTCTGTTATTGGCTGCAGAGGCCTTTAGGAAAGCCTTGCTAGCCTCAGGAGAAATTCCTGAAGGCCTCTGACCAGGGGTGACACATGCAAGTGAGGTGAATCAGTGGACAACATTCCCCCCCCCCCAAAAAAAAGACCTGGTGACTTTTTTGGTGGCAAAAATATATAAGATAGGGACTTATTTTCGAGGAAATACGAGTACAGGTATTTAAAATGTTGTCATGTGAAAATTACTGTATAAGATCTAGAGCTGGAAGGGACCTTGGAGGTCTTCTAGTCCAAAGCCCTATTCAAACAGGAGACCTTATACCATTTCAGAGAAGTGGCTGTCCAGTCTCTTCTTTAAAACCTCCAGAGATGGAGGGAGTACTCACAACTTCTGAAGGCACACTGTTCCATTGGTTAATTGTCTTTACTGTTAGGAAGTTTGTCCTTAATTCCAGGTTACTTCTCTCCTTGATTAGTTTCTACCCATTGTTTCTTGTTCTTCTCTCTGGTGCTTTGGGAGATAAGTTGACCCCCTCCTCTTTGTGGCAGCCCCTCAAATACTGCAATACTGCTATCATGTCACCCCAGTCCTTCTTTTTTCTAGACTAGCCAAACCCAAATCCTGCAACTCTTCTTTGGACAATATAAGCACACCTAAAATAGCAAACCAACATCCCTCTTCCACAATACAGGTGAAAGATGGAAAATATCAGCCCAGCTTACTTGTGTGGTGTCTTCGTGACCTTCTTCTCCTTGAATCTGCAATCATTAGAAATAAAGGTCAAAAATGTATACCTCCCAGCTATATAAGAGTTGCCCATTCACTTTGTTGCATGACTGTTTCAAGTAGTTGAATGAGGATGACCTGGGTCTAAATTGCAGGCATTATGGAAATTGCACCTCCTCTCCATTTCCTTATGACAAAGTCATCCTATTCATGCAAGTTGGAGAACTTAAAAGTAACAAATATTATTTGATTGGGACCCCAAAACAAGGGCGGCTCTGAAGAAGGCACCACAGTCTTTTATACTCCCAAATCACAGTTTATTTTCTCCCAACACAGTGAGCAGCTTGTGGCTCAGCAGGGATCACACATTTTGACTGGTATTTATTGACTCAGAATGCATTGCTGACAGACAGATGGACAGGCAGACAACATTTCCTGTTGCGGTGACTTCATTCTCTTAGCTTTCTTTGCTCCAAAGCTCTGACAGCCTGACATCCTTTCCACACCCTCTGCCAGCCTTTGCAGCTTCAAGCAAGGAAAGTGGCAGCTGCTGCTCACCGTCTGATGTTGAGAAATCACCTGACAGTCCAGCAAGCAATTTGCCTTTCCAACTATGGAATATATGAATGAAAAATAACCCCACATATCTGCCCAGATGCCACATGAAGCAATGGAGTTCAGGGTTTGCAGAGCAAGATAGCAAAGCTCTTGTTTTCTATTCTATTTCATCATGATAACCTCCAGCTGCATTACATCTGCATCACAGCTGATATTATAGGATACATAAAACCTTAATTGGTACTTGAGTATTACAGTTCTCTTTTTTCTTGAACAATGTCTTTTGAGACTGTAAGTCTGACTGCAGGTAACATCTCTGTCTGTAAGCTCTCCAGGGGCCTCCCAAGGGAAGGAGAATGGTTGGCCTTAATTATTGATTAATAATTAATTAATTATTGATTAATTATTGATTCTACATTCGTGTAGAAATGTTGGCAGACTTTACTAACCAAGGAGTATATGTGGATGTGGAATGTTGGAAGTATACTAGACAGTTGAAGAAGAAGAAAAGTGCATTGAAAGAATATCTGAAGGGCAGGAAAGAACATGCAGTAATCCTAGCATATCATGAAGGCTTATTGAATACTGGAGAAGCCAAACTGATTTACAAGAAAAACCAAATGAAGAATAGAGAAGAGACATAGCAAAGTGAAATATTATATGGCCAGTACATTAAAAATGGGAAGCAAAGTAGATAACAACAAGATCCAGCAATTACTAAAAGCAGAAAAATTGAAGGAAGAGACTGAGGGGCTAAATTCTGGCCATACAAGACCAAGCCTTAAGAACAAATTCATGCAAAGCTAGAACTAAAAAGATAGCAACAGACAACAATTGCTGTCTCTGCAAAACTGAAGAAATGGGACCACCTAAGGAGCTACTGCAAGAAGATTGCAACAAATAACGGCATGACAAGGTAGCAGCAATGGTGCCCTGGAATATCTACAGGAAATACAATTTGCCTGCAAGCAAGAATATAACTGGCACAGTCACAAAATAGACCAAGTAATAGAAAATAAAGAAAGAAGTTAAAGTATTTTGGAATTTTAGAATTCAAACAGACAAGCCCTGCCATGTAACACCCCAGATTTAACAATTGTTGAGAAGAAAAATTTAAAAAACCTGAATAGTGGGCAACCCAGTACCTGCAGATAGCAGAAAAGAAGAGAAAGAACTGGAGAAAACTACAAAACACAAAGACTGCTAAATGATAGTGGCAAAAGAAAGCGAAGATACTACCAATAGTAATAGGTGCTTTGGACACAATCCCAAAAGAACTGGAGCACCAACTGAAGATTTTGTCTGGCATTGACAAAATCACCATCAGTGTACATGCTGGAAAAGTACAGTATATTTTAGGTTTATATGACTGAACCCTGCAATAAAAACTTTTCTCAGCCATGAAGGCCTCTGGGTGATCTTAGGACTCTCGTCAACTACTTCAGAAGGTTGTTTAGAGGCTAGACAACCTTCTATATATCACCAGAGCTGCTTTAAGGAGGCCAGGGGTGGGCTTCCTGGGGGCGGAGCCTGTCGCCGAAGGAGCTCAACGGAGCCCCTCTCAGAGTTCTGGTCTGTATATCTAATTAAGATCAATAGATATCACCCCTTTTTGGCAGAAAGGGGCAGGCAGAAGCTCAGGTGCTAGGATTTATTCGTAGTTCACAGCCCTCTTTCTTTTTTTTGGGCTGCGAACGGAGAAGAGATCCAGCGTAAATGAGCTCTTATCTCCAGCCAGTTCCTCGCAGCTGCCTTTTTGCAGCCCTAGACAGGCGACCCCCCCCCTCAGGACAATGATAAATTACTTAAAGCAACTTAAGGCTAACACGAGCGGGTCTTACTCCTGTGATGTTCCTTTTTTTATAACTATCTAAACACCAGCCTTGTTTTTCCTTTGAAACCTCTTTGTTCAACCGAGCGACAAAATGGCGTTTTTACTGTGTTGGTGATTGATGACGTAATTAACCGGCTTTATCTCCCCGGAGAGCTACTCATTAACAAGCAAAATCTACAAATAATTTATTGAGAACTGACTAGGTGAAGACACTGTTTATCTGCTTATTCTCAGCTTTTATCTATAATGCCTCCCAGGTCTAAGCAGGCAAAAAAATCCCCCCCGCATGTGCTTAAAGAACTTGTTAGTAAATTGCTGCCTTTGCCTCCTACACCCCCTACTGGAGATTCCTTGACACAGGAGCTTCTTTTTCAAATACTCAATGATTTTAAACAAGAAATCAAAGAATTTGTGCTGGATTTATGCGACAAAATACAGACTAAAATTGCCCAAATAAAGGTGGATATGTTTGAAGCTATGTCTACTTTGACAGATTATATCGAAGAAATGGAGACTAAACTGGAAACTTTGGAGGAGGCTAATTCTAATTTGACTTCCAACATCCAAGCATTACAACAAGAGATTAGAGATACTCAAACACAACTTATAATGATAAATTATAACAGAAAGGCGTTCGCAATAAGAGTTAGAGGACTGCCCGAAAAGAAAGGAGAGAACTTGAAACAGACGTTTGTAGAAGCTTTCAGCCAAGCGGTGGGAGGTCCGGGATTCAATTTTGATTGGAATATTCGAAAAATCTATCGCCAGAATTCGTGTGTAGCAGAACAACGACAGCTTCCAAGAGACATAATTATATACTTTTTCACAAGAGAATCCAGAAATGCGATCATCCAAAAGTTTTACAACAACAGGCTCCGAATTGATGGCCATGATTTGTTTGTCTTTAAAGAAATCCCGCTCCAGATGCTGCAAGCAAGGAGAGGCTATACTTTTTTAACCCAAGAACTTAGAAATCGTCAAATACAGTATAAATGGGAAGCTCCAGTTGGAATCACAGTTACACTCGAAAATCAAAGATTTCGTATTAATTCTGTTTCGGAAGCTCGGGACTTTTATTATAAAACTCTGAAGGCGGGGCTTCTTGACTCACTCGGAAATGCGGAAGGACAAGGTGAAGGAAAGACAAGCAGCAATTTACTTGGTTACAAGATGGAGGGAGTTGTTCTCCCCCTACTGGAGAGGCAGAAGAGCGGAAACTGAGGATTTAGCCATATTTTTAAAGCAGCGGGACACGTGGTTATAAGGCAGAGGGTTGCCTTCTCTTCCCGGAAGGGCAGAAGAGTAAAGAATATAGATCCAGCGATGTCTTTAAAATACTTTCTAAGTTCTTGGACTGATTAAAATTTTAGGATTTCTGTTTGGTATGAAATGGTAACCGATGAGGAATGGAAAGAAGCATTGCTTATTTTGGACAGATATTGTACGGGACTTTTATAAGACTTATTTGAATTTCAATCCAAACTGCACATGAATTGTTTTCTGTGAGGAAAGCGGGGACTAAGATTTATTTGAATTGCGGTTTGGGATGAATGGAGTCGGGAGGAGTGGGGCAGAAGGGAAGGTGGAGCGGGATATTGATGAAGGGATCTTGGGATTGAATGAAGTGGTGTGGATTTTGGGCACATATTTTACGGATTTACATGCTTGAAGTATAACATAAAAAGCTCAGGATTTTAAAGTGAAGAGCGAGATCCTAATCTTATGGAATTTGGGCTTGGGAGGAATGGAGATGAGAAACGAAGGGTAGGAAGATGAGTAGCGAAAGTATTAGACTGCTCTGTATTTGAAGATAAATTGATTTTTGTATAAACTAATATTTGAATATAAGGTTAAGAAAGGCTATCTGGAGAGTCTACAGGAAGATGGGGGTAAATATCAAAGAAGTAAGGGACGAGGACAAAATATAAATGGAATGATTTATACTGTTTAAATTTTAAGAATGATGGGAGGCTGAGCATAATGTAAAAGATTTTTTTTTAATTTTTTTTTTTCGTTTTTTTTCTTTTTCGGAGTGTTCTTTTTATTTTATTTTCATTATTATTGTTAATAAGATATTTTAGAAGGTGAATGGTACTGAACTGTGCCGGGTGTGGGACCTGGGAAGTCGGAGGGGATTAGGGAGGGGGGTTCATTGGGGGTGGGTGGGTGGGTGGAGATATAGTTTCAATATATAGAATAAGAAGAATACACTTGTATACTGTTGTTCCTTATCTTTTCTTTTTATTTTTCTCTTTTTTTTCTTTTTATTTTTTTTTTCCTTCTTTTTTCTTTTTAGCGTAATTTTTAGTAACTGAATAGATTAAGGAATAGAGAAATGCACCAAAGTGAGAAGTAGAGGAAAGGAAGAGGGAGAAGTAAGGAGGGAGGAAGAGGGGAATGTAAGGAGGATGAGAGGGGAAGGAGGGTGAGGAAGGCGAGAAAGGAAGATAGGAGGGGAAAGGGAAGTAAGAGGGGTGATCGTTGGGGGGAGAAGGAAAGTTGGAGGGGGAGAAGAAGGGGTGTATGAAAGCGACAGGTTGGGTTTATGATGAGTTGTGTTTAGGTTGGGGTTTTTTCTTTTTTTTATTATATTATTATTATTGCAAATATTCAGTATATAAGTGAATGTATAAAATTGAAAATGAAAATGAATAAAACATTTAAACACAAGGAGGCCAGGGGTACAAAAGTGATAAATCTCTGAGTTTTCAAGTTGTGTAAGCACAGCCAAGATTGAATCTACCCCAGGGCTCTCCAGTTTGTGTTTCAGTGTCAGAGACTGTGTGAAATATGAACAACCTTAAGCTGGTGCAGGTTATATTTTCTTTCCCAGTGAATGACTCTGGATAAATTAATATTTGTTATTTAGGTGAGTTTTTTTAATGTCACAAAATGTTGGCCCAAACTTGAGAACCTGGAAATGACAGGAAAGGGTGCAGGACTCTGCAATTGCAATATTTCTGCAATTGAGCCTCTGTTACTCTTTGCTTCTATGGTATGGATGGTGGGCACTCAGGTTTATATGCCCCAGTATGATCTGTCCTCATGCTATTTACTTAACAGACTCATCGTGATAAACACTTTCTTTTTTATTAAAAAAATACTTTATTAAGAATATATTAGGATTTCATGAAGGACATGAAAACGTAGGATGGGATCCAGATTCAATAATGATAGTGCAAATCATCTGACAACAGTGAGCTTTTCATCATCCCACTGATTTATTTTCAATGGCTCTCCTTTATGTATGAGTAACTTTGGATCTAACTCATATTTTCTGGAGTATAATGACAGCTTATGCAAACATCTGCCAACTCCAACCTATGTGGAAAGAGAAAGGGAACAAATTGGAGCCAACACCAGTGAAAGTAAACCATACTTTCACTGGTGTTGGAAAGAAAGGAGAGAAAAAGCCTGTGTAGAAGTGTTGTTTTTGACCAACGTCCCTTTGTAGTTCATTCAGATTACTTCATTCAGTTTACAGCAGAATGGCTTAGGGAAGAACAGGGAAGGGGAAGAAGAGCTTAGATGTGACATACCAAGTCCTACAGCCAATCCTGCTCATTCCTGCTCTGGTACACCATCTACAGTCTAGACATGCAGATGTTTTCGTCCCCGAATGCTGATGTGCAAAGAGGCAGCATAGCAAAGCCACCGTGACCTGACAAATGCGTGCCCGACAAATGCGTGCCCGACAAATGCGCGCCAACAAAACCGCCGCGACAAAACGTCAAAGTCGAAAGCACGCCCACTAAAGCGTGTTGACAAAAGCGCACCCACAAAAGCGCGCTTAGGGTTTTTAGGTTAGGTTTAGGGTAAGGGTTAGGGTTAGGGGTGTTAACATTGTTACCATTGTTTTCGTGTTGTTTTCGATGGCGCACTTTTGTCGGCGTGCATTTGTCGACGCACTTTAGTGGCCGCGCTTTTGATTTTGCCGTTTTGTCGCGGTGGTTTTGTCAGCGCACATTTGTCGGGTGCGCATTTGTCGGTGAACCCAAAGCCACGGTAATCAACCAGATGCTTTGCTTATCATGTGTGGCAAATACAGAATAGTACCATTTGGCAGTGAGTCAGAGCAGAGACAATTAAATACAGGAAAAGAATCACTGATGAGGGAAGCAAATTTTATTTCTTTTAGTTTTCTATTATCTTGAAGTTGGGTGGAAAATCATAAAGAAAAAGAATGCTCCTTGCAGCTTCCAGTCATGGTATGGGGGAGGGGGGATCTATTGATCTGTCAATCTATCGATCTAATCTACCATCTATTTTATACAGCCATCTAACATAGTGACTCTCATAATAAAACAAAATATATGCACTTCATTCTTTTTTAGAAATCTTGTGTATTTTTGAAAAATAAATAAAATAGTTATAACACACAATGTAAAGATTCCACAAGCTTTTTTACATCATTAGACATGCAAATCAAGACCATATTTTTCAGGGCTTATCAAGACACATCCTCCATAAAAAGAAGGATCCCTGATGACAAAGTGCAATAAAATCTGTGGTCAGAGTTCTAATAAGAAAGATAGTTTCTTCGGGTCAGTCTTGTCTGCCTGTCTTAGTGTTGCAATGTTGGTGAAGCTGATGAGGAACAGAAGAAAACAGAGGCAGTAACACATCATGCTTAGCAGTTAGCCTGTGAAATGATGGATGCTCCACCCTTTAAATCTCCTTAAATGACCCTGGCAAGTTAGTAAATGTCTTGCTATTTCTTGTTATGCAAATAGTGGCAGGACATCACCCTAAAATATGTATTTCAATTACATTTTGTAGCGTCCGGATTAATGTGACCAATTAGAAGGAGATTGTGTTTATGGTATATTACTTGTTAACTGTTGCTGTCACAATTGTTCTGAGGATTTTTATGATCTCCAATGTAAGTACGTGTGATTCCATTCTAGCAGAGGGACCACAGCATTTTCACTGTGATCTGTAGTGCTGCAATTCAAGTGAAGGCAGGTTTGTTTGTCTTTGTTTCTTTATTATAAATATATTTTATTCATTTTCACATTCCATTTTACAATCACTTATATACAGGGTATTTGCTATAAGAAAAGAAAATAAAAAAATAAAAAAATAAAAAAAAATTTAAAAAAGAAAACACAACTGATATACTGAATGTATATATGTAAAATGAATGCAGAATGATTTATGTTGTTTAAATTCTGTTAGAAGGGAAAGCTGGATGAGATTACTTTAAAACAGAAGGTAAACTGATTCTTGTTGAAAGTATTATTTGAATATGTGGAATGATCTATGCTATTTAATTTTTATTAGAAGGGAAAGCTTGGTGAAATTATTTTGAGCTAAATTTTAAACTAATGTCTGCATAAATTTGATAGTGGTAAATATCAGAGAAGCAAGGGATGAGGGCAAAATGCATGCGGAATGATTTACGTTGTTTAAATCCTATTAGAAGGGAAAGTTGGTCGGGATCATTTTAAGATAGAATGCAAACTGATTTTTGTGTAAAGTAATACTTGATCCACGCTGCTTAAATTTTACTAAGAAGGGAAAGTTTGGTCAGATTATTTTGAATTACTGTTTGAAATTAAGGTTAAGAAAGATTATTTACGCTGTTTAAATCCTATTAGAAGGGAAAGTTTGATTATTCTTCTGTAAAGTAATATTTGAATATGTGGAATGATCCACGCTGCTTAAATTTTACTAGAAGGGATTATTTTTGAGCTAGATTGTATATTGATGTCTATACAAATTTGGATAAATGTTTATCTGAATACAAGGTTAAGGAAGAGGAATGGGAGAGTCTACAGGAGGCCGGGGTAAATAACAAAGAAGCAAGAGACGAGAATAAAATATAGATAGAATGACTTATACTATTTAAGCATAGATAAAGATGGGGGGCTGAGCTTAACACAAAGAGTTTCTTTTTTTTTCTTTTTTCTTTGTTCTTTTTTTTTTGTTTGTTTGTTTGTTTTTTCCCTTAATATATTACTTTTATTTTTAATCCATACGAACATAAGATACTTTAGATAGAAGGCAGTGCCAGGTGTGGGCCCTGGGAAGTCGGGAGGAGTAGGGATGGGGATTTATGGGGGGTGGGTGGGTGGGTGTTAACATAGTCTCAATAAGAACAAGAATGCACTTATATACAGTTGTTCTTTTTTTTTCCTTTTTTTTTCTCTTTTCTTTCTTTAATTTTTTTTCCTTGGTTTATTTTACTTTTTATTAGATTATAATAAACAACACTTGAATAAAGGAATACACCAAGGAGGGAGGTAGAGGGAAAGAGGAGGGAGGAGTAAGGAAGGAGTAAGGGGAATGTAAGGAGGGCGTGTTGGGAGTAAGGGGAGAAGGAAGGTTTGAGGGGAAAGGGAAGTAGGAGGGGAGCGTTAGAGGGAGGAAAGGAAAGTTGGAGGGGGTAGATGGGGTGTATGGAGGATGGAAGTGTCAGGTGGGGTTGTGAATGATGAGTTTGTCTTTGTTTCTGATTCACGGAATAAAGACTAGCTGAAAATGTAACATGGTGTGTCATAACACTTCTTTGAAGATGGTGACTTTATAAGTAGCAATTAATAACAAGAGGCAAAGAGCAGATAAAAATTGGAGTTAACCAATCAGCAACTTATTCCCTGGATTAAATGATGTTGATGGTGGTGATTGATGATAATGATAATAGATTTTCATGCAACGTTATAGAAATATATCTCTGAACTCTATGTATTCACATTATCAATAAAAGTATGTATTAAGTTGTTGCATGATAATTAAGGTTAATAAATATACACAGAGATGAAATATAGTAGCCCTAACAGAGCAAACAACCTCCAGAGAAATTCACCAAAATCAACCAAATAGCTTCTCTTGTTCTTCAGGGCTTAGCTGAATCGCACAATACTTAGCTTTTTAAGATAACCCTCTGTTGATAATACTAATTCTAAATTATTGCTCCACAACATCCCTGCATTGCTCTGTAACATGCTTTCAACATGATTTAGGAACTTAATCAACATTTAAATAATCATAATTAACAACTTGGGCACCAGGTAGCAGCTTCTTCTGATTTGATTGTGTAACAGCATTTCCAGCAGGAGTTGTAACCTGGTGACCACATGGGTTTTGATTGTTAATTTTGATGACACCATTCAATAAAACTGCTGATAAGCACCCATTATAGTTGTGCTCTGTGGCTACTGTCTTCAATAATTTCCTGAGACACCTGAGTCCATGTTCCTTTAAGAATGTTTTTTTAATAGTCATACTTGCCAGACTTAACTGTGCTTTCCACATTACTGGAAAGATAGTTTGGTAATTCCCCTGCATGAGACAGTTCATGCTTTTGCCTGGAAGGAAACAGAGACCAATTCACATATGCCTCTGTGCTACTCTTTTTATTCAGGCTGGCAGGCAGATCTAATGTCATCTCTTGTGACTAGCAGTCATGGCTAAGCCCCAGATGAGCTCAGGCAGTACTTATTATTTAATGTACATTATTTAGAGCTACTTTGTTGGCACTTCATTTATATATACTATGTCCAGTTGTACTTAAAATCACTTCTCATGTTAAATCTGTATTCATTTATATTCTGTTATTTATATATGTATGTAATTTAGAAGCCGCCCACCTCAAAGAAACTCTGGGCAGCATATAGTTGAAAAACAAGAAACAATAAAAATTACCAAATAAATCATAGGACAACTGGATGAAAAAAACCACACACATCATTAAGAAGCAATTTAAGGGAACTCTGTAACCACCCTCCAACCAGAGTTGGAAAAGCAACCAGATTTTCACAGTGAGACACAGACACACACACACAAACGTTTAAATATTTTTGACTTTTCTTTTAAGACAATGATAACAATGTTCTGAATTTCACCTCATATGTTGTTTGCATTGGCCAGATATTTTTAAATGTTATGACAGATTTGCATGATATAAAATAATGCTGAAATACTTCTCAAATAATTTAGGGAGCAAAAATCTATGAAAGAAAGACTTACTATATGTGTAACAAATTAAACCTTAGAAGACTGCCACCTACTGTATATTAGGTAAATAAATTGATAGAGACCAAGATATAATCCCACAAAGGCTGATGTTACTGATGTTACATTACTCTGCAAGTAATAGATTGGATCCGCTGTTCCAAAGTTATGGGTGTTTAATTCCCACGAAAATAATAGGTCCTTTTCATTAGTAGGGTAATTTCCTTGAATGATTTCCCTGGCATTATCTCAGCTAGTTCTGAATGTCTGAGCTAAGACAGATTCTTATGAAAAAAAATATGAAGATTATTGTGTGAAATAAGGTATTATTCTGTTCCATGGTTATGGAAAAGGCAGAAAAGAGAGTATATACTTGATTTAGAGAGATGGTGTTCTGCACTATGGCTACAGTGATTAGCTGAATACAAGGAGGCTGTCCTTGTTCTGTTCCTCTTGAACCACTGAATTTTGTTTTGTAGTGGTGCCTTAATTTTTTTGTTACTAGTCATTAATGTCTATTTCATATTTGAGAAGCCATCAGAAAATGCTGGTATGCACTATCTCATCATAACCAATGATGTCAAACTCACGTCATCATGGCATTATCATGTGATGTATCGGGACTTTCTCCCTCCTTTCGCTAAACTGGGTCGGGAATTTGACAGCCCTGGCATAGAAAATTCAAAGGATTAGTTTTGGGGAAACAGTGGGATGCCTTTTGCCAGCTTCCTCTGTTTTCACCAAGTACCATAATTTGTTTTCCTTCAAACTCCTGTCACCTATGGACATTTGGTTTATGGAAACTGAAGAAACTTTTTTTCAAGATGTTCAGGTGAATGAACTGGACTACTGGTTATGGCCTTTGTTTCCTTGGTTCTGTTGGAAGAAACGTCCATCTGGGTTCAGCTCCAAGTGGGGAAAAAGACACTGGAAACATGGAGGCTTGGAAAGATTGTTTAATCATGGACAGGATCACATGGCTTGAGATCCTGAACAGAAAAGGGGGATCACATGCTTCCAGATGTTGGGTGAAGAAAAAGAGAGAGAGATGCTGAAAGTCCCTGGTTTTATGCCCTCTCTTGGGCCCCACCCCAGAGCTTCCCATTCCTGTGTAAGAAATGCATTCTGATTGGTGGTGAGACTCCCAGGGGGCGGTGCAGGGGCAACTCTGCAGGCTGTGCTGAGACCCAAGCCTGTTACCTTGCTGGCTGATGTAATTTTCTCAAGTGCCTTAATGTGAGTTTCTGTAGAAGGCTAATCCTACCTTTGTTATGTATAGTAGATTAGCTCAGTCTTGAATGGCTCACTGACAAAGTTGGGGGCTATTAAGAATGAGTCTGTTTCCTGCCTTAAAACATGTTTATCCATTTCTTATCTAGGGAAATATAATATTCTGCCTTTTCAATATTTCCCAAGATATTTCATTTTTCTAGGGGAGGGGTGGGTTTTAACTCCTTACAGTTGCTTAAACAAGCTTCATAGATGCCAACAAACACAAAGCAAACTGTTTTTCTGCAGTTAGGATAGCTCCAAAAGCTGATGTCACAATTGATCTATTTAAATTCAGCTTAGCGAAAGTATGGGTTTTTCCCCTTCATAAAGTAAGAACAAAGATCCTAAATTGTTTTGTGTATTTTATAAAAGATGTCATTTTTTTTCCTCTCAGAGTTCTGCAGGAAGCAGGATTGTAATGAGTTATTTTCCTTAAGTTGGAACTCACAAATGTCCTGGTAGACCCACCTTTCTGCAAAAAGTCTGGATTAGTGTGAGAATGACTGCACCTTGGTGACCAAAGAGCCATTAAAAGAACCAGTTTCACAATGGTTTCCCAAAGAGCAGGAGACACCATCTGCCCACGTCCAGCACAGCACTCAGCAGTAATAAAACGGCTATTACTGTGCTGTATAAATGGCACTGGCTCCTTGCGCTATGGATGGATTTTCTGAGAGCTACTAGCCAGCTGCTCATGTGTTTTTCTTTTTGACTTATTTCACTTAATTGCATGGAGATGTAAATCTCAGAGATTTTCTTAGACTGTACCCCAACCATTTAGAATTGGCAGCTGGAGAAAATCATGCATTCCAAGTGTGAAACAGGTTAACTGTCCTGTTGCAGGGAGAAGGCTTATCCCTTTGAGCTTTACAATTGTGCCTCCAAGCTGTGGCCTTTCCTCAAGACTCTGCCAGTCACAAGGCTACATGCTTGACCTCTGCGAAAAATCGGAGCTGAGAAGGTAATAGGCTCAGTGGGACAGTGGGCCGTGGCCAAGGCTTCCAAAGCGGAAACTTTTTAGAAAATCTTTTGGACAAAATAAAATAGATTTAGTAATGGGATGGGGCTGGGGTTATCAACTGGGCAAATGACAATTAGAAAGGAGGAGAGAAAAGGAAGACACACAAGCTATTTAAACTTTTGGCATACAAGACAAAAAGTACAGCACAAAACTGCATATAAAATTATTTTTTGAGCATCAGAAAAGGTTTTTCAATTGTATTATTTTGTCCAAGAAATCTTTATTTTCAAAAACATATGCTAGTGATATCAAATCAACTACTGTACATGCTTTCCAAATTTCCCCATAGAAATGTACAATGAATCATGCGATCTACAGACCCCAGTGATCAGAATATGAAGCCAATAGCTAGAATCATAAAATAAATAATGTAAGTATAGACAATTGAGCCTGTTGATGATCAAGGAAGAGAAAGAAGCTGTTGAAAGAAATGTCCTTCTGGGTTCAGCTCCAAGTGGGGAAGAAGACACTGGAGACATGGAGGCTGCTTGGAAAGATGGTTTATTGTTGGACAGGGCCACATGGCTTGAGCCCTGACCAGAAAAGGTGATCACATGTTTCAATGTTGATGGAGAAGAAGAGAGAAGGGCTGAGGAAGGGGCTTGCTAGGCTTTTATACCCTGTTCAGTCCCACCTCTCTGTTTCCTGTTCCTGTGTAAGAAATGTATTCTGACTGGTTGTCAGACTCCCATGGTGCCATGCAGGGGGCTACTCTCTAGGCTGTGATGAGTTCTCAGTTGCCTTGTGGTCAGTTGAGTAATATCCCTTCCCCCTACACCTGCAGTGAGGAGAAGTCTTTATTATGTAAAGTGGGCTAGCCTGGCCATCTTAATGGCCCATTAGCTGGGGATGGGCAGAAAGCTATAGGCAACTATTCTGTCTTTTGAAACAGGTTTCTTTTCACATCCAGAGAAATATTCTGCCTTTTCAATATTTCCTAGGATATTTCATTTTTCTGGGAGAGGGCTGGATGATAACTTCCCACAATCCCTCCTTTTTTTTTTTTTTTTTCAAAACATGTGAGTGGAACGCACATGTTTTGACAAAAGATTAAAATTGGTCAGATCAGGGAGACTTAATTCTTCTGATGAAAAAGCATTGAGAGAGACAGTAGAGGATCTCTTCAGTGGCTCCCAGATAGCTTTCAACCATGAAGGTCTAGCAACCAGGGCACAAATTTCTGGAAAGAAATTTACAGTATCCAATTTTCCATGCCAATTAGTATCAGATATCATTTTCTGTGAGCTTTCAGACAGGTTTTTAAAAAAAGCAGAAATCCCAAAAATTATTCACAGCCTTGCTTTCCCTTTAAGTTACAGGCTGCCCATTTTAAAAGGGATGGTTCTTCAACCTGCCCTGGCTCTTATTTTAGTGAGGCCAAATTGAGTTCAGATGGTGTGCAATCCAGGTTATCTAGTATTTGTAAAATTACACAGAATGAGCCTGGGGACTCCTACTCATGAGACCACCAGTGCAACATATCCTGTTTTACTGGGCAGCGTGGGTTTTTTTGTCACAGTGAGGGCTTGGGTTTGTTTTTTTCCTTTGGAGATCCTCTCTGCTAGCTCTTCAACTGGGGGAATTGCCTGAGGGGAATTGACCCTCCCCCAATGGGATTAAAAGGGAGAAATCTGTTTAGGCTTTTGTGCCTGGGGCAAAAATCAAGCTAGGAAAAAACTGTGTGTGAAGGAGATAGTTTCAATCTAATTCTGAATAGGCTATTCTCTCTCTCTCTCTCTCTCTCTCTCTCTCTCTTTTTTTTTTTCTTTGTGTGTGTGTGTGTAGCTGGTTCTACAATACAGAAAATACAGACATTTTGGACAAACTTTCCCTCCCACTAGACAGAAATCTAAGGTGTTCAAAATTGCTGTACTAGCCATTCTTAAATACAATTCTTACATGAATACATTAAACTGATTACAATATAAATGAGACAAGAAAGAAACCTTACAATGAATTTCTGTGAAGGAAGCAAAGAAAGAAAACTTTAGGATCAATTTTCACCCTCCCCTATAGTCTTTACAGCTGTCTTCTGGGGATGGAAGAAAGTCTTTTGGTCTTTACTTCTCCATCTCAGGGTCCATTCTTTCATATCTGCTGGGTGGCATTAAGCTTAGCTTGCTGATAAGAGTGGTCAGTCAGGCTTGGTAGTCAGTTCCAGACTTGGCTAAGTTTTCCCCCCCCTCATGTCAGGTTTTATCAGGATGCAATCACCAGCAGCCAATTCAAGAGTTATGGTTTGAGCTAGCAGTCCTTTGTTTCTGAGGTGAAGAAAAGAGTATACAGTTCTTTACAGACATATCTTTAGTCTCACGTTGTGGAATCTCACCCATTCTGTCCAAATGTGGAAATCCAAACATTATTCCAGAGGGCAGACAATGTAAATTTCATGGAACATGACATTCCCACTGCTTCTATGATTGAAACACTTTTGCAGTAAGATGAGTAAATTTTTCAAAAAGGACAACAACTTGTGTTGCAAACAAACAAACAAAAAAAATATCATAGGGTAGAGCACCTTGACTCACAAGCTTTTAAAAATGCACTCAGGTGTAAAAGAGAAAGGGAAGAAAAACAGCTTTTTTAAAAAAAATGCAATTAAAAAAAGAGGTACTTTGAGTCAACACTCCAAAATATTAGATTCCATTCAGATGGAAGCAAATTCTCATCAAGTATGTTAAAACATTTACAAATGTAAGCAAAATATCTCAAAATCATTTCTTTTTATAGGTTTAATTAAGCATTTTAAACCTCAAAAATTTTCCAGAAGGAAAAGAAAAAAAATCAAAATTGTATTCAGAGCAGAAAAGGAAATGTAATTGCATAACTTTTATAGATGAAAATATAACAGTGAAAGGTAAGAGTGAAGGAGCAGGTCACCCATTTACTCCAAATTTCTCAGAAGAGAGAGGAAAAAAATGGTTAAAGTGAGCAGATTTTTGTGGCTCTGTGAGCTGGGTGTGCCATGTACCATCCTCTTGCCAGGCACAAGACAGTTATAGCGTCTTTGATAGGAAAAAGCTGTTGAAGGAGGCTTCCACTGGAGCGGAAGGGCTTTTGTAATTAGGGCTGCAAAAAGGGCGGGTGTCTGAGAAATAGTGGACAAGTGTCATGAGATCACATTCTTGGGGAATCAAATTTGGATTGGGGAGGCCGCACGGCAGCGCTCCCATGGGTTGGAGAATTTTATTAACAGCCCGCAAATCATGCAAAAAACACCATTTACCAGATTTCTTTTTTATAACAAACACAGGGGTGTTATCAGGGCTGTGGGATATCTCTTTCCTCTTCCTCTCTTCTCTCTCTTTCCCTCTTTTCACTTTCTCTTTCCCTTTCTTCACTTTCTCTTTCCCTCTTTTCCATTCTTCTGTCACTTTCTCCTTCTCCCTTCTCTCACTCTTTTTCTCTCTCCTCTTTGTCTCTTTCTGTCTCTTTCACTCTTTTCCTTTCTTCCCCCTCCCACTCTTTCACCACTTTCTCTTTACTCTCTACTGCCCAACCTGTCCTCATAATTTACCTACTTTCCTAAATAGGCGCAGTTCCCTTAATGGATCCCTCGCTCACTCAAACACATACACACACATACCATTAAAAAACCATGCAACTTACTGTTTCTTTATATGAAAGGAATTGAAGTACATTCATACCAACTTTTACTATCAACACTCACATTTGCACTGCAATCAGGCTGCTTGTGTAAATTAATTTCACATACAAAAATATCCCATTTCATTCTTTCTTCATACAAAGCGATTATTACAATTATTTCAGGGAGCTGTACATAAGCCAATGAGCTCCATTTTCTATTATTAAGGGATCTCAACTTCCCTCCAGGCCTGGGGGAGGTTCTGTCCCTTTAAATCTTCAATTTCCTTTACTTGGGGAACATGTGGTTCATTCTGCAAGCAGTGGGGAAACTCAGAGAGAGCAGTTTAAATCCTAACTACTCTCCCCTCCCCCACAGCTTCAAGCCCAAGCTTATTTATTTATTTAGCTGGTCAAACATATCACCATCAATTCAATTCAATATGTTATTAGATGCACATCTAAGAATTTTTTAACAGACATTACATCAAAGTAATCAAGTCCAATTACCTAGGTCTTTCCATTCAGTTAGGCTTTACCTCATTACCTGCTAAATTTCTTACTTTTGCTCGAAGTTACACCCGTTGTTCTATCTCCTTAAGCACTAGATTGTTAATAACTGTCTTTCCCTGGGATGTTCGTTTTAAAATTGGATCTGCCAGCCCACGCTGGCTAATTTTTAAAGATCCAAACTCTTATATATCTTGAACTCCCAGCAGCGCTGGCATATTTTTAAAGGTCAAGATTTATAGAGACAATGTATAGAGATGTTTGTCCTACACATTGTTTGAATTGGCCAGGGTTCCAGGTTGGTCCTCCCAGCTGAGCGCTGGCATAGTTTTAAAGGTCCAAACTCTTAGCTCTCCCAGCAGACCGCTGGCATAGTTTTAAAGAGCAAGATATATAGATATTTTATTAACACATCATTTGCATCTGGGTGGGGCTCAAGCTCTACTTTTCTTTTAAAAGACAACTATTACAGCTGCAACAATTTCTAACATATCCCTGTGGACTCCTTAGTCACTTCGGGGAAGAAACTCAGGTAGAACTTCTCTTCAGTTCATCTGATGGTGGCCAGAAAATCAGCAAACTTGTTACAAAATCTAAATCAAAACTGTCTTCTAGGGGCCAGGTTTCGAGTAGGTTGGCCAGATAGATGTGCAGAGGGTTTTTGCTCAGGTTGAAGGCAAACCTTTAGTAGGAATTTCCTTCATCTTATACATGCACACACAAGGCAACACTCTCCTCCTTCCCCCAAAAGAAAAAAAAAAATCTTTACTCACCTGAAGAGTAAATCTTCCAGGCCTGAAAAACATGAAAACAAGGTTCCCTCCCCCACAGAAAAGGCATTGTTGGGGGATTAAGGGTAAGGGAGGGGCTTGGGGGGGTAGAAAGCTTGCAGGCAGAGTTTTTTTAAAAAAAGGTAAAATCATCAGTTACTAAACAGATAAACTGGTAACATTATGGGGATATCACAGATGCAAAATGGGGTCTGGATTCACATGCTTCAGGAAGGAAATAAACAGGTAAAATCATTTAAACACAGGATAGAAGCAAGGATGAAACCTTTCCTGTAAATGAACTTAAAACATTTCCTGGGTTGTTACTTTAAGGCAAAGGGAAGGAAGGAAAAAAATACTTCTCTGTACTCTGGTTTTTTTGGGGGGGAGGAACAAACTGAACGAAGGCAATTTCTGCCAGTTTACTCTTTTCTTTCATTGAACACTTTAAAATCCTTGTCTTTTGGTTCAGAGACATCTTAGTTACAATTACTTTGAAGGTGCACAAAGACTTAAGCACACATTTACACAAGAACAAGGAGAAAATAAGAAAGGAAAAAGACAGAACTCTTAGGTTTTCACATCCTACATTCTTAGTTACAAATCTGTTAAATTAGGGAAGGCACAAATCTTAACAAACGAACCACGTGGTTACATAGAAGACAAACAGACAAACAGACAAGAGAAAAAAGAAACCTCAACATTTTTCCCTTTTCTTTTAAGTACCTTTATGTAGCCAAATTAGTTTTCCTGTATTATCTTTCAGCAAAGCCCATTTCTCACACAATTTCCTTGCCTTCATGCCTGCCAAGATAGGCATGTGCCTGGCGTCCCAGGCTTCTAGGAAATCTCCAAGGGATTTTCCTGTCACCCTCGAGCTAACGCTTCCCATGACCCATTACATGCAGGGCTCACTTTGGCTTAGCCGGGTGACCACCGCCCCGTAAGTTTTCAGAAAAAAAAAGATTCTGGGAAGGACTTCAAATTCCCTAATGAAGTATTCGGTCCCTTCCTACCAGGGAATTTCCGCTAGGGTTTCACAGATCAAAAAGGTAATCTGCAGAGGACCTCTGTTCCCTTTAACAGTTAGTACCTGCACCTCTTTTTCTTTACACACAATGAGCCTTTGCTTTTTCATTCATTTAGAGAATTAAAATTTAAAGGTACTCACCTTCTTTCCAGGCAGCCTTTGAGCTCAAACTCAAAACCCCTTTAAAGCCTAGATCCAATGGTTAAGGCCAAGATAAAGTCCACCCTCAGACTCAATGGGGTCTGTGCCGGCATGGGAGGCTTACCTGGGCCATATCCATTGGTTAGGCTAGCTTGGAGTCCCATCTGGGGGTCGCCAATTGTTGAAAGAAATGTCCTTCTGGGTTCAGCTCCAAGTGGGGAAGAAGACACTGGAGACATGGAGGCTGCTTGGAAAGATGGTTTATTGTTGGACAGGGCCACAGGGCTTGAGCCCTGACCAGAAAAGGTGATCACATGTTTCAATGTTGATGGAGAAGAAGAGAGAAGGGCTGAGGAAGGGGCTTGCTAGGCTTTTATACCCTGTTCAGTCCCACCTCTCTGTTTCCTGTTCCTGTGTAAGAAATGTATTCTGACTGGTTGTCAGACTCCCATGGTGCCATGCAGGGGGCTACTCTCTAGGCTGTGATGAGTTCTCAGTTGCCTTGTGGTCAGTTGAGTAATATCCCTTCCCCCTACACCTGCAGTGAGGAGAAGTCTTTATTATGTAAAGTGGGCTAGCCTGGCCATCTTAATGGCCCATTAGCTGGGGATGGGCAGAAAGCTATAGGCAACTATTCTGTCTTTTGAAACAGGTTTCTTTTCACATCCAGAGAAATATTCTGCCTTTTCAATATTTCCTAGGATATTTCATTTTTCTGGGAGAGGGCTGGATGATAACTTCCCACAAAGCAGACAATTGACAAGGTCACAATACAAGAAAGTTTGAATGACTACTGTTGTAAAAACAGTCCAAAATGCTTTTAAAAATCAAGACACTTAGAAAGCCAGGCAATATTTGATTTTAAGGCAATGCCTGCTGTGGAGGGAAGACATGAGGACGAAAAGCAACAGGTCCAGACATGTCCTTCGTTTGCTGGATGTCTGGTACTTCTAGAAGCTGAGATGTGCAATCAAGCTTCTTTTAGGTGTTTATCATCATTACCTTTTTTTGATACCCCCAGCAGATGCCTCTGGATAGAACATAGTCTGCACGCTAGAATGGAAGGAAGGGGAACTAGTTTTCTTTAAGAATCCGTAGGGCAAAAGTGTAATTAGAAGGGTGCACATAAAAGGGGATTTTTTTCCTGCTGAAATGTCAAACAATCTTTGGGGTGTAGCAAGTTAAAACCCATCCCTCTCCTAGAAAAATGAAATGCGAAATATTGATAAGGCAGAATATTATATTTCCCTGGATAAACATGTTTTTAGGCAGGAAACAGACTCACTCTTAATAGCCCCCACCTTTGTCAATGAGCCTTTAAAGCCTGAGCTAGTCTATTCTACACAACAAAGGTAGGATTAGCCTTCTACATAAACTCACCACAAGGCACCTGGGAAAATTACATGTTTCCAGTGTCTTTTCCCACACTTGGAAGTGAACCCAGAAGGACATTTCTCCCAACGGGGGAATAGGAGAACCCCAAAGAATTCTGTATGGTTTGGCAGTATTCTCCCCCACCCATTAATCAGTATTACTATTTTGGAAGATCATTGTAATAATGGTGAAGACACTTAAGAAGTCCTTCCCATTTTTTCCTGTGCTTCTCTTCTGCATATTACTGCACAATAGTTAAGCCTTTTGCTTTTCCACATAGTGTGTGCAAAGCTTTATAACTTTCTTCTCCTTAATTGATCATTTTCTCACATAGTTTAGCGCATGAGTGTTGTCGCTTTTCAGGTAGTTTTGCTAAGCCCAGCCACATATCCTTTATTTATTCTCTTTTACTGAATGTTGCCATGCCTTGTTTTGCTGCTTGTTTATTTATATTTTCTGGCCATATTATGCTTCATAGTCAGGATTATTCTTTTGCTATGATTGGTTTAATATACCCTTGCAACTTTCACCTCATTCGTGTCTTTATTGCTTTCAAATCCATGAAGCCCTTGCCCACACTTTAAATGTGGCAGAACAGATGTGACCATTTCCTCACTGCTGTTAATGGCTGAAAATAGGCATTTCTGTATTGAAGTCTTTGACAGCAGGGGAAGTGGTGGAAAGGGGGCAGAAGCTGGGTGGTGGTTGACATTGGCATAGATGGCAGCTTCAAAGTAAGACAAAAGGTCTTTGGAAATTGCGTGTGGCCTGAAGATTGGCCTCCTATATTGAAATGAATATGATCAGTAATTGCTGTGGATCAATTACAAATCAATGTAGATAGTTGTACTTGATTGTCGGGGCTAATCATGCTATCTGTATGAAAGAAAACTCAAGCAGGTGTCAATAACTCCAAACTTTAGCGCATCTAGGCTCATCTACACAAATAGATTATTCTTATGACAGATTTGACAGGTTCAGGCATCTGTTCACAAATCTGGCCAGTACTGCTTGGCTGAGATTTACCCAGCTTGTTTTCTCTTTATCCCTTTTTCTTCTTCCAATGATTTCCCTCACTTTGCCATTTCCTCTTAAGCCACTTTGGTTTTTTTTCTTTAATCTTTGATTTCTTTTCTTCTTTTTGCCTCTCTTTCCACAGGTTCACAGTCTTTCCCCCCCAAAACGCCTCACTAGAAATACAACTGCCAATTGCATAAAAATGGACATCTGTAGCAGAATGAACAGTAATCACAAATAAAACCCAGCTAGTTTTCATTTTTCAAACATGAAAAATAAAATCCAAACAAGGACCAACAAAGGGTTGCAACTGCCCGTTAAAGAAATGTTACGGTCAGGAGAACAAAGTGGGGGAGGGGGTTGATCTTTTCCATTTTTTCAACCCTTTAACACAACTGCCATATTTACAGCCAAGCAAAATCCACGCCCTTCTTTTCCTGTCCATGCCGTAGCTGCAACCTATGGCACTGAAAAACAAGGACCATATACCCTGTGCGAAGCCACCAAATCCGTGACTAAGGACTTACTTAGGTAATTAACTTATGTCTGGGTTAGACTGCACAGATTCGTTTGGCAAATGCAGGATCGCATATCTGAATAAGCTGCAAAAAGTATTCCTCCACAGAAAATAAGCCTATTTCAAAGAAGTGTTCTAATTTAATGTAAATTCTGACACATTTTTGTGTATGTAAGATACTTTGGCGGGTGGGTGGGGAGCAAAGAAATATACTTAATTGTGAGATATTCAATTGCTTCTGGAGGAAAAGTGGAAATCCGCCCACCCTTTCTCCCTCTCTCCTTCTTTCTTTCTTTCTTTCTTTCTTTCTTTCTTTCTTTCTTTCTTTCTTTCTTTCTTTCTTTCTTTCTTTCTTTCTTATTCAATGTGAATAGCTGCCCAGTAAATAATTCAGCCAGTAAAAAAAATATAGAAATCAATAAAAAAAAAACACAGTGACACTCTTTGAAAGCAAATTAAGTACCCAATTAAAAATAAAAATTTAGTCCATTGGCTAAATTTTATGTGTCAGCTCTCCTCTACGCAGGAAAGTTGGGAGATCTTTTTACTTCTTCCACTATGGTACCACAAAGAGAAGTCTGTCATTTTGTTTTAAACTAACAATTGTTTCTCCATTGCTCCCGTTCCAGCATTTCAAGGAAAAATGAAAACTAAAAAATGATTTAGATTTTGTTTCTTGCAGTCTTTCTTCCTGTTACACTGAAAGCCATCTATATTGATATCCTAATTTAGTTTTCTGAACTCACAGTCTGCAACAGTTTGCTTATATTCCTTATATTCAGTAGCTTTAATAGATCTCCCTCGTCACAAGTATGATTTCTGAAATGTAACACCTCAGACCTAGGAAATTTCCTTATAGTCTAGATTGACTTATAACAGTTTCTGGCAAGATTCTTGCTAACTCTTTCTTACTGAAATGATTGAACTAAAACTTTATACATGCAATTCCCCTATGATCTCAGCCCTGTCCTATAGACAAATACTACCTTTATTCAACACGTTTTCCACAGGTATTGACCATTGCTTGTGGAATATTCAGAAAAACCAAAATAAAGGTATCAGCCCACATATGGTAAACACATGTTTGGGCTACCATTCAAAAACGAAATTGTGTTCATTTGTACATTTTAAAAAAATAAAAGATGTTCAGTGGTTAACTATGATTTCTGCACAATTCTCTAAATTCAAATTAGTCCACATTATTGAAATAAAAACAAACAAACACCATTCAAGGTTCTTTTTAAAGTCGGTTCTGAGGCTATAGGATGTGGCAGAAGGATCTCTAGATGATGGGTGATACCTGTCGTGACAGAGATACAACCAAGCAAGGAGTGATAAGAGTAGAATAGCATCAGAGGATTACAGACTGCCATTACAGACAGAAAGATTGAAAGAGAGTGCACTCCTTTATATACTATAAGGGTTATTTTAAACAATATCTACTCAAATGCATCATATGTACATATATCACAGTATGTACATATATCATATGTACACTTTAGAATATTTTTATTTTTTTCATAGAATGAGACATTTATAAATATGTTCAAGATAAGTACGTCAATTTCTATTTTTATCTTCACAATAAATGTACATTTAAAATAATAATAAATGTGCAAGAGCACCAAGAACTTTGTAACAAAAACCTTCTTTTGTTACTAGAATGCCAGGCAAATATTTGGCTGGTTGTTCTTAATTAATATTAGAGATCTGATCTTTCTGATCTTTTGCATCTCTTCATAGTAATGTACAGTTCTTAAATCTACATGTTTTCTTTGTGACTCCTTGATTCAGATGTTCACATCTACCCTGCTCACAAACCTTGGCTTGTACACTTCAACATATAGTTGTCCTTTCCAAAAGGAATGGTGTCTTCTACAACCTGATACCCTCCCGATCCAGCTTCTTCCTATCTATTCAGAGATCGTGGAGAGCAACAATTAACTTATCTGTACAGTTGGAATAAATGGAGTCTTAGTCACAGTGACGTGTGGTGAGCTTCATGGCTGGTGAGGCAAGCGCAAAAGCCCCGCAAAAGCCCCGGTGCCACGTCCGCCATAGAGCGGGACCCTCACTGGCCATGAAACTCACCGCACGTCACTGATGTATAACCACCCTTGGCAGGACCTCCTGCCCCCCTCCCTCCACCCAGGACCTCCCCCCATGTCCCTCCACAAGCCCCCACCCCGCCCAGCCCCCCATGTGCCCCTCCACACCCCCCGGCCCCGAAGCCCCCCACCCAACCTGGAGGAGCACTCACCTGCCGCCAGGGCTTGGGGGCTGCCGCCGCCTCCCCCCGTGCCTGCTGCCAAGGCCGCCGCACCCACGTGGAGCCACTGAGGCAGCGCCAAACAAGCCCCGATCAAGCTACACCAGCCAGAGGAGTGCCGAGCCGCCAATGGGCGGAGGCGACGGGCTCCTGAGTGCGTGCAGAGCGCCTTCGGGATCACTGGGGAAGAAATTGGGGAGCGAGGGTCGCCCGGACCTCACAGCCTCCCCACAATCACTCCCGCAGTGTCTGCTACTGCTTGGGGACTCTAGCAAAGGAGGAATACAATTAGCGTTTTAGAGTGCAGGCAGGGCTCGGCCGCCATTCAGCGAAACATGTTTCGCTGAATGGTGGCCAAGCTCTAAAGTGCCGGCATGCCTTTAAAGTTCCGGCTTGCCATCCGCACATGCTTCATTGAGCTACGCAAGCCCCTTCGCCACAACAAGGCACTAATCCATGAAGGGGAACAATAACATAAGCAGCAGCAGCAAAAAGAAAAAAAAGCAAAGACATTGGAACCTTCATTGAAAACAATTAAAAGCACATTAATAAAGCATATGGGGTTTAGACAAGAGCCCGGGGTTGTCTAAATATCACCACACAAGTCATTATACAATAGTATAGTGTTTATTATCTATTTTAGTTTAAAGAAGAGCAGAATCCAAATGAGATGGCCCAAAGCTACATTGTGGAGAATATTAACTGCTTGGCCAAATCAAAGTGAGGTTCAAAGCAAATGTAATATTAACTTTGCCCTCTATGGCTGTTTGCCTTTGGTAACCTTTCTACACATGAAGAACTCCAAAGCATTCACTGGATCCATCACGGATTCCACTGAATTCAGGAAGAGCAATAATTTGATGCTTAGATTTTTCCTTTATTCTTTTCTACTATTGCTACTATTTTGTTGTTATTGTTTTAAATTTCAGCTCAAATTTCTAGCACGGGGGTGGGGGGCGCTAAGCAGTATCGCCTGGAGGGCTCTGTTTTGAATTTCACACATGCTGTAGTTGGCAGGAAATTTAATTCAGATTTAGAACTGAAAAAGGTGTAGGCAAGAGCTGCTAAGCTATATTTTTCTAGTATCAAATTTGAAAAGGGACTTTTGCAAAACAAGCCTCTATACAAACCTTGTGAGGACCAATACTTGTTCAGGGAGGCCTTCTGTTTTCAGTCACTCCTATTCCTCTTAAAAGCTGATCAATGCATCAACTAATTCTAAGCAAGGAGAGGTGTTTTTTTTTAAAAATCAAAGTAAGTATTGCTGACATTTAGATCATTGGGTCTTTTATAGCCAAATGTTCAAATACTAGCATAACTTGTAATCCTGTGGTGGCACAAACAATAAAATGGGCAATATCAACATATAAAGAAGGATATTTCTCATTTCAGTATTGAAATGCTTCTCATTTGCACGTCAGGTTCAGTTCTGGAATCCAATATCTAACCATTTCCCCCCTCCCCCAATTGCTTCTTTTAAAGTCTATATTGATTATTTAATGAATGTGGTTTTCTTCTGGAATCAATGAATGAACTAGTGAAACAGTTTAAAATAAGCAGCATTCTACAACTTAACAATACTGAGGGACTTTTATTTTTTGTTTTTTGGTTCTTCACCATATAATTTTTGAACATATCCACTATAGAATTCTATTATATACAATAATAATAAAACTGTTTTGTTATGTTATTTGTGATATGTACACATTATTATATATATTACACATTATTTATTTACAAAAAAAGAACTTTGACCAAAACTATATTTTAAAATGGTAGAATAAAAATGTAATAATAATAAAATAAACCATCCCATTTGTTTTCCAATGAATGGATCCACATTTTTTCCCCCACCTCATACTTTGACAGATTTATAGCCTTAATTATTTATAGTCTTTATTATTTTAAATTAAAAGTGATATAGCTTTGCAATACCCATATTTTGCATATGTTTTGATTGACAAAACGTTTAAATTAATTTTATAATTAATTTTGAAAGTTGAAAATAACAGCCTCAGATAAAAGAACTTAACTCTACCTCTTTACCTGGTTATTACAAATGTTATTAGTATTCATTTTTTTCATTAAAACTGTAAGCATTTAAACAGGTATTTCTGCAAGTCCATGAAGGAAATTGGCCTAATTATGAGAAGGAAATTTAGCAAAATCCATCCATATCCAGATTCATTATAATCCTGCCTAGTAAAAAAAAAAAAAACAGGGCTCAATTTTTTATTATTACTTCAAGTCAATAGTAACACAATTTCAAAGTCTAGCCAGTTATACACGGTCCTTGTATTAAAGTTGGAGAAAAATATGCTCAGACTAAATATTTATTCTCAGTTCAGACCTCTTAATTGTAAATGCACATGGGTTGCAATTTTCAGAATGTTATGTTTGAATCTCAAATATATAAGTATATAAGGAACAAATACATAGAAACAATAATACTAGAAATCACTTGGAAGAAAGGTACACAGTAGAAAATACATATTCAAAGAGAAAATATTAATATTAGAAGAAATGTGCATGAAATAAGACTCAATCAGATGCAGACTTTTTTATTTTTACCAATCCATTTGTTGTTGCTGTTCTTTTCTGCATTTCTCCCATTTAGTTTACCGGAGCCACCAGTTTGGCAATGTGCTTACCTGGTTCCTACAGTGAAGCTGATCAGTGCATGATCTGATGAGGGATTTGGCTTTTAGCCAAGGTTACTCAACTCACTTCCATGCCTAAGGAAGAACTCAAATCTGGCTCTTTTTACATCTAAACCAACATCTTAACTGCTACACCACTTTGGCTCTCTGCCGGTCCCCATTTATCCATTAGGATTAGGAATACTTTTATGGTTATTACACTTTTGTGGTGTTAGCTTGAAGTGATATGCTGCCTGATATACTACAATTTGTGCAGCAACACTATTTGAAAATGTGGATTTTCTGCTAACAAGAAAACTCCCCTAAATCTAGTTTAATCTTAATCTAGATAAGCCTTTCCTTTCCCAAATCCAGATAACTTTGCCAACTGATCTGTTTATTGTCAGCAGCACCAGAATCAAGAACAGTTGGTTCAATTAGGTTTTTGTCTATTTCATCAGAAAGGCTGATGTAATATTCCTAAACTGGAATTTTAGAGCTTCCTTCTCTCCAGACACTGAATAGTAAAATCTATCAAAGATCTGGTTGAGACATATCAAAAATGATAGCCAATCCATAATACAGCAATTTAGATTAACATCACATAATAAGCACCGGGGCTTGTTCCAGGCCCTGGTTATCCCTAGAAGACCACAACTGTCAAATGATTTGTTTCCTTTCCTTACTTCCCATTTGGTATCTGGCAAATGAAGATGAAGTTAGCTCAGCACTTTGATCTAGCCCAGGAAACTTATCAAAGCCATCCCTCCTATAGCTGTTGTGGATAGGGACATGACAGTTTTGCCACAATTCCTAAGGGAGTAATTTGGAGTTTGTATCTGAGCAAATCCATGGTAGAACAAACACTAACTGGAACAAATTTGGTTAATATTTATGTTTGCTTCAAAAATATGACTCACTGTTGAAAATGTATGTGATAGTTAATCTTCTTGGTTTATATCTTTTTGCAGCAAGTATATTCCATGTTTTCAGCATCCAAGAAATGCTGCAGAAAAGCATATGTGATATGAACGCCAGCTTATGAGAATATTCTGTAGGACATTTCTACTCAGAAAAAAGATAAAGAAAGAGAGGGAGGGAGAAAGCTGTAGCAGGAGCTGTAAGTCCAAGAAGACCCCCACATTTCATACCAACCTTAAAGAGGGAGGTCCAAGGTCAAAGATGGAATGTCCCCAGATCTGGGATGCCCAAAAAACGTCTGCCACTCAGTCTTGGTAGGAATGAATTGGGAATTGTTCCTCCCCATCCAAACCTGTACAGCCTCCAGCCACTTGGACAGAACCCAATAACCTCACTTGTCTAGCCAGGATCAAAAGATATAAATGGGGATCATCATCATCATATTGATGATACTAAATCCCAAAGCAGTGGATTTCTCCCAGGGATTTCATGTAAATATCTAGGGCTTTTTAACTGAAAATGAAAACCTTGTTAAGCACAAATGTAAAAAGGGAAACTGTAGCTTTTCCTTGTCAATTCAGAGATGGTAGCATGGTGTACCGCCACAATTTTCTCCTTCTCACTCTAGCATTACACCTTGGTACATTCTTGGATGCTGTAAGCATGGAATATACTTGCTGCAAAAAGATAAAAACCAAGAAGATTAACTATCACATACATTTTCAACAGTGAGTCATATTTTTGAAGCAAACATAAATATTAACCAAATTTGTTCCAGTTAGTGTTTGGAGAGTTTCAACTGATCCATTGATCTGTGCTCTTAATGGTTTTAAGATAGTAGCAGAAAAAGTCAAGATCAGTGATATTTAATTGCCAGATGCAAAAGAAAAGTTTTGGCAGAAGTTTTTCATTGGAAAGAATAGGGTTAGGGTTAGGGTTAGGATTAGGGTTAGTTAACTCTACATTGGCTAAGTCTCCTGGGAAATCCTGTTGATTTAATCCTGTTGATTTAAAATTATGTGAAATAGTGGAGGTGTTGGTTGGAAGGTTGTTTAAGCTTTATGATGAAAACATAAATCTGTAGTATATAAGCAATTATGAATCTCTTTCACAAATGTTACTTATCATCACTTCCCCTTTATTATGTTAAGAAAATAGAGAGAGTAGATTCTAGGATCTAGGTCTTACTACAAAGGGTTGATAGAGAAAATGTATTTTACTTAATTGCTGTTGTTTGGAAAACGGTATCAGGATGTAATACCTTTTATTCTGAGATGCTATATGGGATAACTTTAAAAATAAATAATTTAAAAATTTAAACAGACCTGAAAGCTTTTTTGTTAAGAATATACCTGTAAATAGAATGCCCTTTTTAGTCTCATCCCATCTTCACTATAGGAAAACCACTTTAGACAGATAGAGTAAGGACTTTTGTCTGATTAATTTTTAGTGATGTTTCAATAGAAAGTCTTCTCAGGGACTGTGCCTAAAGTGACAGGGCATTGTCTTTCCTGTTCTTCGCATCCCTGTGCCAATTTAGGGGGATGAATTATGCAGCTTTAAATGCTGGCCTCTGGTACCCAACTCAATCCCTGAAATAAACTTACCAAATTGCCCACCTAGTGTTGCAAAGACAGCAAGGTCAGTCTGCAGATCAAAACTAATCAAGTGATGGACAGAGAAGACAAGACGCTATTGCCTGGGAAACCAAATAAATAGAAGCACAAATTCATCCATCAGTGCCATCTGGAAGAGATTGGCCTGGATGTCTTTCTGTCAGGCTCTGCTACAGTATTTATTTGTGTAGCTGGGCTCTGGCTTTAGGGATTTCAGCAAAATATTTTTGTCGGCAATGATTTGGCGAGAACATCATCCAAGTTGATTGTCAAACTACAATTAAAGAGCCTGTTGCTTCAGACTCACAATTACAGGCGAAGCTGGCTTTCCTTTTTAGACATACCTGGGGGACAACATATGTGGGATGATCTCACTTTGGACTCTGTACACATAGTTTTTATAAAAAAGTAAAAAACATGGATAATCATTAGTTGATGACATGCACACATATAAAGAACTCATGATGGATGATCATTATGAATGATGTATATGTAAGGTTTAGCAAAGGTTGATGTTTCTGCTTAAGACAAATAATCACACATATTTTACCGGTATCATTAGCATGGTAAAAACCATATTTTTTTATTTAACAGCAAAGGAAAAATAAGGAGAGAATGATCATATTAAAAAGCATCTGTGTACACATGGAGCTTAAAGAATAAATGAAAGGAGTTATAAAGGATATCATAATAAATGATGCATATTATGATATCATGGAGACAACCCTCACAAGTTGAATGGGTGAGTTGTGTGAAGCATTACATTTTGGCAAAGAAAGAAAAATCTGGAAACAAGCTCTTGTCAATGAGTTACCTTTCAGTAACTAAGTGGTGAATTCTGTAGACAAATGAGGAAAAGCAAGAAAGTGAATCTGCCATCTGATCATCACAAAAAGAAAATATTCTGGAATATTTAATCATATTGTATTGTGTTAAGGAAAAAATGAAATAACAGCTACAACAACCATAATAACAGCATGGCTATGTCATCTTCCACCCGTTTCAGTTCTTTATCCCAGAACATTGCCTGAGGAAGGGATCCGGCTCCCTACAGAGGCTCCTCTGAGTTATCTAAGTAGCCTCAAAAGCAAAAGTAATGAGCAGGTTAATTGTGGGGATGCCAACACAGAACCCATTGGATTGTTATATTTTGTAGTATTATAGGGTACAGCTTCAAAAATTATTCAGAAGAGATACTTAGGAACACACAAGAGCACATTATTAAAATAACTTTCTTTATTGTTCGAAAGTCTGAAAATGAACTAACATGGCACCAAGGATTCTGCAGGCAATACCTAGATTTCCCATGGTGGACAAACCTGATAGCTCTTTTTAGCATTAGTGAAACATAAGAGAGAGGATACTCCTGGCCTGTCAAGACTGAAGAAACCAGCTGATCAACTGGTTTGGAGTTGATGTGGGTGGTTCTGGGTGGTGTTGTGTCACCATAGTTCACTCTCAGTCACACATTTTGGATAGAGCTTAGTGGCCTGTCATGATGGCAACTGTCCGTTGGAATAGCTGTCATTTGGTTGCCAGTGATCACTGTGATCAGTGATCACTGAATTAGACAACATCTGTAAAATGGCCATGCTTTATGATAAAGTGTTAAGAAATGGCCTAGGAACCTGGTGGAGAAAACAACAGCATTTACCTGTCAATTCCTTTGGGGGACATTGGAAGGCAGGAAAAAGGGGGAAAAGGGGAGCATAAAAGGAAAAGAATAGAAAAAGGAAGTGTTAGACGTGGATTTTAAGAAAGAAGGATGTTCTTTCCCATATGAGAAACAAAGAGGCTTACAATGAGCTCAGATTTATTTGGAGTTAGATACTAACTGAAGAGGGCCAATAGAGATAATTGAGTATGTGACTTATTTATCTGAGATGAATGTGAGCTTATGGAAAGGGTTCTCTGTGATATCAACCTCGCCAGTTATAATTTAATCCCTGTCTTTCCTGATTGATGAAAGCCTCAGGGAGCTAATAGAAGATGCAATTAGATACTGTTGAATGTTCCTTTGAGTGAGAGAGCGCCTTGAAAGAGGTGATGATTCACCTTCTCCTTTAGAAGCCATAATTCAGCCTGATTAGTTTGGAAAATCATAGCCTCTGCACTCCCCTTTGCGGGGAAATGTTGTTATGATGGTAATGGGTTTACAGTTATGTGCAGCCTGGATAAAATGGTTTATCTGGAACTTTTTCAGTCTGGGTTCCTGCCAGGTAGAGAAACTGTGTTCTTGAGTGTACCTGTGATACAACCAGGACAGCAGAGATACAGGCATCCTGTTGTATTTGATCTCTTAGTGGCCTTCAGTTCTATAAATCAGGATTGCCTTCTGGACTGTCTGCAAGGACTGGGAGTAGGAGAGAGGGCACAACAGCTTCTTACGTGGGCAATTCAAGCCACAGAAAGGAGGAAGAGTTTGATTGTGGGGTGCCATGGGGCATAACATCAAGAGGCATGTTGGTGCCTTCATCTCAGTCTTGTCTGCTGCCAACTGTCTGGAAAAATCTTGCAGGTTTTTTAGAGCAAGATTTGAGATTGTTTGCTCTTGCCTACTTCTGAGGGAGGGAGAGAGGGAGGAGGAGGGAGAGAGAGAGAGAGAGAGAGACCCACCCAAGATGCAAGGGATTGCGTCAAAAGAAATATAAATAAAACAACTAGGAAGAATATTTCCTTCCCAAGCATGGGGACAGAAGGCCAAAACTAATCTTGCTTGGGTTAATTAAGTGATCATTTAATTAAGAAGATCATTTGTGTGATCTTCAGAATTTTCATTATTCACTTAAATCATCCCATGGTGAGCATAGACAGGGAAAACCAGTGCTACCAGTAACATATACCAACCCAGAACATACGTCACACATATCACCCTCCCGCCTTGCTTCTTCACATAACACATCTGTTGTTAGTTTCTAGGACATGAAGCCCCATTTTTTTTGCAAGAAAAAAATAATTCCACCCACATCCGAGAGTCCATTGTGCCATTTTTATTGTCACTGTTTTCATCTACTAAAAAGGTACATTCCTGAGGCTAGGGGAAGCAAGATGTATCAGCAGTTATTGTGGTTGAGCTCAGTTTTGCTCACAGGTATACAAGTATGCACAACTTATATGAGCATCTTTATAAGTTACTTATCCTATTTTAGAGGGAGAACTTCTTTTAGTTCCATCTTGGCAAGATTGGATCTCTGAAAAATGCCATGCTGTTCATTGCTATCTGGCATGCCTTAGCAGGCTGCATTATCTTGGCAGTCTCAGCAGGTGGCAGCATCTGACCAACCTTCTCTGGATTTAGAAGCTCAAAGTTAGTACTGTATATGTGAATGGGAAATCTCAGGGGAATTCAAGAGCTGTAGATAAGCTTGCCAAGTTGATATAAACTTCCTAAAACAAATAAATGGCACACCACCTTCTTGTTGCTGTTAAGAAAATTACATAATCATAGATAACCTCATGAAGTCACCAGGAAATGAATTCTACTTGAAGGAGAGTTCAATTTTATTTTATTATCTTGGCACACCCGTAGCCAAATCTTGGGCAACTGGGAAGTTTGCTTAACTTCTTAGTTGGCTCGATCTTATAGCTTGTATGATCTGACTTGATGCGCTCTGGTAGCTGGCACAAGAAGGATATTGAAATTCCAATGAGCTTTTAGCCTTAAGTTCTCCAGATCTGCAGTGATTACCTAAGACCAGAAGGGAGATCGAACGTCAATTTGCTCTTGAGATCAAAATAAGGTATGTATTGACTGTACTCAGTACATTGTAGAAATACATTAGATTAGAAACTGTATTTCATTTTATATCATTTCATTTAAAACTTTTGAAAGGAAATCTCAGTGTTCCAGTTTAAAAATATTGTCTTAAGGTTTATTGTACTTTAAGAGCTTAAGGTAGATGGCCAACTGAAATATTTATTTTTGTCTTGCAGTAAGTAGGACATTGTTGAACTAAAGCTAGATTTATTGTCTAGCTTTAAAGCTAGATAGGGCTAACAAATCTGGGCTGTAAATATCCTAGAGACTTCCAGATGCCAGCAGAGGAATAGATAACATTCTATCTCTTAACTACTGATTGTTTGAATTTTTGCAATCCAGATCTGAAAATTTAGAGAAAAAAGTTCAAGGGATAGACAAGTGATTGAAGCTACTGAATTATTCTCTATTATTATTATTCAGATTAAACTAAGAACGCTTCCAATATATTAGTGTTTTTCTTACTTCCTGATATATATATAATTGATTATCAACTTAAATATTAAACAAATTAATTGTTGGCTCCAAGTTAGTGCTGGAAATAATTGCTTAGGATTTTAATTGTTAACTATGTGAATTATTGACAGGTAATCTATTTACGATTGTGATTAGTTTGAACTTCAAATTGAGCAACATTGAAGGTTTGGAGTTCATGAAACTATGAAAAGAGGTTGACATGTTTGAAATGAGAAAGTTTGACTCTTAGTTGAGAAGGAAGGTATACAATTGACATTTTAGCTTGCTGTGTCTGCAGTGTCACAGTTCTATTGTGGATTGAGTGGCATCACAAGAGTATTGTGCCATATTGAACAAACCTAGGCCAGCTAGAAAAGCTGAAAAATGAAAGATCTTGGGACTGAAGCAGTATTCATAAATACCAATACATTTTGAAGGTAGCATTGGGCTCAGTTTATTATTTAAAGGAGGTCTCATAATCAGAATCCAATATTGATTTTCAACCTTTGTCCCATATCTGGAAACCCATTTTTTCCCATTAGGATAAAAAGAAAATGTGCCAATCATCATCATCGGTTCCTTTTGTGCAAAACGCATAGGGCATCAACTTCCTCCAATGAATCCTATCTGCAGCAGCATCTTTGACATCTTCCCATTTGTCCATAAGTCATCTTTAAATGTCTGGTGCCAAGTTTTGCGTGGTCTTTGCTTTCCTTCTAGCAGCTCTCATCTTACAGCGTTTTTAGGTATCAATGTTCTGACAAACAAAAAATCATGGCCAGCTAGATGCATTTCATAATTCCTGCAACTTCCTGAATTCAATGAGCCAGAAAATTTCCTCATTAGTGACATGGTCATGCCAAGTGACACCCAGAATTTTTCATAGGCAACACTGAGGGAATACACAGAGCTTTTGTGTTGTCCATGCTGTTAATGCCCATGTTTCAGTGGCATAGATCACTGTTGACATAATGATTGTCTTATAAAGCTGTAACTTGGTCTTCTTATCTATTGTTGGAGCTGACCAAATAGGTCATAAACCCTGGAATATTGCTGAGACTTTCTCAATTTTTGTATTTGATATCTGCATCTATGCTGCCATAAGATGCTACCGAGGTATGTAAACTGCTGCACATGTTCTATTGGCTGATAGACAGTTGTGATTAACGTGTTGGAAGGATGACTCCCAATTAACCTGACTGGTCTTATCTGCACTAATACATAATCGTACATTCTAGTCTTATTGTCTAAGTTGGTAGTCATGTCCTGCAAGGAAGTGCTAGTTACTGTCTGTGAGCCTTATGTGATTTTTCCAGGGAATTCCAGAATGTTGGCCCATAAACCGCATAAGAAAGTCAATGGCGAGGAGAAACAGAAAGGGTGATCATACGTAGCCCTGTCTAACGCCAGTATCGATGTTGAAAAAACCAGGGGCTCTACTATTAATCTTTACACAGCAACTGCTGCAATGATAGAGATTTTTGAAGACTCCTATGACCATTCCTATAATCGCCCTTAAATTTTTCTGTGAATAGCGGAGTAGGTTTCCTACAGTGTGTTTTACCCTGCCTCCTTGTAGGCTCCAACTCCATCACACACAATCTATAAAAACTTTGCTGACCAGGGTTCCTGAAACATGGCCCTCATTGGCTTCCTCTTAACTTCCTTTCACAAGGTGAAATAAGGCCATTTTCTTCTTCCAGTGAGCCTGCTTCTGAGGGGCTATTGTCTTACCTTACGATGTATGAAAAGGACAGCATTTCGTTGGACACTCTAACCATGTGAAATGACGTCTAACATACTTTTGGTGCAATTAGCCTATTATTGAAGAGATTGCCCCATGAGCCCTACCTCAAATAAAGCATCACCATCTTGGGATGATGCAGAATTCTACTGTTGGTGACAAATAAAATGAGACCACACAATATTTTCATTTTTCTTCAAGCTTGTATGCCTCTATTGAGTCATATGGCCTTTTTAGGAACAACTTTGTAGAATTTCCCAGCTAAGACTGAAGAGGCCCAAGAGAGACATGAAAGGAGTTATTCACTTGGGGACTTTGTGAATAAGTGAAACAAAGCATTGGAGAAGTAAAAGGTTCTAGGACTGGCTCAGAGCAGGAAAAAAGTGAGTGACAGGAGCCATTTTCCACGATACTTCCCTACCATTTGTACAGAGAGTAGGGTGGGATGGACACAGCACCAAATGCATTAGATAAAGTATGGTGGGACCACAAGTCAAATATGTTCATTTATTCTTCCCAGAATATTCTATATCCTGCAAGAGTTGTGATACCCATTACCATTATAATTTATTCTGAATATTGTGCCAATTTCCCAGATTTGAATTCTGCCTCTGTCTTTATTGGCATCAGTATTTCTCTAGAATAATGGTCTAGGGGTTTTTCTCTCTCTCTCTCTCTCTCTCATTTTAGTGATTATACAGCTGTGGATAGGAGGTTGTATATGTCTTTTTGAAAGAGGGAGCAGTTCCAGCCTCTTTAAAGGGGACAAGGTGTTCTGACCACCTATACAAGTTGACAAGTAGCTACATTACAGACCAAGGCCATGCTTCAAGCCTGAAAGACTACAGACTATTACTGAGCTCCCCTCATTTTATTTTCACAATTAAAGTCCTGTGAACTAGAGGTTGGACTAAGAATTGGGATTGGCTCAAAGACAAGTGGGGACTTGGGTATAGTGCCCTCAGTTTTGCAGAGAACCTAGGTGCCCTATCATTGCAGATACACCATGTCTCACTTTATTCCAGTAGAAGGCCTGTCATCTCCTCTTTCACACTGCCATAAACTGCCCAAGTTATTCATTGTTCTGCTTTCAGGGGCTCCCAGCATTCTGCCAAGCTAAATATTCCATCTGCACCTTTTTATTATCTATTATTCAGACCAATGGAGAGGTAGGATAAGGAAACTAGATCCTGGAGCTTCATCTCCTCTGCCGTCTGAACTATCACTTGAATGACTGAGTTGCATTTCCATAATTTGCAAAGCTTATTTACAGCAAGAAGCAATTTTTGGTAACTTTCATGTATCATCCGCAGGATTTATGATCTTTCTGGGAATGACTGGTGTACCTCGACAGAAGTAGATCCAGCTGGAGAGAACTACTCTTTTTTTCACATTTCTATTTCCTTTTTTTTTTTACTTTATCCTTTGTTACACCCCATGAACACCCACAATTTTCCTGCTGCTGCTTCTTTTCTAGGTTTCTTATAGTTAGGAAGGGTGCAGAGGATACACAAGAAAAGATGTAGGAAGGTCTCAGGCAACAAGATATTTTCAGGAAAGACCTGCTTGCATTTTATGGAACTTGGCAGAAAGAAGGAAGAAGGGGTTGCATTTGACACAGCAGTAGAAGCACACTTTTCTGTCTTTATAGGACAGGAGGAGGCAGCATAACATGTGGAATGGACCAGGAATGGCTGTGGGGTCTAAACAAGGAATTTGGAATTGAATCATGGCAACATCTTTTCTTTATGGTTTGAAACATAGTGAAACATTTCAAACCAAAAAGAAAAGAAGTCCAATTGCCATGACTCAACTTAGAGTATCTGGATGACTGAGAATCTTCATTGACTTAACTAAGAACGTCCTCTTCTCCAGACAAGTTGCATCTTCCTTTTGCTTCCCAGAAAAAAAAAATCCTATTTCTGTTGGCGTTTTATTTATGTATTTATTTAAAAGATTTTCATAGCTGCTCATCCAATAACTCTGGGTGGCTCCCCACTCAAACATTTTAACAACAATTTCTGAGAAGTATTGGTGATTACATCCCTGTTTCTTTCCCAACTTTTCCCTCAGTCTCTTTTCTTTGACCAGGGCACCATGGTCTTCCTTTATGTTGTAGATTTCTTGATCTGTGCCATGTAAGACATCAGGTGAAGATTGACGTGTTCTTCTATATCAACAAAAAAATTAAATCTGTGACTCTGTGTTGGAAATAACAGAAGACTTGATGATATAACAATTTTCTAAAAGAAGGACATTTTCATAAGGAAGATTTAATAATATAAAGTGATTCAGCCTAAATACAATTTTATTACCCCAATAAGAATGGTGCCTAAATTCTTTGCTTTCCACCAAGAAAGAGGCTGGCATCTTCTCCTCTGTCATGCTCTTCTTTCTCTTACATCTGAAGTAATGAACACAGTGAACTTGAATTTTTCCAGGATTCTCTCCCTGTTCAGTTTAACCAGCCTAATTCATGCATGAAATAAAGGCCGGGGTGGGATGAAGATGGAAAACATCCAGAGGAGTGTGTAGTTGTGCATATATATATGTGATGAGCTATTCCACATCATTAATGAAAAATTCATCTGGCAACAGCCTCTACAAATTATTAAGTTACCCCCAATCTTCCAACAATTAGTCTTGGAGGGCTTAATTATATAATTTGATTGCACACTATGTTTTGGCAAGTCTTTAGACTCTCAAACCTCAGCTTGTGATCAGAGAAATTTTCCTTTGCTTGCCCTGATATTCACATGCTGGACGTCAGTGCAAATAACAGTATGAATTTTGTGGCTCTGTCATGAACGCTGTGGTTTGGAAAACCAGCATTTACTCATGTAAATAGCCATTAGAAAAGAATCATTGAGCAACATGAAAATTCATCACAAATGCCCTGAATAATGCATTTTTGAACATACTGTATGCATCTGGTCTATATTCAGTAGAATTTAATGCCATTGGCACAAGTAAAGAACTCCTTTGCTTCATGCATTATGTTTTGTTATCTGTTATAAATTGCATTTATATACTCTCTTTGATTAAAATTTAAGGGGATATATAGGGGTGTGTTTGTGTGTTCTGTCATTTTTTAAAGAAAAAACAAGATATGTGAGTTTACAGTCTTAAGGTGAGTCCATTGGTTTGCAAGAACTGCATAATCTTTTGCACTCTATCCATATGTCCCAGCTGCTTGTCTTCCCAGTGGGGTAGTTATATTTTTTCCTTAGAAAGCAGAATCCAATATTACCTTGGAGAAGGGAATATCCAACTGGAAAGCAAAGAAAAACAACCGTGTTAAGCAACCCTTCTCCCTTTCTAACTTCTCCATTTAAGTTTGCCACTTTCCATGGCAGTTTTTATTTTGTTTCTTAAATATCACTGGGCAAGCTTTTACACAAGAAATGGCATATTTCAGTCCTTGCTTACTCTGTGGAGAATAATTGAATTTGTCACATACTGTATAGCCAATTAATGGTGTGGTGTTATATGTATTGCGGCCAAAAGAATTGTATTTAGTTAAAAGGAAAGCAATTGTGAATTCAAGAGGCCCTCATTCTAAGAACAATAGGGAAGAAAAACCCATCTGCCTCATTTACTAGATTGTCAATGAACATAAAATGACCCTACTATTTCACAAATGAATTATTGGGGGGGAAATGTTACTCTTCTATTCAATAAATTCAAGAATTATCTGCAGATTACTTAACAAATCTGGCAGAATGAAGACAAAAAAGATATAAAGCATCACAGTAAGAAAAAGTCAGTTTGGAATAGTAATAATAATAAGCATGAATAGCCTCAAGAACTCTGAAGAGAATACACTCACACCCACCCACACAACTGTGTGCTTGTATATACAATTCTGTATATGAATTGAAATTTGAATTAAAGTTTCATTTAAACTTCTTATCTATAGCTGTGGGCTCACCACAAGCATGTTAAGGCAGTATTTATTCTCTCTATAAAACATTTGCTGGTCCACAGGAAGAGTTTGTTGCATTAAGTAATTTATAGAGTGCTAAGAAGTTCCTTAAGCTATTATTAAAAACATACAAAATCTTTTCTGGTTAGACTTCTAGTAACTTAGACTTCTAACTAAGCAGAACTGATCGAGCTGCCTTTTGATGTTTAATGAGTTCTGAGGCAGATGTGAGATGTGATAGACAGGGGAGCAGCGGTGATTTAGTGTTCATGAAAAGAAACGGTCTGACTCCCCCTTTGGAAAAAAGAAAATGTAGCTAAAAAGGACCCCCACCCCTTTTTTTCCCCTTCTTCTTCTTCTTCTTTTTTGGTCCATGTGGTTTTGATTTCCTCATCTAGTGCCTCTCAGTGCTGGCTCGTTTCCATTCAAGCACACACAGAACACTGAAAACTAATTAGCCTTGGATGCCGCCACAGGAAGTTAGCCTGCCAAGATCTTTTTCCCCCACAATTCCTCAAACTTTCTCAGCTTCCCTCAGGCCAAGGAGCTTGTGCTGGGCCTCTCTGTGAAGGTTGCCAGGTCTAATTTTACAATTTCCCTTCACCTTATCTAGTATGCCCCAGGCCCAACCAAGGAGAAGGATCAGAGTCAGGTTGTGTTGGGAGCTTTTCATCCTCACACCCATTCCCCTCCCTCGTTCTTTTCTTTTCAGACCCAGTTTGAGGAATCCTGCTCATCTCCAGTTACAGTGTTGACTTGTTAATCTGACCTCTGCTAATACTTTTTAAAAGAACCAAAGGGGACTTCACCATCTTGTAAAACTTGAAAGTATTTCTGCCTCAGAGACCTCTTTCGAAGGTTAGCAAATTTTCCCAAGAGTCACAGTATCACAAGTGTCAAGCACTTGCAGGCATCGTATTTCCAAATAAGGTCTATTGGATGGTTACTCTCACCAGTGGGGCCCAGTTTTAATTTCCCAAAGAAATAGTAAGGTGGATTGTAGCCAGTGACTTGCATTCAGGTGAGGCAGGGGAGGCACAGCCTCACCACTCCCATCATGAAAAAAAAATGTAAAAGGAAAAAGGCGAGAGCTGAGGTCAGGCTGAGCTAGTTGCTGCCTCACCGTGGATGACTCTGCTTAACTGTTTAAAAAAACCTCTACAAAAGCGCCCTCTACTATGAGGCAGGGGAACTGTGTGCTTCATCTAGTCTGACTTTAGGCGTTTTATGATTACTCGAGTAGAGTTAAGCAAGGGTTAAAAGCCTAAAAATTCCTGATGTAGGGGAGGCACGCAGTTCTCCTGCCTCATAGTAGAGGGTGCTCGTTTGGGCGGGGCTTCTTCAGAGGACCCGAGGCAAGAGCAGAGTTGAAATCCTCTCTGAAACAGCTGGAAAAGGTACATGTGGGTCGGAGGGAGGGGGAGGAATTTAAACTTCATCCTCCTGTTGTGGGTCTTTGGGCAAAGGCTGGAGGGAAGGACCCTGGCTCGCTTGTGCTCTCCCTCCCCAAGTGTAGTTTGATTGCAGGCAGAGCCATGTTGCCTTTTCAAACCTGTAATCAGTGAAGCTGGGCTGGATCCTTCCGGGGCTGGGGGAAAGTATGTGTGCTCCAGTATGGCTCTTTGACTGGCTTCCTGCCTCTTTCTGTGGTCTCCTCGCTGGTGCTCTCCATCCAATCCAACTGTGTGTGTGTGTGTGTGTGTGTGTGTGTGTGTGTGTGTGTTTGAGAGAGAGAGAATGAGCGAGTGAGAGAGGGAAGGGGGTAGGAGAGATAGTCCAATCCAACTTCTCTGTGTGTGTGTGTGTGTGTGTGTGTTTGTTTGTTTGTTTGTTTGAGAGAGGGGGAGGGAGGGAGAGAGGGAGGAAGGAGGGGAAGGGAAAAGAAAAAGAAAGAAGGAAACTTGTTTCACAAAGGAGAAAAACAAATGCTGTCACATTAAATCGGAACTGAGCATGCCTGGCTGTGGAATTCTGGGATTTGAAGTCCACAAGTCTAAAAGAATTTGAAACCCACCACTGTGTCAGTGCCTCACCAGTCATAAACCTCACCGCACGTCACTGATTATAGCTAAGAGTACAGTTCCACTAATAGAGAGTGCAATCAACCAATAACCAACAGAAAGCAAACAATGGCAAGCTTCACAGTATTGATTACAGGTGGTAGTGCCATCTAGGCCAAAAACAGCCAATATTTGTGAGCTTAGGACCGAATGTATTCTATACACATTACTAGAGGATGGGGAAATTCCACATGAAAACACAGATGCACAAATGATTGAGGACTGAACTAGTAGAGTACCGGTATGTCATGTTTAATGTGCTAGACTAGGATTAAGGAACCATTGGTCCAGTCACTCTTTTTTGGCCCAAAGGGTTGCTATAAGGATGAAACTGGAGTTGAGTCAGAGGCACACTTAAGGAAATTAGGATATGCAATTTATTTGTTAGATTTATATTTCATCTTCTTTCTCATAGCTCCAAACATCTAGCACAGTACTGTAAGATAGAATGAGAAACTTGCCTAAAGTCACTCAAGGACCCTCTATCTCTTTAAAAAAAAGGATTCTAACGGGATGATTTTAACAGACAGCATACTAGTTGGAAGGAATGTGACCCCCTAGATGAATGTGACCCCCTAGAAATATCCAGTTTGGCAGTGGACATTCTCCTTTTCACAAGGGACCTGGTTGTTCAGTGGCCAAGACTCTGAGCTTGTCGATCAGAAAGTTCGGCGGTTCGAATCCCTAGTACTGCATAGCAGAGTGAGCTCCCATTACTTGTCTCAGTTTCTGCCAACCTAGCAGTTTGAAAGCATGAAAAAATGCAAGTAGAAAAATAGGGACCACTTTGGTGGGAAGGTAACAGCATTCCATGCGCTTTTGGCGTTTAGTCATGCCGGCCACATAACCACGGAGATGTTTTTAGAGAGTGCTGGCTCTTCGGCTTTGAAACGAAGATGAGCGCCGCCCCTAGAGTCAGGAACGACTAGCACATATGTGCAAGGGGAACCTTTACCTTTACCTTATTCTCCTTTTCATAATATAGGTAGGATAACCCTTATATGGGGGTATGATAACTCAGCAGTTAATAACATTGTTTGCTATCTGAAAAGTTGACAGCCTAGGTTTAAGTCCTGAGCACTGCACAATGGGGGATTCCTTTTACTTGCCCACCTAGCAGTTTGAAAGCATGCAAATGTAAGTAGTGCCACTTAGGTGGAAAGGTAACAGTCTTTCAAGTACCTTTGGCATACATCCATACTGGCCACCTGACCATCGAAATTGTCTTCAGACAATGTTGAATCTCTCAGCCAAGAAACAGAGATGAGCACCATACCCTAGATTCGGACATGACTCACAGAGAAACATTTACCTTTTAATGCCATCTATATGAAATATTTCTTTCCATTACATTTAGACTAAAAATTTACCGTATTTGTGGAGTATAAGACGCACCTTTCTTCCTCAAAAAAGAGGATGAAAATCTGAGTGCGTCTTATACATTGAATACAGCATTTGTTGCCTCCCGAAACCCCGCCCCTTCACCAAAATGGCCATGCATACCCTTATGGAGGCTTTCAGAGAGCTCCTGGGGGCTGGGGAGGGCAGAAAAGAGCAAAAAATGGGCCTTTTGCCCCCCCCCCAGCAGCACTCTATAAGCCTCCATAAGGCAATGCATGCAATTTTTTTGACAAAAATGGGCCCATTTTTGCAAAAAATGAGCCATTTTTTGCTCATTTTTGCCTCCCCCAGGAGCACTCTGCAAGCCCCCCCCCGGCTATTCATGTCTTTAAAAAAAATAGGCCCGTTTTCATGAAAAACAGGTCATTTCTGGGAGGTTTGCAGAGTGCAAAAACTTTTTCCCCCTTTTGGAAAGCTCTTTAACTGATGGATGAGAATTACATTGATCAAGTGCTGTGCCAGAAACAAAGTCTTAGGTACTGCAGATTGTCAGCGATTTCCTTCTCCAGCACATGGATAAATATACCTGGAAACATCTACCTAACTACCTTCTCTCTCTCTCTCTCTCTCTCTCTCTTCCTCCCTCCCTCCCTACCTACCTACCTATTATATTTCTCTCTCCCTCTCTCCCTCTATCTACCTACCTACTTTTTTAAAAATTTGCCTCTTCAAAACCTATTGGTGTATCTTATACTCCGGTGCATCGTATACTCCGAAAAATACGGTAATATGGACACTGGCCACCAGAAAAATTTTGGTGATCTGTACTATTAAGTACTAGGTATTTTGATACTTTCATCTTGAATTTAATATAGAATAATTTTATTTGGATAGCACTCAGATATTTGCTTTGTATACAAACAAACAGATTACGCAATGAAAGATGGATTATGGACATTGATGGCCAGCATCATATGTAAATATAATCTTTTGAATGTGACTACATCTGGAAAGCATATTTAGTATTCTTCCAGATGCTGCCACGGTGGTTTTGGTAGAGCCAAACTGAGAAGGAAAATAGGAGCTAATTTCTCATAGGGCAGCCATTTTATACTTTAACCTTGCATGAATCTTTCATTTCAACAAATGGTAATACTAACTCCATTTTAAAATACTTATATTTTATGATACATTTTAAATTTCTTTTTTCTTTATTAGAGATGCCTATGTTATACACATTGCAATTTAAGAATCATTTCTTCTATCAGAGCAGTGCTGAAAATTGTAACTCTATAGAGATACTGAGGTGAAATTTCAAATGTCAGCACCACAATATAATTCCCAGTAAAGTTGTTGACGAAAGCATGACAAATCAACTCCTACATTGAACCGCAAAACATTATGATGTATAATGTCAGAACTCAGTCTCTGTTCCTCAGTTTGACTACAAAGCAGGCAACAAGTTAGGTGTTTCTTAACACTGCAGGAAAATAGGAACAATTCAATCTCCCCTGAAACACACCCGCACACAGTTCAGTGTTTATTCAATATTTCTAAGCAAATTCAAAGAGATGGGCGCAGGAATTGAGCATACAATTTTCAGTTACCAAATCTGTAGATTATCAATGTTAAAATTATTCATCATCAATCACATCTGAAAACCCAGCCCCATGGACCTTCTCTGAATGGTAATCTTTTCCATATAGTCTTAGGAGGTTACTTGTCAGAATGCCTGTTGGGATCAATTTACATGGCATTTTGCAAATAAAATTGTCTATACTCCTCTTGCCAGGTGCCAGGATTCTAAATAAGAAATGAATACTATTGTGACAAAGTTACCATATTTGAATTTTCCAAAAGAAGGAACGGGATTCAAATATGAATCATGCACGCATGAAGTATTAATATTGTGTGAGCATATAGAATAAGTAACAGACGTTTGTAACATGAGTATGTCATGTGCTATGGAATACATGTCATTAGAAATTGGGACTGAAGGGAGGCATGAAATTGGAATGTCCAATAAATCAGTGCCAATGAAAAATGTTCTGGCATCCATGTTATATTTCAATGGATAGGTCATGGTTCTTTCAGCAAAATGCTATCATCATCATCTTCATCATCATCAACACTACCACCACTACTATTACTTTAAATATGTTGGAGGGTTCAAGATAAGAAAGACAATATTGCTTATTACAGTCCTCCATCAGCTCAAAAACAGATTGAAACAAGGTGTGAAACAGCAAATATAAACCATAGTCAAAACCAATAAAACTCATGCCATTAAGTGTTCAGCTAATTATTGAAGACGTGTTCAACGTTCATTTATTTTATTTATTTATTATTCAAATGTATATAGGCACTCATTTTACAAGAAGGGAGATCATATTTAATATGATATAGTTACTTTAGGGAAATATTTTGACCTGTAACGTTTTTTGTTGTTTAGCTGCCAAAGCATATAATGTGCTGTTTTGATTGCAAAAATGTTGAACCTATACTTTGGAAGCATACCCGTTTCCCATGAATACTACAATAGCTTGAAGTCCCATAGTCGAAAAAAATGTCCTACTGTCATGAATCGCAACTGGAAGACTATTTAGAAGTGTAATTCTAATCTACAACTGGTAAATATTCATATGAATTCTTGTTTTTTTCTGATGATGTCAGTGATGATGATGTTATTGTTGATGTTGATGATGATTTATAATAATGATACAGGAATGGGTTGAAACAAAGTTTGGCAATGTTGGAGTTCTAATCCCCCGACCCCAAATCCAGAAATAAACAATAAGGATTAGCGGTAATACTTATTATCTTAAATTCAGCATATTTCTACATATACTTACTGTATATTACACAAATAGTTTAAATGAGGAAATACATAATAAAATTGTAACTAATAGAGGGCTTGGCTGATCCTTGCATTATTCTATTGGATGGTATCCAGCTGGTTTGTCTCTCTGCCAATAGAAGAAATTCATCAGTGAAATGATGATTCTTGGTGATTCCCTTTCCACTTCACCTTCCCCTCTTAAGATGTGCTTCAAAGACACCCCCAAAATTGCTGAAGCAGATTCTGAGAGCAAACAGCAATTAGAGGGAAATAGAAGAATTGCTTCAAATCTATTACTTCGCTTTTGAAAAGGAATGGTTTTTATAGTGCCACATAGTTTTATTTTCTCTAAAAATATACAGGTTGATGGGAGAAAATGCATATCGGAACAAGTTCTTAACATTAACAAATGAACTCTGGTTAGTTCTTATCAGTTTGCATATATACCAAGGTCTTTTTATGGTTCCAATAACTTATTCTGCATGTGCAGTGCACATGTGTTTCCAGTGAGTGAACATTAGTATCTACTTCTATCCCAAATTGTAGCCACCAGAAAGGAACTCCACCACAACCCCCCACTGCAATGCAGATTGCATAGCTCCCAGCAGCGAGTCCTGTGTGCAGCATGTCCACAGAGATCCGAGATATCTTGGCCAACACCCCTTTAAGAGGTTACAAGGGTCAGAAAGACAAGCAGCTCTTGAGAAGTGTGAATTCTCCATTCTCACAAAACCAACACAACCTTTGATATTTTCAAATATCTAAAAACTGGCCAGGTAGAGAGTTTGTGCTTTTAGACCACCCAGTTGATACAATTTTATTACTGGAAATACATAAGCTGCTTGATTCAGCTACTTCTTTCACTATTATAGAAAAACTTACCCAAGAACACAGCAAAACTTTGGAGAGATTCTAACAATAAATTTCTTAAAGCTAGCATGTTAAAAAGAATCACTGGTTTCCTGTTATTAAGAGCACAGAATACTGGAGGCTGGCCAATAGTGTCCATATATCTATGATTACAGAGAAGTAATCTCTGAAGTTGAGGCTGTCCCTACATTTGGCCATTGACAAAGTATTGTTTTATAATTGAGAAGAGGTCTGCACAGGAGTATACAGGAGTCTACAGTAAGCCTTCAAATGCAAATATCAATCCCACTTTTAATGGGTTGAGTTGGAAATACACCTGTTATCAGTATCCATGAGAATGTTGTAGTTAATGAAGATACATAGTTTGTGAATCATCCAGATAATAATCATTATAACTCTAGAAGGATCTATTTCACAAGGGAATACTTGTGGTATATATAAATGTGGTATATAAAAATTTATATTTATAAAAACATTTATATTTATATACAAATAAATAAAACAGATGGTTTAACAATTATGGATGTTGTAGCATACTGGAACTTTCATCTAAACAGGAAAGTAAATACAGTGGTATGTAGGGGCCATTAGTGACCTAGATATTAGCATATAGGAAGAACACCAAATAACAATACTTCAATAACTATATTTATCCAGTCCATTTTTTCTTATAGCCTCTGTGCATTTTTTAAAAATCAAACTGCTATAGCTTTATAAATTATTATGGTTCATCATAGTCAGCCTGATGTTTAGATTAGATTTGCTATTTTTATTCACCTATAGAGTTATTCCCAAGGACCTGGGATAAGGAGATGTTATCATTATTCTAATTATTTATTTTAAGACAAAGACAATGGTTACAATTCACTTTTAATTATTTACATTATACTATTTAATGATATGCTCGTTCTGTTCTCAGCATTTTTTTTACAAAATTTAAAGAATTCTCACTTTCAGCATTTATATATCCATGTTTACAGTACAGTACAATTCATGCCATTGTAAATGGGTCTATATATTTAGGAAATCTTTTAACATATTAGTATTTAAACAGAGAAGCAACTAATATGCAAGGAGATTTATAACCTCCAGAATAAAATGCCAAAAACATATTAAAAGATACTTGGTAATTACGATAATATAAGTTGAGCTTTATTGGTAAGCAATATTTGGTGAGCTGTATTAAACCTTTTCTTCAGAGAAACCATTTCTGCAGTGAAGCATTCATACAATCATGAAGGGTAATGTGAAATTTGAGGAAGAAAATCTATTGCACCAATCAGGTCACATGCAAGTTGAATATTTTTAGCCCCACTAGATAGACCAGATCATGAAATCAACTCTACAGGAAAGCTAAAACTAATTTTACTGAGCTTTAAAACCACAGAATTTTGCAATCATGTGCCTGAATTATCTCAAAGCTCTTTAAAAACTGCCCATTACATTTTGCCTAGGAGCAAAATATAATTTATATAATAATATAAAGTATAATATTATGTTATGATATAATCCTGATATTACATCATGCCTCTTTTGGTTTAGTCCTTACTTATCATGTACAGCTTTGGGGAATGCAATTATTAGTTGCCCAAATGAATAGGACTATGCAAAACTTTCAAGGCAAAATCTATTCAGTGTAGATTCTGTGCCCCTGACACAACTTGTGGATTGAAATGAGAATTTGCTTTGAAGTACCAGTTAGAATCAAGAGATTGAAGCACTTTATAGCCTTTTGAATCCCGTTGCAGATTGAATATAATTCCTTATGTGAATGCGTTGTATAAAAATAGCCGAATCTCCTCCCACTACTTTTAATTGTTTAAAGTAAAGTGGTCTTAATTTACTATAATTTTATTGTAGTTTAATATCTTTTTTATTTTAGCTATGTACATCCCTTAAAAATTAACATTAGTGTGCTGAAATATTAAATTATTGTGTATTGTGTTATATTATTTACAGTATATTAAATATAAATGGTTTCTACATATTGCTTTCTTCCAGTCAAAGTTCTGCCTTTTTGTTTATGTGGACATTGTGTATATGCATTATGCACATCAAGAGTCATTGCCCACTTACTTATAACTCCAGAGATTAGGTGAAAGCTGACAATGACTGTGAGGCATTGAGAAATTCAACTGCTTACTGATTTGTTAGGAAGAGGGGGGCAATATATACATTGGACAATCTATACATTTCAACTCTTATTTTTCCTTTTTTATAGAAGGTCTGTGAACTTACAGCTCTTCCTCATTTTTCTTATATTGCCAAAATTTCTGAATTCTTTAACTCACCCACCCACCCCTAATGGACCAGTTTCTTCATGATGAGCTCAGTCGCTGGTAAATGCATTATGCAGTTTTCTTAGCCATATTTCTTTAGATAAGTATTTTGTCATTTCTAAATAAAATATCAGTCACATATAAATGGCAAATTGGAATATTGTTTGACACATTCAGCAGCAGGAACTCTTTTCATCCTGTTATTACTGAGATATTCCATTATGAGACTTTTGAAAATGCTCCTTTCACAATATTTTCTCTCCTGAAACCAGAAACTTTCTAGACTTGTCAGTAATGAGAACATGGATAGGGCCAAGAATGGTACAGTTTATTCTATACCCTTCATATTTATTTTAAAATACCTGAAATTCAACTGAATACTTTTGTTTTGAAGAAAAAGAAAACACGTGGAGCTATTTCCTCCCATTTCAGATATATGTAAGATAAAAACTGTTAAGTTCTGGAATTGTTGCAGAAAATCAGGAGATTTGGACTGCGAGATCAAGAAAAAGCTTTATTTGGCTAAATAGTTCAAATAGAGATAACAATTTCTAACATCTGAACAGTGTTCTAATCCAAATATGCGTTCTTATAGTATGTGCAAAGCATCGAAAACACGGAAATATGTTAAAGCATTTCTATTGGCTAAGTTCCTTATTTCTAAGCAAAGAAGCAGATTATACCGTATTTCCCTTTCATGTCTAGGCTGCAGTTGGCATGCAGGAAGCACTAGTTACATACTGGCTTTTGTGGTTAAGCTATATGCCTGACTCGCAATCAAAACCTCCAATTGACTTGGCCTACTTACAACAGGTGTTGTAGTTTGACATTTGAATTTCCTGAATTCAGGTTTCCTGTTTTACTTCAAGACTCAGTAAATGTATAACAAGATAGAAGGGATAGATGCCCCCCCACCGGAGATCTTATAGTCTGACCCCGTTTCATGTTAACTCTTATGTCCAAATCTCGCTTTATGTCCTGCCTTAGTCCCCCCTTCAAGACTCTATTTTTAGCTACAATTGAGTCTTGCCTCTTATTGTATCATATTCTGACATTTAGCATAGCAAATGGCAAGATTAATATTTCAGCAGTACATATTAGTAATGCAAACATATAATACAATCAGTTCAGGATAATGACACATAGCAGTAAGAAGAAAAAGACAAGTAAATATATATCAAACTTAAACCTGTTAAGGCACCTTCTCTAGTCTCCAGGGTGCATGTTCCAGTCCAATTGCTAGGTAAGGATAAATACAAATTTTCCCACATAAGAAGAAGACTCAATTTTCTCCTACATACACACCTATGTTCATGGAAAAGGCATGGGCTCAGAGGTTCTTTTCATTAGTCCAGGCCTGTAAAGTTCCTGCCAGGAACATACCAGTAAGTGGTTGTAATGGACCTTCTTGGTTAGGATCTTCTTGCTTATCCCTGAGGACTGGACCTTCAAAAAGATTGTGGGAACTGGTGTTTCCAGAGGGGAAATGTACACAAAATCCTGTGGTGGATTGAATTGAGAGCCAAATTGGGAATCGGGGTGGCTGAAATGGCCTTGGGCATCTTCCAGTAGTCAAATTCCCCTCCCAATGGTTAAAAACGAGGGGGGGAGCGAGAAGGTGACCTTCTGTTGGAAGAGTTTGTGGGCAGATGGAGACATACTGTGGGTTAATTTTACGTCCACGAGTGTCTTTCTAGGGGCAAGGTACATTTCGGATGGACATTGTTCTTCTGACAGTGACCTCACAGGAATGCAGGTTCCTGATAACGTTTGATGCACAAGGAGGGTGACCCTATGATTTCCACACCCATGGCTATGGGGCCAACAATGGGTAGACGACTCATCCCCAGCCTTTTGAGTGCATTATAAAAGTCACCTTGCAAATTGGCTCCTGCCATCTTGGTTTTCCATCTACCACCCTTCTCAAGGACCATTGTAGCCCTGGTTTTTCCCCCAACTGGCTCAACTGAAATAGCATTGTAGGATGAAGGAGTTGTAGACAAGCACAATCAGCACTTCTAACCTAGCTCAGGATCAGTCTGATTAATTAGGCTTTGACCCAATTCTAGTATTTTTAACATGTAGTTCCCTTTTCTCAATTGTTGAAGGGCCCGTTCTCCCTTTGTTCTATCCCACTTTTTAATGGGATTGTCAGGTGTTTGTCTACAGGACTTGGGGTTGGCTTAGGTCCAGGATATTGACCCCACCGATCAATAATGCATCTTTGGTGGGAGCGTACCTGTCCCAAAGAGTCTACACCCTGTGCCTTGATCTTTCTCTGTTCCTTGAGGTTTTCAACATCCCTGGATCCTCCCTCAAGGGCAAGGGGGGGGGGGTCATTCAGGCATTCTCACAACACTGGAAACTACTGTTTAGGATGCTATCACTCAACAGCCCTTTGCCAATAACAGCCAAAGCCACAAAAAAACTCATAATTGTCCTTTACACAGAACCTACTCAATCACAATTCCCTTAATCTACAAAATCACCATGTCAGGATGAAGGTTAGGGTTATATGTGACTTGGGAAAGAGCAATTTCAGTCTTAAGTGTTCCACAAAACCACCTCTTGTTTGCAACATAAGATGTCCACAGTCCTAGGACCAATATAGCACTGCAGAGAGCCCACTCCCAGGTTTCCTCAAACATAAGTGTCTCCAGGTGCTTCATAATGCTCTCTGTCACAATCAATGATTTTTGACTCAGCACCTGCCTTTCTGGGGAGGAAGCGATTCCAGTAGAATGAATATCCAACACAGCAAATCACAATAAGGGCAAGCACACTCACTAAAGCAACAGATAATGCAGTTATGGCTATGTATGCTCGACTTTCCATTCCCTGACAGGGTTACATCTAACAATTGAAAAGTTGTCTTCCTCCTCCAAGTCTTCAGCCATCCGTAAAGACATCAGCTTCCAGGGGTGACGCCAGTAAGGCCTCTTCTGCCCCGTATGTAGTTTGTCTGTTGCCAGTAGGACAATTATAGGGGGCGCTTTCTCAAGCGTACCACTAAACAGCGGGCTTCACCCTGGTCTGCCTCCCAAGACTTGTCAACAGCTGGCTTAACTCGAGTCCAGTGGATCCAAGACTTGGATTCCAACACTCTTACTGCAAGTGGAGAACACCTGACCACAATATACAGGCCCTTCCACTTGGGTTTCAAATTCTTCTCCTTTCCAGTGTTTTACCTATACTTGTCTCCCACCTGAATATTATGACTAGAGGTGCTCAGAAATGGTGGGCTAAGGGACACACAATATTGTTGGATTTCTTTTGCTTGTTTAATTCTCCCACCATTTGACTCACCCATGAGGCCCCAAGTTAGGCAAGGGGTTGGTCAGATTTAGAGCATTTGTCTGTTTCAATGTCACTTGAGGATTATGAGTGAGGAGAGTTTGATACTTATAAATTAGTTGGTTGTCCAAAAGTCAATTTATTACCTTCCTCTATCAGAAGAGCAGTGACATTATATTATTCTTTGAGTCCACATACAAATTAAAAGGTTTCTCGAGGTTGGGAAGTCCCATAACAGGAGCTTGAGACAATTTTTACTTCAAGGTTTCAAACACTTGTTTCTGTTCCCGCTCCCAAACAAAGGGTTCTTCTTCAGCCCCCTTTGTAAATTCATAGAGTAGTTTGGCTAGTAGGGCAAAATTTGGAACCCATTCCATCCTGTCTTTAGGTTGTTTTGTGCACAACAGAGACAGGCACTTTCTTTCCAAATAGCCCCATGAGCATGTAAAACTCTAAATACATATTTTCTGTCTGGGTAGACATTAACCATCTTCCCTTTTGCCAACTGGAGGACTTGTCCTCTAATCAGACGTGGGATTCTAACTACTGATTCTTCCTCGTACAATTCTTCCGGCAGGTCCCCTGGCCCCCCACTCTTTCTGTCTAAGAGCATCAGTGAGGAAAAAAATATGTTTCGTCTTGCCTTTTGAAGTTCCTTCTTCTCTAAAATTTGAGCTCAATTAATATATGCTTTGTATGCTAATTCCACATGTTCAGAAATGCCTTTCCTGGTGGGGCCCTTGGTCTTCTGTAATTTGGCTCTAATGTCATATGCAGACTGACCAATGAAGATCATATTAACCATTCTCTTATTTTCTTCAGACTTAGGATCTAATTTGGTATATTGCCTAAAGGTTTGATAAATGCATTCTAGGAATTTCTCCTGGATTTTCATCCTGTTTCTGTTGAATTTAATAGACCTTCCCTAAGTTCTTAACTTTGTTTGAGTCCTAACAAAACTAAGGTCCAATAGTTTTGCAGCTGAATGGACTAAGGTTCCCAATCTGGTTCCTTCAGTAACCATATCCAGACTGGATCTTTTGCATGATCCTTTTGCAAAGGCTTATTCATGGTTCCCTTCACCAGCCTTCTTTTCTCTGGGGTTAATAAAATTTCCATCAGACTTTGTATGTCTGCCCAAGTAGACTGGTGAGTTCAGAAAAAATGGATGCAAAAAGGACATGCATCTCATCTGGATTTTCTCTATAAGCAGGAATTTGATTTTTCCAATTATATAAATCAGCCATTGAGAATGGAGCATATATCCACACCTTACATAGCTCATCCTCAACTCCTGGCAGTAAAATTTCCCTTAGGGGCAATTTGAGTTTTTGTCTCAACTGCTGCCTTGGACCAGGTTTGTGGTCCACTTGATCTGTCCCTTCGGTTACCTTTTTGGTTTTCTTCCTCCTGGCCCCACTTAATGGCACCGTTTGTCCTTTCTAACCAATATCTGATTCAACCTTTTGTCTCCCTGGGTCTCCTACTTCTTCAATGTCAACTATTTCATATCAAAGATACACAGATGGAGGGCACTGATGTCAGAGATTTTTTTTTTTTGTAAAAAAAAACAAAAACACTTAAACACATCAACAAAGGCAAACACGCAAGTTAAAACAACACAGGAACTAAATGTTTCGTTGAGACACTCTTTTTCTTTTTTCTTTTCTTTCCTCCTTGAGTCTTGTTACCCATCCTGGTAACTGACCATATCTCAGGGTTTTTTCTAAGAGTGTTGTATCCTGTCCACCAGGACTACACACCTCACAACTCTTTTTTTTCTTCTTCTTTGTTCTGGGGTGTTCAGTGTCTTCTCTTTTCTATTTTTTGGGATCTCCCAGCAAGCGCTGGCATATTTTTAAAGATCCAAAGTTTGCTATATCTATCTTTAGACCTCCCAGCAACCGCTGGCCTATTTTTAAAGATCAAGATGTATAGAGTAACATGTATTGAAGAGGCATTTGAGGAACGCTTCCTTTACCACCCATGTTCTATTTCTAAGACACTGTCACCGACCTGGGGTGCTGGAGTATCACGGTCGCCTTCAGGAACTGTAGTGACTTAACCATCCACACAATTCTAGAGCCTCATTAGGATACGCCGGTTCTGTTAGGAAGGGACACTATCCCAGGCTCAGGGGAGTGATTGGGCCCCCTCTTCCACTCTCAACCGAGTGGGTCTACAATTCCCACAATACTTGTTTGCAGGCATCTTCGTATCTCAGCCAGCGTTATTTATGAGCTTGTCTTGATCTTGTGGTAGTTCTTGGATCGGTCAGCGACCACCAAGTGCCCAGGGGGGTCGTGAGTCTCCTCCCAGAGAAACTCTCTGTTGGGACCTGAAGGTAGGACTAGACTGCCTCAATTGGGCACTTGTCAGTCCGTGCCATCCTCAGCGAAATATCGCTCCTCAATCTCCTGGTTAAGGTTCGCCATAGAATAGTGTCCATTTTTTATGAGGGAGCCTTGCATTTTTGCTTGTTTGGGTGCTCAGTCTTTTAGTCAAGACCTCGGCTAACTTGTATGTCTCTTAGCTTATGTGGTTTCCTGTGAAATAAGTATTTACGATTTCACTTGTTTGGCTTATTTAAAGTTGGCCCAGTTAGGGTGTTTTTAAGAAGTGAACTAGGTGCCATAACACCTTCTCCATTAAAACACATAAAAAGGGTTAAAAAGTTTGATACTATCCCATTTAAAACTGGTCAAAGGCACCTAAGGTACTCTAGAGGCTGTAGAAGGGACATTGAGGTCCACGTGCAATCTGTGGATTTCTTCTCCCTGTCCCTGTCCAGTTATGGAACTGTTGATCCAATATTTCAAAAAATAAATGAACATAATCATGTAAAGGAGAAGAAAAGGAAATAAACAGAGAAAAAGAAAAGAGGGAGAAAGTAGTTTTTAAAAGCCCGCAAATAAAATAATATTTTTAATGAAAAAGGAGAAATCAGTAAAAGCAGCAATAATTTCTAAATACCCTCCCATTGTACATTTCAGTCCCTTGAGGTACAGTGGCTTATAAACCAACTGGCATTCTTTGGCAACAGGACATGAAGGATGCCCATCCTGATTGACTGTATCAGACAGGTAAAAACAACTGAGTAGGACTCAAGTACCCCAAGAAAACTGTTTTCCTGGCAACACATCTATTTTTTACCCTCCAGTAAATGTAATATTCATTTTCCAAGATATAGAAGTTCTCGTGGTTGCCTCTAAAAACAACAACAAGGGAGTCAATCCCTTTCAATAACTTTCTAAAACAAAATGGAACACTAACCATGCATACCAAGAGACTACACTGGAATTCATGAGGTTTCAACCAAAATACAATTATGATTTCATTATGTACCTAAAATGCACAACTCAAACAGGCAGATCCTGGTCTGCATGTATTAGTGCAGAATTTAGTTATGGCAGACAAGCAGTCACTAACTGCAATGATTGATTTAGTTGGCCCTGTCCAGATCATTGAACCATTTCAGTACTACTCATTATTATTGTCAATGTATATTGTTTCAATTCTCTGAAAGCAATGCTCAGGCACATATTTTATAAACCAGTCAGAGCTGCAGAAATAGGCAAATACAATTTTGAAGTAAAACCCACAGCTTTTGGCAAGAAGCTGTGGATGGAAAATGTCTTAATTTGTTTATACAACACCATTTGTATGACTGAGAGTCCAGCACCACTAACCTGGTTCTGACACTTTAACCAAGAAAAACTGGAAAGTATTGCAAGAACATTGTTAAAGGACATAAGGGGAAAACTTAATAGGTGGAATAGACTATTGGGCATTTTCCCACTAGTGATTTGCATGTTTTCTACAGTCTGAATTTTCCACTTAGCCAATATTTTAAGTTTCTTCTGCTGACTTGGCTGAACTTTCCTAATCTGTGAATACTGCTTGATGAGAAAGCTAGCTAAGACATACAAGATTATTTGTATGTTTTAAAATCTGTCAACATGCTCTTAGCTCATTGTGGCAAAAAAACCTATTCTATTTCATAGAAGAACTTCTAGAAGTAATTTTCTTATGCAATTTCCTTCAAACTATGAAAAACTTTTTTAAAAAACCAGGTGACTTCCTGTCCTTGGGGATTAGTTCCCACTGGCAATCTACCCTTTTCATAAATTGCTATTTTGGAATGGTTTAGGGGTTCATGAACTGTGCAGGTTTTTTCAGCTTAGTTGTCTGGTTCAGAACCTGCAAACATTAATTCATAATTTATCTCAACCATGGCCCGTTTTCACTTATAGAATGTTCTTTCCTATTCTTACTGCTATGTTGAGATCCCTTTTCTGATGCCAGATAATGCTTTGTGTCATGGAAGAAAAAGCTCTTATATCTACCTCAGGGTGGAAGCAGAACATATTCATGCCTTAAGACCAAAATCATACCTTTAATCCAGTGGTGGGATTCAAAAATTTTTACTACCAGTTCTGGGGGCATGGCTTGATGTGGCATGGCTTGATGTGGCATGGCTTGGGAGGCATGGCAGGGGAAGGATACTGTAAAATCTCCATTCCCTCCCCACTCCAGGGGAAGGTTGCTGCAAAATCCTGATTTCCTTCCAATCAGCTGGGACTCGGGAGGTAGAGAATAGATGGGTGGGGCCAGTCAGAAGCGGTATTTACCGGTTCTCCAAACTATTCATGATTTCTGCTACCAGTTCTCCAGAACTGCTCAGAACCTGCTTAATAATACCACCTCTGCTTTAGTCTTTTTACTGGTAGTAGCTGGGATCCTTCTTTGTATCCATTTTTCTAGAACATCTTTTTCTGTCATAACTTCTTAATTTCAGTAAGTTATTTCATAGCAGAAGTGGGATTTGAACATGAAACTTTTTAATCTGCAGCTTGACATTTATTTTTGAACAGTCACATCACATTTTCAACTTATCTAGCAGAAATTCTCAATATTACCAGTGGTGGGTTGCAGGCAGTACACCCCGATATGGGCATACTGGAGCCAGCCCGGAGTACTGGATACCGTTCCAGTACGGTGCTCTGGAGGGCCCACCCGCCCACCCAAGCTCCTTACCAGAGTTTAAAGGCTCCTGCGCTTCTACACTGGTCCACTGGTCATTACCCATATGAGCTAATGTGAGGGACATTCATGAATTTAGTGAGAGTTTGAAGATGTAGCTGCTGGAAATTTTTCTTTGTCTGGACAGGTGTAAGACTTTCCCTGGTTACTGCTGCAGAGAGCACTTGTTGATCCATAGTGAGTGTGAGGTAGGGAGTGAAAGAGACTGTCCCAAATGTAGGTCTGATTTCAAGTATGGTGTGAAGGGGACTAGACTCACCTTTCCATTTAATGGTGTGGATTTGAATTAAGTATTTGACTGATTTTTTTTCAATGAAAAGTTTTATTTTATTTAGTTACAGAATTCTATTCTTGTTTTGTTTGGTAGTTGAATTGGATTAGGAACTTTTAAATCATAATTTTTATCATTCAATGTTTGAACAGTACATATAGTTAGTAGCAACTATCTATTAAATTCTTAGATTTTATTCCAAAGCATTTAAAGTGACATGTTTTAGAAAATCTAATTTTTGAACAGCAAATTAAACTAAGAAGATATGGAATCATATTCTTTAATTTTGCATCTCTGGTGATATAAAGCCAATTCAAAGCCTAAGAATGGACAAATTTAATTCAGATTAATTTACAGTCTGGTATGCACATATCCTTCTAAAAATATAGATTCACCCTTTTCATCATACTCCAAGCTTGATATAACGTAAGTTCTTCAGAGGCAGAAAAAGACATTTGAGGTATAATTATTGCCCACAACCTGATTCAGAACTTTAGCAATATCTAACGAAGAAGTAATTACCAATGGGCATGACTAAAACATATGCATTAATGTTTCCTTAAATTTATTACTTTTCTATAGGAAGAAAAGTAACCAATGTTTTTCGAACATTCTTGGAAGAGTTCAATAATAAATAAATATGTACACACAAACACACACACACACACACACACACAGAGAGAGAGAGAGAGAGAGAGAGAGAGAGAGAGAGAATTTATTGAACCAACTATTTTTTAAAACCTGAGACTATTGTTTTTATAATAAAAGTGTATCAAATAGAATTTGATTGTTGAGCGTGAATGATATGCTTCTTTCTTGCCCAACTGAAGTCCCAATAAAATAATTAGTTATAAGTGAGGGGGAAGCCCCATACGTTTGTTTATTCTCTTGGGGAATAAACCTTTGGTCACCCCAAAGGTTAAGAACCCTGATATCAAGAATAAGCTAATTACTTAACTTTTAAAGGCTGATATAATTTTTGAGCACACACTAAAAAAAATAGAGGAAAGCAGTAGGTCATTACATTCATAGGAGCCCTGATGGCATGATAGTTAAAGTGCAGTATTGCAGGCAGACTCTGCCCACGGTCTGGAGTTTGATCTTGACTAGCTCAAGGTTGACTCAGCCTTTCATCCTTCTGAGGTCAGTAAAATGAGGATCCAGATTGTTGGGAGCAAGATGCTGACTCTGTAAACCATGCAGAGGGCTGTAAAGCATTATGGGGAGGTGTATAAGTCGAATATTATCACTATGATGGTGCTACTCATGGTTAGAAAAGATCTTGATGTAGGAAAGTTTACAAAACTAATTATCCTATTGCCAATTTTTTTTTAAAAAAGAGGCCAGTTTTTTTTAAAAAACAGCCATGCCTGCAGTTTGGATTCCTTTTCAAGTTTTCCATTCCTTGGGGAATGAGCCAGGGATGTGTCAGAGCAAGTCTCAATATTTTAATGGAGAAAATTCTCCACCACCTTCCCCTTTCATAAAATTCCTGTAACGCTTGTAAAAATATATTGTAGTTATCAATCTGTAAGCTTTTTTATGTATTTCCGCTGCTGTCACAACTTATTAGATGAAAAAGTGGTCTATTCTATAGAATAATGTTTCATACTTTTTCCAGCAGGGAAATATTTGGCCTGGCAAATACGCCAAACCAATGGCTCTAGCTGCCATGTAAATTTCTTCAGTGCCCCAAAAGAATGAATCCAAAGGCTTTTAAAATAACTTCACTCTTCATATTAAATAAGACTAATACTAATTTGGGGAAATGTTATGCTGTTCTATGGTGGGAAAATGGGAGGGGGGATAGTACGGAGTAAAATGCTATGTAGCCAAAATAAATTTCCTTTCTAGAATGCCAAGGTCATCCTTTGTCTTGGCACCTCTGCACCTGACTGGAACTGGATGGGTGGAACAGCCAGCATGGCAGTGGAAGATTGGACCATGTGATGGACTTGTGGGTGTGGGGGCAAGATCTTGAACTTTAACTTGGGTGGGGAAAACCGAGAAGCTTCAGATTCGGGTTTTCCCAGATGTGTCAATATGGCTCTCTTAATAAATTGGAACTTTGAGCAATAGTTTGCTTTGGACTCTGATTTAATTTTGGATGCTATTTGGAACACTGACAATAAGGTGCTTATAAATATTGAATAGAATCTATTATAAGTAAACTAGTGACTTGCATTATGCACATAATTCCATCATGTTTGTATGTGTGTTTATATTTATGGCTATTTATAACTCTAAACTAAGCAAAGTGCTAAAGATAATAATATCTAATCCAATTTCTTAGCAAAACCTTCATTATTATTATTTTTAATATTATGTTAATTGGAATGAGGTAGGAGCAAAGCTTACTAAGGTTAATTTGCATTTTGTGTAGAAAATTTATGTTTTTTTTACATATTCCCATAATTCCTAGATATATGAAAATGTTTCATATCATTGCCTGAATCCTGATCCAGTGTGGAATTGTCGCATATAGCAAAGTTGAGCTCATGAAGTTGAGATTCATCCATCTCAGGCATACCTATTTTATATAAAAGTTTTAGCATATCTCTCTCTCATTCAGTTTATATGACCACGCATTTACCTGGGAATTATGCAATATTTTGTCAATGTAACTTTCTCCCCATTCTTTCTCTTCCATTTGCAATTGCAACATCCCTGTGCTATATTTCAAATTTTCAGTGTTGTAAATTGCTGTTAAGAATAGTTCAAAACGTGTTCTACAAAATAATGCAGGAACACAGGTTGACCACTGGCCTGTCTACATATGCACTGTGTCAGCAGGTAGAACAGGGGCTCTTCCTTGTTTTAAATCTGGAGCTCCTAATAAGTAATTATTTAACATCCCATTTGTGTGAGATGTGCATAATTGAAAAGTACAATAAGATCGTGCCTCTTTTTTGTGTCAGTGAAGCTTCCTCACCTGTAATGTACATATTTATCCCGGAGCCCAATCTCTCAAGCAAGAACTCTGTTTTCCTTTAGGACAAACTTATCTCTGTTCTGTTGCTTGTTCCCTACATTCCCTCTCACCCATTGCCACTTTCTTTCATGAGGATCAAGGTTTGGAAAATGACAAACCAATTGATTAATAGACATAAAATGTATCCTGTAATTTATTTCCTTTCTACACCTGACTAAAATCACCAGGTCTATTTGGAAAGGGAAATATATTGTCCTTCCTGACTCCAAGTGGCAGCACGGATTGCCGAGCATGTGATATCAAGCTGTGTATGGAAAGCAAACAAAACGCTGTTTCTGTATATTGTAAGCATCTCAGGTCATAAAAGTGTCAGCACCCTATATTTCTTGCCAGGATCCTTTCCTTTTTATTACTTGAGACCTTTTCCATTGCGTTCAAGGAGACTCTCTGAAGCACTCCACATCTGTTTCCCAACCATGTTTTTGATTATCAGTGCCAGATCGTTTGCAATTCTCTTACTCAGATAATCTGATCATATTTTGGCAGAATTGCAATTGCCAAAACAGACTCTCTTTCCTTCATCTATTCTAACCTGTCAGTTTCACATGTTAAATTTTAGTATTTCTGGTTACAGCAAAGACCAGTTTTTATTCTTAAACAAAAGTATAATTAATACATTAATAACCTTATATTTATATATAATATACCTTACCTTAAGCTTGGACCAACCTGTGATGAAAATTGTGGTCCAGTTTCTACCACCTGTGGTGAAAAAGGAATGCAAGATAGTATTCCTCAAACAGCAAGCCATATGGCATAGGTCTATTACTACATATAAAATTGAATTGGAGGTGGGGGGTAGACTTGCAGATAAGTCAACAAAACTATTATGCTAAGTTTCAGAATTTAAAATGGCTCCCTGGATTTATTAGATTCAAGACAAATTTAACACACTCTGACAGTTCTATACAAATGGATACAAAACTCAACATTTTTCCTACACCCGAAATCTTTAACATTGTTTAACAATGAGGTTCTCTATAGGTTGAGGAGGATTTCTTATAATCTGTTTCGGGATTGCTTGTTTATTATTAGTTTGCAGGACTTATATGTCTCCCTCTCTCATGCAATGACCCTGGGGGGGTTCACTGCACTCCATAAACATAGTTTAAAAACAAAGATATCCTTCCCTCTGGGTATTGATGCCAGACCTAACATCCTCACAGCCCATCCTAGCAAAATGCTTGGGAGAAGATCTTCACAGTTCTCCAGAAAGCTAAAAAGGATCCTATGATGTCAGGCGGGAGGCTGTTCCAAAAGGTTGGGGCAGCTACCAAGAAGGTGTCTCTCTGCAACCAGATGGCAACATTTAAGAATGGTGAAGTGAAGCACACCTACCCATCTAAGATAATATGGATGACAGAACATCCATCTCACTACTAAATACATGTAGTTTTCAACGCTTGGCAACTGGTTCGTATTGATGACTGTTGCAGAATCCCGATATCAAAGTCAGTAGGGAAGCAAGAGTCACTTAACGATTATGTTACCAATTTAACAACTGCAGTGATTCACTTAAGAGCCATGGCAAGAAAGGTCTTAAAACTCACATAGCAACTTTCTCACCCAGCAACAGAAAACAGCTCAATGGTGGTTGTAAATGAAGGACTGCCTGTAATCCTTTTTTAAAATCAAATTAATAGAATATAAAAGAAGGCAGGCATTTATATTGCTTAATAAATATTAAAATGTCAGGCACAAACAAGCAGACCCACACGTGTAGAGTATAAACTATTACTCAATGCCTGTTTCATAGCAATCTTCTCAGACTGGGAAGTTGCTCCTGGGAAAGACCAGATAAGGTCCAATGGCATTTAAGGGGGTGGGGGGGGGGGGTTGGACCTTGCCGTCTCAGGCAGGGGTGGGTTCCAGCAGTCACTACAGGTGGTTTGCTCATGGGCGCGCTGTGCGTGCATGCACTTGATGCTCGCTGTGCGTGCATGCACAGAGCAATAGAAATTGCTCTGCGCATGTGCAGAAGCAAAAAACAAGATGGCACTGCCTATGTTGCCATCAGGAGAACTGGTTCGGGGGCGTGGCAGGCCTGGGTTGCTGCCAGTTCCAGCAACCCAGGCCGCCAAACGACTACTGGTTCGGCCAAGCCGGTCTGAACTGGTAGTAACCCACTACTGCTCTCATGTCTACATTACCAATTCCAGACTGATTCCCTGCTTGACCCCCCCCCCCTTCCAATAGGGACAGTATCTCTCTGATGTAACATTAAAGGTGAGAGTGAAAGAAATTGGGAAAAATAAAATAACTTCACAAAGTTTGACCAAATGGATTGAAAGTTCTCATCTTTGCACCATTACTGAAATATTACATAAAACCTCAATTTAATGGCTCATATTTGCCAACTTCAGATGTAAGACACCAAATTTCTGTCCGAATATGTCCCAAGTAACAAACTTATTGCATGTAAACAGTCCAGGTAAATCAGTTACATTTATGTTAATTTTAATGCTAAATCACCATCATTTACTTCAGTACAAAGTTTCATATTAACTCAGATGGGGACAAACAGCATAGCTCAACAATCCACTTTTGTACATCATATTTAGATTTATTCTTCTGTTCATTCAAAATAATTCCTTTGTTCAGTTGCATGTTCACAGTTCTTGACCTATTCCATATACTGGAGGCATACCCAAAATAAGCACATTTATCTTTGAGACACAATAATTGGTATAAGATCCTATTAACAATCCTGTGGATTTCAGTTTAAAATACGTAATTATAGGAAGCCCAAGCCAGAGAATTTATGATCCAACACATGAATAGCAGCCAATCCTTAATAAACAGTCCCTGAAATGGCTTATATACACAAAACCACTTTTTCTGCATTAACGTCATTTTAAAATCAAAGCAGAAGAAACCTTCAACTAATTTAAAAGAATAGGATATTCAAACTTGGAAAGTGACAGAAATTATTAATATCTATTCCATGTAATTCTTTCAGCTGCGTAACAGAGCCAAGAAGAACTCTTGAGATTAAAAAAAGCTGTTTTAAGTTTTACAAGAGTCTTAAAAAATTATTTCTTTATAGGTAAATTGGACCAAAATAATAACCTTGTGAGAGAGAGTCAGTTTATCTGAGTTTGCATCAATACAGATTTCACAGCTTATTTTAATTGGGTTTACCCTATAATGTGACCTGTGCATATATAAAAGGATTTTTCAAGCACATTTTGCATTATATGCAATTAAACATCTCAATACTTGCTGGGATTTTGGTGGTGCCAAAATAATAACTTTCAAAGTGAGTCCAGAGAGAATTTTAAAGCTCTTTTTCCAATCAGGCACCATGGTTACATTAGATTATTGGGTTATTTACTTTAATACCTAATGAAATGCTTGACATAAGTGCAGATAGTAAGCAATTTATGCAGTAAAAATATTGAGGATACTTCCCCCAGATAATATTACTTAATAGAATGGAATAGAATTAAAGAGTCATTGATTGGAAAGGGACATTTCTGCTGTTGTCTGACTTCATGTGTTCTGCAAGAATCCAAATTAAAGTGTTTCTGACAGATGCCCGTCCTGCCTCTGCCTGAACATATGTAAGGGAGTCTACAACTTGTTTAAATAATTGGTTCCATTGTCAAACTGTTCTTCATGCTAGGAAAATATCCCCCCCTCCCCCAAGTCAACCAGGATCTCACTTCCTGTTCTTACTGTATGCCTTCAATTCTGGATTGTCAAAGGACAGAACTTAATCTTCTGCATGACAATCTTTCAACTGTTTGAAGATTGCTAAGTAATAAAAAGCAATATAAATAAAAGACCAGTCAAAATATAAATCAGACTTGCAATTAAATTCATTGTACACTAGATACTCATATGAACTATATGCCATTTGTCTATATCTTTTAAACTTGTATTAAATTACAGCATAAATTTCAGAAATACTAGAGGAGAAAGCAGGGATCTTTATATCAAAGATAAGAATCAGTCTACAACCTAAAATCCAAGTTATTTAACATATCAAAATTATCACTGAGTGCCAGTGACAACAAATTTGAATTACTTCAATTTGTAGAGTAGATAGACAAAGAACCAATAAAATAAGATTATAAATTAATATGTATTGCCTTTACATAGCACTTTTATACTCTTCTCTCCTCTATTGCAATTCATCTAATATTTTCAGAATTTCTAATGGGCTAACAAGATGCTGTATAACCAAATCATAAATAAGCAGAAGTTTTCTTGACATGCTCAACACACAAGACTGATAAAGACTGATAAAATCTAACTATTCGGGATTGATTGATTTAAAGGATTTATATGCCTCTCTTATATACATTTTAGGATTTAGGAACAGAAATAAAGCAAAATTGTATAAAATGTTGGGGGAACCCAAATTGAGTAAAACTCTTCAGAAATATCCAAATATCCAACAAACATGCCCTAAGCCTGCTCAGTGTCCCAAGGAGTGACAGTTGATCAAATGTCTATTTTAAATTAAAACAATGGCACCAGTTATCAATTAACCAGAGTATCAGAATAACAGAGTTGGAAATGACATTGGAGGTCTTCTAGCCCAACCCCCTCCTCAAGTAAGACAAGTCACTGTCTAATCTCTTCATCAAAACCTCCAGTGATGGAGCATCCACAACTTCTGAAGGCAAGCCATTCTACTGATTGTTCTCACTGTCAGGAAATTTCTTCTTAGTTCTAGGTTGGATCTCTCTTTGATAAATTTCCATCTGTTACTTCTTGTCCTGCCCTCAGATGTTGTGGAGAATAGGTTGTCCCCCTCTTCTTTATGACAGCCCCTAAAATATTGGAAGACTGCTATTATGTCACCCCTAGTCCTTGTCTTCATTAGACTGGACATACCCAGTTCCTGCAACCATTTATCATATAAAACTTTCAAATCTTTAATACAGCCATAGATCAGAATATAGTTAAGAATCTTATTGCAAAACCTTGGCGCCATTTAAAAATCCATTCCAACTTGCATGCAAAGTTGCTGGAACCAAGAGACTATCTTCTTTATCAAAAGAACCAAGTCAATAAATTAACAATTGGAGCATATGGTAAGTTCTTTGGCAAGCTTAGCAAGCATTATAATATTGCCCTCATTAAAACTAGAAGGAATAAGCTATTTCAAGAAACTTCTATATGTACTGCCAATAAACTAAGAAATAAAACACCCAATCTTTTTTTACAAATCAAATAAAGTTCATGAACGTAAATGTAAGCTCAACTTCTTGAAAAGAAAAAAGAGAAGTGATGTTAATTGTTGGTCATATGGTATATATCATGTACTGTCAATCAATATATAAGAAACCATAACTATTTATTGAAAATAAAAAGGTAGACTTGTTGATTAATGGTCGTAGAACCACTATTCGCTTTCTCCAAAGTATCAGGAATCAAATAAACAGGAATATATAATTTAATTCAAGTCTGAAAAACAGTGGTTTTACTTGATTTCTCTTTTTGTAATATTGCTGTCTAGAATGCTATACTGTATTTTCAAAAATTAAATATTTGAAGGCTGTAGCTTGTTTAGTTAATATTTAAGTGATGGGTATTATATGTAAAGAGATAACCGTTCTATAATATCTGCTTAGGATTCGACTTTAAATAATTGTTGCTTATTTTTATAGGATATACATGTGATCATACAACTTTTACAATGTTTCATGTCCAAGGCAATAAAGCACTCAAATCCCTGTTAATATAAAAAATATATGCCATCTCCTGTTCTATCTGCTTCATAAAGTTTTTATCATTTGATGAAGATACATCTAGAGATAATTTATACATGAATTTAAGTTATTGTGAAATAAAGCTATGGAAGTCATAGAACATGGTGTCAAATCGTGTTATGCCTCCAGGATTTACAGGGGTAACACACTTCACAGAATTTGCCACAGTGAACTGAAAGTTTGTTTGCTAATCTTTTCAGAAGAGGAAGAACAGAGTTTGTTAATGGAATTGATGATCGTCTGGTAGAGGTCTTCAAAATTTGAGAAGAAGAAAACATTGAGAGGAACAGCAAAGCAGGTTATAGACAGTGATAGGAGAGACACATTGGGAAAAATATGTCTCTATTTCAGATTCTGAAATTTTGGCAGCTGGGGGTGTTCTTCGCTCAGACTATTCCCTCATTCCAGCAATTATTTTAGATCGTCAAAGACATGGCTTAAACACCAACTCCATTTTTCCTCTTCCTCTTTATTCTCTGCTTTTATTTCTTAGGATTTAAATAACCATGACTTAGCATTCATTTGGCTTAATAATGATCATCTCCAGGTCTACAAATCTTTCTGTTTTTCTCTCAGACAAAACATAATGCAGTTAAAATTGCATCTATATACTTTTATCTTTGCGCACATTATAAAAATATTTGAAGATTTTTCTTTATTGGATTACATCTTGATCAATGGCCTGAATAACAAAAAGATCTGTGCGTATGTTGTATATTCACAGTATATAAAACTGCATTGAGGAAAGAAATAACATGCTGCCATCAAGTTCAACAATTTACAATAATTACCAATAAAAATCAAACAGACAAAGGTAGCATTAGGTAACATTATCAGTGTGAGTGAGAATGGGGTTTGCTCCTTGTTTATATACAGTACCTTGCCCTGCTACTGTTGTTGGGGATATGATTTTCTCCTTAATATTCCTTGATTAGGGTTTTTTCCCCCTCATTCTTTATCTGGATATTGGCTGCTGGAGAACATGTGTTCTGATCTTTTTGGTTTTTTGTAACTTTTTATTGTCTCTTGAATGGTGTATAAATGTGTCTTATCTCTTCTATTGATGGCTGAAGCAATATACATACTTCACCCAGGTAAAAATAAGATTTAAATAGTCCTTTGATCTTATGGAAAACACTTGGAATGTTTGAAAACTGCTGGTATGCATTGTCTTGTTTCAATTTTTTCCATGATCTACTTTGTTTCTTAGCTTTAACCTGGCATATCAACATTATAATATATCTCCATGTTTTAACTTGTCCAAAAGTCATTATTTGTCTTGTGACTGTGCTTAGTTCAGCTAAAACACAAAAGAAAAATCCTCTTTTTTTTAACCTTCAGAGGGTAATACGTATTACTTGAATATTTCTTACCTCAATTCTTCACATTTTACACTGATGGATTCTGGAATAATTGATAATTGTAATGTGTTTTAAAGAGCAAATTGTATGAAACAGATAAGCCTCATAGAAAGGTAAAGGAAAGCTTCTCCTTATCAAGCAAACAACTCACAACATTTGGGGAGCATTAAAAAGTTCCCAAAATGTTTTAATTTTTGAGGACTAGGGCTGCTATCCATATGCAGTTACTGAGCTAGAAATAAGCTTAATTGAATACAGTGGGAGTTATTTCCAAGGTATGTAGATTTAGTTTGCTAATACCAACTATTTAATCTACAGGTATAATCTTTTCAAGACCTGCAGTTTAGAAATAAGAACCATAATAATCAAACACATTGGGGCAGGGCAGTGGAGGCAGGGTATGCATAAAAATGTTGCCTAGGTAAAAGCTAATCAGCCATTTACAGACTATATCATGCATCAATTTTGCTCAACAGAATAAAGCAGAAGAAAAAAGGAAAGCCATTACAGGAAAGCTCTTAGGAGAAAAAGATACCAACATACACCAAAGAGAAATGCTTTGATATTTAAAATATTTATGGCTTTAAAAGGCATGAAAATTGATACTGGCTATTAGCAAAATAGACATTCTGCTTTTGTGATATAGCTTAAAGCTTTAACAAGAAACATATCTTTGCTTGACATTGTCTCAAGCCAGATGTAAACATGATTAATTTGGAGGTGCAACAGAGGGAGTTTTTAACCTTCCTCCCCACCCCTGACTGCATGTCATTAGTACACAAGACCCCAGATGAAAACTTGGCTGAATGCAACCTGCATATTTCTTTCAGATCATATTGGAGCCAGGGGGAGGAATGAGGAGGGGTCTGGATTGTGGGACAATTCTCTGAAATGCAAGAAGAAAATAAGGGAAGTCTGGTTGAAAAGTTTATTCTGGCATGAGATTAGATAGATAGATAGATAGATAGATAGATAGATAGATAGATAGATAGATAGATAGATAGATAGATAGATAGATGATAGATAGATAGGCAGGCAGGCAGGCAGGCAGGCAGGCAGGCAGGATAGATAGAAGAGAGGGGATGGTTAGGTAAGTAGATACATAGACAGACTGACTGACAGGCAGGCAGGCAGGCAGACAGACATAGATCAGTGTTTTTCAACCTTTTTTGTGCAAAGGCACACTTTTTTCATGAAAAAATCACGAGGCACACCACCATTAGAAAATGTTAAAAAAATTTAACTCTGTGCCTATATTGACTATATATAAAGTAATTCTTCCACGGCACACCTTACACTATGTCACGGCACACTAGTGTGCCGCGGCACAGTGGTTGAAAAACACTGACATAGATGATAAATTAGAGAAGGGGGTAGGTAGGTATGTAGATAGATAGAAGGTAGGTAGGTAGGTAGGTAGGTAGGTAGGTAGGTAGGTAGGTAGGTAGGTAGGTAGGTAGGTAGATAGATAGATAGATAGATAGATAGATGATAGATAGATGATAGATAGATAGATAGATAGATAGATAGATGATAGATAGATAGATAGATAGATAGATAGATAGATAGATAGATAGATAGATAGATAGATGATATAGATAGATAGATAGATAGATAGATAGATAGATAGATAGATAGATGATAGATGATAGATAGATAGATAGATAGATAGATAGATAGATAGATAGATAGATAGATAGATAGGAGAGAGAATAGGAGATAGGTAGATGTGATAAATAAAAGAAAAACATAACTCTAGCTATGGAGCCATCAACCTGAATATAAGAAAGGTCTCAGTAGTTCTTAAAAAAAGCTTCTATATAAAATCAAATGAATGTTTTTCCTAGGGACAAAATAATTTTATCTACTTATTCTCTGCTAAAAGGAAAAAAAAATATCCAAAGAAGAAACTTTGGAGGAATTTGTTTATTTATTTATTTTAACTTATGAGGTGTTTTTTTTAGTAAAACTATCCAGATAGCATTCAAGCAAAATTAAACATGGGCACATCCTTACACATTTGTATGATTCACTCATTTAGTCTATTCAGACACAGATAGTTACAAACTTACCCTATTCTGACCACTTTTATGCAGACATTTATGTAGCATGAGGAACAGATCACAGTGATCATACCTTTCCTCATTACAGTCCTCTCACTGCTGCATCTTACAACACTATCTACATGTTGAAGTGATGGCTTCAAATCAGCCAACTTCTCGCAGACCTTATTTGTCTCATTGGCAAAACAATTAAAAGCCTGCTTTATTTGGCTTTCACTTTTCCTGTCCCTGAGATCTAAGGGAAGGTATTGGGCCTATTATTTCTCTCTGGTCCCAAATGAGAGCCATGTTCTATGAATGGGCCTCGGGCTATAAAAGAAGTCCTGAAGCCAAATAACCCACGGAGGTTTACCAGCTCAATGTTTCTGTGCCAGGACACTTATTTGGGCATGTGGTAACCTAACTGCACATTATGAGAGTCTCTGACCCTTGGATTTGAATAGAATAGGGATAGTATCTGTGAACATTGTGTCATTCTTATAGGCATTCCCATTCACAGGAATGCCTGCTCCATCCCACTCTTATGTCTTAAATTAAAGCTGGCAAATACATTTCACAGAAAATCTGAAGCCAATCTTCGTTAGGCCCAAGTTTGGTGGGGTTTTTTCTTCTTCTGCTGATTTAAGTAGTGTGCACCAAAGTCTTGCCTCATCCTGTCTTTAAGCTCAAGTAAGCCAATACGCCTTCCTCCATGAAAAAATATAGAGGCTCTACAATGCAAGCTATAGCCAAGATTACATCTGTTGGGAAAACCAGCTGGCTTCAAAACTATAGTATCTAACTCTCAGCTTTTGGAAGGAATATATATGAATTTGATTGTTGTCTCTGTTCTTGACAAGTTCATCCTTTAAGACAGCATGCAGTTGCATAATTTGGTTATGGCAACAGTGCCTGTGTTAAAGTCTAATTGCAGCGTACAATTGCAAATGTTAAAGTACAAATGATGTGCAAGACCTTATACAGATTGAGAAGAATGTGCTTGGCAGAAATTCTACCAAGATGGAGAAAAACCAATCCAGGCTACTTTATTGAGCCAAATATTAGAACCAGAAACATGGAGAACAGATAGACATGATACACAGGTCAGTAATTTGCAGCTAAGGTCAATTAGTGATTTAAAGGGATTATCCACCACCAGGAAGAAAGGTGAAAAATATGGAGAAAGGAAATAATTGAGATGGCAAAGATAGTGAGAAAACAGTCTACGGTGAAACTAGGTAGTGATGAGAGGACAGGAGCATGTCCATTTCTCTCAACAAATTCAGAATATATCTTTTGTCACATCCACAACAGGTAACTTAACTTCGCCTATAAGATGAGGCATTCCAATGCATTATATACTTTATGTTAGTGTTCCTTCATGGCAACTTTAAGATGTGTGAATTCTGAGAGCTGAAGTCTATACATCTTAAAGTTACCAAGTTTGAGAAACATTGCTTTATATTGGCATGCCAGGACATTATTGTACTGCTGTGTGTTGGGACAGAGTATACATTGTGCAGAGATGTGGCATTATTCACAGTTCCAATGTCTGTAAACTATGCACAATACGTACTTGAAATCTTAATGCAGGAAAGATTGTATATCTCTGTATGTTACCTATTCAGGAATCACTTACAATTCATAACTGGCATATGGAAATGAATAGTATAACTTGCTGGAAAAAAAATACACGAAAAGAAATAACTAATATGCATGGAAATGAATATGCTGAAAACCTTTTATTCTAAAGTTTTCTAAGAATATTAGTCTAAACTAACTTCATTTAGTTTTAAAATGAGATTAATACAACAGATATGTTAATTTTGTATTCATTACACATACAAGAAACTTTTTAATTCAAAAATGAAGTGCAAGTAAAGGGACTGTTGAACTGCATTGAATAACAAACCCTGATTTGCAGGAAACGATACAAGCTACTAATAGACATTTGAAGCAGAAGCTTTAGACCAGGAGTCTCAAGCTCAAGGCCCACAGGGTGCTTAGATCTGGCCCGTGGGGCTGCCATGGAAACAGCGAAAGACTGGCCTGTGGTGGCTCTACCAGTGAAAATGGGCTATCAATCTCCATTTTCGGCTGGGATGGCCGCCTGCAACCCTCTGCCAGCAAAAACGGAGCTTGGGAAAGCCGCATGCAGAGGGTTGCAGGAGTCTATCCCAGTCGAAAACAGAGATTGGGAGCCCGTTTTCACTAGCAAAACACACAGGCCACCACAGGCGCCCCTGACACAAGTGAAGTCAAGTTGGCCATGCCAACCCTCGCCATGCGCACCCCAGCCCCCCAAAATCAAACACAATCCTGATATGGCTCTCAATGAAATTGAGTTTGACACCTCTGATTTAGGCAATAAGATAAAGACTTTCAAACAATCTAATTCTACCAATCATTTTGCCTCACAATAGGCGTATATTTTTTGAAGTTTTTATTTTCATTTATATATTATATAAATATATATTGGGCTTGTCATTTTGTTTACCACTTTATTTTTTATCATTTAACATTTGTAATCTCATGAAATTTATCTTTTTGCCTATGGGGAATTTGCCAAACATTCTAAAAGAAAGAATGTTCAAGACAGACTCTAAAACAGAAATATTACCAGCATAATTTTAAGTTTCCATGGGAAAGGAAACCAAAGAAAGAAATACGACCTGCAGAGGGAACATTGCAATGAGATGTGATTTAAAATGAACATTCTTAGAAGATGGGGAAAAGGATATATAATCAAATGCAACAATGGAGTGAGGAAAGCTAAGTAAATCCCTGCTTAGGGGATTTACTTACACAAATGGGTAATCATGTATCCCAACAACCAACATGATAGTGGTCTACCAAAAGAGATCTGTGGAGTTGTGGTGACACCTAGTGGTTCATTTATTCCCGAAATAGCTTCAACAATAGGAGAAATTCAACACTCAAATGTTTCTGTGGGTCTAAAACCAGGGCAAGAATAAATAACAATACAAAACAGGATAAACATGTAGTTCTTTGAGTGATGATTGGTACAGAGGAGATCTTCTGTTGAAATCTGTATGAATATTAGTAGCTTAAGTTGGCAGTTAGGCTGTCAGTTTGAGCTTGGCAATTTGGTTTCAAATGTTTTGTCACCTGATGATGTCTCTTCGAATGGTGAAGAAACATTTGCAACCAAATTGCCAAGCTCAGAGCTCAAACCAACAGGAGATGTTCTGTGCTTCTGCAGACCAAAATTGGAGACTTCTAGCTAATCAAAGAGAAAACCTGGGATTAAAGAGAAACTTCCTAACAGTGAGGACAATTAACCAGTGGAACAGCTTGCCTTCAGAAATTGTGGCCACTTCATCACTGGAGATTTTTAGAAAAGCAGGGGAACAGCCATTTCTCTGAAATGGTATAGGGTCTCCTGTCAGAGCAAGGGGCTGGACTAGAAGACGTCTAAGGTCCCTTCCAGCTCTGTTATATTCTATCTCAGATGTTTAGTCTCTGTCCTTGAGTGGCAAATTATATGCCCTTAATTAGCTCAAGTATTAAGATTTGTTCCCTCCTTAAAAAGTAGGTCAAGAAAAGTTAATAGGTGTCCCATAGGACTGCAGTGAAGGTATACTGGTTATGGGCCTGAAAGATAAGTTCAGCAACTGGGGAAACAAACTTTTTTTCTTCAATGGGTGTCTATCAGTGACAGTCTCACATATAAGAAAAGAACAGGCTGGCAAACCTGAAGCAGATCTTTCAACTAGAATGTCCTGACAAATACCATATTTGCTGAACCATTGCCTTGTGCTTCCTGAATAAAGAATCATCTTGCATAGGTGAAGTAGGTGATTGCACCTGGTTCTGATTTAGGAGAAAATGAGGGAGTGAGAAAAGTTTTTAGGAAGCACTGATCCCAGAGATTGGAGCGGTGCTTTGCAAGGAAATAATTGGAAGTTCTTAGCCTATTCAAGCCTAGAATTTCAAGGCAGCTGCCTGGCAAGGTAAGTAGTGGGCTGGAGTTAGCCTGGAGGCTGAAGGTTCTTCTCCATCTCTCTTTTGGTCAGTAAAACTCAATTTAGGCACCACCCAACTACAAACTGACTCTGGACAGTATACAATAACAAAACGAGCCCCAATCATCCTTCCCCATGGTTGTGCTTGCTCCCTATCTAACAAACATTCCCTTCCTCTTCTACTACCAAACAAATCCAAATCATTTTTGGCATGCCTTCTGTGCAGCATATTGTAGCCATACACATTTGCCGGCTCATTTACTGGTATAAGAAATGTTGACTAGTTTGTGATGTGAGGTTTTCCATATAAATGCATTACCCATCACTCCTCCTGGAACTTTACTGACTTAGCCAGAATACCTATAGATCTCTGCAGTCATGGCAACTGCCCATAAAGTGTTGCCGCTAATCTCTCACTCTGAGGAGCAGCCTAAATTTGCTTTTGAAACATCAAATCTACACTGATCTGCTTACAAATATTTTATACAGGGTCAAGTGATACTCTTTCGGCAGCCTCTCTTTTGTATTTAACATATCACTCTATCCTTTATCAGAGATTCACAAAATCCCCTAAATGTATATTGTTGAAACACTCTGTTTAACTCCAAAACCTGTCAGTCAGCCCACACACTCTACTCTTTTGAGTTCTTGTAATTAGTGTGTTTGTGTGTGTGTGTGTGTGTGTGTATCAGTAGTGGGATTAATCCAGTTCACACCTATTCAGGAGAACCGGTTGATAATTTTCTAAGCAGTTCGGAGAACCGGTTTTTGGAGGAAATCTCATTTTGGTTTTTTCCACTTTGCAGGGCTAATCCTGTAAGGAAGGCAGGAAGGAAACATTCTGGTGTTGTTTCTAGCATAATCTTTAGTGCCCTGCTTACAGAAACTGCGTCTCCAGTTAACCCTTATTACCATTGTAACAACTAAGGCAAAGTGCCCATCACCGTGAGTGACATTGACTTGGCCGCGCCCACATGATCACATGACCACCGAGCCCCACCTACCCAGCTGGTCATTAGGGCAGAGAACTGGTTGGTAAATTATTTGAATCCCACCACTGGTGTGTGTGTGTGTGTGTGTATGTGTGTGTATGTGTGTGAAGCTTGCCATTGTTTGCTTTCTGTTGATTATTGGTTGATTGCACTCTCTATTAGTGGAACTGTACTCTTAGCTATATTTTGGGTTGCTGCCAACTATTCTTGCATGTGAGTCTTGTCTGGGCCTTCAGCCAAAGGAGTCGATAACTCCGTGATTAAAGAGTGGCAAACAGCCAAGCCTGTGGCTGAGTGATTTGCAGGTCGGAGGGGGGAATCTGTGTGTGTGTGTGTGTGTGTGTGTGTGTGTGTGTGTGTGTGTGTGTGTATGTATGTATGTATGTATGTATGTATGTATGTATGAATGAATGAATGTATAGGTTGACCAAAAAAATAAGGGTGAGTATACAACCTTGTTTGATTCCCATGTACCAAAGAGTTTTCTCCATTGTATGAAAAGTTCTTAAAATCACACTCTGCATCTAAAACTCATTCATCTTCTAAAGGTGGATTCATTCATTTACATAATAGCTGTCTTATTATTGTTAAGAGATGTAATTTTAAGAAAGAAACTATGATCAATGCCCCTGCAATGGAACATTGACCTTCTGGTCTTTCTGGGAAACAAAGTTCTTGCAAACAAATAAATAAAATGTAAATAATGGCTCTGAGACAAGGTAAGAGTGGGGATGGAGATGGGGAGAATGCTCAGTTTCTAGGGAATGTAGGCAGAATCTAAGGGATGAGATTGGTGCCATTTTCTCTGCATGTACCAATAGCAGATTAATAATCTAACAAGAGTTGTTAACATGCAATTTAGGTACTGCATTATTTGCTTCCTTGACTGCTCTTGCTTGGAAAGGTACATGACTTCTTGTGGCTATAATAGCATTTTCTCTCTAGCAGTTCTGCTTGTAAAAAACCCCTCTTGTCTTAACAAGCAATCTTCTAGCAAGAACGTACGACATGAGGAACCATTTAATTGGTATAAATATGTATGCTAAATAACTTATAAAAGTCTAAATTTCTGGGGTTGAGTAGATTCTGAAGAAATCTGCCAATCATAAATGCTCTGAAAATATGCAGGCCTTCCCCATTGTAAAATGCAGGAGCACTGCCCACATTTTTTCCACACTGCATAATGATTTCATCATCCTTGCTTCTGTAAAACTTCCGGGGTCTTGGATACCATTGCGTGATCAGAGCATTTTCAGGACAGGGTAAACAGTACAAAGTTTATTGCAGAAGTTAAGCTTTAACTTCTTGTAGTAGTTTATTAAATTTCTAGCATTTATCCTCCATAAACTAAGGAACTCCTGTTCTTACAAAGTGCTTGTATACATTCCCGATTCTCTTAAAATCCCCACTGGAGCAAAGTCTTTTACCTTGGCTATTCTAGTGTTAAAAGTAAGTAAGTTTTTGAAAGGGTATGGGAGGGAAATGGATGATGGAGGCAAGGGATGTAGCTGAACAGTTTGTAATTTGGCTTGTGTAATGGCGTTTACAAGTCTTCCACTTGTCTGACTGAAATGAATGAAAAGGATCACTTCCATTTTAATATGCACAAGTATATGTCCCATATTGTAATTTATTATAATAAAATATAATACAAATTAAACTGAAAGAAAGAAAAGAGAATATAGGAATAAAAGTGTTATGGTGGCACAGTGGTTAGAATGCTGTGTGCCAGGCTAACTCTGCTCAGTGCTAGGGGTTCGATTCTCACTGGCTCAAGATTGATTCAGCATTCCATCCTTCTGAGGTTAGTAAAATGAGGACCCAGATTGTTGGGGGCAATATGCTGACACTGTCACTGCTTAGACAGGTTTGTAAAGCACTGTGAAATGGTATATAAGTCTAAGTGCTATTGCTATTGCTAATGCTAAAAAGTGTAAGAGTATAATAAAGAGAAAAGAAATATATAAAGAAATGACATCCAACCCTTATCATAATAAATATTAAAAAATTAATAACTACTTATTCTATCTAAAGTTACAAACATTTATCTTTTTATCCCATCTCTCATCTATAAACAAATCACACCCACCCACCCAAAAAATTCAGCCCTAGTGTCAGCAGAAAATCCTAAAAGGGTATCCAGTAGTAACAACAGTTATTTTGTAATTGATTGTGAAGCAATTGTTGTGATCACTTAGGATCATCAAGGGAGATAGACACCAGGTCTAAAAAGGTCTTACTAGATTTCCCTCCTTGAGATCTTCCTTTTTTGGAGCATCTGTATTTATTTTTCTAGAGAAATCAGACAAGCTTATGATTATCCTTTTCTTTTTCCAATTACAGCTAAAGTGACTTAATCAGGGAGGACACTAAGTTCAGAAAAAGCTTTATGCCCATAGGGTATTTTAACCTGTGGCACCCTTCCATAGCGATCCTTTTCTCCTTCCATGATCTGCTAGATATTTCAAAAACTCAGATTGTGGAGCTGCTGAGATTGTGGGGACCTGGAGCTCAACCAGAAAATTCAGTATTCACTATTACTGGCAGATCCTACTTATTTTGAAAATGAAGGCAAATATATGTGTCCCAGCATAACGTTGAAGGATCTAATGTGAATTGGTCACCAGGACCAAAGGTTTATTCTTCCAACTATGTGCCTCTTGTAGGAGCCCATCATCAGGGAACTTCTCTCTCTAGAGTATGTGCACTAGGTTCTTCTATGTGTTGTATTTACATGGTGCATGGTCGTGTGTAGCTTTTAGTTGTTAATTAAGGTGTTGATGGTTGGCTATTAAGTCATTGATTATTGTTTCCTTGGCTATGCTTGGCTCCTAAGTACTTGATAAACTGATGGTAAATCAGCACCTCTTTTGACTGATAAGGGACCTGTTTCCTAGGCTTCAATCATTTCTCTGGCTATTTTTGTCCCTTCTTGGCCAACAATTGTAATAGCTGTGAAATGGAATGCATACTACATTGTTGATTGCATATGAGGCTCCCAATGAGTTTGGGTCTTCTTGACTAACTGCTTGTTCGTGTCCTCACAATCTGGTGGTTAGCTTCCTGCCTGTCTATCTCACATAGTCGCAGTGGCAATCCATGCAGAGAATCCAGTAAATTATATTGGAAGTTTCTCCCACCTCCAAACAATCTTTGTAGTGCATGATTTGTCCTTGTATGGTAGCCTCTGGGTGGTGGGCAATGCCCATTGGCAAATTTTGGACGTTGCATTCTACTTGGTTCTGAAATATTTTTGATGGATGGCAGGGTGTCCCACATAATTGGTCTTGTATCTTCTTCCTTTCTTTCTCTCCACAGTATATTGCACAGGCATCTTGTGATAAAATCTTGTGGTTACCTATTCTGCCTAAATTGTTTAGATAGGTACTCTCTCTCTTATACAACCAGATGCCTCTTCATTCTATACCTCACACAATTTTCTACAAATTAATCTCTATATCTTCAACTCTCCTTATTAATTATCAAAATACTTAACAATATAAGTATATGATCCTCATTTTCATTTAATTTAATCTCCCCAATGCTCTCATACCAATTAAACATTGCAAATAAAATAAAGTAAAAGTGAAGGGTTATTAAACATTACCAGAAATAATAACTTGTAATTTAGATACCCAAAAATAATGAAGTAGATATTACAAAATAATCCATAGCATCATCGAGAGAGAGAGGGAGGGAGGGAGGGAGGGAGGGAGGGAGAGAGAGAGGGGGAGAGGGAGAGGGAGGGAGGTGGGGGGACGACAAAACAATCAAATCCAGGTAACCATTAAACATCACCAAAGATATCTGGAAGTTCAGTCATGGCAACTGGACTTATTTTCTTGCTGATTTGAGACTTCATTGCCCATCCAAGCAGCTTCCAGACAATTCTATCTGGATGACTGAGAATTTTCAATATCACCAAAGATAGTAACTCATTATTTGATCACAGTCAAATAGACCAATTTTATTTTTTTCCTTCTCCTCCCAACCTCCCCTTAGTTCCATAGATAAAATTTTAACTCCTGTTTTCTTACAGGCTCTTCTTTCTTTTCTTGAAGTTCTTATAATCTTTATCCAAATCCATTTGTAATTTGTAATTTTAACATCAGTAAATATTTCAGTTTAAAAGGATAGTTCACATCACTCTCTAGATATATTATTTGTATGTCCCTTTTGATTTTTAAATGATCATTCAATTCCATTTGTACATTTAGTATTGGCATCTCTTTTTTATAAATTGTATTTTTAAAATCCACCTTTAAGTCCATTTCAGTTGTCTTCAAGAAAATTTGTTTATCTTCAGCATCAACTTTTAATTCCAGTAAAGAATTAGAAAGTCAAGGACTTCATCAGCTCACAAATCAAATGTTTCTTTCAAAGTAGCCATCATGCACTTTAGCAATTGACCTTTAAAATCTTATTTTGCATTGAAATGTAAAATAGAGAGATTTTTCCCAGAGGAGGAATATTTCTAATTAGTTTCAAACTCTTTGAAGCATGCAAACTAGTGTTTGCATTTCTTGTATCAGATTAGTAGAGCACATCTTTCTCCTTCGGTCCTGGCCACTTTTTACAGAGGCGCAATTGAGAGCGTTTTAACAAACTGCATTACTGTTTGGTTTAGTGGTAGCAGTCCATCAGTTAGAAGGCCCATACAGAGAGTAGTAAGAATAGGGTGACCAGACGTACCGATTTCAGCGGGACAGTCATGATTTATAACAATTTTTCCCGCATCCCTCCGCCTTTTAAAAAAGTCCCGATTTTCTGGCTTCATGTTGAAAGCCCAGTGGATTTGCTTAAGAAATCCTAATCGAGGCAAGACAAAAGACACCCTGTCTAATCCCTCTCTCTCTCTGTCTCAGTACTTTCATTGAAGATATTAAAACATTAAAACAACAAAACGGACCTCCCCCCCCCCCCCCCCGCGCCGCGTTTATCTCATTTTATAAGAAAAAAATGATGTAGTACCATAGAGCTGCAGGAAATGGCTAGAGAGGTCGCCAGTGTTACTTCCTGGATTTTCCGGAGGGGAGGGGCACGGAGGTTGGAGGACTCCAAAATGGTGGGAAAGTTTCTTTGAAAAATATTGAGTTTCTGTCTGCGCCAAGGTGGCGCGGTGGTTAAATGCAGCACTGCAGGCTGACTGCTAGATCAGCAGTTCAGCGGTTCAAATCTCACCGGCTCAGGGTTGACTCAGCCTTCCATCCTTCTGAGGTGGGTAAAATGAGGACCCGGATTGTTGTTGGGGGCAATATTCTGACTCTGTAAACCGCTTAGAGAGGGCTGAAAGCCCTATGAAGCGGTATATAAGTCCACTGTTATTGCTATTATTATTGCTATTATTGGTAAGTGTGCTGGGTTTTTTCTTTTATTTTTTAATGCATTTTAAAATAATGTAGGTTTTTAAAAATGTGCAGCTGCTGTTTTTTTATTCAAAACAATATGTGATGTGCCGTGGAAAAATCATTTAAAAAAACCCTGAAAGAACAAAAGGGTTTTTTTAGGGTATTTTCCTGATCAAAACTATAATTGTTTCTGCATGACACCCTTAATCACAAATAGCCAACTACACTTCATTCTAAATAGTTTTATTTCCTTTATTGTATGTGATTACTCAAGTCCAAAAACTGAGTTAATTGGATAAACTCAGCTCCACAATTTACTAAATATACAGTTACAGGAATTTCATGTTTAGTATGCTGTCTCTTAGGGTTTATTGAACATAGGAGAATAATATGAGAGGGATTTGATGTAAAATAAGCTCTTTTAATGAATTCAAAATCAACGCAGCAGACAAGACATGGGAGTGAACATAATCCACACTTTAACAATATTTTTTTTTCTTTTAGCCATCAAATACTGCAGCAAGTGTGTCAGTAATAATACCAAGACAGGCATAGGATTTTACAGCCAGGTTAATTTTACTTTTTTATGGTTTTGATGTTGTATTTAATTTTATCTGTATTAGAAACTTATGAAGGCTGTGCAACATTTTGAGGTGATGAGTATGTAAAGGCATGAATACAGTAGAACCTCTAGTCACAACCATAATTCGTTCCATAACATTGGTCGCAAACCGATTTGGTCATGAATCAAACCTAATTTTGGAAATTTGGCGCTTACAAAAAAAAATGGTGCAGAAGGGGAAATCAGCAGCGGGGGGGGGGGGAATGTGAATATTTTGGTCAGAAGCATTCGTGACCAGAGGTTCTACTGTATAACATCTTCACTTAAGACTTAAGATTTACTTAAGATATAACATCTTCCCTTAAGATTCACTTAAGAACTGTGGCAAGAAAGGTGGTATAGTGACCAAAGTTACAATGGCATTGAAAAAAGTGACTGATGACCATTTTTCACACTTAGCAACTATTTTCACACTTAGCGACCGTTGCAGCATCCTCATGGTCACGCGATCAAAATTTTGATGTTTGGCAACAGATTCGTATTTATGATGGTTTCAGTGTCCTGGGGTCATATAATCACCTTTTGACAAAGTCAAATGGGGAAACCAGATTCACTTATGTTACTAACTTATCAGCTGCATTTATTCACTTAAGAACTGTGGCAAGAAAGGTGAACCGGGGCCTTGAGGCTGTTAAAGACTGGATGAGAGCTAACAAACTGGTGCTCAACCCGGAAAAGACCGAGTGGCTGTTGTGTTTTCCTCCCAAAAATTCGGCTAACGTTCCATCAATCAGGCTGGGGGGGCAAAATCTATACCCCTCAGACAGGGTCCACAACTTGGGAGTCCTCCTGGATCCACAGCTGAGTTTTGACCACCATTTGTCGGCTGTGACCAGGGGGGCATTTGCCCAGGTTCGCCTGGTGCGCCAGTTGCGGCCCTACCTGAACCGGGAGGCTCTCACAACAGTCACTCGAGCCCTTGTGATCTCTAGGCTGGAATACTGCAATGTGCTCTACATGGGGCTGCCCTTGAAGAGCATCCGGCGACTTCAGCTAGTTCAGAACGCGGCCGCGCGAGTGATCATGGGCGCACCACGGTTCGCCCATATAACACCGATCCTCCGTGAGCTGGGCTGGCTACCTGTTGATCGTCGGGTGCACTTCAAGGTCTTACTTACCACCTATAAAGCGCTCCATGGTAGTGGATCTGGCTATTTGAGAGACCGCCTCCTGCCAATTACCTCCCTGCGTCCCATCAGATCGCACAGAGTAGGCCTCCTCCGAATTCCATCCGCCAGTCAGTGCCGACTGGCGACTACGCGGAGGAGAGCCTTCTCAGTTGCAGCTCCGACACTATGGAACAACCTCCCCGTGGAGATCCGTACCCTCACCACAGTCCAGGCCTTCTGCACAGCCCTCAAGATCTGGCTATCCCGTCAGGCCTGGGGATAGGATTATTCTCACCCCGCCCGAATGTTGAGTGAATGTTGTGTTTTTATGGTTAATTTCTTTTATTCACGTTTCTTTTTCTTTTAAGTCTTGTCTTGCACTCCCTTCCCCCCATTGTTGTAAGCCGCCCTGAGTCCCCTCAGGGAAAAGGGCGGCATATAAATGTTCAATAAAATCTACAAAAAAAAAAATCTAAAAAAAATATAGTGACCAAAGTTACAATGGCATTGAAAAAAGTGACTGATGACCATTTTTCACACTTAGTGACCATTTTCACACTTAGCGACCGTTGCAGCATCCTCATGGTCACGCGATCAAAATTTTGATGTTTGGCAACAGTTACAATTTATATTTGTAAATTGTAGTTATGTTGAAATAAAAAAAACATAACAATACTATTTTTGCGTTGTATGAAAATTTTTGTTGCTCCGTATAAAATTTTTAATCAACCCCCCCCCCCCCCCGGTCAAAGGTGTCCCTCTTTACCAATCTGAAAATCTGGTCACCTTAAGTAAGAGTAGCTGAGAAGATTATAGGAATCTCACTTCCTGTTATTCAGGATACTGCTTATAAACAGAATAAGCATCTATGCCTACACAAGTCATCAGATTCTGTCAAAAATGAAAAAATGTTTTTAACAGTTTCCTTTTTTAAGGAAAAGAAAAAAAGATAATAGTGCTGAGTTGTATCATCATGCTCAATAAATTAGGTTTATCTTGGTGGTGATTAGATTGGACATGGCTACTGCTTGTATAGATTATGGCAAGAAAACCAGGTCTATAGACTAGGTAGGGAAGTGGATTTCACATTTTTAATTCATTTTGGGTGAAGATCAGTATAAATATATAATAAAAGAATAACTTGAAATTACAACATACTTTGCTTGGCTTATATTTCTGAGATCACCTAAATCAGGGGTGTCAAACTCACACTGTCATGGTGGCGTCACGTGACATATCAGGACTTTCCCCTCTTTGCTAAATGAGGTGGGGGGGCAGCACGTGACGCATCAGGCCTACAGGCCGCGAGTTTGACAGCCCTGCCCTAAATGAACTCCAGATGCTTTTGTGAGATCTTGTTCCTTAGATGATAGGTTCTTGCTTATACACTATTTCTTTTTCAACTTTATTTTAGGATTTTCATCTGGAATTCTGTTCCTGTTATATTTATTCAATCTCTCTCTTCCTAACAGGTTCATCTCACTTTGTTTTCAAATGACTCTTGTCTGTTTGTCAGATTTTGAAGCATATGCTAGAAAGCATCTTCCCAAGCCTATCTGGGATTATTTTGCAGCAGGTGCTGATGAATGTTATACGCGGGATGACAATTGCCTGGCATATAAAAGGTAGGATATAAAGTAAGTATTTGAAAGAAGATAGCCACTCATAACTGAGTCAGATGTATCCACTTTGAGATGTAGCACCAAGCCAACTGAATTTTATTCTCCTCATTCACTGTCTGATGCAAACTCAGATAGATATGAATGATCTGGTATTCACTAGACTAGAAATTGGATTTGGGAAAAGAAATTGGCTATGAAAATGCTAACAGCTGATAACACCCCAGTTTTGATGAGTGTTCTGGCCCCTTCTCACAGATGTATGTGACACAGACTAGCTTGCTACAATAGTGAGCAGCAGATCACTACTGCGAGAACCAGCAATCACTCCTGGGTGGTTAAACCTGAGCATCTGGATACCCCAGAGTTGCTGAAATACTTCCTGGTCCCACTTTCAAGAAACACCCAGCCTTTCAAAACAGAAGGAGTCTCATAGCATTTGCCCAGGGGAGGCATGACATGTATTTAGATTATTTATAGCATGCTTACAAATCTCTGTTTCTTAGCCAGGATGATTCCTGCATTTCTGTGGGTACTAGGATGGGGAAACTAAGCTTACATAATAAAAGGACTGCCTGCCTGCAACTTTTATATCCAAGTAAGAAAGATGGCTGGTTTCTCTCTTCTCTGATTTAGTGTCTTCTTCAGTGTTTAGCAAGATTATTTCTCATTGTCTGTCACTGAAAGAGTTAACTGTAGGATGTAGCTGGGTAAATGCAAGAGTAACTTGTGTCTATAAACTATGGCATCCCTCCTTCAAAGGCCATTCGAATGGTGCAGTGGTTAAAGTGCTGACCCAGGAGTGGGAAAACCCCATTCCAGTTTTCCCTTAGGCAGGAAACCAGAGAGATGATTTTTAGCAAGTCTTTGTGTTTCAAGCATAGGAAGAAGGCACTGGCAAGTCACTTCTGAAAATGTTCCCAAGAAAATAGCAGGGACTTCTCCATGCAGTCACAAAGAGTTCAAGACTAGCAACACCAAAAACACTCTCCTTCACAGGGCTGCATCGTCATTCGTATCTTCTTTATAGGCCTTAAAAACTGAGCAAGATCAGTGCCACTGCAGGGCTATCAGATCTGCATTGAAAACATCTGGACAACTAGATGGCAGCAATGACACACATACCACTTTTGCAGCACACATTTGGTTGCTCTCAGCCATTGCACAATTCAGGATACATGACAAAATCTAGGACGTTGCTTGAGGTTATTATGGTAGATTGAATAATGGATAGGAAAATAAATGGATAAGCAGACAGATAGGAAAAGTTCATTTTTCTGGACTTCCTTCAATTACCTCCTATCAGCCCTGCTGCTTCTGCTCTCTTGTCATCCCACAGAATCTATTTGCGGCCACGTGTGCTGCGGGATATGTCGGCAATAGATCCAAGGACAACGATTCTTGGCTCTGAAATTGACTTCCCAGTGGGGATTGCTCCCACTGGCTTCCACGGTTTGGCTTGTCCTGATGGAGAGCAGAGCACAGCTCGAGGTATGCAACAATCTTTTCCCCTAGCAACAGTATAGGCCAAAAATAATTTTGCTGAAATAGTTTCTGGTCTATAGGATATGAAATTATGGTATGGTGGGTTCAAAAGAAAACAAGCCATTGTAAATCCATCCATCCACCTATTTAACTATCTATCATCTATCTATCATCTATCTATCTATCATCTAAAGAGCTACATTGGTACAGTTGTTAGAATGCAGTTTGGCAGATCAAATCTCAGTAGGCTCAAGGTTGATTCAGCCTTCCATCCTTCCAAGGTGGGTAAAATGAGGACCCAGATTGTTGGGGACAATAGGCTGACTTTGTAAACCACTTAAAGAGGGCTGTAAAGCACTGTGAAGCGGTATATAAATGCTATTGCTATCATCTACTAAACCTAATGGTAATTGTAAATTTAAAGAGAGAGAGAGAGACAACAGAACACACTAGTTCTTTCCCACAGGGCATCTGCACTGTGAGTCCACCCAATTTCTTTTAATAGGGAATCGCATGCAGGGCTTGAATTGCTGCATGCAAAATATATGGCACTCCAGGAGGTTCCTTAAGCAACTAATTTGACCCCCAAATAAATAGCTAAAGAAGGACAAAAAAACAGCTAGAGATTTGGGCTGCTCCTGCTTAATCTACTTTTGGAGGTGGGTGTTTGCTTTGCTTTCCCCCTGTGCCATGAAGATTATTGTGGCAAGTATCCCAAAGGGGATACAATCTGGCGCCTTTCTACTTTGGCTTTGTATTCATTCCTCTAATACAGAATTCTGACTTACTACTTTTATATACATGCGCACAGGTATGTGAGTGGGTATATACATGAACTCTGTCTATCCTTCAATCCCTCCCTCCATCCATCCATGCACAGTTTTCTTCCTCCAACAGAATGGCTACAACCTTGCCTGTGACTGCCTGGTCAAAAGTCCAGCCAAGGCATTTCCTTTGGCTCCATGCCAGTATTAACTGCACAGCTGCTTACTGTCAGGGAAATGGGGCTGAATTTTTAAAGCACTCAGAATTCGGAAAATATGGACTAGGACTTGGAACAATGTAGGATAATGACTGATAGATGTTTATGTAGAAAATGCTCTGCTCATTGTTTTTTTTTTCAGTTCAAAAGTTTTATTTCTTTTAAAACAAATATTTCATCATTCCTCAATCAGTAAGACATCGAAGTACAATTTTTTGTGTATCAAAATAATTCTAGTTTACCACCAAATTCTTGTCTAGCCTAATGTATACTATGCTCTGCTCATTGTTAATACTTTACTTTCAGTGGCCTAAATGACACCTATGTAACAAGATATCTTGAAGTGGGCAATGCCATAACAAAAGATATTACATCTGATGTAGCAGCAAATGGAAAAGTTCTCTGCTGACTTGCAAACATAGTCCTGCTCCTTTGTACCTGTCACACAATGTTGATCTACATACAAAATGGACAGAGCTTCAATTACAGTGCCACCAATTGACTCCCCACACCAAAGTCTTAAATTGGGACTTATTGGCTGCATGGGAAGCAGTAGATGATCAGGCTGAGACTTAATTATAGAAGTCAGTTTTGACTCTTTCCCCCTTCCCTCCATATTTTCTAAAGCGGCAGAAGCTATGAATACCTGCTACATAGCCAGCACTTATTCCACTTTCTCTGTGGAAGAAATTGTTGCTGCTGCACCTAATGGTTTACGGTGGTTCCAACTCTACCTCCATCGGAAGAGGACGTTCTCAGAGCAGCTGGTACGACGGGTTAATGCACTGGGATTCCAGGCCCTGGTGCTCACAGTTGACGTGCCCTACACTGGCAGGAGGCGGGATGACATTCGCAACAATTACCAGTTCTTGAAATCCATCCAAGTGAAGAACTTTAAAGGAGCTTTTGAGGTTAGTAACTCCTACCATCCATCAATTTAAAAAAAGCATGTGAAGGAAAGGATGGTGAATCTTAGAATCCAAACATGCTTGCACATTTTGGAATCCTGACTGAGTTTCCAAAATATGCAGTCTGCAAACTAGGGTTTAGAATTGCCTACCTACGCAGCTTCCACTACTGAGGCGTTAACTGTTTCTAGGACTGAATCCTCTGAATTAATGATGTGACCGTGAAAACCTCACCCTAAACAGCTGTATGTAAGCTTCCGGAAGGGAAACTTCATGTGATGTTTAAACATAGCAAGTTCACATGTACAGAATTTGTTTCTGAGGTATTATCTTCTGAATTACTAATAACCTATAATGTTAACAGCTGACTAAATTATTTCTCTCTCTCTCTGAAAATTATTTTAAAAATACCAATATTAATTATTGATCGATTTTGTCTGATGGCTGACGGTTGAATGGCCATCAATTGAGGAAGCTGTAATAATGGATTCCTTTATTTTCCAACCCTGGAAAGAAATTATCCATTATATTGTATTGTTCTTAAGCAAATATTCTAATAAAGATATTTCATTATTAGCACTTAATATTTGACATTCAAGTAACAGTTGTTGTCTAATATTTACTACTGATATGAGTACATGTGGTTTTGTGAACAACATTTCATGTTTATTTCATTTTTATTTTTCCTGTGGAAATTCTGAAACTCAGCATTTCACAACCATTACTTTGTCTTTTTAGACCAGAAATACCACCAAAAGGGCCTTATTGGCTAAAAATCCAGACTAATTCATACCACATTGTGTGAACACTACACCACAATAGCTGAGCCATTGTGACAATATAGTTCTTTGTAATTATTCTTAATTCTTGATTATTCATACAGAAAATGACAAAGACCATTACATATACAATAATAATCTATATATATATAAGCCAAGTACCACTCAGTCATCACGAAATCTCCAGAACCGTAAAGCCTACAAACTTGAAATTTGGCACGTATATTCCTCTTGGCTTCTAGGTACTCGCTAAGAAAGGATTCTTTGAAATGACCATCAGATTATAAGTATTTCTTATACAGTAATTAACACACTCTGATGCTAAGGAGTTCTACCCCCACTCCCCACCTGAAAAAACTCTATTCCAACTGCCAGTTGTCTTATATTAACACGCTCTGATGTTAAGGAGTTAGACATTCTACTCAGAGGTGGGTTGCTCCCGGATTGGCCCAGATTGACCGAACTGTTAGTGGCGATGGCGGGAGGCTCCACCTACCCGGCGAAGCAGCAAGCGTACATGTGAGTATGAGCGAACTGGTAGCGCCAGACATACCTCTGATTCTACTCCCCCTCCCCACCTGAAAAGAACTCTGTTCCAAGTGCCAGTTGCCTCACATTCTGTTACTGCAGTTCAAACTGGCAGACGTTCCACTCCTTCACTCAGGAGCTCTTACAGTACTAAACGTCAGTACCTTACCAAAATGTCTACGCCTTCTACCTATGGAACTGCTTCCAAACTCAAGGCAGCAGGAGCAGGATTCCCTTATGTATTTAAATCACCAACCACCACTGGATTGAACCGGAGTGAATCGGATTTCTCCTGCATTGCCTGATCACATAGTTTTGTCGCGAAGCACGGGTATCCAGCTAGTATGTAATAAAAGACTGAGCCATCCAAAATTAAATCTATTCCTCAAAATAAGCTCGTATGGGGTATTAGCTGGGGAGGGGACAAATCTAGAATATACTTTGCATATTTGTACTTAATAGTCAGAAATATACATTGCTGGAAGGGGTTTGTTGTGGAAGCTTTTTCCAGGCTCAAACTATAGAAATGGAATGAAAATGAAAAGTCAGGCAACTCTTAACTCTGCAAGTTTTGAAGGTCCTGGTGAAGACAACTTTTATCAGCTCTTTAAGATATGGAAATGCCAAACTTTTAGTGATGAACCCTGGGGATGAGGAAGAGAAATGGATTTCCACTTTCCTCTCCTTGAGAAAAGGGTCACGGAAAAGCAATGCAATCCCAAACGACAAGAAGTTTTCCTGGTTACAGTAAATGAGTTCTTGGGGTAATTGCTCATTCTGTATCAGATTGTACTAAGCAATGACCATAAAAAAGAAGAAATCTCCTTGAACTATAAAAGAGTATTTGGCATTTCTTCATCACCCTTCCTTTTCCTGGAGCTCTATCTCTGTCTTCCCCGGGAAGGAAGCTCACACTGCTATTTTCTCCCATTTTCTGTGATTCTCCTTGGGTTAGCTACCGAAGCGACATGTTCTTGAGCATCCTGAGGCTAATCTGGGGTGCAGATGTTCCTAGCCTAGATGGTATTTTAGCACTTTTTGTCACAACTCTTACAATCTCTTGCAAACTTACAAGGCTTCCTTATAACAAAATGAGGAATGGCAAAATGTTGTCAAAAGGCTACTTATATACTAGACAATGAAACATGAAGCACCAGAAAATTTAGGAGGATGTTCATGAAATTTGTCAGCTTTAGAGTGATACCTGGGGAAAGCTGGGGATGGGATTTGGAGGTTCTCCAAACCAGCCATAAAGTTAGCTACGGGTTCTCCTGAACCTGGGCAAACCCATAGAAGCCCACCCCTGTGTAAGCTAGCATTTACTGAAACAGACATAGACATAGGCATACAATGGTAATGAAATTTCCATCTTCCTCTCTCTTTCAGGATGAAGACCAGACTGAATATGGTCTGCCCCCTGGATCCATAGACCCATCTATCAATTGGAATGACATCACCTGGCTACAAAGTCTGACCCAGCTGCCAATCATCATCAAGGGGATTTTGACAAAGGAAGATGCTGAGCTAGCTGTGAGACATGGGGTTCAAGGGATTATCGTATCCAACCACGGAGGAAGACAGCTAGATGGAGTCCTTCCTACTGCAAGTCATGAACTATTATTTATCCTATTTGCAACCTGGCTATAGCAAACAATGTTGCATTTTCATTGTAAGGATCCTTCCTGAGTAAAGCTAAAGTTAAAAAACTATAACCCCATTTAAAATATGAGATTCATCCATTCAGCTGCTAGGTTCCCAAACATCACAGAATAAACATCACAATATAATCAGAGATAATTTCCTACCAGTTCAGACCAGTTCGGCCAAACCGGTAGTAACTTGGCAACCTGGGTTGCTGGAATGGGCAGGGACACAGGCCTGCCATGCCCCCAAACCGGTGCCACCATCTTGTTTTTGGCTTTGCAGATGTGCAGAAGCATTTTTTTTAGTACCACGAGCGAACCGGCAGTAGCGGCTGCCGGAACCCACCCCTGGGTATGACATATGGCAAAGCAGCAATAAAATTGTTACTCTGCATCATAGACAGTAAATCATTATAGCAGCTTTTGATACAAATAAAAAAGAAGTCTTCTTGTAAAAAGTTTAAATCAACTTTTGCAAAACTTGTTAATAGGATATTAATTTATTTGGGGTCTCTCTTGGAAAGGAATTCCTCAGCTTAAGTACAGCCCCTGAAGATCCATTTCTTCCTCCGCACTCAAATGGATATCGGGGATTGTTGAGATATACAAGTGGTTCTTGGGCAATAATTTGAATAGACAACCAGGTTATACTGAAGGTTTATGTCCTTCAGATATTCTTGTATTCAGTCATTTGGGATTTTTTCAGCACTACAACCTGTATTTTACTGGGATTTAACCGAAAAAGAGTCTTTTGTTTTAGTTAAGAACTCACACTCCCCCACCCCATCCCATGCAATTGTAATAATTTAATTTGATTGATCATGTTTGCAGATTGCTGCTCTGGTTGAAGTTACTACTGCAGTGCAAGGCAAAATCGAAGTTTACTTGGATGGTGGAGTACGAACAGGGAATGATGTGTTGAAAGCATTGGCACTTGGAGCAAAATGTGTCTTCATCGGCAGACCCACAATGTGGGGTTTGGCCTATAAGGTGAACAACTCCCTGCATACCAGTGGCTATGATAAAAAGTTGAAGATAAATAGCTGTCTCTTTATTTAAAGTCAGCTGCCCCATTTTCTCTAGATTTGCACTCACTAGATGATGCTTCCCATTTGATTTCATACTGCATGCCTGTCTAACGATCAAGTTTAATGTACAAACTTGATTTATTCAGTAAGCTTCATTACGTCTGCTCACATTCACATTCACATACACATATTTTGAGATTTACTTCAGTTCTCTGATGCAGCAGGCTCTTAGCGTGACATGTTATAATTCAAGTAAGGATAGTGGAGAAAAATCTCTATGTAGAAAGGGAGTTTTAAATCAAATTGATTGTTCACCATAGGAAAAGCTGGTATTCAGAAAGCAAAAGCTGAGTTTTTACAAACAAGCTCTTGGTCAGGCATAAAAAAAATCTGCTAGCATTTAATCTTGGTCTCTCATGTGCTTGAGCACATCCCTGCCTTTTTTATAGATCATTATACCCTTTCCTATAAAGATAAACCTAATTATAGCCACAGTACGCTTTACTGAATTTTATGATAGCTGGAGGCATGGAAGTTAAAGAAGAAAGCGATGGTATGTTATAAGGTCGCTAGAACTGCACTAAAATGAAAGCTGTAATCAAATCATTCTGGTGAAAATTAGACTCTCCTTGCAAGGCATCTGCCAGAGGGTCAAAAAAGTCAACTTGGTAGCCATGATCATACAATCAAAGCCTTGGCCCATTTAACATGTTTTACATAACACATTTAAAAGGGGGAGGATCTTGATTGTATAATTAGAATTGCCATCTTGACATTTTTGGCTCTCCCCCTCCCAGTGTCCCCATTTTCTGGTATCCAATAAATAAAATATTATCTTTTTTTTTAGACCCACCGGACAGTTGTATTCTCCTAACCCAGAATTGATCCCTGTTTTCTACACTGGTTTCAGTTTCTTTCTGGTTATTAGATAAGTTGCAAATAAAATACTGCAGTAACATAATAATAATTAGTAGGAACATAAATCCATGATCCTTAGATCAAATTTGCAAGATTCTAAAATTTACTCTACTAAGCAGAAACAATTATACAATGTATTTTGGTGTAACTAACATATGAAAAGTCTGAATGGAGGTTAAATATGTAAATGAGACAGTGGTGGGTTTCAAAAAAATTTTGAACCTCTTCTATAGGTGTGGCCTGCTTTGTGGGAGTGGCTTGCCGGCCATGTGACTGAGTGGGAGTGGCTTGGCAGTCATGTGACTGGATGGGTGTGGCCAACTTGTAAAATGTGGTGAAACTCACTTAACAAAACTCTTGCTTAATAACCAAAATGTTGGCTCAGAAACTCTGGCATTGAAGTGTGCAAGTCTTAAAGCTGTCAAGTTACAAGACCCTTGCACTCCTAACCCTTTAGGAAAAAAAAACCCAGGGATGTTCAAACTTGACAGCTTTAAGACTTGTGGACTTCAACTCCCAGAATTCCTCCTCTCGCTCTTCATCTTGAAGATGTGTGGATGGGCAGGGGGAGGGAGCTGGAACCGGTTCTAAACGGCACTGTAGATTTGTGGAACCTTTTCTATAGAAGAGGTTAGAACTGGTAGGAACCCATCCCTAAAATGAGACCAGGGACAGATTTTAAGGATTTATTTTAATCCATGAAAAAAAGTTGCAACTCAAAATAGTACCAAGAAACCTGGATGGTAAATGAAATGGTTGAGGCAGGTTCATACATATCTAATAACTAGTTCAAATTTCCCTACTGTGCCAATTTATTTGGTCTCTCAGTAATACTGTTAGAGACTGAAGATTTCCAAATACTCTTGGGAATGGGTAAGAGACAAGTAATATTTTTTGAGAACTGGAAATTGAATATAGTTAGCCTACATCCCTTTTCCCCCAGTCAAGGCACTAGCATCTTGCTCAGATAGGGCCAACAGGTTTTACATAGCTTTAAACGCTGACAATTCTGATTAGAAACCAAAGAAAAATAAATATACTGCCAACATCATAGAAAATGCTGTTACTGAGAGCCTTTTATTTGAAAACTGCAGGATTCTCTACATCATCAAACTATGTCAGCCACATCATTTACAATGCTATTTGTTTTTGAAACAGGGTAAAGAAGGACTTCAAGAACTTTTGAAGATTTTAAAAGATGAATTTTGTCTGTCAATGGCTCTCACCGGTAAATATATCTTTAATTTACTGTTGTATTTTATTTTTTTCATTTCTTTGCTAGTATATCTCTATGTGTCAATCAGATTTGGAAGGCCACCTGACTCTAAAACTACTCTGAGCAGCTCACAATATAAAAACAGATAAACAAGGTAGAATCTGAAGTAGCTTTTCAATTGTATCTCACATATAAATATAAACACTGACAAGGCTGCACAAACACCCGTTGCAAGGCCTGGGAAAACAGCTGTGTTTTTAAATTTCTGGAACATTTTCAGGGTGGAAGCTGGATCCATGGCGGAGGGGAGGTGTCTTGTACCAGGGGACAGTTTCATGAGAAGGCAAGTTTCCTGGGTTTCAATAAATAGCACTTTTTGATTGAAGGGACTTGAAGGGCACCAACGTTTTTCAATCTTACTGATCAGGCAGGCCTTCAAATAATGGTGCCTTTGCCTTGAAGGGCTTTATAAGTAATTACCAGCATCTTAAATTGCACCTGGAAATCCACTGGCAACCTAGGCAGCTCAGTTCTATATATAGTTTTTTTTAATATTTTTAAATTTTGAATACAAATAATACAAACATAATACATATAAATCTAAATACAAAAAAGGAAAAGAATACAAATATTGCAGTGCACCCCCCCAGACCATTTCTCCCCTTATATTTCTTCTATAACAACTAACAGATACAATATATTGCAATTGTGCCCTTATCCCCTCCAAAATAACATATATTCTTGACTAGGCTTATTCCTTTTGCCTTCCACCAACACTGTTTTTATAAAATCCCCCCATATTTCATTATAATGGTTTACTTTAATCATTTATTTCTTAAATTTAATTTCTGTTGTTAATTTATTATTTGTTGCCATACTCCAGATTTCATTATACCACTCATTTCTTTGAATGTGAAATATAGAAAATTGAATACAAAATTCCAGTTTGTAAATTTTTGTAGAAAAGTGATAAATCAACTATATTCAGAGAATAAAGGAAGAATAGTTATCAATGATGGTGTTACAGAGGCAATAACCTTAAGCCGGGAAATCAGACCGGATTGCCCTTTATCTCCAGTTTTATTTGCATTATTGATGGAGGTTTTGGCAAATGCAATTAGGGAAGATTCATTGATTGAAGGAATTGGCGAACAGAAGATAACTAAAATAAAATTATTTGTACATTAACAATTCAAAATCCCGTAGTTATTATAGAGAGGGGACAAAGTTCTATATAATGTTGATATATTCCATTTCAAAATTCATAAGGTGAATTAGCAGAGGAAAGTGTTTTTCAACTGAAAAGAAATTGTATAGGTATTCTTCGACTTATGATTCCATTTGAGCTCAAAATTTCTGTTGCTAAGCGAGATATTTATTAAGTGAATTTTGCCCCATTTTACAACTTTTTTTGCCACAATTGTTAAGTGCATCACTGCAATTGTTAAGTTAGTAACATGCTTGTTAAATGAATTTGTCTTCCACATTGACTTTGCTTGTCAGAAGGTCACAAAAGGGATCACATGACCCAAGGATGCTTTAGCTGTCAGAAATATTAGTCAGTTGCCAAGCAATCAGTTTTGATCATGTGACCATAGGGATGGTCACTAGTGTGAAAAACGGTAATAAGCCACTTTTTTCAGTAACTTTGAATGGTCACTAAGTGAACTGTTGTAAATCAAGGACTACCTCTATTTGAAAGTAAAGGAAAGGGTGGGGAATGCAAAATTAGATTTCCATGTTTAAATGTACTTCTATATATCAGCTCATAACAAGAAACTTGAATCTGTTTTAATTTTTTTTCTTGATGAGCCTTAATTGTTTTCTGGGTATACTAGGTTCCTTTAACCATTTGCATATTTTCTTTTCACTTAGGCTGTAAAAATGTCTCAGAAATTGGCCGGCATCTTGTTCAGTATTCCAAATTATAAAGAACTCTTCTGCAACACTCACCGGACCAGAAGCAGTAGGGTAGCTAAAGAAAAGAAAAGAAAAAAACTCTGGATGATTAAAAACAAGAGGGAGACCTCGGCCACCAGCCACATGTCAAAAGTTTGTCTGATGAGATTTTTGCAGTCCCCTGAAATGAATGGGATTTATAGCTGGCCTATACTGAACTAATTGCGAGCCCCATTCTTTTGCATGTCTGTCTTCATGATACCCAGCTAGGAAACATTCCTTAAAAACTTTCAATTGTACCACATTCTCCTCTTTGGATTTAGTGTGCGAAATGTCATCCTATCCAATCAGGGGTGGATTTCTGCTGGCATTACTGCTGGTTCAGTGCATGCGCGATTTTGCTTGTGCACGCGCCTGACGCACACTCCACGTGCGTAGTAGTCTATAAATAGATCTGCGCATGCACAGAACATTTTAAAAAGTCAGAAAAAGATGTCGCGGTGACTGGGGAACCAGTTTGGGGGTATGGCGAGCTTGCCATCCCTACCGGTTCAGAGACCCAGTTGCCATTTCCACTACTGGTTCCACTGAGCCAGTGCGAATCAGTAGGAATCCACCTCTGTATCTATTGATTTATGTGTTTTACTTTGAATAATACAATAAAACAAAACCATGGCATCACTTACTTGGAAGGACAATATTAGGCCATGGACTCCAAGTAGAGTTCAGTGATGAAATCTTAATTAAAACATCCCTGGCAGGTTTCTATCTAGCATCTGTTTGAATACGTTTAACAAAAGGGAAACAACCAACTTGCTAGATTAAATATTCCTTTCATTAGATTTCTTTTTCCTTACTAGTACCTGTCTTTGCAAGTCTGAACTGCCACTCCATTAATCAGAACTCACCATTCCTGATCAATAGATAATCCCAGAAATGCATTAACCAATCCCTATTCATCTTCCAGTTAGAAAGGAAAACTCCCTCCCCCATGACTGTAAAAACATTTGCTGATTAGGGAAGAAGCTCTTAGTTTAACTACAGTGACATCAATATGGCAATAGGAAGCCAGACCTGTGTGATGGTAAAAGCCCAGTAATGGCTTCATACAATTACCAGAGAGTACAACTCATTTTTATTGGATTTGTACGAATCCATTTGTAATGATAGAGAATGTATCTAGGCTTCGTCTGTTCATTGTTCTTCAACAATGTGTTTGGTCTCTGGGCCCATGAATAGAAACTAAGTTGTTGCCCTTTCTCTAATCTAATCTAATAAAGAGTGTTGGTACTTACCGTATATACTCGAGTATAGGTCGATCCGAATATAAGCCGAGGCACCTAATTTTACCACAAAAAACTGGAAAAGTTATTGACTCGAGTATAAGCCTAGGGTGGGAAATGCAGCAGCTACCGGTAAATTTCAAAAATAAAAATAGATACCAATAATGTTTTTGAATATTTATTTCAAAGAAAAACAGTAAACTAGCTCTGTAAGTGGAAAAGAGGGTCAATAAAAACAATATGGTATCAACAATAACTTTAAAAGTACAAAAACCTTAGCTCATTCAGCAACCAAGCTAAAACACAAGAGTTAAAATCCTTCAAAACTCATACAAAGCACTGTCTTCACTGCCATCCATAGCATTACTAATGCCACATTTCTTGAAGGCGCGTTGCACCATGTCCTCCAGAATCTCTTCCCATGCATCACGAACCCATTTTATTTATTTAATACAGAGTAGATTAGGCTGTCAGGCTTAGTCATTCTTCTAACATGACAACAATTCTTACCAACAAGGATGGTATTGGCACATTTTAGCTAATGCAACCTAAACATAACCAAAGCCTATTTCACTTCAAGTATGCTAACTTTATTCTATGCCTTCCCACGCATTACATGGCTTGAACGTTCGCGGATCGCCACCAAATTGCACAGGTGGTTGTTCTACCAGATGGACATCCTTACTTTTTCTCGAAAATGGGAGAAAGGCTGCCTTTCCTAGTCTAGCCCCGTAACAACAACCCTACGAGGTAGGCTGGGTTAAAAAAAAGCGAGTGTCGGGGAATTCTGTGACTGCACCACCTCTTCGCTGCTCTCGCTTCTCAGGGAGCCCCCTTTCCTCTCGCCGAGCAGCCTGTTCTCGGAACAAAACGCCTCCCCGCCACCGCTGTCCTTCCACCAAAACGGAGGGAGAGAGCTTGCACGGTCTGCCGCACGCCACCCTTTCCCAGCGCAACCCCTCTCGGCAACGTCCCCACCGACTGCCAGGCGTATCCGCCTCTGAGCCTCTCCGCACAGTCACCCCCTTCCCCGTCGCACCCCCCCCCCCCAAAAACAAACCACCAGTGCTCCTCCCGCTCCCCAGGCCTGCAGCGCCCTGAAGCGCGCCTCGCTCTTCAGCTGGCCGCCACCGCGCATTTCCCCCTGAAGTTCTGCACGCTAGGGCTCCACCCAGCTTCTAGCGCCGGAGACTGCCGAAGCCCGAGAGCCAAGAAAGAAAAGACCGGAGGGAAGCGCGCTCCGCCTCCAAGCCCAAGACTTCTCAGCAGCTGCCCGCCTCTGAGTTCTCGGCGGCGGATGGGCAAGAGGAAGCGGGCAGGCTAGCTCGGAGCGCAAGAACCACCCTCCGCGCCGCAGCCGTGTCTGGATCAGCCCTCTGGAATTCTGCTCACTTTCTGCCTACTTTCTCCTCCGCTGGACCCCAAAGTTCAAATCCTCCCTGCTGGAGGAATTCCACTTATGGCCTCAGGTCTATTTACCAGTTAGAGGGTCTGAAATTGACCGTTGCCAGTTGGGGGGCTCAGAGGAACCCAGCAGACAGACGGAAGACCGGGGGAGGGGGGAAGGAAGAGATCCCATCCAGGGTAAAAAGAGGGAAAAGCGGAGAGCCTACCTTGGACGGGATCTCTTCCTCCCCCACCCCCCGGTCTCCCGTCTGTCTGCTGGGTTCCTCTGCGCCCTGCGATGCCCATCTGGGTTGGCTTCCTTGGACACTCAGCCTCCACCCCCACCACCACCTTCCCTCTGACCAACTGTCAGTTTATTCTTCACTACAAACAAAACACGGGGAAGCCGGCATCGAGTTTTCGGTGACTCCGAGGTGCGCTAACTGAAATGCGGTCTTCCTTCAGTCTCTGCTTGGAGCCTCTGGGATGATTGTTGGCGGGTGGGGGAAGCGAGGGCGCAGCTGAGCCGGGGAGGCAGAGATGAGAAGTGAGGGCTAAATGCAAAGCGCGCCGAAGAGAGCAAGCGAAGCATCCCCAAAGCGAAGGACGGGCGGGAAGCGCTTGGCCAGTATGTGAGAAGGCAGGCTGGAAGTGGCTGCGGAAGGGAAAAGAGGCAGCCACGTGTATCGGTTCTCCTTGCGGTAGATAAGGGAGGTTCGTAGCAAGGGTCCGCCGGCAGGTAGGCTTGGCGGGGAGGAAACAGAGATGGCCGAGCCCGGGGAAAGCACTGGGAAAGAAGAGATCCCGTCCAGGGTAGGCTCTCCACTTTTCCCTCTTTTTACCCTAGACGGGATCTCTTCCTCCCCCCTGCCCCCCCCCCGGTCTCCCATCTGTCTGCTGGGTTCCTCTGTGCCCTGCGATGCCTGGCGCCTCGTGAACATGGGTGGTGGTGATGTGACGCCTTTGCAGGTGCCTCAGTTGCCCTTGATCGTGGGCGGATCTCAATTGACGAGGAACTCAATAATCCTGGCACATAAAGCTTTTTTCCCCCCTCAGAAACTGAAGCTCGTTTAAAGAAAAAGGGAAGGGCGGGCAGCTTCACATGAGTGAGTAACTCCGGCGGTGGGAATCAGGAGGCTTCGGGTGGGCGGCGGCGCTGACACAGAGGGAGGGGAAACTCACAGGGGCGCTGGGCCATTCACGAGCGTCACCCAGCGGCATGGCCCCACCCCTTTTTCTCCTCCATTTCGGGCAAATTTTCACTGACTCGAGTATAAGCCGAGGCGGCTTTTTTCAGCCCAAAAAGTGGGCTGAAAAACTCGGCTTATACTTGAGTATATACGGTACCTGATATGCCTCTTCTAATAAGGTGGAGATAGCATCCACGAATGGGTTAACATGGTCTGTGCTCTGATTGGACTGAGTCTGATTATTAATTAATTAACTGCATATATAACCCGCCTTGTGAGTGTCCCCACCCAGCTTTCTGGCGAAAAATTCACAGACTCAACGTGTTATCCAACCATAATTTACTGGTACGCAACTCCATGCACTAACCAGAACAAAAATGTCCAAACTCTCCCAACCATCAATCAGAACAATAAATTAATCACAATAACCAGAAGGAACAGTCCTCCTATATGGGTGGGCTGGATGCTATCTCCACCTTATTAGAAGAGGTGTATCAGGTAAGTACCAACGCCCTTCCTCAATAAGGGTGGAGATAGCATCCACGAATGGGACATATCCAAGCCTGGCTAATTCAAGGGTGGGCTGTAGACTGTTCCGCACTGAAAACTTGAGAACCTACAGCCTGTAAAACCTTGCGCCCAAAAACGGCATCTGCTGATGCAAATTTGTCTAATTTATAATTTCTAATGAATGCCGAAGGGGACGAACACGCTGCAGCCCTACATATTTCATCCAAAGAGCCTGAGTAGCCCATGCCATACTGGTGGTCACACTCTTAGAAGAGTAGGCAGTAACTCCCCCCGATACTGATTCCTGGCGTGCTTCATAGGCGGCTGTGATACACTTATGTGCCCACCGGCCTATGGTAGCCACCGACACCTTTTGGCCCAAAGATTGGTCTAGAAAGGAGACAAACAGTGCCTCTGATCATTGTAAGCACGCTGTGTGGCAAATGTAGATCTCAAGTGCCCGACAGACGTCTAATGTGTGCCACTGTTGTTCTAAGGGATGGACCGGGGAGGGGCAGAAATTGGGCAGAATGACCTCCTAAGCCCTATGAAACCAGGACCCCACCTTTGACATAAACGAGGGATCCAGCCTCAGCACCACCTGGTCAGGATAAAACTTGCATAAGTCCCCTCTCACCGAAAGGCCATGCAATTCCGATATTCTTCTAGAGGATGTTATTGTAACCAAAAATCCTACCTTCCAGGTAAGTAGTTGCATGGGAACTTCCGGTAGAGGTTCAAAGGGAGGCCCAGTAAGTGCCTCCAATACCTTAGGTAGGTCCCAGGAAGGGTAGCGATGTACTACTGGGAGGCACAGATTGGAAGCCCCTTTCAGGAACCCCTGTACCAGTGGATGATGTGCGAGAGGCTGTCCCTCCCCCAGGTAAGTATTGTGCTAAGGGCAGCCACCTGTCTCCTGATAGTGTTAGGGGACAACCCTTTCTCAAGACCATCCTAAAGGAATTCCAGGGCATGAGAGACGGAAGATTCAACCAGAATGATGTGTTTGGAGTGACACCAACCACAGTAAGTCTTCCAGGTGGCATTGTAAATGTGCACAGTCGACTGCCTCCTAGACGCCTGGATGGTACCTATGACTCTAGAAGACAATTCACCCATCTCGAGAGCTTGTCGCTCAATCACCAGGCGGTTAGTTGAAGCCACTGTGGCTCCGGGTGTTCTAGTGATCCCTGGCGAAGCGCGACCCTGTGCGCTGGAATTCTCCAAGGTCTCTCTGCCAATAGTGCCTGAAGGTCGGCGAATCATAGTCTCCATGGCCAGTAGGTGCCAGAAAGATGAGAAGATGAGCTCCACCCCTACACTGATAATCTTGTGGATCACCCTGGATAGTAGAGGTACAGAGGGGAAGGCAAACAGAAGACCCCTGGGCCAGGGGCAGCGAAGGGCATCCACACCCCAGGTGCGTGGAACCTCAAAAAGAATCTGGGGAGCTGTGTGTTGAACTGGGAGGCAAAGAGGTCTACCATCGGGTCCCCGAACCACTGTGCAATCTCCTGAAAGAAAGAAGGGTATAATTGCCATTCTGCCTGGTCAATCCTAGACCTGCTGAGCCAATCAGCTCGCACATTAGCCTCCCCCAAAATGTGCTCTGCCCTAATGGAGACCAGATGGTCTTCAGCTCAAGAGCCCAATGTATTAGCCTCTATCATTAGATTCCTAGATCTAGTACCCCCTTGTCTGTTAACATGGGCCTTGGCAGTTGTGTTATCCGTGACCTTCGATGAGGTGTTGGAAACTCAATAAGGCCAATCTGATACCAGTTCTAACCAGTTTATACTCATCTCTGCCTCCTCCTGGCACCACTAACCCTGTGCCATATGAGTCCCCATGTGTGCATCCCAGCCATAAGGGCTGGTACCTGTGGTGATAGTGACCCTGTGGAGGACTCTGAAATGACAACCTCTCTATATCGCCCCCGATTCCCACCAGCAGAGGGAAGTGACCAGGTCCTGGGCAGGGACACCTTGACTAATGACATTCTGGTCGTCTTCTTTTGAAAGGGGAGCAAGAACCACTGTAAATCCCTCATGTGAAGACAAGCCTAGGGAACAATATATATGGCAGAAACCATTTTTTCCCAGTAGCTTGGATAAGGTGGCGAGGGCCACCCTTCAGGAACCCCCGACTTCGGCCATGAGTGACTGCAGACTACATATGTGATCCTCCAAGAGGAAAACCTAGCCGCCCACCGAATCTATCCAGGCCCTTAGGTGAAGAATTCTGGTGATAGGTGTGAAATGGCTTTTGCCCTCATTAGCCTGAAACACCTGTAATGCCATGGCGAGATCAGCTGAAGCTGCCTCTCAAGAGCTCGACTGAACCAAAATGTCATCTAGATAAAGTTGAACCCTGATTGGTATGGTGCATAAGTATGCAGCCAGGGCTGCCAAAACCTTAGTAAACACACGGGACGCAGAAGAAAGGCCAAAAGGCAAAGCCGTGTATTGGTAGTGGTGAGAATCATAACAAAAACGTAGAAACTGATGGTGCTCCTGCAAAATGGGAACATGCAATAGAAGTAAGCATATCTCCTCCTTGAACACCCTCCAGAATTGTACTTAGTGATTGCATCTTAAAACGTCTATAATGGATGTAACAGTTTAACCTTTTTAAATTCAAAATGGCCCTCTATCCCCCCAAGGCCTTGGGAATAACAAATAATATTGAGTAAAACCCTTGTCCGACTTGTGTGGCTGGAACCTCCTGAATGGCGTTAATATCTAAGAGATGTTGAATGCCCAGACCCATCAGGAGACGCCCTTGGGGGTTACCAGAAATTGGGCACCTAAAAAAGAACTTGGGAGGGGTAGAGATGAATTCCATGGCCAGACCAAACCTGACCATGTCCCTGATGCAGGAATTGGATGTTGTGGTTTCCCACTGGTCAGCAAAGAATTGCAATCTTCTGCCAATGGGAGGCCCATCCTGAGCCAGACTAGGGTTTGCGGTAGTTGCGGTTACCACCTCCCCAAAAGGGCCGGCGCGACTGATTGCCCCTCTGTTGACGGTACGGCTGCTGCCTAGCTCTCTGGCCATAACCAATTTGGGGATGGAAGCTCGATGGGGAATAATCTGAATACCTAAAGGACCCCCCATACTCTTGGGCCCAAAAAGGATGCCGTCTAGGATAAGGGGCTGGGCGAGCAAAACCCTTCTTGGGATTTGAGGGAAGAACCTTACGCTTGTCTTTGCCCTCGACAAGCAGTGGAGTGAGTGCATCCCCCCAAAGCTCCCCCCCTTTGTAAGGCTCCGAGGCCAGCTTCCACTTATGTTTCAGATCAGTTTGCCATTGCCGTAGCCATAAAAGTCTACAGGAAGCCACGGCAGAGGTCATGGCCTTGGAGGAAAACCTGGTGGTGCTCAAGGTAGTGTCCAATGTAAATTGCACTGCAGCAATGATTTTATTCAAGTCCTGGTGGGCCCTAGAGTCCCCTGCAGGAATACGTTCTTGTAATTGTTGCAGCCAAAAGAGGTTAGAGAAGAACGAGGCCGCAGAGGTGGCTCGCACTGCCCAGGAAGCTGCCTGATGGCCCCACTGTAGGACTTGGTCAGCCCGTCAATCCTCAGGCTTAAGGATGTCCTCCTGGGATCTCGGCATGGCCGTGGCAGTGTGAAGCGCTGCGATAGGGGGATGAACCATTGGCCATAGCAGTGTCTTATCTAGCTGTTCAGCCACATTGAAGAATCACATCATTTGCAGAAAGACTGGGCCCGGATGTTGGGGACGACCACTGTCTCTGAACTGCATCCATAAATAGTTGAGGAGCTGGTATAACATCAGCTTCCAATTTGTGCTCCTTAAATATAGCGCTGCAGTGGAGGAGCTGTGGCGGCCTTTGTTGGTGTTTCCAAGGCAGAAGCGGCCTTGGCCTTGCTCAACAGTGGTTTGAACAGTGTCGCAGGGAATAGACCAATGTAGATAGGTTTATCTGGAGTAGCCCCTTCTTCCTCTGAAAGGTTACCTTCCCTGATCTCCCCTTTCTCAGATGTGATGGGCTACGCTGTGGTTCCACTGAGGAGAGGTGATCAACCCCTTCCTGTGAAGCAAGAGGAACAGTACAGGATGTAGTGGCCTGCGGAGGTTGGGCCTTCTGTTGGAGCCTGGCCGCAATCCCCTGACAAATGGCTTCTGCGAAAAAATCTTGAATGCCCAAGGGGGATGGCACCATGGTCATTGGAGGCAAACCTGGTCTGGTCATTAAGTGGCCCTCTTGCCACAGTCCAGGTGCGGTAAAAGTGGCCTCAGGGGCCCTACTCAGTGGTTGTGGGCTCACGTCCCCCCAAAGGCCAGATGTGTTGATGGGGAGCATTGGACTAAAAGGTCCTTGGGACAGGTTCAGGTGCAATGGTGATAGCTGGTCGGGCCGGGTGGGAGGCGCCCCCCCTTTCTCAGGGTGGCTTGGTGCCTGCTTATCTTTTTGCTTATTCTTGTCCCCAGATTTTGAGTCCTTCTTGGACTTGGAACCTTTGTGTGAAGAGGAGGAGGAGGCCTTATGCCTGGCCTTTCCCCCTGAGGAAGCCTGGGGAGGAGTAGTCTCTACTGGGAGACAAGGTGCCTGACCTGTCACCAGAAGTCCCTGGTCTGGCTCTGCCACACTTTTGTGGCCAGTAGCAGTAGCCTCCATGACGCTGCTGTCTACCATCCTCTCAAAACTGTGAGGTAAAACTGTGGCTGTTAATGCGGCTCCGCCCACTTCAAAATGGCAGCCACACTTGATATTCACGCCTCTTTTAACGTTCCTCAGGCCCTCTTAATGTCCCCGGCCTTGTCTATTAATGAGGCTGGCTCCTCAACACCGTTCAGACTTCCTGTGCGGTTCTGGTGCCCCTGCAGCGTTCCACACCGGGCAATCTAGCATCTGTGCTGTGGATAGTATTCGCACCCTTTTTTTCACCACTGGAACCACACAGGAGTCTCAGCCGAATTGACAGGTGTCCCAATCGGCTCATTGGCGTGCAGGGCCTTGCAGTCAAACTTGCGGAATTGGCTTTCTGTCAATTTAAAACAGGCACCAGTCGTTTGGCTAAGCCTCAAAGGTGTGACAGTCCTTTGACAAGGCAGAGGCTAGGTCTGTGGGATAGTGCCCAGCGGCCAGTGGCAGATCTGATTTCAAATCAGCAAGGCGAAGGCAACAGGCAGTACTCACAGAAAGTTGAAATACCGCAGATGGTAAAATAGTGAACAATTAGAAGCAAGGAATGGATAACACGACCGTCCCAGAGTGGACTGAGTCGGAAAGCTAGGTGGGGACACTCACAAGTTGGGTTATATAGGCAGTTAATTAATTAATAATCAGACTCAGTCCAATCAGAGCACAGACCATGTTAACCCATTTGTGGATGCTACCTCCACCCTTATTGAGAATATGTTGTTCTCCTGAATTCTTAAAGGGAACCAAATACCAGATATCAAAAGTGAACATATGTATTTAAAGAGGTCTCTGATCAATTCAAAATAAAATAGAACAAGTCCTGTTGTTTATAAATTATACTGTATAATGCAGTAGCGTGTTTATATAATCTAAAATTGTGCTTGTCAATTTCAAAGCCCATCAAGCAGTTCATTCCTATCTATATTTAAATAGCCACAGTCCCTTGTGCCTAAAGAGAAATTTAGGCACAAGGCACAATCAACCACTCATTGTTATTCAAATAATAGAAATTAAATCAGCACATCATGTGCATATTTTTAAAATCCAAGTACTGAGCAGCCTTATAACTAGCTAGAATTAGCTCATTGTGGCTTTTTACCTATAAAATGGGTGGATAAACTGTAGGTAAGCATTGCCAGAATATCTTGCCAAAATTTAATAGTAAAGACACCTAATTTCAATGGAGTGATTTTTCATTTTTGAAACTATTTAAGTATTATATTTATTTTCCAACAGTCCAACTCAGGGACAAATATCATATCACAAACCCTGCAGCCTAAAGCTCTGAAATAAAAAAAAAAATGTACTCCCTAACCACAAAGATTGTTTAACCCTGCAGCAAAACATGCTTCTTATTTTTACTGCTGTGGTTTAAAGGAGGCTGCTCAAAAAAATGACTTCACAAAGGCACACAATACTGAAATTTTGCTTGTAATCCTGAATTCACTGAAGTATGTACTACTGGCTGGAATAAAGACCAAAACACAAACTGCTTTGGCTGTCATTTGGGGTAGCAAGAAGTCTAGTGTCCCTTGGCATTCTTAGATCTGGCTGTAAGCCAGCCTTCCAGTCTGAGGATCAACGTTTCTGAGATGTTGCCACAGAACTGCACCTTCCAGAAGTCAGGTTGTGTGACACAAGTCTTCCTTAAGCCCTAGGAATGGGATCACACAAAACAGATTGGCTGCAGCCAGTTTCCTAAATAGAAATCAATATAGAAAGACAAGGAGTTTGCCCACGTCTGGAAGAAGCCAGGGTGAGAGAGTGATCTGCCAAGCTTCCTGCCCTGCTTTCAGGTCAGAGGTCTGAAAGTATGGACAGAAAAGAGTTAACTGAAGAAAGTGGCACCATTCCACGTTTGACTGTTGGAAGCCAACAAGTTTTGCAGAAAACTGCAACTCTTCTGTAAAAAAATTGTTTAGATTCAACAATCTCCTGGAGATAACTCTGCCTGTGCTTTCAATTCCCCTCGGCCTTCACTTGGGGCTGCCTGCCTGTTCCACAGATATCTGACCTTGTAGCCGACTAATAACTCCTTAGATAAGAAAATGCATTCTCACTTATCAGCCCATCCAATAGACGTCAAGGGTCTCCCACAATGACAAAGCTTTCTAAGTAGCCCGCAAGGATTTATGACGGATAGGGGAAAACATACTGAGCTCTTTGAAAAAGAAGGACAAGTACAGTATATGGAGATTTGGTTTTAATTGTCCATTGTTATTAGAGACAGCCACAGAAATACCAAGTCCAGATCTCTGATTTTTGAGACTGAACAAAATAAAACAACGGTGGCAGCAAATGATGAAGGCAGCAGGAAGGACCTGGGTACTTGGTTCAAATTATGTACATTTTAATTTTATTCATTGTTTTTATCCCAGTTTATTATATTTATAAATAACTTGAGGCAGCAAATATATCTAATATTCCTTCCTCCTCCTATTTTCCCCACAACAACAACCCTGTGAGGTGAGTTAGTGAGAGAGAGAGAGAGAGAGGGAGGGAGGGAGGGAGGGAGGGAGGGAGAGAGAGAGAGAGAGAGAGAGAGAGAGAGAGAGAGAGAGAGAGAGAGAGAGAGAGAGAAAACTGGCCCAAAATCACCAGCTTCACGCATAAGTTGGAATTAGAGCTCATAGTCATTCAGGTTCCAGCCTAGTCCCTCCACCACAAGACCAACCTGGCTTTCTTTGCTAAAGCTAAGCAAAAATGAATGTCCCTCCCACCAGCTCTTCTCTAAAACTGACTAGCCATGTTTAAATGATAGAATAGAGATGAGAACAAACTGGCAGAGACAAAATTCTCAACCTCTCAGAGCAGAAAAAAAAAGGTTCTTTCAATGGTTCTCATTATTGTCACTAAGTGATTGACAGGTTAAGCTTGATACTTGGTCCAAAGATTTTTTTTTAAAAGGAACAGATTATAAATTTGAAACATATGCATTGTGTTAATAATCACACTGGATTGTGCAAAGAAGAGGTTAGACTAAAAGGACTGAAATGCTTATAGTGCAGAATGTTGGGGAAATCCAATCATTGAATTTCCAGTGCCAATATGCAAGATGGAGTCTATTTCAAAACATACCCATACCCTTATGCATGGCTCCCTGCATACGCAGCAGATGTGAAAATCTACTTCCATTCAGGGGTCCCTCATCCATACTGGATGCTTCTCTGCATGTCAGATATTTGCTCTGTCATTTCTCTATTGTCAAAATGGAGGCACTAAACCATGTCAAGCCAAAGTTCAATCAGTTTATACCATTTTTTTCTTTCAGATTTCTAATGCTGGATTTATTCCAATTTTTATTTATTTCATTACCAATAAAATAATGAAATAATGCAATTCTTTATGCAAGGTTGCCGCTGATGAGAGGATATGGTTAGTTCCATAGAACAATTATAAAAGTAAAAAAAAAAACAACAAGCAGGTTTTGATAAGTGGTCCAGGGGAGACAACGAGCCCATCCCCTGAGCTAAATTCTTCATGAAGCAGAACAAAGCATTTGTGTTCCTCAGAGCAGAACAAACCAGTCTTTGCTCTTAGATTCAAGAAGCCCATCTAACTTCACAAGACAGCTCTGAGGGAGTGCATTGCCCAAATCTTCATTGAAGCAAAACAGCCCTCGGAGATTTAGAACATAGAAGATTGGAGTTGGAAGGACCTTGGAGATCTTCTAGTCCAACCCCCTGCTTAAGCAAGAGACCCTATATACCACTTCAGGTAAATGATTGTCCAGTCTCTTTTTGAAAGCCTCCAGTGATGACGCTCACAACTTCTGAAGGCAAGTTGTTCTTTTGTTTGATCTCTCACCGTTAGGACATTTCTCCTTATTTGTTATTTATTTTCATTTGTTGTGCAACTTATACTGTATATACTCGAGTATAAGCCTAGTTTTTCAGCCCACTTTTTGGGCTGAAAAAAGCCGCCTCGGCTTATACTCGAGTCAGTGAAAAATTTGCCCGAAATGGAGGAGAAAAAGGGGCGGGGCCATGCCGCTGGGTGACACTCGTGAATGGCCCAGTGCCCCTGTGAGTTTCCCCTCCCTCTGTGTCAGTTTGCCGCGCAGCGCGCACCGCACCATCCCCCCTCCTCACGTTCTAATGTAATGCAAGGCTGTCTTACGATTCCCCTTCCTCCCCCTCCTGCCGCTCTGCAACGATGTCCCACCTCCTCCTTGTTATGGCAAGCAGCCACATAGCGATGTCCCACCTCCTCTGGTACAGTGATCCAATGATAGGAATCACTGTGCCGTGTGTCATAGGAGGCGGGACATCGCTCCCGCGGCTGCACGGGACATCATCATCACAGCGGGACATCAGCATCATGAGGTGAGTGAAGTATTTCATTGAATACACCGCTAGTTTACTGTTTTTCTTTGAAATAAATATTCAAAAACATTACTGGTATCTATTTTTATTTTTGAAATTTACTGGTAGCTGCTGCATTTCCCACCCTAGGCTTATACTCGAGTCAATAACTTTTCCAGTTTTTTGTGGTAAAATTAGGTGCCTCGGCTTATATTCGGGTCGGCCTATACTCGAGTATATACGGTAATTGATAGTGCCTAATTTTAGCTGGACTGTGCCCAGTTAAAGATAATGGAAAACACTTCATGGAATACTGACTAGAATACACAGTGCCTGCCATTCCAGGATACTGGTGGCGGCGGGGGGGAGTGATGACAAGGCCTTAACTTGCCATGGTTTCCTATTTCTCACAACTATTGGCTGGGCTTTCTTTTACTTATGGTAATAACAGAAATAATAATAACAGTTTGAATGGGAAAGAACCCAGAATCTTCAGAGAACTGACTCTTTGTGACATATTTTTCCCTCTTTCATCACCCCACTCAATGGACTAGCAAATATCTTTTATTTCAATCTGGGGAGCTTATAATAATGTGACTTGAAATTTTCCTTTTTCTTGTACATGCAAAAAGTGTATCAGGCATCTTTCACACAGATTTTGTTTCTCTCTAATTTAGGAATTAGATCTGGCATACTTCTGAAATTCCCTTTGATCTTCAGTCACCATATTTTTCCCATTGGAATTCCTTTTCTATGAATTAATTTCTAATGAGGTTCATGTTCTTTGATGGCTGGTGAATATTTATAATGGTTATAATGGTTATATAATTTATAATGGTTGACCAAGCAATATAAATTCTGAGGAAGTGGGAGCATTTCATAGCAGCTGCATTAGGCCAGATGAAAGAAGAAGCATGTATGAGTAGGATTAAAAAGTGATTATTTCCAAGACTCTTATCTTGAGTCCTAATATCATTAATTCAAAGAGTAATTGCTCCAGAGGAGTATTTCACTCCTAACTCCTGAGAGGCAAGCTTTTCTGCAGGCTGATTTCACATGGTTCAGATTCTGGCCAATCGAATTATTTCTTCAACTGGCCTTGGGAAACTTTTCCAAACATCCATCTTTCTGATGATTTCTAACCTCCAAACTATACAAACCACTTATGATTTCCATCTTGTAAAGCTCTGGAAGATAATTACTGTCATTCTTGTAATACTAGACAGAAGTCAAGGACAGTGATAAAAACTCTGCCAGGTGTTCAAAAAAGAATTGGTGAGCTAGGAGCAGTAATGACACTGGTAAACATAAAGAATCTTATACTTTGATTTTTTCTCATCCCAAAGCACCCTGGGATAATCCTTTGTCTAGCTCATGGGTGCCAAACTCGCTGTGTCCTCTTACTTTTCATGATGTTTTTTCCCTTTCACAGAGCTGGAGCTTGTGTGGCCTGCGTGTAATGCATTTGGACCGCAGGCTGCCAGTTGACACCCCTGCCTAGCTGAAGAAGAAGGAAATATAGATTAGTTTGGTCTTTCCCCACTACACATTTTTAAATCTACATATATCAAAAGTCTATGGACAGTCATTCATGCCATGGTTGTCCCAGAGGTGCTTTTTCAGCTGGACGTTTTTGTTATTCCTCGAAGACAATTCACTTCTCAGCCAAGAACTGAATTAATGAAAAAATTAATTGAAAAAAAGCATCTTTGGGATAAATATATCAAAACAGCTTTCTCAAAGGGGTGAAAAAACAACATGCCTTAAATAAGAAAAATATTAATTTGAGAATGAAATTTAATGGCAGTTTCAACCCATTACTTTGAATGAAACATTACTGTACATATATGTTGAAACATCTGTGTGATAACCATACAGAGAGAGTACATATATGTATGCACTGAATCCGGTGCACAATCAAATCCTTGTTTCCTTTGTTTGTTTGTTTTTTGGATGAATGATCAGAATATTAATTTTTACAGACTTTACTGTACAAAAGAATTCATCATATGGTTTTAGGATGCCAGGAGCATGGTAAACTGCTTTGAGATTCCCTAATATTATCAGCCAAAGCTTTAAGGAAGGTGAGAATTCTATATACAGTAAGATAAGATTATCTGAATGATTAAAGAAAGACAGTCTGGTTATGTGGTTATGGCACTGGGCTAAGAAACCGGGAAACTGTGAGTTCAAGTTCTCAACTGTGAGCCAATCAGTCTCTCTCAGCCCTAGGAAAAAAGCAATTGCCCTTTGGAAACCTTGCTAAGAAAATTGTAAGAACTTATTCAGGAGACAACTATGACTCAAAGGCAAAAAGAAAAAAAATATTAACTGATGGTATTCACTGTCATAAAGCTATACCATACAGTTGTTAATTAATTGGCTGGATGGTTGTTAAGGAGCTTAACTGAAGGACTGGTATAGAAAATAAAAGTCAGTTTTGTTTCACTGAAGCGAGGGAATAGAATAGAATAACAGAGTTGGAAAGGACCTTGGAGGTTTTCTAGTCCAACTCCCTACTTAGGCAGGAAATCCTACACCAGTTTAGACAAATGGTTATCCAACATCTTCTTAAAAACTTCCAGTATTGGAGCATTCACAACTCCTGGAGGCAAGTTATTTCACTGATTAATTGTTCTAACTGTCAGGAAATTTCTCCTTAGTTCTAAGTTGCTTCTCTTCTTGATTAGTTTCCACCCATTGCTTCTTGTTCTACTCTCAGGTGCCTTGGAGAATAGTTTGACTCCCTCTTCTTTGTGGCTTTGTGAGGTATTGGAACACTCCTATCATATCTCCCCTAGTCCTTCTTTTCATTAAACTAGACGGACACAGTTCATGCAACCGTTCTTCATGTTTTAGCCTCCAGTCCCCTTTGTTGCTCTTCTCTGCACTCTTTCTAAAGTCTCAACATCTTTTCTACATCATGGTGACCAAAACTGTATGCAGTATTCCAAGTGTGGCCTTACGAAGGCATTATAAAGTGGTATTAACACTCCACGTGATCTTGATTCTATCCCTCTGTTTTTGCAGCCTAAAACTGTGTTGCCTTTTTTTGGTAGCTGCTGCACACTGCTGGCTCATATTTAAATGGTTGTCCACTAGGACTCCAAGATCCCATTCACAGTTACAACTATAGAGCAAGGTACCACATATACTGTACCTGCGCATTTTGTTTTTCTTGCCTAAATGTAGAAGCTTACTTTTTTCACCATTGAATTTCCGTTTGTTAGATAGCACCCAAATTCAAGTCTGTCAAGATCCTTCTGTATCTTGTAGCCTATCTTCTGAAGTGTTAGCTATTCCTACCAGCTTGGTGTCATCTGCAAATTTGATGAGTTCCCCATTTATTCCCTCATCCAAATCATTGATGGGGATGTTGAAGAGTACTGGGCCTAAAACAGAGCCTTGGGGTGCTCCACTGCATACTTCCCTCTATGTAGATGCAGTTCCATTGAGGAGTACACCAGGAGTGGGTTCCTGCCGGCATTACTACCGGTTTGGCGTGCAAAAAATTCTGATGTCACGGCAGCACATGTTCACAAAAGCGAAGTCACAAAGTGAAGCTACTGTGAAAGCTAGTTTTATAGTGGCATAAGAGGTAGCTAAATCAGCTGGGCCATTTACAGAGGGGGAATTTTTGAAGCGCTACATGATTAAAGTGTGTGAAGTCTTGTGTCCGGGCCAAAAGCAAGGTTTTTTGAATGTAAGCCTAAGTAGTAATACTGTTGCTGATCGGATATGTGAACTTGCCACTAATTTACAAGAATAGCTGATTGAAAAGAGAAAATATTTCATTGTTTATTCCCTTGCTGTGGATGAGAGCACTGACATCAGTGACATGGCATAGCTGACAATCTTCATCCGTGGAGTGGATTCAAGTTTATGCGTGACAGAGGAACTTTTGACTATGCAATCAATGGATGGCACTACCACAGGTAAAGATATATTTGAAGCAGTATGTAAAGGTGTAAATAACATGAAACTGCCCTGGGAAACCTACAGGACTGACAACAGATGGAGCACCTTCTATGTGCTGGGAAAAGAGTAGATTAGTGGGAAGAATGTGAGAGAAGATGAAGAGTGAGAATTGCGCAGGTGAGCTGATAGCATATCACTGCCTCATACACCAGAAAACACTATGTGGCAAAGCCCTGAAAATGGAACATGTAATGAGCACTGTAACAAAGACAGTTAACTTTATAAGAGCCAAAGGTTTAAATCACCGTCAGTTTAAATCTTTTCCTGAAGAAATAAATTCTGAACTTGGTGATTTGCCCTATCACACAGAGGTGCGATAATTAAGTTGAGAAAAAGTGCTCAATAGATTTTTTTTGAATTTCGTATGGAAATCTGTGAATTCGTTGAAAGCAAAGGAAAAGGCTCCACAATACTGCGGGATGAAAAGTGGCTGTGTGAATTAGCTTTTCCATGTGACATTACAAAGCATCTCACTCACTAAACCTTCAGCTTCAGGGACATGTAGGATGCAGTGAAAGCCTTTCAAGTAAAGCTGCAACTGTGGGCGACTCAGATGAAGCAAGGAAACTTCAGCCACTTTCCCTGTTGCCAAACACTTATCAGCCAGGAGAAAGCACCTGTAAACATGCAGATGGAGCTGATAGAACTCCAATGTAATAGCACAGTTAAGGCAAAATATGATTCTGTAGGGCCCACACAATTCATCATGTTCATCCCTGAAATGATGTCCCAACTCCACCTACAAGCTGCTCGGATGCTGTGCATGTTTGGAAGTACATGCCTGTGTGAGCAACTTTTGTCCGTGATGAGGGTGAACAAAAGTGGACACAGAAGTGTTCTCACTGATGCACACTTTCACTCTATCCTGAGAGTTTCCACAGCTCAGAATCTAACTCCAAACATGGATGAACTTGTAGCCAATAAAAGATGCCAAGCATCCAGCTGGAACAAAATAGCATGAGACAGAGAGAATAAAAAAGTTTATGTATGTTCTTTGTTTTAAATTTGTTTTTGCAGATTTATTTGAAATATTTGTTCATATTTGAAAAGTTAATCCTGTTCAGTCCACGTTAATACATTCCTGAACTAATATGGTACAATAGTCTTACATGCAGCTGGCCCTTTGAAGGCAACCATAATGCTGATGCAGTGAAAGTTTGCAGGAAGCAGTTTCCTACAAGTCCAACTTCTTCCTTGAAAGATCTCTGGAGAGGAGGAGAGGATGGTGGGGAAGCAGAATGAGGAAAGGCTGCCCCAACAAGCTAGCATCTTTACCACTCATAAACAGGGATTCCCTTTTGAGAAGGGCCAGTCTCCCTCATGCAGGACCGGGACTACTGCTTCCCTGCCGCCTCTTCTAGCTCTCCAGAGATTTGCCAAGGTAGAAGTTGGACTCGGAGGAAACTCCTTCGTGCAAAAGTTCTCCTCTACGTTTCCACACACAGCAGTGGCGTCCTCCCACTCCTCCTTTGCTGGGAGGGTGCCCCAGACAGGGAAATATCAATGATGTCTGGGATTGGGAGAAGAACATCACCAAATTGTCCCCACATCAAGTTAGCCGATAATACTTGTTCCATCCCAAGTCAGCCACGCCCAGTGAGCGGTGTCAAACTGGCCATACCCACCCAGTCAGCCACACGCTCTCAGTCACCGATGCCCAGCTGGTTACCTGAGGCCAACCATAGCCCTGATGTGGCCCTCCATGCAATCGAGTTTGTCACCTCTGATCTATGGTAAGAAGAGACTTCACTAGATACCAAGTAGAAGGGGTCAGGAAGAGAAGACAATCTGCAAATGCAAAGTGTCCTCAACAACTATCTCAAGCCTTAAAGGCCAAAGGCTCTGCAGTTTAATAACATTTAGAGATTAGAATGTTTTTGCATTTCATTTCAAAACATGTAATAACTCAGCAGTAGTAGGCAGAGGGAAGAGAAGAGATAGAAGCAAATAGCCTTGAGTATGAAGACACTCCCACTGGGCCAAGGCTCTCCAGTTGCAACCTCCCCCTTTCTGCTGCATTCCTTCTTTCTGTCTCTTTTTCTCTTTTGTTTCAGGAGGAACAGCAGGTTCTTGCAGCATCTCCTTGCTCATAATCATGTCTTTGGAAGGAATAAGATGTCTAGTGACTGGTGCTGGTGGGTTCCTGGGTCAAAGGATTGTTTGCCAGCTGCTGACAGAAAAGGAGAGTTTGGCCGAAGTCAGACTCTTGGACAAAACCATCAGCGCTGAAGCACTCCAGGATTTTAAAAGTAAGTAAGGTTGTTGAAAGGAAAGAGTAATTTGGGTGTCCAGGAAGAAATACCCAAATCCACATTGTGGAAGCTCCTTATGTAGAGTAGCCCACTTTGCTAGGTGGCACATCAGTTTCTCAAACCAAGCCACTTCAGATGGCTTGTCTCCAGTTTTTTAAACAGAGAATGGATAATAAACTTTAATTAATAACTTTTCCTTGGCATTTTAGAAGAAATGTTTCTTCTATGGAGGATCATTTTATCAACTGAGCCTCAGCCTGAAGTCTGAAGAACTGTAAGCTCAGCCCATCCCGCCCTTCCTTTGACATTAGCCAGACTAAATTAGATAATTAACATTTATTATTAATATGTCTATGTAACATTTCTGCTAAGAGATCTGTCAACAATATCTAGGATATTTTTCGTGACATTTCAATTTTAATTGAAGGGAACTGTACATAGTATGCATGTACAAATGCAAATTGGATTAGAAGATTAGCTTTAAAGAAAGGATAGACATCATTTCTGTGATGCCCAAAATAGTGGTACGCATACGCTTGTGCACAAATCCAGATTACAAAAAATGAAAATCAGATATTGTTTGCACTGTTAATAGAAAAAAAGGCTTAAAAGTAAGCTTTATGTATTTAAAGTAGTAGATGACAACTAAAAATAGGAATATATCTGGGTGTATGGATTTGCACAGCTCCTGCTCAGCCTTCATATTCCTGAAGATATCTGGTTGTTAACTACTGTATATGGGTTTGCTTTCCTTTTTTTCCTTCCCATTCCTTCCCACTCCTGGCAAAACCTTATTCTTTTGGTGTAGAGGATCCAGGGAAAACATACATTCCGTCCGTTCTTTATCTTGGGATCGGAAATAGAAATACAGGCATCAAAAATCTTGTCTAAAATGGAATGCAAAAATATTTATATGTTTGGAATATATTTCCTAGACGGAATGCTGAATATATTTATTCCAATCTATTACTGAGGCTGGGAGAACTATGGATATAATGTAAATCCACTGAATCTTTACAGTAGTTAATGTTTTTGTAAATGTTATTAAATAAGGCATATTTCTTATTCTTGTCCATTTCTAAGAAATTTTGTCAGTAAACGTAAATGGCGTCTTTTACGCAGTCAGTACAATCATTTATAAGCTGTTTTTATAGCACAGAATATGCGTTGTACATATTATGCTATTGACAGAAAAAGCTCAGTTTAATGCATGTTTCCTCAGAGGATTAGTAAAGATATTCAAAACTATCAACTGCCTGGCTTGTAAGAAAGGAACCTCAGGTTCCAGCTGTAATGGTTCTGGGCAGTGGTAAAATCTAAACATGTTTACCACCAGTTCTGTGAGCGTGGCTTGGTGATGGGGGTCATATGACTGGATAGCAATAGCAATAGCAGTTAGACTTATATACCGCTTCATAGGGCTTTCAGCCCTCTCTAAGCGGTTTACAGAGTCAGCATATTGCCCCCAACAACAATCTGGGTCCTCATTTTACCCACCTCGGAAGGATGGAAGGCTGAGTCAACCCTGAGCCGGTGAGATTTGAACAGCCGAACTGCAGAACTGGGCATGGCCAACTTTTCCCCACTTTTTAAAGCATTTTTTTCCTGCCGGTTTGGGTGAATAGGCAGAGGAAAATGCTTTTAAAAGTGAGGGAAAATGGTTCCAACAACTGCGCGGCTCACAGCTGATCCGCGCGATTGTTGGAAGCAATTTTTTACACTTCTTAAAGCATTTTTTTTCCTATTCTTCGCCTGATCTGGCAGGAAAAAAAAATACTTTAAAAAGTGAAAAAACTGGTTCCGACAATTGCGCAGATCAGCCGTGAGCTGCGCAATAGTTGAACCTCTTTATTTCACTTTTTAAAGCATCTTTTTCTGCCCGTTTGTGCGAATAGGTAGGGAAAAAATGGTTTAAAAAGTGGAAAATAAGGTTCCATGACAATCAGTTGTGCCCCGCGATCCCCACTTTTTAAAGCATTTTTTAATTACCTATTCACCCGAACTGGCAGGGGAAAAATGCTTTAAAAAGAGGGGGGGGAGGTTCCAACGATTGCGTGGCACAACTGAGTGACAGAGAACCCTTCCCCCCCATTTTTTAAAGCTTTTTTTTTTTTTTTTTACTACCGGTTGAGGTGAACTGGTCAGAACTAGTAGCATTTCACCCCTGGTTCTGGGGCCAAAGTTTCAGACCCTGCCATCAATGAGTTTCCATAGGTCCAAGGTCTATTTCTCTGACCTTTTGTAAGAAGAAAAGAGGCTCAGCAATTCCTATGATCCTTAGAGCCTTAAATCCTGCTATTTGCTCAAACCTCCAGTCAAAAGAGACATCTTGTTTTGGAACACACGTCCTTTGCCCTTAAGCTCATTGGTTGAGACCGAGCCTATCCTTGTGCATGGAGCCACAGATATCTTCAGGTAGTGACTTCTCTTCAGATAAGATGGAGGGCCACAGATAATTGTAGACTTGAGTCAGGGTTTCTCTTTCAGTGGCATTGAATAGAATTGTTTTTTTCAACACAAAGGCAGAGACAGCTTAGTGGCAGCTAAACTAGGGGTGTCCATTACTGCTCTGCTCTGCCCTATGTTTTTCTCTGTTATCTGACTAGATGGCTGGTGGGAACTAAAACTTAGCAGCCTGGGGAGAGGGGAGGAGAGGGAGGAGATCTTATTTCTCCCCCCTGCTCTAAATATGGTCTGCATTGCTTGCTTTATAGTGAATGTAAGGAAGGTAAATGTAGGTCATTATTTATTAGGTGTTTTTCTTCTTCCAGAAGTGAGGAGTAACACCCTCTTGACAGTCCTACAAGGGGATATCCGGGATGTGGTGTTTCTTGAAACTGCAGTCCAAGGAGTCTCGCTTGTCATCCATGCAGCTTGCATCATTGATCCCCGTGGGTTCATTGATCGAAAGATCCTCTGGGATGTCAATGTCAGGGGTAAGGTTGGATGACCTTTGAGGCCGAGCCAGAGAGCAGAGCTTGCAAAGAAATTTTAAATTCTTCTCAGACTGCACTGGCAGGTGGTGAATGGGCTGCTCCCATCCTTATTAGGGATAACAGTCAGGTGCCTCTCTTCATGGGCAGCGTCTGGATAGCCAACTGAGAGAAGGGTTCACCTCCTCCTTCCACTATAGCTGGGATTGTTCTCTCTGTATGGATAAGTGTCTGTTTACGAAGAAAAGTTCTGTAAGACATTACATGCGTGCATGGATATGCATTTGCACAAACCCTACAAAGTTGCCTGGGAGGAAAATATATTTTTTAATGTCTCACATGGCAAAAAGACAGGGATCAGATAATCCCACGTACATTCTTTATTTTCTATAAGAAACCCAGAACAAGTAACTTTAAACTGGCCCCACACAAGCTTCGTAAAGCAGGCAGCATGTATTTTATTCCATTCTGCCTGGACAAGTCCCTGCAGTTTTCTTGCAGAAGTGGTTTGTCGTTGCTGTCTTTCTAGAGCTGAGAGAAAGTGACTACTAGCCCAGGTTCACCCTTCTGGCTTGTATCTAAAGCAGGACTAGAACTCTCTGTCTCCCAATTTCTAACCTGATGCAGTTAGCCAGAGGTTAGAAAGTCAATCCCTCCTCTTTCTCTGTATATATAGGTAGTCCTCGACTTACGATCACAACTGAGCCCAAAATTTCTGTAGTTCAGTGAGACATTTGTTAAGTGAGTTTTGTCCCATTTTAGTGTGACTTTTTTTTGCCACGCTTGTGAATCACTGCAGTTGATAAGTTAGTGAGCTGGTTGTTAAGTGAATCTGGCTTTCCCATTGTCAAAAATTTGCAAAAACATGATCCCAGGATGCTGCAATGGTCATAAGCATGAACCAGTTGCCAAGCATTTGAATTTTGATCACATGATTATGGGGATGCTGCAAAGGTTGTAACTGTGAAAAATGATGATAAGTCACTTTTTTCAGTGCCATTGTAATTTTGAACAATCACTAAATGAACTATTGTAAGTTGAGGACTACTGTATATGTGTGTCCAAACACACAAAGAAACCTAAACAATCTCAATGAAGAGAATGTTCTTTCTTTCTTGCTTGCTTGCTTTCTTTTTCTTTCTTTCTTTCTTTCTCCCCCTGAGAGAGGGGGGGGCTGACTTTCATTTTAAAAATCAACTATATAATATAATCAGGCAAGAAATCCAGAGACAGTGAATTCTAGTCCTGTCTTAGGTATAAAGCTAGCTAGGTGACCTTTGGACATTCATTTGCCCAGGCAATGTTAAACACTTCTGAAAATCTTGCCAAGAAAACCACAGAGAATAGTCCAGGCAGTCATCAGGACTTAATCCTGACTTGGAAAGACAGACAGACACACACACACAGACACACAGCATCACCAAATTAGCTAATCCAGGCACATGGCCAAATCAAGATCCATTTTCATTTTATAGAAAAGATAAACCTAATCTTTCAGATCAAGAATAATCCTGGTCAGGAATCTTATTATTTATTGTTTATTATTTTACTTATATCTTTGTTTTCATCCTTCCTTATTATTTTTTATAAGTAACCTAAGGTGATGATCATACCTAATAAGTCCTAAAATATTTAATAGGACCTATGAGGTGCTCCACAGTCCTAGTATCTGTGCCCCATGCAGAATTATGCAGAATTATGTGCCATAAATGTCAAGGCCCATCTTCTCACAGAGATAAACCACAATTGACATTTCCCAGAACCATGCATATTCATAACTGTTTGCAATGAGTGAAGGAAATTAGTTCCTTCATTGGTTTATTTTGAAACAGATTGCCATCAATCAGTAATATCAGAGCAGTAAAGTAATTTTTAAAACACGATTCCATCTGAAACAAAATCAGAAATGTCTCTATTTTTTTCAATAAAGAAGATAGCATTCAGTCATTAGTTAAAGAGAAATAGTAATGGAAAATAAGTAGATTAAATTATAGGCAACCTATCTGAAACAGCACCATTCTTGGGAAATGCATGCAATCTTCATTTTTAAAAGATCCTGTTAGATTTCTAAAGCTTCCAATACATATTTGATTGAGGGGGGGGGGGGGTGGAAGAGATATTCAGTGAGGTCCTTCAGACATAAGGCCTAGAAAGGAGGAGGATGCTAAGAAACAGAGGGAAAAATATAAAAGCCTCCTTTAAACATTTCACTGTAGTTCTGGGGCTGTGAAAGTTCTCCTGGGAACCTTGGCTCCCATTTGTGCACAATAAAAAGGTTTTTTTAGCAATACTTGCAAAAACAAAAGTTTGGGCTTCTACGGTAAATAAAAACGATCCTTACCTCCATTTGTTGAGGATGATATAGTCTAGATTAGAAGGTGGCAGTTCTGACAAACAGGCTGAGAGGCCCTTTGTGGCATCAATTTATAAGATGATGTCCTTGGCGGGTGGGGGGAGTGAATAGCAACCACGTCAGCCTTTGTAACATTGCTAACATTTCCCTTTTTCTGAAGGTACACAGCTGCTGCTGGAGGCCTGTCTCCGCAATGATGTCCAGTATTTTATTTATACCAGCAGCCTTGAGGTGACAGGCCCGAACAACAGAGGAGATCCCATCTATGATGGTGATGAAGACACCATATATCAGATGACCCAAGGCCAGCCCTATGCTGAAACTAAACGAGAGGCAGAGAAATGTGTCCTGCAGTTGGATGGCTTGCCGCTCAAGGGGGGAAATAGTTTTGTGACATGTGCTTTGAGGTCCATGTACATCTATGGAGAAGGCAGTTCTTTCCTTCTGGGTCACCTTGATGAAAGCATCCTGAACAATAATGTATTTTTGAGGCTGTCTAGGAAAGAGGCAATTGTAAATCCTGTCTATGTGGGAAATATTGCTTGGGCTCATATTCAAGTGGCTAAAGCCATGAGAAACCCAACAAAAGTGAAACAGATCCGAGGGCGTTTCTACTACATCTCAGATGATTCTCCCCACACAAGCTATTCCGACTTCAATTATGAGCTGACAAAGGAGTTGGGGTTTGGTATTGAACCCAAACCTATGATGCCCGTCACACTTTTATATTATTATGCTCTGTTCCTGGAGATTCTGAGCTTCTTGCTCAGACCTTTCTTCAGATATGTTCCTTCTATTAATCGTTTCCTTGTAATCCTGCTAAACACCCCTTTCAGTTTTTCTTACAAGAAAGCACAAAGGGATTTTAACTATACTCCTCGCTACTCATGGGAAGAAGCCAAGCAGCACACAAGTCAGTGGATTGCTGACATAACCCCCCTGAGGGCAGCATACCTGAAAAGCAAGACTACCTGAATGCCAGAAAAGTATATTCTTTAAAATGAGGGTGGGGGGATAAGTATCAAATCAATTTTTATTATGGTCACAGACCAGTATTACTGAAAGTATCAAAATATCTAAAATGGAAAAACATACTAAAAACTTGAATAAATTTCCCATGTTTGAGATTTGAGAAGTTTATTTATATGCCGCCCTTTTCCCTGGGGGGACTCAGGGCGGCTTACAACTCGAAAGGGGGGGGGGAAACAAACATTTAACACGTAGGACAATACGTCATTTAAAAAACACAACATTCATACCATTCGGGTGGGTTACAATCTTTAGCCCCAGGCCTGACGGGATAGCCAGAATTTGAGGGCTGTGCGGAAGGTCTGGAGGGTGGTGAGGGTACGAATCTCCATGGGGAGATCGTTCCATAGGGTCGGAGCTGCCACCGAGAAGGCTCTCCTCTGCGTGGTTGCCAGTCGACATTGACCGGCAGATGGGACTCGGAGGAGGCCTAATCTATGGGATCTAATAGGTCGAGTGGAGGTGATTGGCAGTAGGCGGTATATGTTGTATACTGTATATATTTGCACCTCTAAAATATCAGATGAGCATCCCTCCTGACTTCTCACCATTTTTAATGTCCACTTAAATTGAGTTCCTGACAGCATTTGACATCCTAATTCCAGAGTATTATGAAAATTTCATTCTCCTTTGGGGATGAACAAAGTTGTTGATAGGCTTAGTTTGTTGAGCATCTTTTGAGTCCATGTAGTTTTACCCACACACCAATTTTGGTCCACACACACCAGATAAATAACCTAGCACATCATGAACAACCATCCAAAGATCCCATGCTCACATATCTCTAAACATGACCTGAACATGCTATGGTAATTGTTTTTATATGACACAACCTCATGACGTTGCCTTTGTTTCATCTCTATTACGCAGCTGGGATAGCTTGAAGTCATATTTATCTCTTCTACTTATAGTATTTTCCTCTTCTCCTGATGCAATCATTGCCATGGACACAATGTGGAACAATGTTGGCGATAACATAGCTGAAGGATTAGCCAGCTCTGATTCTCCACTTTAGTCTGTTGTGGGAATGTTCCATCTCCTCCAGTCACTGTGATGTCTCCTTCAATACCTGCTTTTTCCACAGGCAGCTGCCAGAGTAACTGTTGTCTTGAAAAACATCACTAGCCCTCAGTGGTGGGATTCATTTTTTTTTACTACTGGTTCTGTGGGCGTGGCTTGGTGGGCGTGGTGTGGCTTGGTGGGCGTGGCAGGGGAAGGATACTGTTAAATCTCAATTCCCTCCCCACTTCAGGGGAAGATTACTGCAAAATCCCTATTCCCTCCTGATCAGATGGGAATTAGGAGTCAGAGAATAGATGGGGGCGGGGCCAGTAAGAGGTGGTATTTACCGGTTCTCCAAACTACTCAAAAGTTTGCTACTAGTTCTCCAGAACTGGTCAGAATCTGCTCAATACCACCTCTGCTAGGCCTCTTTCTTTCTTAAAAAAAAAAAAAAAAAAGGACTACTGCAGTGCTCCACTGCGCTCTGCAAAAGAACAAGGACAACGGTAGAACAGCAAATCTCCTTCATCTTTTTCCTTGCTGAAAAGAGCCTGTCTTACTAATGATGACAGCTCCTCACCCAGAAAATGTTGCAATTGTGGGTCTGCTTTGGGGTACTGGAAGTGCTGGGGGTCTCTCTCAACTCCGCTGCTAGGGGAACATCCATTGCTTGTCCAAGCAGTAATTGAGGCTGAAGCAAGAAGGAGCAGGAAGCTTGCCCATCTGTTTCAGGATGAGGTGGGGGTATTGTAGTTGGCAGTGCTATCCTTCTATGCGAGACCTCTTTCTTCTCTTGTCAGCTGCCTTGATAGCAAAGCCAAGGTACCTCTTGCAGTTGACAGGAGATGAGGAAGAAGAATGGTTGCAAGAATTGTTGCTTTCTTGGGGGAATCCGGATCAAGAACAACTAGTGAATACCCTGTCTGCTTAGCAATGGTGACCCATTATGAGTGTCTTTCCCTCCCTTTTTTCCACCATGCAACAGGCCTGTTCCCAGCTCCAAGCATCTCAGAACATCAGAGACTGCTTTTTTCCTGCCCATGTGCAAGATTATCACCAGAGCTTCTAGTGTCCCTTTGCAGAGGCTTCCTTTGAGATACAAGATGCAGGAGGAAGGCACACATGGAGGGTGGGTGGGAGGTGGGCAAGGAATAGATATAGGAGGGAGAGGCATGCTTAAGAAAATGCCTTGTTTTTTTTTGTTTTTTTTTTAGGCTTCCGGGGGGGCGGAGCCTGTCGCCGAGGAGGGCTCAACTGAGCTCTCTCAGAGATCTGGTCTGTATATCTAAATAAGATCATAGATATTACCCCTTTTTGGCTATAAAGGGGCAGGGAGTAGCTCTGTGGTTAGGGTCTATTCGTAATTCACAGCCTTTCTCTTTTTTTTTGGCTGTGGACAGATTAGATCCAGCGTGAGCGGAGCTTTTATCTCCAGCCAGTTCTTCTCAGCTGCCTTTTTTTGCAGCCCTAGACAGGCGATCCCCCCCCCCAGGACAAAGCAAAGTTGTTTGAAGCTAGGATTAATACAGGCGGGTCCCACTCCTGTGAGATTTATGCTTTTATTACTATCTTAAATACCAGCACCATTTGTCTTAGAGGCTTCTTTGTTTAAACGGACTTCAAAATGGCGATTTCTCTCCGTTGGTGACTGATAGGGGATGTACGTAGCCGGTTTTACCTTCCTGCAGACCGCTCCTTAACAAAATAACTTTTTTTGTTTTTTTTGGAAACAGAGGGGAGCGAAAGCGCTGTTTATTTGTTTATTTATAATGGCACCCAGGTCAAAATCGAAGCGTCTCTCTACAAATGTGCCTAAAGAATCTGTGAATGAGCTTAAAGAATTTACACTGGAATCGCAGCCCTTGTCTCCTACGCCCTCTACTGGAGAATTCTTAACACAGGAATTTTTTTTTCAAATGTTTAATGATTTTAAACAAGAAATTAAGGAATTTGTATTGGAGCTATATGGTGATTTAAAGTCTAAAATTGACCAAATGAAGGCGAATACGTTTGCAGCCGTGTCTGCCCTGTCAGATTATACCGCTGAAATAGAGAATAAATTGGAAAGTTTGGAGGAGGCTAATTCTAATTTGACTACTAATATTCAAATATTACAACAAAAAATTAGAGACACCCAAGAACAGCTCGTTATGATAAACTTTAATAAGAAGGCATTCGCAATAAGAGTCAGAGGATTCCGCGAAAAGGAGCAAGAGAATCTGAAACAGACCTTTGTTGAAGCCCTCAGCCATGCGGTGGGAAGCCCGGGACTTAACTTTGATTGGCAGATTCGGAAAATCTATCGCCAGAATTCGTTGGTAGCGGAACAGCGACAGCTCCCGAGGGACATAATCATATATTTCTCCACAAAAGAATCCAGAAACGCGATCATGCAAAAATTTTACAATAATAGATTGAGAGTTGATGGCCAGGACTTGACTGTCTTCAAAGAAATACCTTTCCAGATGTTAAAGGCAAGAAGGGACTATACCTTTTTGAGATTTGAGATTTGAGATTTTATTGACATTTGTAGGCCGCCCTTTTCCCTGAGGGGACTCAGGGCGGCTCACATAAAATCAGGGAAGGGGAAATGCAGACAATAACAAAGACACATATAATAAAAACAGTAACCAACATGCATTCATCATTCGGGAGGGGCAACTATCTTCATCCCCAGGCCTGACGGGCTAGCCAGTTCTTCAAGGCTATGCGGAAGGCCTGGACGGTGGTGAGGGTACGAATCTCCACGGGGAGTTCGTTCCAAAGGGTCGGGGCGACTACTGAGAAGGCCCTCCTCCTTGTAGTTGCCAGCCGACACTGGCTGGCCGATGGAATACGGAGGAGGCCCAATCTGTGTGATCTTATTGGTCGCAGGGAGGTGATTGGCAGAAGGCGGTCTCTCAAGTATCCAGATCCACTACCATGTAGGGCTTTATGGGTGATTAACAGCACCTTGAAGCGCATCCGGAAATCGACAGGTAGCCAGCGCAGCTCGCGGAGGATAGGTGTAATGTGGGTGAACCGCGGTGCACCCACAATCGCTCGCGCGGCTGCGTTCTGTACCAGCTGAAGACGCCGGATGCTCTTCAAGGGCAGCCCCATGTAGAGCACATTGCAGTATTCCAGCCTAGAGGTCACGAGGGCCCGAGTGACTGTTGTGAGTGCCTCCCGATTCAGGTAGGGTCGCAACTGGCGCACCAGGCGAACCTGGGCGAATGCCCCCCTAGCCACAGCCGTCAAATGGTGGTCGAACGATAGCTGTGGATCTAGGAGGACTCCCAAGTTGCGAACCCTCTCTGAGGGGTATAGAATTTGACCCCCCAGCCTGAGAGATGGAATATTGGTGGAATCCTTGGGAGGGAAACACAACAGCCACTCGGTCTTTTCTGGGTTGAGCACAAGCTTGTTAGCCCTCATCCAGTCCATAACCGCCTCCAGGCCCCGGTTCATCACGTCTGCCGCTTCATTGAGTTGGCACGGGGCGGACAGATACAGTTGAGTATCGTCCGCATATTGATGGTATCTGATCCCGTGCCTGCGGATGATCTCTCCCAGTGGTTTCATGTAGATGTTGAATAGTAGGGGGGATAAGACCGAACCCTGAGGCACCTCATATGTTAGGGGCCTAGGGGACGATCTCTGCCCCCCCACTAACACCGACTGCGACCTGTCTGAGAGGTAGGAAGAGAACCACCGCAGCACGGTGCCTCCCACTCCCACCTCTCGCAGTCGTCGCAGAAGGATACCATGGTCGATGGTATCGAAAGCCGCTGAGAGGTCAAGGAGAACCAGGATGGAGGGAAATCCTCCATCTCTGGCTCTCCAGAGATCATCAGTCAATGCGACCAAAGCGGTTTCTGTGCTGTAACCGGGTCTGAAGCCTGACTGGAAGGGGTCGAGATAGTTTGCTTCCTCCAAGGACCGCTGGAGCTGAAAGGCCACCACCTTCTCAACAACCTTCCCAAGGAAGGGAAGGTTGGAGACTGGACGATAGTTATTAAGGACAGCTGGATCCAAAGATGGCTTCTTTAGGAGGGGTCTCACCACCGCCGCTTTCAGTGCGGCGGGGAAGTTCCCCTCCCGAAGAGAGGCGGTCACGACCGCCTGGATCCAGCCTCGTGTCACCTCACTGCTGCTGGTAACCAGCCATGAGGGACACGGGTCCAGTACGCAGGTGGAGGCACTCACAGCCCTCATGGCCTTGTCCACATCCCCGGGGGTAACATCCTGAAACTCAACCCAGAGATGTTCCATCTGATCCTCTTGTGCCTCGGCTGGAACTGCAGGGGTGGAGTCCAAGTCCGACCGAAACCGAGCAATTTTGTCCGCTAAGAATTGGGCATAATCCTCAGCTCTGCCCTGCAAGGGTTCCCCCGCCTCCCTTTTATTTAATAGGGAGCGGGTTATCTTAAACAGGGCGGCTGGGCGGGACTCAGCGGACGCAACCAAGGTGGCTATGTGGGATCTTTTCGCTGCCCTAAGCGCTCTGGTGTATTCCTTGGTGCAGGTGGTTACCATTGCTCGGTTCGATTCGGACTTATTGGACCTCCATCGGTGCTCTAGGCATCTCCTCCGGCGCTTCATCTCCCGGAGTTCCTCGGTGAACCAAGGGGGTCTCCGGGATCCGCCGCCTCGGAGGGGCCGTAGTGGCGCAATCCGGTCGAGGGCCTCTGATGCTGCCGAATGCCAGGCAGCAGCCAAAGTCTCTACCGGATTGTGGGCGAAAGAATCAGGAATGACCCCAAGTTCCGTCTGGAACCTTAATGGTTCCATGAGTCGCCTGGGGCGGAACCACCTGGTCGGTTCCTCCTCCCTACAGTGGGGGTTTGGTCTCTGGAAGTCGAGCCTCAGTAGGCAATGGTCTGACCACGACAGGGGTATGATGTCGTTACCCCTCAGACCAAGATCACAAATCCACTGCTCCGAGAGGAATACGAGGTCGAGCATGTGACCCGCCGAATGGGTTGGGCCCCGAATTACTTGGGTCAAGCCCATGGCTGTCATGGAAGCCATGAACTCCTGTGCCCCATCAGAGTTTTCACCGAGCGAAGGCAAATTGAAGTCCCCCAGGACCATCAACCTAGGGAACTCAATTGCCAGCTCGGCTACCGACTCGAGGAGCGAGGAGAGGGCTGCTGCAACGCTGTTGGGAGGCAGGTACGTTAACAGCAAACCCACTTGACCCTTGAGGTCCAACTTTATCAGCAGAGACTCACACCCGACAAGCTCCGGAGCAGGGACCCTACGAGGAACTAACGACTCCCGGATGACAGCGGCCACACCCCCACCCCTTCCCTGGGCTCTCGGCTGGTGCAGCACCTGAAATCCTTCTGGGCACAGTTCTACAAGGGGGACTCCTCCCTCTGGGCCCAGCCAGGTTTCAGTAATACATGCCAGGTCTGCCCTCTCGTCTAAAATTAAGTCCCAGACGAGAGGAGCTTTATGTACCACAGACCTGGCATTTAGCGACAGCAGCCTGAGTCCAGGGTCCTGATTACTTGTGCCATCTGGTCTCGGAGTGGGACTCACAGGGCCGGAAGGAGGGATCTCTGTAATGTAGCGAACCCTCCTTCCCCGGTAATGGCCTGCCCTGAAGTCCCCGCCGTATCTGCCCCTCCCTGTTACGACCGTAATACCCCGACCCTCTCCCGTGTCTCTAGTTCCCTCAACCACCCCCATGGCCCCCGCTTCTCCCGGCAGGTCCTCCGAATCAGACATACTCATTCATTCACCCAAGCAGTCCCCACAGAAAGTTAAAACACATAAAAATACAATGATAATGAATAATAAAAGTGGGATCATTCACTCAAGCACATACAATCCCATGCACTCATCATACCAGATAAAAATTGCGCGGTTAAACGGTTGTGCGAATTGGTGAAGGCAGGATCTTAGGATTGGCCTTCTCGTTAATAAGGTCTAATGGGAGTCCGATAGAACGCTGTAAATGGTCCAGAAAAGTATATGTCCAAAAAGAAATACTAACAATGTCCACTGGAGGGAGTCTAAGTTCTTGGCACACTGCCTCTCTGATGTAATAGTGCTGGATGATGGTAAAGGTTTCAGATTAGTACCCGTGATGGCCACTAGAGGGAGTTCAGTTTCCCAGCTAACACAGCACTCCTGAGGCAGTGATAATTGTAGTGGTGGCAGCTGATGGTAATGGCTGCCACAGGGAGTCCGTAAATTAGTTCTTCCAGTTTTACTCCTAAGCCAAGCCGATAGATGGTCAGACCTTTTAAGGTCCTGCAGAAACAGCGATGAAATCGTGGCAAAACGCCCTTTTAAAATGCAGGGGGGGATAGGAGCGAAGCTGTAACGGAGACAGGAAATCAATTCCTCTGCCTCCCGGTCCCAGTCCCAGTCCAGTGGAGACATCTCTCCTGGGCCTCCCACCTCCTCTTCGGGGCATAAGCCAGCCCCACGATGTTGGTCAGTCAGTGAGGGGGTTCGGCACTCCTCCAAACGGCAGGGCCAAAGCCTCCGCCTCTCGCACAGAGCCGTCGCCGCCGCTTCCCAGCTGTTTAGAAAGTCCGATGCAAAAAGCCACGCCAGGGAGGATCTCGTCGTTCCGGAGCTGTTCCTGGAGCCGCTTAAGGGCGGTCCCCTCCCTAAACGACCACCTCCCTGGGAAGGCTGAAGGCTGGTGCCCAAAAGGAACCCCTCCGTTACCATGTTAGGGGTCCTGGGCGCCACGGTTAATATCTTCTTGGTCGCAAGCATTCGGAGCGGTGGAATTCGGCAGCCATTCTATTTCCCACGCATGCGCACTTTTTAACTAAAGAGCTTAGAAATCATCAGATTCAATATAAATGGGAGGCCCCAGCCAGCATTACGGTCACATTTGAGAATCAAAGACTTCGTCTCAATTCTGTTTCGGAGGCTCGAGATTTCTATTACAAGACTTTGAAGGCGGGACTTCCTGATTCACTTGGAAAAGAGGAGAGACAAGCCGAAGGAGAAGGCAAGCAACAGACCACATGGCTGCAAGATGGAGGGGGTAGCTCCCCCTCCCTCGGAGAAGCAGAAAAGCGGAGTTTGAGGATTTAGACATTCTAAAATATTCACCAAAGTTGTGGATTGAATGGGGGTTTGCGACCTCTCTCCGGCAGAAAAAGCGGAATGTATTGGTGGGGTGATACTGAATGTATATATGTAAAATGCATGCAGAATGATTTACGTTGTTTAAATCTTGTTAGAAGGGAAAGTTTGAAGAGATTATTTTAAAATAGAAGGTAAACTGATTCTTGTTGAAACTATTATTTGAATATATGGAATGATCTATGCTATTTAATTTTTATTAGAAGGGAAAGCTTGGTGAAATTATTTTGAGCTAGATTTTAAACTAATGTTTGTATAAATTTGATAGTGGCAAATGTTAGAGAAGCAAGGGATGAGGGTAAAATGCATGCGGAATGATTCACGTATATTGGTGGGGTGATACTGAATGTATATATGTAAAATGAATGCAGAATGATTTATGTTGTTTAAATTCTGTTAGAAGGGAAAGCTGGATGACATAATTTTAAAACGGAAGGTAAACTGATTCTTGTTGAAAGTATTATTTGAATATGTGGAATGATCTATGCTATTTAATTTTTATTAGAAGGGAAAGCTTGGTGAAATTATTTTGAGCTAAATTTTAAACTAATGTCTGCATAAATTTGATAGTGGTAAATATCAGAGAAGCAAGGGATGAGGGCAAAATGCATGCGGAATGATTTACGTTGTTTAAATCCTATTAGAAGGGAAAGCTGGTGGGGATCATTTCAAGATAGAATGCAAACTGATTTTTGTGTAAAGTAATACTTGATCCACGCTGCTTAAACTTTACTAAGAAGGGAAAGTTTGGTCAGATTATTTTGAATTATTGTTTGAAATTAAGGTTAAGAAAGGGAAAGTTTGATTATTCTTCTATAAAGTAATATTTGAATATGTGGAATGATCCACGCTGCTTAAATTTTACTAGAAGGGATTATTTTTGAGTTAGATTGTATATTGATGTCTATACAAATTTGGATAAATGTTTATCTGAATACAAGGTTAAGGAAGAGGAATGGGAGAGTCTACAGGAGGTCGGGGTAAATAACAAAGAAGCAAGAGACGAGAATAAAATATAGATAGAATGACTTACACTATTTAAGCATATATAAAGATGGGGGGCTGAGCTTAACACAAAGAGTTTCTTTTTTTTTTTTTTTTGGTTTTTTTTTTCCTTTAATATATTGCTTTTATTTTTAATCCATATGAATATAAGATACTTTAGATAGAAGGCAGTGCCAGGTGTGGGCCCTGGGAAGTCGGGAGGAGTAGGGATGGGGATTTATGGGGGGTGGGTGGGTGGGTGTTAACATAGTCTCAATAAGAACAAGAATGCACTTATATATGGTTGTTCTTTTTTTCCCCTTTTTTTTCTCTTTTCTTTCTTTAAATTTTTTTTTCCTTGGTTTATTTTACTTTTTATTAGATTATAATAAACAACACTTGAATAAAGGAATACACCAAGGAGGGAGGTAGAGGGAAAGAGGATGGAGGAGTAAGGAAGGAGTAAGGGGAATGTAAGGAGGGCATGTTGGGAGTAAGGGGAGAAGGAAGGTTTGAGGGGAAAGGGAAGTAGGAGGGGAGCATTAGAGGGAGGAAAGGAAAGTTGGAGGGGGTAGATGGGGTGTATGGAGGATGGAAGTGTCAGGTGGGGTTGTGAATGATGAGTTGTGTTTTCTTTTTTATTTTTTTTTATTTTTTTTTTATATATTTTTTTAATTTTTTTTTCTTATAGCAAATACCCTGTATATAAGTGATTGTAAAATGGAATGTGAAAATGAATAAAATATATTTAAAAAAAAAAAAAAAAAAAGAAAATGCCTTGGTTTTTGAGGCTTTGGTGGGAGATCTTTAACCTGCCACACAATAAGCTCCAATACTGCTGGCCTTTATAAAGGCTGTCAAGACTGATGGTTGCCCCAGGTCTCTAGATCCTGATAGGTTGGAGATTTAGATTTAGATTTTACTTTATTTGTATGCCGCCCTTTTCCCTGAGGGGACTCAGGGCGGCTCACAATTCAAGGGAGGGGAAAAACAGACAAGTTACAAACATGAAAACCATACACCGTTAAAAAACACAACAGTCATACCATTCGAGTGGGGTTGCAAGTCTTTAGCCCCAGGCCTGTCGGAACAGCCAGCTTTTAAGGGCTATGCGGAAGGCCTGGAGGGTGGTGAGGGTATGAATCTCCACGGGGAGTTCGTTCCAGAGGGTCGGAGCAGCCACTGAGAAGGCCCTCCTCCGGGTAGTTGCCAGTCGACATTGGCCGGCTGATGGAATTCGGAGGAGGCCTAGTCTATGGGATCTTATTGGTCTAGTGGAGGTAATTGGCAGTAGGCGGTCTCTCAAGTACCCAGATCCAATACCATGAAGGGCTTTGTAGGTGACAACTAGCACCTTGAAGCGTACCCGGAGATCAACAGGCAGCCAGTGCAGCTCACGGAGGATAGGTGTTACGTGGGTGAATCGAGGCGCACGCACGATCGCTCGCGCGGCTGCATTCTGGACAAGCTGAAGTCGCCGAATGCTCTTCAAGGGCAGCCCCATGTAGAGCACGTTGCAGCCCCTATTGAGGATGTCATTTCTGTTTGGATTGCCATTTTATTATTTTATTCTGGCTTTTTGATTTATGGTTTGGGGTTTTTAAATTTTTTTGTTATTGTTGTTAAGTTCTGCTGAATCAAAACCCTGAAAGAAAGGGTGTAAGTGCACAACCTTTTTTAAAACTGAAAGAAAACTGGAAATATCTCTCTATGCTTTTCAAAAAATTATTTTTTTGCCTAAAGACCTGACGAGCCAGTTTGGAGAGAAATAATAATAGAGAAAATCTATGCAATTGCTAAATCTACATCAATTTAAAAACATATAATCAATTTTTTTCTGAGAATATTTTTAGATTTTTCTTTTTAAAATACACACAAAACCTGTACTGGATTTTTTTTTTAATATCCTGCTGTTGGAAGAAATGTCCTTCTGGGTTCAGTTCCAAGTGGGGAGAAAAGACACTGGAAACATGGAGGCTGCTTGGAAAGATGGTTTAATGGTGGTCAGGATCACATGGCTTGAGCTCCTGAAGAGAAAAGGGGGGGGGTCACATGCTTCCAGATGTTGGGTGAAGAAGAAAAAGGGTCGAGATGCTGAAAGTTCCTGGTTTTATGCCCTCTCTGGCCTTTGACCTTGAGCTTGTATTCTGATTGGTTGTCAGACTCCCATGGGGCCATGCAGGGGCAACTCTGTAGGCTGTATTTTGAGTTCAAGTTTGGTTGAGCATTGCTTCTTCTCAACTGCCCTGGGTAAAGGGCTAATACTAGCATGCTTTAATCTCATCACCCTGGAGCTGATGTAAACTAGCCCAGGCTTTAATGGCTCATTAACAAAGGAGGGGGGCAGGAAGCTGTAGGGAGCTACTTTGTCTTTAAAAACATATTTCTCCCTTTTCACATCCAGGGAAATATAATATTCTGCCTTTTCAATATTTCCCAGGATATTTCATTTTTCTAGGAGAGGGGTGGATGTGGGTGCTAACTTCCTACACTGCCAGACTGGATACTGTAATGTTGCAGGCTTTTGAGAATCTGCACATCCTATTTCTAAATCAGATCAAAGGCTAGAACCTCAGTTAATATTTTAATATAGAACTTTACTTGGAACTTTCTAAAAGAAGAATCCAAATTATTTATTGCTTCATGAATTGCCACAAGCTTAATTCTGAAAAGATTAGTCTAAGTTTCAAACCTACCTTCTCTCAAAAAAAAAAAAAACCTTCAGCATATGCTTCAAGTTGTTTTTCACTTGGTATTAGCAAGACCTCTTATATTGATTTGATGGAAATCAATTAGCAATTTCTCAGTAGCTTCCTAGTGATTTGAGTCTAACAAAGCTAAATATACAATATTTCAATAATATTGGTACTCAAGAAGCTATGGCTGTATTCAGCATAAGGCACAGGGCATTTCCTCTTCTAAGTTCTCGGGATATGTTGTAGAAGATAATTGAAAACAAATGAAAATTTCTAGATGCTCAGATTTGTAATCAACTATTCCAGGAAAAGTTCCCTCAGCTGTTTATGGGCAGAAGTACAACTATTTATAAATTGTGCTTACAGGTAAGAGGAATGACATGATTATGGCTCTTGGCTTTTTCTTTCTTTTTACATGAAATGTTTTGTAGAACCACATGGCTCTACAGGAAGTGCTATAAAAGAAAAAAACACCTCTGCAAAGCCATTACTTTACTACCTATCACTTATGACATATTTGTCTTCACATGAAGAGCTTCCAACATTACGAATTAAAAAGCATGACACTACCTAGAAAGCAAGTTATTTGCATCTCTCTATTCTTAGCCTATTCATAGCCAGTTTTTTTTTTCTGCTGAATGCTTATGAAAAAAATTCCAAACATCAACACTCAATTTCAACCAAGAAAGCAGTAAAGGAATGAAAATTGGAATGACAAATTAGTGAGAGAAAGAAAACTCTAAATCTGCATCTAATTTTCCCTCTACCTACCCGCTGAGTTTGGCATTGATATGAAAGGAGAAATTTTCCATCTGGAAATGAAAAAGGATAATTTTCAAAAGGGGCATTGGAATTCAACTACATGTAGTCCTCCACCACGACTATAACTGGGAGCAGAATTTTGGTTGTCATTACAATTGTAAATTGAGGCACTCACATGACAGGGCCCAATTTTATGACTGTTTTTACAGTAGTCATTAAGTGAATCATGTTGTTATAAATCCAAATCATGTGGTTGCTAAATGATTCACATGGCCAAGAAGGCAAACCTCTCTTTGCCTTGTTATGCTATGTGAAGCCTATGTGAACATCTCATCTCCACAACTGGACCTCTTTTGGGATTAGAACCATCTAATTATGCTACAAATGGAGAGATCACCCAAGAGAACACAAGCCTTAATACTGAAGCTGAGATCTCGTCTATAGCAGTTTATAGAAGCCCGTTCCTGAACTTCCGGTTTGCCTGTAGGACTGGTTTTTTGCGCTCCAGAGGCTTCAGGGAAGCTCCTTAAGCTTCCAGAGGGCCTCGGGGTGGGTGGAGAGGCTGTTTTTGCCCTCCCCAAGCTCCTAAAAAGCCTCTGGAGCCTGGGAAGGGCGAAAAATGGCCTCAAAAAAGGACTAAAGTCAGCTGGCCAGCGCGCACATGCACACCTCATGTGCCCTGACAAATGGCTACTTGTGCCACCTGTGGCACGTGTGCCATAGGTTTGCCATCCCGGGCTTAGAGCATGGAACCATGTGACTGGAAAGGACTTTGGAAGTTTCTAGTCCAACCTGCTCAAGACAGGAGATATTATACCATCCCAGTCAAATGTTTGTCCACCTTATTTTTGAAAGTGATGAAACACCCACAACTCTGGGAAGCAAGCTATTCTATTGATTAATTTTTATCACTATCAGAAAATTTATCCTTACTTCTAGGTTGGATTTTTCTTTAACTAGCTTTCACGCATTACTTCTTGTCCTCCCTCCTGGTGCTTTGGAGAATAAGTCAATCCCCTGTTCTCTGTGATAGTCGCTCAAGCACTGGAAGTTATGATACCACTAATCCTTCTCTTTGATAAGCTAGACCAGAGGTAGTCAACCTTTTTATACCTACCGCCCACTTTTGTATCTCTGTTAGTAGTAAAATTTTCTAACCGCCCACCAGTTCCACAGTAATGGTGATTTATAAAGTAGGGAAGCAACTTTACTTTATAAAATTTATAAAGCAGAGTTACAGCAAACCCCTACCACCCACCATGAAAACTGGAACGCCCACTAGTGGGTGGTAGGGACCAGGTTGACTACCACTGAGCTAGACATACTTAGCTCCCTCAACTGTTTATCATATGGTTCAGCCTCCAGACCCCTAAACATCTTTGTTGCTCTTTTTTGCAGCCTTTCTGGGGCCTCAGCATCCTTTTGTATCATGGTAAATAGGTTTATCTGGGTAAAATCTCTTCCTGCACATTATCTGAATCAGAGATGATATTCAGCTGGTTCTCTCTGGTTCGGAGGAACTGGTAGCGGTAGCTGCGGGTGGCTCGACTCCCCCACACGGTCAGAAGCATCCGGTTAGGTGGGCGGAGCCTCCTGTCGCCACTACTACCGGTTTGCCCGATCCAGGCTGAACCGGGAGCAACCCACCTCTGAATAATTTTCTTTCATTTTGAAAACACATACTGTATTGCAATTAATGAATAAACAATGATAGAAAAGCTTTAAGGGAATGCAGTCAATTTAGCTCCTCCTTTCAGTTTTATTCCAGATATCACCTTGAGAAACCTAGCAACTATTCCAGCACCCCCAAGACAAGCATATATGAAATACGTAGCTGTATGAGAAAGCTACTCAGTGCCCTAAGAAAGACATACTGCTCTGATTGAAGCATATAAAGGGAATTTATAAATGCACAGTAAATGTCCCCAAATGGTTGCAGTTCAAAACAGACTGGAATCTACACTTTGGAATTTAATGGTGGTGTATAAAAAAATAATCCTGTGCCGCTATCTTATCTGTTTTCCCCCTGCGTAAAAATATTCTTTATTTTAACCAATAACATCTTTGCCAAATATTTGCAAACTGAGGCCAGGGAAGGATTCATGTTAAAGTACAGAGCCAAGGATAGAGATGGGGAGTCTATCCCTTTCCCTGCTTCTGCTTTTAATTCCTTTCCCCAAGTGTCTTCTACCCTGACGTGTATGTCACATATCAGGTGGGTAGAGAGAGAAGAAAGATGGAAGAGAAAAGCGGATCTTGTATATTTTTCACATCATTTACTCACATTGTAGCCAATGCAACAAGAGTCATAATTTCTACTCAGCTTTCAAACCAAGGCAAAAATTGGACTCCTTCCCTTTCCTGACCAGAAAAACTAGAGAAAAATGATGGGTTGCCTAGTGAAGGTTCACTAAGTCCTACCACCACACCATCCTGCCATATTCTGCAAAGGAAACTGCAATTGGACAAACAAGCCGCTCCCAAAACTACAGAAAAAGTAAGTAAGAAAAAATGGTTACAGTGAGGTGGTCAATGAATTTGCCATTAAGGATGAGCAAACCCCACCATACATAAGGGAAAAACAACAGTACTATAATAGGTGGAAATAACGTGGGCGGGGGAATGGAGAAATGAATCTCCCACCTATGATCTCCTAAAAGCCTTCTCTTTCTGAAGTGTCTGGAACCACTAGGGGGCACAATCCCTCTTCTGATTCCATCCACAAGATGTGAGCTCAGAAATCCTACTTACAGTGAAATAGATGTGCTCATGCTATGGTAGCAACTTAAAATAGCTTTCAAATAACACACATACACACACACACACACAATATTTCTATATTAAAATATAGAATGTATTTATTCTATATAGCATATGGAATATTAAAATATTTTATGTAACTATATACAGTACACAAGGATGGGCAATCTGTGATCCTATAGATTTACTCAACTACATCTTCCAGCATCCTTCATTATTAGGAATTCTGTCAATGGTTGTAGAAAAAGCAGAGTCTGGGTGAAGTGTCAACACAGGAATCAGCCTGGAGTCGTTATGTGCCCACAAATGATGGAAGTATGTACATATACACACACATCAGATTCCATTAGTTCTTATCTAGCGTCAATTTAGTTCTGTTCATTGGTTGACTAGTCTCATGTATTGGCATGAAAAATAAATCAGCTTAACTGGAACTTAGTGTGGTCCCAATTCTTCATGCCTGACAATGGTTGTTACAATTTATTGTTCCATAACTTCTGGAAGACTAGATTCCCATTACTGGGATATGGTAGATCACTTTCTCCATTCCCTTGATTTTACTCTTAAGTTGAACACATACTGAGAATTTAGAATGTGTTGAGATAAGGACCCAGACGTGGTAAAAATCCCTCTTAGAATTTGTTAGATCTGGAGAAAGGTATTTAAAAGATTTCCTGTCGTACATCTATTATCAACAATGGAATGACTGTATGTTAAGTTCATCCAGAAGAGAGAATCAAGTCCAATGTTACCAGAGAACCAGCTATTTTTTTTAAAAAAACAGTGCATGGAAGTTGTTAAAAGATTTTAATCAAAGGTAATACGGCAGCAGCTACTGGAAAAAAAAATACTTTTATAGTGGTACATTTCCAGCTTCAGCGAAGGATTAAATTATGTACATTATTTTTGAGGTCCATCAATACAATTGTATCCTCCCCATTAGTGTGCTATGTAATATCCTTGGTTCCTGTTTGCTACATGACTTCAAGGCCATTTTCAGTGTTTCAGCTCTTAAGGGAGTCGCTTTCAATATTCACTGATCAATTACAAACATACAAAATGAAAGGACAGAAATAAAAATAGATTTTGGGGTAAGCTCGGCTTAGCAAGCAAACACCCAAGAGTGTTTGCCATCTGCAAAAGAAGCAGCAAAATTCTAGTCCTTTTCTAGGCATGGAACAATATATGTACACAAAATAAGACAATGCTTTTTAAATATTTATCTTTACACTTTGCAAGTCCCCAACTTGCAAAGAACGGCACAGAAATGTGGCCATTTAATTAAATACATATTTTATTTATATCTAATTGAGGAATCGCCAATTGCTACTCGAGGTAGCATATTAAAATGTAACCAGAATGCTCTGCGTTTATTCTAAGCAGTTTCCTCAACTATGCTAATTGTTATGACAAATCTTTTTTAACCTTTCAAACAAAAAATGTCCTAGCACCATTAGGCAATAGGATTATAAAATTAAATAGGATAAAATAAATAGAGAATAATAGGTAAAATTGCACTGTATAAATGATTTGCACTTTAATTTCCATTTCTATTTTCAATCAGCGAGTGGATCTGTGGGTTTTATTCATAGATGGAATTGGATTTAAGTAAAAAGGTGTGTTTTGGTAGAGTTTCTCAACCCAACAACTTTATGATGTATGGACTTCAACTCCTAGAATTCCCTACCTAGTCAATGAATCTTAAGATTGCTGAAGTTATGAAACACTACTCTAATGTAAAAGTTTAGGACCAGAAGCAGAAAGGCCTAATATCTGATTTACTTTTAGCCTTAGAGCCTATTTGGATGACTGGATGTCTCTCTGCTCAACATAATCTATGGCAGTGATGGCTAACCTTTTTTGGATCATGTGCCAAAAGTGGGGGAAGCACAGGGGGGTCATGTGTGGGCATGCCCATATCCATAATGCTATGCATGCGACCCCAGCGCACGTGCACATGTGACCACTACACCTGCGCAGGCATGTGTATGCAACCAGCGTTCCCCTCCGTTTTTGGCGTGCTCTTTTCGCCCTCTCCAGGCTCCAGAGGCTTTCTAGGAGTCTGGGGAGAGCGAAAACAGACTCCCCCGCCCCCACGGAGGCCCTCCGGAAGCTTCAGGAGCTTCCCTGAAGGCTCTGGAGGGCAAAAAACAGCCCTACGAGCAACCCAGAAATTTGGGAACTGTGACTTCCGGTTTATTTAAAAACACAATATATGTAGTCCTTGACTAATGACCACAATTAAGTCTAAAATTTCTGTTGTTAAGTGAGACATTTGTTAAGTGAATTTTTCTCCATTTTGCAACATTTCTTGCCACAGTTGTTAAGTGAATCAGTGCAATTTATAAGTAACTTGGAGGTTGTTAAGTGAATCCGACTTCCCCGTTGTCTTTGCTTGTCAGAAAGTTGCAAAAGGTGACCGCGTGACCCCAGGACAGTCCAATGTCATAAGTGCGAACCAGTTGCCAAACATTTGAATTTTGACCACATGATCATGGGGTTGCTGCAAAAGTTGTAACTGAAAAACGGTCATAAGACTTTTTTTCAGTACTGTTTTAAATTTGAACGGCCACTGTTGTAAATCAAGGACTACCTGTAATCCAGTGGTTCCCAAACTTGGCAACTTTAAGACTTGTGGACTTCAACTCCCAGAATTCTCCAGCCAAAGTTGCCAACTTTGGGAACCACTGCGTAATCTAATAAGACTGCTACTATAGATATACTGGATTATGTATTGTTTTCTCATCCTTCCAGTGATGGGGAATCCACAAAGAAATGTAACTATGAACCAAAGACTTGTTCAAATATTTGCAGTTTCTCCATTTGTTCCTTCTAAAACTCTGGCTAAATACATTTTAGCGCCCAGTCACTTTTCTACCCAGTCTCTCCCCACCAACCTTCTGTAGCATTTTGCTTAATGAAGAGATTATGACGTCCCACCAACTTGCACATTTTTGTGTGATAATAGTTGGCGCAATGCAGCTTTTGTGTTACTATGGACTTTGCCATTTTTCTTGCAGCCAAAATAGCATTTTTGTTATTGTGACTAGGGCTTTTGGGAGAATCTTCTCAGGAGGGCAAGTCAATTAAATTCTTGATATTAAACTCACTTGTCAGGCATGCCTCCATCAATAACCCAGAAAGAAAACTCCCAACTCCATTGTTTGTGGAATTAAAGATACTTTTACTGGTTATGAAAAGATAGCTGCAAAAGAAAAACAAGATCTGAGCCAAAACGGCGCGAACAACTTTTATTCAGCACCCTCCCCCCAATCACCCCAACCAAATAACCAATCTACAGCTCCCAAAGGTGTCATATGGGTTGCATCTTCAAACCTCCTCATTCAGTTGGTATGGAGAGACGGTTGATCTTGACCAAGTCCAAACACAGGCCATCAGCATACCCAGAAGATGGTGAGACCCCACCTCCCTTCTGATATCTCCTCCAGTACCATAAGTTTCCCATCCCAAATACCTTAAGTCCCCACTCTCCCCATTTCTATGGCAGCCAATAGCAAGCAAGCGAAGTAGAGGCTAATGTGTGCTCTTTAAGCACACATTTTAAAAATGGGAGATTTGATACAAAGAAAATTAAATCATTTCTGATGCTTGCCTTCAATTTATTATATAAATGAATTGAAGAAACCTGTCTGTACAAGTTTCTAACCAATTCATTTCATTCTTGGGCAGCAAATTAAAGTGTTCTATTTCCTCCTTCCATTCTATTAGCATCCAATTGTTGAGTTCAAAAGCGATGGACATTAAATACCACTCTGAATAATGTATGATGTTAGAAATGGGGCATTTGATCACTCAGTCTTAAAATAGGCCTTACTTAAAAGAATTAATCTTCCAGCCAGCAGGTGGAACCAGCTGCTCTGGTATTATTGAGCTGGTGAGCATTACACACACACAAACACACACAAACAAATATAACACAACTCATTGTAATTGCTTTCTCCTCTATTCTATTCCTTCTCTCTGTATTTTTAAATTCAAATCAATCAGCTAAAAACAACTTTTAAAAGAGGAATTAGAACTTCTATCAGTTCAGAGAACTGCTTACCTTAAATTGCATGGAAATTTGGATTTTTGAATTAAGTGTGCATACTTCCCTTATGTACTTATTTGGGTAAGGTTACATTAATCCCTTCCTGGAGACAAAGAACACTCTGAATTACATGCAGTCTTTCTTACAACAGATAGGAACTTGCTCCTCGTCAAGATATACAGCCATGTATGTCATCTAGGTACAATTCCAAGTTACATTATGCAGCAGCTCTACAGATAGCTTTTATATCCAATTGTCTGACTAAAGAAACAGAAGAACTTGGACTGTCCATTGATACTCATCATTACGCTCGCTGCACAGGCCAGATATGTTCTCTCATATAACTTACCTAAGGATAAAAATGAAGGTTGGCAAGCATCTCTATATTATGGTATTCTATACACCTTGGCTGAACATGTAATTAATAGTTATTAATATACCATTTTACTTATTTTGCACTGAAGATCAAATAAGATTTTAACCAGGATGATCTGCTACTTATTCTACACTCTGGGATTCTTGGACCAGGCTGCACGGTATGGGAAGTGAGGGAAAAAAAGTATTTGATCCCCTGCTGATTTTGTACGTTTGCCCATTGCAAAGAAATGATCAGTCTGTAATTTTAATGGTAGGTTTATTTTAACAGCGAGTGACAGAATAACAACAAAAATTCAGAAAAATGCATTTCAAAAAAGTTATAAATTGATTTGCATTTTAATGAGTGAAATAAGTATTTGACCCCTTTGCAAAACATGACTTAGTACTTGGTGGCAAAACCCTTGTTGGCAATCACAGAGGTCAGGTGTTTCTTATAGTTGGCCACCAGGAGGGATTTTGTCCCACTCCCCTTTGCAGAGCCTCTCCAAGTCATTAAGGTTTCGATGTTTGGCAGTTCAAACCTTCAGCTCCCTCCACATTTTCTATGGGATTAAGGTCTGGAGACTGGCTACACCACTCCAGGACCTTAATGTGCTTCTTTTTGAGCCACTCCTTTGTTGCCTTGGCTGTGTATTGTAGGTCACTGTCATGCTGGAATACCCATCCAGGACCCATTTTCAAAGCCCTGGCTAAGGGAAGGAGGTTTTCACCCAAAATATGACAGTACCTGATCCCGTTGATTGTCCCTTTGATGCAGTGAACTTGTCCTGTCCCCTTAGCAGAAAAACACCCCCAAAACATAATGTTTCCACTTCCGTGTTTGAGGGTGGGGATAGTGTTCTTGGAGCCATAGGCAGCATTCCTCTTCCTCCAAACACGGCAAATTGAGTTGATGCCAAAAAGCTTGGTTTTGGTCTCATCTGACTACAACACTTTCACACAGTTCTGCTCTGAATCATTCAGATGTTCATTGGGAAACTTCAGACAGGCCTGTACATGTGCTTTCTTGAGTAGAGGGAACTTGCGGGTACCGCAGGATTTTAGGCCTTCACGGCATAGTGTGTTACCATTTTCTTGGTGACTATGGTCCCAGCTGCCTTGACAAGATCCTCCTTTGTAGTTCTGGGCTGATTCCTCACCATTCTCAAATACTTTTTTTCCTCATTATATTAGTACCAATTTAATACCGGTGTTTCCCAAAAGTAGGAGCATGGCATAAGAAAGTAATGAACACATCTTTTTATAAGGAAATTTATTTTTAATTTTTAAAGATATGTGAGAAATGGCTAGCCTGCATCTGACCACAAAGGTGTGGGGGGAAATAATTTATTTTTCTACTTTATCACCATCCTCCTATTGAAAATTAGCATGCTGTATAAAACCATCATGATCCGTCTGGTCTCAAAATGTTAAAATTCTGAAGTTATCCCCTTTAATTTCTCTTTGGTTGAAATCCTTGGTTGTCATGGCCTCATTGGAGCCCGGTTTGGAGGAGAAGTTGGAACTGGGACTATCCAACAGGATTGGCACATCTCCCTTAGCATGTTTGGAGAGGCTGAAGATGCTATCCCAGGCCCCTCAGACATTTGGGGAGGTGGTCAACCAGACTGAGAGCTGCCTGCCTTCAGACACAGGGGGAGGATCAGGCTGACAGGCAGTGGTGCTGATAGGCAGCAAATCTCTCTGGTAAGGAATAGCTGCCTCTTCCACTTGATCCAAGGACATGGGGAACAGAGTGGGGGCAAGCTCAGAGAAGGGCAGCAAGGTTACTTGGGAGAAGATCACCCAATCCCTCCTCACAAGGAGTACCTAGAGTGAAGTAACTTAAGGAGAAGCCGTGGGAAGTTAGTCTTTGCTAGGAACAGTTGTTTGTTTTGGATTACACTCCCTCAGCTTTGACTCATGCCTTCTTGCCTCGCTTTGAGGTCTGCTTTTTGTCTTTGCTTTGAGGGCTGCTGTTTGTATTACCCTTGTCCTGTGGACTTTGAGAACTGTCTTTCCCTTGTACGCTGTCTTTGCCCTGAGAATTGCCATTTGTCTTATGCCTGGACTTTGTCTTGTGGACTTTTCCTCTGTACTGTGTGCTGTTGTTTGGGAGACTGAGGGTGAGACTACCTTCAGAGTAGTGTGGGTGGAGTCTTACTAGATATTGGAGGGCCGTTTGTTGATCGCTTTTTGAGGCCTTGACCACCTTGGTCATAACATTGGTTTCTGAGATTACAGTATTGGTAATCTACAGTAAGACTGCAACATGTACTTACTAAAATAAATAATTCCAGTTAATATGGTGTGGATAGATCATGGAGAAATATCTCCAATAGTCAAATTATAATGACTATACTATGTTAGCTTAGCTCTTTGAAATAAAATTATGACTTTATTCTAGAACATATTGCCCTATATAACAATCTATTCTTTCTCCATATAATCTTGTGTCACTTTAATATTCAATATTTTACTGTTGCTAATTTTTACAGCTTTTGCCACTGATTTTCTGAAGCATATTATTTGAATGGCTATTAAAGGTAACTTATAGGAGGTTGGTTCTTTCCTAGGAATAATTTTCATAAACCCATCTTTAAGAAAATGTATCTGAATTATTGTGGGATGTAACGTAAGAGTTAAAACAGCTAATCTTGACTTTTCAATTCTAGAGAAAGAAATGACTCTGGGTCAACATATCAAGATTCAAGTCAACAATGCTAAATAAAAGAGGGCCCTTCCTGTTTACTTTCCAAGAAACAAGAAGATTATGGCAAGCTGTGGGGATTTGCTTTGCAGCCCATTAACCTACATATCTTAAAAATTAATTAAAAGAATTTAGACCATTTTAACTGAGTACTTAAAAACTAGAATCTGGTAGCATGCAAAGCTGATCAGGTGCCACAGAGAGTGTCCACTATTATGTTTAGATAAGATTATAATACATTTATAATTCTCCACTGACCTCTAATGTTTACCCTCTGCTTCAGTATTCTAATCTCTTAAGGAGTGCAATTTACAAAGGGTTTCTTCAACTATGTTTTTGTAGTTCAGTAAAGTAACCAAAACCCCCACAATACAACATTAAACAAAAGGAAACAACCAAAAATATTAAACCAAAAAAACCAACACTGATATATGATTATAAAGATGTGTAAAAGAGGATATATAAAACTAATATTGCAATAAAAAAATCTCTACATTTTTAGCTGAAGAGAAGTAAAATGAGTAACAAAAATCTTTCATTTGCACATATAGTAGTTAATGACTGAAAAAAAGTATATTTCATTATTTTTGACACCACTCACAGCATTTGTGTTTAGTTTTTCATACAAAGTCATTATATACTGTATCAGTTTACCTTGTCCCGGAACAATTGAAGAAGTGTCTAGCACATACATGTCACAAAGTTTACAACCATATAATTTGTGCATGTTAAATATTTCAATGCAGTCATCTTGAAATACTGACAATAAGAACAATCAATGACACCATTTTCCAATATTTTAAAGGACTAGCCTACAAAAAAACAAATACTGCCAAAACTATGACAAAGTTGAACTATTCGTAAAATATAATGTTGGCAAGTTAACAAACAACAAGCAAGCAGGTTCTATTTGTCTAACTGGACTGAGAGTCTTTATAAGGTCATGAGTAATCTCACCTGTCCTGCCACTGGCTGTAAAGACTGGTGTTGAAAAAATATTTTGAAAGCATCAAAGAATCATATACTTTCCTCCAACAAGACGATAAAGAATAGTATAAAAATGGGGGAAATGGAGACTTCCTGGGAACATGGCTAACTGAACACACGCATGGGGAGAGGTCTCCAAAGGATTTCTCCCTGGATGTTGCTCTTCTGCCTTCTAACTGAAGGGATTGAAATCCCATCAGCTTTTTGACCCACCCAGTCAGGGTGTGTCAAAGGTCTTTCCCTTGGGACCCTTCAATAAAGCTGTAAACTGGCAGGTGGTTCCCATTTTTCTACTTGCATTTTTACATGCTTTCGAACTGCTAGGTTGACAGAAGTTGGGACAAGTAATGGGATCGCACTTTTTTATGTGGCACTAGATATTTGAACAGCCAAACTACCAACCTTTCTGATCGACAAGCTCAACGTCTTAGCCACTGAGCCACCACATCCCTCTAGTCTGGTATTACAAAGGGCAATATACGATTTATTTTTATTATTATCTGAAATTTCTGTTGAACCTTTATAAACTTTCGGTGGAAAAAATAAGATCATGAAAAAAATAGCAACAGTTTGGGCAATTTCATAATAGTAGAGGCTAAATATCAAAGCATTTGTTAAACTTAGAAAAATATAATTGCCACAGAATATGCTTAAAGATGGAAATACAATTTCTAAGAATTACATAATTTTTTTCAGCATTCCGGTACCAAGAAATAATACAAAAAATTTCTCCACAGACTTTTATTTGAGAAGATAACTTTCCTCTGTACTTCAGAGCTTCCAGTCTTAATAGTAGGGGATTCAAATTATTTATCTTTTTATATCTATAATTCACTGTTTTTAAATGTTAGTTCCTTAGATAAATCCCTGCCCTTAGCAGTTTAATTATTAAATTTTTGATTGGATATGGTCATTCTTGCTTAGCACCTTAAAATTGTCCAAGTTTGAGAGAACTGATACAATTGTTGCAATATTTAGACTATGTCCTATAGGTTATTAGGTGATCAAGCCTAATAATTTACTTATCACTTGATGTGTAATTTCTAAAATAACTCTATGTTCTTTGTCGGAACACAAATGAATAATTTCATGCCTTTATTAAGAAGACATACGTATGTCTAGTATAAAGATTTTTTAAAATAGTGATAAATGTGATTAATGATTAATAGTGATAAAACTACGGTAGCATACATCTAGATTTTTGGCATATTAAAATGCTAATCTAACATTAAAAATGATTTCATGTATGCAACATCAAATTCTCTTAAAAGCCACATCAGCTTGCAGGGATTTGCTTCATTTGAGGATCAACAATTTAGGACCTTAATGTGGGGCATCAAGTCATTTATTTTACATATTTAGTAATTTTCTAAAGCCTCCCATTCATCAAACATGAGTATCTTATGGAGTTGTAAATTATAAACAGTAAGCACTAAAGAATACGCTAAAAGGTAACCATGCTGGAGGGAATCCAGGTGAAGAATTCAAAAATTCTTGTTTTACTATTGTATTAACATTATCACAACCATAAGGCTTAACTAAACCAGGAAACAATCTACTGATTTTCAGTGGATTGTGTACAATATGCTCTAGATTTAATTTTTTTAAAATTAAATTTACACACACACACATATACACACGTGTACATTATTTTTCCATCTACTGTAGAAGTGTCTGTGTAAAACGTCTAGATAGAAAAGTAATAAAAACATTATCTCTTAAGAACGGTATATTGCGAACACTTATCAAGAATTTTCAGTAAAGAAAAAAATTAGAAATTTTATGTTCAGGTTCATATCCTTTGAAATGTATTAAAAGTCAACTTATTAAATAAGAACATAAATATTAACATTGCCATTTTATACAGGGTTTTTATTTCACATTGATGCCAAAACCCAGAGAGAATATTTGTGATTGTCATTCATTTCACCTACAGAATGGTCAATTAGGCACAGAAAAGAGTGAAATTGAGTTCTTATCTACTTTATGATGAATGAGGACGCATCTGCTTAGAGAATCCACTACAGCAGTCTTTGAGTTATCATAATGGAGCCTGCATATAGTTATCCTTTGTAATGGTAGGTTTTATGATGTCTTTGCAGCTATCATAAATGCAAAAACTACGGTCATCAAACAAATGCCACAGTTATTAAGCAGAACTGTTTGTTCACTATGCTGTAAATAACCATAAATGTGACTGAACACCTGAAATATGATCATGTGAATGCAGGGGAGGGGGGGGGCTCAACCATCGAAATTTCAAATCTCGGTTCCAAGTCTCCTTTTTCAGGTAGGTTGTAATTTTGACTGCTCAAGAAGTCGAACTACTGTATTAACATTTATTTGCCATGCTTGGGTGTATTAGAAAAAGAGCTGGAATTTTAATTCATTAGGTTTACTGTAAGAATAAATGTATGTCTCTGGATTGTTTTCACAGTACTAGATATTCTGAGCACACTTCCAGCAAAAATACTAATAAACATGAGCTTACACTTGTCCAATACTTACAGGCTAATAATAAGAAACATGTTCCAGAGAAAAAGTGTGGGAATTGTTTATTTTTTAAAATAAAGACCTTGGCAAAAATCAGCTTGATTATTGAAGTGATTGTGGTGGGGAACAGAAGTTAAATGGTTAAGGAGGGCAATGATTTGAATAAAAAAATCTGGGGGTTTCAGCATCAATTCTTTTTAATGATCTTGAGGCAACATTGAGGAAATGATATATTTTGATTGTCATCTGTCCATTTTCAAACACAATAAACTTATAAAGAAAAAATATGCTGAATGCAATCCGAATCAAATTGCTTTTAAAGCCATTACTCATTTTTTCCTTCATACTAACACACTGATGTTACATCAAATGTGATCTATGAAGATCACTGAATTAGATATTTGAACTATCTGAACATTTGAATATTTAATATTTACATAATGATCACAAGAGATATTCTTTTGGCTGCACTGCACTGTTGCTATTTTTCTCTTCTGCCTACCATCCCATACACCTCCCAAGGCTGGATAAGTCACTGCCCTGGATTCTGGTTCATACAGTTTAGGTTGTAACAAACAAACAGAATTGTGCAAGCCAACATTAAGAAAACAGTAAGAATAATCAAACTGTTTTTGCCTTGCTCTTTTAGATAAGGCAAGGCCCACATAAAATATTCTGAAAGCTCAGGTTTGGTGTGAGTCGGAACGGACAAAATATTTCTCCTTATTGGGCAAGGGATAACATCAGAGACTGTCCTGATCAGAGGAATAGTCCCTCCCACCCAGTGTCACCGGTTGTCTTCCCTCTTTGACACTTTCTTCTCTCCCCTGGAGATATTTTCCAAGGAAATCTCAGGTTGAAAACTCTCGGTGGGTCGGCCTTTGAGAGCCAAGCGAAAGTCCTTTTTGTGTTGAATCGCCCAACTCCCCAGTCAACGTGGTTGATGCAAGCAGGCGCCTAGAAAAGTAAGGTGCGTTTGGACGGGAGTGCTTCTCCTCCCTCTGGGCGCACTTGTCTCTCGGCGCACCTCTGGCCAGCGAAGAGAATCCGGGCCCGCTAGGTCGTATTTGCCAACCCTCCCACCGCCAGGGTCCAACTGCGCCGCGAGGCCCCCAAGTCGGTCTTCCGGAGCAGTCGCGCCACGACTTTTCCCTTCGGTTCCCCGGCATGACCAAACAGCTCCAAGGGCAGTGGGTCTCCGGCGGCGTGGATACCGCCACCCCCGCTATCTCTTACTCCTCGCTCCGCCCTGCCGCAGCAGGCCCAATGGAGGGACAAAGGAAGCGGCCCGCCCTCCACTTTTCCTCCCGCGCTTTCTTCCACGACAGCGGTAGTATTCTGAGGAGCTGCGGTCTTCTCGAGTATCCGGCTTGGTTCTCAGGTCCCAGGGTCAGGGAGAATAATAGAATCATAGGCCAGGAAGGGATCTTAGAGGTTTTCTAGTCCAACCCCCTGCCAAGGCAGATTTATTGCATCCCGGACAAATGGCTGTCCAATCTTTTCTTAAAGACTCTTCGATCGTGCTAGCCGGCCTATTTATTAGCTCCTTAGCCAGCGGCTTCGAAGCCTCTTTCAGCTGCAGCAGTGGCCGGACACGCCAAGGGCCACTGGGTTGGGTTGCAACTGACAAAAGGAAAATCGCGTTCTCCTCCCTCTTTTCCCCACAAGCCGCCTGCCGTTCTCATAAATTTTGAGCGCTCAGTTTAACCTCTGTCAGTTCAAATTTTATTTGAATATGGACTTTCATCTCTTTATTACTTTTTAAAAGTATTTTTTTTACAGAATTTTCGTAAAGGAAAATGCTCCTGCGAACCCGAGGGAACTGAGCTCAAAATTTAACGCGGTGCAAATAAACCTCACCTTAGCTATCCAAAATGCGTATTTTTCACTTTTTTTAAAAAAAACACCCGATATTCTAAAAATAAAGTTTTAAAGTTTATTCAGAAGAGAGGAGCTATGTATGAGGGATTTATTAATACGGGTAGTTAACAGTGCAGTTCGTTCTTTCCTGAATTAGAAATAAAACCAGTTGTGTTCAGTTGCTCTTATTCCAAGTTTTTATAAGATTATATTATTTATAAGATTATAGTCTTTCTTTACCCAAGTCATCTACAAATGACTTTGTAATACAAACTACTAAATCCTCCTATGCAAATAAACTCTTTGAATTAACTGCCAAATGAAAAGTGATTTTAAAAGTAAAAAGCTGACTAAACTGGCATTTTGTGACTTGCAAAACAAAAAGGCATGCACAGAATAAAATTAGCAACATATTCAGTTTTATAACATTAAATTTTGTACACTGCATATCTTGCGAATGTCTTTTATTTTAAAATATTCCATCCATATTTTATAGTAAAGTAGAAAAAAATCACAAAATAGTTTTTTCAGTGCTTCTCCATTTAAACAAAATAAATAGAAAAAATAGAATTTTTTTCTGGGTTTCTTTTCTCCCCCAGATTATTGAAGCCTGAATAAAGCTGAATAAAGCTAAGGCTGGCTATTTCATATGAAATACCAACTCTTCTGTGATAAGAGTACAGTGGTGACTAATTTAGGGATTATCAAAAAGCAGCCAGAAGAAACACTTGTCAAAGGAACTTTGAGTGTTCATTCTTTTTGAGGAATCTGGGTTTAGTACAAAAAGTGACTGCGGATTCCTTTGCTAATTAAATGAAGTCCATCTCCTACATTTCCTGTGCCCTCTCTTCTGCCAAACAAAATAAGGCCATATCAAACACATTCTTGTAAAATCAATTTAATGTACATTCTTTTTAAAATCCTTACACATTATACACATAGAATGTTAACTTAGAAACAGCCCAAGGTTTCCCAGGTAACAAAGCTGACTCTTGCATCTTTTTACTAGTTCACAAGACAAATAGGGACTTTGGGGATGAGAAATAGGCTGATCAGATAGCTTTCATTATGAATTCCACTAGTGAAGATAGAAATTTTAAATTTATTTATGGAGAGAGGGAGCTCCACTGAACTCAAAGCTTCCCTAACTTTTTCATTGTCCAAAAGCACTTATCAAAAAGTCTTATCACACATTGAGGGCTGGTTGTAAATCCCTCCCTTCAGCACCCTAATGCTGAATGATCGAGGTCTATGTCATTTTAATAAATTAACACTGGTAATGTCATCTTTCCTTAATAGGAATACTTTGGGAAATATGTGGCAATCTTTAAGTCAATTTAAATATCTCTGTTGTGAATAGATAGTGGTGTGTTTTTATTCAAAGAACACCACTTCTACGTAATTTGGGAAAATTTAACCATTGGGATCACACGGTACCAAACAGAAGAACTGACCAACAATAGTTCCACTGCTGCTTTATATTTGTCTCAAGAATGAGCCAGGTTGTATAGATTGTTGCTGAATGTCCAATGCACAATATTAAAAAATATTTGCACTAGAGAATAGGGGAGCCTTTTATCTGTTGTGTTGTCCTGTGTTTGAATATGAGAAACAACTGGGCAAGATATTCAAAAGTATATTGAGTACATATTAGTGTTTAATTGCAATATTTTAAAAAAATATGTGGGGGTCTTTTGTTGTCTTAAAAGGATTGCATCCAACACATAACTTGTAAACAGGTCGAAATTGTTCATCTGCAGATATTACAAGCATCATGCTTTTGTTAAAAATGTAACCACCTATGCTCTCAGGAGATGAGTCAAGTTTAAAAAAGAAATATTCTGGCTACATTCTTCCTTTTTCTGTTACTGTAAATATTTTTTAAAAAAACCAATTTTAAAAGGAAAGACAAAAGGATTTTATTTCAGTCAAATGGTGAAGAAAATGTTTACCAGCTTGCAAGTCTACTCATCCTTACCTGGGAATAAGCTCAACTGAACTGACATGATGCTCTTAGTCTTTCAGAAACAGAATCTTTAATATTCTACATTAAAATGCTCAATTAAAAAGTATTAAAATTCATTGTGATCTGGGGGGTGCTACTGAAAATTAAAGGCTGCTCATCAGTTCTTACAAAGGTAGTAATCCTAAATGCAGTAGACTTGTTTCCAAGCAAAACTATATAGGATTGACTTCTAAATTTTTATTCATATTAGAACATTCAACACTCAGGGAATTGCACTGTGAAAACTACCAGAGACCCAAGGCCACAATGAATATACTTTCCAACATGGTCAAATCACACATTCAGCTGCCAGTCGTTAATAATTTCATGCAGAAAAAAAACTAGGCTCTATATGTACCAGTAAATCAGACTATATGAACCAGCAGTAAATCAGCTGGCAATGGCGCATGTGCCCACAGAAAAGAATCTGCATGTCACCTCTGGCACGTGTGCCATAGATTCGCCATCACAGGCATAGGGCCTTGTTTCTGTTAACATGTTTTTTTCTTTCTGAAAACAAAAAAATTACATCCTATACTTAACAATTTAGAGAAATTAGACTGCAGCAAATATATCAATGCACCGTAAATTATTTCAAGTATATTATTCTCATTTTATATATGGCCTCAACTGTTAACTGTTGCTAATAATTTTATATTTTTACCTTATTGACAAATATAATCTATATATTAATTAATTTCTTTAATTTCTTGACTTCTAATTTCTGAAACAGTGTGAGAAATGAGTCCACCATCGCCAGAGTCAATGCAACGGTAGCTATGAACAATACAAACTCTATTTAGTAAAAAAATATAAAAAAATGGACTCTCAATATTGGGCCAGTTCTCTGAATGAAACCTGACCAGGACTGAGTATCGAGGAACAATTATGAACAATTATGACTGGTGACCTGAACTCTCTATTTCTGTTACTGCATGTGAAGATGGCATCAGCCTTTTTCACAACTGAATGGCACATCTGGCTCATGTTTAATTTATGATCGCCTAAATTCCTTTTATACTCTCTATTGCCCCTCCAAGTTTCCTCCATCCTATATTTGAGCCTTACATTTGTCCTATCTTGATACAGAACTTTGTATTTCTGCTTATTAAATTCCATCCTGTTCATTTAATTTGTGGAATTTTCTTTCATCTAAAATATTATTGATCTCACCCAGCTTTCTGCCACTTGAAAACTGATCAATGTTATTCATCAAAATGTTGAACTGTGGAGGCCCAGCACAGACCCCATTGGCATGCTACTTAATACTTCCTCTAAGCTGAAATGAAGCCAATAAGCACTCTTCAGTGCAGTCATTCAGCCAACTGTGAATACATATAACTCTAGTATCAAATAGCATTATATTTACTTTGAAAGAGATCAGAATATAAAATTAAATTTATGGCAGTGTATTATGCTTCACATTTAGGTGAAGAAATAGACCTAAGTGGGTCAGTAACTCAAATTACATTAAAGGGAAAAAAAAGTATCAATGAGGTTGAATTATTCAACCTTTCTCCATGGTATATACATTTATTTTTGGATATTTGCAGACATACAACATGTGATCTCTCTCCTCCCGTTTTTTTAGTATTCTTCTGAACACAACAAAAGAGGAAAATAATAAGATAGTATTTCTCCATAATTCTGATTTTTTTAAAAACCAGATGGGAATAGAATAATCAGAACAAAGCTCAACTTCCTAGCAATTATAGAAAATAGGAAGTTAATTTTAATCTTTTTTCTACAATGGAACAAAAGTATTTTTAAATAAATGCCAATTAAATTAAATAATTCTTAGAAATTGAGGTGTCATCCCACTTCTGTTTTTCAGAACATAGCCATAAAATTATAAGTAAATTGAAGGGCCATTAACCACATTCTTAAATCACTTTGAACTCTTCTGTTTATGAATAATTGAATTATTCACTTGTACTGTTAATCTCTATCACCTCCAAATTCTTCAAGTTTATTTAGCCCAGTAGTAATCTTCTGACGGAATATATATTGTGACAGATGTTGGAATGCTGCTGAAAATAGCAATTTTCTCTTCCAGCCAACCCACATTCTGCTTATACAGTACTCCATTATGTCATAAGCTCAGTTTTCTTTTCTCGTTGTCTGCTCTGCTCATGGAATGAAGAAACACATGCCGTAACTAAACATAAACAAACAAATGTAGTGTCTACCTGGTGAGCCCCTAGGCACCAGCCCCTGCCCTGGAGTTGCCATTTCTTTATTACTGCTTCTGCCCATTCACTGGCGCTCTCTTTTAGACCCAATCCACAATGGCCCATTTTTCTTCATTCATTGCCCTATCAGGTAGAGGGCAGTGGAATTGGGAAAAGCAACCAGGGACTGCAGCAGAGCCCCTTGTACTGGAACTTGACAGAGGATTCCCTGAATAACTGTGGGTCTTGAAAATGGCCAGCAATGCCAATCCTGAGTAGATGTACAAGTCTTTTTGGCTTTGCCCAAAAGGATGGTGATATCCATGACACTGACAATTTGGAGAACTTTTAATTTTGGATGTGGTGGATGAATGCTTAGTTACAGTTTTCAATTTGGATCTTTTTTCCTCTTCCTTGCACAGTGTTTGCACCTGAACACAATGATTAATTATCTAAGCCAAGGGTGTCAAACTCGAGGCACACATGCGTCACGTGCTGGCCCCGCCCCTGCCCGGTTTAGCAAAGGGGGGAAAAGTCTCGATACATCACATGATGCTGCCATGATGACCCAAGTTTGACACCCCTGATCTAAGCAAAAAGACACCTTGAAGTGTTCAAATTATCTTTCCGGGATTTCTTTCTGACAATGACTTAATTATACTGTATATATCTTGAAATCAAATCAACAAACCTGATTGAACAAGGGATGGATATACCAGGCTCCTAGAATTAACCAAGGTAGGGAAAGCATGCAGACGATGGCTTCTAGAATTCTTTTCAACCTTGAAACTCTGCCTCACTGGGAAGGGGAAGAGGGGTCTTAGAATGGAGGAGTTAACTACATTTCAAACAACTAGCCAACTGCCTCTTAAAAAATGGGGTTTTTTTTCCTTGAATTTCTCTCTTCCCAGCCCAACCAGATTTGCCCATTTTTAATCAATGTTTCTATTCTCCCCCAACACCAAATTTGCTTCCATTCTGTTTGGAGTTATTGTTCTGTTCTGTTTTCGGAGAGTTATCCTGTTGAGGGAAGCCCAAGACCCTTCACAGAATTTCTGTCACACATTTGTTTGGGTTGGAAAGAATAATCCATAATGCTTGCGGAAGATGGCTATTTACTTATAATTAAAGAACAATTTGTCTCCAAAGATGCAGATTGAACTAGGAATTTGTGACCTTTCCTGCCAATGAAGGCAGACTATGAACAATAATCCATTTTTTGGCTTCCTGTCTTTTCTTCAGGCAATTTCTTTAAAAAAAAGAGAGAGAGAAAATGTGTCTGCTTCTTGAATAACATTGTGGTTATTTTGTTATCAAGAACCATAATATCTTGCAGTTTTGCTTATTAGTTTCTAAGCCTTTTTAGATTTAAAACACTTCAGAAAAAAGTGTAAAATCTTAACACAGAATATAGAAATGTAATAAATTTACAATTCTCCTTCAATAACCCAGAAAAGATAACATTTATGTTTTAATTGCATGTTTTAAAATCACTGCATTCTTGTGCATTAATAACCAGCAAGGGAAGGAGAAAGGAAGCAACATGAAAACTGGTACAATAAATGCAGGGTGGTCTGTAAAAACAACTTTGGAAGTAAAACATAGAAAGACTGACTGATCATCAGAATAATATTGGGTCTGTTAATGATGCTATTATGCAACGAGGTTTAAGAACTCTGTGTAATAATGCTTAAGACAATATTGCACTACTTACAGCATATAGTTCTATCTAAAGTGGAAAAAAGAAATATTTAATTTATATTTAAAGGAAATAAAAAATAGTAATGTAATATTTCAAACACAATTATCCAATCCTATTATGTTTTATCCATTATTTCCATTCATAAAATATAGTTGGGACATTTTGATTTAATTTCAAGCAAATTTCATTCCATGAGAGTTGAGAACTTTTAGTCATTAATGGCCATATTACTTTTCAGCAGATAAGTATTTTTGATATCATGTATAAATTTGTCTCAGATTTCATTAAAAATACTATGGTCTTATATGGATAAATATAAGTAACATCAGTTTCCATCTTATAATTCAATTCAAGACTCAGTAGTACTAAAATTTATTTCAAATTCTACAACCCTGTAATACTTTCAAACTGCACGTGACCTTGGTTTAAAAACTTATTTTAGAATACTGATTTTGAGAAGAGGAAAAGGAGGGAGGAGCCTGGATATGAACATGTGAACGATAACTATGGAGAACAGTAAAATTAATGCCAGAATCCAAGACAGGTGAATTTCAGTGCCCTGATATCTGGAATTCAACTTCATGTTCATTGCAATTGACCCACAAAGACTCCAATACTGTTTTAAATTAATCCCTACAACTAGGTGGGCCAGAACCATGTAGAATATGGATTTCACAATGGAATGCAACACAATTTGGGCTGGGCAGATTCCCAGACTCACCTGCACCACTCTTGCAGTAAGCAGTGCTCACTGAAACCATCAATCTTCTCACTGGGACTGCAATATGTAACATGCATTAAATTATCTTTCTCAATAATTGAATTGTTATATCCTTAAAGATATGGCAAAATGCCAATAGGAAAACTTGGTCAACAAAGGCTACTCCAACCAGCCTTTTAAATTTCATTATTTTTAAAAAGGAATCATACCAACAACAATAATAATAAAGATGTGTTATCTGTATTCATCAGGAATTTTGATTCCAATATACATAAATAATATTCACATATTTTATATATCCTGCCAGAAAAAAATTATGCTCAAGTCTTTTTCTTTAACAGAAGTGGGGAGCTCTTTGAAAGATCCATTTTTAAGTTTTGAAAAAGCTATTTTTATCCCAAAGTGTTGTCTGTGATATCTACCATAGTAGTGACAAAAATGTATTGCAAAATAAATTTTACTTTCAAATTCATTTTGATGTGTTCTGTGTTGCCTTGCGTGATATTGTTTCTAGATACTTGAAGGTCAAACAACCAGATTTCAGATTTTCAAAGACAGATAGGTGTGAAGGCTGAAAAACTCCTCTGCAAACTCCAGCTTTTACAAAAAAATCCCTAAAGAAGCACCATTATACCCAGGTGAGTCTTAATCACAGGAATTAAAATTGGTAAAGAATGTCTCTTTACAGGATTATTCTATACTTTTTGAATACTGTACAAATAAAAAGAGTGAGATCCTTGGGAAACTCCAGGATTCATAGACAAATGTTAGTTATTGCAACTTAGTTGAAAGAAATCTTGGCCAAATGATAAACATCACTGGGCAATTTTGTCATGATGTATGCAAAAAACAACTCTGCACTGAATGAAGATTTCCATATCCTAAAGTGACAGATTTCCTAATCCATTTACTCATGAACAGCAACAAATGGTCGATCCACAGCATTGTTGATAATAAAAAGAGGCAAGGGTCTCAGAGGCACTGGGAATGGTTGCCAGTCTGAACAGACTGAAGAAGATGTTTAGAAATTTCAAAATAGCAGTCAAAGAACTTGAAATCTGGGTGCTATTAGTGAACTTTTGTTGCCTTGCATTGCTTTGCTCATGCCACCAAGTTGGGGGAAGGGGGGGAAGCAAATGACAAACTATCAGGAATCCGCATTATTTGGGTAGGACAATGTTTACTACAACGGTCAATCTCAATAGTTGCAGCTGTTCCTGTGGCTGGGATATTAATTCAGCCTTTCAATCCTTCAAAATCATGCGCCACTTTTTCTGTTGCAAATATACAAGGTCTTTTTCTGCCATATACTGCACAAATTGTTTTGGTCATATAAAATGGAATTTTTGAATTATCTACATGCGGAAGAGTGCAGTACTTCTCTCATCATTCTGAAGGTCTTATTTAAACACACTAAGTCTTTTCTCAAGCCTGAAATCTCAAGTGGTCCATGTAAACAAGACACAGCTAATGTAGATTGTTCTGTCCTTTTCCTGGAATAGTTTTTATCGATATGCATTATTTCCTGAAAGTGTTGTATTGGCTAGATGTAAAACTGGCAGGGGGTGAGCTTCTGTGTTAAAAACCCAGTGATCCAAAGGTAAGAGATCATCATTGGAGAAGAGCAGATATAAATACCTATAAAGTAAGAGAAACAAGATCTGTCACTATACAAGATACACAAAAGTTACCATTGAGACTACATCGAAGACTGCATGACCTGAGGGTCTGCTTGTGCAACAGGGCTATTTTCTGTTTGCCTTCACTATCTCCCTCTATCAGCCATCTGAGAAGAGAGGAGACATATGTGCAGGGGGCCAAATCAAGAAAATTCTGTTGATGGCATCAGGACACATTCCACTGTTGACTGCTCAAACCCATTAACTACAGAGTATAAAATAATGCATATCGTCTAATTAGATACAAGTATTATAATTAAAATTTTCCCTTTGAATAAGATGCCTTATCACTCATGTATTGTAAGTGTACTAAATTTAGCACTAATTGCTACTGATGAAGATTTAAAGCATTTCTAATAGTACAGTAAGTTCTAAACAATCATGATCCACACTACCAAAAAGGCTCTTCATTTATAATGAACATCTACAATCTGTCAATGAGATCCCATTCTTGTGTCAGTTTGTAAACTCTTTGTTGGTGGAGCCAAGCTTTTTCTTCAATTCTCCTGTTCTGCAACATACTAAAATCCACATAACGTGTCAAGAATTTCTAAATTCTGCACACTTGCACAATTTCCCCTTCACCCTCTTGGGGCACAATTGCAATATCTGTGTATTCACTATATTCCTCTAGGCAATTTCAATGTGTGATAATATGAGATAGAGTCACAGAAATTACAGAGGATAAAGGGCATCCTTGTGTAAGTGTTGCAGAATAGATTATAATTCCTTTTAGTTGAGAAGGAGAAAAAGTAAAAAATAAAAAGGAGACTGTAGACATATGCATTGGCAACCTGGTGGGATAAAATCTCCAGCAGTGATAATATCCAACAGTTTATTGCCATTTAATGCAGCCATGTGTTTATTATGTATTTTATAAAATATTCTATTTTCTATAATATTTATGTTAATATGTAACTGCTGAATATTTCTTCTAAGAACCTCAATTTCCAAGATTGCTGAAACAAATCTACTTACTTTAGAGTTTCAGCAAGAAAGAAGCTTTGCTGTACATCATCATATGTAGGAGCTGAGGAGTAGACATCCTTGACCCCGGAAAATCCACCACTCACTCGGCAGTACTTATCAATGGCCTTTAAGTGGAATAAACAGAATGAATGCTTTATTAGCCAGAAATTCAAAATTCAATGTAGTTGACACAGATTCAAATAATATAGATATTATATACTTAGAAATGAAAGGAGGGTAATAGTATAATTTACAATGGTTGAGATATCTTGTAATCATGTGATCACAATTTGTAATCTTCGCAGCTAAAAGCAGCCAATTGGGGGAGCCAGATTTGCTTAACAATCTTGTGATACACTCAACAACCATGCTTAATGTTCAGTCACTTAATGTTGGTGATAAATATGGAAATATGGTCATAAAATTGGGTTCTGTTACGTGATGACTTGTTTTACTATTGTATCACTTAAGCAACCAAAATTCATAAGCTACCTGTGTCTGTAAAGCAGTAGCATCCTGAACACAAGTTTCAAATTTTGTACAGGGCTATTTTTGTATTTCAGATTTGTATGATTGAATCTTTACATGAGACAACTAATAACTCTAGAAATAAATTAAATAAAATAATTTTTACTATTTGTCCAGCAACAGAATAACTCTGAAAACAGAACAGAACTGAGATTAAATTTTGTATGTAGGGAGAAGGATGAAAATGAGAAAAATCTGAAAATAGCCAAATCCAGGTATGAGAAAAATAATCCAAGAAAAAAAAATCCCCCAATGCATGCCCTGGAATGTTGACTACGCTTTCATTCCCAGTCTCCTCCCTCTTTCATTGGTGGGCCCAGAGCAGAGCTATTATAAAAGAGGTTGTAATTGGGAGGAAATCCAGGTGTTATGCCCTGCTTCCTTCCCTGATTATTTTGTATTTTTCAAAATGTCTTGAAGCATTTCACTTCCAAAATTATTAGACTGAAGATTAACTGGAATTTAAAACAGCCCTTTTATAAACAGAGAAGCTTCTTCAATAATAAGATCCAAAGTCCCTCTATTACAGTGTTTCTCAACCATGGTAACTTGAAGAGATGTGGATTTCAACTCCCAAAATTTCCCAGCCAGCATGTTCTGTTAGAATGCATTGAGGTTATCTCAATATTCCTTTCTAGAAAGTTTCAAAATACATGCAAACTCTTTTTCTACAAAGCAGCCTCTATTTGGCACACTACTTCTGATTGTGAGGGAAATTTGATACTGGCTGTCCTTCTTGGAAAAGACTTGAAGCACTCTTTTCTTGTGGTGCAGCTGCTAAGTTACATCGTGAAAAACCTCCATGAAAAAAAATCTAATTTTTAATTAGATTTTCATTTCAATGCTTATTTTATGATTGAATGCATTATTGTAAGGCAGAGTTTAAATATTTTTTTAAAATCAAAATGTAAGATAAAAATATTCTGTAGGCAATATTAGAAACTGGAAATTGAAGTCTTTTTCCCCAATATTCTCAGTCATCAGATTTTTTTTAAAGCCTTTTTTCCTTAGGTCTCCACAAGCAAAGAAGGAACCATCTGGGGAAAAAAATGAGCATCACATTTTCAATTTCTTACTATGCACAATATGAAGGTTGGCAGGTAAACTGTGAGAGGTTTTTTTAGAAGGCTAGTTAATACTTACCTGTGCTGCCTCCCAGCCCCACTGTCTGTACTTAGGATCATGTGTGAATCGCCACATATACCAGTATGTCTCAATCACCTCCGGTCTTAATATGTAGTATTTTTCATTTTGCCGCACTGCTACTGCCTCTAAACCTCCATCAAATTTGAAAGCTTCAGGCCCCAGTTTTAAAGCTGCAAAGGAAAATGAAGAAAATTAATGCAGCAACTTCTTATATAACTTCTAAGTTCAACAATTCTACTGTAAAAGAAACATTAATATATGTTTTAATGGTCCCAGAAATAGTTATGATGGTTCTTATGAATCTAATCAGGTCTGTAACAGCTTGATAAAAATCTAAATTCATTTCACAATTTTAAGCATATGTATGTTTGTAGAATATCTAAGAAGTATTTAACATACTCTAAGATTCATATCTTAGGGAACAGTAAGTGAACACAGAACTCACTGCTGTTTTATATTTATATATTGTCTATTTGCTGGCCACAACCTTGAAAAAAATTGGCACTATGTAAAAAAAAGCTATTACGTCTACATAACTTTTATGGAGAAGTGAGCAGCACATTAGTTATTCCCAAAATATATCAGTTTCACTATATGAAACTCCTTTCAAACTCTGAAATTTGGGCTCACTAAGTGGAGCCCTAAATATCCCCCTCTTCTCTCCTAAAAAAGCAAAATCTTACCTTAGCAGTCTGGTTTGGAGAGGCCAACCTCATTTTTCTCACCTTCTCTGCACAGAATGTAACTGCTAAAGGAGATACTGCAACTTCTCCTTTTTGAAATCTTGGGAAGTGAAATACAGGTTCCACTGTCTCTCTTCATTAGCATATTTTCCTGGCAATTTCATGATTTAACTCCCACAAGGAGATGTCACAGTATCAAAGCTAGCAACAATCTTTTCACCTTTGAAAGAGCTAGGGGGGTTGGGAATGAGGGCAAAGGCCAGGAAGCTAGGTAGATCCTTACTATTGCTTACTATCATATTGTTGGGGCAATGTCTACTATCTCATCCTAAAGTCAGGCTTTTGCTCCTGGTGAAATTGTGGATTTAACAACACATCCTGGGGGCCTGTTGTTTTAATGATAGTTAAAACGATCATTTAGTTTTACTGACAGAGACAGACAAGACAGTCATAGTGAACCTGTTGGATAAAAATAGCTATGTGCCATCTTGGTCAATCACACCCCATCCATTCCACAGGCAAAACCATCTCAATTAATTCAACTACAAACCTTACGATCAAAGCCCATTATTACTATAAATATCACTACTTTCAGCATACCTTTTGATTACTATACTGCATATTATACTGTCAATTATACTCCCTCTGATCTATGCAACTTGCCCTGTGTGTTCTTTAAAATGACCCAGTATGGATTTGAACCCAGAACTTTCTTCCAACAAAATTTTCCAGTTCCTTTTGAACTATAGGCTTTTCTGCTTACCCAAATAGCTTCTGTAGGAAACAGAACACCTACACGAAATAGTAATGCAACTCCATCATTCACTTTTGATGCAAGATGTAAGATACAGCTTACATATTTTTACTTTTATCTAACCTGACAAATCCATTTTATTTTCAGATGGAGCAGAAAATAAGTCTTTTATGGTTAATTAAATATCATCTACATTTATGTAAGATTTTTGTGCAAATAAATTTGTTAAATTTATGTCAAAATATTTTTTGAAAAATATAAGTCATATATAGATTATATGTATCCTAATGCAAATAAAAACATTGTCAGAAAATTTATCTTACTTTATCTTACCTTCAGGAAGCTTATCTTGCAAAAGACATCTCCCCCCCCCCAAAAAAAGGGAAATTGGATGATATCTCTAGTGTTTATTAAGAGATTACTTGGTCACAGAGTTTGAGTTTGCTACTAAGCTGTGTAAAATGGTACTTCATTGCAAAGCCTATATGTTGGGCTACTGCAGTAAGCAAACAGATTACTAAGATTTACACTCTATTTTCTTCCTGTGTGAGGCTGTGAAAAACAGGCAGAAGATGAGTTCAGTGAATGCAAGAAGACGCAGCATGACCTAGGGCCGGGATGGTGAACCTATGGCATTCGTGCCACAGGTGGCACGTGGAGCCATTTGTCAGGGCACTCGAGGTCAGTGATGGCGAACCTTTTTTGGCTCACGTGCCAAAAGAGGGGGGAGCGGAACTTTAGTGTTTTTGGGGGGTCATTTTTCACCCTCCCCAGGTTCCAGAGGCTTTATAGGAGCCCAGGGAGATGAAAACAGCCCCCTGCCCCCCCAAGGCACTCTGGAGGCTTCAGGAGCTTCCCTGAAGCCTCTGGAGTGCAAAAAACTAGCAATACGGGCAAACCGGAAGTTCGGGAATGGACTTCCGGTTTGCTCGTAGGGTCTTTTTTCGTCCTCTGGAGCCCTCCTGAAGGCTTTGGAGGACTAAAACCGGCCCTATAAGCAAACCAGAAGTCCGTTCCCAAACCTCCGGTTTGCCCAAAGGGCCATTTTTTTGCGCTCCGGAGGGAAGCTCCTGAAGCCAACAGAGGGCTTCGGGGGAGGGAGGAGGCTGTTTTCGCCCTTGCCAGGCTCCTCTAAAGCCTCTGGAGCCTGGGAAGAGCGAAAAAAGCATGCAAAAAAATGGGTGGCAGCACCTGTCATGCGCGCATGCACGATGGGGGATCGTGCATTGCATTATGGGTGTGGCACACCCGCACACGACTCCCCCCTGCGCTCCCCACTCTTTTGGCAGGTGAGCCAAAAAAGGTTCACCATCACTGACCTAGAGAAATGATCTGAAATTAATAGGAAGAAATTTCCTACTATTCTGACTTCTCCTGTTACATGGAATTATTGCTGTTTAAACTCACAGCATCTGTTAGTGTTCTCACAGTTAGTTGAAAAGAGAAATGGTGCCAGGTTTTATGATGGGTTATGCGGGATGAGAATTATATTCAATACATCCAGCAACATATTCTTTATTTAAACAAAAATACCTGATTTAGGAGCAAGCCTCCTCTTCACAGAATTCAATTGTACCTTATAGCAACTACAAAGGCAAGTCTCAGGAAAACAAATTTAAAACCTAAGAGAGGCAAGGATACTTACTTGTCCTGTCATAGGATTCATGACATGTATGTGCAATTTCTGCTCCAAGTTGTAGGTAATGTCCAGCCTTCTCATCTCGGGAACCATCAGCTCCAAGGGCAAACATGCCCCCAGCAAAGCATGTGAGATGCCCCATCTTTCTCTCAAGGTGCCCATTTTTCCATTCCCCAATAAAAGTTAGGCCCCCATTCGACTTTCTGATAAGATGCTTCTCTATGGCCTGCAGTGGAATACATAAGTTTAATTACCATGACAGGTCAAAACATTTTTTCATTCTCTCTTAATATTTCTCCTCCAAGACACTAGATCTCATGAAATTACAGAACAGAACAAGAACTGTATAGTTACTCTATTTCCCCCCACCCCTCCATTAAAAGAGATGTGGGGAAAGAAAAAGAAAATGTAAACCACTTTCACAGAAGAGTTAAGCACTGAGCTCCTTTTATACTTTCCACATGGAAAAGTGATGACCACTATTTAGGAAATGTTACCCTTATTCCTCCAATCCTTGCTTCACTTTTTCTATTAGTGACATTTTTTGAAGCAAGTGTGTGAGCACTGTGTGTTTAAGGTCAATTGGAAATATTTTGGACACAGCTTTTCTTTATGTCATTAATAACTAAGATGGCAACAGATTGAATAATTCACTTAGATCAGGCAGTTCATACCTTGGCCTAATTTCCCTAGTTCTCTGAATCTTTGTTTTGCCAAGGACAAACTTTTGTACCATTAGTGGATTCTTATGCAATTAAAGTGAACCTCAGTTGTATTATAGCACTTTAGTCAATGGCCAAAGAGAAATCTGATTGTTTCCATTTTTCCTCAAATTTCTGAAAAGGCATGTGTTTTGTATCAATTTAGCAAGACTCCTGGCTTTCTCACATTGTTAATAAAAGCACAAATTACTATCAAACTGTCTTTTCTTCCTTGGATATGACCAAACATTCTATAAAATAAACATTGACACATTTTCTGTTATTAGGTCCCTTGAGTAAGTGAGAAGATAAAGCAAACAAGAGATTTTGATTTACACAAAGAAACAAACACAAAAAGTACCTCCCCTTTTTTTTTTTTTTTTTTTTTTAAATAAAATATTTTATTCAATTTTCACATTCCATTTGCAATCATTTATATACAGGGTATTTACTATAAGAAAAGAAAAAAAAAAAGAAAAGAAAAAAGGGAATAAAACGAACAAGTAAAAAAGAAACACAACTCATCATTCACAACCCCACCTGACACTTCCATCCTCCATACACCCCATCTACCCCCTCCAACTTTCCTTTCTCCCTCTAACACTCCCCTCCTACTTCCCTTTCCCCTCAAACCTTCCTTCTCCCCTTACTCCCCAGACACCCTCCTTACATTCCCCTTACTCCTTACATTCCCCTTACTCCTTCCTACTCCTCCCTCTTCCTTCCCTCTACCTCCCTCCTTGGTGTATGCCTTTATTCGAATGTTGTTTGATCTGATAAAAGTAAAATGAACCAAGGAAAAAAAATAATAATAATAATAATAAAAAAAAAGAACCACCGTATATAAATACATTCTTGTTCTTGTTAAGACTATGTTAACACCCCCCCACCCCACCCCCCACAATCCCCATCCCTAATCCTCCCGACTTCCCAGGGCCCACACCTGGCATTACCTTCTATCTAAAATATCTTGTATACATATGAATTAAAAAAATAAAAGTAATATATAAATAAAAAAAAAAAAAAAAAAAAAAAGAAAAGAACCCAAAGAAAAAAAAAAAAGGAAAAAATAAATGAGAAAAGAGAAAAAAGAAAAAAAGAAACCACTCTTTGTGTTGATCTCAGCCCCCCATCTTTATCTATGCTTAAATAATATAAATCATTCTATCTATATTTTATTCTCATCTCTTACTTCTTTGCTATTTACCCCGACCTTCTGTAGGCTCTCCCGTTCCCTTCCTAAACCTCATGACCCCTTCCAATAAGATTTAAGCAACGTGGTTCATGCCATATATTCAAATATAACTTTACAGACAAGTAATCAAACTTTCCCTTCTAGTAAAATTTAAACAGCGTAAATGATCTTTCTTTACCCCTTTTTCAAACAGTAATTCAAAATAATCTAACCAGATTTCCCCTTCTTAGTAAAGTTAAGCAGCGTAGATCAGATATTACTTTACACAGGAATCAATTTCTATCTTAAGATAATTCCAACCGACTTCCCCTTCTAATAGGATTTAAAAAACTTAGTTCATTCCACATGTATTTTACCCTCATCCCCCACTTGTCTGATATTTACCACTATCAAATTTATACTACCATTTGTTTAAAATATAACTCAGAGCGATTTGTAGCATGAATCATTCCACATATTCCAATAATACTTTCAGCAAGAATCAGTTAACCTTCTATTTTAAGGTAGTCGCTTCTAACAAAGTTTAAACAACATAAATCATTCCGCATTCTTTTTACAGTTATCTTAAAATAATCCCAAGCGGCTTCCTGTTCTAATAAGCTTTAAACAACGTAAATTTTGCCCTCTTCCCTTGCTTGTCTGATATTTACCACAAATAACGTAGTTCATTCCACATGCATTTTACCCTCATCTCTTGCTTGTCTAATATTTACCACTATCAAATTTATACTAACGTTTATTTGAAAAGTAACTCAGAACTATTACAACCAACTTTCCCTTCAAATAAAAGTTAAATAGCATGGATCATATTCAAATAATACTTTCAGCAAGAGTCAGTTAACCTTCTATTTTAAAATAGTCCCATCTAACAAAGTTTAAACAACATAGATCATTCCGCATTCTTTTAACCACTATCAAATTTATGCTAACGTACTTTAGAATCTAGCTCAAAGTAGTTTCACCCAGCTTTCCCTTCTGATAAAAATTAGTCCACTTTTTCTACCGGAGAGAGGTCTCAAACCCCCATTCAGTCCTCAACTTTAGGAAGTCTTTTGAAGTATCTAAATTCTCGATCTGCGTTCTTCTGCTTCTCCGAGGGAGGAGGGGCTGCCCCCTCCATCTTGCAGCCGCATGGCCAGCCGTTTGCTTTCTCCTTCCGCTTGTCTCTCCTCTCTTCCAAGCGCGTTAGGAAGTCCCGCCTTCAGAATCCTAGAATAGAAATCTTGAGCCTCCGAAACAGAGTTAAGACGAAATCTTTGATTCTCAAATGTAACCGTGATGCCGGCAGGGGCCTCCCATCTGTATCGAATCTGTTGACTCCTAAGCTCTTTAGTTAAAAAAGTATATTCCCTTCTTGCTTTCAACATGTGGAAAGGTATATCTTTGAAGACAATCACGTCTTGGTCATCAACTCGGAGACTGTTATTATAAAACTTTTGCACAATCGCGTTTCTAGATTCTTTTGTAGAGAAATGTATAATTATGTCCCTTGGGAGCTGTCGCTGTTCCACTATCAATGAGTTTTGGCGATAGATTTTCCGAATCTGCCAATCAAAGTTAAGTCCCGGGCTTCCCAGCGCATGGCTGAAGGCTTCAGCAAAGGTCTGTTTCAAATTCTCTTGTTCCTTTTCACGGAATCCTCTGACTCTTATTGAAAATGCCTTCCTATCAAAATTTAGCATCATAAGCTGTTCTTCGTTATTTCTAATTTTTTCTTGTAAAATTTGAATATTGGTAGTCAAATTAAAATTAGCCTTCTCCAGACTTTCCAATTTGTTCTCTATTTCAGCAGAGTAATCTGACAGGGCAGACACGGCTGCAAACGTATTCGCCTTCATTTGATTAACTTTAGATTTTAGATCATCATAAAGTTGCAATACAAATTCCTTAAGTTCTTGCTTAAAGGCATTAAAGATTTTAAAGAGATATTCCTGTGTTAAAACTTCTCCAGTAGAGGGCGTAGGAGACAAAGGCTGTGTTTCCAATAAAAATTCTTTACATTCTTTAGACACATTTGTAGCAAGACGCTTCTTTGACTTGGGTGGCATAATAGATAAGCAAGTAAGCAGAGCTTCGCTCCCCTCTATTTCCAAAGAAGAAGAGTTTATTTTGTTAAGGAGCGGTCTGCAAGAAGATAACACCGGCTGAGTACATCAATCATCCACGGAGAGAAATCGCCATTTTAAGGTCTGTTTAGACAAAGAAGTCTCTAAGACGAATGGTGCTGGTATTTACGATAGTAATGAAAGCATAAATCTCACAGGGGTGGGACCCGCCCGTATCAATTCTAGCTTGAGAAAACTTTATTTTGTCCTGGGGGGGGCTAGCCTGTCTGGGGCTGCCAAAAAAAAAAAGGCAGCTGAGAAGAAATGGCTGGAGATAAACGCTCCGCTTCGGCTGGATCTAATCTCTTTCCACAGCCAAAAAAGAAAAAAGGCTGTGGCTTACGATTAGACCCTAGCCTACGGAGCTATCCTCCCTGCCCCTTTCTTAGCCAAAAAGGGGTGCTATCTATGATCTTAATTAGATATACAGACCAGATCTCTGAGGAGCTCGGTGGAGCCCTCCTCGGCAACAGGCCACGCCCCCAGGAAGTCTAAAAAAAAAAGTACCTCCCCTTGAGTTCATTAACTGAAAAGATCATGGGTAGACATAAATTTTGTAGTTTTGTTTACTGTTTGTTGGAAGGTAAGAACCTCCATGATACCTCTGCTAGCCAAGCTAGACTTCAATCTCAATCACTCCTGATCCTCCAGCAACCTCAAAATAAAGATACAATGTAGCCACTTAAACTTTTCCACCCACATTGACACTTGGGCTGCAATTGATTAAGCATGGCCCTTCAGAAAAATCATTGGCAAAATAATCATGAAACAAAATCCCCTCAAGATAAAAAAAATATTTTATTACAACATACTCCTCAGGGATCAGACCCCTAACCTAAAACTCTAATGTCACACCCCTCATAAAATTCCACACCAAAAAGATCAGCACACCCACATGGGCAAGAGACTTTGCTCTCTGGGCATCCCTACATTACGAACACCTCACTTTGTACATCTAATGCACAATCAGTCATTATTACTATAAATACTACTATTCTCTGTGTTCTGATCTTGTGGCTACCTTCATCAGCTGATTTATACATTGACTTTGCTATCAAATAAACTGCCTCCACCTCACATAGGCATCCTGTGCTCATTTACCTGGCCACAGAACAGAGCAGATTTTCTTCTAACACGTTCACCTCAGCAACATGGAAATCATCCAAACTGCTCTTTTAATTTGGATGAGGAACTATCATATCTTCATTTTCTTCCTAAAGAGTACAGGGATATGTGTGCAAATGAAGACCAACTGCCTTCTTGGAAGATAAAGTAAAGGAGGTACAAACCCATTGTTCTTAATTATGGAAGATGTGGAATTCTCAGAATGGACTCATATATGAGAATAGTGAACCGAACTACAAAGACTTTCAGAATTTAAAAGAAAGTCAGAGAGCAAGTGATTTCTGCAGGCAATCTCTTGTTTGCCTAAGCAAAGTTCCTCCATTAGACCCAGAGCACAGAGACTGGAGAGGAAGAGATTTCAAGAAAGTAAACTGTTTGGTCTTATACACATCAAAGCAATGAGATCACAATAGCTGTGGGGAAAGTTCAGGCAAAGGAGCAGCTGCCTGTAGTTATTCTCTTTATTCTTTTGCATTATATGTGATGTATATGCACATTTCAGGTTATATGTGATTATACATTATATATTACATTATATGTGATGTATATGCACATTTGGGTTTCAGGAATTTTCACATGAGTCCAGGTAAGAATGTTCAGATAAAACTACAAAGAAGGGAAAGCAATAAAGTTTTTATTGTAGAAGTAAATTATAGACTATGAAGCCAGATAGAAGATCTAGATGTGGAACCACATTGAAAAACTTTCAGGGATAAGAGCTATAGTAATGATGGGAATCTTTCATTGCTTGGACATCTGATGGATGGATAGCCAAGACAGTAAGGCCTCAAACATTACTCAATGATCTTACTGCCTGCTTGTTCCAAAGTGCAAAAGATGAAAACAAAAAAAAATGGCGCTCTGGAGCTGATCTTAAAAGAGAACAGCAAGCTGGTAGAACAGGTAAATGGAGTGAGAACCATGGGAAGAAGTAATCACATTATCTTGGAGTTCAAGAACTGCAGAAAGGTTTTTGATTAAGAGTTAAAACTGACAAATAGAGAAAACAGTTAATGATTAAGGAGGTATATCAGCTAAAGCTCTCACACCCACTATCAATAAAGAAAAATACATTTGCTCAGTGATATACACAGATCATGCAGATTTTCATACCTCACTTTCAAGGAGAAAAATTACTTGTTAGAGGATAAAAATGTTATTACTTCTAGAAAGTATATTATGTAAGGATGACAGAGACAACGATATGGGAGTCAACTTATATAAGAAGAATCTAAATAAGGCTTGCTTCATACCAGAAAAAAAGAACATAGCAGATTAAAGCCACCATTAAAAGACAAAAGAAATAAATCTGAACAGTTTCATAAAAACAAACAAGATCAATAAACATTGGAAGAATTAAATAAATTGAAACATCATTTAGATTTAGTGGAAACAGAAGAACTCCAAAAGAAGACCAAGTGTACCAAACAAAATTATTTTCAAAATAAAAGTAAACCAGGGAAGCATATCAAATTAGGAAAAAGAAAGTAAAAAGGAGGATAACAGCAATAAATATATTAAATAAATATAATAAGCTAATAGATATATGGTCAGAAATAACAGCAGAACTTGCAAATTTTAGGAACAAGTCGTTTAGAAGAGAGAGAGGGAGAGAGAGTATTCGGATCTTAAAAATTTACTTAAAATAAGAAATTTTAAGCAAATTACTAACAATTCAAGATATGAAAAAACAATAAAGAAAATTAAAATTAATAAAGCTCTGTATGGTAAATAATTAAAATAACAAGCAGAACTACTGCTAAAGGCAATGAATAAAATTGAAATAACAAAAACAATTTCAAAGACTCGGGAAAGGGCATTGGTACTTACCTGATACACCTCTACTAATAGAGTGGAGATAGCATCCACTTATGGGTTAACCCTGTCTGTTCTCCTATTGGACTGAGTCTGATTAATAATTAATTAGCCACCTATATAACCCGTCTGTGAGTGACTCCACTCAGCTTTGCGACGAAGAACAAATATACAGACTCCACGTGTTATCCAACCTTCAAGTTTAGTAAAACCATGTAAGGCAAAAAACAACAAGAAATATCACAAGCACAAATAAGGCAACGAACCACAACTCAGGTTCCCAGGTAAGCACGGAAAAACAGTCTCCATACCGTGTGGGGCTGGATGCTATCTCCATTCTATTAGAAGAGGCGCATCAGGTAAGTACCAACGCCCTTTCTCAATAGAGCTGGAGATAGCATTCACTTATGGGACGTACCCAAGCTAGTCTACGTAGGGAGGGAAGAGACTGTTGGGCTACCTGTTGTTATGGAATGCTTGCAGAACCCTGCAGCCAAAGCGAATTTGTCCAGTTTATAATTCTGAACAAAGGGCGAGGGGGTCACCCATGCCGCCACCCTGCAAATCTCCCCCAGGGAGGCCTGGGTATTTCACGCTGCAGAAGTGGCCGAGCTCCTGGTGGAATGGTCCGTAATCCCCTGTGGGACCGGCACCCCGTTGGAGAAATAGGCCCTGGCGATACATTTCCTAACCCATCTGCCTATGGTAGTGATCGAAACCCTCTGTCACAGGGAAGAAGTCTGGAAAGAAACAAAGAGACGTTCCATCTTTCTCAAATCCGATGTCCTCCAAATATAGGTTGGAAGGGCCCGCCGGACATCCAGCTTGTGCCACTGCTCCTCTAAGGGTCTTGAAGGTGAGGGACAAAAATCAGGTAATACAATTTCCTGTGTCCGATGGAACCACGAATTGACCTTAGGTTGGATTGAGGGTCAAGACTGAGGACCACCCTATCATCATAAAAGGTACACAAACCTTAGTGCCTGAAACTCTGATATCCTCCATGCAGATGTGATGGCAATTAAGAAAGCGACCTTCAGGGAAAGGAACTGTAGAGAAATAGCACCTATGGGCTCAAACGGGTCTTTCGTGAGGGAGGTGAGGACCATAGACAAGTCCCATGTGGGATATTTGTGTACGTATAGGTGGCCTTAAATTAGAAGCCCCTTTCAAAAATCTCCTAACCGCCGGGTGTTGAGATAACAATTGGCCCCCTCCCCAGGACAGCATAGTTGACAAGGCCGCTACCTGTCGTCTAAGGGTATTGGGCGATAAACCCTTTTCCAGCCCATCCTGGAGGAACTCCAGGACTTGAGGAACCGAGGCCGAAACCGACGTTATCCTATTAGAACACCATTCACAAAACACCCGCCAGGTAGCGTTATAAATATGATCCGTGGAGGGTCGCCTGGACGCCTGTATAGTGTCTATAACCCTAGCGGAGAACCTGTCCAGTCTCAGACCTTCCCGCTCAAGTGCCAGGTGGTTAGTGGAGCCACTGAGGGTCCGAGTGCTCCAGCGACCCCTGGCTGGGGGACGCCTGGTCTGGTGGAATTCTCCAGGGCTTCTCCACGGACAATGTCTGAAGGTTCGCAAGAGATTAATACTCAAGGCACTTTCCTCCTCTGACCACTTGCCCTGAGCCACATGCGTGTCGAGGTGGGCGCCCCAACCCGTGAGACTCGCATCAGTGGTGATTGTGATCCTGTCCTCCAACCTGAAATGACACCCTCTACTAATCGCAGGAGACGCCCACCAATGTAAGGAGTGGCGTACCTCGCTATGCAAGATGATTCTAACCAGGGAAGTGCTCCTCTGCACCTTCTGGAAGGGCAGTAGGAGCCATTGCAATTCCCTCGTGTGTAGTCTGACCCAAGGGACAATTGTGATGGCCGAAACCATCTTCCCCAGCAACCTAGACAAGGTAGCTAGTGAAACCTTGCTCCCCTTGTCCACCTGGGAGATTAACTGTCGGAGACTGTCCTGTCTCTCCTCAGAAAGGAACACCTGAGTTGCTTCTGTGTCGAACCAGGCCTCCAAGTGTAAAATGTGAGTGGTAGGAACCAGGTGACTCTTGGCCTTGTTGATGGAAAACCCATGGGATTGGAGGGCATGAACCGTGGTGTCTAGGTCCACCACAGCCCTATCTCGAGAGCGGGACAATATCAAGATGCCATCTAAATAGGACATAATCCTGATGGGCACTGTCCTTAAATGAGCCGTCAGGGCAACCAATACCTTAGTGAAAGCCCGAGGGGCAGATGAGAGGCCAAAGGGCAAGGCCTTGTATTGATAATGGCAGTTATTGTAGCAGAAACGGAGGAAACAACAGTGGTCTGGACATATAGATATATGCAAATATGCCTCTGTCAAGACGATAGAGGTGAGGTAGTCACCCTGTCTTATTCCTTCTAATATTGACTGCAAGGAGTGCATTTTAATCGTCGATATATCAAGTATTTATTAAGACACTTCAAATCCAAAATAGCCCTCCAACCCCCTGAGGACTTGTGGATAACAATCAACACAGACTAGAAACCCTGAAAACGCTGGTCAGCCGGCACCGGTTGAATGCTTTAAGGCCGAGCTCATTAAGAACTGTCGTTGCCTATTCCCCGAGACTGGGGACCTAATGAAAAAACGTGGAGAGAACAAAAGGAACTCAAGGGCCAAACCCGTCTTAACTGTAGTGATGACCCAATTGTCGGAAGTGGTAGCCTCCCACATTTCCATGAAATGAATCAACCAGCTGCCAATGAGGAACCCACCTCCAGATGGCTCAGGGCCTATGGTAGAATAGGTTCCCCCGCCCCGAAAGGGCCGCTTGGACTGATTGCCCCGTTGTTGGTGGTACGGTTGCTTGTTGTCTCTAGCGTTGCCCAAAGTTATCCTGCTGCCTAAAGGTGGATGGGCTATAATCCAGGTTCCTAAAGGATCCCCCGTAATGTAGTTGTCTAGCCCCTTGCCGCCTGGGAATTGGTCCCGGGAGATACGGCCCCTTCTTGTAATTGGTGGGCAAGACCTTACACTTATCTTTTCCCTCTACCAGGAGGTGTGTGAGGGAATCCCCGAATAGGTCTCCCTTTTGTATGGCTCTGGAGCCGGGTCTGATGTCGGAGTAGTCCATTGTCTCTGGATGGTGTCCATAAACAATTGGGGAGCAGGGATGGCATCCATCTCCAATTTTTGCTCAGTAAACCATGTGTTGGTTGATTTGGTGGCTCCACAGGTTGAGGGAGTCCCCCCATATTAGCTGCAGCAATTGCCTTAGTTAGTAAAGGCTTGAATAGGGCCGGTGGGAAGAGGCCCAAGGCCACCGGCTTGTCTGGGCTATCCCCCTCTTCTTCAGATAAGCCGTCCTCCCTGATCTCCCCTTCCTCCGAGGCAGGAGAACAAGAGCGCTCTGGGTGCTGAGGTGACTGGTTCGCCCCCATGTTGGGCTCGAGGTCATTGTGTGCGCGAACCTGGAAGGCCGGTGGAGGTGGTGCACGTTGCTGCAACCCAGCCGCAATCCCCCGTTTAATGGCCTCTGCAATGAAGGACTGGAAGTCCAGAGGCATGGCCGGGGTCAGGAACTCGTGACAGAGGCCTGCAGCCATGGGCGTAAATGTGGCCTCCACATGCCTGCTAGGTGGGCGAGGTTACATAGGGGGTTGCAGCATAAATTGCCCCCAGATCCGAGGTATTAATAGACAGCATTGGACTGAATGGACCAGGCCCAGAATCAAACTGTGAAGGAGGGCTGCTGCCTGAGATGGTAGAGGGGGAAGAGGCTTGAGGCCCAGCCTTGGCCTAAAGGTTGGCCTCCTTGTCTGCCGATTTGGAGGCCTTCCTAGATTTGGAGCCCTTGCTGGAGGATTTAGAGTTCTTAGAGCCCTTATCATTTGGCTTATTTGCACTGCCACTTAGAGATAATGCGGGCAAGGTCGGGGGATCGGAGCCCCCAGCCACTGACAGCAAGCCTCCCTGAATGCTTCTTTCCATGCCAGGATGGCCTGAAGCTGTGTTGTCTGTCATCGGAGGGGCCGTTAGCACTCAAAATGGTGGCCGCGCCAAAATATTATCCAAAATGGAACTTGCGCCAATTTTCTCCCTCTCCAAATGGCCGCTGGTGCTCTCTGGGCTTCTGATGGCTCCCTCAGGCCCGTACAGACACCCACGCCTAGAATCACCATCTGAGGGCCTCGTCAAGTTTGAAGCAGGCTATGAGGTGTCATATTACAAAGGCGTGCCTGTTCTGCTCTCCCTAGCCTAGAGAGATCAGGCGAACGCTGGCAAGGAGCCCCCAGCCTCGCAGGCACACTACTGAAGCGGCTGGACACAGCAGGTGAGGGGGTGCTGTCCCGGCGATCGTAACGCGCAATGGAGGGGCTGGGTTTTCAGCGCGCAATCAATTCACCCGCCCCTTGCTTCCAGTTCCAGGCTGGAAGAAAGTCTTAATGAGCTTCTCTCCAATAGTTTAAGGCTTTCCTGATCTCCAGCCCACTCTTTGTTGAGTACTCACTTTTAAACAATTTTCTTTAAAGAAGGATCTTATCAATGCTGGATAATACGACTGTCCAGAGTGGACCGAGTCAAAAATCTGGGTGGAGTCACTCACAGAGATGGGTTATATAAGTGGCTAATTAATTATTAAGGTGGCTAATTAATTATTAATCAGACTCAGTCCAATAGGAGAACGGACAGGGTTAACTCATAAGTGGATGCTATCTACAGCTCTATTGAGAAGAAACGTATTTAATATTAATACACAAAGGGAATGATCAGAAGAAATCTCAGTAATATAGACCAATTTTTTTACTACTGAAAATTCAGTAACTACTCCACTAGCTGAACGTATGAGGAAGTACATTTGATAAATTATACATACAGATTATGTTTCAAAATGGGAAAGATAACAGATTTATCACAAGTATACTATAATTTATCAAAATTAAGAAAAATATCAGTATTTATAATGTGGAAAAAGCCTTTGATAATTTGGAATGATTTTTTTTAATTAAATGTCTTAAACAAACTGAATTCCAGAGAAGAATTAAAAACTTGGATGAAAAGTACATATAAAAGGCAAACAGCAGTGAATGGATTGCTGTTTATAAAATTCTCCAATTAGCAAAAACACAAGGCAAAGATGTCTACTCCCCCCATTTGCTCAGAAGGTTTATTATAAAATCTGATAAATAGATAACTGGAATAAAATTTGAGAAGCGAAATAAAATGTGAAATATTATGCAGTTGTCATAATACTAACAATCACATCAACCACAAAACTCCATATGAGGTAAAACTCACTTAACAACTGTCTCACTTTGCAACAGAAATTTTAGGGTTCAATTGTGGTTGCAAATTACCTGTACTTCTTTATTTATATTTATATTTATTTCTTCTGCTCATGGTGTATTCAATCCCCAAACAACATGTTCAAGTAAGAGAACAGGATGAGCTAAGTTCAGGATGCATTTTTGTTTTCATTCTGATTCTTAAAAAATACAACCAGTAATTGCTTGGAGAAAGGGGGAATTAATGCATTATAATCACCTCAATAGCATCATCATACATTTTCCTTGCTTCTGTGTCCATTTTATCTGACATCAACCAAGCTTTCAACAAGTATTCATAAAAACTGTCTCCCAAACCACCCATGGATGTGTGATCTGCAAGAGAAAGAGGCAGAGAGTATGTATAAATATAAAACTGTGAATATGAAAGATTACTGTGATTTGCAACTACAAAATCAATAAGCCTAGATTCAAAAAGCCAATGTTTTAGAAATATTTTCACATTTCATCTAGCAAAGTAAGGAATGAAGCTCTCCTTATGTTATAGCTAGACAAACTCTTATACCTGATTCATTGGTATTACCTTACGGATTACCTTACCAGGTTCCTTAATGTCTCCAACAATGGCAGAGCTTCTAATATATTTGAAAATTTATTTAAAATTCAGAGAGCTATATGTGCTTTGAAATAGCTTAGGTTGAACCATATGGCACAGTCAAACATCAGAAGTTGGCCACAATTAAGGCTTTGTATTTTGTCACAAAAATGTACTTTGGATTCATTCTGTAGGTTAGCCCATTTGAGATATTTTAGTTCAAAAGGTTTTACCCAGTGATGCATTGTTTTCCCCAAATTAAGGATTACAGGCAGAAGAGTTTTAGCAATATATAGATTTACCTGGAAAGTATTTGCCTAAGTGTTATAGGATTTCCCAGGTTTTCAATAAAATGAACAGAAACTACATAGTCAGGATTGTGTAACTGTATAAAATTCAACTCACATAGAGAATAACTTTTAATAACCCACCATTCTGAGCAAATTTTTAAGTCAAATAATCAAATAGTTGATTTGAATTAAAGGTGCCTTCCTTGGAGCTAGCTAAGCACCGTCTGAGCAACAAGTCGAAAGTCACTCAGAAAGTTTCCATGGATGTGAATCTAAGTTTTTCCTAGTTGTGTTAATCACTACCGCATGCTGGTTATCAGTTGGAAATAGAAAGTTGTTACAACACTACATTAGTAAAAAGATGTGCTCTACTGGTATCTGAATGGTCAACGAAAATAAAATAAAACATTTCATTAAAACAATTTACAGAGCATTCAATAATGGAAAATAAGTTTACTGGAAACTGAATGTTTGAACAGGGACGTGCAGTCAGGGGAGGCAGGGCCTCACCACTGTCATCATGAAAAAGAAAAAGAAATGTAAAAGGAAAAAGGCTGAGATAGTTGCTGCCAGAGTCACAGTGGATGACTCTGCTTAGTGCTTAACTGCAGGAGGAGGCGGGAGAACCATATGCCCCCTTTACTCTATCTTTATGATCACTTGAGCAGAGTTAAGCAAGGGTTAAAAGGCGAAAAATTCCTTATGCAAAGGAGGCACGTGGTTCTCTCGCCTCCTCCTGCTCTGGCAGCAGCAGCTTTTGCCTTTTTCTTTTTACATTTTTTACATTTTCATCATGGCAGACAAGAGGAGAGTTGAAATCCTCTGTGACACAGCTGGAAAAGATATGTGGGTCCTGTGGGTCCTGGGTCGGAGGGAGGAATTCAAAATTATTGTAATTTGTAAGTAATTTTTATCATGAGTAATTTGTGTGTGTGTGTGTGTGCGTGCGCGCGTTTGTTTCTTCACTTCATTCAAACAAACTCTCTCTCAATTTGAGAGAGACTTTGTTTGAGAAGAGAGGGAAGGGGGAGAGGCAGGGAGGACAGCTTGTTTGAGAAGAGAGGGGCAGCCCGCCAGCAGAGGCGGGTTTTTCCCCCGCCTCTGCTGACGGGCTGGCACTTTCTTTCTTTTGCCTGCTGTGCCCCCCTTCCCTTTCTCCTCTCCCCCCCACCGGGAGCCCCGTCCTGTTCTCCTCTCCCTTTCCTTCACCAGCTGCCGCCTTGCCCCCCCGCCTCCTCCGTCCCCGCCATTGTGTCCGACAGAGGCGTCTCGCGTCTATGGTGCACATAAACGTGAGGCGCCTCTGTCGGGGACAGCGGCGGGGAAGCTGCTTCTCGCCGCTGCGCTCCGCCGCCTCACCCCCTTGCCTCCTCTGTCCCCGCTGCTGTGTCCGACAGAGGCATCTCACGTCTATGGCAGACATAAACGCAAGACGCCTCTGTCAGGGACAGCGGCGGAGACTCTGCTTCTCGCCACCGCCACACTCTTGCCTCACCAACTGTAAACTTCACCACATGTCACTGTGTTTGAAGTACTGTGTCCTCAATCATCAATGTAGGACAATGGTATTTGTTCTGACCCCCCTCTTTGTTAGTTCAGAAACGACAACCACACACACAGCTTACAAAGGAATGTCTTTATCAGTCCTGGCTTTTGCTGGCTGCGAGCCCAAAATAAACATAGATAAACGGTTCTTACAAAAAGTCTTCACTCAAACTAAATACCAAACAGAGTTACGTGAATCCACTTAGCTAAAGGCTTCTCTCAATGGTTACACACGAACGGAGAACGAAGGAACGACGTTGACTTCTGCAACTAAGGCGTGGCACCATCAGTCTTTTATCCACAGGAGGAGAGCCTTAACGAGCCCCAGCTGCTTGTTATCTTCTCCTGTGAGCATCCTGAAACCACTCACCCGAGATTTCTGTATCAGTCTTATAGCAGCTCCAAAGGCTCCTACCGAGCCACAACAGGTATTTATTTCTTAATAGCATTTTTTTAATCTCAAATCCTTAAAATGTATGTCATAGGATTACAAGAAAATGCATGTGCATATAAAATCTGGTCTAATAGGCACATATATTTCATCCCCATAGCATTATTGTACAATATTTCTGTAAGCATTTTGTTTCTACCATCATTTCCTATAACCATTATAAAAAGTATTGCTTTGCTTGGTGAGTCTTGTTGGAACAATACGATTATAAAATTGAGATGAAAGTGATCTTGTGCTCATTCAATCCAAACCCCTCTTCAGAACAGAAATATTCTAAACTAGGTATGTCCAAAGTCCAGCCTGGGGCCAATTGCAGCCCGTTTTCAAATTTTGAGCAGTCCTCAGCTCAGCCTGTCACTCATCCCCGCTGGCCGTCATTTTTTCCTTCTTCACACATTAATGTTAATGGTTCAAAGAATGTCAGGCTGAATGGTCGGCCCCAAACATTTTCACCTCACTAAATCTGGCCCTCCTTGCAAAAATTTGGACACCCCTGTTCTAAACTGTCTCTAACAAGTCACCATTCAAAGTCCATTTGAAAACATCCAGTGGGAGCACCATTTTCTAGAGATACTACTTCACTCTATGGTTCTTACTGGGAAGAAATTCTTCTGGATACTCAGCCTAAATCTTTTAATATCAGTTTATCTCCCTTCAATCCCCTTAATTTGATGATCAGCTAACTACTGCCTAACCTGTTTATTAAATCGTATCTGCAAAATATTTGCTAATCAGGAGAAACTAATTGCTTGGCTTGAATCTGAAGACATTGTGATGGATGAACAGGCTGGGTTTTTAAAAAGACAACAAAATTAGACCATGCTTTGGTGCTGCAATGTCTAACCAAAAAAGATAGCGATAACAACACTTCAACAATTAATTAAATTCTAATGATTAAAACAGGACCAATCCTTTTTCAGGATCACTTGGCTTTTGCAGAATAATCTCTGCTGCAGCTACACAATCCTAAAAATCATAATTTCAACAAGAATGCTCATTCTTTTTAGAAATAAATTATGATTTCAAGTATTCACAGGATGCCCAGTTCAGATATACAGGTCAAATTATAATTATCATAGCCAAGAAGTAAGAAATTAGTCGATGCATGATGTTGACCTTGGAGCCTACAACCATAAAGATTACTCAATAACTAAAATCGTGACATTAAATTGAGTTTTGGAAGATGTTTCAAGTGAATTTATGGATAAATACATGTGTATATTCATATCCAAAATAAATTCAATTTGCAATTTTTAGGAAAGAAATACTTACGCTGTCCCCAGCGCCCAGTTCTTGGATTCAAGTAGTTTGGATAAAGTCCGTTAGGACGGTCCATTTTCTGAAGCAGTTTACGAATATGCATAACCTTAATAAGAAACAAAAGGTAACCATGGTTTCTTCTCAACATTCCTCTGATATTTTTAAAATCAGATTTTTTTAATCAATTGACTCCTTAATGTATTTTAAATAATTAGAAATGTTATAGTTGAACTAATAACCTGTCTTAAAATTACAATTAAAGAAATATTGAGAAAAGGTGTAAGTATGTGGTACATCCACATCCACATGCATTTTTCCATCTTATCTATATTTTCACGTCTTGAACTATATGAGTATATCAGAAAGAGGCACAAAACAAACCTTTTCATAGTAGACAGGATTGCCAGTCAGATAGCTGAGGTGTACAAATTCCATGTGAAGTGTACCGAACTCTGAGAGGATGCTGCTGCCAGCGGAAGCCCAGCCCCAATTGCGACCTACACCGCTAATCAGAAAACGATAGGAAAAGGCTAAGAAAATGTATTTACAAGAAACAAAAACAAAAAGCAAGGAAAGAAAACTGACACTTAACAAATAAAAGTAAAATTGTAGTACACTTTAAGTTTATGACCTTAACATATAGTAAGTACAATTTGGAGCTGTCAAATAAATCCAAAACAGCACAATATGTAAATTCTTTAAACTGCTTAGCTGATCTTCAACAACAGTAAGAAAAGCTAATTAGAAGTTTTACATTATTTTTCACTGTGCCAGGTTTCTCTGTCCATACTCATACCTTTTCAAATTCACCATTGCCCAAGGAATCCCTGTGGGTGTATTGAAGGCCGGGATGAGCTTTCCTGCTAATTGCACTGCTTTTATCTTGAATAGCTGAAACAGATGGAGAAAGACAGCTGAACCATAGTCTGCTGTTTACATTCCAAACCTAAACACATCTACTCAGATCTAAGTATCCCACCTGACACACATACACATAAATATTCTTCCACAGCATTTTTTCCACCACTATGCCAGTAGGAAGGAATAGATTTCAGTGATCTGTACTTTTTAAAAAACAATTTTATTAAACTTATCAAAATGTAAAATAAAGTAAAAATAAAAATAGTAGGAAAGTGGGGAAGGGAGAAAGAGAAATGTGGTGAAGGGGAAAAAAGAAGGCGGAAGCATTCCCTTCCAACTCTTTTCAGTGCAGTAGAATAAAAATAACATTACAGCCTCAACTTTTTACTTTTGCATACTTAGTATATGCTAGCTGTTTTTTTATAACAACAAACTTATCAGTGATCTCTACATCTTGTCTGAATTTATTTCAACTTTATCTTCTATAATGGATGGCAAAGGTCTTCTGGATAATTTTCTCAGTACATTGTATATTGAACAATATCTGCATTAACAAACTGGAGACAAAAAACTTGGGAGGTTCTCTACTTTCTCTATATAAATGCTATATAATTCTTCCTACAATTGAAGGCTACAGCAATTAAGATGTTAAAATTATTGCTTAGCATTATTATTAATGCAAAATTGGAACTAGCCTATATTGATGGATAAGTATTTCTCTTGTGGCACAGAAGACAAAGTAAATTGGGTTTGTGGGTTGGTTGGTTAGTTTTCCTTTTTATCCAATAAGGGATATACACTTTCTACTTGTCTGCGGCCTAGAAAGAGAGGAGCTCACCTTTAAAAGGAAACCAAGATCTAGCTAAAAAGTAACCAAAAAGATCAATGCAATATAGAAGTGTTAAAGAAGGAAAAGGTTTTAAAGTCTTCCTGGTGAGAATATAATATATGCCATTAAAGCTCCAGAATAGATCTCATGTAACTACAAAAACTGGGCTGTTCATAAATACTAGGTGATCATTCAGAAGAAATGGAGTGAATGCTGAATCAGTTAATGAAAAGCTCAGAGGTGATATAAAATATTGGCGTTAATACTATCTTCTTCATATAAATGCATAGCCTCATAACAATTTTTTAAAAACAAAAAACAAAACTATCTGGAAATCATTACAAGGACCTCTAATATAATAACCAAATTCCTCTAAGTTCCTAAGTGCAGAAGTTGGCAGTCTGCTGCATTTTAGTCCCCAAACCATGTTTTTTTAAGAGATCATCAAAATGTAATTGGTAAAAACTGTCTGAAAACAACCCAAAAGGTATAGAATGATTCTTAATTTTCAAAAATGAAATGAGTATGAATAGTTATGTGTGTAATAGTGAAAAATTTACCTCAGAGAACCCTGAATGTTCTATACTACACCCTCCAATTTTACTATGATGTAATTATCCACTGTTCTGCGTTCATTAGGCAAGCATTTTTTTTCATGTAGCCATTTTCATCCCTAAAAGATTATTTGCCTTAATCAGTCTTTCAGAAACTCAAATGCTCATTTTTTTTAGCAATCTTCTGCCTTTTTTAAATCAAACTGTTTTGTCATCAGTCAATTGTCTGACTTTAAAAAAATAATGCTGGAGATTGCTCTTTACTTCTCCCTTCCCCCTTTTTAAAAGTCTTGAAGTTTATAAAGAGACAAAGGCTGCCCTATGCTTCTATTTGGAGCTGCTTTAAGAGTTATTTTAAGCTAAAGTACAATATAAAATGTATTACATAATAAAAAAAATAAACTGAAATTTGAGACTTTAAAATAAAAAGAAGTATTACTAAACATTGACTGATTAATGTTTCATCACAATAGTTCTTCTCATATTAGAAATAAGATGAATAATTAGGATTTATATATGACTATATCATATTAGTACTGATTTTCTGTATACACCTGAATCTAATTCACTTTCTCCAACCATAAATATGTAAATCAAATTTTATGTAAAAAAATAAATTCTGCAACTACCATAATAGATAAGCTAATTCATAATTATTTTTCTTAGTACTATATCCAAAGGAAAAATCAATAAGTTCATTAGGGAACCAAAGGACTTTCCTTTAGCTATGGAAAATAAATTAAACTTAAGATTTTCTCAGTATACTACTTTCTGAGACCAATATCAAGAGTTTTCTTTCATTTAGACATAAATTGAGGCTCAGACTTCATCAGTTCTGGTTACCTACTAAACAGCTTGTGAAATGGGATGAAAACAAGCAATTGCTTCCTTAAAAATTTAAGAACAAGCCTCAAACTTTTACACAAATATACAGTGACTCCCTTACCTCCTGTCCTGAGAGGTAATAAGCTGCAAGCAAGCCACCAATGAAACGAATGTTGACTTCAAAGACAGATACCTCTGAGTTCTTGAAACAGATAAGAAGGTAGATTCTTTAGGTATAAACTAAATACTAATACACTGCATTTACATTTCATGTGCATCCTTAAAGCAACTAGAGGATTTTTGCAGACCAATTGCAATTACTCTTTATAGCAGTTCTTTGGGATAGTAAGCCATTGTTGCTACTAGTAACAGTGAAAATTAATTACCTTGAGTTTAGATACAAGGATACATTGGGATTAATTAAAACTGGATTTGAAAACTTTTAATATAACTGTTAAATGGATCAAATATAAAGAGTGAAGATTAAGAAAAATCTTATGTGATTTCTGTTTTTTTTTAAACAGAAAAATATGAAAGTCGCCAAGAAAAAACTTTAGTACAAGCTAACTAAAATTGTATTTTTAATATTTGATGAGACTAAAACAGTGATACCTAATTATGCAAAGTATCACTGGACATTTCAAAAGCAGATCTCATAAAAAATGAGTGCAAAAGAAAAAACTACTAGCACAACACAAATACGTGCTTGTAAATCAACAGGAACATTCATTCTCTCTTAAAAGATTGCAATAAAAAGTGTGCTTGAAGTTTTACAAAGCTTTCATGTCCATTATCACAAATCATTTTAAACACTAGTAGAATGAAAATTTAAATTTCTCTGACCAATATTATTCCAAGATACATTTTCTTACCACACTAAAATCAAGATGATTCTCAATCCATTCCTGTCCTTCTATGAATTCATCATGAAGGCCCATTATATAGAGGGTATCCAATGCATCTACTATGCTTGCTCCCAGCTGGGAATTGCCTATAATCAAAATCCAGTATTTCCATGATAAATATATCATTCACAAATATCCTTTCCAGAGCCATTACCCACTTACCAATTGAAACAATACTTCATAAATATTTAATGTCCTTATATAGAAATCAAATAAAGATTAGACTAAGAATACAGAAATAATTAAAAGAGCACTTTTATGAAAATAATCATTCACCAACATTTACAATATGGGGCTGGTCTTGAGGCTAGCAATTCTGGATTACAAAAGTCTGGATGTTTACCTCAAAACAAAGAATTGTTTCTGATCATCATCTGCTACAACCAGTTAAGCCCAAACTACTTTTACCAAATAATTACTAAAGGTATTCCTCACTTAACAATCATTCACTTAGCAACAATTCAATGTTTCAACAGCATTGAATAGTACAACATATTTGTATTCTGAATCAAGGGATTATAGGGTTGTAAAAAGAAAAAAAAGTATCCTGCTTTTATTACTTTTACAAATAATACAAGATGCTGAACATATCCAACACCACCTTTCTCTTCCTATTTTCCCCACAACAACAACCCTGAGAGGTGAGTTTGGCTAAAAGGTATGACTGACCCAAGATCACACAGCTGGCTTTCATGGCTATGGTAGGACTTGAATTAACGGTCTCCTGCTTTCTACCCTGGTGCCTTAAACATTAGACCAAACCAGCTCTCAAATGTGTCTTTGAAATTACCATTGCAGGGTCTTCTCGTTTACATGATCAAAATTTGGGTGTTGGGCAGTCTGCCTGCATTAATGACAAAAGTGTGCTTCAACGCCCCCCCCCCCACTCATCTATCTTGCTGCCATCTCTGCTCTTTTGACCTGCACTCTGCTGTCCTATCACCCTGCCACATACTACATCTGCTGACCTTCGCCAACTTCTTCCTCCTGATGCTGACAGGAAAACTTGGTCTGGTCCTCCATATAGCAGTTGCTGGTTGCATGAGCCTTGCCATGGAGTCAAGCGATGTGTACACCAAAAGTATAAAGAAGAAGATGGTGAAGCTCAATTGGGACTGCAGAGTGAAAGGTAGCCAAAAGGGCAGAGATAGGGAGGGGGAAGATAAGTGGAGGTGGGCAAGGTAAGAAAAATGTGGCCTAATGATGACACAGTCCTGGCCTAATGTTTGCAACTTGTAGTAATGAACTGCCATTGCTAAGCAGTGCAATTATATGAAGTTTTGCCTAGCAATCACTTCACTTAATCATAGAAATTTCAATCCCAGTTAAGTTTATTAAGTGAAGACTACCCGTACCTTCTATGACTTCTATAGCAATTCCTGATAAAAAAAGTTAATGAGTGTGATGGGCTGCATAATGCTGATCAGAATGCTTGGGCAGTCTTCGAATTCAATTCAAGTTGTTTAAAAAATTATTATGGCCAAAAGCTAGCAATATGAGTAGTGACATGTAATACTACTACTTTGGACGGCGATTAGTGACAAATTGAAAAACTCCTAAAGATACACTATATTGCCAAAAGTATTCGCTCACCTGCCTTTACTTGCATATGAACTTACTGTAAGAGACATCCCATTTCTAATCCATAGGGCTCAATATGACGGCGGTCCACCCTTTGCAGCTGTAAAAGCTTCAACTCTTCTGGGAAGGCTGTCCACAAGGTTTAGGAGTCTGTTTATGGGAATTTTTGACCATTCTTCCAGAAGCGCATTTGTGAGGTCACACACTGATGTTGGGCAAGTTTATGTGGCCTACCACTTTGTGGCTGAGTTGCTGTCGTTCCCAAACACTTCCACGTTCTTATAATACAGCTGACAGTTGACTGTGGAATATTTAGGAGTGAGGAAATTTCATGACTGGATTTGTTGCACAGGTGGCATCCTATCACAGTTCCACGCTGGAATTCACTAAGCTCCTGAGAGCGACCCATTCTTTCACAATTGTTTGTAAAAACAGTCTGCATGCCTAAGTATTTGATTTTATATACCTGTGGCCATGGAAGTGATTGGAACACCTGATTCTGATTATTTGGATGGGTGAGCGAATAACTTTGGCAATGTAGTGTATCACTACCTGGAAGAAGGAAATTTAATGACATTTGTGCTCTTGTTATGATAATTCGGGTTCTGCAATCTAAAATCCATTCAGGCATTAGTGAAACTAGAGCGTTCACAAGGTGAACAACCAGATTATGCCTCATACCGTGTTAAAATAAATATGTATGTATGTGTATTTAGTTACTTCAAATTAATGTTAAATCCTGGTGACTCTCTGGATTAGTCCCTGTAGTTTTCGTAGCAAGGTTTGTCAGAAGTGCTTGGTCATTGCCTTCTTCCCTGAGCTAAGAAAGAGAGGGACTTGCCCAAAGCACCCAGCTGGTTTTGTATCTAAGGCAGGAATAGAACTCAGTCTCCCAGTTTCTAATCTGATGCTTCAATTATTACACCAAACCGCCTCTCCTGTTATTACTCAAGTACTTTATGCACATATTATCTCAAATTCAATATGTGAAAACTGTTTCAATTGCAGGCTGAAAATGCAACTGTCAATGGTAGTACGATGTCATTTGAGCAATGTCGTTGATAGAGGGGTTTAAATTGAAGGATTCAATTATGAGCATCATGGTTTCTATAATGATAAAAAAATGATCATGTGTAAATCTTAAAGAACTTTTAGAACAGCGGTTCTCAGGGGTCACCTAAGACCTTTGGAAAACACATAGTTTGAAAAAATATAGAAAACATAAAATAATTTTATGGTTGGGGTTATCACAACATGAGGAACTGTATTAAAAGGTCGTGGCATTAGGAAGGTTGAGACCCACTGTTTTAGAATATCAAAAATAAATATCTGTTTCAATTGCTTACCAGCTGAAACAATTCTAAAACCTTTGTGGAACCAAAAGCCTTCTTTAGGCCTGATTAACTGAAAACAATTTGAAGAAATACAGGAAGTAATATTCTAAACTATATACATAACCAACATTCTAAAACATTCATCAGAACTAGAGAATGGGAAACCTGGAGAGAGAATTTAAAGTTATATAGAACTCATAGAAAGAAATACTATAACCCTCAGGATTTGCTCCAACCCAGCATCGGAAATAATCCTGATAATTTATCAAACTTGAGGCTGGTAATCAGGCTGTTAAAAAAAACACCTACCTTAAACATTTCCCTCATTTATTTAATTTGTTTTAAGATATTCAAAATTTAAGTGTTTGACTTTTTTCAAATTTACAGGCGCATTACTCCAAGCCTTCAAATTTGGATTTCTTACTTGATGGAATATAGGTACAGTATATATTTTCCATTTCAATATTAAGTAATGCAGTTTCTTTAATATTGATCTTCTGAACTACAGTTTGTCATAATTTCTACTCTATCTTAATAAATGCATTATCAACACTGCCCACCAGTCATGAATGAGTAAATGCAATCCCCACAAAACTTGAGTTATTACCAGATATATCTTTTTCTGTAAAAATATAAAACATGCTAAATTTAAATATAATTAAGCTTAAATATTGTTGAAATTATATTTAAACTAATTACTTATGGCTAGGACAGCCCTTTCTCAATAAAGTATTTTTGGCTTCTCAACACTGGAAAATTGAAAATATCATCACAACAGATTATTGGCAGTAGGGAAATTCAAATTTTTAATTTTTGGGGACTTAAACTCAAAATGCAAAATTAATCCAAATTTACAGAAAAGTTCAAGGCCTTGGAAACATAAAATGGATGTCTAAAATGTGTTCAGAGTTTTTAAAAAATAACTTTGGGATGCTGGAATCCATATAGAGCCCATACCATTCTTCACCTCTGGTACAGAAAAGCTAACCCTGAAATAGTCAAAATATAAATATGGAAGTCTTCCCTCTTTCCATACATTAATTTAATGTATAATACATTCAAGGTGCCTAAATATCTTTCTGTGTGTCTGTGTGTATGCGCGCATGTGCGCATAAATGAAAAATCTAAAAAATATGGAAAACTTCAAGAAGCTTTCTTTTCATAGCTATTTCCATGTCACCATGCAACCAGCTTCATAATACTTTAGTATAATCAAAATTTATGGTAACATTTATTGTTAATGATATAATATTTACATCTTAGCTATGTAACAAATATTATGACAATGACAAACAAAAATATCTAAGAAATGGCAAGGGGAGGTACTGCTGTAAGCACCATTCCTAAGTTTTTATTGTAGGTTTCCTTGAGGTCTTTACTGAATCAAAAGACTGTATACAGGCTATGTGTTTCCAATCTAACCTTAAAGGTAGTTTTTATGTGCAATTGGACTTATTCAGATGGGAGAATGGCCAGATAGCCATGAAAAAATATTTGCTCACCAGCAGTAATCTCAACAGTAAATTGTTTACCAATTATGGAGAAAATTCATTGTGAAATTCATCAATCTTATTATGTACCACATGGTTTTGAAGTCATGAAAGATATATGCTCTAATATAATCCTTCACACTTCTTTAAACATTGAGACATCAATGTTGGGACATCATACAAGAAATATTTGACATCACATCAGGTAGACTTTGAGGACACTAAAGTGAAATATTCACATTACAGTTGCTTCACAAAGATAATTAACTGCCACTTTGTAATCCTGCTTCCCTATTTAATATGTAATAGTCTCATTGAGCTTGTCTGTACAAAAGGCAGAGCCAAATATCTATGAAAAAAGATGAAGCCTGTAATACAACAGACAAAGGTGGATAACTGTATCCATGGTAAGAAAAGTGGTCTTATTATGTAATAAACAAGATTGGTGGTTATAGCCATGGTGAGGAGATAAAGTTATCAGGAAAGAGCTTATCATGTAGCAAGCATAGGGACTTGGGCTTACTACTGAAGACCAAAAAGAGCCCAACCTCTTCTAGAAGACAAGAACAAAGCCGTTACTGTTCGTACCAAAGATGAAGGTAGATGACAGAACTTCAAAGAGAATGATACTGCTGTTCATCAGACTATTTCTTACTTTTATTCCATCTGTGTTAGCTCAGAACCCTGGAGTCTTCCACATCAGGCCAGAAAAAGGAGGTGATTACTGTTTCCTTTTCCCTTCACAATGGATAAAATCATATCAGGAAGACAACAAGAAACACTGGTTTGACCTTCAACCATTTACTCAGAACTTCACTTATTCAGCTATGTGTTGCTTGCCTTCATTCTTTGGGGAAGATGACAATGATGGTGGTGGATTTAGTACAAGAATTGCATCTATCAGACAGGGAAATTGCAATCTCTTTCAGAATGCAAGACTCCATCAGATTAATAGTACAGAGGGGCTTCTGATACTTGGTGGAGACGCTCCATATCCAATGAAAAGCTTGAGATCTGGATACAACTGGGGTCACTGTGAAGAGATTAGTCTCCCAGGATTTATGCTCAGTGATGTGGATATCCTTTATTTAGTCTTCAAAAATCTGATTAGAAATTTGTTACACAAAACTGGAATAATCTACTTGATGGTAATGAGCACAGTCACCATAGGAAGCTACTGGGCAGGAAGCACAGAGAAGAAAAAACAAGACAATATAAAAAGTCAGGGCCAAACACAAGATTTTGATGAGATATTAATTGATACCAATATCTGCTTCACGTGTACCTGTATGGTAATGGGCACCTTCATGCTTCTTTCTCTCTATTGCTTCTATGATTATATGATGCATGCAATGATTGGCATTTTCTGTATTTATGCATCTTTTAGCCTATACTGGTGTTTGACTCCATTTGTGAACAAACTCCCATTTGGGCAACATTTAGTCCATTTTCCATATTTTCATAAAGATCTAGAAATCAGAGCACTGCTTCTAGCAATGCTGTGTTTGTCTGTCAATGCAACCTGGATTATTTTCCGAAATGAAAATTGGTGGAGCTGGGTTTTGCAAGATGTTTTAGGAATTTCAATTGGCATTTACCTTCTGAAAACAGTTCACATGCCTACCTTAAAAAACTGCAGCTTGTTTCTGTTCACTCATTTGTTTTATGATATACTTTGCCTGTTAGTCACACCTTTTCTAACCAAAACAGGTAAAGACATTACAGATATGACAATTTTTGGGTCATCTAACTCAGAAGAGATCCCTTTTCTGTTGAAAGTACCAATATTACCATCAACATCCTTTCTGGATAATGCTTCATTTACTGCTATAGGCCTTGGAGATGTTGTACTTCCTGGTTTCTTGGTAGCCTACTGCCACAGATTTGATGTTCAAGTTGAGTCTCCAGGGATCTATTTCCTAGCTTCTATTCTGGCATACAGCTATGGCCTGTTGGTGACTTTTGTGGTAGCAACATTCCTACAGGCAAGTCAATCAACTCTTCTATATTTAGTGCCTTGTATACTCATCACTACATTGACTGTTGCTGCTTTTCGCAAAGAAATAGTACTGTTTTGGACAGGTATTGAATCTGAAAATGAGATTATTCAACCTTCTTCACAAAAAGTCATCAAGCATTCAATTACACTGAAAAAGTCAGAGGAACAGCTTCATGAATTAGAAGAGGAAAAAGATATTATTACTGTCACATTCCACCTAGAAGAGCTTAATAGTGACAACATATTCACAAAGCAATTATCTGACCAAAAGAAAGACACAAAGAAGATGTATTGCACATTAAGCCACGCAGCACTCCTCAATCAACATCTGGTGTACCAAGAGCTGATTGGAGATGCTGAGCAGCAATGTCTGCTTGGAAAAAACAACCTCTCATCTATACAAATTTGCAACAATCTGGATGATTCAGATTGATCAAATGCAAGTCCATTAAACTTCCTTTGGGGCAGAAATCACTACACTGTCATTTTTGTTGTGAAAATCAGTAATTCTGAATCACTACATATCTACTGAAGTCACTACTAGTGTCACTAACATAACCAAGAAACAGAGCTTGAGAGAAATCTATGGCTAAAGGGCCCAGCTACACAGATAGCTGGGATAATAACAGGGTTGACTTTTATTATCTGGAGTTATCAGGAACAAAAATAATGCTTAGGGATCCATCACTCCCCCCCCCCGCCCCGCAGAAACAACAATTACACTTGGCTTCTAAATGACATTCCAGAGCCAAACTCCAAGACAAAATGTAAACTGCATTTAACTTATGTTTAAATTTAAAATTGATTGTAGCTAATAGTATTGTTATATATTTAATAATTTTTGTGTTGTCTCTAGAAGTCACATCATGTGCATGTGCATCTGAGCTTTCAATCGGATACTACTGCAAAATCTGTTCCCTATTCATGATGTTGTGATCTCTATACCATGCATGAACAGGAACTACACAAAGAGGTGCAAGTTGTATCTTATCTTCAGCTAAAAGACTCCTATTAATTCTATTTCCACATATAATATGCATTTTGTCAAGTTTTACTCCTTTGGTAAATACAGATGGCAGAATACCTGTCAATTTGACATTGAAACATGCTAAGTTACTGTTAACATTAACATAGGGGAAAGGAGATGAACATTGTTAAATTTAGTTACTCAAAGACTGTCACAGTCATCTGACAAGATTTAATTACAGCTTTTAAAACTCCCCGTATTTGAATTCAATATACTCTTAGATATTTTATGGAAGAATACATTTAGTAGAATTAAATGGAAGCCAGTATAACAATTACTCAATGAAAAATAAAGCAGAAAACGGGTTTTTTTACCACACGTAAACTAGAATAATGATGAGGAATCACCAGTTTGCATGCTGCTTGTAATATGCAGTACCTCTGTACCTTTCCTAATTTTTTAAAAAAAGCTTTTCAACATAATGAAGATCTCTCCTCATCTTATTCTCGAATATACTGCATATTTGGACTTGCTTGTAAATATATGCAGTACTCTTTCTCTTTATTCTAAATTTAATTCTGTCAATCAGTCATTTGTAGAACACTGCTAGGTATTTTTAATGAAAACCGAAAACCAAAAATGTTATCAAAGAATTTATTTTGCTCAACCACATTGCTGCAGAAATACTTATAAAACTTTACATAGTGCCAACATTTTACAAAATCTTATACTATTGACATATGCTTATAAATGGAGAACTTGTATTCTCCTTTTTCTTGGCAACTTTGGTGACACTTCATAATGATTCAGACTTCAACCCAAATAGTTGTTTAATCCTATAATCCTTTTGGCATAGCCTAGTTTTTCAGTGCCACAAGTTAAAATTTCTGCCTTTTCATCAGCCATCTGAGAAAATATATATTTTATATTTTTAAATTATTGATCAGTTTGACAGCTTATTCCGCTATTTATTCCAATATTTATAAATTATCTCTTCACTCAAAACAGCTGAAAGCAATGAACAAACTCATAAAACAATGAAAACATTTTAGAAAGGGGATTCCAAAGCCAAGATGCTGGCATAGATAAAATTTTGTTATGTATTTCCATCAATTTAACCTTTTAGCATTCAAGCCTTCTAAAGCAGATTTAAAGTGATAGCAAGTTTCATATATCTTGACCTTTAACCAATTAGCTTATTTAAACACATATGAACTGGCCTAAAAACAAACTCAAAGCCATTTTTTTTATTCAAGAGTAGTTTACAAGGTATAAAATTCACAAAATCTTCCTGCACCAAAACCCAATCCAACTACCACATTTAGGTGCTACCGTTTCCCCAAAAATAAGTGTAAGTATAATCTTTATTGTCATTGTACTTAAATACAACTGAATTGGTTTTAACCTCACTGGTGCAAAATTATAACAGAAACAAAAAAAGAAAGAAAAAGAAAAAAAACTAGTGTGTGCATGGAGTGATTGTGGTTGTATTTAAAAGTCTCACAGCCCAAGGATAGAAACTATCTTTAAACCTGTTTGTTCGGCTGGCTATACTTTGATGTCTTCTGCCTGATGGTAGAAGTGCAAAGAGACACTGACCGGGGTTGTGAATCATCTCTGAGTATCTTCCTTACTCTGCTAAAGCAGCGAGATCTGGCAATGTCATCCAGTGGTGTCAGAGGGCAACCAATAGTTTCTTGTGCCGAATTGATCACTCTTTATAGTGCCTTCCTGTCTGCAGCTGTTAAACCAGCATACTACATACTGTAATACAATATGTGAGGACACTTTCTATGGTGGACCGATAGAAAGAGGTCATCAGCCGTTGTTCCACCTGATTTTTTCGCAGGACTCTAAGGAAACGAAGTCTCTGTTGGGCCTTTCCAATCACCAGGGACATGTTTTTCCATGTGAGATCTTGACTAATAAGCCCAAGAATTTAAAAGAGGAAACCCTCTCCTCACAGCCCTCCTCCATATACAGTGGGGCAGGTTTCTCTCTTTGCTTTCGGAAATCTCCTTTGTCTTACTAGTATTTAGATGTAAGTTGTTTCTTGAGCACCATTCGGATACCTTAAGGACTTCTTCCCTGTATGCTGATTCGTCCCCTCCAGTTATGAGACCCAACACTGTTGTGTCGTCTGCAAACTTTATTATGATGTTGGATGGATCAGAGGATATGCAGTCATATGTATACAGCGAGTACAGGTATAGGCTGAGCACACAGCCCTGAGGGGAGCCTGTGCTGAGCTTCAGCGTGGAAGATGTAAAGGACCCACTCTTACTGTTTGTGGATGATCCGTCAGGAAGTCTTTGATCTATTCACAAGTGAGGGGACGGAAATTCAGGTCAGTTAACTTTTCAATGAGAATTCCTGGTAAGATGGTGTTAAAGGCCGAGCTATAGTCTATAAAAAGCATTCTGACATAATTCCCAGATTTCTCAAGGTGGCTCAGTGCAATATGTAGAGCAGTGGTGATGGCATCCCCTGTCGGCCTGTTGCTTCTATAAGCAAACTGGTGTTGTTCAAAATTTGGTGGAAGACAGGACCTGAGGTGTTGTAGGACCAGTCTCTCAAAGCACTTCATCACTATAGATGTCAGTGCAATGGGTCGATAAGTCATTCAAGCTTTTTATGGCTGCTTTCTTTGGAACTGGGATAATTGTGGATGCTTTCAAGCATGATGGGATTCTAGCCTGTTGGAGGGAGAGGTTAAAAATCTTTGTCAGGACCCGTTAATTGGTCAGCACAGGTTTTTATCACTTTCCCCAACACCTCGTCTGGACCTGCAGCTCTTGTTGGGATTTACAGCCTTCAGCTCAGCTCTCACTTGATGTTCATCCAGGGTGAGTGGCTGGAGGTCAGAGGCCTTTGGGCTAGAGCCACAGAGACTGATCTTTTGACCTCAAAGTGGGTGAAGAAGCTATTTATCACCTCTACTAGCAGGGCATTAGCATCGGCTATTTTTTTGTATTGCCCTTATAGTTGGTTAGGTGTTGTAGCCTGTCTTGAGTTATTATCTTCCAGATACTTCTCTACCTTTTGTTTGTATTTCTGTTTAGCCACCTCAATGCCTCTTCTCAAGTTTGCCCTGGCTTTATTGTATTTGTCTTCGTTTCCTGCATTGAAGGTGGAATTTCGGGCTCTCAGAAGTGATTGTACCTCTGCTGACATTCAGGATTTATGATTACTGTAAACTCTGATGCACCTATTCACTGTTACATTGTCTGTGCATGTTTTAATGTATGAGAGTACAGTGCCAGTGAATTCTTGCAGCTCCAAATGTTCAAATATACTCCACTCCGTAGTCTCAAAGCAGTCCTGCAACTGGCAGAGTGCTCCCTCCGGCCAGATTTTGACAGTTTTCAAGACTTGTTGTATCCTTTTCCTAAGGGGGATATACTTTGGGCACAGTAGCAGAGAGATGTGGTCAGACGTACCCAGATGGGAGAGGGGGATTGCTCTATATGCCTGTCTTAAGTTTGATTACATATGGTCTAGAGTATTCTTACCTCTGGTGATACACTGCACATACTGCACAAACTTTGGGAGAACAGACTTTAGACTAGCTTGATTAAAATCCCCAGCCAGGGGATTAAGACAGGGTCTTATTTTTTTTTACCAAAAGACTGTCTTATTTTGGGGGGAGATCTCATTTTGCAGCAGTAGGCCCAATCCCTGTTACCATCTGCTTGCCCATGGCCACAATGGCTTACAGGGCTCCCAAGGACATACACATTTTTCACCTGGACAGAAAAATGACAGAGACTGGAAGCTTCGTCTACTTGCAAATGAGTTACTTTGAAACAGAGCGATTTTTGGGGAAACAGAGTAGCAACACTTTCCAAATATTTTCCATGAGTGGCTCCACACTAAGTTGCAATTATCTAGATTGATGGTTGAGCATACGTAATTATGTGCAGATTCTAATCAAAGTTCATCTTTTCATCTCAGTCACCAAAATGCTTTAAAAAAACCCTCCACAATTCTTCGAAGATTTGTTGTCTTCACTTGAGTGGAAACCTAACCCACTCAAGTGAAGAAAGTGGATCAAATCCTGAAAATTAAAGTAGGGCTGGCTATGGAGAGTTGTCTGATGATTCTACCAGCTATGCCAAGATAAATAGTTCACAGAAACTAAGTTACAAAGTGTACCTTTCCTGATAAATATCATTGAGTCAACTTGCTGGGGATAACATTTATGTTTTTTCTATTACTCTGGTCAACAAGGTAACTCTGGAAAGTCTCCTTTTTTCAGGCATTTTGTGACAAATTATAGAAAAAAATGTTTTGTCGTTGTTTTAAAAATGATCCCACCTCTCTTAATATTCCAGGCTTTCCTAGAAGGACCCATCATGCATATGAAACATCACACAAAGCAAATCATCCATATAATAAGTAAATCAAGACACAAAGCAAACTATCTTTTTGCAGATGTGTTTCCAACTATTAGCAGTCAGGTTGCTACTTTTGTTATATCATTTAAACTTACCAGTAGAAAGTTCTCAGTTGTAGTTCTGCTTTTATCTTGGGTCAACCTTCTTATCTCTAAAATTTATTTTAATGAGTTTAATAAGTTATAGAGAGGTCATTAAAAAACCTCTCTCTTAGAACTGCTACCTAAGATGTTCTTAGGGCTTCTGATTAATTTTATATTCAATATCTATTCCTGGATAAAGATTCTAAAATAACACTGTAGCTAAATTTGCATTATTGCATACACAACTCATGAGGAATTGGTTAATCTGTAGACAGTTTAAGAGTAAATAAGATTTACTTCATCACTGTAATTCATCTAGTGTTAACGTCCTCATCCTCATGCTACCATTTGTTTTAGTCTGCGATCATAAATAGAATTTGATTAATTAAAGTCATATTCACATATTTATATAAATGGTTATAGAAAATCAGCAACTAATTTTCTGTGTATTAATATAAATTTTATAATAAAAGGACATTTTAATATCTTCTACAGATAGTCCTTGACTTACGATCACAATAGAGCCCAAAATTTCTGTTGCTCAGTGAGACATCTGTTAAATGAATTTTACCCCATTTTACGACCTATCGTGTCACAGTTGTTAAATTAGTGACTCGGTTGTTAAGCAAATCTGGCTTTACTTTGTCAAAAGGTTACAAAAGGTGACCACATGGCCCCGGGACATTGCAACCATCATAAATATGAGTCAGTTGCCAAGCATCTGAATTTTGATCACATGACCATGGAGACACTGCAATAGTTGCAAAGTGTGAAAAGCGGTCATAAGTCACTTCTTTCAGTGCCATTGTAACTTTGAACATCACTAAATGTACTGTTCTAAATCGAGGACTACCTGTATTAATCCAATTAATCCAATGTTTTTGTGTATCAATCATATTATCTTGTATACAACAACCCTGTGAGGTGAATTGGGCTGAGAGAGAGTAACTGGCCCAAAATCACCCAGCTGGCTTTCATGGCTAAGGTGAAACTTGAACTCATGGTCTCCTGTTTTCTAGCCAGGTGCCTTAGCCACTAGACCAAACTGGTTCTTAATATTATTTCTATTCCATTTTGTGCCTTTCTATAGATTCTACAGTTCTACCTTAATTTCTGCTGCTCAATCACATAGTAAAATACATCACTGATAATACAATAATATAAAGAAGAGAAGGTAATGTAGAATTTGCAATATAAATAACCTACCAAATATGTTTGTGGAATGTCCTTTCCTAGCAATAGGTTTCAGTTCATTATGCCCCCATCCATACTGCCGATAATTATCCCAGGCATGTTTCATCATCTAAAAGAAAGAAAGAAAATACAAATGTTAGCATGTAGCATGTCGTTATGACCTGTAGGTGTTTTAACAAAAAATATTTTTATACATCCATCTTATATGCACAGATCTTCTATTAATCATTGAAATCCACTGATTCTCTTCACTTTATATTTTCTCATTGTTGCCTATCTTTATATCTGTTTTACACTGTTTCTTATCTTTGCATTGTACCTAGAGTTGTTTTGGTGATTGCAGTAGCTAATAAATTAATTTAATAAAATAAACCCAAAAATAGAGCTTAAAAGTCTGAAAATGGTAATGTGTTTCAAATTTTAACTGTTTAAATCTAATCCAGATTCTCTGCATGGAACTCCTAGGTAATAAATGGAGATGCTCCCTACTGAACAGGAACATGGTATTCATCATTATCAATATATTATAACAATTACAGTGTATTTACAGTGTATATTTAATACACGTGTGTGTGTGTGTGCATTCATAGCATCACCCTATTTACAAAGCAGTATGGGTTGTTTTGGCTCTCAATTGCAGAAGTGATCACAAATATTTCCATTGGTCAAATTATATTCTAGTATTGCTGCCGCTTCTGGAATCACCCTATGTGGCTGCAGGAAAAAAAATACTCTATTTTGCAGACTTAATGTGGTTTGCACCGTACTGCAGAGCTTTCTGCAGCACTTTGCAACTTGTTAAGAGAGCAAAATGGGGTTGTTTGTCTTGTACTCACCATTTTATTCCCGCCCACAAGCGTGGGGAAAATGGTCAGTCATTGCCAGGTCACTGCCATCTGGCCTAGGGATGCATGGCCTGTCTTTTTTCTGCAACATTAGTTCCAGAGATCTTCACAGAGTTTGGTATGGGTAATGGGTGTGGGGATCAGGGCCAATTTCTGTGAGATTCTGGTGGGAGGGCAGCATGGAGGGAGAGAGGCAGTGAGAAACAGGTGGTGGTGGTGGTACGGCAACATCCCTGCTGTTGGTCGTAAAGGCAAATAACTATAGAGATGCTACAGAGACCACAACTTTGAAACTGGCTAGTATGTAGTTGGGATGGGGACATCTATCATAACTTCAAACTGCCATTAAGTGATCAGTCGTATCTTGAGGACTATCTGTATTCATGATCTTTTCCCTACATTTCTTCAAAATATTCTTCAGGAGCCCTGGATTACAATTCACATCACCTCAAACTGCACAACGACTGGGCAATATTTTTTGTGACGATTATAAGAAAAGTTTGGTAGCTATCTTATTAAAATTTACCTTAGGTACAGGCATGATTACATTTAACTTACATAAGATAATCTATGCAAACTACTGCCAAACAATGTTGCCAATAAACAGCAGAGAACCTGTTCAGGCAGTTACCAGGAGTCAAGACTAACTTGAACCATCCCCCACAAAAAAGCCTTGCACAAACATTATATTTACAATCATTCACATCCTGAGTTGCATGCTCATTGTTGAGTCATGTACTAAGTAGAGGCTATATTAATTAATTAAATAATTAAATTGCAAAACTGGTAGCATTTAGATAGTAAAAATTCCCAAATTCATGTTTTTCACATCAATAAAGATAAGGAGGTAACAACCATTAGCATAACTCATTACCTCTTTAATTTTATCTCTTTTTTCTCGTATATCTGGATCCACTGGCTCTCCACTGTTTATTCCTACAAGATTTGGCACAGGGACTGGTGGCAGAGGATTGCTACTTTTGCTTTTCAAACTTTTTACAATGTTGTTTTTCTCTGTCTGAATTTCTGCTTGGATCTCATCTCTTGACTTCTTCAGTTTCTCTTTCGCTTCCTCTAGTGCTTTTTCATGATCTGCACGAATTTTATTTCTCAAGCGTTCTTCTTCTTCCCTAAATATAAAAACAATAATAAGACTAATTTTTAAAGGTAATTCAAATTTTGTTTTTGAAAACTGTTGTGAACAAAACACATTATTAAATTCTGAATTTAGTCTGTTATTATCCAAGAATCTATTAAGTATCCTAAGCATAAATGAAGATAACTTGCTAGGTAACTATTCATCTACTGGTATTGGAGGATTTAAAGAAATTACATTAAAGAATGTACAACAAAAAGTTTTCAGTAAAACAAATCTTAAATAATTAAAACTTTTTTTACATAGTCAAGAATTTCATTTCATTTTAATAATTAGCAATAGATTGTGTAAACTACCCTATATGCTGTAATGCATCATATTAGATAAAAGCACTTGAAGGAACATCTAGTCTTATGTTTAGTGCATGTGATTTGATGTACACGTGAAGGCAAAGTAAAAAATATGAGTTTGATGTAGGATCTGGTTCTCATATCAGCATCATTGTTCTCTTATTTTTGCTATTTGTCAGAAATCAGTTTTTAAAAAGTTCTAGATAACGGATGTGGCAATCCCTGGAGACAGCAGAAGAGAAGAGAAAGAACTGGAGAAGATAACAAAATACAAAGACCTACAAATAGAAATAGAATGACTGTGGCAAAGTCAAGCAAGAGTAGTACCAATAGTAATAGGTGTCTTGGGTACAATCCCAAAACAACTGGAGCACAATTTGACCACCATTGGCATTGACAAACTCACAGTCAATTGTAAAAGGCAGCTTTAATGGGAACAGCTTCCATCCTGCGATGATATCTGTAACACCATCAAACACCCAAATCTGCCTATCCCAGGTCCTTGGTAAGGGCTCAATAGGTAGACAAAAGCATCTGCCAGTCTGATCTGGCTGACTGTGTGATGATCAGTAGTGGTAGTAATAGTAGTAGTTGTAGTAATGATTAAAAGGGGAAGTAAAAAAGATAATGAGAAGGAGAAGTACTACACCCAACTACATGGGTTAATATACATAGACATTAGGCAGCACCGAAAGAAGTAGGTGTTCAACAGAGTGATGGTACGAGAAAAATTGTCCCTGTGTTTAATTATTTTGGCATAAAATGCGCTATAGCAAAGGACCAGCCCGCAGTGCCTCAGCCAGCAAAAATGGAGCTCGGGGAGGGGGGGCTGTGTACAGCCCTCCCAAGTTCTATTTTTACTAGTAGAGGGTTGTAGGAGGCTGTCACAGCTAAAAATGGAGCTCACAAGGGCCACAGACAACCCTCCCAAGCTTCGTTTTCTTTGGCAGAGATTGCAGGAGGCTGTCGCAGCCAAAAATGGAGCTTGGGAGACCATTTTCACTGGCAGAGCACTCGGGTCACCACAGGTGCCCCCAACATGAGTGACATCGAGCAGGCCATGCCCATCCTAGCCTCCCAAGGTCGAATACAACCCTGATGCGGGCCTCAAGGAAATTGCATTTGACACTCCTGCTCTATAGCACTGTTCCAAGGAAATGAGTTGAAATAGTTTATCTCCAGGATGTGAGAGATCTACAGATATCTTCTCAACCCTCCTTCTGACCTGCACAATATATATGTCTTTTATAGAAGGCAGATGCTTTCAGTTGCTCTTTCTGCAGCTTTAACTATCCATTGGAGTCTATACCTGTCCTGTACCAGACAGTTATGAAACTACAAATAACAGACTCAATAATTTCTCTGTAAGAATGTATCAACATTGATGACAACTGGATCCATGGAAAGGGATCCAGATGTCATCAATTAATCTCAAATAAAGTAAAAATTGAGAAAATGTTAAAAATCACCAATGAAAATGTTGGCATATTATGAAGTCATGTATAAGCCATTCCCATGACTGCAACACAGATCTGCAAATATATGCAAACCAATGGTGAATTCGTTGTGGGTAAGTACAAAGTCATATAGCCTGGTGGCAAAGTATGCCATGTTGGTATCAGTGATTATAGTCACAATGGCTGGAAGTCCATGTTGTGGGGGACACTGGTACATTTCTTTCCATATATTATCAAATTTCACGGATCCTGTATTTAGACCCTATACCACCAGCAGTCCCAGCTGTATACAAGACACCACAGACTTTCTAAGAATTCTGAATTCTACTGACAATCTCCCTAACACCACCATTTCAGTCACCATGGATGCTGAGGCAGTATATGCTAACAACTCCTACCTTAAATAAAATGAACCCTGAGCTTCTTCATTATGACTTTAATATAAATTTTCATTTTTTTATATTAGAAAATATAGAAATATTTATTGTTTTATTTTGATTGTGAGCTCTTGCATATTATGTTGATGTAAAGTACATGCACTGGGTGTATAAGGCGTGTAAGGAGATATCAGTACTCTAACTGTATCATATACAACAAACTATGTTGTTTAGCATGCATCATTTATAAAGTGATTTTAGCAACTGAATATGTGTAATTTATTATGAAATAGTCTTTTAAATTCAGATTGTATGAACTGTTTTATTATTGAAACTGTCAGACCTGCCCTAATCCAGTCCCTTAGGAAAGAAAGACCCTCAACTCCATTTGAGTGAAGTGATGGGTTCTTTTACTAAAGGATGCTGGCTACACTAAAGTCAAGCTAGAATTAAATTTCCCGTACAGAAACATTAAAAGGGGTGAATCCAGTGCTACTGTATACTGAATTGTTGTAGGCAACCTCATTGAAAGGAAAAAGGTGCACCCAGTGGTCCTGTTGATAATTAATGTAACACCTAAGTACTGCTCCATGATCCCATTCATACATTCACCCTCCATTCATTTCTGGATGATGAAAAGAGCTAAGCCCTTGAGTGGTCCCCAAAATCTTTAAGAACTCTTGCCAAACACACGAAGTGATGTAGATTCCATGATCTGAGATTATTCTCTCTGGCGCTCTCGTGCAGTCTATAGACAAGCTGTACCAACAACTTGGCTAAAGTACAAGCAAATTGAATTTTTTTGACAAGGCACAAAATGTACTTGTTTAGAAAATAAATCAGTTATCACCTAAATCACTGTATTTTCTGAACTCTCAGGTAGTTCCACTATGAAATCCATTGAAATCTCTTTCCATGGGGCTTGGGCATGGCCACTAGTTGGAAGAGCCCAGGTGTGTTCCCTTGTGGCCTTTTGGCAGAGGCACAGGTAGGGCAAGTAGTTATAGACCATTAGCCATTGTCTTTCAGGGATGTACAATTTGACTCTCACCTAAGCTAAACAATCTTTATGGGTTTGGAATCATTTGTCCTCCTCCAGTGCTGCTTTCAGGGTGCCCTGTAATGCTCCAACTACCTAGGATTTTAGTTTAGCTTGCACTCTGGTGGAACTAGGATGGGATAACCAGTCTAACTACCTCTGGCTTTGAACTGTTATTTGGTAGTAGTCTGGATAAGACGTTCGTCCCCTCTGGGAGATATCACAGTGTGAAATTGAATGGGTTAAACTATTAAGCCCAACAGACTTGTTTGGGTGACAATCTTGGGGGGAATGTTTTTAGGGCAAACAAAAGGGGTTTTCCTTTCTTCCAAGAAATGCTTCCAAGTTAAGAGTGCCCAGCGTACCGCATATGTTTCCTTTCCCAAACCGCCCACCTACATTTGGTTTCGATAAGCTTTTTGGAAGTATGGGCACATAGCTGCAGGACCCCCTGCTCATTTTACTGCAAGAGCACTGGCCCCATCATGACATCACAAGTATCCCTTCTCAGCTTTGCCAATGGTAGCTTAGGAGTAGGGACCTCAAAGTTCTTTTCCAGTTCCCTTTTGGGCCCATCTCATCGAATCTTTAATATCCTGCTTCTTCAGTTCTTATAGGGTTTCCACTTCAGTAGCTATGCCAAACCTAGCACGAGGGATCTCTCCATGCTGGGTGCTACAATAAAGCTCCAAGTCTCTGTGTGTACCCCCATCCTTATCTCTATTGGCTTGATGAACATTGCTGGCCCCTGCTTGCTATTGAGCCATCCAGCTGGCAAAAAGCCACAGGCACTTTAAGTTGCTTGAGTTTTAAGCCTAGTTTTTCAACTAGGGCAAGACTGACTAGGCATCTGGTGCAACCTAAGTCCAGGGGGGCCACTAGGTTCCTCTTGCACCCTGAGGATGGAACCACCAGTTCTATGGAGATGGTCACTGGGATGACTGGGCAACTTACCAGGGGATCATTGTCAAACTCAGTGTCGCTCTCCATCAGTGCTGCTCTTCATCAGACCATCAGTTGGAACAGTCGGAGTTCTCTCAGCATCTTTGAGGGACGGGGTGAACTCAGCGACTTCCTCTGCCTCCAGGTCTGTCTTTTGGATTCTCTGAGGAGGCTTCGCTAGCTTCTTAATGGGCCTCAAAGGTGTCTCCTGGGCTGGGCGCGTAGCTCGGCATTCGAAAGATCAATGCCCCTCCTTCCCGCACTTGAAATAGCCAGTGGAGCATCATTATGGGCTCTGTACACTGGTTGACAGCTTCTTTTCTAGGAGGGATGATGTCAGGAAAGGGCCAGATCAATTTTTACCTCCTCCACTAAGATGTACCAGCCATGGAGGGTGTGTGTGCCTGGAAATGCAGGTATGGTAGATTCCATTGTTCAGCCCATCTTGGAAACATCCAATTAAGCTGTTCTGCGGCTAATTAGTCAGCCAGGAGGCCAGGTCTCAAAAGTCTTGGGTGTATTCAGTTATGCTCCACCAGCCCTGGTGTATGGTCTTGATCCAGTCTCTAACCTTGTGGTTAGCTAGGTTATCTTCAAGATACATCCAGAGTGCTGCCATGAAACAATGTTTCGCAGCTCCGAGGCATCATTATGGAGAGTGACAATCCACTTCACAGTGATCCCCTCCAACACCATAGTGACACACCACACCTTGGTCCCCTCAGTCACTATATCCAGACCATATTTTTGCATGTAGGTCCAGACTTGCACCCGGAAGAACCCCAGTTGCTTGGGGTCTCCGTTGAACTTCACATCGAAGGTCAGTATCTTGTGACCTTGCTGGCGCAACTCCAGCTGGTGGTACAGGCTGGAGTGTTGGACCTGCGGGTAACTGCAGAGTTGAGGTGGCTGCTGGTGCTGTGGGAATGGATGCCCCTGTGGTTGTGGGTACAGCTGCATCATTCCCCACTGGGGCTGTGTCATTTGGGTAGCCGGCTGTGTTCCTTGAGTCAGGGCTTTGCATGCTTTGAGGTTGTTGAAAGCTCCCCTCAGGAACTCTATGGCTTGTTTCAGCATGCAGCACTCTTGGTCCAGCTCCTCCATGGTCATTTTTTCCTCAAGCTCCAATCATGGCTCCCTTCAGCAACTGCCATGGCTCCCACAGATGGAAATCACCCCCTATTCTTCCCATTGTTCTTTCGTCTCACCCTAAGAGGCCACCAGGGCTTCAGCTGGTTGTTACAGGCTCCCGCCTCTCCCAGCCATTCAGAAGGATCTCCTGCAGGAGGTTTTGATGATGCTTCCCCCCAGACTTCCCTCTCCTCCTGGTCGCTCCCTTGAGCTGACATTGTATGATCCCCATAGTAGAGGTGTTTCTCCAGGCTAACATGACTGCAGCTCTAGCCCAGTGGTGGGTTGCAGGCGGTACACCCCAGTACGGGTGTACCAGATCCTACCCGGAGTACCGGGTAATGTTCCGGTACAGTGCTCCGGAGGGCCCGCCCGCCCGAGCTCCTTACCTTTGGCGCTTCCGTGCACGCACAAACTGTTATTGTGCTTCCCTGGTCTTCGTCAGTTATTGTTCCTCGTCCCATTTTCACATCACATCCCCATACCTATTCCCCTTTTGTTCTCCGCATGCCCCTTCTGCCCTAGCCTTTGATGGCAGGATGCAGTAAGGCACCAAGTTGAAGATTTAGTGACTTCTCCTTCAAAGTGGCTGAGAGATATAATGACTACACAAAATAGAAATATTTCAAATGTATTGACATTAAATCTCACTCTAAACATTTGAGAAACATAACTTTGTCTTTTTTGGTGAAGGTAACATTTTTAATATCAGAATTTATGTTTAAATTTTAACATTACTAAGAAATATAGTTTTAAACAAAGTTAAAATGGCTTATTAATCACAAAGCAGCTTTTTTATAAAGATATTTTTTAAAATATTTGATCAGCTTTAGTTTTTTTTATCTTGAAATAATATTAAACTTATTTTTGCAACATTTTCAGTTCTACAAAACAAACACTTGTGTCAACATTTTTCTGAATTCAATACCACATATACATATCCAATGTTGCAGCTATATTTTAGTGTCCCTTATCAGATGCAAACATTTTCACTGTAAAATCCCAATGTTTATTTATGTATTCAGTGTACCATTGCACCCTATACTGTCCTCTGGCAGTTAACTTCAATAAAAGCAGCATATAAATCCCATACAATAATATGATAATGCCAGACAGGGTCAATTCTTTGTCTTACAAATGCTTTTTGGGTATACTCAAGTTTCACCTCACTTTTACTAATTTGATTTCAATGAAATGTTTTTTTAAAATAAAATAGAAACTAGCTGAAAACCAGTTCCAATAACCCTCTGTTTTTCAATTGTCTCAGAAGTACAACACCAGGAACATGTCTTGTTGGAGAGCATGTCCAAATAGGTTAATTCTATATAAAGACAGCAAAACACCTATGAGCCAAGCTTATATGTTAATCCCAGGAGTTTGAGTTACTCTGGAAAAGTAGTGATAACCAAGAAAGCATGTGGAACACAGGAGTCATATTTCTACATCAACTTTCACTTACGAATTGTAATATTTTGTACCAATTATAATTTCTGAGTGGTCTTCAAAGGAAGCCCGATGAAGCATGCAGTGCAGTATTGCAGCAATTAGGTAATAAGGGTAAACCATTTTTGTCAAAATTTTCTGTGCCAAATAGAGCTGCAACTTGCCACAGCCTCTACCTGGCAACCAGCAGTGGTTATGTGTCCAGGAGAAACTCCCAAGTTAATGGACCTGTTCCTTCAGGGAACATGTAATTCCAGTCAGAGTTACAACCAGAGCCACAGGGAAGCAGCTCCATCTTGCTATTTTGTCCCATCCAGCCACCAACATTTTCCAAACATGACATCAACACCAGTTTGGGGTTTAGGCCAAAAAAGCTAATGATTCTAACAGCATGACCACCACCCAATTTGCATGGAATAAAAAAGGAAGTGAAGCACATTGAGACATGCAAGATTTTGTTACTATAGCTATTGTAATAAAAGTAACTCGGGATCAATACAGTATCTATTTCTTAGTCTTTTATAGCTAACACCAGAGAATTCCAGACCCTTATATTAGACTGAGAAATCCAAACTATCTTGGAAAAGGTAATAGCCAAGCATATTTATACTGTTGCCAAGAAAACTGCATTTATTTATTCTTGTAGTCATTAGGAGTTCAGCTCAACTTGAATAAGCTTTTACCTTTTATATTTTTAGTGAAAAAAATCCATTTCTAAAAAGACAATGTTTTATAAAGATAAGCTAGGTCTAATGAAAAGGTTAAATAAAAAGGAAATACATTGCTCCTATTTTTATTTTTTGAAATATTTGCAAATATTCCATAAAATAATTTCTAAATATACCTTTGAATCTACTTAAATATAGATTTAAATCAAATTATATCTACTCTAATTTTGTTTACCGTCAAATATGATAAACAAGCTGTTGGTACAAGAAAGTCTTGAAACAATACTGTGAGTGATACCTTTGAGAGTTCTTATGTTCAAATACATGTTCTAAGTATTCAAGAAAATTAATTTTATAATAGCCCTCAAACACCTAAGAGAGAGAGAAAGAGAGAATGAGAATTACAGAGTTGGAAGGACCTTGGAGATTTATTCAGTTGCTCAGGCCTGCAAAGAGCTTGCAAAGGGATCTATCTCACACTTAGAGAGTATCAGTCTGGAGAAGGGTACCAATTTTTTTCCAAGGCATTGAACCTACTATGGAACTCAGTGAAGGCAGTCACCAACAAATGGAGGAAATATGGCACAAGAGTGGCATTATCAAGAACTGGAGGTCTCTCCAAAATTAATGAAAAGAAAAGAACTGGTCCAAAAGGCTGCCAAGAGGTCTACAGAAAATTAAAAGTAGTGTAGGAAGTTTTGACAAGTACTGATTGTGTACTACATTGACAATGATCTCCTGTATTCATATGTCTGGGCTATGGGATAGGTAGGCAAGATAGAAGTATTTTCTTACAAACGATAACATCCAAGCCTGGCTATATTCTGCAAAAACCTACATCAAGTCTGACAAAAGTATGTGGTAAAATGTGTTATGATCTGATGAGGCTAAAGTTTAGCTTTTTAGCCATAATTCCAAAAAGTATGTTTGTCACAAAACAACACTGCGCATCACCAAAAGTACACCATAGCCAAGTTAAGTATGGTGGTGCAGCATATACTTTGGGGCTTCTTTTCTTCAGCTGCAACTGTGGCTTTAGACAAGGCGGAGGGGATTAAGGAGAGTTCTAATATCAATCAATTTTGGCACAAAACCTTCAGGCCTCTGCTCAAACGCTGAAAATGAAGAGGAATTTCACCTTTCAATATGACAACTATCCAAAAGCATACCTCCAAATCTACAAAAAAAAAGCTTCATCAGAAGATCAAAGTTTGGGAATGGCCCAGCCAGAGCCCAGACCTGAATCCAACTGAAAATCTGTAAGGTTTTGGCTCGTCAGGGCTCCACTCCATTGTGCCCACCACCAGTCAACTGAACTGAGCTGCCACTGCCACCAGGGAACACTGGAGCCTTCGTTGCCAAGCAGCTGATCAGTGGTTGGATCAGCCCCCTGGAATACCGATGATCAGCTGTTCTAGGCAGCAGGGATGGCCACTGCTGCTGCTTGCTGCCATTAGGCAGTAATTGACAGCGGAGATCGGCAGTGATCCCCGCCACCTAGAACAGCTGATCGGCAATATTTTGGGAGGCCGATCCAACCACCAATTTGCTGCTCGGCAGCGAAGGCTCCAGCATTCCCCGGTAGTCACGAGTGGCAGCAGCGATGGCAGGCAGTGGCAGCAAACTCCACCACTGCACCAACCCCTCTTCCGGCCGCAATATTCACTCTATAAGATGTATACAGACATTTCCCCCCACACTTTTGGGGGAGAGTGCAACTTATAATGCAAAAAATATAGTATATGATAATACAGTGATGAGAGCACTGCTCTTTTGATGTAGGGGATTGGGTGTTGAATCCCAGTTGGTACCTATGTTACCTGTAAGTAAAGGTCTTTTGAGAAAAGATTACCTAATGCTTTATTCAGATATGAGAGTAACATGAACTAAAAGAGCCATGCTGGTTCAGACATCACTTGGATTAAAACAAGATCTGTGTCAGAAGTTGGAGAAGCAGGACAATCTAACAATAAGTGACTACTGGAACGAACCAAACAAGATAGGACAAGAAAACCAGGAATTGATAGAATGCTACTACAACAGCAGAGCTAATGAGAGGAGAAACGTATGAAGAAGCTATGGATAAACAGAAGACCTGCATCCACATAGTAAAGAGGAAGCTGCTATTACACTTGAAATAGATCAACTACACATTACATATTGGACTCAAGAAGAATGGAAGAAAAATTGGATGTTTAGCCAACTTCTGAAGCTGGAATATCACTGCCACAACCTGCATTACAGAACACAGTAACTGCTATGAGACATAAAATCATAAATAAACTAGCTACACTCTTGAGACCAATTATCAACATTTAGTGGAGAAACAACCATCAAGCTAGAAGCTACTAATAGTGCCCTCACAACAATCCCTACTACAACTCAAACCAAGGAACTGGTGGTATACACTACAGCCACTATAATTCTGGAGATGTTTGCTTAAATGATCAAAAGGAACAGGAGTGCATACCCCAATTGGAAATGAGTTGGAAACTAAGATCAAAGTTATTCAGAGAGAAGTTACTCAGCTGGTAGAATTTCTCAGAACAGGAACCAGTCATTGTCAACATCATAATAGCAGACATCTAACAGTGGATCAAGAACATAAAGAGCTGGATAGTGCCTGGCCCGGACATGGTCCATACGTATTGGCTAAGAAATTCATAACTGGACACAAAAGCCCAGCAGCACAGATGAACCAGCAGCTAGCAGTATGCTCCCACCCAGACTGGCTAACACAAGGACGGACAGTGCTGAACATGAAAGGTAAGGGGACAGCATCAGCCGACTACCAGCCAATAACTTTCCTTCCAAAACATGAAAAGTTCTATCAGGAATCATAGCCACCAATCTAAAGGAGGACATAGGCCAGTATATGAGTACAGCTCAGAAAGATATTGGAAACAACACCAGAAGCTCAAAACACCAGTTGCTCATAGACAGAGCAGTTGCCCAAAACTAAGTTTAGAAAGGCTAATGTGAGCCTAGCCTAGACTGACTACAGGAAAGCCTACAATTCATGGATCTGTGAAAATTTAGCACTATACAAAGAACTTCATCAATAATTCATTGGGACTGTGGAAATCAACACTGGAAATCAACTCAAGACAATTCACACAAGTGACCATCAAGTGTGGCATATATCAAGGTGATGTATTATCCTTTCTGCTATTCTGCATAAAAATGACTCCCTCTCAATCAGATAATCATGAGGACTGGTTACAGAGACAATTTCAAGCATGGAACTATCGTCAACCACCTCCTCTACATGGATGCATACAAGATGTATGCTAAGAGTTAATGAATGATTGATACGCTCAGCCACTTGACACACAACTACAGTAAGAACACTGGGATGTCATTCAGACTAGAGCCCTATAACCTTATAGTAGTAAAGAAAAGGGCAATAGTTAAGGCTGATAGAGTGGAACTACCAGTGGGCCACATAGCAGACATACATACCAGCTACAAAGCCAGGGGTTTGCTTTTGATGGCTTCATGCAAAGGGGCTTCTTGCTGCAAAGGGCTAGGCTAAACCATGCATATCTTGCCAGAAGCAAGAGCAGAAAGACAGCAAGGTAAGCTGGGGGAAGATGGAGCAAAGAATGGCAGTGGCCTTGGAGTGCAGGGAGGTGAGGGCAACTGAACTACGACTGGGATGAGACAGCTGCGAATTTCTGGGGTATAGCAAGCTACACCAGAGCCCTACAGCTCTGGGTCTGCTTGCTATTCTGCAAGGCAAGATACAGACCAGCAAACAGGGCAGAGATTTGGAGGGCGGGTACAGGGGGATTGAAGGCAGTCCCTTACCTTACTGAGGCTTAGAGCTGGGAAGGACCAAGTCTGGAAAGACTTGGGTTGGGGAGTTGGTCCTTAGGTAAAACAGGTACAATTTGCTTAACAACAGCCACCAAAAGTGCCATTGCCAAGTGATATTATTTTCAATAAATTGGCAGTTAACACTGAACTAGATCAAGCTATACCCTTTGCAACTGTTCTGTCCTTATTACCAACCAGCCAGTAGTTTAGATTCCATTTATTTCCCTTTCTGAAAATGAAAACAACACTATAGCCACTGCGCTATTTGTTTAAACAAACACCACTGCAAAATATTTTCTATAAGGATGAAAAAAGCAAGACACCTGTGTTTTTAGCAGTCAGTACACCATTAAAGCAATTTTAATATAAACTAGATAACTAAGAACAACCAAGCCAGTCTATCTAGAAATATGGTAAGCTGAGGAAGGATGTGTTTTCTTTTACTTCTAGAATCTATAAAGTATATTTGATGCTATCAATTACTCTAAAGCATAGTAGGGTTGTGTTCATTTAAAATATGATTCAGAAGTGCTTCAAACTTTAAGTGAACACAAGAGGACCCTGTCTGCTATTCAATAAAATATCATTCCACTTTTAGTACATGTGCTGCCCTAAATGTAAACTCTGTAATAATGAAATTATCAGGGAATTTGGATTAATTACTTATTTTCCCACAGAAATATATCCTTCTCTCAATGCTGCAAAATGTTACTTTATAATTTGTAACGTTTTCTCCCTCCAGAGGCTTCAGGAGGCTTCCCTGAAGCCTCTGGAATACAACACGCAAACCTCTGCTTTGCACATTGGGCGGTTTTTCAGGGAAGCATCCGGATAGTGAAAAACGGCCAAAAATCTGACAGGGCAATGCATCGCGTGCCCTCAGAAATGGCTCCGCATGTCACCTGTAGCATGCATGCCATAGGTTCACCAACACGGGACTGTAATATCTATTTTCATTAAAACACTGTAACCCCACTTTTTTCAGGATTCCAAATAAACTTGAAAGAGTAATACATTAAGTAATTCAGTCACTACAGATAATGCTATTCTTAAAACAGCATTGCCTTTTTTTCAGATTCTAACAGAAGCCTGAAAAAATAAATCTGCTTTAATGAATAGCAGAATGGTGCTTGCATTTGCATGGTATCAGAAGTATTGCCCAATGGTTTTCAAAGGGCGCACAGTTTTAATACAGCATATACTGCTCTTTACATTACTTCATGTAATTTTTTTGTAAAACAATACAATACAAACCTCTAGAACAATTTAATATTATGAATAGGAAGGAACGCTACTTTTCTGCAAGACAAACATTGCTTTTATCCTCAGAGGGCAATCAAGTTAAGCTTGGAAGTACATAATCTTCATTAACTAAAAATGCAGGTTCATACTCATCTATCTTCAGTGGGTGGCTCATGAACTCATTATAATTTACTCATTCATCAAAAAGTACTGTAACTATAGAAGTTCTAAAGGAATCAACTTAGACATAATGTATCTTGGTTTATTAAACTGAAATATACGTACATCTTGTTCCAGTACTCTGGACTCAAGAGAATCTTTTGCAACTTTTTTAGGTTCAGCAATCAAATATATTTTTAATTATTAACCATAATTTCCTAATATATCTGAACATGGTTATCAGATTGAAGAAAAAAACAAGATGAGAAAACAACGTCACAGTTTCAGGTTTCAACAAATCAGACTGCAAAGGTAATTAAAGCAGCAGATTTCTTCTGCTCTGGCAAGTAATCAAAACATATTGCCTAAGCCCAGAGAAGCTTTTAAATTTTAATACAATACTGCCTATCTTATCTAGGCCATTAAGTGGAGCGTCCTTAAAATTAAGTGTGGAGAAAGTTGATATCGATTCAAGTTAACTAGAGAAAAGTGTCTTTCGTATACTCCAAATGACCAGCTTAAACATGAAGGCAAAAGGTGTAGTGAGAAATCTTATATATGCCAGATAATCTCCTTTTCAGCTGAGGTTCCTACTTCAGATAGCAGTTTTGCTATCTTTTTTGTTAGATTACATTTGATTTTAATGAAAACTAAATATTGTATTTGAGAAAGTGGCATCAGCAGTAAACCACAAAGAAGCCAAAATAACAGCATATCCATGACATTATCTAACTTGCCATTACATATTTGCATTCCATACAATCCAAGTATATAAATTATGGTATTTGAGTGATGACATAACATCTTTGTAATCTTTGATTTGTTACTCACTTTTCACTTTAGGAGTTCAAGGAGGCATATATAATGCTGCCTCCTCTATAAGAAACAACTCTGTGAAATAAGTTGGGCTCCTGTTCCCCTTGCTATGTATACCTACAATTCACATGACCCAAGAGTCTTTTTTTTAAATATTCATAATAGGTTTGTACTCGGACTAAGCAGAAAATTATTTTATAAAATTACACTGGGATTTCTTAAAACACTTATAAGAAATTATCATTCAATTTGATTTTATTTATTGCAGTCATAGACCAGCCAAAAGTTATCATTCTTATGATCCTAACTTAATCCTGGCTCCAATAGAAGAGAATATTTGTAGCCTAAGGTTTATGTTTATCCTGGCTACCTGTAAAAAATTACTTAAAATGTCAGTGTGGTTTTCCAGATAGTATGAAAACATTTTTCATAATCCAGTTTGAAAAATGATTTTACGAAAGCTCACAAAATATTTAAAGATGCCCATTTAAAATACATTTAATAAAATTTCTTAGAGAAAAACTAAAATAATTAATTATATACATTTTACATTTTATTACATAATTATACATATACATTTTATGGATACAGCAGAGAACAATAATGTAAAAATTAATATTCAGAATTCACCTCCAGTTTTATTTTTGTAAGGTTTGTTTTGTCTAAATTATAAATTAAATAGTTTTAGAGAAAATGTGCCACCACCACCACCCTGCATAGCTCTCAATGGTGAGGAAAAGTGTTTTGAAAGTAGGATGTCTGTAGTACAAAAAGAATGTCAATTGCTAACATAAGCCAATATTTGGCAACCAATTCCAATAAATATTATTCCCTTGGAAGGTAATCAGAGACATACACAAAGAAGAGAAAATAAAGAGCATAAGAACTGAATTGTGCATACAAAATGTTTGCCTGAATATTAGACTGAGCTCAGCGAAAGCAGATCTGACAACCTTGGCAAAGATCAAGGAACTAGTCAGTAAACTAGTTCCTTGAAACCTCTCTAGATAAAGGAGGGATGGGAGATTTCCCCCATGTGCTCCAGATTGCTGCTGTCTAAGAGGAGATTGTAGGACAATGGTTTTCCATGAGTTTCAGCACCAGGAGACCATAGAATTAGCCATCTTGCTTGCAACGGCCATAGAAACTTTTAAAAGTGCAAACCTCATTTTCTACTCACTTTCGAAAATCACCATTAATTACTTGTAAGCCATTAGAAAACTTTGGAATGATTATTTTAAAACTGAAGCGAGTCTGTCTTCAGTGCTGAATGAAAGAAAATTGTATTCATAAGCTTCAGAATTTAAAGAATAAGTAGCAAAAAACCATATGAGATTTTGATCTTAGAAAATTATAACTGGACTAAGGATCCAGATTTTGGAATTAATTATAAAATGCAACCAACTTCTCATGGGAAATGGATCCTGTTTTGGTTTTTAAAAGAAACAAATATTTTTATGATTTTAAAAAGTGGACACTAGAGAAGACAAAGATGTTAGATAGATGGAACAAAACATTGTAAGGAGTCTTTTGTAGAACAGATCTGAACATAGTAACTAAAATACCAACAATGTCAGTATTAATGTTTGTTTTTATGGACAGATTATATCCAAAAGATGTTAGTGAAGAACATGGTATATCTGACAATGTAGACAATGTACCAAAAGTGGATTTACAATTGAGAGGCCAAGAGACTGACTTAGAAAAAGGATGTTTCACTAGATCTACAAAAGGAACTAACTTGCTACAGTTTTAAAATTTAAAAGGGCAACACAACTGACAAACCAAGAGAGTGAGTGACCTAATGTAATGGTACATAGGAAAGCCTTGGAAGAAATGCTGCCTAAGGAACAATCTGAATAGGAGAAGGCATAGCCCACAACTGGGCAGAGAAAGAGTGGGAAGGAATCCTCCCTAACTTCTCAGATGTAAAAGAAAAAACAGGAAATTTGCAAATTTGCAAGATTCTGTTAATGTATGCAGCTTTACAATATAGTATTATCCTTGTCTGCCTGGGAAGGCTGATACCTAGTTTTGTTTTATAGAGAAGAGAAGAGAAGAGATACAAGATGAAGATAAATGTTTGTAATTTTAGAGCGGAAAAGTTACCAAATTTGTTGTGATGAAGGTTGGAAATAACTTCTTTATATATTTCTTAATTATGTTCTTACTTTGTTCTTACCTTGCATGTTTTACTCCTCTCTATTCTCTTCAGTTTATTTTTTATTATACTTCCTATTATCATCACAATTCTTAAACATACTCACACACAAACTTCCCCTTTTTTGTTCAAGGAAATGAACCAAGAAGTATTGCAGACAAGAGAACTCTACAAATATGACATAACACATTTCCCAACATGTTTTTCCTACAAACAAAACTATTAGATTAAAAAATAATATGTCTATATATTCAAGTCTTTAGAAACTAGGGCTGCATCCAACTGTTGTCCCTCCAGATCTCTGACAGTGGAATTGGGAGAAAGTGTTTAATGGTCATTTACATATTATTTCTATTCCTACATTTCAAACTATTCCTCATCTTTTCAGAGCAGAATAAGTGGAGAAAAGCAGAGAAAGTAAATTACTGCCCATCATCTGTCTTGCTGAGCATCTCCACCAGTTCTTTTAGTATTAAGGTTCCAATAGAGTAAATGTAATATAATGGTGTGTGTTTTGGGCTTGGGCCAGATTCAAATTCATTCTCGGCTTCAGAAGCTTACTTTGGGCCAATCATTTTCTGCCAGCCCAAATCCCTCCATAGAGAGGTGGTTGTTGAAAAAAACTGAGGAGGGAATGGTACATATGCCTCCTTGAGCTCTTTGACAAGAGGCAACTACAAAAAATGCATTCATTTTTTGAATGTTTGGGTGCTTTACATGTAATATTTAATATATAATAATGCTCTTTATTACCTAAAGTTAGATTTGTAAAGTCAGTCTCTAATTTAAAGTCATTGGACTTTAATGTTAAATAAAACTGAGTCATTCTTTTAAATTTTGTTATAATTATATAATTAACTAAGTAACTGAACTGTATAAATTCAACAATATCCCAATTAGGTCTGGTATTTACTTTTTTCTTGAAATTAATTGTTTTTACTATTTCATATATTTTTAAAAAGAAAAACTGATAAAGTATATATAAGCAAAGTTCAGAGTTTATTATCTCATTGATAATATTGCTTTTTAGTTTTTGTCAGTTTTTCATCCTGTTGCATTTAAAAATTTGGGCATTTAAAAATTTCCAGATTCCATTTGCTACGATTCTTAATGTTACAAGTCTGCTTATAACTGGTTTTGAATGTATATGAAAGGCAGGTTAAATTACTGTCAGCATATCTGTTGATATCTTTATTACTTATTTTAGAACTGACTCAGCTCTTTGTGAGACTGACTACATTTCAGATATACAGTGATGGGTTTCAAATTTTTTTAGACCCTCTTCTGTAGGTGTGGCCTGCTTGTCGGTCATGTGACCGGGTGGGAGTGGCTTGCCAGCCATGTGACTGGGTGGGCATAGCCAACTGGTAAAATGTGGTGAAACTCACTTAACAACGCTCTTGCTTAGCAACCAAAATGTTGGCTCAGAAACTCTGGCATTTGAAGCACGCAACTCTTAAAGCTGTCAAGTTACAAGACCCTTGCACCCCTAACGCTTTAGAAAAAAAAAACCAGGGGTGTTCAAACTTGTGGACTTCAACTCCCAGAATTCCTCCTCCAGTCATGTTGGCTCAAGAACTCTGGCACTGAAATATGCAAGTCTTAAAGCTGTCAAGTTACAAGACCCTTGCACCCCTAACCCTTTAGAAAAAAAAACACCAGGGATGTTCAAACTTGACAGCTTTAAGACTTGTGGACTTCAACTCCCAGAATTCCTCCTCTCGCTCTTCATCTTGATGATGTGCGCACGGGCGGGGGGGGGGGTGGAGCTGGAACCGGTTCTAAATGGCACTGTAGATTTGTGGAACCTCTTCTATAGAAGAGGTTAGAACTGGCAGGAACTCACCACTGCAACACAATTTCGCTAATACTTTTATCACCACATGTCAAATTAGCAAGGACAACAGACTACTGTACCACTATCTAAAACTTTTATACTCCTGGACCCTCAGACATGTTCCAGAAAAAAAGGCATTTGTCTTCTCTTTTGTGGATTTTTCCTGTATTGCAGTCCTTGAATGGCAGTGTTCAGTTTGTAGAATGCCACATTTGTGACTTACCTTGAAAGAGAAGAGTCACTGCTAGAGAAAATGCGATAAAACTGCAATATTTCAAACATCAAGTCTATGACAAAACATAGTGGGGGTGCTTCTTCTGGACAACCCTAGGCAACCCAAGTCAGAAACCCATCAGCATACCATAATTCTTCAGCAAAACACTGCATTTCAATACCGACAGGCACTGTTATTTCCCAGAAACATATGGCATCCCACCAACTGAAGGCAACAGGGTTACCTGTGTCTGTGCTGGTCGTGGCCCTGCCCGTGAATCAAGAAGCCACCCGGGTTTTTCCCACCGTCGCTGTTATCCACGTGAGGAATCAAGACATCTTCCAAGCCCAAGTCGAACCGTTTGTGTTTCGAGGAGTCCGGCAAAAAGAAGAACGCCCCAAAACACAGCGTGATGAAGGCACTGAGGATCAGCAGTAGGATGAACTTCTCGGACAGTCTCAAGGTAGCCCTGTGATGGGGGAAGGAGGAGGACGGACCCAAGTTGCGAGGCGGGATCCGGCGCCCAGAAAGAGGCAGCAGAGCCGGGGTCGTCATCGCGCCACGAAGGCGGGAGGGGCGGCGGCGGCAACAGCAGCAGCAGGGAAGACGACACTGCTGGCTCACACCCGGGAGCGGCTACCCGTCCTTACCAAGGCAGCCCGGAGCCACGCGGGGAAGCCGGCATCGCAGCGGCTCCCGCCAGACCGGCAGACCCCCAAATCCCAGAGGCCTGGGATCGATCCGGCCCGGCCGCGCTCATCCGGAGCCAGCAGAGGCGGCGCGGGCGGCAGCGAATGGAGACACTGGCTAGGAACCGGGGCTTCAGGGAGGCCCAGAGCGGCACAGAGATGGTGGCGGTGGGAGGGGAAGAGACTCATTCAATCACCACCACCGCCTGCCCAGCTGGCCCAGGGACCGATTCCGTCTCATGCCCTTCTGCCCGGCAAGACACGGCCCCCGGGTCAGCCGGTGTCGCGGCGGGGAGTAGCCGCGTCCCGAATTCTGCACGAGCGCCGGAGCCTCCTTCCTCCCGCCAGGCAGCGGCGACAGACAAGCCCTTCCACGCCGCAGCTTAAACCCTCGGCCGGGCGACGACTCGCTCTGGCATCCTGCGCGAGAGTCAACCCGCCTTTGCGGCTGCGCGCGACCGGAAAACGGAAGATGCTTGCTCGCTCACGCCCACGTCCGTGGAGTTGCAATGTAGAACGCGGCGGCAGTTTCTTTCCGCTCTCGCGCGCCCTCCTCACGCGAAAGGCGGAGCTACCGTCCTTAGCGGCCGCGGGCGACCGTCCTACCCGAAGCTCGGCCGGGACGCTTGAACACTAAAATATTCTCTCTTTCATTTAACGATATATTGAAAACGTCTCATCCTGTTCTAAGACACAATACAGTACAATAGCAGAGTTGGAAGGGACCTTGGAGGTCTTCTAGTCCAACCCCCTGCCTAGGCAGGAAACCCTATACCATTTCAGACAAATAGCTATCCAACATCTTCTTAAAGACTTCCAGTGTTGGGACATTCACAACTTCTGGAGGCAAGCTATTCCACTGGATTAATTGTTCTGTCAGGAAATTTCTCCTCAGATCTAAGTTGCTTCTCTCCTTAATTAGTTTCCACCCATTGCTTCTTGTTCTACCCTCAGGTGCCTTGGATATTAGTTTGACTCCCTCTTCTTTGTGGCAGCCCCTGAGATATTGGAACACTGCTATCATGTCTCTCCTAGTCCTTTTTTTCATTAAACTAGACATACCCAGTTCCTGCAACCGTTCTTCATATGTTTTAGTCTCCAGTCCCCTAATCATCTTCGTTGCTCTTCTCTGCACTCTTTCTAGAGTCTCCACATCTTTTCTACATCATGGCGACCAAAACTGAATGCAGTATTCCAAGTGTGGCCTTACCAAGGCATTATAAAGTGGTATTAACACTCCTTTGAGTCTATTCTTGATTCTATCCCTCTGTTTATGTAGCCTAGAACTGTGTTGGCTTTTTTGGTAGCTGCTGCACACTGCTGGCTCATATTTAAATGGTTGTCCATTAGGACTCCAAGATCCCTCTCACAGTTACTACTATTGAGCAAGGTACCGCCTATACTGTACCTGTGCATTTCATTTTTCTTACCTAAATGTAGAACCTTACTCTTTTCACCATTGAATTTCATTATATTAGACAGTGCCCAATGTTCAAGTTTGTCAAGATCCTTCTGTATCTTGTAGCCTATCTTCTGGAGTATTGGCTATTCCTAACAGCTTGGTGTCATCTGCAAATTTGATGAGTTCTCCATTTATTCCCTCATCCAAATCATTGATAAAGATGTTGAAAAATACTGGGCCTAAAACAGAGCCTTGGGTTACTCCATTGCATACTTCTCTCCATGTAGATGCAATTCTATTGAGGACTACACTTTGAGTGTGGTTGGTCAGCCAGTTAAGAATCCATCTGGTGGTGATGCTGTCCAACCACATTCTTCTACTTTATCTAGTAGAAGTAATACTCAGTGTGAGGAGTTTGCTCATAACTGCATGAGCAAGTCTACCGTTTCCAACGTTTCAAGTCCAGAGCTTGAGATGCCTACATAGCCATTTCTCCATTACAGTTGTTTTGTAAAACTTTCCCCCCGTATTTTAGTTTTGTTTTTTTTCTCGTGCAAGAGAATGAGCATTTATAAGTGAAAGTAATAGATCAATGTTTTCCAAACCTGGGTAAATTATTCAAAAAATGAATAAAGGTGTCCCCTGCCTTCCCTCCCCGTTTGGGTAAGAATACACAAACCATTACTCAGTCACACGGTTCTAGGTAATGAAGAAAAAATGTTTAGGAAGCACTGCAACAGATAAACCCAGGGATATAATGTAGCTTTTTTAGACATTAGCCTGCCCCCACCAGCAACGTGACTACATGCAGATCAGAGGCATGTGAAAATTCTGTGGGCAGCTGCTGGATTCTGGATTAAGGTTGTAAAATGTTTATTGCAATTTGAGGTGTGTTCTGTAGGAAGGAGTTTTCGCTGAAAATCCAAACCAGTTTCAGCCTACTTTTTTCAACTTGGAATCAAGCCCACAATATCAGCACTTTATGGTGCTGTAGAAATATTCAGCCCCTCAGATTATGGAACATTAAAATAATGGTTGGTATTGATGTCTCAATTTGTAGTACTAGCTATTTTTTATTTTGGAATTTATCCAAGATAGAACAAAAACTGAAAAAGATCTAATCAGGAAAAAAACAGAGTGAACTTTTATTGGCTAATTTTGGCTATTTTGCTCCAGGAAGCATATCTTACTGCCAGTAAAGAAACATATGCACATTTTCTGTTCATTGGTAAAAAGGCAGTTTTCATATCAACATGAAGAGCTTTTAAAAATAGACTCTCCAATGTAAACTCAGATATGTACTAAAATTATAAGGTTTACTTCACCCCATCTTATTTCTTACTACAGAGTGATTCAAAATCAAGATTACAAAATAGACAATACTGTATTTACTACAGTTTCATTTAAACTTCAAGACAGAAATAAGACCTTTCCATTTTAAAAAATAACTGAATGTCTAAGGAGTTTCCAGATCCTAATCTCCACTTGTGCCAAATAAGCACTTTTAATGTGGAACTAAGTTTATATCTCAAAGTAAGCTTTAGATTTTATCGCATCTTGTTTTGGAGAAAATTCCCCCTTAAGATCCACAACAATTATTTCCTATCAATTTGTACAATGAAACCAAATGATAATTATAAATATTGATAAATATCCCACAAACTGTTTTGGGCCTCTCCAATTCAAATATCTTTGGTAAACCAGATTCTTTGAAAAACCATTTGATCTAACACTTCGTTGAATTCAAGGCACTGTCACATGAATAGAGATCTTACTGATAATAGCTAGTCTATGTAGAAATATTTATTTATATAGACATAAGAGGTAAATTTTGAGTTGCTTCTCATGACATAATTCTTTCCCCTCCTATAATATGCAAGGAATTTTGAGTTCTAAGACTTCCCAGAATATATTTTTTCTAATGCTGGGCGAATGAGTTGCAATTATCCAGGTGTTACTCAACAATGCACAAATCATTCAAATTAACACACATTGCATGGGCAATGTGTTTCATAATACTGAAACGCAATGGTACAATTTACAAGGATATGTGGAACTTGTAAGTATAATGTTACATGAAAATGGAATAGCTTGCCTCTGGAAGTGAGTGCTTCATTGCTAGAAGTTTTTAAGAAGAGAGTGGATAACCATTTGTCTGAAATGGTTTAGGATCCTACTTGAGCATGAGGTTGGACTAGAAGACCTCCAAGGTCCCTTCCAGCTCTGTTATGTTATGATATTGCGATGTCTCCTCTTTAGAAATATGCTTCTAAGATATGAATGTATGAGCTGTGTCAGTTCATGATTTAATTCAGGAGGCTTATCCCAAAATCACTGCATATATGGCAAAAATTTTTGACTTGAAGTTGGTTCCTTTTTAGTAAATGTTCTCTAGCATATTGCTGTCATAAATTATCAAGTATTGGAAGAAGGAGCAAAAAAACCCCTAGAATCTTGATGAAAGTAGTCCCTAGTCATGGAAATAGATAATATCAGTAGCTCCAGATTTATTCTGAGTGCTTATTAAAATAATTGAAACTCTGGCAATAAATAGGAATTAAGAATTAAACCAAGATTTACCAAGACATATGTAGGCAGCAGATTTCCTCCCTCCATCCAACCTATCTATAACACAGAGGAAAACAAAAGATGGTGAAGGCAGAAGTTCTTACTTTTTGAAATTTGAATTTCTTTGAAGGCCTTTTTTTAGCACTATAAATTCAGTGTCTCTGTGCGATTTAATAAATTCCAGTGATTTATATATAGAAGAATACTAGACTTAAACTGACAGTCTGAGAACTTCAACATTTAAGTTTTGCTATTGTAATTTTATAGAAAGATATTTTCTGATAGAAATTCAAATTAATATCAGATTTCTATTGTTGGCCAATCAAGCACAGTAATGCCACGGTCATTGAACCAGGTTTTGGTGCTTTTGGCAAAAGTTGCTCTCATCAGAAAAGAGGACTTTGGGCCACTGAGCAACAAGACTTTGGACCTTTGTGCTTCATTAAGAACAGGGTCAACGTAGCCATCTACCAGGAGATTTTGGAGCACTTCATGCTTCCTTCTGCAGACGAGCTTTATGGGGATGCTGACTTCATTTTCCAGCTGCCCACACTGCCAAAAGCACCAAAACCTGATTCAATGACCGTGGGATTATTGTGCTTGATTGGCCAGCAAACTCGCCTGACCTGAATCCCATAGATAATCTATGGGGCATTGCCAAGAGAAAGAAAAGAGACATGAGACCAAACAATGCAGAAGAGCTGAAGGCTGCTATTGAAGTATCCTGATCTTCCATAATACCTCAGCAGTGCCACAGGCTGATAGCTTCCATGCCATGACGCATTGAGGCAGAAATTGCTGCAAAAGGGGCCCAAACCAAGTACTGAGTACATATGCATGCTTATACTGTTCAGAGGTCTGATATTGATCTATGTACAATCTTTGTTTTATTGATTGCATGTAATATTCTAATTTTCTGAGATTGTGGATTTGGGGTTTTCATGAGCTGTAAGCCATAATCATCACAATTATGACAAATCACGGCTTGAACTATCTTGCTTTGCATGTAATGAGTCTATCTCATATTTTAGTTGCACCTTTTAAGTTGCATTACTGAAATAAATGAACTTTTGCACGATATTCTAATTTTTCAAGTTTCACCTGTATCTTTGTATCTTTGTCCATTACGGATGAAGTATATGTTGGTTAGGCAGTAGTTGGTCAGGTCCAGGATGTGTTTAGAGGGGTTGTGTTTGTTCTGGATAGCTGTCAAGGCTTCTTTTATAGGCACTTGGGTGAGGAGGGATATATATATGTTAATCATCAATCAAAATATTTAGGTATTGAATCATAGAGAGAAATCAACTATTTTGAGAACATTCAGAATTATCAGTAACAAGCTACAGTAATGCAATTTTAGTTTGTTCCACTAGTAAATGCATGTTACAAACAGATGAAGTAAGCAGTTTTTTTTTTCATTTTCTCTTGTAGTTGAGCTGTATTTGAGATATTGTGTCAAGGTCTGGATAGTACATTTTAAGAAGGATGCTGAAAAATGGAACAGATTCAGAGATGAGTGAACAGAATATCAAGGAGGAACAGACTGAGTGGAACAGTTCAGGGGATGAAGCTTTGCTTAACCTAGAGAAGAGAAGATTAGGGAGAGAATGTGACAGCAGATTCTTTTGCCTTAAAGAGCAGGGACAGATAGACAGTATAAGGCAAATGCTGAGTAAATATTAGGAAAAACGTTATACAAATATAAACTGCTTAGTGGTATGTATTTCCTATGAAGTGTTTTATCAGGATTTTGACAACTATCTGTCAGTGATGTTATTATGACATCTTTACAGTTCCTGCATTGAGGAAGAAATTGGATTAGTCCACTGCAAGTCTAGCCCTTTATGCATTCAGAGAAAGAATTTGGTGAGTCAGTTCTCAGACTCCAGAGGCAGCATGCTGCCAATGCCACGTAATCAGTTGTGCACTGCTTCCTCTCTATGTTACCACAGCACTTGCTAGGTTTAAGAAGCATGATAGCTCTACCCACCACTGTCTGGGCTCACTTCTAATGTCCTTTCACTAATCGGATATTGTTGACTCCATCACAGAACCGATAGGATACTCCAGTAAGGTTTCCAGTTTGTAATGCTGCTAAAAAAACAAAACACAAATTAATTAGGTGGCCAAAAAGTAATGTTGCCCTTGAGTTGAATTCAGTGCAGACCTTACATGGATGCAATGTAATCATTTTGTTTTCTTGGCAACCATATGAAACCAATTTGCCATTGCCTTCTGCTGTTAACTAGATAGATGAGTGCCAAATATTAGTTATGCTGGCTTTGGAGAGAGCCAGCACTGAACGTCAGCATATCTTCTTATTTTCCTATTCTTTTCTCTCTTCACCAGCAGTCAGTCAGATAATATAATTCTGTCAGCCCTTGAAATTATTGTACTTGTCTCAGATGTCAATTTCTGCTAGCTCTCAGCTGCTGACATTATATTGAAACTGAGCTACTGAACTGAGCATATTTGATGCATAGGATAACAAGACTGAATTAACTTCAGCAAAATTGAACAATTAACCTCCGTTTTTAAAAATCAAGAGTGAGTTTTTAAAAATAAACATTGAACAGGTGAGCTTGTCAATGAAATTCAAGAACTCAGTTACTCAGCCATTTCTAACTCTATTCCTTTCTAAATTACTAAAGCTTGCCCCCACAAACAGTTTTAACCCACAAAAAATATAATCATTGCAATAAACTATTGAAAGTACCAAGAAGAAAAGTTGCAAGGCAAGAAATCAGCTGTTGCCTCTCATGCTGTTATATTCTCATTTTGATTATATAAACACCACATAAAAACCCTGGAAAAATCATCAGAACATGTTCAATTTCAATTATCATGAAAAAAGAATCATAACTGAGGGGCAAAAATAAATGTGCCCTCTATCTTTACCATTACATTTTTATAGCCTATTTCGTCCTCAAGGAAAGTTGCTCGAGAAACCCATCGGGTTCTTTCAGTTTATCCTCACATTATCCCTAAAAGGCTGAAAGAAAATGAATGGTCCAGTGTCATCCTATGAACTTCATCACCAAATTCATTTCAGCTCAGTTAGAAACATGTTTATTCGGACATACCAATAAGTTCTTTTTCAGTTAATAAAGTGTGCTCACTTATAGATCTGTTTAGAATGCTGACCTTAATTTTATGACAGAGTGTAACTGATATGACCTTGTAAGGTGAATGTTCCAAAATGATATAAATCATTCTGAATAAGGGGAGGGGGGTTAATAAATCATAGCTGTTGAAGACTTCTAAAAGTCAGCAGAGGGAGATGTTGACTTGATAGTAGCAGCACTATTAACACCCATGGCTTTAAAGTGTTCTTGTTTATTCTTTTATACCCTTTCCCCCCATTTTGCTTATCTTCACATCAGCCCTCAGTCAATAAGAAGCTGAGGTAAAGTGGATGCCCCAAGGTCATTCATTGAGCTTTATAGCTGAGCAAATTTAAATCCTAACCTACCCATTACACAACAGCCCTGATTCGTTTTTAATGCAGAATGAATCATTTGTCCTCACGGACATGGCTATTGCAGGCAAAAAAAAAAAGGATGCCCACATTGATCATATTAATGTTTAGCATAGGAAGGAATTAAATTTACTGACATTAAATCATTGGAGAGCATTTCAGTTATTTCCATAGTGCTTTATTGTCAAATGCAGAATCAAATACATGATTTTCAGTATCATAGTGCATTTTAACAATATTTTGAAATTTATATCTACCTTAAGATGTAGCTGCCTCGGGATTTTTTAATGCAGCATCCTTAAAGTAAGGAATGTTGAATTGGGCTTTTATTACTGATTTGCCAGCTTACTTCTATTTTTCAGTTTCAATCTTGCATACACATCCTCCCCAAAGCAAGACCTCTATCCTCAAGTACCCTTAGCCAACAATAATGTGCCCTAATAAATCCTTTTCAATGTTACATCTCTGCCACCATCTTCCACCGACAGCCAAAATAGATTGAAGTTGTCTCTAGCTGTTCCAGTTTTGAATTAGTATTTTTCCTCTTCTCTGAACTGACTGTGGATATGATTTAGCACATTTCATCAATAATATGGTTGCTGACACACAGAGATTGGGATCTGTCTGGTTCGGAGGTGGGTTCCTACCGGTTTGCACCGGTTCGGGTGAACTGGTAGTGGTAATTGGGCCTGGGTTGCCAAACCGGTAGGGACAGCAGGCTGGCCACACCCCTGAACCAGTCCCCTGGTCACTGCTTGCTCGGCCACCTGACACATCCATTGGACAGCAAGCTGACTAGAGCTGGGAAGCGGCTGGCAGGCAAAGAACCTTCTCAGCCATCTCTTTGAGTGCCGGAGGATCGGAGGCTTTTTTACACCCAGCCGCTGGCCGCAGGGCACCAAAAGTCTCCAGTCACTATCGCCATCTTTGCACATGCACAGCTTTCTTCTCACTGGCTGGAGGACTTTTCGGTGCCAGCAGCTGGGTGCAAAAGAAGCCTCCAATCCTCTGGCTCTCAAAGAGGCAGTTGAAAGGATTCTTTTCCACCCAGCTGCTGGCCACAGAGCGCTGAAAAGTCCTTCAGCTGGTGAGAAGAAAGGTGTGAATGTGCAAAGATGGTGGCAGTAACCAGAGGACTTTTCAGCACCCTGCAGCCAGTGGCTGGGTGGAAAAGAACTGTCTCGGCTTCCACGTTCAGCAGCAGGCTCGATCCTTTCACTGGGTCACTTTTCTCTGCGCCCAAGAAAGATCAAAAGGCACAGAGCAGTGCCTTTCCCATAGCCTGCAATAGCCCTTCCTGTTCCCTATCTGCTTTTAAAACCCTACCTCCATGAAGGGAGTCCCAAATGGCGCCGCCTTAAGGACAAAACCAGTGTAGCTGCCTAAAGGTAAGAAAATGAACCGCTGAGGGAAGGAGCCCCCCTCACGCCTTCCTCCCTCCCACCTGCCTCAGCAACTCCATGGGTGCACGCATGGTGGAGCAGAGCACAGCAAAAGTGCAGGAGGGACAATCTGGCAATCTGGCGAGGAGGAGGAATGCTGTGTTCCTTCCCCTGGGGAAGACCCCTGAACCTGTTTTTGGGTCAAGTACAGTAATGGAGAACATGCGCTTCAGCAGTGATTTTTGTGATCCTCTTGGTTTTGATTTACACAGGATTAACTCAATTGTTTGAGGTTTGTGTCAAGACACCCAATCACAGACTAACCACACTGGAATGGATTCGCATTAGAAACTAAGCCACACATTTTAAGCTTGCATGGTATCCTAGCCCAACTCATGTGCCTTCAGACCAATGCTGCAGACTCTCCCAGTGCCTGGACCAGTGGTGGGTTTCAATTTTTTTGGGAACTTCTTCTGTAGGTGTGGCCTGCTTTGTGGGAGTGGCTTGCCAGCCATGTGACTGGGTGGGAGTAGCTTGCGGCCATGTGACTGGATGGGAGTGGCCAAGACAATGTCACTGAGTTCTTTGCCCCAATGGATGATCTACAAAAAGATATAAAAAAGGACATTTATTATTTTGTGTACTTACTACTTAAATAAGATTAAAATAAGTACACAAAACATTAAAAGAGCTACTTACAGAAGGAAGATGACTATCCTTGCCAGTCTTCAATATCACTGACTCCAATGAATGGCCTGCACAAAGAAGAGACACAGAAATGAACTCTTTCATTGCATGCACTGCATTAGGATGAAACCAGTATACAAAATAATAGAAAAGGAAGATTACCGTCCTTTTGTGTGTTGAAGTCACCCACTGACCACTTTGCTCCAATGAATGGCCTGCACAAAGAGATACAGAAAGGAAGACTTTAATTGCTTGCGTTAGTATATTAAGGATGAAATCAGCACACAAAGCAATAAAACAGCTACTTGCATAGGAAAGATGATTGTCCTAGCGGTCATACTCTGTTGCCTCTTCATCCTGTTAAATAATACTAACTGCAGAAGAAATAAAACAATATTGGACTTGATTGTGGTTGTAAGCTGAGGACTACACTACAGGTAACAGAAGGGACCTCTGTTTTCACCCAACAATGTACAGTCTTTTCAGGAAGGATGTCCCCCAACAAACAGGAAAGATACAGTTTTTCATCTAAGAAGTTAGATCAAGAATGAATGTCATAGGTAGATTCACAGAGAAATACAGATTTCTTTTTCTGAGATTTATTCCTCAGTTCAAAAAACAGGAATCTATGAATTAGGTTCAGTACTTAGGACAGACCAATTAGCTATTCAAAAGCCGCGAGCTGGCATACGCTAGCCTTCCGTCGCCACTGCACCCCCCTCGAGCTTAGTTGCTTACCTGAGGGAAGCAGCAAGCTGCTGGAAGGCGAAGCGAAGCAAAGGGAGGATCCAATCAGCAAGCACGATGCGACAGCTGCTCGGGATGTTGGCTGTTGACGCCATGCTTTTAAACGGGTGTTAGAGGTGGGCGGATTGACTACAGCCCGCTCACTGATTGGTTGGACTCTAGCCAATCAGTGAGCGGCGGGCTGGGATAGTTTAGTGCGGATGGGCAGGGGAGCGAGTGAGCTATGATGGAACAGGTGAGGCGAGCGAGCAACAGGGCCAGGGCAGACGTTCTGGAACTTACTTCCGGGTCTATCGGTGGAACCTCTTCTAACCGATACAGTAGATTTGACGAACCTCTTCTACCGAACCGGTTAGAACCGACAGGAACCCATCTCTGGCCTGGACTCTTCTCGTTAGCAGTTTTAGATATCCTATGAATGTGTGTTGAGGTAGAAGAGGGGCTGCTCCAATGCCCTGTCCAAATCCCATGGAGGAGATGGAGTGAGTGAGGGGGAATCAGTTAAAGAAGGATCAATTTTAAATAGCTTACGAATTCACTTTTCTGATTGGTGTTGCCGCCGTTCCTGCCAAGCTTGCGGACAAAGGAAGTGGGCTGCAGCCTCGGTCTGGCGTGAGCAGCGGGCCTGGCCTGGGTAGACAAGGAGCGGCTCACCTGGATGGCTTCGGCGATGGCCACGGGAGGAACACCCCTTCTCGCCTCTGACAGCTGGCACACTGAGCCAGGCCAGCTGGGTTTCCCCCCCTCCAAAAAGTGTCAAAAAGTCCCAAAGGTTTTCACCACTGGTTTTCGCCACTGGCTTGTTGGTGGGGGTCATGTGACTGTGTGTGTATGTGAGTGATGTCTAGTTGGCCACACCCATTCAGTCACATGCCCACCACCTAGTCACACCCACTAAACTGGTGGCGAAAATTTTTGAAACCTACCACTGGTCTGGTTCCTATTTAAGCTGTTGCAAGAATGTCCCTCTCCTACAGCTTCAGGGCATTGCACTTCCTGATAATCCAGATTGGGGCTTTAAAAGAAAGCAGTCATCTAGATATCTGTCCCGATAATGCCTAACTACCTTCCAAAACACTTCTAAACTTGGATTTAATGCTTCTTTGAAACAGTGCTATACCTACAATTCGTTTAAAAACACAGCAACAGTGTGAAAGTTCTAGTAGTCTACTTCATTCTGGATAAAATTCAGCTTACACTGGAATTGGATGGTCTCAGTTGGGTCACTGCTGTGGAATTACAAGCTTTCTGCTGCTTCTGCCAACAAAATGGTTGCAGGGCCATGTTTTTACTATTTTTCTTACTGAGGGAGGAGGATTGTTTCACTTACTCTATTCAGTCCTATGTTTACCCACCATCTATTTCTAGATGCTGCCACCATGCACTGGTCTCTGCCAGCACAGCCAATCCTGGGCAGCCCTGTCTGGAGATGGAGTTTGCTAATTAGTGATTCTTCCTTCCTGTTTAATCCAGCCTCCTACTCCAGGTCCCCCAGTCCAGGTTCCCTAGGACCTGTTGGTTGGGCAAAAACAGATGGCTTAATGTGCTGGACAAAACACCTGTCTGTTGGCCTAACCCCTTCATACCATACATTAGGGAAGGCTATGGAAAGGGGTCTCCAGCTGGTAGGCAACACTTAATGGAAGGGGAAATGAAGCTGGGAAATCATCCAGTCCATTTTGTTGCCATCTCTCACATTAAAATAATAATAGGATAAGACTCCAGCTTTGTCATTGTGACAGAATAGGACTCAGCAATTGAAGGAAATTTTATAGCAATATACTTTTCTGCCAGCTCAAGGACGTAGGATAACATTTTGACTGTCTGGCTGCAGGTTTGTTACCCAGCTAGTCAGTTTCAATTCTCAGAACTACAGGACTTCACTGATTGTACAATTGTGTCAAAGTCTGCCTCTATCCACCCTCCAGCAATTTATGTCCCAGAGTCTTCTTTATTTCTTTATTTCGTATTCTTTTAAGTTGGGAGGTGCCCAAATGGGATGTGGGAGAAGGGCAGAAAAACCAGCTTAGGAAAGACAGCCAGAATTATTGAAGTGGACTTACCCCATTCCATCACCCGCTTGGTGATGTGCTGAAATGGGACAGCAGCCTGGCTAGAAGGGAACACCAATCATTTTACCATAATAGAGGGCACGTCCCCACAAACCAACCACTTGGCAGGGAGTGATTCAGAACAGATGTCACAGAGGCAGGAAAAGGATTGGTGGTGGTTAGAAATGTTATGACAATATTGTTTTGTGCTAGATGGGGGATAATATTTTAATTCAGTAGCGGAGAAAGGCCTTGTTCACCTAAGTATAGCATTTGATTCTATTAACAGAGTCATTCTGTGGAATTGGTAGATCTAGACATGGAACCCAGTCTCCTATGCCTGATTTAAGGCCCTCTGAAAATCCTTACAAGAATAAATAGCACCCTAACACACAACATTCCTACTACTAGTAGTATTAGACAAGGATGCTGTTTAATAGCTAGGTCCATGACATCCCAGAATTCCTCTATTAGGCTGTCCACATGCCAAAGTTACTTAATGCATTTATCAACATTCTGCTTCCTAAGGTCATATTCTATGGATTTTCACTTCCATATTTCATCCCAGTCATCTACCAAATCGAAGACATTTTCAACAGAGGGTCTTGGATATTAGTGCTCAAGTTGACATAGAGACACTAGGTAACATCAAATCCTTAAAATGACTGTCCCAGAGCATTTTTCAACTAGAAATGACAGCCCTAACAAGATTTAAGCTCATGGATTCTATAGCAAAACAACAGTGATTTCATCATACCTTATCCAGATAGGAGAAAGATGGAGAAAGAAAGAGAGAAATGGCAGAGGGGAGGGGAGACAGGGAGGGGGAGAGAGAGAGAAATAAATGACATTTGTCATTATCCTCTTTGACTTCCAACTATATGCTTCAGCCACATCCCAGCATTAAAGGTTACTAACTGACAGGGCAGCCCATCGGGGTACCATTAATCTCCTTCAAGGTACAAGCAAATGGGCAGTAAGAAAGACTGCCAAGTCATCCAACTGAAAGGATAGATTGGGATCAATTGCCATGGTGATGACCTTATATGATTATTTCACTGAATAGTTATATGTATTGCTATAATCTGTATTATTTTACTCTTTATTTGATATGATTATTTGACTAATCAATAAATGATAAATGGATCTGAAACTGAACAGTAGTGAGAAAAGGCCCTATAGTCAATAACAATACCATAAAGAAGGTCAATGAATATGACTTCTATGCTATAGTCCGAAGGAAATCTCTTGCCAAGAACACACTATACTTGCCAATTTATTTATTTATTGTTTTACTTATTTCCCCAAGATGGTATTGGAGGAACCCTGAAGTTATTAAGAATATAATGGCCAGAATTGGAAATTCCTAGCATTGAGCAGTTTTAAAAACAAAACAAAACTGTATTTCTGCAGACTTTGTCTTCAAAAAAAGCAGGTTTTTCTTCAAGAAAAACAAAGTCATATAAAAAGAAAAGGAACCTTTTCTCCAGATGGAATATAATTTCTGTCATAAGGCTTCTTTCACACTGTTGTATCTTGAACATTAATTTCCTTCCAAAATGTTTGCTTAAAAACATCTGCTAATGCACATTTAGCTGAGCTCTTTAATGTAAGGTATTTTTCCACATCGTATCTCACCACCTACTTATTATTATCACGAGCTCAGATTTTCTGACTCTTGGGACACATATCCTTGATCCATGTATATTACTATGGGTCATTGCCTCAATGCTTCAACTGAAGAAACCTTTTTATTATAAAAACAACGGTGCAACTACAGGAAACTAAAGAAAAGAGGAGCAAAAACAATGAGTGGGAAAATTCCAACATTCAAGTAACTCTTGGGATATTTCAACTAATTCCTTTTCCTGATTTAAATTAAAAGTAGTGAACTGTAGTCAAAATGGAGCTTCTTTCACATGTGAGATCCAAGTCAGTTGCTCTCAAATCTCTAAAAATGTAACTGTGTCATGGTGTTGAGCTCCACAGAAAACCCCATTAAACTGATTTGTATGTTGAAGAAGGAAAGCTGAGCAGAAAGCGACTCCTGTGATCACTCCTCTTTCGGGCATGACAAGACAAGCCCAAGAGTTATTGTAATCTATACATATAAGGATAATCTGACTCACCTTCCCAACAGAACAAGGAGGAATGGATCAGTGGTGGGTTGTCAATTTTTTTACTACCGGTTTGGGCTTGCGCGCATGCGCAACGCTTCTGCGCATGTGCAGAAGCATCCAGGTGGGTGGGCAGAGCCTCCCATTGCCATTTGTACCAGTTCACCTGATCCAGGCCAAACCGGGAGCAACTCCCCTCTGGAATGGATCCAGAGGCAGGCCTTCTCAATTGCTGTCCCAACTCTATAAGGTATTCTGGACACTAAAATATCATTCCACTAAGTAACAAAAGACTGGCTCCTTATCTTTTGGAGACTGAGAGCTACAGCATACAACATAGAATAGTTACCAAGACAATGAACATTTGCAAACTATTCAAGACAAGCATCCTCCCCTTTGCACTGAAATATGCATAAAAAAACAGGCAAGAGATTTGTCACCCTAGATTCTCTATGCACATAGTCCTTGACTTACAACAGTTCATTTAGTGACCATTCAAAGTTGTAACAGCACTGAAAAAAGTGACTTATGACTGCTTTCTGGGTTACGATCTTTGAAGCATTCCGATGATCATGTGATCAAAATTCAAATTCTTAGAAAGTGGACCATTGTTGTGTCCAAAGGTCTTGTGATCACCTTCTGCTACCTTCTGACAAGCAAAGTCAATGAGCAAGCCAGATTCACTTAACAATCAGGTTTCTAACATCAACTGCAGTGATTCACTCAACAACTGTGGCAAGGTCATAAAATGCGGCAAATGTCTCACTTAACAACATAAATTTGGGGCGCAGTTGTGGGTCATAAGTCGAGGACTACCTGCATGCAACCTTCTCATTTGAAAGCACAGTTACTTACTGGAATCCTTTTATTACTGTATAACCTTAATCTTTAGTATATTTCAGGGCTTTTAGATTCTTGCTCCTGAGATAACTATTTCCTGTTTAAATTGCAACAATCTGACATATAAATAAGTTTTTCCCCATTTTCTCTATTTTTATTCTTTTGTAAATGTAATTTAGACGTTAGCAGCCTGGATTTTCTAATCTGGACAGGATATAAATGTTAGAAAATAAATATGTAAAATGAGCTGAGCTGAGCTGTAGGTTGGAAAGTTTCTGAATTAACTGACAATGTACTCCAGAATAAGGCATTGTGATTTCTCCTGAGGTACATAAAAGTGTAAAATGAAAAAAAAAAATCCTATTACCCATGTTAGTAAAAATCAATTTCTCAACATATGTATTATATTTTTTTAAAAAACATTTAAACAGTTCTAGTATTATTCTTAAAAGATCATTTATATAACTTAAAAGGTGATTATGGTACATTTCTTGCACATTATTTTTTCTGCTAATTTACATAGATATAATAAAAGTTAGTTTGAGAGTTATCCAAGATTAAATCTAAGACTTTAATTTAATATTAAATTTAATATTCCCATGGGACTTTAAAGAACATTAACTTTCAGTATTAACAAAATTGATGGAACATGTTTCAGTCTCCTTAGAATTTGGACACACTTATGCCTTAATTCCTTACTTACATCTAACAACCTAAAAAAACAACAGGAAGGGTGCCTAAAGACATGCATGAAACTTGTTTGCTTCTCTCTTTGAAATTCCGAAATGAAATGGCACCCACCGCTTCTGGCTGTGCAGCCCAAAGGACCACTTTCTATTCATCTAATGAATATGCAGACCGCCTGCGTCCTCATTCAGGGCCCCGGAGCGAGCGAGCTCCTTCGCGACCCCCACCGCCCGCCTCAGGGTGGAGCAAGAAACTTTTGCAATCTTGTGGTGGGACAGCGGCTGCCCCCTCCTTCCCCGGCAGTGAGTCGGCACCCGAACAGGGTTCCCTTGGCCCTTTCTACTTCTGCAGCGGTCTACCGACGGTAGCTCAACAAAACTCAGCCTCGCGAGGGCAAGGCGGGCTGGCGATGGAGAAGGCTAAGCGCGCAGGCGGCTCCCAGACAGGTGGGCTGAGGCTGGGCGCTCTACGCGGGGCTCTGCCGGTGGGCTGGCCCTGTCTCGCTTCTCCGTTGGGTGCCTAGACGGCGGGGAGCCTGCAGATCCATTTCCCTGGCAGCAGTCCGGATCCTGGACGCGCGGGTCGTCGCCGGGACAGGCGGGCGCTGCGTTCTTTCCTTTGGGGTAAGAGCGGCTGGCGTTGCTGCGCTCGGTGGCGCTCGCTTTCTAAGCTTCTAAAACGGGAAACTAGATAGAATAGCCACTTTAGGGACGACAGCTGGAGCGGAACATCTGGCTGGTTTAAAAAGGTTAATACGTCTGGCCTGCGCGCATGGCTTGGCTTTTGAGTAGCGCATAATGGAGGAATCTTGGACCGTGTTGCAATCCTATACGCACCCATTTCTATAGGCTTGAGATCCATCGCCTGTGGTGGAAATCAACTGATGGACTTCTACCGGCTCTCATGCATTGGGCAGTAGCCACATCTAGGGCATATCGGGGTCCCATTATGTTCAGTGGGTTTTGCTTCTAGGTAAGTTTGCATAAGAAAGCTGCCCCAGGGTTATAATTACCAATGGGCAGTCAGGGAATGGCCTTCAGTTCTGCAATTCTTACTGAGCATTTTTTGAACACAAATCTTGTGTATGTGCCCATGCACACAGACCCATGCATTAATGGTTCCCTAAATCCAAGAAGAAAGGGCAGTTGGATTAATTACTGGTGGAATAAAACTTACATTGGGATAACAGAACGAAACAAGGTATTTTAGTAACTTATTATTAACTATCAAGATATACAATGGTTATTATCTTTTTTGAATTGGCCTTAAAAGTTTGGTTTCAGGGCCTGATGTAGCCACCTTCCCTAACAATAGCATCTTAGGTAGGAATAAGGACAGCATGCCGATTGGGAATCACAGTTCCATCAGAACTGGAAGATGCAAATTTGAGAAACTTTCCTTTATGGTGATCATCACCTCAAATTATATTGGAATGTTAAAAAGCTTTTGAGATCTCACCCAGGGTCAGATGATTGCAGAAAAAATCCCTACTTTTGCAAGTGAGTCAGTGTTTTCATGCTAGTTCTATACATAATCGCTCAGGAAAAAAGTCTTGTATTTTATGAGGTTTACAATCCATGTCTGCAAATCTAGGATTGCAACTCCTTTTCACTATGTGTTCTTACAGACCACAGGAGCTGAAGTTTAAACTTATTCATATGGAAATTAATGCCATTAATAACACAGAAATTTACTCTTGTATGTACAATGTACTCAAAATTCATCTTGCAGCTGAAAAATGAGATTTCCTAAAAGAAAGCAATGTTGATAAACACAGTTTCTTTTAGAACGATTTTACTTCGGCAATACTGTCATGTGATATGAACTTTAATATGAAACTACAGTAGTTTTGATGCTTTTGATTGGTTTTCTAGTGTCTTTGAATATTCAGCTATGATTTTCAGGTCTGTACCTGTGGTGCCCCTCTTATATGTGTCAATGCAGGTGTGTAAATAGGATAGGTTAATAAACCATTGCCACTTTTGATAAAAGCTACATTCTAAACAAAGCAAGTTTTCAATACATGAAGGAAAATGGAAAAAAACAAGGCTGCTCACTTCAATAAGATCTTCTAAACTGTGTCATTTAAGAATGAAGAAACAAAATTCAGCTCCCATAAATAAATCTCTCTTACACACATATACACATCACTTGTTCTTTAATTGTAGATCGTGGCACTTTTGACTTTTCGGGGTTCAAAAGTTGCCATTAACTACAGATGAGCAGGAGATCTGACTGGTCTACTGACCTGTATTGCCTGATTTATTTATTTAATAATAAAAATGCTCCAAGTTGTATACGTAGAAGTGCCTACTCCACTTTTTCTCCCCAACAGGGAGTCTGAACTGAAAAAGAGTGACTGGCTAAAAATGAGTGCACTTCCATGGCTGAGACTAAGGTTAAGGTTCAAATCTTGATCTCCCCAATCTGGTCCTCCCCTTTATCCCTTCATGGCACATAAGAGTCCAAAGAAGAAAGTGTGTGTGTGTGTGTGTGTGTGTGTGTGTGTGTGTGTGTGTGTGTGTGTGTGTGTGTGAGACAGACACTGTTTAAACCAAGTCATGATGTTTTAATGTAACTCTTCCCTTTACAATCTTACCTGTGATGTTATGATTCTTGTATCAAAGGACAGAGTTTGTGTTACAATGTCATGACGATGTTTTGTCATGTTGGCCTACTACAATTGGGAATGGATCCTTCAGCCACTGCACCTTGCTGACTGGCTGCATGGCCTATATCCATGAGTGAATGAGACTGATGAAATATTAATTAGAGGATATTCCCCGCCCCAAGATTTCTTTTTGTTTTCTCCAATAAAATCGCTCATTGCTTTGAATTCTAGTAATTACTTCATGGGATAACATCAGCATTATATACCAAAGACATCAAGTGATGTTCATTCTTTACCACAGAAAGGATGACAGCATTGCAGAGATAATGTCTCACTACCATGGATTTTTTTTAAAGGAAAGTTCTAGGAGGCAACTCTGCTTCTTTTGTACATCTGTTATGACATCATACAAGCATGATAAGGGGTGGAAACTGCCTCATAACACTGGGTTCATCATGCTGATTAAACCATTGGATCCTAGAGAAGCCACTGCTGTGATAATTATTTTAACAGATTCTGGCAGAGAGGTTGTTCTTATTCTCTCAATTAAATACACTTAAATACGTGATTTAAAATTTTACAAAAACATTTGTAAATTAGTGACTCCTCTGGGTTTAGTTGCAATGTTAGAGTGAATGCATACATTTATTTCAAGCAAAAGATTTACAGTTCGTGATCTGAAGAGTACACCCTCTTGATCTCTGCCTAATGTTTAAAAGCATCGCAACATTAAGGATAGTTGTAATTTATTCATTATATAGGATATGATCCTATGTAAATAAAATACATCACTGTTATTACATTTCATCATAGCTGAAAAACCCTAGCCTAGGTACAATCTCAGCAACTTCTATATGTGTGGCACATATATCTTCTATATTTTATGGCACATATATCTAGGATTATTACTTAATCATCTTAATGATTTAGTAATTATTCTATCAGAAGTTTAGTAACCTGTAATAAATTCTGTAATTAATAATAATGCAATTTAAACCATTTCAAATATTTTAGATCTCCTATATCGTAACATTTTTATTTTATAGCTTTTTAGGTCACCCTTTATTGTATGGAATTCTCCTATGATTTTCTTTACTCCCACCCATCCCCTCCCAAGCTCGGTAGCTCTTTTTGTAGAACTGTGTTTAAATTTGGTCACTGAGCTCAGTAAAAGTTTACATTGTGTATTATGTTGGGAAAAGTAACTATAATTTTACTAGTCCCTGATTAAATGTTAGGATATTATGTTCATTTGTTACTTCCTAAGAAACTTCCCAAGTCACATGAACAGCAATTTGTTCAGCTGAAAGAATTCGGGGTTTCCTGAAAGTCCATCAGCTTAGAACAATCAGATCAGCTCTTTTACTAACTTGTCTGTTTCACCTAATACATCTCATTGCATCTAATGAGAGGTGCATTCCAACTACAGCTAAGAGGATGAGCTCTAGATCTGAAAGAATCTAGACTTCAAATGTACTATTAAATATTTTGGCTGAGATTATTGGCGCTTATATCCAACATATTACAATGGCATTAAGTTATCTACGTTAATAGGAAATGAAGTCAAGCCAAATGATCTAAGCAACAAGAGGCTTCTTTTCCACATTTGGAGGTCACAAGAAATTTGAACATTATTATACAGTCTTGTTAGGATGAAGGTATATATTATATATATCATTTGGACTTAAGTCTCTTTATGATTAATTGAATATGCTGCTCAGGTGGCAAATGCAAATTGTAAATCAGACTGATTTTCACTCAGCACTGAGTGTAACAGTACTGATATAAATACTGATAGCATGCAATATAGTCTTTGCAGTGCTGTAGTAATATTATTGCAAATATTAAAGATTCAATGCCTGCCAATTCCAGCTTTTCTATTAGCAAAACTTTATTTAAGGCCATTCATTACAAAATATCACAAAACTACTGCCTTGCTCTTTCCAAGGGACTGCAATTCCATTTTGAGCAGGTGGATCACCACTTAACAGGCCGATGAACCCTCAGAACCTCTATCTTATCTGGTCTGAATTCTCCATTTATTGGCCCTCATTCATACCAATAATAGTTCACCCTACCTGCATAGAATGGAAACCACTTACATTCACTCCACCCAGTTGCTTTCTGGGACAAGATAATCACAACTGCTGCCCCTGAAAATTCTGGTATTTTTCCTCTCAGTAATAGACTGTCAGTGCTGCAAAGATGCACTATATCACTGAAGAGATATGGGGCACAGATACATTTGCATCTAGTGATTTCCATGGAATTCAATTATGGAAATGGTGGTGCTCCTATACCAGGAGTACTTATGACATTTGGTAATGATGAACGAGATAATCTACTCTCCCTCGATTTAAACACAAATTTAAAATCTGAGTTCTCATTTTTAATGTGGCTCACAAACAAAAGATTCAGTGGTGGGATTCAAAAAAATGTATTACCAGTTCTGTGAGCATGGCTTGGTGGGCGTGGTTTGGTGGGCATGGCAGGGGAAGGATACTGTAAAATTTCCATTCCCACCTCAGGGGAAGGTTACTGCAAAATCCCCTTCATTCCCTATCAGCTGGGACTCAAGAGGCAGAGAATAGATCGGGCAGGGCCAGTCAGAGGTGATATTTACCGGTTCTATGAACTACTCAAAATTTCCGCTTCCGGTTCTCTACAACTGGTCAGAACCTGCTGAATACCACCTCTGAAAAGATTCTGTAAAGCTCTGGAGATGTCTGAAGGGAATATGACAGCTAGAATTGATGAGAATAAAACCAAGGAAGGATTCTTATAAGAGTTTGCAAGCCCATCTGGAGCAAACCAGAAATTTAAGGATCCTAATCAGTCTAAATCAGGCAGGCCAGAGTTTCCATGAATGGATTTTTGGGAGACCTTTGTGTAGATGGTTTTCAGGTTTAGGGAGATGAAAGGAATTGAGAAGTTAGGGAGGAGGGGTGACAGTATGCTAGATATGAAACCAAAGACATAGATTCTGGCTGGTTCATATCTGAGATGTGAAAAGTGGTCATCTTTTTCTGGGGAGGGGTGCCTTTCCACTTGTTTCTCACTTGAACTAAGTAGGCAGTATACAGACTCTTGGCAATGCCTGACCCCACAAGGGATTAAACACAAGGTAGGGCCTTCCCCATGTCATGCAGAAGATCAAGTGCCCCTATACTTGATATACTCTACCCCTTGCCATCTCATGAACCAGCAATTTATCAAATTTAGGTAACACCCTTAATAAAGGGACAGACTAACTAACTAGAAATTTGTCACAGGTTCATAACATATATGACTCTTATGCAAAGAGTAATAGGTAAATACAGTTGTTGATTTTAGTTGAAACAACGGACTAGTTAGGAGAATGGGGGAAGGGGCCTTAAAGTGAAATGTTTTGATTGTCTGAAAGTGGAGGCTAAAATGCAGTACTGTACTATTGTTATCTAATCAGTTATTTTAAACATTAAAATGGTTATACTTTAACAGTTATCGTACTGGTGACTTTGTCTACTCATTATATGAGAATGGAATACCATTGTGTTTATTTGAGTAGCATGGTGTTAAGACACCATGAAGGAGGTCCCAGATTTTTATACTTTACAAGTACACTTAAATCTGGTGTAGAGACTCCCCCTCCCTAATTATTTAAACAAGCAGGCTGTGAAAAGAGATAATGTACCCAATAGCTTTTCATGGACATGACCATAGTGAGATTATATCAAATTTCATTAGCAGGGGAATTCTAAGGACTTTGAGAATTCTGCAATATCTTTTATTAGAGGTTTCATAGCCTCATCATGGGAAATCATGACTCCCACTAGAAACCATTCTCTGCTTGCTTCGGTGGTTGGAGCCACTGGGTCTATAGTTATTGTGCCTGTGCACTGACACAGGGAGGTTCTTAATATGTAACTTCAATTTGTTGAAATGCAAGTAGGTTGAATGTTTGGACTCAATAAATCTTTGTGCCACAAACAATAGCAATTTTGATTAAACTCTTGCATTTTTAATGCATATTTATTCTTTTTTTAAAGAAGAAATGCTCCAAATGCAGTGCTCCAGCATATATGAACTATATAGATGCAGCACAAAGCAATTGCAAATCTCAAACACTAAGATATTCATGAATGAACATCCGTGCCATGACCCACATTCTGTTTAACAGACCAACATGGGCTCCTCCTTAGAAGGGACAATGTCACCTTGAAATAGACTTTAGCACCTACTAGGTCTAAAAGTTCCTGTTATTTTCCAGCACTTTGGACACATTATGAAAAGATTTGGTTCTCTTGAAAACTCTGTAATTCTTGGAAAGATGGAAGGAAAGAGGAGAAAAGACAAGCACCGGTAAGGCTCAACTACAGCAGTGATAGGTGCACCATTGGAAGGACAGGCTGAAGGCAGAGTAACCTAATAAAAATTTATCTACATGGTTGCTAAGGGTACATGCTAACAGAGTCAATCATTTCCCCCTTCAAAGTTTAAAGTTCTTTATACCCCTGCCAATATTATTATATAGTCACAAATATATTAACAGTTGTAACCCAGATTGTAGTTGGAGGATTTGGAGATGGCCTGCAGTAAACTGAGGATATCATATAAAAGAATGAACAGTAACATATATACCCATAGTGCAACAAGTAGTAAGGTTAAGACATCACTGTGTACATCTCCAGATCTCTCTTTCCATAGCCCTCTCATAAGAGATTTTCATTTGCTTTGAAGAGGCTGGATCTCTTCTTGATCGATATACATTTCTTAGGCAGTCGCTGTGATTTAAATACGAGTGATAGGGAATGTACTTTTGTCAGGGGTAGCTTGCCCCATTATTTCATTAAATATATAAGCTTGATTGGGTTTTTTTCCCTACTTAGGCTCTTTTGGCTTAAGTCTGGATCCTAATTATGCCTTTGTGTACTTGGTTAAAAAGGTGCTGAACATGATGAATTATTTTCTATTTGCTTTGTTACCAGGAAAATCGCACACACGGCATATGTTCTCATAATTGTTTTTGTCCACTTAAACACCTCCCCCCCTGATGTGTTCTGTTTACACTAATTTCTTGCCTATTTGTAAGCATCAAGAAGGGCGAAGGAGGTTGGTCAGGGAATCCATATCAATTTATGTATAGTGACATCTTGGCTGTTTCTTCTAGGTCTGAAATAGACAGATCATCAAAACTATGACGGTTCTCCACACCAATTTTGGGAGAGGGGAGCAAAAGCATTCTTCGTGTTGGAGGTGATCACAATTTAATCCTATGTTGTTCTAAGGCAGGGAAAGGCTTAGATCAGGGGTGTCAAACTCGTGGCCTGTGGACCGGATGTGTCACGTGCTGGTCATGCCCATACCTGGTTTAGAGAAGGAGGAAAAGTTGTGATAGGTCACATGATGATCTGTGATGTTTGACACCCCTGGCTTAGATAGAGAATCCTTTTTCATTAGCCAGTGCAGCAATTGTCTAATGGCTTCTTCTAGGCTTTTCTTATTGCTGTTGTTAAGAGTTTTGGGAGAATATGTCTCAAAATCCTAACAAACCTGCCTGTGATAGTGCAAATGTTAATTACTTGAAGCAGCATGATTAGATTTAAAGATAATGTTGTGTAGAGGCTACAGTGCTGGACACTGAAGAGGAAGGTCAGATTCTGAACTCCAGTAAAGCTGATGTGGTGAACTACCTCTCAGCCTAAGCTGCCTTACAAAATTCTTGTCTGTGGAATCCATCTGCATAGCCCTGAGTTTGACGGTGCATCTGGTGTGTAAATGTAAGTAATGCTATTTTATTGCAAGCAAAAATTTTCTGTAACCCTCCTCCACCTAATAATAAGGTGAATGAGTAGGTAGCTATAATAGCTTATATATATATATATGCCAAATAATGTAATGCTGAAATTTATTCTGCAATTTCCAAACTCTTTCCCTCAACTGTTTTTGAACTTATATCCTTCTCTGTAACCTTCTAGGGCCTACCTTGTTGCTCCTGCTTCCAGATCTGTAAAATCCCACTGGTAGGCATAGCCTCATGGTTGGATTTAATCTGGGTATGGGATGGTAGAAGCGCTACCGACTCCCCAGAGAAGATTGTGTGGCAAGAGACAGCACAGCCCAGAGCTACAACTCTGGTAGCTTTGTAGCTAAAATATGTGGTCTTCTGCACCTCAGCATGAGACCATAGCTCCCTTTTTCTTTTTTAAAAGGAAAAAAAAAGCAAATGAGATTTTGTTCCTGACAGACTCAAAATGATACAGATAAATATTTGGGCTCTGATGCTAGCCTGATAGCGAAAGAATGTTTTTATTATTGTCATCCCCCTCTTGCGAGGAAAAAACAGATTCTGCAGATGAGTGGCTTACATGTCTTCTGGGATGTCAGACCTTATGGTTGATATATTGACAAAGATAGATTCATACCTTAGGCAAATCTATGAGCAATTTGCTAAACAAGCTAGAGCAGCCAATTTCACCCATCACGCTACATCATAAACCAGGTTTATAAGTCATAATGGTTGGATTCCAATACCATGCTGAGCTAAAATCAAAAACATTGTTATATAGTTGAGTGTGGTGTGTGATCCCTTTTAACACAGCTTCATTTGTTAGATGCCAGAAGGCTTACCTCACAATTGCTATTATGGCACTAATTCATGTAACTAAATCCATACTCCCCTTTCCTTTAGTGCAGTTGTGAGGAAACTGCAGGCTTTCATTTCCTTATTAAATTATCTATAGCTTGTAATGCCATTTAGAGCCATCCAATTCAGAATAGTTTGATCAACCAAGTCAACTTTAGATGGGATTAATTTAGAAAGCAGAATGGTACTAGCCTCCTTGTGGCTGTATTAGACACAAAAGAAGTAAGTGCCAACAGTTCAGTGGTGGGTTTCAAAATTTATTAGAACCTCTTCTGTAGGTGTGGCCTGCTTTGTGGGAGTGGCTTGCCAGCTATGTGACCGGGTGGGAGTGGCTTGGCAGTCATGTGACTGGGTGGGCATGACCAACTTGTAAAATGTGGTGAAACTCACTTAACAATGCTCTTGCTTAGCAACCAAAATGTTGGCTCAGAAACTCTGGCATTTGAAGCACGCAACTCTTAAAGCTGTCAAGTTACAAGACCCTTGCACCCCTAACGCTTTAGAAAAAAAAACCCAGGGGTGTTCAAACTTGACAGATTTAAGACTTGTGGACTTCAACTCCCAGAATTCCTCCTCCAGTCATGTTGGCTCAAGAACTCTGGCACTGAAATATGCAAGTCTTAAAGCTGTCAAGTTACAAGAGCCTTGCACCCCTAATCCTTTAGAAAAAAACACCAGGGATGTTCAAACTTGACAGCTTTAAGACTTGTGGACTTCAACTCCCAGAATTCCTCCTCTCGCTCTTCATCTTGATGATGTGCGCACGGGCGGGGGGGAGGGAGCTGGAACCGGTTCTAAATGGCACTGTAGATTTGTGGAACCTCTTCTATAGAAGAGGCTAGAAACGGCAGGAATCCACCCCTGCAACAGTTGTTTTTTATTATCATGAGTTCTGAACTGGCACACAGAATAATTCAGCAATGGATCTCTGTCATCAACCCTCAGACTATAATTGCTAGACAATGTGTCACACTAATGCTTATTTCATTAGAAGAAATAACAAGAAAAAAAGGGATAATGCACTCACAGACAGAAAAGGCAAGCTTATTCTCCATTAGTGGCCTTGTGGTGTTGATATTTCCAATTCCAATGATTTTTATTTTTTTTCTTAATTGAATATTTTAGAAGAACAAAAGTTAACTTCCATGTTTGTTTGTTTGTTTGTTTGTTTGTTTGTTTGTTTGTAGAAGGGATAGTACAAATTCTTTTTTCTTAGAGATAGAAAGGCAGATAAGGTTTAGAATTCTCTCTGAATTATTCATTTGGGAATTGTAACTTTAGAAGCTTCCTATAATTTTCCCCCAGGAAGTCCAAACTGAAATACCTCATTTTATTCCTCACAAGGAATTATCTTTAACTGATTGTTCTAATAATGATGATAATGCCATAACCCATTGAATCATAAACTGACCTTTGTATGTAAGGTTTAACAATGGGAAAATCTGTTGACATATCTGAGAGCAGTTAAAAGTTTGTAATGATGCCAAATTTCTCTGGTGTTTAAATAAATTTGCCAGCATATAATCATGGCTATATTATAAATAGCCATTCTTTTCTTTTGCAAGAGTGTTAAATGAGATTCTGTACATGTAATTACAGCATTCAGCAAACCGCAAACCCCAAGAAAGCTTTTCTGTATTAAATTTCAATTTCTTGAATATTAAAAGCCTGTTTTCCATGAAAAACTTGTTCAATGTGATAACATGATGTGACTTGTAAGTGGGCATATCATTAATACTAAATAATAGTAAATTGCAAATTTAAATTATTTAAATTTGCAGGCCAGGGCAGTGTGATATCTGTATCGTCTCCTGGCCAATGAATATATATTATGGCAAACCAAGCTACAATTCTTAATGAAAATTTCAGTATTGTCAGATAGGAAATGAATATTTTTGAAGCATTTGTCTTTATGTTGGTTCTAAAACTTTGGTGACTATCTGACAATAGTTGTAATTTCAACTGGTCAATGACTATTATATATAATTTACCCAAAAATATCATATCATATAGGTAATAATCTTTTGCAAATTATTTCAGTTGACCCAAAGAATTAAAGTATATTGGCCATCATTTTCTACAAAATTTGATATTAACTAGTGTATTATCTCTAGATCTTCCTCTAATAAATTCAAAACTTATTATAGGACTATAAGAATTACAACCTATTGATGTTGAAAACTATAACAATACTTGTAACTGGTTATCTTAACTATGGTAAGTGTTTTATGAACTATCTTAGTCTGAGTTAGTGTGTCTAGTTCAGTATAGCCATTGGTTCCCCGAGGTTTTCAGAGATTGGATTGTCTCAGTTCTATCTGGACAAAGTCTTATTTGAGATGAGCTAAGTTCATGGTGACTTCATGGATAAGTCCATGTGGTTTTCATGATACAAGCATGGCTGTTATTTGCTATTACCTTCTTCCAAGCTTCTTTTTCAATATGCCAATCTGGGATACCAGGTCTGAGTCTGAGACCTGCATCCAAAGCAGAAGCTCCATCATGAAGCAACAAAAGATCTTCAAAGCTTACAGATTAGAAATCATTGTGGCAGATTGCCAAATTCTGACCACTACATTATACGCCTCAAAGAGGCATAGGGTTTTTCCAGCTAAGAATGTTATTGCATCTCATATGGTTTTTAAAAATGCTTTATAAACAAAACAATCAACAAAATATGTTAAGACAGATTGTATTTAAATGGCCACTAATGGAAGCAGCTTTTACATTATGCGTATGTATGCACACTCAAGATAAGGATGCATTAGTGTTCCTTCTGCCCACTTGTTTCTTCACACCCTGTTGAGTTACTTTTCATATTCATTGCATGGATGCCTGTGATGTCTAGTTGATGGATTTATTGTGTGTTACTTCCTGCTTTGTTTGTCACATACCTCCCACTCAATCTGTTTTTCTCAACGGGTGTGCCAAAAGAAGCTTGTGTAGGGATACTATATTTATTGTTCATGTCCAATACTGACACATCATCTTCTGTTTTAATACTAAAGATGAAGCATCAGATTGAAGATGTTAGAATGTGCTACGTTCTTCTGGTGCAAAGAGGTTATAAGCAGGGGCCAACTAATTTAACATATTTTTAAATCAACGTAACAGAGTTGGAAGGACCTTGGTGGTCTTCTAGTCCAATCACCTGCTCAAGCAAGAGACTCTATACCATTTCAGGCAAATGGTTGTCGAGTCTCTTCTTAAAAATCTCCAGTGGTGGAGCATCCACAACTTTTGGAGAGAAGTCATTCCACTCAATTCATTAATTATTCAAACTGTCAAGAAATTTCCTCTTATTTCTAGGTTGCTTCTCTCCTTGATTAGTTTCTACTCATTGCTTCTGTCTTGCCTTCTGGTGCTTTGGAGAATAGGTTGACCTCTTCTTTGTGGCAGATTCTCAGTTATTGGAACATTGCTATCACCCCAGTCCTTCTTTTCATTAAACTACCCAATTCCTACATCCATTCTTCATATGTTTTACCCTTAATCTTAACCTTAATCCATTCATATTGCTTATCTATACAGTAGGTGGTTGTTTGAATATTGTCAATATAGTATGAAGAAGCCTTTGAATATTTCACTCTGTTCTCTATGTCTTCACTAACATAAGAGGGACCCTCTGTTATTGTCATGATATGCAATATGCAAACCCTCTTCTAATTGACCCCACATCACTTCTATGCAAATTTCAAATACCTGAGATGCCATTTTATTTAGAACTCTTGCCTTCCCTAGGGAAAAATTGAGATAGCATTCCAAAATATGGAGAGGAGCCCAGAAATTCTGCCAGGCGTTGTGTCCACAGTAACACAAATCACACTTGACCTGCCATGAGGCTGCAAATTGATGATGGCCGCAGATCAACCAAGCATGGAAGAAGTCAATCCTTCTGAAGTATGTGAGAAAAACCATTTAGTCATCAGCTTCCCACACTAAAGTAAACACAGCCCAACTCACAAGATTTAATTTAATACCTCTCATCAGGTATTAGGAAATGAAGAGGAGGAGGCAATTTACTTGCTTATGGGGAAACTTGTGGAATAAATGCACACTGATTTCTCCTCCTCTTCCCCCCCCTCCAATTCCCTAACTTTCAAAATCCAAAATCATGGGAGTGGACCAATACTGAAAAGGACTCAGTGAAGAAGATGGAAGGGCAAAGATAGAGAACGAGGATGACTGTGATCTTAGAGAAGGTAGCTACCTCAGGCAGGCGAAGCTGGAAGACACTGGCAAGGTGTTAGGGAACAGATGGGGAGTGGGAGGCACAATCCAACTTTCTTGCAACCTCCCCCCCACAATAGCCTTCTGTTCCTGGCTGTGGGAAGGCTGCTGTTTCACTGTCGTCATTCCTCCAGTCAGTTTCTGTTACTGGGAACAAGAGGGATGCTATCTTATTCTTGGCTTCAAGCAGCAAAATGTCTTGGACTAACAACAGATGGAAAACATACAAAGTAGATTCAAGCCTTGACACAATTACTGTACATCAAAATGGATCTTTTGCAGTGGTTGCAGTAGTATCAGAAGCAAAAGAAGAACCAAAAGCAGGGATAGGCTGTGTGCTTCGTGGTCACAAAGTAGATCTGGCTCACTTAGGAAGCTGAGGCAGCAGGAGAGCTTCCTTATTTTGATGTGGTGTTTCAGTCAAAAGGGGAAAAAATGCAATTCCTTAAAAAACAAGGTGCAAATGATAGGGGAAATACTACCTAATAATGGAGAAGGAAATAAAAGGAATTTTAAATCTTTATTTCTAACCACAAAGGAGTTATTTAGAACAAAACTAGGAAAAATGGTAAGATTTTGAAGCATTGATCAATAAAGACAACTATTGTACATTATCTAACAACAACAAAAGAACTGATTGAAAATTTTGCTTTCTTTACACCTGTTAATGTTTCACTCTCTTCCCTCTTGTGATGTCATTGCTTTATTAGTAGAACAGTTACCATAGAAGCCATCAGTGTGGGCAAATTTTCCAAAATGTTAAAACATTTTTAGCCCTTCTTTTTGCATCACTGAGATAATGGCACCTTAGCCGTATTTGGTCTTAGTTTCCCATTCAGTTTTAAAGTTTTCTTGAGAGAGAGAAAAAACGTGGAGGAAATGGTAATTGTTCTAAATATATAGATCTCTTCCCCAGACCAGTGAGTGTCTGGACTTTTATTCTTATAACCTTTGATGATTCAGCTTTGATGCTCTAAACATGAAAACAAAGTTTGAAACATCTAAAATGCAAAGAGCAGAATGACTGGAGGGATACCTAATCAGTGGAAACCTTACTAGAAATTAATATTTAATCATAAGTTTCTTTTTGTGACTCTAATTATTCACTTTCAGTGAATTTGATCTGTTTCATTTAGCCTTTGAGACCTAATAAGCTTTCCTCTTTGCTGACAGAGCAACCTCAGGCTTGTTATCTGAAAATCAACCTGGGCTTGTTCTGCTTCACTTCAGTATCTCCCACAGGACAACTGTTAGCATTTGAACTCATCTGGGTCTTTGAATACAAACACAGGTGCAACTTTCTCATAATGCTGACATAAAGGGAAAAACTTGATTAAGTTAACCGAAGTAAAAAAAAAACATATGGAACAAATATGGGCAGGAACCTTTAAAAAATTTACATTAGAATCATAGAAAATACCAAATGACTTGTTATGATATTTATTGACATCTTCACTAGATTGAGAATTTTGTACATCTGTGTATTTTCCACTGTCAGATCCGGATATCCATTTTAACTATCTCATTCAGAATATCCTTTGTTGATTTTTAAACTGCTTAGGCATGTTTCCTCATCTAGAATAGAATCTAGCATCCCAAAACTAGATGAAAGTTAAATTTGGAGCACAGCATAAAGAGATTCTCCAGAACAATACGATCATCAATGTATGTGTAAAAGGCTTTTCCATGTAAGCAGTATTAAAGTTGATTACATGTCTGATATTCTCTGGTTTCAGGAGCTAAGCACAGTTGCTCCTAATTAGCATTGTACCACTCAGGAGGCTGTGAGCTGCAAAAAAATATGGGAAAATAAAACTTTTAAAAGGTCTCCAAAGCAGGGAATGATAAACTACTACTGTTCTGTTGCCAAGGAGACTGTAAGGATGTGTCCACAACGTTTTTTTTAAGTTTTTAAAAAATTTTAAACAGACAAAAACAAACAAAAACATAAACATATACAACCTTCTGCCATTTCACATAGCGTGTCATTTGGTTACAAGATTTTGTGCATCCTTTCCATGGTCACCACTTATAATTATATATCAAATCACAAATTGTTCATTAGATAAACATAAGTACCTTATTGTTATATATCAATTCTTCAACTATAATTATTATTCCTTAATTTTAAATAGAATATTCTAAATATTGAATTCATGCATACATCATTCCATTACATCATTCTAATCTGTTTAACAATGCTAAACCCTTATAGTATTGCATATATCATTCTATTATTCTTAAAATATAAAAAATTCTTCAATATTTTCCGTTACTATGATTTTTTATCTAACCATTGGTAAAACAAATCCCAATCCTTATAAAATTGTTCATCTTCTTGTTCTCTAATTTCAAATGTCAATTTACTCATTTCCGCCCATTCCATTATTTTTTGGATAATTTCCTCCTGCGTTAGTATTTTCTCATTTTTCCAATTTTTTGCAAATACAATTCTAGCTGCTGTTAAAACATTTACAATCAAATATTTCAAATCTTTGTTGTATATTTCTGGCATAATTCCCAATAAAAAAGTCTCTGGTTTAAAGTCTATGCATTTTTTTGTCATTTTCTCCAACCACATGTGAATCTTAGTCCAATATCTTTTAGCTCCTACGCAAGTCCACCACTTATGGTAATATGAACCCGGTATCTGATGACATTTCCAACACTTTCCTGATTTGTTCTTGAACATTCTTGCTATTCTTGTTGGGGGTAGATGCCACCTGTAAAGCATCTTATACAAATTTTCTTTATATGCTGTTGACATTGTCATTTTGTAGTTTTGAGACCACAGTTTCTACCACTTCTCTAGTTCAATCCCACGCCCAAAATTCCCTCCCCCCCAGATATCATAGATCCTTTAACCTGTTCTTCTTCTAACTTAACCTCTAGCAAGTGCCCATAGAGTTTTTGAATTACCTTTTCATCAGTATACATCAACATTTTATCTAACTCCATCATTTTATCATAAAAACCTTCCACTTTACAATCCTTGTCATATCTAGCTTGCATTTGCATATATGAAAACCAATTCATCTTTATACCTTCCTTTTCCAATTCTTCCATAGATTTAAGTTCATCCTCTGCATTCAATATTTTACCATATCTAACTGTTTGTTCCTTTTTGTATATTATTGTGTATGAAAAAGCTTCAATCGTTGCTAGCCAGACTAGAATTTTTAAATAATATTGTCTTTTAACCTTCTCCCAATTTAATAGCAAGGCCTCCCGTAGATAATGTCTTCTAAAATACCCCTGTGTTTTAGTTCCCTTGTACCATAAAAAGGCATGCCATCCCAGCAATAGATCATGTCCTTCAAGAGTCAATAATCTGGTATTCCTTAGTGTTATCCATTCTTTAACCCACATCAAACTTGCAGCCTGATAGTGTAGTTCCCAATTGGGCAGGCCCAATCCTCCTCTTGTTCTTGCATCTTGTAACAATTTTAATTTTATTCTTGCTTTTTTCCCCTGCCATATGTACTTCAACACTATTTAATTTAAGTCATCAAAAAATTTCTTCCCTAGTCTAATTGGAATCATCTGGAACAGATATAAGATTCTAGGTAGAATGTTCATTTTAATTGTAGATATTCTCCCTATCATCGATAATTGTAAATTTTCCCATTTCTTCAAGTCCATCGCAATCTGTTGTTTAAGTTTATAGTAGTTGTTATCTTTGAGAGCACTGCATCTTGGGATGTGTCCACAAAGTTTTCAGGGGTCAGATTCAGTCTTGTTAAGAATTCTGAACAACAGCAATTTTATACCAGTGAGAATGTCCTAATATTGCTAATATCTTTCCTTTCTTGACAAAGAATGGCTGAAATATAAAATGTTTCCAATTATAATTGGAAATAAATAGTTTATACAAGCTCAGACTAATGTGCTATCTCTGTTTTTTGGGGGGAACCCACAGTTGGCTATTGTTATCCATGCCTAAGTAATATTCAAATTGGCTACTACATTTTGACCAAAACACATGTTAGTTTCTGAGACCATCTCAGGTTGCTAGTTTCTTTTAGAGTCCTAACTGGATTAAGACCAAGTGTCAGCATGCTCACGTTCAGAGAAGAGTAGCAACAAACATCTTGGTAATTTCTTGGTAACTGGTTGTTGCAGAGAATCTCTGCTATCCATTGAGGCTCTCCTTGTTGTAGAGGGTAGGATAGATTCTTCTCAATTGTTTGAAGAGTCTCAACAGATAAAAGAAACTCTGCTAGACACAATTGCCCTATTTTTCGGAGTATAAGACATACCTTCCCCCCCTAAAAGAACGTGGAAATGTTGGTGCACCGAATACAGCCATTTTTGGCATCCCGAAGCCCCACCCCTGCATCCCATTTTTGTGAAAAATAGGCAGAAAAATGGGCCGTTTTTCACCAAAACAGTGTTTTTGCCTTCCCCCACCCCCCAGAAGCACTCTGCAGGCTTCAGCAGGGCTGGGGGAAGGGAAAAATGCTCCCATTTTGGTGAAAAACAGGGATGTTTTTGCCTTACCCTAGATCTACTGAAGCCTGCAGAGTGTTCCTGGGGGCTGGGGAAGACAAAAACCTTTTTTCTTACTTATCTCTTCGAAATCTTGGTGCATCTTATACACCAGTGCGTCTTATAGTCCGAAAAATACGGTATGTGCAGGGATGTTGTATTGTTCTTTCTAATCAGAAGAATGCTGAAGAGGACTGAATTTGCCCCCTTTTTTACTCTGGCAGCCATAGCCATATAACTGAAAGCTGTCCTTACCCATTATACAGGATTTGTGTCAGCAACAGCTCAGGAGTCAGAGAGCTGTAAAAAACCTGATAATGGATGCTTTAGAAATATGAATAAATTAACCTTTAACATCTGTCTTACCATGTTTAAGTATATCTTGTTCAATTTTATTTTTAAAAGTTAAAAACAATTCCCATTCAATATCTCTTTAAAATATCTGTTCCTCCCTGAAGGTTGTATTATTGTCCAGTTATGTTCTGCTTTTTATTCTTGTTCTTTTGTCAGTAATTTTAAGATCAAATAAAAATGAGAGATATTATCAATTAAACTTTAATAGATTTACAGTAATGGAGAAAAATGGAGAAAAGGAAAAAGAGAAGCAACTTTTTTCAAGATTAGAAAGAAAGTAAAGATAAAGCTGATCATAAGCCCTTGGCAAGATTAATTTACAATATCATTCTTGTTAAAGGTAAATCCTGTACAGTGTTCAAAAGGTTTTTACACTATGTAGAAGCATTTCATTACTTATTTTTCTTAAAGAGAAGTATCGTTTTTCATCTTCTAGCTGCATTCAATAATGGCTCTTTCAAAACTTGCTTTTAGCAGGAACCTTAAAAGCTTCTGTGTGTTTCTGGAATGTGTTACTTTGATACATTTGTAAAATGTAGGACATTATAGCAGGAAGAATTGGCCTTCTCTAGTATAACATCCGATATTCCTATTTTTTATGTTTCTTTAAACAATCCTGGGAAGTAGGTCGCTCTTAGAGCTGGAGACTGCCTAGATGAGAAAATAGTGTGTATGTGAGTAGAACTAATGGCAAAGTTCATCACTTAGATTTCCCCGTGTAACATTTCTCCGTATCAAGCAAAATGATTTCCAGAATAGCTGCAATTGATTCAGAGGAGTGAAAACAAAAGAACTTTGAGTTGAACGAAAGCAATTAAACATTTCAGGATAAGAATCACCCATAAAACTTTGCAATGATGCTGTGTGAGTTTTGCACCTTACTTTTTCGTATTTGAGCTGATACCATTCATAACATTGCAGATAGCATCAGTCTTTGAAGAAACACTCTTAAGTGCATGCTTAAAACTAAAAAAAAAAACCCAACCAAAAACCCTTCTCTTTCCAATGGCATAAATAAGCGCCACCAAGCTAGTTTTTAATCACACTCCTGCCCCTGCATTTTTCCAACCCAATTAGGCTATTACCAGAATTAAATGAGGCATAGAGCCTCCAAAAGTCACACTGTTGTCCCGGAGATGGAACGTATATTGTGGTGGACGTGGCAGGGAGGTGAGCTGATGCTGCTCACTGGAGGGTGACTCCAGGTGTTTGTACATTCCAACCTGGGCAGAAAGATCACCTTCACAGAGATGTAACTTAGCAGATATTTCCCTTCCTTGCAAGTTTGCTTGTTTTTTTTTAAATATATACTTACCAAAATCAGTCTTCAAATGATTCCTACAACACACCTAACTGGATCAGCAAGCTGTTGTGGGTGTACCACAACAAAAACAAAGGTCAGTGGATTCAGTCAGCTAAACCAGTGGGTTAAATTTAACCCAAAAGGGTTAGGGTTAGGGTCACGCATGGGTTGAACTAATGCCACCCAGTCAATTGTGTTGGAGGAATAGCTAAACTTATGCAGTTGACCTTTACATGAGTCTCCATGTAAAAGAACTGGAGGGGGAAAAGTGGCGGAAAAGCACAAGTCTCCATTTCTGAACTCGGTGCCAAGGCTTGAGAGCGCAGAACTGAAATACAGGCCAGGCACTATAGACTAGCCTTGCTTATTCTACCTATCTGACCAGTGGAGAAAGGCTTGGTGATGCTGTGGCACATTGTGTCTCCTTTGGTAGGATACTAGGCGCCTTTTAAAGAAAGTGAAGGAAATACCCGTAATTTTTAAAGTGCTGACTTCTGACCCAGTTAGGGTGATTGTGCATTGCCAGAATAAGAGGTAAAGGGATTTCACTGGGATAGTGGCTGACTAGGTTAAGTATGCCACGAGGAAATCAGACTACTGGGTTAATAGGACTGAGATTATTATTATCCCTGAGGGAGTATTCCAGGAAATCACATATTACTCTTCATCATAACGATGACTTGTTCAGGCCGCAATAAGGATTAGATTATTATAGCCCCATGCTGCATAGTTTTCTACATTTAGGCAGAAGATTTTCTTCATAGACGTACCTTGGAGTGTTATGGGGAACATATTACTGGGTCTCCACAAGTCTCCCCCCCGCCAAGTACAAGCTCATTCCTAGTGCTTGTTTAAAGCCTATCTTAGCATCTGAGATGCATTACTATTGAGTTTGGTCTTTCTGATGCAGTGGGTGGCACAAAAAAGCATTGGGGGCACACGCATTTCCTATTTCTGCACTTTGCAAAGGAACTATTCCAGACTTGTTAGCTGCCACTTAGTTACTTTTTAGTCTCATTTGTGCTGTCTTCTATAATTTATTATCTCAGTGGATTTTTTTCCTGAAATTACAGAAAAAATACAACCTTTGTGAGGCTTAAAGACAGCTATTCTGCTAAAAGCAGGAGAGGCAGTCCTTTTATATGACTAATGTAGATAATAAGCAATGCTTACAAGTGAAGAAACCATTGGTACCCTCAATTTTCTCCCACCCCCCTTATCTCAGAATTTGGAGACTGCCTAAGAGCATGGAGACGGTAGAGTCTAGCTGGTTTTGGCCTTATTCCTATTTTCTTCTTTTGTGTGATTGCCAGATCTGACACTGGGAGAATAAGGATGATTTGTCCTTCAGATCAAGGAAACCCAAGGAATCAGTTTTCCTCTTTTGTTGTCTGAGCTATTTAAAATATTCAAGAGTCTGTCTGAGTGTGGTTCTACCAATTTTTTCCTGTAGCATTTCATCCAACCTACACATACTTAAAGTGCTAACATGATGGTTTGTGAGTTATAGACATAAGATAGGAGTACCCTGTTTTCCTGAAAATAAGCCCTCCCCGCAGATATTGCAACACAGCAGCAGCCATGAGGTGACCACGCTCGCTGCCTCCTGCACCTCAAAAATAATAAGGACTCCCCAAAATAAGGCCAAGCGCTTATTTTGGGGGTCAAAAGAAAATAAAATCCTGTCTTATTTTCAGGAAAACAGTGTAACATTTTAGAATGGCTATGTTTTTCCATTGTTTTCCTTTATTTAATTTTGTATAATGGGAGAATGAGAAATTAGAATGAAAAATATATTGGAATTGTAAATAATGGAAAGTTGTGCATTGAGTAGAAATGTCTGCTGGGGACTTACTTCTTTTCTTTTCCTTTCTTTTATTTTCTGTATAAATATTAATTTAACAACTCTTCTACCAAATGGTAGTAAATGGACAGAAAAATCTGTCCACTTACTGTTTTATAGCATAGGGGAAGCTTCTTTGTCAAACATGAAATATTCACTTAGTTGTGGTGGTGCCTAAGAGCCATGGTGGCATAGTGATTAGAATGCAGTACTGCAGGCTAACTCATTGCTCACTCCAGGAGTTCGATTCTGAGTGGCTCAAGGTTCACTACTTCTGCTGACTGCCACTTGACTGCAATTTGGCAGTTCAAAACTCACCAGGCTCAAGTTTGACTCAGCCCTCCATCCTTCCAAGGTCGGTAAAATGAGGATCCAGATTGTTGGGGGCAAGAGGCTGACTCTGTAAACTGCTTAGAGAGGGCTGTAAAGCACTGTGGAGCAGTATATAAGTCTAAGTGCTAGTGCTATAGGTCTATGAGGATGTTAAAACCTATTTTTCTTTGTGTATTTTGGTAAGGATTTCTTTATATAGATTCACTGTCAAATAATAATTTCAGCAACTCATCACTCAGTTTCTTTAAATGGCTATTCTTTAAGTCAATAATCATCCTCCTTGAACTGGATGCACATTTTGGAATTTCTCATTGATTATTGTTAAATAGGGAGCACTTTAGCTGGTTTTTCACTTGGGGAAAATGGATACTGAAACTAAGACACCATTGCTAGGGATATCGTACCTGAATTTATTTGCTTGCTATAGGTAAATATCATATGTTGGACATTTATTCATTTTTTCTATATGTAAAGCAAATGTGATGTTTTATGAAATAATTATAAGAAAAAAAACTTAAAGCAGCTGTATAACAAGGCTGTGATTTGTGACTTCATGATTTGAAGATGTCTTCAGATGTATTTCTGCAAATATATGCCATAAACTTTATTACAGTAATTTTGACATTTTACTAACAAGGCAAGAAAGAAGACACCATGTAAATCTTCACGCTACATGTCTCTTTTGTATTCCTAGAGCAGCTGGTGTTTGGGAGGGATTGATTCTATGGACAATTCTATACTCCTTTGTAGACATGATTTTTCTTTTACATTTCAATATTGTTTTAGGAAGTCTTGAAGATGAATTCTACGTAAACTGCTAGTGATACTGAAGAAGCAAGGAATTGCTGGATCAGATAAATTGCAATGGAGAAGTCCACTGAAGAGACATCAGAGCTATCATTATTGTCCAGCGGCTTATTGGACTTCAAGCCTACCCATCTCAGCCATAGTGTGTGGTGTTTCAAATAGGAAAAAAATATGTCAAATTATATTAGGCTTATGTTGCTTCTTAGGTACCTGATTTGAAATTTGCAACGTAATTCCTTTTATATAAAGGAGGAACGATGACTTTTTATAGTTTCTGTTTGATCCTCTTTGCACTTACTTCGAGTAGCTCTGCCTATGGACCAAATCAAAGGGCACAGAAGAAAGGAGACATTATTCTTGGAGGATTGTTTCCCATTCATTTTGGAGTGGCTGCTAAACACCAGGATCTGAAATCTAGGCCAGAATCAGTAGAATGCATAAGGTAAGTTAATAACATCTTTCACTTGAGCTTTAACTCCTTGCTAGGCTAGCTCTAAACAATTTATATCATTCCTGGTTTCTTTAGTCATAAGCTATCTGAAATTTCTTAGTCCCGTATTTATTTTGAGTATAATCAATCCATCTTTTCAACTCCAGTTTATATCTCTCGTTTGAATGGTCCTTAAGATATGCAGATATTTTAGCCATCTTAGCTAGGTTTGTTATTTTCAATGTCCTTTCTTGAATAGTTATTTTCAATGTCCACTCTTTCTTCTTCCAGTATTGCACCACCAACAGTCTAGCTACGGTTATTAAATGCAAAATCAGTTAATCTCTACAACTGTACAATCAGTACAATGAATCTCTCATTGTTGAGCAGAATGCTGCACTGCCCTTTCAGGATCAGGTGTACAATTTGGGATTACTTACAGATTCCTCACCATCACTAGAAATGTTAATGATCTTCATGCCTGACAGTTGGTTTTTGAACTTTGTATCCCCCCCACCCAAATTAGCTTTTAACTCTAAAACTTGGCTAGGTTAGCTAAAAGATCCATCCATATTTGCTTTTCTGGATTATCATCAGAGGTGGTATTCAGCAGGTTCTGACCAGTAGTGGAAATTGTGAGTAGTTCGGAGAACCGGTAAATACCACCTCTGGCTGGCCCTTCCCCATCTATTCTCTACCTCCCGAGTCCCAGCTGGTCGGGAGAGAATGGGGATTTTACAGTATCCTTCCCCTGGAGTGGGGTGAGAATGGAGATTTTACACCATCTTTCCCCTGCCACGCCCACCAAGCCATGCCCACAGAACCAGTAGTAAAAAAAAATCTCACCACTGAGCATCATGATGACTTCACCTGCGACTCTTCTCTAGGTGCCCCACCAAATGAGGCAAGAGAGCCAATCAGAGAAGAAAGGATCTTTTCATGAGTGGCATTTTGTTTGTGGAAAGCCTCTCCAGAGATGTTCACCTGTCACTTTCATTATGGCCTTATAAGTGCTATGTGAAGACCTCTTCATTTTCATAGAGAAAATAACTTGTGCTATTTTCTTAGTTTTTTAAAAATGTTTTGTGTTCAGTTAATATGCTTTCATTTATACATTGTCTAGAAACATTTAAGTATCCAAATATTATAAAAAAGAACACACTAAATTGTATAATTCTATCCTGCAATCAGAGGTAATGATAATAAATTATTTAGATTTATAAAAATAAAAAAGGATGGTAAAGAGCACCTTAATGGCATTTCCAGACTAGAGGAATGAATTTTGTAATAAGGAATGCAGTTCAGTATAAACAAATGCAAAATTGCGTAAATTGGATTAAAAACCTAATCTCTACATGTGGGCTAATGAAGTCCAAACTGCCAGTGGCTAAGATAATTTCTGCACTAGTGATTTGCAATTTCTTATAGCATCACCTAGCTGTGGTTGAAATGAAGTAGCCTGTTTGCTTAAGCTGTTAAATTTGGCATAATAGTTGAGTGATTCTAGAAGATGTTATAAATAGAAATCACCTAAAAACATTGTCAGTGTTACAGTGTATCAATATGCTGATACAATGAAAATGCAACCCAATGTGTTGCTTATTTAAAATTATACATTCCATGTTAGGATTCATAAGAATTGAAAGTAACACTTCTAATATTGTAATCAAAGTTCTGCAATGATTTTGCTTCAGTTTTCCAATGCTTCATAACAATCACACAGTCCTAGGAAAAACTATAGACCAGGGGTGTCAAACTCAATTTCATTGAGGGCTGCATCAGAGTTGTGTTTGACTTTGGGGGACCAGTGGGAGGGCATGGCCAGGGTGGGCATGGCCAGCTCAACATCACGTGTCGGGAGCACCTATGGTGGCCCAATCACTTTGCCAGAGAAAACGGACTACTGAGCTCCGTTTTTGTCTGTGACAGTCTCCTGCAACCCTCTGCCAGTAAAAATGTGTGGCCCTCCCAAGCTCCGTTTTCATTGGCAGAAGCACCTTAGGCCAGTCCTCCACTGTTTCAAGGATGGCCATGGGCACAATCTAAGCACCCCATGAGCCAAATCGGGCCTCGAGTTTGACACCCTGCTATAGACAGCTACTATGTTCATGCTTCTATATACTCCAAAACATCTTTTGGAGACTGAATCTGAAGAATTATTCAGCCCTGACTGTAATTCCCTAAAATAAACATATAGTGGAAGACAACATATATTTTTGGCCACAATGCCTCAAGGGCAGGGTGTCATTGTGGCTCAGTGGTTAAGACGCAGGTTCGAGACCCGAGCACCACATAACATGATGAGCTCCCATCCTCCATCCAGTTGCTGCTAACCTAGTAGTTCGAAAGCATACAGATGTGAGTAGATAAATAGGTACTACTTTGGTGAGATGGTAACAGCACTCCGTGATGCCATACTGGTCACATGACCGCAGAAATATCTTCGGACAGTGCTGGTGTAATGGCCTTGAAAACAAGATGAGCACTGTCCCTACAGTCGGCAATGACAAGTGGAGTAAAATCCACAGGGACTCCTTTGCCTCAGGGGAATACTTTAAAAACAGTTAGAGTTACTTAATAAAGTACTGCTTAGAAGTGTTTTTTAAAATAATAGATAAATCTATGTTAAAGTTGCTAATTTTGGTGGTCACATATTACCTCCTAAATTACAGGGAGGTTGCCATATAATATCAACTCTCTGGGTAACCCTGGGAGAAATTCTTCCATTATCCTTGTGGGCTTCCTGCATCATTTGATTGGTCATTGAGTGACACAGAATTTTGGACAAAATGGGCCTTAATATTCTGATAATATATCATGTAATACCTCAGGGATTGCCCAGAAAGTGGGATAGCATATAAATGTTCACTACTTGTTTCTGAAAAATTTCATAGGGCAATTCTAAATACGAATAAGAACAGTTTCTTGGCACATTCTCTAGACTATGTGTAATGTAATCATTCAAAACAAGACCTCAAAACAATTACCTTTTAGATAATAAGGATATGCTGTTAAATTGTGTCAGTGGTTGTTGAGAACTCTGGAAGAGGGAGAGGTTGGAGAGAGAGCGAGAGAGCACTTTCCACTGTCCAAAATGCCTATTGTTCTGATCCAACAGGGCTCTGTTTTGCATGTCGTACAACTGTCATGGTTGTCCATTGGAGGATTCAAGGATCAAATTATGTTCTGTGCATTATTACCTCATCGCACATATGACTTGCACTCTGTAATTTATATCATTTGCTTGATAATGACATAATACAACTGATGTAAATTGCATCATTTGCACAATATAAGTGGTCATTGTGATTTGAAATAGATGCTTATGTGAACTGGCCCTATTTTTGGTTAATTGTTTTGAAATATGTAGTTGCATTTCTCTTTGGAGGAAAATGGACTTAGGAAGTGCTCTTCCATTCACTCAGAAACAATATATATTCCTGTTTCTCTCCTCTATCTTTATATAAGACATTGTGCATATTTTGATTTCTCTTTCTTTTTTGTAGATATAATTTCCGGGGTTTTCGCTGGTTACAGGCAATGATATTTGCCATTGAAGAGATTAATAACAGCCCAACTCTTCTTCCCAATATGACTCTTGGATACAGCAGTTTTGACACCTGCAACACAGTGTCTAAAGCTCTGGAAGCCACATTGAGTTTTGTAGCCCAAAACAAGATTGATTCTCTGAATCTGGATGAGTTTTGCAATTGTTCGGATCATATCCCCTCAACAATTGCAGTGGTGGGAGCAACGGGCTCTGGGATTTCCACTGCAGTTGCCAATCTTCTGGGTCTCTTTTATATACCTCAGGTGAGCATATGTTGTCTCTTTCCAATGCTAGAAATAGGATGGTCCTAGGCAGGTAAGCTTGTTAATTACAAAATGTTTCTACTGTTGCTATGGCATGTTTCATCATCTCTTCAGTCAATCTCACAATGTATATAAAATCTTAAGGAGCTAATGTAACATTTCCACATCTTCCCTTTTTTAAAAGAATAAATATCCCTTTTCCAATTTTGAACACCCTCAGGATTTAACAAGTCATTCTAGCAGTCTGTATGTCTGAGTAGCCCCTAGATTCAAAAGGGCAGCTCTACAAACCATTATAATCATAGGATAATTTCTCTATAACATATGTATTTTCTTATGCCCATATTAAATAGCATAATGCGCATTGTGTATTTACATCAGCCATAGTAATTCATTTTGCAGCTTCCTGTTGAAGCATGTTTCAGCATGTAACAACCCAACATGAGATATGATTCCATCTGGCCATTGATTTTCTTTAATATATTCAAAATATTTATTGTTGTGGCTGCTGTTTTGGCCTAATTTTTAACGAGCTAGTTTGATAGGGTATTTGATTCGGAATTGGTTATGTCAATTCTAGTGAAAAGAAGGTCTAGGGATGACATGATAGCAGTGTTCGACTATTTGGGGGGCTGTCACAAAGAAGAGGGTGTCAAGCTACTTTCCAAAGCACCAGAAGGCAAGACAGGAAGCAATGAATGCAAACTAATCAAGGAGAGAAGCAACCTAGAACTAAAGACAAATTTCCTAACAGTGAGAAGGATTAACCAGTGGAACAGCTTCCTTCAGAAGTTGTGGATGCTTCATCACTGGAAACTTTTAAGAAGAAACTGGACAGACACTTGTCTGGAATGGTATAGTCTCTTGCTTGAGCAGGAGGTTGACTATAAGACCTTCAAGGTTCCTTCCCATTCTATTATCCTATTAACTGTTAAGGGATTGTGACTAAATTAGTTCAGATGCTGCTCAGATTTTAAATGCATGGTCTGAAAATAAAAGACTGATATAACAATGTGAAGTATCCCATCTCTGGAGAGAAAATACCTGAACTCAAAAGAACAATCTATTGTGATAGTGATTGTCCTATCCAATAAATTCAAATAAATAATCTAGAATATTTTTTCACATCTTTCTCCCCCCCCCGCCCCAAGCAGATGATTATTTAACTCTGAATTTCAGAAATTCAAATTCAGCCCAATTTCTCTAGTTCGCTCAAAAGATTTTCCCTTCTCCCTCTACATATTTGCTCCATGTCAGTGATATCAATATACCTGTCTGTATCTTGATACTATCAAGTCCCATCAAGCACTTACTGCATAGTCCTATAAAGGACTTTTCAGGACAACCTTAGGCCAAATGTGCATTGGGAAAAGCCATATCTCCCTGTCAGTCCAAAAAGGAAGACTAGAGTAAAAAACCAAGCATGAGTCAGGACTACTTTTATTGTAGAAGTCATAGTAAATGAATCTTGCCAGTGTGAATGTGTCCCCCTGCCCTCACTTGATTCCTGTGTGAACTAGGGATGGGATCTGTCACAGGCATTACATTAAACTATTTTCTTGGCCCATACACAAGTCCTCTTATCTGACCATTACCTTAGTAGCAGCTCTTCTTCATGTTCTTCAAGACCATTCCTTAAGTCTTCTGCACTCCCAACATATCCATTTTTTACCTAGCTGAAGCCAAAATTCCTAAAATAAATATAGATTTGAAAATGTACAGTGGTTGCTTCTAAATATGATTGGAAATTTTCTTATATATTGGGGATATTCTCAAAGTTCTGGATGGGCTGAGGAATGTAGAAATAATTTGTCCGTCATTTATAAGTATTTCTTTCTCTTTCACTGATCCAACCAAGCCTCCTGATACAATGGAGAGCTGAGGAGGATGAAGTGGGATGGTGTAAGCAATTTAACTGGTAGAAGAAAATCCTGGGATAAAAGAGACGCAATATGATTAGAGCCCACTTGAAGGTTTGCTCTGAAATGAAAAATATCATAAATTACCATAAATTATGTAATTGTTGAACAATGGGATAATATGTGAGCAAAGGTTTAAAATTTATATTAAATTATAACTGAAAAGAAAACTTACATAAGTTGATGTATCATTGGTACTTAACTCCAGACAAGTCGTCAAGAATGTATAAAGGCATTTCAAATGAATATTGGAAATATAAATGTAAAGAGGGGGCTTTTTATCATTTATGGTGGACATGTGATAAAGCGAAGAAATATTGGCGTAGGATTCATACCTTAATACATACAATTCTTAAAGTGAATATAAACAGAAAACCAGAGACTTTTCTTTTGGGTTTAATGAAAAAAGATTTAGAAAGAAATTTGGAACTTTGATGTTATATATGTTGATGGCAGCAAGACTACTCTATACATAGAAATGGAAGGCTACATTGATCCCCACAATGGACAAATGGCTGCAAAAACTGATGGCATTAACAGAGATGGCTAAATTTAGTGTTTGATCAAAGAAAAAATACAAATAATAATTCAAAAATTAATCTACTTGGAAGCCACTTCTAGACTTTGTGCTTGAGGGGGGGGGAAGGAAACATTGAGTTTGGGTTTTACCGATTAGATAGATTTGTTGTTACAGAAATGGCTATTTTTAAATATTATGTAAAAGTAAAAAGTTGAGGTTTTACATTAATGTCTTATTCTACTGCAGGAGTTGGAAGTCAATGCCTTTTCTTTCTTTTCCCCCTTTTCTTTTCCTTGCTTTTCTCTTCCCTTTTCCCCTCCCTATCTTTCCTATTATTTACTTTAGTATTTTCTTTGTATACTACATTATAAATTAATAAAAATCATTATATATAAATAAATTATCAATTTACCATTAAAAACATCCATAAATGGTTTACCATCTGATTGAGGGAACACTTCTCCCATTTGAAGGGCATTTTTCAGGATGATAGGAGAAAACTTTTATCTTTCTCAAATTATGGGGTGTGTTTTCTAGGGAGTAATGTTTGGCTGTCATCAATCCATAATCTCAATTAGGCTTTAAAATGTTATGGTTATAAGAATGGATATTCCAATTGATATCTCTTTGGATTGTTAGTTCACTTATTAAAGAACTTTTTGTTTAAGGTACCACTGCATTTGTGAGTAATTTCTTATTCACTTGCAAACTGCCCTGCTGATACAACATTTTTCCTTCTTTAATTAAGGATGTGTTCATAGATGACATCCCGTGTGAAATGGTTCAGAATAGTTTTTACTTAAATGCGTTGCATAAGAATTTATTCCCTTCTTTCCTTTTCCAGGTTAGCTATGCTTCATCCAGTCGGCTCTTGAGCAACAGGAACGAGTACAAATCTTTCCTGCGCACTATACCTAATGATGAGCATCAGGCTACTGCTATGGCTGACATTGTAGAGTACTTCCGCTGGAATTGGGTGGGTACCATTGCAGCAGATGACAATTATGGCCGGCCAGGTATTGAAAAGTTCAGGGAAGAAACAGAGGAGAGAAACATCTGCATTGACTTCAGTGAGCTCATTGCCCAGTACTTGCCTGAGGATCAGATCCAACAGGTGGTGAAAGTCATCCAGAATTCCACTGCCAAAGTGATCGTTGTATTCTCCAGTGCACCCGACCTAGAACCATTGATCAAAGAGATTGTTACACGGAACATCACTGGCAGGATTTGGCTGGCAAGTGAAGCCTGGGCCAGCTCATCATTGATAGCAATGCCACAATTCTTTCATGTCATGGGGGGCACCATTGGATTTGCTCTTAAGGCAGGACAGATCCCTGGCTTTCGTGACTTTCTGCAGAAGGTAAACCCTAAGAAGTCTGCTAATAATGGATTTATTAAAGAGTTTTGGGAGGAGACGTTTAATTGCTACTTACCAGAAGGAAACAAAAATTTCCCAGGTTTCTTCCACAAAGGCTATGAAGAAGGCCCTAGAGCTGGAAATGGTACAGCTTCATTCCGTCCCCCATGTACAGGGCGTGAGAACATCACTAGTGTGGAAACACCATACATGGATTATACCCACCTGCGGATATCTTACAATGTGTACTTGGCAGTATATTCCATTGCTCATGCTTTGCAGGATATATACACTTGCACTCCTGGGAAAGGGCTATTTGCCAATGGTTCATGTGCAGATATCAAGAAAGTTGAGGCATGGCAGGTAAGATTTGTTTTACTATAAGTATTGTACTACATAGAGTCTGATATAATTTGCAGAACAGCTAACAGATTCTCACCTAATTGACAGATTTGTACTGTAGCCCTCTTCTAAGTTTAAATTAAATACAAGGTGAAAGGTACCCAATCAGATTAATTTCCCTTGAATTTGGAAAGCACACAATCTTCCTATGTTCTTTCTTTTATTTAAGTGTCCTCGTCTGTTTTACAATCATGAGGGCAGTGGGACAGATTCAAATGCTCTTGGTGCTTTTTATAACCTGATGAGTCAATAATAAATTCCAAAAAATCGCTTCTCTCAATCTTCAAAGCAGCTACATGAAGCTGCTAACTACTCCAAAAACCATTATTTGCAAGCAATGATAGCTTCCATGCAGAGTCCCTTAGTCATAAATAGTGTTAAACTGTGGTTATGGTTTCAATTTGTTTGTATTTTGGGTGGAATTTCATTCTCTGAGAATAATCATTTTAGCAGTTTGGGAGCATTTGATGACATTTTCTGTTTTGGTTCTTGATTAACCATCTTGAGTGATTCAGGTTTTCAAAATGAAAGGCAACTTTTCCTATAGGCTAACTAGGCTTCAGCCTAGGGCCTCAAGATCAAGAGGGGCCTACATTCAAATTGTTAGCAAAATTAAAATTACACTATTCTAAAAACAGTGAACACTAAAACACTGAACCGAAAATAAGGAGAAATTCTACGCATATGACTAATAAACAAACATAAAAATGTATTGGTTAAGATCGTTCCAGCGCCACGACAGTTGGGGAGCCCGCCCACGTTCCCAGCACCGGCGGTCAGGCGAGAGGCACGATCGCTCCCAATAGCCGCCCCGTCAATGCGGAGCCCACCAGCGGCCAGGCAAGTGAGGGCGAGGGGGCCAAGCCGGGCAGCTGAGCACAGCAGGGGAGGCAGCTGCCCTCACTGCCTTTGCCGCAGAGCAGAGCCATCCTCTGTCGGGAGGCTAGCTATATATATTGATATATATTGATATATCACAGTAATGATGTATTTTATTGTCTCTCATGTAATTTACAAACTTAAAAATGGGAAGTGAAAGGGCCTCATAAGTGGAATAGCCTAGGGCTTCTTTTCATCTAAATCCGGCATTGGCAACTGTTGATAATCACATAATAAACCCTATTCTCATTATTTGGTTGAAAGCAGAGCTTAAAACAGTTCTTTTCAAGTTCCAGGCGAGGATGAAAAGATTTAAGAGATCAGGTGAGGGAGCTGAAAAGTAAAGGGAAAGAGGTAATATTTCCCAAAGCAGCTCTTAAATCTAAAGTCTCAATAGTCAATCTGCATTTGTAATCAAGCCAACATCCACAATCTGCTCAGTAAATTTAGCATTAGCTAACAAGCTCATGTATACACATTAACTAACACATCTCCACAGTGTCGAACAGTTGGACTAAGAACCTTGTTCCTTCAAATGCCTATAATTCCACACACCACGTTTAGTGGGCCTAGAACAGGGGTATCAAACTTGCAGTCTGTGGGCCGGATCGGGGGTGGGTTCTAGCCAGCGTTACTGCTGGTTTGCTCATGTGCACATTTTGCACATGCGCAGTTCAATGGAAATTCTCAAAAACTCAAAAAAAGATAGTGACAGCAGAGACCAAGAAACTGGTTTGGAGGTATGGCCAGTCTGGGTTACTGCTGGTTCTGTGACCCAGGCCAGCATACCACTACCGGTTCTGCTGAACTGGGCCAAACCGGTAGGAACCCACCTCTGGACTGGATGTGTCACATGTTGGCCATGCCCACACCATGTTTAGCAAAGGGGGAAAAGTCACAATACATCACGTGATGATGCTGTGACGATGTGAGTTTGACATCCTTGGACTAGAAACATAAAACATACTGCGATTCATCCCGACTTTAAAAGCCATGCCACCCTATAACTCCTATCACTGGCATATCTTATGCCAGTGATTCTCACATAGTTGGCTACCAGTTTCAATTCTGGATTGACTGTATGTCTAATCAGTGGTGGGTTTCAAAAATTTTTAGAACCTCTTCTGTAGGTGTGGCCTGCTTTGTGGGAGTTGCTTGCCAGCCATGTGACCGGGTGGGAGTGGCTTGCCAGCCATGTGATTGGGTGGATGTGGCCAACTTGTAAAATGTGGTGGAACTCACTTAACAATGCTCTTGCTTAGCAACCAAAATGTTGGTTCAGAAACTCTGGCATTTGAAGCACGCAAATCTTAAAGCTGTCAAGTTACAAGACCCTTGCACCTCTAACCCTTTAGAAAAAAACCGTGTGGACTTCAACTTCCAGAATTCCTCCTCTTGCTCTTCACCTTGATGATGTGTGGATGGGCGGGGGGAGGGAGTTGGAACCGGTTCTAAATAGCACTGTAGATTTGTGGAACCTTTTCTATAGAAGAGGTTAGAACTGGCAGGAACCCACCCCTATGTCTAATGGAATGTCAGTATTGCTCTTGAAGTGTATTAATAAAGCAAAAGAAGAGAAAAATGGTGCTTGAATCTGTGTTGATCTAAGTTCTATTTGGTAAACTTAAAAAATTGCATGATCCTTTTGATATTTGAAGGGGCATAGTGAAGGTATTACATTGAGGTGGAATTTAGTTTTTTTCTTGTTCATTGGTCAATGCTATTATTACTGCCTTTTATGCAAACTGTAGGAGTCCAAAGAAGAAGATGCATGAGCTAATCCATGCAACTAAGGCCAGATAGAACAGAGCTGTTCCTGTTTCTTCCATGTTCTGTGCTCTTCCAGAAGATCCTTTGACTACTACTAATGGACATGAAACATGAATGCAGTGGGAGGATATTACAGTCTAAGATGGGTGTTTCCCTGAAGAAGGAAACATTATCAGCATGATAGATCATAGGCTAGGGAGTAGGATAAGGTGCTTTTCCAGTTTATTTGGGGAAATATCTGGGTGTGGTCCATGTATTGTGTAAGGCAATGAGAAGCTGATATAGCAGATGGAGGAATCTGAGAATAAGGCTGATTGATACAGATGACAAGGAGGAAGAGTAACAGTTTACAGTGATGGGAAAGTGTATGAACAGAGTAGTCCACCTGTTATCAGAGCCAATTTTGTCTCCTATACTATGTAATACTTGCATAAAATCTGTTAGGAATTTTAGACTGGAGAATCATTAAAATGCTATGACATCCATATTATACTAAGTGCTGTACTGGTCTTTGCCGTCAATGTCTAAGAAGTGTATCGCCTAAATTCATGCATTCATTTTATTATTGAATGCACTGCATTCTTGAATAAAAATAGAAAGTTAGTTTACAACAATTTAAAAATAGAAACTATAATAAGGAATACAATTGATACATTTAAAGTTAATCCAAAATTTAAAACCACATCTTTCAAAAAATAAAAACGCCTTGACTGCTAAAATTAAACCAGGCAAATGCAGTGTTGTTAATCATGAGAAATCTGGACTCAAAGGGGGTCTGACATTCTGGAATATATCACATTTCTCCTAAATGAACAGGTGCAGAGTGTCCGGGAGTCTCCTTTATTCTCAGGTGACAGTGGGTTCTCTAGGTAACAGTTGTGGCGTGTTATACAGTTGTGTTGTTGTGACAAGGGTTTCAGCTTCATTCCAATGCAATTATTATCACGTGCTTTCTGTGAAGCTGCCCTTAAATTGCCCATATGTCAGGCCCCAAAAACCAAGAATGATACAGAGAGTTATTTCTGAGTAGTTTCTTTATTCTTCACCTGCAGAAACAATCTTGCCACACTAAAACAACTACGGTATCTGCCTAAACTATAGATGTACTCTGTGAACTTCTAGGAAGGGTCCCCCTTTGCCCTTTTCCTGCCTACCACACCTTCCAAGCTCCACCCCCTCTTTGCTCTTTGGGAAGTAACCCAGAGGTGGGTTTCTGCCAGTTCACCCCGGATCAGGCGAACCGCTACTGGCTGTGGCAGGAGGCTCCACCTACCCACGTGGATGCTTCTGCGCCTGTGTAGAAGTGTCACACAAGCGCACGAGCGTGCACAAGCGAACCAGTAGTAAATAAATTGAAAACCACCGCTGAAGTAACCCCTCCCAGCAGGGATACCAGGCTACATTCCAGCATAATGAGATCTAATTGATACAAAATATAAGAACTAGGTTGATGGTGTAAGATACTAAGATCACATGAAAGCTGTTTTAACACCTCTGTTGATTGTGAGTTGCTTTCTAAGCACAGTGGAATAGGTTGCATGGTTGAATCTAGCACTGAAATGCAGGAGGGAGGGGATTTTTCCTAAGGGGTTAAGACACAGATCAGACTTGAGTCCTCAGTTTTTAGAAAGAGGTCCAGAAGTCATGTTCCTAAACCTTTATGGGATTTATCTGATAATTTTGCAGAGTATGCTTTAATCTGACAAGATTCCTGATTATGGGGGCACAGCAATAAAGAAACTATTCTGAGCAATCCATTGTGTTGTTCTTGATACCTTATGCCTGATATGTTGTCATGAAGGATTGACTTTTCCAAAATCTGGGCTACAGGATCCCTACTGAGGTGGGTCTGAGTGAATTACTATGGAGAAAGCAGCATCTTGGTGCACTGACCTATACCTACTGGACTGGAAATATTCCTTACAAAATGGAAAGTAAGGCAGATTGACTTTATACAAATCTACATATTCTTAAACACTTAATATAGATAGCATTGTTAGACTAGAAGAAGGCCCCCAACATTTCTAGGCATGGGGAATTTTGATAATCTGTATATTCTCCTACAGTGGCTATTAACAAGAACATTTTCCTGGTTATAATGACTATCATAATGACATGACTACTTCCAAAACAAAAAGGTTCAATGGAGAAGTTGACAGAAAATGTACTTGCCTAATATGCCAAATGCAAGGCAGAAATGGGTATCTGCGCTCAAAATACAAAACCGCTTTTCTAAACAAGTTCACAAAAAAAATAATTCCAAGTAGCCATCTGTGAAATAGTATCTTGAGATTGTATGTATGTATGTATGTATGTATGTATGTATGTATGTATGTATGTATATATGTATGAATGTAGTATTTGTGCTGATAAATAAATAAATAATATGTGTGTGTGTGTGTGTATGTATGTATGTGTGTATATATATACACACACACACACACACACATATACATACACACACACACACACACATACACACCACATCAATTCCCATTTTGTTGAACTGTAAATAGCTAGCAACCATAGAAGGAACTCAAGCAAAACATCACTCACATCATTTTTTGCTCCTTCTGCTAGATTGCACCATTCTGTTCTAGGACAGGTCATGCATCAGAATAACTCAGGGAATTTCTATGTCAAATCCAGGCAACTACATCTCATTCAGAAAATTATTAATTTGAATGGGGACAATAAATTAAAACTCAGCCCTAAAAATACATTGATACGTTGCTGGATGATTTGCCTGTCCAGGAGGGACATATCAACAGTCTGTTGCAGATGGATGCTAAAAAGGATCAGTCTGCGGTCTAGATATAAGCAAAGATCCCCTGCAGTCACTGGGATCTCCAGTATCAATAGCAAGGTTCTCCAAGGCAAGACAGGTGTGCCTGTTGTGATCCTTCCTGTCCAAGAAGAGCCTAGTGAAATAATTCCCAGATCAGATTACTTCTATCTACTGCATATGCTGCTGTCTTTTAAAGCTGCTCAGAAACTAGCAATAATTCAAAACAGAAATTATAGATCACCAACTGGGATCAGTTAATACTGCTTAAAAAATCTCCTCTGGCTCCTTGTCTGTTAGATTCTGGATTTTTGGAGAACTGGAAATTCCAAGTATCCATTTCAGAGATGGGTTGCTACTGGTTTACACCAATTCAGGTGAACCAGTAGTAGAAATTGTGACTGGGTCGCCGAACCGGTAGGTACGGCAGGCTCGCCCCAAATCGGTTCCCTGTTTGCCGCAGCATGTTTTTTTTTTTTGACATTTTTAATGTTCTGTGCATGCACTGGCCTATTTACAGGCAACTGTACACGCATGTGCACTGAACTGGCAGTAACGCCATCAGAAACTGATCCATTTGTATATATTCCAAGATTGGCTTTAGAAGAGGCAAATGTCTCTTAAGGCAGTCAGTTCCCTCAGGTATAAAATTCTCATTTTGAAGAGGCATGTCTGCTATCTCCTTGACTGCCCCATGGAGCTACCTAAGTGCCCAGTGGGCAGGAAAATGATACCCATGTATACTTTTTAAGCCCCATAAATGTTTTTATGGAGAACATTTATTCAAGAACAATGACCTATTTATTTATTCCAAACAAGAAACCCATACACATAGCTTACATTCCTTAACCTGTTTTCTTTTATGTCCTGGCTAATGCCCTGGCTAATTCTTCTTGCATATCTTCCTGAGTTCTTCTTATCCTAAAATGTATTCTGTCTTTTTCCTTTTCTCCTAATAGGATCACGGTCCATTAAATCTTCATTCCTTTCTGTTTTCCTTGCCTCTTGGCTTAAAGTGGCAATTTAAGACCTCTTCATTTTTAATGCTGCTTATTGTTCTCGTCTTATGCTGTATGACAGCTTGGAAATCTTTTATACTCGAGGACTGGCTGCAAATATTGTTTCTTTATGCAATGTTCAACCCACACTTTATTATTTAAAAAACAACAACCAGTGGATGGGCAGCTCATAAGAAAGCAGTGATGCCAGGTTCTGACTCATACAGAGCTTTGTGTTTAGGATGAGAACTTAGCAGTGTATGGCATGTGTGGAAGAGATTGGTAATGGGCAGGGGGGAAAGGCCATCTTGCGTAAGCAGGCTATTTTGTTCTGTTGTTTAAATTATGAAGAATAAGAGTAAGTCGCTTTGCAAGTCATCCATGAACTATCTCATAGAGAAGCAGTCCACCTCTGCTGGTAGTTGAACTCTGTCACTGGGTTCATCTAATGAGAAACTCCTGCACTGCACGGTAATGTTCCTTTCTTTCAACATATTAATTTCAGTAAGACAGGGCCATGCTGCGTGTTCTAACATTTGCTTTTTCACCAATTAATGGGCGTGCTTTATCAGGTGACAGAAGAATTTAGTATTAATATTGTTTTCAGCTTAGGTTGAAACAGATGAGGGATTTAATGTTCAGATAGAAGGCCCCACATCTAGACAGGAACTCAGGCTAATGGGCTGCCTCAGGAGAAAACTCGTTAGTATCATTTTCAAAAAGTTTCCATACTGGGCATATTTATGAAAAACCCTAGCCATTATATCATGTTTTGCCAGAATTCTCCCCAGAAGAACAGATGGACTGAGCTGTAGGTCAGAAAGAAAAAGGCAGGCAGAATATGATTTCCTTGCATTGAGAATAATACGTATATATGCTTTGAAAAGAAACAGGGAGACTATAAAATATTAGAGTAAATTGTGTACTGTTAGAAAAGTCTTGAATCTTTATTACATTTATGTTTACTACCTTTTTAATTGGATTGGTGTCCTTCCCTTTCCCCATCCTTATTCCCTCTTGGTCCTCACAATGACCTAGCAAGTTAGGTTGGGTTAAGAAAGAAGGCCAACCTGTGATATGATTTTTTTAATGTACACTTGTGTCTGATTATCTCATGTAACATGAACATTTCTCAACCTGTTCTTTTGGGCTGTTTTCCTTTTGCTTTTAGAGTGCTATTTTTATGAGGTTGGAGTGAAAGCAATATTGTAATTTCTCTGTGCTGCCAAAAGACACCTGCTGCAATCTAGCCATTTTATAACTCCTGTTGGTGGTAATGGTTTAGGTGCCAAACCTGTTTTGTGACATCTTCCTCACCTTCTTCTTTGACCTCTGGCAGAGTATTAGGAGCTTTCAGGTAGCAAAGTCACTATCCCTTTTTTAAAAAAGGATTTTAGGCCATTTTTCACTGAGCCCATATGAAATTATACAACTAAGGACCAGTACTCCATTTTTACTTTGAAGCTTGTGATCCTGTGCAGCGATAAAGCTGTAATGGCAGTGTGATGTCCTACTTCCCTTATAATTACAGTACAGTACTATATAGATGGCTTGAAGTATTCGTTGCTTCTGTAAATACAAATGCTAAGACAGAAACCAATAAATAAATTTGATTCAGAATCTGATCCAATTATACTAGGAAAAGTAGGCATTGCAACAATCACCAATCACCTCCACTAGACCGATTAGATCCCACAGATTAGGCCTCCTCCGAATTCCATCTGCCGGCCAGTGTTGACTGGCGACTACCCGGAGGAGGGCCTTCTCTGTGGCTGCTCCGACTCTCTGGAACGAACTCCCCGTGGAGATTCGAACCCTCACCACCCTCCAGGCCTTCCGCAAAGCCCTTAAAACCTGGCTGTTCCGACAGGCCTGGGGCTAAAGAGCTGTTGCCCCCGTCTCGAATGGTATGACTGTTGTGAGTTTTTAAATTATGTATTGTTATGTTTCGTTTTTTATTTTCTGTCTGTACCCCCCATCCCTGATTTGAATTGTGAGCCGCCCTGAGTCCCCTTCGGAGGGAAAGGGCGGCATATAAATATAATAAAATCAATCAAATCAAATCAATCTATAACAGTCATAAGCAATTTGGAAAGAAGAAATGTCTATCTACAATATGTCTTTTAAAATGTTTGTGTCAAATGTGAGGGAAGGAGTTCATTATTTTTGTTTTTTGGACTAGAATGCATCCAGTCAAAAATTTTCCATCAAAGCCTGACTAAACTTTAAAGCACAGTTGAGGGGGAGGGGGGAATCCAATTCTCTCAAATGTTAAAAACATTTATAAATGATGCTCAGTGCAATAATACATGAGTGAACAATAGATACAAACTCAAAGTAAACTGCTCCAAACTCAATTGCAGAAAATACGACTTCAGCAATAGAGTGGTCAATGCCTGGAATGCTCTACCCAACTCTGTTGTTACATCCTCAAAGCCCCATAACTTTAACCTTAAACTGTCTAGCGTGGACCTCACACCTTTCCTAAGAGGTCTGTAAGGGGGCGTTCATAAGTGCACCAGCGCACCTATGCACCGGTCTTATTGTACCCATTTCCTACGTTCATGTCCATGTTTATACTTATACATGTTTGACAAACTAAATAAATAAAATTAAAAATAAAATAAATAAATAAATGTATTTGATTCTAATTTGATCAGGAAGAAGTATTTCCCAATTGACATCTGGAAGGCTTTTTGTCCTGAAATGTTTTTCATAAGTTGAATATTTGAATAATCCTTTAAATCTTGAAAATACCTGGGTAAGGATCATAATAGTCATGTAGTATTATGTTGCCAATGTGGGATTGAAACTCAGAAAATACTGTAGTAACCTGCTTAAAGCTCAAGGATTTTCTCCACTGCTGAGATTAACTGTTCATGACCTACATACTCTTGAATCAGCAGAAAGTTAGACTGGCATGAAATTGACTGTCTCCATGCCAATCTCTATTCTGTCTCTATTGCCTCTGTTCCCACTCACTGTCATTCACCTGATTTTCTTCAAGGCGTCAGAACTATGAAGCAGCAATCAGGACTGCAAAGAAACTAATAAGCATCAAATCTGAGATCTGTTTAGTAAGATTTGCTAGGACAACAAGAATTCTGACAAATACTTTGGCTTTTGGATGTGAGCTTTATTTACAACTAATTCAAAGCAGTTTAAGTTCTCATTTTTCTTTCTCCTGCCCTTCAATGTAGGTGGGGAGAAGACAAGTCAACCAGTACTTTGATGTAATTTACCCAATGGCTGCCTCTTTATCAGTGTGAGACTATACTCCCACAATAGCTTAGCATTTTTTTTTACATCTTCAATTGTGATAAATTAAGAGGAGAAATGCTAAATCATCATGATCATCTACTAAACTTGCATGCTGCCTGACTTTCAACGACTCTGGGTAGCTCAATAATCAAAGAAATTACAATAAAACCAATTCAAGATCAAACTTGACAAAGTAACAGACTAGATGAGGGATGTCAAACTCGTGGCATCATGGCGGCGTCACATGAGGTATCGGGATTTTTTCCCCTTCGCTAAACTGGGTGGGCAGAGCCAGTACATGATGCATCTGGCCCATGGGCCATGAGTTTGACACCCCTGGACTAAATGGATACTTTTAAACAGTAATACATCTGCAGATGTCTTTAACAGTTCCCATGGGATGTGGAAAAGAAACTGACAACATCATGGGGACACTGCAGAGAAAATATGTTGTCAAATGATTTTGTGCCATCATGCTTTGATATAAGAGTAGAAAGGCTCTCAATCACTTAAACTGCACAAAAATGTTAGATTGTACTGTAAATTATTTGGCCTAAAAGGTGATTAATTCAGTCAGAGACTGGTCTCCTACACATTTATACCGAAGTGAGTAAGTGGTTCTGGTCAGCTCTGATCACCATGATACAAAAAAGATGCTGGGACCCTAGAAAGGGTGCAAAGAAGAGCAATAAAGATGATTAGGAGACTTGAGATTAAATAGTACAATGAACAGCTAAAGGAATTAAATATGTTTAGCCTTACAAATAGAAGGCTGAGGCGTGATATAGTAGCTGTCTTCCAATACTTAAAAGGCTGTCACAGGGAAGAAGATATTGATTTATTCTCCATAGCACCAGAGGATAGGATAAGAAGAAATGGGTGGAAGATCATCAGAAGAAGATCCAACCTGGAAATAAGGAGGAATTTCTTGACAGTGAAAACTATTAAGCAGTGGAACAGCTTGCTTCCTGTAGTTGTGGCTGCTTCATCAATGGAAGTTTTCAAGAATATTGGACAACCATTTGTCTGGGATGGTATAAGAATTCCTACCTTGGGAAGGGGGTTGCGACTCCAGTCATATAAACTACAGCAGCTTAAAATGTACATCTGTGGCAGAAGTGTGTGTCCACACATCCTGGCTTAGTACAATCATGTTCAGGCTCAGCGGTCCTGTTTTGATGGAGAAAATCGGAAGAAGTATTTCAGCTATTTGTAACTAACATTGAATTGAATGTAGGCACTGCATTCTTGAATTACAGCTACTTTTCAGATTATCCCAGTCAACAAGGGAAAGCTAGAAATGAGGAACAAGGCCAAAATTGTATCCCCAGCATCTTTCCCATAATCCAAATTTTCATCATTCCAAAAAGAGATTAATATATCTAAAAGTCGGTTTGCTTTTTAACATGATAAATAAATAGAAGTAGAAAAGATGTGTGCAGATTAAGGGGAGACGTTTAGCAAGACTACAAAAAAAGTAGTTTTTAAGAGTTGCTATGAAATTTGGAGCAAGGTAAATCAGCTAAGGGTGTTTTTCTTAAAGGAACGACTCCTGTCCATCATTCATAAAAGACATATAACTCTCTCCCCAATTATATCATGTTCTCTCCCATTACTATGGAAAAGAATAAAATAGCTGCACTTGAGGAAACTGTCTTTGAGGGGGAAAAACCTGGGGATTTCATGAACCATTATTGTATCAGGACACCCTGGCAAAACACAGCCACCACTCTTTGGAGGAACTTCCTACTTAATAACAATAATCCCCATTGTTTATAATGTATTTTTAAATATGTTTTTTAAAAAATATTCTTTGTCCTTATTGCTATGACTTTTGCAGCTTTTTATAGGTTACAGATTGTCAATGATTAGCCCAAACTGTTTTGTGTTAAGAGCCTGTCCTCTATGTTTGTAACTAAAGATAGAAACATAAGTTCCCAGGAATCCATTTCAGAGCATTCAAGAGAAGCCCAGTTCATATCGGGAAAGTCTGAACAAAGGTTACCAAGGCCAATTAAATGAGTATATTAGATTACTAATATGATATATGGGCTTGTTTTTAAAACATGGGCTTGTTTTTAAAACAGGTCGTGGAGGCTAGCTGATTGCAGTGATGCTTTGGCAGAAGGGGGCATCTAATCTTGTGACTTCCCAACTGATTCATCTAGTTTCTCTTCTGATGCCAGAACATACATACGCTCTGGAGAGGCAGTCTTGCCAGCAAAGGGTCATAATAATTTATCACGCTAAATAATAGGGACTCTGGGCCACTTACGCAAAGACAAAGGATGTTAACTTCAGCTGCATTAGGTAATAATGAGGGAAACAATTTCATGGCTTCTCCTTTCCCATTTGGTGTTCAAAGAGAGGGATTGGCAATTTGGACCATTTGGAATTTTGACAACATGAAATGGACACTCACAAAATTGTAGCATGGAAAGATACAAAATGTTATTTTATCCAAAGACAGACTCATTATCTACACTCCAAGATGTTCCCTATCAGTTTCTGGGCTGGTAGATAGAGGTCATTGAACTTCAATCACTCAAGTTTTTTTTAAATTGTCTATGGAGGCTGGAGACATTCATGTGAATAAAACTGATATTGCAGGTTGGGTTTTTGTTTTAGAATGTGCTAATTAAATTACACACACACACACACACACACACAAGAGAGAGAGAGAGAGAGAGAGAAAGAAAGAGAAAGAGAGAGAGAGGGAGAGAGAGAGAGAGATGGGGGGAGGAGGGGAGAGGTCACACTGCAGAATTTTTAAAGATGTCCATGTTTTTTCTAGCTGCTCTTTATATTGGGAGAATATGATTTCTGGTGGGATTAGGCCTCATCCATCCCTAGGACCAGATTCATCTTTTCTTTTCTTCCTACTTGTTGGAAAACATTGTTACACTTTTGTTAAAAACCTGGCTTTCCTTACTCATGATGATACGAGAAAACAAGACTCGACATTTTGAGAAAGTATAATTTTTCTATCCTTTCCAAGACAACTCCAAAATAAATTAAGAAACAAACATTAATCATTAATCTCTTGGCATGAGAAAATTAATTTGATCATACTGAAGTTTTTCCCCAGCATAATTTGTTACAAGGAACTCCTATTTCTAAACATTGCTGGGAACTTTAATAATTATACTTAATCAGTATTATTTACATAGAAGAAACTTCAAAGAGAACGGACAAATAAAATCTCAGATTACATCTCATCCTTAGGATCTACACCAGGAAGCAATTGTTTCACCCTTTTTGGCATGAAAGAGTGCAGTCATCCTTCAGCCCTCATCTTGCCTGGGGAACAAAGTGCCTATCTCAAGTCCATGGCATAAACTACCATCATTTTCTTGTCTCCGTAATCTTTTTTTTAACACAAGGAAGTAGGATTAGAAAGGACATCTTACCTTTCTAGTCCACTACATGAAAGGAAGGCAAACAATATTCTGGCATTTATAATAAACTAGAAGTTTAACATCAATTTATAATGCAAAAGAAAGTATTCACAGAAGCAGAATTGAAAGAACTGCAAAGATTTTTCCAGGACAAAGAAACCGAAGCCTTACCAGCAGTAGCTGGTAAGTAACTGAAGAGGCAAACTAGCGGGAGTTCGTAGTAGAGAACTCCCATAGTAGAGAAAGCCATCTTACATATTGATTCATTTTCATTCACAAACCAGGAAGGCACCCTCTTCTCTGTCTTCTCCTCAGGAAAAAAAGCCCTGTAGCTAAAGAATAATTGAAACAAAGAATAACTGAGCATCTAGAACAAAAATAATAAAGCTCCCTGCACTGAAACTTGTTCAAAAGTAACAGCTAGCACAAGCATTAAAAGATGCCAATACTGTAATAGGAAATCTAAAAGAACAAGATTTGCCTATCCCAGGTCCTTAGTAAAAACTTGATAGAAAGATAAAAATGCCAAATCCAGTTTAAACATTTGGCTGATTGTGTGATGAACCATAACTATTAATAATTCACCCAATCATGATAATTTAATATAGCCCTATATATAGAGAGAAATCAACCACACGGAGGAGAGCCTTTTCAGTAGTAGCTCCGACCCTTTGGAACGATCTCCCCATGGAGATTCGTACCCTCACCACCGTCCAGACCTTCCGCATAGCCCTTAAGACCTGGCTAGCCCGTCAGGCCTGGGGATAAAGATAATCTGTCCCCACCCGAATGATGAATGAATGTTGTTTACTATTTTTACTTTTATGTACTGTTTTGTGTCTATTGTCTGTACCCTCCCTTCCCCATTTTATGTAAGCCGCCCTGAGTCCCCTCAGGGAAAAGGGCGGCCTATAAATACTAATAAAATAAAAAAAAATCAAAATCAAATCAAACATGTTCCTAGATAATAATTTCATTCAAAAGAGTAGGACATGATGATAGTTTGCAAGAACTAAGGCAACCTCCATTTTCCTTATCTGATTCTTGTTTTATTATTTGTTTTTTTATACAAAACCTTTAAGGCCAGAATTACTGAAATTGAATTGTTTTTCTATTGCAAGTGATATAATCTTGACGTGTATTTGTACATGCAGAGAATGAGGGAAGGACCTTTAGAAGTCCCAATATTCCTTTCATTCAGGTTTGGGTCTTCATGGAAAACAGGCTCAACTGGCTTGCCCAGAAAGATACTCATTTAAACTTCTAGTATGTAAAACTGAGACAGCTTGGATCATATTGCTTTCTTGGCTATTATTCAGGTCACATGGAAATATTTGAAATAACACAGCAGGTAAATCAGTTCAATATTTTCATTCATAGTGGGTAGAAGACAAAATGTGGAAGACATGTTAATATCAGCCATTAGCTAAGCCAAGGTTGATGGCATTGTCAGATTCTGCATCTTTTGTTATTCCATAGGCCATAAATAGCATAACAACTACACTCTCCCTTTTTGCTTCTTTCTGCTGTTCATTTCCATGCCTGCTATTGTACTGCAAGTTAAACAGGAATAAGAACTACAAATAAATGCAAGGGAATGTGACAATTATTATTTGATAAGGGAATTCTGATTTTAAGAGTCACAGGCTTTGGATCATATATAATTTTATCATAATATAAGTATTTATCTTAATTTTTTCTCTGGTGTTAAACTCCCAAGTGAAATCAATTTAATGAAATTCAAGTTTTAAAGCAAATTTCCTGGTAAAGCACCATAAACTGCAGGGTTCTTTTTTTTTTTACCATCCTGTAATGAGTTTGTTATATCCAGATTACTCTGATGTGAATGTTACACATATAGCTATCACCGGGCATCTTCAATTAATCTGAAGTGTAGTTGGGCTGTTTCTGGTTGAGACCAACCAAATGGAACTAACAACATCAGTCCCAAATGATGCCATGCCCAGATAGTGTTTCTCAATATAATTAAAATGCCTAGCACTTATTTTTGAAGTCCTAAATAGCTTGGGATTTCAGCCAGGTAGCTAAAAAAAAGGCTTCTTGTTTTAGGTACTCTTGATTCATCTCAAATTTTCTCCTGCTAGTTGAAGTGAGGCAGAGAATGGGCTTTTTCTGAGATGTGGACAGTGAATTGTCCTTCCTTACCCAGCATTACAATTATTAACAATCTTTTTTTTTGGGGGGGGGGTGTCCTGGAAAATTTTGGAAATCCGCATGATAGGCATGGTAAGTCCCAAATAACCCATTCAACCAGAACCGTAATCAGTTACATGGCTTCTTCCAATTCTTTGTAGGACTCCAAGATGCTGTGTATCACCCCAAAATATTCTTGGAAACAGAGATGATGCTAAAATGGGCTTTCTTACTTGAGAGCAAGCTAGTGGGGGGGGGAGGGGGGATAAGAAACAAATCAGCAAATTTAGGAGTTCCCATGTGCATATTGGTGTCTATGGATATCACACTGCATCATAGAAACCCTTTCACTAAACAGCCACACCCACCTGACTTTAATCCAATGATACTTCTTAGCATTTTTTTTCTCTGGTCCAGCTGCTCTGTTATGTTATGCAGCTTTATAAATTGCTTTTATTACTACCAGGAGCCATTTTAAGAATTTTATTAAACAAAGGCTGACATAAATACTTTTGGTCAAACTAAAGTATTAAATCATTGGAAAAACAATGGTGATTCATCTCCATTTTGCAATAAGATAATCTGAGATTTTGAGAATGAATTAGGTCATCATAGAAAAATATACTTATTTAATCTCATCTTCCATTTTACCTCTATTCACAAAATGAATAGCTCTTGTAAGTTTTCCCTATTATCTCTGATTATCACTACCACACTTTTTGTGTGTTATGGGGGAGAGAAGCAACAATTAACAGCAGGAATGAGCCATCCAAGTTAAAGTGCACTTATATACAAATTTCACTGGGGTTTTTTTTTCTGAATGGATGTTGAGCATTCATATATGTCACTACAATTATGGGATCTCCTGAATTTGCTACCCGAGCAGCCAAATGCTGAAATAATCCTTGTTCATGATTTAGTGCTGGATTGGGCTTAACCAGGAAATCTTTTATCCCCAATAAAATAACAGGTATTCTCTTCACTTTACCTTATTTGAAGCAGGGTAGAGTTAATTATAAGCCTTGGAGCTTGATCCAAATGATCCATATTTGAATGCTTTATTCTAAATGCATTGATGAAAGAGGAACCAAATTAAGAATGGTAGAAATGTCAGTATTATCAATTGTATGTTGGTATTTTCAAGCTTGTTAAACATAACTTGATATTGACCAATCTCTGTTAGTCTTTCAGCAAATTATCCAATAAATGCTTTGATTTGGAGATCAGAAAATAACTGCCCAGTAAATTTCCTTGGATAGGAGACTTTTAAAAAATGTCTAATGAGTTTGAGAGGGTTTGTCTCCAATTTTTTAGTCTCTAAAATGAATGGTCAAAATTCCAAATCCAAATTTAACTCTGAGACAGTTTAGGTTTTCAAGCTTGAGTTGAAGCTAATACCAAGTTAAATGAAGGGAGTTTAGAAATAATAAAAGGAGTTTGATCATGGGGATTGACTTTAAAAAAACAATTGAAATCGTTGTTGAAAAGAAAAGAAAGGGAGGTACAAATGACTAATCCAAGGGAGTTAGAACAAGCTGTAAAAGATTAAAGCTCTTTTAAATCTTGTGGTTTATTCAGCTCCTAAGAGTGCCTCTGGGGCAAGAAGGCAAATCTCACACCTGAGGTCTAGGCAGAGCACTTTGGAGTTGTATTTAATGAAACTGTTACTCAACTGAGCTCATTTGAACTACCTGTTGATCACTTATTTCTTATTTCCGAGATACCTAAATGAATGAAAAATTGCAAAGCTGTAGGAGTAGGTGATTTGATTTCTGATTGGTGGGCTTTTAGCACTATCAATCTCTCCTTTCCTATTCCGAGGAGTGATGTTGATTAATAACTGTCCCAATTTTTAAGAAGGAGGTAAGCTATTAAGTTAATGTCTGATCAATTTACTTATTAACCCATTCATTTATTTAACATTATATCTTATCTAAATCCTAGCAGAATCTGAGTAGGGTACAACAACATAAACAATAACAACTCTACAATGATATAATAATAAATAAACCAAAATCTAAACATTGTAAATGCTAATAAAAATAATAATGTGAGTGAATGATGGAATAGATCCACATAGCTTGCTTATAAATGCCAGCAAGGTTGGGGTCATAAATACCTCAATTGTGACTTGGTGTTGGATGGTGTGCTCCAATTTTACAGCATAAAGAGCTTTAAAAGTGATGAACAAATCCTTGAATTGGACAAGAAATCAATCAGCATCTAATGTGACATATTCAAAATAGGTGTTATTCTAAGTCATTGAGGGTAGCCATACGACAATGACATAAATTAGGCAAATTTGTTCATTCATTCTGACCAGTCTCAGCATACTCTATATGACATTCTTATTGACTTAAAGATGGTATTTTACCTAAGGAAATGCTATGAGCAAAATTAGCATCCTGGACCATAAATCACTTTTTTATTTTAATTATTATGTTACATGAAAATACCTTCATGCAGGTTAGTGTTCCACCACCATAGGCTTGTCTGATCAACTCAAAAGTTAAACAAGATTACATTCTTGTTCTGGTTTTTTCTGTATTAATTCCATTACTCAAGCTTTTTTAAAAACAGGCTTTACTCTCCGTTGTTGGCAAAGAAACCTATATCCATCCTGTTACATGCTGACTGTGCAGTTATTTTATCTTTTGACACAGGACGGCTTAAGCCTTAAGGCATTGTCTGCAAACCTAGGAGTTTATTGCAGCAATAAAAATAGATATTATCCCAAATTTAAGTAATTCTATTTACCAAGAATCATAATTAGAGGATAAACAATACCTGCATTGAGTGGGTTAAAGATTCCAAATGTCTTTGAATCATCTTCCAATAATTGTCAACATCAAAGAAACAAATACCAATGCTGAAGCTTCTAAAGCTATTAATGCAATAAATGGAATTGTCAGTTGCAGACGCAATAATTTTATACATGCAATCATTAAATTATTGAAAGCCAAAATGCTGAGCTTTCTGTTCCATGGCACACAATTTTGTATATTTAGGGAAGAAAGATCTTTAGAAGTAATAAAAACTAAATATATTACAGCAGTTCTATATATCCCCTGATGCGTATCGTATGCCCTTTTGCTTTTGAAATCTGTTTTTTGTTCTGTTGAGGTTCATGTGAGAAAATGCCAACTGAAGTACTGTCTAAAAGTAACTTAGAGAACCACCTTAATTTTTGCTAATAGGTTTACTTCTTTGCTGGAAAGAAGGCATTTTACTGTGACCTTGTAACAGTTTCTTCTTCTTCCAAAAAGCACATAAGAAGCAAATGCAGAGATTAAATAGTGTATTTTGGATAGCGAATTATAAAAGGATCAAAGTTTATTTCCCCATTTCTTTAACATTGGCTTAGATGGAAGAACTTTCAAAGTAGCCAACTACCTCACTAATATCATCTGTTCCTTTTAAGAAAACATTGGTTAGTTAGTTAGCTAAAATGCTATATCATCTGTGGCTCTGGAGAAGAATAATAGTATCTCAGTATCACCTTTGCCCTCTCTGCCAAAATATAGTCATTTTCTCATATTTTATTTTGCTCTCCTATGTATCATTATGTTGCTTTTATCTAACAGGGTCCTTATTAGTCATCTAGTTCAGCTAGGTATACAAACTTTTCTTTTTTTCCTATAAAAATAATTAAGTGGATTGCTAAATTCTGCTCAAGTGCAATTGCCATAAGGGAGGTAGGAATATCACTTTCTGAACTTGTTAATGTGTTATTTGCATTTGTTTGGTTAGTGTTTTTAAGTATTTAATGTTTTTATTGTCTGAGTCTTTTCTTGCTTTTTCCTCATTTGAATGTCTATGGAGAGTCTCAGTTATCCAGGTCATAGTGGTCCCAAAGGTGCTTTTTTCAAGAAGCAACTGGACTTTCTGGTTTTTCTTTGAAGATGTTTTGCTTCTCATCCAAGAACCTTCTTCAGCTCTGTTGAAGAAGCTTCTTGGATGAGAAGCGAAACATCTTCAAAGAAGAATCAGAAAATCCAGTTGCCTCTTGGAAAAAAGCACATTTGGGACATCCTCATTTGAATCTATTCTGTATTGGTTTGGACTAGTAATTAATAAAGTAGTATTGTTGTCATGCAATTTTTTTTAAAAAATGATTAAAATTATAGGAACCACACAGGAGTATTTTGTAAGAAAAAATCTGCATTAATTCTATTTTCTCCTTATTTCAAGAAGTTTATTGTTTTTATTTAGGATGCCAGTGAGGCAGCCCTCTTCCAGCATTGCCTCATTCACAGCAGTGATCACTTTGAGCATCTCTGCCTCTCTCTTTTTTTTAGGTACTGAAACATCTGCGACACTTGAACTTCACTAATAATATGGGGGAGCAAGTGGATTTTGATGAGTCAGGAGGCCTAATAGGAAATTATTCAATTATCAATTGGCATCTGTCCCCTGAAGATGGCTCCATTGTATTTGAGGAGGTTGGACATTATAATGTTTATGCCAAAAAAGGAGAAAGGTTATTTATCAATGAAAATAAGATCCTATGGAGTGGCTTTTCCAAAGAGGTAAGTCTCACCCAACATTTTAACTGATATGTCTCAGATTGTCCAAGGGGATCCACAGTAACTTTCCTCTCCTCAGGAATAGCTTCTTTCCCATTTTCCTTTGAGATCAAGCTAGATGTGTGTGTGTGTGTGTGTGTGTGTGTGTGTGTGTGTGTGTTACAACAGGTATCAAACAATAACATTGTAATGTGTGTGTTTATATATGTATGTATGTATGTATATATATGTGTGTGTGTGTGTGTGTATGCACACACACACACACACACACACACACACACACATATATATATATGCATTAAAATGTTTTTGTTTGATACCTATTGTCAAGTAATGCTGTTTTATGGTGGAAAAACAACAGCAGGTGTAACAGCTATTCTCCACAGCAACTCTGATGTTGTATTCCAGTGCAGATGAAGCTTGGCCTCGTTTTGAAAAAAGCCTCAATGCTTTTTTGCATTGTGAAAATCCTTTTTTGCTTCTGTGGAATTTCCTGAGTATTTGCTTCTTAAATATAATTGCATGAAAACAAAAATGGCTGATTTAAATGTTTCAATAATTCAAAACTGCTTATTCAGTTCAGATGGTGCCATTCATTGTCACTTCAGTTATACTCTTCTCAAGGTGCCTGATTTTTGCAGTCTGAGGTCTTTCACATTTCTCTGAGCCCTTCAGGTTTTACTCCTTTGCACTGATCTCTCCCCCACTCCCATCCTTTGGGTGGTCAAACAGCTGTCAGCTTGTTGATGTCAAAAATAATATTTAGCACAAAATTTAAATGGAGAAGTATTTTACTGTCCTTTAAAGTGTCCTTTGTTTGTCTCTTTGTTCTTTTTTCTATCAATTGTATCTTAAAGAAAAGCCTTTTTTATAGTGTTGCTCATTCAGAACGGTTGACCTTAAAAAATCCAATTCAAAAGTCAGCATATTTTCCTTTTGGCTCCATCTTGTGGCTGTTTGGACAGTTCCAGATCTGATCTTGCTTGTAAACCTGGGTTTATAGGATTACCAAAGAGTTCATATTACTGTAGCGTTCAAAGCTTCCTCAACTAGGTGCCCTTTTTATGTTGCCCTTTTTCATTCCCAGCCAACAATAATTAGTTGACAGTGTTAAACATTGACAGTGGGCTCATACAACCTTAGGTTAAACACATTTGTAGAAAGAACATGTCATGTCAAAAGCATGGTTCGCACATTTATCAGATGGTGATGCTGGTCACATGGTGGAGAACTAGGCATATGCACCACCTTCTTCTTACAGTACATACTAGAATATTGGGGGAGGCCATTCCACTTCCAAACCAACATGTATATGGCCTCCCCACACCTTTTTTTTTTAAAGCAGTGACCAGGAGATCCTTGGCTCTGATTTCCACTTCAGAGAAGAATATGTATACCCTCAGTGGGAAGGAAACTGAGCCCATCCTGATGTGCTATCCAGTGCCAGCATAATTCCTTCCCACATCTATGCTCCAAAAGAAGTGGGCAGGTGAAAGAAGTGGCTCCACCTGCTGCTTGGTGCTATGGCAGCTACTCACTAACTTGCTCAAGTGAGCAAGACATAATGCCCATCTGCCTATTGTCTCAGGTTGACTTTATTTTATGTAGTGTATGGTGTATACTGTCAGGGATATCTACACATGCTAAACAAACAATGCAGTCCTGACAGGCTAGAATACTAGTTCAGCACTTGTGCACCTCTTTTTGGTGCACCACGGGGAGTGAACTAGCTTTTCACCAGATAACTAGTGGCACTCAGGTTGTTGGCTTTTCCAGACTCCTCCACCCGTGTCACCTTGCCTCGTCTTGTGTCACAATGCCTCACATCCAGCCAGATCCAGCACTGGCTTCCTGCTCTCCACACACATTAACGCAACTTGGTTTTCCCCACCAAAGTGATACCCATTTATCTACTCACAATATTGCATACTCAGGTTGACTACCTCTCCTGGTCTGCATTGTGGCATCCTTGCTTCTTTGGATCACTGAGAGATTCAGCAAAGAGTAGCAGTTTTGCTTCTCACCTATTTCTTTTTCTTGTGCAAAGAAGAGAAGACAACCATTGACCTTGTTTTGACAACTAGATCTAGGGAAATCTGCAGACAGTATTCTTCTTCCCTATCACCTTAGCTTGTCAGTGGATCTTCATCCAGATTGTCTCCATTCACACATACTTGATGGACAAATGTTTGGAAGGGTATTGCTTCACCACCAATCAGGAGAATCAACCTAGATATTAATGAAGTCTATCTTTATCCTTTAAGGTACCATTTTCAAACTGCAGCAGAGACTGCCTTCCAGGTACAAGGAAAGGTATCATTGAGGGGGAGCCCACCTGCTGCTTTGAATGCGTTGAATGCACAGATGGAGAGATCAGTGATGAAACAGGTATGATATGATTCTGAGGAAAAAAGCAGCCCCCTCCTCTATTAGAAACATTTATGCAAATGGGCTCAGAATTCATTTTTGGAAGTCACCATTGATAGCGACACACAGTTACAATGTGTTAATGAATTACTAACCACTTCCATTGCTCCATCCAGTTAGTATATTTACAGATTAGCAGTGGAGTTTGTCCCAGAAGAGAATACAAGTTGGAACAGTGTTGGTTTGGGAGAAAAGCAACAGAACAGAAATGTGCTAAAAATGATTAACTGGTCTTTGGTTTTAAGAGTTGGCTCTGTATTCTGAATATAATTCCATACACAATTCCTGGGGGCTGTACTGTGTATTAAAGAATCATGAGGTAATCTCTGAGTCAGGGAGGAAAGCTAATGAACTCAATTAAACTGAAGGAGACATTAGCCACAACTGACTCTTTTCTCCCACTTCTTCTGCCAAAACACAATCCCTTAGGAAACTTCCATCCTGTTTTTTTTTCTGAAGCTAGATGGAACATACTTTCTTTACTTTCTTTGTAAATGAACCAAACTAAGGATTAAAGGATGTACAAACCATAGGGTTTTTTTTTACCACCTCCTAGAAGTTTCTCCTCTACAAAACTCGTGGAAAATAAAAAGTCTGAGCAAGAATAGAGCTATGGTATTTTGGCAGTATTGCATGTAGATGGTCTTTGGTCCTCTTGACAGAGATGCCACTAAGTGCAGTTCCTGGTCAGTTATCTTCTTTTAAGCAAGGATGTTTTGTCTTTTCCAGATGCCAGCGCTTGTGAGAAATGTGCTGAAAACTTCTGGTCCAATGAAAACCATACCTTCTGCATTCCCAAACAAATAGAATTTTTGTCCTGGACAGAACCATTTGGAATTGCTCTCACGCTTTTTGCTGTACTAGGTGTCTTCTTAACTTCATTTGTCCTGGGAGTCTTTACTAGATTTCGCAACACGCCCATTGTCAAGGCCACAAACCGTGAGCTCTCTTATCTCCTCCTGTTTTCCTTGCTCTGTTGCTTTTCCAGCTCCCTTTTCTTCATTGGTGAGCCTCAAGATTGGAATTGCCGCTTACGACAACCAGCCTTTGGTATCAGCTTTGTACTCTGCATCTCCTGCATTCTGGTGAAGACCAATCGTGTCCTTCTGGTCTTTGAGGCTAAGATACCAACAAGCCTCCATCGCAAGTGGTGGGGACTTAACCTTCAGTTCCTCTTGGTCTTCTTATGCACATTTGTGCAAATTGTCATCTGCGTCATCTGGCTTTATACAGCTCCCCCTTCTAGTTTCCGTAATCATGAAATGGAGGATGAAATCATCTTTATCACTTGTAATGAGGGCTCTTTGATGGCACTGGGCTTCCTAATTGGTTATACTTGTCTTCTGGCTGCTATCTGCTTCTTCTTTGCTTTCAAATCCCGCAAACTGCCAGAGAACTTCAACGAAGCCAAATTCATCACCTTCAGTATGTTGATTTTTTTCATTGTTTGGATCTCTTTTATACCAGCCTATGCCAGCACCTATGGCAAATTTGTCTCAGCAGTGGAGGTAATTGCCATTCTGGCAGCCAGCTTTGGGCTTTTAGCATGCATCTTCTTCAACAAGGTCTACATTATCCTCTTTAAGCCCTCCCGCAACACCATTGAGGAAGTACGCTGCAGCACGGCTGCTCATGCTTTCAAAGTGGCAGCCAGAGCTACACTGAGACGCAGCAATGTGTCCCGCAAGAGGTCCAATAGTCTGGGGGGCTCCTCAGGCTCTACCCCATCCTCATCCATTAGCAGCAAAAGCAACCACGAGGAGCCCTTTTCGATACCAACATCTGTAGAACCACAGCAAAAACATGGGTGCAAGCAGAAGGTAAGTTTTGGTGGTGGAACTGTCACCTTGTCACTAAGCTTTGAGGAGCATCAGAAAAATGCTATAGCCAATAAAAATGCAAAGCACAGAAACTCCTTGGAAGCCCGCAATAGTGATGATAGTCTCATGCGACACAAAGCCCTACTTCCTCTGCATGGCAATGAATCACTGGAGCCCAAATTCCAGATTCCCTCAAATCAAGAATCCAGCATCCCAGAATCAGTAGTGGGAGAAACCAAGCAAGGAGAACATGTAGAAGGGCCACCTTCTTTGTCAGCTGCATACCTGCGGGATTTAGTAGGCAGTGGCTCCATCAAAGAGAATGCCATCCATTCATAATCAAAGGAAAAGAACCAATTATTGAGCAATTTTCTCCTGGATGGAGAGAAGAATTGAACACATCTCTAATTCCTCTGTTAGACTCAGCAAGTTATATCCATTTTCAAAGGAAAGCTGAGAGAAACAGTTGCTTAGCGTGTCTTTAGCTATCCTTTTAGTGCAACCGCCTATGGTTGTGGAAGATGCAAGAAAGAAAACTTTGGAGGGATAAGAAGGTATCTTTCCCAGCTGTCCTATAGAAGAACTTTTTTTCTTATTCTCCTTTCTACCACTGCAGAGGTCCAAGTCACCAACTTGCGAGCGTGTCAAAGGTTCCATTAACATGCTCTGCTTTTACATCAATGTACATTATCCCTTTTCTTCCATGTATATATTATTTCCCCTTTATATGTAAAACTGCTTAGCAACTTTACAACAAGATGAAACTTACTGCTTTACATAAAACAAGTCACACGGTTTGCTTTAGAAAATATTCTCCAGTACCCATGGAAGCATGTTAAATAATGTTCAGCCAGTAGCTTGAACTTGTAAAGTATTTAAAATTATAAATAGTGATATTTTAACACATAAAGCCATAGCAGATGCTTCATATCTAAAAAGTAGAATTCTGTGGTCCTCAGAGACATCACCCTGTTATCCAGTGCTATTGTCTTGGAGACTGACGTAGAAAATCCAAATTTAATTCACCTTGAAGGCAGAGTAAGGGAAGAGAAGCCGTATTCCTAGGGCAGTTTCTCGACCTTGGCAATTTTAAGATGTTCAGCCTTCAACTTCTAGAATTCCCCAGCCAACTGAACTTCACATATCTTAAAATTGCCAAGATTGAGAAACATTGTCATAGAGAAAGTACAGAAATACAGAGAGTGAAAATGTGTCCTTTTTTTCTTGTCAGCCTTGGATGGTATCTCTACCCTTAGCAGGCCTTTTGTGCATCAAAAGAGCTTCAAATGGAGAAGAGCAGATCTAAGAAGTTGTGTCCCCCACAAATTAGGAAAAAAAATATCCAAAAGTTTAGGAAATAAGAGCATAGCACACAGCAGCACAACAAGGACAATTGTTGAGATAACCAGATTCTGTTATGAACCAGGGTATAGAACCAGAACCAGATTCAATTATGAAGTAAGCTAGTTCAATATAATATAGTTATGTTTTCAAAATGTATCAATTGAATCATACTTCAATAGAAAAAATATGCAGTTAGTTTAACCTTGTTCTGTGACTTTAGAAATTTTTTAAATGGGCAAATAAATGGCAGGTATAGTTAAATGTTAGGTTTTGCCACATGTGGAATGAATGTCAGAGATTGGTCACTCTAATGTCTGCAATTCCTGTACTTTAAAATGTGTTTTACAGACCGAAGTTGCCAGGCTGAGTTCCATAAGCTCCTATTCATACAGAAAGAACTGAGCAAGAAGCCAGAAGTAAAATTAAGTCTGATTGTAATGAGTTCTGATTGAATCTTCCGCTGGACCTGTATTTGCATAGCATAAGAGGGGGCCCTCTTTTTCTAAAAGTTCTACAGATTAATCACTTCACATTTTCCCATATACTGGAAATATTTCTATGTATCCATATAAATGATGCAAAATTGTGTGTACATTGACAAATGCAATGGAAAACTCCATTTGAGCTATGAGAGCATATTGAAGAGTGGCTGGGTTAGTGCAGTATGCTAAAGTAGGCATGCACCAAGATCTGGGCTGCAGGTGCAAGGACTGCTGGTAGCTGGCATCAGATTCAGAGAACTAACTTCTTCAAGGAGCATCTGGATGTTTGACGTCAGGTGTAGTATGTCTATGCTAAGCCCAAGTCAATTGCATTTTAGCTTAGTATGATGTGCAAATTCTGCCCAATTGCACTATATTTAATTAACCCCAATGAATCAAGTCATGGGTCAATGCAATATGCAGCCTTCTTAACCTGATTATCGTAGATTGCAAGCAGTTGCTGAAGTGAATCAATTGTTTGAGGGGGAAATGTAGATACTTCTCTGTTTTTAATGCCTTTTTATGGAGTATACTCTAGTGCTTTGGAATTAACTATCTATTTATTCAGGGGTGAATGGGAGGTAATTTAGGATCTACTGAACGGTGGTGGGTGATTTGTAGTAGATTGGCAGGGATTTCTGGCTTCCATTCATTGAACAAGATTCACCAGAGAATGACTGCTCCTTCCCCAAAAATGAGAGAGCTAAAGTGAAACCACTTGGACAAACCATGAAACGATTTTTGCATAGACTATAGATGAGCTCTCTCTCAGTTCTGGTACTCCAAACAAATTTCTGTGCTTGCTCAGCAGCTGCTTAGATGTCCCATGTTTGTGTGTATATACACATGCACAACAAGAAGAAAAACATTAACCAGATGCAAAAATTAAAAGGAAATAGGGAAAAAAACCAAACACATACAAACACAGAAAGGCATATTAGACTAAATGTACAGTATAACAAAAAAGCCCAATCCTTAAACAGCAAAACAACCTTGACCTATTATTATTTATTGGACTTTCCACACATAAGTAGAAGACCTGTTCATATGTAGAAGGAAAACATATAACTATATCCAAAGTTTTATTACTTTATCCAGGACTATTATTAATACTATGTTGTTAATACTATGGCTTCTGTTTGGGAATAACAAGAAACTAATAAGTATACATTTGGATTTAAGTCACTACTTAACTTACATCTGACATAGTTATGAGAGACAGACGGTCCATCAGGAACTAATGTTTTAATACCTTTGGACAAAGATATTACCTTGGATGTAAAAGGTAGATATATTTCTCTGTGATTGCTTCAATGCCGATAAGAAATTTGTAGTGGATCTCCAGTAAGAATGCTAGTGAATAGAAGAAACTTAACATGGACCTGATTAACACCCAAAATTAACTCCCTTATCATCCTGCATACTAGTGGTGGGATTCAGCCAGTTCGCACCTATTCAGGACTGAGTGACATTGACTTGGTCATGACCACATAATCACATGATCACCGATCCCCGCCTACCCAGTTGGTCATTAGAGCAGAGAACTGGTTGGTAAATTATTTGAATCCCACCACTGCTGCATACCAAAAGCTGTTCTTAAAAGTCTTGAAATCCAGTCAACTGGATTTTTTCATCAAATCTAATTTAATCCTGAAGTGGCAGATTTTGAGGGAAAATAAAATTTAGGTTACGATTTGGGGAGTCTTAACAAAAAAACAATAATACAAAATGGCTTTCAGTGTTATATATATGGTAGTTAAAGTGCCCCTGGATTATTTCAAATTTCAATGCATTCTGAAGACATTAAATAGTTGATGTGAGCTATAATCAACACAGAGTTATACTCTTTTCCCTTGAAATTTTCAGAATTCTTGTAAATATAAGCCTGGATGATGCAGACCTTATACCTCATATTGAGGCTAAAGAAAGTCATAAAATTAAACCTGTCTGTCCCAAATAGCTTAATACGTAACAAGAATTTAATATATCCTTACCAGAGCATTAAGGATTTTATTATTAAGATTATTTTGTATGGAAAGGGTCTGAAAAACCATACCTTTTATCTGCTAGAAACCTCAGGGGATTTTTATTTCTAAGCTCACTGATGCTGGGTTTTTTTTTTCAGACAAAGAAATCTACATTCAGATTGAATGGTTTATTTAGGGCAGAATGGTTTCCACGTGCTAGTCCTGAACTAGTCCTGGAAGCCTTTCATATTAGTCAACAGCCATCTCTACAACATGCATTAGAAAGCTTCCTTTGCTGTAATTCCACACAGCAAGTAAAGGTTGCCCTGGTTTGGTTCAAAATAAACAATAGGAATCCTAAGGCTGAAGACAGAAAAGTCATTTCATGTGGCTTTAAAATCTTAAAATATTCTTGTGACTTTAAAGTTGATTGAATGAAAGTAGATTGGTACCATTTGGGTTCTTCAACCAACTGTTTATGCTTGGTCATAAGGTGGATTGAGTACCCTATTTTGTTCATTGGATGTTAGACTCACACATATACATATATACACAGAAGTACACATACCTGCTTGTTAGATGTACTGTATTATATGTTTCAGATTTTATTCAGGAGCTTAAGATGTATACATAATATTTCAACTTCAATTCTACCCTCACTGTTCTCCCACAAGAAAACTTAACCGGCGGGGTGGGGGTGGGGAGTGTATGGTACTCTGTGAGGCTGATGATGGTCTTAGAGTCATCCCAGTTCTATTCCAGGGCTGCAAGTTTGGAGTCATCCCAGTTCATCCCAGTTCTATCCCAGGGCTGCAAGTTTGGAGAGCTTGGAGGTTTCCACTAGGAAAGCCACTAAGAAAAATACAGAGACCATGCCCCAAATGGCACTAAACAGTTATATATGTTAGCCATGCTCCATATATCTCCTGAATATCTTAATTACTTTCTAGTTATTTAAAAATAGTCTTGCAAGCTGTAAGGATGATAAAAGTAATTTACAACAAGTCATAGTTTCTTTCTTGTGAGTGGTGGTCATACATTTGCCACTGGGGAGAAAAACAGGCCAAATGCAGGTTTTCTTCCTGAACTCCTTCATGGGTAAATTTCTTTGTGAAGAAGTTGGGGGAGGTCACCATTCATCAGGGTAGTTATGAACCTTCCAAACTTGTCTAACCTAGTTAACATTCATTGATATCTTCATCTGTTTCTACCAAGTCACACTGCTGAAAACATTGTGTTGGTTGAACAGGAACTGAGTTTCATATCTAACAAATGCCGTTTACCCATTGGCATCATACTAAATGATTTGTTTGCTTCCCCAACTTGCAGTTGGTGCAAATACCTTGAGCAATAATTTCTGTCTGCATGCCACTTTGCTGCACCTTCATAACAACACTAGTGATAATAGTTAATTAAGTACTAAGGTCTAAGCTAGACATGACATTTTAAAAGGGATTAAAAATAAGTTTAGTCAATTAAGCTGCTTCTAACAATGTCTATTAAAACAAAAAGTTTCCCTAGTTCTTAAAAAATTGAATAGTTTCCCTTTGATCATATCAAAGATTTATCTAAGCCATAATTCTGTTTCTCAGAGCTATCCCACAAATGCTTCTAAAAGCTAAGTATGAAAACAATATTCTATTGTTGCTTCTCTCCAGCATAAGCAGTCTGATTCACATTTTCTACAATAATCACATGAAATGGCTGTTAAAAATGTCTTGATGTAACTGTCTGCTCCCCTTTTAAAGTCATTTGCACACATGGCCATCGTATCTTCAAATATTTTCATACATTTTAACATGTATTCTAATTTCATGTTAAAACCTATATGGCTTTGCCATGAATGCATTCCCATCCCATTCCTTAGTCTCATCCTGAGCTCTAATGTAAGAAAAGGAGTGATTTCTCTCTCCCCTTGTGCTCATTACTGAATCTCACTTCATTTGTTCTCTAAAACAAAGCTAAAAAGGGCAGCTTTGTAAGCATTGCGCACAGACAATGGAAGTACTCCAATGTGAAAAGAAATTTAAGAAATAATACAGATTTTATAGGCAGCCAAAAGTTCAATAACTGTTCTAATTTTCAAAGGTAGTACGAGGACTGAATAATAAAAAATAAATAAACCACTTCTGGGCATCACTGTAGGTTATAAATTTACCAACACCTTGCAACTGCACACACACACACACACACACACTTAAAAGGGAAAGCAGTAGCTGAAGTGCAGCACACATCACCCCAGAGATGTCAGAATAGGCAGCCTTAACTATACCAGCTTTATTTCTACACAATGGCTCAATCATTCCCTTCACTCTTTTCTCTGGGCCATATAAAATGAGCTGTTTAAAATTAAAAAAAGGTCAGTAGCATAAGCAACTGTAGGCTTCTGCAGCCAGCACTTGACCTTACACCACTAGCTCTTTATCTTTTTTTGTAATATACCACAAAATTTCACTACTGGTTGTTTAAAGGGATGCCAAGTCTATTCTTGTATGTTACAGTTAATATTTGTATTGCTTGTAATGTTTATACCGTATGGCTGTGCATGTCCTCAAATCAAAGAGTACGGTTGCCTCCTGAATTTTGCAGATGTAAGATAAGCTGATAATGTGTGTCTTTTGGAGAGCTAAATAAAAGAGGATATGTCCCAGCATTTTAAGACTCTTTTTTTTAAAACTTGCCCTTGCCCCCAAATCCTTCCAAATTAAATCATTCAGAATTACCTGTTAGAAACATGGCTAAAACTCATCCTAGAAACAAAACAGGAAACTACAACTAATATTAAGGACAAACCATTTAATGGAGGAGGGAGGGAAACCCTCAAAATTAAGGGAAAAAGCAGCTTCACTGATAATGTTCGAGAGTTTGAAATAGGACCGCTTTACATATAATTGTTAATTGTTAATGCCTGAAGGAGTCAGTGTGCATCCTCTCAACTGTGTAATAAGAAAATCAGCATCGTGCAACTCTGTATCTATTCTACTATTAAAATGTTGGTGGCTTCCTCCTCTTGCTGGTCCCTGCCTAGAGTCAATAAAAATAGATAGGAAGCTGAATAATGTATTTTAGATACTGTCTGAATTTATTCATCATGCAAAGTCATAAATCAAAGGAAAAAGAAGGCCAAGATGAAAGATAACCCAGTGGCCTTTTTCATTTTGAGGTCTGGAAAAATCCTCTACAATTATTTCTTTAATCACCGTTTCTTGAGCTTTATTCCCCTTTTAAAGGAGACCTCAATAGAATAAAATGTATGACAAAAGCTCTGAAAAGACTGATTTTATAAAGAGTTCCAAATGAATACCTTCCAATCTCCCCTAAATAACCTTGGGCCTTAGCAACTCACAGCTTTCACCACCTGTAAATGAGTATTAATATGGTTCGCCTAAACCTGAGAATGACTGAGGCGGCCAATTATGGCAGACATGAGTGAAACTCTTCAGAAACGTAGCTCAAAGTTGTACAAAAAGAGTGAATTATAATAGAAAGGGAGATTTTTTAAAAAAAATATATATGCAAGTTAACAGTGATAGTGGTTAGATGGTGGTCCCTGATGTTTTCTTGCAAACAATGGACAAAATGAAAACCTGACAGCTTAATTTGGCAGGTTTTATTCTTTCACTTTCTATTATACAAAATACTTTACAATTTAAAAACATTTTCCCAACAAAAATCATATACATATATTTATAAAGAGCCAATTACACCAAAGGGAAAAGCCTGATGAAAAGAGATAACCCAACCACTTTATGGGGAACCGAAAAGGCAGAGGGGTAATTAAGAGAAAGTTCTTGGCCCACACTTTGCATTTCTGGTAACTGCCAAGTTTGCTGCTTCCCAGATACATTCTTGCTTTAATAAATACCCAGCTGCTCCTTTCCCATCTCTGGGGTGGTGACATCGGCTACGTTGCTACTTCATAAGCAGTGTTCATTCCCTTTCTGTTGTCCCTGTAAAATTAGCAGCACTTTTCAAGTCCAGAGTCCAAAATTCATATTTTGTTTCAACCTAACGAAACCATCTTAACCGGATGTGCAAAGAACATCAGCATAAATACTCTGCAAGAGATTTAGCAGGTAACACTAATGTCCGTCTTCAAGGCCAGAATTCCTTTCCTTGTTATCACAGAGACTGACCTATAACAAAAAAGCACACTACTTTTAAATCTGTGCCTAGAAGACACCGCTGAAGGGAAATCTAAATACTTTTCTGCTCAAGGGGCTTTTTTCCCCCCTTCCTAAACTAAATTTTGCAGGCTGGGACAGGCACACAGTAGGTACCATTCCTTGCTGGATTTGCATAGGATAAGGAAGCTTAATTTTACAGATCCAGCACAACATGTAAACCAGTGACCTGCCCTAAAAAGGAGACAGAAAATAGGTGTTTATGCTGTTTCCAGGGACAGCTTGAGAATTAAAAGGGAAGCTTCCCTGACTCGGCCATTTTTGTCTGTGTGGGAAGAGAAAGAAGGGACTAGTATGGGGGAGGGCTCCTCCTGCATTCACAAGGGAGCCCATCCAGGAGTCACTGCTGAACAGCAAAAGCCTGTAGGAGGGTAGGAAGGTCGTGGGCATCTGCTGCTTGATAGAGGTTGCTGTGGCCCATCATGGAGAGGGCCATACGGAGGGTGCTCCAGATGTTGTCAGACATGGCTCCCTGTTGGCCCCGTGGCCCGCGACTCTTCTGCTGCATCTGCAAGGCTTCCAAGAAGTGTTCTATAGCCTCTCTGTCAAGACAATGACAATGAAGGGAGTTAGAGGGAATCAAGAGTAGCTCACAATCAAGACTTGCCCCTAAGGCTAGACATGGGGAAGAAGAGGGAGCAATTCTAAGGCTTTCTTTTCCCACACACCTTAGTTGTTCTTTGCTGATTTTGCCCACACAAATACTTAACTTTGGATCATTTTTTATTTGATTTTTACCGTCACCTTTGTTATTTTAAAGGTACCTCAAAGCAGTGAAAATAGCAAAGGCTCCTATTTACCCCACAACAACTACCCTGTGTGGTGAGTTGAACTGAGTGTGTGATTGACCCAAAATCATCCAGTTAGCTTTCACGCCTACAGCGGGTGCAGAGCTCAACATCTTTTGGTTTTTACGCCAGCACTTTAACCACTATCCTTAGTAAATAAATGAACATGTATGATATTTTGACTTTTTTGCTTAATTGGGTTCTCTTGATCTACTTTTAGAACTTGTGTGGAAAACAGATCATGTTTTAGCTTGTATTTGTGCAGAAATATTGAAAGGGTCCGCAAACTTTTAAGCACAATAGATGAGACACACCAAAAGCCAGTGAATAAGACTTTTTGAAAGAGGAGGTGAAGTGAGTGAAGGCACTATGAGTCAACTGGGATGCCAATTTCTCCAGAATATTCTTTCAGAGTTGCCTGATCCACTGCTCATATAATATCTCAAGTCTATGGTGGCCTCATCTAATCAAAAGCAGCAGTATAACCAACCTCAGCTTTAAAGCTACCGAACTCACCTATGGGCTCCTAAATTGATACAACTAATGCCTAGGTTGTAACGAGAACGTATATAGCCCGGCTGCAGTTCCAGCGCCTGCCGGTAAGCAGCTACAGCTTCCTCACTCCGGTTCCCGTTAGCTAAGGTGGCTCCCAACTTGTTCCAAAGGAGATGATCCTAGAAAGAAGGAACCAGGTTCGGTCAGACATGGTAGAACTTTTGTTTTTCCTCCCCTCCCCCCTCTGTCCCATTCTTCTCAAACTTTCAAGACTATTTGCTTAGTCTTGATCTTTATCTCACCGTGCTTTTCTATAGTCCTCCCTCCCATTTCCCCCTTCAATAACAATCCTGTGAAGCAGATTGGACTGACAGCGATTAAGTGTCTTAGTCATTCTACATTTCTCTCTTTCCCTTACAGCAGATAAAGATTGCAGGGGAAGTATGATAGCTAAGGGGTTGAGATAACAACCAAAAAACCCAGCTCTTGGCTCTGCCATAAGCTTATTGGTGGTGCGGGCAGAGACATCTCTCTGTCAGATTGAAGCCTCCCATCAGTCATGCCCATAGGAAAGAGATTCACTTCCTTTGCAAGATTGCGGTAAAGGCTGCTTGGGAATGACAGAAGTGCTCTAGCTTTAGCATTCCTAAGTGCTTCTCTTAGTTTTTACTGAGATGGCTGTCGCATCGTGTGACCTGCACTTCGAAATCGATGGGGAAATACCACTTTTGGTATTTCCCCATTAATTTCCATTTCACTTTTGGTATGGAAGACTCTTAAGAAGCGACTCCTGCAGTCAGAAGCAGCCTGAAGCGAGAAAGCAATGCCACCTTCTCCTACTACCCCTTTTCCTCTCCCCCCCCGGTGCCTTCCTTACATTTGGCCGTGAGCTCAGGGCAGCAGTGAAGCAATCCACAGCCTTCTCATACTCGCCACTCAGGTTGAAGAGAACACCCAGACCGCACTGCACATCAGGGTCCACCACATCGGTGTTGCTACGGACAGCTGCCAAGAACAATTCCTTCACCTCATGAAAAAGTGAGCTGAGAAAGGGAAGAACGAAGAAACCGATGTGGTAGGAAGGGCGACCGCCAGTCCCATCTTGCTTCCTTTGCCCAGTTCCCACTTATTGCTCATTCTGAGGACTCACTCAGTTAGGAGGGAACCCAGAACACGTTTGGAGGAGCCCAGACCTGGGCTAGATTTCTCCCCTTCGGGTTCTTTTCCCATCAGATGAGCGTAGGCCGGTTTGTGGTACAGCCAGTCGCGCAAGGTTTCACATGCCTGCTTCTGCAGTGATTCATTGGTGAAACTGACAGCTAAAGCCATGAGTGCAGTGAGGTTTCCGGGCTGCAACTCCAGGCACCTATAGGAAAACCATACAGTAAGTCAGTGGTTCCCAAACTTGGCAACTTTAAGACTTGTGGACTTCAACTCCCAGAGTCCACAAGTCTTAAAGTTGCCAAGTTTGGGAACCACTGCAGTAAGTGATATAACTGATGCAGCTGGTGCAACCCTACCCCTTTGATTTGCCAACCCAATTCTATCTGCGCTAAGAGGAGAAACACCTGCTGACCTCACTTCAAAGGGCCAGCTGCAAACAATGGATTTAGTTTTGTTTCAGCTGAGGAAAAGATGCAAGGGTGCAGCTTAAGTTCACCCCGCATCCTTCAACACTTAGCATCGTTGGACTTTGGACTACCACACTGGAAGGTCCCAAGGCCTCGCACGTCTGCTGCTCAGGAACGCTACTCACTGTCGGAGGGCACTTATTGCAGCAAGCTCTTGTTCATTCTCAGCTTGGGTGGTTCCCAGATACTGCCAAGCCTAATACAAAGAAAATGACAAAAACAAGAGTCCTGTTCAGAGCAGCATGGAAGAAAGGGACGATGTTTCTTTTCTCCTCACCATCTTTTTTGTCTTTGCAGGGGGAAAAAAATATTGCTGGGGAGGAAGGGACGTTCATTTGATAGCACATCAAAAGCAACCAGCTGGCCCTGGGAGCCAGTGACTTAACCATACTCAAGCAGCTGCTCTGGAGAACAATCAGAATGGTGAGGTATAAGCAGGGGTGGGTTGCTAATCCCGTTCCAACCGATTAGGTTGGAACAGGGGCCGGCGGCGTCCTCGTGCACCTGCGCAGTTCACGCATGCGTCTTAGCGCCTGCGCGATGCTCCAGCTGCTCGCGGAGACTCACGCAGGCACTGTATGTGCCATCCAGCTGCTCGCGGAGAATCACGCAGGCGCTGTATGTGCCATGCGCCTGCGTGGAAGCGCAGAAGCCTTCAAAGACCGGTAAGGAGCGCGGGTGGGTGGGTGGGCTCTTCGCCGTTCCCGGAAGTTACTTACTTCCGGGTTCGCCGACCAACCGGTTCGCGGGGACCGCCGCGAACCGGTTGAAACCCACCCCTGGGTATAAGGCAAAATCCCAACTGGTGTCTGAAGCAGCAACTTCCCTCTCATGGTTAACCCAGTTTTGGGAAAACAATCAGAAATTATGAGCCAGAAGGTGGCACACAACCAGCCCTGTCCAGGAAGGAGACCGAAGAACTAAAGTCTGTCCTGAAGCAATTCTGATCCAGTTCTGCAAAAGAGGAATGTGATATCAAAACAGACTCATCTTCATCGTTACCTGCACCTGATTTTGGCTCGTAGTTTGTCGAACAGAAACGGGAGGGGGGGGGAGGTTTGGTAAATTCCTAGGGAGGGGGGAGGACTAAGGAATGCATGAGGGCCCTCTGCTGCCTGAGAGGAGATACCCACCAAGGTCAAGTCCTGAGAATTGTTGAAACTGCTCAGACTATTTTCCCAAAACAAAAGCACTGCATGTAATTGGTGGACAATCAACTGTGGGAGCCTAGGGAAGGGGAGTTTTACCTATCTCGGTTTTTGCGGGAAAACCTCAAAACTGACTTTGCTTCTGCTGTACCTTTGGGTGGACCTTTCACTAAGGTTTTACTCTTGGTGAACTCTCTGGACCAGGAATTCGCTTTTTAGAATGTGCCAACTGGAACGGTTCACACATGAGTCATTGGCACCCAAGTAAAGAACACACACTTCCAATTAAAAATGTCACAAAGGAATATACCGTATTTTTCCGAGTATAAGACACACCAAGATTTTGAAGAGGCAAATTAAAAAAACAAACTTTTTGCACTCTGCAAACCTCCCAAATATGGCCCGTTTTTCATGAAAACAGGCCTGTTTCCCCCCCCCCCCCAAAAGGGGCATGAATAGCCCTTTGGAGGCTTGTAGAGTGTTCCTGTGGGAGTGGGATGGGCCAAAAATGAGAAAAAAAAACAGCCCATTTTTTGTCAAAAAAGGGCATTAGGAAGCTTATAGAGTGCTCCTGAGGACTTGGGGGGGGGGGGGGCAAAATTGAGCAAAAAAACGGCCTGTTTTTTGCTCATTTCTGCTCTTCCCAGCCCTCAGGAGCTCTCTGAAAACCTCCTACAAGCTATGTATGGCCATTTTGGTGAAGGGGTGGGGTTTCAGGAGGCAAAAAAATGCTGTATTCAGTATATAAGACCCACCTAGATTTTCAGCCTCCTTTTTGAGGGAAAAAAGGTGCGTCTTATACTCCGAAAAATACGGTAATCTAATTCCACATGATCGGAGTTGCTCTTCCCTGCAGCACACAGGAGCTAAGCTGCCATTTGACATAAGCTGAGCGATCCTGGCCCTCCTTCACTCACCTCCATATGGTCAGGCTTTTGTTGCACAGCAGCTTCAAAGAATAAGACAGCGTTGGGGAGATGCCCCTCCTCCAGACATTTCAGCCCCTCCTCAAAAGGGTGTGGGTGGTCCCGTACAGGGTTATTTTCTTCAAACTGGTATCCCTACAAGGGAGGAAGAACAAAACATTAGTTGCTTCTAAAGGCTGCTCCCAGGGTGTTAGGAAAGAGATGGGACACTTGCTACTCCACAGTAGGGTTTGCTGCTTATTTAAGGAACAACAAGAGGAAGGATTAGTCCATCAGCTTTTCTCTTCTGCTTGCAAGCCCAGGGTGGTGCATCTTTCCTTGACAATTAATCAGAGTCTGAGTGTGAAACGGCACTGAAGGAGGTGCAGTAAGCAGAGAGCATCTTCTATCTCTAGACACATCTTCTACCTTCTGCAGGAAAATCAGCATAGCTCGCTTGCCTCCAAAATTATAGAAATGATGAAAAACTAACACTTGTAGAGAAGGCAGGGGCAGATATCTGCATCTAGCCATCATCAAAATGTGGCCTTTGAACACTTTGCCAACATGTCCCCACTGCTCGCTTCAGGGCTCAGCTTCTATTGGCTCTGGGGGATCCGAAGTGGAAAACCACTGAAGGATGCATTTGGATGATCACCCAGAGCCAAAATGCATTGAAATGAGAAAAATGTGGAGGCAGGCACAGTTAGCAGGAGAGGAAGAAGATAGTGCAAAGAAAAAGACACTGTTTATTCCATGTTATCTTTTTAAAAAATAAGGATCTATTTATGCCTTCTATTAGTTATCAACCTTCTTTTAAATAACATTTGCTATCCACATACTCACTAGTAAGAGTTGTACAATCAAAAAGAAAAGTGAGGAACAGAGAGGGCAAAGCACAGCGTTCTTTCCACAGCAGTACCTTGTCGTAAGTGGAGCTGGCAAAATCCTCATAATCTGATAGCCAAGGATGAGCCTCTGCGTCTCGCTTGGCCATCTCTTCCCACTCAGCCTGCAATTTGTCCCAAAAATCCACATCTGACTAGAGAAAGGAGAGAAAGAAAATATCCAGTTTCCTCAAATAAATGTATTAAAAGTGGCAGAAGGAGGAGAGCCATGCCCATTACCTCCACGGCAGTCTTGGCCTGCTCAAATTCTGAATCTGGCTCCAGCGCATTCCCAGTGTGTGCAAACTGATCTACCCAGGCTTCAGATGTATCCTAAAAGGAGAAGACAGAGATGGAAAATCTTTCAAATGACAGCTAAATAATGGAAAGCAACGTGTATAACATTCAGGCTATTTTTATAGAATTATGACGGGAATGACTCTTGTCTTGCTCCTCGTCTACAGATGCTCTGCTCAGTTCTGGGCCCCAAATCCACTTACTGGCTACATGGAGCAAGCTGCCATGAGTTCTCCTACTGAAAGCAGCAGCCAGGAATCGTACCTGCTGCTGAATAAACTCAGTTGCCCATTGCTCTGCCTTATCCTGGTCCCTGGGATTAATGGTCACCCGATTGGCCTCGATGGATACCCTCCCATCTCCAATCTGGCGAACAAATTTTAGGAACTGCATGAAGAAAGGAGACACAGGTAGAGACCATATCATTATTCATGTCCTTACACCTCCAAAATATATCTTTTGCCTGAATTAGCCTGCATCTGGCATGAGCAGACTTTTCAAGGAAAGGCAAGAGACCTGTTCAGCTTTACTGGGCACATGGGAATCAGTGGTAATTTAAAATAATTGCACAATGCTAGCAATAAATCTCTCGAAAACCTTCCAAAAAAGTTATTATACAGCCCAAAACCCAGGTTAAGTCGTGCTACAGAATTACATCTTTTTACTCAGACTCATCCCAAATTTATCTTGATCCAACAATAAGAGTAAATCTGGCCTCATAGTTCCTAAGTAATCCTTAGGAAAATGAATGCTGTTCTACCATGAATGATTGCAGAGGGGAAGCAGGGGAGGGTGTCTGCGTTAAGAAAAACTCCATTGTGATACTGAGGACAAGAACTACTAAGATGATCATGCCGTGTAAGGGATTCCATGATGAAAGAGCAGAAGCCTGCAGCAGAGAGAGGAGGTTCTAAGCATGGTTATATTTAACCCCTCATTTCCTAATGGGTTTTACTCATAATTGCCCAGAAGGTTTCATACATGAACAAGGATTTCACTAGGAGAAATTCCACAACTCTATAGCCAGCATATTACACTCTTGGCAGCAAAGCACCAATCTTCTAAGACAGCCTTTCCAAATGGAGTTGCTCAGGTTCTTTTCTTTTACAAGAATAACCCTACTTTTCTCAAATAGTCTTCAGAACTGCTAGGTTGGCTGGAAGATGATAAATTTTGAAACCCAACACATCCAGAGATAAGAAAGGCTATCCTTAAGAAAAATCAAGAGATGTAGAATCCTTCATTTTCTATATGAGGTAACAATAGTAAATCAATCCAACTAAGCACGAGGAGGGGTGGGAGCCTTGGCATTTCTGTTTTTCATGGGGTTGAGAGATGAGAAGCCCATAACAAGCCCTTTTCCCCTAAGGTGGTATTTAGCAGGTTCTGACCAGTTCTGATAAACCAGTAGCGGAAATTTTGAGTAGTTCGTAGAACTGGTAAATACCACCTCTGAGTGGCCCTACCTCCATCTATTCTCTGCCTCCCGAGTCCCAGCTGGTTGGGAGGAAATGGGGATTTTGCAGTAACCTTCCACTGGAGTGGGGAGGGAATGGAGATTTTACAGTATCTTTCCCCTGCCACGCCCACCAAGTCACGCCCACAGAAATGGTAGTAAATTTATTTGAATCCCACCACTGCTCTTCCCTCATTTTTCTGTTACTGGTAGCCCAACCAGTCAGATGGTCAGCAGGCTGGAGAAAACCCAGATGATTCATAGCAATGCATACTGAGTGCTTTAAACCAAGACATCTGGAAGAAAAGACGAGGCACAAAGAAGCACAGAAGGGGTGCGGGGAGCTTGTGTGTATATAGGTACACATATGGCTCTTGAACCTGAAAATGTTGATAGTTAGTGGTGTTCAAGTGAGTTACAGGACCAAATAAGCCAGCATGCACATACCCACAATTATTTTATCTCCAGCCTTACAACTATGCGGTATTCCTTTCGAAGAAAATACCAGTCGTATTTTTACCTCAGAATTATTCAGTTTGGGATCATCCACTTTTGCAAGAAAATCATTAGCTGTTTTTTTCAGATCATCTTCAGGCTGGTATTCCTCATACCTAAACCAGAACAAACCAGGCAGAGTCAGGATAAACTAAAACAATGCTATGTTCAAAAGTGATTTGACCCATCGGTTTATATGCATATAGATTTTACAGATTTTTATTTAGTATTTATCCCAGGTTCCAGTTCGTAATTCAAACCCTTGTTTGAATTTTAACATAAAAACACAACATGAAATTTTAACTTAAAAAAAATTAACATAGATCAGGGCAGTCTACAAATACCATAAACATAAAATAAAAAACAAACTCCAGTCAATTTCATCTACAGAAGAAAATTAGTAGAACATAGCCTCAACCCTTACGACATGAATATAAAATAACTAAAATAATTCACAAACTATAACAAAACTGTTTTGTTTCTAGGGAGAAATTGACAAAAGTCTACGTTCCGGGCATTCCCTAAGAAGGCCCCTAAAAGGATCTTGGTGTTTACACAGAGACATGAGAGAACAAACACACTTTTTATTATCCAGAACTAGGCAATCAAAAGCTTCAAGGTGTACACAAATACACTGATTTGTATCCAGAATAAACTGGCTCCTAAAGAATATTTTAAACTCTGAGAAAATGTGTTTCACGTATCTAGCCCAGGTCAATCTAGCAGCTTAGTTCAACTGGTACCTCAGTTTAAATGTACCACCATGTATGAAGTGTAGTTGTATACAATCCAAAAAAAGAATGCAGCTGGGAATCAATCAAAATGAAAAGGTAATACAGATACCACCTTAACATCTAAAGATAAGTCTGGATTTAATGCTATCTTGAATTGTCTACAAGGTCCTTCAAGGGAGATGCAACAATTATCTCTATTTAGATAAATTTCCTACATTAATACTGCCATTTATTTGACTGAACTCACTTGATAAAATTCCATCTCCTCTATTGATCTTAGTCACTGCATACATAGTGAAACCTGAATCTGAGCAGAGCTGAAATATAAACTGAATTCGATCTTACCCCAAATCCTTAGATAACCTCATTCAGTATTTCAACTGGATGCCAAATTCAGCACCACAAATACCATGAAGCACATTTTGCAAACATTTGTCTAGATATGAATATATGGGTCTCTGGAATACAGTACACCCACCCACTGTCTGAAAGTTGCTCCTATTGGATACTGTATCAAATTGTCTTTGACATCAGTTTCTAATTCTGCTTTCTTCACAGAAGGTGGGGGCAAGCTCTAAAATGAATTGCCATCAGAGTTTATGTAAGCAGCCCTCTTTGCTAATTCACTACTTAAGAAGAGTGCAAGAGATAAGGCATGGCTGCATTTGAATGTGTATGTCCAACTTTATATGTATTATAACTCCACCTTGAACATATATCACATACATGGTGTTTACTTTTTTGTCTTCAGAACAAGTTGGCTTTTAATTCTTCAAAATTGCTGAATCTAATCCATCTTCAGAATATTTCATACATTTATCAAGAAAGAGACAACATACAGCATGGTTAGTCAGGCAGTCAGGAATAGAAACCCAATGGACTTAAGAAAATGCTGTACAGGTAGTCTTCAACCTACGACAATTGAACCCCAAATTTCTGTTGTTAAATGAGACATCTGTTAAGTGAATTTTGCCCCTTTTTTCAACCTTTCATGCCATAGTTGTTAAGTGAATCACTGTAGTTGATAAGTTAGTAGTCCGGTTGTTAAGTGAATCTGGCTTCCCCATTGACTTTGCTTGTCAGAAGGTTGCAAAAGGTGATCACCTGACTCAGGACACTGCAATGGTCATAAGTATAAAACATTGCCAAGCATCTGAATTTTGATCACATGACCATGGCGATGCTGGAAAGGTCGTAACTTTGAAAAATGGTCATAAGATACATTTTTCAGTGCTGTTGTAACTTTGAAGGGTCACCAAATGTTGTAAGTTGAGGACTACCTGTACTTCTTTCCAATGTGACAGGGCTAATATGGGACAACAATTCAGTAAACTTGGAAGATCCTCCATTGTTTAGAATCTCTTTCATAAATTCTGTCCCACTATTAAAAAATCCTCTGAACTGAGGATCATTTGATCCCAGCACTCCTGTTGCTGCTGGATTTCCAGAAAGATAAGCTGCTGTATGGTACCAATTTTTAATTTGGAAAGCCTTACCAGGCATCTCAATGAGAGTCTGTCCAAGGGGTTCACATGTAATTATGGGAAGAAGCCACAGAGATACTTACCATTTATCAACCGAGGTCTGATCTTCTGATTCACCCAGCCACAGCTTCTCCTCTGACTGCTCCAAATACTCTTCTGCCCATTTGGCAGGAGATACGGATAATGGATCTATGTAGAAATGGGATAAAAGTAAGTTAACTAAAAAGCCTGGGAAAAGGAAGAAGAGGCACTGAGAGGCAACAAGCATTATCAAGCATCATTGCACATAAATACCTACTATCCTACTTCAATTATCCTAGCTAATGCCCTAAAGCTAATACCCTAGCTAATACCCAAAAATATGAGCTATTACATAAAGTTATGTCATAGTCTTCCAGCTGGGACACTGTTATCTTAGTCACCATCACCCATTTTAATCTGGAAAAAGTTCAGAGAAATGCAACTGGGATTGGGAAAATGATTTCGAAATCAGGAAGGCACAGAGATAAGACTGAAGCAGAGCCCCAGTAGCCATTCTGCCTTGTCTACCAAGGCAAAAGGGGGGGGGGGGGACTTGCACATATTAATTTGGACTAATTTTAATAAGACTAGATAAAACATTTAACTATGCAAATAATTATAAAACAGGACAAGATTCCAAGAAAGTTTATCACACAATCTTCCCTCTCTAAGAGGTAGCGCAATTGTACCTTTAAGACCCTGTTGAAAAATTATCGGTCTATTCAGAATGCCATTTATGTATTCAAGGAAACTCTAGTTCAGTGTTTTTCAACCACTGTGCCGCGGCACACTAGTGTGCCATGACATAGTGTAAGGTGTGCCGTGGGAAAATTACTTTATATATAGTCAATATAGGCACAGAGTTAAATTTTTTTAACATTTTCTAATGGTGGTGTGCCTCGTGATTTTTTTCATGAAAAAAGTGTGCCTTTGCACAAAAAAGGTTGAAAAACACTGCTCTAGTTGAGCAAATCATATGCTACAAAAACATGTATTCAGGTGGCACATGATTGTTATTTTAACTGTAACACACTCAGAGTTTATTATTAGATTTATATCCTATTTTTTCTCTAACGCAAAGTAGTTTACATGGGGTTCTCCCTTTTATCCCATGGCTAAGAATGGAATTAAACCTGAATCCCTTTGTTACTACGCTATACTGATCTTTCAAAACGTATTTTTCTAGAAACATGTTTTCCAGAAAAACATACTTTTCTAGGCCTACATACTTAGTCTTCAGAAGGCAGAAGACAAAAAGGAGTGCCAAGAAGAAGGTAAACAAGAATTGCATGGGGAAAAGGAGATATACTTTAGCACTATGCAGGAAAGATCCTTTATACTGCCAATCCTGCACCCATTCCGTTTACAGGTGCTTTGGATTTTCCCAGCCTGCTCCATTAGATGCAACAGAGATGCCTACATCTTCCCAACAGCAGCCTTACCTGTAACCTCGGCAATGAACTCCTGAGACCAATCGGCATCATCATCATCTGCGCCGGAAACATCAACTGCATTATCAGATGCACCAAGGAAGTCCTGGGCCCAGTTCTCTGAGAGAGCCAGGGCTGCCACCCCTGGAGCTGAGGAACAAGAATGAGTCCCAATAAGTGTCCCAACACACTCACCAACCCATACAGGTGAGACCACTACCAGACTGCTTTTTTCTATAATTCATAGCACTCTCCATCTCTTTTTAGAAACAAAAGACCAGAGCCTGTCCTACTCCAAGTGTCCTAGAACTGACACTTGGCTATTTTTGACACCCATCTGTATTCGCTAACCCCACCCTTCCTCTCAATATGTTCATAGCATATTTCAGCCTTTTATTATTATATTGTTGGTATTTTGTTCCTCCAAATCAGCATTATTAGCCATCTGGGAAAGATTTTGTACTTTTAAAATAAAGATATAATGCCCACCTTTGCCCAGAAGATGTTTGGCTCTTCCCTGTTCACATTTACCTCTCTGTGGGGCCTGTCGGAAATTAGATTGCTCAATTTCCTGCATCTCAGCCAACAGATCATCCATCTTGAAAGTTTGTGGGCCGCGGGAGAGCATGGGGCCATTCTGCTCTTGAAGGAACTCTGCCACCAGCTGTCAGAGAAAATGATACAGGAAATTTGCATGTTACAGGATGGAAATAAAGTCATAGAACAAGTCAGAGATGGCAAGGAAGATAGAAACAAGACATATGGGAAGGCTTACATCATCTTCCGTGGCTCTTCCAAGAGGTTTGGGCACCTAGAAAACAGAAGAGATGTGGTAATTGTTTTGAGCTTCCTCTTCCCTCTGAGGTCCCATCTCACTTTGGTCTTGTACAACTCTTTAGACAATGGGAGTGGTCAGGTTTAAACCAGATGGAACTGTACATGGGGAAAAAAGATATAACTGTGGTTTCAATCTGTCCACCCATCCTCAAGGAAAGAGCCCTGCAGGTCTAAATATGGGAGATTCAGGTTATTGGCAATACTTATTACTATTTTTCCAGTTCCATCCATTCATTATGGATGTGAAGCTAGCTTGGCCTGAATAACAGTGTGCCTACATAAAATATCTGTGGCAAATATGAGATTTGAAGCAGGAATTTTCCAGATCAACTTTTAACCAGCTCTTGAAACTGCCACTGTGAAAAAAAATATTTTGGGGAAGTCTACTGACCCTAAGAGCCGAGGTGGCGCAGTGGTTAAATGCAGCACTGCAGGCTACTGCTAGATCAGCAGTTCAGCGGTTCAAATCTCACCGGCTCAGGGTTGACTCAGCCTTCCATCCTTCCGAGGTGGGTAAAATGAGGACCCGGATTGTTGGGGGCAATATGCTGACTCTCTGTAAACCGCTTAGAGAGGGCTGAAAGCCCTATGAAGCGGTATATAAGTCTACTGCTATTGCTATTGCTAAGTATGTAGCAATAACTACCCTATAAGAAACCTAAAACCATTCCAAGCCACACTATTCCACAATCTTGATTCATGGCTGAATTTATATACTATATTAAATCACATTTTAATGATAATTTGTTGAATAAGCCACGATGGCTGAGTTAACTCACTGTGCTAAACTACACCAATTACAGTTTAGTGCAATTATAAACTCAAACATGAAAGTATTTTATACCTAAAATTCCTAATTAAATGGCAGTACATTATGACTAGTGGCAGCGGCGGAATAAATAAAACACATATCTTCAACCTATCAATTCAGAGACAGTTTCTAAAAGTACAGCGAACTGTAAGAGCCGACTAATAAGTCGTGAATCAAACAAAGGTGAAATTCATACTCTTTGATGCATTAAAAAAATAGATGCAAATAGGAAAAAATATTCTGGACAAAACTGAAGAAAATGCAAGGTAACAGAGACAACAGACAAGATGGATGTATGGCATCAAAGTGATTAGCAGAAAGTCCAGAAATGGGACATGAATCAACATGCTGAATGTTTTGTACCATCACCAGAAGATGAATTAGTTTCAGGGCCCCTAATATTCTAAATCAGCTTTATACCTATTGCAAGACAGAGCAATAGAACCCTAAACAGACTAAGTGTGTTCAACTTACCACATCTGCTACTGGGCCAGTGGGAGGCCACACTAGGGAGCCCTGGAGTCCTTCTTGTTGCAGGCCCTTGTCCTGAGTGAAGTGGCTAGCTAGCTTCATCAGAGGATTAGAGCCCCCACACTCTGGCTCCACCAACTCCCTCATTGCCATGGTAGGTGGTGGAGAACGTGACACCCACACGACCCTCACCTGTCCAAAGAATAAACAGTTGCACAGGTTATATTTATTTACAATATATATAAAATTGTCCGCATGATTAGATTACCTGGTCGGGCAGCTTCAAAAAGGATCACGGAGTGCAACTGCTGCAGCAGATGGAACAGAAACGTCAATTTCCCTCCTAGGAGTAATTAATTTTGGAGCACCATTCCTAAAACCTATCTAAGTATAAGTATAATCTTTATTAAATACAACAAAATTGGTTCTAAGTCCTATCCAGATTTATCCATATATTTACTTACTTTATATGTGTGCTTACCTATTTACATATAATATATAATATATAGTTTTATTGTGATTAATGATGACATTAGTTAACGACAAAGGAAAACCCAGGAAGTGTCAGCTAACTAACTATTATTGCCCAAAATGACAATCAATGAATTATGGTTTGTTACCTTGCCATATCAGATATTAGATCAGTGAGCAGATGTTTGGTCTTTGGCCAGCATAAGAAATGGTGCAACTCATCATTTAATATAACATCACAATGCCAGGCTCATTAATCCAAGCCCTCTCCCCCGCCCACACACACACACACACACACACACACACACACACAGTAACCACAAATGCTGGCGCTCAGACCCAACTATTATTGTTAGCATGGTACTCAAACACCACTTACACTGACATTATTACTGTTTAGTGGGGTTTACTGGAGTTTATATAAAGCAGCAAAGCACACACTATGGCTGTCAAAGCACAGTGCCTGTGTTCATACAACATGCTAAGGCAAATTATGGTGATTAGCATTTGGTTTAGCATGTTGCACAACTCTCGGCTTAAAGCTCTACAATTACAAGCCACTCCAAACTACATTTTACGCACACCCCCACAAATGAATTAAGTGATTCTAACAAACACATCTCACGCAGACGTATTAACGTCGGTAGAGAGCGTTCCCTTTCCAGCACACGTCCAATCAGTAACAAAATCTAAGCTAAGTTCTCCTCTCCAGTGGGCTACCCGCCACTGAACCATCACCAGGGGCAGGCAGTGCTGTATACACGCATTTTGATCACTTCATAAAACCCGAGGAGCGAGCTAGACTGAAAGCCAAGTTCTGGAGCTTACCCAGGACGGTGTCAATTGAGACCCCAATAGGCTTTCTATACTATCCTAACAGGCGGCGCTGGGGAAAAAAACCCGAAAGCGAGGGCGCAAGCCGGACTTGATTTCAGGAACCTCCTGGACTCTGCTGTACGCCTGGCTGAGTAGCCAGTCGCCGCCGCCGGGAAAGCTTTGGGGATGAAGCCAATCAGCTCGCCAGGCTTCCAAGGCCTTGCTGCTCCTCTCTACTTCAGGGCTGGCATTTCCCAGCAGCCGTATGGAGTCCTTGTGAAGGATCAGCCCCTCCTCCCCCTAATGAGTCAGATTGGGTCGCCGAACAACCTGGGGTACGTACGGGGAATCTCCCTTTCCCCTCCCACTATCCAATGCAACACGTACCTGCACGTCCCCGTGTCTGCTTCGTTCCTACAACATTCGCAGAAAGAAGGAAGGAGGCGGAGCCTGTCCTTAAAGGGCCGGCGCCGCAGTAACTGCAATGGGGAAGCAACGCCGACTCCGGCGCTTTTGTCACGCAAAGCCAACCAGGTTGGGAATATTGATGTCCGGAGAAGATTTGGTTTTGATGCAGAACTAAAAACAAAAACAAAAACCAACCAACAGAGTCCAATAGCATTTCTAGGTCACATTATGATTGCAGCTTTGCTTAACCCCGAGTAAACCGGCTTAGAAACCAAACGATGATTTTGCAGTGAAGGTAAGTGCCGGACACCCAGATCGCAGCTTATTTTATCCGCCTATGTTTCAGTAAGTTCTTCCAATGCATTCGGAATTAAAGCTGTGCAAGAAAATATACAAGTGTAAGGTCAGCTCACTTTCTTTTGGCTCTGGTATAGGCTCTGGAAGGAATTGCTGTTTTAAAATAAAACGTAAAGAAATGGGTGAAAGAATTGTATTTTCCCATCTTTTTTTCTTAACAGAAGTTAAGGAACTTTTTTTCTGAGTAACGTCTAAAACTTTGATATCAAATCCAAATAACAAGTAGCTAAAGTGAAAATATTGGAGACCTGAAGCCACAGATATAATGCATAATGTGCAGTGGCGGATTAAGGCTCACTGGTGCCCTAAGCACTGACAAATCTTGGTGCCCTCCTTTGTACAATACTGTACAAATCTTCGTTGGTTTTTTCTTTCTTTCTCAACTTTGTGGTGCCCCCTTTGAGCCTGGTGCCCTAAGCACGTGCTTAGTCTGCTTAATGGTTAATACACCACTGATAATGAGTAATTTATAGTGACACAAATAGGACTGGTTTTTAATTCTGATGTACAGTAACTACTACCCATGCTTAACACTACACATACCAGGCTAATTTTCACAGTGGATGAAATATTTAAATCATATGAATATTTATTTAATTAGTTTAAGTCATGTCTCAAAAGTCACTAATTCCCCATCCTATTGAATGAAATTATTCTCTTCCTTAATATGAATATTAGTATTAAAAAAGAATAAATATTTATAAACATATGCTGATTTACCTTTCATCTGTTCATAATAATTATTTTCTCAAGTAGCAGCTTATCTTAGCTTCCCCCAAATTAGATTCTTCTAGATTTATTAAAACTGCAAATTCCTTTACATCAACTATTCAGTTGAGGATAGCAAAAGTTGCCATCCACCATAATTAATAGTTCCTTGTTAAAAAAGCCAAAATAATTAAAAGATTATTTTTAAAAAGAGGACAAAAAAGGAAAACAGAACAACATTCATAAGTTTGGATTTGTGTGATAATTTGTTTACAAAAATTACATTTTTACTCTCCCAACAAACTAAATTTAAATTATATCACTCATGCAGAGTGATCTCCATTGAACTGTAACACTAAACCAATTTAAGATAATGATTTTTGCCTGCACAGAAGTCAATTTGCCTGATGGAAGTAGGGCTACCTACTGCTTCAGTCCAGAATGTCTCTTTAAATATGAAGTTCTGTTAAAAGTTCACTGAACAATGTCCTTTAGAACAGTATAATAAAGTAAACCTGAAATGCTGCCATAGTCAAGATGCTGATCTGTTGACTAACCTTCTCCAGAAGCCTAAACTTTTTGCTGAAAAGTCCACAGTAGATATAGTTCGTACCTTTTTTTAATGAAAATTATCAGTACTTTTGATCAGTGATGTCATCAAAGTAAACAAACCCACATGCTGATTATGTCACCAGATCATGCCCCTAAGCGGAAGTGACGTGCACAGCCCCCACCCTCGGGATATGACGTGCATAGCCCTCCTCCCTGGCTGGGATGTGCATAATTGACCCCACGTAGTGCAGGATTCACAAGGTCATAACCCTAGCCAGATATGTTGTATTGGCCCTAAGCCCATCATGATAAGTATGAGTAGAACTAACAGATACGTTGTTGTGCAAGGTCCTGGCCCTATTTTTTCAGATAAGACGTGTTGAATCTAACCCCATCAAGAAAGATGCCAAGCCTCTGGGTATATGATTAGCTTAACCCTAGACTAATTCTATGGACATTCAAGGGGGAGGGAGGGTGTGAAATAAAAAAAATGTTTTTTATTTCTAATCATTCTCCTAAGGCCTGCATTTAACCCCACTTTTTTCCCTAAAAGGTATTTATTTCTAGGCAATGATGGTTTTAATTTTTGTGGAGACAGAGCCTGCATTTAACCCATCTTTTTTTCTCCTAAAAAGTATTTATTTCTAGGTGGATTTAAAAACATTTCCTCGAAGGCTGGGGGGGAGGGGAAACACAGCCCTTTTAAACCCCACAGCTGGTTTTTACCTTTGTAAAATCTAAAGGCACATATTTTGCACACTCAAATACTCATGTAACCATTTTGAAGACCACCTACAGGAAAAGACAAGGAATATTAACAGGAATTAAAATGTTCACAAGAGGCAAGCCGCCGCAAGGGTTAAGCCTTGTTCAGGCATGCCTGGGAAATGCCCGGGCATGTCATACCCACCTGCCCAACCGCCCCCTGTGATTCAGGGCATGTACAAGTGGCAAGTCTGGGATATGCCCAGCATGCATTACCCACCCACTCACCCCCTGTGATTCTGTGTATGCTCAAGAGGCATGCCAGGGACATGCCTGGGCATGTCATACCTCCCATGATTCTGGCCATGAACAAGGCTCAAGGAACTTGCCATTACAAGAGCTGGGTAGTTTGCCTTAATTTCAGCAGTCTCTTGAAGATGGTAACCTCTGATTCCATAGATGTTTTTAAAACAACAGCAAAAGCCAGCATCGCATGCTCTGACACAAGACCCCAGCCGCCAGAATGCAACAAACCCTGTTGCAAGGGTTATGATAAAGAAAATTTTTTATTCAGACCTGTTTTGCATGGTTGCAGCATGGTGTGTTGTAATTTTAACGATGATGTGCAGAGTACTTACCAGACAGTATGTGAAACAGCAAATGATGCTTCATTATCTACCAGCAATGGTAAGTAAATATGTTTTTTATTTATGATATTGTAAATGACACTGGAGTGGATAACTCACTAACAAAATGCAATTTATATTTTGCAGACTCCAAAATAATAACTCCTAGACAGCAAACTCTTCAAGACACCCCGATTTTGTATTCCAGTGGTAATTGCCACGGTCATAAAGCTTCTGCAGATTTTTCTGATCTAGACTATAACTGGGATTCTGTGCTATCCCAGAGACCACGCTATCTACCCAGTGAGGTAAAGAGCTGCACTTTGTGTAAAGACTGGTTTGCTTGTGGCTGCAGACATGATTTGTGGAATACAGACGAGTCAACAAATTGTAAAATAGTGTGTTATGCCCCTCTATATTCTGCTTCTGATAGTGGTGATGAGGGATATTTTTCTGATGCAAGGACCATGCCCCTCTGAACTTTGTATAACCAATAAAAGATTGTGTTAATGTCTACACTTGACCCATTTGTCAGTGTTCTTTCAATATAATGATGCATGAAAAACTTCTAAGCCATATTTATTATACTCCAGGATATGTAGGGAGTTATGGAGGCGTAAATACCCTTTTTCAGGAAGCTAGAGAACATGATAAAACCTGACCATGAAGCAAGTCAAGACGTGGCTGTCAGGGCAAGACGCTTATATGCTTCATAAGCCTGCAAGAATTAATTTTCCTAGAAATAAAACAGTAGTGTCTGGCTTAGCTTATCAATGGCAAGCCGATCTCATAGATGTCTCCAAAATTTCTAAAGAACCATGGAAAAAAATACATCTTAGCAGTTATCGATGTGTTATCTAAATATGCCTGGGCCTCCCTTTTATCTGATAAATGAGGGAGGGAAGTTACATCTACCTTCCAGAATATCTTTGAAACGGGACAGATGCTGGTAAAGAGTTCTTGAATATGCCGTTGAAGAAACTTTTAGCACGTTATGGCATTCTTCATTTTGTCACCCATAGTGAAACTAAAGCACCAGTTATAGAGAGGTTTAATAGAACCCTAAAAAACAAACTCTGGAGATATTTCACAGCTAGAAATACCCATCGGTATGTGAACATTTTGACAGACACTCTTCAGGGGTACAATAGCACTTACCATTGTAGCGTTGGGACTGCTCCTAAAGCCGTAAAGTTGTCTAACGAAAGGGATGTGTGGCTGAGACTTTATGGGGTAGGTTTAAAAAGTAAAAGAAAGAAAAAACGTCTTAAGGTGGGGGATCATGTCAGGGTATCTAGACTGAAGAGGAAGTTTTTAAAGGGCTATCAGCAAACCTACACAGATGAGATATTCATCGTCAAAGAACTGGGGACAAGGGGGGAAAGAGTGGTGTATGGATTAAATGATTACACAGGTGACCCTGTAAAGGGAGCTTTTTACTTTGGGGAGCTCCAAATGGTTCCTGCTGACCAACAGCGCATACACAGAATAGAGAAAATTATCCAAAAAAGAGGGCGGGAGAGACACAGAGAGTTTCTAGTCAAATGGACTGACTGGCCAGAGAAGTTCAACAGTTGGGTTAAGGCTACTGAAGTACAACATCTTTGATATGATGTTTTGATATGATATGATCTTTGATACTACGCTGTGTGCCTGTGAGGGGGCAAGACAATGATTTCATAACTATGACCTATGACCGTCCACATTATGTGCCAGTCAGCAAACATCACATCAATACCGTTACTATAGAAATCAAAACCGACCACGACAAAAATGTGCATTTTTCTCACGGGAAGGTGATTGTCAGGCTTCATTTTAGGCCTCGGAAAAGTGAAGGATGGTTGTAAACAAGGAGCATGGGAGACCTTAAGACTACGTGGCTTACTACAGGGCACAAGCCAGGGGAGGCCTTCCAGGCTTCTGAGGAGCCCCCATTATGTACGGGACCAGTTTAGATGGGTTGTTCCGTGGACTTTTTCGAAAAGCAATGCCTTTTTTGAGGTGAGGATTAGAAATCATAAAGCCGCATGTGAAATCTGCTGCCAAAAACATCAACAGAGATGTTGCAGGGCATCTTGTATCTCGTGTTGTTGAGAGCGGGCACGATGGATCAGGGCTGGTCATAGTCAGGAATAATTACTCATTGGGCCCGCCTATACCGTTTAAAAAGAGAAGACTTGTGAAAAAGCCCCCTCATACCAAGAGGAGACGTGCGCAGAAGAGGAAACCCTGTGACAAGGAAGACATATTCTAATACATTATGTCATTTATTCATTCTGCTTCAGAGGAATGTGTTAAATCTGAACTGGATCTTTTTCAACTGGCTCCTACACAGACCAGTATTGAAAACAGTACCTATGTCGAGATCCCTCCTTTATCAGCGCTAACGCCCAATGCCCCCTTGGAATTTTTCATCACGGGGCATGGTGAGCATAAACACGAATTTAAACAACACCCTTCTGTATGTGAGTTACAAGATTGTAAAAGCTGACGGGTCAGATATTGATGATGGAGCAAGGGTGGTCCTGACCAACTCCATAGCATCACTGTTTAACCAGCTGGATGTTACCTTGGGAGATCGGCTCATTACACAGAGCCACCATTGCTATTCTTATCGGGCTGTAATTGAACTGATTCTCAACTTTGCACTGGGTACCCAATTTACTTCTGGTTTTTTTTACAAAGATGACTTGGACCTCATGGAGAGTACTCTACTGACAGCGGCTGGGAACTCTGGTTTCAAAGCGAGAGCAAGACACACGGCCGGTAGTTGTAAATGGGAACTGCTTGGGCCTCTGCATAGCAATCTGTTTTTTCAAGACAGACTGCTAATTAATGGCATAGATGTGAAAGTCAAACTCACAAGAAGCAGAAATGAATTTTGCGTGGTGAAGGATGGCAATGAGAATTACAAAGTGCAACTCCTGGCGGCTTCTCTCTTTGTAAAATGTGTAAAAGTAGCCCCGGGAGTGCGCCTTGGCCATGCAGAAGCTTTGCTCACTTCCAATGCCAAATACCCCATTGATCAAGTGGGGATGAAGGTTTACAGCATCCCCACAGGTAGTCTTGTGTGTAATCAGGAAAATCTATTTCTGGGGCAGCTGCCTAAACAATTAGTGATTGGGTTTGTGGACAATGCATCTTTTAGTGGTGATTATGAAAGAAACCCATTCAATTTTCAACACTGCAATGTCAATTTTTGCACCCTGCATTGTGATGGCGAACAAATCCCCGCAAAGCCTCTTCAGCGTGATTATGAGCATGGTCTTTTTGTGAGAGAGTACATGCAGATGGTGCAAGCAACAGGCAAAGGCATGAAAGACAGGCCGATGTTAATCAGCCGGGAAGAGTTTAACCGAGGATATACTTTGTATTGTTTTGACTTGAGTCCTGATCAGGGGTGCTCTGAGCACTATTCATTGATCAGGAACAGTAACCTCAGAGCCGAAATTAGATTTACACAGCCCCCCCCCCCAACAGAGTCAACATGATTCTCTATGCAATCTTTGAAAACCTTATTGAAATAAGTCACACAAGGAATGTGCTTTTTGATTATATGTGAGTATGGACACACAGCAGCTCCTCCACTTGTTCTCTGGATTCTTAGGGAAGCTTTGTAGTGGAAGTATGCAGCGGACTACCCCAAGCAGTGGTGGGTTTCAAAAATTGTTCGAACCTACTCTGTGGGTGTGGCCTCCTTTGTGGGAGTGGCTTGCCGCACATGTGACCGGATGGGAGTGGCTTGCCACCCATGTGACCGGATATGAAGATGCCGACGACACTTGTCAGAACCACCTTAAATTACCCTCACACGCAGCACTGGCATGCATAAGAATATGATGTAAACTTGTTTTTTAAAAGGCATCTTTGGTTTGCGTTAAAACAACTTCAACACACACAATGTTCTGATTGCACCATAAACGCACTAGTCATCCTTACCTTTCACAGAGGCACTGAGTTTTATAAATATGAACATGATAGTGTAGAATAATCATATCCAAGGACCAATGGTGGGTTTCAAAAAAATTTGGAACCTCTTCTGTAGGTGTGGCCTGCTTTCCGGGTCAACTGGTGGAACCTCTTCTAACTGGTTTGGTAGATTTGACGAACCGGTTCTACCGAATAGGTGCAAACTGGTAGGAACCCACCTCTGGTCCCTGGGCCCGATCCGTCTTCTCCACTCCATTTCCCATGGGTTATTGTACTTACTTTTCGAAGAGCTGCAGAAGAGGCTGAGTCACATGGCAGAGAAGCCGAAGTCTTTTATACAGAAGCAGTGGAGCGGTAAGTATTAAAGACTTGAAAGAGGGACGCGACAGCCAGGGTCTCCGAACAAGAACTTCTTTATTTACAGAATATAACAAAGGTGACAGCGATTCCAAAAAGGCGCTGTCCGCGCCAAGGTATTTATAGTCCAAAGTAACAAAGTAACGTAACCAATAGGAAGCCGGGACTTGGCAGTAACTCTCTGACAAGTCCCTCAGCCAATCAACAGGTCTTGTCGGCTAGCAACAGCTCCTGCTGAGTCCTGGCCAATCAGGAAGCAGCAGGCTGTTGCTAGCCTTGAGCAAGGTTCTGAACTAACATATGCAACAGGACTCATGAATATGCAACAGTAAGAACGTGAGATGTAAGGAAAACAGCTTTCCCCATCTGAATAAAAGTCTTTGGCTTCTCTGCCATGAGGGCCTGCAGGCTTAGTTTTTACTCAGTCTGGTCAGGCTTAGTTTGGGCCCAGTCTGCTTGCTGCTGACTGGTTAGTTCGAATGAGCAACTTCAGGGAATTGTGGCGTGGCAGCCAATCAGCAAGGGCCTTGCATTTCAGCCCTAGGACACAAAGGAAGCTATCTCTCCTTTCACTGGCTGCTGCTGTTGCTGCCTCAATCCCTGAAGCTGCTGCTTGCCAGGCCTAGGCCTGCTGGCCAGCTGAAGTCTTTTATTCAGAAGCTGGTGAAAATGTTTTCCTTAGACTTCATGTTCTTACTGCTTCACCATCATCTGAATAAAACACTCTGTCTTCTCTGCCAGTGGGTCAGCCTCTCTGCATCTCTGAAGATCTTCAAAAAAGTAAGATCTTAAAAAAGTAAATAATAAAATAAATTGCATGATTAACATTTCCATTATTTTCAGCGGGATCTAAAGGTAATTAAGCATGAATGTAATCTATTAAGATTATGTTTAAAAATATAAAAGAACTATGTGTTAAAAATGTCCCTGATTTTTGTTTTGATAAAAGAAAAGTGAATATTCATTGAGAATCAATCTGTTTCTTCAGAGGAGTTCCTTTCTCGCCATCCTCTAAAGCTCTACTCCTTAAATGATTTTTCTTAATAATTTGTCTATTTAGAACAACATAAAGGAAGCAGGAAAAAAAAGGCAACATAATTCCTAATGGAGCAAAATGCCTATAGCTAGAGGTTCTACAGTGGTCTCTAAAGTGGTCTTATTATCACTGTAAAAAGCTAGTGCAATGACTTTAAAATACAGCTATTAGTTTTATATATATCCCGTTAGTTGCTAAAATTTTAGAAGGTACCTATGTTAACAGCTGCTTTCATTAGCAGAACAGCTTCCAATATAGGGGGAAATAATCACAAATCCAGCAAGTTTTTATATTTTTTTGTAGATGTTTCCTTACCAAACTAGGTAACATCATCAGTACTAGAAGGGAGTGGAGCTTGCTCTTATTTTCATATACTGTGGCTTCCCCCTGTCAGTGTTGATCAGTTGCTTCACAAACAGTGTTTTGATAGGTGCTAGGTCTCTACAGACTCAGGCAGAGAAGGGCTATTCTGCATCCCTCCCTCAAATTTTCTTTAAAATACCGAGTTTCCCAGCATTCCTTTAGGAACCTCCAACATGCAAACTGTGGTTACTCATACTAAAATGAATCCTCTTTATCTGGAGTTTCAAAATTTGCTGTTTGCTAGGAAGATGTGTAGCTAAAAGTCAGTCTACATTTAGTGTACATTAAGGTGACCAGATTTTCAGATTGGAAAAGAGGGACGCCCTTGACCGGGGGGGGGGGGGGTACGAATCTGTTGCCAAACAAAATTTTGATCACGTGACCATGAGGATGCTGCAACGGTCGCTAAGTGTGAAAAATGGTCGCAACAGTCGCTAAGTGTGAAAAATGGTCATCAGTCACTTTTTTCAATGCTATTGTATCTTCCTGATTATTAAAAGTGCAAATTCACTCAGTGTCAATCATGACTCCTGAGTCCATTTCAAAGTATTGTGCATAGAAATTTTTAAAATGGCTTGTTTCAATTTATTTTGGATAGAATCTTTTTTTAAATAGTTTAAGACAATTTAAAAAAAGAATCAACACAGAATAACACTATTTTTAAAAATCATATGCACAATAAATAAAATATTATTTTAAAATACATTAAAAAAATAAAAGAAAAAACCCAGCTCACTTACCAGCAGGCAGGCAGAGTCAGCAGATCTTCGTAGGGATGGATGGAAGCACACAGGGAGCCTATATATACGCAACTGCAGTAACAATGACAATGATGAAGGATTGGATTGAGTTAAAGAATAAAAGAATTCTGATCTTAGAAGGCCATGACCTGCAGGCAGGCTGGCATAATTTCTTATGGAATGAATGACAAACATAAAACGCACAAACACTTTCAAAATCATTTAATTAGAACTTTACTGCAACAATGGCTCAAAATTAAAAAAATCCACTATGTGAAAACCCCAAATTGGCTATCACCAACAGAAAGAACGACACACCCAAATTTTACAGATTGGAACAAAATTCTAAGATACAGAGATCTAATTGACAGACAGGGAAATTTAAAAACAATTGAAGAATTGGCAGATCAGAATATGAAAGGTGACTGGCTAACCTACCTCCAAATTAAAACTAAATACAATAAAGACACTAAAATATATGGTATTGAAACAGAACCACACAAATTGAATAAAATTATTCAAAGTCTGGACAGAAAGATGATAGGGAAAATATACAAATTCCTCTTGAAGTATCAAATGGAAGAGGAAATTGGAAACTGTAAAAGAACCAATGATAAAATGGGCACAGAACTTTGGCTACAACATTGAACTAGACAAATGGGAAAAATTTTGGGGAATAAATTTAAGAATGACACTATCAATCCCATACAAGGAAAACCTTGTTCTTTCAATCCTTCCAATATTTTTTTCCTTCATTCCCTTGTCTGTTTCAATATTAAGTACATTTCTTCCTTTCTTCCTATAATTTTGTCCATTTTTTTCCTTATATTCTTTTCCATTTCAACATTGTCTTCCTTTTTTCCTTCCTTCCTTCCTATACGTCTTTCCATTTTCTTCCTTATATTATCTTTTCTGTTTCAACAGTCTTTGTTTCTTCCTTCCTTCCCTCCTTCCTTCCTTCCCTTCCTTCCTATACTTCTTCTTTCATTCATTATATTTTCTTTTCCATTTCAATATTAAGTGTAATTCTTTGTTCCTCCTTCCTTCTTTCAATCCTTCCAATACTTTTTCCTTCATTCTCTTTTCCTTCAATATTAAGTGCAATTCCTTCCTTCCTTCCTTCCTTCCTTCCTTCCTTCCTTCCTTCCTTCCTTCCTTCCTTCCTAAGTTATTTCCATTTTCTTCCTTATATAATATTTTCTGTTTCAAGATAAAGTGCCTTCCTTCCTTCCCTCCCTCCCATCCCTTTCTTTATGTTTTCTTTATGTTTTCTTCATGCTTTCTTTTCTTTTTCCTCTGCTCTTTTTAAATCCCCCCCCTTCTTCTCCTCCTCTACATTTAGGTTGGATTAGTTTGTACAACAGTCATCAAACTTCTGAAGTAAAAATAAATAAATAAATCATATTTAAGAAGAAGAAGAAAAAGGAAGACGTTTTTAGTTAAGTCAAACGTTTTAATAAAAGTTTCATCTTTTAAGATTCGTCCAACACATCCAATTGTAACCTTAACAGTAAAGAATATCACCCCAGCTGCTAAAGGTTCAACCAGTCTGAAAACCATTGAAAAGACAACAGTGCAGCAAAATCCAAAAGACACAACTTCCTCACAACCTCACCGCCATTGCTTTGGTACCAAATCTTTAAGGAAGGGGCGCCAGAAAGGAGGAGGAGGAGGAGGAGGAGAAGGGAACCAAAGAGACGCTCTCGGAGGCGGCGATCCCATTCACGAAGAGGCAGGAGGAGAGGTGGGGGCGCTGCACGAACGGACTCCTCGCGGCCGCTCCCACGCTCTCGGAGGCAGCGATCTCATTCACAAAGAGGCAGGAGGAGAGGTGGGTGCGCTGGCAGCTGCCCCGCAGATAACTTCCACACGCTTCAGGAGCGTCTGCCGAGCGACAGGAGCCCTGGAAGCGCGTGGAAGTTGTCTGCGGGCAGCTGCCGCTGCGTCCACGCTCTCGGAGGCGGCGATCCCATACACGAAGAGGCAGGAGGAGAGGTGGGTGCGCTGGCAGCTGCCCCGCAGACAACTTCCACGCGCTTCAGGGGCTTCTGCCGAGCGGCGGGAGCCCCGGAAGCGCGTGGAACTTCTTTTCCGCGGGCGGCTGCAGCTGCCCCCACCCTCTCCTCCTGCCGCGGCGAGCGGAAAATTCGATTAGAATTAGATTACTCACCAGTCAGCGCAGCTGCAACCTCTTTCGTCTTTTGTCGAAAGGAAATGGAGACTCGCCCAAGCGTGCTGAAAATTTCCCATCCCAGCCAGCTCACTGATTGGCTGGAGTCCAGGCCAATCCAATCAGTGAGCGGCAGGCTGGGCTGGCTTAAATTTGTAGGTAGTAGGTAAAAGGCTAAAAGCACGCTTTTTTTGGCGCTCGCAGCCCCCGCCCATCAGCTGCTAGCTTGCTGGGCTGGCTCATCTGGTAGGATAGAGAACAGAACGATGAGCCAGCCCAGCAAGCTAGCAGCTGATGGGCGGGAGCTGCGAGCGCCAAAAAAAGCGTGCCTTTTAAAAAGGCGGGCGGGACGCGGGAAAATGCATTGGAAAGCGGGTGTGTCCCGCCAAAAGCGGGACGTCTGGTCACCTTAGTGTACATCTGACTTTGGGGATATTTCTTCATAACCAAACAAAAGTGTATTTTCTGTGCAGTTCACACCCCTTGCTCACTAGGTCTGGATGTCAAAAAGCAAAGCCCACATTTTGTAATTAATCCCTGCGCCCCGTTTTGACTGGCAGAGTGCTGCAGGAGGCTGAACGCTGTCATGCCCCCTGGCCATACCCACCCACCCATCCACCATTTTCAATTGATGCAGCATTGCAGCATTGCAAATTGAAAACAAATTCCAGTATTACTTCTTGCAGTGCATTTTTTTTATTGTGTAGAGAGTTAGAAACAATATACTTTAAAAAATGGGTTCAATCTGGCAAATTGTAGTATCCTTTTTTTCCAAATGCATTATTTAGGATACATCAATTAAAATACAAAAATAATATACATTTTACCACACACAATATGCTAGCTTCAGATCTTCTGAATCACATCTTAAACTTTTTTTATTACTGACCATATACAATATCAACTTTTCTCCTGCTTATTCTATACATCCTACCTAGACTAGTCTTCTAAAACATGGCATTCCTTTCTCAAACTCCTTGTTCTACATGCAGTTACAAATCAATAACTTTCGTACAAGCAAAGCATATACATTTATGAAAACCAAAGCTGTAAACATAGCAGCTGTGCTTATCATGCATTCCACTCATCTCTTATAATGCATTTTTCACATACAAAGGCAGAATCTGATGGGGCTAATATTAGTTTTAATACCGGTATACTTTGCACTGAAAAATAAGTTTTTGCTGGACTGTGGGCTTGCAATTTCTTCCTCTTAATTAGCTCATGTGATAAGCAAAACAGTAAGTTAATCAGGAAGTCATTGAAGACAACAGCTGACTGAAGTTAGACTGATGAAATTATCTACCAGACTGTCCTTGCGGCATTGACAAACAAATTACAGACAGGAAATCATCTTTGACACACTTAACACAAGAATTTTCAAAACACAACTCTTGACCCATCGCTAGTGGAGAAGGGACAAGAAAAGGAAGGAAAAGGAGAAAAAGATTTCTCACCACATTGCCTTGTTGGCCAGGCAAGCCAAGGTGGAAAGATTATTCCTCACAGATTGATTTTCATAAAGAGATTTAGAGGGAAGAAATGTTTAGCAGTTGCAAAAAGGTTAGAATCGGCTGCAGAGTGGAGAGGGATTAAAGAGTCTCCCCCCCCTTCCCTCCCCTCAGCCTCCAGCTTTTACCTAGAGCTGGTAAATGCAGGTAAAGTAAAGAACAGAAAGAAAAATACTGCTTTCTGTGGGTTATTTTCATAAATCATCAAAACAGGATAATTACGTCATCTTTTTACATTGTCTTACCTTAAACATAAAATTACAATATGCATACATACACAATGTTAGTAAAATTGACACATTCTCTGTCAATTAAAACTTATAGAAACATTCATTTACTCAATAACAACTTAACTTTGAAAGAAAATAATCCTTTTAAGGCTTTTTTTCTTTACTTTTTCTTTTATTACAATTGAAAGTATGTTTGTTTAGTCAAATTAAATTAAACTACTAGTCTCATCCCATATCTTAGTCTACTTTTTAAAAAATAAATCCTGTAGGATTTTGCTTTTTTACTCCTGTCTAAACTAGGCATCCAGAAACCTTCCTAATGGAGAGGTTGGGGAAAAATGTGAAGCCAAAGTTCTCTTTTTCTTGTCCATACCTGACATGTGTGTCCCTATCGGTTTGGGGTGTATGCATACACCCGGGGGACCTCCTAAGTGAGATACACAGCTCCCCTATCTTTACCTGCCATTAAGTTTTCAAACCTTTTGCTTGGGAGGACTGCTATATTTTGAGCAATATGGGCACCTCCTCCCACCTAACTGTTTTTTTTTAATGGAACACCTCACTCAAGAGGATCTTTTTTAGATGTGAGCTTGAGAGCAGAACCCGAATTTATTCAGACTAGATCTGATGGCTAGGTTAGTCTTGAGTCCCTTTGTGGTCGCCATATTTTCAGAATAATAATTTGGGGTTTCAACTCGAGCTGGGGCTGCACAAGAATAAATAAAAATGAGATTCAAACAGGCATGAGGAAAGAAAAAATATTTATTCCTAAAAGCAAACAGTTTGCCTTTAGGGGCAGCTACCAAAAAATGGAGTACAGCAGCAGATTTTTATAGGGGAGCTTTTTAGAATGCAGCCAAAGGACATTGTAACTGGATATGACTCTAGAAGGTGTGGATTACATCCCATGTCAGCTCTGATATGCCGGCCATCCCGGAGTTGCCATTTGGGCCCAACGCTCTCAATATGCAGTTGCCAGCCCAACTGGGAGTTGGGCATGGACATGGTTACTGAACAAACTAATGTTCAGAGGCTATGGCGGCTGGCCTAGCTGGGAGGCTGATATATGCACCTTTGCACTTCCGTGTCACATAGCTGGAGTGGGTGGGGCAGTGAGGAGTAGTTAAAAGGTGGTGGGGAGCACTGGGCAACTAGCCCTAACAAGGGATTCATTGCGGTTTGATTCCTGTGATTGTTAGTTTGTGCCAGAAGTGCAGTAAAAAAGAATTAACAAACCAGGTTTGTGTTTGGAGTTTTTTCTGCCTTTTTGGAACCTGACATCAACACTATGATTTATATTACTTAGTCAATTCACCACCTCCAGTTGGTTTGTCCTCAGGTGTTCAAAATGCCTTCTTTTGGCAGGTCTGTGTCCAGAAATACAGACAAAGACAAAGAGACCAAAGTGAGTAACCAAATATTTTGTCTGTGTGAGAACCTGCAGCAGAAGTGGGGATAGTAAGACAATCCTTCCTATCACAGTTAACTCTTCCTGATTTTTAAAAGACCTTCATGAGAAAATAGCCAGCACCCTTCAGAATTACTGTCTTTGGGAGAGGTTCTGAACTCTATTTAAGTTAATGGGGAAAGGATGCAAAAAGAAGTGTTTCCCTGCACTGACATTACGATTTAAATGGACTGTGCCATTTGTAATCACCAGACTTAAATTTATGTGTTGTTGGTGGGTTCATATACAATGTTTTTTGTGAATATTGTTTAATAGCACAAGTGTTTTTCCATAAGAATACAGAAAAGGAGCAGAAGAAGCAACTGACATTACTGCATGAAAGGGATTTTAACAGAAAAAGATCTCGCCATAAGAGCTGTAAGTCATTCATTTCCCTTCCTGTTTTTGTCCACGTGTTTATATTATATGACTGGTGTTTGCTTCTTGTAATTTCTCCATCTTAGTTGGAAGAGAACAAGCATTTAGCCAGTGAAATTGCTTTCCTTATGAGGGAGAATAAGGAGCTGCAGAAGAAAATGGAAGGCAATCCAGAAAGTGAATATCATTTTAACTTAACTTTTTAATTGTTTTCATTCTAAAAAGAAATGTGATTTATTTTATCTTAAGTTTGACTGTACAAATTCTAGTTCTTTTGTTATTTTTTTGCCAGGAGTTGCTGACAGAGAAGAAAGGGAGTATGAAGTACTGAAAAAGAAATATTTCTGTCTGCAGAAATACAGACATTAAAGAGCCCAACTATTTTGTTTGTGTGAGAATCTGTAGTAGGTGTGGGTATACAGAGGCAATACTTCCTCTGCATCACAGCTGATCCTTCCTATTTAATGGCCAGTCATACATTTCAGTGTTGTTGTTGGGTTAATATGTAATGTCTTTTGTGAATATTAATAGCACAAGTGTCAAGTCCCACCATACCTGGTGGGGGAAAGGGGGAAAATCGAAACCGATTGATTGGAGGTTGGAGGCCAGACAGAGACCGGAAACACAGGCACTGGATGGTGGACTGCTAATGAGAAACGGAATGCTGACGTCAATTGCTAGTGGGTGGAATGGGGCGTGGTCTTGCCTATATATAGAACACGGGGAGGCAGTAACTACCAGTGCTGACTTTGCAACTGTCATTTGTGCCAGGCCTCAAGTTTGAATAAAACGTTACCAACCGTTTCCAGAGCGTGTTTGTTTTCTGAGTTCTTAAGACCTGGTGACTGCACACTTGAGAACAAGTGTTTTTCCATAAAAATACAGAAAAGAAGCAGAGGGAAGAACTGATATTAATGAATGAAAGGGAGCTGGAGGAAGAAGATCTGGCCATAAGAGCTGTAAGTCATTCATTTCCCTTACAATGCTGTTTTAAGCTCTTTTTGTCCACGTATTTATATTATATGACTGATGTTTGCTTCTTGTAATTTCTGCATCTTGGAAGAGAACTACCGTTTATCCAGCAAAATGGCTCTCCTTATAAAGTTGAATAAGGAGCTGGAGAACAGAACAAAACACAATCTAGAAAATGAGTATCATTTTAACTTAATTGTTAATTGTTTTCATTTGAAAAAAAAAAGTGATTTATTTCTTTTTAAGTTTGACTGTAGAAGTTCTAGTTCTTCTATTATCTTTTTGCCAGAGATGCTGACAGAGAGGTCCTAAGGGACCAACAGGAAAAATTCCAGAAAGTCATAAGCAAAATGAAGACTGTAAGTATTATACATGATAATAACAATCTCTTTAAGTGAGATTTTATAATGCATTAAAAGTTGATTTTGAATGTACTTCATCAATTTCTTTTTACAGAAGATCTCAAAAGCGGCAGAGAGAAATAAACAACTGGTTAGGGCTCGGGACCAGCCATTGATGATGTCTATGCTGATCTGGTATCCCTATCCATCAGGGGAGGACCAAGACAGTAAGATTCGTCTTTCCATCTTTGGGAGAGAAATAGACATGTTTAAATTGATGACTCTCTACTTCGTTCTAAAATATTTGTTTCACCTTTTTCAGTCTCTGCCAGAGAAGAGTGCACAAAACCTGATTGCAAACAAAAGGTAAATACAATGTAATTGACTACGAGGTACTAAGGGACCAATATGAAAAGTTCCAGAAAGCTATAAACAGAATGAAGATTATAAATATTGTACATGATAATAAGAAATTAGAACAACCTCTTTAAGCAAGATTTTACAATGCATTAAAAGTTAATTTTGATTGTACTTCATCAATTTCTTTTTACAAAAGGTCTCAAAAGAAGCAGAGAAAAACAAAGAACTGATAAGGGCTCAGGACCAGGCAATTGATGATGTCTGTTCCAATCTTGTATCCCTATCTGTCCGGGAAAGACCAAGACAATAAGATTTGTCCTTCCGTTTCTGGGAAAGAAAGAAATATGTTTCAGTTGTTGACTCTCTACTTCAGGAAATCACAATTGGGAATGTCATCTCTTCATCCTCTGTCACTAAAATTTTAACCTTTCAGCAGCAAGCTGTCTTTTAAATACATCAAATATATTTGTTTAACACTTTTCAGTCTCTGCGAGAAAACAGTCATAAGAAAAACTTGATTGCACACAAAAGGTAAATGATGTTGTTTTTAAGATATTACACATTTTTATTCTGTAGAAAAGTTTTACAACAGTTGACAGTAAAAATAAAATCAATCAGCACAATGTTTATTCTTTTTCAGTATCTAGGTGTCAAGTGCAACCATGTCACTTTGTATCACAATCAAGAAAATGACGATTCCCAACCAGGGATATTTTAATTCCATTGCTTCCAGTGGTTTCAAAAATTGTTCGAACCTACTCTGTGGGTGTGGCCTCCTTTGTGGGAGTGGCTTGCTGCCCATGTGACTGGATGGGAGTGGCTTGCTGCCCATGTGACCGGATATGAAGATGCCGATGACACTTGTCAGAACCCCCTTAAATTACCTCACACAAAGCACTGGCATGCATAAGAATATGATGTAAACTTGTTTTTTAAAAGGCATCTTTGGTTTGCGTTAAAACAACTTCAATATATGCAATGTTCTGATTGCACCACAATCTAGTTTAATAGAAAGAAGGACTAGGGGAGACATGAAAGCAGTGTTCCAATATCTCAGGGGTTGCCACAAACAAGAGGGAGTCAAACTATTCTCCAGGGCACCTGAGGGTAGAACAAGAAGCAATGGGTGGAAACTAATCAAGGAGAGAAGCAACTTAGAACTGAGGAGAAATTTCCTGACAGTTTGAAAGGTTAATCAGTGGAATAGCTTGCCTCCAGAAGTTGTGAAAGCCCCAACTCTGGAAGTGTTTAAGAAGATGTTGGATAGCCATTTATCTGAAACGGTATAGGGTTTCCTGCCTAGGCAGGGGGTTGGACTAGAACACCTCCAAGGTCTCTTCCAACTCTGCTATTGTATTGTATTGTATGGTATTAAAGACCCAGAACGCCACAAATCACTTTCTATCAGACCCTAATCCTAATAAGTCCCTAACCCTAACCAGAATGATCACTTCTGGAAAATGAAGACTACCCCAAGTGGCAGACATATCCTTTGCCTCAGGAACATATTTAAGAGCATCTTACTGAATTGCAGAAAAATATCTAAAATGATATATGTGAACATTTTTAACGAATAACACATTATGATGCAGTCTAATCAAAGGCTGTTTGATTCTAATACAGGTAGCAAATCTTTTTGTTACAGTTTTACAAAGAGTGTCTTATTTTGCAGTTCTTTAGGCAATAACTCTTATCTGTAGGATTGAAAAAGAAGAAAACTTGAGGAGTAGCACAATTTGACTGGAATTGTGTGGCCTATCCTTCATTGTATAAAAGGAGAAATAGCAAGGGATTATCTTCCCTCTTCTGCAATTTTAAATTAGCATTATTTTCTTGTAGATTATACCTATCTTTACCATGAATGATAATCTGCATATTCATCTTAGGCTACTTATGATCAATAAGTGGTCTAAATTATGAAACACCGGTCTTGTCCACTGGAAAATTCTCTTGATCTCATGGAAAAACCCCTTCTATGATGTTCCTATCTCTGCATCCTTCCTCTGGCAGTTGTGATCTGCTCTTGGCCCAGTAAGGTTGACCTTGGCCCCTTAAGACCTTCTCTGTTCCTTCTGTTTATTCCCAGTAGCCCTCACGGTAGACCTCAACTTACAACTCCAATTGACCCCAAAATTTGTGTTATTAAGCGAGACAGTTAAGTGAGCTTGCCCCATTTTATGATTTTTCATGCCACAGTTGTTAAGTGAATCATTGCAATTGTTAAGTTAGTAACATGGTAGTTAAGTGAATCTGGTTTCCCCATTGACTTTGCTTGTCACAAGGTCACAAAAGGTGATCCCAATAAAGGAGAATATTTGTAGCTCAGGGTTGCATTGAGGGGGTCCTCATTTCAACCCTGTGATCACATTACCCCAGAACACTGCAACCATCATAAATATGAACCAGTTGCCAAGCATCTGAATTTTGATCATGTGATAATATGGATGCTGCAATAGTCATTAAGTGTGAAAAATAGTCATGTCACTTTTTTCAGTGTAACAGCCACTAAATGAATGGTTGTAAGTTAAGCTTTGCACATGAACATTTTAAAAGGATTATCATAACTGGTGTAGTTTGCTTAGAATTAACCCATGAGAGTTCTGGTTGCCTAAACCCATTGAAGTGCCCAGCAGTTCAACCTCATTAGAACCTTGATAATGATATAGCTGTTCATCAGCTAGTTATCTTAAGCTGCTTTGTACTACATGCCTTGAGGATGTCAGATTTGCCCTGCCATTTTTTATTTTAATAAAATATTAATGTCTTTTACGCATTCTGATGAAATTTCATATACATATAGGCTTTAGGTAGGCCATATTATAAAGACTAATTACAAGTAATCCTCACTTAGTGACCATTCAAAATTACCATGGATTCACCTCAAAGCTACGCACAACCTGGTCCCAGAGTTCTGATGGCCACCACGCCCCAATCATGAGACCCTATTTTGGATACTTGACAACTGACTGGAATTTACAATTGTTACAGTGTCCCACAATCACATGACAACATTTTTTTGGCTTTTTTTGCCAGTTTCCAGCGTCTACTTCCAGTTTTCAGCAAAAAAAAAAAAAAAACCATTGAAGAAAATGGATTTGCTTAATGACTGCTACAAAAAAGGTCATAAAATCAGGTGTGATCATATGGTAACCCATTTAATTACTACCAAGACATATGACTAATTCTGGGCTCAATTACGGTAGTAGGTTGTGGACTACATGTATATCATAAAGGGAACATCTTCATACTGGACTCCTGATAACTTCATGGATAGATCCATGCCATTTTTCATAGCTTTTTTTCTTTTTTTAGACTTTTATTAAAGTTTATTATAATATAAAATACAAATTTTTAAAAAGATCATAAAAGAATAGAGAAAAGTGAAAGAAAGGAAAGGAGGCAAGGTTAAAAAAAAACCCAATGTCTTCCAACTTTTTTTAGTGCAAGAGAATAGAAAATACAGCTGCAGTCACAACTTTTCGCTTTCCATATTTAGTATTATCCATTTCCATAACACAGTTAATCTAATAATCAAAATCTAAAATCAAAGTTTCTTTTTTTTGTTGTTAAAGCATAAAGTTCAGAAACAGTTTCCAGGTGGAAACAAACTGGATATGATCTTTTGTTTACTGTATATACTCGAGTATAAGCCTAGTTTTTCAGCCCACTTTTTGGGCTGAAAAAAGCCGCCTCGGCTTATACTCGAGTCAGTGAAAAATTTGCCCGAAATGGAGGAGAAAAAGGGGCGGGGCCATGCCGCTGGGTGACACTCGTGAATGGCCCAGTGCCCCTGTGAGTTTCCCCTCCCTCTGTGTCAGTTTGCCGCGCAGCGCGCACCGCACCATCCCCCCTCCTCACGTTCTAATGTAATGCAGGGCTGTCTTACGATTCCCCTTCCTCCCCCTCCTGCCGCTCTGCAACGATGTCCCACCTCCTCCTTGTTATGGCAAGCAGCCACATAGCGATGTCCCACCTCCTCTGGTACAGTGATCCAATGATAGGAATCACTGTGCCGTGTGTCATAGGAGGCGGGACATCGCTCCCGCGGCTGCACGGGACATCATCATCACAGCGGGACATCAGCATCATGAGGTGAGTGAAGTATTTCATTGAATACACCGCTAGTTTACTGTTTTTCTTTGAAATAAATATTCAAAAACATTATTGGTATCTATTTTTATTTTTGAAATTTACCGGTAGCTGCTGCATTTCCCACCCTAGGCTTATACTCGAGTCAATAACTTTTCCAGTTTTTTGTGGTAAAATTAGGTGCCTCGGCTTATATTCGGGTCGGCCTATACTCGAGTATATACGGTAAATAAAGCAGTTAATTTAGCCACTTCTGCCAACTCTTACCACTTTTTTATAATCCATTCTTCCATTGTGGGAATTGACATGTCTTTTCATTTTTGCACAGGTAGGATTCTCTCAGTGGTCAATATATAACAACAAACTTCCTTTTTCCCAGGTTTTTTATCTAATAATCCTAAGAGAAAAACGTCTCAATTTTATATTTAAAATTCTGAATCCTTCTTCTTTCTTATGTGTTTTCCAAGCCTGTTTTCTTCCCTGCACTCTCTGAGCATCAAGAGGAAATGGAAAAATAAGTATCCACAGAAACATTAGAGAAGTAAAATTTGCCATGCATTTGCTATATTAAGCTTTCATTCATAGATTTGTGGGCCACAATGTCCAGATCATAGAAGAAATTCCAATATAAAGCAGTAGCCCGGAGAGCTCTGTGTTATCTGTTTCTTGACATGGGTGACCTTGAAAGGCTGATACAAATAGACATTCAGCTGTTCCTTTAATATTCATTTAATATACTCATATAATTAAACTGCTGTCATACCCAATAGTACCTTACTGCTCTTTGAACACATGGTAATTATTTTTCACTACATCATGCTTGCTTCAAAATCTGAGGGCTTTTTTCACCTTGCCAAAAAAAATGGAAGCATGCCAAGTGAATATTAAATTTATAAAAACATATTTTCGTGCAATTGGATTACAGTTCTATGATCACGTATTGTTTTTGATAATAAAAGAGTCTTTCTTCTGGACCTGATGTTCCAGGCACACAGAAGAAAACAGTCAGGTGAGGTTAGCAACTTAAATATTACTTTCACTGGAATGATGAAATGGTTAGATCTTTTTCTCTTCCGTTTTACATCTCAGCTTTTTAACACAAACACATGCTAACATTACTGCATCAAAGGACTAGAGACATGTTTCAGCCTATCCATATTTTTAGTTATATTAACTTTTTAAACCTCAGGCAAGAACATTCACCATTTTCAACTCTGGGAGACTTGGCTTCTTCAGTTGTTTTCCAAAAATGTTTGTGAGATAAACCTTCTTCATAAACAAACCCTTAACGTATTCCATAAAAGGTTTGAAACAAATCATCAACATTTTTTTTCTTTGTGCAATATTTTTTTTTTCTCCTGGAAAGTTTATACTTAGTTGATAATCTACTTTCAGTACAATGTCATTTGTTTTTCACACCTTCACAATTATTTTATTAAACATATTGAGCTATCCATGAACAAATTATGACTTGTGTTTCAAAATATATTTGATAATTGACAGCCATTATTGTGATTTAAAATAGTTCTTAGTCCTTCAAATACATAATGGATCCTTTCGACTGAAAGAGGTGAGAGAAATTTCATATTGCCTTGTTGCAACCCACCTTATATGCTGAACTGCAATGTCACAAAACTTCAATATGAATAATATATGTGGAAATATAAATTTTCACACCAAGAGCTTCAGTATCAAATGGTAAAATGGCAAATGCATTTTGAATGTTGTTCTGTCCTACAATATGTGCAGGACAGAATAGCATTCAAAATACAATATGTGCAGCACAATTAATTACTATCATATTCCTTCTGGTTTTCTATTTGCATTCCTTTTCTTCACATCTCAAGAATTGTATTATAATCATCAAAACAAAAATCTAACTTTCACACAATGGTCATGCTTTTTGAGAATACAGAAGTGATTTATCATTATTTTGGAGATTCCCCTAGAAAGCCACTAAGTCAATGTTTTAACATTTATGTCTGTCTGGTCTAAACAAAGGCACCCAGCCACAGACACAATTCTACGCCCTTTTTGTTTTAAGCATCAATTATTAAGCAAGTTTAGATTTGCTCAACATTTCAAGTCTTTCAGAACATATACTGCAGTGGTAGGTTCCATGTGGTATGGCCCAGTACCGGTAGTAGCTGGGAGAAGTGGCCACCATATCGGTACAGTGGCTTGTTTGGCCCACCCGCCTGCCCACGTTCCATGGCTGTTTAATAACGCGACCGGCCCATTGCGCATGTGTGCACAAGCATGCAGCTCCTGCACGACCTCCACTGGCCAGATAGGTGTCGCAGGGCAATGGCATGGCCCTGTGTGCAGTGTACCGGCTGCGCCAGGGTCCAGAACGCACCACTGATATGCAGGTAGGTGCAATTCCAAAATACTAACATCACATTTTGCTTAAGCAATTTAGGTGCAAAATATTTTGCTATCACTGGTCCCTTAACTGCACACCCTCCCTACTTTTGAATGCCTGCTAGAAGGGGCTGTTTCCTTATGGTACAAATACACAACTTGGGGGTATTTTGTTGCAAGCCATCTGCATGGAGAAGACATCTGACCTAACTTATATTTCCTTCCTACTTCTTTCAATTTTGATTTTTCCGAAAGCAGAGAGGAGGAACCAAATAAGATGAGGAAAAGGACTTCTTTTGAGCAGTTGCAGAGTAACATAGAGCTTTTAACTCTGGCAAGGAGTCACCTCCAAATTCTCTGCATGATAGGAATATGGGGACCTGGTTCCCAGATCAGGTATGTAGTTTTCCATATGTGTGATACTGCTTACAAATTCAGCTTGAATCCAGAAAACAACCACTCTCACCCTCAGCCCAGTTATTTAGGCCTAAAGTTAGCCCATAAGTCTTGGGAAGGGAGGCTCAGCCTCATTAACCAGTCTCTGCAGACATTTTAAAGTTAATATTGTAAACTTTATTAAATGTGCATTTTTGTATTTTTAGATTTTTTTAGATTTTAATAGCATTTATAGGCCGCCCTTTTCCCTGAGGGGACTCAGGGCGGCTTACAATAACAAGGAAGGGGAGTGAAGACAAAACATAAAAAGAAATGTGCAATAACTGAAAAATACTAAAAACACAACATTCTCTCAGCATTCGGGAGGGGCGGAAGAGTTTATCCCCAGGCCTGACGGGCTAGCCAGATCTTGAGGGCTGTACGGAAGGCCTGGACTGTGGTCAGGGTACGAATCTCCACGGGGAGATTGTTCCATAGCGTCGGAGCAGCAACTGAGAAGGCTCTCCTCCGGGTAGTCGCCAGTCGGCACTGACTGGCGGATGGAATACGGAGGAGGCCCGCTCTATGCGATCTGATGGGACGCAGGGAGGTTATTGGCAGAAGGCGGTCTCTCAAATAGTCAGATCCACTACCATGGAGCGCTTTATGGGTGGTAAGTAAGACCTTGAATTGCACCCGGAGATCCACAGGCAGCCAGCGCAGCTCGCGGAGGATAGGTGTTATGTGGGCGAACCGAGGTGCGCCCACAATCACTCGCGCGGCCGCGTTCTGTACTAGCTGAAGTCTCCGGGTGCTCTTCAAGGGCAGCCCCATGTAGAGCACGTTGCAGTATTCCAGCTTAGAGATCACAAGGGCTCGAGTGACTGTCGTGAGAGCCTCCCGATTCAGGTAGGGCCGCAACTGGCGCACCAGGCGAACCTGGGCAAATGCCCCCCTGGTCACAGCCGATAGATGGTGATCAAAACTCAGCTGTGGATCCAGGAGGACTCCCAAGTTGCCATTGTATTAATGGTTTAATACAATGGTTTAATGGTTATCCTCTTTAACAGTTGAATAATGAATGTAATAAAATCAGCCTTTATGGTACAAACTGAAAATAAAACTGATGCAGAGATAAATAGCAATTACTACTTTGAACTGTTAACCAATTTCGTTGTATTTAAGTACAATGACAATAAAGATTATACTTATAACATCACTTCAGCCAGACAGCTCCCTATTTTGGGAAATACTTTGAAAATGCACCAGAGATGGTCTGTCTTTCATAAATAATTGAGTCAATTAAAGGTCTTCATTTAGGATTTCTAACTCTTGTTTACAAATGTTGGGAGAACATGTTCAAATTTTGCAGAGGGGACACATGCATCAAACAATAAATGTTCAATAGTAAAACTATACTATCCTTCTGAAATTCTACCTTAAACCCAATTGAAATCTTACCCTTCTCCTTGCCTCCCAACCATAAAATTGACTTTATATTAAAACTGTAATATATAAAATATAATATCAAACATTGAATTAAAAACTCCTGACTATTCCTCTCCAAAAGAAATAAAAATCCCATCCTATCCCTCAAACCATCTTCGCCGATTTTACATTAAATATATCTCCTGATTCAATGGTTCTCTCCGCCTTAAAGTCAAACAGGTAAGAGACCAGTCCTGTTAAAATCCCTTCTGTACTACCGGTATATTCCAGCTCAGCGACATAAAAAAACAGATCCCACCAGTTTGAGTTCAGCCGCCGTAAAGCAGTTTGAGCAGACGAATGTTGCAATCAAGAGGCGGAGCTGCAGTCTCTGGATAATAGCTGCCAATCACAATCACGCCCCAAAAAAACTTCAAATAGTTTCTTCAGCCGAGCCAACCGGACCGTACCATTTAACCGGGGTGGGTGGTGGGTGGTGGGTGGGAAGGATGACAGGGAGAAGGGCCACCTCAACCTACCCCCTCCTATTCTCAGCGGCAGAGTCTTGCTGTAGCAGTGGAGCCATTTTTTATGTTCGATATTCGTGCTGCTTCGTCTTGCTGGGAAATCCTTGAGATCCAACAGACAGCATACACGACAGGGCTAATGTATATTGCAGTCCAAAATATGTTGCATTTTGCTACGACACACGGAAAAAAAATGCTGCAATAGCATTTTTGGATTATTATGTGAAGAAGGTGCAACTAAGCACCGACAACTTCCACTTTATTTGCCTCGAAATAAATGGCGGGAAAAAGCAATTCTGCCCATTGGTGGCATTCCGAGCAGGCCTGAATTGCGGCCCTCCTTCTCCCAGTGGCTTCACCTCTCATTACTGTGGGACCCTGAGAGGCTGCCACAAAGAAGAGGACGGGTCAATTTATTTTCCAAAGCACCAGAGGGCAGGCCAAGAATGGATGAAAGAAGCAACCTAGAATTAAGGAGAAATTTCCTAACAGGACAGTTTAACCAGCGAAACGATTTGACTTGAGAAGTTGTGGGTGCTTCATCACTGGAAGTTTTTAAGAAGAGACATTTGTCTGAAATGGTGAAGTAGGATCTCCAGCTTGAGCAGGAGGCTGCACTAGAACCACCTCCAAGGTCCCTTCCAGTCCTATCCTGACTGAGTTTAGAAGAAGCTGCCCAAAGGAAGCGGAGCCAAGCAGTTGAAAGGTCGCCGAGAGCTTCGATTTGCGCAGAGAAGGAGGCGCCGGTCCTGCGTCAGCCGGGGCAAGGCGGGACTTGTGACACTCCCTCGGCCCGTCCTACTGGCCAAGGCGCGAGAAAGTCTGCGTTACCGGCAGTATCGGACGGGGACTCCCGTAGGCTGCAGTGCCCCCCCCCCCCCGCCAAAAAAAGGACCGGGGCCTTGTGAAGCGCAGAAAAAAAGCCTGCACTGGAATCCAGGCTCCACCAGCCGTGCCGAAGAGAAGTGAACGGAATGAGCCTTCGGCGGGAGCCCAGCCGGGCACATAGGCGCGAGTCAAGAGGGATGGCCCGCCGCAGCACGGCTCTGCACCTCGTGGCAGGCGGGTGAGTAAGCTTACGGGCGTCTGAGCACCACCCGTCGCGGGGCTCCGAAGCGCGCCCTCTTGGCCCAGCGGCATTTGCTGCAGCGCGGATTGCTGGGCTGGCAAGAGCAGCGTGTTGGGGCGAGGCCAAAGCACGTGTTTGCCAGTTAGGTGACCCCTCGCAGTCCCGGGCATCTCTTAATAACCATGGCGGGGGTTCTGTACACCCCTGTTAAATATTGCTAAAAATTGGCCTTTTGCTGTGTGCCGCTGTTAACCAATGACGTATAATTTTTAGTAAGGTCGAGAAAGTTGCAGGAACTTTCGCTAGAGGTCTCTTTCCTTGGACAGTGTGCAAGTAGTTGCTTTCTTATCTGCGTTGCTGCTCAGCTTTCGTTATAACCGAGTGAGGATTTGTTGCACACCAGCTGAGATGAGTGTTAAAATGAGCCGGCCGCGACTCTGAAAGACTCCCAGAAATTTCGTTCTCCCTTACTCAACTGGCAGAGTCAGGATGAATGCTACTGGTAGGAAATCTTACATAATTTTTTTTTTTTTAGCCAGAGGTATCCTTCTTCAATCTGCCCTCCTAGCCGCGTTTGGAGAAGGAGACCCGGATATATTGTTAAACACGTGGGCAGCTTTTCAAGTACCCACCTCTTCTCCACTACTATTGAAATCAAAAGATAAATTTATTTTGCCCAACTTAGAGAAGGTTTAAAACTACACCAGTGATGTGGGTGTGATTAAGGTCCAGATGCGATTGGCTATGAAGTCAGTGTACACCTCCCCTATGCCTTCCTGTGACTCTCCCGCCTTAACCTATTCTTTGCCAATGGCCTGTTCGATTAGCTTCCTGACAGCAGTCATTTGTAGTTCTGGCTGTTCTTTAGAACGGTTGTGTTTTTATTTAGAGATTTAGAAGTGCTGGGAATTGTCCTGAAGCTCAAGAAAAGCTCAACTAGAGCACATGAATGCTCCAAAATGCTAATGTCTTCCAAGGCACACAGGAACAGAAACAGAAACAAGAAAGAAGGATGGGTCTCAGGTCAATGCAGCTGCTTGGAGGAGAAAGCTTTGAATTATTTCCTTTTGTTTTGCAGCATTGCTTAGACAATAAACAATGAAAAGTAAGTTGTGAATGCTGTAAATATACTGAAAAAGTAGATGCATATTTGGAGAAATGTTAAAAATAAATATGGGGTGGTTTGTTGTTGGAGAAGCTATCTGACATGCTTAATATACACATGTGTAGAAATTGCTTCTATGCCTGAAGATTAGAAAAATGCCATTATTGTTCCCCCTTGACCAATGTTTTTCAACTTAAAACAACTTTAAGTTTGTGGAATCTATTCCCAGAATTCTGGGAGTTGAAGCTGCCACATGGCTTAGTAGAGGAATAGTAATTGCCATTTTTGGCAACATGAGTTCCCAGTATGACTGCTGGAAAGTTTGTAGCAATGAATCATGCTGTTCTAGTTTTCAAGACACTGTCCCAATCTTCTCTTCTGACCCACAATATTTCTCAGGGGTCGGTGTTTAATTTTCCCAAGGGGCCACATGAGAAACGGGGGCTGTTATGAAGGGCTGCCACCACTGATGTTCCGCTGGCCCCACCCACCAACGATATCTGCTCCCACCTCCACAGGCCAAATGTAGCCCATGGTCTGCCGAGGTCTAATATTTCTGCTGTTTGGGGGGCAAAATCCCATGAGGACTGACAAGATTTGATCTCCAAAGATAAGCTACCAAGTTTTATCAGTGAAAACCAAACATAAGCAGAGGGAACTCCTTGATAGCTTATTCATTTGAGCAGAGGAAAGAGGAGGTGTGGATAAGAAGAACCCCTAATAACAGTATTTCAGTATTTTCCAGCAAAGAATCCTCTAAATACAAATAATATTTTTCTGCTATAGAAATTACTCTGTCTAGTACCGTAGAAACTGTTACCATGGTGCCTATACTCATGCGCTACTGTTTCTATTCTCTTTCCAAATAAAAATAATATTGGCCTGCATGACTGGTTTCTTAGTCTGATCTACCTTGAAAAGCCTTGACATGCCTTACAATTGGAGTTCCTTTTACACACATATCAAACTATTTCTTGTATGCCAGTTCTGCAGCCACATTTACTTTACATTTGGGCTGCACAAATCCTGACAATAGCTAAGTGATATCGAAGAGACATAGAAAACCCATAATCTTTGCAGTCATCTAGGTTCAAAGGAAAATGATCCTTTGGAAAAATATTGGGGAAGTTGGATGGAGCTTTTCATAGCCAAACACGTCTTAATTACTGTAATGACAGCATTTCCTGTGGCTGATGACATTGGGCAGGACTTGAACTACTATCATTTTCCTTTGTGTCGTGCAATTCAGGTAGTCCTTGACTTACAACCACAAGTGGGATGGAAATTTTGTCACTAAGTGAGGTGGTTGTCAGTGAGTAACATCCGATTTTGATATTTTTTGCTGTAGTCATTAAAAGAATCCTGTGGTCATTAAGCAAAACCAGTTTCCCCCATTGACTTGGTCAGAAACAAGATGAGAAGGTTGCAAGCAGTGATTACGTGACCACAGGACCATGCAACCAGTGTAAATATATGTTGGTTACCAAGTGCCTGAAATGCTGCAATGGTCATAAGTGCAAGGATCTTTTTTGAGTACTATTGTAACTTCAAACAGTCGCTAAATAAGTTATTGCAAGTCAGCAACTACCCATAGAGCTCTACTGTGAATGCATATTAAGAGCATATTGCAGGGGGAGAATGGTTTATGCTGAAATGATTTTCTACAGGCTCTGGAGAGGGAAGCATGGCAAAGAGATTGTGTGAACGAGTCTATATCTCTACTAGTAGTTGACTATACTTTTATTGAAAAGCTTCCCAGGTATCTTGCTACTCTCTGTGCTTTGCACTGGCTGGTATCTGAAAAAAAACACTTCAGTGCTGCATAATTAATTATAATTTCTCAATATAACTTCCCATTATACTGAGGAAAAGAACAAAAAATGCTCTGAAACTGTATAGAATAATAAAGGTATTAAGGTGCTGCAGAATTCCTTCCCTGGTAGTATTTAATCCGATGCTATTGTAGATTCCATAGTAGCAGATTTCTGCACTAGATAGGGTGGGACTAGATAAACTTTAAGGTCTCTTCCAACCCTTACTTTATATGATTTCTTGATTATTTGTTGTAGTAAATTAACATACAATAGCCGCTCCTCTAGGTAGGGCTTGGCACTGAATTGTTCATATTATGCTGCTACCCTGGTCAAGATTAATTTAGGTGCCTGTGACCAATTTACATTACAGATAGTCCTCAACCTATGACCACAATTGAGCCTAAAATTTCTGTTGCTAAGTGAGACATTTGTTAAGTGAATCATTGCAGTTGCTAAATTAGTAACACAGTTGTTAAGTGAATTAGCTTCCCCGTTGACTGCTTGTCAGGTTTGCAAAAGATGGTCACATGATCCCAAGGGACTGCAATCGTCATAAAAACAAGTCAGTTGACACGTGTCTGAATTTTGATCATGTGACCATGGCAACTGTCATAAAAGTGAGAAACGATCACTACTTTCAGTGCTGTTGTAACTTTGAATGGTCACTAAATGAACTGTTGTAAGTTGAGGAGTACCTGTATTACAAATGTTTAAAAGGTTTTCCCAGGATGGTTTTTTTTCCTCTCCATTCTCCTCTTTTCACAGGATCTCAAGTTGATTTTTGTGTTATCTGGTTTAGAGCGACCTTTTGGACTTGACACAATCTGTGTCCAAACTGCGTCCTTGTGCAATATGCATTGTTGATGACCCTGGAAGTCAGTCCGCAGTTTTTTTGTCTTACGGTGCTATATTAAAAAGAAAAAAGCCTGTTGGCACAATTTCTGGTTTCCTACGTTAATTAAAACACAGATTAGGATTTTGTTCAACCAAAAATAATGGAATGGGTTACATTTTTCCCCTTTTTTCACATGTTTCTTGTTACATATATACAGATGTGCACAATACCAAATGCATGGAAATGCATGTTTTCAGATGATACATTAGAAAAAGAATATAATTTGCCATCTCATGACTGCAGGCTTTCTCATTTTATGAGGGACATGCTTTCTCTCTTGCCTTTTCCCTCCTTCAGTGAGATTTTTCCCTTTTCCCTTCTTGGAAATTACACCCTCATCTCACCTACATGCATTCTGCCCCTCCTGAAAAGGCTTTGCTTAGATTCGATATCCTTCAGTCCAATAGCCTATTTTACCTCTTTGACCACATCAGTGTTGTTACTTTTGGTTCCATGATTAGACTTGTTTCTTGCTCACTAAGGGAATGGTGAGAAAATGTGTAGCCAAGATGATATTCCATGTACTGTATATACTCGAGTATAAGCCTAGTTTTTCAGCCCACTTTTTGGGCTGAAAAAAGCCGCCTCGGCTTATACTCGAGTCAGTGAAAAATTTGCCCGAAATGGAGGAGAAAAAGGGGTGGGGCCATGCCGCTGGGTGACACTCGTGAATGGCCCAGTGCCCCTGTGAGTTTCCCCTCCCTCTGTGTCAGTTTGCCGCGCAGCGCGCACCGCACCATCCCCCCTCCTCACGTTCTAATGTAATGCAGGGCTGTCTTACGATTCCCCTTCCTCCCCCTCCTGCCGCTCTGCAACGATGTCCCACCTCCTCCTTGTTATGGCAAGCAGCCACATAGCGATGTCCCACCTCCTCTGGTACAGTGATCCAATGATAGGAATCACTGTGCCATGTGTCATAGGAGGCGGGACATCGCTCCCGCGGCTGCACGGGACATCATCATCACAGCGGGACATCAGCATCATGAGGTGAGTGAAGTATTTCATTGAATACACCGCTAGTTTACTGTTTTTCTTTGAAATAAATATTCAAAAACATTATTGGTATCTATTTTTATTTTTGAAATTTACCGGTAGCTGCTGCATTTCCCACCCTAGGCTTATACTCGAGTCAATAACTTTTCCAGTTTTTTGTGGTAAAATTAGGTGCCTCGGCTTATATTCGGGTCGGCCTATACTCGAGTATATACGGTAACTACATTCTCATACCGTTTCCTTTTCTCTCTGGAGCCAGCTTGCAGAGGCCAGCTTAATGGAGGCTGCTCCTTTAACTGCTGTTCCTTCTTCCTGACATACTGCTAGTATGGAGGCAGATGACTACAGAGGGGAAGATTATAGAGTCAGCAAGAGTACCCATACTGCCAGAGATATTAGAATTAGCAAGTTTTGTCTTAGAGTGTTAAGGAAATATCCAGCAATTATAGAAGCCCAAATTACTTGTATTTGTATTTATTAGTTGTCAGACATGTACAAGATAACAGGTATAAATATAAACATGGACATGAATGAAAGAAATGAATACAAATAAATGGGGACAGTAGGACAGGGACCATAGGTACGCTGGTGCGCTTATGCACGCCCCATTTAAGGACCTCTTAGGAGTGGGGTGAGGTCCACGGTAGACAATTAAGATTGAAGCTGTGAGGGTTAGAAGGTGTAACAACGGAGTCAGGTAGAGCATTCCAGGCGTTGACCACTCTATTGCTGAAGTCATATTTTCTGCAATATAGTTTGGAATGGTTTACTTTGAGTTTGTATCGATTGTTTGCTCATGTATTATTGAAGTTATAGTGACGTAGAAAAAGAGTTGTTCAAACAGGCACCAAAAAGTAATTTCTAAATCTTATTTTTTTATAAACACAAGCAGATGAATAAACCTATCCAATTGCCAGTCAGCAGGGCCTTTTCTTAGCAAATCACAAGATGAAGTTGAGTGTTATGATAAAGAAGCTGGACTAGAAACTGAGATTGTGAATTCTAGTTTTACTTTGGGCATGAAACACAGCTGGGTGATTTTGGGCCAGTCTCTCTCTTTAGGCCAACCTACATCACAGAGTTGTTAATTGTTATGCAAAAAATAAGAGGGAAAAGCATTCTGTATACTATATTGAATTGTACAAGATAAAGTTGGGATATAAATATTTATACATATATAGGATAGCAAAAGCTGCATTATGGCGTGAACATAATCAATTCCATAGTACATAGGGCCAAAGATTGGACAGAAAGATTATTTATTGGGCTAATACTGATTATTTACTGGGGTAAAGAACAGTTGCCAAAGTGCACAGTAGCAGAAATCCTGCGAGCTGTGGCAAGACATGCAGGCAGCAAAATAAAGCTTGTTGAGCAATTTCTAGAAGCAAAGTTCAGGAGTTTGGGGCTTCTTCCCCCCCCCTCTCCCCAACTGGCATCTGCTTGGAATCACAGAGCCAAGACGTCAGCATGTTAATCAACTGCAAATCTGGAAGCTGACGCACATTAATATGGCAGAGCAGCCCATGGAGAAAATAAATATATCGGAGAGAGATGAAAATGGCGAGGGCTACTGTGTCAGTCCTGGTGGACATAATCGCATGCATTCCTACTTTCCCAATCAGTTTTCTTTTGATTATCATTCTTGACTAAAAATGTCTGATCTCTTCTGGTCTGATCTCGTCCACGAATAAGATCCTTTAAATATAGATGCATTAATTGAGCTTGCAGTCAGAATAAAATGAGGGAATCTTGATGCTTTTTCTTACCTTCATCTCAAATTATCTTTGCTAAAAGATATTTATTGTTCTTTTGGTTAATATACCAAACAACGAATGACTAAATTTTCTACTGGACATAACAGACAATACATATATTTTTGTCCCTAAATATATGCTCAATCAAAAGTCCCAACCGATTTTGACAATTTGGGGGTGGATATAATACAGCATTACACTAAAGACTGTCTCTCACCTTTGATTGGTGAAACGTGTTGATTGTGCATGTCTTTTCTGTACTACAGATTAGGTGGAACAGCAGGAGCCATTCTGACTTGCCCATTGGAAGTAGTGAAGACCCGCCTGCAGTCCTCCACCTTGGCTCCAAGACCTGTTTGCTTAACTGCAGTACAGTTGCAAGGAGTGAATGGAACATTTGTCCGCCCAGGGCTCCCCAGGATCGGCTTTATTGAGCTACTAAGGTGAACAATGTGGGAGAACAGATCTGTGTTAACTCTCCTCTACCTTGAAAGATAGGATGGAAAGTAATGTGCTCATTTACGTCTTTCTAAACAGAGTCATTCTAGAGAAGGAAGGTGTTCGCTCCCTGTTTCGAGGTCTGGGACCTAATCTTATTGGAGTTGCTCCTTCCAGGTAAGATGGTTTGATGGAACAGGTAGTTATCTCTAATGATCCAAGCATAACTTTACAGAGCTTATCATTGTAAGTGCCTATATGTTATCAGAGAGTTCAGGTTCTTTTGACACATGGCATCAGTGGACTTTTTAAAAAAGCTCATGGCCTTTGTATTTTTTCTTGGTTTGTCATCCAAATTCAACCTTGCTTGGTTTTTAAGATGCAATTTCCTCTTTCTATTTACAGGGCCATTTATTTTGCTGCATATTCGGGAGCTAAGGAGAGACTCAACACAGTGCTTATGCCAGAGTCCAAGAAAGTTCACATGATTTCAGCAGCCTGTGCAGGTAAATTAATACCCCATGCATACAAATATGGGTTGACATTAATCATTAAATGGCTTAAGCTTAATGAATGATCGGTATATACATCAGTATACATCCGCCTTTCTCCACCTTTTTACCCGTGGGGACACTTTGAAATAATGTTCAGGTCTTAAGGAATTTTATAATCAGTGTTTTATGTTGTTCCCTTTGACCTCCCTTCATCTGCTTCCTGCAGGTATCACATCCGCCACTTTGACCAATCCTATCTGGTTAGTGAAGACTAGGATGCAATTGGAGCGCAGGTAAGGGCAGTGGGAAATGCACCTGTCTAGGATCCCATTTGAGTCACGTGCATTGCCTAGATCATTTCCAGACAACATAGAAAACTAGCTTTTAAAACAGCTAACTGCAAATGTAAAAAGGGAGATTTGTGAACTGTTAAGACTAATCAGAGTACAAATACAGGCAGTTATTGATGTACAACTACAATTGAGCCCAAAATTCCTGTTGCTAGGTGAGAAAGTTGTTAAGTGAATTTTGCCCCATTTTACAACCTTTCTTGCCACAGTGAAGTGACTCACTGCAGTGCTTAAGTTAGTAACACAGTTGTTTAATGAATCTGGCTTCCTCATTGACTTTGTGGGAAAGTCGCAAAAGGGGATCATGTGACACAGACCTGCAACTGTCATAAATATTGCATTAGTTGCCAAGTGTCCAAATTTTGATAACCTGACCATGCTGCAGCAGTGAAAAACTCAAGATCTTTTTTCAGTGCTGTTGTAACTTTGAATGGTCACTAAATGAATTGTTTTAAATTGAGGACTACTTGTAGACTATCCTGCTCTTAAGCACAACATTCAGAATCCTGGGAACTCCAGCCGTTTCTTTTATTATTTTCCTTAGAGTTACAAATAAATGCTTGAATGTCGGGGGCATTTCAGATGCTCAATATGCATAATATTTCCCATGGTTAAAATTTCAGTTCTTACAGAGTTGGCTCTCACACTCCCCCCACCCCCCTGGCATTATGTAAAATAGTAAAAACTGGTGTAGAAATTACACCAGTTTGGTATAGTAGCTAAGGTGCTGGCCTAGAAGCCAGAAGACTGTGGGTTAAAGTCCTACCATAGCCATGAAAGCCAGCTAGGTGGCTTTGGGCCACTCACTCACTCTCTCAACCCAACTCATCTCACAGGGTTGTTGTGGAGAAAATAGGAGGAGTAAGGAGTATTATGTATGTTCATAGCCTTGAGTTATTTATAAAAATAATTCAGTTGGGATAGGAATCTAAGTAAATAAAGAAAATCCTCCAAACAGGTTATTTTTTTTAATAGCTTGATTTGTCTGATTTAAACTGGTTGCAGAATGTAGGTGTTTGAATTCAAGTTTTACCTGCAGCATTAGATGCCCATTTTTAGTATTGAAAAAGCATAGCCAGAGACATTGACAATACGAAGCAAAATCTTTCTTTCCTTCCTTCCTTTAGTGGCAGAAACGAGAGGTGCACCAGTGCCCTTCAATGTGCCATGCGAGTTTACTACAGAGAAGGTCTGCGTGGCTTTTACCGCGGGGTTACTGCCTCCTATGCTGGTGTCACCGAAACAGTGATCCACTTTGTGCTTTACGAGGCTTTGAAGCAGCGACTCAGGGAACATCAGCTACTCTTGACTCCATCAGTTGTCTTATCACCCAGTGGCCAAGACTTCTGTGGGCTGATGGCAGCAGCGGCTGTCTCCAAAACATGTGCTTCGTGCATTGCCTATCCACATGGTGAGTTGCTCTGAGCTCCATGCTCTCCTTTGACTCCATCTGACTATAATGAGAGCTTTCTGTCATCCTTACACTCATTTTCTGTTTTATTTTCCATAGAGGTTGTTCGAACCCGGCTACGTGAGGAGGGATGTCGTTATCGCTCCTTTGTGCAAACTCTCCAGCTTGTGGCCAGAGAAGAAGGCCCCTTAGCTCTTTATCGTGGACTTTCAGCTCATCTTCTTCGTCAGATCCCCAATGCTGCAATCATTATGGTTACCTATGAGCTGATTATTCACTTGGCAACCAAAATGTGATGCCTTTCTATTCTTGCCAGGTGGCTTAAGCTGTTAAAGGCTTTGAAGGGTATGATGGTTGAAGGGGTAGACTTCCCCATTACAACACATAAACCCCGTAAGAAAAGCCTAAAAAGTTAGGATCCTTCTGTAATGGGTGGTTCTGAAGGCTCGATCGGTGAAAGATATGTTTGGCTGCTCTTGACCTTTATCGGACATTTAAAGGCATGGACAAAAGAGCACATACAGATCACAAACTGGGACAGGTGTGGAATTTACTATGCAGAAATTGATCGAAGAAAACATCTCTGGTGAATGTTTCTAAGGTCTCACAGGCTAGGTGATCAATAGGCCCATCATGCAGTTTAGTGCACTGAAAGTGTTATACTGTACTCCTCATAGGGCTGGAACTAATCTCGTCAACTGAGTGGGGAAATAGTTTTTAAGAAAAGGAGTACAAAGAAGACTGGACATTTTATTGGAAGGAGATTAGTAATTTGGGTCTCAAAATTGAACTCTCCATCAGTATCGGCCAGTGACAAGACTTTTACAGATACAGCAATGTTTCTGTTTTGAGCCTACCAGAATAGCAAGTTGCTTATCCTCTAGGCAGGAGTCGCCAACCCCTGGGCTGCAGCCCACTACCAGGACGTGGCCCATCCAGAACCGGGCCGTGCAAGCAGCAGGTGAGTGTGCGCACACGAAATGCCATTTTGCATGAGTGGTGGACTCTCCCTCATGCACAAAGCAACATTTGCTCCAGCGGCATGTGCGTGTGCCTGCCACTCATGCATATGGTGTTTCATGCATTCTCACCCGCTTACAGCTCAGAACCATCCCCTCCCTCACTACCAGTCTGCCAAGGTGGAAAGGTTGAGGACTGCTGCTCTAAAAGTTGGTGGGGTACCTGTGCCCTCCCGCTTCATGTTTTTCTCCTTGTTCATAGGAAACATAGTGACATTAAGGACTGTAAAATAAGTTCCTTTGAGATATTGCTGTTCATGGATTATCTTTGTGTTTATCTTCTCAGGTTTTGTTTACATTTCTTGATTTGTAGATTTTAACCTCCCTAACAGGAGGGTAAAAAAAAAAGAAATCAAGTGGGGAAGAAATATGTTGGCAGCTATTCAGAATTCTCCATGTGGGAGAGAGTTGTACAATGTCAGTGAAGAGAATATTCTGAAATCGGACTCCAGCACACCCTCCAGTTGAAAACTTGTGCTTTGATTTCTGTCTGTATGAGGTTTTTAAAAATGCAAAAAAAAGTTATGAATAAAACTGCAGTTTTGAGAGTTTTGTTCATACGCACTGTGACATATTTTAAGAAATGAAACCAGTCTTTAAGATAGATTGGATTTTTTATCCTACCACAATTTTGAACCTTTTACTATTTTATCATATTTTAATATAAAAGAAAAACGAAAGAGAGTGACCTCCCCTGCGACTATTTCAGGTGGCATCCACAAAAGGAACCTCTGGCCTAGGAATTTCCACTTGTGAAAAATTAAAAGAATCTTTGGAACTTTTGTTCCAAATGGCCCAGGTCCAGGAAAACTCACCCACAGACTCAATGGATCTGCTGCCAGCAAGGTAGGATTACCTGGGCCAGGTTCATTGGTCAAGTTAGCTTGGAGTCTCATCTTTGGGTGCCAAATTATTGGAGGAAGTGTCCATCTGGGTTCAGTTCCAAGTGGGGAGAAAAACACTGGAAACATGGATTTGGAAAAATTGTTTAGTGATGGGCAGCACCACATGGTTTGGGGTCCTGGGCAATTGAGCCCATGGGTGAGAGAGTGAGATTTATACCCTCTCTTGGGCTTTGAACTTGCTTCCTGTTCCTGTGGCATGTATTCTGATTGGTTGTCAGGCTCCCTTGGGGTCATGCAGGGGTAACTTTGTAGGCTGTCTCGAGTCCCAGGCTTGGTTGAACCTTGCTGGGGGGGGTGGGGTGCAATCTTCCCAGGTGCCATGTGGTGAGAGATGGGTAGAGGGCTAATTCTATTATGTCCTGAGGGTGAAGGTTTTTTGTTTTGTAGATAAGATGGCCCAGCCTTTTGTCTTGTATATAGGTTGGCACCAGTCTTTCTGGGGCTATTAACAAGAGCATATTTCTCCTTTTCTCATCCATGGAGGTATAATATTCTGCCTTTTTAATATTTCCTAGAATATTTCATTCTTCTAGGAGAGGGGTAGGTGCTAACTTCCTATACCTAAAAGTCTTGAGCTCTGCACATTCTACTGTTCTTGCCAAATAAATCCTGCAATTCACAGACTTTAGACAAAGGAGACCTTTGACATGATCAACGGTGAACAAAACTCTGCTGACTTCTTGTATTCCTTTGCCCTATTTTAACTAAAACCAGGTAAAAGCATTTGCAAGACAACAAAATTTATTTCTGAAGAAAGGAGCTCCAACACCCAGAGTATACATTTTTAAAATCCTTTTTTTATTTTAAAATGTGTTCCATTCCCTTTTCCATATCATATTTCCTTCACTTGCTTGAATATTATTGACAATTTTACAAAGCGACACAAGCTGCAGGGTTTTTTTTGTTTCTTTGCATCAAACAAGAATCTCAAACAACAACATTGAAAAAATATACAATATTATATATATATATAGTATTTTGGGAATTCTGATGTACCCCTTGTGTTGTCCCTGCTACTTTCTCATTTCTCTCTGCTTTGCTTACATAGCATGCCAATTCATTTCATCCTTCTCAAGTGTGGTGGCAATCCTAAACTGGGAATTGAGTCAGGGGGCCCTGCCCCACCAGTCCAAGCAAAAAACTTGTAAGTTGAGAAGAATTAGGAATTTTAGGCGAGAGAAGGGCTCTTCTTCTGAGCCCTGCTGTTTGATTGTTTTTAATGAAGATCAAAATGGATATACTTTGGGCCCAGGGAAGCACTAACCTCAAGAGGCAGAGCAGAACCAGAGCAAAATCAATGGCTAACGCAGGATAAAATATACAGTAATGCTCTTTCAGAGCTCCCAATTGTTTCAATGAGCTAAGGAACTTCCTTGAAGATTGACACACACCCCCATAGTAATTTAGAGGGAGATGATGCCAACTACGTCTTTTGCCTCATGCACCAAAACTGTCCTCGCCACTCCACTGTGCAAACAATGGAGAAAACAGGAGGAAGGGGAGGGAGTAAAATGTAAATAGAGAAAATGTGTAGAAACAGGCCATATCCCCAATTATTAAATATAAGCATGACCTTTTGGTGATGGTCCGCTTTTACCCCATCCACTATATCCCTCTAGTAGCGACGAGAGGCATCATGCTTGCCCACAATGCGCCGCTCATCAATGGCGTTGCTGGCTAGGCTATCGGGTGATTCAGAATCGCTGCTGTCTTCCTCTTCAGCTGCTTCCCTGGCTTTGGATTCATTGGCCTCTGCTACTCTCTCCTGGCAGCTCTGGTATGACTGCGGAAGAGAAAGGATACAGGGAGTGATCCAAGTTAAAACATGGCCTCTTCCCACCTGCCCATCCCTTCTTTCACTCACCTCCATGGGGTTGACAATAATGGTGAGAGCAGAGTCATCCCAGAACATCTCGTTCTCCTTGGCCCTGGCACTCCCCTGGCTTCCCGCAGACTCCCCGGCACCCTCCCGTTCACTCCCTCGCCTGTGCAAGGAATGGATGCGCAGCACACCTAGGATGACCATCAGTGCTAGGAACCCCACGCACACCACAATGATTATAGTGGCAGCACTAGGAACCACTGCAGAATAGAAAAGAGAAGAGAGAGTGGGGGAAATAATGTTTGGTGGGCACTTTTGAGGAGAGGGTCATATAAAATGCATAAGCAACTTTTTGCAGGAGGCAAAGATCTATTGAGAATGAAAATGTAAGAGAGATGGCATAAATATACAAAAAGGATCCCCAAATGGGTGGTAGGTACAAAGGCTTGGTCACTGTATTAGAGTCAGATATCTTGGAAAGCAAGGGTACGTGGAAAACATTACTCACAAAAATTGAAATAGCAGTAGAATGCTAAAAACCTTTCAAGATGGTACAGTTACCTGCACTCATAAGCAGGTGTGGAAAAGCAGTTGCTTGTGCCTGTAAAAAGTAAAAAGTAAAGGAGTCCCTGCAGATTTTACTCTTCCAGGTGACTAGCTCTTCTCCGTTTCAAGAGCCACTGAGCCAGCACTGTCTGAAGACATTTCTAAGGTCATGTGGCTAGAATGACATCACGGAGCACTATTACCTTCTCACAGAAATGGTACCTATTTATCTACTTGCATTTGCATGCTTTAGAACTGCTAGGTTGGCAAGAGGGGGGATGAGAACTCACCCCATCACATGTCTCAGGTCTCGAACCTGTGCTGCCAGCTTTCAAGGTGACAAGCCCAGCATCTTAACCACTGAGCCTTCACACTGCCTTCTGTGCCTGTTAAGCAGGTGTGGAAAAAATAGTGGGCAAGGGAGGGAATCCATTTTCCTTCTCCCCATTTTACTTAAAGAGGAACTCAGAGGAACATTTGAGGCCAAACCACCCACACCGAATCCAGTTGTCTTCATTGTTCCGAATGGTTACATTTATCTTCACCCAGGTTTACAAAAGTCAGGTTATGCTGCCTTTGAAGAGGCAGCGACATGAAGTGCTACAGTAATTCTGTAATGGAGAAAATAAAGGTAACAAATAAAAAAGTGTGGTTTAGTGGTTAAAATGCCAGGCTACAAACCAGTGAGTTCTAGACTCATCTTAGGTACGAAGCCTGCTGGCTGATCTTCAGGCTCCCTCTCAGCCTTAGGAAGGAAACCTGCAAACCATTTCCAAAAACCCTTGCCAAGAAAACTGTGTCCAGGCGTTCACAAGAAAAACTTACTCAAAGGCATAAAAGGAACCTCCCAGTCTTTCGGACATGACCAGGGTCAATCTGAGTTCCTTTCTTTGCTTAATTCTATCAGACCCAAACTGATCTCCCTGCGAGCCCAAATAACCAAAGAACATGAGCCATGAGTCCAAGGGCAACTTAGTAAATCAATTCCAATATCCCACCGTCAATCAGCCTGATGTCCTCAACACTCCCTCTCCTACTGTTTCCCAACCCTGCTGCTGTTGCTCCTGAAAGGGCTGTTTTTCCCAACAATAGAAATAACCCCAGGGACAGAGGCAAGAACCTGCCTAGCTTTCCTTAAATTGCCCAGCAAATTGGATTTCCCTTCCCCTTTTATAACAACTTTCTTGTTGTTCGGTGGTGGGGGGGGGGGTGTCCCTCTTTCTTGTAAGGAACCCATCTATCAATGTAATAAATGTGATTGTTTCTCCAGGTCATTGGGTTCTTCTATACTTCTCAACACAGTTCAGCCTCAAGGTTATCAAGGGTTATTAAACTGCTGAATAGGATAGTTTTGATCATCGTTTAAATGACTATTGTGCCATTAAAACAACAAATGCTTTTTGGCAAAGGGTCTCTTCTCTCCAATCACCAGGATCCAAAGATTAATCACAGCAATGCAGTTTTGCTCAAATATATTCCGAATGCAATTATTGGCTGTTTGTGAAATCTGGGCAAGTGGTCTTATTTTACCTCTATACGGGGCTTAATTCAGTGGTGGGATTCAAATAATTCAACAACCAGTTCTCTGCCGTAATGACTGGCTGGGTAGGCATGGCTGGGTGGCTATGTGACTGGGTGGATGTGGTCAACTCGACATCACTGCACTAAGTGTACAAGCCAGAACATTATTACCACATTAAAAGCATACATTAGGATACATGACAAAGAAGGCTCTCAGGAGAAGCAAATGCTCATATTATACAATGATCTCCCACTTAGAAATAAAAATATTTCTCATTTAATCACCAAGCTGGGGTCCTTGGTAAGGATCCCAAAGAGAAGAGGTGCCTGCTTATATGCATCTCCACACTTTGCCCAGCTAAAGGCAAAGAAAGGTGCATTCAAAGGAGCAAAGGCCATTACACCCGGGAGAAGGGAGAGCGAGAAGCCAGGGTTTCTCTGAGAAGAAGCAGCCCAACACATGCCCTATCCTGAAGCCGAGCCCATGCACCCACCAACAGTGTGCTGGCTCTCGCTCACCTGGCTGTCATGACCACATTGTAAATGACTAGATAGGCCGTTGCTAAGGCGCCAGGGCCTTTCTGTCACCGGCCTGCTGAGGCTGCAGGCTCCTGCTTATGGTCCCTAGTTGCCCCCCAGCCACGATAGGTGAGGTGCCTCCTCCCCAGGCCCCCATTCATTTCCCCCCAACAACCTAGACTAAAGCCAGCCACATGAGGAGTGGCTGGGAGGAGAGGGGCGAGGGGCAGGGCTGGGGCCAAGCCAAGCCAAGCCAATGGTGTTAGCTACTGCTTTGGCCAAACCGGTGCAAACCGGCTGAATCCCACCACTGGCTTAATTTATTCCTTGATGAATGTAAGACTCTCTTGAAGAATTCTTTCTCGACTTAGAGACCTCCTAAGGTATTCCCTCTTCTTTACTATAATTGCTTTGAATAAAATTATATGGAGGAATCCATTTGGGGTCTTCTGGGTCTTATCTGTTCAGGCCCTAAAATTGTTATCTGCTAAGTCGCTTTCTCTAGTTACCATTCCATAGTCTGTATTTTGTATATCAACTGGTACATACTAGAATTACGGTGGACATTAGCCAGACTGTGCCCAGAAAGCTCTGGAGGCAGATGGTGGCCTCGGTGCGTGAACTGCTGGCCACTCATAATGTGGTTGGGATGAGCGCCTCGATTCATATTGTGGAGGACATTCACCTGTAGAGAGAAATTAACTAAGTTCAAATTACTTTATATCCAACTGGTTCTACTTCAGTTATTCACAACTTTTGAGTGTCACAAACTCTCTTGTGAAACTTACCTCAACAGTGAACTCATTGCTGGAGTAACGGCCATTCATCTCAGTGCAAGAAAGACGAAACTTTCTTTCATAAAGGGCTGCTCCACGGTGGATACAATAGGAGATCTGGTGAAGGATTTCTTCATACACAGCTATGCTCTCCACCCCTAGATGTGGGAAAAGAACATCAAGACTCGGGTGTGAAAAAGGATGGCAAGTGGACCAGTGGTGGGATTCAAAAATTTTTACTACTGATTCTGTGGACATGGCCTGGTGGGCCTGGTGTGGCTTGCTGGGCATGGCTTGCTGGGCATGGCAGGAGAAGGTTACTGCAAAATCCCCATTCCCTTCCGATCAGCTGGGACTCGGGAGGAGGAGAATAGATGGGGGATGGGGCCAGTCAGAGGTGGTATTTACCAGTTCTCCGAATTACTCAAAATGTCTGCTACCGGTTCCCCAGAACTGGTCAGAACCTGCTGAATACCACCTCTGGACCATGTTCAAACTTGGCTGTTTTTCTTCTCTGTGTTTCATGAGATGTTATTACAGTTTACTTTATATTAAATTTATAAACTGATGGGATGGGATGGAGATGGGGAGAGGATGGAGGGAGGGAAGCAAAAGGAAGGGGAGGGAAGGAGGGAAAGAGAGAGGAAGTTTAGTTAAGACTAAACTTAATTTACAAATAAAGAAAATGCCTGGTGTGAAATACTATGAAAGACATAATGGAAAAAACAGGAAAATGGCTACTTAACCTTTACTTTGCCACTGCTTTTTCATTCCCTCCTCTGTTTATATTTCCCAGGACAGAAAAATCTAGACTGTTTACTTCACTAGAATCTAGAATCCTGCAGCAGGAAATGATCTATGCAGCCAATCTACAACTATTCTTTATCCCATCACTTAACTTTCTCACAAGCTGCACATGAGGCCACCCAAACGTGTCCTTCTAAAGCTTTTCCTCACTCAGTGCTCCATTTCTCCCCAAGACCAATTTTATTACTGTTTTGAGTTAATTGTGTGCTGTATGGGTGGGAAGGAGGCAATTTAGTGTTAGGGAAGCAACTGGAAAAACTTCCAATTAGGAAACTGAAATGAACCTGGAAGAGACATGGGATAAAGAGAGAAAATGCTCTTCAGGGATGGGTGCCAGCTCAGAAATTAATCTTGCAGACAAGCCAATAAGCAAAGCAACTGTAACTGGAGAGACAAACGCAAAGACAGAGAAAGAGAGACTGCATTGATAATAAGAAAGGTTTTTGATTTGTTGAAATTAAGGACTAGATGATTTTGTCTGCAGTACTTTAGTGTTGCTGCAAGAGCTCTCTTCAGTCCAATTGGGGTTGGAGCAAGATAGCAGCAGCAGCATCGGCATAAAGAAGTATTGGGATTTTGTGTTGTGCTAAGTTGGGAGGATGGCAGTCAGGGTTATGCGAAAGATCAGTCAAGGAATTAATGTAGAAATTGAAATGGGAAGGGTCCAAAATACATCCCTGATGACTCCTTTTTTAAACTTACTGAACCAAATAAAGTCCCTTGGGGGATACACCTCACTTTTAAGGATGAGTTGGGACATAATTTTTGAATGAAGTAGAGGAGCATCTAATGGTACTTTTTAATTTTACCCAGAGGGTATTTCTGAATATTGGTTCAAAGTCTTGCTTAAAGTTGAAAAAGGAAGACTTCTTTTTAGATGTTTGTTTTTGTACAAAGTAATAAAACATCAAAATATGATCAATTGTTCATCTCCCTTCCCTGAATCCAGCCTGCCTTTAATTATGCCTTCTGAGATTATCCAGCCTTGAGGTTTGTAGTTTAGATGCTCAGCATATAACTTGCTAAGAACACTCAATAGACTTATGGGTCTTTAGTTCCATGGGTCATTTTTATTGCCCTTTTTATAGATTGGTTCAATAATTGCCATTCCCCAGTCTCTTGGCATATATAACCAGTCTGGTCTATAAATGTGAAGAGAGATGCTCACAGGGGTGCTCACCAGCTGTGGTTCTTTTTAATTATTTCTAGTAGACCACAAACAGCAGCAGGAGTACTTCAATAATAAACTTTTCACCAATTGCTCCACAGAATGCCTAATATGGTTTGCAAAGCATAAGGCACTTAGGAAGAAGAACAATAAGAAACTGAAAATTTCCCTCTTACTTTTATAGCCCTTTGTTAGTAGAGCTTCGAGAACATTGAAGCCTCTAGCATTGGAGCACTCTGACTGTCAAGGCATAACTGTACCCCTATTTGACGTTCTCAGTCGTGTGAATTATACATGCAGTGCCAAAGGTCCTCTCTCTGCCATTGCTATACTAATGTCTGAGCAGAGCACTAACAGATAACTATCAAAACAAAATAAAGAGTAGCATTTGGGGTGGCATTTTGGAATATTACCACTTTTCCATTGCCTACCACCCTAAAATGGAATTTCTCTTAATGGCTTGTTTCCAAAACATTATCATACTTGAGCTAAGCTAAGGAGAAAATAACACTAGAAAGAGAGAGAGACAGACAGACAGAGACAGAGAGATTTTTTACAAATACCCCATCAATATAATTTATTTCCATTAACATTTATAATGTGTACAATAATGAAGTCCAATAAGATGAAATATGATACAGTATGTGACAGGATACAATATCATTATATAACATCGCTTTGTCTAGATCAGTGTTTCTGAACCTTGATAACTTTAAGATGTGTGGATTTCAATTCCCAGAATTTCCAGCCTGCATGTTCTTGGGTGGCATCCTGGCTGGCGAATTCTGAAAGTTGAAGTCCAAACATCTTAAATATGCCAAAACTGAGAAATACTGGTCTAGAGGATTAGGACAGATATGACTTTAAAATAAGGATATGCTACTATTTCTGCCAGTTTGACCATACACATGCAACAGTTGCTAGTTGACAGAACAAGAGTTTTAGTTTCTTAAGGGACTTCGAGTATTTCAGGATGTTGACACAAAGGAGATGGATAATGCCAAAAGAAAAATAACTATTCAGGTGATGCATACCTGTGACAGTGAGATAGGCTGAAGTATTCATGAGTTCCAGACCTCGCTGCTGGAGGGAGGCTCCATCCAAGACCAGATATTCTCGTTCAGGATCCAATTCTTCTCCAATTAGGGAGATCTCACAACCATCGAGGTTGTGAACAATCTCATCTGACATTCGTGTATCTGCCACTGCCAGGAAGGAAAAACATTAGGGAAGAAAATAAAAAATATGTAATTGTTATATGAGGGGGAAAAAATCCTTAACTTTATAAAAAGCTGAGATGTATACAATTTGCATGGAAATCCAAGCAAATAATATTTTGGGCAAGATAATTATTTTAAGTATCAAAATAATAGCTTTAATGAAAACACAATCAATTTTTAATTTCAAGACAATAATTACCGTATTTTTCAGAGTATAAGACGCATCGGAGTATAAGACACACCAAGGTTTTGAAGAGGCATTTTTTTAAAAAAAGTAGTTAGCTAGATAGAGGGATAGAGAGGGAGAGGGAGAGAAATACAGTAGGTAGGTAGGGAGAGAGAGAGGGTAGGTAGCAGAGGTGGGTTCCTGCCAGTTCTAACCTCTTCTATAGAAGAGGTTCCACAAATCTACAGTGCCGTTTAGATCCAGTTCCAGCTCCCTCCCCCTGCCCATCTGCACATCATCAAGATGAAGAGCGAGAGGAGGAATTCTGGGAGTTGAAGTCCACAAGTCTTAAAGCTGTCAAGTTTGAACACCCCTGGGGTTTTTTTCCTAAAGGGTTACGGGGTACAAGGGTCTTGTAACTTGACAGCTTTAACACTTGCACACTTCAATGCCAGAGTTCCTGAGCCAACATGACTGGAGGAGGAATTCTGGGAGTTGAAGTCTACAAGTCTCAAAGCTGTCAAGTTTGAACACCCCGGGATTTTTTTTTCTAAAGGGTTAGGGGTGCATGGATCTTGTAACTTGACAGGTTTAAGAGTTGCGTGCTGCAAATGCCAGAGTTTCTGAGCCAACATTTTGGTTGCTAAGCAAGAGCGTTGTTAAGTGAGTTTCACCACATTTTACAAGTTGGCCACGCCCGCCCAGTCACATGACTGCCAAGCCCCTCCCACTCAGTTACATGGCTGGCAAGCCACTCCCACCCAGTCACATGGCCGGCAAGCCACTCCCACCCGTCACATGGCTGGCAAGCCACTCCCACAAAGCAGGCCACACCTACAGAAGTTCTAAAAATGTTTGAAACCCATCACAGGTAGGTAGGTAGATAGACAGATAGAGAGGAAGAGAGAGAGAAATACAGTAGCAATAGCAATATAGCAATATAGCAATAGCAGTAGACTTATATACCGCTTCATAGGCCTTTCAGGCCTCTCTAAGCGGTTTACAGAGAGTCAGCATATTGCCCCCAACAACAATCTGGGTCCTCATTTTACCCACCTCGGAAGGATGGAAGGCTGAGTCAACCCTGAGCCGGTGAGATTTGAACCGCTGACCTGCTGATCTAGCAGTAGCCTGCAGTGCTGCATTTAACCACTGCGCCAGGTAGATAGGAAGAGAGAGAGTAAGTAGGTAGATAGATAGGTAGATAGAGGGATAGAGAGGGCGAGGGAGAGAAATACAGTAGGGAGGTAGGGAGGCAGAGAGAGGGGGAGAGAGAGAAATACAGTAGGTAGGTAGGGAGAGAGAGGGTAGGTAGGTAGATAGAGGGATAGAGGGAGAATTACAGTAATTAGGGAGGGAGGGAGAGAGATTAGGTAGGTAGGTAAATAGTGGGGGAGAGAGAGAAATACAGTAGGTAGGTAGGTAGGGAGGGAGAGTAGGTAGGTAGGTAGAGAGAGAGAGAGAAATACAGTAGGGAGGGAGGGAGAGAGGGTAGGTAGGTAGATAGAGGGATAGAGAGGGAGAGAGGGAGAAATAAAGTAGTTAGGGAGGGAGGTAGAAAGTAGGTAGGTAAGAAGGTAGAGGGATAGAGAGGGAGAGAGAAATATAGTAGGTAGGTAGGGAGAGAGAGTTTGTAGGTAGCTAGGTAGATAGAGGGAGAGAGAGAAATAAGTAGGGAGGGAAGGAGAGAGGGTAGGTAGGAAGGTAGATAGAGGGATAGAGAGGAAGAGAGAGAGAAATACAGTAGGTAGGTAGGGAGAGAGAGTAGATAGGTAGATAGGTAGGGAGAGAGAGGGATAAAGAGAGAGAGAGAAATACAGTAGGGAGGGAGGGAGAGTAGGTAGATAGGAAGCAGTCACGTGAGGCACTGACACAATGGTGGGTTTCAAATTTTTTTAGACTTGTGGACTTCAACTCCCAGAATTCCACAACCAAGCATGCTCAGTTCTGATTTAAAGCGACAGCATTTGTTTTTCTCCTTTGCGAAAGAAGTTTCCTTCTTTCTTTTTCTTTTTCTTCTCCCTTCCGCTCCTTCCTCCCTCTCTCCCTCCCTTCTCCCTCTCTCAAACACACACACACACACACAAGTTGGATTGGACTATCTCTCCTACCCCCTTCCCTCTCTCACTCACTCTCCCTCAAACACACAAACACACACACAGTTCAATTGGAGGGAGAGCATCAGCGAAGAGACCACAGGAGGAAGCAGGAAGCCAGTCAAAGAGCCATACTGGAGCACACATACTTTCCTCCAGCCCCGGAAGGATCCAGGCCAGCTTCACTGATTACAGGTTTGAGAAGACAACGTGGCTCTGCCTGCAATCAAACTACACTTGGGGAGGGAGAGCACAAGCGAGCCAGGGTCCTTCCCTCCAGCCTTTGCCCAAAGCCCCGCAACAGGAGGATGAAATTTGAATTTCTCCCCCTCCCTCCAACCCATACGTACCTTTTCCAGCTGTTTCAGAGAGGATTTCAACTCTGCTCTTGCCTCGGACCCTCTGAAGAAGCCCCGCCCAAATGAGCGCCCTCTACTATGAGGCAGGAGAACTGTGTGTCTCACCTACATCAGGAATTTTTAGGCTTTTAACCCTTGTTTAACTCTGCTCGAGTAATCATAAAACGCCTAAAGTCAGTCTAGATGAGGCACACAATTCTCCTGCCTCATAGTAGAGGGCACTTTTTTAGAGGTTTTTTTAAACAGTTAAGCAGAGTCATCCACGGTGAGGGCAGCAACTAGCTCAGCCTGACCTCAGCTCTCGCCTTTTTCCTTTTACATTTTTTTTTCATGATGGGAGTGGTGAGGCTGTGCCTCCCCTGCCTCACTTGACTGCACGTCACTGGTAGGAAGGTAGGGGGGGGGAGAGAAATACAGTGGTAGGTAGGTAGGGAGATAGAGTAGGTAGGTAGGAAGATTGAGGGAGAGAGGGAGAGAAATACAGTAGGTAGGTAGGGAGAGAGAGAGAGAGTAGGTAGGTAGGTAGATAGAGGGATAGAGAGGGAGAGAGGGAGAAATACAATAGTTAGGGAGGGAGAGAGAGTAGGTAAGTAGGAAGGTAGAGAGAGAAATACAGTAGGTAGGTGGGGGGGAGAGAGTAGGTAGGTAGATAGGTAGGTAGGTAGGTAGGTAGATAGAGGGATATATATATAGAGAGAGAGTGAGAGAAATATAGTAGGTAGGTAGGGAGAAAGAGAGAGAGAAAAGGTAGGTAGGTAGATAGGTAGGTAGAGGGATAGAGAGAGAAATACAGTATGCAAACCCAGCCCAATTTTCAACTGTACAGTGTTACACCCTTCTTAAAATGAATTAGCCTTCAAGTAGCTATGCTAAGCTTCTGGTAAGTTTGTTTGAAGTAAAACATCATCCGAAGAAAAAACATTTCTTCCAAGTCGTTCCATAGCATTGGTGCAACTTATTAGCACTGCTACACTCCTAGGACCCCACCCCCCACAAAAGCCAAAAACAGTTCCGCAAAATTGTTTTCTCTTTCCAATGCCTGGCTCTTCCTCGCCCTGCTGCGTCCCACAGCATCTGTGTCAGTAGACGTGTCCCTCAACTGACCTGTGCCATGCCAGCTCTCATCTTTCTTGGCCTCCACCTGGTGTGAAATGGAGCAAGAGATCTGGAGGTCGGGGAAAAGGAGAACTCCCTCCGCATCTTCAAAGTCAGAAGCAGGCCGGGCAAAGTGGGAACTGCCACGCAGGGAGATCTGTGGAGCATCTGGCTGAAGCACAACCACGTAGCCTTCCACGTCTGGTATAGAGACACACGATTCTTCACTAAAGCACCTAACAGGGTAAGAAAGAATCCATGAGGCCTTCCTTGCCTCATTCTCTGCCAAGGTGAATTCAATCTAAATTGGGTGCATGGCTGTTTGGCAGCTGATAGGACTTAACATCAACAAAAATTAAATAAAAAAGAAATTCACTTTAAAAGAAAAAACAGAGAAGGGGGGAGAGGGAGAGAGGGAGAGAGAGAGAGAGAGAGAGAGAAAAGCCTAAAAACAAAAGGACAGCTATCACAAATATGTAGATCACACAGATTGGCCTCCTTAAGCTTCTGGCTTATTTAATTATATATTTGCTTTCGTCCTGCTTTTTAAACAATTTTTGTATACAGATGGCTTGTAATCTAAGCAGATCAGGATTTCTGGAATGCAAAACGAAGTGATTATACATAAATAGGTATTTATATTTACTTTGGTCTGAGCTAATCGTTCTGAGCTGGTATTTTTTCCATAACAATTTAGCAACAGAATCTTGGCTTCCTGGCCAATGACTGAGGCTAGAATGTCCTACTCAGTCCCAGGGCAATTACCATTAGCTGTGTATTCTATCTGGCAGACAAAAAGAATCACTCAATTGTGTTTGTGATATTATTGCACATTCTTCTCCAGTAGAAAAATAGTTCTCCTTTTCTGTTTGGATTATTGGTATAAGAGCTAGAGCTATCAGTCGGAGCTGATAGCTCCAAGGAGAAGGAGAAGATTTCATTGGTCTGTCTTATCCTCTGCTTGTTCAGTGTAAATTCAACATTTTCACCTGAAAGCCTTTTTGCATTCCTAATCAAGAGAGCCAGTTTGAAATTAGGAGGCTTGTTCTTCCTTAGGCATGAAAGCCATCTGGGTGACTTTGGGCCAGTCAGTCACTCTGAGTTCAACCTATTACTAGGCATATAAGCCCTCAAGCAAAGGGCACAGAGCAATACACAGACAGGATAAAAATCAAATAATAAACAAATGCAAATAAAATAATCAGGAGCAAATACAATGCAGTGAGTTAAATACAAATGAAAACACACATAAACTCAGTCTTGGTTTCATTCTCATTTGTACCGTAAACCCAACAGCTAAATGTAGAGCTTTGGCTGTCATTTTTTAGCTCCAAGTGGCTGTTCAAAACAACAGTTTTGAGGTTAGGATTTAGGCCAGAGAAAGACCCCCATCTTTTTAAAAAAAAAACACCACTTATTTTCCCAATTCAAATCTTACCAACCATCAAGAAAATAAGACAAAGAGAGAGGGCTAAGTCCCATCATCTGATCCCCACTCAGTCCTCCAGAGGCTTTGGACTGAAAACAAATTGATTTCCAGTATCTAATTATCCTGGCATATCGCTAACATGTAACTAAAGTAGGGGGGGATACATAGCTCACATTTTTCACAGATGTCGTTCTAGGAACAAATAATCAGTTGTGAAAGTCTGTGAACCTCACTTGGTTTCTCCTGCCACTACATAATATTTTCACCTTCCGTAAAGAAATCATTACCAAAAGATTTGTTTTCTCTTTGCCTCCATCTCTTCCCCCTATATCCCCTTTCCTCACTCTAAAAGGCCCCAGTTGCCTCTTTAAAGCACACACACACACTGCAAGCAAAGAAGTAAATTGACAATTGGGGTGACAGAGTCGCATCAGCTCTGAAATATAAACAAGAGTTACAGCTGCCAGGAGGCTGTTGCATAGCATCAGTGGTCCCACTTACTTGACAGCGGTGGTCAGTTTGAGAGGCCGGACTCCAGGAGTAGCAAAGCGCAGGGAATTCATATAGGCCACATGCTGAATTGCCCGGTTGAAAGTTTCCACATCATCCCCCTCCAAAATAAGAAGGGACTGAGAGGGGTTGACATGCACCTGTGGGGAGAAGAGGAAGGCAGCTGTGAGGCAGCTTTGCTGGAAGTATTAAGGGCTGCCGTCAAGAGACATGAGGAGACTCTCCGGTGGGCAGGAGCAGGCACGATCCGGGAAGCCAAGCCAAGGTGCTAACAGGGCAGGAAGGAAGATCATGCCACCAGAAGGCAGGGGAAGGTATACCTTCATCCCTTTGCCAAGGCTGTCAAAGTCGCTGTAGTCCAGCCCTTCACGACAGGCATAGAGACACTCTATCACCTCCCGGCTCTCAAGGCTGCCAGGGCGAATAGTGAAGCCAGCCAGATAACCATGGAAGAAGTGATGAATCGGCAGAGAGTCTCCTAAAGGAGGATACAGGAGGAGGGGTGGTGTGAGAGACAGGTGAAGAGACAGGAGAAAAGAGAAGAGAAAAGGAGAAAGCATGGCAAGAGCGACAGCGAGGGGAGGAGGGAAAGAGTCTCGGATAGGCAGCCAGATGAGAAGCAGAGCAACTGCCCCGTAGAAGATGGAGGGTGGCATATTGTGCAGAGCCAGTTTTCTCTTGGTGTTTTCAGAGAAGAATCGGTTCCCCAAAGCTACCCCATCTCTTAACACCAATCATAGCTCAGATTCGGTGGAAATTTTAACTGTGTTCAGTCTCGGCTTCAGTCCCTCTCACGAGCTGCAAAACCACCATCCTATCCAGAAGCTGCTACACTGCTAGGCTATCATGGTGCCAAGACTTTCTTCCCAGATGAGAAGGGAAGGAAAAGATTGTGGGGAAGGGAAATCTCATGCATGAACAATGATGAGAGCCATGCTTGATGGCACAAGGAATGTCGTGTACCTTGTCCCAAATCAGTGGAGTTCTCATTCCCTTTTATTTTTTCCTTGTTTCTCTCCTCTGCACAAGGAAAAACAAAATCAAAACACTGAATGAGTGTTGTCTGCGACCAAGGAAGGCTTAGTATATTACTAAATCAGAAGCTAACGCTAAGCACTTGAAATCTGACAAATAAGCTTGGTGCTTCTAAACGCCAAAATTATTCAGAGGAACTGTATGGTGTGAATATGTGAGGGGTTAGTGGGGAGAGGCCACAAAATCTTTCCACAGCTTTCTACTTCCAAGCTGGGTTTCTGGAAAGCTGAAATGTTTTTTGGCTAAGAAAACACAATACTGATTGTTTCCATTCCTTGACAGCCAATTTGATCATAGATATGTTACTAAATTGACCAAAACAAACTTTCTGTCTGGAATTAACCTAGCCTGTGGTCAGCCAATTACAGTATTTTATGGCCTTTGGCAAGAATAATACTCGTATGACTATTGAAACCATTTCATTACATTATCTGCTAGAATTAAGCCTTTCTTGATATATATATAAAAAGAAAACTCCACTTGCAAACCTAACCAACACCACCCCTTTATGCATTCCAGCTCTGGGAATATTTATATTGTTTTTGTAGTAAAACACCCAGCGGACACATCTTTATGTAAAACTAACAAATGTGCTGATCCCTAGTGAAGCTATTCACAGTGTAATCTATGCTGTTAACCGGATAAATATACTTAGGTTTGATAATGGTTTTCTTTTTCTTTTTGCAAAAGGTTCTGTTTACTTGCTTCTTTCCTGGAAGTGTGTTTTTTTTTAAACTTTGCACCTCTCTTTCCTTCTGTCCGCTTTTTATTTCTGCCATTAATGGACCTTACTTACCAGCCCAACATGCTCCAATCATGAGGGAAGATTCACGTCGTGGTGGGTGGATGAGGCCATTGTCATGGATCAGAGCAGGGTCATAGGAGACACCATCTACATAAAGTGTAACGGTGGGGAACTCCAGATTCAGAGCATAATGGTGCCACTCGTCATCACAGACCTGCGGCCAGAGAAAAAGGGCACACTCCTGTGAGCCTGGTGCAAGGAAGAAAGAGAGGGCCATGGAGACAGCAAGGGAACACATCAAGGCACCAGCAGCCGTCTTCTCACCTGCTCCAGTTTCCAGAGGAACTTGACAGGTCTTGCACTCTCCAACAACGGCCAATACAGGAAAGCGATGCGACAGCCATGGACAGTTAAGGAGTAATGGGAGTACCCATCTTCTGCAGGTAGAGAGAAAGGAAACTAGGCGAATCAGCAACATTGTGACCTGCTTGTCCCAATTTATTGAGATTTTTTGCAGTGTCATTGATTTTAGTTCTCCTTATTTACCAGGAACAAGCTGTGATATCTGCTACTTGAGCCCAAAATAACATAGATTGCTCATTTTTAGAATGGTACAGCCAGTACACCTTCTTTTCCCTTAAGCTCTCAAAACAGCTGTATATGTCATGCCCTTACACACAAGGCTTACTTGATTTCCATTCTGAATGGGAGCAGTGAAGTTTTTTTAAAAAATTGTTACAGTGTATGTCTCACTGGAGAAAGCAATTGTGTTTGGAAAGTTAGAGTAAAAGGAAACTAGGCTGCCAAAGAACAAGGTGGCTGGATACTATCAAAGCTGACACCAGCCAGAGCATGGAAAAACTCAAAGAAGCAGTGCAAAACTGGAAGATGTGGAGAGACCTGGCCCACAGAATCGCCAAGAATTGGACAGGATTGAATGGCTAACATCAACATCAACAACAGGGCATTTCATGTGTGGTTTTGCTGGAGCTGACCACCAGGAGGCAGTGCATGAACGTTTTGTCTTATTTGGAATTCACCAGATATACATAGCCACAAATCCTTCTACAGCAGGGGTCTCAACCGGTAATGATTTCCTCTTATCTTCGCTACCGGTTCGGAATGCATGCACAGAGCGCCTGTGATGATGTCTGGGCAGGTGGGTGGAGGCTCCCGCCGCCACCACTTCCGGTTCGCCCAAACTGGGCAAACTGGCAGAATACCACCTCTGGTCCCAGCCTGTGAACCATGAGGGAATTCCAACCAGGCCACAGAAATGGTCTACAACTGTGCGTGCATCCTCACTTGCCCGAGCAGTGAGTGACCATGGACAGGGGTGCTTCATTTGCGTGAGTGGTAGGCCTGCATGCATGCTCATTTGATGGCTATTCAGGTAGAACTATCTCCTTCCAACTCACACCCACCCCTGGTCCGTACAGCCGGAAAGGTTGAGGAACTCTGTTCTATAGGATTCAAACCCTTTGGAACTCACAGACCATTAAACTTTAGCTACATAGTGCATTATATAGCTAAAGTTTAGCTATATGCACAGCTATTATAGAGCCATGGTGGCACAGTGGTTAGAATGCAGTACTGCAGGCTACTTTGGCTGACTGTAATTTGGCAGTTCAAATCTCAACAGGCTCAAGCCTTCCATCCTTCTGAGGTGGGTAAAATGAGGACCCAGATTGTTGGGAGAAATATGCTGACTCTGTAAACTGCTTAGAGGGCTGTAAAATCACTATGAAGTGGTATATAAGTCTAAGTGCTATTGCTAGTAGCTTTAGAAGTGATCCAAGTCTTGGTGCTCAGTGGTATTGTAGGAAGGCTTACTATACAGAGAGAGGTTATCTTTAGGATGGTATGTATAATCCCCCTTCTTTTTTCTTTAAACTCTCAGACCAGAAAGATGTAGAAGTTACCACATATCATGCCCTCATGAAAGGGGGGGGGGTGTTTCCCTATTTTTATACAATGTATATCTGTGGTGTTTCTATGTATAATCATCATCGGGAGGCATTATGTGACCAGTTTAATACTGTGTGGGACTGCTTGTTGTAAAAATCTCATATAAAATTCTGAAGGGTAGGGGAAATCATCTAAAAACTCAGGCATGAGGGGATGACATAAATCTTTATTTCTCTGTGTACAGGGCCCCAAACAGGATGAAAGCAGTCACATATTGCCTCCTAGTGGCCAGTGTAAGTATAGCCTGACTATATTTGCATGCCCCGGTAAATGGAAGTGAGGGAGAATATTGGCTTTCAAGCAGAAAGACCCAAATGCTAGAATTAGCTCAGTAATGGCAATATATCATTCCAGTGGTTTGGCCTGCTTGTTCCAGAAGCAGAAAAAGATATTTAACTACAAAGTACAGTAAAGAATAATCCTCAGCAGCATGTAACAGGATAAGGGAAAGCTGAAAGTGTATATGAGCAGAAAAGTATTGTTTGCCTTTCATTTTGACCTGGGTAATGTTGAAATCTCATTTTCATGAAAGTGGCACATTCATTTTCACAATATTAGGGAACATCCTCTTCTTTCAGTTAGGCAGAGAATGAAATTGAGATAGAGGATTTCAACCTGCTTCCAGCACCAATTTTTTGATGTCACTCATTTGTGTTATACAACAGGTAAAAAAGCAAGCAAGCAACCAGTGTATAATAAAAGTCTGTGCTTAGTTTTCAAGGAAGAATAAATGTCCAATGTTAACAAAGAAGTTAACAAGTGGCTCTTATTTTAACTTATTTCACTGTACACCTTTCACAATTACAGATATTCCTCGGTTTATGACCATTTATTTAATGACCACTTGAAGTTGCAGTGATGCTGAAAAAAGTTACTTACAACCAGTTCTCACACTTCCAACCATTACAGCACCTGTGCCGTCACATTTGGAGCATTTGGCAATCGGCAAGTATTTACAGTGACTGCAGCGTCCCAAGATTACATGGTAGCCATTTGCAACCTTCCCGGGGATTTCCATCAAGCAAAATCAATGGAAGAAGCTGGATTCATTTAATGACTGTGTAGTTCACTTAATGGCTGCAGTGATTCGCTGAATGACTGCAGCAAAAGGTTGTATAAAATCAGGCATTTCTCACTTAACAACTGCATCACTTAGCAATGGAAGATCCAGTCTCAATTCTGGTCGTAAGTCAAGGACTCCTATATGCACCTGCACTGAAATCCAACAGAGATTCCTCCTGAAGATCAAATGTAATTTCCTGATCCTCTTCACTTGTCATGGTTTCATACCTACATGTTGCAAACACGTTAGACATGATAGCCAAGAAACCTAAGGTGCAGAAACCCACTTTGATCCAATTTTATCACCCCAAACAGAGATAAGAGCCCTAGTCTCAAAAGTAGCAAAGACTCTGCCCTGTGTGGACCTGCAAACCAAAGATGCTTTTACCCACATGCCAACACACATGCTTCATTTACTCATACACAAAGTGCAATTAGTGTTCATTGTGAGTGGAAACTATTTTAACACGCATTACATTACAGCGTTGAGAATGAATGCATTATCCCCATGCTCCTTCCTCATAGCAATCAGGTATTAAAATCCATTCACTTAGGTCAATTGAGATCACTCCAAAGCCTCACTTAGCTGCAACCTCTCTGTGGCAGGGAGAGACTCGGGAGCTTGGAAGAGCTGGGGAAGAACCCACAAAGACCCCTGGGTTCCTACAGGGTGCCACAACAGCAAAAGAGAAGGCATTGTGCATCACACTGCCAATATCATCATGTGTGCCAAAGCAGTGGGAAACCCATGCCAACAACCACAAATGGTTTTATTCAATAGCAAAGGTGAGTTTTCATGAGAGACCAGCACTTTGGGGAAAAGGTGAGTTATCTAGTAGTTTCCCCCATCCCCCAGTGAAATTGCCACTTCAGTAAAAAGCTTTACACAACTTCAACTAATATAAGTAGTCCTGAACATACACCCGCAACTGAGCCCCAAACTTCCATTGCTAAGCAAACTAGTTGTGCGTTTTGCCTCATTTTATGATCTTTCTTGCTACAGTTATTAAGTGAACCACTGCTGTTACATGGCTGTTAAGTGAATCTGGCTTCGTTTGTCAGAAGGTTGCAAAAAGGATCACATGACCCTGGGACACTGTAGCCATCATAAATATATTCCAGTTGCCAAGTATCTGATGTTTGATCATGGAGACCCTGCAATGGTCACAAGTCATATTTCTCAGTGCCATTGTAACCCCAAATGGTCATTAAAGAAGTGGTTGTAAGTTGAAGACTCCCTGCAATGAGAGCTACGGTAACATTAATAGACTATCTGTGACAGGGAAGTGTGTCTGTTAAATCTGGCTGTCTGTTAAAACCAAATGTCTATCACTGACACAATTTCTATCAGTGGCTAATTGATGTTTTTATGCAAAACATGTAACTTGATGCAAATGATGTAAAATACACACAGAATGGATTTGTAAATTTCTACTGTTATATCTAAACAACAACAAGGTACATGTAAATAAAAGGTTTCATAGTATGGCCAGTTTCATTTTTTTCACTATTACCTGCCTATGCTGAATCTATCAATAAGCTGGAAAGGCTAATTACTTTCTATGGCCCAGTTCTGCCAATATCTTAACTGGGTAAATAGACAAATTAGTTTATTATGGAACCATAAGGATATGCCAACCTTAAAGTTCTCACTTCAATGGGAATACATAAATGCCCAATCGGTTAATAGCTTCTGAATCCTCTGACCTACTGGATAACCCCTACTGATAGGTCAATAAAAGAGTCTTACCGCTCCTCATGGTGCTGCAGATGACCGTCTCCTCCTCCTTCTTGCCCTTGTTTGGCATCACCCCATGTTTCACCCACAGGGACAAGGTAAAATGGTCACTCAGTCCTTCAAGAGCTCCAGTTCCACTGCCCATGGGCACCTGAGTTGCCTGGCTGCCGTTGAACCAATAGATGAGGCTGCTGTCCTGGCTGTAATGGACTGAGAGGCGTGCTGTCCAGTTGGCCATGGGGCCTGGCACTGGCAGAAGATCTACCTCACCTCGGGCAGCACCTGGAGGGACAAGAGAGGACACTCAGAATGGGGAAGGTTCACCTCATGGTCCGTCTGTTGCTTTGGGTTGAATTTGCATAGAGAAACTTCCCAATAAGTTGTGATCTTCAAATCTTGTGTCTGTCACTTTTAACAATGCCTCAATGCCATTCTGTCTAGCCATAGTTTAGAATCTCCATCATCAGACTTTCTGGGTGAAACATTCTAGAGACCTTCATGGCCTACTCTTTAGAACGTTGACCTAATTTAGGTAACGATTCTTTTAGAATATATTTCTATACACACATACACACACACATACACACACAAACACACCCCTCCTCCAAACATAACTAGATAGGAAGTGAATACATACCACAGAGTTTACGCAGTGACTTTTCAGAGTAATTGTCTCGATCACAACCTTTGGCCACATGATTTGTCTGTAACTCCACAGTAGCTTGGATGTTCCACAGAGGCTCATCACACGTCTCCAGATGGATGCTGGGGAAAAGGGCAAGGCTGCCTGTTCCAGGGATGTACTCAATTCTCTTATTCCAACCTGTTGGAGATTAAATTGTGTTTAGGACATAGTGCTAGAGACTTTTCTCTGCTAGCTGCACTAGCTTAGACAAGCCTCTGAGCTTCCTTTAAAAAAAAACCTACACAATCCATCATTATTCTAATTACATACAGATTATATTTTACCCACTTCTCCCTCTAGGAAGCTGAGGTGAAGGCCTTTTCAAATCAATTTAGAAATAGAAGAGTTCATTTGTGTATTAGAAAAAGGATTTTTCTGCTGGTAATAGAGGCATACAATAATAATCAAGACTAGTCTTTTGATTGAGAGTTATAAGGACATTAGAGTATAACAGTGTTGCAAGGTTTGATGTCAGGTGTGAACAATCAAGTCCAAATATGAAGGTCCAGTTAAACTGATTTATTGCTACTCATGGCTACACATGGGAATATTTTCAACTAAAGCTGTTAGAAGTTAGATATGAGTCAATGGAATGTAGGGGTAGGTGGACTTAGCTGATTGTAGGCTGATTCCTCTTTTAACTCTGCCTCCAGGTTCTGCCACTCCTTTCTCTATATTTGGTATGGCAGCACAGGACTGATCCTCTCTGGGTTCAGGTCAGGGGTGGGTTGCTGCTGGCATTACTGTCGGTTCGCAACCCACGCACAATGTGTGTGCACCACCAGATGTGTGCTGTGCGTGTGTGCGCTGTGTGGGTGTGTACTGGTCAATGTAAATTGTTCTGCACACATGTGCAGAACAATTTACAGTGAACTGCGCACGTGCAGTCACTAAAATCCAAAATGGCGGTGGCCAAGCAGCAGTGAGGGAACTACCTGTTCTGCGACCCAGGCCTGAATTCCACTACCGGGTCGACCAAACCATGCCGAATCGGGAGCAACCCACCTCTGGTTCAGATGCTTACAGGATTAGGGTTACTTTACCCTCCCACTAAATTTGGGACTTGTTCTTGCAATTAATTGCATCCAGTCCAGTTTGCCATCTAAAGACTAACATTAATCTCATTGAATCCTATGAGGGGCAATCTTCTTTGAGTTCTTATACTCAATCAGGGTGCCTGATACTTTTCCATTAACTGTTGGATAAGTCTCCCCAACTTGGTTCGATATAAAAATCAATGGAACCTACATCAGAACCAATTGATTTGCACAATCACCCAGATAACACAATAGATGGAACATTGTTGGTTTCTATGGCAACATGAACTTACACACATGTCTTACATAAGGCATTCTCATTGCATTTTGACACACCCAACTCTCACTTCCATATAACTAAATGAGAAGTATATTCTTATATATAACCCTTTTATGCTTCTTTCAACAACAAAAATCATTCTTCACAACGGTTTATTTACCAACCGCTACCTTTTAACAACCTTTACATGTCTTAGACTCTGTTTCTCTATCTTTAGAAATCATTCTACCAAGGGATACATATTTCCTGTAATATTTTGCCATTTATATATTACTTGCAATATTCCTTTCATTTTCCCCATCAAGCACCACTTTATTTTCAGATTCATACTCCTGGTGGCATTATACAATTTAACAATTCCTGCAAATCATTTAGGTTTTCAATCAATATTCTTGTCCCCGACGCATGTACTTGTAATATCACCACAAGTATTTCTTACAAATGTATTCATCAATGCATCAAACAACTAAAGGGATATCACACAGCCTTACCTGATTCCAGGCTTAGTGTTGAATTGCTTTCTGAGAATTATTTTTATTCTTGTGTATAATTTACTTCTATCACATACCACTCATATTGCGTTCAGCAATCAACTTTCAGCTCCATAAACATTTCATAATTCAAGTCTATCCATTTTCCCATACAAACAAATGAATAATTACGTATATCAGAACATATTTTTACATGTTCATAGACTGCATGCTGCTACTTCTCAAATCTTGCTCATTGTCATTTCGCATTCCTCCAATTGGAATTCTGCCATGCATCTTTCCTGGCAGGCTTTAATCTTGTTACCTTTCCATTTGTTTAAGGGAACAATCCTGGCATTCTTCCAATCATCAGGCAGGGATGTAGTCTTCGCCCAGAGACACCCTCCAATTATGCCCTGTACATTTGCAGTCTTTTCATTTTTCAACATGCTCACAGCATATGTTATTTCTTTTTCATCATTGTTTCTTACAAACATTTACAATATTTGCTTCAATTTCACACTGACATATAGGTAGTCCTTGACTTACGACCACAATTAGGACCAGAATTTCTTTTGCTAAACAATGCAGTTGTAAAGCATGATTGCATCGCTTGGCAATGGCAATCCCTGCAGACCTGGTTGCTGTCATTAACTGAATCCCACGGTAGTTAGGCAAGGCAACTTCCTGCTGGCTTCCCTTAACCAAAGTCAGTGGGGAAGCTGGCAGGAAGTCACAGGCCAGCAGGCAGGTAAGTGGCTGCTGCTGAGTTGGGGAGGAAATGAACGGGTGCATAGGGGGTGCAAAAGTTGCTGCAGGGGTCAGGGAGGGTATGTGTGTGGCAACACATGGCAGTGCACAAAAAACATCAAGTGAGTCGGGGAACATGTATGGTGGTGCACAAGAGGCACTGTGTGCTGAGAAGGCTGCACAAGTGTGCATGGGATGGTGTGCAGCAGTGGGTGTGTGAGGCAGCAAACAGGTTGATGAGGGTGCATGGGAATGCACAAGAGGTACCCATGTGAATCAGGGAGGGTGATGCAATGGTGTGCTGGTATACACGTGATGCATCCCACAGACTGGAGAGGGCTTATGAGAGGCATCACATGCACAAGGGAGGGTATAGGGGTGCATGAGGGGTACTGCACAGGTCAGGGAGGATGCGCAAGAGATGCGTGCCTAGGAAAGAGAAAAGAGACTTTTTGTCTTTTTGCAATCTTCCCTGCCCACTTCCCGATTTATGACATGACTGTGTGGATGCGAAAATGATTGTAATCCTCAGGATCACTCAAAACCACTATTAGTTCAACACCATTTCAAACAGTCACTGAACAAATGATCATAAGTCCAGGTTTACCTGTATTACAATCATTTCCACACAACTGTAGCATTTTCTGACTTTAGTTTCATCCAAAATCATGTAATTGCTTTTTATATAATCCCATTAACTCTGCTTGAAGCTCTTTGTTAGCCATTCCCCACTTCCAAAACAAAACTGCCTTGTCTTTTTCACCTTTACTTCCTCTTAACAAATACCTAATTTTCTATACATATATTATCTTCATGTTTTGTACATACATTTTCTCATCCACAATCTCTTTCACTTCATCATCCCACCAATTCTACCTTCACTAGTGCCAGGTTTACTCCCACTGGTCTTCCAGCACAGGGGTCCCTACCCCCAGGCTATGGTACAAGTCCATGGCCTGTTAGCAACCAGACTGCACAGCTGGAGATGAGTGGCAGCCGAGCGAGCAAAACTGAACCCATCCCCCACCCCAGGTCTGTGGAAAAATTGTCTTCCATGAAACTGGTCCCTGGTGCCCAAAAGGTTGGAGATTACTATTCTAACCCAAAAAGGACACATATATTTTGTTTCCCAACACACCCAAAAGTCATGATCACATGGTTGTTATTGCTAAGTTAATTTTTATATTGCTCTTCCTCTTTTCTGATGTAGCATGATAAAAAGCCTTGATCTTTGGCCATCTCTAGGAGACCATCCTAAATTTCCTAATAAATTCCTAGCTGGGTAGTTTGTGATGAAATTAATATTGCTTTTGCTCAAGCAAGGCCCCCTTGAGAATATCTTGGTGATCTTAGAATGGCTTGTGGAGTTGCCATTCTGATATCAGCATCAAGTTCCTTTGTTCTTTTATTTAGAGCCTGGATGGTTTACCCAACACAATGTGTGCCCAGCACTGACAAAGGGCATATGTCATACTGAAGAATGACTTATAAAGTTCTGTTTGCCAGAATAGATTTTGGGAAAGAATTGGCATCTGGGTTTATTGCTATTGGTGGCAGAAAGAAATATTGGTTCTGTATAAGGGAGATATTTTTCCCCTGGGGCAGAGTTAAGAATTAATAGAATTCATCTAGCGTCACATTTCTTCTTTTCAATGTTCTCTGGAGATATAGTGAGGCATAAAAGCCTCTCTTTTTTTTTTACCAACCTCCCAAGACACATGGCTTTTCCTCACCTTTTGTTCTGTGTCCATTTAACTTCCTTTTTGTTTTTGTTTTTGTTTTTTTAAAAAAACTGAAATACTTCCTTTAATATGATTTGATGGCATTGTTCTATTTGATCTGTACATTTGCTGATAATGTCATCTGCTGGCATTTTAAATGTTGCACTATTAGTTGACATGCCGTATTATTAAATGCTATATGAATACTAGTGCATAAGAGGTGAATAGAGCAATGCTCTATCCATTACTCGTTAACCGACCTTATTTTGATGACATCAGTGTGTATAGCTGGTCTGAGCAGGACCAAGGGCTACTGTGAAGATGTAAGCATCAATGTGAAATATAGGACAGTTTCCATTAATGTTAAACAAGTCTCATGCTGGAATGTAAATATTTGTTTGTTTGTTTGTTTTATTGATTGTTATTATTTATCAAAATTATATGACAGAGTGACTCTAGACAGTGAACAATAAAGCCAGAAGTTTGCCATAGTGGAATACATGACCCCAAACCTCATGCCTGAAAACCACAAGTATCATTTTGGAGTTCAAAAAAACAGGAATGAGATTCAGCAAAGACAAAGGGTTTAGGAAGTTGTAGGGCAATGTTTTGTTTAATTTCTTCCTGTAACTAATTAAAACAGTTATTCACCGCAAACTAATAAGTGTTCTGTTTTTAGAATGCAGGACTTACCTTGCTGTGTACAGTAAACATAATCTTTTTATAAACGTTTTTTAATGGGGATGAGATTGAATTAACAATAAAGATTTGTTAAATAAATGCATTGAATACATTTGACCAGACTACCAACATATATTTTATAGAACTTTGACTTCAAGTGCTGATTCCAAATCTAATTTTTTTAATTTAAACCATGGGTTGTCAACCTGGTCCCTACCGCCCACTAGTGGGCATTTCGGGATTCCAGGTGGGCGGTAGGGACCTCCTTTTGAGCAAGTGGGTAGGCGTGAGCGCACACATCAATAAACCAACGTACGCGTGCACGCAAACAAGCAAACACGTGGAAAGAGGAAGGGGAGAAATGGAAACTGATAGTAGGGACAGGCAGAAGGGGAACAGAGCAGTTGTAAAATAGGAGAAAGAAAAGTTATAGGCAGGAGAGAATTGTTGTTGGCTAATAATAATAAGTGGGCTAACTAGCTCAGCCTTACTTTTGTACATTGTACATTTTGTACATTTTGTACATTTACCTAAGGAAGGTAAAAAAAAGGAGATAAAAAGGAAAAGATAAAAAAATTAACAAAAAAGGGAAGAAAAATAGAGAAAAGAGGATAAAATAAAAGATGAGAGTAAGCAGTGTTTAGTCTGGCTCATAAATTAAGTTTTGTTATCTTATAAAATAAAAGAAAGAAATAAGTAAAGGAAAGAGAAGGAAAAAATAAAAAGGGGAAAAGAGATCCTTGATGTAGTGAAATACTATAAGAAAGGTAAAGAAGAAGAAGGCAGGAAAAGGATTTTTTTTATGGTGACACTTAATAAAAATTGGCACCTAATACAGCATTGTTTTTGGTGTTTGTAATAAAAGGGAAAAGAGGAGGGAAAAAAGCACTGTGTGGAGTGCAGATCAAAACGTAAGAGTAAAAGTAGTTGTTAAATTGTGAAACAAATTTAGAACCCATGTCTGAAAAAAAGAAATATGCTCATGTTCCACACTTGCGCAAAAACTGGTGGGTGGTAAGGAAATTTTTCCATCAAGAAAGATCCATTAGTGGGCGGTAGGAAGAAAAGGTTGACTACCACTGATTTAAACCTTTCTTAAAATGTTTCATAAGATGCTGGAGCAAACTATTGGTATCACAAAAGGTCAGCAAATAGTGAATTACTTAATTAATTATTACAAGTACCATAGTTCTCATTTAACAGTGATTATTGGGTGGAATTTCCATTGGTAAGAGATGTAGTCATAAAGAGTGATGTCACTTGACTGCTTTGCTTAATGATAGAAATGCTGGCAGTCCCTGATGTCATTGTTAAGTGAGGATTGCAGATTGTCAAGTGAGAGCTCCTGGTGACTTCCTGCCATCTTCCAACAAGCAAAGTCAATGGGGAAACCAACAGGAAATTGCAAGTTTCAGGGTACTTGCAAGCAAGAATGAGGGCAGGTAAGTAACTGCTGCAGTGCGACGTAAGCACAACCAGGTATGTGGGTGGAGTGATAACTGCTGCTGGTTGCCAGAGGGTGCACTGGTAGCTACAGCAGCTCTGGGTGAATGCAGCTGGGCAGGTGTATGCTAAGACTCTGTGTGAGGTTTTGCTGTAGGTTGATGCATGCTGCAAAGTACAAGAAATTATCCAGGGTGCTCAGCAGAAAAAGTAATGGGAGCGAGGGCAACTTACAGGAGCAACTTGTGACATTTTCTGCAGGTTTTGCTATTACTTTATTTTGGAACACCATTGTTAAGTGCAAACTGGTTACCAAGTATCCGAATCATGCAAAGTGGTACTTTCAAAACAAGTAACTAGATTTTGATCTTGTGTATCTTGGTAGAGAGACTTTTTCTACTCAATCTTTTGTATCAAAATATTTTAGGCAGCCAACAAGATACAACAATCCTACTAAGGAGACCCAGAATCTCTTGGGTGCTTGTTACTAAGATTTTTTTTTTAAAGACAATCACAAGCCAAATAATTTTTAAATGCATACTCTGTGCTATTTAAACTTGAATAATGCCTTCCCTACTGAAAACTCAAAACATTTCCCTTCTTACAATCCTTTTACATGCCTCTTCTGCATAAAACAAAGGGAAAAATCATATTATTAAACAAGTGGACAAGAACTGAATTAAGAATGAAACCAAGCTGCACCACTGTTTAAAACAGGAGTCCCCAAGCCCCAGTCTGTGGACTGGCACCAGGGCGCATCATACATGCCCCAAACTGGGCTGTGCAAACAAGCGAAGCCCGATCCGTGGGATGCAGGGAGCACATGAAACCACGGCCCTTCCAGTCTGTAGAAGAACCTCACGCCACAGAACTGGTCCCTGGTGCACAAAAGGTTGGGGGCCACTGGTTTAAAATATCTATGGCACCACTATCATCAGTAGCATCAAACACAATACAATTCGTTTGCTAGCCGGCTACAAGTACAGAGTTGTTTGGATTTTGTTTCAAAAATATTTATAGCTAATTTATCAGTTGGATTACTCAATTACTGAATTAATTATAGTTTTTAATTGGTTAAAAATAGTGGAATATGATTCAGGCAACAGATTTCATTAAAATTATTTTTAAAAGAATGGTGAAAATGTCAACTGCTTTTATAACATAGTTCATTATCTAAACATTTATACACACAAATGTATGCATGCATCTATGAATACAATCCTACATAAATGCATTTATGTATGATAATGTATGCCCACATGTTGTATACGAAAAAAAACCAGGCAGTGCACAGTGAATAATCCCCTCTAAGTAAAAAAGGAAGAAAAAAAAATATGGCTAAGGATTCAGATGGCAATAGATGAGATCAAAAGGGTAAACAGGTAATGCAAATGCCTCTGAAAAGAGTTTCATACCTTGCCAACTAGGTTTACAGGTGGGCTTCACCTGAATTTCAACCTCAGCATCATCAGAGGCTCGTTTCTTGCCACAGTCATATGCTGTCACTGTGAACTTATACAGGCGCTCTCCACTGTACTGCAGTTTCTCTGTGTTCTCAATATTCCCTGGTAGAAACAGCACAGCCCCACATTAGCAAACCAAAGAACCCCACAGAAAGGCAAAAGAGAAAAAGGAAAAGGCAGATAAAGGAGCACAAAAAAGCAAGAACAATTAAAAAGAGTATACATGAAAAGAAACGTCATGTTGAAAGCAAAACATAAAACTGTTTTTTAAGTCATTTATATATGTGTGTGTACAGTATGTGTATAAGTGAATTTAGTCTGTGGAAATGTGGAGAGAAATATTTGTTTTCCATTTTAAAAAACTCACAAAGCTCTAAAACCTTAATGTGACTCCCAAATAACTTTAATTTCCACCTTTAAGAGGGGAAAAAATACCAAGCAATTCTGTCATTCATGAGTGTTTATGCTTTACATAGGCTTGTTCCACAGCTGTGCCTAAAACTGCTTTCCAACATCTGGGTCAATTCAACCTCCAGAAGGTAATTTAGGTTCTTACCATCATTGTCAATCAGGAACGGGACATTAGGAGTCAAGATCTCATAGTAGCAGATCTGGCTGTACTGAGGGGAGCAGTCACCATCAATAGCTTCTACCCGCAGGATGCGATCATAGAGTTTTCCTTCTGTCACGGCCACGCGATAAAGCTTATCCACAAAGACTGGAGCAAACTCGTTGACATCGTTCACCCGCACATGCACTGTGGCCCTGGGTGGAGGAAGGGGGAGTAGTAAGCAACTAGGTCCAGAGACTCTTTCTTAAAGGAGAAAAATGCTAGGCGGTAACAGTTCCTCCATCTACCTCTATACTATTACTGTACATTGTCCCAAAGGTACTTTTGAAAAGGCAATTGGACTTTCGGAGTTTTTTTCCCCTTGAAGACACTTTGCTTCTTATCCAAGAAGCTTTTTCAGTTCTCTGAAAAAGCTTTTTGGATGAGAAGCAAAGCATCTTCAAGGAGGAAAAAAAAAACCCAAGAAAGTCCAGTTGCCTTTTGAAAAGCACTTGTGGGACAACCATGATCTGGATGATTGAGAATCTCCATAGACATATTATTGTATATTGATTTACCTCATCAGACTGTTACAAAGATCAATAAGACCAGAATGCATGTGTAGGAGTCTTCATAAGACTCCTATAAGGATGACTCAGGAGACCTCCTCCATTCTTACTATAATGCTAGCGAACATTTTTTGAGAAGACAGCTTTTAGGCCTTCCCTCCCCATCAAGATAATTACTCTTCCAGCAATATTTATATTTTTCATGCAATGCTTTAAAAGTAGTCCGACTAAGGGAGACGTAGTCTTAGAGTGGCCTTTTCAAGAAGAAAATAATGATCACAGGAAGAATCAAGCCCTTTAACTGCTAGCATCCATTCTCATTTGCAGGTCTTCCATTGCCATATTGAAATGAATGTGGAAGACATGGACAAGGCCTTTGCTTAGATGACAAGTAATTCTTCATAAGCTTTGCATTGTTTTGAGAGAAGCATTTTAAATTAAACACTAGATTCTACTGATATACACATTATGTTGGCTAATGTGAGCAGCGGGAAGAAAACACAGAATTACATGCAAGAGACTCTTAAACATCTCACTGCAAGCCAAGAAGCAATTCTACTCACTTCCTGAACAAACTAGCTCTCCCGACACTAGTGTACTCCAAGGGACTTAGCAGGTTCAGGGGAAAATCACTGCAGCACTGAATCCAATAACTCTTACTTGTGGGACTTCTTGGTGTTGGCACCATCAGGACCCTCACCGCAGTCATAGGCTTGGATGGTGAAAGTATGTTCTTTATGAGCTTCACAATCCACCGGCTCTTTTGCCCGGATCAACCCCTCGCCTGTGGCTTTGTCAAGAATCACTGCTTCAAAAGGCACTCCTGCACCATGGATCCGGAATCCACAGATCTCACCTAGTGTCCCAAAAGCAAATAATGCAAAGGGGAAAAAAGAGATATTAATAAAAAAAAGGAAACATAGGAAGGAAACATTATCTTTTAATTCTATTCTGTCCTTCTCTCCTCTGCCCTCTTCATTAGCATGAAATAAGCTGGCAACTTTCTCAAACAGAAAAGCTGAATAATATTAAAATTGGCAGAGGAAAAGGCTGGGAGTTTAATCCATATGTAGTTGGATTCTTTTGAAATATTATTATGCCCAAGCTCCATTAAAACCTGGTAGCATTTTGAGTACTTCCAGGTTATTTCAGCAGCATAAGTGCTAGGAAACTTCTCAGTAGACTGTGCTTGACCTAGTGAAGAAGCACAATTAGGTTTTGGCTGATTTGCTTTTTGTTTCCAATATCCAAATGTCATGTTAAAGATTCTCACTGGTATCCAACATTCACCAATTCAATAGATTGCAAGTGTTGGAAGGAGCTAACAGCGTCTTCTGAGATTGGTAGGTTTTAATAACACAGAAGTAGAATTTACAAGAGGCACCTTTACTGGGACCTGGGAATTACCTCCTTCTGTAGTTATTATTCAGTACCATTTCCTGGGAAGCCCATTCATCTGAAGCTAATCAGTATAGATTCCTTGCTGATTGAGAAGGGACAGCCAATTCAATTACTGTATCTGGAGCCATGGGAGGAGAAGACAATGACCTAGATCCAGTTCACAAATCACTCTAGGACAAGTCTTTTCCAACTCTGCAGCTGGCAACATCCATCAATATTAAATGAATTTGAGCAATCTCCTACCCAGACAAAGCAGGAATGAATATTGACAGCATTTATGCTTTGCCAGGGTAAGCAAGACTGGTCCAAGCCCCCTCCAAATCATTGGGGATATATATATAATTATTGAGCTCACACTCTGCTAAACCAGTAACAAGTTACATGTGAATCTAGGCACAGTTTAAGATGTATCACAATATACAAACTTAATATCTGTGGCTTATTATCTGCTGTTTTAATCTAAGATTATTAAAATATGTTGATTATTAAAATTTTGTAAGCTGCTCTGGAAAAACTGAATTTTCACTAAGATATAAACATATAAAACAAAACGTTTCTCTTGCAAGATCAACATTAGTCACTGTCATTTATGGCCCAGTAATGGAACTGTGTGCTAAACCCAATTAGAGAAACACCTCTTGTATCTAGAATTAAAGAAAGGATATATACAATAATTCCAAATGCTCAATCCAAATTTGGTTGTGGTCCTTTGTGTGTGGGGCCTGAATAAATGATCATCTCACCCCTCACAAAACTAATTTAATGAAATTCACAGGCTCTTGATCCATTTCTGGTCCCAATTTGAGAAGCTGGCCTAAATTTATACAAGATTTTGAATCTCTAGTTGCTTCAGTATCAGCTTTTTCCCCATTCTTTATCCTAAGGCAGAATTTCCTAACAGTGGCAATTTCCAGACAGGTGGATTTCAGCTATAGCTGTTGCTGGCTCTTCCTGGTAATTTAAGTCTAGCACCCTTTGCTATTCTGGTATCAAAGATGATTTTATTCTCTCAGGCTTTTTCCTTTATGAAATGCATATTGCTATATAGGGGCATTTTTAGTTTTTTCCCCAATGTATTTCTGACTTTTATGTCCATTTGATATTAATCTCTATTAGGGTTTACTATTGCATTTTAATTACTTTTCTTTTTTTAAACTAAGCCATGCTAAGTATGCTTTGGAACCTGTTTGAAGGTTTCCTGTTTTACGCACTTCATAAAAGAAAAGATACGAAACGTGTGATGAAGCAGATGCTCGATGCTGCTCCCTTTTATGTGGAGCTATTTCCAACATAAATGGGCCTCTGGCACATCATGTCTCCCAACACAATTTATAAAGCCTGTCGAAGAGTGTTAATTGGAAAGCACTATTCAAGCATTCAGAAAAGGAGAATATACTCGCTATAAAAACTCCCAATTGGCTCTGCCTCAAAACATCTCTGTATACAACACAACTGTCTTCAGGGGAAATGCCTTTCTGTTTGAATGTACTGTGTTCGTTTCCATTCGAGCAACGACCCTGATAATACGAGCCTTCTGCTTGTGTATAGACCAGAATGTTTACAATTGCTTCTGCAAACATCCATGCTGTATGTCCTGTGTAGAGAACATCCTTCTGAAGGACAATGAGCTTAGGATTCAGAGATAGCACTCACATACAGAACAAGCTTCTTGACAAACAAGCAAACACAGCTGTAGTCCGGAGAGGGAAATGAATTCACTGTCACCACATTTCCTATATGTCAGAAACTTCACTCTTACTACCAACTCCTGACTTGATCAGGAATAGTTTTATGTGTCCATTAAGAAATGCCACTATGTTATAATATTTGAAGACTGTTTATATTATGGAAAGTACTCTAGCCTTAGACTTTACATTGGAACCTTCCAACATTAAAACTGTAGCTTTGGGCCTGCAATATTATGTGAGATCTTTCCTTTTTGAAAAAAAAAATATGGAAAGCTTCACAAATTTGTGTATCATCCTTGTGCATTATGTGAGATCTTTCTGTGGAACATCACAATATACAGCTCCTAAGGCAAGTCTCTGTCAGAGATTTCTCTATATGAGAAAGTCTAATAACTTCAAAGATTTTTTTTCCATTCCTCGCTGCCAGACAATTTCACTAATCCATCTTAGTCCATCATATTTATTGATTCTGCTCTGCGAATTTAGATTATATATTGCACAAATTATCTTGAACTGCAGATTTCTCAAACTTCCTAGGAAAAGAATTAGTCATTTTTGGCAGGAAATGCAGACAACTCTGCTAACATGTTTTAGAGGAACAGTAAAGAATTGTCATAGGATTGGAGGGTCTTTATTACAGGAGGGGGAATGATAGGAAATACTCTGTTAGTATACATGCTTTACTAATGCCGAGAAACTGCTGACAATGATTTTTGGAGGACCAGGAGAACTTAAGCAATTCACAGACCATGAGATGCTGAAACCTTGAGAGAAAATGCTTAGAGGCTCGCTTCCTTTAATCTCTCTTTGAAGTGATATCTCCTGCTGAATTATTCCTATGCATCATTGTATCATATTCCTATGTATCATTGATTTCTTATATTTGTATGGATTTTTCTATCTGTTTCATACAGAAAGAGCTATCAAAAGATACATTTCTAGATGGAGGTTATTCTTTCTTAAATAACTGGGTTAATTAGGTATTTGGTTTGGTTTGTAAGAAAAACAGATTACAGTAGTCATACAAAAAGATAGGAAGATTAGTAATGAAAAATACTTGCCTTGCCATAAAATACCCAAGGCAGGCCAATTGCCAAATAAAAAGGAATGCCTGAGCTGGGTGGAAAAACCTGGAAAAAAATTCTTTTCTAAAGGAAAAGAAATTGACTCTTTGGTCCATATCTTCAAAGTTAATTCCTTCACCCAAAACCCCAACAAGGGAGGAGGGAGGAGATAGTGAAAAAAGGTTTAAAGGGTTGAGACCTTCTTCTGGTCACAAAGACTGTGGCCTAATTCCCAGTCTGGGGTGTTAATCTGGATCAGGCTTCCTTACGTCTATTCTTTAGTAAGAAAAAAAAATGTGCCAGCTAATTCATTATTTAATCACATTGAATTTGACCTTTCCTTATGCAACTATAGTGACTGAATTTACAGAGGCTTCATCACAGCATTTTTGTTTGGCTTCAATTTGCTACACAGACCCATCCATTTGAAGACTATGGTTTAGCCTTTGGTGCATTGTATAAAACAGGTCATTTCACAAGACTCAGTTAAGGTAGCTAATGAAAAATGTAGCTATGGGCTCGCCTGCCAGTGACATACCTGCATAACGCAATGGTGCATCCTTGTCCAGAGCGAAGAGTGGAGGGTTCAGGAGGACCGTATTGTCATTCTCCATGACAATGCCTTGATACTCAGCTTCAATCCAAGGCTTGTGCTTGTTGGCTAAGAGCATTGGGAGCGCAAAAAGGATGATAAACAATACAAAAATCAATATCCTCTGAATTCTTATCCAATGACATTTATAATGCCTCTCATTATACCTCAACAGTGCAACAGTGAATCCTCTTAATTGTTTTCTCAACTTGCATTTCATTCTGCCCCAGAATGAGCAGGGCAAACACTTGAAAAACCCATACAATCCTCTCCCTGCCAATAACCTTAGTAATAATTAAGGCTGCAAATTGTGCACAGTTCATTCAAGGAATGTATATTGGAGCCAATATTCAGTAAGAAACATTGCAGCATGACTGAACAGGTAGTCCTCAACTTACAACAGTTCATTTAGTAACCGTTCAAAGTTACAATGGCACTGAAAAAAAGAGACTTGTGACTGTTTTTCACACTTTGGACCATTGCAGCATCTCAATGGTCACATAATCAAAGTGCTTGACAACTGACTCACATTTATGATGATTGCAGCATCCTGGCATTCATGTGATCACCTTTTGTAACCTTTTGACAAGCATAGTCAGTGGATAAGCCACATTAACTTAATAACCATGTTATTAAGTTAACAACCACAGTGATTCATGTAACTGTGAAAAGAAAGGTCGTAAAATGGGGCAAAACCACTTAACAAATGTCTTACTTAGCAGCAGCAATTTTGGGCTCAGTTGTGGTTGTAAGCTAAAGATTACTTGATTCTGCACCTAATAACTGCAGCAAGACTGTTGGTGGCGCAATACTGGAAGAAGGAAGACTTGCCTACAATCCAAGAATGGAAAAATCCATACCGTGTACGGGTTCTGGGAAGTCGTGGGGGGGGGGGAAGGATGAGGGGGGTTGGGGGGTGGATGGAGGTAGGGGCATACAAAAAAAATTGTACTTCAATGTTTTAATGATTAACGAATGATGAAATATTTGTGTTTTTTAAAAGAAATAAATTACATTTACCCCGTAAGCTAAGGATTACTTGTTGTAGTTAGATGGGAGAATCTACTAGTCAAATATGATCAACAGTCCAGGATCAACATTCTGTGCCATACTTTTTAGGCATGTCATCTATCAGCAAGGGCTGAAGCAAATCAAGGAAATCCCCCCCCCCCCAAGCAAACACCAAATAGGAGCTCAAAATGCTCCTCAATACAATGATTTGGAAAGAAGGATAGAAAACTTTGTTATTAAATAATATGGATGTTTGGCTAGAATAGGACATAAGGATTTAGTGTCATTGGAGGATTTTAGAAATAGTAAATGAAATGCCAGTATGTGGTTATGTATTAAATCTTGGTATATTTTATGATGAAGGACGTTTACACAACTATAGTCAAATGAAAATGGAGGTATGATGACGGTAACATGTATAAATATCTGAGTTAAAATACTTGAGTTAATATGAATTATGCTTAATGACTGTGGAAGAGATGCATGAAAGTCTTTTGTAACCAACTGATACACTTTCTGCAGTATGTAAAAAAGGAAGATTTTATGTGTTGTGTTTGTTTTGAAAATAAAAAACAACTTTAATATAAAAAAAATGCTCCTTGGTGACAATGGGCCTCTCTAGAAAGTATCCCAGTGTTTGTGCTGACATTTAAGCTAATTCACAGGGTCTGGGTGAGGTTAAATGGAGAAGGAGGTCACACAATGCCACACTGAGCCCCTGAGTGGAAAGGATTAGAAAAATGTATCATAATCCAGCCCAGAAAGGAGTGGTACATCCTGGTTACATCCTAAATCCTGCTGGTTTCCACTTGCCAGAGCAGAAAATATGGGGAATATTTACTGAGGCTTTTCAGCTCAGAGAATTGTGATAGATTGGAACAATGTCAATAGCAGATTTTCACTTGCAGAACCCTCAGTAGCTAAGGCCCACTCCCGCTGGCAGGGTATCAAGAGAAGTATCAAGGGATTAGGAAGGTATTTTAATTCCTTAACGTGTTGCTTAAAGGGACAGATATTATTTTACAATAGCAGCTTTCTCTTTTATTTGGCTAAAGGACATTATGGCTAAAAAGCAAAGAGATTGCCTAGGAATTAGATGATGGTTTTATATGGCTGTCACCACATCAGAGTCTTTAAAATCATATTTAATAAAATTTATACAGCAAATATTCAACACTATTCAGAATGTAGATAATTTAAAATATATCCTTGTATTTTCTTAATTTTCATAGGGACAGGCACTTACACACATGTATACTTTCTGTCCAAATTGATTTTTTTAAAGTATAATTCAAAAGAGTAAAATTAATATAATAAGATTAGTATTAATGCCTAGGTAGAAATCATAATACCCGGTGTATTTCTACACATTATAAATCTTGTAAATTAAATCCTTTCTGATTGGTGAATATCTTGAAATACGTACATTTTAATTCAGGGTTCAGATAAGACAAACACACAGGGGTGATCAAATTAGAAGGTAGTTTAAAATATCACAATTTGTAACTTTACAAAGAGAGCTTTTGAGGGACACCTTTAACAAATGAAGGCAGATACTGTACATGTCCCAGGATAATATTGCAGGATCCAATCTGGGTCGGTCTCCGGGAGAGAAGTTCCCTGAGGATGGGCTCCAACACAAGTCTGAAAATTCGGGAGACTAAAGATCTCTGGTCTTGCTGATGGACCCAAGGTTGGATCCTGCAGACACATTTATCACCATCATTTTAAAAATTCCATCAGGATATGTACACTTATAATCATATTCATCACAAAGAAGCCCTTTGCTCTCCAAGAATAGATTATCTGGATTTCCGTAGTAGAAAGATGTGAAGGGATGGCAGAAAAAAAAATAAAAGAGGAAATGAAGTTACTTATAGTATTTAGTTTTCTTTGATCATGACAAGATTAATTTAAGTCTTCAAGCGAAAAGCAGATTTCCAACATTCCTATCTAAGAGGACCTGATGGCTCAGGCATCCTCACTCTTGCCCTCTCTATATTATTCCACAGTCCTTGTGTCTCCTGCTCTGTCCTGGCATATGCCATTTTCCTTCTGGCCTCACTTCATGGCCTGAAATGCTAATCTTGTTGGCTGGAGCCAGTCCAGACTCAACAGTGAGGCTGCAGCCAGCAGGAGGCTCCAAAAAATGTCACAAGCCCAGAAATAGCAAATTAATCTTCATCACACAACCTCCAGGGCAGGGAAAATGGAAGATGGAGATGAGAGAGAAAGGGAGAAATCGTTATAAATTAACACTATTCCTATCTAACCAATCCCTAGTAAACTGGGTCTCTAGAATTAGATCACAGTGTCCTAGTTACAACCCCCATTTCTCCACATTAAATCCTACAGATAAAATTGTGTTCCATTCATTCATGATTGAACAATCCTATGACCACTTTAGGGACATTCAGAATTTAAGGACATTTTCCACAGGAGATTATTAGGAACTTTAGATAAAGCATCCGCCTGTGCACCATAACCCCATCTCTGATTTGCCACTGACATTAATGACTCTCAAAACAGTTGGGGATTAGTTCCATGAGAATATTTCAAGCGACATCATTAGAAATGACCCTGTAAGGTGAACAAACCTTCTCAGAAAAAGGACTTAAAGAGGTCAAAGTGGAGGCAGACATATTGGGCACAGGTGCATAGTCATCTGCTTTAACCCCCCGGAAATTGCTATGTAAGAACATGGAGGGTTTATATGGATAATCTTCCTGGCAGGCTGGTCAGTGTTTAGCATGAAGGAAATGCCATTTGGAGTTCCAGCTCAAGTACTTTGATGTATCTCATAGTACTCTATGCCAGTTTTAAGATTATTTGCTGCTCTTTTATCCTTGGTAATTTCTTGATGGGTTCTTTAGCCAGAAATGCAAGCAGATTTTTGCATGAGAAGTAACACCAAACTTTACGGTGGGATAGTATGTGTTTGGAATCAAGATTGTGGACCAGCAAGGACCATGTAGTCAAAAATATATTTTGTCAAGTATTAGAACACAGCTTCACAAGCACTGGTCAGAAAATGAAAATCTCTCACAGATCACAGAGAAATAATATGTAACAGATTCTGCGGTATTAACTTTGAGATAACAGTCCTGGCCATCAGCTCCAGTGGCTTTTGAACTGGTTTAGGCAAATCCATTCCTATCAGCAACAATTAATGCTAAACAGCAAAGAGATGGCCTAGGAGAAGAGGGGTGGAGACACGGAACAGGTGCAAAACATCGTCTTCAGGTTCTGCCTGTTGGTCTCCAGAGGCTTCCAATTAGCCAGTGTCCAAAAGGGGTTGAGGGACTAGATGGTTTCATTTAGCCAAGAAGTTCTTTTGAAGCCCTTATATTCAGCAGATGGTATCAAAGCTGAATTGAAAAGGTGCCTGGAAAGGACTTCAGTTAGAACCTTTAAAGCACTTTGCAGCCAACCAAAACTGGAAGAGTGAAAAATAAGGTAAATCAGAACAGGAGAGGGTTTTTTTTTAAAAAATGCTATATTGCAGCAGAGAATCTGAAGCTTTAGGGTACAGCCGTATGAAAAGGGAGAAGAATGTACATCGGAGTATTCAGCTCGACAGATTGTTTTCAGAGCTGCCATATTTAAACAAATAAATAATCCAGCCCAAGTTGCATTCTTGCTTGCTTGTGTCATGTCTCTAAGGTACCTTACGTATATGACCTGCCCCTCTTTTGTACTCTTGTAACTCAAAGCTCTTGCCCTCTGGCCTTTGCTTCAAGCACAAGAAAGGGGGATGATTGCAATGGAAGGACAATGAGCTGGTGAAGGGAGAATAAAAGGAATCTGCTGTTCCTACCAGCCACCTGAAGAGCCCTGGTTTGACAATTTCTCAAAGGATACTTTAGCAAGGAACACAAGGCCAAGTCAACCCTCAGTGGCTACGTACATTTAGAGTCGGGTACCAGGGAGCGAGATTCCACTCCATCTGCAGAGCCAACAAGCGCACTGAATCCTAATGCTGCTGCATTGCCCTCCCCCTCCCCATGCCAATTTTTAAGGAAGAAAGCCATGGCGATAGAAATCAAATGCTTTTTCACACTCCGTCTCCTTCCTTTGCTGCAGGCTGGTGCTGAAAGATGACTCAGTCTCCCCAAAATATGCAGGACCTTCAGCCCCTTCCTTTGGTTTCCATGCAATATTACTCTATTTCCCCAAGAACTACTGTTCTTAGTTAAGACCTGTGAGCCTAGATCAACCTACCCATCTCTCTCATTTTCAGGCACCCAGATATGCGTGCAAATATATGTCCTGTGTTCCTGTTCAGAATACTGACGCTTCTGTAGAGTAGCATCCCTCTCTCTGTTCAGCAGTTCACCCATTTATAAATGCAATGGTTTCCTTCTCTTTTGCTTGAAATTAGTAGATTTTGCAACCATGAAAAGAACGGGCTGGCAAACCCACTAAGGCTGCAAGGAAGAGAAGATGGCAACTAGCCTAGAAACAGAGAGGAGGGGGTAGCAAAGCAGCTTCATCACGTTTTGATCCTAAGAGACTGGAATACAGACGGAGCCTTGGGAATTACTGGGCGTGTGATAAACGATAGGCAGAAAATGAACGGAGGAGAGAGATAAACAGGCAGTGTAGAGGTGGGTTGGTGTGCAATCCAAGGAAGCAAAGCAGGGGAAAGGGGAAAGGACTCTGACGCTACAGAAGGAAGCAAGTGAGAAGATCCAGAGGAGCAAAATAGCAAAAGCAGAGACGGAGCGGGCAGCCCCCACGGTTAGCGCCAAGCCCGCTTCTCCACCCGCTTCTCCACCCGCTTCTCGGCGTTCCCGGGGAATGGACGGGATGGATTAGAAGGCAGGAGAAGAGCTGCGCTCCAGCTTTGACCAGATGGGAGAGGCACGGAGGGCGCTCAAAGAGCTTCCCAACCACACACACACCCGCCCAGCCCAGCCCTCTCCTGGGGGAGTCCGGGCGCCTCGACTTGGCTCACCTTTGTTGCCGAGGGTGCAGGAGACAAGGAGGAGGAGGAGGAGAGGGGCGGAGGCGAGGGGCATCCCCCAGCCCATTTTAGAAAAGCCTTGGAAATACCGCTCGCTGCCCGGGATAGGCTCGGTCTCGTCCGTCGAAGGAGAGTGCCTTGACGGCTGTCGTTACGATCTGCTCCCACCCAGACCCAGCGGTCGGCTGTCGAGGCACTGCCCGGGACGGGGCGCCAGCTGGAGCTCCCGGACGCCTCCTTTCTCTGGTCCGGCCCAGCCCCTGTACTGCAGCATGATGTCAGCAGCGCCCGACGCTGATTGATGGGCCCTCGCAGCCAATACGAGGGGCGCCCCAGCCAGGTGCTGCAGGAGAGGGAGGGGACCAAGACTTAGGGGTAGCGGGGGGCGTGGGAAGGCCAGAAGGGAGGTAGGGTTGTCTTTTTCTGTGGGAAGGGGATGAGGGCGGGCACGTGTATCCACGCGAGCCCCCTGCCTCGTACAGGCAAATAAAATAGGAACTTTAGAGGGACATGCAGTTGTCAATGAGGGTTTTTTCCCCCTCCGCTTTCCCAACCCCGTTTTTCGACCGATTTGCTAGCAGGGAACTCGAGGAGTCAGGGAAAAGAAATGCACGGCCAGTTCGCGCACCACAAATTGAAATCCAAAGGACGCTGCTGGAAGGAAGGTCTCCAGCCCCTCCCCGCGCGATCTACTCTAGATTGGGCTGGTCCTCTGCTTTAGGATATGACAGTGGCGTGAGAAAGTTCGCAGTAAGACCTCTAGGTGTCCGCAACTATCTTGCTATGATGAGGAGGTCGGAACAAATGTTGGTTCACGCGTGAATATTCCCAGCCTGACATCTTACCATGGGGTGTTGGCAGATGAAAGTGTGACAGCTCCCCTCCCCCGTGAAATGAACCCCCCCCTACCTGTGACGACCACAGACTCCCATTTTCAGCCTATATTCCCTTCAACTGATAAATCAGATGTCTGTATCAGTGCGCAGACCAGACTTCAGCTGGCTTTGGAGACGAGCTAGTCACTCAAAGGCAAAGAGTAATTTCCCACAGGCGCTTCCAAGCCGGGATGACTGGAAGGGTTATTGAAATTTGACTGTGACTAATTCACAGAACTATTGTCTGCGGTAAGTTGCATCACTGCGATTCATTCACACATAAATACATCAACGGATGTGCATATGCATGTGTAAATCAGCCTGAAGAAGGTGCTGATTTTACTGGGGGGGCGGGGGGGTTCCTTGGGCAACCTAAAATAGTTATGATTTGACCATGAGCAGAATAATTTGCTCTTGGCTGTAAATTCAATACACAGAGTAGAGCCAGCTTCTTTTTCATCGTCACTCCCCCACAGAGATACCACCGACTGCCCTTATTAGAGTGTATTCAGGGTTACCATATAAATATATGTGATACCTTATAACGATTTAAAAACACAATGTATGAACTTGAGACGGGCAAAGTCAGCCATGGAACCCAGTTTCAGAATTCTTCCCAAAAACGAAGAAGAAATGTTCTGGTTTATACTCCTGTCTGGGAAGGAGCAGGGTGTTTTTCCCCCTTCGGAACAACTTCTCCCACCGTCCATCTAGATTGAAGCAACCACAAAAGTTTGCGGAGTTTTGGGGGACAGCCTCACCTAGAAAACTGGGAAGCCATTTTGATGTTTGCAGTGGCCAAGGCTGGACAGGGGTATCCCAAGTGAGCAACCGCTTCTCCTCATGCCTTGTCATTAAACTGACATTATGGCTGCGTCTTCACAATGTGCAGATGGCCCATATGGACTCAAATAAGAGATTATTGAATTGGCTGGGATCATGTAGAGCACAATGAACTATTACTAACTGCACTGTCAGGGTTGCCCAACAGCAAGAGCATCAACCAATAGGTGCCCTTAGGCAGACAATTATTTGGAAAGAGGAAGTGTGCAGAAGGCAACAGTGGTAACTGCTGGTAACTCTATAGGGGACTATTGAAATAGTTAAAAATGTCCGCCTGCTGATCGTAACTAGAATAGTCTTCCAGTCAAGCTCAGCTCCTGGTAGTTTCAAGGAAACATCCACGCACTTTTCTTGGGAAGAGTACGGAAACAGCTTTTGCCATTGCCTTGACCGGGATGTCGTCCAACGTACCCCTCTCCCATAACTTTTGGATTTACACGTGGTCTCCTATCCACTTAGGAACCAGGCAGTGGAGCCTGATTAACTTGCGCTTTGAAAAAGAGAGAGTGGAGCTTTGCAAAGGTCGCCGTGTTTCTTCTGTTGTCCCCCCCCCTCGTGGTTTTGTGTGATATGAGGAGAAAAAGGAGAAGGAGGAAAGCGAGAAGAAAAGGCTCCTGGCGCGGCTTCCCCCGCCCGCGCGGGCTGGAGCGGAGTGACTCTTAGGGCGGCGGGACTCGGCACTCCCGCGGCGCTACATAAAAGGCCGAGGGAGGGAGGGCTGGGAAAGAAGTCGAAGTCGAGGCGGCGACCCAGCAACGCTCCGGCTGAGGGCTGTTTTCAACTGCCGTCTCTCTTCTCCCCGTCTTTCCTTCCTTCCTTCTTTCCTCCCTTCCTTTCGGGGAGCCTTCCTCCAGCTGCCTTCCCATTTTCTTCCCGTGCCTTCGTCGGCCTCTTGCGCTGAGATGCCTCCCAATTTCAGCGGCTACTACCGCTTCGTCTCGCAGGACAATATGGAGAGCTATCTCCGTGCCTTGGGTAAGCGAACCTCTCTCTCTCTCTCTCTCTCTCTCTCTCTCTCTCTCTCTCTCCCTGTGTGTGTGTGTGTTTTGTTTTTTCCCCCCTCTCCCCGCCGCCAAATACCGTGTTGGCGATGAATGCTGGCGGGACTGGTTGGCGCCCAGAGTGCTTTCTGGCGGCTCCACATGGTTTAGGGCAGGGGTCTCCAACCTTGGTAACTTTAAGCCTGGCGGACCTCAACTCCCAGAATTCCCCAGCCAGCAAAACAAAGTTGAAGTCCGCCAGGCTTAAAGTTGCCAAAGTTGGACACCCCTGATTTAGGGGAACCGCCATCCCTCGGATGGCAGTAATCTGGGCAGAGTTAAACTCCAGCATCTCTCTTTACACCTAAAAGGTTACGATAGCCTCCTCTTCCTGGGACTTTTCTTGATGGCACCAACCTAATTCCCCTTGCCCGATTTCAGAAAGGCTAAGCAGAGATGCTCTTGGCCAGAATTTAGATGGCAAAGCACCAGGGAGGAGCAGAGCTGACCTTAAGACAGAATACAGGGAAGCTGAGATGCCTTGGCAAACCACTTCCACTTTCTCAAGTAAACTACTGGGATGAGTTTACATCATCACTAGAGGCAATGCTTGATTCATGGAACTCTTGCCCTCCACCAACAATTTATAATCAATATCAATTTATCTTTTGAACCCCAAGCTCGTTGTGATTCTAGAGGATCACAGCAGTTTCAAATGCAACCTTATTGCTGTATTAGAAATGGGGGAGAGAAATCTGCTTTGTGGCCTCAAATTAATTCCTGGCAGAAGTGAGATTTAAATGGGGATTTCCTGATTTGTAGCTCAGGGGTTTAGTCATTGCTCTGTTTTTAGGGCAGCTTGGTGAGAAAAGACTTGGCTATTAAACAAGTGTGTTAAAAGAATGTTTTGTCTTTGATTCAGATGTTTGCTGCATTGGATTTTGTGTGTGTTGGGGGGTGTGTGTGTCAGTTAAAGACATTCTTGGTTTCATCTTCCTTTATTACTTGGCCAAAATGAGGAAGAACTGAGGTAATGTATACAGAGAAAATGGATAGCAAGGACATGGTTTCATGCATTGTTACTTGCTATTATTCCCATTGCCTTTGGGGTACACAGAGACTGTCCTTCAACATTTATTTAACATTGGTCCTTGTAATCTCCCGATTAGATATCAATGTGGCCTTGAGGAAGCTGGTTTGTCTCCTGAAGCCAGACAAGGAGATCATCCACACCGGTGACCATATGATTATTCGCACCTTAACTTCTCTGCGAAACTATGTCATGGACTTTGACCTTGGGGTTGAGTTTGAAGAGAATTTGGAGGCAGTAGATGGACGCAAGTGCCAGGTAAGAGACAAAGGCTTTGGTGAAATGCAGAGAGAAATTGGGTCAGTGCCTTTCCACAAGAAAGAGCTTCTGGGTAGAAGAAACACATTATTTACATTCAGATTCTTGATCCAGAGTTGAACTGGATCTACAAAATTCTTCAGAGGCTGGTTTTCTGCCAATTTCCAAGCAAGCAATAGGGAGTTAATTCACACATTAATTCAATCTCATTTATACAACTAACCCAATTTTATAAGTAGTCTGTTTACACCAGGACTTTTACAACTATTCTTATGAACAGTGTCTGTGTTGGTTGCAGAATTTCCTGCTCCCAAGACCTATAAATCTCTTATGATAAACTGCTCACATGATGAAATAATTTGGACAAGTTTTTAATGCAAGCTAGAGCTTATCCATTATGTAAAATAAGCTCCATTTTAGCTGGCAAAACTTGCGATTGGTGGTAAAATGCATGTTGTAACAGACACTTAATGATGTCTCTTTCTTTCTGCAATACCAGGGAAGCAACAAACAGGAAATTTATTAAAATCCTGATAACTTTGGATTGAATTCAGACTAATGCTGAGTAGTTTTGTAGCCAGGCACACCACTACAGTTTAATGAATACTTTAATTTGTTTTGTGAATGAATCATTTCACCCATTTTCATAAGTGAAAGATGGATAAACTACTGTATTTAAACTACTGTATTTATCAGTTAAGCCAACCTGATCTTTTTTAAAACACATAGGATTATAGTTCCCATCATTCTCAGCCAATTTACGTAGATTGGGCTAAGCATACCATTACTTACTGTCGTAAGAAAACTTTCTTGAAAGGAAGTTACAATGCAGGGGAAAGGACAATGAATAACCTCTACATACATTTTAGGCTTTAGATAAAATATGTCAAGTATTTAAAGTGCCTGGAGTTATTATGGCACTCTTCAACAACACTGGTAGTTAGCCAGTATTTCTTCAGATTGCTGACAGAGTTCAGAGAAAATGAATGGCTGAACTAAGAAATAAAATTTGGATTTAGAAATAATTAACCCATATATGTGACTTTGAACCATGGAAAAGTGAGCAGTGAGAATTGTATTTTCTGGTTAAGAGCTAAACTTCATACCCAGCTTTGGGTGTTTTCAAAGTCAGACCACAAAGAAAAAGTCTCAGTGTTAATGGGATAGGTTGCACATCACCCGTAACCCACATTCAACACACATTTCTCTTTCCATAGATCAGCCTTGCTAGGAGCCCATGGCCCAAAGAGTCTACAATTTAATTGTATCGCTGTGCTGGCTCTGATTGTCAAAAGTTGTGATTTCTCACTTCTGGAGTGCATTATATTGGAGAAGACATCATGTGTTGTAGCTGTACCTAAACAAAATATTTTTATTGTAGCATGGATTTAGAGAGGAGCGTCAATTTTATTTCGTTTTGCTTTTCTCGGTTAAAGAATTGGGAAGAAATCCCTTGTCTTGGATTGGTCTAGAGTCCTTATTTCAAAATAAAGCTTAGGGATGAAGATGGAAGATACGATTAGGGCTTCTCTCCCCTGCAGCTATCTGGAACAATGGCTTCCTTTAGCATTACGGAAAGCCCTAATTTTTTCTTAACAGGGTGTCTCAGTTCTGGGGAAATTGGCACTCCCTGAGGAGGAAAAAAATCAGAACAGTTAGGAACACACATGTTTGGAAAGCTTAAATTCTGTCATGTACACACTTTAGTCATGAAGTAAAAAGGCAGCTTATTTGGGGTCTGCATCTATTGAGGTTTAGGCAGAATAGTTCCTAAGGGGATTTGCACACATAAGACTTTTAGGGATATCTTCACTTCCCATTTCTGTCTGTAACAAAATCAACAACGCGCCGTTAAGATAAGACTTTGTACTGGATGGCTGTTTGAACAGGGCCTGCATAACCCTGAGCTGATTTTATTTTATGGCATGTTCTGCCTTGTTTCCAGCAGAAGGCCCTTTCCTATTTCAAGTGATGCCATTGCCCCTTTCTCTTCCCCCCACTCCCCTTGCTCCCTCCCTCTGCTTTCAGACAACTGTTTACTGGGATGGAGATCAGCTGGTGTGTGAACAGAAGGGAGAGAAACAGAACCGGGGCTGGAGGCACTGGCTAGAAGGGGATCAACTGCATCTGGTAAGGAGGAGTAAGCAATTTCCCTACTTCCACTCTCTTTTGCAAAAGCACAGAATGGGTCTTCTTCCCCAGCTCAGAAAAACCAAGAAGTCTGCCAACTTCTGTGCGCTTCCTCAGGGAGGCAATGGACTCTTGACAAAAACATCCTTCCCAAGAGTTCAAAAGTTCAGTCGGCTGAGCAAGGGAGCCACCCATTGTCCACACTCTTCTTTGAAATTTGACCACAGCTCCTGGGGCACCAGGGAAGGAGAGGAAATCAAAGCAGAGAATCCCTGCGCCTGACACTCAGAATTTTAGCCTTGGTGCCAGTAAACAACATGGGTTTTTTTTTACAGCCGCCCCTCAGGTAAGCGGTTCCAGTGGCAGTTTGGCAGAGATGGGCTTTAGGCGTCTTTCTGAGCTGTGTCCTCTCATTGCAGTTCATGGCCTTTCCCTCTAGCACAGGATGCTGTGTTAAGTATGTAGGGAATGCTGACATCTGGACTAAATAAATACTCCAAAAACTTGTTTAAAAAAAAACACACCCTGAATTGTGATGATTGTATAGAGAAAAAGTGGGCTGCAGTATATTCTGAGAGATAGCCCAGTCTTACTGAAAAGTGTGCCACAAATTTATAGCAAATATAAAATGCCTTGTAAGCCAGGGGTGTGAAAGTGTGAGAAAACAGATTGTTAGTAGTATAAGATAAACATCCCTCCCCCACAAATCTCCCCATCCAATAACAATCTTAAGCATTCTTTACTTAAAAAACACTTAAGTAATGTTTTTGCATTTTTAAATAATCATGCTAACTATAGTGTACTTTACAATAATGCTAACTTAATTATGAAGCCACATCTTTAATAATGGAATATTAGACTAATAATAAGAGTACTAAATTAGGCATTCTCTTCAGTCTCACCCCAAACCATATGGACAGAATACCCTAACTACGATTCTACACTGTTCTTCAGTTCACTGGCACTGCCTAAAAGCTAGAAAGTTAGAAAAGATTAAATAAATCCAAGCACAACCAATTGAACAGCTAGGTGAAAATTCATTTGCACTTTTCAGCATAAAATCGGTAGGTGTTTCCTCAGCCAGCCACTGGGGAATTCTGGGAGTTGAAGTCTTCGTGTCTTACAGTTGCTAAGACTGAGAAACACTCATCTAATGCTTCAAACTAAGAGATGGAGTTAAGTAATTTTAGACTCTCTGAACTTCATTTTTTGCCCCTTATCTATAGAGGAAAACAAACTTGTGGAATATGCCAGCTCTGGTAGATAGGGTTTTGCTCCAGAATTCTCCCCTGGTGGCATTCCTGATTGAAACAAGCTGTTTCTGTACTATAGCACAAATCCTTGGATTAACGCTCTGAAAGAAGCAGTAAAAAACTTAAGATCGTGATGGTATGAATCCACCTTGGAAGTTTTCCTTTGCAATTAAAATTAATGGGCATGAATACGCTTACAAACATTTTCTTTTCTTCAGTGAATGTTGAGCTGCTCAACTTCCTAGGACTTAGTGGATTGTCTCTCCTGTTGATGGTGGTGGAAGGGCGACAGGTTTGCTGTATCTAGTTGAATAAACAACCTGTAAGATTTGACCAAGGACCTTCTTTCAAAAGCAAGAAGGGCCCCCAAACAGGGTGGAAACTCGGCACAAGACACATAGTACAACCGAAATGCCATTTGGTTGACTCTTCCCTCATGCCCTGCTACCTCATTTTAGGATAATTGGATTACTTTTGTAGATTTGAAAGCAGCCGGTTACTAAAAGTATCCACACAAATCTTTTTGTAGGCCTTTGAAGTTTGCCGTGTATCATCCCCCCTTTCCCCAGCATCTGACACAACAACCTTATGCTTCAACATCTATTTTGTGAATGTGCCCATTTTTATGAATGTTATCTATTTTGACCAATACAAACAGTTTTTGTAAACTTTTTTCCCCTGCTGAAATGTAGCTGCTTGGGACATTGTTTTCAGCACTTCCCTTTAATATATGCACAGAGAATTGTGTATCTGGAAAACTGTGAATTAATGAAGAAGGTTGTCTGTAGGCTTGGAAGGTGCAAAGTAGAGATGTTCACACTGGGATTTCTGTTGTATTTCTATTGTTTTTGTGTGAGGTACAAATAAAAACCAAACTGGCTGGCTGGCAGATGACAATTTCCTCTAGGGATTCAAGCATAACTGGACTTCCTGATTCTTGACTGACCATTTTTCTTCTAGCGCATGACAGCAGAGAATGAGGTTTGTGTCCAGGTTTTCCAGAAAGTGAAGTGACCTCAAACATCTACCTGATGTGATGTGCCAACTTCCAGATGGACCTGGTATGGGAGACCAAACCAGATGCAGAATCAAGCAAATTCTTCATATCTTTTCCTAATCTTTCATTTTTGGATTAAAAATGAGTGCATTTTTAATGACCAAATGTGTGCATTTTTTTATTAGTGACTGAGATATATAAGCAATATGCTTCCAATCATCTTCCTGCTTTTCAGATTAAAACTTCTATGCTTAACTATTTCTCTCTGAAGTGGCAGACTGTATTTTGACTACGTCATTATAATTTGGAGTGTGGGGCCTCGTGCAGCTGATTATTTATCCAAACCCAAACATCTGGCAATGTAGTTACAGTTGAACATCTTAAGAATATGGGATCTCCTGACAGTACAAAAAAATTATCCTTGCAAATATATTGTTACCGAGTCAGACCTAGTGCTGGAGAAAGACAGCATCTCACATAAATGTAGCTAGGTAAGTGATAATTTCTTTGCAATTTGAAAAAAATTAGCAAGAAAGCATATGCTGACAACCAAATTCTTCTATAGATGAGGAGGGCTTGTGAATAGGTTGCAGAAAGGAAAGAACTTAGTTTTTGAATTGGAGAAATTGAGTAAGCATTGAGAAAAAAGGAAACTGGGACTTTAAGAAAGAGAAATCTTTTCAGAATAAGAATTCTGTCATCCTAAGCAGGAGAAGGAAGTGATTTATCACATCAAATTCTCTGCCTGAGAACTTTGGTAAGAGGAGATTGTTAAATAACGGACAGAGCCATGAAATCCTTTCAGTTTAGGAAGGAAATAAACACTGATGCTCGATAAATCAGAGATGAATAGCACACAATGCTACTCTGGAAGCTTCTTAAAGGTTTGCTTTGGCTGGGAACAGAAATTTTGCACATGGCTGAAGGGAAGCTGAAGTTTAGCAGTTGGCATATTGGATTTGCTGCTTGTCGAAGTACAGTTCTGTGGTTTTCCAGAAATGTGTTCCTGACTGCTGGTTTCAGTGTTGATTGATCGTCATTCAAATGACTCTGTACATCCCAATCATTGCCTTGACTCCATTGGCCCTGCTTGGCCAGCCTCACTTGAGTTCTTTGAAATAAAAGTTTCATTTTCAAGTCATTCAGGAGAAGTTTCCAAAAATTCAACATGATGGTTGTGATGGTGTGATCAAAGCCTTGTACAGATGGCACATAAAAACAGGTTGATGTTGGATTGTACTATTGTGGCCATTACTATTTTTTTAACCGCATTCTGCAGACATCCCTGACTTTATTCCAGGCACTAGCATTGGCAATTCTGCCTCCTTTTTCTATAACTGTTGAATCTACTTGTACAAATGCATCTACATTTACCAAATCTTCTGCCACACATACATCAAGCACACACACACACACACACACACACCGTCCAACATTATATACTCCCCTTTCCCCTCAACTCATATAAACCAAAAGAAGAATTCCACGCTAGTAAATGTGAATAATTCAGAAACTCTATGGAGGAACAAAAGGCATTCATCTTCATTGTTTCTTCTTTTTTAAAGTTAGCCTTTGAACTCTGATGTTTGTGAAGTGCAATCATGCCTGATAACCAACCTTATTACCAACAATTAACAAATCATCAATTAATAACACAACCACACTCAGTGCATTCGGTGGCCAGTCCTCATTGGAACTACATCTACATGGAGGGAAGCATGCAGCGGGCTACCTCAAAGTTCTTTCTCAGGCCCAGTACTCTTCAACATCTTCATAAATGATTTATATGGGGAAATATAAGGGGAACTCATCAAATTTGCTGAGGACACTAAGCTGGAGGAAATTGCCAATATTTTAGATGATAGGCCCAAGATTCAGAAGGACTTTGACAGACTGGGCCTTATTCAATGCAATTAGGTGCTGGGAAAAACAAGGTCCTACTCATAGGCAGGAAAAAGCAAATGCAGAGTGACAGAACAGGTGGTATCTGTCTCAACAATAGCAACTGTGAGAGGGATCTAGGTGTCCTAAGAGACCGTCACATAATTATGAGGCAGCAGTATGCTCCAGCTGCCAAACTGCTAATGCAATACTAGGTTGCATCAACGGAGGGATAGCACCAAAATCATGTGAAGTGATAGTACCACTTTATACTGCATTGGCAAAATCACACTTGGAATCACCACAATAGAAAAAAGATTTTGAGATCCTAGAAAGAATACAGAGAAGAGCAGCAAAGATGATAACAGCCTGGAAGCTATACCGTATGGAGAACAATTGAGGGAACATCTAGTCTGATGAAGAGAAGGATCATTGTGATATGATAGCAGTCTTCCAAGACCTGATGGACTATTCCAAAAGGAGTAGGGATCAACCTATTCGCCAAAGCACCTGAGGGCAGGAAAAGAAATAATGGGTGGAAGATCACTAAAAAGGGATTCAGCCTAGAACTAAGGAGAAATTTCTTGACAGTGAGAACAATTAATCAGTAAAACTGTCAGGTCTGTCTCCATTCAAATCTTAAGAAAGAAAACCCCCCAACTCCATAGATTTAGAAAAAATGTACTTTTTTTAAGGAATGAACTGATAGCAGCAAAATCAAAGTCACCCCAAATACCTCCTCCCGGGGTCTAGCCCATAAAGACCAACCAGCATCCAATAGGATGTTACGGGGAATCTTTTCAGCAGGTGCTGGATGCCTCTGGAGGCAAACGATGGTTGGCCTTTGAAACGTCCAAACAACTCCACTCCATTGATGGGTAGCAAGCAACCATCCTTCCAATTCTCATGGGAACACTTCAAACCAGCTCACTTCCCCACCTCAAATGTCAAAAACCCCTCCCCATCTTTTTTCTGTGGCAACTGAGGGAAAGCAAGCTGCAAACCGCATTCTGGAGTTCTGTCTGACAAAAACTTGACAGCTTGCCTATGGAAGTTGTGGGTCTCCATCATAGGAGGTTTTCAAGAAGACACGGACAGCCATTTGTCTGAATGGTATAGGGCACGGGTGTCAAACTCACTGCATCATGTTGCCATCATTTGACATTTCGTGATATTTTCCCATTCATGGAGCTGGGGTGGGCGTGCCCTGCACATGACGCATCCGGCCCATGAGCCACCAGTTTGACACCCCTGGTATAGGGTATCTTCGCTCAGCGATGGGTTGGGCTAAAAGACCTCCAAGGTTCCTGCACCCTATTATTCTATATTCTATGATAATATTAGATTATTGTACGTTGCCTAGAGTCACTTTCTGTGACACTGTGAGATGGGCAGTCATATAAATTTTATTAATAAATAAATATTTAAGAAGCAGAAGGAAAGCTGAAAAATAATTCTAATGATCAGAAAAAGAGGTCAGCCCCGAACATCATATGGTTAAAAATAAACATCTATTAATCATGTATGAAAGATTGGTTACCCTAAATTGAAAGACTGCTTTTAAAGATGAAGTTTTGTTTCACCATAAAATAAGGTCGCAATATCCTATTTTTAGAAGCACCTGAGGTGAACTTGAATTTTTGTTTTGTTTTAACTCAGAATTGCTTATGATATTCAAAATATAAAATAGAACATTTTCCACAAAGTAACTACATTTGATGCTGTACAACTCTCAGACAGCAACTTTTTCAGGCTTAAGGATGTACTGAGTGGCATACCTTTAAAAAATATTGTGAGAACAAAGAAACAAGTGGGGCCAAGACAACAACTATTTTTAAAATAATTTTATTCAACTCTAAATGAGGTTCATCACAGTTGCACAGGGGCTAGTCCTATATTTAATCACAGTTTTCTTTAAGACATTCAATGCTACAAATTTGTAGTAATGTTGGGAGAGGGAGGCCCTTGGGAGTGCCTAAGCATCTCAGGCTATACCTCTGCTTTAAATTATTATTATTTTTTTTTTATTTATAGGCCGCCCTTTTCCCTGAGGGGACTCAGGGCGGCTTACAATCAAAAAGGAAGGGGAGTGTAGGACAATACGAAAAAAGAAATGTGCACAAAGTAAATTAGACAATAAAACTCAACATTCACTCAGCATTCGGGAGGGGCGAAATAAGATTATCCCCAGGCCTGACGGGTTAGCCAGTTCTTGAGGGCTGTGCGGAAGGCCTGGACGGTGGTGAGGGTACGAATCTCCACGGGGAGATTGTTCCATAGTGTCGGACCCGCAACAGAGAAGGCTCTCCTCCGAGTAGTCGCCAGTCGGCACTGACTGGCGGATGGAATACGGAGGAGGCCAGCTCTATGCGATCTGATGGGACGCAGGGAGGTAATTGGCAGAAGGCGGTCTCTCAAATAGCCAGATCCACTACCATGGAGCGCTTTATAGGTGGTGAGTAGGACCTTGAAGTGCACCCGGAGACCAACAGGTAGCCAGTGCAGCTCACGGAGGATCGGTGTTATGTGGGCGAACCGTGGTGCGCCCACGATCACTCGCGCGGCCGCATTCTGGACTAGCTGAAGTCTTCGGATGCTCTTCAAGGGCAGCCCCATGTAGAGCACATTACAGTATGTGCTCATTACAGATCCTTGCACTTATGACCATTGCAGCATTTCAGGCACTTGGTAACCAACATATATTTACACTGGTTGCATGGTCCTGTGGTCACGTAATCACTGCTTGCAACCTTCTCATCTTGTTTCTGACCAAGTCAATGGGGGAAACTGGTTTTGCTTTTTTTTTTTTTTTTTTTTTTGCATTACTGTAACCTTGGACCAACTTATAAGACAGTGAATCCTATAAGGATTTGGACATCTCTGTCTACAAAAGAATAATATCCCTTGGTTAAATCTTAGATGTTGTGCATCCTTTACATCTTTGAAAATGAGTTCATGTTCATCGTTTCTCATTTTTGCTGCTGTGAGCAAGGGTCCTTCCAAATCTGTGGCTGTTTGAAATTGAACACATCGGCTGACATGTCCTACTTCCCCTCTGCTATCTCCAGCTCAGGTTTCTCCCAGCCAGGCATACAGATAAGTCCAGGAACAGTGCTACGTTAGCAAGAAACCCAGCATCCTCATGTCACTTGCAAGATTCATAGATAATACACTACACCAACAATGCTCATTTCCAATACCATTTGTGCCTGCTCAGCAAAAGGAGTCTTGTCTATTGTACTCATCCATGTAAAAGATTACCTTACTGAATACTTTGCAAACCAATAGACATGTAATAAATGGAGATAAATTTGTGGGCTGTGTGAGTTGAGTGGGAGTGAGGATGCTTTAGATATCTTTGCCTCTGGCTTATTGTTTCTCTTCTTGTGCTGATTATAAATTCATGAAGCAATGAAAATGGAGGAGCTATAAACTAGAATGAGAGTCATGATTACAAGGAAGGAGCTAAAAGGCTGATCTGCTGATATTCTCTACTACTTATTCACCTGGGATATGTTATGATTTGTTGAAAGCACAACTCCAGTTTTGCTCCTGGAGCAAATTGCACAAGCATTTGGTTTGCTAAAGGTTGAGAACAATAAAGGGAAAAGGCACAGGGGCCATGAAGGATGCTTGTCACATGGGTTAATTGTTCAGGCAGTCCCCATTTAGTGACTGCCTTGTACAGCAACCATTTGTAGTTACTATGGTGATGAAAAAGTAACTTTGAGATCAATTCCCACATTTGCAACCTTTAGCTGAAGGTGGCGCAGTGGTTAGACTGCAGTACTGCAGGGTAATTCTGCTGACTACCGGCTGCCAGCAGTTTGGCAGTTCCAGTCCCACTGGCTCAAGGTTGACTCAGCCTTCCATCCTCCCAAGGTCAGTAAAATGAGGACCCGGATTGTTGGGGGCAATAGGCTGACTCTGTAAACTGCTTAGAGAGGCTGTAGAACACTGTGAAGATCAAAATTCAGACACTTGGCAACTGGGTCATTTTTATAACAGTTGCAATGTCCCAGAGTCCTGTGGTCACATTTTGCAACCTTCTGACAAGCAAAGACAATGGGGAAGCCAGATTCACTTAACAACCATGTGACTAACTTAACAACTGCAGTGATTCACTTAACAACTGTGGCAAGAAATGTTGTAAAATGGGGCAAAATTCACATAACAGACATTTTGGGCTTAATTGTGACCGTACATCAAGGAATACCTGTAGATATGCTGTTTGCATCTTGCCTATGTATGTGACTTGTCCTCCTTCCCCCATACCATAGACATCTGAGGCAGCAGTGCCCATGCATTACCCGGACGTTCCCCCTAAGTCTTTCTCAAAGAATATATTTTACCACCTAAACTATTCTGACCCAAATGACCATCAAGCCACCATTAAGTTTTCAGGATTCTCTAGACAGACAACTATCAACTTTATATTGTACTTCTTTATAATAGTGTAAACTCCTCTTTCTCCTCTTCCTCCTCCTCCTCTTTTACCACTTCACTTGTCGAGGGAGATACATTGTTAATTGATGTTGTTGTAGTGTATCTTTGATGTTGTTTCTCCATCTTCTTCTGGGTCTCTGCTTCATGTTCTTTGACCTTCTCCCCTTTTTGTATATGTATATGTATATTAGATAAACATTATCTAATGCACAAAACATCCACAGGTAAGATTATTGCAGTGTCATTATGTTTCATCCAATAGCCTGTTCCCTCTCTCATCTAGAATCAGTTATAAACAGAGAAACACTCAAATTTATTATTTATTTAGTTCCCTTTACAGCCATTTGACATAATAATATCCTTGGTCTGTAATAACGATGGAAAAGAAATAGCTATGAAACTTAAGTTAAAAACCTAATTTGGTATCATATCCTGTTGTGACTCAGCAGCAGTCTTCTGTGAGTCTTTTCGGAATGCAAGATTAACGATGCAGCTGGGGCTCGTTAGTGGGATTTGGGGAATAAAAAGACGGATGGTGCCACGCCCTAGTTGCAGGAGTCAATGTTCCTTCGTGCGTTCCTTGGTTGGTACAACATTGCTTGATCATCAATCGTGGTTTAAGTAAGATACACTTGGATAAGTGTTTTGTGTTTCCTGCAACCCTGATTCAAGGCAACCCTGATTGTCTCTTTGCCGTTTGTTAAGAGCCGAGAAGGGGGGACAGAACAATATCCTAACTTCTTTTCCTTTCATCCTGTTCTGCCCCGGGCGCTGTAGGCTTGCTCAGGGCATGCAGTTTAATTCCACGCTTGATCTCTTTCCCATGCTGAGTGGAGATACAAGCTCCCATTCTGGCTCACAACGGCATTCCAAACTGACTGGCTATAAACTTTGCATCTGGGTAGTGTTTTGTGTTTCCTGCAACCCTGATTCAAGGCTACACTTGGAGAAGTGCATTGCTTGTAAGAGTTGTTTTGTTTTTCATTCCGTTATCTGGTCAGAGACTATATTTATGTTATTTTTGGGCTCGCAGCCAGTTTGAGCCGAGAACTGATAAAGAGAGTCCTTTTAAGTTTGTCTCTTTGCCGTTTGTTAAGAGCCGAGAAGGGGGGACAGAACAATATCCTAACTTCTTTTTCTTTCATCCTGTTCTGCCCCGGGAGTTGTAGGCTTGCTCAGGGCATGCAGTTTAACTCCACGCTTAGGAATCTCTTTCAGATCAAGTTTATTATCAGGCATTCTTAATAGCAAAACTTACAGTTCAGTGTTAAGATACTTCTGACCTTTCATGATCTGTCCCATCACGTAGTGTAAAAAGACAGTGGTTTTATTCCCCATGCTGAGTGGAGATACAAGCTCCCATTCTGGCTCACAACGGCATTCCAAACTGACTGGCTATAAACTTTGCATTTGGGTATAATGCCCCAGAGGCCAATCGTATGCAGAGATGTGATCACATGTCATGGAACTACATTTCCCATAAGGCAGTCTCTGCCTACATTTCTAATGAGATAGTTTCTTAAAGGAGACAGTTCTTAATTCCTACACTAGCTATATATCACTGGGGCAGCACACTCCCCACCTGGAATTATAAATTCCACTATCAATTAACTTTTAACTAAAGGCAAACAAAGGCATGGCATAAAACAATGCAAACTTGACTAATTAACTAATTAGTAATAACTAATTACTAATTAACTAATTAAAATAACAGAAGCATAACATTGATATGCAAACCTAGCTAACTAATTAACTGAGTTACACAAAAGCATAGCGTCAAACAGTGCAAACAATGATGTAAACACAAAGCATGCAAAGCTTGAGGTTCAATCTTCTAGTTCAGTCTTCCGTAGCAGCAGTACCAGGTCAGTGTTTGGTCTGGTGTAGAGCTTCTTGGTGGAAGTCTGCTGGTCGTGACCTCCAGTGGCTTCACAACTTGAACTTTCACCTGGCGAAGTGGTTCATCATCACTGGATAAGATTTGGTGCACAAGTCCCATAGGCCGTGAGTTTGAATGGACATAAGTCCCTTAGGCCATGAGTTCCAATACATGTCTTTGGGAACAAAGTTCCCTGCTGGTGCTGGCCAGTCACCTGTCTTCAGGATCAGCAAGGTGGCTGGGGTGAGGACAGTTGGGTTTTCAGGACCCAAAAACTCTGGAACCAAAGGTTGAGCATTGATGATAGCTGCCACCTGTGCCATGAGGGTGGTAAGGATGATCACAGCTAAGCCCAACACGAGAGGTCTCTGTCTGGGGAAGCGTTTGAAGTGAGCTGGTTCTTGGGACTAGTTGAAGGGTAGTTGTGGTCAATGTTCCCTCTAATTTTTTTTCAGTGTGAGCGGAAAAGTATAGTGTGTGAGCGGCACAGTTTCATGCCTGAGCACCTAAGAGAGCCACAGTTTGAACTGCTGTCGCGTCTGCTGGACATTTGCGCAACCTTCCAAGCGTCAAGCGCCAATTGCGAGCGAGGTTTCAGCCCGATGAATGCCAGACATGAAAAGTGCTACTCAAACACTATACTTTTCCGCTCACCCTGAAAAAAAAAAGGCTCCCTGCTCAGCTTTTAGATTGTTAGACTGGCTAGAGAGAGACATGGCACCAACAGGGTCCTGGGTCCTGGCATTTTGCAGGCAACCTGTCCTCTCACATTCCTTTGGAATGCAACCCATCACATTTGAATTACATTTTGCCAATTATCCTATTAAAAGATAACGCTATTATTCTAAAATATGACTAGCTCAATATTAAAAACTGTAAATATGTAATGCTGATAAATAATAGCAGTAATTGTTATTTAGTATGATTAAAATCAGGATTGATATATCAATATAATATCTATCGAAATTGACAATAAACACTAAAATAACAATACAAATATATAATGTGGAATATAAATGTAATAAATATAATATATAAATGCAACATAAATGTAATAAAATAATTTATCATGAAACTCTCCCCCTTTAAAGTAGTAAGATCAATTAAATAGTCTAGCAAGTTTGGACAATATGCTATATGTTATGTTACTTAAGAATATATATACCTCAGAATCAGATACAACATCCACATCATCCAACTGAGTCAATAAAATCATATGCCATGCCAAAACTATTTTAAATAAAGATATGAAATTAATCAAGTATTGCATTTATTTTTCAAAATGAATGTACATTTTTTTTTAATTTAAGTTTTGTACCCTATCTTTTCTAACTAACGTTAACTTTAAAAAGATGTTACATCAGACTACAATACAAGTAATTAAATGAAGACTAAAATAAGTGTTTTGGCATATTGAGCTTTTTATATTTCTTTCTTATATTGCTTCCTTAGTTGAGAACTTGCTCCTCAGCTTACTTACGCATTAACTGTTTGTTGCTTTTATGGTTTATTCATTCACTGCTCCATCTTCAGTTTTTTTCACAGGGGGCAGGGCTTCCTTCCTCCCTCCCTCCCTTCCTTCCTTCCTTCCCTCCCTCCATTCCTTTGGCCACCAATTTTGATCCAATTCTCTCTCTCTCTCTCTCACACACACACACACACGTTCTTTGGGGGGGTTGAATTACTCCGCCTCACTGCGCAAAGTCGGCTCAGCATGCGTTCGGCCCCCACTTATGCTGAATCAAATCCGCGGCCGGCGGGACCAGGGGGTTGCATTTCAAAGCCCCCTCCGCTCGGAGCACCTCAGCTGGGCTCTGGGTTATCCCTGCCTCCACCTCCGCCACTTTCCTACTAGCTCCCGCGGCCTCAAAAGCACGGCAGAGGAGGAAGGGGGAGGGATAACACGGGAGCCAGCTCAGGTGCTCCGCTTGGAGGGAGAGGCACTGCCACTGCCATGGGCAGGGCGCCAGCAGGAGCTTTGCCGGTGAAGGAGAAGAAGCAAGAGGACTGGCGGCTCATCAAAACAAGTCTGGGGAGGTCCTTTGCAGGCGGCCAGTTCTAGCCGCCTGCAAAGGACTTCCCCACGTTTGCTTTACAGAAAACTCTGCGCAGCAGATAGAATCTGCTGCGCGGGCTTTTTTTGTGACGTGCGCGGCCGCGCAGGCGCGCACCTTAGAGGAAACAGTGGTTGTGGTGCTAGTTTCACCTTTTCCATGATGAAACCAATGTGAACGCTGTTCTCCTCACTGTAGACCCTGGTATATCCTACGACTGCTATTGCCTTCGTTGTGGCAACAGGAGAGATGGGAATGTACGTGCACTGCACAGGAACACTTTGGAGACAACTCAGGGAGGCACACCACATTTCCCATTCTTGCTTCTGTTGGTGTGATGTTTGTCACTGGACCATATGAAATATAGGTAATTTCTATGGTCTTCTCTGACAAGGACTAAGTAGAACATCTGCTGGATGTTGTCCATGATGGCTATGGCTTCCTTTCTGGAGTAAATGAGCATGCTGAGCAGACTGTTGGTGAGGTCAGGTCCTGTGAGAAGGACCTTGGTCAGAGAGAGGCCTTGAAATTGCACGCTGGCACCAAAGACTACTCGAATCTGACCTGGCTTTTGTGGGTGGTACACTCCAAAGGATGTCAAGTACCAGCATTCCTCATCATTTCTCAGAGGTGGAGCAAGTTTTGCATGTCCGTTCTGGACCATCTTGTCTAGGAACTCCACTAAATGAGTTTTCATTTCGGGCTTCCTGTTTATGATTTGTCTCAGATTGAAGAGGCAAGAGAGTGGTTGCTCATGGTTTTTTGGAAGCTGTTGCCTGGGTATGAGGAAGGGTAGTGGAGTCATCCAATTCTTGGTAGTCTCCTGTTGAAGCTCTTTGTCCATGAGCCTCAGAAATTCTTAGTCCTCTATTGACAAGACCAAGTCATTGTCTTCTTTGCTGATCTGGAACACTGTTGCTCCTAAAACTGGTTTGATTGAGGAAGTCATGAAGTGTTCTTGACACGGTCTCGAGTGGGATGTTGTTGCATTACTGAGAGTGGAGGTTGTGAAGACATTTGCATGGGTAGGAACCTGCGGCTGATTGACACAAACCACCCTGAAGATACCCCTTCTGGGTTCTGTTTCGAGGGCAAATGGAGAGCCCCTTGTGCCCTTGACCACTTTTTGCGGGTGAAGGCGTCAGGGGTCTCTGCTCCCGGCAAGATCAGGATTTCGGCTTTGGGAACTAGAGCAGGAAAGTGATTAGCCATGTGCTTCAGGTGAGGTTTGGTGCTTGCTAACTCTGGTGTCGCAATCTGACTGCGATTATCTGGTGGATTGTCCCCTTCTAGTAATGGTGGCGGTTGGAACTGTGCACTCCCATCTAACGCTTCTATGCAGAATCCATTGACTTCCCTCCCCACCATGCCCTGGGACCCGGTGCATGTTGATGTCATGACATGCATTTCTTCACTTTGGACATTGATGAGACTGTCGAATATTGAGTCTCGTGATCCAGATTGAGATTCTCCTCCTTGTTTTTGTTATGGTGGGCTTAATTAGAACTGTCCTTGATGATCGCACATCTCTTTTTTTTGCAAGGAATTTTTATTAAACAAACAACACAAAAAAAATCATCTTACATTACATCTTGTAGAAAATGTGTCAATTGGTTACAATTAGCTTTCATGCATCTCTTCCACAGTCATTCATATTCATGTCAAATGTCAAAGATTCTTAATGAGTCTTACTATCAACATAGCATAGTTCTCATTTGACTGAAGTTGTTTTAGTGTCCTTTTGCCTAAAATAATCCATAGTTAAAAACACAACCACCTGATGGCATTTCATTAATTATTACAAAATCATCCAAAAGCCTTAAGCCTTTATAACATATTCTAAATAAAGATTAGTTGACAAAGTATCTAAGTTTTTTTTTTCCAAGTCACTGTTTACAATTTGTGTCCAGGTACCTTTTGTTATGGTTATATATATAACCATATATATATAATTGACTGTATCCCTTATCCTTATCATTCCATTATTAGTTGTTATAATTAATATTGGTTAACAGAAGATGCTTTACTGTTTATATCCATTTTCTTTTCATCAAACCAACACATATGTGTACCTTATTGCTATTATCGATTATTTATTTAACATAATCTAAAAGTTACTAAATTACTACTTACTAATTATAACACTTAATTAATTTTTTGTTATCAACTTTCATATATCTAACAACTTTACACCTTTATAACATATTCAAAATAAGAATTAATTAACAAAATTTCTAAATGTTTTTCCCCAAATCACCGTTTGCAATTTATATCCAAATTCCTTATGTTAAATCAGTACATATATATCATTAACTACCTCTCTTATCATTTCATTATTATTGTTGTCATTAATATTTGTTAACAAAATCATTTACGAAAATCCTTTACTATTTATATCCACTTTCTTCACATCAAGCCAACACATATGTGTACCTTATTGTCATTATCAATTATTTATTTAACATAATCTAAAAGTTACTAAATTACTACTTACTAATTATAAGATTTAGTTAATTTTTTGTTATCAACTTTCATATATCCAATAACATCACACCTTTATAGCATATTCAAAATAAGAATTAATTAATAGAATTTCTAAGCCTTTTTTTCCCCAAGTCACTGTTTGGACTTGGTTACCCAGTGACTCTTGCTGTACTGAGCTTGGAATCTGGACTTGTGCAACAGGGGAGGCTATCTGAGGGGGGTCTGAATAAACACCTGTAGAACTTTTGCCATGCATGTACTGTATGTGGAGAGTGGGGCAGCACAGGAAGGACAATTCCATGCTATCCCTCTTACCTTGCCAGTCAATTCCCTCCCTCTCCCTCTCCAGTTGTAGGCACTGAAGATGCTGCATATTATAGAAATCCTAGGAATCAATGTAAACGAAGGGAAATTTTGCTTTTCACATTGTATTAAATACGGAATGCATTTCAGCAGAGATATCACAAAAGAGTGCTTAGATAATATGGGGAAATGTAGGTGGAATCCCAAACCTAGAAGTCCCATATGCTAATTCTTTTCTATTTTGGTTGAATCCCAATCTTTTTTAAAATAAAATTTTTATTTTCAAACAAACACAAACACACAAAACATATAACCTAAAAACCTCTTGAACTGCATACAGTGTGTCGGTTGATTACAAGGTCTTTCTGCGTCCTTTCCATAGTCATCACTTGAGCCTTATCAAAAATCACATATTGTCAATCAAATATCTTTGTATACATTATTATTATTATTATACTTCATTTGTTTGATTATCACTATTGTTTCTCCACTTTAAACAAGGTATTCTAAATATGTATCCATTTATGTTATAATGATTCATTATATCATCTTCAATATATCCAATAATAAAGAATTGTTTATATACTATTCTGTCATTCTATTATTTTAGCATTGATAACATTCTCTAATAATTTTCAATTTCATATTTTTTCCATTATTAGTATCATCAATCTAATAAACATGTATACAAATTGTTATAATTGTAAAACATCCATTAAGCATAGCTATTATTACATCCTTTTTATAAGAAACATATTAAATTGGAAGTAAATTCTTCTTTTGACAACTTGTTATTCATTGCATACCTTATAAAGATTTGAAACCCTCTATCTGTTCCTTTCATCAGCTTGACTTTTGTTATCGCTGGTGCTTCTGCCGAAATTACTCTCATTGTTTCTGCCAAATTTTCTCCCCTTTCTTCATCTATATTTTGACATCTGAGATAGAGTTCCAGTTCATCTATCTCTCCTTTCTGTATTTCATACTTATCATTTCCCTCCACTCTCGATTTGCTGTCAGTGTCAACAAATTTCTTTTCACTTTCACATATCTCTGTGGTTTTTTGAACTCTGTCCTCAAATTTCATCATTGTTTTATAAGTATTCTCAACTCTTCCTTCCGTACTTTCTGTATTTATATCTATAATTTCAAGTCTCTTTTCAATTCTCTCTGTGATTATTAAGACTTTTTGAATTTCTAGCATAATTCCTTGCAATGTTAGTCCCTTTTCTTCTTCATATTGGGCCATTTTTCCAGGTTATAAACACTGCCACTAAAACATCCAAGGTTTTTGCTAGGTTTCAAACAAATTCAGTAAAGTTTTTCAGGTCAAAGCTTTCTCTTTCCTTCAAAGAAACACCTGTATAAAAAAGACATTAACCACTGACCCTTTCAATAAACAAAGCCAATAGCTTTGTAGTATCAGATGTTGCCAAGCCTCTAGCCTCTAGATGGCAGTGTTACATCCTTTCCCTCTATTTTTGCCTCTCTTTCTAAGCTCCGAACTCCAGAAGAGAAGAAAAAAATGTTTAAAGATTATGATCTGGCCAAGCCTTGCAAGGAAAGAAACTTTTAATCCACAAATACAAAAAATGGAAAAAGTATAGAGGAAGAAGGGGGAAAAAAGACCAGTCCAGTTTAAAAGTAAGGGGCACTTGTAAAAAGTTCATCCATAGAAAACAAACAAAATTAAAGTGAAAAAGATAATACAATAGTTTTAAACCAGGGTTAATTCACCGCTTGCTTCCTTCTGTCTTCAATTTTATTTTAACTCTAAATCTTTTGGGTTTTCTCTAATAATAAGGATTTTTCTCACCATTTTGACACACTGTCTCTCCTATTCTGCTTCCATTTCAGGGGTCTGTCCCAACCTTCTGCAGCCATATTGGCTGCTTCTCTTGTTGCCGGCAAAAAGAGCTTTTTCCTGGATCGATCAGAGGCTTTGCGATGCCCCTGAGATCAGCAGGACGTGCCCTTCTCTATCATCATTCCTTCAGAATGGTTTAGATCCAAAAGGATCGTCCAGCAACAGAGATATCGACAGCAATCCTGGAGCCCCAAGATTGCATGTCATGTCGTAGTGACGTCAGGCCCCTCTTCTCGAATCACAATCTTAATATCCTTCCCAAAGCACCAGTTGTATTCACTTCCATTCTAACTGCTGACTTATGAATAATAAAACTCAGTCATTTTAAATTGACAATTCTTGCATGTAATGCAATCCAGGTAGACATAACTTATGCAAGTCATTTTTTTTAGCCAGGAGCTACATATGACATTACTATTGTTTGCAGTGAATAAATCATATCTGCAACAACCTCTGACCTATAGGCATAACTTTCAATTTGACAATCTGCAATAAGGGGCAAAATTAAAAATTACATTCTTAACTGGTTGATAATATGGAAAGCTGGTAGAATGAATGCCTATTTTGTGTGCTCGTATTTAATTGGTATGTTAACTTATTAGTATTTACCATTTGTGAATAGTATTTGGTATGGTTCACCGACAAAAGTGCACCCGACAAAAGTGCACCCGACAAAAGCGCGCCCAATGAAACTGTGGCGAGAAAACCGGGAGTTCTCAACCGCGCCAACAAATGAGTGCAGAAGCGTGCCAACAACAGCGCGCCGACAGAAGCTCACTCTAAACCTAACCCTAAACCTAACCCTGAACCTAACCCTAACCCTAACCCTAACCATGACCCTAATCCTTACCGTAACTTAAATCGTGTTTCTGTTGGTGTGCTGTTGTCGGCGCGCTGTTATGGGCGCGTTGATGACATCGTGGTTTTCGCACTGCGGTTTATTTGGTGCGCTTTTGTCGTGCACGCATTTGTTGGGTCATGATTTGGCATGCCCTGTTAACCTATGTAACATCTCAACTTTGCAAGTTGTGCTGGTTTCCAGTGAAGTTCTGTGTACTATTCAAGGTGTGGATCATCATCTCTAAAGACCTATGTGCCACAGACTCATGTTACATGCAGGGCCTCTGGTCTCTGGTTTATGCTTGTCCAGGCTGGGCATATTCCATGTTTCCTCTTTGCCTCAATATCATCTGGAAGTGTGTGTGTGTGTGTGTGTGTGTGTGTGTGTAGAAGTGGTAGGTGTCTCCATTTTGTGGAATGGAATGGAATAGAATAGAATAGAATTCTTTATTGGCCAAATGTGATAGGACGCACAAGGTTATGATGCCTTTAACAACTGGAAAGTATATTTGTTAATTTCTGTTTTAGTGGATTAATGGTTGAATAGTAAGGTTGTTATGGTGAATTGAACACTATATAAATTTGATCATTTTCTTTCTTTCTTTCTTTCCCCATTTTACCCACCTTGGAAGGATGGAAGGCTGAGTCAACCTTGAGCTGGCCAGAATCGAACTACCAAACTTCTGGCAGTCAGCAGTCAGCAGTACACTGCATTCTAACCACCGTGCCACTATGATTCTTGGAGAAGAGTAGAGAATGGAGTGGACTTCAACTACAGCTAGACAATTCTGGGAGTTCAGGATACCACTTCAAGGTGCCAAGGTTAAGAAACACGCTTTGGAATGTCTCTATGTATGCTGACCTTGGTTGATCTCCAGAAATGATTTAAAAAGGTTGAACCTAGTTAGTGCTTGGATGAGATAAACTATTATGCAGAGAGGTCCATGTGGTCCCCAAAAGCCAAGCTTAATTCCATGGAGTATAATTTTACATGTGTATATATATTTACTTATTTACTGCAATGTATAAGCTGTTCAATCCTCTTCAAAAGCTCCAAATAGCTTAGTACAAAAGTACAATAAAAGCAATGAAAATTATAATACAAATCAGACAACTGATAATATTTTTGTATTCATCACATTGAGGATGGCCATTCTACATAATAACAATAACTCCATCATTCTATCTGTCTCACCTATGGATGTATCTCCCTCTGTCTCTAAGTGGACACATTTATATTAAAAACTATTTCTCTTTCTCTCTCTCTCTCTCTCTCTCTCTCTCTCTCTCTCTCTCTCTCTCTCTCTCTGTGTATAGACTCTGTGTGTGTGTGTGTGTGTGTGTGTGTGTGTGTGTGTGTATAGACAGCAGAGGGCAGCAGAACACAATTTAGGAAAGCCATAACTATTACCTAATTGACTGGAAAGTACCAGCTAACTCTCTTCCCTCCCACTCGGCATGTTCTACCCCAATCTCAGTGAATCATAGCTAACAGGGTTAAGAATTTATTGAAATCTGTTTGAAACTCCCAAGAACAGACCACAAGAACTGGAGGGAGAAAAGAGAGCTTAAGTCCAGCTTCAGACATGTGAGTGTTGTTTGTGTGGGAGGTTCTATAGGTGCCTACTTGTTAAAAGGGAGGAGGCATAGGTGGCATAGGTACCTACTTGTTAAAATGAATGCAGGGATTCCTGTTTTACAATATCTATATTGAAACATCTCCAAGGGCACAGAATCTCTGTGGTCTGCCTGAGAAGGAACTGCAGAGTTGGGCTTAACCTTAGAAGAATTTAACACAGCCTCAAAGGTGTTGCTAAAGTGCCTTGTTCTTGCTTTAGTTCTGCAGCCCCTCATGCAGACAGGGTTAGCAAGTACAACATAGTGCTTTTCTTCATTCAACTTCAAGACTCTTAGCTCATCTTCAACTGAAAAGTCAGGGATTGCCAAAGTAGACCAGAGACAGGGACTTGGGATTAGAGTTAGCAATTCCTCTCCAGGTTCCTTCGCAGCCATTTTGCGCAGCATTAGTGGTGATCTTTGGGTCCAAAGAGCTTTGCAGAGCAACAGCAAACAAACAACAAACAAATCAGAGTGGCAACTACTTCACAGGGGATGAAATCAAAACTGAAAGCCATTCAAGGACTATTTCTGCCTTTCTCCTTTCCTTGCTATCTCTTGGATCCTTGCAGAGATTTCAGTCTACATTGAATTGGCAACAAAGACCACAATGTTCCTGACACGCTTGCTATTTCTGGCAATTCTGAAGGATGCTAGTTTTCAAGGCTTCCATACCTTATCCTGCTATGTGCTAAATGGCTTTTCACCTTCTGGATCAACAGGGAAACTGTTCTAACACAGGAGGACAGAATACCACCTTTCCACCAGGAATTACAAGACCTACCTCACTAGAAAGTGCATAGGATCTGAATTACAAAACTTCAGACAATCAGTGCAGCAAAGAGATAATTTTCTTAAGTTATTTGCTGCTCTCTACTGGTCATTTGGATATTTACAGCCAGATCTGGTATTGTACCATTATAGACTGGACAGGTGGCTGGGCATACAGCATGCACTGCTCTAGAAAGCTAAGCTTCTATGCTAAAAGATTTGTAATCTGTCCTTCTTATGCAACACTGAGAAGATGTTTCAAAAGAAAAAAAATGCATTTTCTTTAAAGGTGTCTATTGCCCAATTCAATTTTCTATGTATCTTTCTGTGTTTGGAGGGGGGGGGCGTCCACTTCAGAGGCTTTTTTGGCACTGGTTTTTGGTTCTGTCTTCTCATTCAGGCCTATTTTGTGTTGTGTTGACAGGTCTCCCATTGTCTTCCTGCTTCAGGGAGCTTTCTTAGTTGCTGCAGTCAGTTCCAGGCCAACAGCAAAGCTTTATGGAGAGATCACTTCCCCAAATTATCCCAAAACATACCCCAACAACAACATCAGTACTTGGGACATTTTAGTGCCAAAGGGTTACAGAGTGAAGCTGAGTTTCCGGCTGTTTGATCTGGAGCCATCTGAGACCTGTCGGTATGACTTTGTCAAGGTATGTGAAGAGGGGCTGGGTTGTGGTGATGTGAATCGGAGTCTCTGAGATCCAAGTACTGCTGCCCATAAAGGGTAAAATATTACTTTATTCACTGGTCTTTGCATCACAAGTTCCTTCTGGTCTTCATTATTATTCTCCTCACACTTTTTTTTTTGAATTTGTGCTCAGATTTAGTTGCAAGAAAATGCTTACTAGAGGGAATATTGATTTCCTTCCTTCTTCTTCTATAACACACCAACTTTCTGCATCTCAATTTGTTTTCTAAATTCCCCTTGTTTCCATGCAAATTGGCAAGATGCTTTCTGCATAGACTGTTTTTAAAGGATTATAGTTCAATGCCCCTCGTATGTGTCAAGTTAATTGAAGATACTATGGATCTTGGCCAAGGAGCTCTCCGGTTTCTAACATTTCCTTCCTTCTCTCCTTGGACTCTGGCAGATCACAGCAAACAAGAAGGACTTAGGCCGGTTCTGTGGCCAGGTAGACTCTGCCACAGGCAACTACCCAAGAGACAAGGAGTTTTTGTCTACCAACAATCGCATGCGGCTCCTGTTCCAGTCTGACTTCTCTAATGAGGAGAACGGCATTGTGGTTTCCTATAAGGGATTCTTAGCTTATTATCAAGCTGTGGGTGAGTATAGAATCTATATACCCTGCTGAAGTCTTAATCACAAACTGACCCAGCTTCACTTTGCAAGATCAGTCAAGGCTTGCTGATGAAAAAACATTTAGGGTAGGAGGAAAGGATCAGAAGAGGACATAAGCATGAACAATCAAGAGAGAATAGGTAACTCCATCGAGAGCTTAGCACATAAATAGCAATTCAGCCCAGATGGGAAGAAATCTGGGAAGAAGCATTTCACAGTATTTAAAAATACTCTTATTTTAATTAGCTCAATAGAAATGAGGTTGGGAAATACAGTTTCCAAGCTTCTGTGTTTATTTCAGTGGAGTGGTATATGTAAATATAGCCAGAGGCATCTGCAGCAAACTGTGATGACATGAACTGATGACACATACACAGTGATGTTACCATGTAAATGCTGCCTTTATATACTGGATGGATGGCCTGGCATGTGGACATACAGGGGGAAATTGTGGCATCTATATTTTGCAGCAATTGAAATCGCTAAATTATCTTCAAAGGCAGCTCAACAGATAACATTGTGTAAATACCCCAGTGAGAGGTTTACTAGCACTTAGGCTGCCCCTGTCCAGAAATAGTAGAAATTGATGAACCTGAATGGATGAGAAACATGTCAAGATGCCAAAGATGGGTGCCTGAAGCTCAGTGGTGGGTTTCAAAAATTTTAAGAACCTCTTCTGTACATGTGGCCTGCTTTGTGGGAGTGGCTTGCCGGCCATGTGACCTGGTGGGAGTGGCTTGCCAGCCATGTGACTGAGTGGGAGTGGCTTGCCAGCCATGTGACTGGGTGGGCGTGGCCAACTTGTAAAATGTGGTGACACTCACTTAACAACGCTGTTGCTTAGCAACCAAAATGTTGGCTCAGAAACTCTGGCATTTGAAGCACGCAAGTCTTAAAGCTGTCAAGTTACAAGACCCTTGCACCCCTACCCTTTAGGAAAAAAAACCCAGGAGTGTACAAACTTGACAGCTTTAAGACTTTAAGATTTAGATAGGAGATGCGGGCGGGGCGATTGGTGAGCCAGCCAATCAATGAGTGGCAGGCGGGGCAAGAGTGGTGCGGACGGGCAGGGGAGAGAGCTGGAACCGGTTCTAAATGGCACGGTAGATTTATGGAGCCTCTTCTATAGAAGAGATAAGAACTGGCAGGAACCAACCCCTGCTGAGGCTCCAGTGACAAATGAGTTCTATGCATTTTTTTTTTTAGGGGAATATAGCCATATCAACATTTTCTGAGGACCATATACTCCAAACAGCACCTCTTTATCATGATTCAACTTATTAGTTCTAACCCTACAGGCACCAGTTCAGTACCTTCATGTATTTAGCTTGATTCTAAACCTTTGCCTGGTGAGATATGGCATCCCATTGGAGATCCCTATATGGCTTGCCTGTAAAGGGGCTTCATTCAGAAGGGGAGATGAATGAATCCAATAAGGGAAGAAGTGTGGCGAGATCAAGCAGAAACTCCTCAATCTACATAATGGAGCTGGAGAATTCACTGTTTAGCAGCACAGACATAGACATAGAGACATCACTCGACCACACTTGATTTTATGACCTTTTTGCCACAGCCATTAAAAGGAACAGCACAGTCATTAAGCAAGACATCACCCAATCATGGTTTGCAATCTTCCCCGCTCCCCCACTAATTTAGCTCATTGAAATCTGGCTGGGAAGGTTGCAAATTGTACATGTGACTGCAGGAGGCTGCAACTACCCTAAATGCAAACCGCTTGCCGATTGTCCGGTGGATTTTCTCACGTCTTGAGGAACTGGGGGCTTTGGGTCACAGGAGACTTGAATTGAATTGCTTAAATTGTTCTTTCACACCTGCAATTCTCTCATAGCAGGTAAAGATTTGCAATTTGAACATGCTAAGTGAAGAACAGCAAACCCTCAACCTTGCGACTATCTAAAATGTATTTGCTGGTGAGGGAATAAGATTTTTAGGAACCATTAATCTCCAGCTGTGGTGCAGCACATATGAGCAGGCAGATGTACCATAACATATCATAAACAGGAGGACTAGGATGTCCTCTTTTACTGGGGAAGCTGCCCTGGAAACAGCTGCCTTGAGAACGTTTTTCTGCTCAAGAGCAAAAGAATGACCCAACCTTGAATGCAAAATTAATAAAACCCTGTAAACTATTATTTTCTCTGCTTTCATTTCATCCTCTAGATCTAGATGAGTGTGCCCCCAGAAATGACATTGAAGATGGTCCCCAGTGCCAGCATTTCTGTCACAACTATATAGGAGGCTACTTCTGCTCTTGCCAGCCTGGCTACCAACTCCAGAGTGATGGGTATTCTTGCAAAGGTAAGACCTCACGATCACCCAAGAAAGCAGAATACCGGAGAGAACAGGGAGATCATGCCCAAAAGAATACCAATGTGGAAGAATGCAAGATAACATTAAGGAAGTTTGCAGATGTCATTAACAGAGAAGTGGCAATTTAGTTCTAGGAAAGGAGAGGAGAAAGTATGAAGGTGAAATTCAGAACAACCCTGCTGTGATTCCCTTTTTGTATGAGAAGCAGCAGAGGAAATCTCTGAATGGCTTTAAGAGTCTGCTATTACACCTTACAATAGTAGACTAGCGGTCCTGTAATTGCTGGGGTTTCTGATTTCTCACCCAGTCTACCTCAAGGGGCTTTGCCTGTAATGCCATCAAGGTGTTATTCCAGGTTTGCAAGGAAAAAGAGGTCCCAGAATAGGCCACCTGCTGCTCTGCAGATGAGCTGGCGTGAATTTTCCTTCCAGTGAATCTTCTTTTGTATCTTGCTCTGCAGTGGATTGCAGCAATGAACTGTTCACGGAAACCTTCGGTTACTTGACAAGCCCTGGATACCCTGAGCCCTATCCAGCTAACTTGCAGTGTAATTACAGCATACGGGTAGAGAAAGGGATGACCATTATCCTCAAGTTCTTGCAACCCTTTGAAATTGATGACCACCAACAAGTCCGCTGCCCTTATGACCAGCTTAAGGTACTGCAGATTGATAAATTCCTAACTCGTGTTGCCATTCAGTACTTGGTTCAACCTTGATAGATCAGGAATAGGGAATCTTGAAGGATCACTGCAGTCTGTCCCTCAGGTATTAGGTTCTCATTGTGGAATTAAAATGTTTGGGGTTCTCCTAAGAAAGATCTATGGAAATAGCCAGAATATTATCCAAATAGTCACCTTCTTCCATTTATGTTTTTAAGTAAATTCTACTGCAAATAGGGTGAGTTGTTCCAGGGAGCTTGGCTTTTTCTGAAATGCCTATTACAGACCAAATGACTCTTGTAATATTTTATGTATTACAAGTAGAACACAAGTACACACCAGGTGTCCCAAAGGTGCTTTTTCAAGAGGCAACTGGACTTTCTGGTTTTTCTTTGAAGACATTTTGCTTCACATCCAATAAGCTTCTTCAGTTTCTTCAGAGCTGAGGAAGCTTCTTGGAAAACGTCTTCAAAGAAAAAACAGAGTCCAGTTGCCTCTTGAAAAAGCACCTTTGGGACAACCATGACCTGGATGACTGAGAATCTCCATTTACACACCAAGTGCTCCCATTGTTACAAAGAATTAGGGGTGACATGATAGCAGTATTTCAGTATTTGAGAGCTGCCACAAAGAAGAGGGGATCAAATAATTCTCCAAAGCATCAGAGGGCAGAAAAAGAAATAATGGTTGGAAACTAATCCAAAAGCGGAGAGAAGGAATTAAGGAGAAACTTCCTAACAGTAAGGACAATTTAGTGGAACAGCTTGCCTTCAGAAATTGTGGGTGCTCTATCAGTGGAGGTTTTTAAGAAGAGACTGGACAATCACGTGTCTGCAATTGTATAGGTTCTCGGACTAGATAACCTCCAAGGTCCCTTCCTGTTCTATTCTATTCCATTCCATTCTATATCAGGCAACACACTGTTCTATAACTGATCCTCGGGGGGAAATCTCAAAAGGTTACCAGATTAGGCACCTTCTGTTTGTTCCTCTGAGTTTCATATTGCTGCTCACATCACACTATTGTTAAAATGCTTTTGTTACTACATACAGAGAAGCTTTCCCTGCAGCCCCTAATATGAACATTTATTCAATCATTTTGCCTTGATAATTATGTATATGTGTTTAGTAAACAAGTAAATTCAAAACATTAAATTAAATGAAAATTAAAATGCAGTATAAAAATATAATTGCAAGAAAAAGTCAAATAATTATATAAAAGAACTAAAAACCAAGAAACACTGGACTGGGATGAGTGGCTATAGAAATTAAATTAAATAATAATAAAGAAATAATTATGGGAAATCCATCAAAACAAGCAAAAAGAGAAATATTTCAAAAACATTTAAATTCTTTGCCATAAGTTCCATCTTATTTGAAGTGGAGAGAAATTAAATTTGAACCTATGGATAGATATCTTTTGATTGGTGGGTGGGTTGGTTGATTTTAATAGAAATATTCAAAACAGGTACAAAAATGCAATTCTAATAACCATGTAGAAAAACCACGCTCTGAATTTCGCACAAGTCAAATTTTGGAAAGCTTTTCTCATTCTAATGAGCTTTTGATCATAACAAGATGGAAGCTTTTAGCCAAATTTCCCCAGAAAGTTTCTTTCCCATTTTATGTAACATTTTCTTCTGACCGACAAAACATTTATTTCTGAAACCTTAATTTCTTACTAGATCCATGCTGGCATGAAGCAGATTGGTGAATTCTGTGGCAGAACGCCTCCAGGGGTGATTGAAACCAATAGTTCTTCAGTGGATATCGTTTTTCTCACGGATGAATCAGGATACAGCCGAGGGTGGAAGATTTCGTACAGTATAGAAAGTAATTATTCCCATCCAATACTTTTAAGTTAAAAGATAATGACCTTTCTGCTGCTGCTTCTTTCATTTTTTTCTCATCTCCAATAGGAATCCGTTGCCCACAGCCTGTGGCACATGATGCCTTCACCATCATCAAGGACCCACAGCCCCTGTATCAATACCAAGACTACTTCATTGTCAGCTGCAAAACTGGATATAACCTGATGGAGGTGAGCCTTATTCATCTAAGTGCTTTATTATGTTATCTCTTATAAGACTTTTTCTTGCAATGACCTTGATCTAAGTGGTCTCCTTTTTGCTTCTTCTAAAAGCTTTCCTTTCTTTCTACATCTTCTACTCTTGTTCGTGGAAGCAAGCTAAGATATGTGCCAAGGCATGAAAAAAACAAAATATGTATCTCCCCCTTACAAAAGAAAGAGGTCAAACTGTGCTTGAATTTTTGATTAAAGACAGAGAGTTGTCAATTGCGCAATTTTTGAATAGTTACTAAAGTACAGAGACAAAATTGGAGAAACCGAAAGTGTAAGAGAGAAAGAAAACATTACTTTGGAACTCAGCGCTAGAAGCTGCTTTGAAGGTCAGAACTCAATTCTACTGGCACCAAACTTACAATTGCTCATGTTTTCCTACTACTGAATAACTCTAACCAGTCATATATTAACTAGAGAAGACTAGTAAGAGTCCCTTAGCTTATTTGCTTGTAGGATTATATTGGTTATCCCAGAGCCCCAGATTTTCATTAAAAAGAAATCTCCAACTGGTATAAACATGCAATCGCTATTCTGTCCATAAGCATGTTTAGTCTAAAACTAACAATTGATCTTTTTTAGTCTTTATAATAGAGGTATTTCTTCATGCAGAAAAACCAAAACCTATAACTTGTTTTCATGAGGTTTCTGAAGACTTGCAATAATTCAGAACAATAATTATGTGGGGGGACGGAGGTCAGAGGTATGAAGATGGATTGCTTTGGTTTTGGCAATGTGGTCAATCCCAGAATGGTGTCAGTAACCTGGGTGTGTAATCTTCTTAAATTTTTTGGAAGAGAAAGCTTTTCTTCTTCCCTACCATGGATTCCAATGAAGAGAAAGGCTAAGGTAAAAACCCTACGTACATCTGCTACTGCCTAATGAATTTTCTTAATGTGGCATCTCTTGTCTCATTTGAATCTCAGTCAGCCAGACTATACAGACGGAAAAAGACAAAAAGCATGATAGCAAGCTAGGGACATCAAGAAAGGTATTAAATTGATTGTTAGCTGTTTTTCTTTTGAACAGGGTCAAGAACATTTGACATCCTTTACCTCTGTCTGCCAACATGATGGGACCTGGCATCGTGCTATGCCCCGATGTGAAAGTGAGTCATTAGCCTTTCCTACCTGTTGCCTGCAATACTACCTAAGCAGATCCAAGTTCCCCAAATTCTGGTGACCTTTTTCATGACTCCTGCTGTTGAAGGGCTGGAGTTGGGAATCTTCATCGCCCATGGCAGTGAGGAACATTTTGCTGCCTCTGTCCACAAGATACGTTCATCTGATCTATACTGGGCAATGTTCTATAGCATAGTTATTCACCAATTCCAAGCCAAAAAATATACCAGCATAAAGCTTGCTGCCTTGCCTTCACTGTCTATCCTTATCCTGGAGCAGTTCTTTTTTATGGTATATGGGGCATGCCTCAGAGAGTAATCGTTGGATTCTCCTGCCTTTGTTTCCTTCTGCTCCTACCAAATATTACCTAGCATATAAAATGTCTGGCAATCACCCTCTTTTATTGGTGATAGAGCTGAGACAGGGAGGCAAATTTTTACCTATGGTTAAACAGGGAAGCTTAGCCATTTTTCAAAACTAACTCTGATTTTGCAAACGTGTATTGAAGGAAACCTGATTATTAGTTGATATCAGCTCACAATCAAGCTCCTCTTGGACCATTTAACAATCATGCTAAGTCATATTTAAAAGTAACCTAAACCAGGGGTCTCCAACCATAGCAACTTTAAGCCTGGCAGACTTCAACTCGCAGAATTCCCCAGCCAGCAAAGCTTCTGGAGGCTTAAAGTTGCCATGGTTGGAGACCCCTGTTCTAAACCATAACTAACAAGAACACCTTCATTTGTCAGCTTTTGTTCAGTTGATCTGTGTCTCCAAGCCGGGTTCAGCTCAATGTATGTTGGCGGCAGGGACGACCCAATTTAAAAGAATTAGTCTCTGTAATTCTTAAATGAAAAATAAAATAAAAGAAGGGATGTAGAAGATAATGGCCAGAAATTGGAGATGTGGCAGATTAACAAAGACCATTAGATGCCTCTATAGCTAATCTCTCCCCAGGAGTCACCCGGCTGTGCTGTCAACAGAATTAGAAATGGGTTGCTCCTGGTTCGGCCTGGATTGGGCGAACTGGTAGTAGCAGCGACAGAAGGCTCCGCCCACCCACCTGGACACTTCTATGCATGCAGAGAAGCATCACGCATGTGCCCGAACCAGTAGTAAAAAAATTGGCAACCCACCACTGAACAGAACGGTCAATGAAACCCATCAGATTCTATCCAGGGCAAAACCTATGCTGAGATAAGACAAAATAAATTGCTATTTTAGCACAGATGTAGCTAAGGGTGACTTTAAGGGAGCAATCAGATGAAAGCAACATCACGAGGAAGCAGCAAAAAAAAAAAAAAAGATTGCTGGGATGTTTTTGCTGCAATTGTGCAAACAAGGAAATTCTCCTAAATTGTGGAATTTGGCTCTTAGGTTTATGTTCTTTGTTTTCTGACAGGCTGCCAACATTTGATCTGACAATCCTAAGAAGACTTTCTTTTATTTCTTTCTGTTCCCTTCTAAACCTCTCCCCAAATAATCTTAAGGATTCGGTGTCTTTTTTCCTGTGCATGAAAAAGCAGTTCTTTATATGGAGATCATGAGAGAGATCTTGTAGTCCTAGTGGACAACCATTTAAATATGAGCCAGCCGTGTGCAGCAGCTGCCAAAAAAACGCCAACCCAGTTTTAGGCTGCATAAACAGAGGGATAGAATCAAGATCACTTGAAGTGTTAATACCACTTTATAATGCCTTGGTAACGCCACACTTGGAATACTGCATTCACTTTTGGTCGCCACGATGTAGAAAAGATGTGGAGACTCTGGAAAGAGTGCAGAGAAGAGCAACAAAGGTGATTAGGGACTGGAAGCTAAAACATATGAAGAACGGTTGCAGGAACTGGGTATTTGTTTAATGAGAAGAAGAACTAGGGGAGACATGATAGCAGTGTTCCGATATCTCAAGGACTGCCACAAAGAAGAGGGAGTCAAGTTATTCTCCAAAGCACCTGAGGACAGGACAAGAAGCAATGGGTGGAAACTAATCAAGGAGAGATGCAACTTAGAACTGAGGAGAAATTTCCTGCAGTTAAAACAATTAATAAGTAAAACAACTTGCCTCCAGAAGTTGTGAATGCTCCAACACTGGAAGATGTTGGATAACCATTTGTCTGAAGTGGTGTAGGGTTTCCTGTCTAAGCAGGGGGTTGGACTAGAAGACCTCCAAGGTCTCTTCCAACTCTGTTATTCTATGAGATGCATTTCAGATAACTAATAACAGGGGGGAAAGCTAGTCCTCTCCTTTGCTTCTCATTTAAAAACCAACCAAACTAGTGATTGACACTGCTACGTCCCACACACAAAGTTTTGATCTTCTTCACTAAAAATTGTTCTTTTAGGGCAAGATTTGAGATATGATACATCATTAATCATAACCTGAAAAAGAAATGAACAATTCCTATCAGAGTGCTGGTCTTGGGTTGTGATCGTTTCTGATCCCTGAAAAATTCCAGAGGGAAATACTGTACTCTCTTCTCTTCATCTTATGTGTTTGTATCTTGCAGTTGTGAATTGCGGTGAACCTAAATTCCTGAAAAACGGGGAATTTAATTTTATATCGGCAACAAAAAATAACAACTATGAGTCAGTTATCAAGTACCGCTGTAATGAACCCTATTATCGCCTGCTCAACACGCCAGGAAAAGGTGAGGCCATACATTGCCAGATCAATGCAAACCCAGTGAAAGTTGAAGCATTGCATCGGAAACTTCACAAACCAGCAGCCGAGCAATTTCTTTGCTTTTGTATTTGCTTTTGTATTTGTATGCTCGGGGGAGGGTGGGGGCAGAAGTGGGGATGGAAGAAGGCTGGGCATCAGAGGTGGTATTCAGCAGGTTCTGACCAGTTCTGGAGAACCGGTAGTGGAAATTTCGAGTAGTTCGGATGAACCGGTAAATACCACCTATGACTGGCCCCGCCCCATCTATTCTTTGCCTACCGAGTCCCAGATGATTGGGAGGAAATGGGGATTTTACAGCATCCTTCCCCTGCCACGCCCACCAAGCCATGCCACGCCCACCAAGCCACGCCCACAGAACCGGTAATAAAAAAATTGAATCCCACCATGACTAGGCATGCTCCAAATCCCCTTGATGAAACAGGGTCACCTGGCAGGGCGTCATTGAGGCTGCCTCACGAAACAGCCTCCCCTAGAGATATGGATGGACTTGACCCTGTTGGCCTTTTAGGAAACAAGCAAAAACTTGGATTTCTCCCTCAGCGTTGAGGGGAGAATGTTGATGGAGCTGGTAAAAGATGCCTGATTTATGGATGAAGGTCTAGCAGGACTTCAGTAGTGCCTTTATTGTTTTAATGCCTTTTTAAAAATAATTGTATTGCATTGTTTTTCTTACATGGCATCTAGAGTTTCTTTTGGTAGATAGGTGAGCATATTAATTTAATAAATAAGTATTGATTTCTTTAAAAAATAACATAACATAAAATTTGGGTAATGAAGCAATCTGACTCTTGAGCACCTGATCTGACAATGTTAAATTCTTTAAATAAATTCATTATAGCCAGAAAAAAATCCATTTATTTCTTTTATTTATTTAAATTGGTTTTAGATGCCCAAACTTGATGGATTCATTGTGGGCTTCATTGGACAGCAATAAATGTATTTTTTGTTTGTTTGCTTGAGTGAGTGAGTGACTGGCTGATTTCAATCTCATTGCACTTGTAAGATGTGCAGATGCATAAAAATAGAACATAAAGCATCCATGGTTAAAAAAAACCAATAAAATGTTAAAAAACAAACAATAAAAACCATTGAACATTCAATCTTTGGCCCCATTATTCTTGTCTTTGTTTCTCCTTTAGGTATCTACACCTGCTCATCTGGGGGTTCCTGGAAGGATCAAGTTAATCATGATGACATCCCAATGTGTCTGCCAGGTAAATAATGGCCAAAGATTTTCTGGTTTCACATATTGTTATAGCACAGTGATGGCAAATCTTTTAGACATGAGTGCCCAAACTGAAAACTGTGTGCATGCATGAACGCACGCATTGCCATGTGTGTGGGCGAACATGTGTGAACATGTACAAACATGTACATGTGCAGTCATGTACACATGCATGGATGGACATGCACATGGGACAGGCATGCGTGCGCATGGGTAGACATGTGATGTGCAGCAGAGACCCAAAGACCAGCTGGCCAGCGGGAGGTAAGGCATCGTAACACCAGCAACACTGCAAGAGGTAAGATCTTTTTCTTTTGTGAGCTTCTGTTTCATCGTTTGCAGAGAAACAGAAGCTCACGAAAGAAACGCCATGGAGATCTGACCTGGAACAACAGGACGTGTGCCAGCAGAGAAGGCTGTGCATGCCACCTCTGGCATGTGTGCCCTAGGTTCACCATCATGGTTATAGCACATGATTCATCTCTTCTCAGTAATCAAAGCTGATGCCGGTGCCAGAGGACTAGCAAGTCCTAGTACCAGAAGAGGCAGAGAGAAAGCAGGCATCATGTCCCCCTCCATTGCTATTTGACCTACTAGAACAGTGTTTCTCAACCTTGGCAACTTGAAGATGTCTGGACATCTTCGCTAGCTGGGGAATTTTGGGAGTTGAAGTCCAAACATCTTCAAGTTGCCAAGGTTGAGAAACACTGTACTAGAATGAGATGGGATCCTGGATCCAGCCCTGAGATTAGTTTCAGTTCTCATTCTCTTCCTAAAATTAACTAAATAAAAGGAGGATAGGCAGTTAGCAAAAACAAAAAAAGCAGAGATCAAAACATATTAAAAACATATTGATAAAATACATAAAATTTCTGAGATTTTTTTAAAAATAACCACAACCGGTGTCTCAGCAAAATCTTTGCTGACAATTTTTAAAAAATCAGTCTGAGACTTTTGTGGTCTTTTTGCCCCAGTTCTCAGTTCTTTTGTGGGTCCAGTTGGACAAAGAATAGCACCCACAGTCCTTATAGGACAGGAGTCTTAAACTCAAGGCCTGGGGAACCAGATCCAGCCCATGAGGTATTTAGATCTGGTCCACGGGCCGCCCTGGAAACAGCAAAGGACTGGCCTGGGGTGCTTCTGCCAGTGAAAACAGGCTTCCGAGCCCCATTTTCTACTGCCATGGTCTCCTGCAACCCTCTGCCAGTGAAAACGGAGCTTGGAAGCCTGTTTTCACTGGCAGAAGCACCACAGGCCACCACAGGCACCCCCTACGAGTGATGTCAAGCTGGCCACGCCCACCCCAGCCCTTCCACTCCAGCCCCCCAAGGTCAAACACAACTCTGATGTGGTCCTCAATGAAATTGAGTTTGACACCCCTGTTATAGGAGGACCATAGGTGCCAGGAAGGCTTGGAGAAAGGAGAATAAGGCATGCAACCAATTATTGGTAGGTGCCCGGTTCTGGTGGCTGTCATTGCCAAGTGTAGTAGGATCCTGTTTGTTGAATTACCTTCTGTTTCCTCTTCTGGTAGTGTAATGAGAGAGGTATTAACACTTGACATTTTTAGTACAAAGAGGGGAGAGTAGCAAATTAACAATTAATAAGAAGTAAAGAAGAAGATGATTAAGAGGATGGCTCTGATGTGGCTTAAGCAAAGATAGGGTGTACAAATAAGGAAGGTTTGCTGGGGGGGGGTCAGGAGGGCCGGGAGATGGGGTGCTGCAGCCTTTCTGAGCATTCTCTCTCTTTTCACAGTGTGTGGAAAGCCAGACCACCCAGTCGTGGAAGTCCAGCGAATTATTGGTGGGAAGGATGCCCCACGAGGCAGTTTCCCATGGCAAGCTATGACTGTCATCACTGGGCGAGCAGGAGGGGCACTGCTGGGCGATCGCTGGATCCTAACAGCTGCCCACGTTGTGTACCCAAAAGGGAAAGGGAATGATACCGAGATGCTGACCCCTGTGCAGGTGGCAGAGAAGGCCGAAATCTTCCTGGGTCACACAGATGTGACTGAACTGTACAAAGAAGGCAATAAACCAGTTCTCAGACTCTTTGTGCATCCAGACTACAATCCAAATGATGAGCATAACTTTGATGGAGACATTGCACTCATTGAGTTGAGGGATCCGGTGACCCTTGGCCCTGATACGCTGCCTATCTGCCTCCCTGAGTCAGACAACACCACCTATTACCATACAGGTTGGATGGGGTACGCCAGTGGCTTTGGGGTAGAAAAAAACATCCTTGCTAGCAGGCTGAAATACGCCCCCATCCCAGTGGGCAACCAGGATTTGTGTCGGAAGTGGTTGAGGGGAAAGAAGATATCGCAGAAGGACCCAGTCTTCTCAGACAACATGTTTTGTGCTGGTACCCCCCATGGAGGAAAAGACACCTGTCAGGGTGACAGTGGAGGGGCCTTAGCTGTGCGTGACCCAGAGACTCAGCGTTGGGTGGCCACAGGCATTGTTTCTTGGGGGCTTGAGTGTGGCAAAGGATATGGCTTTTATACCAAAATCATCAATTACTTGGATTGGATCAAGGGCATTGTTGGGAACGATTGGGTGTCCATGCAGGTTTCTCATTAGTCTACTGAAGAAGTGCAAACTAAATTATGATTCCATGCATGCATGGAAAATACTTCCTTCTCATTAGCTTTCTTCTGTTCTTGCTGCCCTGCCCTCTTTTCTTTGATACCAAATAAATGTATAGTTGCTTCTTTTATTGGATGGGAGGCGGGGAATAATTCCTCTTGCCCATAATTTTTCTTCAGCAAAGAGAAACCTTTTGGGAAAAGTGAAAGATTTCTGAATAGGAAAGGAAGTGTTATTTCTTCCCATTCCCTCATCCTCTTGGCTCAAACGTTTCTTTGAGGTTCTTTCTAGTATCAGTGCAGAGTCTAAGATGGGAAATGATTGCACACTATATAATTTTGTGAATGCAAATACATTTTTAGCATCTGGCTCCAGAATATGCCTCTACATGCAGCCATAGGAACCAATAGACAGCTACCAAACTTTTTGTAGAAAATGGCACCCTTTTTTCATTTATTGTTGCAATAAGTGAGAGCCCTTTATCCCCTTGCAAAATGGACAATTATTGGTTTAACTAACAGCTTTTATTGAGACCTCCTTTATCAAATCTTTAGTTGCTTAGCAAAATAAACTAAAAATAGCTAAATCAAACATCTCAAAAAGATTTGTGTATTAGTTTCATTAACAGCAGAGAGAACATCTGATACAAACTTACGATAATGTCATAACACAATCTCAGAAATAATGTATTTTTTGTAATGAATAAACATTAAAGGAAGTTATCAATAAATCACAACATGTCAAGAACAATTATTTATGGCAGAGAATGTCATGTGTAATAAACTTTGTTGCTAAGACTATGCAAAACAGGGTATATCAATTGCAAAGCTGGGAAAAGAACTGCTTTAAATCTGTTGATCCAGGTCTATTTAAGCAGGAGACATAAACCCAGTGCTGACATTTTTGTGCCTCTTGATTTTTGTGTTCTGTACAGGAAGCTCTTCTGTGTCTATATTATTACCTTCTTGTCATGAATAGCAATAGCACTTAGACTTATATACCACTTTACAGTGCTCTACAAGCGGTTTACAGAGTCAGCATATTGTCCCCAACAATCTGGGTCCTCATTTTACCCACCTCAGAAGGGCGGAAGGCTGAATCAACCTTGAGCCTGGTGAGATTTGAACTGCCAAGTTTCAGGCAGCTGGCAGTCAGCAGAATTAGCCTGCAGTACCAGACTCTAATCACTGTGCCACCGTGAAGCAACTTATCTAACATTATTGAGTCCAAGAATCTTCTGCTGTCATGTATTTCCTGCATGGGTAAATTTATAGATGGATCTGGCCTAAAATATAGCTCATGTCTTAGTAACATAGTTTTTGCACCTCCTCTCTGTGAGGCTGTCTCCCCGGCTCATGAGCAAAACAAGAACATTCCCTTAACTCTTTTGAGCAGTCTCAAAATGTGGGAAATCTGCTTGGCTTTGATACTCCTTAATTTGGAGGAAGGTGAGATTGCTACCAATGAGTAGGGATGATCCATAGAGGCAGAATAGGATACAGCAATAGTGGTGGCAACTTTCATTAATTTCAAGCTGGTATTATTTTCTGCTGACTCGAGGCTTGGTGAATAAATGTCCTAACAGCAGTAGGGAAGGGCCCTTTGAAATGCTACAAGCTATGCAAATAAAGAAATGGGATGTTGTCACTTAGAGATGTTTAGATACTTTCTTTGGTCACCATGGGCAAGGGAGAGGTAAAGACACTACCATTCACTTGGCTGAGGAAAACCAAAGTGTTGCAATGGTGAAGCCCTGTTGCAATTCAACAGTAGCCTAGTCTCCAAGACAATTGTTCCTCACAGATATACAGAAATACTTTCCTGGTAAACACTACTACAATAACAAACTCTCTGGAGCACAAATGGTTTATGGAGCATATTATTATCATTCATGGTAGAATTATATTCAGTCTTCCAAAGGAACATCTGCCAGAGACTAGAATTTAAACTTGGCAAATCTAAGTTCAACGTGCAGCTTAAAGTTTAAGGCTGCACATGAAGGCAAACTGTAGTTTATATGGCTTAGCATAGTGTCACCAGCCACTCTGGTTTGTTAATTATGGTTTAGCCACTCCCAATTTTAGAGATTTTAATGCTCCCCCCTCCTCTTTCCTGTTAAGCTTAAGGTAAAATGGTTTCATGGCATGCTTAATATTCCCTTCTAATGGGTAAAAAAATGTACTTTCTCACATATAATGTATTTTGTTCAGTTAGCTGTGTTAAATAAACCTGGGCTAGAATGTTGTGTGAAGGCAGCTTTTGAACGAAAGAAGCAAACTGTTTGTGTGTGCACATTGATTTGGTCTATGATTATCAGTTAATGGACTACAATGACCTGGGGAGTTTTCACAGCCCTGTTCCCGTAATTCAACAGAGAGAACAAGGCCTCACGTGGTCATAAGCAAACAACCAGGGGGACGATCAACCTGTTACCATAACAAGGACTGGATGCAAATTGATCTTCCCAACCAAAAGACAACAGCTTCATGCCCATAACTCTCTGTTTCTCTCTCAACACACACCCTGCCCCCGTGTGTGTGTGTGTGTGTGTGTGTGTGTGTGTCTGTATGTGAAAGAGAGAGAAAGAAAGACAGACAGACAGACAGACAGACAATGCAAAGATTTAAACCTTGATTTCATTATTAAAGCTTGCCGTTGACATCCGGAGATTACTGGAAATCTTCTGTAACCGCTTTTAAATGTTTTCTAAATTAGGATAAAATTCACCCCTCAGCTATTTTTACTAGGTATATGTACTGACTTTACAGCGGCAGAGACTAATTTGGTTCTGTACTTAATAACGGCAGCAAGACTGTTGGTGGCGCAATACTGGAAGAAGGAAGACGTGCCTACAACTCAAGAATGGACTTTGAAAGTTATAAATTTAGCCGAGATGGCTAAAATTTCAGCATATCTTAAAGATCACTCAAATGAGAGATATAAACGAGACTGGAAAAAATGGATTGAGTATACACAAAGCAAATATGGGACTAAGAAACTCCAGATAGCTTATGCTTAAGATTAACAATAAGTTAAACTGCTTAAAGTTTGGGTAACAGTAAGAAGCTGAGTCCAACGTAGAGATCTTATCGACTTTCTCTTTTTTTTCCCCTTTAATTTCCTTTGTTTTAAGATATTTCAGACTGTGTTTGTTAAAAAGCTATACCGTGTACGGGCTCTGGGAAGTCGGGGGGAGGGAAGGGAGGTGGGGTTTTAGGGGGAGGGGGGAGGGGGGAAATATAATATGTGTTAGATCCTAAAGCACATGAATGCACTTGTATACTGTGGCTCTTTAATGTTAGTGTAAAAATAGGACAAGCTGAATATATTGATAGACAATAGAAATACACCGAAGGGAGGAGTAGAGCGAAAGAAGAAAGAGGGGTAGAAAGGGTGGGAGAGAGGATTGGAGGCTGGAGGAGAAGGAGGGGAGGGAATGTATTGGGAAAGAGGAGTGATAGAGGGGGAGGGGAAGTAGGAAGTAGAGGGGAATGTTGGAAGGAAGAACGAAAGTTGGAGGGGCGTGAAAGAGGGTGTATGGTGGGTCAAGGTGGTATATTGGGTTTGTATGTTATGCACAGTATATATGTGACTGTACGAAATGAAATGGAAATAAAACATATTTACAGACAAAAAAAAAGATAATTTTTTTCTAAAATAAATATACTTATCAAAAGTCCATGCATCTCCATATTCCTGTTTATCTACTGTATTTCCAGTACTGTTTGCTAGGACCTTCTTAACAGAAATGGAGCTTTTCCGCCCAGGTAAATCACTAGAGCCTCAGAATGCCTTGTTAACCCCAATTTTGTACCATAGATGTATGATACCCCAACCGCTCAGGATGCTTAAGCTGGAATTCTCTGTCACAACCACTTTAACCTCAGCACACTGCTCTGCTTTCTTCATCCTTCAGAGGTTCAGGCATCTTAAATGTTTTTCTTTTCTTGCTGATTGGTCCTTTCATCAGCTGAGGTCCAATGTTTTAGATTAACAGAGTTGGAAGGACCTTGTAGGTCATCTAGTCCAACCCCCCTGCCCAAGTAGGAGACCCTACACCATTTCTGACAATGAGTTGGGTGTTTTTGGACTCAAAGGGAAATGGTTCCCTGACCCTTTAACACTTCATAGGGTTGCTAGTTCTCACCTTTCAGGGTCACTTTACAGTATCTTCTTTGTCAAGTAAGCCTTCCCACTATCCATCCTTTGGAACTACAGTAGCTACTTCAAAGGTGTAGGAAGTTATCACCCAGCCCTTTCCCAGAAAAATGAAATATCCCAGGAAATATTGAAAAGGCAGAATATTTCTCTGGATGTGAAAAGGAAGACACATGTTTTAAAAGACATAATAGCTCCCTGTAGCTTCCTGCCCATCCCCACTTTGTCAATGGGCCATTAAGAAGGCCAAGCTAGTCCACTTTACATAATAAAGAGTTCTCCCCTTCAGCTCCAGGAGGATAGGATTAAGGCATGATAATATTGGCCCTTTACCCAACTTACCACATGGCATCTGAGAACTCAACCAAACCTGGATTCAAAATGCAGCCTAGAGAGTTGCCCTGCATGGCCCCATGGGCGTCTAACAACCAATCAGAATACAAGCTCAAGATCAAAGGCCAGAGGGGGATAAAACCAGGGGCTCAGCATCTCAGCCTTCCCTTCTCTTCTCCACCAACATTGAAGCATGTGATCACCTTTTCTGTTCAGGACTCAAGCCATGTGGTCCTGTCCACCATTAAAACCATCTTTCCAAGCAGCCTCCATGTCTCCAGTGTCTTTTTCCCCACTTGGAGCTGAACCCAGAAGGACATTTCTTTCATCAAAGGCTAATGTAATCTCTCTTTACTTCTTTCCAGCTCCTCTCTAACCAGCTAATGAAGGCAAGATCCTGATCACTTCTTTGAGATTTACTGCAGACCAACAAATAAAGAGAGTAGAAATACTAGCTAGGTTTTCTCCTCACCTCGTGTCCAGCTAAGTAGCCTTTTTCATTTGAAAACAAGCAACCAGCTAAGCCAATTGGATTGTGGGGAAGGAAGGGGAAGGCAGTCAGAGAACAATGAGAGAGATCTGTGAACCAAGATATTGTGAGAATGGTTTGCTTCAGACCAGCCGCCATCTAGGCTTCTTTGGAAACTGCCTAAATTCGTGGAAGAAACATTCTTTGTGGAAGAGACTAGTAAGAGAATAGTAAGAGATATACAGGTTGATCTCTTCCAAATATTCACTCCAACTCCTTATACACATAAGCACTCAAAGTGTCTTACAACAATAACACTAAATTACAAAATATATAATGCCACAAATTTAAAACCATTAGCTTTTTCCAAATTCAAACCATTTTCCAAATTCAAACTTTATTATGAAACTAATGCTAGGACAACCTGACACCTAGAGGAACTCACCCTGAAAGGATGGTTTTCTTTCTTTCTTCTACACTGGTCACGTTGTAGCTTGTACATTACTCTACCAAAGTCCTATGGGATTCTGTTGGTTCCTGCATAATCCTGAATCAATTCACGTTCACTGAAAACTAGCGTATACACTTTTCCATTCAGGTGGTAGTGAATATTTTCAAGGCAGAAAAAAACACCCAATGAAATCCATCTAATTCCTTTTTCCTTAAAATATACATGAACCACCACTAGCAACAATGCCTTGTTCAGATTGTCCCATTCCCAACATTTTCAGCCCTTGCAAAAGACAATACTGGGACAGATATTCTGGATGATGCATAGCTGCTGCCTCTAGACAATGCTTCCAAGGCAGTTTTGTTCCCCTCCAGTCCTAAAATTAGCCACCTTGATAGGTAGGTTTAAAGCTTATTGGAAGAATGGATGGGAAGATTTCACTGGCCTAATTTCATGCCCTGCTTTTCAACCCATTGAGGCAGCATACAATTGAAATCCTCAGAAAGTACAGCTAAAACAGCAGCACGAGAAGTATATTGCAATTAGTTATAAAAATAGGTGCCACAGAATTGGGCTCAACTCCTATCAGTTGCATGGATAAATGCTTAGTATGCAATAAAATAGGATACAAAATTAGATTTAAAAAAAAAAATCTAGACATTCACACACTCAGGGGAAAAGCATGTGATTGTCTTAATATTTTTTTTAAAGTAGCATACATTGTGTACAAGGACTAGATCTTGACAAGGGACCATCATTCCACTAGTGAAGATCTCAATTTTCTTTTCCAAGTTTGAGCTCATTTGGAATTTCTAGCAGGAGAGCACAGCTATTGTATACCCTTGACCCAAGATCCTACACTTCTTCTGAAAAGTCATCCTCTTCCACTGAGTGTTCAGCATCAAGAGGGATGCACATAGAGCAGTGAGGGAGGAAGGAATCTGGCTTCCTAGCCAGCCAAAGCAACAGTAGCAATCAATGGGGTGACAACTGTTGCAGCCAGATCCTCCTCACACCCTCTTCCCAGCTTCTTTTTATAGGTTTATCTGTTTTCTACAGGTGCTAACGGGATAATTTTGCCATGGAAGTGATTAGAGGAGAAAGCTTGCATGCAGTGGTGGGATTCAAATAATTTAACAACCGGTTCTCTGCCCTAATGATTTCTTCCGACAACCAGTTCACCAAACTGCTCAGAAAGTTAACAACCGGTTTTCCCGAACTGGTGCGAAGTGGTTGAATCCCACTACTGTCTACATGTATGCTGATCTTGAACAGGATTCTCTCTCACTAACATGCTTAAGCTAAATCAGATACAATGAGAAAGGCAGATTTACCGTACACAAAGCATTACTATAAAACAGCTTTTAGAATGGAACTGCCAGGAATGGAACTGCCTAGATCCTCAAAGTGACTGATTTTGGACTCCTCTATAGCTCTAAAAAAAAAAACCAAAAGGCAGAAGTGTGGACTTAAATGATATTACTCATTGACCATAAAGAGGATGGAGAAACATGCTGTGTATCTTTTTTTTTCCCCTTAAGCTTTTATTTAACTCAGATGGGGAAAACCCAGTCAACCTAGTCCATTTCTCAAAATGCTGCTGCTGCTATTTGAACTGCCAAATAAAGTTGCTAAAGCTGTGTGTCTGATTATGTAAGATTCCAAAGTATACACATATGAAAATTCTACCTCTGGCTTTTCCCAAGTCTTTTTTTTTTTTATATTCTCATCCAAATGGATGATTTTGAGAACTGGTGGCCTAGAAAGGAAATAGGAGTAGGGCCAACTTTGCCAGATTTCATTCCATCAGAGGATTATTCCTCCATGACTTGCATTGGATATCATAAGGGTGGAAACTTACATTTAAAAAAATAGGAAATTTTGACACTAAAAACTCCAGATGCTGCCTTATTACATAATCTGATGAGTCTTGACAGTTTTGTAGGTGTTTATAATCCAACTTAGTGGACAGAGTAGAAACAAATTGCCCCTTAAACTTATTAATGGATTATATAGAAAAAGAAGAGGTCAGAAAAATATGTAGAGATATTTACAATACAATACAATACAATACAATCAGGGACATGCAGTCAGGGGAGGCAGGGGAGGCAGAGCCTCACCACTTCATCATGAAAAGAAAAATATATATAAAAGGAAGAAGGCGAGAGCTGAGGTCAGGCTGAGCTAGTTGCTGCCAGAGTCACCGTGGATGACTCTGCTTAGTGCTTAACTGTTTAAAAAAAACTCTAAAAAAGTGCCATCTACAGGAGGAGGCAGGAGAACGACGTGCCTCATCTAGTCTGTCTGACGTTAGGCGTTTTATGATCACTCGAGCAGAGTTAAGCAAGGGTTAAAAGCTGAAAAATTCCTGATGTAGATGAGGCACGTCGTCCTCCTGCCTCCTCCTGTAGAGGGCACTTTTAAGAGGCTTTTTTAAACGGTTAAGCAGAGTCATCCATGGTGACTCTGGCAGCAACTAGTTCAGCCTGACCTCAGCTCTTGCCTTTTTCCTTTTACATTTTTTTTTCACGATGGCAAGCAAGAGCAGAGTTGAAATCCTCTCTGAAACAGCTGGAAAAGGTACGTGTGGGTTGGAGGGAGGGGGAGGAATTCAAACTTCATCCTCCTGGTGCGGGGCTTTGGGCAAAGGCTGGAGGGAAGTGCTCTCCCTCCCCAAGTGTAGTTTGATTGCAGGCAGAGCCACGTTGTCTTTTCAAACCTGTAATCAGTGAAGCTGGGCTGGATCCTACCTGGGCTGAGGAAAGTGTGTGTGCTCCAGTTTGGCTCTTTGACTGGCTTCCTGCCTCCTCCTGTGATCTCCCTGACTCCCTCCAATCCAACTTTGTGTGTGTGAGAGAGAGAGAGGGGGGAGGGAGGGAGAGAGGGAGGAAGGAGAGGAAGGGAGAAGAAAAAGAAAGAAGGAAACTTATTTAGCAAAGGAGAAAAACAAATGCTGTCACTTTAAATCGGAACTGAGCATGCCTGGCTGTGGAATTCTGGGAGTTGCAGTCCACAAGTCTAAAAAAATTGGTCCCTCACCAGCCATAAACCTCACCGCACGTCACTGAATACAATAGAGTTGGAAGGGACCTTGGAGGTCTTCTAGTCCAACCCCCTTCCTAGGCAGGAAACCCTATATCATTCCAGACAAATGGCTATTCAACATCTTCTTAAAGACTTCCAGTGTTGGGGCATTCACAACTTCTGAAGACAAGCTGTTCCACTGATTAATTGTTCTAACTTTCAGGAACTTTCTCCTCAGTTGTAAGTTGCTTCTCTCCTTGATTAGTTTCCACCCATTGCTTCTTGTTGTACCCACAGGTGCCCTGGAGAATAGTTTGACTCCCTATTCTTTGTGGCAACCCCTGAAATATTGGAAAACTGCTATCATGTCTCCCCTAGTCCTTCTTTCTATTAAACGAGACATATCCAGTTCCTGCAACCGTTCTTCATATGTTTTAGTCTCCAGGCCCCTAATCATCTTTGTTGCTCTTCTCTGCACTCTTTCTAGAGTCTCCACATCTTTTCTACATCATGGCGACCAAAACTGAATACAGTATTCCAAGTGTGGCCTTACCAAGGCATTATAAAATGGTATTAGCACTTCACGTGATCTTGATTCTATCCCTCTGTTTATGCAGCCTAGAACTGTGTTGGCTTTTTTGGCAGCTGCTGCACACTGCTGGCTCATATTTAAATGGTTGTCCACTAGGACTCCAAGATCCCTTTCACAGTTACTACTATTGAGCAAAGTATCACCTATACTGTACCTGTGCATTTCGTTTTTCTTGCCTAATGTAGAACCTTATTCTTTTCATCATTGAATTTCATTTTCTTAGATAGTGCCCAATGTTCAAGTTTGTCAAGATCCTTCTGTATCTTAATCCTATCTTCTGGAGTGTTGGCTATTCCTGCCAGCTTGGTGTCATCTGCAAATTTGATGAGTTCCCCATTTATTCCCTCATCCAAATCATTGATGAAGATGTTGAAGAATACTGGGCCTAAAACAGAGCCTTGGGGTGCTCCACTGCATACTTCCCTCCATGTAGATGCAATTCTCTTGAGGATTACACGTTGAGTGCGGTTGGTCAGCCAGTTTCGAATCCATCTGGTGGATGGATTCGAAAGTAGACCATAATCTACTACTTTATTTAGTAGTAGATTATGGTCTACTTTATCAAATGCCTTACTGAAGTCCAGGTAAAGTATATCAACGGCATTCCTCTGGTCCACTAATTTTGTCATTTTGTCAAAGAATGCAATAAGATTAATCTGGCATGATCTGTTTTTGACAAACCCATGTTGGGTTTTGGCTATTACATTGTTTACTTCTAGGTGTTTGCTAATTCGTTGCTTGATTATCTTTTCCAGAATCTTTCCTGGTATTGAGGTCAGACTGATAGGTCTATAATTTCCTGGATCTATTTTTTCCCCTTTTTTGAAGATGGGAACCACATCAGCTCTTTTCCAGTCCTCTGGTAGTTCCCCGGTGCTCCAGGATCTCTGAAAGATATAGTTCAGTGGTTCTGAGATCTCATCTGCCAGTTCCTTCAGAACCCTAGGGTGTAATCCATCCGGTCCTGGTGATTTGAACTCGTCTAGGGTAGACAGGTGCTCACTTACCATTTTCTTCCCTATTTCAACCTGTGTTCCTAAACTGATTTTTGTGGTGCTGTTTTTGATAGGTTGGACTGTTTTATCCCTTTGTGTAAAGACAGATGCAAAAAATGAGTCAAATAGTTCTGCTTTCTACCTGTTGCTTGTCACCTTTCTGCCACTTTCTCCCAGCAATGGACCAATTGTTTCCTTAACTTTTTTCTTGTTTTTAACATGTTGGAAGAAGCTTTTTTTGTTATTTTTTACTTTTGTGGCAAACCTTTCTTCATTGTGAACCTTAGCTTTCCTTACTTCATCTTTACAGGCTCGGGCTATTTGCTGATATTCTGCCTTAGTTATGTCCCCCTCTTTCCACTTTTTATACTTAACTTTTTTGTCTTTCAATTTGTCAGAGAGTTCTTTATGCAGCCATGCTGGTTTCTTTTGGGAGCTGTTATTTTTCCTCTTCATTAGTATTGTGCTAGACTGAGCTTTTGTAATCTCATTTTTCAAAATTTCCCAAGTTTCTTGAGTGGTTTTCCCCTTGACGATTCTCATCCATGGAATTCTTCCCAAGCTCTCTCTAAATTATTGAAATTAGCTCTCTTAAAATCCAAGACTCTAGTTTGATTTTGTTCTACTACTTGTGTTTGCATAATGTTGAATTACAATATTGCATATTCACTTGCCCCCCAGCGTTCCTATGGCTTCAACACCTTCTATCATTTCCTCTCTGTTAGTGAGAATTAAGTCCAATATGGCTGATCCCCTTGTTCCCTTCTCTACTTTTTGGGAAACAAAGTTGTCTGATAGGTTTGTTAGGAACCTGTTGGATCTTCCACTTGGTGCAGAGTTTTTTCCCCAGTTGAGGTCAGGATAATTAAAATCCTCCACTACTGTTGTGGTGTGCTTCCTACATACCTTCATTAGCTGACTAGCTGATTTAGATGATTTAAGTGATAGGAGTCCATAAAAGATGCTTACAGCATCAGATGGAAGGTCAAAATCTGGAAGGAAGCTGTTGGGAAGTGTTGGAAGAAATGTCCACCTGGATTCAATTCCAAGTGGGGAGAAAGACACTGGAAACATGGAGGCTTGGTAGCATTGAGTCCCAGGCTTGGTTGAATCTTACTGGGTGATGATGTAATGAAGAGGGTTTTAGGCAATTCCTATTATGGCTGAGGGCTAATCCTACCTTTGTTGGATCTTGGGTGAGCGTATTTGCTTATAAATACACCTAGCCATCTCTTTATCTCTTAAGTGCTGACATCTGCTGTGGGCTATTGTGGAGGGTGGGGGGTATTAAGAGTGTGTCTGCTTCCTGCCTAAAAAACATGTTTCTCCATTTCTTATCCAGGGAAATATAATATTCTGCCTTTTTAATATTTCCTAGAATATTTCATTCTTCTAGGAGAGGAGTGGGTGCTAACTTCCTACAGAAGTTTATAATGAGGACAAGAAAACTTGCTCTCACTGCACCTCCCAGAACTATGTATATTGTGGGGTACTTGGTGCTCTTTGAGTTTGGTTGTTTTTGCAGACATTTCATTACCCCAACTTGGTAACATTATCAGTGCTAGAAACAAGTGAGGTTTGCTGTCATTTTATATAGTATATGCTTACCCTGACAATGCTGGTGGGAGTGGTCTGGTGGTTCCTTGATTAGGCTGTTGTTTACTGTTAGCTTCTTTGTTTGAGTTGGTAGATCCTTGATTGGGGTATTGTTTACTTCTTGATTGTTGGTCTAGTAATAACCTCTCCTCATCTGGGTGCTGATTTATGGTTAGGGCTTTTTGTTTCCTTTTTGGCTTTTTGATTGCATCATTTGAATGATATGTCAGTGTTGTTTATGTCTATATGCCTGTTAATGGTTGATATGTCTTGAGCGCCAGGCTTCCAGGAATTCTCTGGCATTTTTGGATTTAGCTTGATCTAGGATGTTCAGCGTTTCTTCAGTTGAAACTATGGTTGAGTCTGTCCATATGTTGCAAAATTAAGGAATTTTTATCATGTCTTCTGGTTGCTACTTGGTTGTCATGGATGCGCTCTGCTAGTTTTTTGCCTGTTAGTCCTACACAGTGACTGTTACAGTCCTTACACTGTATGTAATAAACACTCCTCCTCCTCCCCTTCCCTCCCTCCCTCCTCCTCCTCCTCCTTCTTCTAGGGCTACTGGGTCTTTTGGCTTATTTAGAATGTTTTGGAGGACTTTAGTATTGTTTGTGTTTGGAGAGAGCTTTATTATCCAAATGTGCCTAATCCTGTGTAAAGCTATTGGCAACTTTAACATTTTGAGGGAAAGGAGAAAGATATGCCTTACAGAAGTAACCAGAACAGCAGGAACATATTAAATTGGGACTGTGGGACTTTGTAAAAGATAAAACCTTGTCAGTGAATATTGCAATCCCTGATGAGGACAAGATTTCAATCTAAAATGAAGCATTTTGATATATATTTGCAGCAGAAAAAGAACTATGGTCCAGAGTACACAAAGTTCTGTTCTAGGAAATGATGAAAAAAATACACAAAGATCCACAATGGAGTAAATAAATCCTTGGTTTATGTGCAACTTAACATAACACAATCGAATTTCTAAATTCTAAATGGAAGTTGCTCAAGAATATTTGGCAGTTGACAATATTCTGCCTCATTCTCAGAGTCTGTGTCAGGTGAAGTACAAGGCTGTACTCATCATTCAGCATATGGTACTGTTTTTAATAAAAGAGTTTGTCTTATGGGGATCATTACTTTCATATTTAAAATAATTCCTTTCCTTTTATTTTATTTTTTTAATCCGATCTGCAAATAAAGATACCATGAAGCTTCTCGGGTAGCCTATAGGGGCCTGTCAAGGCTGGCTTGCTGGCTGATTTTTTTTCTTTCTTTCTTTCTTTTTTTCCTTCCTTCCTTCCTTCCTTCCTTCCTTCCTTCTTTGTTTTGTTAAAAGAAAAATCCAGCTGGTTCAGTTCCAAGCTGGGAGAAAGACACTGGAAACAACATGGAGGCTGATTGGAAAGAAAGTTTATTAAGGAAGCAGAACCACCAATCACCACATGTGATTCATTTAACATAAATGTGGCAAGAAAAGTCATAAAATGGGACAAAATTCACTTAGCAAATTTCTCACTTAGCAACATAAATTTTGGGTTCAATTGTGGTCATAAGTTGAGGACTAGCTGTAGATAAAGAGGTACCAGTTTGGTGGGAAGGTAACAGTGTTCTCTGTTTTGCTGTACACTCTGAGCTGTGGCATGACGTCATTCTGACCATTCTGACTGTGGAAATGTCATTGGTCAATGCTGGCTCAATGGCCTAGAAACAGAGATGGGCACCACTGCATAAAGTTGGTTAATGACTAGCAGAGTAAAATCCACAAGGACTCCTTTACCTTTACTTTTCCTTGTATGAAAGAAGATATTCCCATTGTTTGACACTGATATTACCTGTTGAGGCCCTGAAGCAACCTGTATCATACAACGAATGAAAACTACAAGCAAAATATTCTTGTCTTTATGAGTGTATATTGGTTTTTATGCAAGAAGGACACAAAGAGCTCCTTTGGGCCGGTTTGCTCAGGGACGTGCTTAGTGCGCATGCACAGTAGTAAAAAAATGCTTCTGCGCATTTGCAGAAGCAAAAAACAAGATGGTGGCAGCTATGGTGCCAATAGAACCAGTTTGGGGGTGTGGCTGGCCAAGTTACTACCTACTCAGCAAAACCGGTCTGAACCAGTAGGAATCCACCTCTGGTCTGCTACTACTTTACTTATCCTGAAGAAAGAGGAGAAAGGCAATGTAAAGCGACTTGCAATAATATGGATCTTAGCTGCAAATTTCTTTTTGCGTGTTAGGTTTATGGATTTGACAAAACCTCTTGAGAGTCAGTAGGTTCCTGGTAGACAGATAATGTATAAGGAGAGGAATCATCTACTCTTCAGGTTCTCTATACTCCTTCATAACCTTTCTGATCCAATCCACGTAATTTGTCACTTTAGTGTAAAGACCATAAGTGCCACATTCTGGCCCCCATGAAACCAGTCCAGCAACATAATAGCGTGTGTCATTTTGGGGGTCTTTGATAGCATATGCCCCACCACTGTCTCCCTGACAGCTGTCCTGCCGGCCATCCCCAGCACAAATCATATTTTCTGTGAAGACATAACCTATGTCTCGTTTCACATTTCTGCATGTATCCATGTTCACCACAGGGATCCAAGCTGCCCTGAGTCTCACTGATAATCTAGGAGTTGTTCGAACCGCATCAGTCTTGCCCCAGCCAGATATGTAGCCCAATGTCCCTACCTGTGGATCATATTCTGAGGATATGCCAGGAAGGCAAATTGGAGAAATAGTGGGGCCCATTGTCAAAGGTTCTTTCAATCTTAAGAGAGCAATGTCATGATTAAAGTTTGTCCTGGTCCCTGATCCACTTTGGGCCCATTTAGGATGAATGAATGTATCCACTATTTTCAGTGGCTCAGTAGCACTCTTGGCCCTTTGACTCACATTGAACAACCCAGCATAGAGAACTGGGTACGGAACACCATCTAGCACATGAGCTGCAGTAAGTATCCATTGTTCTGAAATGAGGGCTCCACCACCTCGTGGCTCATCAAAGTAGATTTGCCAAGGGAAATTTCCTTCTTTAGCAAGCGTGCCTCCATAAATCCTCCCTATTTCTTCAATACTTTTTTTGGGAATTCCACAAACTAAAGCAAAAACAGAAGAAACCATTTTTAGTCAGAGAGGAAGCAGAATAAATATCAGAAACAGATATATTCAATTAACATGGGAGAAAAAGGAAAAATAGTATTGGTACAACTCTATAGGCATAGCCCACTAAACCTACAATCCAGAGCATGATTCCTTGACTCACATAAAAAAAAATACTAAGCCCAGGGACATCCAAGCAAGGTTCAGATTCTTCTTTGGTTCCTCTTTGGATTGTTCCTTATACTTCAATTGTTCTTTCCAATGTCCTAACAAGGATTCCCAAAATGATTCCTTGTTTTAGAACTTCTGGTAGGGTTGGTATTAAAGAAAGGTTTAAATCTTCCAAAACAAATTAAACTAATAAAATTCAGAGCATGGCAGATCATTACAATTTTATAAAACTTTAAACTGGAGAAAGTTTACAAATTTTCTCTGGCAAAAGAGGTACCACAGAAAGTACTGTTATTTTGGAATTAAAAGAGAAGCAACATTATTATTTTGTAATTGCAACTTGATATGAACTTCATTTTTAGAGAAAAGCACAGAGAATTATACAGTAGATAGACTGTACCTGGCTCACAGACTGGAAGCCCTGATCTCCCTTCTTCATCAACCCATATTCCATCGGATGAACATTGATATGTTTCTTTGGAAATAAAGCAATTATTTATAAATACAATATTATCATTAATTCTGATTAAAAGACTATAAAATATATCACAAACTCCAAGAAGCATTCAGCTACGACTTACTATCAACCCAACAAAGATGTGTTTAAAAAAGTAACAATTGTAAAAGGAATTTATCAACTGATTTACCAAATATTTTAACCAATAATTTCTCTCTCTCTCTTTCTCTCTCTCTCTCACACACACAAACATTTTGCTTTAAAAATTATTAAAGACAAAATTATTAATGAGTATGGCATTCTAACTGAACAAATGAAACTGGAATGTGATAAATAAGATACTGAGATAATATAAGAAGATAATGGAAACAACTGAAAGAATATACAGTTGAGATTTGAAAAATAAAAACAAGGGGTTCGTGGGGAACAGAATAGCTGTGAGGGGCAGATAGAAAGTGAAGATCTGCTGTGTGGAGGCACAGAGAAAGAAGCACATAGCTTGCAGATGTTTCAGGTTGCAGCCTCTGCCATGTAGTACACAACAGCCAAGGCGCCAGAAAGATCATAAAGACTGAACTATAAGGTGAGGAAGACTCATAAGATCATGATAATCTTGTTTCTTTGTATCACTATGCTTACTCTTCATAGTACTTCAATTTTTGGCAAAAAATTCCCAGCCTAGTGAACCTTCCCACCCCAATCCTGTCTTCCTGAGGCTGGCAACTGTAAAATGAGCAAAATGGTGTTCTTAATTTCTGACTTGGAAGGTTTCAGTGGAGGAAAGAAAGGATGGGACATACCTTTGCCCTTTATGGTATAATAAGGTTTGTGGCATTCGTAACGGATAGTGGTTTGATACTGTGTCTCCTCCGATCCTGACAGGTAAACGATATCTCCATGTTTAATGGGATCAGGCACACCACAGTCTACAGCTGCAAGGCAAATGAAAAACAGAGTGAGGCAGGATTAGAGTAGTTCACCTTTCCATTTTCCTTTATGTTGCATCCATCCATCCCATGTTGCATTATTTCTTAAGAGTAGCCCTCCTCAGGCAAAACTTCTATAGGTGAGTATTTCATGTCATATAAAGATTTTCAAACTATACTGGATTAAATGATTAAATCCTTCTCAACCTCCACAGCTTTTGACTATACAGCACCCATCATATACTCTGTGGTTGATCCAGCGTGGTTATATAATGGAAGGCTGACAGGCAGAATGGGACAACTCACTGCAGCCAACTCACTGTGGCCACCTCGCCATCGCTAACTTTCCACAGCCAACTTACTGTGGGACAACTCACCTCAGGACAATTTAACAATTCAATTCAATTATTTAAAATAAATAAAACATATTTTAATGCTTGGCATTCACATTTTGTCCCTCCTTTTGCACCTGTTCTTTAATGATTCTATTCCACCATTTGTTTGATATTAGTGTAACTTGTCCCACAATGAGTTGACCCATGGCAAGTTGGCCATAGTGAGTTATCCCGTGATGAGTTGGCTGTGGCGAGTTGTTCGTGGAAAATTGTCATAGACCTGCTGACAGGTGTGAGGAAAATTATGTATAAGAGGATGATTCTTTAAAGTTTCTCTGAGCCCTGTGATTCATCTATTTTTACTGCTTTGGCAAGACATCTGTGTCTACTTCTCACATTTTATTCATTATCATATTGTATCGTATCATTATTATCTTGAGACCATAAGAAAACACATCAGACTATTGTAAATCACTTACGAACACAGCTGTAATCTGAGTAGCTCCATTTGCCATTGCTTTGACAGCTAGAGTAGAAGGATCTTGTACTGCCTCGTGGCTGAAAGAAGGATTCCGAAATAGCAGAGTTTGTGAAAATGACAGAATTAGAAGAGACGGCAAAACTGACTAGTTTGGTTATAAAAAGGGGAATAAACACATTTATTAATGACTGGAAACCCATTATGGACATTATGCTGAAAAAAGAAAAAAATGAATGTGATTTATGGGTATGGTGATTAAAAAGAATAGATTATATCCTTAGAATTATGGATATAATGTTGGAAAATTGTAAATAGGCTAATGTAAGTAGAAATTTAGCTAAAACTCATTTTCTTTTCTAGTTTTTCCATTGGTTGTATTATTATAATTACTGTAAATATATTACTGTTATAGTTATTAGCTTGTTAAGTATGTTAAGATTTGCTATTGATTTTTCTTTGGCTTTGCTTTATTTGTAATTGTTACCCTGATATGGCATTGTCTTTTCAATAAAGTATTTAAAAAAGATAGATTATAGACTATGATATGTTGTAACCTTAAAAAGAGAAAGTAAAGTATAAATTTTAACTCTCTTAAGAAGACCAAATGTTTATTTTTTCTTCTTTCCTTTCCTGATTTCCTTTCCTTTTCTTCTTTCCCCCTTTTCCTTTTCCTTTTTTCTATTTCTTTCCATGCTTTCCCCCCTCTACTTACACTGCATTTATTAGTTTACTTTCCTTAGTTTTATCTTTCAAATTTTTTATAACTGTATGTCTGTCTGTGTGTGCATGTGTGTGTTTCAAGCTGCCTGTGGTATCGGGTGGGGATGAGGTGAACTCCTGTCCTGGAGACAGGACAGGAAAAAAACAAGGTTGCCATGACATGTTTATCTTGTAGCTAGGTACAAGTGGGGAAAGGCCCTGGGACACTTCCAAAGGAATGAGGAAGAAACCTTTCCCCACTTGCACCTAGCAATTCACAGCACTTTCAAGGTGCAGAAGGTTTAATTCATTTTGCCATCAGCAGTGCTGTCAAAAGGAATTGGGCCAATACCTACTACCCATTTCAGGCTGAGACAAACAAACTGCCTCCTCTGGAACCTGTGGAGTCTTCCATGGGGCCTTTCTCTTTTGGGGAGTTGGAGAACCTGGCTCTTTCAAAATGGATACACTCCCACTACCCACCATTTCCCAGGTGGATATCTGGTGGGCTCCAGGATAGTTAGAGTTGCCTTGTTAAGAGAGAGAGGGAGAGGCATACTACACACACACACACACATGGATGAGCACAACATGAAGCTTACTTTCAAAACAAAAACACCCACCATTTTGTATTTCATATTTCTAAACCAACCATCTCCTTCAAGGAACAGATTTCCCCCAGCAATTCTCAATGCATTTAATCCACTGTAAAAAAACCCAGCCTGATCAGCAATCTAACAGTCTGGGCACAAACCTTTGTTGAAAGATGCCAAAGTTCAGAAATCAAGGCATTTCTCAAAACCATCCACTAACCCTGCCCCAAGCAGAAACTGAGGAGCCCACCTTTTAGAAATGCAGATTTGGTAATCCATTCAGAAAAACTGGGTCAGGCAGAAACTCAGATAAGCAACAAGCCAAAGTTTGACAAATTAAGTACAAACACCTAGGATTTTCATTTCCCCTTTTGCCTATAGAGGCAGTTTAAGGGTCCCCAGTGGAGACAGCAGATTTTATCCTGGTGAAGTTTTTGTCAGCAAAAGAGATGTATAGCACTTCTGAGAAAAACCCTCAGGCATGAGCTCCATTCTTGTAGACATTGGGGGGAACAAGGAGAAACCATGTTATAATAGAGTATTAAATAACAATGTTCTTTTTTATATACTGAGCTAAGGCAAAAATGAATAAAGTTTTGTATGAAGCTTGTTTCACCATTCCTCATTCATAAAATATCATGATTAGGGTTACGGTTAGGATTTCTCCGTGTCTAAGTTTCCTATCATGTGTTCTATGTATTCTTAACACCAGTGGTGGTGGGGATCCATTAAGAGGATGAAAGACTGAATAACTGAAGTGTGTCTTTTAACTAATGATGCCAGGAATCCTCATTTCCTTGAAACTTACTCATATGCTTTATCTACCTTTGATCCTGCAGAAAACAGAGGGAGAGCATGTTGGGAGGGCAAGTTACAAATCATACAAATGGTTGCATTTATATTTCTAATGCAGAGATTCTAATGGAAGTGTGGCATTTCTAGGATGATTTCATTGCACTCACAGCATCGCTTTGGTGCCATCACAATTTGTTATAGGCTCTTTCTTTCCTCTTTTATCTGTCACCTGAGTTTGCCCTGGTGAGTTTCCACTCACCAACAAGAGCATCCTGGCAGGTGCTGGCTTCCTTCTATTTCCCAACTTTTGTCTAGAAAGGTGCAGTGCTGGCAAATTAAGCTGGGAGATTGCTGATGTTCCTGCTGTCTTGAAATGGCAGGCAAGACTTTCGTGTTCACGTGGCTGAGCCAGCCTTCCTGCAGTTGATCTTTAGCCTGTCCATCATTGCTTTCTGGTCTTAACTCATGGTCAGAAAGGAGAACCAACCCTTTTGCAGAACTGTGGGATCTCTCTTATTGTCATTCAGGGAAATAACATGATGTTGGCTTCCCAGAAATGATGGTTGTGCCACATAACATGCAAATTCATGGTTTGTCGTTTCTTCCTTGAATAAATCAAGAACCACTGTAGCACCAACAGGTTCCACAGGAACTTTATGGAGAGCCTTCAATCCAAAACACAAATTACTTACCATTACAATCTCATGGCCTTCTATGCAAGTCACCTTCACAGAATCCTTAAAGACATAAGAGTCTCTTAGGGGATGCTGAACAGATCTTGAAATAACAGTCTGTGGACAGGGCATTGCTTTAAAAAGGGAAAAGGGTATCAGAAATCAATGACCTTAAGGTATACAAACATATACAAGCACACACACCTGTCCCCTTTTCTATCACCAACAGTCAGAATCAGCACCAGTAAAAGTCTTGAGTTTGGCCAGTACTTCACCCTTTCTTCAATGAGACCAAGTATGCTTTCTTGTCCTAGCATTTTTGAATAAGGAGAAAGAGGAAAGGAAGGGTGTGATCTACCAGAATTGCAAAGCTTTCTGCTAAAATCTTCTTGCCTTCCAAACTGATCTTGAAAACAGGCTCTCTCTATATATAACATGGATTCCTATTCTTTTTTATTGAGATGATTTTGTTTTATATTTTCTAACTTAATGCAAAATGGGGAAGGAACTGATAATGTAGTAGTAATGACATATTACTACTCCGCATAGTCCAGTTTTGAAGGAAATTCCATTCCAAAGCATTGCACAATAAACATCCTAGATACGATATTGCATTTTTCTTCTGCTCCTGGTTTTAGTGGACCTGAGTTGGGGTTAACTACTCCAAACCAGTCACCAACTCAAACGTTTTTTCATCTACAGTCAAAGAAAGCTCCTAGCCCCCATAATCTACCCATTCACAATTTGTCCAGGACAATATGTAATTAACTCAAGAAGAATTCTTATAGACAACATTCTTTCTGCTGATAGTAACTCATTTACCATTCTGCAAATATCATCCTTTTTTGTTTGCTCCTTGGAAACAAACATTTGTCCTGTTATAACAATCCAATTCCCTACTTCAGCACTTGAATTCGCCCCATTGTTTCCTCAGAAGAGCAATGTTCCCTCTAATTTTTTTTCAGTTTGAGCGGAAAAGTATAGTGTTTGAGCTGCACAGTTTCATGCCTGAGCACCTAAGAGAGCAACAGTTTGAACTGCTATTACGTCTGCTGGACATTTGCGCAACATTCCAAGCGTCAAGCGCCGATTGTGAGTGAGGTTTCAGCCTGAGGAATGCCAGGCATGAAAAGTGCCACTCAAACACTATACTCTCCCCCTTTAAAGTAGTAAGATCAATTAAATGGTCTAGCAAGTTTGGACAATATGCTATATGTTATGTTACTTAAGAATATATATATCTCAGAATCAGATACAACATTCATTCCCAACTGAGTCAATAAAATCATATGCCATGCCAAAACTATTTTAAATAAAGATATGAAATTAATCAAGTATTGCATTTATTTTTCAAAATGAATGTACATTTTTTTTATTATTTAAGTTTTATACCCTATCTTTTCTAACTAACGTTAACTTTAAAAAGATGTTACATCAGAGTACAATACAAGTAATTAAATGAAGACTAAAATATGTGTTTTGGCATATTGAGCTTTTTATATTTCTTTCTTATATTGCTTCCTTAGTTGAGAACTTGCTCCTCAGCTTACTTACGCATTAACTGTTTGTTGCTTTTATGGTTTATTCATTCACTGCTCCATCTTCAGTTTTTTTCACAGGGGGCAGGGCTTCCTTCCTTCCTTCCTTCCTTCCTTCCTTCCTTCCTTCCCTCCCTCCACTCCTTTGGCCACCAATTTTGATCCAATTCGCAATTCGTATACTTTTTCTACCACCATCTCATCAAGCGGAATCACACACACACACACACACACACACACACACACACACACGTTCTTTGGGGGGGGGGTTGAATTACTCCGCCTCACAGCAAAGACATGGTGCAGCATGTGTTCGGCCCCCGCTTACGCCGAATCAAATCCGCGGCCGGCGGGACCAGGGGGTTGCATTGCAAAGCCACCAGTCCTCTTGTTTCTTCTCCTTCTTCCCCCTCCGCTCAGAGCACCTCAGCTGGGCTCTGGGTTACCCCTGCCGCCGCCTCCACCTCCGCAGCTTTCCTACTAGCTCCCGCGGCCTCAAAAGCACGGCAGAGGAGGAAGGGGGAGGGATAACGCGGGGGCCAGCTCACGTGCTCCGCGTGGAGGGAGAGGCACCACTGCCACGGACGGCTCATCAAAACAAGTCTGGGGAGGTCCTTTGTGGGCGGCCAGTTCTAGCCGCCTGCAAAGGACTTCCCCACGTTTGCTTTGGTAGAAATCTCTGCGCGGCAGTTAGAAACTGCTGCACGGGGGTTTCTTGCCACGTGCGCGGCCGCGCAGCCGCGCACCTTAGAGGGAACAGTGCAGAAGAGATCTACTCACGGTCCCCAAAATAGCGGATTTTCCAGCCTTTCATTTGTACAACTTCATCTGTTTTGAAGAAAATGTCCACAGTGTTGCTCTTGGTGTTGATTTTAGGAGGCCCAGGAAATGTACTGCCACAATAAGGACCAAAATTCTGATCCCCTGCCGAAACCTACAGAACAGCAAGTAGGAATATTGGAGAAAGGTTAGAAAAGAAAAAGAAAAAGAAGCATTGTAATAAAGGTAGTCCCCCAAATTACAACAGTTTGTTTAGTGACCCTTCAAAGTCATAACAGCATTGAAAAAAGTGACTTATGACTGTTTTTCACACTTATAAGCACTGCAGTATCCCCATGGTCACGGGATCAAAATTCAGACGCTTGGCAACTGACTCATATTTAGGATGATTGCAGTGTCCTGAGGATCATGCGATCCCCTATGCAAGCTTCTGACATGCACAGGGGAAGCATGATTCATGGTTTAATAACCATTAGTGTTACTAATTTAGAAACTGCAGTGATTCACTTAACAACTGTGAGAGAAAAGGTCGTAAAATTGGGCAAAATGTATTTAAGAACTGTCCTGCTTAGCAACAGAAATTTTGGGCTCAGTTGTGTTTATACATTGAGGACTCCCTGTAGTCAAAAGACTGAGGCAGACATTCCAGGTGTAAAATAAGCGTAAGGGCTGTCGGCTGAAGAATTAAAGATACAGCTAAGGATGCATTCAATATTAATGTACTGAGCAGCAAAATCTAAATAGAAGCAGGTTATTGATGTTATTAAATACGTTTAATGACATATCATGTAAGAATGTGCTAAGCATTTGTCAGTCCTCCCAGAGACTGAAAGAACACAGAATACTCAGAACAATCATCTTCCTACTCAATAACTGGATATGAAATATTGACTGGTCTGGATTTAGTCCTAAAAAGAAGATTGCTATTTCAATTAGAAATGCCATGGAAGAGTATTAAGTATCAGACGTCAATATTCCACTCACTTTGTTCTCCTAAAATGTCTTTAAATATTTGGTAGAGAAGAATGTCAATGGGTTTGCTTCATTCCCTTAATGAAGCAACTGCTTTCTCTGGCCCAGTCTATTATTACTATCCTGAATTTTTACTGATTTTTTTTTAATTCAAATAAAAAGAGACACCAAAGAAAAAATTTTGTTCTTTGGTTTCTTTTCCCTGATTATTTAAGAATTAGCACAGAATGCAAGAAACAGAGATCTTGATATAAAAACAGAATTTAATCACTTCTTACTGAATAACTAGATACGAAACGCTGCTTAGATCTTTGTTTCCTTTTTTCCTGAAGGGCTTGAAAACTTCATTTTTTTCCTGGAGTTTTTAAGCTGAGCATTAGTCAAAATGGTCTGAAATATCTATAAGAGAGCTAGATGTGTGAGTTCAGAGTCCCAGACACAATCTTTACTATGTATTTTATGTATGAAATATCACGCTAGTAATATTGTGTCAAAACACAATTATCACTCAGTTAAGCACATGAAGAAACAGTGAAACCCATAATATCCAATGTGTTTACTAGATATGACAGTAAGCCAGTAATCCTTTGGTGGTAAACTAAGAAGTGATAGAAAGATTTTGTATGTTGGGATACCAATAGCACTACAATACAATATTTAAATCTGCATTCATTTGCAGGAACCGGGTTTTAACAATAAATAGCCATTGTTTGAGCATAGAAATATCTTGACTCCTTTTTATTTGATTTCTGCAAAAACCCATTATTCACTGAGTGTGGATAAGAGAAATCTGAGAAATCTCGCTGGAATTAACTATACATGTAGAAGGGGAGCTTCAGTTGTGATTCCCTCAAAGTATGTTGACTTTGCTATTAATTTTTAGAGTTGTTATTTGATTTCACTGTAATCTATCTGCTCTTGAACTGAGACCCAGAGATGATCTTTTAGCATCCTAAATGAAAATTGTCTCTATTTATAGAAGATCACTAAAACATCTGGAAAAAGAAGAATGAACAGGAGGAGAAAGGGAATTTCTAAGGCAACAGAAGCAAATCTTTCCAACAAGGTCAAGAGTATACAAGTATCCTTCTGTTGCATATGTTGAAGTTCAGTCCATTTATGTAGACCTCCTTTCCCCCTTCTAATTTTATTTAGCAGGAGAGCAAAGTTGAACACACTGCTGGGAAAGCAAATTTGCCATATTCCTGCTCAGACATTCTACACTGCTACAATTCATACATTCCAGGACTTCAATGGATTGTAAAAGTCAAGTCAGCCCCTCATTTTCATAAGGAACAAAGTTAGGATGCAGTCTAAACAGGAAAAGTTCATAATCAAGAACCATCACAATCACTTACTCTCAAGGCATCTGGGCAAGTTCCTTCTGAGTCACTTGGCTCAACTTCAAAGTCGTTGTTCCCAATGCTCAGGATCACCTGGTATCCTGGTTCCAGGATGACATGGTAATCACAGTGGGAGTTCTCAGCATATGGCCTGGGATAGTTGGGGCTGGTAATTTCCCCAGACAGCTCGGTAAATACATTCCCACTGCAGTTCACTAGAGTTTAGAAGAAAAGCAATGGCAGAAAGAATAGAAATAATGTTGACGGAAGTCTGTGGTTACTATTTGGCTCTCCTTATGGTTTAAAAGTAGGCACAGTGAATTGGCAACAGCAGTGCTTTGGGTGATATGAAAGGGATATAATATTTTTTACCAATCCATCACATATTTCATTTGAAGTTTCTGCATTTGAATTTCTTGGGCTTCTCCTTCTCAAGGTATTGTCTTAGGAGAAGAGGATATAGTTTATCAGAAGAACATATTCTCTGATATTAACTTCCTTGGTTAACTCCATACATTTTCTCTAAGTTCCCATCTCAATCATTTCTGAAGGAGGCTCATAAGAGAATGACCCATATTAGTTCAGATTTTTCCCCCCTTAAAAATTAACTCTTGTCTAAGTTTTAAAGAAAACTTGCTCTGCAAATACTATATATAAGCCTTAATATAAGGCTAGATATCCATACACAATTTCTAAATGGGAAATCTCTGAGAAGTTCAGATCAACCATGGGGACCAGGCACTTACCCTAATCAACATGTGGACCCACACATGCATCAGGGCATACTCTAGATTTGGTATTCTAAGAGAACATTGTGGTGTGAGAATGAAGATCTTATGAGCTTTAAGCTGAATATTGGTAGGTAGGTTTTGCAGAGTCAGAGGACCAATTAAAAGGTCTATCTCAGACATTTCATGGACTCAAGTTTGTTTCCTGAATGTTCCTTCTGTTAGTGACAATTGAATAGGAAGCAATGAACTATGGACACTCTTGGTCCCACGTGACTGTTCAGTTCTCTTCTTTAATGGAGAACAAAACTGATGAAGCAGAAGGAAAGTGAGCCCAGAATTCACTGTAAGATGAGCAGCTGAATAAATGTTTTAAATAAATAAATAAATCTGAGTACAAATGAATGAAAACTCAGGAAGCTGAGATCATTGGGAAACTGTTGCAGCACATTTTGTAAATAAAGTTACTTAGTTTTACCTCAGTTTGGACTTCAGTGTAAGGATGTAAACTTGCATATTCTTGATTTTTAAAACCAAAACCGCTAGCTATCAAATATGACAACCCATCTATTCCTATATTAAAGTGTTGGGAAATTAGAGTCAGCAAAAGATGCCCTCTTCAGCTTTCTATAGTCTGTTTGTCAGGTTCATAAGAGAAAGCCTCTGATGTTGGTTTCATACTAAAATGTTCATTTGTGAGTTGTGGTTAATTCTATACTTTCTATTTTTAGGAAATTCTTCTATGTAGTCAACTGTTTTAATTTTAAATTAACAATAATTTAATGAAGTGTTAAGATTTTACTTCTTTGTGTTGTTGTTTTTTAGCTTTCCCCTTGAATGACAGAAAGGCAGATACAAATCAAATCTATTTCTAATCATGATGATGACAAATTGCATTGTGATGTCAACAACACAAGCCTTATTCTTCTGCACTCACACAGTGGTTTTGGTTACAGAGAGGGAACAGTTATTTGAGAGACCACCTGCCTGCCCAATTTGATCATGCAGAGTTGGCACACTCTGGGTACCTTTGATTAAACAATGTTATCTATTGGGAACCCAGGAGCATGCCTTCTCTGCAGCAGCACATGCCATCTGGAAGGAGGTCCCCACAGAGAGCCAGATGGCTCCCACTTAGCTGTTGTTTCGAAGAGCTGTGAAGCCCTGGGCCTTGGTAAAGGGGAGAGAAACTTCCCTCATTTCATTCCCTCTAGTCTGTCATGTTTGCCATTGTTTTATTGACTTTTATTGTAATTTCTTTGTTTGATTGTTGTGAACTGCCATAATCATTGGGAGTTGAGCAGCATACAAGTGTTATGACTATTAACATCACAATGAACGTTTTGTCACTGATTCCATGCAGGTGTATAATCTACAAGTCAATGAATGATACCTCCACATGTCTTCTTATCTTCATGCAAGAAATATTCAGGAGGACAAGAGCAATAGTAGCCACCAATATAGTTATTGCAATAATGGCTACAGGCCTCTTCCACAAAATCTGTGCACTCATTCACATCTGTAAGAAAGGAAAAGTGATGTAGAAAAATCCTCAATAGGGGCAAAGATGACAAAAACAATAATTCACCACCCCAAGATTTTACCAGCCTGGCTTTGTCTCCTAGGGAATCCCAGTAATGTCTTTCCTAAATCCCGAGCCATCCTTTATCGGAAAAAGAGCAGAAGTGGCATTGAGACAGTTCTGAAAGGTTCTGGAGAACCAGAAGCGGAAATTTTGAGTAGTTCAGAGAACCAGTTGGCTCTGCCCCTCTCTGCCTCCCAGCCTCCCAGCTGATCTTCTTTTGTTTCCCTGAACAGAAGAACAGAGCTGGAAAGCAGGTTAGTGGGGTGGGGAGGGAATGGGGATTTTGTATTTGTATTTATTTGTATTTTATTAGAATTTATAGGCCGCCCTTTTCCCTGAGGGGACTCAGGGGGGCTTACAATCATAGGGAAGGGGGTGAAATGCAAAAACAAAAAATATGTGAATAAAATAAAATGATAAAAACACAACTTGCATTCAACACTCAACACTCGGGCGGGGTGCAATATCCTTCCCCCAGGAAGGTTAAGACGGAGCTCTTGAATGGGGCAGAGAGGTTCACTTCTTTCAGAGGAATCAGAAATGGTTCCATTTTTAAAAAAAAGTTTTTGGTAATTCTCCTCAAGGCACACACCTTTATCTGCTCATAAGAGACAGCTAATATAGAAGAAGGTGTGACAGAGCCTGTGGATGGAGTCAAAATAGGAATCAACCTAGAGTCTCTACATAGTCACAAACAGACTAAGTCCACCCCTTCTTGAATTCTGTTACCCTTATCTAATCTAATCAAGATCGTGCTAACAGTAGTTGAGTAAATTCTTGTGCAAAGGCATGATTAGTAATAAATCAGTTCAATTGGAACATCATGTGTGGTCCTGATCTTTTGCCCCTGACAGCTAAGGACTTACCAATTGCAGTGTAATAGGCAGCAAATCCAGTATATCTTTCTTCATTGGAAAAGTCAGACTGAAATAGGATAGTCAAACTATTGTAGGGCACATGGAGTTCTTCCAGGATAGGAGAACCCCGTGCGCGCCTCGTTTTTCGTCCACAGAACTGACCCTCCACCTGTTCACCAGACAGGACCTGGAAGGATCAGATGAACAAGAATAAAGACTTATGTTTAACTATATTTTCATCCAAAACGCTGTAAACCGTCCTTGGGACCAGAGAACATCCTTCTTTCATATTTCTGTGCCAGTCCTTCAAGGTAGGCCAAGTCAGGAAAAAGATTCCATAAGATTGACTGGAAATTGACTATTGACTAACAGAACCTTGAAAGCCTCCCTGTGTTTTCTTTCCCCTCTGTCTTATACCCAACAGAGTCAAGATGGAGCCATTTTAGGATTCCTCTCTCCCTTCTGGGTTTCAAACATGGTTTTCTACAGTAATGCAGTGGCAGATATTGACCAAGGTCATCTTTGGGTTTCAAGACAGCAGCCCTTTGCAACAATTCCTCAATGCTCTTTTGCCAGAATGAAACAAGTGTAGCCCATAAACTCCCCTTTTGTGGCTCTTAGAGCAGTAGAGTCTACAAGGTTGCCTCTTTTTTTGTATGCTGGGATGCTCTGAGGAGGTTTAAGGTAAAAATTGCCCTTTTGCATTTCATTTACCATGATTTCAAAATGGCCCCTTAATGCCAAACCTATTTTGTCATCTAAATGACATCAATATCATCCAGCAATATTTGCCCTTCGTCCCCTTTTTTGTTCATGTCACCCAAAGTTTAATTTTCTCAGAAAATGGCTGCTTTTCTAGAATCACTGAAGTAAAGACCTTTAATACACAGCGTTATCCAAATGATGAAGTGGGCATAGAGAAATCACAACACAAGCTCCATCCATTCTTACTTGCATGAAGACATTGCATGTATAAGTTCATAAAGGGTAGAATTTGGGTTGCAACATTACAACACACGATTCCTCACTTGCTTCCACTTCCCCATCCAGCCTCCAGGTAATGATCCAGAGGTCCAGGCATTTCTGAAGCTACTCCCTTCCTGAAAGCTGGGATAGCATGTCCAAGACGTTGTTCATGCTTTCAGTTTATCATTCAATTATCTTTTCCCTCTATTCCTTCAGAATACAGATGTGCGCTGTCCTGGGCCAGCATTGTGATAATAGCTGTAGTGGATGGCTAAACATGGCATTTATTTTAAATATTCTTGCCATTTAAAGATAGCAGCAGACACTAAGATCTTAATTTACTACCCACCCGCCCCATCTTCATATATTGTAGGGAAATTAAGATGGTTGTCAGAGACTCCTCCCCTAAGCATTCGTGTCTCCTGCTGCTGCCGCCGCTAAATATTTGTTTTAACAAAGAGTGTTGGCTGGTCCACAGGAAAACAGTACTATAGGTTTTTAAAAATAATAAAAAAACAATCAGGAACATGAACAGGGATAAGAGGGATGACAAGCAGGCACTCTCTGCCAAGATTCCTTGAGGGAAGTAGCCATCTTTGCTGGGGGGGGGGGTTTGCAGAAGGCTTTTGGAGCTGTGAAAAGGCTGGATCTGTGTCCAGATGCCATAAGGCTGGAATGAAAAACAAAAAGCTAACAGTAGATCATGACAAATGAGAGGGTTGAAGGCTCCCATGTCTGGAATTTGGGGTAAATGTCCTGTACTCAGAATATTGTGAATTAGGTAAACTCACTAGCTTGGAAATGTTCTACCCATTTGGGGTTGTGTGCCAGTTATGAACACAGCCAGAGAACAATCTAGCACAGGGATTCATGTCCTAGAAACTTTCTATTTGAGGTTACCATAATGGACTTAACTGAAATCTACAATACAGAAGCAGGCAAAGTAGTTAATTCATTCATTAGTGGTAGCACAGGTGTGATCTTAGCGTGGAAACAATATTCAACTCTCTTCAACAATCCATATCCTTAACTTTTACATATCACCAGAAAAGTTTTATATCTTGCTTGAAATAGTTTCCTAGCTGGGTGTTTGAGTACACAGCCTGGCAAACGTCAGCCTACACACATCTCCATTCTCAAGTTTCCAACAGACAAATATGCCCCTGTACCTTCACAAAGTCATATTCACAGTTTTGAGATGGCTCGATATCCAGGTGGGTGAAGTAGAGATGAATGCCATAACCAGGAGGAACCTCTATTTTCCAGGATTCCAGAGCCTCATTGGGATATGCTTGAGGATAATTTGGAGACAGAATTTCTCCATGCATGGATATTGCCTCGGTGTAGGACAGGAAGAGGAAGGAAATGAAGCTCCTAAAAGAGAAAAGATCAATATTGGGCAGGGCTGTCAAACTCACACTCCGCCCCTGGACCAGGGGTGAAATCCAGCAGGTTCTGACAGGTTCTGGATAGCGGATATTTTGAGTAGTTTGGAGAACTGGCAAATGCCACCTCTGGCTGGCCCCAGAGTCGGGTGGGAATGGGGATTTTGCAGTATCTTTTCCCTGCCACGCCCAGCAAACCACCCCCACCAAGCCACACCATGCCACTAAGCTACGCCCACAGAACCGGAAAAAAATGTATTTGGAAGATCTTCCAGCTTGGACATCCTGATTTTTCCCAGAGGTCCATGGCTAATAATATACCATTGCTTAAGCCATAGTTAGTTTGGCTCTAATGCATGGTGGTGGGACACAAACATGTGCAATCTGAATGTCCTTGCAACCTCTGCGAGATCATGTTGATGGAAAAGAAAAGAAATGTCCTTGCACACTCCTTTTCAGTGCAAAAACCTAAGAACAGATAATGAGGAGGAATATGCTGCTTGCCTTGAACAGAAGTGACTCCACAAGTTGCTCGGTCAGAAAGCCATGGGGAATGCACATAGTATGAAGACTTTAGCTTTCCATCCCATACACTATAGGCTGTAACAATCACAGCAACTTGATTCAGAGCCTCCAAAGGACAATGGAGTTTTTCCTGGCCCTTACTATTGACCCAGATGAGATACTGCTGCCAGAAAAGTCACTCTGCTAAGTGAGGATGTGCAGCAGAGGTCCTAGACATGAGACGGGAGCAGCTGGGAGCCCTGGAAAGATGCAGTTATTCAAGTGGATTGTGGGACATCTTCTATCACCCTGACTTTCATCTGGAAGTGGCCTTCCAGCAAAGAAAGTAATTAACCAGAGTCCCAAGTTATTTGTTCAACAACCCTCTGTTCATTCAGTAACTTACCATATCTGTAAGAGCACCATCCTTATTCCTTCCACAAAGCCACAGGATCATGAGATTTAAGAGAACCCAGCACCCTGCTCAGTGGGACGTTTCCTCCCCTGAAGTGTGCCTGGTGGATGAACAGAATAATCAAGTGAAAATCCCATCCCCAAAGAATGGAACTAGCATGAATTCATTGTCTATAATTTCTCACCGTCAACTAGCAAGTAAAACCATGTCCTAAAGGTATGTTGAATTTTATAAGGTGGACAATGTGACCGGAGACTCCTCAGAGCCAAAAGGTTTGGAGCTCAACTTGACATAAAGCTACTTCTTTCTTTTAAAAAGTATCATACCCGCTTCAAAGAGCGGGGATCTCTTGGAAGAAGCATCACCTCTTAGGAAACTAGAGCAGAAAACTTAATCCCAAAATAGATACTCGGCATACCTATTTCTGAAAAGGAAATTGAGAGTGATTTACCTTTAACGCCTTGTCTCTGCAGCTGGACCTCTCTTTCTGTTTGCCTTTTCTGCCTCTCTCCTCTACCAGCACTGAACAACATTTCTGTTCAGAAACAATGGAACTTCGTTAAGGAACACTGTCTCCCTCTGCTGTTTAAAAATTTTATCTTTCATTTCTTGTAGCCCTAAACAATTCAGCCAACGAAAACCATATTAAAATAATTCAGTTGCACAAGTCTTATTTTTGCTAGCCTTAGATCAACCAAAGAGGGATGGTTGATTTTTTTTTCCAAATAAGTCAGGTGACTTCTGAGAAGCAAATAAGGGAAATTCCAAATTCCACTTTGAAAACAAATTTACAGAATTGCGCAATTATAGTGGCCAATTGCTTTTACAAGCTTAAATAATTGACTTTGTCATTTAGTGACCTTTAGCTTAAGCTTATTAAACACGCAAACACACACACACACAAACACACATTATCATATATCAGCTTCAAAACAAAAAAATAAAACAGAAATCCAAGATAGCCATAAAGAATGCCACAGAAAGAAGGTCAATTGATGCAAATATTTGCAGCAGATTTATTCAAGTTTTATGGAGGATGCATACCAAATGCAATGCAGTGAACGAATTCTTATTAGCATGGGAATAATTCAGTCTTCAGGGGAGACTGCAAGATTAGCTGTGTATATAAGATCTTGGCAACCTTTTCAAGTCTAAGGTCCACAAGCAGTACTAACCAAGAACTGGGAGTTTCCCAGATCCCCCCCTCCTCCTCCAGATTCCAGACTGGGGAACAGTGCTTCCTACAAAGCCTATGTGAGATTGCTAGCAGACTGCCAAAGAGTGATGGACTGCTGGAGAACAGCATGCTTTCCTTAAAGAGATCATGCTTCCAAGATACCTACTGCTCAGCTGTGTCACTGGCTGTTATGAGAGGGTGCTACTATATTGAGGAAAGCATTGATCAATGACCTGACCACCTGAACCACCTGTCAGTCAACATTGACTCTTGACTGACAACTATGAATATAAAATTGATTCTTGAGTTGAACATTCTTGAGCTGAAGCACTTCCTACATGTCCTTGAATTGATCCCAAACCAAATGAAATTTGTGTTTCCCATTGCTGATTCCTATCTTGTTTCTCTTACCTCTCTTTCAAATCACTGCGGCCCCATGGCTTCCTTCCAAGGCAATGCCCTACAAAGACCAATGGATTTTTCACACCTTGAAACAGGGTAAGCCTGTCAGGATAAGGGAGGAAACAGTACTTTGATCCTGATTACAATAGTTCTACCTAAGTAACAGTGGTGTTTTCTGAAGTGCTTCCCAGATCATACTTGGACTCCTTATGTGTATGGACTTAGCATTCTTTAGAAAGAATGCTAGACCTATATTAAATCAATCTTTATTATTGTCAGAAACTAGCCTACTGTTAGTTCTTTATTTAAAAACTGGGATTGGGAAAAACAGGTGGACTTTGCCAGCTATATGTTGATGGGTCTCTCATCAATTAATGCATTGCAGAATTTCTGCAGCTTTAGCCTTCATGTGACTATACTCTTTTTACTGTTTGAGATGCTGGCCACCACTACTCTCTGACACCACTGTCATTTTCTTGCAGTGCTTATTCATTATCAATCTCCTTCCTCTTCTCCTCTGTTCACTTGTGATGGGCAGGGGGAGATGGGTTGCTCCTTTGGGACATGGGTTTAGCACTCTTTCAGAAAGGTGATGGTGTAGACCATCTCTGTGACTGGAGGCTTTCAGACAAGTAGAGGGCTAAATCAGCCATTCTAAGCAATCACCTAACCTCATTCATATCTGTGTTAAGGCGATGGCAAGTGGGGGGTCGCCTAGGCCAGTGGTCTCCAAGCAAAGCTGGCTGAGGAACTCTGGGAGTTGAAGTCCACAAGTCTTAAAGTTGCCAAGGTTGGAGACCACTGGCCTAGGGGATGTAGCTGTTAATGGTTTTGATGATTTTTACTTAGCTGCTGTATTTATATTTTTAACTGCTGTTTGTTGCTCAGAGTCTGAGATGGGTATGCCCCCACACTTACAATTCACCTATTATCTACTGTATTTTATTGTATTTTCATCACTGCTTTATCTTATTTATGTCTGTTAAATTCCACTATTCAGTATTTCCCAATACTGTTTCCCCCATATTTGTTTCCTGGATAAAATCAGTTAAAGAAGAAGAAGATGCACAATCTCTTGTTGCTAACGTTGGGAGACTTCTATTTGGAGCCCCTCCAAAATGAAGACTCATCTATTTCCCAATACTGTTTCTCCCCCCCCCCCCCTTTTGTTTCCTGGATAAAATCAGTTAAAGAAGAAAAAGCTGCACAATGTCTCTTGTTGCTAACGTTGGGAGACTTCTATTTGGAACCCCTCCAAAATGAAGACTCATCTAACCCAGCTGGTCTTCAATCATATTTTAAAATATCCTTCCCACCTTATATATAGAAACAGCAGAGGGCAGCAGACCACAAGAAATTCATGCCTACCAGCTCTATTTGTTCTCTCTGTCCATGGACTAGCTCTCCCGCACTAAAGCCAGGAAACAACGCCCAGATTTTATTGATATCTTGTTATCTCTCCAAAGCTCAAAGAAGGGAAAGAAACAGAAAGATTAAAACATGTCTACAAATATCAAATGCAACAGGTTAAAGTGTAAAGATGGGCAACCGTTTGCCAATGACTTACAAAAAGAGGAGTTTTAAAAATGGCTAGGATTAAACAACAATATTACAAGAAATCTTTCATTGTGAGCATTGCCCTGCAAGTACACGTTAAGGAATGCAGTGGGATTTCTGCTGTATTCGTAATGTCATCAGGAGTGACACAACATTTGTTTATGCCCCAAGCATGCCCTTCCTCTATGAACATATCTCCCCCGAGGAATAGTTTTGGATTATTTGAGCCTTAGATCCTCCATGACTAAAACAAAAACTTCTATGGAAAATTGGAAGCTATCCATGGAGGAATGAGCTAGGAATTCAGACATTTCAGAGAACATATTGAGACATTTCTTGGAAGATTTCAAGCTTCCAGAAAGGAATGTATTGAAACAGTTTTTGGAAGGTTTGAAAATGCTAGAATTTCCAGAAGAAGGTAACAACATTATTTTGAATGCCAACAGAAGTGAATCCCACAATACAGTCTAAAGTGATAGTGTGGTACAGTGGTTAGAATGCCAGATTAGAAAGCAGGATACGGTGACTTCTAGTTCTGCGTTAGGCATGAAACACAGCTGGATGACTTTGAGACAATTATTTTCTCTCAGCCCAGCCCAACCCAACTTATACCGTTGTGTTTATGGAGGAAACAAGAGGATGAACAAGTATGAAGTGGGGCGCCTTGAATTGTAAAATATTTTATTTATCTGTAAAATTGATTAGCCACCCAACTTACCTCAGAGTAAGATATAACATACAAAGGCAGGAACTAAATCAAAACCAATCATAGAGTTGAATTAATTTAATCCTGTTCATCTTCTATGTTCTAGTTTTAAAATCCGCATCCATCTCTTAAGATATTCGTAACTGGACAAAGAGGATAAATATTATTGAATTGTTTTTGCTGTCTCAGCATGTTTTTTTTTACATTTTTAATGTAAGAAAAGCAGAGATTTGTGAAAGCTAAGGAAAATATTTAGGAACAAAACTTGAGAAATCAAGAAATCTCAGAGGTGATAGGGGAATTTAGGATTTGAATATAAATGAATCTCAATCCCATTAGGTTATATTCAGTTGTTTGCAGCTGACTATGAGGAAAGCCTGCAAGGAAAGTTTTGATGGGCTGTAGCTCCCTGGTGACCATTAATTCATCCTTTATCAGACTGTGGGCCATGGATAGCTACTGAAAACTTCAACATCAGTCTAGTTCCGCATCTAATATTTTCTAGCTAAACTTGCAGGCAAAATTATGCAAGAGCCAGCTATTCATGAAGGTGTAGCTCAACATTAGCTCAAACTTGCAAGATGTTGGGTCGAGATGAAAGTTACTAACTTGGAATCAAGGAAAAAAGCTTTCCATGCTTGAATGCAATTATCATTTATTATTTCTGTATTGGGGGACAGGGGTTCCCTTCTCAAGGCAATTGAAAATACTGCTTCACAAACCATGGTAACATTTCCCCATGCTTTTACTACTATACACACCTTAACTCAACACAACAACCACTTGCAAAACTATGATAAAACATTGCAAATAAAGAAAAAAAGAAGTCCCAGTTCACCCTTGGAAATTCAGTTTTTTTTTTAAATGTTTCTCTTTTCTTCAAGACTTCTGGTTGTAACCAGTCACTTCCTCTCCCTCTCAGTCTTTTTGCTCATCCCGAAGGGCTTCAAATGTAAGGTGCCAATATTTCAATTTCACTCTCTCTGCCTTTGCCACACACACTGACATTCCAGGTCACCTTGACATTATCTTGGTATGGTGCAGAACAGTGTTTTTCAAACATGGCAAATTTAAAATATGTGGACTTGCATTCCCAGAATTGCTGATTGAGAAATTTAAGAGTGAATGCTCATACATCTTAAAATTGCCAAATTTGAAAGACACTGGTTTAGAATAAAGAGGAGTCACAACCTTTGCAGAAAGCTTCTTGCACCTGGTATAGAACCAATGGCTTCCTGAAAGAGCCTGTGCAAGAGGGGAGGGGTGAGTCTGTAAACATAGCTTCAGGCACAGATTTGAATGGAAAATGCATCTGCCACATGGTGCAGTGGTTAGAGTTCAGTACTGGAGGATACTTCTGCTGACTGCTGGATGCCTGAAATTTGGCAGTTCAAATCTCACCAGGCTCAAGGTTGACTCAACCTTCCATCCTTCCAAGGTGGGTAAAATGAGGACCCAGATTGTTGGGGGCAATAGGCTGACTCTGTAAACTGCTTAGAGAGGGCTGTAAAAAATTGTAAAGTGGTATATAAGTCTAAATGCTATTGCTATAGCTAAGTGCTAATAAGAATGCTACCCATACTTCTGCAGAGGAGAGACTCTCCCTCCTCCCTAAATCTACATAATGAATAGTTGAATTGCGAAACAAGTTCCTTAAGAAAATCTGTATCCATTGGCCTTCTCTGCATAGTTTTTGCATAGTCAGGTGAATCGCATGAAGAATGTAAGAGCTGGATATAACATCTGTTCCTTCTAATCATAGGAATGGAAAAGAAGCTAAGCTGTGATATTTAAATTATTCTGGACATTTATTCAGCAGACACCCTATATTTTAAGAATAGAAAGCAAATTTCAGCTGCTCAAATGTACATGCAACGGTGGAGCTTAAAACAAAACAAAGTGGAACAGTGATAATATTATAGCAGCTTTAAAAAAAATCAGCACATGTATACAATTGCACAAAAGAAAAGCAAGCTGAAACAATGGTACAACTTTCCATTCTCCTGTGCAATTGCAGCACAATAGGAAGTTTGTAGCACATGTGTGTTGATTAGCATAAATCTTACAACATCTTATCTTTTAGAACACTTCCTCATTTGCCTAGAGCTGTGGCACACAATCACCGTTTCATTTTTTGACATGTTCCAGTTGTAAAGTGACTTAGTCTTTGCTGCTGAAATGATCAGTATACGTCTTTGGCCATTTGATTGATGACACAGCCAGGGGCTGCGATCCGTCCAGTTCGTACTGGCCATTTTAGGCTATTGCAAGCAGGGCCCTCCCACTAGGTTGCCAGGCACTACCATCCATGGCCTTTTTGGCATACGCTGCAGGACAGAGCAGATATTTCTGGAAGCTTGCACCATGAGGCCCGACTGGCACTTTCCAAAGCACTTGTCAGATCACACCTGGGATCTTTCTATATGCAAGTTTAATAATTTTTGAAAGCAGCCACACACATTACAGAATTTCCACTGTTTCTGCCAACAAGAGGTTTCACATGGTCCCATTTCAGGGTGGATAAAAATTGTTTTTTTTAATAAAATAAAATAAAAACAAATTGCTTTTTTAAATTTAAATTGGATTTTTTTATTTAAATCATTTTTTATTTAAATTGGATTTTTTTAATCAAAATTATTTTAATAAAATGCCTTTGTAGTAAAAATCTATCTAAAGATCATTTTCTATTTAAGATACATTAATAATTTTGTTTATTCAGCTTGAAATGGAGCTTATCTTATGTAGCATCAGGCTGTATATTCTGCAATATCTCCTTTTTTTGTAAATTCATTCAGTGAATCCAAGGTCTGCAAGCTGAGGTAACATGTACTGTATTGATGCATTCACACAATTTCACAGTAGCAATGAGATAAATCATAAAACAAAGTTCAGGAATATTTCTTTATCCCATTGTTTTGCAAATCTATATGCATTACAAACTATATAATTGTTTGAAGAGAAATGCATCTGTATCACCAGGCTCTAAGTGGGAAGAGGAAGGGCAAGCAGTAAAAATGACAGTGAAACCTTCTAAGCAGCTTATAAATATAAAATTAAAGAGCACCAGTCATTTCAGGTTCATCATGGCAGCGCCTGTTAACGGGCATACACTCACCTGCTACCTACCACGTCCCTCACCTTGTTGTGTCACTGCCACATCACAAGCCGTCCCATTAAAGTGAATAGGACTGTTGGTGAGACACCAGCACGTCAGGGAAGGAGCCGCTGCAGGACAGTGATGACAGTTGCTCTTTAAAAATTATGCTTTAAATTGAGTTGATTTAAATCAAGCCTTTTTACTAGGGATTTAAGTCATGATTTAAATCCACCCTGCTCCATTTGTTACTGGCTTGACTACATTTATCGTTAACTACATTTATTCCCTGCCTTTCATTCAGAAGTTTAAGATGGTGTACATTGTATTCCCCCCCTTCCCAGTTTTTGTGTGAGCCGCCCTGAGTCCCCTCAGGGAAAAGGGCGGCCTACAAATTCTAATAAAATTCTAAAATTCTAAATTCTAAAATTCTAATTGTAATTCTACCTCTTAATTTCCCCATCCCAAACATCCTATGCAGATTGTGCTATTCGCAATCAATGCAACACTCAGGGCTCTTTCTGTCAAGTACCATGGTCATGTCATTCTTGTTGGGGGAGGGGTTGGAGGGGGGAAGTGTGCCCATTTTGATCATGTTCTCTCTCCATGGCAGGCATCAGCATCAAGGAATTTAGCTTCAGTCTTGAATAGGGAGTGGGAGAGATGAAACAGTTACTTCACTCTGGGGGAAAAAATAAGTATGAGGAAGACTCAGAACAGTTCTGAGAAAGGATCAACGGACAGGTAATCTGACTGACTACATACATCTATGTAATGGATATAAAATATAATTGTTGTAAAATCTAATCACTGTATGGAAACGTTTATGCCAGAAATGTTGTGCTATGTCCAATGTTTTTAATGTTCATCTAATTAAAAAAAATGTTTAAGTTGTGTCTTACAATACAATACAATACAATACAATACAATACAATACAATACAATACAATACAATACAATACAATACAATACAATACAATACAATACAATAGCAGAGTTGGAAGGAGGTCTTCTAGTCCAACCCCCTTCCTAGGCAGGAAACCCTATATCATTCCAGACAAATGGCTATTCAACATCTTCTTAAAGACTTCCAGTGTTGGGGCATTCACAACTTCTGAGGCAACTGTTCCACTGATTAATTGTTCTAATTGTCAGGAAATTTCTCCTCAGTTCTAAGTTGCTTCTCTCCTTGATCAGTTTCCACCCATTGCTTCTTGTTCTACCCTCAGGTGCCTTGGAAAATAGTTTGACTCCCTCTTCTTTGTGGCAACCCCTGAGATATTGGAACACTGCTAGTCCTTCTTTTCATTAAACTAGACATACCCAGTTCCTGTAACCGTTCTTCATATGTTTTAGTGTCCAGTCCCCTAATCATCTTTGTTGCTCTTCTCTGCACTCTTTCCAGAGTCTCCACATCTTTTCTACATCGTGGCGACCAAAACTGGATGCAGTATTCCACGTGTGGCCTTACCAAGGCATTATAAAATGGTATTAACACTTCACGTGATCTTGATTCTATCCTTCTGTTTATGTAGCCTAGAACTGTGTTGGCTTTTTTGACAGCTGCTGCACACTGCTGGCTCATATTTAAATGGTTGTCCACTAGGACTCCAAGATCCCTCTCACAGTTACTACTATTGAAGATGGTACCACCTATACTGTTTTTGTTTTTGTTGCCTAAATGTAGAACCTTACTCTTTTCACCATTGAATTTCATTTTATTAGATAGTGCCCAATGTTCAAGTTTGTCAAGATCCTTCTGTATCTTAAGTCTATCTTCTGGAGTGTTGGCTATTCCTGCCAGCTTGGTGTCATCTGCAAATTTGATGAGTTCCCCATTTATTCCCTCATCCAAATCATTGATGAAGATGTTGAAAAGTACTGGACCTAAAACAGAGCCTTGGGGTACTCCACTGCATACTTCCCTCCATGTAGATGCAATTCCATTGAGGACTACACGTTGAATGTGGTTGATCAGCCAGTTACGAATCCATCTGGTGGTGATGCTGTCTAACCCACATTCTTCTACTTTATCTAGTAGTAGGTTATGGTCTACCTTATCAAATGCCTTACTGAAGTCCAAGTAAACTATATCAACGGCATTCCTCTGGTTCACTAATTTTGTCACTTTGTCAAAGAATGCAATAAGATTAGTCTGGCATTATTTCTTTTGACAAACCCATGTTGGCTTTTGGCTATTACTTTGTTTACTTCTAGGTGTTCACTAATTCGTTGCTTGATTATCTTTTCCTGGTATTAAGGTCAGACTGATAGGTCTATAGTTTCCTGGATCTATTTTTTCCCCTTTTTGAAGATGGGAACCACATCAGCTCTTTTCCAGTCCTCTGGCAATTCCCCAGTGCTCCAGGATCTCTGAAAGATATAGTTCAGTGGTTCTGAGATCTCATCTGCCAGTTCCTTCGGAACCCTGAGGTGTAATCCGTCTGGTCCTGGTGATTTGAACTCGTCTAGGGTAGACAGGTGCTCACTTACCATTTTCTTCCCTATTTAAATTGGTGTTCCTAATCTGATTTTTGTGGTGCTGTTTTTGATAGGTTGGACTGTTTTATCCCTTTGTGTAAAGACAGATGCAAAAAAATGAGTTAAATAGTTCTGCTTTTTCCCTGTTACTTGCAGGGGTGATATCTCTTTCTGAAGGAGGGCCGGATGTCAGCCTCTGTTTTGCTTGCTACGCTTGCTCATTATCGGCTGCCATAGGAATGGGGGGGTGCATAGTATTGGGGAAGGGAATTATATTGTACTGGAAGAGTCTTATTCTCACCATCTTGTGCACATGCTGGTGGCTGATGTTTGGACTTGATCAAGGCCAACCATTTCGCATACCAATTTGATGAAGTTGTTTGAAGATGCACCCCACATGACACCTTAGGGAGTTGCAGATTGGGTTGGGGAATTGGAGGATGGTGCTGGGTAAATGTTTGATATGTATATATTCCTACCTTTCTGGCTCAGATCTTGCTTTCCTTTTGCTGTTTTCACTTCATATCTAGTAAAAGTACTTTATCTCTATCAAAATGGAGTTGAGGTTTTCCTTTCTTGAATATTGAAGGAGGCATGCTTGACATTAAGCAAGATCTGAGCCAGGAAGGCAGGAACATATACATATCAAACGTTTACCCAGCACCCTTATGTGAGGGTAAATTGCAACCGTGCGCTTACACCTCATGTAAGCTTACAGAGACAGAGAGGAGATGGGCCATATGGGAAAAGGAAGCTTTTGCTGTCATATGGGCTTTGATTACCTGGCGACACTTCCTGGAGGGGGCGAAACACCCTTTTGAAGTATGGACTGATCATAAAAATTTAGAAGCGTTGAAAATCCCGCATAAATTGTCACCTAAACAAGTGCGTTGGGCACAACACTTCAACTGTTTCAACTTTACCCTGAAATACATCCCAAGGGGAAGAACTTTATGGCTGATGCCTTGTCCAGGCTTCCCCACTACAATAGTTCCAAACTGAGCATGGTTCATCCAGTCATCCCAGCTAAGAATCTAGCTGCCCCAATGGTTACTAGAAACCAGAACCCAGCTGACTTGGATGTGAATATGGACGTAATGAACAAATTCAAGGAGGGTCTTGAATCCGATGACTGGTTCAAGAAACATTCTGATGAATGCACCATGAAGGATGGACTGGCTTGGGTGGGGGCTACGGGCCCACAATTCGAGAATGGCAGGCCATTTTGGATTTGTAAAGACTTTGCATTTGATTAAGATGCAGTTTTGGTGACCTTCATTGAAAAAAGACATTGAGTCCTACATAGCCAGTTGTCCCATCTGGCCGGCCATGAAAAGACCACCAGGAAAGCCCCAGGGTCTCCTCCAAAGTGTTGCCCATCCTGGAGCCCCATGGAAGGAGATCTCAATGGACTTTACTGTTGAACTACTGGAAAAGTCTGGGATATACCATTATTTAGGTTATCACCGATTAGTTTTCCAAACAGGTTCATTTTGTGCCTTGCTCCAAGATCCCGTCAGTGAAGTCTTTGGCTAAATTGTTTATTTCATATATATATATAGGTTACATGGTGTACCTGAACGCATAATTTCAGACAGGGGGGTTCAATTCACCTCCCACTTTTGGAAAGAGTTCCTGAAATTGATTGGCTCCACCCAGGGGCTAAGCGCCACCATCCTCAGACTAATGGAGCTTGTGAACGGACTAACTCAGTTTTGGAGCAGTACCTTCGATGTTTCATCAATTATCAACAGGATAATTGGGTGGAACTTTTACCACATGCAGAGGTGGCGTACAATAATTCTGTTCACAGCAGTACTGGCATGACCCCTTTTATAGTAGTGTTTGGTCAGGACTTTGTACCGATTCCTGAATTGCCTCGAGAGAAACGGCACACTTTATCCTTATCTGAATGGAGTGATCAATTTCGGCACTTTTGGCCCATGACCCGCAAAGCATTAGATGCGGCTCATGAAGCTCACAAAAAACAAGCGGATAAGAAAAGGACAAAGCCAAAAGAGTAGAGAGTTGGGGATAGGGTGTTTTTGTCCACCAAGTTCCTGCAAACCACCCAAAAATCGAAGAAGCTGGGCCCAAAGTATGTAGGTCCATTCCCCATTGTGAAAATCATAAATCCTGTATCGGTGAAATTGGAGTTGCCGAAGAACCTTAGCAGAATTTGTCCTGTATTTCATGTGAACCTCTTAAAACCGGAGCACACCTCTTTGTTTCGTCTGCCTCAACCTTCACCTCCAGTCCTTCTTCTTATTCAGGGAGAGCAACATTTTGAAGTTAAATAAATCTTGGACTCCAGAAAACATAGGGGTCGCATTCAGTATTTGGTCTCCTAGAAACATTTCCCCCCCTCCCAGGCTGAATGGGTTGACAAATCTCATGTTAGGGCTCCCAGACTTTTGCGGAAGTTCTACACCAGCTATCCTGATAAGCTTTGATTTTATGATAGATGTATATACTATGTTGTTATTTTGCATTGTTTTCCCTCTCTCTTTTCCTGCAGGGGTGATATCTCTGAAGGAGGGCCGGATGTCAGCCTCTGTTTTGCTTGCTACATTTGCTTGCTATCGGCTGCCATAGGAATGGGGGGTGCATAGTATTGGGGAAGTGAATTATATTGTACTGGAGGAGTCGTGTTCTCACCATCTTCTGCGCATGCTGGTGGCAGATGTTTGGACTTGGTCAAAGCCAACCGTTTCGCATACCAATTTGATGAGGCTGTATGAAGATGCATCCCACATGACACCTTAGGGAGTTGCAGATTGGACAATGGGTTGGGGAATTGGGGGATGGTGCTGGGTAAACATTTGATATGTATATGTTCCCACCTTTCTGGCTCAGATCTTGCTTTCCTTTTGCTGTTTTCACTTCATATCTAGTAAAAGTACTTTATCTCTGTTAAAATGGAGTTGAGGTTTTCCTTTCTTGGATATTGAAGGAGGCATGCTTGACAGTTTGTTTCCCAGTTGATGTCAGGGTAGTTAAAATCCCCCATTACTATTGTGGTGTGCTTCCTACATACCTTAGTTAACTGACTACTTCCTCTGCTCCATGTTGTTCTTTAAAAAGGTTTTGGACAAGTTTGCAAGGTTCTGCTAATACAGTTGACACTAATGCCATACAGTATTCCTAGAATCTTTGCAGTACCTGTTTATTGACTTGGACCACCTCTAAGGGCTCAGAAACAGCTACTTCCAGGCACCGCGATCCACAAGGTCAGAACTGAACCCTTGGTTTTTTGCTGGCAGCACAATCATTTCCTTATAGTGTGAAATGAAGATAGGGTTCTGGTTCATTCACTTGCCATTTCCTTTTTCCTTCTTTGTCCAGTACCACCTATATGCCAGGCTTTTTCTAAACCTGGGTTCTGTGTTCTTTTGTAACTTATAATCTTCTCTTAAAATGCAACAAATGATCTCTTCTACTCTTATCCCAAGGGACACGGTGGCTCAGTGGCTAAGACACTGAGCTTGTCGATCAGAAAGGTTGACAGCTCAGTGGTTTGAATCCTAGCGCCACATAACAGAGTGAGCTCCCGTTACTTGTCCCAGCTGCCAACCTAGCAGTTCAAAAGCATGTGAAAATGCAAGTAGAAAAATAGGGACCACCTTTGGTCAATAGGTAACAGTGTTCCGTGTGCCTTTGGCATTTAGTTATGCTGGCCACGTGACCATGGAGAGGTCTTTGGACAGTGCTGGCTCTTCAGCTTTGAAACGGAGATGAGCACCACCCCCTAGTCGGGAACGACTAGCACATATGTGCGAGGGGAACCTTTACCTTGACTCTTATCCCAATTCTTCTCTATAAACAAATCCTTAATGCATCATCATTTCAGTCCTGATGTCAGCTAAAGTGCATTAAGGATTATCAGAGGTAACAACATATCTGTTTTCACCTTAATTAAAAAAAACTTTATCATACTTTATATTCCTTCCTTTTGCTTTTAATAATCTTCATTTTAGTTAAGATTGTAATGTCCTAGAGCTCAATTTTTTCTAATGTCCCATTTCAAAATAATTATTCAAAACTCTCAAGCCTCTTTGGTATATCCAGTATAAAAAAATTATCAATTATCTTATAATTATTAAGATGCCAGCTAGTTTTCTTTTGTATATCCAATTTAACATCTTTTTCCATTTCATTATTATAGCTTGTCATTTTCAAATCCACTTTTAGATTAGGCTGTCCTGTCTGATAAAACATGTTCCTTTTCTATAACAACTTTTAAACATAGTCCATCTTTAGAAGCAGACCAGAGGTGGGTTCCTACCAGTTCGCACCTATTCGGTAGAACCGGTTCGTCAAATCTACCGAACTGGTTAGAAGAGGTTCCACCAGTGGACCCGGAAAGCAGGCCACACCTACAGAAGAGTTTCCAAATTTTTTTGAAACGCACTAGTGGTCCTTGGATATGATTATTCTACACTATCATGCTCATATTTAAAAACTCAGTGCCTCTGTGAAAGGTAAGGATGACTACTGTGTTTGTGGTGCAATCAGAACATTGTGTGTGTTGAATTAACGCAAACCAAAGATGCCTTTTAAAAAACAAGTTTACATCATATTCTTATGCATGCCAGGGCTGTGTGTGAGGTAATTTAAGGTGGTTCTGACAAGTGTCATCGGCATCTTCATATCCGGTCACATGGGCGGCAAGCCACTCCCACAAAGGAGGCCACACCCACAGAGTAAGTTTGAACAATTTTTGAAACCCACCACTGAAGCAGACCCTCTTAAAATTAACTTCTGAGTCCATCACTCAAAAATGTCCTTCAATATATCCATTATTAAAATATTTTGCTCCATTCTGTATCAGTAAGTCACATTCAAGTGTTCTTCTCCTTAGCTGGTATCTTTAGTTCCTTCTAAACTCTCTACTATCTTTCCTTCTGTCTAAACTTTCTTCTATCCTTCCTTCCTACCTGCAAAGTTCCAGTTGCAAGGAACAACTATCTGAAGCCTTTATTGGTGATTTCAAGTCCACTGCTGTGATGGTTCAATTTACCATGTTTTCCTTGGAAATCCATTTCCATCATATTTCTCATGGAAATATTTTTTTCATAAAGGTATGAAGGGATAGTGGTATATTTTATTTGTGGAAAAGGCATATTTGAGGCAAATTGAGAGGAGGGTGGGATATGGAAGGAGTTTTGTCTCTCTTTATTACTATTGTTCTCTTATCCCCCACTTTCCCCTTTTGGCATTTTTTTAAAGGAAATTGTTTTTTTTTTTAAAAAAATGATGCTCTATGCTCTAAAACAGTGTTTCTCAACCTTGGTGACTTTAAGTCCTGTGGACTTCAACTCCCAGAATCCCCCAGCCAGCTGGCTGGGGGATTCTGGGAGTTGAAGTCCACAGGACTTAAAGTCGCCAAGGTTGAGAAACACTGCTCTAAAAGGCTTTCAGAGTAATTGATTCTCTCACAGAATGGTGTAGTTCAAGCTTCTGCTATTCTAATCATGCAATGGGAAGGATGGGAGGTGTTTGTTTGGAACTCCAAAAACCATTTTGCTTTTACCACAGAAAGTCACTTTTTTTCTTTGGAAACTTAACACATTCATAATCATTCTGATATCAGGATATTTCACAACACTATTCTTACCCTTCAGGGCTGGCTTTTATTCATGTTTTCTATAAAAGGGAGGCCTCTCTCCCTCTCAATCTTTTTCTTTGAGAGCCCACAAATTTTTGCCTTTCAACTCACCCCAGGTAGGGACGTTCAACTATCTCACTAGTTCCACAAAGCTCTCTCTCTTTGTGTGTGTGCATGTCTGTGTGTGGTATGTGTAAAAAGAGTTGTCCAGTCTAGAGAAGAAAAAACATTTCTGATGTATCCATGTCTCTTCAAGGTCTCACCACATTATTTCTGTTTCATGCTGAGAATAATTGCCCACGTGAGTCTTTTGCTGATGAGGAGAGTACAAAGGACATGCATCGATTTGCCAGGTTGGAGGTGAGAAAGACCAACTTTATTTGCTTAAGCGTGTTAAGAAGTGAAAGTTCCTTCTTGATAACCATAGTATGAAATAAAATGTTAATAAGGGAAGGACTGGGTTCTCTGGTGTGAATTTGACTACAGAAAGGAAATTGTGAAGGAAAATTAAAGGAATTTACAAGTCTATCCATGTCTATCCGTATCATTTTATTGCCTCCCTCTAGTTCTGTGCCTTAACACCTTTTCAAAGTTTATTTTGAAAATTTAAACTTTGTTTAAAAAATAAATAAATTTGAAATAATGCAATAAAGTTATTATAGTTTTTCAAAAGGCATTTTAGGCATTCGTGCTTCAGTTATAGGACTTGCCAATCGATTTTCCTTTCTTTTCTTTTTAATGTATCTTTCAAGGTTATTTAAAACTGGAGTAGTCAATAGATGGTGTTAAGTAGATAAATAGAGTTACCTGAAAATTGTTCCATGACAAATATTTGCACTGACATTGCTAGCAGTTTCAAAACCTGCAGAAAGGCTGATTCCAGAAAGTAAAAGATAGAATATTGGCTGCTTTAAATTTTGATATATATATATATATATTTTTTTGTGCGGGTTCCTTCAAGTTCATCTTAACTCTTGGCGACTGCTTGGACAAGTCCTTGCAGTTTTCTTAGCAACATTTTTGGCGGTAGTTTCCCATTGTATGCTGAGGGCTGAGAGAGAGTGTCTGACTCAAAGTCACCCAGTTATGGTGTACCTAAGGCAAGACCGGAACTCACAACCTCTCTGTTTTTAGCCTGGTGCCTCAACCACTAGACTAAACTGGCTCTCCAGTCCAGGAGTGGGATTCAATTTTTTTTTACTACTGGTTCTGTGGGCGTGGCATGGCTTGGTGGGTGTGGCAGAGGAAGGATACTGCAAAATCCCTATTCCACCCCCACCCCCACTAACCTGCCTGCCAGCTCTGTTCTCCTGTGCAGGCCAACAAAAGAAGACCCAGGCAATCAGCTGGGACTCAGGACGCAACAAATAGATGGGGGTGGAGCCAGCCAGAGGTAGTATTTGCCAGTTCTCCGAACTACTCAAAATGTCCACTACCGGTTCACCAGAACCAGTCAGAACCAGCTGAATACCACCTTTGCTCCACTATTCACATTGGCAGGGTGGGGAAAAGATGAACTTTACACTGGCAGTTTAGTTATAGCCTGCTCATTACATGGACATTTAAAAAAAATACAGAGACAAAAGAAGTAGATTCTCTAAAATCTGAATGGTACTTACTATCCTTTTAGTGTATCAGTGCAAAATGATACATTGTAATGCTTGGCATTACAAAATATGGCAGCCCTCCAAACTTCTGTCTTGTAGCCATGTCCCCATTTGCACCATGCAGCATTTTTTCCCTATAATGTTTCCTTCATCTCAAGACTGGATCATGAGCGAACCAGCCTTAAGTTGTCCATAAGTATGCTGTTGTTAAAATATTTACCCTGTTTTTTCCTATATTATCTAAGGACAGCTTCAGAATAAATAAATAATGTTGGGCTTTATCATTCCCGAATATGGTGAAAAATGTGATGGCTAAATTATTGAGAACAGAGGCATGATAGGAATCAGGTTGTGTTCACCTATCACAACCAGCTAGAGAAGGGTGTAAGTATATGGATGCTAAAACTGCTTTGACTGGGGTACTTTCAGGCCTGGAAATAATCATATCACATTGAATTATTGGTGCTGTCTCAAAAATGTTGTGCCCAATCAGCAGTGGCAGTGAGGTCTGTCACTTAAAATATCCCCTCCAAGGAGCACCAAACAGGGAATTTGAGCAAGAGAAAAGCATCCATAACCATTGCCACACCCACACAGTAAATGCAGCAGAGATGGTCTGTGGGTAGTATACAGGCTGTCTTGCTTGACTCATTTCTCAAAACAGGGAGCTCAGTTGAAGTCAACAAGACAACAGCCTGATCTGATGTTCTGAATTAGAACTTCATAATGAGGGAATCAACATGCTGGGTTTTCCATTCATCTAACAACATATACCACTATTCCTCTTTCAAACAAGGGAGTCTTCTGCTTCCATAGATCTTCTCAAGGACACCCAAGCATAGCTGGAAGGTAACAAGGTAAATCTCCTCAGGTTTACTACTTTTGGAATCTGTCTCTTACCAGAGCCCATACTTGTATGGTCTCTTCCTTTCTAGAGCCCTGGGACATCAGAAAATTCAGAGAAAACAGTTTCCCACAGACTGGGCGGTAGCTTCCTACTGTTCGTCCTCTAGGAGAACTCAGTCTTTCAGGAGACAAACAACTCTCTTCTCCTGAAATAGAGTGGGACTCTGAAAGTTTTTCTTACCTGCAGGCTGCACTTTTGAAGACACTGAACAAACAGCCTGTCCTGCTGTTTCCAGACTGAATTAAGGGGAGAGAAAGAAGTTCATTACACAGGTTGCACTAAATTATAATTATGAAACATTTGGTTTTAAGTACTATATGAACAGTTGAACACAATAAATGTGTTCTCCAATAAACTATACTTTAAAAAAAACCTCATGACTTAATTGGGCCCTATGAATGTGTATCAATAATAGTTCTTTTGGTGAGGAGATATCAGCCCAAAATTCAATTACAAAATTTACTGCCTAGAAGTGGAAGGCATACAACAAGCCTCTCAAACATTGATTGTCCGTAGTGTTTAAACCTAGCCAACATGGAGATTACTCATATAATTAGGCTTTGTCCATATTCTTCAGCACAAGAGCTCATCTGATGCCAGCAGGTAGTTGGAGGAGGTAGATGAGGACTCTACATTCGTTTGGCCTGGTCACTTGGACTGTGTGGTGCCAGCTTCTACAATAGAGAGCTATGACTTGATTAGCAGCTAAATTAAACATAATAAGTGACACAGCACTAGAGTGGTAAAATCATATGTATAAAATAATATCAGTAGGTTTTCATCTCAAAAGGCCTTTTTCAGGTGCTGAGGATGCCAATTACAGAATATTGAATTGGACTTCTCTCTCTCTCTCACTTTTCTTGCATCCTAAATTAGTGTCTATTTACCTCCATTCTTTTTTACCCAATAATTGGGAGTCTCAAATACTGAATGGGCCCATTGCTCTCTTTCCCTCATGCAACTACCTCTCCTTTAAAAAGGCCCAAAAGCTCCATGTCATGCACTCTATCATCTGACATTGGCTTCCTACCTGGAGTTCTTAGAGAGTTGCTGTGTAGTCTTGGCCAACAATTCACAATGCGTATTTATGGCAATGCTGTTTGGTTAATTTTTCTCTCTCCATTAAGTCCATTTTCATTGTGCCAGTTCCAGTTTTAGATGGAATGTATATCATGTAATAATGTAGGATTCTGTGTAAGTCTGTTCCTTCTTGGCACCTCTTCCCTCTCCCCCTCCCTTTCACCAACTAAGTCTGTGACTGATTTGGGCCACTGTACTATGGCAATATCTTCAGGGCAGATACAGTGGCATCAATATACAGTATTATACCATGTTATGTATAAGTGTGACAAATTTTACCCTCTGTTTCTCAGTTGGTAACTTCAAAGTGTAGGATTGCACCGTTAGGCAACCAATGTAGTTTTGTTAGGTTTTGTAGAACCGTTTGCTTCTTTGTGTTTGCAAACTCTAAAGGCAATTCCATTGTCTGAGAAGTGTATTTTTATGAGCAATCAAAAAGCAGGATATAAATATATTTATTCTATTTTTTTCAGAATAAATTTATCAGTGTATATTTTATTTCTTTTTTTCTCTTTATCTCTATGTGGCTCTGCAACAGTGTGCAGAGTAACATATGCACAAAACCCAGAAGTAATCCAATTTAAATTTAATTTCCAAGCCAGTGGTATATAAATTATGTAAAACATTTTGTAAAACGTGTAATACAATTATTTAAAAATAATTTAGTATAACTTAATGTTGAATAAAAAATGTTCTGTTTGATGTGTTTAGAAAGAATGCTAAAATATTTTAATAATTAAAAATAAGTTTTAAATTTGAGTTCATTTTATACTCTATAAAAGCATCCAAGAATTTTTAAAATGTTTATTTGGCTAGGAAAATTATTAAATAATCCTCCAAATGAGGGGAAAATTCATCTGTTCAGTTCTGCCACCTTAATTAATTACAGTAAAATGAAATATATTGGGGCGGGAGGAAGGACCCCAAGCTCATATATGCTATTCAATTTTGCAGACAGTTACAGGTATTGCATTCATTCTAAGCAAATACTGTAACAGTTAAGCATTCGTATTTTTTAAGGAATAAATTTGCATACGTACACAATAAAGAACAATGAAATGAGAAATAGATGTGCAAGCTGGAAGCCGGGCAAAATCGTGCACTTCTACTTGAATATTCATGAATAGGCGGGGTTTACTTCACTACTGACAGGTCTAGAACCACTAGAGAAACCTTCGGACCTCCCGCGAGGGAACACGCCCACTCTCTTTAGTCTACCTCCTTATGTCCGACAGTAACCTCGGCAACACCTCCTCCTCCTGACCCCCTCCCTTTCTGGCTCTCTCCTGTCTTAGGACAGCCAATGAAAAGCTGAGAACCGCCTCACGCTCTGGACGCCACCCTTCCTTCCCAATAGAAATGGCTTCCCTCAACTCTCAACAAGCTAGATGTCCCTTCACGTGTGTGCGTAGGGGAGGGGGGGTTATAAAAAAAGGTGTGGCTAACCTTTGCCTCAGTTAAGCGTTGAAGTTCTTGCTCCACCCTTCAGCCACCTGTTAGCCAATGAAAGGTGGGAGCCGGGAGTCTTGAAACCAATCGGCGTGACAGGAAAGTCGGCAGGGGCGTGGCTTAGGTGCGGGGGCCGCCGCGGCGGTACTACTACCGCGACTGCTGAAACGGGTTCGAAAGGGGTAGCGGAGTGGGTTCTGTTCGGTGGCCCGGCGGAGAAGATGGCGGAGGACCTCGGGAGCGCTATCGCCGCCGTGGTGCGGCGCGTGCTGGGCACCAGCCTGGCCGAGATAGCGAAGTCGTTGGGCAGTTCGGAACAGGCACTTCGCCTCATCTTCTCAATCTTCCTGGGTGAGTATAAGAGCGAGGTGGAGGAGGAAGAGGGACGAGCGGTGCGGTGCCACGAGGGAGAAATCGTGGCTGCCCCGGCGGCTCCCGTGTCCCCTACCCCTACCCCTACGCTCGGGATACCTAAAAAACCCCGCGCCGCCTTGCCTTTCCAGGGTTCAAATTGAGACAGGGGTCTCGGGGAGAGGGCGTCTGGGCTTCTCGCCGGGAGTGAGGGCGGCCCCCGTGAAACCGGATTCCGGTGGGCTGGGCGATCCTTCATGCCTGCGCTGACAGATGATCTCCTGTGCATATCTTTTTTTTTTTTTTCCTTTATGGTTCGTCCTTGTTGCCTTACAGATATCTGGCGTCAACTGCAGGTTGTCATAAATCTCTGGAGCAGCAAACTCTTCTGAATGACAGTCTGCGAAGGATGGGGCAGTAGGGCTCCTGTAGCTCTCTTAATGGTTGGGTAGTGCAGGGAACCGGGTGAACCAGCAGCCTTGCATGACAAGTTGCACCTACTGACTTTTCTCCTTTATATGCCCCCAGGGGTGTCTGCAAAAAAAGTATGCAGATAGGTCTTTAAAGTGTTAGCGACTCTGTTTTTCCTTTTTATCCTAGCTATTACAGGGACAAGGAATTGACTGTGCTGCTCCATGTCTGTGGTAGCCCACTGGTTGTGACCGTCCCATTAAAATTTAGAATAGCAAAGGGTGGGGACAGCAAAAGAAAAGATAGCAAAGCTATTTTGCAGGAATGGTAACTTTTTCACTCCCAATTTCTGCTCAGACATTTCTTAAGAATAAATGAGAATACATTTTTATCTGCCTTTTGCATCAGTAGTTAACAGCTGAATAGAAGCTTGAATGAGAAATTGTTTTTCTTAGGAGATGTTTAAATATGTGAAATGAACATGAATCATTAGCTCAAGATTTGGCAAAACTTTAAAATATTATGGCTTGTAGATGTTGGAGCGATGCATATTTACATAAAAGAAGATGACTGCTTATGTTCTGTTTCAATTTGTTAATCTAAATTGTGAGAATGAACCCTAGGCCTGGGAATCTGGAAATACTTTTGATGTTGAAACATGAGAAGGTGGTAATTATAGTTCCAGATGGAACTATATCTATAATGTATTCTTACAAAACAGAAGAATTTTATTTTTTATGAATGCTTGCACTAGTAAGAAAAAATACAGGTATCACTTGCTTATTTTAATTACAGTTCTACCCTAGAAGTTATCCTTCTATATGTTTTGATCTAAGGGCTGTTAAACCCGTGGCCCGTGGACTGGATGCGTCACACACTGGCCATACCCACACCTGGTTTAGCGAAGGGGGAAAAAGTCACAATACGTTATGTGATGACGCCATGATGACGCAAGTTTGGCACCCCTGATCTAAGTTGACAACAGCAACTCTTAACCTTTCTGGGCTCACTGGAAAGTTCTAATTTTCTACAAAGAAAGCAATATTATCAATTGTAAATATGATAATGTATATCAGAGGACATTAAACCACCTTGATTCTGAGCTCAGTGACATGGCATGTAAGTTTTGTTTTATCACTGAAAATTTATTCCAGCTAATATGTTGCCATTCAATTGATAGATAATATCATATATAATACTAGCTGGATACCCGTGCTTTACCACAAAACTATGTGACCGGGCTTGATAAATTGACACTTAAAGCTCTAACTCCTTAGCATCAGAGCATGTTAATCCTCTTATTTTATGCACCTATTGTTTCTCCATTCTAGTTCATATGTCCATACAAGTAAAAGATCTGTGTAGCACATAGGAGTTGCTAAGATACTTTGTAGAAGAGTGTAGGAATTAAGATTATAATTGATTATTTTTTAGGGAAGGGAAACACGATTTTTTTGGGTTCATTACTGTGCTGCTTTCTCAACTGAAAAGCAATATAACTTTGGAGACCAGATACTGACAAAATCCAACACATCTTGCCATGGAATGCTATCCATTTGAGCTACATAATCATTTTTGTTCCTATTCCTAATAGTCAAGAGCACCCTGAAGAGCAAATTAAGAACCACTTGTATTGGTATATAAAGGTGGAATTAATTTATTTATGTATAAGATCTCAGCATCTTACTTCATCTCAAAGTTTCAAAAGCTATTTGGTTTCACCGGTATGGTGAAACCAGTAGTAATTAATTCTGTATCTCTTATAGAAATCTTGGCCTTCCCATCCAGTGAGTTCTCTCTCCTATAGTTAAAACTACTTAGTTGTTTCCCAAGCTTCTCACTGTTGTAATCTCTGCTAATCTCAGAGTAGAATGGCTTTAATTTAATGTACTTCTGCCAGTTTTTGAAGATCAGGTAACATGCCTATCCAAGGATGTACATGTGCTTACATTCACTGTTTCCATCAACCATTCATCCAAGGGCCTATATTTTGTGGAAGTAACTGTTGCTGCACCCTTTTCCATACTTCTGTATGTTCATGTATCTCAATAGGTGGTTATTTTAAGGTAACACCAAGATGATTGCATTGTAGACCTGTGTGTTGGGAGAATTGCAGATTTGTATATATTTTCTCATTTCAGATATGTGCTTAATTAAGATTTCCAAGGTGTTATGTAAGATCTTCAAAACAGCCATGTTTGGAGCATACATTCAGTACTGTGGCTTGTCAAGATACTTCAGTTTACATGGAACAGAAGTTTTTACCTTTTCACATTAGCTTTCCCGTTGCTTAATTACTTCCCAAATTTCCTCTGGTAGCTTTTAAAGCACAAATTTAATATAAAGAAAAAAACATATCTGATGTATGTTCAGTTCTAGTATCCTACCTATATGTCATTTGTCAAATAGTGTTCATATTCAGGTTTTGGGAGTTCTTAACTTACACATATATATTCTTGTTAGAATAGTAATATTGCTGTACCATTTGATGCTGAACTGAAAAAAGTTTATTATGTTGCCATCAGTTCTTACTTGTGCCCTCAGAACTCACTTTTGTTCTGAAATCTGTTCCATATCCCGTTTCTGAGAGAGAGAGAGAAAACCACCTGTAGTCCAACCTCCAAGTCAGGATTCCACATCATGCAATTCAGTCTTGCCTTCTGTGATTGGCAGAATTTTATGATGCCTTAAGCATGGTGAAGTTTTCGTTGTAGACAGTGGGATAGAAATGTTTGCATGCAAAGCGTAAGCCTTGTTACTGTTATATGATTCTTCACAGAGAAATATTGGAAGCCCCAAACCTCAGGAAATCTGAGTAGACTAGATTATAGTAATGGTGATGATTTTGCTTGTTTAATGTTAACATTGAGCTGTAGCAAAAATAATATATTGCTTGCTTGCAATGCTATTTGGAGGTAAGTGGAACCTGAAGGGATAAGGTGGCAACATTTATTGACAAATAGAAAGCAATAATGAAAGAGCAATGGATAAAATTGTTGCATACTTGGAATCAGAAAAAAGTCATCCTGACTCAATTGATATCTTCTCCTAGTTTTTGTTCATTTGTATAATAATACTTCATTTCAATGTAACTTTCATGGAAGGAACTTTCAAACAGTTTGGACCTGTTGCTAATAATTACAACTTGTTGATCAATTTCTATAATGGTTTATAGGGCAAAAAAATCCAAATAAATCAAAAGTATGTAATACAAAAAGGATAAAAAAATTATGAAAGCAAAATAGCATTAGCAGAGATAAGCACTTCAGATTTAAATTTAAAAAACTGAAAAATAAGAATGCATCTCTGAACTAAATGTATTGAACAAATAATACAGTTTAAAATAGACTTCTGAAGAAAACAAATGCATTCTGTGCAATGTATTTGCATATTTGTATTTACCACTTTCTTTTGCTCCTCAGAACAATGTCAGGCTTAGAAAATACATACTCCTAGATATTCTAATGGCAAATGTGTATTTTTAAGGACCAAGTTTACACAACCATTCTGAACATTATGGTGTGAATCGTGATGCGCATTATCTTTTGCAAGATCATTCATGTATGTTTTCTTGTATATCTCCAAATTTTGTCTACATACCTAGAGAAGCAAAGAATATCAAAAGAAAAATGCTGATTTTCAGAATCCAAAATTATACAAACTGTAAGAAGAATACAGACGTCTTTAAAAACTGCTGATGTGGAACTGCCTTAAAATGAAAACCTGTAAACTTTGTAAGATTGACAATCAAAACATTACATATTCTCTAGGCTCATGTAAAAAGTAATAATCCATCTTGAATATATATTTAGTTACCTGTAATATTCTGTTCCCACCAATGCACTTTTGTGCATTGGAAACTTCTCAAAATGCTTTCCCCCTTGTTCTCTGCCAACAAAACTGACAGACAGAAACCATGGATTATGATATTCCAACATAGGATGTTTTGTCCCAGTGCTGCTTTTGGGAATTGCATCTTAGATTTATAATCTTCATAAATGTATTTAAGCCAGAGGTGCAAACAAACAAATGCAAATCACAAGCAATGGATTGCTGTGTTTCTTTTTCTTTCAGTGCATTTTTTATCACGTTTTCATTTTCTATATAAATGTTACCATGTAATTGAGTTATTTTAATAGTGCTGTGGAAATCTTGACTATCTGATGAGTTTAATTGATTACCTCAAAAAACACTTAATACCTGATATAGTAGCTTATAAGTAATCTAGATTTGAGCTTTTGAAATTATTTGGAAAAGTTTGGGATGAATTCTGCAAAAGCTATATCTCCTAAACTTTCAAAATTTACTACAAGTTGAGAATGTCCTTTTGCAGGATTTTTGTAAGTGAGAAAGATGTTTGTAGAAGTTGTATATTTATTAATAGCTGAGTATTAATATCATTCATGTATGTACGTCTGTATAAAACATATATCCAGGAAGCTTGAGTTGAGCATATTGATCTAGAGGGGGAGAAGAGAGTGAAATCCAGTTTATGATATTGCTTCTATATTATATGGCAGCTGGGTTATCATATTTCCAGTATGACCTAGTCTAGTGGACAGAAAAACATGTATTACAGAATGTGGCATATTTTGTTTTAAAAGTTCAGTTTGTGAAACTTGCATGTGTAACCTGGCCAAAAGCAGAAGTGCATTGAGGTGGCTTCTTCGCTTGCAGCTCATGCTGCACTTGAGGAAGATTTTATAAAGACATATAAAATATTAATACCCTAGGATAGATTACTTACATAGTATTTTATATCTCATTATAAATCATAGGAAAATATTGTGATTAGAGAGACAAAATGTCTTAATTGGGGGCTATGGAAGTAATTCAGGAAATCCTTTTACAGTTTCAGTAGAAACTTTCCTGTAGCTAAATTAGAGTGAAATTTAAATTTATGCTGCTTATTTGAAGCAGGAACTTGGGCTATATGTGCTGAGGTGCATTGCAGCTCTATAAAGCTTTAATTATTGCATCAGTATAGAAGACAGGGGTTACACTTGTACATAACATTAGAGGGTTGAAGCAAACTTTACTGTTTTTCCTGAGTTCTGTTACTCTTAATATTTGAAGTCATTTGTAATGTTTGAATGATTATTTCTCCCATTTTCTAATAATCAGTTTAGGCAGATTTGGATACATGAAACTTATTTAAACATATTTTACTGTAGAAAACTATAACTACTGTGGTGTGTATATATATATATATATATATATATATATATATATATATATATATATATATTTAGTGTCACAACCCCTGGTAAGCCCCAATTATGGGAGGAAGCTAACTGCTTCCATCGTCTGTCAATCGGCTCGTCACAAGAGTCATCACAAAACACACACACACACACACACACACACACACACACACATATATGTTCATTTTGTGTGTGTTAAGAGCAGCAATTTGATGTCCCTGTTCTTTATACAGAAAAGGGTCTTGATTAAGTAATACTATACATATATATAAATACAAATGATACGTTGCAACAGTGAGCAAGTTTTTTGTTGTTGTCAAGAATTATTTTACTAGCTAAATAATAGATGAAGCAGGTGCAGAGAATGAAAAATGACTGGATATTGAAACCATGGATCTGCATCAATTGGTCCTGATTTAAGGATGAAATTTAGGAGAGGCTATGTCTTTATTAGTTGTTTTTTTTTAATTTTAGAGTCCTCTAAATGTGATGGACTACAGTTCCAACTATGCTCAGCCAACATGAGAAAGACTGGTTATGGATGAAGGAAATTGTAGACCAACACATTTGGAGAAAGATGATATTATGTTTCTGAGGCTGCTTTTCTGAGTACCATGCAGATTTCAACTTTTGATTTGGATGTCAGTCCTGGAAGCCATCTTTTTCACTGGAGCTTCAGGGCTGACACATTTAGTGCCTGGGAAAATGGTAGGAGGGATTGCGAGGAGCCAGTGGAGAATTAGCCATAACAACATTCTTTTCTATGGGAGTCAGGAACACTCAGCCTGCACCTGGATGGGAGTGACTGAGGTTGTCTCCAATTGGGATGTTGAAATGATTGGACCATATGATGGACTTGTGGGTGAAGGGGATGGATCTTTGACTTCTTTAGGGTGCCAATATGACACAACTAATCAAATGGAACTTTGAGGAATCACTAGTCTTGGAGTCTTCTTTAGTTGGGGTGTTACTTGGAACCCTGACATTGGATTATTGAGATGCAAACACTTAACTTGGGAGATTGGCAGTTTTTGAAAATGTAACATTTACAGGTTCCTTCCTTATTACTATAATTTGATAAAAGCAATATAAAATTCAAATTGTAATAATTTGTTTCTGGAACTTTGCACTTTGATAAGGCCCAAGGGACTCAATGTCAAAAGGTTCTTTCCTTATTAGAAATTCACAGCTATAATAATAACTGAATATATTTTCCAAGTGTAAAAAAGGAAAAAATATATATCTAGTGGTGTTATAAGGCTTCTGTATTTGCCTCTACTGCAATGAAAAACATAACTAAAAACATAGTTTCCAATTTTATTCTATAGTTTTATATCTTGGAGTAGAACTGCTGCCATTATAAATACAGATGCAAAAAGACTCAGATGTCCATATATTCAAAACAAAGAAGGTAAACTTGAAATCTAGTGCATGAGGGCAGGTGCATTGTTGCCATTACTGAAACTTGGTGGGTTGAAACCCATGCCTGGAACATACTACTAGATATACATACTACTAGAATGATTTAAATTATTCAAAGAAACAGGCCTATCTAGAAGAGGTTGGATGAGTGGTAGAGGGGGAGGGGAAGTAGGATAGAGGGGAATGTTGGAGGGAAGATGGAAAGTTGGAGGGCGGCGAAAGAAAGGGTGTATGGAGGGTCGAAGAGGTACATTGGGTTTCTATTTTGGGGGGTATTGTTGACAAGAGGAATGGCTGTGTTTATTGTTTAATGTTATATGGCCCCGGTTATGCACAGTATATATGTGACTGTACGAAATGAAAATGGAAAAATAAAATACTCATAATAATAATTAAAAAAAAGCTAGAAGAGGTTGGACAACCATTTGTCCAGAATGGTATAGGTCTCTTGCTCAAGCTTGGGTTGGACTAGAAGACTTCCAAGATCCCTTCCAACCCTGTTATTCTATGTTCTATGATTCATATTGTGTTCATTTAAGACCTCACCATTCTCTATTCCATAAATGCCTCACTTTAGCACCCTCTGTTGCTCCTTCTCACTATTATTTCTGAAAACTGATAACAGAGTTACATATCTCTGATAATAAGCACTTGAAAGGCTTATTGAATAAGCGCCTCTCATATTTTTTTAACTCAATGTTCTTTGCAAAAATACAGTCTCCAAATTTTGTAAGGTCAGTTTACTCATTTTACAGCCTCCTATTCCCCTAAAACTATTGCTGTCGGCTATCAAAAAGTGACCTACATCTTGGACCGAAGATCAGAATATGACTATATATAATTTAATTTGTGAAATACAGATACACTATATTGATTTCACTTGTTTTCTCTCTTTAGGATACCCCTTTGCCTTGTTCCAACGCTACTTCCTTTTCCAGAAAAGTGACTACCTCATCCATATCTATAATACAATAATAGGACTTTCACTTGCCTACTTCAACTTTGGTAAGAGAGCTAGAAGAGTAATCTACTAGTGAGCACTGGGAAGGTGTCTGGGAGGGTGCACAATGCTGCTTGTCCGTAAGGTGTTTGTAATCACTTCTATTTACTTTCTTAGGGCCACAGATCTGTCACTCTCTCATATGTGTCTTCGTACAGTTTTTCATCTTGAGGCTCATGGGTCGCACAGTCACTGCCATTGCCACTACCTTCTGCTTTCAGATGGTAAACATTTATTTATTTAAATTTACTAGCCACCCAACTCCAATGAACATACTTCCTCCCTTCATGTTTTTTTAGGGAATTCTGATTTTGTCTTGTTTTGATGGGTTCAAGTACTGTGAGGAAATTTCAGGCAGAAAAAATAGAATCTATGCAATAGCATGTGATTTTAGCTAATATTTTTCAGACATATTTGATGGCTGGCTACTATTTCACGGCCACAGAGCACTATGACATCAAATGGACCATGCCACATTGTGTCTTGACTCTAAAGATGATTGGTAAGTATTTCCATTTCATGCAGTTCCTGACCTATGCAGTTTCATCTGGTCCCTTTATACTCAATCTTGTGGCTTTAATTTATTGCCTTGGAGATCCCAGAGTTCTTATATCTTTAAAAACCATAACTGACAACTCACACCCAGATGTTTCTTAGCTGAGCTGTGACTAGATCCATATCAGTTCTATGTTGGCTGCCCACAAAGTGTTCAATAGGCATATTTCTTGTTTGATAATGTATATTTTTTATAGGTTTGGTTATTGATTACTATGAAGGCAGGAAGGAAGAGGTGAGTAGTACCAGTTTTTCCCTCTATTATTCTTTAATCATAAATTGGAATCATAAGAGAAATTGAAAACACTTCTGTGACTCATACCAGATCACCTGTGATTGTAAAAATATCCACAGAATATTCTTTATAGGATATAAATCATCACACATTTAGATTGAGGCTTTAAAATGAAATGTAGATATCGCCTGACTGGAAGGGGTCTAGGTAGTTTGCTTCCTCCAAGGACCGTTGGAGCTGGAAGGCCACCACCTTCTCAACAACCTTCCCCAAGAAGGGAAGGTTGGAGACTGGGCGATAGCTATTAAGACTAATATTCCACCACTCAGGCTGGGGGGTCAAATTTTACACCCCTCAGAGAGGGTTCGCAACTTGGGAGTCCTCCTGGATCCACAGCTGTCATTTGACCACCACCTAACGGCTGTGACCAGGGGGGCATTCGCCCAGGTTCGCCTGGTGCGCCAGTTGCGACCCTACCTGAATCGGGAGGCTCTCACAACAGTCACTCGGGCCCTTGTGATCTCTAGGCTGGAATACTGCAATGTGCTCTACATGGGGCTGCCCTTGAAGAGCATCCGGCGACTTCAGCTAGTGCAGAACGCAGCCGCGCGAGTGATTGCGGGTGCACCTCGATTCACCCGCATAACACCTATCCTCCGCGAGCTGCGCTAGCTGCCTGTCGATCTCCGGATGCGCTTCAAGGTGCTATTAATCACCCATAAAGCCCTACATGGCAGTGGATCTGGATACTTGAGAGACCGCCTTCTGCCAATTACATCCCTGCGACCAATAAGATCCCATAGACTAGGCCTCCTCCGTATCCCATCGGCCAGCCAGTGTCGGCTGGCAACCACAAGGAGGAGGGCCTTCTCAGCAGTAGCCCCGACCCTTTGGAACGAGCTCCCCGTAGAGATTCGTACCCTCTCCACCGTCCAGGCCTTCCGCATAGCCTTGAAGAACTGGCTCGCCCGTCAGGCCTGGGGATAAGGATAGTTGCCCCTCCCGAATGATGAATGTATGTTGCCTACCATTTTATTATATGTTTCTATCTTGATGTCTGTATTCCCCTTTCCCGGTTTTATGTGAGCCGCCCTGAGTCCCCTCAGGGAAAAGGGCGGCCTACAAATTCTAATAAAACTCTAAAAAAAAAAAATTTAATGGAAATTCACAATGAAGGAAAAAGATCTTGCAGCAATTGAAGTTCAGAGAGCTGTCAAGCTGGTGAGCAGACTTAAATCTCTAGCTGCAAATGGAGGGCCTAAAATTATGTGTTTATTAAGAGAATAAAATTTACAGACTATTGTTTTTATTGCACAATCTTTCAAAAAGACTGAAGCAGAAAGCAACATTCCTGCATCTCATAGATCTTATAGAGCAGCACCCTTCCGCCTTCATTTAAACAGTGCAAACTTTCTTTATCATGAACATTTCTTTTTGCTTCCATTAAATATATGTGGAAGATTAAAGCAAAAAAAGAACATGGCATCATTGACCAGTTAGAAAATTTAGCTGAAGATTTACAAATAAGACCAAGGATGGTGATAACCCCCTTATGAACTTCTGTGTTGGTTCACCATATTTGGTTCACCAACTCTTCTGTATTAAAAACAGTATTATTACTGACCTTTAAAAAGCTCAAAGTGAAAGCTTCCAAGTTAGAGGCTAACAACATTTATTTGAATACTTATAAGCATTTGATGCAGCAAACTAAAATTAAAGAAAGGATGAGATGTTTTGTGTATCTGTTGCTAAAACTGTTATTATAGTACATTCATTCCTAAGAGGAAGTGAATGATTCCACAGGCAAGCAACTTAGATGTTTCTCAGAGTAAGTACAGAGTTATTTAAAATATAGTAAAGGTTCTTCATGGGAAAGTTGGAGGCAAACATATTAAGATAAAATCTCTTTTTAAAATTATTTCTTTTATTTGTTTATTAGCCTATTTTGCTGCTTCATTCAAGCTAACTCTCCTGTATGAATACAGATTCCAGCAGCTAAATTTCCCACTGATCCAATTCTATGCAATATACTCTGAACCCTTCTTGGCAGACACTGGAACAGAGTTAAATGGGCAGACTCTGAAGTTCTAAATTTGAAGATAATAGAATTGCTGCTAATTCTGTCAAAACCAAATTAGGCAGTCATACTGTACTAACAGAGGCCAAATTTTAGCAAAATAGGAAAATCTCCAATACTTGAGACTACAGTACAGATTGTCCTTGACTTACAAAAGTTTGTTTAATGGGCATTTGAAGTTACAATGGCATTGAAAAAGTGACCAATAACATTTTCCCCACTTACGACTATTGCTGCATCTCCATGCCCATGTGATCAAAATTCAGATGCTTGGCAGCTGACTCATTGTTAGCTGCCAGGTTGTAGTGTCCTAGGATCACATGTTCATCTTTTGCAACCTTCTGACAAGCAAAGTCAATAGGGAAGCCAGATTCACTTAACAACTGTGTTATTAACTTAACATCTGCAGTGATTCACTTAACAATTGTGGCAACAAAGGTCTTAAAATGGGGCAAAGCTCACTTAATAATTGTCTTGTTTAGCAACACAAAGCATTGTGGTCATAAGTTGAAGATCACCTGCATGTTGCTTCATAGCGATGGAAGAGGCTTCCTCCAAATGTTGATCTTGAGAAAACAAAAACTAAAATAGCAAACTCAGTGTTCAATCTAATGCCTTTTCCCCCTTTTCTGGTTTTAACTGTTTAGCCTTGTTACATGTTTTTATAGACCCAAGATTTTACAATTGTTCTTTAAAAGATTGTTGGCTTAGTGAGAATACTGCAATTTGGATTTTGAATATTTTAGAATGCTTAGATAAAATTTTCTATTGATTTCTCTTCAAGTCTCTGGATAAAGGCTACAAATAGCAACAAGGTGGCTTAAGAGGAATGTAATGTAGAAAATTTGTGTGAGTTCTGCCTGCTAATATCCATAGGTTACTGGCAGTTTGACAATGGAAGGGTATCTTGTTTGTTTAGGGAGTGAGTTGTTTTTTTTTAAATTCATTTGGAACATGTGACTTGTTAAATTGTTACAAGCACAGTGCTTGAAAAGGGATATTGCTGCAATCTTCAGCTTATCAGGGGTCCTGATGTGGTTGTCTCCACCTCTGGTTATCTGTTGCTGCAGTACCAAAGAATAAACTGATAAAACTGTAATTGGCAAGCACTTGCAATGCTTATTGCATTAAGGATATAACAGAAAAGGAAATATATTTTTCATCTTATTTTTAATTTCACAACTGTATATTTGTACGATTTGTTCTACTGTACACTATTCGTGCAGCAGTATTCTGTTTATTTTTATATGCCACTTCTCTTTAAAAGAGGCCTTGAAGCAGCTTACAATAACATTAAAAATGATTAAATAATTACTTTTTTTCACCTCACAGTTTTTATTTATGCCAAGCAATTGAAATTCTGAACTCTGAGTTCAGAAGACTAAGTATAGAAGATCAAATTCGTTTGAGATTCAGAAGCTTACAGGAAAGGTTTCACTTAGGAGTACTAATGTTAGTGTTTTTCTTATTATGGTGCAGGAATCCCTAGAGCCTGACCAAAAACAGTTTGCTGTCCGGGGAGTTCCTACTTTGCTTGAGGTCTCTGGCTTCACCTATTTCTATGGTGCCTCCATGGTGGGCCCTCAGTTCTCCATGACACGATATCAAAAATTGGTGAAGGGTGAGCTGACTGATGTTCCAGGCCAAAGACCCAACAGGTAATCTTCCATGCTGAGGCCTCTACAAACCAACTGCCCAAGTCCAAGTCTTTCTCATTAAGGATACATTTATGCAACTCCCAAACTAGCACAACATTGTTGATACTATCTGCATTGGGAGCCGTTCAGGGATTCTCACTTATTAAGGAATATGGAGGAACCCTGACAGAATAATCTTTTAGTTGTGAAATGCGAACGTTATCTGAACCATTTCAACCAAACCACATGTTTCCTTTGTTTTGAAATATGACACAAGAGGGAGTCTGGATTTTCTGACATTTGTTACAGCTTTGTTCCTGCTCTTAAACGTCTACTTCTGGGAACTTTCTTCATGATAATCTACACTCTGGCGTCACCTTATATTGATGAGGAATATCTTGGCTCTGATGATTATATGGTAAGTAGTGCTAAAGGCCGCCATAACTTCATATTAGGAGAATGAAATTAAAAATAAAAATAGTGTTTGGCTACATTAGGATAACAGTTTAGCTCACAAGAAACTTTATAATGATCATCACTTGAATAACAGCCTATAGCTCTCTGATCTACAGTTTTTCGATTTTGTGTCATCTAGATGTGCTGAATTAAAATTTCCAGAATTACAAACCAACATGAGATTTGAAATGCAACCAATCTAGAGGCATTAGATTGAACAGCTTGCTTTTAGTCATCTGCTAGTACAAATGCAACAGTATCCCTTGTTCCTAAAACACCAGAAAAACAACCAAGTATCTTTCTTTACCATGTTTTCCCCCACTATTTGCTTTTATACACACACACACACACACACACCTGTTTCGAAAGTTCAACTTTTTATAAGTAATGTATTGAGTAGTATCTTTTGATGAAGGAAAACAGTGCCCATCTATCTCTAATATCTACAATAAAGGCACTTAAAGAGTTGCCCGAGTCAAATTCTCAGATGTTCTCTATGAGAATGCATGCACTCAGTGCCTTGATTTACACATCCTAACAATTTCTTAATAGTTCACATTATGCTTGTCATGGCTTTGAGACCAGGAAATTTGAGACTAAGAAAGCTATTTTTGAAAGTGCCCTATTTCAGGTTCTTAGGCTGGCCTTTTTTTTTATTTTTTACCTCAGATGAACCCTGTGATTAAATGTTGGACTATTAAAAATAAATTTGCTCCTGCTGGCTTTTAAGTGAGGACATATTTTTTTGTATTTACTGTGTGATTTTATTTTGATACTTCAAAATGTCTTTAAATATAAAATACTTTTATGATTGGTTTATGATATTGAAGTACATTTTTATACTATAAGCTTGGAAAATTAAAATAGTTAGTGCTAGGTATTTATACAAAAAGTTTTGGCTTCTGACACTAATCTTATTTTACAAATGTGCTCTTATAATGCAGAAACAGTCCTTCTGGTTTCGCTGCTTTTATATATTGATCTGGGGCAAGATAATGCTTTACAAGTACGTTACCTGTTGGCTAGTGACGGTAAGCCTGGAAGTTGACCAATTTATTTCCTTTCTTAATTTGAGGTCACCTTTGTTTTGAAAAGGACTAACACATATTTTATTTATATATTATAACCTGAGAAAAGACAACAACATAATCATTCTCCCAGCTGACAAAAATTAACGCCACAGTGGTGATGAACACATCTGACTACCAAGCCAAACTATCCAACCTACTCCAAGACCCCGCTTACAAACCTCTAAACACAGACCCCATCACTTGGGAAAAAAACCACCAAATCCAAAATAAAAGCCTCTCCCATCAGTGAAGAGATCCAGCAAAGAATCATCCCCAGAGAGAAATCTTCCAGATGCCCCAAACTCTATGGCCTCCCCAAGATACACAAAGAAGGAACACTACTCAGACCCATAGTCAGCTCCATAGGCTCACCTCTACAGAATCTTGCCAAATTCCTCGCCAAACAACTCCAACCCTACGCAGAATCCATCACCTCACACGTAAAAAACTCACTCCACTTCATAGAAACAATAAAAAAACAAAACCTACAACCCAGTGACCTACTCGTGAGTTTCAATGACATATCCCTCTTCACCCAAGTGCCTATAAAAGAAGCCTTGATAGCTATCCAGAACAAACACAACCCCCTAAACACATCCTGGACCTGACCAACCACTGCCTAACCAACACATATTTCATTCATAATGGACAAAGATACAAACAGATAAAAGGAGCACCCATGGGATCACCCCTCTCACCCATCATCGCAAACTTATACATGAAACATTTTGAAACTAACGCCTTAGATAAATCTGAACACAAACCCAAACTCTGGCTTAGATATGTTGATGATACTTTCGTGATTTGGCCACACGGAAAAGAAAAACTGGACAACTTCCTCACATATCTCAACAGCCTACAGCCCAAAATACAATTCACCATGGAAATAGAAGCAAACAACCAACTTCCCTTTCTGGGCGTCCTAATCTACAAAAGACCCAATGGCTCCCTAGGACACACCATCTATCGAAAAACACACACACCAACTGCTACTTAAACACACAAGCCCATCACCACCCTGCACAGATCAACTCTGTAGCTAAGACCCTCATCTCCAGAACCAAACGCCTAGCCGACAAAGTCCATCTGAAAACTGAATTACACACTCTCACAAACGTATTAATCTCCAATGGATTCCAAAGAAAAACAATTGCCAATCTAATCCAAAGGGAGACTCCCCCAAAAAACCGAGACACAGAACAGGACAATGGCATCGCCCTCCTCCCTTATATCAAAGGCACCACAGATAAAATCAGCAAAATTCTCAACAAACACTATATCAAGACAGCCTTCAACACTGCCCAAAAAGTAGCCAACATCTTAAGAAATCCCAAAGACAAAATCCAGCTAGAAAATCAAGGAGTCTACGAAATACCATGCAAAATCTGCCCTACAGCATACATAGGACAAACAAACAGGAGAATAAATGCACGCATCGCAGAACACAAGAACGCAGTAAGAAAAAAGAAAAAACTTCCTCCCTTTTTCAGCACCTTAAAGCTACAGGACATGAAATTAATTTTGAAGGAACCAGGTTAATCTCCAAAACTGAACACTTCAACAAGAGAATAATTATGGAAATTATTGAAATAGAGAAACACCCCCACAACATGAATAAACGTGACGATACCTCCCGCCTACCAGACATCTGGAAACCAGCCCTAATCAACAAACTAGCCCCACCCACCACCCAGGCCGTTACAACACGAAACAACAATGGACACACAGCCAGCATCAATCAGCACCAATCTACCAATCATGATACAACCACACAACCAATCATTCCATTTACTGAAACAAAGGCAGCACTTCACACACACACCCCCCAAGATTTATAGAATGACGGCAGCTCTGACCATGCTTTAAGCCCAAAACCCAGGCTGAAGATGGCGAATGAGACCCAAGTGATATTTAGGCTTCTAGTACTTGGGCAGGCGAAGCAGTTCTAGCTAACCTAACCTATTCAGTAGTTTAAAAAATAATATCAATCCTTTAAACTATATCCAGGAAGCAGTTTTGATTTAGTGCAGATCTTGTACCAGTTTACATCATTCAGGCACTTTTCAAGATTACTCCCACATAGAATCTGTTATAATAGTTCAAGCTGTCACTAAGGTGGGGAAAAATAGTTAAATGTGACCACTTCAAGAATCATTGTAGCTGATGGGTTTCTTTTAATTGTTCAAATCTATGCTCTTCACCACAGCTGCCACATGGGAATCCAGATCAAGCTGGATATCTCTTCTTTCAGGGAGAGTCTCATCTCTAGCTCACTTTGCTACTACGGTAATTAACACTGGACTTAATTTTAGCTTATTGTACTTCATCTAGCCCGTTATTGTGTCTAGCCACTAATCCAGGACTTTGAATATGTTTTCTAATTAGGTTAGATAGAATAATATCTAATTGGCATAATTTAATAATCCTGTTATTTTCATTCCAGGAAGGAGTTTGCATCTTAACTGGACTAGGCTACAATGGAAGGGATGAAAAGGGGTTACCACAGTGGGATGCTTGTGCCAACATGAAAATCTGGACGTTCGAGACAACTCCTTATTTTACAGGAACCATTGCCTCCTTCAATACTAACACCAACAACTGGGTAGCCCGGTAAGCATAACTTGGCTGTTTTCTGCAAAACGGTTTTAGGCAGCTGGAGAGAGAGAAGGATGGGATGGGGATGAGATTGTGTTTGGGAAGATTAGGTGATTTTTGTGTGCAAGGCCTGAGTGAACAATTTGCCGCTCCCAGAGCATTTTTGACCACTACTGCAGAAAATCAGCTGCAAGTCTCCCAGGGAGTTTGAGCAACATAATGCACAAAAACAAAAACAGATAAAACTCCAAAACTCACTCAATCATACGATATGACTGCCCTCTTGCATTGCCCAACCCATTGCAGTTTGTAGTCCTCTAAAAAAATGTTAAGCCTCCCAAGATTGTTGTTTGGCTCGAAAAGCAGAGAATATACAGCTGGAGGCTAAGAGAATTGGGCTAATCAATACCTAAAATGTGAGTAAGAATTAAATGTATGTTGCTTTCTTCCATGATGAAAGAAATGCAGCTATAGTTTCCTCCCACTTCCACAAAACAAATATGATTTATTCTAAGAATTATTTTGACTTAAGAGCAAGGAGCTATTCAGAACACTGAAACAGTATCCCTGATTTCAGTATCCACTGAGAACCTTTTATATTTGGAACTTTTAATAAGCATCTTGTATTCTCATATCATTTAAAGCTAGAGCCTGCAAAATTTTAATATTTGCCCTTTATTTTGAACAGCCTGAAGTTAAAGAATAAAATGTTGGCAGTTTCTTGGATGGCTTTGTTAAGTGTTTTTTTCCCCCTGGAGAAACAAAATATTGTTGACACTTGTCCTGACAATATTATATTTCCATTCCTAGCTATGTATACAAACGGCTGAAATTCCTAGGAAACAAGTTACTATCGCAAGCTATGGCTTTGCTTTTCCTGGCTGTCTGGCATGGGTTACACTGTGGGTATCTAGTTTGCTTCCAAATGGAGTTCCTGATTGTCATTGTGGAGCGGCAGGTGAGGACCTTTTAAAGCATTATCTTAGATAATATTTAGTATCTGGATCCAGTTTGTTTTTTTAAAGAAGTCAAATAGAGTGAATTATAGATTGAGTGACAAAATTATGCTGAGCCATCCATGGGCACAAGAAAGAATAGTCAGACTGATAAAACCAGTGATGTGCTACAAGTCCCACTTGTTTTCCACATGCAGCATTGCACTGATGCTCAGCGGGAATGGAACTTGCATTGTGACACTGCTTTCATTTTAATGAAAGGAGCAAGATCAGAAGCCCCTAAAGCTGCATTTGGTTCATTCAGTTCATTGAATCAGGTTGTTTCAGATTACATTTTAGCACATGGATGAATCCAGCAATTATCACAATGTGCAAGGACTCTTAAGTACTGAAAGTTGCTTTTGAGCTTCCTCAATGATACATTTATGCTAAGTAATTAAGTTGAACTCTTCTTAAGAGAAGGAAATAAAGTGTTAAGTCTGTGCATTTCATTGTGTGGAAGACATTAGTAAATGTAAATCCATGCAGGAAAAGGAATAAATGCAGATTACATTCTTTGAAGTGGTTGACAACTGCAACACATTGGCTTAGGGAAACAATCTCTTGAGGAACCCAGAACAATTTCAAACTGAGCAGTTTGAAGCTGATTGGCAACTTGTGATAATTGATAGAAATACCAAATGATTGTTGAAACAACTGCTGCTCAATAGAGATGGCAATAAGCTCACTGAAGAGATATTTCTGAGGAAGGAAAGTAAAAAATGGGTAAGCAGCACAGAGCCATGTTTTATTTGTTCATCTGTAGGCTTAAAGCTTATTATGGTTTTGGCTTTTTTGTAATTACAGGCTATTAAACTGGTAAATGACAGTCCATTTCTGTCTGCCTTGTCTTCAAACATCATATTGAGGCCCTTCTTTTACCTGATTCAGCAAATTATTCACTGGATGTTCATGGGATATTCTCTAGTACCATTTTGCCTCTTTAGCTTGGAAAAGTGGATTAAGGTACCAAAGGAGTCAGATTCTCTACAAGAGGGCATTTCCCCTCGATTTACTGGCTGGAGAAAGACACAGCACACTGACTTCCTCATCCTCTTTTGCAGGTGTACATGTCTATTTATTTCGTAGGCCATGTGTTCTTCTTTACGTTGCTGTTTACATTGCCTTATTTCCGAAAAATATTTGTGCCACGAAAAGAAAAGCTAAAGAAAGCTGAGTAATGCCCAAAAGGTGAGAGAACTATTCCTGACTAGTCATTAGAGCATAGTGGTCTTGGGTGACATCTAGTTAACTTATTTTGCTTTTTCTTTCAGATTGTACCGTGTGTGCATTTATTACAGGATGGTTGAAGCATCACCTGCCAAATTTGCTGTGGACAAACTGTATTAGTGACTGGGGTGAAAGAGCACAGGGGTCAAGACCCCAAACTGAGGGGAACAGGCTGCAGACCTCTTTACCCTTTCTACAGGTTGCCTTATCTCAACTTCTCCCCAGACACTTCCACCTCTGCAATGTCATGATTGTAAAGCACTTGATCCAGCTCCCATCTAGGAATGGAGCATCTGCCTGACTTTTTTACTTTCCAATTCCACTAGATAAAATTGGTCCAAGTTGGTTTTTCATTCATGCTTCAGCTGCTTCTTTTCACCAGATTTTGGAACTGGTACTGTTTTTCTATTACTAGTGTTATTTGTAGCTTATGGTAAAAATGAGGAACATAGTTAAATGTGGTATGCTGATTCTTCAGAGATTGACCTTGTCTCCTGGATGCACATGAAGGTTACCCACTTTATCTTCACACCTTGTTCTTGTGCCTTTAATGAAGTGCACCACAGCAACCGAGTACACTTCTCTTTTTGTACAGATAATTGCTTATATACAATGCCAATCTTGGTAGTTTCAGCAGTGGTGAGTACATTTTAACCAAAGTGTGTGTTCTGATAATTCTATTTCTCCTGAACACAGGAGACAGTTACAGGCATCTTCAGGAGGGCAAGTGACAAAATAGTATGCATATCTTGTCAGTTGGGCATCATTGGAACTAAGTGAGGCTACCTCTGGAAACAGTGATGGTATTAATGTTATTCACTGCTCTCTAGCCTCCAAATCTGTTTATTCAACTGACTTACTATAGTTCGTGTGGAGAAGCAGGGAAATATTTTTTAAACTGGAGATACAGGTGAAATGACTGTCTTGAGACTTGCCAGTTATATGTGACTGTCATGGCAAAAGCATAGCAAATCACAAAGGAAAATTAGTCTCCCGGAAGTTTTGTATAATCCCAGAGGAACTTTTAAAGGGCGTAAAGAAATTGATAAACAAATAAGATGCTAAAAGTTAGGGCTTTGTGCCATATCAGTTTCATATTTATTTTTTGATTAAAATAATTTTGGGGAGAAAAAAAATGGGGTGGGGAGCCTGGTGGAAATATCAGCAACTATTGCAAACTATTAAGAACTGTGGTGGTGCAGTGGTTAGAATGCAGTATTGTAGGCGAACTCAGTGCCACTGTCAGGAGTTCAATACTGACCGGCTCAAGGTTGACTTTCCATCCTTTCAAGGTTGGTAAAATGAGGATTGTTTGTTGTGGGCAATATGCTGACTCTGTAAGACCTTTACGGAGGGTTGTGCACTATGAAGCGGTATATAAGTGCTATATACAAACAGTATTTACTACAAAAAAAGTAATTAAGGATGTATTTCCCATAAATAAGGGTACAGTACAGAACATTTACAACACAGAGCCTGTTAGACCAAAACATCATAGGTTACGAATCTATAAGCAAAACAGGAAGCTTATACCACTCCCCACATTTCTTCAAAGGCTGTGGTGATTTTAGCACACGTCAAAGCAGCAGAGAGTGGATAGTTGCTGATAGAGATGGTCTTTTCTGTGTAGTCAACATTAAGCTAAAGGAGAACAATGGCAGTTAGTCAAGTTTCTAAAGTATATAGGTCACATTGTTTAATATCTACGTGAGAATATAAGTAGACAAATGATCTAACTTTCTGGAAAACAGTTTTCTGTCTGTAACTCTCTGTAAATTGGTGCACTCCAAAAAAAATCAACTCCATGATTAGTTGCCATTAGCACTGTCCCACTAGTATTCCCATTCCTCTTTATAGAAATGTACCAAGTTTACAGCACACGTTCTTAAGACACTTAATCCAGTTCTATAACAAAGGACAATATAGGTCAGTGATGGCGAACATTTTTCTGCTCGGGTGCCAAAAGGACATGTGCATGCGCAATAGCATGTTTGTGCATGCCCACACCCATAATGCAATGCTCTCCCTCCAGCGCATGCATGCACAATCCCCCCCCCTGTGCTACACACCCCCTGCATGCACACAGAGGCCTCACTGAAGCCTCCGGCTTTCCGGTAGCCACTTTGGGCCATTTTTCGCCCTCCCCAGGCTTCAGGAAAGCCTCCGGAGCCTGTGGATGGGGAAAAACGGGCCCTATGAGCCTACCCGAAGGAAGGGCCAAAATGGCCTCCCTCCGTCCTCTAGAAGGCCGAAAAAATCAGCTGGCCAGCACTGGAGCTGACATAGGGCAATGCCTCGTGTGCCCTCAGATATGACTCTGCATGCCAAATGTGGCACGTGTGCCATAGGTTCGCTATCACGCATATAGGTAGCCCTTGACTTAGACCAATTCATTTAGTGACTGTTCAAAGATACAAAAGCACTGAAAAATATAACATCATTTTTCATACTTACAACTGTTACAGCCTCCCCATAACCATTTATCAAAATTCAGATGCATGACAACTGACTCATATTTATGACAGTAGCTGTATCCTGAAGTCATGTTACCTTTTGCAACCTTCTGATAAGCAAAGTTAATGGAGAGGCCAAATCCAATTCAAAGCTGTGCTACTAACTTTAAAACTGCAGTGATTCACTTAACAAATGTGACAACAAAGATTGTAAAATGGGCAAAACTCACTCAACAAATGACTTGCTTAGCAACAGAAATTTTGGGGTCAATTGTGGTTGTAAATCAAGGGCTATCTGTATTACCTTTGCTGCCAGAACCTCAATTAAGATGGAGATGAGATGACTGGCTTGCAAATAAGAGAGTCTAAGAACATATACAGGCCTTACCGATCCATGAGCAAATGCTCCCACGATTATGGCTATAGGCTCTGAAGTAGGGACTAGGTCACGCATGTCTGTCACCTTGGGGGCTGAGAAAGAGGTGCCAATTTTTGTGCAGCCCACAGGGAGGTGATCTGTCACTGGGTTCTTTATCACCTACAGAAGAAAAGCTGGATTAAGTTGGTAATAGAAACATACCTAATTAATCTCTCTAGAATCATAGTAGAATTATTACCTTTAATAGCTTTTGAGGGCCATCAGCAGCTCTGACACTAAACTTATGCAGCAGCTGAACTAAGGAGAGACCAAGAAACATTGAGAATACAGAAGCACATATGGTTAATTGCTTGCAACTATCCCATACAAGCAGTGGTTATCAGAATATTTTCTATTTCCACAAACTAATGCATAATTCCAGTGGTGGGTTCTGGATCCCATCGCAACCGTTACACTGCACATGGGGCCGGGTGTCCTAGTTGTGCACATGCGGTGCTCACGCATGCACACGCCACCGCCATGCGACACCCAGCTGCTTGGCGGATGTTGCGCAAGTACTGCATGCTGTGTGCACGTGCTCACTTGGCCCGGTTGCGTTATAAACAGCTATGGAATGCGTGTGTGCGGGCCAAACAAGCCACCGTACTGGTATGGTGGCTGCTGCACCCGGCTACTATCGGTACGGCCATATGGGGCCGTACTGTCCGGAACCCACACTGCACAATTCACTACCTATTAATTAAATATGACCTGACAGGGAAAGCTAATATCCATTTATCAGCCCCAGAAAAGTAAAGTGATTTAATAAAATTACTTTAAACCCAGATGATGGCTCTCTAGCCTTCCTATCAGACCAATTGACTGATAAAATGCAGAATCATACAGAAAGCCAGGTTGTCTACCCATTAAGAGATCGCATGGATTCACATTTGCAATGTAAAACACAACTGACTGTAAGACTCAGGACTATATATGGAGCTTTTGACCCTTTTAAAAATAGTGCCACATGGTAAAATGTTAATCACATAAATGTAAAATAGATGGAACATAATCATATCCATGTATTTAGTTCAATTATAATTACATGTAAACTACAATGAACTTTAACTTTTTATTGTTCAATCCCCAGGATAATTCCAACCCTTTGCTTGATCCTGTTTAAGATCCTACTTCTTGTACTAAATACAAAATATCTTATACTTCCACACTCAACAAAAATGCAAATATGTTCCAGAAACAGTACTGTAAAATCCATTGTTTTAGTATGTTACACTAAATGATGGACAGGTTATAAGATAACATTTCCAGGAGATATAACTATATAGACTACCCCATATAAACATTCTGCAAGACAGTGTGCACCTGTATCAGTAAAAGATCCCAAACTAGACTAGTTTAATAGTCAACAAAGATCCACAGACAAACATTGCTCAGTATACTTAATTCAGGGTGGTGTATCTTAGTTGCATTTCTTACCCATAAGACCACAAAAACGATCAAAGGTGCGAGGAATTCTTGTCTGTGGATTGACTTCAATAAGAACGTTTTTTTCTGTATGGATATATACTTGGAGAAGGCCAGCTCGATTCAAAGGACTATCCATGAGCATCAAGAGGCTCTAAATTAAAAAAAAAAAGAATTATCAGCATTAGTTTCTTGCCTTTTCATTTATGTAACTTCCCAATTCCTATTTCAGAAACAGAGGTGGGCCATAAAACTGGACTTAAACCTGCATAGAATACCTGATGGGTGATGTCTGGTCGAACTCCTCCAGGGTCTCTGCCATTCCTCAGAAGCAAGGATTTATGCTTGTCACAATTAAGCAATTCATATGTTTTCCCAACCTTAAAGCAATAAAACAGTGCCAAATTAGGAAAAGCTCCCATCCATACTACAAGATAAATTTTTCTAGGTGGCTTCTGAACAGTCTGATTCTACACCATTGGTTCATGAGCAAGAGACATTTATGTTCTGTATCGCGCATCTTATGACACTCCATAAGTTGAATTTGTGGGAGGAAGTGGCAATTTTATTTCTCAATAGAATCTTTACTCTTAGTCTGACACAGTATTTTCAGAAACTAAGACCTCTGCATCCCATACTAAGTTATGACCCTAAATGCTGCCATCAGAATAGGATCTTTGTCCCGCGCACAGATTAAATTACCCAACGTATTTCAGGGAAAGGTGAAGCAGCCACTCCCGCCCAACCCGAAGCAGCTTTTGACTTCGGCGACTGCTTCGGAAGGGAAGTTTAAAGCCGCTTCGCCTCCCGGACCCTCCTCCGTACTTTTCTTCCCCGGGCTTCAAAGTTTGCCCAACACTCTCCCGGACAGCGGACAGCAGCGCCTACCCCGCACCTTGACGCTCTCCAGAGACGCCCCCTCCAGGATCACCACCAGCCGCCTCTTCCCGGCCCGGCGGGGATCAAACCCCTCGCCGTCCGCAGAGCCTCCCTCCGCATGGGGACGCTTCCTCGCGGGGCTCGCCGCCATCTTTAAAGAGGCGACCTCGCGCCTTTCTCCACGGGCTCAGCGGCTTCCTCTTCCAGGGTCAGCCACTTCCTGTTCCCCAACTGTCCTTTCGCATCAAGGCGCTCGAGCAGCCCCGTATGGAAACCAAGCCCCGCGTTTCCAGAGGGGCCGAGGCCGCAAATGAACAAACGCCACTAGGCTTCCGGGGTTCGAAGGACATTAGCCGCCTCGGGGCGCTCGAAGGCCACGCTTGCGCCAGGGAAAAACCCCTTCCGGCCGCGGCCGCCTGCCCCGGAAGTGCTTTTTCGGAGCCCGCCGTTTCCTGTGTCCTTCTCTCCGGCGCGGCGGCGTGACTGGCGAACGAGGGTGAGGGTTGGTTGTCCTCGGAGGCGGCTGCCGCAAGGTTTTCTGAGTGCAGCAACTGTAGCGTTTTTAGAGCCTGCTGCTCCGAGGATAAATTCTCTTTAGTGAAAGGGCCGCAGGCATGTCGGGGAAGGGAGCGGCTGATTGATTCGGTGCTTTAATAATGAGACCGTTCAGACAAGGGGCGGGCTGCGGAATGGGGGGATTTTATTCATGATTTAACTGCTGTGCTGAACGAAGTCAGTGGGGGCTGAATTCGTCTGCATTACCCCGGGGTGCAACTTCTGCACGAGGTGATGTTTCTTAATGAAAACTTAACTTTTGCTTCCTAGCGTTAAGAAGAGCTGCTTTATCATAACACACACACACACACACACACACACACACACAACCTTTATGGTTAGCATTGCTCGTGTTGATGTGGTTCTCAGTGCAGAATTCTTTATCCCGAGATAATTGCATACCTAAAATACTTTAAGCACACCAGTCCACTTCTTCTCCAAACTTAATCAGATTAATTTTGCAGAATTGTGTAATTGTATAATAGTGAACCTGCCTCCATAATAAGGTTGCCATGGCTCAGAGCCTGAAGGACTTTGCTGGCCGCCTGCCTACTGGCCCGCGTGGGATGAGCACCGCTTTAAAGTTGCTCTTGGGTGCTGGAGCTGCAGCCTATGGAATCCGGGAGTCTGTCTTTACAGGTAAGGTAACTTTTATTCTAATTCTTTAACCTCTTTCTTTTGTTCAACTGTTGATGATAACACCAGAATGCTTTTGATTTCTGCAGTGGAAGGGGGTCAAAGAGCAATATTCTTCAACCGCATTGGTGGAGTTCAGCAGGATACAATTCTTTCAGAGGGACTTCATTTCAGGTACTCATCTAGGGCAGGGGTGTCAAACTCACATTGTCATGGCGGTGTCACATGATGTATTGAGACTTTCCCTCCTTCACTAAACGGGGTGTGTGGGCATGGCTAACACAAGACGTATCTAGCACGCAGGCCAGGAGTTTGACAACCCCGGTCTAGGGGATTGGGTGGTGTAGTAGGAAAAAAAAAAGTATTTAATGGAATTTCAAACCAATATTATTGTCATACCAACGTTTCCAAATATATCCTCTTTCCCCCAAATTTAATTTGACATTACTTTAGCTTGGCAAGATATTTTTTAAGTTTCCCTGAAGAAAACCCTCACATTGATATAATTTCTGTTTTTGTTAAAATAGTGCTCTTAAAATCTTCAGAATTTTTTTTCATTAAAGTGTAAGGTGTAAGTTATGTGGTAATATTTATATCTCCAAGTAAGAGGCATAGGATATTTTTTTTTACATCTCATTCAGTTATAATCATTGCTAATCTCCATAGAATTCCTTGGTTCCAGTATCCAATAATTTATGATATTCGAGCCCGGCCCCGCAAAATTTCTTCACCAACAGGGTCCAAAGGTAAGAATACAATTGTTACTTCCTAAGTAGTCAGGAGTATGTATGTAGATGTTTCTCTATCTTTAGTCTTTATAACAATGCTGCAATGAAGCTTGTACCAAGGATGATGTCACAGAATCATTGAAATCTATGAGTGGTGCATTGTGAGGTTTCTGCTTCCATAATTTTGAGTTTTGCATTTTGACATCCTTCTGTTTGTACTTCATGGAAGAGCATACAGTTCTCTGGGCATAATGTAAATTAAGGACCTCAGAATACCTGATTCTGGGTGATGTAATTGGATATATATAATCAGACTTGAAAAATAAAATAGAATGCACTCTAGAGATTGTGGTTGACTTTGTTTCTTCTCTAGATCTGCAGATGGTGAATATTTCCTTGCGTGTTCTATCAAGACCCAATGCTGCAGAATTGCCCAGCTTATATCAGCGACTTGGACTAGACTATGAAGAACGGGTTCTTCCTTCCATTGTGAATGAAGTACTCAAAAGTGTGGTAGCAAAGTTTAATGCGTCACAGCTCATTACCCAACGAGCTCAGGTTTGTCCTTTTCTGATACCAGACCTGTCTTCCTGCACTTAATCCTACTTTTCACCTACTTTGCAGATGATTTATGTATTAAACAATTATTTAGGGAACAAATGAGATCTTTTGCAAGTTTCCTTTAGACAAGAAGTTTAGTGAGATTTATTCTAACTTGGTAGCAGATGTGCACAGACGAATAGTGCAATGTGACTGCAAAAATAGCAAATGTAGTTTTAAAATATTTTTATTCTGCTTTGTTCAGATCCTGCATTAATTATTAAGCCCAGTTCTTTTTTCCACAAGTTTTCATTTTATTCAAAACAAGGTTAAAATACAAAATACAGAACTAAAATAAATAAAACCAGAAGGACAAAAAAAACCACAAAACACAAAAGAATCAAAGTATTAAAAAGGGGCCTCAAAAAGACATTGTACACACATTAGCCCCTCTAGTTGAATACTGATTAATATATTACTATAACATTTCCTACCCCTTGCAAAACAAAGCCCTCAAAAAGTTTAAACTACTAAATCTATTTGCAACTTGTTGACCTGTTTTCATGAAGTTATATTAATGACCAAGTAGTTAACAGAAAAAAACGATATTAGTAAAATAATAAAAGTTTCAAAGCTCTCTGTTAACAGGCTATTATTGCAATCGACTTGTAAAGAACTTATCATGGCATCTATCCCAATTCATCCCAAAAGTTATAAAGAAATCCTCCTGGAACAAATATCCTATGTTTGTTTCTTAATATCCTCTCTAGTCAATTGTTGTTTAATTAAAAATAGTAAATTCAGTCTCCAAAATAGGTCTTATCTTTTAATCCAAGTGCAAGAAGAAGTAATTGCCAATGAACTGTAATAAATCCATCCAGTCTTCCTCAGACTTTGTAGGAATCTCTCCTTTGAAGTCAAAGCCAAGTTGAAAGAATTTGCAGAGTTAAACTTCAAAGCAGCAGATAAAATCCACTTTGCTGGTTCTCTAGCTATGGAATTATCTCTTTGATCTGGAACTGGATCAAAGTCCTTTTGTGTATTTTCAGATAAAGCTTTAGATCAGTGTTTCTCAACCTTGGCAACTTGAAGATGTCCGGACTTCAACTCCCAGAATTTTGGGAGTTGAAGTCCAGACATCTTCAAATTGCCAAGGTTGAGAAACACTGCTTTAGATATTAATATTCTTTTAACAATTATAAAAATTTGTCATGTTTTCGAGAGGAATCCAGCTAGGAGCTTCACATCTCCCCATCCTGTTTTCTTAGGTTTTAGAAATTGTTCAGCCATCTTAATCTTTGAAACTTAGCCAAGGAACAAGTATGTTTGCCTTTATATTTCAATCCAAGATTATAAGAAAAATTCAGTGGAAATAAAACTCCAGGTGCTTTGCAAATTCACAAAATACAGAAACCAGTGGTGAGAGTCTGAGAACTCTTCAACCCCCAGCTAAACGTGGTGTTTTCCATATGGAAGGGGCAGAAGTTATCCAAGAACAACATATATCTAAAGAAAAGAGAGAGAAAAAGCAATTAAGAGTTCATCAAGGGGTTGAAATAAATCAACACCCAACCGTTAATCAACGTTTAAAAGAATAAATAAAATAAAACAAGTCAAAAAGTAAAAGTTAATGTTCCAGTGTGGTTACAAAACGAAGCTGCTTGAAAGGAAGATGGATACACCCAATGACTTAGGGGGAATTAAAATCTTCAAGATCCTCCTTGCCCATTGAGTCAACTATCATTCAAAAGTTTTCTTGGCTCACTTCTAAGTGCTCCTGTTCAAAATCAGGGAGCAGTACTGCCAAAGAATAACTTTAGCAGTGAAATTAGCACATCATCGGTAAGAGAAAAAAGGAACTTACTATGCAGCAGTCATCTTGAAAAGCCAGCATTAAGCCAAGTTATTTAAGAATTATGGCCATCGATTTAGAAAAACTTAAGGTAAGAATTTACAAAACAAATAAGGTCAGAAAAAGGCAATGAGGACCAGTGGGTAATTAGAAACAAGGTATTATAAAAAGACTGAAATGATATCTAACATTTAGTCTTTAAAAGAGAAAAGTGAAGGGGATATGATAGCACCTTTCTGATATCTGAAAAGCTGACATTGAGAAAAAAACACTTTAAAGGACAGTTCTGGTTTATGGCTTTTTAAGTTTATTTATTAGATTTAAATGTTGTCCATCCCACTATCCAAAATTAGAGGAAGGTATATTTAAATATCAAATGATAAGAGCAATTTAACAGTAGAATCAAATCAGACAGGTGATGGAATCCTCTTGCTGAGATGTGTTGGAGCATGAGGGTATAGCTTCTACCAAAGGGATAGTACAAGGATTTAAATGGCTACTTCAGCAACATGATTCTATGACTTTTATGATTTTGTGACTTTTTCTGGGCAAAGGGAAATTCCTTGAGCAAGAACTATAGGTTTATTTTTTCAGGTATCTTTGCTTATTCGACGGGACCTGACAGAGCGAGCAAAGGATTTTAGCCTTATATTGGATGATGTAGCTATCACAGAATTGAGTTTTAGCCGAGAATACACAGCAGCAGTTGAAGCCAAGCAAGTGGGTGAGTTGGTGCTTAAGTTAAAGGAAACTCTAACAGCTGGAGAAACCAGAAAAAAGAAGACTGGGTTTGAAAATAAGGTCATGTTAGCAAAGGGCTGCAGGGAAAAACATTCCTGAAAAATTCTTTCAACACACGAGAGGCAGGTGGGCAGCTGCTCAAAATATTGGTAAGTTCTGTACTAACCAATTCTCCTGTTACGATCCAGAATAGGATGTATGCAGTCCACCTTGAGTTTCTGAGTGCACAGATGCACACAGATGTAACAGGAGAGAACAGAAATGCACAAAAGTATATTTATGTAGCATACTACTTTGTTATATAGGAACAGACACCACCTATGGGTTACTGCTGGTAAGAAGATTGACCAGAACACTAGAAGGCACACTCAACATCATTTTTAATTGCCTGTTTTTCTGAAGGAGGGCTGTTTATTCCATGATTCACGTACATCTTATTGAAGCTTCGGATGAGAATCCTTTCAGACAGGTTTTGCTGCAAGCCTGGGTGGTCATTTGAACCATTTGCTTTTACAGTTGCCACAGACTGTAGCACAAGCCACCTATATTATGTCAACTCCTGTCTTTGGTCCTTTTGTCTTTTGCTTTCTGTGGCAGACATACTTTCCCCCTCTGTCCTCAATTCCTGCTCTTCCTGTCTGCTGAATTGGATTCCAGATTATCCACAGAAGACCATCTGTGGTTTAATCTCAGATCACTCAGCGGTTGGGGTTTTTCCATTTTGTTTGATAAGAAATCAATTTAACTTGAAGATGAGCTAGAGTGAAATATTGAGACCATTACATTAATTGAATTTACTTCCCACATAATTTTATAAGAGACAGGGTGTAAGTGTAAATCAGTTAATTTTAAAGTTGAATATTCTAAAAGTATTTTTTAAAGTGAGATCAGTTTAATGCGAGTCATACTGTAATTTGATGAAAGCAATTGGAAGAATTGAATAACTATTTAAATGGTTTGGTTCTTGTTTTAAATTGAGATTCTATAAATGGTCAATCTCACTATCTTTTATTATGCTTGATTGCACAGCAAGATGTTTAGACTGAATTTGGTATTTTTATTCACCTATCTGTGTTTTCTTTTTTGTAGTATTATTAGTTCAGTATTATTTTCATATAAATATTTGGGGGTTGATGAAAATCTAAAACTTTATGAAGCCGTTGATGAATTGAAGAGTTTGGGGAGACCTGTTTCAAATAAAGAATAAATATTTATGTATTTATTGTAATACGTAATCCATTGTAATACTAGCTGGGTGACATTGTGGCTGTCGCTGACCGTCAGTCTAATTTACCTCACAGGATTGTGAGGAAAATAGGAATATTAGATAAATTCACTGGCGGGAGTTGTTTATAAAAATAATAAAATAAATAATAAAGGCAGAATATAAAATTAAAGACTATCTAAAAAGCTAGAGATTTACATTTGGCTTTCCAAGCTGAAAAGTCCAGTAATTTATTTGTGACTGAATCTATAATAAATACCATAAGTAATTAGCAACATCTTTTATTATGCTTGATTGCACAGCAAGATGTTTAGACTGAATTTGGTATTTTTATTCACCTATCTGTGTTTTCTTTTTTGTAGTATTATTAGTTCAGTATTATTTTCATATAAATATTTGGGGGTTGATGAAAATCTAAAACTTTATGAAGCCGTTGATGAATTGAAGAGTTTGGGGAGACCTGTTTCAAATAAAGAATAAATATTTATGTATTTATTGTAATACGTAATCCATTGTAATACTAGCTGGGTGACATTGTGGCTGTCGCTGACCGTCAGTCTAATTTACCTCACAGGATTGTGAGGAAAATAGGAATATTAGATAAATTCACTGGCGGGAGTTGTTTATAAAAATAATAAAGGCAGAATATAAAATTAAAGACTATCTAAAAAGCTAGAGATTTACATTTGGCTTTCCAAGCTGAAAAGTCCAGTAATTTATTTGTGACTGAATCTATAATAAATACCATAAGTAATTAGCAACATCTGGCATTTCCACATGTGTATTACATGACTTTGGTTCTTGCCAAGATGCTAATTTTTCTCTGTATTCTAGCCCAACAGGAGGCTCAGAGAGCACAATTCCTTGTGGAAAAAGCAAAGCAAGAACAAAGGCAGAAGATTGTTCAGGCTGAAGGTGAAGCCACAGCTGCTAAAATGATATCCTTGCTTTGATGTGAGAGGGAAAGATTGCTATAGGTTTCAGGCACTTTGGATGCAGCAGTAGAATGCAAGAGCACGCTAATCTTCACATAGCGTGGTTTCAGGTAAAGTGATGGAGCTTAAACATAGCTGAGGGGGTGGCAAAAGAGGGGCCTGAGTTCAAAACTTTTAAGAAATGTAACCTTAACTGATTACTCAAATTGGAGAAGCCCTCAGCAAGAACCCAGGTTACATCAAGCTGCGCAAGATCCGTGCTGCCCAGAATATCTCCAAAACGGTGAGTATTAGACTAGTGGATTCGCTTTTATGTATGTATGTATGTATACACACACCAGTGGTGTGTTGCAGGTGGTACCAGAGCCTGCCCGGTGCACCAGGTACTGTTCCGGTACAGTGCTCCAGAGGGCCCACCCGCCCACCCGAGCTCCTTACCTGTTCTTTAAAGCCTTCGGTGCTTACGTGCACGCTCAAGCCGCATACAACACCTGCGTGACGCTCCGCCAAGCAGCTGGAGCGTCGCGGAGGCTTGCAGAGGCCTCGCTGGTAGGTACGATGCATGCGCGCGCCATGCACATCCATGTAGGCAACACTGGGCCCGTTCTAACTGTACCAGTTGGAATGGGATCCGGAATCCACCACTGACACACACACACACACACGTCCACGCTCAGCTGCTGCTTTTGCATTGTACCAGGCCAAGTGATGAATCCAAGGCGAATATGATATGCTTCTCCTGATGTTCATTTTTGCCATCAGAGCCTGCTGATCTCCCCATCTTAGCAAGAACCAAGAAGACTTTGACTCTTGTTGTGAGAGCAGGCTGACATCATTTCAGTGGGCTATATCCAGTCGTGGTCACTTGCAGAACATGTGTCACACACTAGGAAAAGCCTCACAGCAGGAACAAAAACAGATGGAGAAGCAGAATGAATTTGGGCATTTGGAGTACTGATGGACCTGGATCTATCTGAAATTTGTGACAGGAAACAAATTAAAATTCCACGCCCATTGTCTGTTCTGGGATCTGATCAAACAGAGCCCATACTGAGGACATCAAAAGAATTAATTTCAAAAGGGAAGAGATAATTTTGTCGTAGCATGCTTCTATGGAGATCTTGCTTTTTTTCTTGTGCATGGTGACTCATAGTTTAGTTGCTATTACATCAGTCTTTCCCAATCCACTCCATTCTGGATACACTACACTTCAGTATGTTCCTGCACCATGCTTGAAGGGGATCATGGGAATTAAAACTGCAAATCCCTGGGGGGGGATGAAATTAGGGTAGGATCCTCTAAATATTGAAAGAAACTTCTGTGCTTAGGTATGTTTCTGCCAGCCCCCCTCCCCCACCAATGTATTTCAGGATCTTTGCTAACTGCCTTTTTTATCCACTGAACTTTTACAGATTGCATCGTCTCAAAACCGTGTGTATCTTACAGCTGACAATTTAGTGCTTAATCTACAGGATGAAGGTTTTACAAGGTGAGTGGCTTGTGAATATCCAAGTAGCTGATCTACAGACTCTTCCCCAGTGATGAGTTGTAGTTTAAGATTATTTAGAAAAAGTTAAGAAGACTGCAGTTCCTCTGGAAAAGTGGTGGGATGGGGACTAGGAAGCTGTTTATTTTATGGTGCTTGTTTGAAGAAGAGCAAAGAGCAAATAATATATCTTGCTCTCTGCATGTAGCATAAGGGAGATTCAGTTCCCTAAACATGTCATAACACGGAGGTGCAGCAGGCATTGTAAATTTTTCTAATCCTTTTTTTCCCTCTGTCCTCTCTCTTCTGGTGCTACTATGTGTTGATCCGGATCCAGAGGAAGGTAAGACACAACATTATTTCATACATTCTTTAATTTGAGAAAATGACTTGAAGTTATTTCTGATTCATTTGGTAACGCTACGTGTTATATTTATAAAAGCTGTAGGCGGTAGATATTGCAGCATCTGCTGTTTGGAATACACAGTCCCACTCTTGTGAGAGTGAAAAAGAAGTTCTTGTTCTGAGAAGGCATCAACTGAAATGGTGCTTTTTTCCTCTGATGTCTTTATGTGTTTCCATACACAACTAATTAAACCTTAATTAGTTAAGTCTTGATGAATTATCTTCCTAGATTTTGAGAGATGTAAAACAGAACTATGGCAAATATGGAGTCATTTAGAGTACTGGGAATTATAGTGGTGAGGAGAGAAGTCCACAGAAAGTATGACATGGGATTGGCTTCTCTTGATCAGTATGTCTGTATAGCTGTTTGATGAGATTTTACAGTTTAAAAAAAGAATCTACATAAGAATAAGTTTGGGCTCTTTGTAGATTGTGGAACCTTGTTAGGTTAAACTCCCTGGTGCATGAACAGTCTCCCACAGTTGCTCAATTCTAGCTTTTATAGGCAACCACAGGGCCTGTGAATTTAATAAGAGTTGTCTAGATGGGTTTTGCTTAGTTTTTTCCCACCCAGGCAGGCTATTTTTCTGATCCCAACTTTTGATTCTCCCTTGAGAAAGTCACTTTATGAAAAAATGTTAAGGTCCACATGCTTTTTTATTTCTACGGAGAAATCTTGAACCAACAAATACTGGAGTCAAGAGGAGATGAAGCCTCCACTCTTCCTTTTTCTTCTGCTGAAAATAGAAAGTGCTTTTCAGCTGAAACTGGATGGAAAGTTGCTCTGTGTCCAGCTTGACCAAGCACTCCATCCAGGGTACAGAAATGTCATTGTCATCTCCAAAGTACAATACATTTGTGAATTCAAAGCTTTCTTTTCTCCAGCCTAATATTATTACAAAGTTATTGTACTTGCTTTCAAACTGTAGAAAGTGAAATGCCAAAATGAACAAACTAGATATAGCTTCCCAGAACATCTATGACAGCAACCTTTAGCTGGTGATCCAGTTCCGTTAATAGTTTCTTGGCATCTAGGTGTTCATAAAAGTACAGAAGAAGGACCCATAGTTTGGCATCTTCATATGAATTGAGCAGATCTCAACATTTATCTAAAAAAAGATATGTAGTTTAGAATGTAGTTTGAAATGTTATGTGCCCGTACTATATTTAAGAAGAATCTTTTATATAAAACATGTATTCATTAATATAGTAAGCTGCTACCTTTATGTTTCATTTGGGGTTTTCTTTCTTTTTAATAGCGCTTGATGATTTATAAACCACCCAGATTTGTTAAAAGTCAAGTTGCATATAACATTGCTAATGATGATGCAATGATTATGACATTAGGACAAAATGTTGAAAAAATTGGAAGGAATATGTTCAAGAACAGCTTGTTATAGTCTTCCATAAATGAAATTTAAAAAAAGAAAAGGAAGGTTTTCTAGTGGTTCCATTCTTAGCATTTTTCATTTAAATGACTATGAGTCAGTCAGGCAAGGTTAGGTTAGAAAAGGATTCTGAGTAAATTTCTCAGACATTGGACATCATTGTCTTTCTTCCCTTAATGAAACCAGTTACCCAAAGTTATGAGTTAATTTACCTTTACTCCCATCATGGAGCAGGCTGAAGAAAAATAGAAAAAATACAGAATTTCTATATCTAAACAACAATTACAAAATGTTATAGAAATTAAACAATAGCGTAGGACAAATATGCTTTTCTGTCTCAAAGAATTAATCCACCAAATTACATATATATGTTTAAATCCTTAATTACTCTTGTTCTGTGTTAATCATAAAAATTAAGGCTTGATTTCATGCTTGGTCTCCAAGCCCATATTGTGGTACATTTCTCACAGTTCTTTGTTATGTCTTTGTTTCTCTTCCAGCGACAGTCTTCTCATCAAACAAAAGTAATGAACAAGTAATTCAAGTAATGAAACATTGATTGCCTCCTTGAACCATGCAGATGACTGACAGAATGAGAATTCTGGGCTTTTGGATACTGTACCTTTGAGGCCCATAAATATTCTCTTGGGATTTCTTTTTAGTTGTCATCCTCACCCTTGTCAACTTCCCAACTCATCCTTCCCTGAAGGACCTTTTCTAGCTAATATGGCCCCATTTTTCTGAGAATATCAACAATAGGAATTGGCATTATTGAATGGCGTTCCCTTAGATACTTAATCCCATCCTGATGGATCAGATGTTTAGATGGGAGAAACAGGGTTGCGTTTTGCAATTTTCTCTTATCCAGGCTGATTTTTTTAAGTAGATCAAATTGTTGCTGTTAAGTTTCTGATGGGTCTGTGTCATGCCTTATATATAAAAAATCCCTGGCTCTTCCATTTTTCATTTCTGACTTACTTTTCCATTCCTTGTTCCCTATTGAACATCTCATCTCAGGAATAGATGGGTCACAGGACTTTTGCAAGTGCTGTGATACTTCATCTATGTAACTTCGGTTGCCTTGTGATTCACATCTTTATCAAATAAAATCAGGTCCAAAATTCATTCTGATACTGCTATGTTTGTTTTCTTTTTTAAGGGATGGATTTCTTTCACCAGACAGTACTTACACAAAAGGAGAAAAATTATCCATTTGAATACTTTTAAAGATCAGTTCACAGTAACATCTACTTGTGTTAAAGCATGTGTGTAGTTGTGAGAAAATGGAGAGCAGGTTCCAGTGTGCTGCTGTAGTTCTCAGTAGAGACGGGGGTTTTCCCCATCTTCTTTCAGAGTAGTTGAATTTTCCGCTTTCCATATCAGCTTTTGACCTATTTGGAGGTGCTTTGCCATTGCCTTTTTCCTAGGGTGGAGAGAAAGACTAGCCCATAGCCACACAGTTAGCTTGGGGGGGGGGGGGGCACTAAAGACGAGTTCTCAATTTCAAACCTGCCTTTAACCACCAACTGGTTCTTGAATGATGCTTGACCAAACTGCATAACCATACCACCCACTGACATAAAGCCGATCAATCATGCTTCACAAGCTACCACAGACTTGATTAAAAATCTGCTATATGCAATAACAAAGTATTGGCCAGAAGGGGGTTGAATGTCTGGTTAACTTTTCTTTTGCTATTATCTTGAGGAGAATTCTTCAGATTAAGAGAAAATCTTATTTGCTGGTAGATAGTTTCAGAGTTTTTATTTTAAAATAAGTACATTATTTTCTCTAAATGAAAACACTACATAAATAGCTACCAGTGTCTGTAAAAAGGAATAATCTAATGTGGTAATTTGGCCTGTTGGGCACATTTAGGATTTTTAAAGCATTTGAAGGATACTCTCACAAAATGGCAGCTATAAGAAGATGCCCTAACACAAAATGGCTGGTATATTAAACATTAAAAGTCAGAACAACTATTCTATCAGAAGGCAACTTGAATTGCATTCTGTTTTCCCCAGGAAGTTCTAGGTTACCTTCTGTCCCTCCCCATAAAGGTGGACATATTTTCCATATCCATATCTGCAAGGTTTTATGCAAGGCCTAGAGAATTTCTTATAAATAAAAATGCTGGAGGATGCTTTGCCAGATCCCAAACCTGCCTGGATTGTCAGTGCAGTGTCAACAGAATCTAAGTTGAAGGAGCTAGAAGATAAATGAGAAATATTTCCACCTCGCTTACACCTGTTGGCGTCGGGTGGATTTCAACTGGTACAGCTGTACTGGATGGTGCGATTTAGTGTGCCTTCCTGTACCCAATGGTCCGGAGGCTCCATACTGGAACGCTCCCTCCCCTCATTCGCTCTTTTGCCCCGCCCATCCTCACCATGCTGCTGAAAAGTTCTCAGAAGAACTAAAAGAAGAAAGAACTGGTGAGTGGCTGGGGGGGAGAGGATGTTGGGCAAGAGGGAAGAGGCAGAGGGGCTGCTAGAAGAGTGTGCGTGTGCACAGGCTGTGGGTTTTAAAAATGCCTTGTGTCTACACAGGCTGTGAGTTTTTAAAATGTCTGCGTGAATCCAGGAAGAGGGAAGAGGCAGAAGGGATGGAAGTGTGTGCATGTGCACAGGTTGTGAGTCTTAAAATGTCTGACTGAATCCAGGAAGAGGCACGGGATGGAAGTGTGTGTGCTGTGCACAGGCTGTGGGTTTTAAAAATGCATTGTGTGTACACAGGCTGTGAGTTTTTAAAATGTCTGAGTGAATCCAGGAAGAGGGAAGAGGCAGAGGGGATGGAAGTGTGTGCGTGTGCACAGGTTGTGAGTCTTAAAAACGTCTGAGTGAATCCAGGAAGAGGCACGGGATGGAAGTGTGTGTGCTGTGCACAGGCTGTGGGTTTTAAAAATGCATTGTGTGTACACAGGCTGTGAGTTTTTAAAATGTCTGAGTGAATCCAGGAAGAGGGAAGAGGCAGAGGGGATGGAAGTGTGTGCGTGTGCACAGGTTGTGAGTCTTAAAATGTCTGACTGAATCCAGGAAGAGGCACGGGATGGAAGTGTGTGTGCTGTGCACAGGCTGTGGGTTTTAAAAATGCATTGTGTGTACACAGGCTGTGAGTTTTTAAAATGTCTGAGTGAATCCAGGAAGAGGGAAGAGGCAGAGGGGATGGAAGTGTGTGCGTGTGCACAGGTTGTGAGTCTTAAAAACGTCTGAGTGAATCCAGGAAGAGGGAAGAGGCACAGGGGATGGAAGAGTGTGCGTGTGCACAGGTTGTGAATCTTAAAACGTCTGAGTGAATCCAGGAAGAGGCACAGGGGATGGAAGTGTGTGTGCTGTGCACAGGCTGTGGGTTTTAAAAATGCCTTGTGTGTACACAGGCTGTGAGTTTTTAAAATGTCTGATTGAATCCAGGAAGAGGGAAGAGGCAGAGGGGATGGAAGAGTGTGCGTGTGCACAGGCTGTGAGTTTTTAAAATGTCTGAGTGAATCCAGGAAGAGGGAAGAGGCAGAGGGGATGGAAGTGTGTGCGTGTGCACAGGTTGTGAGTCTTAAAAACATCTGAGTGAATCCAGGAAGAGGGAAGAGGGACGGGATGGAAGTGTGTGTGCTGTGCACAGGCTGTGGGTTTTAAAAATGCCTTGTGTGTGCACAGGCTGTGAGTTTTTAAAATGAATGAATCCAGGAAGAGGGAAGAGGCAGAGGGGCTGGAAGTGTGTGTGCTGTGCACAGGCTGTGAGTTTTTTAAAAACTTCGAGTGAATCTGGGAAGAGGCAGAGGGGCTGGAGGTGTGTGTGTAAGGTGGTCAGTAATGTTGAAAACTGGCAAGAACAGCCATATTTCCTCTGTAAGTAGCTAAGTCAGGCAGCATACAAATGTAATAAATACACTCTACTCCCAGCAGTTTCCTTTCTCATCTTACAAATGATGTTAACCATTCCTATTTAAAGCCTGACTTTTGCCAGGATAGGCAACTGCTCGTCCCAGACTAGCTGAACTTGAGAAAGTTGGGTAGAATTGGATCTTGCTCAGATTTAAGTAGACGACTTCAGAAAGCTACAATACAAGATTAGAGAGAGGAGTCATTATCTCCTTAGAAGCCAGTGTGAGTCCATTTTCCTGTTGCTGCTATGAGAACTACATATAGTGATAGCTCTATGCCACACTGGTGAGCGCATTTGGAATAGTGTATCCAGTTCAGTCACACACACACCCCATAAAAAAGAGATAGTGAGGTCCTAGCAAGTTGAGAAGAGCAATAAGGATGTTAGGTGGTCTAGACTCTCAAATCCTATGAAGAACTTGTAAAGGAACTATGTATGCTTAGCTTAAAGAAGACTAAGGGAAGACGTGATAGTTAGATGGGCTGCCACAGGAAAGAGTGCCGATTTATTCTCCATAGCACCAGAGGATAAGGAAAGCAGTGGATGCTTGTCAGAGAGAAATCCAACCAGGAAATATGGAGGAATATCCTGACAGAACTATTTAGCAATGGAATAGTTTGCTTCCTTGAGTTGTGGCTGCTCCTTCACTAGAGATTTTCAAGAAATGTGTCCAAAAAAAGAATGAGGATTTCTGCCTTGGCCAGGGGCTGAACTAGAAGACCTCCAAGATTCTTTTCAACCCTCTTATTCTAGTCCAAGAAGTCACTGAGAGGTGAGCGTACCATTTTAAAAAAAGGGCGGGGGGGAAAGACCTTCAGAATAAAATAGATCTTAGACTGTACCAAAAAAGTCAGCAAAGCAGTGGCAATTTTCAGAAATTACCTGTTCCGACCAGATAATAACATCAATCATACACTTTCACTGCAGGGGAAATTGGATTGATTATGGTAGATAAAATGAAAAGGCTCTCTTTCTACTGGGTAATGCTTAGCCAACCCAATCTTCAGCACTAGTGGCTGTAGTTGAACACGTGAACATGCCTTGACACTTTCTCAAGCAGCTGTTTCAAATAATGTGATGGCATACCACAAGAGGGCAGTGTGGTGATAGAAAAAACTCCCAAGGAATAGAGAATTACGGTATCTTGGTGGTGGGGGGGGGGGGGGAGGGGGTTGTTTCTGTAGTTGAGGAACTGTAATACAAAAGTGGATAGGGAATCAGTGGGAAATTCACCAAATCAGTGGCCCTGCAGAGAAAATCAATGCTTTACATTTTTATTTTCAATATTTATAATCTACCCCAATTCTAACAGAATCTGGGTGGGTAACAATATACAGGTAGTTGTTAACTTACAACCATAACTGAGCCCCAAATTTCTGTTGCTAAGCAACACAGTTGTTAAGTGAGTTTTGCTTCATTTTCTGGCTTTTCTGGGCAACAGTTGTTAAATGAATCATTGCAAGTTGTTGAATTAGTAACACGGTTTAGTGAATCTGACTTCACTTTGTTGACTTTGCTTCTCCAAAACTATTGCAAAAAGTGATCACATGATCCCGGGACATTGCCATTGTCATAAATACATATTAGTTGCCAGGTGACCGGATTTTGATCAGGTGACTGTGGGGATGCTGCAATGGTCATAAGGATGAAAAACAGTCATAAGTCAGTTTTTCAGCACCATTGTAAGTTTGAACAGTCACTAAATGAATGGTTATAAATCGAGGAACTACCTGAAGCCTGAATATTGTTGCAAAGCACTTTTCTGATCCCTACATTCCCCTAGCTCAGAGGTCTTCAAACTTGGCAATTTGAAGACTTGTGGACTTCAACTCTCAGAATTCCAGCTCAGCTGGCTGGAGAATTCTGGGAGTTGAAGTCCACAAGTCTTCAAGTTGCCAAGTTTGAAGACCCCTGCCCTAGCCTATTTTAATCCAATTATCTCTTGATTTTTCCTCGCCCTTCAAACTCATGCAGAAAACTAAATGGTTTCAGAATAAATTTAAAATGCCGTGATATTTTTACACATTACCTGGTATGTCTTTTAAACATTAAACATTACAATGTTTAATATTACACATTACCTGGTATGTCTCAGGATTGCCTGAAATATAGCCTATATCCATGTAACAATTCCACCTGGTGGGAATGTATGGTGATTTCAGTATTCACTAGCTTTATACGTACAGTTGCAAGAAAAAGTATGTGAACCCCTTGGGATTAGGTGGAGTTTTGCATGAATTGGTCATAAAATGTGGTCTGAACTTCATCTAAGTCACAACAATAGAAAAACACAGCCTGCTGAAAATAATACTACACAAACATTAGATGTTGCCATGGTTTAATTGCATATAACATGTAAACATTCACAGTGCAGGGAGGAAAAAGTATGTGAACCATTGGACTTAATAACTGGTTGACCCTCCTTTGGCAGTAATAACCTCAACCAAATGTTTCCTGTAGTTGCAGATCAGACCTCCACAACGATCTGGAGTAATTTTGGACCAGCCCTCTTCACAAAACTGTTTCAGTGTAGCAATATTCTTGGGATGTCTGATGTGAATTGCTCTCTTTAACTTTAACTTTTAATAAATTTAAAAGGTCATGCCACAGCATTTCAATCGGGTTGAGGTCAGGACTCTGACTGGGCCACTCCAGAGGGCGTATTCTGTGCTGTTGAAGCCATTTTTGTGTTGACTTACTTGTATGCTTTGGGTCACTGTCCTGTTGCATCACCCATCCTCTGCGGAGCTTCAGTTGGTGGACAAATGGTCGTACCTTTTCCTGCAAAATGTCTTGATAAACTCTGGAATTCATTTTCCCATCAATGACAACAATCTGTCCAGGCCCTGAGGCAGCAAAGCAGCCCCAAACCATGATGCTCCCTCCGCCATGTTTTATAGTGGGGATGAGGTTTTGATGTTGGTGTGCTGTGCCTTTTTTTCTCCACACATAGTGTTGTGTGTTTTTCCCAAACAACTCAATTTTGGTTTCATCTGTCCACAGTATATTTTGCCAATAGTGCTGTGGAACATCCAGGTGCTCTTTTGCAAACTTCAAACGTGCTGCAATATTTTTTTTGGACAACAATGGCTTCCTCCGTGGTGTCCTCCCATGTACTCCATTCTTGTTTAATGTTTTCCTTATTGTAGATGTGTCAACAAAAATGTTAGCATGTGCCAGAGATTTCTGTAGGTCTTTAGCTGACACTCTAGGATTCTTCTTTACCTCATGAAGCATTCTGCGCTGTGCTCTTGCAGTCATTTTTACAGGACGACCACACCTAGGGAGAGTAGCAACAGTGCTAAACTTTCTCCATTTGTAGACAGTCTGTCTTACTGTGGACACATGAACATCAAGGCTTTTGGAGATACTTTTGTAACCCTTTCCAGCTTCATGCAAGTCAACAATTCTTGATCGTAGATCTTCTGAGAGCTCTTTTCTGCGAGGCATGGTTCACATTAGACAGTGCTTCTTAAAACCAGTAAACCCACAACAGATGTGTTATTTAAATGGCAGAACAATTGTCAGCAACACATCCAATATCATCACACTTATTGGAGTCAAGGTTGGCTCACTCCTGGCTCTAATTAGCTCTTGGAGATGTCATTAGGCTAGGGGCTCACATACTTTTTCCTCCCTGCACTGTGAATGTTTACATGTTATATACAATTAAACCATGGCAACATCTAATGTTTGTTTACTTTTATTTTCAGCAGACTGTGTTTTTCTATTGTTGTGACTTAGATGAACTTCACACCACATTTTATGACCAAGTCATGCAAAACTCCACCTAATCCCAAGGGGTTCACATACTTTTTCTTGCAACTGTATCTGGAGGGGGGCGGGAGGAGGAACAACCTTAAAAATCCAGCTAGTGGTAGAAAGTGGAAGGCACAAATGTTTGTATTTAGCCAATGACAGATTTGTTACTTGTCTATGAGCTCATATGGATCCCTCCCTAACTCACATACTTATCCAAGAGCCATCATGGAATCAGTTTAAGATACTAGTTAGTATTTATTTAGAAAATGTGCATAGCCATCTACTTGCTCACAGTGAGGCAGTTTACAAACAATAAAAATACAATATAGAAAAAAATAAAAAATAAAAACAATAACCACCCATTCATCCACTCTCAAATAAACCAGTTGATGGGCTCCATCCCACTCTGGGTTCCCCAGGCCCACTGGCAAAACCAAATCTTCAGAGTGTGGGAAGTTATCATCCAGCCCTCTCCCAGAAAAATGAAATATCCTAGGAAATATTGAAAAGGCAGAATATTTCTCTGGATATAAAAAGAAAGAAACATGTTTTAAAAGACAAAATAGTTGCCTGTAGCTTCCTGCCCATCCCCACTGTTAATCGGCCTTTGAGAGGGCCAAGCTAGTCCACTTTTACATAATAAAGACTTCTCCACTGCAGCTGCAGGGGGAATGGATATTCGAACTTTACTCAACTGACCACATGGCATCTGAGAACTCATCCATACCTGGATTCAAAACACAGCCTAGAGAGTAGCCCCTGCATGGCCCCATGGGAGTCTGACAACCAATCAGAATACATTTCTTACACAGGAACAGGAAACGGAGAGGTGGACTAAACAGGTTATAAAAAGCCTAGCAAGCCCCTCCCTCAGCCCTTCTCTCCTTCTCCACCAACATTGAAGCATGTGATCACCTTTTCTGTTCAGGGCTCAAGCCATGTGGCCCTGTCCAACAATAAACCATCTTTCCAAGCAGCCTCCATGTCTCCAGTGTCTTTTTCCCTACTTGGAGCCGAACCCAGAAGGACATTTCTTTTATCAAGAGCCTTACAAAAGAGTGTCAAAATGGGGGGGGGGGAGGTTAATTTCTGAAGGGACGATATTTAAAAAGAGGGATCCACCATGGAGTATGTCCTTCTTTTGGGTCCTACCTCCTTAGGGGACACAACCCGCAACATTCCTTGCCTCCCTGCTCTAGTGGGCTGGGTGGATATGACTGGCAAGAGACAGTCCCTCTGATAACCTGGTCCCAAGCCAGGAAGGACTTTAAAGGTGAGAAGCAAACTGGCAAGCAATGCAGCTCCCGCAGGAGAGGGAATACATGTGCACATTGAGGTCTGCACAAAACCATGTAGGCTGCTGCATATTGAACCAACTGGAGCCTCCAGATGCTTTCCAAGGATAGTCCCATGTAGCAGAACGAGTTGCAATAGTCAAGACAGGAGGTGACTAGGAAATGAATGACCATGAGTAGGGAATTTTTGATCCAGGAAAGGGCGTAACTAGCATAATTATACAGTTGAGCAAAGGGCCTCCTGGCCCTGACTGCATTAAAATCTATGCTATATTAAAATATATTAATATATTAGATATATTGAGCAAGTGAGAGGAGGCACATACCAAACAAATATCTGGTTTATTTACAGAGTAAAGCAACCCAATCTATTATTTACAGAGTGCAATTGCCAAATGGTTGGTGAATAAACAGATAGCTTGTGGTTCCCAGTTGTAAATGGAACATGGTCAGCTTTGATCTGATGAAGTTTCAAACAAACACTAGGAAGAAACTAGATTAGAAAGCTTAAGCTATAGAAGCAATGCTTATTGAAAAGCACTGTATTCAGCTTCTGGGTCCAATAAGTGGAATGGCCCAAAGCGAAAGTACATGGTTTGCCAGATCCAGATCCATACTAAGCTTCGTACCACCTAGTAAGGGGTACATTCTAAAAAAATGGGAAGGGCTAGGCCCTCTTAGGAAAGGTCTAGGGAACACAAGCAGGTGGAATGAGATACTTTGCACAGACTCAAAAACAGTAGAAATCTAGCTCGTAGTTGTGCTGAAAGATGGGGAAGTTTAGGAGGTAATGAAGGAATCAAGGCAATAAATTGGTGGCTGAGAACCACAGCCTGCACAATCACAGTGGGTGCAAGATTCTACATGCAAATGAAATAAACATCTAAGAGGCTTACGATAATTTAAAATAATATATGTAAGGGACCAAAGGACAAGAGAGAATAAAGTGATGAAAGGAGAAATGAAATTCCATGCAATGACCAAAATGTGTTTGGACAGCCATCTACAATTCTGTAAACCTCTAGACAAAATTGTTATTAGCAAGGACAAATGATCACTGCGAATGGAGCCAATGATGGTTATTTTTTCTTCAAAGAGCCTTTAGGTTTCTTTTCTTTCCCAGAAGGCCATGGTTTATGACCCTTCTCTTCCTTTTTCCCTTTCATGTTGTCTAAATTCTCATAGAGGGTTGGTTCCTCCTTTTGCCTGTAAAAGGAGAAAAAGAGCAAAAGAAGACAAACAAGGTTCATAGAAAATGTTGAATCATTGATGGGCTTGTTATATGCATGAGCCTCATGCAACTTTTCATATTCCACTCTTTCTTTCTTTAAGGGAAAACATCGTTGCTTTTTGATTATCAGATGACCCATAAGAAAGCAACAATTAAATATTAGCTTTCAAACCAGTTTGGTTTGGAGGGAGTGTTATTGTTGCTGTTGTTTGGCAACTCACATTTACTCAGTTTGCATAAATAGACCAAATATGATTTGATTTAAATGAAAAAATAAGGAAGTTATTCACTAAGGAGAGTGGGTTGAGACGGGCTGGAAAGGAATAAATGAGAGTCTATAGATCCAGAGAATGTGGTCTCAAATTATATTTGAGCTATTCAAATTCTGAGAACACATGACAGCTTATTTAAATCCAGTTTTGTGCCCGTTCAGTAGATAGCCATACCAATTAGTCAAAATGAGGTGCTTTCTGCTATTTTAAAATGTGTTGGCTTCCTCATACACAGAGCAGGTTCCGTAGCATTTTTAAAAATAACTTTTCAATGCAGCACGTATATGGCACAAAATCATATTATTGAAATGGATTTTGAACATCAATCATTCGCTTTCACATATACACAGGATCAAATTTCAGAATTCTTTCAATTCATCAGATTGCCAAGTTGCTGTTAAAATAACATCAGCAAAGAAGACGTTTCAAAGACGACCTGTTCAATACTTCATAGTCTTAGAGATTCTGTTAACAATTAGCTGAAAGTGATTTTCCTGCAACCTCCTGCCGAGGTGGCGCAGTGGTTAGGGTGCAGTACTGCAGGCCACTTCAGCTGACTGTTATCTGCAGTTCAGCGGTTCAAATCTCACCGGCTCAGGGTTGACTCAGCCTTCCATCCTTCCGAGGTGGGTAAAATGAGGACCCGGATTGTTGGGGGCGATATGCTGACTCTATAAACCGCTTAGAGAAGGCTGAAAGCCCTATGAAGTGGTATATAAGTCTAACTGCTATTGCTATTGCTATTTCATCAATTGGCTTTAATTCTAAATTTTAGAGCAACAAGAGACACGTAATCTCTATTGTCTGTGAGAAGTATTTGTAGACTGCCATCATGACTCCCTTTCATTTCCCCCCCCCCTCTAGGCTAAATCTTTCAGTTTATCTCATAGGACATTTTCCCAAGTTTTGATTCATATAGATATTTGTTTTCAATCATAGTACCCCCAAAAAGAGAGAATGTTTTGAAGAGTGGAACACAGCAAGTTTAAGATGTTGTAACGTTTGTCAGTGATAGAGACCAGGAAAATATCCATTATTCTTAGTTTCTTCTATCCAGTTTAAATTCAACATTGACATGAAACTTGCATATAGTTCAGAGTTTGCTGCAGGAAAGAATAATGTCAATTATCTAATGTCTACCACTTTCAGAACATTGGATTATCTTCATAAATAGTATTGCTTGCTTTGAACAAATGTCTTACCTGGATGATTTTCTAGAAATCTTTGGGTGTGAGATCTTCTGGGCAAGTGGGTAGGTGATATTCCCATATTCTGATTCATTTAGTCTTCCTTTCGGAGACTGCAGCAGGGAGAAAAGGGATAAAAGTAAAGCTAGAGACGGGGGGGGGGGGGATTGGATATTCATTGTTCACTGAACACTCTCTTACTGTATGGAAGGCAAGGAGCTGAAACTGCCAATGTGAACAGAAGGAAGCAGAAGTCAAGCACAGCCAAAACAAACACGCGCTCTCCCACCATCCATTCTTCTTCCATTTTCCAGTTTGTGAAAGAACTTGAAATCTCTGCTGTAACCCAGACTGGCAAGTCTCTTGATCCACTAATTACTGCAGAGCCAGTGAAGATGACAAGGGCTCAGCCAATGAGGATAAACCAGGTTGGTTCTCTAACAAGTGTCTCTAAGATGGCTGCTAGAAGATGAATGTGCCATAGCTATTGTCCCTTTGCTAGGGAGCTAACTGTCTTGGTGGGTGCCATCCAGAGGTGGTATTCAGCCAGGTCCGATTGTTTCTGGTGAACCGGTAGCAGAAATTTTGAGTAGTTCGAAGAACAGGCAAATATCACCTCTGACTGGCCATGGCCCCACCTGCCCCGCCCCTTCCAGGAGTTTCCACATGCCCCGTTTTGGCCCCAGGTAAATGCAGGGAGGCCTGCTAGTCCCAAAATGGAATGCATTGGGTACAGTGCATCCCCCCACAGCCCATTTTTGTTCCCAGGGGGCTTCAGGGAGGCCTAGCCTGTAAGGCTGGGGCACCCAATTAATCTATTCACTGCCTCCCAGCTGATAGGCTGAGTCTTCTTTTGTTGCCCTGCAGAAGAGAATGGAGCTGGAAAGCAGGTTAGTGGAGTGGGGAGGGAATGGGGATTTTGCAGTATCCTTCCCCTGCCGTGCCCACCAAGCCACGCCCACAGAACCGGTAGTAAAAAAAATTGAATCCCACCACTGGTGCCATCTGCTTCTCTAGAGGAAAATACAATCACCACCCAAAGTAAGAGAATGGCATTTGCATGCCTCCTTCAATCCACTACCTGCAATATGTCCCGCTTCTTTTTGGTGACCTCTATAAATTGGCAAATGGCCATATAGATGAACTTGTACTGAGCTTCAGTCTGCACCATTCCTGAGCGCTGCGACCGGACCATTTGAATGGCCTTTGGAATATCTATGTCACAGTCCAGTCCTGGGAGACAATGAGAAAGAAAGGATGAATAGGAAAATAGGTTAAAACATGTAGAACTCATTTGATGTAGTGGTTAAGATACTGGCCTACAAACCAGAAGACTGGGACTTCTATAGCAATAGCAATAGCAATAGCAGTTAGACTTATATATCGCTTCATAGGGCTTTCAGCCCTCTCTAAGCAGTTTACAGAGTCAGCATATTGCCCCCACAGTCTGGGTCCTCATTTCACCCACCTCGGAAGGATGGAAGGCTGAGTCAACCTTGAGCCGGTGAGATTTGAACTGCTGAACTGCAGATATCAGTCAGCTGAAGTGGCCTGCAGTACTGCACTCTAACCACTGTGCCACCTAGGCTCTGGACTTTGAGCAGGAGATGGCCACCGCCGTGTCCAGCTCCTCCCTGGAGAAGAGCTACGAGCTGCCCGATGGGCAGGTCATCACCATCAGCAACGAGCGGTTCAGGTGCCCAGAAGCGCTCTTCCAGCCATCTTTCTTGGGCATGGAATCCTACGGCATCCATGAAACCACCTTCAACTCCATCATGAAGTGTAATGTTGATATCCGTAAGGATTTGTATGCCAACACCGTCCTCTCTGGTGGCACCACCATGTACCCTGGCATCGCCGACCGGATGCAGAAGGAAATCACGGCGCTGGCACCCAGCACAATGAAAATCAAGATCATTGCCCCACCTGAGCGTAAATACTCCATCTGGATCGGAGGATCCATTCTGGCCTCTTTCTAGCACCACCTTAGACATGAAAACCGGCCGGATGATTTGGGGCCAGTCACTCACACTCCTGCTTCACAAAGTTGTTGTGGAGAAAATAGGAGGAAGTATTAGCTATGCTCACCACCTTGAGTTACTTATAAACAGAGGTGGGTTTCTGCCAGTTCACCTCGGACCGGGTGAACCGGTACTGGTGGCAGTGGGAGGTTCCGCCCACCCGCCCATTCGCTTCTGCGCAGAAGCGTGCGCACTCACAAGTGAACCGGTAGTAAAATAAATTGAAACCCACCACTGCTTATGAAGTAATAAAGGTGGAATAAAAATCTAATAAATAAGTAAAATATTTACACAGAAGCACTAAAGTTGTTTCTTCAGATGAAGTACACGTGTGCAGAATTTCTAGGCTGTTTTTCTGCAGCATTTAAGGTAATTTGTGAACGACTAAATATGAAAGGGTGAATTTACTTAATAAAAGATTTAATTACTAATTAAGTCATAACAACAATCCAGCAACATTTAAGCAATTTTAAATCCCACTGTTATACTTGCAAAAATGACCTGTTTATGTTCATTACCAGATGTAAACAGGATTAAAGATATCTATAGTAGCCTCCTTAAAGTCTGTAGAATTTAAACCTTGATATATTAAATATTTACTTGATCAGGATTTAAGTTTCAATTGATCTCTTCACATGCAGTGCTTGGCTCTATAAATGCCTAGAAATGATGATCACCAGAAAGGTAGATGTAGCAACTTCCCTGTCATGGCTAATTAAGGGTCTTTCTCTACTTCACCCTAATGTGCTCTGCCAACCTTTTTCCCGCTATATCTCCCAGTGAGAGTGAGAGAGAGAAGAGAAAAAGAAGAGAGAGAGAAGAAAGAAGAGAGAAAAGAGAGAGGAGAGAGAAAGGAAAGAGAAGAGAGAGGAGAGAGGGGAGGGAGAAAAGAGAGAGAGCAGACAAAGAAGAGAGAGAAGAGAGAGAGAGAGAGAGAGAGAGAGAGACAGACAGACAGACAGACAGACAGACAGACTTAAGTGATCCTTGGCTACCCTGTATGGTGTTTCCTCCCCTTTTTATATAGTATCTCAAAGGTAATTAGTGGGAAGCAAGAATGGAAGCTTCAGCCAATGCAAGGTCAGATACCCAAACTGGTCTCACCTTTGGTGGAAATCATATCCACAGTCATATCAATGACAATGATGGTCCCAGTGCGACCAATCCCAGCACTGTGGAAAGAGGAAGAAATGTGGATTATGGCCATCGGAGTGCATTCAAGCACAAAATAGGCACATTTCAATTTGTTTATGTCACATTATGACTGTTCTACAAACAGAACTGGGGGTTGGCCCAAATCTATGTAAAATATTAAAATCACTAACAAGAACTGAGCCAACAATGACATTCTTGAGAATAGAATACGCAAATGGAAGTAACTCAGGAACAGACCATTTAAACAATGTCTTATATTTTCCTAGAGATCTGCACCAAAATCTAACAAATCTAGAGGGTTACCACAGCAGTGGGATTCACTTACCTTTCCAATGGTTTGCAAATGTGAGTGCTCACACGCCCCCGCTTCTGCGCATGCGCAATGCTCACACATTACGTCAGGATGGGTGGGCAGAGCCTCCCACAGCTGCTGCTACCAGTTCACCCGAACCGAAGAGAACTGGCTGAATACCACCTCTGGTTACCACAGAGAAAGTAGTGGCCCTCGTATTCACCAAGCTAATGAACCAGTGGGCACAGAAGTCACAGCCTTGGAGCCAATGGTATTAACAGGAGTGGAGAGGACAGAATAGTCATGGTGGATTATACCTAGATTTGTCACCTGACAAGACACTCCTGCAGCATTTCAAATAAAACCTCAGAAGTATTTATTTATTAATCACACTAATTAGGTTGCCCAATTTTGAAAATTCTGGGTGACAAACAACAATAAGGCAGTATATTAAAAAAATGGATCAAGGAGAGATCTGTGGTTCTCCTGGGAGAAACAGCCCACAATCAATCTTGCATCAATCCAAAGAAATCCTTCACGCACCGTAGTTCAAAGCCTGGGGCAGAGCCAGGGCTTCAGGTTCAAGAGCAGGGTAGGGGCCATTTCAATTTCTTTCTTCCAGAGGTATGAACAAGGGAAAACAATGATGTTACCCTACTATGTCCTGGCCTGAATCTTGACCAGAAAAGGTCTAAATAATTGGTTTCTTCTGGGACCTCTGAAGCTGCAGTGCAGCCATCTTCTCACCTACCTTCTTCAAGAAAGGGAGCTTGGAAACTCAAGACAAATTGCTAAAAGTTTTATCTGATTTGATGGATAATTTAGGCTAAAGTAATAGACCAGCAAAATGCTATGGACATAGTATTCCAAGATTTCAGTAAGGCATTCGACAAAGTAAACCACAACCTACTCCTTAGTAAGCTAGAAAAATATATTGAATAAACAGCATCACCACCAGATGGATTTGTAACTGGCTGACAAACTGTACTCAGCGAGTAGTTCTTAATGGTACTACATCTACACTGAGGAAAGTAAGCAGTGTGGTACCACAAGTTCTGTCTTAGGCCCAGTACTCTTTAATTTCTTCATAAATGACTCAGATGAGGGTTTAGAAGGGGAACTCATCAAATTTGCAGATGACACTAAGCTGGCAAGAATAGCCAACACCCCAGAAAACAAGCTCAGGATCCAAAAGGAACAATGGGCCCTATCTGACAAAATGAATTTTCATGTAGAAAAAAGCCAAGTTTTACATTTAGGCAGGAAAAAACAAAGGTATAACTAGAGATTAGGTGAAACCTGACTCAAAACAGTAACTGTGAGAGGGACCTTGGCGTCCTAGTGGATGATCATTTAAATATGAGCCAGCAGTGTGCGGCAACAGCCAAAACAGCTAATACAATCCTTGGTTGTATAAACAGAGGCATAGAATCAAAAACATGGGACGTATTAGTATCACTTTATAAAACCTTAGTAAGACACCTGGAATATTGCATCCAGTTTTGGTCACCATACTACCATACTACCAAAAAGATGTTGAGACTTTGGAAAACATGTAGAGAAGATCAACTAAGATGATTAAAGGCCAGAAGACTAAAACATATGAAGAACAGTTGCTGGATTTGGAGTTGGCTAGTCTAGAGAAAAGGAGGACTAGGGGTGACATGATAGCAGTATTCCAGTATTTGAGTGGCTGCCACAAAGAGGAGGGGGTCAACTTATTTTCCAACGCACGAGAGGCAGGAAAAGAAACAATGGATGGAAACTAATCAAGGAGAAAAGCAACCTGGAATTAAGGAGAAACTTCCTAATAGTGAGGACAATTAACCAGTGGAACAGCTTGCCTTCAGAAATTGTGGGTTCTTAATTGCTCGAGGTTTGTAAGAAGAGTCTGGACAGTCACTTGTCTGAAATGGTTAGGGTCTCCTACTTGAGCAAGGAACTGAACTAGAAGATTTCCAAGGTCCCTTCCAGCTCTATTCTACTCTAACATTCTAGCTTGTGGACATATGGAAACAAAAAAGACATAGCAATTCAAGAGAATTCACCTACTTTTCTGAAAGATGGGTCCTTTTCAAGAATAGATATGATATGGATTTCAAAGAATTTGGCTAATAAGGTTTCTAAAGTAGACATATTAGCAGACTTTCAGATCATAAACCTAACCTGTGTGTTTGGTTTTTAAAAGGAAATCCAATTCTTTTAGATGGAGACTAATTTACATTTGGGACAGACATTTTTCAGGAGAAAAAATAGTAGAGGACTGTAAAGAGAAATTAAAGAATTTTGTGAAAATGATTTAACAAAGATACTGATTTAAGTACCTTCACTGGAAGTAAAACTTTTATCAGAGGACATTTCTTACAACATAATAATGAATTCAAAAAGAAGAGGCAAAAGAAAACGCAAGCTCTTTTGGATGAGATAAAAAGAAAATTAAATAAATTTAGAGAAAAAAAATTCCTAACAAATCAGGCTTTTACAATTACAGTTATATATGCTAATAGCAAGAGAAATGGGAACAAAAATGAAAAACAATTTTTTTTTGAGCTCACAAAAAAATCAGGGAAATGGTTGGCATATAAATTACTAAAAGAAAAAGAGATGGAATAGCACTGAAACTACAAAAGGGAAATACTGTGCTAAAGGACAGAGTGGCCAAGCAAAAAACATTTCATCAATATTTTTCTAACTTGTATAAAGCAAATGAAATCTCTCTGGATAAAAAATATAAACAAATACTTAAAGCAGGGGAGGGGAATGATGGCCCTTTTATGACTTGCAGACTTCAAGTTCTAGAATTCCTGAGCCAAATATAAAACAAGGTAAGAGAATTGTGGGAATAAAGAGTCTTAATTAAAAAGAGACTGAAAAGTTAAGGGTTTTGAAGATGATTTGATGTTGGTTTTGGCAAATCCTTTAATGGAATTTAAAGATTAATGGGAAAACTAAAAGAATTTGGTGCATTAGCCAGTTTTAAGATCAACAAACAGAAGATGAAGATGTTAACAAAAAACATGAAGAATTTATGAAGAAAAATCAGTGACATAATTGACTTAAAATAAATATGTTAAGCATAGTATTAGTTTTAAAAGATATGTTGAGGAGGAGGATGAAGATGATGTTATCCATTATCAACTTCTATCCTCAAAACGACATTATAGGGCACTGCACACCAGAACAACTAGACACAAGGACAGTTTTTTCCTGAATGCCATCACTCTACTTAACAATTAATTCCCACAACACTGAATTCTTACCAAGAATGTATTACTATTATTTTCTTCTCTTCCTTCCTAGTATCTATCTCTCCCCACTTATGACTATAACCATGTTGCTTGTATCTTTCAATTTATATTGTTTTTATTGTTTCCTAGTATGATTTGATAGCTTATTAGTAATCTTGACTATCACTAAGTGTTGTATCTTTTTATTCTTGATGAATGTATTTTTACTTTATGTACACTGAGAGCATATGCAGCAAAGACAAATTCCTTGTGTGTCCAATCACACTTGGCCAATAAAGAATTCTATTCTATTCTATTCTATTCTATTGTAAGTCGAGTCCAACTTTTGGCAATTCTCTCGGCAGGTCTCTACCTTTGTCATTACTGGAGAGATTGTGATGTAATAAAAATGAATGTTCTACCTAGAATCGTGTTTTTTTCAGACAATATGTGTTTTGACAATTTAAATGATGCACCATTAAAACAGCGGCAAAAAGATACATCTAAAATTGTGTAGTATGGAACCACAAATTAAATATAAAATGTTTCAGGATGCAACGGAAAGAAGATGGCTGTAGTTGAATTGAAATTTCATTTTGCACTTCAGTTTGGATGAAAGAGTCAGTGAGCTAAAAAATAGAAGGCTTCTGGAGCATGAGATATGGGTGGCATAAGTATTTGTCAAAGTTGTAGATTTTAAAAATCATTTGTTAAATATGCGTTAATGAGAATATTGAATAGGCACAAATCCAGGTTGTGACTTCCAAAAAACTTTGTGGTTCTCCCCACAAGAAGCATTTTATAGATGAAAATTAATAGGCAAATATAAATGATTAACTTATTATAAGATCCTAGAAATTTGTCAAGCAGTATACAAAATAAATGGGTGGCAGAGGGACATAGCTTCCAATGGTTTTATTTACAGTTATTAGAAAAAACTAATCTAAACCAAAGAGTTGACGGAGTATGAAATAAAATCATATGCAAATGATGAACTTATAATTACTAAAATGTATAAACATTTATTAATATTTAAAACAGAAGAACAAGTAAAAGAATAGATCATAGTGGCCTAAGATGGAATCGGAGAATACGTGGTTTAAAGGACAGAAATTTAACTATGTTATAATCTTAAAGAGGATTTTGATAAGATGATGTACCATAGGGATATGACACCAGAGAAATTGTCTTGAATATATAAAAGCACTTCAAATACATGTTGGAAATACAAACAAGAAAAAAGGACATTTTGTCATGATGGACATGTAAAAAAGTTAGAAAATATAGGATTCAAATAAACATGCTGATTTAGGTGATTTCAAAGATTAAGATACAAATCATACTGGAGGGCTTTCTTTTGTGTCTGATGAACAAACGGTTGGAAAAAATGTATAGGAATTTGTTTTTGTTATTTGGCAAAACTTACAATGAAAGAATGGTTGCTGAAGATGATGGAACTCACTGAGAGGCCCAATGGATTTCTTTGATTAGAGAAAAAACAATATCTATATTTACTGATGGAAACTTCTTATAGACTTTTTATGGAAAACAGAAAAAGATATGAAAGACAACAGAGTCCTAGGCTGCATCAACAGAGACAGAATAGAGGTGATATTCAGCCAGTTCACACCAGTCTGTGCGAACTGGTAACAGAAATTTGGCATGGGCAATGGAATTGGTAGTGATTGCTGGCTGGCCATGTGCCTGAACCGGTTTCCCAGTCATCGCTCACTCGCCCCGCCTGCCCACTTGACATTTGCTCACCCACCCACCCATTCGACACTCACTTGCTCACCCTGCCCACCCCTCAATGCTTGCTCAACACTCGCCCCACCCATCCCAGTCCTATATATGTTACCTTCACTTCGCCATGTGGCTGAGCTACATGCCTCGCCAGTCATTTCTGTGCCTTGTCCATTGTCCAGCTCACCAAAAGTAAGTAAGCATGCCGCCCGCTCACCCTTTGCCTTGGGTTGGGGACTGGGACCCTAGGGACGTGCCATTCCCTGAGGCCCCACCTGCCTCAGCCGGGTTGGGGAATGTGCTATTCCCCGGTTCTAGCCTTGCGCCTGAGCCGCCACCCGCCTCAGTTGGGTTGGGGAATTCACCATTCCCCAGCTCTGGCCATGCCCTGGAGCTGCCACTCTCTTACCACCCATTCTCCCTTCGCCAATCACACATGTTGCCCCATTTCCCCTCCTTTAGTGGCCCTGGCCCTACTTCCCCCTTCCCACTGCTTACCTTCCTGCTGCGGGGGCTGGTCAGGACTCCAGAAGGCAAGCTGACCTCCGGTAGTTTTTGGCAGCCCCCAGCCAGCCGTAACTGCTGGGAAGCAGCTGGCAAATAAGCCTCTTTGAGAGCCATTTTGTGACTGTGGCGGCTGGCTGCAGGCCACCGAAAAGTACCGGAGGTCGCCCAAAAAGCCGCTGCTGTTACCACCCTGTTCTTCATGCACACGCATTCCATTGCCTTGCAAGTCTGAGCTGGGAGACTTCTTTGCCAGCAGCTTCACAGCAGCGGCGGCTGGCTGGGCGCCACCAAAAACTAGCGGAGGTCGGCTTGCCTTCCAGAATCTGGACCAGCCATGATGGGAGGAAGGTAAGCAGCCCAAACAAAGAGGCGGTGGAGGGGGGAGGAAGCAGGGCTAGGGCCAGGGCTGCTAAAGGAGGGGAATGGGGTGAAGGGAGGGCAGGACGGTAGATAGGTAGATAGGTAGAAATTTTTTAAAATCCTACCTTTTTCTGTGGGTGGGGTTTGGGGGGGTCATGTGACTGAACGTGCATGGACATGAGTGATGTCAAGTTGGCCATGCCCACTCAGTCACATGATCCCCCACCTAGCCACGCCCACCAAACCGGTAACAAAAAAGTTTGAAACCCACCACGGGGATAGAACCAAGATCATGTGAAGATCACATGATTTGGAATACTGCATTCAGTTTTGGTCGCCATGATGTAGAAAAGATGTGGAGACTCTAGAAAGAGTGCAGAGAAGAGCAACAAAGATGATTAGGGAATTGGAGGCTAAAACATATGATGAACGGTTGCAGGAACCGGGTATGTATAGTCTAATGAAGAGAAAGACTAGGGGTGACATGATAGCAGTGTTCCAATATTTGAGGGGCTGTCACAGAGAGGAGGGGGGGTCAACTATTCTACAAAGCACCTGGGGGCAAGATAAGAAGCAATGGATGGAAGCTTATCAAATAGAGATCTAACCTAGAACTAAGGATAAATTTCCTGACATTGAGAACAGTTACTCAGTGGAACAGCTTGCATCCAGAAGTTGTGGGTATTCCATCATTAGAGGTTTTTAAGAACAGCCATTTGTCTGAAATGGTATTGGGCAGTGTAATGGCTAATCTTTTTGTCATCATGTGCTGAAAGCATTCGTGCGCATGACAGAGCATGTGCATGCACCTACACCCATAATGCAATGCACATGTGGCGGTAGGGAGGCGTGCATGCATGCAGGATGGAGCTGAGCTGGGGCAATGGCTCTCGTGCCTGCAGAGAAGGCTCTGTGTGCTACCTGTGCCATAGATCCACCATCACAGGTATAGGGTCTCCTCTTGAGAAGGGGGTTGGGCTAGAAGGCCTCCAAGGTCCCTTGCAATTCTGTTATTGTGTCATTTATGATTTTGATAATTAGACAAGATAGACTACAGAAAGAAGAGAGATATGTTGTAGCTTTAGAGAAAGAGGTAAATTTATAATTATACTTGTAGCTGCTATAAAATTGGAAGTCATTTCGTTGTATCTTTTTTCTTTCTTTTTTCTTTTTCTTTACTTTTTCCCTCGCACTTTTAGCTTTTTATTTGATTTCTTTTTTCTTTCCTTTTATTACTTTGTATTGATTCTTATCTTCTTTTTAAAAACTTTTAAAAAGAAGCTAAACTTTAAAACATGGTCTGTTTTGCTAGATACCAGATAAATAAATTTCCCAGTAGCACGCAGAGTTTTCTTTCTGGTATATTTCACAATATGCCCTCATTGGCAGCAGATGGCTCACCTGCAGTGCACTATGATGGGTCCAGCTCCCGGGGCACTTTCCTGCATCCGATTGAGTTCATCAAGGAAATTAAGAACCCCTCCAGGCTCACTGGGCACTCCGTGGTCTGGCCAGCTCAAGTATTGGTAATGCCAGATGTCTCTCACGGCCTCACCCTAATATGTGAATACAAAACACATTCTCATGTCTGCTGTTTTTTCTTCTATTCTGGGCTGTTCCTGTTTGCAGTAACTAAAAAACACACCCACCAAGCTCCCGATAGTGACAGTAGAAGATGACTTTTCTTTTTCTGCCAGTCAGTCAGCCAGAAACTTCAGGACAACAAAGAAGGCTTCCTCTGCTCAAGTCCCATTCAGGAACAGATGTTCCAGACCTTGGAACATTTGGCCTCCATGCATTGGGCTTCATAATGGCTTATTCATTGCCATTAACTATGGGTTCATCTAATACTGTACCTCAGAGGTTGCACCAGGTTCTGTGTTACAGCTTTGGGCCAAAGAAAGTGCCAAAGAGCAAATAAATTAAAAAGTGTATCTTGAGATCAACTTTCCCCCAAAATCTGGCAGAATATTCCTGCAAAAGGGCAGCACTTGCAATCTTGATGAAGTTGTTTTAAAGTGTTCTGAATGAAGAAAGTTCAGGAATAGGAATAAATATTTCTTCCCCTTCTCTTAAACATCCAGCTGGGATTTGTAACACTGAAAAATGGATCCTGCATTAAGCTGGAGGTGGAACCAAGGGAAAAAAGTAATATCCCCCCCCCGGTACCTTGTATTGTTCACTTGCTTGCACAGAGCAATTTTGCTTCATTTTTTTCCTGCCTTTTAAAATGATAGTTTTCTATTTTCCTGAAATGATATTCCTTATTTTCAAGGAAAATATTTAAACAGTTTTAAAAACAGTTATAGGACTTTCATCACAAATATCACGCAGCTCATTAAGTGTGAAATGTTGGGTTTTTGATGCTCCCTGAAACTATTGTTTTATTGCAGACATTTCATTACCAGGGTAGGTAATATCATCCATGGGGTAGGGAGAATGGAGTTTGCTGGTTCTGTATATACAGCAGGTTTCCTTCTTAATGGCTCCTTCATTAGAGTATTGTTTCTGATGGTTTCCTGCTTCTCTGGGTGTTGGCTGCTGGAGGGGATGTGTTCTGGAGGACTGAACTGCCATCCATCTACTATATTGTCTCTCCCAGTTTGTGAGGTGATAAATGCAAAACTCCACTTCTTTGCATTGCCTGTTTCTGTGATCTCCAGGCTGGAATACTGTAATGTGCTCTACATGGGGCTGCCCTTGAAGAGCATCCGAAGACTTCAGCTAGTCCAGAATGCGGCCGCGCGAGTGATCGTGGGCGCACCACGGTTCGCCCACATAACACCGATCCTCCGTGAGCTGCACTGGCTACCTGTTGATCTCCGGGTGCACTTCAAGGTCCTACTCACCACCTATAAAGCGCTCCATGGTAGTGGATCTGGCTATTTGAGAGACCGCCTTCTGCCAATTACCTCCCTGCGTCCCATCAGATCGCATAGAGTTGGCCTCCTCCGTATTCCATCCGCCAGTCAGTGCCGACTGGCGACTACTCGGAGGAGAGCCTTCTCTGTTGCGGCTCCGACACTATGGAACAATCTCCCCGTGGAGATTCGTACCCTCACCACCGTCCAGGCCTTCCGCACAGCCCTCAAGAACTGGCTAGCCCGTCAGGCCTGGGGATAATCTTATTTTTGCCCCTCCCGAATGCTGAGTGAATGTTGAGTTTTACTGTCTAATTTACTTTGTGCACATTTCTTTTTTTGTATTGTCCTACACTCCCCTTCCTTTTTTGATTGTAAGCCGCCCTGAGTCCCCTCAGGGAAAAGGGCGGCCTATAAATAAATAAATCTACAAATCTAATCTTCTCTTCCCTCTCCTCTTTAATGTAATTCTCCAATGAGGAAAAGCAGGACCCTTGGCCCACGTGCTGCTGTTTGGAGTTCTACCCGCATTGTCCAACTGGACTAAAAGGAATGTTGCCTTCCATCAGAGCAGAGGAGTCCTTTTTTCCTTTTCTGGTGGTGTTCTTTTTTTATTGAAAAGTTACTAAGGTTGGGAGAGAGATGAGACACGAGTGTATTATTTCTACACCCCACTAGTGACTGCATTACTTTCACATCCATCTTTCAGCATATGATATGGCAGTGGATGCCATCTTACACTGTAGACAAACTAATTCTGTCACTGGGGTTTGAGGAGAAAAAGGTGGCTTCCCAGGAGATGCTGCTTTTGCCCAAAATGAAGCCTTTTCAGCCCCCTGTTGATATAGCTAAGAGTTCTTCCAGATGACCTATTAGGGAGATGAGTATGGCTTCCTGTGCTATGTCTCTGGTCTTCTGAGCTGCTGTCTACATTAGGATCCACCATAACCCAAACCCTAGCAAACATTTGTCAGTATATTCGGTCCTTGCAAACAGGTGGGGGAGGAAAGGAAACAACAAACCTCTAGGAATGATGCCAAACATCATTGAGAATGAAGGTTTTCAATCAATGGCTGGAAGGAGATCAAGTGGTGTCCATTCAGCCAAGATCTTTTGTGTGAAGTCATCATCAAAAGGATTCCTATTCAGACTAGCTCAAAGGATGGACAGACAAAACTTGGGGGGGGGGGAGTATTATACCTCTGTCTCCTTTTCATTTGTTAGTTCCCACCATAGTTTGGAGTCAAAAGTTATATGCATGAGGGAAATATTCTAAGGTTTCAGGTACTCACATTATTGATTGGTGAAAGCCGAAGTTGTCGGAGTTTATAGTCTATTGCCTCACGATCTCCAATATTTTCCACAATATATGGCCCGTACTCTTTGCTGCTTCCTACTTCTGGCCAGTAGGGAACACATTTATTCTATTAGGAAACCAGAAAAAGATAAGGAAGAGGGACTGAAAGAGCACCATTTGAACTTTATTTAAATTTAAAGCTTCGTTAAGAACAGTTAAACAAGTTTACAGGTTTCTCCTTAAGTGCAGCTTTAAAACTGTTTTTAGGATAGCCAAAGTGATTTTAGTGGAAGTCCAATTCAATGTTAAGTAAAAAATTATGATGAAGCATATTTCTGTCCTGTTTCTGTCTTGTTTCTCTCATTGGTACAGATTGTTAATGTTGAGCTCATATTTTGGAGATTAGTAACCTAATCTATCTATCTATCTATCTATCTATCTATCTATCTATCTATCTATCTATCTATCTATCTATATCCATCCATCTTTCTATTTATCTATCGTCTATCTATCATCTATCTATCATCTGTTTGTCTGTCTGTCTACTTACCCGTCCTTTCTCCACCTCCCGAGTGGTCATCACAATAATGCGTGAATTTTCTTGCCATACCATCTGCCAGAAATCATTAATGGTGGCCTCCAGGCAACCTTGGCTGGCAATGTAGGTTTTACTGCATTCCTCCGGACCGAACAGCTCATTCTGTCAAGAAATAAAGAGATGAGATTAAAAAAACCTCAAAAAATAAATTCCCATCCCTTCTTTTCTCCAGATGTTACAGGGTAAACTAATCCTCACCTTGATGTAGTTGGCATTGATATAATCCGACCCAGGAATATTCACATCTCTGTCTTGAAGAATAACTCTGGAGTGGTCAACTGGAAGATCAGACAAGCAACATGTCACTGAAGAATCACACCATTTGTGAAAGGGACTTTAGTAAATTTTCTACATATAAATGGCAGGGGACAGCTTTTATTTCCTATGACTCATCTGAAGCAGCAGAAAACATAGCGCTGAAATTCTTATTTCCAAAATAGCACTGGAAATACTCTGACCTTGATAACACTACTTAGTTGAAATGCAAGGCTTTGTTTTTCAGTTCCTCTACTTCTTTATTTTCAAGGAGATTCTAACATCCTGCAGAAAAGACCAGAGGTAATGTGCCTTTTCTTCTCCATCCAGGAAAGGAGGGAGAATTTGATGGGGGGAGCCCTTAGCAGCCCCATTTCCAGCCTCTGGAGGGCCTCTGGAGCCCAGGGAAGGCAGTTTTCGCCCACCCAGAGGCTGACGGAAAGCCTCCGGAGCCTGGGGACGGTGACACCCCCCCCCCCACTGTGGTGCAGGAAGCCAATTAGGCCATCCCCACTCCCACCCAGCAACCAGGCAGATAAAATTTTTGAAGCCCACCCCTGGAAATAGATTACTCACCAACCCCATGGAAGAAACCCAAAGAGTTTGAATTGTGCTATTGCTCCTCCCTCTCTAGTTTTAGTCACATTCCATTACTTTCCCACATATATCTTGTTTGTTTTTGATTTTAATATGTAGTCTTGTTTTAATCATTTAAAGCTATTTGCCAGTTTTATATTATTCTATTCTGATATGGACCATTTTTTCATTCTCGTCAAGTTTTATAAAAATAAAGAAATAATTTTGCTAGCTGCTAAAACTAAAAAGGTTTTCCTTTAAACGTTTGGGCATTCAAGCTGGAAGAAAATTAACTTGACTATCCATCAGGAGAAAAGTTAGTCCATAAGGCAATATATCTATGAAAGGTTGCGCAACATGCAATAAAGTGCTAACCAGACTTTTGCTTCCATGCTAACTGTAATTTTTATGGAGTTGTTTGTTTTGAAAAACTTGTAATATTTCAACTGTAGAAGGAGGCGTATTTACATCTTAGTTATTTGATTGTATTACATGCATAAGCTAAGCAAGGTTGAACACCAAACTCACAGGGCAAGATATTCTTATAACGGTTCTTGCTCTTATTTTCTGGTCTTTGACCCTCGTGTCGATCATATAAGTTCTTTGTTTCTTGTTTCTGCAGGCTCTGAAAGAAGAAATAAAGATATATTTTAGTAATGCAGATGTAGCTGATAGCTGAAGAAAAGAGGCACATCCATATTTTAAAAAGAGATGGGAGAAAATAAATCTTAAAATATTTAAATTGTTCAATTAATGGATGCATTTCACAATTACTATATGACTATTGATTATGTCCCTGTTGGCCAAGGCCACTTCACATCAGGAAAGTCTGGGGAGTAATGCTTTCTATGATAAGGAAATGAATTTCTGCTTGAGACATCTTTGGTCTAAGTCCTAATTTCTTCTACAACTGTATTGTGGGTAAGGAAATTCTGGCTTTCAGATGTTGCTGAATTACAGCTCCCAAATAGCCATCGTCAGTGGAGCTTCTAGAGGTTCCAGAAATAATGTATGAATCTTTGGATTGCAGCATTGACTCCTGAGGCTAAAACATGAGGAATTGTTCACTGCAGACAAACTCTACTCACGTCAAATTCCTCCCAGAAACCACCTTTGTTTGCCTCTTCTGCTTGACTCCTCCTTTTGAGCATTTCCACTCTGTTTTCAATGTCAGCTGCATTCACTCGAGTGGCATTGAAAGGCTTGGAGAGGGAATGGGGGGATGAAATGAAAAAAGAGAAGGAAAAAGGAAACGTTGAGACAGAGAGTAAGAGCACCAAGATGCCTATGGATATTTCCCTTATCAATTTCATTAGTCACTGATCAGATGCCTACTCCAACCCAATGTTGTTTATCTTTTCTTAAATTTATAAAACAAATAAATGCTAAGAAACTAGCAGGTAATAGGCAAAGCATCAGCTTCTGCGATGAGTTATATTTCCAAGAATATCTCTGAAGCCTGTAGATGGTCTGTAACTTTCTTAGAAACTAAGTATGATCCACAGTTGTAGCCACCCCCGAACTTTTTTTTAAATGTGATAAGATTGCAAGGATTATTGGATACCAGAGGAAGATAAAGAGAGTTGCAAGGATCAAACATTTTTCCCAATCTGACTTTGGGAAAATGGACATTTTAGAGATGGACATACTGACTAAGACACCAGATGAATTTTGTTCCAAATTTTGACAACAAAATACTTGGGAAAAATTTTAAGCTTACACCTTACATGTCACTCTAAGTATGGTCTTAGTCATGTTTTATTGAATAAGTTACTCTGACTAGGCTCATAAATCCTACTAAACTGTAAGCCACAATGACTGACTGTATAGAACTTGCAAAACCAAAATCAAAGAAATCACATAGTTATCTTATTTTCGTGCAAACTTATTTCTCTGTACAGGATGTTAAGACTAATTATTAAAGCAAAACTAGAGTCTGAGAAAAGCAGTTGATGAATGAAAAATATCAAGGACATGAAGTTAAGATTTATGGACGTATCTGATGCTAAATTTCAGTAGTGGTTTAGAATTCATTAATTCACCTTGTATAAGCACACCTTATTAGCACAATTGGCTTTGTGATTATCATGAACAGATTGCCTTTAGTTTGAGAATAATATTGTTGATGCTAGTAATATTACATTTATAGATACACACACATAATATATTACAGATACACACACACAGAATACATGATAATGTCTGAATTTACATATCTATATCACTTTCTATAAACCGTATTAGATAACATAATGAAATTTACCTTTTGAACAATTCAGGGATGAGTTTGATAAGTTATTTACCTGTCTTAAATACACATAATATCCAGATGCCTCCTCAATTCCTGTCTTCTTAAAATGTTCCACTAAGTCAGCCAAACTGACGAATCTTGCTGTACCCCCAATTGTGTACTGCCCTTTCTAGAAAAAATTAGAAAACAAAAAACATTATTATTCCAATCCCTCATATATGTAGATGCTTTAATCTGCAAAGCATTCCAAAGGGAAACGAAAGGCTTGGTACAGCAGCTTCAAAGGACATCCATCCAGGCAAAGGTAGCTGTGGATAAATTATTGATAACCTCATAAGTTCCATACAGAGCAGAGGTGGTATTCAGCAGGTTCTGATCAGTTCTGGAGAACCGGTAGCAGAAATTTTGAGTAGTTCGGAGAACCAGTAAATACCACCTCTGACTGGCCCCACCGCCATCTATTCTCTGCATCCCCAGCTGATTGGGAGGAAATGGGGATTTTGAGTAACCTTCCCCTGGAGTGGGGAGGAAATGGAGATTGTACAGTATACTTCCCCTGCCACGCCCACCAAGCCACTCCCACCAAGCCATGCCACAGCCACCAAGCCACACCCACAGAACTGGTATTAAAAAAATGTGAATCCCATCACTGGTACGAGGATGTCTGGGACAATCTCTGAGCAGTCATGTATGCCTTCTCCAAAACACAGCTACTTTAACACTTCCATTTCCATCTTTGTTCCCACAAATTGGAATTTTAAACTGATACAGTGGTATAGTGATGGCTAATCTTCGAACCAAGTGCCCAAAGCGCGTGCCCAAACTCCCAAAATGCAATGCATGCTTCCTAGGAGCCTGGGGAGGGTGAAAACAGCCCCCCCCCGCCCCCCCCGGAGGCCCTCCAGAGGCTTCCGGAACTTCCCTGAAGCCTCTGGAGCACAAAAAAAACCCCGGTCCTACAGGCAAACCGGAAATTCGGGAACAGACTTCTGGTTTGCTTCCCTTCAGGAGGCTTCCCTGAAGGATCCAGAGGGCAAAAAATGGCCCAACAAGCAAATGGGAAGTTCATTCCTGAACTTCCGGTTTGCCTGTAGGACTGTTTTTTTGTGTTTCAGGGAAGACTTCGGAGAGTGAAAAATGGCCTCAAAAGAAGGCTGAAGTCAGCTGGCCAGCGTGTGCATGCGCCCTGGAGCTGGCAAGGCAACATTTCACATGCCCTGACAAATGGCTCCGAGTGCCACCTATGGCAGGCATGCCATAGGTTCGCCATTACAGACCTAGAGGATTGCAAGAATTGCTTATCCCTTTTTCTCCAGACACTACAAAAAAATAATAATGAAAGATTTCAGGGTTCTTTCTTGTCTTCTGTGTTATTTAACATCCAAGAAAGATTCTTTGCAAGTCTGGAGCTAGTTGTCATTATTAATATATCTAAAGGGCTGCCACAAAGAAGAGAGGGTCAATCTATTTTTCAAAGGACCTGAAGGCAGGATAAGAAGCAATGGATGGAAACTAATCAGGGAGAGAATCAACCCTTTAGAATAATTAATTAGTGGAATGACTTGCCTCCAGAAGTTGTGGAAGCTCCATCACTGGAGGTTTTTAAGAAGAGATTGGACAGCCATTTGTTCGGAATGCTTGAGCAGGTGGTTGGACTAGAAAAAGTCCAAGATTCTGTTATTCTATTACTTAATTATCCATTCCTTTTCTGTGATTTTGGAGATTTATGTCTCCCCATTACAATGAATAGGGAATTTGACATAGACAGGACCAAGGTGTTAATGATTCTAGGAGCTACATTTTAGAATCAGAGAAATGCCTATTTTGGATTTCATTGCACCAATGTTCCCTCTAAGGTGCGCGGCTGCACGGCCACGCACATTGCAAGAAAACACCATGCAGCAGTTTCCAACTGCCGCGCAGTGATTTCTAATGTTACAGGCTCCGGAAGCTGAGGGGCCTCAGATTTTCTGTCCTGGTTAGGGTTAGCACGAGCGCGTGGGGTGGTGACGGCAGCAGGAGCTTACACGGCATGGCCGGTCTCCTAGGACCTCCTAGGCGCCGGCCACTTCCGCTCAAACTGCCGTCGGTCGCCCCGTGCTCAGCAAAGCAAGCCCGTGGAGGTCCTTTGTGGGCGGCCAATCCTTGTGCCCGGCGCTGCGGCTGAAGTGAATCACCAAAGCCCCCGCTGCCACCGGAATAACTGCTACCACCTCCTCCTCCTCCAACAGCACTGCCGGATTTGCCGCTCGCCGCTGCAGCTGAGGTGAAGCCGCCAAAGCTCCTGCCGGCGCCCCCACCCATGGCAGGGGCACCTGAGCTGGGCCCTGTGTTACCCCTGCCCCCTCCTCTGCCGTGCTTTTGAGGAGCCATGATGCCTTTTTTTTTCCTGCGGGGCGGGAGCTGGATGGCAGGTGCGGACCGACCGTGGGAGGGGAAAAGGGCACTGGAGCACTGGCAAAGGTAAGGTGGTGAGGAGGAACCCGATGGCAGCGCCACCGCAGGAGCCAGTAGGAAAGCGGGGGAGGGAGGAAGGAAAAAAAGGCCTCATGGCTTCTCAAAAGCACGGCGGAGGAGGAGGCGATGGCAGGGGTAACGCGGTGCCCAGCTCAGGTGCTCCGAGCAGAGGGGGAGGCGCCGCCACCACTGCCATGGGCAGGGGTGCCAGCAGGAGCTTTGGCAGCTTCACCTCAGTCACAGCGCCGGGTTGTTGTTGGAGGAGGAGGAGGCGGCAGCAGTTATTCTGGTGGCAGCGGGGGCTCGTCGGCATCTTCAGCAGCGACCCTGCCCCCGGTGAAAAAACCAAAGATGGAGCAGATCCATGCTGATGACGTCGCTGCAGCTGCAGCTGCCAGGTCCAGACGGAGGTAGCCAGAGCGGTGCTGAGGCGAAAGAGCAATATGACTGGAGGAGGAATTCTGGGAGTTGAAGTCCACAAGTCTTAAAGCTGTTCAGTTTGAACACCTCTGGGGTTTGTTTTCTAAAGGGTTAGGGTTCAAGGGTTTTGTAACTTGACAGCTTTAAGACTTGCGTGCTTCAATGCCAGAGCTCCTGAGCCAACATTTTGGTTGCTAGCAGGAGCGTTGTTAAGTGATACTGATATTATATAACACTTTTAATTAAGCGGGTACCTTGAATAAACATAACTTTGAGTTTCAAATAATACTGATTTCGTTGTTGTCTTAGGTGACATCTGTGAAAAAAATTCAGGTGCTCAGGCATGAAAATGTGCCGCTCAAACACTATACTTTTCTGCTCACACTGAAAAAAAATTAGAGGGAACATTGCATTGCACTCATTCTTAATGGCAGTCTGGGGAATCTTGAATATGCAAATGATATTGAACGTCCCCACAAAACCAGTAACAAGGAGCACTTTTTGACTGGTAAATCAATGTGCCTCTCGACCTAGAGGTGAGAAACTAGCCTAAATTCTCTAAATAGAGATTAAGTATAATTAATGAACAGTTAAAATTATTACTTTCTGTTTAATAGTTGTCTCTTCTGGGACACTAAACATTGTATTTGGAGGGCTCTTAAAGGCAGACCCTCCCTAATAGTTCACCTAGCATATAGTAGATTGAAATAACAGAATCTTCAGTCTGTCAAGATTTCATCTGGAAGTGTTAAATAATAACAGTCTCAGCTTGGAAGAATGCCATTCTTGGTTTTCAGCCTGACAGTAATGAAGTATTTCTAGAGAAGTGAAATCTCCAGGTTTCACCAGACGTTTTAAACTTTTAACCTCCTTCTCAGGATCTCCAGATGAATAAGTAGAAACTCCGCCATATCAAAATAAGAAGCCATTTTATACTTAGGCTGTGAGGCTGACTGTGTACCGCAGAGTCAATTCCTTCCATTTGAGCACCGATGAAATCCAGAGACACAGTCAAGCTCTTGATCTAACAGAGATCGGTCTCTCATTTGACGAAGGACACATTACATTCCTTCTCTACTTCACCAGGTCTATGTCCTGGGGCACATGATGCCCTCTTACCTCTGAGGATCCAGCTCCTAAATCTCAAGAGACTTGACTACAGCTACCTTTGTCATCTACTATGGCTAAAGAAGGTTCTTTTAGGAACCTGATTCCCTTTTTGTTTGAAGTGCAACTAACCTTTCATTGGTAAAGATATTAAATGTATGGATACAAATGTGAAATATTACAGATCAATTGATGAACTGCTAAGGGTCATGAGACTCCCAATTGGATTGCCACCTGGAACCACATAAGGTAAAAATGATTTGTATACCATCTTACAGATAGTAAAGTCCCCTTTATCTCCTCCTTTACCTTCTCTCCCACCTTCTCACCTCACACATAATCTTGATATGGGTAACTTTGAGTCGTTCTTGGCTGTGGGCTCCAGTAGCATCAGTCCTAGGTTTAGGCTGGTCAGTTAGGACAGACAGCACAAAATCACCAGGCTTGCTAAGGCTCTCACGCACTAAGAAGGTCCACGGTGCAGTCTTGGCTTGGAGTAAAGCCTCAGCTGCTGGGCCAGAAAGATGTCCATGGTACCACCTGAGGAAGAAGAGAGGTGAAATAAATTACAAATTTGTAGAGTGGCTACAAAATAAAAGTGACTGGAATGTAATTAGACTAATGGAAAATTTGGATCATGACCAAGAAGGGCAGAGGGGAAAAACAATTATTAAGAAAGCTACATGAATCAACATAAAGATATTAAGTTTTGTTTTTGCTTTATGTAAATAGTGAAACACATCTAGCCATAATTCTTATTTGTACTGATTATTTTCCTCTCTGATAGGTTAAATGTGCATGCATAGATTTTAAAATATTAATAAAGGCCAATTTTGTTTTTGTTCTATGTATGTTTTTGTCTGCTTTACCATTTAGCATTCAGCAAATTCATCCTAACATTTTTTACTCAGATCTCAATAAATTAAAAAAAATGAAAAACAGCCTGTCTGTGAAAAAGCAGAAAAAAACTGTTATTACAGGAAAAGGAATCAAGGCAGCAAGTGCTAAGGACATCATAAACTAAGTGGAGAAAATAAAACAACGTGATTTACCCAAAGTTACCATATTTTTTGGACTATAAGATGCACTGGAGTATAAGACGCATCAAGATTTCGAAAAGGTAAACAAGAAAAAACGTTTTTGCCCTCCCCAGCCCCCAGGAGCACTCTGCAAGCCTCCCAAACCTTCTGCACATCTTGTTTTATGCAAAAATGGGGCACACAGAGGGTTTGGGAGGCCTACAGAGTGCTCCTGGGGCTGGAGAGGGCAAAACCGCAACACATGGGGGGTTTGGGAGGTTAAAAACTGGGCTCTGTTTCACGCAAAGGGTTTGGGAAGCTTGCAGAGTGCTCCTGAGGGCTGGGGAGGGAAAAAATGCCCAGAAGCATTTTTCACTTCCCAACCCCCACCCCAACATCCCTTTTGCCTTTCCCAGCCCCTAGGAGTACTCTGCAGGCCTCCCTAACCAGTGGTGGGTTTCAATTTTTTTTAGAACCTATTCTATAAGTGTGGTCTGTTTTGTGGGAGTGGCTTGGTGGTCATGTGACCAAGGTGGGAGTCGCTTGGTGGACATGTGACCGGGTGGGAGTAGCTTGGTAGTCATGTGACTGGGTGGAAGTGGCCAAGTTGATGCCACTGAATTCTTTGCCCCAAAGAATGACCTACAAAAAGAAGATATAAAAAAGGAAATTTATTATTTTGTGCACTTACTACTTAAATAAGAATAAAATAAGTACACAAAACAATAAAACAGCTATTTACAGAGGAAATATGGCTGTCCTTGCTGGTCTTCAACACTACTGACCACCTTACACACACACTTCCAGCCCCTCTGCCTCTTCCCTCTTCCTGGATTCACTCAGACGTTTTTAAAGGAGTGTAAGAGTTTGTGCGTGTGCACAGGCTGCGAATTTTAAAAATGTCTGAGTAAATCCAGGAAGAGGGAAGAGGCAGAGGGGCTGGAAGTGTGTGTTCCTATAGCAGTGGTGGGCAATCTTAAACACTCAAAGAGCCATTTGGATATGTTTTCCACAGAAAAGAAAAAACAAAATCTGTGTGGGTGTAGCCAACTCAACATCACTCCCACTTAGTCATATGACAACCCCCCCTTGACATGCCTACCCAGGTCTCATGGCTCAGTGTTTTTTGTGGGAATAGGGTCTCTCCCTCTTCTCTCCCTCTCATTTCTGTTTTTCTCTATTTTTCCTCTCCCTTTCTCTTCCTTCCTTTCTTTCCTTTCCTTCCCTTTCCCTCTTTCTTTTTTATTTTTTTTTTTAATAAGATTTTATTGGTAAAAAGAAAATACAACATCCATAACTTGTAACAAACAATACAATTACATTTCGAGATATTCCCATACTATCAAATCATTATAAACATCAAAGGTTAGGTATCTTTCCCTCCCTCTTTTCTTCCCTCCCCCCTTACTTCCTTCTCCCCTGCCTTCCCTCCTTTCTTTTCTCCTTTTCTCCTTTCCTTCCCCCTCCTTTCCCTCCCTCGCTCCCCCCTCCTTCACACATACCTTCCCTCCTTCCCTGCCTCTTTCCCTCCTCCTTCCTTTTCTCTTAACCTCCCTCCTTTCCTCCCTCCTTCCCTCCTTCCTTTCAATTCTCCTTCTCTCTTTCTTTCCCTCCCTCTTTCCCTCTTTACTACCCTCTCTTCTTCCCTCCCTCCTTCCTCCCCCAGTTTCTTCTCTTTCTTCTCTCCTTCTTTCTTCCCCCTTTCTTCTGCCTTTCCTATTCCTCCCCTTTCTCCTCTCCATCCTGATTTCCCTACTATCCTCCTTCCCTCCCTTCTAACCTTTGTTACATTTGCATATTTTCCTCTGCTGAGGACAATCTGGTTCTCTTTCCCTTTCCTTGCTTGAAGAGGCAAGGATTATACGTCTTCTCGCCTCATCTAAAATGAAGTTTGATCACTAATTTCATGCAGGTAATTATAGCGAATTTCCTATCAGCTTTTTAAAGTTTTCCCAGCATTGTAGCGTGACAAAATTGCTCGACGGTGGGTTCTCGCCCCTGATACATTTCTCCTTTCGTTTATCTCTCAGTTGTTGTATATTGTTCATTTGAGTTATTGGTTTAATCGTGATAGGTTAGTTAGCTATCTCTTTTTATGTCTAGGTCTTCACTGACTCATCAAGCCATTTGTATAGCTTCTCCCAGACTGTATAAAAGTCTGTGTCTTCTTTGTCATTAATTTGCATCGTCAGTCTGTTCATTTCTGCTAGTTCTAAAATTTTATTCATCACCATAGTGTTGGTAGGGGCATTTTCACTCTTCCAGCACTGTGCGTAAACAATCCTTGACGCTGTCAGAATATGGACTAGGAGGTATTGGTCAGATTTGCAAATTTTTTGATCTATTATTCCTAATAAGAAAGTTTCCGGCTTAAAGCATAGTTTAATTGACAGGATTCCATTCAGCCATCCTAGTATTTGCTTCCAATATGCTTTGGCTACCGGACACGTCCACCACATATGGTAGTACGTGCCCAGCACCGTTTTACATTTCCAGCATATGGCTGAAACTTTTGAAGACATTTTCGCCAGTCTTGTCGGTGGATCGATTGGTGGCCATATCTTCAAATTCAAAACAAACATAAATTCGATCTAGCACAACCTGGCTTCCAGAACAAGAACCAGGAATTAGATAAAATTTTAATTGGACCTGATGAGAAATTAATTTCAAAAATATACAATTGCTTACTGATTCGAAAAACGGAAGCAGAAAGAGTAAAAGAAGTCATGGTAACCTGGGCCCAAAACATCGGCCACTCAATAGATCTAGACGACTGGGAAAGAGTCTGGGAATGGAATCTAAAATTGACAAAGTCGACGGCCTATAAAGAAAATATATATAAAATGTTCTACCGCTGGCATCTTCCACCGACAAGACTGGCGAAAATGTCTTCAAAAGTTTCAGCCATATGCTGGAAATGTAAAACGGTGCTGGGCACGTACTACCATATGTGGTGGACGTGTCCGGTAGCCAAAGCATACTGGAAGCATATACTAGGATGGCTGAATGGAATCCTGTCAATTAAACTATGCTTTAAGCCGGAAACTTTCTTATTAGGAATAATAGATCAAAAAATTTGCAAATCTGACCAATACCTCCTAGTCCATATTCTGACAGCGTCAAGGATTGTTTACGCACAGTGCTGGAAGAGTGAAAATGCCCCCACCAACACTATGGTGATGAATAAAATTTTAGAACTAGCAGAAATGAACAGACTGACGATGCGAATTAATGACAAAGAAGACACAGACTTTTATACAGTCTGGGAGAAGCTATACAAATGGCTTGATGAGTCAGTGAAGACCTAGACATAAAAAGAGATAGCTAACTAACCTATCACGATTAAACCAATAACTCAAATGAACAATATACAACAACTGAGAGATAAACGAAAGGAGAAATGTATCAGGGGCCCTTTCCCTCTTTCTTTTTCTTTCTTTCTCATTGAATACAATAGCAAATCCAAAATAAAGTTATTCATTGTAGGAAATTGCTTCTCTGTAATCTTTTCATAGTGAACTTAAGTTGATAGAAGCTGGCAAGATTGTACTAACAGCAATAGGATATAAATTTTGATTTCTTTTGAGTTTAACAATATAATACGTTATCCAAAATTATAAATAATCTTATTTTCAGATGCATTTTTTGCCATCTCTGTTATATTCTTTTAAAAAAATCAGACTTGTTTCCAATTTGTGCCTTCTGGCAAACTGCAGTTTTCTTGGTAGGAGATCTAGCTTGCCATTGCTTTCATCATAGGTCTGAGTAAGTTAGTTTCTTTCTTTCTTTCTTTCTTTCTTTCTTTCTTTCTTTCTTTCTTTCTTTCTTTCCCCCTGATTTGTTTTCCTCTCTTTTCCCTCTTTCTCATTTCCTCCCTTCAGCTCTCTTTCATCTCTCTCTCTCTCTCTCTCTCTCTCTCCTTTTCTCTTTCATCTCCTTCTTGCGCGTGCAAGCAAAATACCCGCCTGGGCCGGGATCATGGCGGCGGGGATAGTGACTCCTTCCACTGCCGCTACTGAGAAGTGAGTAGTTGGCTGCGCTGTGCAGGAGACTCCTCAGCGCCAGACTCAGGTCAGCGCCAGCTGCGGTCCCTTTTGTGTTCGCTCAGGAAGGAGCTACAGCAGCCGTCTCTGGATGCAGAAAAGGAAGAGTTCCAGAGCCCTGCACAAAGAAAGCCCTGTGCAGTGCAGGAGAGCTGGAGCTCTTCCCTCCCTGCACCCAACCAGCTGCTGCTGCTGATCCCCATTGCCCTCCTTCCTGAGCCAACATGAAGGGGATTGCGGCTTGCGCTGACCTGAGTCTGGCGCTGAGGAATCTCCTGCACAGCGTGGCTCCCCTGCACTGCATAGCCAGTTACTCACCTCACTGCACAGTGGCGACAGTGGAAGGAGAGTCGTTATCCCCTCCGCCTTGATCCTGGCCCAGGAGGGCATTTTACATGTGCGCACGCACGCGCAAGACATTAGCACAAGAAAAGGGCTGGAGCTCTTCCTGACACTGGGTTGCCTGCAAAGGATGCGGAATTGCAAAAGCAGGTGAGAGGCTCATGCCTTCTCAGGCGGAGAGCAGATTGCGCGACTGGGTCAGCAGGGAGCCCTAGGAGAGGGGCCAGAGGGAGCTGCATGTGGTTCACAAGCCGCGGTTTGCCGACCACTGTCCTATAGTATCTTCCAGCCCCTCTGCCTCTTCCCTCTTCCACAACATCCTCCCCACCCCCACCCCAGCCACTCACCAGTTTTTTCTTCTTCTGGTTCTTCTTCTGAGAACTTTTCGGCAGCATGGTGAGGATGGGGGGTGGGGCGCGAGTGAAAGAGCGAACGCGGGGAGGTAGCGTTCCGGTATGGGGCCTCCTGACCAACGGGTACAGGAAGGCACACTAAATTTCACTATCCGGTACAGCAGTACCGGTCCATACCGGTTGAAACCCACCCCTGTCCCAAACCATCTGCGTGCCCCGTTTTTGTGATGAACAGGCCTGTTTTGGGTGAAAACGGGATGTGCGGGGCAAGGTTTCCAGAGGCCAAAAATGGTTGTATTCAGTGTATAAGATGCACCAACATTTCTATACTCTTGTACTCTGAAAAGTATGGTAATTTTGGGGTAATGTAGGTAATGGCAGGGATCCAGTTCATTTTAAAAAATCAGCTCAGTTTAACAGTGAGGAAAAAGCTCTCCAATGGGATTTGCCACCATTTTGTACAGCAGTATAGCTAGTCCTTGACTTGCGACCATAATTGAACCCAAAATTTCTATTACTAAGCAAGGCAGTTGTTAAGTGACTTTTACCCCATTTTAACAACGCTTTTTCACACAGTAGTTAAGCAAATCACTGTAGTTGCTAAATAAACCATGTGGTCATTAAGTGAATCTGGCTTCCCCCTTATTGAATGCTTGTCCGAAGCCGGCTGGGAAGGTTTCAAATGGTGATCACATGAGCCTGGGGGAGGCTGCAACAGATCCAAGTGTGAAAGCCGATCATGAACTGCTTTTTTTCAGTACCATTGTAACTTTGGTCACTAAATGAATGGTTGTAAGTTGAGGACTACCTGTATTGTATCTCAATGTTTTTCAGAGACTTGGATCTTAGCCTAGAACTATCAAGATGGGATCAGTGGGGAAATCTATTTTTTTTACTACCAGTTCTTTGGGCGTGGCTTGGTGGGGTCATGTGACTGGGTGGGTGTGGCTCTGTAGTTATGTAACTGGGGGATCAAAAGACAGAAACTCACTTTAACAATGTCCTGTTGGAGCAGGGTTGGACTAGATGACCTTCAGGTCCCTTCCAGCCCTAGATTATCCTCTGCAGCTGTGTCTAGTGCTAGGTTTGTAGTCCTTCCTTCCTCTCCTTTTTCCCTCCCTCCCCACTCTTTCTTTCTCAGCACCCCCACCCCCGGTTTTTGGCCTAGCAGGCTTCAGGCAAGCCTGCTGCGAGCAAAAACGGACCCCACCCCGCATTTCCGGAAAATCTGTAGTAAAAAAAAAAAATGCTTAAAAAGTTTTTTAAAAAGTTCTGAAGATCAGCTGTGCGATGTGTGATCGTGAGAACTTTAAAAAAAAAACTTTTAAAAGTATTTTTTACTACCGGTTCTGCAAACCAGTAGCATTTTTTACTACTGGTTCAGGGAACCCGGCCAGAACCGGTAGCATTTCACCTTTGGATGGGATACAAAAATCAATCAAAAACCTTAACAGAATTAAATCCACTTTTTAAAAAAAGTTAAACTTTTAGTTGTAACAGTGAAAATTATTTTAAAGGCAGCAGCAAAAGGTACTAAGGTACAACTTTTTAAACATTTAATCAGCATTTAGGAAAGCAACGTTCTAGCAATTTCCTATGTAATACCTCACTAGCTCTTAGAACAACAGCGTGAAATAAATCTCTTCCCTTGCTGTGGATGAGCTGCTGATGCCAGTGTTCCCAAAACCACGTTTACCAGATCTATGCAAAAGTAACCAAGAAAACGTGTTCATACAAAACCTTGCCAGGTGAACAGGCAAGACTTTCCCTTTCAAATAACCCCAGGAACATATTTGTGGGAGATGGGAGGGGGGCAGGTGGGGTGTTCAGTTCCCAAGTCAAATGCCCTCTGTGTCTTCCTTTCCTGGGTCTCTGGCAATATCACAGGTGAAACTTATAATGGCATGGCTCTCAATCTCCTTTCAGTTATAAATTTACCTTATTTTTCGGAGTATAAGACGCACCCTTTTCCCTTAGAAAAGAGGCTGAAAATCTGGGTGTGTCTTATACACTGACTACAACATTGTTTGCCTCCTGAAACACCTTCCCCTTCACCAAAATGGCCGTGCATAGCTTGTAGGAGGCTTTCAGAGAGCTTCTAGGACTGGGGAGGGAAGAAATGAGCAAAAAACAGGCTCTTTTTTGCTCAATTTTGCCCAGCCCCCAGGAGTACTCAGAGGCTTTCAGAGAGCTTCTAGGACTGGGGAGGGCAGAAATGAGCAAAAAACAGGCTCTTTTTTGCTCAATTTTGCCCACCCCCCAGCCCCCAGGAGTACTCTATAAGCTTCCTAAAGGCTATCCATGCCCTTTTTTTGGCAAAAAACTGGCCCGTTTTTGCGAAAAAGTCAGTTTTTGCTCGTTTCCCCCCCCCCACGGAGCACTCTACAAGCCTCCTAAGGGCTATTCATCCCCTTTTAAAAAAAACGGGCCCATTTTCGCTAAAAACGATTCGTTTTTGGGAAGTTTGCAGAGTGCAAAAACTTTTTTTTTTAATTTGCCTTTTCAAAACCTTGGTGCGTCTTATAGTCCGGTGCATCTTATACTCTGAAAAATACGGTAGTTGCCATGACACAATAGCTATGTAAGGAGTAGGAGAAGAAAACCCCAATTTCACCTTGTGTTCTTCTGCCAATACAGATGTGCTACAAACAGAATTTTGTTACTTCTTCTATGACATTAGATTTCCATTTGGCCAGTTACCAGAAGCTTCAGTTGTTCAGACCAAATCCTAAAATTTACAACCCTTTTTATATTTCTCCTAAGTTCATTTAGTGTCAACGCATACCAGACTATAAATTGCATAAATATTACCTGAGCATGAAATGCATCTGCAAAATGAAAATGTTGGATCTTTCTCTGAAATTAAAGTGCTTAGGAATTTATTTAACGAGCCCCAATGAATTACACACCAACTTGGCACCAAGAAAAAAAACTAATGTGAATTTTCTCATTCTGTTGCACACTCCATGATTAATAATGGGGCTTTTTCAGATGGCGTTGACCCTTTGGAATGAAGGCGAAAAAATTAAAATTCCTCTTGGTGAACCTTAATGTCTCACGCCTGAATATATGAAATTTTTATTGTATGTATGTTTGTATACGTTAGTCCTATATTCCTTTAAAAATCTATAGCAAAATAATTATTCCTTATTAAAGAATTATATGTAGGAAAAATAAAGAGTATGAGGATTTTGTATCTGTATTTGGTAATTACTGTATTTCGTGGACTATAAGATGCACCAAGATTTTGAAGACGTAAATTAAAAAAAAAGTTTTTGCACTCTGCAGGCTTGCCAAATCCTCTGCACGCCTTGTTTTTTGTGAAAAACGGCGCATGCAAAGAGTTTGAGAAGCCTGCAAAATCCCCTTGGGGGCTGGTGGAGGCAAAAATGAGCAAAAAAGGGCCCGTTTTTCATGAAAACAGGCCTGTTTTTGCAAACAAAACAGGGCACGCAAAGGCTGTGGAAGGCTTGTAGAGTGCTTCTGGGGGCTGGGGGGGGGGCAAATATGAGCAAAAAATGGTCTGTTTTTTGCTCTTTTTTGTCCTCCCAAGCCCCCAGGTGCACTTTGCAGGCCTCCCAAACCCTCGGCACCTCCATTTTTGCAAAGGGGGTGTGGATTCAGGAGGCCAAAAATGCTGTATTCAATGTATGACACACCCAGATTTTCACCTCTTTTTTATGGGAAAAAGATACGTCTTATACTCCAAAAAATATGATATACAACATCAAAAGATTAAATTTTCTAAACTTCAAAATTTGAACATTATTTTGAAATGAAATTAGAAGATCAATATTTATATACTGTAGCTCCATTTCCACCAAGGCATTGTTTTGTTAAACACTTTTTGACTTTCTTGGCTTTCTTACTGCAAATCTATAAATTTGAATCGGTTGCCCAAGAGTGAATCAGAAGGTTACAAACCCCAAATCAGATTAAGATATAGCGTCATTGATTGGCAAAAAGATAAGGAAAAATCATCTTATGGAGGGGATTTTTTTTCTTGTATTACTGTACTTGCGCAAATTATGATAGTTCTTGACTTACGACAGTAAAGGAGCCTGGCCACTGATCTGATTTTAAGACTCTTTTTTGTGACAGTTATTACGCAAACACTGTGGTTGTTAAGCAGACACATTGTTCACTATGGGGCATTTTTGCTGAAAATCAAAAGTAAACAATATATTTTCAGCAAAAATGTTGTAAATCGTGATCATCAGGCCCTGGGACATTGCAAATAGCCGTAAACACAGCCTAGGTGCTGAATGCCTGAAATGCAGTCACATTACTGGGGGGCACAGGAGGAGGGGGGAAGTTCAGAACCAGGTCATAAATACCTTTTGGGGTAGCTGTCATAATTTTGAAGGTCATTAAGCAATTGGTCATAAGTCAAGGACTACATATACCACTTATTAATTTATTACATTAATACATCATCCAATTCCATTACATCTCTAGGTGGCTAAGAGTAGAAAATTATTTAAAACGATACAATACAAACAATACATGAAGCAGATATCTGGAAAAATTGCATAAATCAGTCTTATGCAGGAACCCTGGTCGTGCAGTGATTACAGTATTGCAGGCTAACTCCACCCACAGCCTGAAGTTTGATCCTGACCAGTTCAAGGTTGACACAGTCTTCCATCTTTCCAAAGTTGGTAAAATGAGGACCCAGATTGTTGGGGGCACTATGCAGACATTGTAAAAATAGCCCAGAGAATGCCATAAAGCGCTATGAAGGAGTGCATAAGTCGAAGTGCTGTTGCTATAAATCTCAAGTGGTCCATCATCCACCCTGGCATGAACCTTGGGAAAAAAGACGGATTTTTAAGGCATTGCTTAAATAAGACCAGGGTGAAAGTGATGTCATATATGGCAGCTAAACTGCTCATCAGTGCAAGATACAGAGATGACAGGATGCTTATTTTGGAAGTTCTACCCTGATGGCCAAGTGTTTAATTTAAGGTACTAATCTTTAAAGCTGAGATGATTAAGATCAGAGGAGGGTTGCTTCCAGTTCGGCCCGGTTCAGCTGAACCGGTAGTGGTGATTTGGCCTGGGTCGCAGAACCAGCAGCAACCCAGGCTGGCCACGCCCCCGAACCAGTTCCTCGGTCTCTTCTCCCTTTACCAATATATTTCTGCACATGCGCAGAACAAATTACAGTCAACTGCGCATGCTGCTTGCTGTGCGCAAAGCACACAAGAAACAAACCGGTACCAACCGGTACAGGAACACCCCCTGATTAAGATACTATCAAAAGGGCCATCTCCCCTGTTATGAACTAGTTCAGAAGTGCAAGAGAAGCTAATTTGAAGGTGCTTCTCCTCTCCTAGGCATATTTGTCTGCACGTGAAAGAACGATTTCTCCTACATTGCTCCCAAGCATTTGTAATGTGCCATTTGGGCTCACTTTCTTGGCATTTAGAACATCTGTCAATGAAATCATACAACTTTGCACTTCTGTACAAAAGCCTAAAGTCAGTAGTCTTTTTTCCTGCTCATTCACAAATTTAGTATAAGTAAGCATGTTCTCTCATCCTGGAAAAAAAAAAAGAAAGAAGATCTCTGGCATTGTGAGTTTTCATTCCAGTAGACAGTCTTAGGGTTGAAGAAAGGTAGGGTAAAATTCGGGTGCTGAGTATTGACTATTGACCATCAAACAGACATGAACTTTATTCTTCTCTCACTTAAATGTGGAGTTAACAAGAGAGCTTTCACCTCCACCAACTGATAAACATCATTCACAGTAGGCATTGGGGGAAGATTAAATGCCTGCCCACCATGCTAGTGGAGAGAAAATATTTTAGTATTGGAAGACAATAAATGTGCCCATGTATATCAGGAGTGTCAAACTCAATTTCATTGAGGGCTGCATCAGGGTTGTGTTTGACCTTGAGTGGCCAGGGTGGGCGTGATCAGCTTGATATCACTCCTATCGGGGGTGCCTGTGGTGGCCCGAGTGCTCTGCCAGCAAACACGGGCTCTTCCAAGCTCTGTTTTCATTGGCAGAGGATTGTAGGAGGCTGTGGCAGCCGAAAATGGAGCTCAGGGGCCCGTTTTCACTGGCAGAAGCACCGCGGGCCAGCCCTTCACTGTTTTCAGGTGGGCCCCATGGGCCAGATTTAAGTACCCCATGGGCCGGATCTGGCCCCGGTGCCTTGAGTTTGACACCCCTGATATACATTAAAAGAAATTGAAAGAGGAGGTTATACATCCTTCAGTTGTCCATCCAGAAAAAATATTTATTTATTTGTTTGTTTGTTTGTTTGTTTGTTTGTTTGTTTATTAAATTTATAGGCTGCCCAATCCCAAAGGACTCCGGGCGGCTTACAAAGAAGGGAGAAAAAAGAAAAGAAAAATAAAAAGAATAGTTTAAAATTCACAACACGCATTCGTTCTAATCGGGGCTGGACCTTAACAATAAGGTCAACAGCCCCAGGCCTGCCAGAACAGCCAGGTTTTAACAGCTTTCCTGAAGGCCATGAGAGTGGGTAAGGTCCGGATCTCTGGGGGTAGCTGATTCCAAAGGGTCGGAGCAGCCACAGAAATGGCTCTCCTCCGGGGGCCCCCAGCCGACACTGTCCGGCTGACGGCATCCAAAGGAGGCCCAATCTGTGGGCTCTTATCGGCCGTTGGGAGGTTTGTGGCAGTAGGTGGTCTTGCAGGTAGCAATAGCAATAGCAGTAGACTTATATACCGCTTCATAGGCCTTTCAGGCCTCTCTAAGCGGTTTACAGAGAGTCAGCATATTGCCCCCAACAATCTGGGTCCTCATTTTACCCACCTCGGAAGGATGGAAGGCTGAGTCAACCCTGAGCCGGTGAGATTTGAACCGCTGACCTGCTGATCTAGCAGTAGCCTGCAGTGCTGCATTTAACCACTGCGCCACCTTGGCTCTTATCAAAGTACGCTGGTCCTAAGCCATGTAGGGCTTTAAAGGTAATAATCAACACCTTCAATTGCGTCCGGAGACCAATTGGTAACCAGTGCAGCTCGCGAAGGACAGGTATTACAATATCGCTCGCGCGGCTGCATTCTGGACCAGCTGTAGTCTCCGAACGCTTTTCAAGGGTAGCCCCATGTAGAGCGCATTGCAATAATCCAGCCTTGAGGTGACAAGGGCATGAGTGACCGTTTGGAGTGGCCCCCGGTCCAAATAGGGCTGCAATTGGTGCACCAGGCAAACCTGGGCAAAGGCCCCCCTGGTCAAAGCCGACAGATGGTGTTCCAGTGTCAGCTGCGAATCCAGGAGGACCCCCAAGTTGCGGGCCCTCTCTGAGGGGTGTAAGTTTTTGCCCCCCAGGATCAAGGACGGACTGTCTGGACTGTCCTTCAGGGGCAACATCCAAAGCCACTCAGTCTTATCGGGACTGAGCACCAATTTGTTCATCCCCATCCAGATCCTGACAGCTTCCAGGCATCGGCACATCATGTCCGCCGCTACACTGACTTGGCATGGGGCAGTTAGATACAGTTGTGTATCATTTGCATATTGATGGTACTTTATCCCGTGCTGTCGTATGATGTCACCCAGCGGTTTCATGTAGATGTTAAATAGAAGGGGGGACAAGACCGAACCCTGCAGCACCCCACATTTGAGGGGCCTAGGGGTCGACCTCTGCCCCCCGACCAACACCGACTGCAACCTGTTGGAGAGGTAAGAGGAGAACCACCATAAAACGGTGCCTCTCACTCCCACCTCCTCCAGACGTCGCAGAAGGATACCATGGTCGATGGTATCGAAAGCCGCTGAGAGGTCAAGAAGCACCAGGATAGAGGAATGCCCTCTATCCCTAGCCCGCCAGAGATCATCGATCAGTGCGACCAAAGCGGTTTCCGTGCTGTACCCAGGCCTGAAACCAGACTGAAAGGAATCCAGATAATCCGCTTCATTCAAGGTCCGTCGGAGTTGAAGCGCCACCACCTTCTCAACAACCTTCCCCAGAAAAGGAAGGTTGGAGATAGGATGATAGTTTTTCATGATGGCTGGATCCAGGGAAGGCTTCTTGAGGAGGGGTCTCACCACTGCTTCCTTCAATGGTTGCAGGAAAGACCCCTCCTGCAAAGATGCGTTGGTAATCGCCTGGAGCCATCCTCGTGTCACCTCTCTGCTGGTCAAAACCAGCCAGGAGGGGCACAGGTCCAGTAAACAGGTGGAGGCGCTCATCGCTCCCATGGCCTTGTCCACTTCCTCAGGGGTGACAAATTCTAACTCATCCCAGGAAATCCGAGTAAGGCTTACCCTCGGCATCTCGGCTGGTATTGCCCAAGCGGAGTCAAGGTCTGTCCGAAACTGAGTGATTTTATCCGACAGAAACTGAACAAATTCCTCAGCTCTTCCCTGCAGGGGTTCCCCCACCTCCTCACCTTTCAGGAGGGAGCGGGTCACCCTAAACAGGGCGGCTGGGCGAGATTCTGCGGACGCAATAAGAGCGGAAAAATGCGTGCATTTTGCCACCCGTATCGCCACTGGGTAAATCCTAATAAAAGTGTTCGATCAGATTCAGAGTTACTAGTCCTCCAACGTCGCTCTAGGCGTCTCTTTTGGCGCTTCATCTCCCGGAGTTCCTCGGTATTTATTACTAAAGCTCATTGATATAGGTCTGGTAGGTCAGAAACAGAAAATGCATCTCAGATATGTTCTAATATGTATCAAACTAAAATTTGGTTCAGTTGTCTTGCATATAGAAGACCATTGGCGGAGCAATCTAAACTTTCATATTTATTTTTGCCTATTATTTTACTTTTGTTTTTGGTTTATAAATAAGTTAAATAATTGTACTCTGCTACAGTGCTTTCAGCTTTATGTTGTCCTGGATAAGTTCCTAGAACCATAGAGCTGCAAAAAAAAAATGAATCAGCCAGAAGTACAGGTGTTCATGAAACACAGAAGTGACTTCTGTCACCTTATTAGAAAAATAATATTCTTAATTCATTTACTGTATTTTTCGGAGTATAAGACATGCCGAAGTATAAGACGCACCAAGATTTTGAAGAGGCAAATTAAAAAAAAAAAGGTTTTGCACTCTGCAGATCTCCCAAAAATAGACCGCTTTTCATGAAAATGGGCCCATTTTTTGACAAAAAAAGAGCATGCATATCCTTTAGGAGGCTTATGGAGCGCTCCTGAAGGCTGGGGGGGGGGGGCAAAAACGGGTAAAAAATGGCCCATATTTTGCTCATTTTTGCTCTCCCCAGCCCCCAGGAGCACTCTGAAAGTCTCCTAAAGGCTATGCACGGCCATTTTTGCAAAGAGGGCGAGAGTTTGGGAGGTCAAAAATGCTGTATTCAGTGTATAAGATGCACCCAGATTTTCACCCTCTTTTTTGAGGGAAAAGGGTGTGTCTTATACTCCGAAAAATACAATACTTACCCCCAAAGCAATCTCAACTGGTTTAAATAGGCTTTTAGCCACATTTAAAGAAAAAGAACTGCAGTACAGTTTTACCATATTACCCACATTTAGTTACTTTCTGATTTACAGGTAGTTAATTGCACACACACACATGCACACACATAGTGTGAACTGTTGCTTTTGAGTAAACTGGCTGCGTTGATTTAGCCAGCACATTAAAATCTGATGCTGATATAAAAAAATGTGTGTCTTAATTCACAGACCTAGCATCCATCATTAAAAGTGGATAGTTGATAATATATTCATAATGCACAATGCATTTTACAAAGTAATTTGTCAACTGCCTACACATATCTTGATTAATTAGATGTCAAATATGCTAATGAAACATTTGCTTTTAATGGTCTTTTAGCTGTGATGTATTATTACAATAGGGAATGAAAAACAGATTTCAATATACTTTCTAGACTGTTCTAAAGTAACTGCTCCCAAGCTTAAATTATATTGTTGTTATTATTATATTGAAATGATTCCACTCTTTTTAAAGACACTATAGGAAATGTTGAAATCTATAAATAAAGACATGGTTGAATACTGTTCTTAAACTGTTACCTCAAATGTGGTCATTTCTGCAGCATGTTGACCTGGAAAGGCATATAAATCTAATAAACCTAACCTAACCTAAGATGCTTCAGTCAGTCCACAATACGACAACTATGATTTTACAAGCTCTAAAAAGATCAGGGCTTTATAACTGCTCTTATTCATGACACATTGATTACCAGTTTGCTTATGGATATCGTGGAAGGTACTAAGCAACTGGGGTCAAATTAATTAAAGATTAGCTGCTCCTGAAAAACTCTGCCTATTCTGTATAAAAAGCTGGAATGCTTGCATTCAAGCTTGTCTGATATCCATTCAAAGTGAATCTTCTTGATAACCGCTCACTTCTACTGCAGAAGACTTCCTCTGGTTCTTAACATCCCACTTTCACCCAGTTTTATTTAGTTCATTTTTTAATTGATTCTGTGTCCAACTTTTCTGGACTCAGATTTTAGCTGCTGCATGCATTATATTTAATATTAGTTTTAAAGAACAGGTTTATTTTTAAATGCTGCTTTGAATTATTTTTGCTAGTAGTTTTGAATATTTTCAGCTGATATCACTGTTGCAGTATGATATGAGTAACAGCATTTATGTAGGCTACAGCATTTTAACGGCTTCTAGTTTATTTTGGCATGATTCTTATACAATGATGAAATCAGTTTTGATTTCTAAATACAGCGTCCTTCGGCTGGATCAGAGCAGGAAGCAAAACAATCGGAGCCAAGGCAAAATGCAGGAGTCATGAAATTGGGAGAGGTTCTCAGAAAGGTTATGTTTACTAGCTTAAATTACTGGAATATGACAAACTAGAGTCACATTGTAATGTTTGCCACTTTCTGAGGAAAAAGTAATTGTGGATGAAGATTTACAATTAAGATTTTGAGTTTACAACAGAGGTGGTATTCAGCAGGTTCTGACCAGTTACGGAGAACTGGTAGTGGAAATTTTGAGTAGTTCAGAGAACTGGTAAATGCCACCTCTGACTGGCCCCGCACCCATCTATTCTCTGCCTCCTGAGTTCCAGCTGATCGGGAGGAAATGGGGATTTTGCAGTAACCTTCCCCTGCCATGCCCACCAAGCCATGCCCACAGAACTGGCAGTAAAAATATTTGAATCCCACCACTGGTTTACATCCATTATTTTAATTAACTTTCAAAAGAAACAGTAGAGCAAGTCAGAGATTATCACATTGTTTAGATTTTTCACTTCTACAGTTAGGAGAGTGTAGAAACTCTAATACAGTGATTGCACACCTTTTTTGGCTGCCATACCAAATGTGGGAGGAACACAGGGGGGTGGTGCGCCGGTGTGCCACACCCATAATACTATGCATGCGTTCCCCCCATTTATGAGGATCTATACATGCGTGGACCTAAAGGGAACCCAGAAGTTCAGAAATGGTGACTTCCAGTTTGTCCGTAGGGCCGATTTTCAAGCTCCGGAGCCTTCAGGGGCCTTCAGGAGGCTTCCCCGAAGGCTCCAGAGGGCGAAAAATGGCTCTATGAGCAAACCGTAAGTGACTTACGGTTTGTCTGTAGGGCCGGTTTTTCGCGCTTTGGGGGGCTCAGGGAAGCCTCCGGAGGGCGAAAAATGGCCTCAAAAGAAGGCTGAAGTCAGCTGACAGGGCAACATCTCACATGCCCAGCAAATGACTCCACATGTCACCTGAGGCACACGTGCCATAGGTTCACCATCACGGCCCTAATATAAAGAAGAATAAACACTGGATAGTATTAAGAGAATTGTTCCTCATAGCCTGTCTATTTATGTATTTGTTTGTTGTTTGTTTGTATTCTGCCTTTATTATTTTACAAATAACTCAGGTTGGTGAACATATCCAGCACACCTTCCTCCTCCTATTTTCCCCATAAAAACCTTGTGAGATGGGGTAGATTGAGAGAGAATGACTGGCCCATCACCCAGCTGGTTTTCATGCCTCATGCTAAGGCAGGACTAGAACTTGCTTTCTGCGTGATGCCTTAACACACTAAAGCAAACTGGCTCTCAAATGAATGGCTCTCTTATATGAAAATCATATTGTTAAAAGATTGAGAGATTAGATCAATCCTTTATATATTTATTAATAATCCTGGTAGCCTAACCAGAGTTTGATAAATGGTCATTTAATGCACTCATCAAGCTACATATTGGACTCACTGGTCTGTAGTTCATGTACGCCTGATTAGGGTCAAATGAAATAAACTTTGTTGAACAGAATAATATAATAAATGCAATCACTAAAGTTTTTATTACTGATTATTGAATTTTAAAGATCACACTGCTTTTGTTTTATAATCTTTTCTTTAAAATAGGAGGGAATCTGTGCTCCTGCAGAAGAGGCTAAACTACATGTCCCAGCAACCTCAACCAGCAATGATGAAGGAAGATGGAAGCTATATTTTGACAACTACCTCCGTTCCAAAAGATGTTCCAAAATATAGAACTGCTGGGTAGGAAATGAACAAAGCTATCATTTGCTAAGTGAGCCTCTTTCCCTCTCAGAGAGGAAACAGTTAAGCTCAGTGGACCAAGAGGAGGGGAAGCCACGTGATGGAAAATCTTGGGTGGTTGGTGGGGAGGGAGGCTGAGTTTTCGTAAGAGCCTGGAGGACAGAACTTTCCAACCGCAAGGGAGGAAGCAGCAGGCTCTCTGGCCAACTGCTGCCTTTGGATGTGAGTGGGCCTGCATGCAGAGACTAGAGAGGATAAATAGACTGATTCTTTTCAAGGGAACAGGACAAACCCAGCTCTGTCTCATGAATGGCTTAACATACCACAGTAGAACATAGAATCCACAGGACTGGAACTGTCCCTGACCAACATGAACAAAAGCCGCCCATTTTAATACAATTTCCAGATGGGTGGCAGTAAGAAAATAAAGAGTCACAAAGGCCATCATCATGACAAACACATTTCCATAAAGGTTTATGCCATCGTAAGGCTTACAAGCATGCAACGAAAGAAGAAACATGAAATAAACCTGTGAAAATAAAAGGTTTGAACAAGGACAGATGATTTGCTTGATACCTGCTTCTTATCGACACCACAATCTTTACATCGTAACAAGGTGCCAAAAATAACAAATCAGTGAAACAAAAGAAGCCTGGTTTCTAAATATAAGTCACACCAATATTGAAACTCCATCACATGACAAAATGTAGTATGTGCTCTATAACCTACTGTCTTAGGGAATCTCTCAGTTTAAGAAAGCTTGAAAAGTAAAAGGGGAACAATGCTGAGAGGAAAGTTAATCATTCATTAGATCCTTTACTAAAAGAACAAAGGACATGTAAGCATACATTATATAGGGCACATTTATTTATATACTTCTAAACAATGGTTAGCTTTTTTCCCCAAGTGTTATGAAAAGGAACTACACTGTACCTCCATTCAGAAATACTCAGGATCTGTGGAGATCTTTCCACTTGAGTGAATATCTTGATTTTCCTGGGTCCTCCTGACACAGACAAAAAGCAGGCCCTGAGAGAAAGTCCTGCCACACAGAAGTCCACAAGGAGGACCAGGGAAAGCATACTGGACCAGGACTCTTTCCTACATGAATAAAACCATCCCGTTTGTAAGAGGGCCTGGAGAGGTTCTCTACTTCAGCAATGGCACAGTTCCTTTGTAGGTGTGACCGGAATGACTACACATTGGTATGCCCTGATGAATATGCATTCATATTATTTAAGCATATAAAGTATAATCTGTTGCTAGATAACTGGGACATAGACCTTTTCAGATTTCAGAAGATTCTACAAGATATCCAGAATCATTAATAATGAGGGAGACTATGGAAAATGAAGAAAAATAGCTGCAGCTGAAAATGACAATATCAGAGAAAACGTTAGCCAACTCTTTGGCTCAGCATCCCATAACTGTATGGCAACAAAAGCCAGGAATAAGAGGCCCTAATTGCCCACATGGGGCTAATTACTTTTTGGGACTCTCTGTCTCCTTTCTTTTTTTCATTTTGAGAATTTCCTTACAATTGCCCTATTAATTCATACTCATATCTTCCTTTTTCTTTCCTTTTAATAAATCAACCATTTCCAGTATCTTTAAAATTCTCATTAGCATTTCTTCTTTATTATTTTTATATTTTCTATTTTCATTTAGAATTTCACTTCTTCCTGAAGCTGTTTTTTGCAGGTACATTTAATTTAAAAAAAAAAGAATCTCTGCAATATTTATATGCATAATGGCTTATGCAGACGTAGTAACTTTTCCAGACAGTTCAGTGCTATGTATTCCCTACTGAATATGCACCAGGGCTTATTTCTGCATAGAGAAGCGTCAATTATTTTATGAGCAATATTTAAATGACCCATTCATACAAGATTCACCATATGCATAGGCTTAAAATCTTTCAAACCAAAAACTGAAATCCCTATATTTCCAGCTATGCAATTAATGATTGCTCTTTCTTCTCAGGAGTCCCAGGACAGTACTAGGTACAACTTGATATGGCCTTGTAAACATCTGCTACCTCTTCCTGGAGTCCATTACTTTTCAACTAAAAGGCAACTGCACGACTAGAATAGGGCATGCGTATATGTGTGTGCACACACAGATACTATGTTTGGCTTTATTTAACATCTTGTCTGAGAAAGACATCTCTAAGAAGAGGAAATCTACATTCAAGCTGAGATGTAGATAGTGGATCACTTAAGATAGTGATCTTAAATGTTGGTGGAATTTTTAACATTTTTTCATTATATTCTTACTTGCTTTGTGTTCTTTTTAAGTAAAAATATAGAGAATAAAAGTATTTTAGACCAATAAGGGCTTGCTCGAAATACAAATTTTGGAGTAACACATAACGTTCTTTCATATGCTCCAGATAAATGAATGTCTTTGTAGAGTCAAAAGCATTTAGACTATCATCCAGAAAACCTTATAGGATCTAAGGAATCATGGAAGGAACCTAAGAGATCATCAAGTCCAGTCCCCACACACTGCAGCATTCACTACACCATCCCTCCTAGATGACTATTCAGACATTGCAGGCAAATAAATAGTCACTAAATAATTACATGTAATGTACACTTAAATCTACAGTTTATAGATCCACAGCAGAGATACATATGTACAAATGATAAAAGACATAAATATAAAATGTGAGCACCCCTCAATTGAGGCTCAGTGTGGAAAGGAAAGTCAAGACGGATATGCAGCTATATGTACAATCAGGTGTGCTTTCCTCATACCTTTCTGTTGTGGGATCAGAGCAGTTGAGTGGATACCTCAAGTCTATGATGGTTCCATCTTTATCCTGCAGGGATCCCTGCTGCTGTGTATAATATTCCACCAACTCTGATAGAGTAGCAAATTTCTCTCCTCCATAGAGATCATAATAATCTCCAGTATTCTGGATACGGATGTGAGTTACTTCATCACCAACCCTAAAAGAGAGAGGCAGAAGCTTCTCATCAGTTGATCAGGAAGGGAAGAGCAAAGGAAAAATTATCTTTATTGTTTCTCCTGGTAGGAATTCTAGACCGGAATAAGGGAACTTGATGAATTGGATGGACTATTTGGCGTTTGCTCTCACCAGAGCTTATCACCCACCCCACAACATATGAATTGAGTAGAAGACTTTTATGCAAACTGGAGAATTAGGATTAAAATGAAGCTGGAGCCAGTGATTGTATTTGTACCACGGAGTTTTAGGATGCTGGGATTTGAGGTTGTTTTTATTTGGGGAAGGAAGGTATTGACTTTCTTTGGTTTTTACTTCTGTTTTTGTAAGCCACCAGAATTGTGACACATAAGAAGGGTGGCCATATTTGTCTCTCAAATAAATAAATAAAACTGAATTTTGCAGAAAGCCAGCTTAAAAGATAGTACATTTGGCTCCCTGTGGCATTTTTCCAACTGTCATTTCACCTGATTTTTCATGCTTTCTATGTTAAGACAGGCAGGTGTAATGGCATTAGAAGTGGCACTGGTATTGTTACTTACTTCAAAATGTTTAAGCAGGACTTATTATTCAGAGGATGATTTATTGTATAACATTAATATGAAAGTTAGTGGAAATTCCAATTTGAAAGAAAGGAAGAAATAAAGTTGCTTTACTTAAATGGAGGCCAGTTGAAAATGAACGTGGGAATCAGAAGCTGTGGAAGGAAGTCCCCATGGGAAGGCTTGAACCTGGTCTTTCTGTTCCAGTGTCTGATGACTTCCTCAAACCCTGGACATTTTTTAAAAAGAGCACTGGGCCACTAGCCCAGGGAGCTGCTTGTTTTGTTTGAACGTCTGTTCCCAGAAAAGTCAGTGTTATGCCATCAGCAGATTTATTTCAGAGAAAGTTGTAGGGAGAATCAGTCTCTGAACTTACCACCCAGTCTCTCTCCCAACCCCCCCTCTCCCCAAGACAAAAGGAAAAAACCCCAGAGAAAGAATTCATCTTCAATTTTGTGGAAAGTTATAAGTTTCACAACAGCCATCTTCACTTACGCTCTTTCTATTCCCCCTTTTCTTTTACCACTCTGGCTTTCAATTCCAATGTGTCTTGGGATTTTCCAGATATTATTTATTATTATTCATTTAAATGTATCATAGCAGCCCTCTCCCATAGACCTTAGGAGTGATATATGTTTTAACAATTAACCATGGAAACCATCCTATTATGATATGGCCTCCATTTATTACAGAGGGGAAACTTTTTTGGTATATACCGACATGGTATCCCTTTAGAGAATAAAGATTAAAGAGGTGGAAGGTAATGTGTCTCTCAAGAAGAACCATAGAATATTATCAAAGAATTGGAAGAGGGAGGGGGGCAATTACCTGACCGAAAGGGAAAAGTCCCCCTTGTTCTTCCGGCTGGGCCGAGCCAGAAAGCTGCCATGAATCCCTCGTGCTTTGAGTAAGGCCTCAGCATCTATGCCACTCAGGTCACGATGAAACCACCTGTTTGGCGAAAGGAAGAGAGAAAAGTAAAAAAAGAAGGACATCATCAGTGGAGGGATATGTGTGATCCTACTTAGAGCTCACAAGGCAGATGCCTCCACTCTCTACAACAATTCAGAAAGGAGACATTCGTTTTCCTTCACTCTCTCCGCTGCCCCAACAGCACTGACTCCCACTAGAATGTTCATAATTTAGAATTAACAACAAATCAATGAGAATCCACCAGTGCAGATCAACCAAAGTAGACTGACCCTTCAGTTCATCTGGAACACAGCACCTTCAGTTGCAGTCAGTTTGCACATTCAGTGTTTGGCCATTAAGCATTGTTTGTTTGTTTGTTTATTCACTTATTTATTTATTCATTCAATTTCTATAGCTGCCCAACTCAACCAAGTGACTCTGGACAGCTGACAATTCTAAAACAATTTCAACAATTTAAAGGACATGAATACAATAAAAGCAGCCACAAAATATAATGGCAAGTAATCAAATCATCTCTATGGAGAGAGACAGGGTCATCAACTTTCCAATTAAGCAGAAGGGAAACACACATGTAGCTAGTGAAGCTGCTCCTCCACTAATAACAGGTAGCAGAAGAAACTCTACTTGCTACATTTCTGCTAGATCCTGAAGACTTAGCAGCAGCTGCTAGTTACGCAATGATGCCTGAAGACGTAGCCTCTACTCCCAAATCCATACAGCCAGAGGCAACACAACGATCTGTTCCAACAACTGTCTCCTATACCGGTATCACACACTTGCTCCCACAGAACATTGTTCCTCCCAGTTCAAGGAAACGTTTCAAGACCACTTAGAAAGAAAACATTAATCTGTAATAGTCAATCCTAAATTTTTCCTTACCTCATTATTTCCCAGGTGATCAGTGGCAGAATCAAAAATCCAATTAAGAAAACAATTGAAAAATTATCTGAAGAAGTTTCTTTTAAGATGAAAATAAAAGCAAATGAGCGTTTGATGTCTCAACCGGACTCTCCAGATGTGAATTCTCCTTTTTTGACTCTACCCATCTACCTCATGCGTTTCTGCTGCCCATCACACATTCATAGACTGCTCCACAATCAGTCCGTGTTGGTAGGTATGGGTAGAAAGAACTGAGGCAAACAGGCAGTTCCAAGTTGCTGAGCACTAATACAGGAACAGGAAGCATATTTAACATCGTTGTTCTTCACTGCAAGTTGCAATGTGTGCACTTCTGCTTCTGCTTTTGGGTCCTTTTTCTCCTCCTGTCCTATCTTCCCTGCTCAGAACTATTTCTGTCTTTCTTCCTTTGGGGGGGGGGAGGAGAAAAAATTCACAATAAATGAGTGTGAAACAGTCCATTTGAGTATCACTACAGGAGAATCAACGCCAGTACTAAATGCAACATAATTAAAGGCAATTATATCCGAAGTGTATGTAACCAATAAATATAAAAGACTTTGGGGAATTCAGGCCTGCAACAGAGAAAGAAAGCTTTAAACATTTCAGGTTCTATTTTCTTAACGTTATTGTGTGCTTCTTGCTTCCATAGGAGATCCCTTTACCAGACTGCATTATTTTTCCTCATTCAATGGAATGAGATGGAATTCATAGAGCAGCTCACCACAAAGACACAGCCTATAGCTACGTATATCATGCAACAGTAATACCTTTTCCCACAGTCAAGAAACCGTCTACTAGATGTGGTCCAATTTAAGTCCACCAAACATGTTTTTCCCTTGATGTTAATGCAAAACGTCCTTTTGTTGGATCATCTCCTTCTTTCCATTTGGGTACTTGAATGCTCACAGCTCCTTGAACAGGCCTTGTTTCATGACAGGAGAAAGTTTTAATTACTTATCTCTTCACAAAGAAGACATGTTTTTTTCTGTAAAAGTGAACAAAATTATAAGGGGAAAAATAAAATTGTTTTTTGAACCTCCCTGCCTAGAAGAGACCTGCCTAGAATAAGACTTTGAGCCAAATATCCAGCAATTTTAATATATCTTTAGGCAAGATCTTGTTTGCACAACCTAATGATATCTACTTGAAGCTGTAGAATAAAATTCTGTCCACAGCATAAAAAAACTGTCCACAGCATAAGTAAGTATCAAGTACAGGATTTGCAAATATTTAAATTTTGTTTTAAGGTGTGCATTCATATGTTTTGGTTATGTCAACCACTTTCACATAATTTGCCTGCTTTCTGGTTACACAAACTCTTCCATATGGACAGTTGTTGTTTTTAAGGAGGGAATAATGTTGCTAGGATAAGATAACATATTAAAACGGTTAATCTTTTTTTTACTATTATTGTTTTCATCCGAAGACTTAAAAATATTTTTGTTGAACATCAAAGCCTGGGGAATGTACTTTAAACTTTGATCCTAACAGAGATAATATTTAACTCCCTTAACAGATATTTTTGGCAGTGATAATAAAGCAGAGGCATATTCTGATGGCTAACTGCAAGATATAATAACTCCATAGTGTGCAGCTGCTCTTCTGATTTGTGTTTATGCCAATGGCAGCTTGTATGAGTCTGGTCCTGATCATGATGATCACATACAGGTGAAGGGAGCTTAAATTCTTAACCCAGTCATTTGTTTTCCAAATTGACCTAGAGATGTTTTCTTTAAAGATTCCATTGATGGCTGTAGATATCAAAATGTGTGTGTGTGTGTGTGTGTGTATTGATTATCCAATCCCCCCCTCCTCCCTATCTCCCAGTGGCATTCCCAGGATTTCTTGCACTGTTCTGGGGAAAGTGGAGAATGCAATGCTCTCAGCCATGGATGCTAGCACAGCTCTAAAATAGAGCAACAAGTGCTTGTGGATCAGCACTTTTTTTTTTTTTACTAAAACAAAATATTTGGATCAGCCCAGGTCAAATCATTGCAGGAAACGTAGGGAGGAGCTGTATGTTCTCTGCCTTTGCCCTGCGTTGCTCTTTTGCAGAGTGGCACTTGATGGGGAAATTTGGAGAGGGGGGAACGTGGGGGAAAAAGAGTTTAGTTCATTTGCTACTCTTACATTTAGCTTCCCCCACCTGAAATTTAACATTTGATGGTAAAGATAAAACAAGAGTGGAAAGGACTTGTGAGGCTGCATGGCACTGCATATGATTATTATTCCAGCTGGCTCTGGCTGCAGTGGAAAGCTCCAACGTAATACAAGGTCTTTCCTAGCTTTTCTACCTTAGGTCATTGAACTAAAGACAGGATTTTCCAGTATTTGGGGCCTGAGACTTCTAAGCACACTGGCAAAAAAGTTGTGAGTTTTCTCACTCAGAGAAGATGACTGCTATAAACCAATTACCACAATGCTCTCTACCACATTACAACCTCTGAAGATCCTCAGCTCACTATCAGCAAGTGAACATTTACCTGGCAAAAGCAGAGAGCCAACTGGTTTTGTAGGAAGCTTATGAGGATCTTCAGCTTCCAGAGAATTTTAGGAACTAAAAACATTGCCAGAGATTGGTGTTTTGCTCAACAGTGTCTTTAGATAAACTAATGTTTTGATGTAAAGGAGGTTCTCTTGGCAGGCACTAAGAGATGCTGCTCTGCATTTTCAGATATCAAGTAGGGAAAGCTATCTGAAAGCAACTCTGACTAAGCCCATCTGACCTTCAAGATGCAGTTCTTCAAAATTTCTGCATCTCTTCACACATTCTCTCTCCTGGGGAGAAGTCTGCTCTTCAGCTTGCCTAGGGCCAAAACGAGCAGTGACTGCTGGGTAAGACATACCTACATGATGGAGTCTTGCCTAAGGAAGCCTGCTACGATAAGGTAGCAATGGATTTTCTGGAAGGAAGGAAAACAGAGAGAACAGACAGAAGATGCAAGGATCCATAGACAAATAGGCAAATCACCCTGTAGCTCTATTTATTATTTATCTTGGTGCTTTTAAAAGTTAGCAATATTACAATCAATTGATTTGGCTGCCTTACAAATGAAAATGGTACTGAGAGTGCTATAAGATTAAGTTACACACATCTTAGCCTTTGATATCTTGACTCTACTAGTAAACAGCATTGTTATGATGGTTTCTACATTTAAATACATCACAAAATTTCCCCAATTTTTCTAAAACATCAGGATACAATAAGCACATTTTATTTACACTTAATCTTCACCTTTATTACCATTGTTTTAATTGACTTTTTAATATTACTATTTCCTAATAGTTCCTTTTAAAATGCAGTCCTCTTAAATAATGAGCGAAACTTCTGGTAAAAATCAGCTTTATATCCTGAAATTGTTCTGATCACATTGCCAGCCCCATCGTTCTGTACTTATGTTGATGCAAAGTTAAGCCTTCATGCATTCAGTGGACTTACCTCCAGGAAGGCAGTCCATATCATTTATACTAGTATTAACTACAATAGCTGGCCTACTCTGTTGCAATGCCACTAGCTATTAAGGGGAAAATGAATACCTACATTTGCCCACGTGCATGTCAACACCAGTTGGAGAAAGAACTGTGTACATCCTTAGTTCTTGCTAATTACAGACATGATAAAATCAGAAGCCCATATTGAACAAACCTTCACTTCTACGTTCTTATTACACTGAAGCAGAAGAGGCTGAGACCTGAAAGTTACCTGGCGGAGAGAGAAGCCTCTGCCTTAGTGAAAAGGTATGGGGGGGAGGAAGCTGAATTCAAAAAGCTGCCCCCAATACAAAAGACTTCATTCTTTCCCCTGCTGAATGTCTTCCTGAGCTGGAGTTAATAAACACCCAGGAGGTTACAGGGAGAGGAAGAGGCTGAACCTGAGACAAGCAGCAGGTAACCAAGGGAGGGGCCGTTTGCTGTCTCCGCCTCACTGATCTACAGGGAGGCCCTCCCTGGGTAGATCTGGGAAGCCGGGGGAAAAAAAACCCGATCATCCCTGAGCCAGTTGCCTGAAGGACTATGTGGCTTGCCCTCCTCAAAGCAGCAGCTTTGACACATCTCAGAAGACTTTCACTGTTTTCACTTCATCATAGATATATTCATGTATTTTATAAACTCATCTACTAACTTTGCTCACTAACTTACTTACAATAGGAAGTAAGTTTCTTTCCATTAAACTATCTTTTGTGTCTTGGCATACAGGAATGTTTCTAAGGCTGTATTGCCTTCTTAAACTATAGGCAGGATGGCATTCTGTTTGTTTTCTACTTAATTATAATTTTGCGCACTCTTCTGAGCAGTTATGAATCCATCTTCTTCGGTACTCTAAGGTTAGAGAAACAACCCTTATTGTTCTACAAAAAGCATACAGAATACTTTTTAAAATACTTTGAACTGAATGTTTACTGTTATTCCTCAGCATTTCACAGGACCGAGCACATCATGCTACCCTAAACGCAGTCAGAAATGTCTGTTTTCTAATTTTCGATTTAGAGAGATGTTGGGAAAAGCTCAATAGAGCCCTCTAGCAATGTGAGCCGCCTAGTGCAGACAAAAATGATACACTGTAGATACTCAGGGATAAACCCATCCACGGATAAGCCAAACCCAATTTGGGAGTGCATGTTTGAACCAAAATTTCTCAGTTTATTGGTCGGTATATACAGTAATTGGAATTTGGGATTAATAATTAAGGATTATCTGTAACATTGCTCAGAAGTGGATATCCCAAACCTAATGCCCCCCAATCTCATGAAATTTTGTGGTTTCCCAATTTTGTCTACTTCAGGACATTCAACTATTTAATTAAAACAAAAGAGAGTTCCAAAGGCACTAAAGATGACCTTTTGAGGCATAACAGAATTCTCAATTTCCTAAGTAAATGAATTTTTTGTTCAATGAGCATGTTTATATTATAGAGTTCACTATGAATTTAGACATCATGAGAAAATATAAACTGTGCTTTTCATTCCAACTTTCACGTTTTATGACTAAAATTTGTTTTATAAACTCACCCAATTGTGGCTTATTGAACAAATTGTGTCTAAACAATATCAATCATATAGCAATGATTATCAGATTAGATCACTTTAGAAGGGATCTCAGCATTCAGGGCTATCTATCTACATAGGGCCCCAAAAAGTCTAGTTGTGACACTGCACTAAAGCTGCATCTTCTCTACATGCATGACAGCCCCCCCCCCAAAGGCGCGGTTTCAATTACATAGTTGCAGCCAACATCCTGGCACTCCCTCTCCATGAACATGAGCAGTGACTATTCTCTCTCTAAAGCAGTGTTTCTCAACCTTGGCGACTTTAAGTTCTGTGGACTTCAACTCCCAGAATCCCCCAGCCAGCTGTGGGGATTCTGGGAGTTGAAGTCCACAGGACTTAAAGTCACCACGGTTGAGAAAAACCGCTCTAAAGCAACATCCCTCTCAGGACGCTGGCTGAGGAATTCTGGGAGAGAAGTCTAAGCAACTTAAAAGTAGCCAAGGCTGAGAACACTGCTTTTAAAATTGTCAGTAGGGTGTGTGCATGACAGCGCATGCATGCCCACATCCACAATATAATGTGCCTCGCCACCTGCGCATACGACACCCCCCCCCGGTGCTCCCCCTGCCCTAACCCTAACCCTGCGTACGACCCCCGTCCCCTAGCAGGCCTCCCTGAAGCTTCCTGGGACCAAAAACGGGCTGCGGGCACCCCCCACCCCTTGCGACCCCACGCTCATCTCCTGTATGCGCAGCAGAGACACTAAAATCAGCTGGCCAGCGATAGGTGTGCACACATGCATGGTAGAACTGAGCTGAACGATGGCTTGTGTGCCTGCAGAGAGGGCTCCACATGCCACCTGTGGCACACATGCCATAGGTTCGCCATCTCAGGTATAGGACAACTAAGCATATCCATTACAGTGGTCATGGGCTCTTTTTTTTGCTCACTCTCTGGAGTTGTTGGGGTGTTTCTTATCTGATTAGGTCAGTGGCTGTGGTAAATGTAATCCTCTCCATTGTCTTTTTCTCAGTATGAATGCACCTTACCTGGCTACCTAGCTACAAGAGCCCCTTCTTCACCTGCATTTTTACATGTGAATGTTTAATGATGCAATAACAAGCATCCCCTACTGCCCTATTGTCTACTCATCCAGCAACATTGGTATTATCTTGGCATTGAAAATGAGTCTCCAATCCTATGGTCTCCTTAAGATTCATGGCTACTTCCAAGCATTTGCTTAGCAGTAACTGATGCAGCTGTATAAAGAAATAGTGATATACATCACCAAAGATACTTTTTTTGGTCCTCTGGATTTGATGTTGCCTCCTGGCAAATGAGTGTACTAGTCCCTTTAATTTTCTTGACAAGATTTCAGAAGTAGTTTGCTGTTGCCTTCTTCCCAGGGATAAGAATGAATGAATGGCCCACCTGCTTTCGTGGTTTAGGTGGGACTACCACCCATGGTCACCCAGTTTCAAGGCCTGGTGCTTTATTATTTATTACAATTAGAATCTCTTTGTCCAGGGTACAACCCCAGCAAAGCAGCTTATTTATTATTAAAAACAAAATAAAAAATATAAAAAAGAGGTAATTTCAAAATTCTTTCTCCAGAAAAACTAAATAACTAAACTAAACTAAAACTAAACTAAACTAAGAACAACTGCTGACCAATTGACTCTATGAAGAGATCCATCTGAAACAAATCCAGTTACTCTTTCCTCCTCCCTCCCTCCTCCTTTCAGACTTTCTAATTATTGTCCAAGGTATTGATTGGGTTTATTATTATTTTTAATCCTACCTTTATTACTTTATAAGTAAGTTAAGATAGCAAACATATAATACTTCTTCCTCCTCCTATTTTCCCCTCAAGAACAGCCCTGAAGAGAGTTGGGCTGAGAGAGTGACTAGCCCCAAGACACCCAAGCCAGATTTCATGCCTAAGGCCGGACACAGAATCTGCTGGTTTCTAGGCCAGCACCTTCACCACACCAAACTGGCCCTTTTTGTTCTTTTCTCCTGGAGCTCAAGGTGATTACAAAACATTACTTCTGATGATTACTGTGAGACATTGGCATGAGATTAATATACAGTTCTGCTTCAGATATTTATAGCAGACTGGAAACAAATATACTTACCAGTAAATTTGTAAAGAGAAATTGTTAGCCTGTGTTTTTTACGGGAGATTTTTTTAAAAAATTTGACCCACCCGGCATGGCAATTAACTTTCTAACTAGAATGATAAAATATTTAAATAAAATGCTACTATGAAATATGAGTGAATAGACTAAGATCTGAAATTCATTAAAATATATTTTAGTAAGCAGAATTTGGAAAAAAACTGGCACAGAAACTCTCAGTCAGAAATATGATGGGACATATTTACAAGTTTTTATTCATAAGCACAAAAATATTAAGGACTATAGAAAAAGTCAAAACACCTCTTCCATGATAACGAAAGAAAACAATGCCCAAGTTTCAGCCAAGTTAAGACTGATGTGGAAGCATAAAAATAATACAGATCCCACTACAGGCAGCCCGCTTCATGATGTGGCAACCGCGCCTCCTGTCCCAGCTCCATGGGGAGGTAGAGTCATTGGAGGCAGAAACATAGACTTCAGCTTCCCAGACATGCTTGCAATTTCAGGATCCTGCGACTCGTATGATTTTATCAATCTGGCAAACTTTAGGACTCCTAGAAAACAGGGGGTGGGGGAGAGAAAGTACTGTTAAGACAATTCTTATAAAACACCGCTTTTCTTATCATCTCTGTGGACTGTATAATACAATCCAGGATGGGTAACTTTCTTCAAGAGCTGCTATATATATATATTTAATTCATGAAAAGAAAAAACCAAAATACTTTCTTCCCCTTTTGCTACTAATTTTCTTGACTTGATCATGGAGTCTCCAGGGGTACCGCCTTCTCTGCATGCACAGTTCTCGCACATTATGTCATGGGAGGGTGGAGCCTCCTGCAGCAGCCGCTATCAGTTCACCCGAACCTGAGAGAACCAGTTGAATACCACCTCTGGTGTGTGTATTTGTATACCATCCAGAGTCCCTCCGCAAGAGAGATGGGCTGGTTCTAAATTTGAAAAATATAAAGGTTGCCTTCCATGGCTCAGATCATTGGGTGTACTGGATAACCAACCAGGCACAACAGCTAAATCAGCCTCTCCCTGTTGCTGCCAATTAAGTTTGTCATGAACTACCTTCCCCATCGTTACTGAAACCATAAGGTTTGATCACATCCTGTTGTATCTGGGTAGCCACAGGAAGCAGGAACTGAAGCATCTTCCCCATGTCATTGCAGGCATTGTCCCTGGCTTCCTCCAGGCGCTGAGCATTTTCCGGAGATCCAAATGCCTTGATCACTTCCGCCAAAACCACTAAATGTAAACAAAAATGTTGTAGTGTATTACAATTCCCACCAGTTGAAGTCTGTGAACCTTTGTAAAAACAGCTGGTTTCTCTCCCTGAGAAGTACAATACTTGATTAACAGCCTTTGCATTTCATTCTCCTTTGAGCAAACAGCCATCTTGAGACAGCAAGGGATGGTCTAAAACAGTGTTTTTCAAACTTAGCAACTTTTAAGATATTTGGACTTCAACTTCCAGAATTCCCCCGACAAGATACTGATTGAGGAATTCTGGGAGCTGGAGTCCTCATATCTTAAAGATCATTTTCTCCTTGAAGAATATGCTAAGCAATTGCATCCAGTCCCTATTGTTCCATTATCACAGTACAGTATTAAGGACAAACATTGGCCATAATGTGGTTCACCTTGTGGGCCAAAATGATCAAGACATTAAAAAAAAAGTTCTGTTTACTTTTCTAAAAAAAGTAGCTTTTAAAAAGTGTGCAGCTAAGGAGGCATAGCAACAGGTTCAATCGTTACATGCAAATAATAGGTTGAGTATTCTAAGCTTCACTATGAAGCTGAAAGTCACTATGCCAGATTATATAAAATTATATAAATGTGAGAGCGATAAAAAGACAAACACACTTATAAAAGGTCTTTAGGACCAAAAACCATGACTGATTGTTCACTAAAAATACTCTCCTTTATTACAAGCAGAAACAGTTAGCTCACAAAGCCCTTTTTGAAGGGAAGCAAAAGAAGTTCTATAATTCCTTTGGAAAAAATGTCTTTTCAAAGGAAGTGGCAACCAGCTATTTCCCAAACTGTAGGCAGAACTCCAGGACATGGAACCCGAAGGGTCCTCGTTTTTAAAAACCTGGTTACAGAGCTCAAGACTCTGATCCTCTCTTTGTCTGCACAAGTCACAGGGGGAACTTGTGGTACCCAAAACTAGAACCCCCGATTTCTAGATTTAAACCTTAAATATTGAAATGGCCCATTTCTTGCCCGACTTCCAATGAAACCATTCCATTTACTGTCACACAAATCTCCCTCGCGGGTACGATGGATTCCCTCCCCCACCCACCCATGTATTTCCCACCGGCCTCCTCAGCTTCCCTGCTGTATTTATGACTGGCAGGGCGCTCTTCTCTCTTGCCACAGACTGGGGCCAGGGAGCAGCCGGAGCACCGGTGGCAGGAAGGGCAGCGGCAGAAAAATCTGGGCCAGAGGTTTTGGGGGAGGCGGGGCGGAGGGAGGGAAGACGTGGTTTCGGAGGAGAATAAAGCTCTGTCGCCATGCAGGAAGGCCTCTGCCGTTGCATCACCAGGTCTCCCTGCAGCCCCCTTTGCATGCTCGCCTTCCCTCGAAACCTGCTCCGCCTCACCTTTGGCCTGCTCCACGCTTAATGAAACCGGTGGGGCCTGGGCCGAAGCAGCCGGGGGTCGCTGCAGGCTTGACATGCGGTGGGCCGAGGCGGGTGGTGGTGGGGGGAGAGAAACAGAGGCTCTAACTTCCACGCTGCCGGCTGGCAAGGGCTGCTGCTCCAGCGCAGGCAGGCAGAGAGACAGAGGCAGCCCCCCTCCTCTGCCTCCTCCTGCAAAGAGACTCGGCAGCCCTCCAGGACCCTCCTTCCCCTCCCGGGCTTAGGAACCCGCCTCTCCTCTCTCCAACTTCCGGGCTGCAAAGCAGACGGGGTTTTTAACAAATAAATAAATCAGGGAGGATGGGCATAAAGTGGAATAGCCAGGCAAAGCCCTTCCTTTGTGGGTAAGGATTCCGAGATGAGCTCCCAAGCGGGGAGGAGGAGCCTTGAAGAGGAAGAAAATAAATGAGTTGGCTTCTCTGCTTTGCTTTTAAATGCACCCAGAGGGGTGCGTTTCTGTGTTTTCTTCCCTATCGCTGGTATGAGGCTCTCGCTGGAGGCTGGATGGCCTTTCTGGGCAGCTTGTTATTTACCACACTAAATCTCGTGGGCTCTGTGGAAGCAATCCGGTTGCTGGAGTTTGCATAAAATGAGTCACTTCCCTTTAGTCTGATGATTGCGAAAACACCCCCAAATAAACGGGTAGGTTGCAGCTTTGCAATGGATTACATGTTAGGAAACTCCTTGTACGCACGTTATACGCAATATTCCTAAAATTACCAAACAAGTTTAGGGATCCTGGTAGGGTTTCTTTTAAACGGAAGCTGCTATAGAAGAAAGCGCAGCCCTTTCGCACTTCCTAGGAAACCGAACACATCGGCAACAACCACCTTGCAAGGCAGGCTCGGATCTTTTTGGAGCGCCCGGCCTCGACAAAGAAAAGCTGATAGCATAGAAACACTTCGCAGCCTTTTAATTTCTTACATAGATACATATCTTACTTTAACGAAATTTGGGAGGCTCTCCGCCACAGCAGAAAGCCTTCTAGACAAATACAAAAAGAGCTGAAGTCACTGAGATGGAAGAGCGCGCGGCATTCACCCACGGAGAACAGAACACGTTTCAGGTGTCGGTGAATAAAATATGAAGGCGCATTCTGTCCCATCGCTGGCAGTATAAAAGCAATTATATAAAACCAGAAGACCCCCACCGTATTTCCTGCGGGAATTATGTATTTATTCCTTAAAATTTAAGTTTTGGGCATCGTAAAAGCCGTATGCTAAAGAGATCGTTTTTTATTGGCCAGAGTTTTAAGACCACGCCCTGCCAATGACGCAACGGGAAGGAGGGAAGAACCGGAAAGAGGGCTCCGAACTTTCAAACGGCCGGAAGGAGTTACAGTTGGCTTTTTCCGTGAGGAAGCCGAGCTGCTCTGGCCATATCGTTCCCCTTTTTTTGGTGTCTAAGTCAAGCGAAGCGGAAAAAGGATGGGAAAACAGCAAAATCATTTTTGGGAATCTAGTAGGTTGAGGTTTTTGAATGGGCTCGTCACGCTAGGGAATTTCTATGCAAGTATGCTGTAGTGTATGCAGTTTTATATACACGCTCCCTGTTTCTTGAGTGTTTCTAATCCTCTAAACCCGAGGACCTGCCCTATGAAGGCAGGTGGCACAAAGCATCAGCTTTACTTCATGCCGTCTCTTGCTTTGTCCAGAGATGCCTTTATCAGTTGCCACCTGTGGACAATTGTGCCCACTTGCAGCTGCATACTTATTCCACTTGAAGGACCTCTGACACATTCCCCTACGTCAGGCCTGCTAATAAAGCTTGTCTTTATACTGGAGAGAAGTAGACCTTCAACAAAAGCTACTTGCATTCCAAAGAATGTGATTCGGACCAAGCATCTTAAAGACATTCTGAGATTAAAGGCAATTAAGTATGGCCTCATCCTTCTAATCTTGTGCCCTTTTACTCTGCTAGCAGCAGAGAAAATGTCTAGTGCCAATGTCTTTCCTCAATTCTTGCTGATTTTTCATCACCAACTTAAAAGACTATGCTAAAGTGATCAGTAATTCACAAATCTCATTGTTGGGGATGTGCATACTGAATATGGTTGTTAGAAGTGGGAGGGAGGGGGGCAGGGGAGCTAGTAATTCCTATTTATCATTTCTGGTGCTTCATTCCCTCATCAGGGCAAGGATTTTCTCTATATGATGGAAGAGTGTCCCATCCATATAAATCAATGCTCAGGATGCCATGAACAGGATCCCACAAGTTAAACTTGCGTACAGCTGACCAAGTCATGCTCTCATATGTGCACTCCTCTACTATACAGACTGAATAGAATGAATCCTTGATAAACTCACAAGGTGCTGCAATTATCCAAGGTGCTAATTTCAAGAACTCCATGCAATTGCCAAAACACAAGGACCCTACCCTACCGATCTGCAAAAATACTGGGAAAAGATGTTATATTCCACTCCAGCGGAGAATAGATCCTGTTTTCAAGGTATCTTTTTTCATTTCTCTGCTTTGCAACAAACTAACAGGGAATGTAATTTTAAAATCTTGATTACTTGATAATAGCCCCTGGGCATGCAGAAAGCAAACATTAAAACATTTTGGAAGGCTTTTTTTTGGCTACTTGGCTGGTTTTGTTCTTTAAGAGCTGCATTTATATATAAATTAGTGTGTGTGTCTGTGTGTGTGTGTGCACGCACGTGCATCTGCACACCCATGTGTGTGTTGCGTGGAACTGGTTGTGTAGGGAGATTCTTCTCCCATAATTGACTTTCTTTTAATGTTCTTATGTACATATGTATGTACATATGTATGTATGTATGTATGTATGTGGACAGATCAAGATATACAACTGTGAAATTAGACACACACATGGGGAGATCAAGGATTCACAAATTGCTACGCAAAACTGCCACGTCTAACGGGATGTGCATGAGTACATCGACTGGAATGGGTGAAGGGAAAAGGAGCAGTTGCCATCAGAGACAATTTCAACCATGCTTTGCACTGTGTGGCCATATCAATCTCACTCACTAATGAAATGCGAGGGAAACGCTCTGTTGTCGTTCCACAGTATTTTCCAGACTCATCAAAGTTCCCTCAAGGCATGGATAAAAAGGCAGCAGCTGCTCTTTTGAAACCATCTTGTGGTGCTATGCACCTCTTAACTTGGCCTAGTCTTTCAAGGGTTGAAGAGGAATGTGATAATGCCTTGTTGAAAGTCTGACAATGCAGTGTTCCTCAAAACCATCTGGTTGTCAAAGTACAAAAAAGAGGGAGGCCCCATTTAGCCCCATTATGCTTTTAGTGACATCCACCTTAGGGCTAGAGAGTGGTGGTGGTGGCGGGACATGGCAGGGAGAAAAGGAATGCATGATAATTCATACCTTTTCTTACTGAAACAAGGGAATGTCGAGCCATTTGTCCAAAATCCTTTTTTGATCTCTCATATTTTCCCTTGTACTACCCTTCTCCCTCCCACCACAGTTGTTTGGATTTGTTGAATGATTTAGGGAATTGTGTCACTAAGTAGCTTCTTCCTCATCCAGAGTTTGATGAGTTGATTTTCCTCTCCAAGAAGAAGAAGCAGCAACAACAAAGGATAATGACATCATTGTGGGGAATGGGGTCCATTTAAAGGGGCTTGTCACTTTCTTTTTTCAGGTGACTGTAAAAACAAGAAAGAAGGGAGGGAAAAGAGTGAACACAACATCATTAAGTTGTACAGTTAAAAAATAAATCTCTATGTAATATAATGGACTATGTAATAATGGTGTTGAGAAAACAATAAATGACAAACCCACAAAAACAAAAAAGGTTTGTTTGCAAAGCAAATTAAATAACAGATAAACTATTCTGATCCTAAGATAGTATTCCCATAAATACCTGGATGAACAGGCATATCTTCAACTGTGGCCTGAAATAAGATAGTGTAAAAATCAGTCCAATACCTATTGGGGGAGAGTTAGTTGCCATCCATTCTACCAGCCTTAGTTGTGCCCCAAACCTGCAACTTTTAGTTCTTTCTTCTTCCTGCAGCAGCAACTGCCATAGAAAATAAAACAGTCTTGGCCTCACAAGTATTGGGAGGGCCTTTAAAGGAAAGGGAAAGACTGATAGTCATTTGGAGTCAGTCCTTGTCAATTTAATTTCTGGTTGGTTGGTTTTCTTTACCCCTGAAAAGATTCTCAGAGTAGCTTACAAACTATAGTTACAATAGTGCAAAATCATTAAAATACTACAATATTTCAATTGAGGAATTTACACCCTGATAAAACCCTGAAGTTAGCTTACAAAACAAATCCAAATAAAAACCTAAATAGCATAACAACAATAAAGTAACAAAAGAAAACAAATTGAAATAGCTACAAAGGTGCTTTTTTAAAAGAAACTTAAATACTTCTGAGAACAAGATAGTCTTTGCTTGTTGCCTAAAAGGCAGCAATAGGATATCAGAATAGGGGTGAAGAACCAGTGGTTCCCCAGATGTTCTGAACTACAGAAACCAGCATTCTTCATTATTAACTGTGATGGCAGGTATGTTGGAAACTGTAGTTCAGCAGCAAAGTTCCCCATCTCTACACCTGCCCAAAAATGACGTTCCAACATAACTGGAACGTCTGGCAGTCATCTAACCCCTTCTATATTCAGAAAGAGTTCAAAAGATGATATTCACCAAATGTTAGGTGAGTTTGAGACAAATGCATTCTTCTATATTTGTCTTCTCCCTTCTGGTGCTTTCCAGAAACATTGAACGCTATAATCAAAGCCTGTCTAGGAACTGTGTCCAACATAACTGGTGGGCAGAAGTTAAAGCTTTGAAAGTCAGATCAGCTTCCTGACTGGTGCTAGGAAACAATCTAAAAGCCACTGCTGCTCTGTTAACACTAGCTCAATGGAAATCAGAGTCGGTTTTCAATCCCATGATTATAGTCCACGTTCAATGAAGTTACTATTTACTTCTCATATTGTGCAATGGATTGCCTTCTTTTTGAGAAGCAGAGCACAGCTTTACAAACCGACTCTGAATAATAACCACCAACCAATCAACCAATGCAAATATCTACTGAGAAAGAAATATCATATTTATGATATTTCTATAAATATCATGCAACAATGTTCCAGATTTCTATTTTTCAAAAGTTATCTTACAGCAAATTTACATGAATTCATCTGCCAAGAAATAACAGCACATTGCAGATAATCATAGAGAATGTTACTCGAGTAATATAGAGGTTACTCGAGTAATAAGGATCATTTTTCATGCAATAAATAATAAGATATGGAAACTTTGGGTAGGAGATAATATTCTAGCTCTCTTACAGAGAAGCTTGTTCACTGTTACCAGTCTGATCAAGGAGAACCAAATAAGTTTCCAGTAATCTTTTACATTCAAAATCTTGTCTCTCTCTAATCTCTGCCAAATTAAGGCAAAGATAGGAAGCTGTATTTAAAAATCACTTTTTGAATCACCAATTCCTGGTCTGAACTGACTCTTTTCACCCTGTGAAAAGCAACATAACCTGTGCACATCTTAAAATGCTAGTTTACCTGTAGTAATCCTCTTGTGTGGGGAGTGGCACCCCGTGCAGAGGGTGATGGGCATGCAACCACTGCTGCTGTTCCAGGGCCAAGCGCTGCAGCTCTGCTGACTGCGCATGCATGGCTTGGAGCTGGTGTGCTGCAGACATTGGAGCAGACAGAGAGCCAGGCAGGTCTCTGTAGGGGGCAGCTGTAGACAAAAGCAGAAAAGACAGAACAATAAATTGCAACTGGACCCAACATGGACCCAGTTCAGGGGTTGTGGGATTATTGCTTAGGAAAACACAATATAAAGAGGAACTGCAGCTTCCTTTACCTTCCGTAGGACAAAGAAGAGTAAATGTCAGCATTGGATAATTTTCACAAAGAAAAGACATTTTCTTTTGTATATCACTCCAAGACAAAAGATGCTCTGCTGTTCTCTTTTCAGTTCAGCCTATCTTTTAAATCTTTTCTCAAGACTACATCTAGATTCCAGTCCAGACCTAGAAAATGTCTTTCTTGAATATGGTCCTACCCCATAGGCTCACAATTTTAAATGTATTTATTTCATTATTTTAATAAACTGAATCTTAATACAGGTGGAAAACCAGTTTTGCAGTCAGTTAGCTTTTCATTGGTGGATCAGCATAAGCTTTCAACATCTTAATTCTTGGAAAGAAATTTGTGGAAAATACTACCTACTTTTCCCTTGTATTCCCAGACAGATTATTTATGGGATTACCTGCCTCTGATTATTTCTGTCTGTCCTACCAGATCTGACAGGGGAGGCACAGTCTATCCCTTCAGTTAGACAATATTATTTACTGAGTACTAGGAAATCTCCCTTCTCTGTTCTTGGCATCTGTCTAATGGATCAGGTTCCCCCCCCCCCCCCCACTCCGGAAATGCAGACCCTCCTGACTCTCCCTGCCCCATTTCTGGAAATCTTTAAAGATCTGGATTTTTCCAAGGAACTAAGACCTGAGACTTTAAGAATAGAGCTCAACATCTATAGTACGATTGGATTACCATTTTTAGGAGACCCTACTTTGTTGTTTAATTCTTGCTTCTGATTTATGTACTGAGCTGCCTATTTTAAGATTGAGATGGATAGCTGTATAATCTGTTTAAAAATAAACAGGTGACAGACTTATTTTAAAAGTCAGATAATTCATGAAGAATATATCTGAGAACACCAGTCTCGAAGGTATTCCTCCTTATCATTCCTTCTGTTCCAGACTTGGAACATTTTCTCAATCCATTTTATCTACTGCTATACCCCCCCACCCACCCCCTACGTTTCTAGATGCCTTTCCGGTTTGATTGAGACAGAATATTTTCTCCGCTCCTTAAATTTCTTACCAAAAAGCTGGTGGCGCAGCACTTCGTTTTCATGGAGTGGGTGAGGCAGAAGTGGGTTAGGTATAGTGCCCGCTGGGTAGGGTATTCTGGTGAGATGTGACCCAGAAGCCAGTGGATCGATAAGAGGGTGAACAGAGGCAGAAGCTGCAGAGGAGAGATTAGTTTTTAGGTACACAAGGAAGAATGTGGGGAACAATACTATATACTGTATGTGTAGGATATAAGGGATTTGAATGCACTTTAGCCTAGTTCCTTGTATTCAGATGTATAATAGTATTATACAACATCCTTTCTGTAATCTTGCAATATGGTATGAAAATACTGTTTTCTATATAAAAGACCAATTCGAAAAGAACAGTGGCTTATCTTGCAGTCAAATAATTCATGCCTGAGGTAAGGCCAGTCTTTTGTTTGTGCAAATACTCATATTAATACGTATATGTAAATATTTAACAGCTTACCTCATTTGCTTATTGATTTAGATGTAGCGTACAGTCGTAATCCTGATTTCATCAAAAGTAGAAAAGGATGGAAGGTAAAACAGAGAGGGAGGATGGGGAGGGAGGGAGGAAAGAAGGAAGGAAGGGGAGGAGGGCAGGGCAAGGACCTTGAAAGCTTTCTTGAGGTACTCAGAATTCAATTTTAGTTAAACATCTTAGGTTACAAATACAGAGATTATAATTAATTCACTGACATATCTGAGTGATAGGTCTAACACAGTTGCTGAGACTTAATGCTCACTGACCTAAGCAAACTTGCAGCTGAGCTCTTAAGAAAAAAAGTGTTACATGACTAAAAGAACCTCCATCCACCAACATTTCATGTAAGCTGAAAATGAGCACATCAAGGAGAATGGTTGAATCTCAGTGTTCTCCCTGCCGTACTAGTTTCCTCTTGCACAGTAATCACGTGTTCAATCTTTCTACTGAAGGTGTCCAATCAGGTGAGGTTCCAAAGACATTCTAGTGAGAATTCAACCATTCCAAAAAGACATTTGAAATCTACTTCCAGACCATGCTGGGGCCAAGGAATCTCACCTGCATGGATAGCGTCCTGCTGGTGGAGATGGAGGTGGGAGTGGATGTGGGAGTGCTGGTGATGATGGGGGGTCACGTTGAGCATCTGCAGTCGAGCCAAGGGGTCGTTGCTCAGAGCAGCCACTCTCTCGGCATGCTGTCGTTCAGCTGCTAATCGCTCAGCATAAGACATGTCGGGGCGCAAAGCCGGGCCAGCCGCCAGGGCCAGCCGTTCTCGCTCCAGGTGGCCCAGCCCTGGATGGAAGGGAAAAGCAGGGTGGAGGCCTGGACCTGCCTGGAGAGCCAACCCCCCATGACGTGGGAAAGGATCCATTGCAGCACTGGGCACGGCATGGAGCTGCTCCAACTCAGCTGGTTTAACTTCAAAACCAGGCTTAAGACGCTCACGCAGGTCGCGATCCCTGAGATCTCGTTCACGGGCTTCCCGTTCTCGCAATTCTCTCTCCCGCGTGGCTGGGTCGCTGCTGTAGATGGCTGGCACATTGTAACCAAGCAATCCTGGATCAACTGCACCCAAAGGGACATAGAAGGGGTGATTCCGGTTGCTCGGAGACATGACATGAGGCCGGGCATACTCGCTGAGAGTACGGAGGGCTGGTGTGTCAGGACCCAGATATGGTGGGACAGTCGCTACGGCACTGCCTTGCTCAAAAGATGGGCGATGAGGAACAGGGCCAAGAGATGGACAATCTACTGGTCGGCCCTCTTGGGCAACTTTCTGCAAGAGAAGAGAGAGTAGGTCATTTAGCAAGACGTGTTCTGCTTGCCAAGGACATTGTGTGATGTGTGTCAGGGCATCTACCTTCTGACAATCTTGGCAGTTAATAAACATGGATTGCATAGTCAACTGGCAGCAGCTCTTTGAAAACTTCTGGCAGGGATATATCTGATTCTGCAATTCTATTATTCTTTCAGAGGGGAAGCCAAGAATCAAAGGAGGAGTTTCTGCATGTAACTGGCATTTACTTACCACGCTTCGTTCCAGTTCCCTTTCTTTCTCCCTCTCCCGTTCTTTCTCTCGTTCCCGTTCTCTTTCTCGCTCTTTCTCTTCCCTGGCCTTCTGTTCCGCCTCTCTGCGCACTTTCTCAACAAGATCAGCTCGTTTCTTGGCCAGTTTGGAGCCATCCAGGGGCACAAAGTAGAGATCAGTCCGTGAACAAGAATTAAAGCCACGATCCAGATGTTTGTTGAACCTGGGTGAGAAAGAAACCCGAATATCTCAGCCTCCATATGAACTCACCCTGGGTAAACCCAAATTCTTCAAGAAAAACAGTACAAGATTATTTGATCTGCCAGAATTACAAACATTAGGCCAAACGACACAACAATTTTAATTTTGCATTGTTTATTCTGCTTCTATTCCTTGTGAGTGGCACAGTGGCCTAGCGGTGATCTCTCACTTGGAAGGTTGAGAGTTCAATCCTACGCCCCAGATGTTTCTTTATCAGGACACAAAGAAAAAATATCTGCTGCAAATTCTGTGTAGGCATCAGGAAGGGCATCCGGCAGGGGTGGGTTGCTGCCGGCATTACTGCTGGTTCGCTGCGGGTGCGCTTTGCACAGTTGTCTATAAATAGTTCTGAACATGCCAGTTCTGCGACCCAGGCCAACATTCCACTACCGGTTCGCCCGAACCGATGCGAACCGGATGCAACCCACCTCTGGCATCCAGCCATAAACGCTCAGCTCCATTCAGTCGCCCCGACTCCACCCCGACAAAAGGGATTAAAGGGTTGTAAAAAGAAAAATTCTGCTTCTATTTCTTGAATAGAGAGGTAAAATGCAGAAGCCATTCAAAGCACTATTACTTATAAAGGTCCACCAGAAATTCCTTTTCAACAGCGATTCTAACTTTTGAGATTTTAGCAAGCTGTCCCATGCAAAGCTTTTAGAAATGGGTGATGTATGAATCAATCAATTAAGTATGCATAGCCATGGGACAATCGGGGAACTCTGTCCCTATAGGGTTATTCCAAGCCCACTTGCTGACCTTTCTGGTTTTATTAAAGAAACCTTCTACATCATCATTCTCTTCTGCTGAATTCTGCAAATTCAATTGGTCAAAGAAGGAATCCCTTGTCCCCAACCCCTTGATCTCCCTTTCCCACTCTCTCAGTTTCCCTTTGTTCCTTACCTGGCTGATTGGCTGGCATGACTTGGGACATCCACCACTTTGGGAGCCGGGGACGGACTCCGTATCGGAGGCATTGGGCTATCAGGGGGCTCAAATTCCTCTGAAGGCTCTTGCTTTATTTGTGCAGCACTGAGTGGCAGGGGAGGCAAGGGTGGGGCAGGGGCAGCCATACTTCCAGAGGCAGGAGGGACAATGGGGGCTGGTGAGGAGGCCTTGTAGCCTCCCGCTGCCGGAGAAGAGCTTAATCGGTATCCTGGGGGTGTGGCTACACGGAAGGAGGATGCTGAGGATGCAGGAGGAGAGCCTGGCTTGTAGGGGGCTGGCGGTTGGAAAGTAGGAGAGGGAGAAGCTGTACGCTTCCCATAAGGGGCTGTTGTTGGGGCTCCAACTGGAGGCGATGCTGTCTTATACGGAGCTGTAGAGGAAGAGGCCATTGTGGTTATGACAGTGGAGAGGGTAACTGAAGCAGAAGTGACTGGGGGTCCAGCCCCATGGGCGGGTGAAGGGGGAGGGGGAGGAGGAAAGGCATAGGTGGCTGTGCTCTGCCCTTGAGGGTGGCTACAGAGTCCAGGGTATGTACCCTGGGATGAGGAGGAAGAAGAGGAGGAGGAGGAAGACGAGGAAGAGGAAGATGCAGAAGGAGCCTGACTGTATGTAGCATGGCTATGGGGTGGGTAGAGGCGTAGCCCATAGGCAGCATGAGGAGGGTGATGTGGGCCTGGTTCTAATGGGTGGGAATAACTGCTAGATGTCTGGGGTGTGGCAACTGCTGCTGGAGAGAGACCAGCACCATTGCTGTGGTTGTGATGGTGCTGTTGCTGCTGCTGCTGCTGCTGCGGGTGATGAGTGGACTGACCAGGAAAGGAGGCAGGAGGGTGAGAGTTAGTGTTCCCTAGTGGGCGGCTGTAGGGTGGTGGGCCTTGACTCCATACAGGCTGGGAGGGCATGGAGGGCTGAGTGTACTTGGGCGGTTGGCTGGATACAGAGAGGCTGCTGGGTGGTGGAAAGGAGTGGCCATATGATGAACTGTAACTTGGCAACGCCTGGGAAGGGGGAGGAAGGGGATACTGAGCAGAAGAGCTGGGGGGTGGAGGAGGAGGAGGGGGTGCATAGGGATAACGAGAAGGGACGGGGGACTTATCCTGCCCTATTGCATGGGGCGATGAAAGATGTCCACTTAATGCTTGCCCCACCACCCCTGGTGAGCTGGATGTCACCGTCATGTTATTCAGAGGGCGCAGAGCTGGGGGCGGAGGCAGGTTGGCTAGCACATGCGGAAAAGTCGCAGCAGCGGAAGGAATGATTGATGGGGAATTGTTTGGGGGTGTCTTCTGAGGAGGCATGCCACCTGCCACAGAAGCTAATGAAATAGGAGTAGTGGGAGGTGGGTTGTGCTTAGTACCGAGGGATTGCTCACGCCCACTTGGTGCTGGAATCCCCACTCCTGCACTCACAGCTTTCGGTCCCAGTTGGACCACATTAGCATTGGGGTACAGAGAAGCATGCATTGTGCAGGATGAAGAGGACGAAGACGAGGGGGAGGAGGACGAGTTGGTAGAAGGAGTGGGAACTGGGGGGGCTTGGCCCTGCGCCTGGAAAATTCTTGAAGCCTGGGCTTCAATTTGAGATTGGTAGCCACTTGGGGGGCCCTGAGGATGAACCTCCCCTGATAAGCTGAAGTTGGATTCTGGGGGACGCGTAAGGCCCTCTGGCAGAGGAGCTGGTGAGGGGCTCTGGGGAAAGAGTGGAGGGTGATGATAAGAGCGGGAGGGTCCTTGTGAAAGCACAGAGGAGGAATCAGAATCATTCTCCACACTGCCAGGGCTGTAGACGCTGGGAGAGGTGCTTCGATTATCTTGGTCAATGTCTCGTGGGTCACTGCTTGTCTCATCGTTGAAGCTATGGCCATCTAGGCTGTCCACATCTGAAGGAGACTGTGGTCTTGGCAGCTCCTAGGATTTAAGAAAAGCAATGAATACTCAGCAGATACTCTTTCAGGATATTAAGAGACCTTGTTAGGTAAGCTATGGAGCTATGTTAAAAGAAGAATTGCATTCAGGTATAGGAAATGCTGCCTCATTTGTGTGTGAATAATCAGCTATATTGACAAGCAATGGAAAATACAACCACAACTGTCAAATATGATAGAGCAGAGGTGAATACCTAATAGATTAATAGAGTTGGAAGGGACCTTCTAGTCCCTTCCAGCTCAATTCCCTGCCCAAGCAGGAAACCCTAGACCATTTCAGAATTGGTTGTCCAATTTCTTCTTTAAAACTTCCAGTGTTGGAGCATCCACAACTTCTGGAGGCAAGTTGTTCCACAGATTACCGGTATTTGTTCTAACTATCAGGAAATTTCTCCTTTGCTTTAGGTTGGTTCTTGGCTACATAATCTTAGGAAAACAATAATTCTGGGGATGTTTGAAGGTGAGCCATCCTAAGGAAGAAAAGTTGTAGGAAATACCTACTTCTGTTTTAGTTTTCTTTGCAGCATTGCTATCCTCTCCTTCACTCTCTGAAATCTCCTCTGATCGACTTTGCTTGCTTCCTTTAGGTGCCATTGATTCCTCCACACGACCTTTCTGCAAGGCAAATGGACAGGGGAAGGGACATATTGCAGAGCAAAAAAAAAGTAAATATCATTTATTCAAAGTATACATGTTAAATTTTCTGTTTAGCTACAGAAAATATAACATAATTCACATGCAAGTAAGATTAATTGAAACAATTTCCTGTATTGGTCACATAGGCGATTCCATTATCAAACAGATAATGTAGTGGCTGAGAAAGTATCAGACTGCTAAGCACCCAATTTAGGGCACATTAGGACAACTGATGGTGGAGGTTATGTAGGTTAACAAATAAACAATAATTGCCTTAAAGAGGAAGGACCTTCAAACTCTAATAAATGTTTTTGCAAACAGGTGAAAATTCTACCTTGGTAGTTTGTCGTGATTTCTCAGCTTTGCCATCACTGCTGGAAGTACTGACACCACCAGGAGATGCTCGACCCCGGGTTCTGAGCTCCTCTCGGGGCCCCGGAGTCTCCTTCTTTCGACCACTCCGCATTGACATCTTTTGAGAAAACACATAATTATTTATTTCAGGTTTTTACCTCTCCTTCCAATTCTTTCCTGTCTCCTGGCCTGAACTTTTCTGCTCTCTTCTCAGTTTGGATTTTCATTATGTGTAAAGCTATCAAAAATATCTCAGTATTTGGATTCACAATCTCTAGGTAGAATAATTCAATCAATCTCATTGTCTATAATGATTTTGTCTTTACAGATACCATATTTTTGGAGTATAAGACGCACCGAGGTTTTGAAGAGGCAAATCTAAAAAAAAGGTAGGTAGGTAGATAGAAAGATAGAGAGGAAGAGAAAGAGAGAGAAATACAGTAGGTAGGTAGGTAGGTAGGTAGGTAGAGAGAGAGAGAGAGAGAGAGAGAGAGAGAGAGAGAGTAGGTAGGTAAGTAAAGAGAGAGAGAGAGAGAGAAATAGAGAGAGAGAGAGAGAAATAGAGAAATACAGTAGGTAGGTAGGAAGAGAGAGAGAGAGAGAGGGTGTAGGTAGGTAGGTAGAGGGATAGAGAGATAGAAATAGAAAGAGAGAGAGAGAAAGAGAAAGAAGTACAGTAGGTAGGGAGGGAGAGAGAGAGAGAGAGTAGGTAGGTAGATGTTTCCAGGTGTATTTATCCATGTGTTGGAGAAGGAAATAGGTGACTATCTGCAGCACCTAAGACTTTGTTCTTGCTGGCACAGCACTTGATCAATGTAATTCTCATCAATCAGTTAAAGAGCTTCCCAAAAGAAAAAAAAGTTTTTGCACTCTGAAAATCTCCCCAAAATGGCCCATTTTTCAAGAAAATGGACCTGTTTTTTTTAAAAGGCATGAATAGCCTGGGGGGGGGCTTGCAGAGTGCTCCTGAGGCAGCTAGGGGGGCCAAAAACGAGCCAACAAATTGCATGCATAGCCTTAGGGAAGCTTATAGACTGCTACTGGGGGCTGGGGTGCAAAATGGCCAGGTTTTTGCTTATTTCTGCCCTCCCCAGCCCCCAGGAGTTCTCTGAAAGCCTCCAAAGGGTATGCACAGCAATTTTGGTGAATGGGCGGGCTTTGGGAGGCAAAAAATGCTGTATCCGATGTATAAGGCACACCCAGATTTTCAGCCTCTTTTTTGAGGGAAAAAGGTGCATCTTATACTCTTCAAAATACGGTATTTGTTTAAAGCCGTAATTGCGAACCTATGGCACATGTGCCACAGGTGGCACATGGAGCCATTCATCAGTGCATGCGAGGCGTTGCCATCAACACATGTGTGCTGGCTAGCTGACTTCGCTGTTCTTTTGAGGCTGTTTTTCACCCTCCGGAGGCTTCAGGAAAGCCTCCTGAAGGTCCCTGAAGGCTCCGGAGGTCAAAAATCGGCCCTACACACAAACCGGAAGTCACCATTCCCGAACTTCCGGGTTCCCCATAGGTCTGTTGTTTTTTTTTGCCCTCCAGAGGCTTCATGGAAGCTCCTGAGGCCTCTGGAGGGTGTCCAGGGGGAGGAGGCTGTTTTCACCCTCTCCAGGCTCCTAGAAAGCCTCTGGAGTCTGGGGAAGGCGATAAAACTGCAGCAAAAGCGGGGGTGGGGATGTCACTGATCGCTGGGGAGCACACGCGCATAGCATTAAGGGTGTGGCACGCCAGCGGATGACCCCCCTGTGCTCCCCCCGCTTTTGGCACAGCAGCCAAAAAGGTTTTGCCATCATTGGTCTAAAGTATTGCTTGCCTGATGAGGCAAGTGAAAGATTTTAGATTAAGCATTTTTAATAGCAAAATACTGTACATTTCATGTACTATAGATTTAAAGGAAAAATATCTGAGTGGAATTTTGTAGCTCCGGGGTGTATAAAAAATGCAAACTGTCTTACAAACAACCACTTCTTCTCTTTACATTCTTTCCACTCCATTCAGTGTGGGAGAACAATTTTGTGTTATACATATTTTTCCCTCTGTCTTAATGAAATACAACAAGTGATCTACTAGATTATGCATGGGTGAATACCATCCATGTGCAGTTATTTTCTGGTTATGCTGTCTTTGTAAAACTGCAAATCCAGTATCATGTTAGGTACTTAGTACCGCAACTGGTAGGTTTGGAAGTTTAAGTTGTATAGGTTACTTTAAAGTAACGAAAATAACAAATTATCTTAGATTGTTAATTTTAATCAGATTTAAATTATTAATTGCCATTAAAGGTCTGGTTTTAATCCTGTGTGGTTCATGAAACTTGCTCATGGCAGAAAAACTTTCCTATTCCTGCTCTTCTATCTTGCAGAATCTAACAATACCTATCTATGAATGTTCTAGGTCACAAGTGTCAAACTCGCCATGTCACATTGCCATCACATGACGTTTCGTGACATTTTCCCCCTTCATGGAGCTGGGGTGGGCGTGGCCTATGTGTGGCACATCTAGCCTGTGGGCCGCCAGTTTGACACTCCTGTTCTAGGTGTACCATAAGGGAGGTCCTCAAACTTGGCCAAGCAATGAATTCCAGAAATTTTGCTAGTGTCAAGAGACCAAATGGCAAAATCTTCAAAAATATTTGAGAATGATTAAAGCATCCATTCATTAATTGTAGAACCCAGTGTTTGTTAATAGAAGAGACATGGTAGAAATTTAAGGACATATTACTTTCATTTTGAAGGTAATTTTGGTTCAGGTTTACTAATACAAGATGAAAGGAATAAGATTTTTTAAAAAAATAATATTTCCCCCTAGGAGTGATTCATAATGCTTTTTATGGAATGGCTAAGTAACATTACTTTATACTGAACTTTGTGGAGTGTGTCTTTCATTATATTAAATTTGCAATTATTGTAGAACTTCAAAGATGATTATTACTTACTCAAAATTCTGTAACTACAGTATAAATAAAATAGTTTTATTTTCTTACTACTTTTCTATTGCTATTCTTAAGATGACAAAGACAGGACTAATGTTTATTTCCATCTGAATCCCATAATTCATTTAACAACTGTGTTACTAACTTAATAACTACAGTAGTTTACTTAACTATGGCAAGAAAGGTCATAACATGGGCAAAATTCACTTAACAAATATCTCACTTAGCAACAGGAATTGTGAGCTCATTTGTGGTCATTAAGTTGAGGACTACCTGTACTCATGAATGAAATGTTCACACTTCAATAGCTCCCCAAGTATTTGAATTTAGGAATCACAAGACATTCCTAGAGATTGCCAACACTTCTATACAAGTAGTCCTCAACTTACGACTACAATTGAGCCCAAAATTGATGCTGCTATGTGAAAAATTTGTTAAGTGAAAAGTTCTTCTATGACTTTTCTTGCCACATTTGTTAAATGAATCACTGCAGTTATTAAATTAGTAACATGGTTGTTAAGTGAATCGGGTTCCCCCACTGGCTTTGCTTGTCAGAAGTTTGCAAAAAGGATTACATGACCCCCAAGACACACGGCAACTATCATAAATGTGAGTCAGTTGTCTAGCATCCGATTGTAAATCATGTGACTCTGGGGATGCTGTAGTGGTCATAAGTGTGAAAAATGGTCATAGGTCCTCTTTAGTGCTGTTGTAACTTCAAATGGTCACTAAGCGAACTGTTGTAAGTCGAGGACTATCAGTATAATGCTACCGTTGTTGTCTAAACATATTCTCCCTCAGTTTTGACAGCAGCAGCTACCTTTAAAAAAAAATAAAATTAAGCTCTTTTTATTATTATATACTCTTATTTTTATTCCATCCTACTTACAGAATCTTTATTCTGTCGAGTCTTCATTCTTTTGGGTGTAGGGTCCCCATTCTCCTTCGTCCGGGTGGATGAAAACATTAACTTTTGTACCTTTCCCCACTCCGCTATTCCTTGAGGGACTGAGGTAAGAGCCTCAAAGAATTACACTCCTCAGGAAAAAACAGTCAGCAAGAAACTTTATCCAGGTATGCAATGGCTGGCAATTTCTAAAACAGAAAATTTGGAGAAAACGATAAGAAGTTAGAAAATGTTATATGAATTAAGAATTAAAGGTTTTCCTCAGACTTTTCAATAAAACTATTTAAAAACTTAAAAGTGCATATTAGATGGCATATTAAAGCTTTTCTCTGCGAAATCACCAATTTACATATTTCTACAGTAATGGAGGAAAGCCAGAATATTATTTATTTTGAATTCATTTTCTCCAGAACTGATAACATTATTAATGGCTTAAAATACCAAGAGAGGCTGACACTTTAATTATGATTGTTTCTGCATGTTTATTTTGCAGCTTTTACTATAATAGCTATTTGTGGTCTAATTATATTGTCTTGTTCAATATTCTGAATATAGAATTTCAATACAAAGTAGTTTTAACATTTGTTTAATCCATGTTATATACAACCTTGGAAATTCCTAAATAACCTTGACTCCATCAACAGACACCATGTTAATGCTGTGACAGAGAAAATAGAACATGGAACGTAAGAATCATAGGGTTGGAAGGGATCTTGGGAGTCTTTCAGTCCAAACCCTTGCTCAAGCAGGAGGTCCTATATCAATCCAGACAAACAGCTTTCCAATCTCTTCTTGAAAACTTCCAGTGATGAAGGATCTACAATTCCAAAGGCAAGCTATTCCATTGATGAATTGTTCTCATTATCAGAAATTTCTCCTTAGTTCTAGGTTGGAACTCTAGGTTGGGACTCTCTTTAATGATCTTCCACCTGCCCTTAGGTGCCGGGGATTAGATTGACCCCCTCTTCTTCGCGACAGTCCCTCAACTATGGAAGACTGCTATCATATCACCCCTTGTCCTTCTCTCTGCTAGACTAGACCAGGGGTCAGCAACCTGCGGCTCTGAAGCCGCATGTGGCTCTTTCGTCCCTCTGCCACGGCTCTCTGTTGATGGTTGGTGCCACAGTTTTGAGAGGAGCTTCCGGTTGGTGGGGAGGAACACAGCGCGCCAGAAGGAGACTCTATGGCCAGGGATGGGTTTTCCAGTTGGCTCCACAATTGATAGGGCTTTCAGTTAGGACAGGTAGAGGAAAAAGGACACCGCGCTAGGAGGAGACTCTAGGTTGGGGGAACCAGACTTCCAGGTGGCAGTGGGAAAAGGATACCGTGCTAGGAGGAGATTCTATGGTGGGGGAACTGGACTTCCAGTTGGCTCCAGAATTGAACTGGGGGCTTCCAGTTAGGACCTTTCTGGCTCTTTGAGTGTTTAAGGTTGCTGACCCCTGGATTAGACATACCTAGCTCCCTTAACCATTTGTCATATGGTTTAGCCTGGGACCCCTTATTAGCTTTGTTGCTCTTCTCTGCACTCTTTTTAAGGTCTCAACATCTCTTTCATATCATCTAGACCAGAACTGGATACAAGTGTGACCTCACTAGTGAAATATAAATATTAATCTGGTACAACTTTATGGACATTCAAATTGTCTACATGTGTCTCAAAAAAGGGAGGGAGGGAAGGGGGGAAGGAAGGAAGGAAGGAAGGAAGGAAGGAAAGAAAGATAGATAGATAGAAAGGTAGGTAGGTAGGTAGGTAGGTAGGTAGGTAGATAGATAGATAGATAGATAGATAGATAGATAGATAGATAGATAGATAGATAGATAGATAGATAGATAGATTTGGGCTTTCTTTCCCAGTGCCAATGTAGTTTGTGCTGGGGATTTCATGTGACTTTGAAAATATCAAATTTAGCCATGTAGCTATGAGATCATACACAAGAGAAAGAAGATTTACAGTACCCAAGAGGAAACTCTATTCTCTTTGAGGATGCATAATTTAGATATTTCACTAAAATTGACTTTTCCTATGTGGTACAACAGCTTAAAATCTGCATGGACACATAAAACTCTAACTAACTAGATTTTGTTGAGGTTGAAGACTAAAGGATGAAGACCAAGGATTCTACTTTTGGTTTTTAAAGGAGGTTTGAATGAAGACAGAGGTAATAAAACTGTCAAGGCTGGCATTTCTAAGCACAAAAAGACTCAGAAATTAGGATTTTTGTGCAAGACAATGATAATATTCATATAGAGATTATTTATTTATTTATTATTAAAATTTATATGCTGCCCAATCCCGAAGGACTCTAGGTGGCTTACAAAAATGAAGAAGAGGAAGAAAAAAAATAAGAAAAGGACAGATTTAAAATCACAACACATGCATTTGTTCTAATCGGGGCTGGACCTCATCCATGAGGTCAACAGCCCCAGGCCTGCCGGAATAGCCAGGTTTTAACAGCTTTCCTGAAGGCCATGAGAGTGGGTAAGGTCCGGATCTCTGGGGGTAGCTCATTCCAAAGAGTCAGAGCAGCCACAGAGAAGGCTCTCCTCCGGGGGCCCGCAGGCCGACATTGTCTGGCTGAGGGCATCCGAAGGAGGCCCAATATGTGGGATCTTACCGGATTATTTTCCAACAAGTCTTGAATATAACTTAAGTTCAATTATGTATTGTAACCCATATTTTTTGGACTATAAGATGCATCGGAGCATAAGATGCACCAAGATTTTGAAGAGATAAATTTTAAAAAAAGTTTTTGCACTCTGCAGGCTTCCCAAACCCTCTGCATGCCTCATTTTTTGTGAAGAAGGGGGCATGCAGAGAGTTTGAGATGCCTGCAAAGTGCTCCTGGGGGCTGCTCCGCCCAAAAACGGGCAAAAAATGGGCTCATTTTTTGCAAAAAAACAGGGCATGCATAGGCTTTGGGAGGCTTGTAGAATGCTCCTGGTGGTTGGGGGGGCAAAAAACAGCCCGTTTTTCACTCGTTTTTGCCCTCCCTAGCCCCCAGGAGCATTTTGCAGGCCTCTCAAAGCCTATGCATGTCCATTTTTGTGAAGGGGGTGGGGTTTCAGGAGACCAAAAATGATGTATTCAGTGTATAAGATGCACCCATATTTTTACCCTCTTTTTTGGGAGGGGAAAAGGTGCGTCTTATAGTCTGAAAAATACGGTATTTGTAAAAGAGTAATAGTGTCAACAAAGAATAGCTAAGATGGAGAAAATATGGAATGGGAAATTCTGAAAACAAATGCCAATATTATAGAAAAATCATAATTCTGCTGAACTCTGTAGATGCAGAGCAAAATTCTAGTAACATTAACCCCCATGGAGGCAATAATTTTATTAGGCCAATGGAAATTTCACACAAAGTGGCAAGCTTTCAACTGGCAATATCTTTTTACTGGCACAATGTTAAAAGTCCAAACAACAGTCATATCAGATGAAAAATCTGTAGTTTAAAACAATGTATTATATTCAATATTTCTTTGAGCAATTCAATAATCTTACTTCGATATTACTCTATATCATGAAATACAGATTAAAATACAAAACTTATGGACCTAATTACCAACTCTGGTATTCTCGTGTGAATTTTGGAACAGACATTTCTATCTCCCTCTTTTTAAAAAAAAATTCTGATAACACAATTAAGGAAAAGGACACTCATCAGTAGAATCCTGAAAATTGATTATTTTTTGGGAAGAAGTCATTCTAAAAGTGAAATATTGCTCATTTATGTATGAAAGTTTTATTATTGCTCCTCAATATTTACAAACTAAGAAATCTGCTAATAATCCAATAGACAAGAGTATTATACAATAAGAAATTCTCCTGTACAAGGCTCACTGCAATCAAATGACCACAATAGTTCTCCTTTTAATATGGTTTGCACCAAAAAAATTCCAACTAAACTAAACACACAAGCATGTTCTAATATCTACTGCCTGAAAAAAATCCTAGGAGATTTAAAATAGAAGGATAACACAAATTTATTCCATTAAAAATTAATCTGTGATGCTATCCTATGTCCACTCTTTAATTTACTATTTCTAGCCTGTCTGTCTTCTCACATGGCCCTTTGAAGGAAACACCACCAAACTCAATTACATTTAAGTAACATGCATAGGCCTATGGATTAAGAATGATTCACCTGCACCAGGCAAAACTGGTGATTGGCGTGGCAGAAAAAAATAAGCATTAATATATGACAGTGTTTTAACTTTAGCAGCCATGATGTAGAATATCCCCGAAACAAGATTTATCTATGCTACAAATTCATTTGGAAGGTTATTTATGAGAAGGAATGGATATGATAATAGTGATCGATCTTTGAGATAGTACCAATCTGTCAGGATTATGAAGACAATATACAGCAAGAAAAAACTCTGAGCACTCCAAACAAGTACAGTTAGTCCTCAATTTACCACACTTCATTTAGTGACTAGTTACAACAGCACTGAAAAAAGTGACTTATGACCGCTTTTCACACTTACGACCATTGCAGCATGCTCCATGGTCATATGATCAAAATTCAGATGCTTGGCAACTGATTCATATTTATGACAGTTGCAGTGTCTTACAGTCATGTGATCAGCTTTTGCGACTTTCTGACAAGCAAAGTCAATGGGGAAGTCAGATTCACTTAACAACCATGTTACTAACAATTGCAATGGCTCATTAAACAGTGGCAAAAAAATTTGATAAAATGAGCACAACTCACCTAATAAATGTTTCACTTACCAATGTAAGTTTTGAGCTCAATAGTGGTCGTAAGTCGAGGACTATGTGTAAGATCTTTGTCAAGTCAAATTCAATTTTCAGGAATGTCCAATGTAGTTTTCCTTGCCACAATTTGAAAATGGGGTTTTTATTTTTATTTTTTGCTGCCAAATTAACCTATGGACTTAAGGTTTCCTGGTGATCTCCTCCTGTTCAAGTACTAGCCATGTCTAATCCTGCTTTGAAATTGGCCAAGATAGTTTCAAAAGAATATTAATATTTTATTGTTTTAGCAATAATTCCTATTTGTCAAACTTCTCTTATTCTGTAAGTCCTATTTTAACACCAAATATCAAAACTTCTTCACCATTACTTCCATATACACTTCAATGCTTTAGATGCATGAAAACTAACCTGAATTGAATCTTACCTTTTAATAACAAATTCATTATAGTTGTAATTACATGCCTGAAATCCCAAGAATCCCTGACATTACTGATACAAGAGAATATTAGTGTTTCGGGGTTAATCTGCAGATGTTTCATTATCAAACTAGGTAACATTATCAGTGCTAGCATTGAATTATAATGAAATATCTGCAAGAAAAATGGTCCAGGATTTATATGCCTCCACAATTATAGGATACCACTGCAGAAATTCTCTGGTTAAGTCAGGGCAGGCATCATGAGGCATAGAAACCAGAATGTGTGTAAGGAGCAAACACATATCAGATAGCACAGATGGGTTTCATATCACAATTCAGCACAGAATCATTACATTACAGCAGTTGATTAAATATAAGCAATATGGAAATAGTTAATATAGTAGGATTTGAGGGCTTCATTTGAAAACATGTAGTTGCTGCCTTCACATTTTGTGTTAATCCAAGCATGTCATTTTAAATATTCCTACAGGATGTTATAGCAGTGCTATACATACAATCTGAGATCAAAATTGCAGGACAATGACAGAATTGAGTTTATAAATGTGGACTACCATATTTTCTTGGAAGCAAGGGTGGTATAATTGCAAAACTGGGGTCCAATAGTAAAAAAAAATATTTTTTTGCTGTAAAGAGTTGTGGGGAAGCTAAACTGCACATCTCAATTCGTTCTAGTATGGAGACAAACTGACTCTTATTTGGGGGTGGGTGCAGTGGTGGGTTGCAGGCTGTACGCCCCAGTACGGGCATACCGAAGCCTGCCCGGAACACTGGGTACCGTTCTGGCATGGTGCTCTGGAGGGCTCACCCGAGCTACTTACTGTGTTTTAAAGCTGTCGGTGCTTCCACGCACGCGCATGGCGCATACAGCATGTGTGCACATGCACTGCGTGTGTGCATGTGATAATCCGGAACCCACCACTGGGTGGATGGCCTAAGGACATGCTAGGCTTAGCAAAAACATTTGAGACAATGAAGGTACCAGATAATCAAGATCAAAATGGCAGGCTTTGTGATCCAACAAATCACTTTGCCATATTTTGGACTCTAGTTCCCATACTTGCAGACAAGCAATAGAAAAAGCCACATTCAGTTTAGTGGTTCCCAAGCTGTATAGCCCTCAGTAAACTGAAAGCCAAGGGCTCTGGAGAAGAACTGGTTATTAAAATTATTCTCCGGGTAAGGTATTTGGTGTTTGATAAAGGGAGAACCCATGCAGTCCATCATGAAATACAATTTCTGGATTCTTATATTTTCTTCAAAACATTTTCAAGGGTCTGCAGGATTGGCCACACATCACAAGTTTGAATATGTGTGAAGATAATTTCCAGAAGATTATTTTAGAAATGGGAAATTCAAATAGGAAGTTCATTCATCTTAAACTCAATGTAAATTATTTAGTTCTATGTACCTTTTCCACATTATATCAACCTCCTCCTATATTTAGCTCAGTTCCAATTTCCTCTATCTCCTTTTTTGCTTAAAATTTGTTTACTATATATTTCAAAATCTGAAATAAACTGGAATTCCAATTTTTGTCTGTGCCATGAAGTTCATTGGGTGACCTTGAGGAAGTAACAGTTCTCCTTAATCTACATTACATGATCATTTGGAGAATAAAATTACATAATTGGCTTTCAGCTCCGTATGTAATAAGTAAAGTAATGTTACTACATCAGTTTTGTACTTAATTTATACATTGTTTGCAATACTATTTTTAGAATGGCTTTGAGACTGTTAATTTAAATACTACTGGTATGATTTTCATATTGTTTTATGGGATGTCTTAAGAGTTCCAAGGGCTCTTTTAAGATAAAATGTTAAGAAGAAATAAATAATTATGCCACAATAATACCCTTTTTCCTTTCAAGTAGGCATCATGCCATACATAATAAAGATATTTAGAAGAAAAAAATACAAATTTGAGACAAAAGCATTTCTTTAAAAATTGAAAAAAATATAGAAAACACTAAAAACCATTACTAGTATTAAAATCTAAAGGAAAATAAATAAGATGTATTTCTAAGTCAACTGTTGTGGAATTCTTTTCCCAAAACGAAATAAACCTCTGCTATAGTGTAATTGGAATAATTGGGGGGTGGGGGTAATATGCTAGTGGCCAATATGGTACTGAAAAGTCTCCTGGGGCCCCCATTAAGTTTTGCCTTCTCTGGAATATTTTTTTTTTGTGTTCATGTTTTTAAACATGAACCTTGAATGTTAAAAACATTATGACTTGTTGGAAGTCTCAGATGATGATTAGCATTTTTAACAATAAAGTATTTTTTAATTAAGGCACTAACATTTTTAGATATAATGCTACTGCACATTTAAGACTGCATTATAGTAAAAGCATAACTTTTATATGCACAGGGAAACAAAAAAAATGTGTGACTCACTTTACTGCAATATTCACCTTATTGAGGTGGGTTGGAATCAAACACATACATATCTCTGAGGTATGCCTGTATTAAACCAGAGCATTTACTGCCTACCCTGAATAAGGACAATAATATTTCTATTCTGATATTCATAATACAAAGTCTGATTTACCTGCAGTAGTTTATTCTAGGGCCTCAGATAAGTAGGTTCCTTATTCCAGATTATGTCCCACTGTTTAAACCACTATAAAGATAGACTGACTGAGCTGTAATATACATAAAACACAGTTTGACAAAAATGTAGCAGTGCTCTTCCTACTGTAGCCAAGTGTGCTGAGATCCGTCTTACTAATACAAATATCATGGCTGAGCATAAATTTAAAAAACCCTCCCTGTTTATGAACCTGTAGTCCTTTAATTCAGGGTAGAGTCTGGGCGACTGGATGGAGCTGAGCATTTAGTGGTCGCAAAGAAAAAATACCTGCTGCAAACTCTGTGTGGCATCAGGAAGGGCTGAGCATAAATGGCACCTCTAAATCCTTCGACCTATTTGGGGGCAATTAAAAGCAACATTTCAGCAAATGTCACCAGGAGAGAGATAAATTATCCAACAAAGTAGGACCTAGCTGCAAAAAACTTTTTTTTCAGGGTCCGCTGTCAACTATTTGCTATTCTTCACCTTCACTATTTTTTCAGAACTTGAGTTTTTCTTGGGTGAAGAGGGAGAGTGACCAACAGTCACACAGATAAAATAAAATATTTATAGGAAATTCAGCAAACTTGCCTTTTTTCTAGAGATTAAGGAAAAGAAACTTTTTTCACTTTTCTCCCCAAATCAACAACCCTGTAAGGAGTAAGGTAGGCTGACAGCATACAACTCATTAAAAAGCATCAAGTTAGTTTTCATGGTTATGGATAGGCTTTATCCTGAATCTCTGAGGTACCCGCTCAACAATTTTATGATTATTCAACACTAACTTCTATAAACATTTCAGTTCATTTATACAAAAAACATTCAAGAAGTATGCTATGGCCGGGTGAAATACACATGCATACTTCCAAAATTGCTAGAAATCAAGCGCACTTTTCTTCATTCTTACTTCTTAAAGAGCTTCTGGAGCACAAATGAACAATAGAAACTACTAAAAAATCAGAGATATGGGGGGGGATCTTTATTCATGAAGAACCTGTGATGAAGAAAAAATCCAATTGATCATCTTATCAAAGCCTTTGTTCTGCAGAGAAATATTCTAGCCCAGTCAACATCTCTGTTCTTGAACAAATCTCAGAAAGGAAACCGTAAGAAGTACTTGATAACCCTAGTTTTCTTACTCTAAATCAGAAAATTCAATATAAAATGTATAGCATAAAATGTATAGCATCATATACAGCAGTGGATAAACTATGTTTGGCATATCACAAATTGTTAGACCGTTTCAGATAAAACAGACTGCAATCCATCCAATTGCTATTGCTGCACAATGTTTTGAGATTTTTCTTCCCATTAGTAGCTCTATGATCTCACTAACCCAAGAGCACCTCTAGTGGTATCAGAAGGGATCATCTGAGGCAATGAAAAGGAAACCAATCCAACCCTGTGCTGTTTGGAGGAAAATTCCTTAAATAAAAAATTGGAATCAACCAGGATCCATCTAAGTCATTTGCATATACAGAGGAGAAAATCCTTAGTCTCCCTCTCAATAACATCTCTTGCACTATCTCTTGGAAAATCTCTTGCACATATCTCACTGAAAGAGCACAGTAAATTCTTATTTTGGATCTAAAATTTACTTATCTTTACCTTTACTTCACAACATGTCTACAGTTTAGCTTAATTTCACCCCTTTGGTAGTTGTTCCCAACTGTGAAAAGTCTAGTTTCTCTTACTCCTTTATTCCAGTTTGTTTGCTCCTCTGCAATATAACATCAACACAGTAATAAATCCATATGTTTATATCTCTTGATTCTATGAGGAACCACTAAAATTCCAAGGACCCAGACCACCATTAAGGAAGGGTAAAGAGATTCAACTTGGGTTATTAAGTTCAAACTATTATCAAAGAGCACCAAACAATCATAATTATTATATTTTTATTCACTAATGAGCATCATTTGGATATTCTGTTTAAAACACCAAAAATATTTTGTTAATTCTATTTCTTCTCTTGTTTTCCTTTAATTTTTACCCAATCTCTGTTTTTCTCTCTACCATTCTCTAAATTTTGCTGTAACATGTAAGTTTTTTTATCAGAAAGGCAGAAGAGCAACAAGAAAATACATAAAGAGAAACAGATCATAAAGCAGATTTGACCACCATACACAATGCATTCTATCTAGACATACATACAAATAGAAAAGAGGATGAAATATACTATCATTTTAAAGATGAACATACCAACTGACATTATAATCTAGTAGAAGATATACTCTCCAGATCTCCCCACCCCCACTCAGGTTTGTTTAAAGTATTCTTATTTTATCTGGGAAATGAAGGGACTCAAGGAACCAGGGGTGGAGACCCTGACTTCTGAAGCAATGTGGATTCTTCCTTGTGGTTTTGTGGAGGTGACCTTTCCAAAAGTCAGTAGACAATGGGAATCATCACATCAGGATGGAACTTTTTGGTTGTGTAGTTTATTAAAGAAAAGTATAGATTCAGAGCCAGGAAACTTGGAGTTCAAATTTAACCTCAGCCATTCATTCATTTATGAAATGATCTTTACCTTCTACATGTAATAGGCAATTTAAAATTAAACTGGCCTGCTCCTCTAGGCTGCAACTAACATGCTATATAATATGCTAAGTAATCATGTTAAGTATTCAGAGTTGAGAAGACATCAGCTGGGCTTTTGAAAGGCAAATGAAAAGGAAAGAAACAGTAAAAATAGCTTTAGAGAGAAGTGGGTGCACTTTGATCTAGTCAGTCTATCTTCTATGAAACCAGAAACCTTTCTGGAAGAGAGACTGAGAGGCCACCCAACCCTCATTCAAAGGAAACCTCCTTCTTAGAAAACAACACATATGCATTGGGTCTCTTTTATTTCATCCTATACTTCCGATTAAGGAAGGATTTTACAAGTTCCATGAAGCCTGTGAGATTTGTGAGCTATCAGACCTCCCTTTTCTCCTGACATCTATGAGTGTTAGACCAAAATATTTAGAAAAGGTATTCTAAGGGTAGGATTCCTGGTCCTGGAACTACATGGCCTGAAAGAGCACTGAGGGCTTCAGACATCTGACACGTTTATAGCACGGAGCAGGTTCTACAGAGCCAGGAGTTTCTCTTGACTGTTCTAATAAACAGATGGAAGGTGACTTGTTTTGTGAGGCCCACGATAGGTAGGGATGGACTTGTTCTGCAGGGCTCCCTAGAGTTGGCCACCTCTGTTTTAGGAAGCTGTTCGGGACATATTCTTCTCGGATTTTCCAAGATCTCCCGCGTCTTCCGCAGAGCGCTCTATGTGGACAAGAAGGTCGTATTTCTCCCAGATACAGGGAGAGATGTGTCGCCGTGCGAATGCCTTTATAGGACGATCTGAAGGGGGGGGGGGTGTCAAACCTTCTCACCGGTGCATCGTTTTAATTAAGCCCACTTCATCCAGCTTTCTGACAGCCCCCTTGCCTTCTTCTGGCTCCTCTTCAGCTAATCCTCATACACAGAGATGGAGAACAGATCTCCGTCCCTCCGCCCCCGCCCCCCCATCGAGCAGAGAATGGATACGGAGCAGGCGAGAGAGAAAGCACTAGGAGTTGCACTTACCGGGCTCCAGAAGGGAGGTCGAATGAAGGGAGGAATGAAGAAGTGGAGGAGAGACTCAGCGAACCAGCTGTGGCAACCAGCAACTCCTCCTTCCTTTCCTCCTCCTTCTCCTCTTCCTTCTTCTCCCCGGGACTTCAAAGATCGGGGAGCGGGAAGAGAAAACCGCGCTCCAAGCAGTGTCTGTCAGCGGCGTCCCCCAAGCGCCCCCGGGTTCAGGCGCCGCCGCCCGTGCCTGTGCGCTCGCCCATCGCAGCGCCCTCCCGCCGCCTGCCGCCTTGGCCGCCTCCCATTTCCGAAGAGCTCAGGACGCACAAGCGGCCCCCTCCCCTCTCCCCCGCCTCTCTCCTGCCAACAACGCCCCCCCCCCCCCGCGCAAGAGCGCATCGATTGCACCGGGCGACGGCGCTGGCCAGAATATCTTCGCTCCTTAAAGGAAAATGGTGGGGAGGCCACAGAAACCCGGACACATTGTACAACGTCTTTCACAAGGCGAAGGGAAGGGGGAGACTTGGTGAACAAGGCGGCCTAAAGGCACGGCAGAACAATGGAGGCGAATGGAAGGCAGGGGAGGCGAAAGGAAAAATGAACTCTCCCCGCCGCCCCAGGCCATCGCCTCCATGGAATTCGCCTCGCGCACGGTGCTGTAGCGGGTGTGTTTTGCAGGCCCAGTTGCAATTCGCACGTATTTACTTGGGAATCGCCTCCCTTCCTGTTAATGTATTTATCACCAAATCTCTCGAGGCTGTGTAAAAATCGGAGCTTCGCAGGCTCTCTCCCCCTAGACCTTCTCTTTCGAATAATGGTTGTTTTTGTTATCGCCCCCTCTTCTCCAATGCATTCGCCGAAATCGGGGAGGCGGGTATTTAAAGAGAATCTACGTAGGCCCTTAAAATGTCTGAGAAGAAGAAAGGAGCTGGCAAGGAAGGAAGGCTAAAAATGGGGGAAGAATATTAATTCGTCTACGGCGAGTTTCAGCCACTCAGAAAATGCTGCGGTCTGGACCGAGGTCCCCGTCTTCCTCGCCAGCCCCTACCCCTTCGCTCTCCCCTTTCTCTTTCCAGCTTTCCTCCAATTTCTTCTCCCCTCCCAATCCCCAGTACAAAGGAATGGGAGATGCCTGGAGCTTTTTTTGGCAAGGCAGGACTCAGGAGCAACAGAATCTGGGAGGAAAAAATTAAAAAAAGGAAGAGACGGATTGGATCCCGTAGGAACTGGATTCATGAGCAAATTCGTGATTTTTTTAAAAATGCAGGCAAAGAGAGGAATCAACGAATAACACAGACTTTGTTGAAATAACTATGGCTGGCACAAGTGTGAAGAGACTGGATACCTTGAACTAATTCAGCCATTAATTTAGAATGCATTTTTGTATCTTTGATCCCAGTAACTATTAAGATTTGATGGTAATAGTTCTTAAGAGTGTGGACAGTTTTACGCTGGCAAGCACTTCTACAGGCACATTTAATTAACTTGCTTTCAGCATTAGCTGACTTCGTTCCATTAAGTGAAAATTAAACTTTCTTTTTCCCCCTGAGTTTTTGGGATTACAATCACTTCCTCTTATTCCATGCAAAAAGTATACTATCTGGAAACAAATGGATGCTTTTATGAAAGGCAGGCCCAACTACCTCCATATTTACCTCTTCTTGAGGCATATATCAGGATACTGTGCATTTCCCAAATCTAGCTGCTATTTCCCTGTGCAAAGAGATTCATTGGAGCAGAAATGCAATCCTTTATTCTGGGGCAAAATTCTGCTAATCAGAGACATGGATACATCATGAGGAAGGTCAGCAACATAGGAAAGAATGGTCATCTGTAGCAGTAACCCTACTTATGTATCAACAGGATTTCAGTTGTTATATTGGATTTATGGTCAATGCCTGTAAGAAAGTTTTGATTTAATAATTCACCATATTCATTAGTGTGGAGTAAGAGAAAAATAATTACATTTACAAAGAACTGGCACTAGTTGGTCCACTGTTCTGATTCTTTAATTCATAAAGTCTGAATTAAGAAATTTGCCCCCATCCTTCAACCATTTCAATCAATTACATGGCACCTCAAGTGCAGGCACAACTCTAGGTGACTGAAAACTAAATAATTACAATTAAAACAATAAAGCTCACCCCAATGATAATAAAAATTAAATTAGTAAACATTTACATTAGTAACAACAACATGACCATTTATGAAACGACACCTTGTAAAATATTGTATATGTAACATTACAAGCAATGAGTTCTACACAGTAAATATTAATGATACTTAATCACATTTCACTTGACAGCCATAAAAAAAGAGCTAGCAGGGAAAGAATGATGTTTTTGACAAGGTGAATGATAAAAAGAAGTAGCTTTGAGAAATATTTTCAGGAGGATTTGGCACAACAAATAGTTAATAAACATAACATTTATTTTTCAAAAACATGACCACCTATAAAAGCCAGCATAAGAAGGTAGAAGTTCTCTTAAGTATGGCATAAAGAATGCAAGGGGAGATGTAATTAGTGAAGAAGGGGCATTAAACATGATATAAATGGGAAAAAGCAAATCTTAAGGCTGTCAACTAGATTGAAAAAAATCCTTGTTCTTTTGGTGGGGGCGGGGGAACCTGGGCCTTCATTAGAACTTAGAAGAATAACCATAGTGTTTCCAATTTAAGCTGGAAAGAGAGTCAGTTTCTGGCATTGTTGCTTGCTATTTCTATCATTACTGACTGCACTATAGGTTTTCCATTTTTCTATTGACAAGGAATTTAGCTTGGCTAACAGTGGTGAAATTCAATTTTTTTTACTACCGGTTCTGTAGGGGAAGGATACTGCAAAATCTCCATTCCCTCCTCACTCTGGGGCCAGCCAAAGGTGGTATTTGCCGGTTCTCCAAACTATTCAAAATTTTCACTACCCATTCTCCAGAACCTGTCAGAACCTGCTGAATTTCACCCCTGCCTTTTGATAATTTTACTACTGTTCTTATTTTCTGGGACTCACAAATGAGTGCTACATATATCACTCAATGATCTTGGGATCAGTATCATGTGGCTGTAGTTCCTATGGCTATTTATGCAGTACACTGCGGATACCTATGTCATCTTTGTCATTTTGCCTTCTATTCCATTCTGTCCCTGGTAACATTAAGTGCCATGATGTTGTTGTTATAGATGGGCTAATAATAATAGCATGTTTTCTATTGGCTATCCTCTTACTTCAGGATTCTGCCATGATCAGGTCAGAAGGGGAGTGCCAAAAGCAATGGCATTCTCTTGCATTATTAATCAAGAATGGAGCTTCTTCATTATCAGTTACTTCCTCTGTGCCTTGTGCCCCCATGCCTGCATCTATCAGCTCAACTATTTGTGAATATATGGGTTTACCCTCTTTCAGAAAAACGCCACTCATATTCAGAATTGGTCTGATTGTCATAGAGTAGTTTGTGAGGAGCATCTGGAGAGCTTCCTTCTTCTGCTTTACTACATGTTCTACTTTAGCACCTTTCACCAACAGACAATTTGACAGGAGACTAGGCAAGCTGTTCCTAGGGCCCCTATAGTTGTCCTATTGAGAACCAACTTATATGAGGGACAGTGGTTGGTGGTTGATCTTTCCCACCAGCAAGCAAGCTTGGTGGGCAGGAGAAAAATGCCAGGGCCTTTCCGTGGTCCACATTAAATAAGGACAGTATTTGTCAGCCTCATTGCTATGGCGAAATAATGCTATTTTTACAATAGCCCTGGGAATAAGAGTTAAATCCCATTTTACAAATAGAGGAATTAAGGCTAATACTGCCTGTATTACACATTTGTACTTTGCTTGCACCTAAAAACAAGACAAACATGCTCTGCCGTCTCTTTTTTCTGCCATGTGCCCATGAGATACTATCTTCATCTCACTCCCCAACCTGTATATAAATTCTCATTAGCTGTTCCAGCATTGAACTGGTAGTTTCCCCTCAAACTGGCAGCAAGCCACAATACTTCCAAGGTATGCAAAATCTGATACAATTTGTTGTTAGCAACCAAGCTCTGATCAGGCATTTCAGGCTAAGTCAAAACATATTTCCTCCCCTCCAGTCCTTGGGTCATAATGTTTTGGACAGTCTGTCTCTCAGAGTCCATATTTCAGTTGTGCAGTGGATCTCAGTAGGTAACAGGTTGGAAAGCAATGATGTCTCTCACTGTATCCATTACTTCCTGTACCTCAAGGATCAGCTACCTCTCAGCCTCTGGGTGGTGGCAGTTTGGGAAGAACCACTCTTTAATGGCCAACCTATTATACTGGGCAGGCCAAACAGTGTAGTTGTATTTGAAAGTTCTGCACAAATGTTCAAAATGAATTCTGAATCATGGAAATCAAATATTGTGATGTACACAGATATTAATAATATGTGTATGTTCCTACATGGCTTACAATCTATTTCAATCCATAATTTTTATAACTGCTAAACCTTGAACAGTGGAAGTAGTGCAGGTGGTAAACGAAAACCCTTTCCCTATAGTTCAGTTAAAATGCTATTTATTACCTGTAGTTGATCTGGCAGAACCTGTTCTCTTTGTAAAATGTCCTATCCGCTTCTCATCTTATTCTGCCCTTAAAGCCTCTATCTTTACTTGCCATTGGAGAAAATCCTTATATGGGTATGCAATCTGTTTTAAGTAAAACTATTCCCTAAATCATCAGCTTTTACCCTTGTTCACTTTGCTGAATATCACTAGCCAAAGGGAAACCATCTCCCAACCTCAGCACTTTTGACATATTGCTAGTATTTTCTGTATCTCTCTAGTGATCTTTCTGCATCTCTCTCTGGAGTTTTCTCTATCTCTCTAGTGATAATCTGGAATTTTGCAGCCCAGATTTGCTAGCCCCATTCAAAAGGGCTATACATATAGAAAAATGAAATGGTAGCATCTCAGTTTGAGATAGTGGGTTGTGTTCCACCTGAGATAGCAGTGCAATTACTGAAAGGTATTGCAGTTAACCAATATAATCAAAGAGACATTTTGAGAAGTAAAATTAATGACATATCCCAGAAAAATAGGTTTTTTGCTGTCCTTTGTGAAATTTACTTAATATGTTATTTCAATTTGAATGGATGCAATTGAAACTTCAAAATTCAGTATGATGTACATTTAGGCAGAGTATATTTAGCTAGATAAAATGAAAATAGTTGTATCTATTTGTATCATTGTAATTTTTCATATATACAGTATATTTATATTTATATGTATATAATGCCTACATAATCATTATTTCCAAGTGAGAAATGCGCTTTAAGTTCCTCTGATATGTTTGTATGGTAGTATTTCCCCTGTTGCAATTTACATTAAGCCGGATCATAATCTAACATAGTAGGTTGCAACCTAGTACGGAGACAATTTTGTATAATTTTCATCACTATCTGAGTCCATGCATCCTAAGATTTCTGAGGGTCAAAAGATCCACAGTCTCTTCTCCTCTACTTAAAACCTAAAATTAAATACATTTTAGTTACAAATCTCTTTTAGACAACAGATGTACAATTGTTAATTATTTGTTGTGTCAAATTGTAACATCCTCCTCCAGGAAGAAATTCTGATAGCAATTTTTTTCTTGTCATTCACCTTTAATATGTAAGTGGTTTTGACACTGACATTTTCAGGAATGTTTTCTCAATTTCCCACTGTAATTGATAGCTTTCAGATTTGCTGGTCTTCCAAGGACTAATCAGATCTGACACAGCTTAGCTTTTCCAGGATCAGCTGAGGTCAGTAAGGTGGAATACCTGCTGTGACATGGTAAGAATACCGACCAATCAAAATACAGGACACAAAATATAGTACCTACTCTAGAATGGGGAATTAGAAAACGTATTGCAAATACTAACCTGTAAAAAAGTGCAAATGATGGTTAATAACAACCTTAGTACATGAACTTAATTTATTTAGTGGATACTGTGATTTTTGCAGATGAGAGTTTGTAGCCCTATTTCAATTATTGAAAGCAATGAGAATACATTCAACCCAGGGCTATGGAGAAGTATATTGAATATACTCAATAAATGGCTTCAAAGAGATATAGAAAATTTTATCTCCATTCTGTGGTCATCTAGATTATTGAAGTCTATGTATAGTAGTCCTACTTAAGACAAGTTGGAGGTTACAAAGGAAGGGAAAGTACTTGGATACCTGTGTGTTTAATGTGCTTGAAAGAATTACAGAGAACATCTAGTCAACAAATTGCCCTTGCTTACAGTCTTGTCAATAGATGGATTTGAAGTGGGATAGATTACTATCAGATCAATGTTGGCTCAGTGTTTATAAATTGGATGGGGATGAAAAACAAAGAACTAGGCTTGTGCCTACCCAAAATGAAACAGTTTCCAACTACAGGTAGTCCTTGGTTTACAGGCATTTGTTTAGCTACCATTCAAATTAAGACAGTGCTGAAAAAGTGGCTTATAACCAGTCCTCATACTTATGACAATTGCAGCATCCCTGTGGTCACTTGATTGCAATTCAAGCATTTGGTAATGGCAGATATTTATGACAGTTGCAGCATATTCAGCCACATGATTGACATTTGCAAATTTCCCAGGTGCCTTCTGGAAAGCAAAGTCAATAGGGAAACAGGCAGGGGGTTGCAAATCACAGTCAGATGATATCTTGCTTAATGAAGGTTGTAAAATTAGGTGTGGCCATGTGAAGTCTCACAATAACCATGCTGCTTAACAACAAATGTTCTGGTCCCATCTGTGGTAATAAGTCAAGAACTACAGGTAGTCCTTGACTTATGATCACAATTGAGCTCTAAATTTTTGTTGCTAGGTGAGACAGTTGTTAAATGAGTTTTGCCCCATTTTACCAAATGTTAAGTGAATCACTGCAGTTGTTAATTTAGTAACATGGCTGTTAAGTGAATCTAGCTTTCCCATTGGCTTTGCTTGTCAGAAGGTCAAACAAGATAATTATATAACCTCAGTATACTGCAGCCATCATAAATATGAACCAGTTGCCAAGCATCCAAATCAGTGGTGGGATTCAAAATTTTTTACTACAGGTTCTTCGGGTGTGGCTTGGTGGGTGTGGCTTGGTGGGCATGGCAGGGGAAGGTTACTGCAAAATCTCCATTTCCTCCCAATCAGCTAGGACTTGGGAGGCAGAGAATAGATGGGGGTGGGGCCAGACTTCCGCTACCTGGTCTCCAGAACTGGTCAGAACCTGCTGAATACCACCTCTGATCCAAATTTTGATCATGGTGATGTTGCGATGATTGTGTGAAACATTGTCGTAACTTTTTTTTCAGTGCCATTCTAACTTCAAATGGTCACTATATGGACTGTTGTAAGTCTACCTGTATCTGTAATAGCTAACATGCATTAATAAATGAATTACATGTAAAGCATACTTCATAGTTTAAAAAAGTTGTGCTTCTCTTTCAGTGGAGCACTACTCCAACAGAATATAAGCCTAAGTATGAGTAACACTTACTGTGTGTTTAGTGTATGTTTAGTAAGTATGCCACTATTTGCAGCTTCACTTTAGCTTAGGATTTAGCAACTGTGATTTCCTTTGCCGTATCTTTCCTTCTGTATCAAGTCTCATAGCCACTGCCCAAATCTGCCCTGGTAACTGCTTTTTTCTACCATTGTTCTCATGTCATCCTAGCTCACATATGAGGCAAATAAAGGTTTCCCCCGTTTTCCTCTTATCCCAACATAATCCTTGGCCACTGATATAATTTGGCTTCACTTAACAATATGGCTACTGATACAGTCAAGGTTGGGATCAGCCCAGTTATTGCCACTTTAGGATCAATTGGCCTGCTCTGGTTGCTGGAACTGCCCTTTCACAATCACCTGGCATGGGCTGCAGGAGAAACTTTCACTCTGCATCTATTGTGGTACCTGATTGCATAAACCTGATTAAAATGAAATTAAACTTACTTTCAGTTGTAACTCTTAGATCTTATATGTCTACCTGTATCTGTAATATTTTAATTAAAAAACAGATTTAAACTCTTTTGAGAGAGCCTTCACACCAGTGTTTAAAGAACAGGACTATGTCTGTGCTGCAGAAAAGGTTCATTTTAAAAAAGTCTGGTTTTGCCATCTGTGTGTTGCAAGTTCTGTCACAATTGCAGGTATATTTCAAGATTTTTGCTGTACCTGCCAACAAGGGGATTTACCAGCTGGCATGTTTACTGTTTTCATGATTTTGGGGAAAGTTGGGCAGTACCATTTTACATATTCTATTCTGATTTTGGCTGCACCAAGGGCTACAGCCACAAATTCAGATCTGAACTTCTTGGTTACTTGCTACTTGCAGCACAAGGAAAAGATGGGAGTTTTGCCTGTTGTATTAATCTTGTGCTTCACTCTGCAATAGAAAAGTGATTCATCCATGCTCAGAAATCAACCAACCGACTGCTTATAGACATGGTGGAATTGTATTGAATGGGAGCACTGAAGCTGCTTCCTATTGCTCCACCCATCTGGTTGGTTGGGCAACTTCATATTGGCTCAATATATACTTGCACAACCACATACGTCTGTCCATGTTACATACATAGAGTGCTTGATGGTTGTTTTCCCTCAACAAGCATGAGGGGAAACAAAGTCAAGGAAACCAAACTTTCCTTAACCTGGCCTGCAACATACTCATAAGGACAGCATCCTTCACCGGTCCCACTATTGTTGTATCTTAGGAACTATGTAGCACAAGAGGCAGCACATTTTATGCAGAAATACTTTTCTGCTAGCTTAAAGATGATGGACAGCATATTACCATGGTGATAGATAGGCACTAAGATATCTACCACATTTGGCCCCTAATGTCAACTGAAAGGAGGGGGGGGGGAAGGATATTGAAGAGTAGAATAAAGTATGTGATACCCAAATTAAAAATATTAGAAGAACAAATTGTTCTCAAATCCCTTCTTGGAGTGAAAGATATGGCCAAGATTTATGTGTAACTTCATTTTCATTTATGTGAATTGATTTTTAGCTGCAGTCTACCCACAGCAATTCTTCAAGCACTGATGTGAGTCATACTGGAGTCAACTTTCTTTTCAGGGGAGAGAGTGCCCCCTACTGAGTCACCTGCTCCACAGCTTGCTATCCTGCACATGTTCTCCCCATGGCTTCCATCTAATCACTTAGTTGTGCAGCGCCTTCCATGCAAACAGGTCAGGACTCCATGCCTGGTCTTTGGTTTTACCGGCCTGCGACTAATCAACATGCAGAGCCTTGCCTGAAGGATTACACAAACTGCACACACTTCAATTGCTTTCTCTCTCCACTCCCCCCCCCCTTACTTTGCTTCTCTCCATCTTTCCCTCCTGGAGCCTGTCCCATCCCCCTTTTTTTCCTGGTTACCAAGCAACGGCACAAAGGGAAAGAACTAGTGTGGAGGCCAAGAGAGGGCCCTGAGCCCTTGCAAGAATGGAAGAGAATGTAATGTAACCCAATTGGAGCCTCCTCTAGCAAAGCAAGCACAGAATTTTTGAGAGCAGAACCTATTGAAAGTTGAAATGGGAAAAGGGGGGTTCTGTTGGGGAAAGAAGAACACCCAGTGATCATATTACACAAAGGGCAGCCAGGCCAAGTAGCCTAAATTCTGTAGCAGAAAATAACAAGAAGTAGCACTTACTAAATTAGAATGAAGGTAACATAGGTGATAGCACAAAAGCTTGGTTTATGGAACCGTGGCTGGCCACACATTTTAGCTTGTGATTGAAAACTCTGGTTATGCCTTCTATGTAATTCTTTCCCCCTTAGAACAGCGGCAACCATTGCCACATTGAATTTATATATGGAGAGGTGGGGAGTTATCTTCAGTAAAATCACTTAGTCATGCTCCAGCATTGCATATTTTTTTAATTTTCATCCCACTCTATCTGAGATCCTTTAACAAGAAATGCATAATATATGCTACTTGTTAACCCAAGCATATCTGAATATGTACAGGATGCGTTTACTCATCACTGAATAAATTGTCAACATGCTAACATTAATGAGAAGATCCTTTTATGATTGGATGCCATGATTCCAAGGAAGTCTTAAATTCTAACAGCAGCTCTCCTTAAAAATATAGTCATCTGTTCTTATAACATTTCAAAAACAATGTAGGTAACCATCTAACTTAACATTTATATCTTAAAACAAAGCTTCCATTCCACAATAAGATCTCCAACTGGCTAGTATGTGGCAATAACTAACTTGTTCTTTTTATTAGAATTACAAGCTATAGAAATATGCTGCATAGATGCAATGTTTGAAAGCGAACAGAATAATTCTGTTGTGAACCTTGTGGACCCATATCTTCTCTCCTTCAAGTCTGGGCCAAACACAGTAAATTATCAGAGGTACCACAGATTATCTCCCACAAGAAAAAAAAAGTTGCAGGGCCTTCTATTGTTTACTTCTGGTTCTCATAACTGAGGCTTAGTAAATCTTGATGCAATTTAAATGCAGACTTTATGCCCAATCCCCCAGAAACTTCTTCCACATAAATATCAGTGAAATTAATGGCAGTTTTAAAACTAATGAATATATCTGCAGACAATCCTGGGCATCATCCCAATATAAAATTTATCTTTGCCACAATCAGTTCCAATATGATATCTCAGTCTCATATAAAGCTTTGCTGTAGTGTGAATGTTGCCGCACATGAGTGAACACTCTTGCTTATTTGGTGGTAGCTACAATATTGCTAGATACTTTTAAAATTATTAAAACTCTATAAATATTATTTAAATGTTAGTTGAAAGTAGGGGGCTGATTAATCCCCACTCTTTCTTTTAATAACATTGGGTGGTTACTCAAGAACAGCTGAGTAAAAAATCAGCCATGGAGATCTAGCTCATGAGTTTAAAAAATAAAAATAAAAGTTTACAAACTGGACTTGGAAAGGAGTTGCCAATGAAAACACACTATTCTGTTATGGCTCTGGATGTTTTGGCTAGAAGAATATATACTGTAGCTTTTTCTCAGACACAAGTGAGAGATGGCAATAAGCTGCTGCAGTGAAAGTTAACTTGAGAAAAGAGGGCTACATTTTGCAAAAGCAACAATCATTATGAGACTGGTGGGAAGAGGATTTAAGAAGGAGATTGGGATGTTCCCATATGATGAGCTCTATAAGCACTGGTAGTTATAACTACTTGTGGACAGTCTGTCTTCCTAGATGATGCTTCCATGGTACTTTGGCTCATTCACAGAGTTTAAAGAGTGAGGAAGTATCCAATTTATTTTGTCTTCTGCCTATAACTAGATTACTTAGGGTAATATTTCTACTGTTCTTATTCTTTCTTTCTTTCTTTTGCACTGGTATCCCCCATCCATTTATTAGGAAAAGATGGAATAGCTAAACAACATACTTTGCTGTTGGGACCTACCCTTCATTTCCATATGCTCTATCTCATGTTAATTAGTGAAACAAAGTGGTACCATTTGGATTTTTGGGTTAAAGCTCCAAAAGAGGATAGCAACACCTCACACCCTATGCATATGAGGAATGTGTGTAAAAGGAAGTTCATAAAGTCCCAGAGAGTAGCTTTGTCCCTGTCGCCACACCAGGTGGCCACATACCCTGCTGTCTCTACAGTTTTGCATAAAGGCCAACATATGTAGAAAATCATCTACAGAGAGGGTGGTACTGAATTTCTCACGGGAAGAGAAAGCAGAAAGATATGCCTGACAAATATGCTGATGCCAGAAACTAATGTCATAACTCTCTAAATGTGAGCTTACATTGTATTGATGTCTATTCTAATTCTCCATTTTCTGCTTCTGTTGGGAAAATAGTACTATTCCTCAACTCTTAATATTTCATATTTGAGAAAATATGACACCGTTAAAAATTATTCTTGTCCATCAGAAGAAAGTGGTCGCATTATGGGCTTCAAAAGAAAACCTCTAGTCACTGAAGCCTATTGTCCCTTTTACAGTTTTAAATTCTTTGAATTGGGACTTTCATTTCTACTGAGGGAAAACAAAATCAGCCTCTGAGTAAAAAATACTATACAGGAGAAAGACTGAATAAAAGAAATTATTCCACTTATACATTAAATTATTGTATTTTTAATACTTAATCAAGCAATTAAAATGTATAATAATTTAATTGTTATTAAATTAAAGCCAGGCATCAGTATCCTCAGCAGTGGAAGTTTCAGATATCAAAGGCATATTGACCAAATATAACAATAGTAGTTTATCAGTTATAATATGAAATGTAAAGGCTTCAAAGAAAAAAAAGGGAGAAGTGATTAGATAAAATAAAAATGACAAAACGTAAAATAGAAATAAAGAGAAGTAACTGAAATGAAATGCTTGTGTGTTGGGAGGAAGAGAAACTTTATTTCCTACCTTCGGCACTATCACCAATAGAGTTGCCACATTTTTATCTCCAGAGATTTCTGTAAGAAGGCATAAATTTCTTAATCTTGGAGTTCTGACATTTTCAATTATTTAGTTTTTTTTTAAGGCTCTTAACTTTTTTAGGTACAATAGCGTACGATGGATACACTGCTTTTGTTGTCTTTGGTCAATGCTTCCATGCTTTTATTTTGCTGATTGTTGATTACAAATGAACAAATCCTCACTTACTTTTGCCCTAATGACCATTTGTTTAGTGACTGTTTGAAGTTATGACAGCATTTGAAGAGATGATTTATGACCGGTCCTTACACTTACAACCGTTGCAGCATCTCCACATTCATAACTGAGACACTTGGCAACAGTTGCACATTTATGAGAGTCGCGGCTTCCCATGGTCATGTGATCACTATTTGCGACCTTCCCAACAAAGCAAAGTCAAATGGGAAAGCCTACAGGAGCAGCAAGTTGTGGTCACATGATATCTTGCTTAACAACCATAAATGATTCCTTTAATGACTACAACTGGGACTTCCAGGACTGCCATCGCTAAATGGGACAGTCACGTGACATTTTGCTTAAAAATATTTTGCTTAGCCAGAGTTCGTAGTTTAATTAGAATTGTTAACTGAGGATAAAAGTGTAAGAGTTTTTCACTGCAATCGTTACTCAGCCACAGCAGCAGACTCAACATAATATCAACTATATCACAAAGGGTCTGTCAATCCACAGGTGTCCAATAAAAAGCCATCTACAAAGAGCATGCCAGGAATAAAACAAGGCCTAGAACAGGTGTGCATAAAACTGAAATATTTTATCTTGAATTTGGAACAAAAACCTCTAGTTCTAGAGAAGCTGCCAGGCTGTTTTGGGCCAGTCATAGTTCAGCAGTACTGAATGCTGGACAGCTCCTTGAAGGGAATTATCAGCCCTTCAAGGTAGGCCAGTTCAAGAAACAAGAACTGCAGGGATTCAAAAAACGTTTTATTATTTTAGGGTGTAGAACAGAATCTTGAAAGCCTGTCCAAGTTTCCCTCTGTCCCATCTTATACTAAACAAAATCAAGGCAGGGTCATTTTGAGTTTCTTTCTTATGGTTCCTTCTCTCTCTGGATGCTATACTCTTATTGTCCACATCTCTCATATCTTCCCCCGTTTCAAACTCCTGTTTTACAAGAATATCTGGGAGTACCATATCTAGGACTAAAAGCATTCCATATGTGTTAAGTTTATAATTATTTCCGCTCACCCCCTTCAGCAGTTCCTAAAATGGCCAGCCTCTCTGGACCACCCACCTCCATCTCCCTAGCAATTTTGATTTTTTTTAACTACTGCAACATATTTCAGTATCTCATTGTCCTGATTTCCCAGTTCTTCAGTTCCTCTCTCCCCTGCCTTCCCTCAGTTATCAATGTTCTTTGTTTTTTTACCCTGCATCCTCCACCCAAAATCATTTTTGCACACTTGATCCTATGCATAGACAAAAACAGTTGAAATGATTCATGTTGAGTTGACCACAGTTCATCCAGAATTAGCTGTTCCACCGAACTCTTTGTACATAGAACACCTTGCATATTCCTATCCATATTCCTAAAGTCGGCAATCTGTGACTTTAAGTCCTAGCTGGGATTCCAATCAAGCACAATGACAGGAGAGCTCCATCAAGCTCAACTGGTGCATGATGGTGCCAGCAACTGCCTGATTTTCCAGCACTTTCTACAGACATTATTTCTCTCTTTGGGGCCTCATTTCTCTAGCAACTCATGGGAGTATTCCTGCTTTGTTTTAAATGGGAAGGCTTCCTGCTGTTTGGTCCAATGGGCAGTTTTGTCCTATTTTTTTCTCCAACCTTATGCATCTCCCCTGGCCCTCTCTGCCTGATTTAACAAGGAAAACCAGGAGTATAAATCCTGCCTCCTCTTGCTGAAATGAACTAGGAAAACTAATTTAAATTGTAGTATAGAAAAGGGGGGCAGGAAATCATCTTTATTTGCCTCTAACAAAAAATGTGATTTGTTTTTTTAATTGAATAGCAGAAATGAGTTTTGGACAGAGAAGAGTTTTGATCATCTTTTGTACTTTATCAGATTCCTTCACAATCACAGGCAGTGTTTTTTAATAGTAATTTTATTAAACATGACATTCATAATAAAAAACTAATACAAACTAAAAAAATTAAAGAAAAAACAGTAGGTATAGAAAAAATAGAAAAGATGAAATAAAGATATAATAAAAAAGAGAAAGAAGAAATATATAAAGAAATTAACTTCCCCCTTCATCACCAATATAAACAATTTCAGTAATTTATCAATCTCACTTAATATAGATAACTTCATTGTCATTTTTTTCACTGTGAGCACATTGGCCCACTTTAAAAATGAAATTCTGTGGCCTGGTCTCAAGAGAAAGTGTATATCTACCAAAACACTTACATAGCATACCTACTACATATGCTACATACATAAATAAATATATACCTGCACCATACACACACACACACACACACACACTGTATTTTTCGGAGTATAAGAGGCACCCAGGTTTTGAAGAGGCAAATTTTATAAAAAAGTAGGTAGGTAGATAGAGGGATAGAGAGGGAGAGAAAGAGAAATACAGTAGGTAGATAGGTAGAGAGAGTATGTAGATAGATACATAGATAGATAGGTAGGTAGGTAGAGGGATAGAGAGAGAGAAATAGAGAGAGATAGAGAGAAATACAGTAGATAGGGAGGTAGGGAGACAGAGAGTAGGTAGGTTGGTAGGTAGAGGGAGAGAGAGAGAAAAATAGAGAGAGAGAAATAAAGTAGATAGATAGGGGGAGAGAGAGAGAGAATAGGTAGGTAGGTATATAGGTAAATAGAGGGGGGGAGAAATACAGTAGGTAGGTAGGGAGAGAGAGATAGGGTAGGTAGGTAGATGTTTCCAGGTGTATTTATCCATGTGCTGGAGAAGGAAATAGCTGACAATGTGTAGCACCTAAATCTTTGTTTCTGCTGGGACAGTACTTGATCAATGTAATTCTCATCAACCACTCTAACTAAACAGCTTTCCAAAAGGGGGAAAAAAGGTTTTGCACTCTGCAAACCTCCCCAAAACGGGCCCGTTTTTTTTAAAAAAAAGGCATGAACAGCCTTGGGGGGGAGCTTGCAGAGTATTCGGGGGGTGAGGGTGGGGGAAAATGGGCAAAAAAACAGCCCATTTTTTGTCAAAAGAATTTCATGCATAGCCTTATGGAGGCTTATAGAGTGCTGATGGAGGCTGGGGGGAGACAAAAAAAGGCCCATTTTTTGCTCATTTCTGCCCTCCCCAGCCCTCAGGAGCAGTCTGAAAGCCTCCATAAGGCTGTGCACGGCCATTTTGTGGAAGGGGCGGGGCTTCAGGAGGCAAAAAATGCTGTATTCGGTGCATAAGACCCACCCAGATTTTTAGCCTCTTTTTAGAGGAAAAAAGGTGCATCTTATACTCCAAAAAATATGGTATATTAATCACTGTCCTTTCTGAATACATAGTAGGAAGATGAAACGTGAGAGTTCACAAGCTATACAACAAATTATTTCTTCTTTCTATATCCCATCTCTTATCTATAAAAAAATCCATGAAACATCATCATTTCAGTTGTGATCAGCAAAAGTCCATTAAGGGTTACTAGAGGTAACCTATTTTAACCTTGATCACATACAACAATTTTACATTCCTTCCTTTTACTTTTAACAATCTTGGTATTTAGTCGCTTCAAATAATCTCCTAGACTTGATTTCTTTTTAATTTTGGGGGGCTCTTCTCACAGAATTTTTCAATGCTTTAGCAAAGAATACAAATAGGATAATTGTCCAGGTCACACTCTTGGTTTATTTGTATATCCCTTTTAATTATTAAAACATCAGCCACGTTTTTTTATGTTTAGTGCAACATCTTTTTCCATATCATTCTTAGCCTGTCATTTAAAAACTATTTTCAGATCAGTCTGAATCTTGTCTGATAAAACTTGTTCCTCTTTTGTAATATCTTTTAGACATAGTCTATCTATAGTGGCAAACACACTTAAAATTAACTTCATGGTCCATTGTTCAAACATATTTTTTAATTTGTTGGATGTGAAAATAACTGCTCCATTATGTATTAGTAAGTGGAGTTTGAATGTTGTTCTTTAATTGTAATCTTCAGTTTCTTCTAGTTCCATCTACTGTCCAACCTTAAAAGTCCCATCCTAAAAATATTTTTTTAAAAGCATTTGCTCATGGGAGGGCTTCTTATAATTAATTACAAAACTTTATTTCAAATCTATCATTAGTCCCTCGTAGGATCCCTGCTCCGGAGCTTGTCGGGTGTGAGTCCTTATTGGTGAAGTTGGACCTTGAGGGTCAAGTGGGCTTGTTAACGTACCTTCCTCCCAACAGCGTTACAACAGCCCTCCCCTCACTCCTCGAGTCAGTAGCCGAGCTGGCGGTAGAGTTCCCCAGGCTTATGGTCCTGGGGGACTTCAACCTGCCTTCGCTCAGTGGACACTCTGATGGCTTCCATGACAGCCATGGACTTGACCCAAGTAATCCAGGGTCTGACACACTCAGCGGGGCACACACTCGACCTCATATTCCTCTCGGAGCAGTGGAGACGTGATCTAGATTTGAGGGGCATTATGATCTTGCCCTTGTCATGGTCTGATCACTTCCTACTGAGGCTTAACTTCCGGAGACCAATCCCCCACTGTAGGGAGGAGGAACCGATTAGGTGGTTCCACCCTAGGCGCCTGACCCTATGGGATTTCAGACGGCGCTTGGAGAAATACCTGACACTCTCGTCCATAATCCGGTAGAGTCCTTAGTCGCTGCTTGGAATACAGCGGCGGTGGGGGCTCTAAACCAGATTGTGCCTTTACAGCCTCTCCGAGGTAGTGGATCCAGGAGAGCTCCTTGGTTCACTGAGGAACTCCGGGAGATGAAGCGCCAAAAGAGACGCCTAGAGCGCCGCTGGAGGGCCAGTAACTCCGAGTCAGACCGAGCACTGATGAGAGCCTTTATCAGGACCTATCTCATGGCAATACGGGCGGCGAAATCGGCGCATTTTGCCGCTCTTATTGCATCCGCTGAATCGCACCCAGCTGCCTTGTTTAGAATAGCCCACTCCCTCTTGAAAGGGAGGGATGCGGACGACCCTTTACAAGGTAGGGCTGAGGAATTTGTTCAGTTTCTAACGGATAAAGTCGCTCGGATTTGGACAGATCTGGACTCCAATTGCACGGTACCAGCCAAGGTACCGGGGGAAGGTCTTGAGCAAATTTTATGGAGCGAGTTTCAACTTGTCGCTCCTGAGGAAGTGGACAAGGCCCTGGGAGCGGTGAGTGCCTCCACCTGTATACTGGACCCGTGCCCCTCCTGGCTGGTCTCGACCAGCAGGGAGGTGACACGTGACTGGATCCAGACGATAGTTAACACCTTTCTCCGGGACGGGTCCTTCCCGCACCTCCTAAAGGATGCGGTGGTGAGACCCCTCCTGAAGAAACCTTCTCTGGATCCAGCCATCTTGAGTAACTATCGTCCAGTCTCCAACCTCCCCTTTGTTGGGAACGTTGTTGAGAAAGTGGTGGCCTTTCAACTCCGACGGTCCTTGGATGAAACCGATTATCTGGATCCCTTTCAGTCTGGTTTCAGGCCTGGTTACAGCATGGACACTGCTTTGGTCGCGCTGATCAATGATCTCTGGCGAGCCAGAGATAGGGGTCACTCCTCTATCCTTGTGCTTCTTGACCTCTCAGCGGCCTTCGATACCATCAACCATGGTATCCTTCTGCGACGGTTGCGGGAGGTGGGAGTGGGAGGCACTGTTCTTCGGTGGTTCTCCTCCTACCTCTCGGACAGGTTGCAGTCGGTGTTGGTCGGAGGGCAGAGATCGACTCCTAAGCCCCTCAATTATGGGGTGCCGCAGGGTTCGGTCCTGTCCCCCCTCCTATTTAACATCTACATGAAGCCGCTGGGTGAGATCATACGCCGGCACGGGATTAAATATCATCAATATGCGGATGATATACAGTTGTATCTGTCCGCCCTGTGCCAACTCAGTGAAGCGGTAGAAGTGATGTGCCAGTGCCTGGAGGCTGTCAGGGTCTGGATGGGAACGAACAAGCTGGCGCTCAATCCCGACAAGACCCAGTGGCTATTGATGCTCCCTCCCAAAGATGGTACAGCTATTCCATCTCTCAGCCTGGGGGATGAAATTATACGCCCCTCAGAGAGGGCCTGCAATTTGGGAGTCCTCCTGGATCCGCAGCTGACTTTAGAACATCATCTGTCGGCTGTGACCAGGGGGACCTTTGCCCAGGTTCGCCTGGTGCACCAATTGCGGCCCTACCTGGAGCGGGAGGCCCTTCAGATAGTCACTCATGCCCTCGTCACCTCAAGACTGGATTACTGTAACGCGCTCTACATGGGTCTGCCCTTGAAGAGTGTTCGAAGACTTCAGCTTGTCCAGAACGCAGCTGCGCGAGCGATTGTGGGTGCACCTCAGTACACCCACGTTACACCTATCCTCCGCGAGCTGCACTGGCTGCCCATTGGTCTCCGGACACGCTTCAAGGTGCTAGTCATTACTTTTAAAGCCCTACATGGTATCGGACGTGGGTACTTGAGAGACTGCCTCCTGCCAGTCACCTCCCAAAGACCTATCAGATCCCACAGACTAGGCCTCCTCCGAATTCCATCTGCCGGCCAATGTCGGCTGGCGACTCCTCGGGGGAGGGCCTTCTCTGTGGCTGCTCCGGCCCTCTGGAACGATCTCCCCGTGGAGATCTGGACCCTTACTACCCTTCCGGCCTTCCGCAAAGCAGTTAAGACCTGGCTGTTCCAGCAGGCCTGGGGCTGTTGAACTATCCAGCCCCCTTCGAGGTTACGGCTGTTGTAGAATTTTAAATTGCTGTTTTTTATTTTATTTTTTTGTATCCCCTCCCTTTTTATTGTTAGCTGCCCTGAGTCTCTCGGGAATAGGGCGGCATACAAACTTAATAAAATAAAATCAAAATCAAATCAAATCTATCTGGACCCTTAAAGGAAACTCAGGTTTTCAGATTTGTTGATCCAAGATTCCTAATAGCTGAAAAGCTGTTAACAAGCAATTTCAGAAGTGACTAGAAAAGGAAATATGCAAACTCAGTATCCCTTTGAAGGCACTGGCTGTGATTTGAGCAAGATGGATATTCCCTCATCTGCCAGAGCTTTAATCAGCAAAAGTACAATTTACAGTTTCCTTGCAAGGAGCAATTGTCTGGAGCGCTTGTGGACTATCTCAAGCCCTTTTCTTGTCAAGAGAAATATTACAAAGAGCTAGTCTTGCTGGCTCTTTATTTGGTCGCAATCACCGGCTCCCCTTTTAATGAGCTGTCTACTATTTGCCTTTTCTTCCTTGGAAGTCTGAAACCTTGATAATTACTGGCTGTGTTAACGTTTTCCAAGCTTCCATCTCCACACTGGACATCTCTTAATCTACTAGCTAAGTGCAAAGATAAATTTATCTAGAATAACACATTTGGCAATCTATACAGAAGAGGATCAACTAGACACAATGTGGCCCCTTCTTATGGTCTGCACAAAACGTGTGTGTGTGTGTGTGTATGTGTGCTCGCTCACATGTTGCAACAAAGGCAACTTCTGAACACATAGCTTCACAATTAAGCTTCCTTTAAGCACTTTAAAGATCTGTCAGTTTTGCTCATGAGAAAAATGAATGTGAATGTGGACTCTAGCTTTGCTTTCTGCATTGATCTCCATAAGGAAACAGTGACAGCAATGAAATGCCTCATAATCCATGAGGTTTAGTTTCCTAAATACTGAAATCCCTGACTTTTTTTTTCTAGGTATGTTGGAATGCTTTACAGATAGTTTTTTGCTGTAACAATCACATATAACATATACATGAAGATGTTAATTATGAAAACAACATGGGAGTGACAGAGCTAATCCATTCAATCCTGCTGTCTTATCTACAGCTGTGTGAAAAAGTCCTGCACGCTTTACGGTTTATGACATTTTTTGGATAGACCATTGATTTTATGATATTTTATGCTAACTGCCATGCAAATATTGTTATATTTAAATAAATACTGGTGGTTTTTAAGTGAAAAGCATCAGCTTTTTGCAATTTGGTGCTGTTCAGATGAGGATTGTGAATTTTCTTGCATGCTTACGACTATGAAAACAGATTAACTGATGCATACCCAGTGGCACACGTGTTGCAATTACTAAGGCCAATGCTTGTGTTTTGTTAACATTTTTATTGTTTGTGGCCCTGAAAAGGACCGTTTAGGTCAGCAGTTCTCAACCTGTGGGTCGCGACCCCTTTGGGGGTTGAACGACCCTTTCACAGGGGTCGTCTAAGACTATCGGAAAAGACATATTTTCGATGGTCTTAGGAATCAAGAAACTTGCATGCCAGTGTTTGGAGTTGTGGCAGTGGCAGCGGCTGCCTTGGAAAAGGAAGGGGCTACCTGACAGGAGCGGCGGTGTGAGGACAGCCGGCGCTCAGCCAATTGCAACAAGAGAGGCACCGGCAGGCGGATGGGATGGCTGCGATTGATGAGGGAAGGGGGGAGAATGGAGCGCCCGAGCACCAGCGAGGCTGCGCCCTGAGAGATGGCAGGGCCGGGCTCGGTCTCCCAGCAGTGAGGGGAGAGGACGCCGGGAAGGAGCCGAGAACCGAGGCTGGAAGGATGGCGACGATGTCCCTTCAGTCCGGAGCCGCTTTCTCCTCGGAGACTCGGAAGTTCACGCGGGCACTCTGCAGCAGCTGGCTCCAGATGTTCGGGTTTTCCCTTTTCTGTAAAACCTTCTGTCCATTCACAAGGAGACTTGCTTTTGTTTCCTTCCCGCGATATCTATGAATGAATGAGTGGTTGGAAAACTTGGGAGCGAGAGGATTCCAGGAGTTTAGGGGTGGAGGGGAGAAAAGGTAGCCATCACAAAACATTTTCAGCAGCCGCTTTGAAAAAAAATAAAGCACTAAATCTTTTTAGTTTTAAGTTTTAAGCTTCCATGCTTAGAATAGAATGGAATAGGAAAATGGAATGGGAATAGGAATGGAATAGGAATAGGATGGAATAGAATGAAACAGAATAGAATGAAATAGGAATAGAATGAAATAAAAGGAAATAGAAGCGTGATAAGACACACAAGGAATTTGTCTCCAGTGCACCAAATCAGTGTACATATAAACAGCAAGTAATAGGTCATAGGTCATAATAATAGTTACAATCATTAGTTACAAACAACAATTGATAAATCATAAAGAACCAGTGGGACAAGATGAAAAATAGAAGGGGATATCCAACTAGTACTGTATTTCTCTTTGACCCATTTTTTTTACTGTCTTTCTTCTCCGTTTTATTTTTATTTTGTTACCAACTGAAATATTTCATGGACTTTTTATAACAAGGTTAGAGGTTATTATATTATATTATTTATTATATTATATTATTTATTATATTATATTATTATTTATTATTTTCATTAGCAAACCATTTCACAATATATAATTACATATTGTTTTGTGATTAATCACTATGCTTTAATTATGTTCAATTTGTAATAATGAAAATGCATCCTGCATATCAGATATTTACATTACGATTCATAACAGTAGCAAAATTAGAGTTATGAAGTAGCAACGAAAATAATTTTATGGTTGGTGGTCACCACAGCATGAGGAACTGTATTAAAGGGTCGTGGCATTGGGAAGGTTGAGAACCACTGGTTTAGGTAATCAAATAGGTTACTAAAATGAAATTGGCCAGCCCTTATTGCTTATCACCAGGCAGCATCACTTCAACATAGACAGTATAAGCCTTTGCATGTGATCTTTGGTGACAGTGTGGTACCAGGCTGCAATAAGGATCCAATCAGCTCCTGCTTAGTTTTCGGATGCTTCTTGCTTATTTCGTAAACAATCTTGGCCCACACGTTCTCAATTGGGTTCAAATCCGGGCTCTGAGCTGGCCAATCCAGAAGTCAAACACCATGCTTCTTCATCCACTGCTGGACAGACTTGGCTTGATGACAAGGAGCGTTGTCATCCTGGAAGTAAAAGTCCTTCCCTACAAGTTGCTTGGCTGAAGGAAGCATGTTCTTTTCCAGGACTTCAACATACTGCTTGGAATTCATGATTCCCTGCACAATTTGTATCCGACCAATACCAGAAGCAGCGATACAGCCCCAGATCATCATGTGCAATGGATGCTTCACAGACAGATTCAGGCAGTACAGCCTAAATTCTTCAGCTGGAAATCTTCTGACATACTTATTGCACTGATTCCCAGTCAAGTAGTAATTGCTCTCATCACTGAAGATGACCTTGGCCCACTGTTCGTTGATCCACTTGGCATACTTCTTGCCCCATGCACATTGACGAGAGCAGTGAGCAAAGGTTTACTTCAAGCCCTGCAGCCTTTGAGCCCTCTGACAAGCAGTCTGCGATGCACTGTGCTTGTGCACATTTTTACATCACATGTTTCACCCCAAATTCTTGTAATGTGAGGTGAGCTTCGTGTCAGCCATCGAAATGCGCTGCAGAGCCTGATTTTGCCGACTTTCTTGGTCTTCCAGAACGGAGCCTGTCATCAATTGAACCAGTTATTTGGTATTTTCCAACAACTCTGCTCACTATGGTGCGATGGTATTTCACTCTCTTGGCTATTTCTTCATATATAAAGTTTTTTATTTTTTCATTTTCATAACATACATGTATACTATTACATAACCAACATTGTATTATATTATTAAATGTTTATATCAATTCATCTTACCAGGAACTCCCAAAAACAATTCTTGGCTCTTCTGCTCTCCATATACCATATCTGTACCTTATCCATCACTTTCTTCTCCCTCTCTCCTCCTCCTTCTATCTCCTTTATTCCCTCTGTTATCCTTCTCTTCTCTACTTCCCCCTCCTCTCTCCTTCTCCTCTCTCCCCTTTCCACTCCTTCTTTCTCTCCTCCTCTTCCCTCCCCCCTGTCCTCTCTTCTTCCCTTACCTCCCTCCTCTACTTCACACTCTTCATCTCATTTACCTGGTGTATTTCAGCCTCTGAGCGAGCTCCATTTTATGTTGATGGTATTTATAATTCCTTTTCAATATACATATTTAATTTTAACATATATCTTTCTCCTTTTTTAAAAGAGAAAAAAGTATACATATATAGTAATTGTATTTTTTTTTAAAAAAAAATCAGCCTATTTTTGGCCGAAATGTAGACCTGGTTACAATTCCCAGCTATTCTCATGATTATATTTATATAATTATGCATCCTTACATGCCCCAACTTTGTAGTTTGTTCTTTATAATCTCAATAATTTCCCATTGTAAATATATTTCATATTTCCTCTCCATTTTTCCATATCTTGGCTTAGGTTATCTTAATTATCTTTAAATAACAATCCTTACTGTTCAATGTTCATTACAATTCCCTTAATCTACTATATAGAATAACAAGCGGTACACATCTCACTTTGTTCATCATCTTAAGAGTTCTATGTGTGTCCATATTTCATATATTTTAACCATAAGTAATTGTCCTTCCATTGTCATATTCAGTCAATTAGCAATTCAGTTTAATTATCATGTATAAAAGTGAATCACATACCTCTGCTTTACATTCTCCCCATAACAGTTTCATATTTGTCCACATTCCATATATTTTAACCTTTATTTAATTAACTTTCTATTATCATATTCAATCAGTTAGCAACTCAGTTTTATTATCATGTATAGGAGTAAACCACATATCTCATATTTCCCCATATAACAATTTCTAACTGTCTGATTTTTTCTTAGTAAGTCTTTTGTCCTACTCCTCTATTCCTGTCTTCTCCCTTTTCTTTGTTTTGACATGTCCACCGTCTTCAATTTTCCCCAAGGCACTGTCAAACCCAGTGAAATCTTTTGTATTTCCCTTTATTGGGACGTAACCCCCCCCCCTCTTCAATTTTCCGTATGCCACTGTCAAATTCAGTAAGATCTTTTGTCTGCTTTTTATTTCTTTTTGTTGGGACACATCCTCTCTTTTCAATTTTCCCTGTACCACTGTCAAACCCAATGAAGTTTTTTGTCTGCTTTTTATTTTCCACCGTTTCTACCCCTTCATTATCCCCCCTCTTCTTCCTTCACTTCCTGCTTCTCTGAGTTCAAAATTCTATTTAGACTTGATTTTAATGATTTATGCATATTTTTTATAATTTCACATAGTTCTTCAAATTCCCACCTTTCCATAATGTCCACTACCAAAGTTACAGTTAGTTATACAGTTCTTATTTCAGAGTTCTGGTCCATCTTAAATTTAGCTCATTCAGCTGATGTGGAGAGGAAGAAAGACAGGAGCCATCTTGTCCTTTGTTCTTCCTTTGGCAACAAAAACAGGGGGAAACTTTGTACTTTCCCAGCTCTTAATTCCCCCCCCCCCTTAATGTAATGATTCAGAGAATAAATTTCTGACCTACGAGGGACCTGTTGCACTCCCTCTGGGTCTGATGAGACGCTGCCCCTTTTTCACACACACCCCGGAGGGGGGGGGTCTGATCCAAAAAGGATCTCGATATTGGTTTGTCAGACAGAGTTCATGTGAGACTCTTCAGAGTTTACACCCCCTCATCTGTCCAGCTGGAAAACTTACGGTCGACTCTCTCTTGGCTATTTCTGTACAGGAGTAACCCTCTTCGTGAAGCACAAAGATGCGATGCCGCTGCTCAGTACTGGTGAAAGCAAAGGCCTTCATCCTTGCCCGCAGCCAGAGCTAAATTAAATTTCTTGATGCTTTTCATGCCTATTTATAGTCAGAGAGTATGACAACATTGATTGGCTCATAGATTTAGCCTCTGTGCATTTTGATTGGTCAGCCAAAGCTCGTTGCTGATTGGCTAGTTTCAATCCTAACATTCTCGAAAATTCAAATTGTGTTTGTTTTAGCACATAAACTCACTCAAAACCTTTAAAAGACTTTGGTTATATTAATAAAAATTATAAAAATAATCCGACTACAGAAATTTCCATCAAAGTACTAATTTTGCGTGGTTTCTATGAGTGAAAATTTTATTTAAACATGTAAATACAGCTTAAAACTGAAAGCGTGCAGGACTTTTTCACACAGCTGTATGTAGAATTATTTAGTTTTAACATTCCTGAAAGAGAAAGCTGTTTATGAAGGAATTCTAATATAAGATAATAAGATAATTCCACATGGTTGATCCTAAAGATGCTTCCAAGCAAAGGGCACTTTACTTATGGAGTTATTCCTTCATTTCCTCATTGAAAATTTGAAATGGTAGGGAACTGAAGTGGAGTTAAAAATGGAAGATAATGATATCTGATCTGATGTGAAGTAGCAATGCAATCTGGAATGTGAAAGAAGGCAGGGCAATTGCTTTTCTGGAACCAGGCATAGATAGTGAAACTTTTGAAGTATTTTGCCGCTTACTTCAGCATGGCATTGTGTTTAAACTATGGGATGAATGCCAAGGTAATTCAAAGTTTACATAAAGAAAAGCACCCATGTAAGTTAAAAAAGATTCCAAATGATTTATACTTCTACTGAAGCTCACTGAGAGAGGAAGGAACTCTGAAGGACATTGAAAACTCACCACTTCAATTAATCTCGTCAGCTGCCTTAAAATTGAGGTTTCATTTTGTGACCATAACTACATAACACTGTAAACCCAACATGTGATTAAATTTAACACCTTATCCTAAAATGTCTATCTTGTTCAAAACGATTCTGTCCATTCTGTCAGATGGTCAGTGAGGCTCTGCTTAATGTCTTGTCCTAGATCAGGTAAGAGAGGCATCAGATAACAGATTAACAGAGTTGGAAGGGACCTTATAGGCCATCTAGTCCAACCCCTCACTCAAGCAGGAGACCCTACACTATTTCTGACAAATGGCAATCCAGTTTCTTCTTGAAAGTCTCAAGTGATGAAGCCCCCACAACTTCCAAGGGCAAGCTGTTCCATTGGTTGATTGTTCTCACTGTCAGAAAGTTCCTCCTTATTTCTAGGTTAAATCTCTCCTTGGTCAATTTCTATCCATTATTCCTTGTCTTGCCCTTCAGGTGCTTTGGAAAATAGCTTGACGCCCCCTCCTCTCTGTGGCAGCCCCTCAGATATTGAAACATTGCTATCATGTCTCCCCTGGTCCTTCTCTTCACTAGACTAACCATGCCCAGTTCCTGTAATCATTCTTCATATGTTTTAGTCTCCAGTCCCCTAGTCATTCTGGTCGCTCTCCTCTGAACTTTTTCTAGAGTCTCAACATCTTTTTTTAGTGTGGTGACCAAAACTGGATACAATACTTTAGGTATGGTCTTACTAGGGCTTTACAGAGTGGTATTAGTACCTCACTTGATCTTGATTCTATACCTCTGTTAATGAAACTTAGGATTTCTTAAACTTAGGCTTTTTTAGCTGCCGCTGCACACTACTGGCTCATATTTAGCTGGTTGTCCACTAAGACTCCAAGATCCCTCTCACAGTCACTGCTATCAAGCCTGGTTTCATCCAGTTTATATGTGTACTTTTGGATTTTCTTACCTAAGTGTAGGACTTTACTTTTCTCTAAATTGAATTTCATTTTGTTAGATAGGGCCCAGTGTTCAAGTTTGTCAAGATCCCTCTGGATCTTGAGCCTATCTGCTAGGACCGTGATGGCGAACCTGTGGCACACAAAGCCCTCTGTGTAAGCACACAGGCCCTCACCAACTGCTTTTCTGGATTATCTTCGTATAATATTGGAAAGATAAAGAAACACTGCAAGATGAAGAGATAATTAAGAAGAAACCAGACTAGTGATGGCACTTGCGCCGGAGCCCCGGAAACTCGAAGACCAACTGGCTGGCGTGCATACATGCGTCAGAAACCAGAAGACCAGCTGGCCAGCATACACATGTGCACTGGCCAGCTGGTCTTAGAGTTTCCAGGGCTCATGCCACACGCACATTCCGGTTTGGGCACTCGGTGCCAAAAAGGTTTGCCATCACTGTTCCAGGCTGTTAGCTATTCCTGCAAGCTTAGCATTATCTGCAAATCAGTCAGATGTTTTATATGGAACTGATTCTGATACTGTGGAATATGTTTGCCCCTTGGAGATAAGCTCCCTTGTTGCTGATTTTAAAGGAGACTTAAATGAGATGGTCATACCAATAACAATGGGAACAAGTGCACTGTTGGAAGACCTGAAGGACCGAGTTGGAGACAAATCCTCCCAGATAACATCTATGTAGTCACTAAGCATTTACACCAACCATAATCACTTGATGGTCCTGATGACTAATGAGTGGGAAGGAGTCCTATTTAGTTAGTGTTGTAGTAATTATGCATCGTAAAGATCCTTTTATATGAAATTACTCTGCACATTTCTAGAGTCAATAAATTAGGATATTTAATTTTTTAAAATAATAGCCTTTAGAAAAGAAAATGAGTTGTGAAGTCATTAAACATTTCTGTATACAATATTTAGTTTGTCCTGTGGGAAGTTATCATCCAGCCCTCTCCCAGAAAAATGAAATATCCTAGGAAATATTGAAAAGGCAGAATATTTCTCTGGATGTGAAAGACAGAATAGTTGCCTGTAGCTTCCTGCCCATCCCCACTGTTAATGGGCCAGGCTAACCCACTTTACATAATAAAGACTTCACCAGCAGCTACAGAAAGGCATGATAATATTGGAACTTTACTCAACTGACTACATGGCATCTGAGAACTCATCCATACCTGGACTCAAAACACAGCCTAGAGAGTAGCCCCTGCATGGCCCCATGGGAGTCTGACAACCAATCAGAATACACTTCTTACACAGGAACAGGAAACAGAGAGGTGGGACTAAACAGGGTATAAAAAGCCTAGCAAGCACCTCCTTCAGCCCTTTTCTTCTTCTCCACCAACATTGAAGCATGTGATCACCTTTTCTGTTCAGGGCTCAAGCCCTGTGGCCCTGTCCAACAATAAACCATCTTTCCAAGCAGCCTCCATGTCTCCAGTGTCTTTTTCCCCACTTGGAGCTGAACCCAGAAGGACATTTCTTTCCACAGTCCTTACATTTAGTTTGTCCTTACATTAAGAATCGACTTTATAACTTCATGTCAGCACCTATGACGATATGACCAAAAACTTAATTTTATACAAAAAGTAAAACTTTATGACAAAAAGGCAAGACATATCTATAGTAGCATAATGAACTCCCTGAGCAGATTGAAATCTACTGTAACATTTCTAACAACAGAGTCAACAAAAAAATAGAAATTAATGAAAACACATGTAGCATCATCCTAATGAGTTCTATTCTGGCCCATCATATATATATATATATGGGATTACTGGGATTCGAACCTGTGCTGTATTGCATCTTAGGCAAATGTCTTAGCCATTAAGCCACAGGTCTCCTCCTTATCAGCTGAAGCAGTTAGCTTCCTCCCATAATTGGGGCTTACCAGGGGTTGTGACTCTAAATATATACCTTCTTCCCTGGCTTCAGCTGATAAGGAGGAGACCTGTGGCTTAATGGCTAAGACGTTTGCCTAAGATGCAATACAGCACAGGTTCGAATCCCAGTAAGGGTATGGCTAGCTGATGAGAGCTAAATAGCTTGAAATAGATCTATACTAGTCTCCCTTTATTTATTTATCAGCACAAATAAAAAACACAAATATAACAAAGGCAACAGTAAAAATATTGGGTTTCTGTCGTGATGGACTCTTGTGACGAGCCGATTGACAGATGATGGAAGCAGTTAGCTTCCTCCCATAATTGGGGCTTACCAGGGGTTGTGACTCTAAATATATACCTTCTTCCCTGGCTTCAGCTGATAATGAGGAGACCTGTGGCTTAATGGCTAAGACGTTTGCCTAAGATGCAATGCAGCACAGGTTCGAATCCCAGTAAGGGTATGGCTAGCTGATGAGAGCTAAATAGCTTGAAATAGATCTATACTAGTCTCCCTTTATTTATTTATCAGCACAAATAAACACCCACACACACACACACACACACACACACATATATATATATGTTATATTTGTGCTGATAAATAGTATATATATATATATTAGATTACTTTCTAAGTTGCAACATAACCTTTTGAGGTTAATAGTGCATATTATTAAGAAATATAGAGGTTGAACTGATAGAACATAAGAAAGCTTGTCACTGGACTTTACAATAGGATCCCCAAAGCAAGATTTTCTTAGATGAAGCTTTATGTGAGCCAGCTGCACAAAACTATTTTGCCCCAAATTCATACTGCCCATTCTTTTAGATGTTAAAAGCAGGCATAACTACAGCTTCTCCTAACTGCATGGTAAATTAACGTTAGTTATTGAAATCAAAAACTGCTGAGAGGAGCAGTAGGGATAATGGCAAAGTTTGTTTCCTTTCATTTGCTACTGATTCTAACTTTCTTGCTATGGAAACATGCCTGCATATAAAGATATATAAAAAGAGTTTCCTGGGACTAGCAGGTTAATTTTAAAGTGTATTGCTTTAACAAAAATGGATTTGGAAAAATAACAAACATAATAGTGCAATCTTTCTGTTGCAAGATAATATTTTACAGCATTACTATTATATTACCATAGAATTGTAAAGATATAACAATAGCAGGACAGGTAGATGTAGAGTGTCACCCAGCCCTTGCTATGAAAATATGGTATCCTGCTGCCCTGGACTCTCCTTAGCTAATTAAATGCATCTCTTCAAGATGGAGAGATGAATATTTTGACATTATTTCTGGCTGATGAATAGTCAATGGCATATCAATCATCTCTCTAACATATAGACATTTTTGAAGAATAAAATAGGAATTATCATTAATTATTCCCATAATGATGCTGCAACCAACCACAATGTCTTAAAGAGGGGAAAAAATGGATGTTTTATGATACAGAAATCACCAAAGTAATATTAGGTAAATGATGGTCTGGGAATCATGTCGTTCCTGGTTTTCTAACCTGGAATACTGGACAATTTTCATCCAGTCTCCAACCTCCCATTTTTAGGGAAGGTTATTCAGATAGATCCACAGCGTCAGGGAAATTCAAAATCCTGATTATCACATTTAGAGTCATGGCATAGAAGATCAGTTTATTTGTGGGTCTGCCTATCTCCAAGGGCTTCTGCTCATTATACCAGATCCAACTGAGTGGGCATAGTCCAAGTCCCCTCTATTAACATGTCATCTTGAGGAACTGAAGAGACGTACCTTCTCTGTCATGGGGCCTGCCTATGGAACAGCTTCCAATGGATCTTTTGTCCCTTCCAAAAGGCTGCTAAAAGCTGGCTTTTATCCCAGGTAATAGGACTGGGATGTTAGGGAGTCTTAAAGTGTGAAAATCTCTCTCTCTCTTTCTTTCTCTCTCTCCTCTTCTCTCCCCCCCCCTCTCCCCTCAAATTTTAACTATCCAGCCTTATATAATTAAGGTAGCCATATTAATTTTTTAAACAAACAAAACAGGAAATTTTCACTGTTATATGAACAAGGGTTAAAATTGGTTACCAGACAATTCCAATCATAATGCAAATTGCTAATGAGGAATGACTATAAATGGGATTGGAAATCCAGTCAGATATCATTACAGTTATATGTTGGGATGTCCATGTGACTGGAGGTGTTTTTTCTAATTTTTTTGCCATGCTCGTTAATGCGGCAGTCATTAAGTGAACCATTCATTTGAACAAGAGTAACAAATTGAAAAAAATGCCAGAATCTGGCAAAAAATATCACAAATCAGGGTCATGTGACCACAGAATGCCGTTAATGATCGCAAATGTGACTATCAGGAGAGCAATGAAACCATTTATAATAGCCAGAGGGGTGCTTTATGGCCATATAATTGCTGTTTATTGCCACATAATTGTTGTAAGTGTAGACAATATTAAGTGACCAGTCCTAAGTTGAGGACTATCACAGCACATTTTACAATTAAGACAAACGTGCAACCGTAAAGTATACTTTCCCCCTAAATCAGCATATAATTCAATGAGAAATGTTTCTGTGCAATGAAAGGCAATCTTTAACGCAAATGTATTAATACAAGTCAGCATTCTGCTAGGATGTACATTTTACGTTATTCAAAAGTAACCAATGTAACTTGGTCAAATATACTCTATCACCAATCAATTTATCAGTAGTCAAATGCTGTGAAAAAGATAATATCCGCTACATAGATTATCTAGTAAAATCATTATCTTCTCCAGCCAGAGGGCATATATTGTATTCTACAATCACATTGCCAATGGGAAGTGACCTAGTTCAGCTAATAAGCACCTAATAATCTACAAGGACAATTTCTCAGTTCAGCCCAAGTAATTTAAAACATGTTAAAATATTTGTGTCAGCAAATGTTCAGAATTTGGTTCTACGGTATTGAAAATCCTGATGCCAACTCCATTATTATTGATGGGATTGGCAACCCTTATTCAGGAGTATGATCTTAAATATCTGTGTATTAATATCAGCACATACATCATTGTTTGCAACAGAATTACACGTATTACCGGTGTCACATTAATATTATGCTAGCATATATTTTCAAATCTCTGCTTCTGTGGGATCACTGTCACGTCCCTTAGCTGCTGCATGAGCATACCTTGGCAACCATTTTCATGCAACATATGTATCTACACAACGTACGCCTCATAAAGCTGTTGCAGCTGAGGCAGCTTATAGTCATCTTTATCTTTTCAGTTTTAAAATATTTTCTTTCCTTGACAAAATGTTTGCCATGGACAGTGCTAGCACAATTAATCAACAGTGTTAATGCAATCAAAACCTAGGATCTGTCCACATTAGGCTACTGTGGCTATCTCATATGTTCCTTCTGTTAGGCTCTACCATTCATCATTATTCTGCTCTGGGATACTAGACAGATCACATACCTGGCTCCCTCAGTGTCCCAATAGCATTTTCCAAATATTCTTTCAAATATTACCTGGGCTCCTTATTTACCCAGGTTTAAGCTATTCTGCTATCAATCAGAACACTACTGTGAACTTTTTTTTTACTGCTTCTGCCACATGAAGATTTATGTAGACCGGCTATTTAGTGTGCATGTATGTGTGCATGTTACCTTTAGTTTTTGGATGGTGTGATGTCAGAAATTATTGCTAGATGGCCTGGCCATGGCCACTTACTGCCCACATTGCTATTCTTTGCAGCACTAGTTGGAGACAGAGCATGCTTGTTATCAATCATTTCCGCACTTCATTGTACACATTCCTTCTGTATCTACAACATGTCAACCAAGCTATTTGTGGACATGAGTTTGGTGCTCTTTCAAAAGAGCATCAGAATAGTATACTGACAAATCAGATGCAGAGAATCTCCATACCTGCAACCTGTTAATCAGTCACCTTTACAGGAGTTAAAACTGGTGAAAATATTGCTGTGCTCTGGGCTAATTGGTTACTAATTTCTTGCAGTGGCAAGTTTCCAATTAAAAAAGTACATGGGAAAGTAGCAAATTCTTTGACTTTAATGCTTTGTACCCAGATCATGTGATCTGAATGAATGCTCAAACATTTCAGACCTTTCATGTTTTCCTTTATTAATATTCTGTTTTCAACAAATAAAGGATAAAATGTTTCAGTCCTTTTAAGTTAGAGAAAAGGATAATTGCAGATAAGGAAACTATGTTTATCAAATTATAGCATAAATTATTTTCATTTCATTATAAAAGAATCTCCAATTAAACTGACTGAAAATAAATACATTGTAGAACGATTAAGAAAACTATTTTCACACACAATGCTTTATGTTAACATTTAGGAACTTTATCAACCGCACTTCATTCATTCATTTATTCATCCCATTCATTCATTCATGCATGCATGCATTCATTTATTCATGCATTCATTCATTCATTTATTTATTCATTCATTTATACAATTTAAAATGTATTTTTCAGTATAAAATCAACCCAGTTTAATTTCATATAACAGTGAAGCCAAATAAAATGTTTCAGATTAAAACCATAAAATAGCATAACAATATCTAGATAAAGAGGTAGAACACAATAGCATAGATGAGTAAAATATTTGGAGAAAACATATAGATTTTCAATTAATATTAAGAGTTTACAAAATTACAAATCATATGCCACTCAGAACTTGTTGGAAGTTTGGGGAGCACATAAAATTGATAAATACATAAATAAGATTTGCAATAATTTTGACAGTGAAGGGAAGGAATTCTAAAGACAAGGTACATATATTCAAGTGCAAATTCTCTACTATGCTGAACAGCCTGCAAAATATGAACTCTCAAGAGCTCTTCTCTGGTAGAAGGTAGTGAATAGGTCAGATATAACAGGAAACAAGATTCTTTTGTGGTTTGGGTCCTAAATCAACATTAGATAGCAAGCCCATAAACAATTGTTCTAGTAACTTGAGACTTGAGAAATTTGGTCACAAAGTAATTGAAATTAAGTAGTATATTTTTCCCTTTTTTGGCTTGTTTTTTCCCCAAAAGTAAGGGGATCAGATCAAATAGGGTCCCAGAGAGGGGAATCACTCCTATTATCAAACTTGAATAAGGTGACCAGATTTTAACATTGGTAAAGAGGGACACCATTGACGGGAGAGGGGGGGGGGCGTTCTTGATTTAAAAAAAAAAATCGGGACGCGGGGCAAATTGTTCACGTGTGGCATGCTCACATTTGTGAACCTGTAAGATTCACCACTGGTCCTAAGTCACTTTTTTTAGTGCTATTGTAAATTGATTAGTCATTAAATGAACTGTTGTAAGTCAAGGACTAGCTATACTGTTCTAAACAAAAAACCTGTAACCATATATCCCCATAACCATTAGTCTGATCAGCCCTTGTAACATATATCACAGGCTTCAAGATGGGGACATCTGCAATAGGAAATCAAAAAAGATAGTTTTCAATTATAGGCTGGAACCAACATCTTGACTATTCTGACTCCCCACAACCCTACTTCATGTTAATATAAAGAAATTAGGTGGATACAATTCCATATTGAATTCAAATTGACTTACAATCGTGTGTGTGTGTGTGTGGGTATGTACACAGTATATCATATACATATAGCATTGTAAAAGTGAAATTTCCACCTATTGTCACTCATATACTGGGTTCCTAATTTTATCTAAGTTCCTATTAATTTTAATGGTTTTATATTGCTGTTTTATTGTATTGTAAGCTTCTCAGTATCACTTTGGATAGTAAGATGAGTGGCATATAAATTTAATAAATAAATAAATAATACTCATTAACTTATCATACCTATCTATAGATAAGCACAAAAAGCAATTAAACAAGCATTTGCAAGAGGAGAAAAGTACCTTGAGTCTAAAAGATAACCTCTTGGGATTAGGGGCATGATTTTGTTCCTTGATTTGGCAGATATGCCATTTTAGCAAAACGTTTCAGAATCCAATCCTTAAACCTAAATCATAGTTTGCCGGTTGCCTGAAGAAATATCATCTGTTACTGAGATGGATTAGAACTAGTTAAACACCAAGCCTTCCTTGAAAGGCAGGGAAACCAAGTTTCTTAAGCATTTTGAAGCAAATATCATTTAAAGGTCTTACTTAACTCCAAGTGATCTTTTGCATATTGGGGAGGTAAGTAGGCTAAAAACAATTCAGCCTTTTATTTCCTATCAATTCTGGCGCAAGGTGATGGTTTAACCCCCCCCCCCACCCACACACACACCAATAGCGCGGAGGCTGAGGAAAATGAGAGCGGAGAATCGAGCTGCTCATTTTTCCGCAACCTGGCGGGGCAGAGGAAACGAGGCGAGGTGGCTTCAGGTGACAGCCCTTTGGAGGCTTCGCTTCTCGGGCCGAGCCCAGGTGCGTCTGTAATAAAGCCCATGGTAAAGTGGTTGCCACCGCAGCGCCGGCTGCCTGGTAACCGGGTCCTGCCCCTTTAAGCCGCCGGAGGGTGGGACGGAGGCGGAGAAATCCTTTCCATCCCAACCTCTGGCCGGTTCCTCCGGCGCTCCCACGGGTCGCTGGGTCCTGGAGCTGTCGCCCTTTCCTTTTTCTCCTTTCACGTGCTCACTCCCCACCCCATGCAGGCGGCAGAGGGGAAGGAGTCTCTGGTGGCTGCAGCAGCAGCAGCAGCAGAAGCGGTGGCGACGGCTAGAGCACAAATCCGGGCAGGTGGCTCTGGCTCTCCCTTCCCCAAGCATGTCCCGTTGCTGCTGGCGCCGCGGCGGGAGGAGCGAGCGAGCTACCGACCGACCCACGCGTCCCATCGCCGACTCCAACTCGGCGGGCGAAGGGGCGAACTCTCATTAGCAGCGGGGATGGTTAAACGTTACATCGGAAGATTGATGGGGTATTTTAGAATGCAATCAGCGCAGTAACAACTAAACAGGCAGGCATGCCAAGTGGCACAGGACAGGCAAGAATTTACCAGGGGCTTTTTAATTAGGGGTGGAGGGAGATGGACCTCAATTCAGGACCGCGTGAGGGAGTCCTGTTTTTTCAAGCAAGAATTCTCAAAGAGCAGTTGCTGCCACGAATGAAAAGCAGCTTTTAACCCCAAGCGCGATGCCACAAATGTCACTATTTCCATCTGAGCCGCCACCACAATCCTTGCACGCCAGCAAGAAAGAGGAAGCGAGAAGAAAATAATAAATAAATAACCACCCTCCCAAGCAGCCGGAGCTTGCAAAGGGCGATGTTGCAATGAGGGTCGTACTCCTGACCCTCTAAAACTCTCGGGAAACTCTTTCGCAGCCACGGGGGGGGGGGAACCCTGTCACAGGAGCAGCCCCACTGGCGGGAGAATGACGGGACGGCTGCGAAAAGGCACAAGGGGGGGAGATTGACAGCAAGGGTCCGTCCCGCTGCTCGCCTTAAAGCTCTCGCCTAGCCAAGCTCTGGGGTTGCAGCCGCTGCTCGCCATTTCCTCAACTCAGAGTACGGAGCGCACGCAAAACCCTGCCATGTGGGACTCCCCGCAAACCTCTCACATATTCCCCCCACCCCCCCGCTCGCTCCGTCTTACCAGATTTCGGGGGGTATCTGTAGAGGGAATTGGACGGGACATCCACCTCTTCCACTCCGGCGTTCTGGGGTTGCGGGGGGGGGGCAGAGAGGAGGGGGGGTGTCAGCTTCCCAGTTTGCGGCAGACCTTTTCTAGCCAGCGCAAAGGACTTTCCCGGACTTGCTTTGCTGAGCGGGGGCTTTAGTAGAAAGGAAAGCAACTTCAGAGCTGGTGTCAGGCCGGCAAAGGCTTCCCACTGCCGGCATGACTTTGAAGTGCCGGCTTGCCTTCCGTGCGGGCCGACGTGGAAGGCAAGCGGCAAGCCAGCACTTCAAAGTCATGCCGGCACTTTAGCGTGCCCCTCGGCCGCCATTCAGCGAAACATGTTTCGCTGAATGGCGGCCAAGTTATAAACTGCCGGCATGACTTTGAAGTGCTGGATTGCCTTCCGCGTGGGCCGACGTGGAAGGCAAGCGGCAAGCCAGCACTTCAAAGTCATGCCGGCACTTTAGCGTGCCCCTCGGTCGCCATTCAGCAAAACATGTTTCGCTGAATGGCAGCCGAGTTCTAAACTGCCGGCATGACTTTGAAGTGCTGGATTGCCTTCCGCGTGGGCCGACGTGGAAGGCAAGCGGCAAGCCAGCACTTCAAAGTCATGCCGACAGTTTAGCGTGCCGGCAGGCAGGGCTGGAGCGAGCGAGCGTGCTCCGTCCCGGTGGGTGCATGAGCGGAGCACTTTTCCAGCGCTCCTGTGCCTGGAGAGCTCCGTCTGCATATGAGCCCAGGATCCGCCGCTTGCGCTCCCTTGCTCTGCCCCGCCACCCGCCTTCCCTATCTAGGGGCTCCTCCAGCAGAAGTAGCAGAGTCGCGTCGAGCGCCGCTCTGCCTTCCTCCGCGCTCTTCCCGCCTGGACGCCCAAAGCCTCCCAGCCCGCCCGGCCCGGGGCAAGTCAGCTGCAGTGCAGCGGGCGGCGATCCCACCACCATCCGACCGGTCACTCGCCCCACCCGTCACTTACTCTGAGTTCGGAGAAGAAGCGGTGGCCCCAGGTGGCTCTTTTCGCGGAGGCTTTCCCACGGCTTGTCCGGAAATGGGGCTGGAAAGGCGCTCACTTGCTACGCTACCCCGCCCATGTGAGCGGCAGCGGATGGGCGGGGGAGTGAGTCGAAGAAGGCACCAAAATTAAGCGGGATCTTTTGGGAATGGCCCGGGACACGGGAAAAATTATGAGAAGGCGTGCCTGTCCCGCCAAATGCGGGACGTCTGGTCACCTTAAACTTGAACCATCTCAAAAGTCTGAAAAACAAGCTACAATTGTGCATCTGAGGCCTCCCATAACTGTGAACCACCACCCGAAACCATACAAAGTGGACCAACAAATGGTATGTTTATCAATTCAATCCCAATAGTACAGAAATGAACATTCTGAGAAAGTCACCCATTTGGGTAAAGAAGTGAGGCAAAAATAAGTAAAAGAAGGGTAAAAAGAAAATGAAATATAGGAGACAAAGTGAGAAGAGCAAAGGCCAAGCAGTTCAAGTGGAAGAAGAAAGAGTGACTAAAGAAGTTGTGCACTCTGGGAACATGGCAATGAGCTTTGTGGGCTGAAAAGATTATGTTCTGAATTGCAAGAAATACCATATGTTCTAAGAACCAGTAATGGGGGATAGTGTCCTGCTCTAATAGTAATAGAAATGTATGGCAGATTGATTCAAGGGTGTGACATTGAATGAGTAAAGAGGGAGAGCTAAAAAAAATCTAAGCAGTGAATGCTCTGAGCATTCAAGGGGAAAAATGAAATGCTGAAGAATCCAAACAAGGTGATAGATCTCTAAATTATGCCTTCTTGCTAATACATGTTTGGACAAATCATACTATGAGGAATAATTGTAAAAAAGACTTTAAACATCTCTGAAGACATTGCAGAAGATTTTGAGGATTCAAGTGAATCTCCATCCATCCTTCTACCCTACTGCTATGTGGGGGAGTGGGGAACAGTGTAGATCAATTTCTGGCTATGAAAATTGTATCAACTGGAGAAATCTGGATTCTGTACCTTGGTCTGAAATATAGTCTTGATAAAATGTTGGCATGAGAAGGATTGAACCTCACAAGGACTAGATGTGTTCACAATGTGTTCGGCCAAATCATGGCAAACTTGGTTAGGAGGACTTTAAATTGAATCTAATGGAGAATAAAAATTAAAACCATGAAATAAGGTGTTGGAGACTACAAAAAGTATGAGTATTGCTGAAACTGAGTCACTCAGATAAAATAAAAAAGATAATTAGTTGATTATGTCTATGGCCTTTATTGTCAAAATACAAATGATCTAGTGTATATGGGAAAGAACCATAGTAAAAGTGAACTCTTAATTTTTTCTTCTTCTATCTAATCATGTCCAATTCTTGGCAGATGTCTAGACAAGTCCCTGTAGTTTTGTCAGCAAGGGTTTTTCAAAAGTGATTTGCCATTGTCGTCTTCCTAGGGCTTAGAGAAAGTGACTGGCTCTAGATCACCAAGCTGGCTTTGTACCTAAGATAGGGCTAGGACTCAGAGTCTTCCAGTTCCTAGCCTGATATACATTCCTGCTCAAAAATCCATATAAAATTGGCAATGTTTTACAGAATATAGGTTTAACTACATGAAAGGATATATATATAAGCAATATTATTGGTGCCCACTATCATCTTCCAACTTAGGACAAAATGTATGCCTCCCTAAAGCAAGCTATAGGTCCTTCGTAGAAGCAAGAAATAATAGTAAGGGGAAATTTAACTACCTACTGGGAAACAAGCTCTACACAATTCCCGATTTCTCTTATTGTTAATTTTCTCTTTAAAAAAGTACTGATACGTTATTGCTTGACTTACAACTATTCATTTAACGACTGGTCAAAGTTCAAAGTTATAACAGCATTGAAATTTACAACCAATCCTCATATTTACAACCAATCATCACACTTATAACTATGTTTTAGCCATAAAGGTCAGCTGGGTGAGTTTGGGTCAGTCATTTCCTCTCAGCCCAGCCCACCCCAGCCCACCCCATAGGATAATTGTTATGGGGGGAAAGGGAGGAGGAAGATGTGCTGGATATGTTCATAGTCTTGAGATATTTGTAAGAAAATAATAAAGGCAGACTACAAATGAATAAATAAAAAAAGAACTAGCAGTTGTGATTTAACATCTGGTAAAACCTGCCTGATAATGTAAGATTCAACAAAAGGAGCAGCACCGGGCTTGTCAACAACTTTCAAATTGCTAACTGGTGTAGTAGCTGATGCAATCCAATAGCATCTAGTTGAAAACAAACTGTTTCCACCTGAACTGAAAAGAACTCCCAAACAGCAGAGGTACAAAAGATCAGTTCCTAATTGACAAAATGATTTTGGGTTTATTCTGGTTTTTCTTCAGGTCGTAAAAATCTCCCAACAAAATGATTTTGGAAAACTGTATGAGAAGGCCGACCAACTTGAATGTAGCTTGGATTGACTACAAGAAGGCATTTGACTTACTGCCATAAGATTGCACAATCAAGTGCCTAGGAATAACAGGAGTCAGTAGAAACATCAAAGTTTTGTGCAAATATCAATGGCATAATGGAAGACTTCATTGCTGGTCAATGGACTGTGAGAGGTTAATATCAAGAGAGGAATCTTTCAAGGAGACTCATTATCCCCACTACTATTTATCATTGCAAATTCTTCTGTCAACAATACAGAAAACTCAGGCCATGGCTATCAAATGTCAAAATCATCTTCCAAGCTATCCTACCTCCTTTACATGAATGATCTGAAACTGTCTGGAAAAACACCGTATGAAATAGAATCACAGCTCAGCCCTGTCTGTATATACAGCCAATAGATTCAATGGAGTTTGGACTGGATACATGTGCCAAACTTACCATTCACAGGGGGGAAATAGTGAAAATAGAAAAGAATCAAGAAGCCCCATGGAAATAATATCAAGAACCTGGATAAAGAGCCTGGATGAAGACTATAAATACATAGGCATCCTTCAGGCTAACAACATCAAGCATACTGAAATCAAGATGATTAGAAGTGAATACTTTATAAAAGTGAAGATCTTAAACTCTAAACTCAATGGAGGAAATACCATCAAAGCAATTAACAACTGGAATAGTGGACTGAATTCAAATAAAACTAAAAGACTCTACTTACCAAGGAAAATAGTTGGGTAAGGAATGTGGCAAGTGTACCAGACAGTTGAAGAAGAGAAAAGAACATTGGAAGAATATCTGAAGGATAATGAAGAAGATGCACTGAAGCTAGCATACTATGAAGGCTTATTGAATACTGGAGGCCTCAAAGTGGAAAGTACTGGAAAGCCCAAATGTTCTTGTAAGAAATACCAAAGAAAGAATAGAAAAGAGACATGGTAAGAAAAAGCATTACATAAAAAACAAGGCAAAAGTAGATAATAAGATCTGGCAATGGCTAAGAGCAGGAAAGTTGAAGAAAGCAACAGAGGGGCTAATTCTGGTACACAACACCAAGCCTTAAGAACAAATGCATACAAAGCCAGAATTGAGAAGACAGCAACAGACAGCAAATGTCACCTCTGCAAAGAAGCTGATGAAACAAACAGTGGACCTCCTAGTTAGCTGCTGAAAGATCACACAAACTTACTATAAAAATGGCATGACCAAGTTGCAACAATGGCATGTTGGAATATCTGCAAGAAATGCCATTTGTCTGCAAGCAAGGATTGATGGAATCACAAAATAGCAAAATAATAGAAAATGAAGGTAGCAAATGATGTCATGTTTGATGTCATGTTCATAGCATTTACTTAACAATTTAACTTTAAATATTAATTTAATTAATTAATGTAATGTTTAGTTTATTTATACAAAGCTTTTATTATTTTTACCAATAACTCAGTTATAAAGTTAGTGGTTATATTTGCATCCCTGAGGCCCTGAAAAAAACTATACATGGAATGACTTTAATCCACAGAAAAACTTGAGGCCCTTCAGATGTTTGGGCTATTATCCCTTACTCTTATTGTACATTAACTGTGTAATAATGATTAAAGCATTTAAGTTACACGTAGTTTTCTCTGTATATGTGTTTGCATGTTTGCATAAATACTTACATATCAGCAATGTTAGTAAAGTGGAATTAACATTAACCAGATGCCACTAGATCTGGAGCAAATGATTGTAGAAAAATGCAGGAATAATGTTAATTATTTAAAACTCTCCAGGTTACAGGAAGTATCTAAAAGCCATACCTAAATATTTATCAATGCTGTTTTAGACACGCTCTGAATAGTAATATGCATGTTATCAAAATTGCTTTTGTCAGAATACCTGCATTAAAAATAGAACACATTCCTATATAACTGACTTCAGGATGCATTTCATCTTCCTGTTTACATATCATATGATAAATCTGAAGTTACTGAAGAAAATGACTCATAGGGACCTAATTCCAAATAAAAGTACTTTTAGTTTACCTGTATACCTCAGACTGAGACAATAGTTTTGAAGACCTGCTGAAACAATTTTCCAAGAGACAGCCTCATGATATATGCACATATATTAATACTGTCCCAGTGCTGACTGTGATCAAAAAGCTTTTGCAGAGTTTGAGACAATCCAAAAGCTTAAAAAATTATAAAATGCTAAAACAGGATGAGCATCACATCACAAGTATAAATACCCTTGCAGTATTCAAATCACTCCCAACCTTTCTCTTTTTCCTTCACATTTCCAAAGGCGCCACAAAAATCTTTAGGAGATAAAAAGAGTTTTCAAGAGGAAAAGCAGGGTCAGGGAGCACTTGCATTTTCTGGTACATGCAATTACCTCATGTTTTTTTTAATTGTCTGCTCTGATCAGAGCTAACAACATATTTATTTAGCCTTCTATAACAACCTACCAAATCTATTTAAGCAAGGGGAGAGTGAGAGAAGAGAAAAATGCAAATACTGTACAAGAGAAAATCTATTTGTATTGCAGGAAATAATCTTATTTTGAACTACTTGGAATTGTCCCACATACCCCTTTGTTGCCTTTTGCTACTTACAAGAATCTCTGTTGCAAAAATAATTGCCTCCAAAACTGTTCTAAAAATTGTCACAAAAGCATACCACGAAAGCATCAAGCATTATTTCCCCTTCAATCCTATGTATGGGTTGGACTTGTTACCTCACCTCAGTTTAGTTTCTTTCAAAACGACAGCCATTTAGGAGTGCTTGAACTGTTCAGATTTGGCCTAGGGCCCTAAATGCGGGCAATCCTCTCTAGGACAATATTCAAACACACACACACATCCCACCACCCCAGACGTCTCCCTCCCTCCCCCCCCCCCCCGCTTTACTTTCAGGTTTGTCAATTACAAAGCAATCCATTTATTAACTCTTTCACCTTTTTTATTAGGTCACGTTTAAGATCTTGTGCTTACATGCCTCTGCCCTCTAGTGGAAGGTATAGGGCCCCTTGTCTTCTGCCACGACGTTTCCTCCTTTCCTTACCTGTTGAACGGTTCACATTTTGAAGCGAGAAGACTGAGACAGAAATAAAATGGAGTTTTCATACAATGTTCTCTGAACTACAGCTCCCAGAATGCTCCTTGTTATTATCCTTTGTGACACCTTATAAAACAGAGCAGAATTGCCCACTGGGCAATATTAGTTCAAAAATGAGCCAATAACATCTTTGTGTCTGCAATTTCTTAGGGCTAAGTGCTGTCTGAGGGCCCCCATGCCAAAGCTTGGGTGGGGCAAAGGGAAAGAAGTTGGCAGGAATTTAATTTAATTTTAACTTAATCATAGTTAAATTAAATACAGTTGGTATAATTAATCCCCACATATTTAATGATGTCTCTGTTCTATCACATTATACCATAAAATTTGGCAGCAATGTCTGGAAAATTTCTGAGGATTACGCTGAAGGATTTGCACAGAGAACAGGAGCTACAGGTTGGGCATCTGTGCCTGCCATAAATCCAGGTGACTTGAGAATCTGGGGTCTAGCGATGTGGAAAATTAAATAGGGCTGGGGATTACAGCACAATAAAAATGACACACATCGTGACCAATACTAATATGGGCTTTGCACTGATTTTAAAGTGCAGAGAAATAAAGATTTCATCCAACCCATTATACAAATAGAAAACTCTTTTTGTTTTTGCTAGTGTCTTATTTCTCCACAGCTGCTTGAGCACTCATTTTTCTGAAGCACTATTACATTATTTTTTATATCCACTGACATTTCTGAATATAGGTGATGGAGGCATGGAAGAGTAGAGCAAGAAACAGAAATTTTGACTATGCAAGATTGAGGAAGATTAAGCAGATACAACTTTGAAATAGATTGATTTAAAAGCAACAAGATGTTTGTTCAGTTGATTTTAATAATTGAATTACAAATATACTCTGTAGTTCCACCTTCCCCAAGACAGTGTTTCAAATGGAAAGGTCTGTTACAGTGGTGGGTTTCAATTTTTTAAAAAACCTATTCTGTGGGTGTGGCCTCTTTTGTGGGCATGGCTTGGCAGTCATGTGACCAGACAGGTATGGCCAACTTGACATCACTCATGCACACTCAGTCACATGACCACCACCCCCAAGCCATGTGGCAATTTTTGGGGGGACTCCTATGAAGGGGGGGAGAGAGGGGAAAACCTCCCAAAATTAGACAACTGGAGGATTAAGTGCCGAAATTAGGGAGATCAGAGAAGGCAAGACAGAGAGGAATCCAGTAGAAAGCTATCACATGTTGGTGAAAGAACTTTGGGAGATTGGAGGAGGCAAGACAGAGGGGAATCCAGTAGAAAGCTATCACACTCTGGAGAAAGAACTTTGGGAGATTGGAGGAGGCATGACAGAGAGGAATCTAGGAGAAAACTCCTGAGCTTGCCGCTGCTGTCTGGTGGATTGTGCTGCTGGACCTCTCCATGCTTCTCCGTTCACCACCTCCACTCCCAGGTATGGGACTTGACACCAAATTGGGCAAGGATAGTGGGGACAGGCGTGGGGGAGCAAGTGATGAAGCGGCTTCCAGACGGGCAGGGGTGAGTGAGGAGCGACAGGGCCGGGACAGGCATTCCGAAGTTACCTCCGGGTCCACCAGTCGAATCTCCTCTCACCAGATCAGTAAATTTCACCATCCGGTTCTCCCAATCTGGTGCGAACCGACAGAAACCCACTGTTATGTATAGAAAATGTGTTCAAAATATGCAGCTCGTTTCAACACCAAAGAAAACCCTGTTGGCGCAGATCAAGGATACATCAAATTTAATATTTGCTGATCATTTCAATGTTATTTGTGTTGTCCAACTTTTGTGATTTACACATGCAACGTAATGTTCTGGATACGGAATCTGAACACTTACATCCAACATTCTTAGTGTACATAGCACCTAATTAGATAATTCTGATTTTCTGCACAGAATGTTGTTGATGGATCAGGATCAATATTCAAGGATGGAGAAGGCAAACTGTAATGCAAATTATTAATGTTTTTGAAGTACTTATTAGGCATTTTAAAGAAGGTATTAATAAAAGCCTCTTCTAGTAGCATTTATTGTCAATAAGGTTAGTAAAATGTACTACTGTGTTTCCCTGAAAATATGACATGTCCTGATAATAAGGCCATGCCACATTTTTCTGGTGGGCAAAAATATAAGCCCTCCCCCGCAAATAAGCCCTCTGGACAACCCCCCCACCTCCGACCAGGCAGATCCCTGCTCATCAACCTAGCGGTATCCCAAAGGTGCCAAGCCATGGGAACCGGGGGGCAAAGGTGATCGCATTGCTTGGTGCCTTCGGGATACTGCTAGGTTGGGGATCGGTGCTGTGCCCAGCTGAAGATGGGGGTTGCCGGGCGACTGCTGTCTTGCGAGGGAGCTCCCAAAGAGCTGGGCACAGCAGCCACTGGGGCAAATCCCCTTTCCAGCCAGGCACAGCGCCATTCACTGACCTAGGGATATCGCCAAGACGCATGAGCACCTGTTCGCCTCCACCCGGCTCTCGCAGTTTGGCGCCTTCGAAATGTCAGTGAATGGCGCTCTGCATGGCTGGAGAAGGGGGTTGCACGAGCGGCTGTTCTGCTCCCATTTGCGCCCCTCCCAACCTCACGATGCCCTGGCCCAGCTCTCCCTGCAGAGCCAGGGCACCTCCGCCACCACCATCCCAACATGGCTTTTTCGGCAGCTTCCAAACTGAGTCTTCTGGCAGTGGCCGCTCTGGGCGTACACTCTATGGTTGTAGCTGGCTGTCAGCAGAGCATACAACCATAGAGCGTACGCCCAGAGCGGCCACTGCCAGAAGACTCGGTTTGGAAGCCACCAAAAAAGTCTTGCTGGGGTGGCAGTGGTGGTGGCAGCGGAGGTGCCCTGGCTCTGCAGGGAGAGCTGGGCCAGAGCATCGTGAGGCTGGGAGGTGCGAGAGCAGAACAGCCGCTCGTGCAATCCCCCTCTCCAGCCATGCAGAGCACCATTCACTGGCATTTCGAAGGCGTCAAGCCACGGAAACCGGGCGGCGGCAAACAGGCACTCAAGCGGCATGGCGAGAACCCCTAGGTCAGTAAATAGCCATAGCCATATTTTGGGTGTAAAAAGAAAATAAGACCCTATCTTATTTTTGGGACAACATGGTAGAATATGGTCAGCATTGTCTAAAAATTGAATATGTAAGCTGCCCATATCAATGATTCCTTTCTCAGAAAAATTAAAATATAATTTTTTAAAAATATTTACAAAAGTAAAATTCAGCACTTACCGTACATCAAGAGATTAACAATAGAAAGACTTATGAGATTATGTGTAAGATTATTGTAAGTATATATAATAATTTGTAATCTTGAAGAGAAATCCAGACATCCATAATCCATATAATCCATAATAAAACCAAAAGAATGTTTATTCAGACAAGTGTAATCCATTAGGAAATTATTATTAATAAAAGTTGATTAGATTTGGTTAAATATATCCTTTATTGGAAGCTAACACTTTGTGTTCTTTTTTTCTCAAAGTTCAGTTTCCCATACAATACCTGAATATTACAGTTTCAATAAAAGATGATTTTTAATTCTTTGAAGTTTTGCAATATTGTTTAACAACTAATAACTGTTTTTATTTTTTTATATCCTATTCCCATTTATTTATACACATTAGATAATATAGCCAAGAAACCAACAGCAAGATTCATTGTGAAAGATTTGGAGGTAATTGTCCTACTCTTTTGAAATACTTTCAGCAAAGGATAAGGAGTTAGAGATTGTAGCATTTATCTCTTTATTTATAAACCTCCCCAAAGCAGCTAGAAAATTACAATTTATATCCTATAATTGTAATAAAACATAATGTTACCTATGGATACTGTAGTTCTTGATAACTTGATGGGTTTGTCTTTGATTCCACTTGGCCTTCACTTAAAGGTTAGGGTTAGGGTCTGGCTTTGTATTTTATTTGAACCTTTTCTCCAATTCCTGATCTTCATTTGCAAGTATTGCATATTTTCACTGCCTTCCTATAGATGGTTCCAACCTTCCTTTCCATTCTGTTGTGGTGCTGGGACCCAAATTTTAGTTTCTTTGTGTTTAACTCCCTATTGTTCAATATACTGCCTACACTTCTATTGGCAAAAAATGTAAGGTTGTTATCTATACTTTGGAGCAATTAGTTTCAAATCTGTAGTCAGTCTAGCCTTTTCTATTCCTTACGAATAATCACATCCACAAAAATGACAGAATTGCAAGCTATTCTGGATAAAAGAGATCTTGAAAAAAAATTACAAGACCAGCCTTGTTCCTAAGCAACAACTCTCGGCTTAAGAGTCTCTTGGTGAGAAGACATTTTGAGGAATCTTTCATTTATCTCTTTCTGCAGATTGCTTGATAGATGCTTAAAGATACATTAAAAGGGTCATGGTGAATGATGCAGATTAACAAAATGTTTTCACATTTAATAATGCTTCTATTTTAAAAATTGAGTCAAATTAAAGTTAGTTTTGGGCAGAAAAGTTCTGCATATTTTTCTGGAATGATAAAAATTAACAAAATGTTTTCACATTTAACAAAGCTATTTTAAAAATACATGTAGAGCTCAATTAAATTTAATGTTGGGCAAAAAAAAATCTGCATATTTTCTACCACTTTTCATTCAATCTGATGGAAACCTTTCTTCAGAAATCAGTTCCAAGAAGAGAAATTAAGTGAAATGCTTATGCTGGAGTGTGTCTTCTTTCATTGATCAGATCAGATCTCTGCAGGATGTGTCCTCTCCTTCCCTCTATATGTAATCAACTGTCCAGCAGTTTGAGTTTCTCTAGCTTGATTCACTTTAGTGAAATCCCAAGGAGACAATCTCATTTGAGATCTTCCCCAAGGCTCTTTCCAATATGGGCAGTCAGGGTAGCTTCCAAGGAATGGAAAGGCAACCAAAAGTGATTGTACCACCATACACCATCTGCCATTTCCAAAAATAAAGTTCAAAGCCACCAAGAGAAAAGTGAAATATATTCTCAAGTCCCTAAAGATGTTGAGAGCTCTGGAATTATTAAAAAGAAAGAGACCATTTCTTGGTTTCCTGGGGCTACCATCTTTTAAAATTATGGGCTGTTGTTAAGGTATTTTAAGGGAAGGACTAATTTTTTTAAATATATTTTAAGGCAAGAACATGCTGTATTTAATGCTGGATTTTGTCTTGGCTGCAGTCAAAATAGCCATAATTTGTAATTCTGAAGGGCAGTATTGAAGTACACTCATAGAAATGTTTAAAGCAAATTCAATTTATGATCTGCTCCCAAACACCTTATACTTGATTCGAGCTCTGGGCTTTAAGTGGCATTGAGTGATAAAGATCAATAGCTCTAGCAGGCCCAGAAATGGACTTTTTCTTTTTAATAATTCCAATTCTCTCAATTTCCTTAGGCTACATTTATCCCTCAAGGACTCAAGGCCTTGTGATATAAGCCACTATTATAAGAATTTAGCCTTACATAAGAACATAAGCAAGAGCCTGCTGGATCAGCCCCCTGGCCCACCTAGTCCATCAATCTGTTATCAGAGTGCTAACCACATTTACAAGGAAGCCTACTAGTCTCCCAGCAGGTAGTCATGGTGCTCAGAGGTAGTCACAGTGCTATCAAGACTAACAGTCACTGACCCTATAACTTCCATGAATTGGGCCCCCTTTTTTAAAGCCAGGCAAACTGATAGCCAGCATCACATCAGGAGGTCCTTCTTTTCAGGATCTCTAGGGAAAACAATAATAGGAGAATATTTTCTCTCTGGCTTAGTGAGAACTTCCATTTATTTGCCCTGCATATTTTAGCAATATTTTAGCAGGATCTACCTTTGGAGCACAGGTATAGACAGGTTCTTCCTCAGCTGGTCCCACTAGCTCCACTTGTATTGTCAACAAGCTCCAACTTGAATCTTTGCGTCTTGAGACTTCTGGAAACTGTCAGATGCCTTCTAGAATATTTCACCCATTTTTAGAGTATTTACACTTCCCATAATAAATAACAGATATTCAAGCAGAGGCAGGACACTCAGGGTTGAAACAGAATTTAATTGAATTGAGGTTTTACTTGTTGGTTACTTTTTTCTGGATATTGGGGGTTTTTTTTCTCTTCTCTTTTTTCTTTTGTGGTTGTTATTGGGTGAGGAGGCAGTTGAACGTGAAACCTCTGTGGCTTAAAGCAGAAATGATAGCAGAGCAAGAGGGAAATGGATGAAGAGGCAGAGAGTAAAATGTGATCAAACATCCAGGCAGCAATGAGAGGGAGAGAGATCTGAGCAAAGTGCTGATTGCAAGAACATGCCCACAATGCACTACCCACAGCATCCCATAAAACATGGCACACTAATCCAGTATATCATACCAGACATCTTGCCCTTCATATTCAGAAACAAAATCTACAGCAATTCAACCTTTGGTTGAATGAGCGCCTAACCCCAGATGCAGATTCCAACCTACACACACACACATACACACAATGCTAGTAATTAAATTGTATTTTGAGGCTGGTAAGAAACATATATTCTCTCACTTGTTTTTTCCCCCCTCTCTCTCCCTCTCTCCCTGTTCACACATACAAATGGAGCAACCAGTTACTGACAATATGCAGCACACAGGTTTAAACACAACTCACAGGGATCAAAACATAGATGCCGATATTCCAAGGGACAAAACACAAAAACACCATCTTGTATCAATAAGCAAATACAATCTGGATTCCAATTTAAGGACAATCTTCAAATGTGCAAAATACTGGCCAAACACCAGGGCAAACATGCTGACACCATTTTGTACTTGGGTATAACGATGACTCAAGCAGGTCTAAACAGCAGACACTGCGCAACACAGACAAAGCTGACTTGCAGCACTGCATCATGACAGGCAAAAGGAAGCGTCAGTCTTTGCATATCCTGGGCAATTCCAGTGAGTGGGTCTGAGAAGACCTGGAGCAGGAGAGTGTGGAACAAGGACGATGGAAGGTGTGATCTAATGGGCACTCAGAGTCTGTGCACAGAAATAGCAGGCATGGCCGGAATATGCCAGGATGCATTTATAGGACACTTGGATTACGGAAGTTGTGCCCAGCAAAGCGAGCTTCATCACCAAGTTCTTCCTCAATCCTGTGGAATGCAGACAGATAGTTAATGAACTGTATTCTGGGTATCGGCCACATACTAGATATAATCCAAAAAAAAGTTACTTTCACGTGAAATTTAACATTGGAATACCTCTTTCTGTGGAACCCAACGAAGGACAGTGTACTATAAAAGTACAGGCTGTGAACTGGAACCATTTTTTATTCAGCTCCTGTTTTTACATTCAAAGCTCTTAATGGCTCTTTGTGAGGAAAATACAGTTCTGATGGGAAAATGTGTTGTGTTTTTTTAAAATTTTTGCTTGTTGCCACTAAATAATTCCAAAAATGAGGGCCTGATGTACTGCGTCAGCATCTAAGTTTGGTAGCTGTTTCATTGACTTTATAAAATAGGCCACATGATGTGCTAAGGCAAATGTATCAAACTCATGGCGTCACATTGTCTCAAGTGATGTATCACAACTTCCCCCCGCCCCCTTTGCTAAATGGGCGTGGTCAGCACATGATGCATCCAGCCCACGGGCCACGAGCTTGACACCCCTGTGCTAGGGGAAAAAAACAATTCCTGTAGGCAGTGATCGGTCTTTCATATTGCTGTATTGTAGAGAAATATTTGCTCATTCCTCCATGCCGTATTGCTACACATCAGTCACACTTGAGGTTTTTATTGCATGAACAGCTCATCTTAGGCATTGTGCCACGATATTTCAGTGTGGTTTTAGCTATGGACTTTGGTTTTGTTATTCCAAAACATTGAATTTGTTTTTTTTCATGCACTCTCTTGTTGACTTATTAGTATATTTCACATCTCTGTCCTGCAGTTATCAAGCTTTCTACTATGGTATCACTTTCAGTGATGCTAAACATCTACTTTCATTTCAGCTTCAGATACCTTCTCTGATACATAGCAGAATCCATGTTTTCATCAGTGATAGCAAGTAATTCAGATTCTGAAGTAATAAAATCTTCAAACCACTACTGTTGCTATGCTTCCTGATTGGTCCAAAGTTCTAAACTGAATAACAGAGTTGGAAGGGACCTTGGAGATCTTCAACCCCCTGCTTAGGCAGGAGACCCTATACCATTCTGGATAAATGTCTATCCAATCTCTTCTTGAACACCTCCAGTAATGGAGTATCCACAACTTCTGAAGACAAGCCATTTGCTTGATTAATTGTTCTCACCGTCAGGAAAAGTTGCCAGCTTGTAATAGAATATCCAGTTGCCACCAGATATACGGATAGATTTGGTAGTTAAAAGAGTTTAAACTCATCTGTCCATAGAACATGCCTCCACAAGCATCAATGTTCATAACAGGCAATGGCTTTTCACCTTGCTCTGAGGCATCCATTGAGGGTTAAAATAAGCAAGAAAGCAGTTGTGGCATCACAGTCCAAGCTCCGTCTCTTTTGTATGCAAAGGAGTGGAGTTTCAGTCACAATGTTGCAAGTGCCATCTTGCCTATTTTGATCCTCCAGTGGAGTCTGCTAATAATGCTATTCTTCAATGAAGCTCATTTTATCTTGGGTCTCTCTTGATAATGAAATCAAAAACAGTGGTTTAGCTATAGTTAGACAGGTCGGCAGAACCTTGGCTATCTCTTGGTTTTATCTGGGACTCCTAATTTTGTGCTATGCTCTTGGTATGTTTTTGACAATAGAAATTCTTGGGAATATTAATTATTATTCCAAATCGTTATTTCATGACTATCAGTTTTTCTGCACCGTGGCCTTAACCACCTGGATTCTGGTTCATAAACTGGCTGTAAATGAAGCTGGCATAACAATGTATTTCTGGGCTGTGTAACCTCTTCTTCTACCTTAGCCATGGTGTTCTGCCCAGATGCGGACTATGATTTCCTATTGGTAGATTTTCCTACTTCTTTATCCCCACCACCTGTGCCAGAAATGCAAGCATTAACCATTTGCCTTTCCATGGGCTGGTCCTTAAGAGCATGATTTCCATTGACAAATCTCATTTTCCATAAAAAATGCAGCAAGGAGAGAAAAACCAGATGTGCAAGATGTTTTGTTGGGTACTACTAGAAGACTTCCCTTTGGAAGCCCCTAAGAATTTGTCCTAGAATAGCAAATGAAAGAGATTCCCTGCTGTTTCCATCATAAGCCTGCCTTCAAAATGATTCTTAGAAGAGCTCAGTCTTTGTTCAGATATCTGAAAGACCTGCAACTTAAGGCTCCCTACTCCTTATTCTCTTGGCTACTCTCTGTATTTGGCAGCTGTCTGTAACAATCAAGAAACAACAGGATAAATCTGCTGAAGTGATGGCCTGGGCCCAAGGCAAGGCCAGCATTATGTAGACAAAGGTAACATTGAAGATGCCAAGCTGTTTTGATGACGTTGTCAACCACCAGAGCACATGTATGCTCTAGTGCTGTGTCTGTGCTTGCTTTGCTGTGCAGTAACAACAGGATCTGGTGAATCTCTAGCAACAAAAATTCCCCTTTGTTATATTAGTCCAATCCAGTGGGACAGAACTCTACTGGAAGATGATGCAGATTGATATTTCCATCTCGCCCAAACCCACTCCCCTTTTTTTCTCACTCACACAGGCATATCCACTTTTCTTCCCTCATATTTCTTACCTCATTAGCTGATTATATTTTGCCAGTCGCTCAGATCTACATGGAGCTCCAGTTTTTATCTGCAAAGGTCAATGTCAATTCAGTAATATTTTATGGAGATTCACACAAACATGTCAATTAGAGGCAAAGGCAGCCCACCAAGAATAAACATTTTCTGTGCTTATCTGAACTCTGTCATGATATCAAAGGTGTATGAGATAAGGAATATACCTAAAGTAAACTTTTTTTTGCTAACTGCACAACCTCAGCAAAAGTTTGCTTAAAGGGGGGAGGGAGGTGGAGAAGAAAGAGCCCATTCTCTTGTTACCAGAACCTGGCCTGTTTATTTTCCTCTGCTCCCTTATTCTGCCCCAAACTTGTTAACTGTCAAGCAGGAAGCAAATGGATCATCCGCCCGCCCCCAGAAGTTCAATGTCTAGAGGCTTGTCAGAAGAAATTGAGAGGTGGGAACAACTGGATCTTCACTGCACAGTGTACTTAGCTGACATGTTTCTGTATTTCTTTAGAGGAAGATATTGAAGTTACTGGCACCAATCATAAATAATAGAATAACAGAGTTGGAAGAGGCTTGGAGATCTTCTAGTCCAATCCCCTGCTATTCCTATGCTACGAGCTGACCCCAAGTCCATTTGCTGCCATGTTTCTGTCTTTTCCATTGTCTATCACTTTTTCTGGAAATCTCCCCAGGTTTCAAGACCCAAAGTACAGCCTCCTCATGGAACTGTTTGTTCTGTCCCAGACTTTTACTTTACCTGAGACTATATTTAAGTGTCCACCTTTCCTATTTACACATACTGTCTTCTTGGTAATTAGAGTGACTGAAAGTTTGTATCTGATTTATTGAAATGACTACTCTTTTTTAACACTTTTGTACATTTTGCTCCCACAATGCTCATTTGCATCAGACACCATATCAATTCTGTCTATTAAGATTCTGTCTCAAGAGTGGCAATATTCTAGCTCTTGCCTGCTTCTTCCCAAAAGGAGACAAGATTTCCACTATTTAGACCTACCTGCCCAGTACAGAGTCCCACGACCAGGTCAGCAATGAAGGTGTCTTCAGTCTCCCCTGATCGATGACTCACCATCACCCCCCAGCCATTCTCTTGAGCCAGTTTACAACTGTAAGTGAATATAATAAACTTAGTGGATTTGCCTCCCGAAGATAATCTTTGGAACTGTGAATGGGTACTTGATAGCACAGTGGCTGTTGGAAAATGGAGTGGTTTAAGGCAACTCACGCTTGAATAGCTTCAGTGACCGATCCAATCTGGTTGACCTTAAGCAGTAGACAGTTGCAGGCCTTCTCCTCAACCGCGTGCTCAATGCGTTTGGGGTTGGTCACTGTCAAGTCATCTCCCACTATCTGAATCCCTACATTAGCTGTAAACTTTGACCAAGCTTCCCAGTCATCCTGATCAAAAGGATCCTCAATGGATACCACTGCAAAAAAAAAGGGGGGGGGGATGAGAAAATCACAATATGCCCCTGACTGCAAATAGAGGAAGTCTCAGTGTTTTTAGCTTCAGTAGTGAGGCTGACCATATGTAGTCACTCACCTGGATAGTCCCGTACAAAGCTCTGATAGAGATCACCCAGTTCATCAGCAGAGATGTAACGGCTGGGATCATCAGGGGATTTGAAGTCTAAGTCATATTTGCCATCTCTGTAGAACTCTGATGCAGCTACATCCATGCCAATCACAATCTTATCAGTATAACCAGCTTTCTCAATGGCTTCCTTGAGCAGCTCTAAAGCTGAAAGGGAGAAATGGAGGCAGGTTATTTAGGAAGGGAACATGTCTTTAAAGGATTTAGAACATTCCTTCTAAGTGAGATTTTCAAAGACTTCTCTTTCGAAGTATAGTATCTCTTAGTGCTGTACTTTTTTTCTCACCTTCACTGTTCTCCAGGATGTTTGGGGCAAAGCCCCCTTCATCTCCTACATTGGTGGCATCTTTACCATACTTGTCTTTGATGACACTCTTGAGATTATGATAGACTTCAGCACCAATGCGCATGGCATCCCGGAAGCTTTCAGCTCCAACAGGCAAGATCATAAACTCTTGCATGGCCAGTTTATTTCCAGCATGGGACCCTCCATTGATCACATTAAAAGCCTGGAAGAATTTAGCAACAAGAACAAGAAGAGGAGATCTTCAGTGATATATCTTAAAGCACCATACTAGAGTTGTAAATGATGATCTGAAATTGTTTTAATCATAATGGCTTTTTTCATCTCTAAATATCCTAGGTATTGTGATTGAATAAAGAGGCGAAGAACATTTTGTTAGAAGTATTTTGCTTTTACATAGAACTAAAATACCATATTTATAACCATAACCCTAAAGGTAAGCTTTGAAAGTTCCTACAGTATATTTAATACGGGTATAAAGCTAGCATGCATGCAAAGGACTATAAAGGTGTATGGTGCATTGGGGAAAATCCAGTTCTTTTGGATCTTGTTCAATCTGTTGTGACCTGACTCTCTGCTCCATACTTTTTATGTTTTATGGGTGTGAAATCAAGAAAACATCACCAGATTCTTACAGGGACTGGCAAAATGAGATCTGAATTTCCAGCCAGGTCAGCAATATGACGGTACAGGGGTACATCCTTCTCTGCAGCGGCAGCTTTACAGACAGCCAGGGAAACACCCAGGATGGCATTAGCTCCAAATTTAGCTGTGAATTTTGCAAAATGGATTAGAATATAGCATAATCAGAGATTACAGCAAAAGACCTATGACCCAAAAAATTTACCAGTATCCGGCTACCCCACAGCATCTGCTACTAATCTGTCCTGGGGTTCCCTGCATGGCTTTGGTAGTATCTTTTAATTTTGCCACAAAGTTTTCCATTGGGTTTCCTACCCAAGAGTAGTCTGCAAACAGTAGCAGTTCATTTCTTTTCAGAGGGAGGCTAACACTTCCCTCCTCTGCTCTTCAGAGCTCTTCAGCTAGAATCCATCTTTGGTGCACTGGGTTTCCTCTCATATACCTGAAATGTATTTTTGCTGGTCTCTCTTCACCTGGCTGTTACTGCTAAGGCCCATCCAGTAGTGGGTTGCTCCTGATTCGGCCCGGTTCTGCCGAACTGGTAGTAGCAGCAGTGGGAGGCCATGGCCACCCGCCCAGAACCGCATGTGCAGAAGTGTTGCACATGCACGGGAGCAAGCCCAAAACGGTAGTAAAAATATTGGCAACCCACCACTGCGTCCATCCCATGTGAATATGCTTATTTGTTCTAAACTACACAGAGCATACATTCAATCAGTATTGATTTGGAGCCACTGTGTAGAATCTCCAAAGCGAATCCTGATAGGCCTTTGCATTTGATCCTGCCAAAATACATCCACTCCAAGCACTACTGGGGAAACAATCCATAAGGAGAGTCCAGCATCAAAAGCGTGTATTCAAAACAAGAGAGAGAGGTCAGCTTAGCAGAACAGCTTTATACTGGTCTGCCATGCTGCTTTAAGTGGGATTGGTTATGTGTTTCTATCAACTGCATCCAGACATAAATTATTTGCATTGTTCTCTGCAGAGAGAGAAGTCTAGCATGACAGTGGCAGTGCTTTGCAGCCTAAGTCTACCCCAAAGGAGGATGGGAAAGAATCAACAGATAGATTGCATTGTTTCCAGTGTTTGTGGAAAATGGGAGGGGCTATTCCCTTTTTGACTCATCGTTTTCTTTCTTCTTTTAGTCTGATCTTTTTTCACTTTTTCATCTTTTTTCTTTCAACTTTCATCATTTTATTTGAAAAATTCCAGAAATTTCCCTTGCTCCCTCAAAATGTATATTGTGCTGAAGGAGACTGGAAAGATTTATGTAGGAGTAAGAGATCAAGAAAAATGCACTACAATTCTAGGTAGCTCTAGCTCATTCAATTCGATTGGAATTCTTCTTCCCATTAATTCTCTAACATGGGAAAGAATCTATTTTGGGACCAAGGTTATATTCAGCATTGCGTGGCATGGTGAGAGCTGCACACAGAAACTGGTATTGCCAGATAAGATGTGTAGTGTCAAACGGGAAAAGGATGACGTCAAAGCAAACCCAAAATAGTGTACAGTACATGTTTGTATTTAGAAAGCATAAAATAAGAAACAAAAATATTTTTTTTTTTGCCTTCGACTTTAGACAACCTTAGCAACAAAGAATAGATTAATGTAGGAAGTGGCATAGATAATGATAACATATTTAATGTAATTGTGTCTTTTGGGACAAAGGGACTAGACAAGTAAGCTTCAAATGTGTTGCTTTTTCATCCAGTTGCCTTCTTATATTTGTGATCTTCGGCTCTGTTTATCATACCAATAAACAGATTTTTTTTCAGAACTGAAAATGAAGCAATTTAAGGAGGGGTTTTGCGTGCTGCTTTGTTTAAGCCCTACCATCTTCTCTTGCATTCAGAATCTGAGTTCATTTTCTGGCCCCAATCCTTCGCCTGCTTTAATTTTTGGATGTTTGTCAGTTTACTAGTCTCAATTTGCCTTCTTGCTGGAGCGTAAGAATACAATGTAAAAGGAGTGGTTTTTACGAGCTGTGTTAATAAAACCTCCCACTCTCAATTAATCATGATTTTATTCGCTTTTGACTTTTGAATGTGGATTGAAAGGAATACAACAGTACTGCGATTCCAAATTGTAGCTCCCGCCCCATCCCACTCTTGCTTCACAGTTAGCCATTCAGTCTTAGTCTTACTGGATTGTGCTATTCTTTTGCCATCCCTTCATGATCTTTCCCCCTGTTTTTTTTTAATGAAGAAAAAAGTTGGGTTTACATTTATTCTCTGTGCCATCCAGTTCCAGCATGAGGTTGTCTATCTTCTCTTGCTCTACAACCGAAAATGCCTGAAGAAAGAAAGATTCATCTCTTAAATAGAAGAAATCTGGATAAAGCTAGCTGGTAAACTTACTGAAATTTAGTCCTGTAGCAAAGCATTCATTATTTGATTGAACTTCATTGGGGGGGGGGAATCTTCTATTTTTTTTATATTACCTATGTCTTTAGTTATTGTCAATAAATAAAATGAGGGGAAAGGAAGGCTGGAAGGAAGGAAGCACTTCCAACTGTCACCATTTTCATGCTCCACATCTACAGAAACCGTTTGAATACAATCCATATTATCTCCGCTTCTCTCATCTTGCAAAGGCAAAAATTAGGAGCAAAAATTACCATCCAGAACTGAATGTTACAGGTTCAGAAGCAAAATAAAACCTTTTACCAGAAAGAAAAGGAAGGAAGGAAGGAAGGAAGGAAGGAAGGAAGTTTCCCTTACACGATTCAAAGCTCAGGAGGAGAAATGAAGCAATAGTTCCCTCTAATGGAGAAATGAAGTGTTGGTTTCTCAAAAACCAACCAAGCCAAGCCATCACAACCATACCCAATTTTGCAGTATTTCAATTTCAATTATACCATCATCGAGCCAAAAATGAGTCAGATTGTGTCTGCAGTGCTGTTGAAATCTTGGGAAGTCAGAAATTCAGAACTGATTTCAAACTGTTACAAAATCCTTGTATGAAAGTGCAAGGGAGAGAGAGTGGGGGGGAGAGAGAACACACATAGAAGCAAAATATGAGAAGATTAAGACTAAAGAGCAACTTACAGAGTTCACAAGAGCAGGGGCAATAGTGCTGTTGATGTGATCCACTGCCTGCAGAACCCCTACAGACAGGGGAAAGATGCAGAGACACACAGAGGGAGTAAAAAATAAATACAGAGAGATTGTGAGTCAGCTTTTCTGAGTCATTTCGGTTTGCAGAAATTTTACACCATAACATCTGCTGTTGTTGCTAGTTCAAAAGCAGGTGGCAGTCTATGTGTACACACAGACACACAAGTAGGCATAAACAATCAGTGTTCTCTAGAATTGTTCCATATTGTTTGGTAATTCCAGTTTTAATGCCCCTACCTTTGCCAAGGAATCGGGATTTATCATTGTCACGCAGTTCCAAAGCTTCATAGATGCCAGTGGAGGCACCGCTTGGTACAGCTGCCCTGAACATTCCTGAGAAGAAATCAGAACACGGGAATCTTTCATAGAAATAATAGCTTAGATCAGGGGTGTCAAAACTTGGCAACTTTAAGAGTTCTGGGAGAATTCTGGGAGTTGAAGTCCACAAGTTTTAAAGTTGCCAAGGTTGGATACCCCTAGTTTAGACCACCAAAGCAGTGAACTATCTCTTCTGGTTACACAGTTCCTTCATTTTTTTAAAAACAACTTTAAGTATATCATAATTTCTTAAAGACATGGTGAAAACCATGTAGGCAGTATGATTTCCCAGTTATTCCATAAGAAATAGCTGTACTTCAATTTTCCAAAGTTATGGCCATAGCTACAACTATATTACAAATGTAATTACTATACATTACATTAATACAATAGTAATGTAATTAATGCAATTATAGTTATTTAAACGATATAATTCAACATCCATCAAGATATCTGTCTTTCTTTAAAAAGATTTGAGAATACCTTTCATAACATTCAGGCTCACTGAACTAATATTCTGGCCTAAACTCTGTCCCAGCCAACATTTGCAAAGAATGTCTGTAACAATGTCTCTATTTTTAAAGATATGCTAAATTTTTTGCTTCTGCAATGATCGGTACCTATCTCATATAAAGGTTCTTAATCATTTCTTTAATAATTAATTCAGAAAACTAATATGCCATTTTAAGCATCCCTATAAGTATTTAAGGTTCAGTGTGACCTGGCTAGTAGATGCCTCAGAGATATTTCTGAGAAGACGCAACTGAAAACAGTTCTTCCTCCCTGTGTGTCTAAGTCTTTTGGAGTCTTTGGAAATGGAATCTTATAAATTATCCAGCCAACAAATAGGCTTTAGTCAATGGCCAAGCCTTTGATTATTTTTTCTTTCCTTTAAAGTTTATTCCTACTTACAGACCTGGCCTTCACTTATTTTTTCTTATTTACTAAGTTTTTATAGCTCCCAATCTTCTACAGCATTTCTGTTCTTATGCAGAGCTTTCACTTGTTTGAAGAGCATTTTTCTTTTTCTGCTTTCTGTTTTTATATCATTAACTTTTATTTATCATAGTTGGGAGGTGGCTGAAAAAATGTATGTGCTTGCTTGGCTAATTAGTGTCAAACCTGAAGCTGACCTGGCCGAAGCCATCTAGGTGCTTCAGGGCTGCCACACTGGAACAAGGGATAGGGATTAGAGATAGCTGGGGTTATGTAGTCAAAAATAAAATGCTTTCTCTTGGGAACCACGGATGTTCTCAAACCTGGCCTAAGGAAGGAGTGATGTCACCAGACCAGCGGACGCTACTTTGATTGGGCCATGTGACTGATTGTTTGGGGTTGAGGGAAAAACTTTCATTTTTAATTAGGTGAAAACCAAGGGGTCCTTCAGTTGGTTTTTACCAGATATGTGCCAATATGATATTTCCTATAAAGCTATTTATCCACCTGCCTTGGAATTTTTGCTTGCGATGTATCTATTACTTGGAACCCTGACATTTACTCTCTGGCATACAGTATTTTGCTTCCTTTTCCCTGATTTTGGTATTCTATTTCTCCAGTTTTTTTCAAAACATAGACTACGCTCTTTAAAGCATAATTATGGTTTTTGTCACTACTGTTATTGTCTTTTTTTCCCTTCATTTGCTTTAATTTCTATTAATCCAAGGTCTCTTTTATAGAAGACTTTGGTACAGTTCCAGATTCTGGTTCTAGAATGCATATAATCTGAATATAATTACAGAATATAAGTTAGCATGTTGATTTTCTTCCCAGTTGATTGCAAATTGATTCTAGGTGTAACATTTCTAATTTGTGATTTAAGACCCTGGAGTTCAATGAAATTTGGGATCAGGATGGTATTCTGTTAACAGGAACCCTTGCAATCTGCATGTTCTGTCTTGGGGCTCTTTTTCCTTGCTCCAGCTTTGAAGCTCCAAAACACCATAGGTAAAAGGATCAGCTTTTAGTCCTGGTTTCTTTCAGGTTTTATTTTATACCTTCTTTTCTAAACTCTTTCATAGTTAACATTTTTGTGTAACTATAGGTACATATTGCAAATATTTATGTTTCTTACATTGATCTCCGGCTGAGGGATTGGCAATCTTTGATATTGTAGACACATCTGGAATTTATGGGCATGTTATGGGCACTGTCACAAAATGGCTGCTGTGGAGGGTTTATTCATTCACAAAATGGCTGCCTAGGTGATTATGGTTAGTCACAACACACTAATTTATCACAAGAGAAATGGATGAAATTACTACTTAAGATTTATATTATCACACTGCTTACATTTTCTCTAAATAACCTCTGTTTCTCTTTCTCTGGATGAATGCTGGAATTTTATGTAATGTATATGGCTTTATGCCATATAGAGGCAGAAAATTTCATCAATTTACTTCCAAGTAAGGTTTTACACTATCATTGTTCTCATGCTCATGAACTTTGATCGGAAGCTAATGGAATCCCCTGGAAGTATAAATATTATCCTCCTACTTGTTTTACGTTTTCCAATCACTTCCATCTTTTTGCTTTTTGCTTAATAATACTAAGAATCCTCCAACAGAAAGCATTCCCATAGAGATGGGAGGAAAAGGAAATATTGTTCAATCCTTTTGTCATTTAAGATTGGTAACACCTGACCTTTTCAGTTCCTTTCAATAGAACAAATCCATTAACTCAATGCATGGGCTGCAGAAAAAGATGCAAACTGCTTCTTCCTTGTCAGCTTGTACCTTTTGAGGTGTACAAATCCACCTCGACAGTTGGATTCCCACGAGAGTCCAGGATCTCCCGAGCACGAATCTCCTCAATGGACATTGTGGAAATGGGATTTCCTGGGGGAGAATAAAAATAGAAAGCCCAAGAAGAGAATGGAAGACAGTGAGTTAGCTTTGAAATTTTCATCTTATGATCTTTCGCATCCCTGTTCCCATCAAAAACCTCCTCAGTTAGAAATAGAATTAGGTGTACAAACAGTGTAAAGAGTGTGAAGGATAAAATGTGGGTAGTTGGTAATGCCATAAAAGTCTTACATTGTGAATACAAGTATGACATATATGTAGCCTTGGCTCTTGCAAGTAGCTGGTGCAATTTTCTAAGGTGCACTTCGGCTGAAGGCGTATTTCACAGTCATGCAGCTGCTGTGCAGATGAGTCAGCCATCCCGAGTAGAACACTCTCACTCCCTACCATCTGATTTTGGAAAGGCTATAGCAGGTCATTTACTTTTCTGGTAATAAGAAGAACCTCTCAGCCAGAAGTCTTTTCTTTAATCCTTCAATTTAAGGACTCCCTGGGAGAAAAATGCTCTCTGTTCTTCCTATTCAGATGTTTCATGGTTTTGTTCCTGGCATTGAACAGAGAGACTGAAGTTGCATCCTTGGGAGCAATGGCATAAATGAATGACTGTGTCTCTTTCCTGGTGGTCCAGGACTCGGGAGGGGCTCCTCCCACTTAGGATAGGCAACCAAGGATATGGCACAGATTTGTACCATTATCTTTAGTTGGAGAAATTTCTTCAAAGAGAAAGACATTTTATATAGTCTTGGAAGTAGTTACATTTTTTTTGCAGGGGGGACTCAGTGGTGGGTTGCTATGCATACACCCGGTACGGGTGTACTGGTGCCTGCTAGGAGCACCAGGTACGATTCCGGTACAGTGTACCGGAGGGCCCACCCGCCCGCTCTCCTTACCTGTATTTGACCCAACTGGGCCACTTGCGCATGCGCATGGAGTGTATGCCGCCTGTGTGAGCAGCTGGAGCGTCGTGGGTGGTGGGTATGCATGCGCGCACTGCACACATGCATGTGGTGAACTCCCAGCCCCTTTGCAGCGTACCGGTTGCAACAGGGTCCGGAACCCACCACTGGACTGCCTGTACCCTTGAGAGAAAAGTAGCAGTGCATACAGGCATTTCAGTTAATGTGCCCTATTTTTTTCCTGCCCTGGCTTCCAATATTTTCTCTTCATAATATGTGCACACCTGTTCTGTGGGCTGCAGTTTTACAACAATTTGCAGTCTTGTAACAGCAAGACAGAGGCATGAACTTGCCAAATGGATCAGAATGTCTTATAGGGGACAAGGTGCTGCCTCGTCATTCACAGAGCTAGCCCTATTGCTGGCTATGGGAAAAAGAACTGTTTCATGGCAGTTCAATATCAAGAGACAAACAGCTGGGTATCATTCAGCTTGCCTTGCACTTCTTAAATTACAGTCAACTTCTGCCATCATCTGCAATGGAGTAAGATAAATTGTCAAGTTTGAGAGCTTTGGTTTTTGGAATGGAAATGATGCAGGTACCATACTGGCATTGGAAGGGAGGGAGGGAAGGAGGGAGGGAGGGAAAAGAGAAAGAGAGGTGTTCAATCTGCTTTTTCCTCAATTCCCTGTTGTGTTTTCTTCAGAGGGCATTTGCCTCTGCTTCTGACCATGATTGGAAAGGTATTCTCAATGTCTGTTTTTCTGCTCGGTCCAATAGCATTGACTTCATCTTGCTCCAGCTCCTGAGGCAATTCAAGTTTTCTTTATGGTGCTAATGTAGGATTTATTTATTCTGACATCTTCAAAAGTAGCCTCAAGCCTATGAATTATGTTAGTTTTTGTCACTTTGGAGGGCAATCGGGTAACTGGTAGTAACAGATGTAAAGGTAGAATGGGGATTGACAATGGGGAAAGCATATGCCATGCTGATATTCTGCTTGACATAAAGATGGATAGTATTGGGTGGATAGTACTTTGACTCAAGGGCAGGAAAAGACCAGAGACCTAGCTGTCTGCCACAAATGGCTGATATCTGCTTCGTCACTGACTATGCAGTTAATGTTTCCAGATATTATTCTGTTAGTAGAATGTGCTTTCTTCTACTTTTATATCATCCCAAAAAGAGAATAGTCAGTTGAAAATGGGGGTGTTGGATTTATTTGAATTCAAGAATCAGAAGGCTTTAAAAATAATTTATTTCCTCCTGCTTTGGTCACATTTCCATTCCCCTCCAATCCTACAACTGCCTTTAGAAAATGATGCTGTAAATTTGGACATGAATTGCTTAGATCACATACCAATTGGTTCTTAAGGTCTCATGCCATAGGCTGATACTATTGATAAGACACTTTCTACTTTTAACCCAAACTTGAAAAAGCACAATAAATTCTCCGTAATGGGAAAAATTGCCTTCCAAAGTATTTCCCTTGGCTATCAAAGAAAGAGAATTACCAGAAGGTAAAACTGATGGCAAATGTATAATAGAACCCAAGCAAATTTTAAACTAGTTTAAAAGCTAATATGGCTGTGCTGTATCACATCTTCAACCTATTGAGTCCAGTTCTTTATTTTCTCGGTAGCCAGCTATATGCTTGTGGGAGGCCTCAGTGTCAGATGTGAATACAATAGAATCCTGCAGTTCATGTTCCCTAGTAGCTGAAGAATAGCTATTTGGCTACTGTGGTTTCTCCAAACAATTATGGAAATTATATTTTGATGAAGTAGCTGCAGATTCTTTGTCAAAATTCCTCATTCAATGCAATTTTTATAAATGAAGAAGTAACAATGAATGACTTGAAATACTTGGACTCTAGCAGTACACAAATGAAGGTGCGTTATGCTGTTTGAGGCATGACCAATGTATCAGAGGTGGCACTAGGCAAAAGTAATAACATATCACAGAGGATTAAAGATGGAAAATCCAGATTTGGACTTCATGGCAGAATCTATTCAGGATGGTGACCGGTACAAATCCTATTAAAATAAAAAGGAGCTATGCCATAAGGAAAGTAGGACAGTTTACCACATAGAATGTGATTAGGACTTTCCTATGAATTCCTTTATAGCTCAAATTGGATTCACCTTTTAGTACTGTTAATCCACCACGTTTGCTCCATTATGTTAATAACTATGTAGTATGCTACTTGTGCGGCATAAAACTAAATTTAACTGTAATTAAAACTAAAAAACAGGTTATTCTCAGCTCACCTCTGGCCCAAAAGAAATCCGAAATTTTCTGGTTCTCTGCAAGAAACCCCAATCTCTGCAATTCTTGAAGATGGGTAGTTTCCCCGCTGATAAGTACTACATTGGTCTCCCTTTTCACCCAGTAGACCACCCATCTTCAAGATGGGTATCCAGCACTAGACAGTAGCAGGAGACTGTAAGTTTGGCCACCTCTTCATTTAAGCAATTTAAAGCTTTATGAGGAAATGTCCTTGCAAGACAAAACATTAATCCTCTCCTATATCCTGTTTTATAGTTCTTTAATGGCATTAGTTTGAATTTATACTGTGCACACTTGATTGCAATGATGTGGAGGTAACAGTGGCCTTTCCAGATACTACCATTATTGTGTAGTATCCAAAGTAGTTGTGTGTGTGTGTTGCCATCATTTAACAAAGCATGTGCTCTTTACAAGAACTGAAACCTTCCCAGACAACCTAAACCCTATACCACGAAGAATTATTCATAATTCAGCATGTTTACAAGTTGAAACATTTGGCTCTTGTTCTTCTAGATCTGCAAATGTTATTCCTAAATTCTGAGATTGATCAGAACCAAACCTACATGTTTTGAACTGTTACTTTACAATTTAAGAATAAGAACAGTAAAGACTAAGGGAAAAAGTTGCTTTCTTAAATGAATTTTAGCTTCCTCTGAGGTCGGTGTGCAATTCTCTTAGACAAATAGACAAAATATTCACAGCCTTGCCTCTGGTGAAAACTAAATTCCTCCTGTCCCAGCATGTGCAGTTTTACTGGGGAGATGAAGAATATAACAACTTATTTTCAGTGGATGTATTTATTTGCTAGGAAGCACAGCTTCATCCTTTAACCATTTCAGGTTGCAATTTTAATTATACTTATTTGAAAGTAAGACATTTTGAACTTAACTGTTTTTATACCTCAGCAGATCTATACACATTTCACTATTCTCTCAGCTCCTTGGAGGAGCCAAATGTAGCTAACATACATAAATACAGTATGTACAAATAAATTATTAGTAGAGCTAAGCAACTCCTCAGGATTAGTGCCTTACAATAAATAAAATATTAATTTTTCCTTACTAGATGTGCTCTTATTTTTAATTAAATAGGCTCTTTACCACTCATGCTATTTACATTTTATCTGAACAATGTACATGTTGTAGATGCAAGACAGGTGTTTGACCAGAAATACCAGTAATCACACAGAGGAGCTCTCATGCCTAAAACAGGCACAGGTTTATTGTAAAAACTACAATTCCTTCATGAATCTCAGAGCACCTCCCACAAAATTCTTCCTTAGCTCCAATTCTCAGAGAGAGCTAGGCCTATTCTTACATCCCTATAAGACTGTGTTATGTGTCTTCTGACCATCTCTAATATTCTGAACATAAAGATCTCAAGGATACAAATGAAGTGTTCAGAGGAAAAAAAGTCAATTGCTTCATTAGCATGAAAGCAGGGGGTCTACCCATTCTTATCAAAAGCCCCAAAAGTGGGCAGATCCAGAAAAGATGCAGAAATCAGCTTTCTTCTTTCCCAGTGAAATCTCCTTCCAATAGTTAGTTGACTTGCCTCCTTGCCCAACCATCCCCTTGCCTGGTGCTAAACTGTATTTTTTTTTTTTTAGCAATGACTATAATCTGAAAAAAAACTAAGAATGATGAAGCCATATTGCCCTTTAGTGTCATCAGGAAGATATTTATGGACATTCCTCTACCTGCACCACAGTGATGCAGATGCCAGGCTACAGAGCGGAATAAAAGCCACAATAGGTCTAGGAAAGAGAGACCTAGGAGACTGGGGATGAAGGCTGACCCAGAACGGGCAAATGAAAAGCATGTAGTATAAACTGTAGCAGAATTAAGTTTTCTTCTCTCCTATCCATTTTAATCCATAAAAATAGCAGTCACTTTGCAAGAAAAGCCCTCAGGGTATTTCAGTGTCATTCATTAAGGCTGGGATTTACTAGTCCCTGAAAGTATATATTCCTCTCTTACCCAACATTCTGACCTGTTATCCCAGACTGTCACTCTGAGATGGCAAGATTCAACTAGCTCAGAAATTTCTCTGTTCAAGTATCAGGAGATTATTTATTTCTTCTCTACATTTTGTCATGTATTGATTGGCATCCATATTGAGGAATCCATTAGTCTCAGCATTTTTTTGGCAGAGTCCAAAGTGTAAGCAATCTAGAATTCTCTGTTCATCAGTCCTATTGATACACTTGAGTCATTCCAGTACTGATTGAGGTTAGAACATTTTATTGGTTTGTATCTTCTGCTTGGATCCCATCCTTCAAAAACTCTTAGGTTCAGAAAAACTGGGTTTATTCAAACTGCTTTCCTGATCCCCAGTCACATTGGTCCTCATTCTTCAGTTTCTTCCACCAGCTCTCTCTTTCCCACTCTCCCACACAAGTACTTTCCAAACCAGCAGTAAGAAAAATCAGAGGTACCAGGAGCAATTGGGTTCTGAAAGGAGGTCAGGCTCAGATAAGCAGGGATAAGGATTGTCCAGGGAAGGGGACAAGGAAACACAATTGAGAAGCCCAAGAAAGCCACGGGAAGCTGTTTGAATGTTGCTGTGTCTGCATGGACTGCAGCTCCAGGCTTTCGGATAAGGTACTGGTCGCACGAAACCCATCCACATCTTCATTTTCCCAGATGCCAGTAAAAAGATGGAAAGCACACCACCATCTTAAGATGGTGCAATAAGAGATTATCAGGCTGCCATTGCTTTCCTTTCAGGATCCCAAAGTGGAACACAGGTGTCCAATGTATCACTCTGTGTCAATCATAGTTGTGGTACAGTCTGCAGTGGCACCATCTACTTGCCTATAGCTGGTGATAATGGGAAAACTCAGCTTGATCCCTAGGGTGGAAAAGACTTGTCAGGTTCCCTGCACATCTCTGTTAACGACGCATCACTTTTTTGTCTCCAACTCTCAACTCCACAGTTCTGATCGGGTATCACAAACACAACGATCAGAGAGAGGAATTTGCAGCCACCAAAGGTGAGACAGAAAGCTCAGAAGGTCATGTGCTAGAAAGCTAACATGGAAAAAAAAATTCAGAATGGCAAAGACAATATTTGTAATGCTTAAGGGAGTAATCTTAAAGAGGTAATTGCTGAGAACCAGGGTTAAGTCACTGGGGGGGGGGGGGGGACAAGGGAGATACAGGGATGGCACTTACCCTCCTAGTGCAGTGCTGCTAAGAGGAGTTAGATGGTGAGCTGAAAGATGCAGGACTTGAAGGGAAGCTTCTGTATCCTCTGAGCCAGTAGCTGGATGAGCAGCAACAGCAGCAGTGGTGGGATAGTGCCGCCCCTGATAGGGCCAGGATGGCAGCATGTGACCTAGAGCTGACGATGAGTCAGGATTTCTAGGGAGCTTTGCAAACAGCACGTAGAGGATGGAGCGACTCAGGAAGGGAGGGGGAGATAGTGCTGCAGAAATGGGATGCCAAAAGCAACATGCTTTGCCTTGCTTCACCAGACTCTTTTTTTATTGAAATGCTTCAATTACAACTTATTTGAAAGAACAGACAGTTATCCACAAATGCTGTCCACTATGGTTCCATCCAGGAACTATGCAATACTCGTCTGTTGTGACATGCCAAGATTAGTGCTAACTGGGTCAAAGCTATACAACAAATGGAAGAAGACTCTGGAAGGCAGCTTATAGCTCTTACTCCTTTCCGGGGACTTAGATATATTTGTCACTCAGTCGTTAAGTCTTCTTGAGTGTTGTCTTCTGCTTCCTGAAAAATATGGGGGAAAAGAACAGGCTCAGAGTATTTCCAAATGAGGATCTTAAAGCATCAGGCATACTAGTATACAGGCTGCGAGTTATTTTCCACGGCTATCATCATAATAGCCCAGATAGTAAGATAGGAACAACATACTCTTCAGAGATACTCTCCTTGGCAAATTCTGTTGGAAGTAGCAAGAGTATCAGCTCCTATTAATTTGGATACTCCACTTCAAGGAGCATCCTCAGTGAATTATTTGCCTTTTATTTTTGTACAATTCTAGGGCATGTTGTGGATTTTACAGACAATAAACAATGAAGTACCTTTATTTTAAGCAGGTATGATAACTGACTTTATCAGTTATTGGATTTTCAGTGGCTTCCCAATAATATATGTTTGCTTCCTGTGCTTTTTTAAAAATTGCACCTTTAAAACTTTTGGTATATAGTATAGATAGCAGAATCTGCTTTCAGTTCCATAAACTCTGTTATGAAATGATTTATTCTGTTTTCCGAAGGTCCCTTTAAGAGCTAGTGACATTGCAGAATCCAGAATTTTATCCATGCGACAACAGAATCTTTTGACTCAAGTATATTTGTATTTCCTTAAATTAGATATTATTTATGTCTCCCTGTGCTTTTGCCAACTTTGCATTTGTTTACAAACTTCCAAAGGAAAGTCATAACAATATGCTGCATAAAAATATAACATATGCTGTAGAATTTTAAAGACCACTGTAAATAATTTATTATGAAGCTTTTGCGGGTTCATCAAATGTAGGCTTTCAATTAAAATAGATTTGCATTGTAACAAATTTATGCCATAATGTAATACTGTTAAGGATTAAGGTAATATAAAACGTAATATGAGAACTATCCAGATGCATCATTCAAGACTAAACAACTACACAAAATAGTTTAACAACCTTGGCAAGGAACTTTATTATCCATATAGAATTCATCACCCTCCAGTGCTCATAACATATTCTCCCTGTGCCCATTCTCAATTAGGATCCATATGTGGCACCACTGTAGACTTAAAATAAAAACATCTAAGGCAATTGTAAGCTCTTTTATATTTCGCATCCCTCTAATCAGAAAAAAATATTTTTTTCCTTGTCTCACTTCTAGCTCCTTCTCTCTCTCTCTCTCTCTCTGTAACTCCAACTCTTCTTCCTTTCTCTTTTGACGTATATCTGCAGCGTCAGTGCGTTCTTCTTCCTCAAAGAAATCTTTATCAAGGCGCTCCAGGTTTGGGAGCAGCACCAGGCACTCTACACGGTATTCCGCCTCATCAGAACAAGGATTTTCTAACAAGACCAGGGCTCGTAACATGGGCAGCACTTGCAGCTTTTCTAGCTCCTGTACTTGTGCAATTGCATTTCCCCTGCAGAAATGGGAAAGAGATATCTGCTTCACAAAATATCGCTATTGGGAAAATAATAATTTAAATAATAATTTCAGAAGGAAATGGGAACAATAAATAAACTAGTTTTTTTTTAAAAGAAGTAAGAGTTTTTCTGAATTTAAAATGTTTCCTTTGTCATCTTACTTTACTTGTACAATCATTTACTTTTATAAGACGTCTGGTGTCAGAATCCTCCCATTAAACTATGGTCATAAGAAGCCATTTGTGGCACAGGACACTTACATTTAAGTTATTAATAATAATAACGGTAAAAAACAATCACCATATAGGACCAGTTGGGATCAGTAGGAATTAATAATGATTATGAACGGCAACTGTTTAAATTACAAATAACACTATTCAGATAGAGTAAATGTCTTAGAAGCTTTAAAAGTCTGTTGGCTGCTACTATTTATTTTTTACAAATCTAACATCTTTATATCAGGGTGTCTTATATCAGATCCTACTAATGAGCTGTAGTATTGTCTACAACCACTGAATTATCATTGTACTGATGTAATTATATTGAGAGCAAGCTTTATATTGCCTCAATGATGTTTGAGTGATGCTAGGAAGATTTTAAAAGTCACTAATGGGAACATTTTGTGATTTACACTTTACGATGCAAAATGGGAGTTACTGTAGTTGGAAGTAAATCTCTTGATTTCCATTGACCTTAACATTTCGTTTTGAACAAAAAATGTCATTTATTATTATTTTTATAATTGCTATCTAATTCAGATGCCTCCTCTGTACCCTTGCCCCATTTCCTACCTTGTTTAAGGGGTGAGGGTGGGGAATATATAAAGTTATCTCTCATTTTTTTAATGAAAAATCATGTGGGAATGAATATGACTTAATGGTAAACTAGAATCCATTGTCCCCACTTCATATCCAATAATTTAACCACAACCATGTATGACTGTTGCTGTTGCTGTGATCTAATACAGTCAATAGCAGTAATGTTCTAGTACATTTTTTAAAAAAAGATTGATATTTATTAGGAAGACATCGTTTAAATATAACTTCTCATATTATTCTCTTTATTTCCAAGGTGACTTTGCTATTCGATACAGAAGCCTACACACCGTAGGTTAAGGTACTGAAGAGATTTCATGTTGCTTGAGAAGCCATCCAACACTTCAATTAGATTGTCACGCAGGTGTAGAGTTGTGAGTTGCTCCAGATTTTCCAAGTCCTCTAAATGAGTAATAGCATTCTGACCCTAAAAAAAGTGGATATTGTAGGGTATGCTGTAGAGAACAGAATATCAGAGTTGAATTGAAAGTACATTCACCCAATAATGAGGAATAAGAGACCTTATAAACGAGTCATGTGTTTGCAATTAATTTTAGGGATATCATTTTCCAAGCTTTACTTGGAAAAAAAGGAGAAAACTGAGGGGTAAGTGGATTGCCTGCATTCAATCTAAACTCTATAGATTATATGGTTTCAAAATAAGTCAGCATTTGCCTCTGTCTCCTATAAATCTTTTTGTTACATTTTGCCTGATTAAGAGTCAAAAATATATTGACAGTTTGCATACTATTGTGATCTCAAGTATAATAAAGAAATTGCCCTAAGATGAATAAATATGCAAGAGCACAATCACATTCTTGGCACATGATGTGTCACAAATTTGAGTCATCATTAATGTTCCCTCCCCTCTATATTCCACAGTGATCAATTTAAAACTGGCATTTTGTTGTTATTGTTAATTTAATTTCACGATAATGCTGTTTCCTTCGTCAAGGAGCCCAGCATGATTTCTGTCCTCCCACTCTTTTTTTTATCCTTACTATAACACTGTTAGACTGCTGAGAATGTGGCTGCTTCATCCAGTGGGCTTTATGGAAACTAAAATGGGAATCTGAACTCAGATCTGTGGAGTTCTTTGTAAAATCATTACAGTTCATCAACAGAAATTGGAGTCAAGCTTGGGAAACTGTGCAGTAACATTGGACTATAATTCTACATGTTAATGATTGAAATCATATCTACTTTGAAATACAAAAAAACCACACTATGCAATTTAACACATCTTCTGTTTAACTATATTACCCTGCCACAAACGGGCATAAACTGTGTCTTTGAAGCTGCTATACGTACTGCAAGGAAAACTTAGAAAAAAATATTTTAACAAAGCTAAAAAGGGAAGATTTTCATTTGTGTGCTCTGCCTTTCACACACAGAGTTTCTCGGGCTTATCTGTAGCCTCCTTAACTATATTATTCTGTAGTATAATTATGTGTACAATTACCATGTCTAGTTTGATATTTAGTGAAAAGGGTGTTTGAGGACAAGTTCCCTTACCAGGTACAGGTTTTTGAGCTTGGGCAAGTAGATTCCAGCTGTAGACTTTAGACTGTTTCCTCGCAACTCCACTGTGTGCAGATTTGTTAGGATATTTGGATTCAGTTCTGATAGTACCTCAATCGCATTGCCTGGATATGAGAACAATAGGCAGTGATAAGATAATTAATTTGTCCAGGATTCCTTTTCTGCAAAACATAAAGGGAGACGTTTCCCTCTATATTCAGGGGAAACCTTGAATGTATACCCACTCACCTCTCAGGTTAAGGCTGGCCAAACGTGGGTGGCAAATGCCATTAGAGTCCTTAATGTGGTTGTTGGCAAAGCTTGCAATCTGCAAGTAGGGCAACTCTTCTATGCTGGCACTGATTAACCGATTATTATCCACTTTCAGCCACAGCAAATGTCTGAGAAATGCCAATGGTGAGAGGTCACGGAGCAAGTTGTCTGACAAGTCTACATACCGTAGATGGATGAAATTATGGATGAATGTGATATCTGTCAGTTCCCTGTCACAAAATGAGGAAAATTACATTATTCCCCAATTATCAGTTTTCCAGTGCCTTCCCTAAACATTTCTATTCCATCAGGAAGTAGAATAACAGCCCATGGAAAGGAGACAAAATTCTTAGAAAAGTAAGATATATATCTGTGCACTTACTTTTCTCTGACTTCTAATTTCACAAAGGCATGCGCAAGGCCATTGCCAGTTTTACATAAAAGTGAGAGGCCGTCTTTCACCATCTCAGCATTGAGAGAAGTTGAAACTTGGGGCTGTGGGGGGGAAAAGCACAGTCAAGAAAAGATATAAGAAAACATCAAGTCATAGTAACTCTTTTGTATCTGAAGAGTGAATGATGAGGCAATAGTTATTTTCCTCACACATTTCCTTCTACACTTTGCATGCCTTCCTTTGTGTGCATGTGGTTGATTTCTTCTTCACTCCAGCAGATAAGCTGGGGAATGGGGAAGAGAGATATAAAAAATTCAGGGTAGAGATGAGATGACAATTTTATTTAAAATCAGCATCCATTATCTCACTCAAAGGTACATACATTTACTTTATTTCTAAAAAGGTTAGCCTTTTCATTGTTTCTTCTTTTTTGTCAGGATTTTTTTGTTTTACACATTTTTTTAAAACAGAAGCTGCTTTAGAAAGGGAACTTGTGGTATCTTTTGCAAAGAGCATCTCACGTAGGCTATGTTAAGAGCTACATTAAGTTATTTTAAATTGCATCGACTTTGAAGGGCAGAGAAAACATTTTCCAGTTTTTATGTAATTTCAATAAATTGTTTACTGCCTGGATTGAGGTGCTGTATAAATTCCATGAACGAATAAAGGAATTGTGTTTTATATATTTTTGAGAAAAATACAATATTAACATGCTTTACCTCCTCCTCTTCTTCATCCTCTTCCCCTTCCCCTTCCCCCTCCTTTTCTTCTTTCTTTTCCTCAACTTCTTCTTCTGTATCATTTTCATCATCAGGTTCCTCATCTGACATTTTCCAGAGTTAATGCGTTAAGGCTATAAATAACAAAGATTGTAAGTGATTTCTAGCAATGGTCAGAATCTTATTTCAATTGAATATGAACAAACTTGGTGTCAGTATTGGTGAGAAGGGCAAAATGTTCTCATTTGAGTATACCGTTACAGAAAGTGGGAGGGAAATGCTTTTAGGAAACGTCCTATATTTCAGCTGATCTTTTAGCATAGTGTCCTTTTGAAGACCTTTTAAAACAACTTCCAGGGAGCTGTCATGTGGACTAGAATCTTATCTTGGTGAGAAGCATCAGAAAAATCTATTAGAGCCCAACAAGAGGATTGAAGTGACAATTTTGAGGGCAACTCAGACATAGGAAGGCAGATGGATAAAAAATTAAACAAGGACTTCACGGGCATGTTTTAAATAGTACGACAGCAAAAGAGAAACTGAAGCCCTTGCACCCATCTGCTCCCCCTAAAAAGGAGAAAACCGACAGATGCACTTTATTACGTACCCTGGGCAGAAGCTGCACCGGTTGAAATTCTCTCTTGCTGTTGCCCACCTTTTGCGCCTTTAGCGTCCCTATTCTCGTGGAAACCAAGGCAACCACCCCCGGCCCTTTAGCTCTACCTTCTGCCCAATTCGCGTTCCTTCAGCTCTCCAAGCAGCAGTACCTTAAACAGTTACTACGGTATTATTCACTCCGAGTTGCTGACCCGGTGCAAGACTCAACTGCTAAATGTGGATTACTTGGTTGCTAGGGCAACTCCGGAGGAGGCGGGCACTTTCACCTCGGACGCCTTTATTTCTCCGACAGCCGCCGAATCACTGCCAGGTTTGTCCACCCTCCGAAGGCGGCCACAGGCAAAGGCTGGCTGGAAGAAAGCGCGGGAGAAGCGGATTGGACGAGAGCCGCGAGATTTGCATGAAGCGTCCTAGGGGAGCCTCCGAAGCTGTGGTCCTCAAGCTTGGCGTTCGGAGAATTCTGAGAATTGAAATCCACAAAAGTTGCTAAGCGTGAGCAACCTTCCTCCAAGGAGTCAGAAGAAGCGAAGCAGAGCCGGGTGGGCAGGCAGTAAGTGATGGGATGCAAAAGACAAGAAATAACAGGATGTCCACGCTGTCACTTTGGACATAAGAGGCTGGATTACCATTTGTCTGAATTGGTGTAGGGTCCCCTGCTCGAAGAGGGGGTTGAGCTAGAAGACCTCCAAGATCCCCTTCCAACTCTCATTCTGTGTTCTACGTTCTTCATTTAGGGTGCAGTACAGTAATCTCTTTCACAAGTACAGTGCTTATTTCTGCATCACCTTTTGTCAAATTTATTCAGTAATGCTAATATGTTATCTTGTATGAATGCTGTCACTGTATTTATTCTGCCGGTCTTTCAATCCCTGCACCTTCCCTATTTTATTTCCCTCTGACTTCTATAACTTCTTGGCTGCCTGGCTAACTAGCTTATAGATCCATGACAAATAAGGTTCATGAGGATTCATTACATCGCCCTCATCAATGGAGGTTTATGTGATAATAAGATGGAGTGCTGTTGAGAGAATATACTTACTAAGCTGTAGTGACGGATTCATCCTCACTGCCACCGGTTTATACTCCAGGCCGAACCAGTGTAGCAAATCAATTGAACAAGCCAAAGAGCTATGGCATTCCAAATTGCTTTTTCCCCAGCATGGACTTTTGTCAGGCTTTAAACTCATTTTAGTATTGCTTTTAATTAATTCTGCTGAACTTTTTATTCTGCTTTTATTTTAATGCAGAATACTACCTGGAACACTTAGATTAATCAAATACCGTATATACTCGAGTATAGGCCGACCCGAATATAAGCCGAGGCACCTAATTTTACCACAAAAAACTGGAAAAGTTATTGACTCGAGTATAAGCCTAGGGTGGGAAATGCAGCAGCTACCGGTAAATTTCAAAAATAAAAATAGATACCAATAATGTTTTTGAATATTTATTTCAAAGAAAAACAGTAAACTAGCGGTGTATTCAATGAAATACTTCACTCACCTCATGATGCTGATGTCCCGCTGTGATGATGATGTCCCGTGCAGCCGCGGGAGCGATGTCCCGCCTCCTATGACACACGGCACAGTGATTCCTATCATTGGATCACTGTACCAGAGGAGGTGGGACATCGCTATGTGGCTGCTTGCCATAACAGGAGGAGGTGGGACATCGTTGCAGAGCGGCAGGAGGGGGAGGAAGGGGAATCGTAAGACAGCCCTGCATTACATTAGAACGTGAGGAGGGGGGATGGTGCGGTGCGCGCTGCGCGGCAAACTGACACAGAGGGAGAGGAAACTCACAGGGGCACTGGGCCATTCACGAGTGTCACCCAGCGGCATGGCCCCGCCCCTTTTTCTCCTCCATTTCGGGCAAATTTTTCACTGACTCAAGTATAAGCCGAGGCGGCTGTTTTCAGCCCAAAAAGTGGGCTGAAAAACTAGGCTTATACTCGAGTATATACAGTAAATAACGTCATAAGACTAATCTAACATGCCTGTCACTTGGCAAGAGTGTCTTATATTAGGAGTAACTTAAATAAAGAGCACTTAATTAGATACAGAAGGTTAGATGAGGGAGGAGGCTGTGTGTCCTATGAATGTATAACACACATGTTGGGCTACAAATCACCACAGATATTAGTTCTGGATTTCAGCTTGCAGAGGATTTGGTGCAGAACAAAGCATAGTGTCATCAGTCGAATGAAGCAGCCCTTCTTCCTCAATCTCTAAAATTGCTAATTAATTTGCAAGTGATTGGGGAATTATGTCCCCAGTATGAATCAAACATTTGCTTTGCTCCTTCTACAGCAATCAAGGGTCACAGTAAGTGAACACTGACATGGTGAAATCATTGAAATGGGCAGGTGAAGAATTGTGACTTAATAATGTTCATTTGGACCAGGCAGGGTCCTTCCTAATAGAAACATGGTTTTCTGGCAAAAATGTTGCTATTTCTTGGTTATCTACCATCAAAAATAGGAGGTATGATTTCTGGGGAGAGTGGATAGTCTGAGACTGAAAACACTAGTCTGGTGATGGCAGATGGCACCAAAAACTGAGGTGTCCACTTCTATATTTTGGGGACTCCTCCACTATAATATCATAAGGCAGGGGTGTCAAACTCAAGGCTTGCAGGCCAGATCCACCCTGTGGGGTGCTTAAATCTGGCCCTCGGGGCTGCCCTAGAAACAGCAAAGAACTGGCCCGTGGTTCCTCTGCCAGCAAAAATGGAACTCGGGAGGGCCACATGCGATTCTCCGATGCCATTTTCGGCCACGGCAGCCTCCTGCAGCCCTCTACCAGTAAAAATGGAGCTCAGGGAGCTCCATTGTCCATGGCAAAGGGCTGCAAGAGGCGGTCGCAGCTGAAAATAGAGCCTTGAAGAGTGACATCGAGCTAGCCACAGCCACTCCAGTCACACACACACAAACCCCGAGGTCAAACACAACCTGATGCGGCCCTCAATGAAATAGAGTTTGACACCCCTGTCATAGGGTGTCTTCTCTCCTGCTCTTTTAATATTCAACAAGATTTTACTGCATGCCCCAAAGGGTATGTCAATGAAGTGACGGAAGACAGAAAACATGTACTGATAATAGGGTTACATCTACACAACAGGTAACTGCACTCTTGATAAATCCAATAAACTTATGTAGCAGATACATTTGCAACATGTGTAAAAATCCTAAGAGCTAAGTAGGTATAGCTCAAAGAAGATAAAATGCTGTGCACTATCAGGCGGCTGAACAGGCATTTTATCCAGTGTTCGAGACCTAAAGGCTGGCTACACCATCTAGAAGCTCAATGAAATGAAGACTTATTTCCAAGACTTAAAAGGAGCATGTGCCAAGGTTATAGAGCAAACAATCTGCTGGAAATCTTTTGTGCATGGATTCATAAGGAAAGACCACTTGAGGGAGTTTCTTGTGTGGAAACGATGTTTAAAAATAGATTGAATGCTTTCATGTACATAGTAAACACAACTAATGAATAGAGTAAGCAGTCTTTTTGGACTGGTGGGGACACTTAGAAATTTCCATACATAATATATGAATATTTGCTTATTCACATAGGAGCTATGGCTGAGAACACCCACAAAATAGTTTACTAGAAGACCAATTGATAAGATTTTCAGACAGACAGTGTAGAAATTGAACGAGATTTGTTAAGGACCATTCCCAAAATATACAATACAATACAATAGCAGAGTTGGAAGGGACCTTGGAGGTCTTCTGTCCAACCTCCTGCCTAGGCAGGAAACCCTATACCATTTCAGACAAATGTCTATCCAACATCATCTTAAAGACTTCCAGTGTTGGGGCTTTCACAACTTCTGGAAGCAAGTTGTTCCACTGATTAATTCTTCTAACTGTCATACCTTAGTTAGGGTAAAACAGGAACATCAAAAGAAAGTGTGAAATAAAAAAGGCTGTTCTAGTCACATAGAATGTTTTGAGACCACCTGCCACCAATTATGCAGGTTGTGACCACATTATGTAGTCCTGAGGGATTATCAAAATTTAATCAGTTATGCATGAAGATTGTTAACACTGGAGAAATATTCTGGATAGGTCCACTGTGATTAGGATTGCGTTGGATTTTAAGAATAAGTCTGAGCTCACTTATTACATCAGAATGTGGTTGGCTGGTTTCTGGTTTATCTTATCATGGTAGCTTTTATACTACAGTTTGCATATATTTTATGATTTAGTATCTTGTGTAAGATCAGTTTTTTCTTCTTTGGAGAATAGCTTCATACTTTGAAAAATGTTTGAAAAGTTTTTGTTCTTGTTACTTTACACCAGGCACTAGCTTTATTTCAGTCTTAATAAATCCCAGTAAATTAAAAAATTGAGAATTATCTCCTCCTCCCTGGAAGAAGCTAGGATCTTGAACAATTTCTTTTGTCAAGACTTTCATATCCCATCTTGGTATGTTCTTTGTCCCCTTATTGTATGTCCTCAGTTGGGAAACAGTCAACTCCAATTCTTTTATGAACTTTGCCCTTGTTCTTGATGGCCACTATGTAATATTGTCTGAAGTCGAAGGTCACATGTCCTTATCTGCATATGCTACCATTATAAGGTATAGGATTGCTCAAACTAAATGTTTGCTGACATATGACAATTCAATAATTTCTTCCCTGCAATTGGATTAAAAGTTATGCAATCTGCTGAATAAAGTGATTTTTATGAAATAAAGTATTGGTTTAATATTTGACTTTGGGGTTTCTAGAAACCACACAATTTCTCTTATGCATGAACATATTAAGAAATCAGGGTACTATTTTTGATGTGCTGTAGCAAAGGCCACAATACTTTTGCTCTATTTTTTTGTGATGTGACTGTTCATTAATAGAGAAGATCCTTGGCCCCCAAAATGGCTATTTACCTGATTTATAGTTCCAGAATTTAAATATTTATATAGGCACGTTCATATTGTTAAATTCTATGCAGTGTATAGATAAAGAGCCTAATTCAAACACCTGCCTGATTCATGTATGTTTTTTGATCTAGTAAGTGCTATGATTAAAATAAGTTTTTGAATACGCAGTTAGATATGATTTGTTACAGATCGTTAAATAATCTGATTTCTTTAATTTAGCCCTTATATATATTGTACATTGGAATCCTATATATGAAAGTCCTATTGATATCAATGGGGCTTAATTACTGGGTGTACAGATTCAAGTTTGACCTCTTGATTATGTCAACTAAAAAAAACAACATGCAGTAGGTTTAATCCTTTTGGCATTAAATTAATGGAGTCATTTGAATCCAACAAATTGAACTGACAGATGCTTTAACTGACTGCCTCCTCAAACAAATCCAGCATCACAACAGGCTGTTTGTACTTTGATGAATTAAACCAGTGAGATGCAAACCACATTGTAGTCTATTCAACAGAAGTTAAAGTATGTCCAAAGAATGTGCCAGGATCACAGCCCAGCCTGAGTCCAAGGAGTGGCACCAGGAGTTTCTAATATTTTCATATCCTTGATCTGGACATGGAACAAATGCACACATCTAGATCACTATTTTTCAAATATGGCAAGAAAAAACACTGATCTAAACAGAGGAGCATCAAAAACAGCTTTATCCAAATTCAGTGACTGAATATAATGTATTATCACCTTGATAAAATTTGTAGAAGGCAAGTTGATTTCACAGTGCAGCTGCTGTAATAGACGCTATCTCTACCAGTATTTTTTTCACCAATTCTGCCAATTACGGTAGTTCCTGAATGTTATCAATTTCAATTTAGCATTTAATTCAGCAAATATCTTTAACTGACTATATTCTTGCTTACATTTCTGCTTTTAGCAATGTGCATCAGAAATGAGACAAGCATATGCACAATAGAAAAATGGGTTGTGAAGATCTCTGTTAAAACTGAGCTGTTTGTCATGGATAAAACAATAAATCTTTTATGAACTTTTTGGTGAAAATAGAGAAAAGTGAGGTGGTTTATAGATTTGATAAGAGAATAAGGAATAAACCAGATCCAAAGGGATTTTTATATTAATGAGGGACACTGGATAACATGTTTTTTTTTTGCCAAGTCAAAAGTCATTTGGGGGTGTGTGTGTGTTATATTTTTAAATTTTTATTCTTACTTCATAAATTGCATTTTGTTTGAAAATCTATTTAATAAAAATTAAAGAAATGAGACCAAGTTGGTTGAGAAATCAATGGGACTTCCAGCAACTGATGTTTTTAATTTCTTCCTGATGCTCAAATTATTTTTGCAAAGACACAGGAACTACTTGAAGATGTTGATAGAAAATAGTCTGAAATTCCTACTTAACCATAATCTAAAGTTAGTTGATAGCTTTCTTAGAAACAATTTAAAAGTTTTTTGGGATCTCAAGAATTTTGGCCAATTAAAAATAAAAATTAAGCTATAGTCTTGGATTGCTGGAATGGTTCATCTCAAATTTTAGCAATATAAAACATGTTACTCATGTTTCTATCCTAAAGTGAAACATGTACCGGTAATTCACTGTAGGCTTTTTGCAACTGATTCTGCCTGCTAGGAAAAAAGGGGCAATGCTCCAGAATAAGCAAATATTGTCTTGTGGGGTCACAAATAATGGTAAAGGATCCCTGTCATCTACATAATAAGCTATCCTACAAGTTTTCAAATGTATGTGGGGAGAGAGCAAGGAGTATGTGATGGTACATGAGAATGACCCTGGGAAACAGGAGGAAGAGCCATAGCCTAGATATCTAATATGCAAAAGCTACCTCAGTCCGAAGAAGGAAAAGGGGTAAGAAGCACCTCAAAGGGATCCTCACTACTTTTCTGGAAGAGGTAAAAAGTGCTTTAAGACATGCAATATTTTGTTAGTTTAACCCTACAATAAAAGTATGTTAGTACTCATGGTTTGTGCTTCTTTCCAGACTACCTCAAAGGGCAACACTCTCACATTGCCTACTTCAGTTCTGCCTAAAATACTGATTACTTTTGAGTGTCATATACAATTATTTGGAAATTAAGACTCATAATTTGGAACATGACTCAGTAAAAGCAAAAACAAAACATAAACTCCCACCTCATATTTCCTTCATCAACCCACATTTTACCCCTAACAAAAGTTCTCTCACTAGGGACAGAATAAATGAAGGTCTGCAGTAGAGTTCTTCAAGGTACACTTTTTGCCTCTTTTGAAACTTACATCTTGGAATAATTAAAATGGGTTATTTATTTGCCATGCCTGCTTTTAATTTTTAAAAAAGGCCATTCTAACTTTGGTCATAACTGGTTGCATCTGGTTGTGTTGACGTATGCCTATTTCCAACCAACTGAATAGGGCCTAATGATATACAGTATACATGTAAACCTTTACGTATATCCACAACAAATTACTTTGGAGATGTTCTCAGTATAACCTGTTTTCCTAAAATAGCTTCACCATTCCAGCATCCTCTTTGACAACCAAGAGGCTTGAAAGGGACAGACCTATGTCAAATATTCTCATCCTATTCAATGTTGGGTCTTCTCCATTTTAGAATAGGGCAATAAACATTTAGAACTGTGAATGACTTTTGACTTCTATATAACCCTAATGATGACTCTATGATGATGCCCAAGTGTAACTTTGGGGAGATGTGCTGCACTTTTTAAGCAGAATCACATTCTTAACATAGGGAGAGCAGTTTTGTGCCTAGCCATCTGAGGTTAGGTGCCGTTTGAAAGACAAAGAAATGGAACTGGTAGTGTTTAGTGGAGCTTGAAGACATTTCATAACACTGGTGAGAACTAGCAACCAGTTATATGTCAGACATAGGAAGAATTGAGCCTGGATTCTTGCTTTAGATCTTGAGAAATCCAAGCCCTCAGTGTGTTACAGGCATTGTCCCTTAAGCACATGCATATAGTTTCTTATGTCCAGTTCCAATTCCTAGCTCGCTGGAAGAGAACCAGCAGTGGCAAAGAATGAGAATTCAGTGATGTTTTCTTTAAAAGTGTCGTGTATGCCAAAACCTTTTGAGATGTTGTCCCCTCAAACAGCAACAATAATTCCTACACACTACTTTCCATTTGTTTATTTCAAGTTACCAATGGCCATCGGGACACGGAAGGAATATACAACGTACAGGCAAGTACAAGCCACTAGGCACCAAGTCCAAATTAAGTGAACCATGAGGTGAATGCCTTCCTTAACAAGGCAGATAACCCTCTAGAGCAGAAGTTTGGAGTGGAAAGAAACAGGCCTCTGACTAGTTTACAGGGTCTAAAGACCAAGGCAGGAAGCCCCTCTCACGAGTACAGAGGAAGCAAATGAAGTATTGCTTTTATGAAGGAACACAATATTGATATATTGGCATCCACATTTAGCAGCAGAGGTGAATCATAAAGGTGGGGAAAGGAATTGAAGGTGAGGCCATTTCACTTGAGTGCAAGTGTATCTTTACAGTATTTCTCTTCCAATTAGGTTGACTCTCTCTCCAGCTTTTTTATTTCAGATTCTATAGAGAAGGTTTCACTGTTTTGCATTGATGATGCTTACAAATTCAGGCTTCAGGGAAGCCCCACCAACAAGGAAGCCATCTACATCATGTTGGGAAGCCAATTCTTTGCAGTTGGCACCAGTAACTGAACCTGGAAAGAATAAAATTTCATTTAGAAAAAGAAAAAAAATCCAGAAAGTAGAACACAGCAAGTAAAAACAGAACATGAAAGGTGTTTCATCATTATTTTTTTAAAGATAATGCTCCTAACAATCCCCATGCAAAGCTTTGGGAAAGATGGAATGTCGTTTAATCAGATGGGATCAGGCAATAGGCATGTGATGGAGTACAATCTGAAAGACATATATAGACAATCCTCAAGTTACAATGGCAATTGGGACTAAGAGTGCCATAGCTAAACAATGCAATAAAAAAGCCCATTACATGACAGCATCACTAAATGACGGCAATCCTGGCTGTTGTCATAACCCCAAGACATGCAAGTCATTAAGTGGGAAGTGGTGGAATGCCACCGGAGGTGTTGAGGGCCTGGGGGAGACCTGGAGGCTTGGTGCAGGCTGCATGAAATTTGGGGAAGGAGGGTGTTGTAGTGTGGCGTGAATATAGAGAAACTGAGGGCACAAATCCATGTGAGTGTGGAGAGACCAAGGGAAGGAGGTTGAGAGCACAAGAGATACTGAGAGGAGGGTATGGATCCATACAAGTGCAGGGAAGCCAGGGGAAAGAGAGTGTGGGTTGATGTGAGTGCAGAGAAGCCAAGGGATGTAGTGTGTGGCACAGTTCACAGGAAGCCAGGGGAGAGGATTTACCAGAGTGACTTGCAACCTTTCCTTCTGGTTTCCCTATTGACTTTGCAGGTAAGGTCACAAAAGGTAAGCACATTGCTGCAGGATATCAAAACCGTCATGTGCAAGATAGTTGCCAAGCACCTGCTCCGGCCCTCTGGAACGAGCTCCCCGTGGAGATTCGGACCCTCACCACCCTCCAGGCTTTCCGCAAAGCCCTCAAGACCTGGCTGTTCCGACAGGCCTGGGGCTGATGAGTTCCTGTCCCCGCTCGAATGGTGTGTCTGTTGAGTTGCTTTTAAATTGTGGTACTGTCTGTCCATGTCTTTTTCGCCTTACCCCCCTGACTTGAGTTGTGAGCCGCCCTGAGTCCCCTCGAGGAAAAGGGTGGCATAGAAATATAATCAATTCAATTCAATTCAATTGCGCAGGGGCAGTGCAATAGCCAGACCTTTTGAGGACCAGTAATAAGTTTTGTTCATTCAGCACTGTCCCAACTTTGAATGGTTATTGAACAAGTGGTTGTTGGTAAGTGAAGACTACTTGTATTGTAATGCAATTTAGAGGTGGCCTTTGAAGATCATCCAGAATCTTCATCTGATCCACAATGCAATGGCACATGCAGCTCCAAAATTCATCTGTACTATAGACCCCACTGGTTCTCATATTCTGAATGCAATTCAAAGTGTTAGTCATAATCTTTAAAGTCCTGAATGGCACAGGGCCTGGTTGTCTCTCCCTGAGGATATCTGCCCATCCCACCAGATCCAACAGAATGGTCTTCAGGTCCCCTCTACCAAATGATGTCATCTAGTAGGACCTATTCTGCTTAGGAGGCAGGTCTAGTTTTCCAGTAGCATTGGGCCAAGACATGAATTGAACCCAGTGCAGGCACAGTTGGTGTAAGGCTGTTATTTATCACATTTAAATAGCCATCCATTTCACATTTCACTCTGGATGGCATACAACAATCAAATTATTATGGTGTTTGGTTAGAGCTTGATGACTTTTAACTGAGATGGGGTGGGTGGGTATTTCTTAATATATTTTATCGGTTTAGTTGTTAGTCACACAGCATTACATTATATAGCCTAGGCAGTCAAATCAATATTTGAAAAAAATAAATCCTTATCAGAAACCTATTCAGTATAATTGGCAGGCTTTGAAATTTACTTAAGAGGAGTGAACGTCCTGATCACACACCAAGTTTGGGGAGACCCAATCTGGAACAAAGTTGTTTTAACAAATACCAAAGAGATGCTGTGCTTGTCTGAATGAGAAGCATTTCTTCCAAATCATTTTTGGAGGCATCTATAAATCTTATAGTATACCACTTCTCAGCTGCTTGTTTCCCCATAAAATATCATCAAGAATGATTCGCTTCTTCAAAAAAACTTTTTTCACACCCCAATTGTGTGTAAATGCGGGTGGATGGGGTTATCATTCATCTGGCCAGGATATTATTAAGTATACTCCCAATGCATGGATTTGGGATTTACAAAGATGAACCAGTCAAATATAAATGTTCTATTACACAGAAACTAGAATTGTGGAGCTTGCTATGCATTTAGAGAGACAAACTGGCAAATGGTTACCACAGCAGTTTTACGCAATGATGAGAACAGATTCTACTTACCTCCATAGATGATTCGAGTTGACTGTGCAACAGCTTCAGAAACATGGGTTTTCAGCCAGTTCCTCAACTTGTCATGAACTTCCTGGGCCTGCAAAAGGAAGTTTAAAAAAGTGGGCACTTAAGAAGTTGTATTGTCATGTAGCAGACATCTTGAAGTGAAGATAAGAGATGCTATTCACTTGCAGAATCTCTAAAGAGAGACCTAAGGTTTGAAAACAGGATGTCCCCAGTCACATTCATACCTGCTGGGGAGTTGCCGTTTTACCAGTTCCAATGGCCCAAACTGGCTCATAGGCAAGAACCACTTTACTCCAGTCTTTCACATTGTCTGGGGAAAAACAAAGCAAATAAATGTCATTTAAAGACCAGGAAAAATCCCACATGGCAGAGAGGGAAAGAATAGTCATCTGGTCATCTGATGGTGTGTTGCAGCTTCCCTCCATGCGTTTCCATGCTTAGCCAAAGGCTGAAAACAAGTGATGCAAATGAAAACACTCATGGACAGTTACCCTAAGCAATGACAAATCAGTCATAGCAATGACCCCTTTTAACTCTGGAGTCCTTGTTTTTGAAAATGGGCATTAATATATCCGGCTGCTAATACAGCAAGCTTCGGATTTGCCTAAAAGATCTGTTAACTATGATGTAAGACTTTCTGAGCATGAATTATGGCATTTTATGCCTAATCTAGAATTATTATCTGATTACTTTGACAGCAATAAATGATGTTTTACTACAATAGTTTCGTGATGGCGAACCTATGGCACGTGGAGACATCTCTGCGGGCACATGAGCCATGGCCGTATGTCAGCTTCAGCACAAACGGCCCTTGTTTGGAAATGGAAAACGTTCAATTCCAAACTTCCGATAGGCCCATTTTTCGCTCTCCCCAGGCGCCAGAGGCTTTCCTGGAGCCTGGGGAGGGTGAAAATGGCCTCCCCTGGCCCCCTGGGGGAAATACCAAGCTCAGCTTGGTGGTGAGCAGCACACTGGCAGTGTAGCGGGGGAGGGGGGCACACTTTGCATTATGGGTACCGGCACATGCGGGAGCTATCGCACTCACCGCTCACATTTTTGGCACCTAACAACAAAAAGGTTAGCCATCACTGCCCTAGTTGATGCGAACTTAATAAAAACAACAAGAGACTTTTGCTCTTTTGAAGATGTCAGGAAGGATGGAGGAGATGAGAAACTTCCCCCAGAGTCTCTTACCAGCAATGGCCTTGGTCTGCTCGAATACCACCTTCTCTGTGATACCAGCCTCTCGCTCATCAAGTTTCTCTCCAATGCAAGCAATGACTCCAAGCCCTTCAGACAAGGAATGGGCCACCTTCTGTCCAATGAGCTGAAAAGAGAAAGAAACATGTAAAAAACCTATACAAGCTTGGTGCATATCCTGGTACATATCCTGGGTATAAAAAGCCCAATGCATGTCATAGATGGCAGTGAAGAGGAAAAACAAACTCAAAGAGGGAAATCACTCACCTCATTTGACTCGCCAAAGACATGCCTTCTCTCAGAGTGTCCTAAGATCACCCAGGTGACGCCAACATCTTTTATCATGGCTGGGCTGGAAACAGAGGAAACAGATTGTAGAAAATGAGCTTTTAGCACACTGCTAGCTAAAACATGTGGCTTTGCTCAGCTTGAGAATTCTAGCAACATACCTGATTTCTCCTGTAAACGCTCCTTTGGGCAACTTGTAACAATTCTGTGCAGCCACCCCAATCTTGGCATCAAGTTTCTGACGGGCAAAGTCAAGGTAGATGGAAGGGGCACCACAAACCACCTCTGGAGCAAGAAAAAGAACATCATGTGGGATAAAGCAGAAACTTAAAATGCCCTTTCAATTGCAGATTTATCATTCATTCATTTGCATTCAAATCAGTTCAATTCAGTTATGACATTCATAGGATACATGTGAGCCCAAAATCCCATCTCTTATTAGCCCTTGGCCTTTATAACTGATGCAACCTTATAGCTATGTCATAAAGCATCACCTGCACTTAATGCTCCATCTTACTACTCAAATCAAAGATGGGGAAACTCAACACATTTTTAATTGAGTAAATTTGCCTAAAGTTAATCAGTTGTGATGAAATGCAGTAAGGAGGGAGATTCTGAGGAGGGAGAATGCTTTCCAGAGAAGCAATAACTTAGTTCAGATAATTTCCGAGAAAGACAGACCCTCCCTAATGGTTCCCTAAGTATAGGCTTCATATGGGTAATAGTTTGCTTTAGTTGAGCATTATTTTGTCTACAGGTATGGAACAATAAAGAAATTTTCTTGGAAGATTTATTACATATTTTTCTTGATTTTGGGGTCTGACAACTATCAAGAGATTGGAGCCAGTACAGGCACCCCCACAGAAGCACCTTGGAAGAGTTATATCTGTATCTTGTGCATATCTGTTCAAATATTCTACACGTTTCTCTTACCAGCCCAGTGTTACAGTCTAGAACCAACAGAGGTGCTTTCATGTACATTTCATACCAGCTTGGCCTATTGTTATAGTGGCTTGGTTTGAAGAAGTTGAGAGGTGATATTCATCAGAACATAAAAACAAATACCATCTGCTGATATCTTCTTATAATTTGCTATTACAATATACAGTTCAGCACCCTACTATGCAAGAAATTACTACTAAGTACCTTTGTTTCTGTTGCCCTAAAAAATTCACATTAGCTATTTTAGGCAGGCAGAATCAAAAGTTTTTAATTGTGATGAATTATAGTAACTCTTTTGTTCTGTATGGTTCTGCTTGCCAGCTCTATTCTACCATATGTTCATAAGCTTCATTTATTTGTCATTCTTTGTAGAAAAAAGCCACAAACAAGTGGAAGACAGCAGGAAGTTAAGTGAATTGTTGTACTAGAGATGGGAAAACATTTCATTCCATTTAAGATCCTGAGGGATACCCATCAATTAAAACAGTTACCACTTAGGTGGATGAGCAAATAGCCTGCAGCTGCATACCTTTGCACGTTATAACATGCAGTTATAAAGCTGGAAGAAAACTTAATGAAAGAGAGAAAGTAAAATAAAAAAAGCTAAGCCATGAGTTATGCCTAGCTCTAGTAACTCCTTAGAATAGTGAACTATAACCTCATAGTTAACATAGGCCTATCTTTATGTCTTATATTTTAGGAAAATATTTTGAGGAAAAAGAAACTTGTGTTTCAGTGTATTTTTTCTATGTGTACTCCATAACTGAGTTTTTTTTTTAAAACCAGGCTGAAAAATCACAGGAAAGAGTCAAACCATTATTGTGGTATTCTATTCAATACAGTAGACCAGGCAATGCAGAACCATTCAAATGTAGTTTACCCAACTAATCAAGGAAGCAGCACAATATAGAAGATGTATTAATAGAATGAGTATCTGGGTCAATAAATTGTATCTCTTATACTTCATCCCTTCTCTTGACCTTTAGCAGGCTATAGGGATAAAGTTTCCAGTTCCAAGTACAGTAGCTGGTATTTTTAGGCACTACTCTAACACCTATATTTAGGAATCTTTCTCCTCTAGAGCCTTTGACATTTCCTTCGAATATCACTTCATAAATGCACTCCTTTCTCAATCCACCTTGCCCTTTCTGATTTGATAGAGCTAGCAGAGAACTTGCCAGATGGGTCTGGTTCTGTCTGATGCTTTCTCTCAGGTCATTGCTGCCAGAGGAATTCTTACAGGGTTATGCAAATAGCATTAAAGGCATGTCTTGACTGTTCAGAGCAACATGCCGTGATGCCATCTTCCAATAAAGAATTGGATCTAGTATTAAAAGGCATCAGATGTATCCTCCTCTTTGGCCGCTCTGCACCACTCTTATTAAGCTGGCCAATCTGTTTCACTTAGTATCACTTAAAAGACTGTTAAAATTCACTTACAAGGAAGAACTGAAGGCTCATAAGCAGACTAATTTGACAATCCCGATCTACTGCTTCATTCTCAGAGAGACCAGATGGAGTCTCTAAACATGAACATTACTGTGATTTTGGCAAAGCTGTGGCTGCAAATAGGCCTAGTCATCATAGGACTGTCAATACAGGAAGCAAGTTGTAAGGAAGATAATATTCTAAACTGGTTCCTTGAAATGCTATCATGGATTATTTGTTATTCATTAATTTTAGTTAAGGGCTTAAACTATAGCTTTATTAGGTTAGTTAAATTTATCAATTTTCATATTTGTTTTTTTAATCTTATAACCCAGCTGCATGTGCAGGTAAAATTATAAACAGCACAGATCCATGGCTCACCAGGAATCTGCAGAGCCTAGTTTTGTGCAACAAGGAACAAAAGCTAGCAATGTAACTTATAGTATGATTCGCATAGTTTTTTCCATAGAGTTTTGTGAGATTGACAGAAATATAAATCGAATAGTTCTCCCCCCCCCCCCAAAAAAAAGTCAGAATCTGCTTTCCTCAACATAAGATTGCCTTCAGTTCATTTTTATAAAGCTCCACTGCCAGAGCAGCCTCGGAGGTACGTGCAGTCGGCCACACAAGCAGGAGGAGGAGGGGCGCTAAATTTAGGCGCGGCCACCTCCTCCGTGAGGCGAAGGATGCTGTGCAATAGCCCGCCGGAAAGAAAACGCCGCTTCCCCGGCTAATTGGAAACCCACCCGAGGTCCGCTGCCCATACGCCTGAAGCGAAGGGAACGGGCTGCTCTTGCAAGGCGCCTCCTTTCAGGCAGAGCTCAGAGTCCTCTCCCCGCAGAGAAAAAGGCAGCATCCTCCTTACCGGTGTCTGCAGGCACCTTAGCCTCATTGAGCGTGTGGATGAGCTCCGAAAGGCTTTTCTTATCGCCATTCATCTTCCAATTCCCGCCCACGAAGAATTTCCTGGGTGCCATGATGAGGGTGCCTGGGCCGTCCGCTGGGGAGCTTCGAAGGAGAGGAGAAGGTCAAAGAGCGCAGCGGCAGCGAGCCCCCCCCCCTCTCCAGGCGCCTTTATAGACACCCTGGAAAGCCCGCCCCCCAACAGGCGGCGTTGCGCAAGAGCGTGCTCCCACGATTGGCTTCTAGCCTGGCCAGTCGAAATGGGAGGCGGAGACCGTAATTTTCCGGTTGTGGCGTAATCGCGAGAGTTCTGGTTTGTGGCTGAAAAAGCGAGGCTGAAAGCGGGAGTTCCTGTGTTGGAACGAATGCCTGTTTGTTGTACCGGTTAAACTCTGAGCGACAATGTGACATATTTTGTCATGCGGCCCTGAGGTAGAAATCGATCGGAACTAGAAGCACGCGCAGCTCAAATCCCTGCCTGTTGGTTGACCCAACCCAACCAAATTCAACATTCACCCCACACCCTGAATCTGCACATACGTTCTGGACAAAGTTTGCTGAATTACATAAATATTAACAATGAAATAAAATAGAAGCAGATTTTATTTATATGGTTTTGACTTATCACTAGCTATCATTATTGTATAGCAAGCTACTTGGGAGAGATGCATTTTAAAATCAGTTTTCCTTACTCGCGCCCTGCATCCCACACATGCATGCATATAGCACTAGTGAGGCATCCCAACTATTGCTTCCTCTGCATGACACACACCCGCATGTCTTATTCCAGGCGTTCAGCATATTTGTATGCAGTACTTTTAATAGGCTTTTTTGGATCTTTCAGAGAGGGAGAAAAATTCTCATCTCTGACATATTGGATATTTGGTGAGGAAAAACTGTTGGAGGAAGCAGAAATTTCATTCTCTGGTGGAATAATGACCAGAATAAAATTTGCTGAGTTCATACTTCATATGGGAAAATAATAAAAATTGAGGATGGATGCAGTTGCACTTGACTTTTCTATTTGACCAGTTACAGATGCTCGCTCTCTTTGGAAATGTTATATTTCTGGGATAACATGGCCACATGCAAAATGTGGTGGTAGGAAAAGCTGGATTCAGATTTTTTACAGAAACACTTCCTCTTTTTTGCACATATAAGTGTTTAATTATTGGGTAAGAAGTAGAATAGACTCTTCATATATGTAGTTGCATGCCAAATCAAATAGTATGTTTCAACTGACTACCTAAGTAATTGATACTGTTTCTGAATAGGACACCAGATATTGTGGTAATAGACTACTACATTTATCACGACCAATGGTAGTGATAAATGTGGTACCAAGCAACAGCAACATTAGGAAGGAGGAATATGAGAATCTGGAAAAGTACCAGGGCCTGGAGGAGGAACTAGAGGATGTGGAAAATAAAGGCCAAAGTGATCCCAGTGGTAGTAGGCGCTCACAGCGTGATGTTTTCGTCGCGCTGTGATGACGTCAGGTACGCGCTTTCGTCGAGCGCGCTTTAGTCTACCGCGGTTTTGTGGTGGAACTGGTGGTAGGAGCACTTGAGGCTGCAACATCTAAGCTGGGAGAGTGGTTCCAAAAGATCCCAGGAGACATCAGAGTTCTACGTCCATAAGAGTGCAGTGCTGGGAACAGCTAAGATATTATGCACAACCCTCAAACCCCCAGGCATCTAACAGAGAACCCAAGATTGAGGAAGACACAAACCACCCATAGGGGTGAGAAGGAATTTATTTATATATCAACACCAGCTGAGCAAGAAGTGGCTGCTGAAGGCAATATACAGTATATCAACAATGAGGGCTCAATTTCTTTCCTAACCCCACGTAGGGGGGGGGGGGGGAAAGCCAGATCAAAGGTTTTCCTATAAAGAACATTCCAAAAGCTCATCTCTTTTTTCTGTAACAATTTTGTTGTTGATTTTAAAGTATGTTTTAAATGCCTGCAAGGAAATCAAGATCAAAAAGCTGGGGTAAAAAGACTTTTAGCTGGTTACAGGAAATATTTGCAAATTCCTAATTTTTAAACAAAAACATATTAAGATAAATAGTTCTCTGCCTCTGCAACAATTGTAATGAAAATTGAGCAATATGGTTGCTTTCATAATGTTTTAGCTTACATTTCATCCCATTCTGAAGGGAAAACAAATTTAGTGAAGTGTGGGAGTTTTTATGCTAAGATATGGGAGAATGAGGTGTAAGATGTGTGGTTTAAACATGTATAATTATCAGTAAACATATGCTTTGTTCTATCATAAAGCTCCAAAATACTATACATGCCAATTTTATCCCATTTTGCTAAAACAAAGGTACGGCCTCTGTGTAGTTCCATTTCAACAAAGTACAAAGGTTCAACTTCCTAATCTGGAGACCTTTATGTGTTTATAAAGAACAAACTCTGCTTCACCTGAGCTAATCCAACAAATATTCTAATGGCTTTTTACTTTAATTTTTTTGCCAAATTGGTTGTGTCTCCTCAAGACAGGGCTGTCAAGTGGACTAGACCAAGCTTAGTGCATTTGATCCTTATTATTTAAGCAGAGATACTCAATCACCTTCATACAGACCACCAAATTTGGACTTTTGAAGGGCATATTTGTAACATTCACTAAAATGCTGGGGATGGGGACAGTTACTAAGATCATTGTCACATAGTTCCAATTTTTCCTTTGTCTCACTTTAAGAATCACAATTGTATTAACAATTTTGATTCCCCCCCCCCAAGGCTGCATTTAAGACTTTTGAATAAGACTTTGGTTTTTGCACTTTGTTTAAAGGAGGTTGTTTAAAACCCCTGCAGTGAAAATAATTTTTGCATATATTGATCCACTTGTGGTTTGTATATAACCTTAAAAGCAAAAGGTAGGCAGTTTAGTAATACGTAGGTCTAATATAACATTTTCAGGCAACAATGGAACCTTCCAAGGGATCAATTCTTATTTCTGTTGGAGGAGGAAACTAGAAAGAGCAAGAATGGGATATGACTAAAAATGTTAGTATGGTAACTTGGTTACTGAATGATGCTCTACTAAAACCCATCATGCATTATATTCTTGCTAACAAACACACTGTCAGGTCCCTGTAGGAATGCTATGGTTTTGAAGGAGAGGGCGGAGGCTCCTGGGTTGAAGGCTTTGCATACTTTTGCTTTTGCTGTAAGTGCTTAGGAATTAGGGAGGGGGAATTGGCCATCTAGATAGACTCCCTCTCAGCCAGTTCCAGCCTACTACCCAAGGCCGCGTCCTGAAGATGACCTGTTATCACCACCCTGCCTCAGAGTTGTCACAGCGCCTTTGCAGCATCACATTGTAAGAAGGTCCTTACACACATTCTTCCCAGCAAAACAATGGTCTGGGGATGATATAGTTATATCGTTTATAACAAAGAACAGAAGAGACTGGAAGCAATATGAACAGTCCACTTTTGAAGGAGGGTAAAAGGTTTTTATTTGATCCTGTGTGTTTTTGGCATTTCAGAGGCACATGAGTAACAGGAACTACTTTATGTCCAAATTATTCCTGAATGGTTTTCAGGCAGGTGAGGAAACCCATCCCATCTAGTATGTAAAGCCACATGTAAACTGCTTCCTCTCATGCCCACCATTCTCTACACTGTCCTAGAGTGTTATAGCTACACCAAGAAGAAACCATGTGCATGGATGAGCCTTGGATGACTGGTTCAGTAAGATGATATTTTTCTTCTTGCTTTTACACAGAGGTTCAAATCCACCCAAGCCCCCCAACCCTCCATCAGTGTCCACAGGGGCAGCAGACTCCAGCTTTCATGTGAAGGAATCCCATCTCTGGGGCTGCAGCAGTGGTATACGAACACCTAAGGATGGAGAGTTGTCCCTCTTCTTCATATTCATCTCTAGAATTTTCCATCCTCCCAACATCAGTCGATTCTTGCTGCAAACCCTGAAGCAGAGTATCCTAGCTGGGGATCCTCTGGTAAAAGTAGATGTACCCAAGATCTTTGGGGGGCTTCTCTGAGGCACAAACTTTCTGGTCATTATAGATTACCCACCTGGGAGAGAGGGGAGAGGCAAGAACCCTATATTGTAATTCTGCTAGAGGGTGAGAATAGTGCATATAGAATTCTTCAATCTCAATTGTAATTTAAAAAGAACTCTTGCTTTTAACCACTTAAGGTTGCAAAATTATCCTTTTTCATAGTAAAATTTGCTAAAAGAGAGGTGAGCTAAAAACATGCCTTGCATCCAGTTCTCTTTCAAACGAATGTGGAAAAAATTATAACAAAAATATATAATAAAAACTTTTCACCTATTTGAAACTAAGAAACAAAAATACTAAAATAAAATTGTATCCTACCCTTCACACAATTTATGCTCTCTTGTTGCAAAATTGTGTTTTAAAAGCAAGCCACAGAAACAGCCCTTATGCGACATTTCAGAAGCCCATTTGTTTTTCTTAGTGACAGATGGAGGTACTACTCTGTCTTCAATAATCTATTCTACTGCAAAAGGTGGAATGGTAACACTGCTAAGTAACACACCTTCCTGGATCCCCTCGTCCTCATTTTTTCCTTACCTATTATCCTTCTTGATATGACAGACATAATGACCACACATAGTGGATGTGCCCATGTGGCTGACGAAAGCAAAAAGCTGGTACTCTGGAGGAATAAAAGGCAGAGTTATGAATACATTGATAATGTAAAAACGTATATGAGAATTACAGTAAAAAGAATATTTGCTCCCTGAGAAATGGTTGCATAAAAACACATGCCCAACCTACATAAAGATATAAGATACCATTAATGCCTTCTTTCCAAGAACAGGTAGCAAGAAGGCTTTTTAGCTTATCCTACAATGTATCATTGAACCCAAACACTGAAGGCATTATCTTAGATTGTGAGCTGAAAAAACCACTAAATGGAACTGGCAACCCTGAAGATCCAAAAGAAAAGATGGCCACTCAGACATCTGAAATATTAGACAAGAATTCCTAAAAGGAGCTAGAAAATTAAATTAAAGCTATTCAACTACCAAGCTTTTCCCCCCCAATTCCAAGCTTACTTCCAGGTCCATCCCGAACTTTCGGTCCCACGGGGATGGATTCAGAGATAGATTCTGCAGCTGAACGCCCCTCTGAGATATCCATGGCCGCTTCTGCATCCAGATCATCAATATGGCTGAAGATCCAGTCCACAGCTCGCTCAAGGCTGTTATTCTAAAGATGAGGCGGTAGAAAAAAATCAAGCAGGAGCCCCATTTGCCATTTTTCTAAAGCCTAATCATTCTCTCTTGACGTACCGTAGCTTTTAGTGCTTTTATAGCTTGATCCCGGGAAAAACCCATAGAGACAATGGTTGCCACACTATCTTCAGATGGGGGATCTGGGCAGGTGATGGTGGAACCAGGTCCACTGGATCCCGGAAGAACTAGAGGGTTTGCAAAATCTAAAAGGGGAAAAAAAGAACAATACTTTTAAAAGTATGCATGCTGTCCCTCTTTCCATTTTTTTCTTTCTCAAGATATTGCCATCCTTTTCTTCTTAGTGATTTATTTCTATTACAATTTCAAAGAAGGAAAATAAATTATACTGATACAAATAAAGATTATATATAGAAAATATAGCAAAAGAGAAAAAATATAATCAATAAAATGTAGATAGGTAACAAATACACCTTGAATAACCATCAAAACTAAAATATCTAGCTAATATATTCTAATACATAATTAACCATTTAAGAGTGCTATATATCCAGTTTCTAGTCAATTCATATTAAGCTCTAAAAGTATTTGATTAGCACAATTAAATCAAGACAAAAACCTACAAATAATAAACTATTGAAAAATATTATAAATAACGTAGACTACTGATATGTCAAATTCAAATATGGACTTTACGTGGCACAATTCCAAATAAAATTTTACATTAAATTTACTTTTTTTAGACATTGAAGAATATTCCTTGTTTAATTAACCATTCTGGCCCATACAGGGAGGGTGGGGGTAGTCAGATCTTCTGCATTAAAGATTCTTGCAGTTTTTATCATATCTAAAATCCTTCCAGTGTATTTTTAGGAATATATAATTTAGTGAAATTCAATACAGAAATGGAATTACAACTTTCAAAATATATCCCTTTCTGTAATTACCAGTACAGCTGTGCTCTGCAACATTATGACTGCTTGTGGAAGAAAGATGCAATCTGTTATTGCAAGTCAAGCATTTCAGGGAAAAGGAATTACTCATTTTAGCAATCATGACTGGACTAATGTATTAACAATAAACTACATCAGTTCTACCTATTCTTCAAGGAAACTTAACATTTTTTCATTCAAACCCCTACTGTTCCATCTCTTAATTGTATTAACATTCTGTATCCATTTAATCACAGTCTTTGACTTGTTTGGGTTCTGAATTGTACTTCTCTCATAGATTATAAATTGTGCCCAAAGATACTACCACTTTAATAGGAATTAGATCATGGGGTTTGAACATGGGCTTCTGCTTTGTTAACATACCTGGATCATCCATGTGGGACATGACCCAGTTCATTGCTGCCTCAGCCCCACTGTTTCCTGTATAATATACAGCCTTGCGGCAGGCGTCCATTGGAAAACCCATCTCCACTAACTGAGTAATCACAGACTCATCCAACATGGGAGCTGCAATAGGAAAAAAAAGACATTCAAAATATCCTCAGACAACACCACTTTTGATTAATCCCTTATGTCATCCTGCTTCTGCATGTTCTTATTACACATTTTCCAAATTTAACACCAATGCTATATCCTTGGTTTTCTAATCATGGAGATGGTCATATCTCTGGATGAAGCAAATCAGGTACGAAAGGGACAACCATGCCCTCAATTCTAGACGAACTTACCGTACTAATCCATCTTCTTTCTTATTTATAATGTAGTACTATGATAATACATGTCAATATGACTTGAATCGAGTAGACAAATGGAAAGGAAACAAACATAATTAAATAACACACTGGTATGGCTCATTTGTGCTCCCTCAGGTCACAAGGTTGCAGCTTGATGAGATGTTCTGGAACCTTCAGAGTTCTATTAGCAGCAGGTAATAGCACCAATCAGAGAAAATGCAACCAAAATGTGGCTCATGGTATGAACATTTAACAGCAGGATTTGGGAGCCTCTGGTCTTAATTAAATTTTAAATGATATAAATAGAGAGGCATTATCAGCAGATACTCAAGGGATACGATTGGTGACTTTTCATTTTTATCCTCTCATTACTAAAATCTTCTTGATTCAACAACTGTTGTGGTGAAAATATTCACAGAGACAGAACACGAAGGTTATTCTGTAGTAAGATGAGAGAATGACAGACTACGCCAGGAGAAGGAAGGCACTAAGGGAGATAACAGAGCACAGAAGTGGGAGGGGAGGGAGAAAAGTAGAAGATGGGTGAGTGAGTGATGCTCAAGGGAGAGAAGAGAGGAGAACAGAGAAGTCACTAACATGTTGGAGAGGAGAAGTGAGGGGAGCAGAAGGAGTCGTCGTCCTCGTTGCCATAGAAACCCAGGCTACCTTTGGGCTCATCTGGTGTCACCAGTGGCGGGGCTATGTCAGGCATCTCCTCCTCCTCAGGCTGCAATCCTGTCCCATGAAGTGCAGAGATGTCCAGTTCATCAGGCATTTCAATGGAAACATCTGATAATACATGCAATACAAAAAGAAACATTGGATGCACATCTGGAACTGCATCCAATCCAAGAGGAACTGGTAGCAAGATTTGTGTCGGTTAAAGATCATGTTCTATGGACATGAGCAGAACGAAGTCCGGACATATTCTAACAAATGCTGTAAACAATCAACCTTCCAGCTACCTTAGGCAAGTGTCTCATATTTATCTCATAGCCTCAACAGTCCCTATTTGCTTCTGCAGATAATATTGCCAGTCAGATAAGGTAATTTTGAAGATAACTGACTTGCACTTAAAACCCTTACAAGCATTTTACATCCAATATAGCACTGAATGCCAAAAGCTTGAATTAGCAGCAATTACACCAGAATCAAAAACATAAATGATTTTTCAGTAATACTCTTACCAAGTTTTTTGGGTACCCAATCTAGGCCAAAAGTGAATTTCTTGATCTGGATTACTAAATAATCTGGAAAAGAGGCAAACCTGGTTGTTCTGAAAAGAGAAAACAATATAGTATTGAGGCACTTTTTCTCAACAGTTCAGGAAAAAGCCCAATAGAAAATGGATCTTCCTCAAGAAATGTTCCTAGACATAGTTAGTAACTGCTTGTAAACATTCCACTCTTTGTTTGCTATAATGTTCTGACCTAGGCTTCCCCCAAAAGCACGAAGCAGATTCCTGGTATCGACAAAACCTCTTATTAAACGAAAGTAAATGCCTCTCATTCACATTCAGCAAAGGCCTGGTAAACAATTCAAAGGTGAATTTATGACCACAGACCTTATCTAGCTTGGAAAGCTGTCATGTAAATATTTTCCAAATGCAATGCTGTGCAAGCAAAGACGACACAGAGTCTGAGATGCATGCTCCTGAAACGAATGAACAAACAAACACGCTGTTTCCTCTTTTATTTCCTATGTGAGGGGCCATTCATCGTCCACCTGTGGTTTTACTCCCAAGTTGACCCTGATTTCTTAGCTGTTCTTTTCTTCTGGCAGCTCTGCCGCATGCACATACTGTGAACAGGGTCCAGCTGTTCCTCTGACTCACTGCTGTCTAGCTCCGAAGGCAGCTGAGAATTGCCAGATGGCCTTGGCCCCATCTCTGAGCCTTCCCCAGCCTCCAAGACTGGCCCAAGTTCCTCCCCAACTTCCTCACTGTCCAACTCTGCTGCCAGCTCTGCTGGCTGCTGGTGGGCCACAACCAGTGGTGGGTTTCAATATTTTTTAGAACCCCTTCTGTGGGTGTGTCCTGCTTGGTGGGAGTGGCTTGCCGACCATGTGACTGGGTAGGTGTGGCTTGCCGACCATGTGACCAGGTGGGTGTGGCTTGCCAGCCATGTGACTGGGTGGGCGTGGCCAACTCAGGGGGAGGGAGGTGGAACCAGTTCTAAACAGCACTGTAGATTTGTGGAACCTCTTCTATAGAACAGGTTAGAACTGGCAGGAACCCACCCTTGGCCACAACATATAATTCATGGAATACTGAATATACATCTATGTATCAAAAGGATAAGAACAGTTAAGCTGCATGTGTAGCAAACTGCAAGGGCAATGTAAATAAACATGGATCTGAGATTTCCCCTCCAAATGAAAGGTGCACTAATTAAACTAGAGATGAGAGTTTCTCATCTTTGTAACTAAAGGCATAAATGATCACACTCTATTGACCAAGTTCTTGAATAAGAACTAGAGTATTGTTAAGTGTTTCTTTTTTACCGAACTATAGATCTATACCACAGTTCAAGCTTTATCTAATTTATATAGCTGTCCATCTCACCAAAAATGGCTCTGGGTGGCATACAAAAAGCCAAAAGCAATATACAATGACAGGAGTTTGGCCAGGTAGGATCCAAGGTTACATTAATTGCTCCAAATCTTAAAACGTTAAGTAAACCTGCAATAATATGAAGCTTGTAATCATATACTGGTAAAAAAGGTTATAAAACACTTGTAATGAATACAGGTAGTTCTTGATTTACAATCACAATTGAGTCTAAAATGTTTGTTGCTTAATAAGATACTTAAGTCAGTTGTGTCCCATTTATGACCATTCTTGCCATAGTTGCTAAGTGAATCACGGTAGTTAATAATGCAGTTGTTAAGTGAATCTGGGACTTCCATTCACTTTGTTTGTCAGAAGCTTGCAAAAGGTAAATTACACAACCCTGGAACACTGCAACCATCATAAATACATGACAGTTGCCAAGTGTCCAAATTCTGATCATGCGATCATAGAATCCTAAGTGTGAAAAACGGTCATAAATCATTTTTTTTCCAGTGCTGTTGTAACTTTGAACAGTTATAGGTGGTTATAAGTCAAGGACTACCTGTATACCAGAATAATTACTGACACAATGAAGTTGGATCTCATTTGAAAACACCCTTTAGAATATCCAGCTTATGGGGTCCCACCGATTTTGAATGACACCTGAGATGTTTTGCTTTTGTGGAGTACATTTTCAATTGGTTGGAAAAGGCCAATTCTTATAAGATGGTTGCACAAAGCATTCTTTACTTAGAATAGTCTAGGCTCCATATGGCTGCTTCATACATTCTGAAGCATGGAACAAAAACTCTATGTTCTAAACTTTTGTCTAAAGTTTGGATCTAAACATTTTTAGATATTATTTGAATTCACTCATTCAGATTTTTAAATATTCTATTATTCAAGAAGTCCTGAAAAGTGCATTGGTTAATAAAAAGTAGACATTGGTTTCATCCTTGATGCCCCCAGATACAGCTTGGCGAAAGAAACAGTAAAAATGGAATATAAACTTATATTCAGATGAAACAGAACCATTTTGAGCAGAACTGAGGCCTCCCTGGTAACCAAACTTCATTACCATTTTAAACAGATTTGCAAACATTTTGTCCATTTTTTTCAGGCAGCCTTGCAGATATAAAATTCTGCACTGTGAATGCATATTACAAATGTGATTGCTATCCCTCCCTTGGGTTTGTTAGCCGCCCTGAGTCCCTCCGGGGAATAGGGTGGCATATAAATGTAATAAACCTATAAACCTGTAGAGTTTAAAGGGTGCCAACTACACGAACATTACTTTGCTTCTTGTTGAGCTGTGTAACTAACTTGCCAAGTGTAAATATCTGGAGTGTGGATGCTTCAAACCAGGAGTCAAGAACTTAAGCTGTTTCTAAAGCTATGCTGAACTGATTTTCTGTGGCTATTTAAGCACAATATGCAATATGAATATGCATATTCAGCATGGACTACCACCCTTATTATTTTTGAGGCATTACAGTGAAAATTAAAGGGATGGAGTAAGTGAAACATTCTGTGCTTGTCATGTTCCAACTGGGAGTATCAGAATGACATAGGAGTCCAATGTTAAGTGGCAGCCCATGAGGTAGTTTTAGTTTACTGCATAGGTTTTTACCTCAGTGGTTGCTATATGCTTTATATATTAGCTTTTATTTTGTATGGCATGTTTATCAGTCGTTATCCACATAGCAAGGAGGGTAGCCATGTAAATTGAATAAAACAAATAATCAAACCATAAATTATAAGTGATTGGATCAATTCTACCCGATCTGATTTTAAAATGGACTTTCTTTTGTTGTACACCCATTCGTGCCTCCTAGTGAGCCCATCTCCTGCCTCTTTCCACTTACTTGAGTGCCACAGACTTGGCCTGCAAGGCTGTGCTCCAGAAGTCGTCCACTTGTTCTGGGGCTCCATAGGCCTCAAGACAGGAGGTAAAAGATACCTTGGCACGAACCAATTCAGGCAGTGGCTGCTTTTCTTCTTCTGCCAGTCGCTTCTTTTCTTCGTATTCTAGCAACTCATCTGCAAAGGAAAGCAAGCGGGAACATGGTCTACTCCTTCAGAAGTTGTTTGCAGAAAGAATGTTGATATACAATATCATGCAGCTGTGTGCTGGGCTGCACAACATGAAAAGGAGTACGGCGGGTCATTCTCCTGAAAAGTCCATTGCTAAGAAATGCTACTTATGTGTTAACTGCCCTCCCTGTGGAATTGCTGAGGCCTGCATGTGCAAGGACAAGTTAACAATGCTGTAGGAAGCTATAGTTCAAATATATTCTTTAAATGAGCTATATGCTGGAGTCTTTCAGGGGAAGCATGGTGAACTGTCCACATGAGCAGAGATAATGACTGTGGCAAAGATTGAAGAACTGAATATACCAGTTCTACAGAACCTCTCTGGATAAGGAGAGGATGGGAGATTATCCTTAGGTGTTCTGGATGGCTGTTGCTTGTGAAGAGACCACAGGGTACCAGTCTCCTGTGGATTTGAGTACCAGGAGATGAAGGGAACATCCATCATGCTCACAATTTTAATGGAGCCTTTGAAAGGACACTGGATTATCTGACCTCATTTTCTAATCACTTTCAGAAATTGTCTATTTAGTACTTTAAGGCTTTTGGAGATCTTCAAAATGACAAGCCTCAAAGCCACCTGATGAATTTACTTTCGTATTGGAATAAAATAAAAATTAAATACAAGCTTAAGAATGTAAAGAAGTAGAAATAAATGGCAAAAGATTTGGACCAAGAAAGTTATAAACAAATTATAAACAAGTTCAGACGAATTTGAAGTATTAAGACTTTTATTACAAGTTTTGGAATAATTATATAAATAAACAATGACATCTGTTGTCATGGACTATGCCCAAAAGATGTTAACAGACATGATAGAGGACAAATTTTGCATAATGTGGAAATATCAGGACTAAAAATCCTGGATAATTAGACAAAGAGTGGATTATAAAAGAGAGAAAGTAGCTAAAGTGTAAACATAAATAACAAACCAAAAGAATGACTTAGAATAGGTTGAAGCTTTGAAAATGACCTGGATAATTACTTTTTATTGGATTTACAAAAGAAGTTTATCAAAGCCTTGAAGAAGATTTTGGGATGGAAACAAGAAAAAAAAAATCCCATCCCAAAGAGAGATCAAATTATTCCAAGTGTTTTTTATTATTATGATTATCTTGTATTAAATCTATACACTGCCTATCTTTCCAATAAGATGACTCTTATTAATCTTACAGCATAAAAAGAAAAATAGAAAAGTGGTTAAAAATTTAAAACTATGCAAATTAAAAAAATATGCAAAATTTATGCAAAAAAACAGGAACCAAGAGATGATTCAGGAATGAAGTATGGAAGCAAAATGAAGAAATATAAAGTTAGTTTGTTTGATCAAGGTTAAAATGAGGAATATTGATAAAGCTTGGGTAACTTTAGATTTTTTGCTGACAATATGATTGAAAAATGATGATTTATGGATTTGCATATAGATAAGGGATCTGTTATGGGAAAGAAGAGATACAGTATTTGTAAATTAGGAAGAGTTATTAAGTGTATTTCTGCTTGTGATGAAAATCAGAAGTCATTTATTTAAATATTTCTTTGCTTTTTCTTTATCTTTTTTCTTCTTTTTCATTTCTTACCCTTTTAATTTGTTCTTTCAATTTCTCTCTTGGAATTTAGTTTTATTTACTTTTACTCTTGTAATTAAAATTTTCAATTAAAGCATTATAAACTAAAGGGATGTGCTACCCAATCAGCAGATGTAATCATGGGACAACCGTCTAGTTCACATATTGCACCAAAACATGACTGGTTAACTATTATTTATTGATTAAATCACAATGGTTGGGTTCCCGTAACAAGTTATAAAGAAATAGACCACATTATAAATTAATCTAATAATTTAACCTGCTAATAAAAGCAATTCCAGTTTTAGTATAGAGGAAGAGAAAAGGAATGGCTGCTAGGGTTGTCAACCACATTTTGTAGTGCATGGAAAAGAGGATCAATACATTTAGACCTTCATTTCTACAAGGTCTCAATGCTTCACTAAACAAAAGAATTTTAAGAAATAGTTTATAAAGGACAGTTTATCAATGGTTTATAAAGGTGCTCCCACCTTTGTTTAGGGCTGCTTCCATAGGAACTGGCAGCTGCATAATGTAATCCACACGCTGTGTGTATTTCACTTTCTCTGTGGCCAAGCACTTGAGTTTCTCTTCCACCAAGAAGCGAAAGACCTCATTTGGGTTTTCAGAACTACGACAGTTCCTCTGAGGAAGAAAAATATTTAAAAAGGAGTGAAAAACAGGAGGAGAAGCAAAAATATAACAACCCACACAAGTATGATGCAGGAGGTTAAAATATACTGTGTAAATGAGGCTATTTCAAAATTAGAAAAAAATATACCCGGGATGGGGAATCTATAGCACACGTTCCACAGGTGGCACTCAGAGACCTCTCTGTGGGCATGTGTGCCATCACCCCAGGTTAGCTTTACCATGCATGTGCGCGTGGCTCCCGCCGGCCAGCTGGTTTTCAGGTCTCTGCCATTCATGTACAGGGGGGGGGGGGGGAACGCATCCTGTTTTTGCTCCCAGGAATCTACAGGGAAGCCTACTAGGCCCAAAATGGGGCATGGGGAAGGGTCGCGCACACATTGCTTTATGAGAGCAGGCACGCCTGCGGCATGCACTTTTGGCACGTGACGACAAAAAGATTAGCCATCACTGAAATATACCTTTTATCTTTCATTTGGTTATATTCCACTTTCTCCAGGAGTTTAAGTGATATACAATGTACTGTATTTTTCAGAGTATAAGATGCACCTTTTTTCTTCAAAAAAGAAGCTGAAAATCTGGGTGTGTCTTATACATCGACTACACCATATTTTGCCTCCCAAAGCCCTGCCCCTTCACCAAAATGGCTGTGCATACCCTTATGGAGGCTTTCAGAGAGCTCCTGGGGGCTGGGAAGGGCAGAAATGAGCAAAAAAAAGGGCCATTTTTTTGCTCCCCAGCCCCCAGTAGCACTCTATAAGCCTCCATAAGGATATTCATGCAATTTTTTTTTTGCAAAAAACAGGCTTGTTTTCGCAAAAAACGGGCTCTTTTTGGGAAGTTTGCAGAGTGCAAAACCTTTTTTTTCCTTTTAGAAAGCTCTTTAGTTAGAGTGATTGATGAGAATTAGATTGATCAAGTACTGTGCCAGCAGAAACAAAGTCTTAGGTGCTGCAGATTGTCAGCAATTTCCTTCTCCAGCACATGGATAAATACACCTGGAAACATCTACCTACCTACTACTCTCTTTCTCCCTACCTACCTACTGTATTTCTCTCCCTCTCTCTCTCTCTCTCTCTCTCTCTCTCCCTCCCTCCCTCCCTCCATCTACTTACATACCTACCTACCAGTGGTGGGTTCCGGATCCCGTTCGAACCGGTACAGTTGGAATAGGCCTGGTGGCGTCCACATGGATGCGTGCAGCGCACACACACGCATGCTTCGTAACGCCTTTGCGAGCCTCTGCGACGCTCCAGCTGCTCAGCAGAGCGTCGCACAGGTGCTGTACACACCGTGTGCGTGTGCGGAAGTGCTGAAGACTTAAAAGACCAGTAAGGAGCTCAGGCAGGCAGGTGGGCTTTCCAGAGCACCGTACCGGTATCTGGTGCTCCTGGCAGGCTCCAGTACACCTGTACCGGGGTGTACTCCTACAACCCACCACTGCTACCTACTCTCTCTCTCCCCCTACCTATCTACTGTATTTCTCTTTCTCTCTCTCTCTTTCTCTATCCCTCTATCTACCAACCTACCTACTCTCTCTCCCTACCTGACTGCTGTATTTCTCTTCCTCTCTCTCTCTATTTCCCTCTACCTACCAACCTACCTACCTACACACTCTCTCTCCCTACCTACTGTATTTCTCTACCTCTATCTCTCTAGTTCTCTCTCTCTTTCTATCCCTTTATCTACTTACGTACCTACCTACTCTCTCCCGCTACCTATCTACTGTATTTCTCTCTCTCTCTTTCTATTTCTCTCTCTCCATCCCTCCCTCCCCCCTCTCTCTCCCTACCTATCTAACTACTCTCTCCCTACCTACTTACTGTATTTCTCTCTCTTTCTCTCCCTCTCTATTCCTCTATCTACTACCTACTTTTTTTTAAAAAAAAAAGCCTCTTCAAAACCTTGGTGTGTCTTATACTCCAAAAAATATGGTATTTCCTTCTCTAATTTCATACTAAATCCTATTATTATCTATCACTAACCTACATAAAAATGGCTGTCATTTAAAAAAAAACAGAAACAAAATTAAGATTGATTTCTATAGGCTATTGGCACAAACAACAATAAAATGTATCTCAACAAAAAAAAAAAGACAAACTTCAACATTGTCCATGAACACAACATAAATAAATAATATTTTGGGGCTATTGGTTTAAGACTTAATACAGGTTAATAGGCCACATTTGGGGCACTTGATGATGTAGCTGAAAAAAAAATTCAAAACAAATGGTTTTATGAGAGAATGTGTCCTAGCAACTTCCAAGGCTAACAGCATTATATAGAATACACTGTAATGTTTGTATGATTACACATTTTGAGCATTTACCTAGTGATTTTCGTGTACAAAATACAATGCACAGGAAACATACATGGATAGCAACATGTTGATGAATTCTAAGGTTTTGCAGCATTTTCTCTTAATCTACTTTCAACTAGCCTCAATCAACCGTAGAAGGCAACTCTTGTATTGGCTAAGGTCCTTTTCAAGTTGCCAGTACTTGGGAGATTTAAAAAAAAAAGAATTACAAACATTGGAATACTGGAAGGATCATGAACAAAGTGGAACATCTGATACAGCCATTCTAACCTTGGAAAATATCCAAGCTTGGTATGGAGCCAACATTTCTCCACTGCTGCATATCTCGAGGGAAAAGAAGCAGTAAAATGCAAACTGCTTTCCAAGGTAGCTTGTCTGTGAACATCAAGATTTTCACTAACCCTACTGCTCTACACACTACCTTGTCCTAAGAACCCCTCATTCTAGCCACAACACACAAATAAGGGATGCATTCCAGAATAAAATACACTATTCATTCCATTCAAAATTATTTTTCCTGAACCCCAGGGGTGATGCCAAAGCAGGTTCCTGTAGATAAACAAGCAACATTTTTAGCAACATTGGAAACAGCTTTCATGTCAATTATGTGCTAGCGTATTAGTCTTGTGTATATTTCCTCATGCTTCCAAGTCATCAGCACAAGTACTCTCCTATTGTGATTCTGAAGACAATACCCAGCAATGAAACCTTGACCCTCAAAGTTGTTACCTCCACCATGTTAATGAAGTGCAGGAAGAATTCTTGAGCATCTTGCTGCCGATTAGTCGAAAATTCTGGATGACCTTTGCCAACAAGAGATTTGAACATACGCGGAGCAATGCCCTCTTGTATACCCTGCAAAGACAGAAGAGCTCAAACGATTCTGTAAAATTAAATTTCCCCTTCCCTGGGTAAGTGTTAGCCACAGTTAACACCACTTTCCATTCTCAAGGACAATTGACCTCTCAGCCCTACCTTCTGGTCCAACTGTTGTTCTCCAACTGAAAGAGCAGGTTTGGAATATTCCCCCGAGAGAAGCCCATGGCCAAGCTTAGCTCTGGAAAAGCAGGTAAATGTAAATTAGTCCTAAGAAGAACAAGCTGGGACTAAGAACACTGCAGTCCACAGAAGTGGCAGGGAGCTCCCCAGTTTACCCAAACAACCATTTTCCATGTCTCAAACAATTTCCAAAGAATCTTAAGCAATATGGTAATCAGTACAACTTGAAAACAATTTTAAAAAATTCCCCACCTCTCTATTGCACTAGATTTGCTAGTTTTCCCTCTAAGGAACTATATAAGTTGATTACCTGACTCAGTTCATTTAATTTTAAAGAAACACAGATTATCAACCAAATCCAGGTTTTTTCATTTTGGCAGTGAAATTTCTAAAATTTCATTACTCTACGGAACATGTGGAACATGAGTATGTTATTGTTAAGTAATGTTTTCTATTTTGCTTACAGAGAACTCAAAACATAGATTAAGAGTTTTATATAATCAGTCCAACTGGAGTGAATTTTGTATAGTTATATACACGCAGAAAAATATGCTTAAAATAAATAAGCAAAGGCATGTTAATTTTTAAAAGAAGAATGCATAACAATATTTCATTTTGAGTTATAATTTACAGATTATTTTTATTTTCAGCATAATCAATTTTCCTCTACACACATTTCTGGATTCGGATTGTTGTACAATTTGACTAGATTAACATTAAATAATGGCACTATGCTAAATCATGTCTTCTTTTACTTGGGGTTTGCTGAATAAACCCCAATGGTAGTGCATAAGGAAGACTACCATTTACAAATCATAATGACTTTCTTTATACAACATATTAATGCAAAACAAAAAAAACTTGACTGTTTAGGTTCAGGATTGGTTCACCTATGAGTTGGGACTGTAAGAAACTGGTTTGGTTCTGGTTTCTCAAATCCATTTTGAACTAGAAATATACCATGATCCTCCTTTCTAAATCATACACTGCAGTCCACAAAAAGAACTTTCAAAGGAACATATGCCCACCAAAATTATATTGAGGAAATATTAAAAATCGATATATTACATAAAAACCTCTAATAGATAAGAAAATATGTCTTTCTCTGTGCTTTAAAAAAAAAAATCAAATTTACAGAGAAACAACATGGGCCAGAAAAAATGAGAACTAAGCAAAATCCAATTGACAGATGTGTCCCTCTACAGTCCCATCTGTTAGAGAACATCATCAATATAGGAATGGAAGTTCAACCCCTTTAGGACATTACTTACACCTGGGTGCTGAAGTCTTGTGTAGGATCTGTAGGAGCACTTTGGAATATTTTCTCTAGTTTGTCTACATACCTATGAAGAAACCAAAAAAACAACAACTTGGCAACAAAATTGTTGGAAAGGTCAGCATTCAGAGTCTGGGATACAAATAATATCAGTTGCAGTTTACAGAAACATATACTGAGGACTAGAAGAGTGTAACAGAATCTCTTGGCTTGTCTTTCACATTAATGAAGGCTTTCTTGGGTTTGCTGTATTTATGCACCAAATCAAGGAATGACTTCTTCAATATTATTTTTCTTTGGTTTTAGCATGTCTGTCTTAGAGCAATGTGGGACACAATAAAAGCACTATAAGTTTTAAGCTGCATGGAGATACTATTTTAAAAACCAAGGAAGTGAAATAGGTTAGCTACAAAAAATACCCACAAATTTGTACTTAATTGCTGTTATTCAATTCAACTTAAATTGGGAATATCTGATCTTGGCAAATAAATGGTTTATCTTGACATTCTGAAGTACGGAAGACACTCCTTGTTATCAATTGCTATGTACAAGGAGCTTCTATTTAAACTACTAGAAAGACACTTAAGTATTTCTTCTGCAGACAGGAACAATAGAGACCTACTTACTTTCGTTGGAAGTCTGGTATGCTGAATAACACCTGCACTACCGAGTTGAGATAGCAACTGTTTCCAAGGTTACGGATACCCGTATAGCCAGGGCCATACAGTGGTTTCAACTGCACCCCAGACTCCTGAATCAACTCCCACTCTCCAATCCGCTGGTTCATATCAATCTCTAGCTCTGTCATTGTCTTGTCTGTCTGCATAGAGAAGAGATATAGAAAATAATCTGAAACTGTGCCAGAACTTTGAAATAATTTCTTAGCAGAAAGATTCAAAAAGGGCAATAAACAATGATTATGAATCTAAATGCTTTCTACATCACATCCTACTTGGATGCTAAATAAAGAATCTATAATTTACAATACAGAAGGTAACAGTTAATAGAAGTGGATGAAATCACCTCAATTGATAATATTGCTTGTAGTTAACAGAGAAATTGCAGTTTCGTAAGTTACAATGAGATTCTTTCAGCATCTACCACAGCTAGCATTCATTCTATCATTTCTTCTCACCTTTTGCATTTTAAGCATATCAATCCCAAAATGTGCCAGGTGCTCAGCCAGATTGGGGTCTAGAACCATGTCATCTTCATCGTAAGAGTAGACATCTACAAATGAAGGGAACAATGGCAGAAATCAACCAACATCTCTCACAACCAGTGTTTCAGACTCTTTACATCACTAGCAATTTCATTCTTCCTAAATTCCCCATCATTTTCCCTGGAACCAAAATGGCATTTTGCAGGAAAAAGACAGAAGTGCCAAGAATCTATTCCTGCAGCCTTCCCACATTTAACCTTTGGGATTACTTTTTGTTGTTTGAAAAACTATAGGATTAAATGTTAATTGATAAAACTAGAATGGAAGTATCTTCAATTTAAACAACTTTTGATGTTTACGTACATGCTGACAGATTTAACTACCTCATCCTGTCCACCATTATAAGCTTTAACTTACAGTTGACCAAAAAATAAGTTGACAATAGTTGTTTATAAATAGTTGTCAGATAATATAAAAGTAGAAGTTCCAAAATATAAGGAGGTATGGAATAAAAAATTGGATTGTCTGGTATACAAACTGGATTTTCTGGTACACAAATACCAAACAGAATATTATTTGAGTACCTAGATTTCCAATAGCTATAGATTTAAAATGACAGATAATGCAAAAATATTATTTTAATTTTGGATACTTTTTAAGGAAGATACTGGCGGGTTTAGTTAATTGCTGGCATTGACCCCACTCAAAATATATTGTTTGAATAGTAAGATAAAAAAATATACAATTTTTTCTTGAGTATAATATTTGGAGTAAATATAAAGTTCTACCACTGAAATTAATTCAATTATTGCATTCAAATTTTATGTTTATTTAATCATAAAATGTTTGACCTGCAAGCTTCAGAATCACACTTCACATCAACAATCTATAACTAAGACCCAGTTCTTAAATATATTGTAAGTTTTTCAAATTCAGTCAGGTCTCTCAGTATTCTTCCTGATTTTTACAATTATTTTAATACTACACTACACATTTCAAGATAGTGAAACCAAATGGGTAACCTTGACCATTGTAAAGTAAGAGCTTTAAATGTCCTTGACATTTTAACTCCTGATGTTTTGTCTCAATGTATTTTTTTTGACATACTTTTATTGCTGATGGTTCTAGTGCCAATAAAAATAGAGAAGGGGAAAAAAGGCACGCTTTTCTTGACCCTTCAAAATAGAAATTGTTGTAATAAAAATCCATTGATTATTATACTGGCCTTAGATCTTTATAAATATGCTGTATTGAAATAAAAAAGGCACATTTGTGATTTTGAAAATTGCAAAGATGATAGGCTACTCCAAACTGTAAAAAGCCTTTTCTGCATCACGAAAAAAAAGATGGCTATTTAAAATTTTCTAAAATTTACCTTATTGATAACATTCAGAAGGTGTCTGATATTATCTCTCATGTATCTCTGCTCATTCTCTTTCAATTATACAAATGTCTGAAAATCTCACCACTATTTTTACTGTTGAAAGTCTTGATTTGAAGATATTTTAAAAAACAACCACATATATTAGATTACATGCTTAATTTTTTATTTTATTTTTAAATGAACCGACTTAACTGTTAGTAACAGCATTCATATTGAAAGTTAGGTTTTGTATTTTTATTTAAACACACACACAATTAATATGTACATAGATACACGCACTGTATGTATACACACATACATATATACAGATATATTATAAATATTTGGGAGCATATTATATATTATATGCATTTTATACATGAACTTTTCCTAGCGTCTTCAGAAGAGCATCAGCTAACTTGCAAAATTCATTTATCGCTTTCCTGTTCCCAAGAACCCATGTTTGTCACATTTAGCAAAGCAGCTGCCCTAGCAAGCCTACTACTCCCAAGAAAATACAACTATGTAAGTTTACTGTTCTTCCCTGACAAGCAAACGGGAGATCGAAATTAGGGGGAGGGATGAGGAATATGAATTGGATAAAAAGACTGAACTTGGCCAGATTGTACCGTGTTTCCCCGAAAAAACGACAGGGTCTTATTTTCTTTTTACCTACAAAATCTGGCTTGGGCTTTATTATGGGGGGGGGGGTATTGTTTTGGGGTTGCCGGGTGGCTGCTCTCTTGCGAGCGGGCTCCCAAAGAGCCAGGCACAGCCTTATGGACAAATGGCTATGTTGTGCTGTCGTAGCAGCGCAACACAACAGCCATGAAGCGACCACCCTCACGAGTAGCTAGCCGGCAACCCCCCTTTGCAGCCGGGCATAGCGCCATTCACTGATCTAGGGGTATCGCCAAGCCGCGTGAGCACCTGTTCGCTGCCACCCGGCTCCCACGGCTTGATGCCTTCAAAATGCTAGTGAATGCCTCCCAGCCTCAGGATGCATGGCCCAGCTCTCATTACGGAGCCAGGGCACCTATGCCACCACCACCACCCCAGCCTGGCTTTTTCCGGGGCTTCCAACCCAAGTCTTTCGGCAGTGGCCATTCTGGGCGCACGCTCTATGGTTGTGGGCCAGCTGCCTGCAGACCATACAACCATAGAGCGTGCGCCCAGAGTGGCCGCTGCCAAAAGACTCAGGTTGGAAGCCGTGGAAAAAGCCGGGCTGGGATGGCGGTGGTGGTGCCCTGGCTCCATAATGACAGCTGGGCCATGCATTGTGAGGCTGGGAGGTGGGTGAGCCAGAGCGGAACAGCCACTCACACAACACCCCTCTCCAGCTGTGCAGAGCGCAATTTACTGGCATTTGGAAGGCGCCAAGCCACGGGAGCTGGGCGGCGGCGAACAGGCACTCCCGCGGCATGGCGATACCCCTAGGTCAGTGAATAGCGCTGTGCCCGGCTGCAAAGGGGGTTTGCCGGGTGGCTGCTTATCAGTGTGGTCGCTTCATGGCTGTTATGTTGCGCTGCTGCGACAGCGCAACACAGCCATTCGCCCATGAGGCTGTGCCCGGCTCTTTGGGAGCCCGCTCGCAAGAGAGCAGCTGCCTGGCAACCCCCCCTCTTCAGCTGGGCACAGCGCTGCTCACCAACCTAGCGGTATCCCGAAGGCACCAAGCAACGCAATCACCTTTGCCTACCCCCAGGTTCCCGCAGCTTGGCACCTTCGGGATACTGCTAGGTTGGTGAGCGGCAATCTGCCTGGCCGGAGGTGGGGGGGTTGTCCAGGGGGCTTATATGCAGGGGAGGGCTTATATTTTTGCCCACCAGAAAAATGTGGCATGGCTGTATTATGAGGACATGTCGTATTTTCGGGGAAACATGGTACTATTCTCCCTCCTCCTTCCAGACCCTCTGACCACAGTGCTAGCTGAACGGAAAGGAATGAGTCCCTCAGTGCCCACAGAGTGTAAGATAGCAACAGAAATTCAGCAATTCTCTGATTGGGAATCTTAAACTATTCAATAGTTGCATCTGCAAGTAGATTCTGTCTTACCAGCTCCATCAGGAGTGATGGTTCCCAACTTTACAGCCAAGGGGTAACCAGTTTCTCTATAATGTTCTACAGCATGGTTGTTGCCTCCACTGCCATCAAAGTAACGCCGTCCACACGAGATGGAGCCATCTGTCATGTTGAGCCACAGATTCTCCCGCATGTCACACTTGCTGCATTTCCAGCCACTGTCAATATAAGCAATTAGCCAGTATAATTCCTCAATCAGTATAATTCTCTCAATCCTGCACTGAACAATTCTCAAGCCTGACTCCATTTTGTTAACTTCCCAGATTTCATTCTACATCTTCTGTTGAGTGAACGTAAGATTTGAGCTTACATGCTTCTATTAAAATCTGGAAGGAAAGTGTAGTAAGTTATGAAGGAGCTCCGTGTTTGGAAAAGAAAAAACAGCACTAAGGAAAACCATCAACTCACCAAGGAGGGATACGGATACCATTCTGTAGCTGCTGAAGAGAAAAGGCATGCCTGGACACACGCCGAACCTCCCCATCCCAAGCCTGTACCTCCTGTTTACGGGAAGCAGAATCTGCTGTCAGAATAGCTTCAATTGCATTAGAAATCTGGAATGCCAAAAGAAAAAAGGAGAGTCAGACTTCCAAGCCCTTCCTAAAATTTCTACTATCAACAGAGTGTCAGGCCTGGAAGCCATCTTTACATTGGCCTTTCAAGCCTGCCACATTTTTCTACTGTGGGAAAATGGGAGGAGAGATTGTATGGAGTATGGGTGATATGTAGTCAAAATAAAATTCCTATCTCAAAAAGCCAAGGACAAATTGCCCTGCACCTGGATGGGTGTGCTTGAGAAGCATCTCCAGTTTGGAACGGGATATGATTGAACTTTCAACTGGGTCAGGAAAACCTGGAAGCTTTCAGATTCAGATGTGCCAATATGACATCTCTAATAAAATGGAACTTTGAGGAAATTCAAGCCCGAGTCTTCTTTCATTGGGGGTGTTACTTAGAACCCTGACATAAGAGATCTGAAGTCTTACATACAATTTTAACTTTAAAAAAATCCCCATATATCCAAAGCTGATGCATCACGTCAACTCTACCTCTAGTGCAAAGCCAATCAGACCATGTGATCTTTCCCCCCTCCTGGATGAATCGCAGCGCTTACCCTGTCCTTCACCATATCTGGCAGACCATCGAGTCCATCCTGAGGGATATCCAAATGCTCTGGTAAAATAACTATTTTGACATGTTCATCATATTCATATTTCTCTTCTGGGAGGTCAAATCCCCCTTCTACACCTATCAAAACAGATATGCAACGGTAGCAGTTGAGAAGTGTAAGAAGCAATATCGTAAATTCTGGCTGCTGTGAAATCTTATGTCAACTCTCAAAATGACTCTAGCCGTTTCTAAGCTGCCTTGCATAGTGGGAGCGGGCTTTGAAGAACGTAGAATGTTTTCCTCTGCAGTGCCAGACATAACAGCGATAAGACTCATGAGAACCAAGGTCAGCTCAATTGTGCCCTAGCAACGGCATGAGGGAGTGATGAGAAGTTGATTGTCTGCTTGGTTGGTTAGGGTTAACTCAAATCTCCTGACAGTCTTAAAACGAAAGTCTATCTATGTCCTCTCCCATCAAGGTTTTCTCCCATAGTATAATAGAAGAGTAAGTTTATATTTTTACCAATAGCTAGGCGGGTTGGTTTCTTCCGGGGAGGATCACCAGCACTGGAATTATTTTCTTCTTTCTAAAGAAGAACCAGAAGAGGATTAATTAGCAAGCCAACCATTCCAAATGTCCAGACTCCTGGGCAGCAAGAAAGCACACAACAGCATCAGTTTCAACAATCTTTCTTCCTCTGCTCTGAAATTTTAATAAGCGAGTTCTGCACAAGGCAAAAAAGTTGCCCTTACCAATCTACGTGTTTTCTTAAGATGTAAATAGACCCGCTGGCCTGTTTTTTCATAATGTTTTGTCACATACTGCTTTCCAAAGCCCAGGAATGTGTTCATACAGATATATATTCCTCCATCTGACTCCTACAGAATAAAGAAAGACATGACTTCAATAGAAAGGGAGCTCAGTCAATCCCAGAATACCACATTTTTAAGACTGTGTATAGAAATGTTGTAGCCCGAATAAATTACACAAATACATCATTTCATGAATGCAATTGATAAAAATCCCTATTTAGAAATACTTTTCTGAATTCTATCAGGCACTGAAATTTCCTTCAGATAATCTTGTATTAGTGAGATCTCTTACTTCCAAGAGCTTAGTAGGTTAAGATAAAAAATATACAAATATACATTTGCAGTCATGAAGTCTAGAAACTTGCATTTAAATTTTTCCTAGTTGTTTTGGCTATGGCCACATTTGGATTTATTTGGATGTTCAGGAAGAATTCTTAGTGCTGTCACCCACAACTGACCAAATCTGTTCTCAGCAATGGGAATGAAGCAGTTTGTTGTGATGATCCTTAGTGGTCCCTTATCAATAGGACACTATAAAATTATTTCACATTAAGATAGATTCATTGAAATTTATCATACATTTATTAATCTCTTTATGTGGCTCCCAGATTATAATTATGCATTAATGCTATTGCAGTCACACCAGATAAACTGCTCTTAAAGTTTATGTTCCAGGAACTAAATGACTACAGTAATTCAGTTCACAGATCTTGTTTGGCTACTCTAGACACCCATAACATATTCATACAACAGTAGTGCCTATTTTAGCAGAAGACTCAAGCATTTATATTCACATTACTGCATCATTTTGCCATCTAGAAAAAATATGGGGAAACCATGGTCCTTCAAACATTGCTGAACTGAAAGTCCCAGAATACATCCCTACTGACTATGATGTCAGTGTGGTTGTTTTAGTTTAGTACTAGTATTTGAAGGGCACAAGTCCCCTATTCCAATGTAGAGAAAACACTTGAACATGAATGCAAAACTTGACATATTTCAATTTGGTTTGTATAAATTATGTCCAGAATACAGAATATGTGGATTATTTCTTCCACCTCAACTGAATAAACATATTATATGGCTATTGGCTTTTATTGGATGTTTGTTCAGTCTATAGAGAACAATATAGCTGTTCAAGAGTTAACAGCAAGGAAAAGGAATACGATTCTGAACAGAATAATTCAGAAAATTCTGAACATTTTCTGGGTTTTTTTCTCAGCAATTGGACGCCCTTCCAAATTAGACATTGACCTTCAACCATTCCTCTTATGAAATCCATGTGGAATCAAAAAACATTTTAAAAAATAAACAACATGAGGTAGTGCCATACATTTCTATTAAAACACATATGGGAGGAGGGGAATGACAAGACAATAAGTGAGCCTGATAGACAGCAAGGAAAACGTCCACACGCATCACACTACCCATGAGAGGGCTAAACAGAACTACAGTACACAATAACGTAGTTAAAAATATAGTTGTTTCTCTAAGAGCACAGACCTAGTCCCTCAAAAGAGATGATTAACTGTTTAATATAATTATATTATAGTTATACTAGAAGCACTCCAAATGATAAACAGCATCCTATCATTTGTAAGAAATTATATGAAATAATACTTTCTTACACAATTATCCCAGACAATTCTTAAATGTTAACAAATATTGTTCATTGCCATTTTGAAGGTTGCAGATATGTCTAATAAAAGAAGTGCTTCTATTGCAGGGATGTCAAAACATGCTCCTGCAGAACAATATTCTTCTTTTCCTCACTAGCAACTCATTAGCCTTGTTGCATATATATAATACACACACACACACACACACACACACACACACATCGTTAGGAGGAATTTGTAAGTGTTCCATATTAATTGTGAAAGTTCACAAAATGCAGCATTTCTCTCTGATATGATGAGCCCACAAGAGAAAAATGATCCGCCTGCCTCAAAAGAAAAAAAAATGATATGCTTTCTGTGAACCTCCGTTAAAACTCGCGTGTAGCCTAACCAGGCTTGCTTGATTCACTCTGGGAAAAAGGCGTGGCTGTCTAGAAGGTTTCTCTCCTAGCCAGGGGGGGGGACGCCAGCTACAGACATTAGCATCACCCATAACAATTAGGAGAAAACTGAGCGAGGAGCTCTCATTCCATCGTGAGAAATTAGAAAGAGACCAGAGCATTCGGGTGATGGAGAGCTAGGTTGATACAGGGCCCCATGTGTCTGATTCAAAAACCAAAAGGGCTGACACCTCCCTTCCACCAAAGGTCTGTGGGATTAGCAGTTCCTGAGCGCAAGGTTTGGCACTGAAACTAATGGGGAATGGGACTTCGTTTCCCGTCATGCCCCGCGAGGCATGCCTAGATAGTTCCAGAGACTTCAATAGTGCAGCGGGGCTCAATCTTTCACTCTTAGTGGCCGCCAGGCAATTTGGACTACAGTGTCCGGCATGCCACACGAGTCCTGTTCTACTTTAAGCTGCTCTATCGTGGGATAGTAAAGTAGCTCAGTATCCAAAAGACCCCCACGGCTGACCATACAGTCCGGGGAATAAGATGACCATGAAGCAACGCCCCACTTCTGCGATATGATCTGGAGAAACTACAACCCCCAGAAAGCCAAGCATTTTCCGAAAGAATGATTTGGCCGCTGAAACTCTTGGGATATGTAGTATTCGCTTGGTTCCTTTAAGAGGGATTTGAAGTGGATGCTGTTCCCTGGAAAAATACAAGTCCCGTGAGGCCTTGCGCGGGTCATATTACCTCCCCGCCCGGTATGTCGGAGACTGGGAAGATAACAGAACCCCCCACCAGATTCCGTCTTTTTCACATGAGAGCTTACCGGAGTGTCGAAAGAGAAGGCGCACTCATCCTTATGGACGCGGTCCCCGGCCTTGGGCACCCGGATAGACGGTAGCACAGAAAGTAGTGCCTCACTCAGCTCCGCCATGACAGCTGCTTTCTCCAACACCGCCCACAGCAAATACCTACCAATCAGAAGACAATATACGCTAAGCTTGTCCAGCCAATGAATGGGATCACAAAGGGAAGTGGGCGTGTGCTCCGTAAACCCCCAGGGACGCAAGATATTTTTGTTTGATTTGTCCTTCCAGTGCCTATCTTTTTAAACGGACACCCATTATAGCCAATCAGGATTGCAGGTAAACGTTCTACAAATGGAAACGTTGGTTATGTTCTTAGCCCCGCCCCGATGTTATTAGTCTTCAAAATGAGAAGTTGGGAGATGGGAATTTGTATTTGTCTAAACTAGCCAATAAGGTAACGCCGGTGGGTTTAGCCTTCCAATATATTGACAGCATTCTAGTCCAATAAAAAAACAGATAGAAGAGTTAAAATCACTTTCCAGCCTATTGCAAGAGGACAGGGAGGCAGAAAGGTAAGAAAATGAGCAGGGGAAACGAGCCGTCTAAGCGATTGACAGTCATTCGCTCCAATCAGGACTGTCGCAGAGAGGGTGGTGGAGGAAGGCGGGAGATTCGAATACTAGTCTAAGCGAGCCTGAGCTTGGGCGACCAAGTCCAACAAAAGCGAAGAGGGTGCTTTGGGGTGGGGGGGCAATGTGAGTTTGCGCTGATTGGGAAGACGGAGAGCAGCTTGGTCAGACGAATTTATGGCCGCGCCTTCTTTCGGAGGTAGAAGAAGGTTTTGGTTGCTGCAATAGGGGCTTCAGCTGCGTCTGGTTGTCTTTTTCCTTGGATTGTAAGATTGATTGTTGTTTTGCAGGATTCCTGCGTTCCCAAACAGTGGACATGGGGGCTTCTGAGAGTTTCCCAGCTACGCCCACCTGCACCCCTTTGCTGAATAAGCACCTGAAACATGTCAATGACCCAAGGTCACCTACTACTGGGATCCCGAGAACACCCATTGAGGTACTTGGAAGAAAGCCTGTCTTTTCAGAACAAAGGACTTGCTTCTCCATCTTCCCTTCCCTGTATATGTTGTTTTAACTTTGTTCGCTTTTCTCTGCTTTTAGGTACAGAGTTCCCCCAAAGACAACACACAATTTCCAAAACAAGGGGAGTTGGTAGCCAAAAGCCAGCATGAGAGCTGGGATCCTCGTTCCCCAACGCCAGGAATTTCACGCACTCCTCTAAAAGATGTGTTAGCTGGTAAGTAGGGATATATTTCTGGTCTAATCTTCTTTTATGTGGAAAATCTTGCACTTTCCTTGGCTGGCTGGCTTGCTTTAATTTATGTGCCAAAAGGATTGTGGGTGTGCTAATGGTTCATTACAAATGAGACAGGACTATCCTTTTCTTATATTTGAATACGTGGATTCTCTGCTGTTCCCAAAAAGGTACTGATGAGTCTATTTTTCATTTGATAGTTGATCCTATCTCTCAGCTATCTCAATATAACTTACCAAAATATAAAATGGCTAAAAAACCAAAAGATAAGTTCTAGACATCCCTTAGGTATGAAGGCTGTCTATGTTACTCTTATCAGCTGAATCCACTTCATAGGGTTGTTGTTACGGGAGTATTAGGTATTTTTACTGCATTGAATTGTCCAAAATAGAGAGAATAAAAATCTTAAAAAAATTAGTCTAGCGTGATATATGAATCCAGTGGTACTGTTAGTTTGTAGATTAATGAGTTGGGCAAACTAAGAATATTTAGTTAAATTAACCAATGATGAAGCATTTTGCATGGACACATTTGTTAATATTCACCCTAAATAATCCCTCCAGTTTATTTATTCAATTGAAGTCACCCACTCAAATCTATGTGGCTCTAGATGTCTTATAAAAAAACCAAAGCAGCTGGCATTACCTAACTAATCCACACCTAGGACCCCCAAAGAAGTTTTTAGGGACCGTTTGTAGAATAATATCAGAGTCCAAAAACCAAGAATGGCAGATTGAGGTTCTTCTAAGAGGTTTATTTTTTTTAAATAAAATTTTTATTTTCAGACAAACACAAAACGCACAGCACATATAACATAAAAGCCTCTTCAACTACACACACTGTGTTGATTGGCTACAAAGTCTTTCTGTGTCCTTTCCATAGTCATCACTTGAATTTTTTCAAAGTTCACATATTGACAATCAAGATATCTTTGTATACATGGTTATTATGCTTCCTCCTAAGTCATTCTATCACTTTAGCATTGATAACATTCTCTAATAATTTTCGATTCCATGTTTCCCACCCTCCATTATTAGTATCATCAATCTAATATAAATGTATACAAATTGTTATAATTATTAAAAATCCATTAAACCTAGCTATTATTACATCCTTTCAACATAAAGCATATTAAATTTGAAGTAACTTTATATTATGACATTTTATTACATCATTCTGAAATCCTCCAATGATATTACATCTTTATATTCTATTCTACATAGAATTTTTTATCTTTTATAAAAAGGCTTTTCAACATCATCTCCATGATCCTCACTTACAGTTTGTATAAGATTTCATATTATTGATCTAGTATATATAAATGCTTTGTTATCATTATTAATCATTTGACTATAACTATTATTACATTGTATATAGCACTCAAAATTTAACTACATTTAAATAAAATTTATTATGACATTTCATTTCATCATTCTGTATTCTTCCAGAGATAGTGTAGTCCAATATCTCTTGCCATTTGTAAAGTCTGCATTCTAAGTGTTTTCTTGATAAGTCTTATGTGGACTTCTCTTAAGAACTTGTTGTTCATTACATGTCTTATAAGAATTCAAAACCCTCTATCTGCTCTTTTTATCAGCTTAACTTTTATTATGATTAGTGCTTCTGGCGAGATTACTCTAATTATTTCTGCCAAATTATCTTTCCTTTCCTCCTCTATTTTCTGACATCTGAAATAAAGTTCCAGACCGTTGATTTCTCCTTTCCGTATTTCACACTTGTCATTTCCCTCCACTCTCAGTTTGCTGTCAGTGTCAACAATTTTCTTATCACTTTCATATGCCTCTGTTATTTTTTCGCTCTGTCCTCAAACTTCATCATTGTCCCCGTACTTTCTGTATTTTGATCTATAATTTCAAGTCTCTTTTCAATTCTCTCTGTAATTATTACAACTTTTTGAATTTCTAAGAAAATTCTTTGCAAAGTTACTGTATATACTCGAGTATAAGCCTAGTTTTTCAGCCCACTTTTTGGGCTGAAAAAAGCCGCCTCGGCTTATACTCGAGTCAGTGAAAAATTTGCCCGAAATGGAGGAGAAAAAGGGGCGGGGCCATGCCGCTGGGTGACACTCGTGAATGGCCCAGTGCCCCTGTGAGTTTCCCCTCCCTCTGTGTCAGTTTGCCGCGCAGCGCGCACCGCACCATCCCCCCTCCTCACGTTCTAATGTAATGCAGGGCTGTCTTACGATTCCCCTTCCTCCCCCTCCTGCCGCTCTGCAACGATGTCCCACCTCCTCCTTGTTATGGCAAGCAGCCACATAGCGATGTCCCACCTCCTCTGGTACAGTGATCCAATGATAGGAATCACTGTGCCGTGTGTCATAGGAGGCGGGACATCGCTCCCGCGGCTGCACGGGACATCATCATCACAGCGGGACATCAGCATCATGAGGTGAGTGAAGTATTTCATTGAATACACCGCTAGTTTACTGTTTTTCTTTGAAATAAATATTCAAAAACATTATTGGTATCTATTTTTATTTTTGAAATTTACCGGTAGCTGCTGCATTTCCCACCCTAGGCTTATACTCGAGTCAATAACTTTTCCAGTTTTTTGTGGTAAAATTTGGTGCCTCGGCTTATATTCGGGTCGGCCTATACTCGAGTATATACGGTAGTGCCTTTTCTTCTTCACATTGTGCCATGTTCCAGGTTATAAACAGTGCCAAAACATCCGAGACTTTTTAGGTCAAACAAATTCAGTGAAGTTTTTCAAAACAAAGCTTTCTCTTTCCTTCAAAGGAACACCTGTATAAACAAAACGTTTTCCACTGAGACTTTCAGTAAACAAAGCTTATAGCTTTGTAATATCAGATATTGCCAAGCCTCTAGCCACTAGATGGCTGTGTTACCTCTTTTCCATCTGTTTCTGCCTCTGTAAACGCCAAGTTCCCAGAGAGGTTAAAAAAAAGTTTAGAAATTATGGTCCGTCCAAGCCTTACAAGAGAAGAAGCTTTTAATCCACGAATACAAAAAATTGAAAAAGTATAGAGGAAGAAGGAAGAAAAGAGACCAGTCCATCTTAAAGGTAAGAGGCATTTGTAAAAAGTCCATCCATAGAAAACAAACAAAGTTAAAGTAGAAAAGATAACACAATAGTCTTAGACCAGAGTTGATTCGTCGCTTATTTTCTTGTGTCTTCAATTTTATTTTAAATTCCAATTCTTTTGGGTTTTCCCTTCTCTAATAATAAAAATTTTTCTCACCATTTCGACACCACACCTGTACTGCTTCTGTTTCATAGGCTTGTCCCAACCTTCGGCAGCCATTTTGGTTGCTTCTCTTGTAGCTGGCAAAAAGAGCTTTCTCCTGATCAATTGGGCTTTGCGATGCCCCTGACATCAGCAGGACATGCTCTTCAGAACAGTTTAGGTCCAAAAGGACTGTCCAGAAACAGATATCGACAGCAATCCTGGAGCCCCAAGATTGCATGTTGTGTCATAACGATGTCAAGCCCCGCCCTCCCTTCTAAGAGGTTTCTTATTGTTCTTCACCAGACCAGAGAGAAATCTTGCCAAACTTACAGCAAAGTATTTGCACCATTAAACGCATAGTCTTAAAAACTGCTAGGGAAGAAACAGTTTTAACATTTTCTTCCACACAGACTACCTAGACTTCGCTTCTTTTGCTCCTTTGGAATACACTTCCTCCTTCCTGGGAAACACAGTCAAATATTTAAGAAAGGGCAGCAAGCAATGGAGCAAATCTAATCTCAGGTGGGGGAATGTTCTAAAGTGCTGGTGCCATAACAGAAAAAGTTTTCCTGGGCCTTGACAGTTTGCAACCAATAGTACTCAGAACATGTCTTTCCCCATCTTCGGGTAGGACAGGTAGAAACAATTGGGGAGAGATAAGTAATCCTGTCCTAAGCCATGAAGGGCTTTAAAGGTGATCGCCGACCCCTTGAATTGTATCTGAAAGCCAATGCTCATGAAGTAATGGTGTCATGTGTGCTGTGTAATTGGCATCAGTAATTGCCCACAATGCTGCTTTCTGCATCAGCTGGAGCCTCCAATGCTCTTCAAGGGTAGCACCCTGTAAAGTGCATTGCAGTAATTCAGACAATGAAGGCATGAGTGACCATGAGCAAGGCTGCCCTTTCCAGGAACTGGCACAACTGACATAAGGCCCAAAAATGCTACCTGCTTTTTGAGCAGGAGCTGTGGATCCAGTAGGATCCCCAAATTGTGCAGTAGGCAAGGCTTACTTATCCAGAACTAAGTGTGGAAAGCCCGTCTTACCTAGAACCGAGAGGTCCAAAATCCCAAAACTTGCTTGGGTTGAGCTGAAGCTTGTTACACCACAGCCATAGTCTCCAGGTGCAGAGACAGACCTTCAGGTGGCCTAGGATGGAGACATACGGCAGACAGCATACTGATGATATCAATCCCAAAATTTTAGAGGGGAGATGTTAAACAAGATAAGAGAGTGTCTTGAGCCCTATGGCATTTTGCAAAGAAGAGACTGCTAGTGGAATTTCATTTCACACATACCCTGTACATCAACACTGATTGGAATTGATTCTGGGGGAAGGGAGGAGACAATACTGTGCTCACCCATATCCAACTCCTGGATCTAGTCCAAAAGGATACTGTGATCAATGAAATTGAAAGTCTCTGATAGATCAAGAAGAACAAGGATGGCTGCTTCATTTCCGTCTTGCACCCACCAGAGGTGATCCAAGAGTATGGTCAAGGTTGTCTTGGTTGGTTAATTATGACTAAGATCAGCCTTCTATATGATCTTGACATCACCGAACAAGTAAGGGTGCTTGATAGGCTGCTTATTGGGAGTATGAAGTTCTCATGTTCATGGGCTTGTATGCTATGTGTGAGATTGGGTTCTACTTCTAACTTTCTATATTTGGAACAAGAGGGGTGGGGGATACTCAGCTTCTTTCTTCAGTGATGTTTGTACAGAAGGAAAAGATTTGCCAAAGTAGTGGGAGAAGATCATGTGCACAATTTTAACAGCTATTACTGTCTTATACATGGGTCTTGACATCTTAGGGCTGAGTTATGTGCCCTTTAACGCAGTGCTTATAGAAGGTCTTGGTGGGCAAAGGGTAATATTCTAATCTCTGAAATTTTCCTTTGGTATGTACTGTTGTATAAATTTTCAATTCTTGAATTTGATTTCTGTCCAGATACCATAAATTACCCAGTGAAGTTGTTTTGTGAAAACTTTATGGGACAAAATAGAGAGGAAGAGCTATCTCAACAGGAAGCTCAGCATCAAGATCAAAAATCTGAATTCACCTTTGGAATGGAGGAGAGGACTGCAAGGAGCATAGTTTCTTCTGAGGAAATTTTCTTAGGGGATTCTCAGCAAGCAGAAGGGGGAAATGACCAGTTTTCCTTGGTTTCTGTTGTGGCTGCCACAAAACCAGTACAGTCTGCCCGCATCATTCACCCTACAGGTAAGATTAATTGTCCAAAGCTGTTCAGCTGCTACATTACTCCTCTTAACAGTGATCTTCTGAATGAAGCAAGTCGATTTCATCAGTATTATTTCTGTCTACATAAATGTTTATTTGTGTTATTGTTTTGTCAATCTAAGCTGCTAACTCTCATGAATCTGGTACCCAGCTGCATTATGCAAGACACCTTCAGTCCCCAAGAAACTGGAACCTACGTTGGCTAGCTTTATGGTAGTCTACCTCTGCATCCACTGTGAGAATGTGAACTTAAACTGAGACTGTGCCACAACTAAGGAAGAAAAAGGAATGTAGTGTAGTGTGGTTATATTGTTAACTATGTTAGCAAAATTCACATAAACTAATTCTTCTACTACATAAGGATATCACATTCTGCCTGCTTAGGAAGGAAAGGTGGGAGATATGGTACTTGAGCTTCTGTTCTGAAAAATAAGAAACATTGTGATGAATTTTCGCACTCTTCTCTTCCTTCCTACTCCCCAGGAAGCAAGTCAGTAAAACGCAGAATCAGTAACAAAATGATGGCAATGCCAACTGGTACTGGACGTTCCCCACTTAGTATCCTTCAGGGTGACAATTCTCCAATTTCCCTTGCTTTTCATCAGGTATGTGGGCAGAGGGTTGATGTTATTCTACTAACCCAAATTTCTGCTTTGTTTAAAGTGCTTTTAGCTAATTAGCATTTTTCCTGAAAAACAAAACATTTGGAAAAGTGGTAGACTGAAATCCAATATAAGCAGAATGAGGTGCTTTGTACTTTTCTTGTTGTTTTTCTTTTTGCTTTATTGCTGGCACCTTTTAGATAATTATTTTCAACACTGGTTTTCTTCAGGTGTGAACAAACATTTTAAATCAAGAGCTACATTGAGATTTATAGAATATTAAAGCAACAGCTGGCAAAATAGATTTGCTCAGAATAAATTAGAGGGTTTTTTTTCATTTATAGTTAATTTATCTCCTAGCTTTGTAACTTTACTAACCTTTCAAACTTACCTTAGCTTCCACTTAAAATAAATGACAATCAATGAAAATACTGTTCTGTTCATAAATTTCTTGAAGTATGTAATTGACTTAGTCAGTTTATTTTTTCAAATGAATCTTCATTTGTTTTAAACAAAAGTAAACCACATCTTTAGTGTACAATAAAATCTCTCATGTCGATAAACATGTCTGTTGATAAAATATGTATATGTTTTTACACATGTATTATTTATTTGTACCCTGAAAAGCATTTATGTTGCATGACTGAAATTTAAAACTTGGAACAATTGCCTCTTCCAATGGGTGGCAGCCCATAATCGAGTTTCATGTATTTGGTGAAGCCAACCAATGACTTTCTTCTCTGCGTTGTGCAAATTCAGGTTTGAGTAAATCAAGTTAATCATACTGTGTGAATACGAAACCTGGCAACAAATAGAACAGTCAAATATATTAGCATTTCTTCAACCAACAAGATACTTTTTTTTTCCAGAGTAAAAGGACTTCATCAGTGACAGATAATCAAAGAGAGCCAAAGGATGGAAACTTAAACTCTGGGCCTAACTTTCCAGCAGATAGCTGTGGTTGGGATCGCATGAATAAGGAGAATCGACAGTGTCGTTGGGTGGAAAATTAGCTTCAGGTGCTCTGTGGATTACCACCCTTTAATATGAAGGTTTGATGGCTCAAGTATGAAGACAATAAAGTAGCATGATTTTTATTTTTATTTTATTTTTTGCTTCTTGCCCATTTCCCTCTTGCTACTCTTCTCTGTTTTTGGTTTTCATATTTAGATTCCATAATGTATAGATTCTTCTGTGTAACTACTTTTTTAAAAAAAACATCGTCTGAAATGTCTGTGTTTGGAAAATAAAGTCTCTTTAGCATGAGATTGTGGTTCCCGGCTGCATTATTTTAATTATTTTAAAACTTTTGCCACAGTTAGAAAAAAATACCCCTGAGTGTGGCTAAAACCTTTTTTCCAGAAGCTAATATTGAGTGTGGAATCCACAGACGTCAACATGGCTGGCTGAGGAATTCTGGGAGTTGAAGTCCACAAGTCTTAAAATTGCCAAATTTGGAGAGTCCTGGTAGAAGAACAGAATGGGGGGAAGGGTGTTTGTGAGAAAATGTGGAAACGGTTAGCTGACATGCCTCACTGACCAAAGTGAGGAATTAGTGAATAAATATCTTATTTGCTTTCAGTTTCTGGGTAGTAGAATAAATAGTACCTTTTTGTTACTTGGGGTTATGGGAGCCAGAGCAATATGGAATATATTCCAGGTCCCATGATAGCAATATACAGGGCAATCATATGAGAGGGGTAAGAGCTTGTGTTTAAGTTGTAACATATACATTGATGTAATTCAAGCAGTCCTTGGCTTACTATCTTTTGCTCAAAGTTACAACACCCTCAGAAAAAATGACTTCAGTTACTCAAAGTTACAACCATTGCACCACCCGTGGTCACATGATTGCAATTTGGGCACTTAGCTCTCATTTCTGATGGTTGCAGTGTCTTGCAGTCAATGATCAGAGTTTGCCTTCCCAACCAGCTTCTGACATGCAGAGTCAATTGGGGAGGCCATGTTCACTTAATGATGCATTGAATCACCTAACAACTATGGTAAAAATGATTGTAATATCAGTCTGGTCACATGATGATTTGCTTAGCAATTACGTTGCTTAATGACTGAAATTCCAGTCTCAATTGTAGTCATAAGTTGAGGACTGCCTGTATGATGAAGCAAAAACAGGATATATACATCTTTCAAGTAGAAGTGGTGAATGTATTTTTAATGCTTCCTTTAACCTTTTCTAAAGGAAAGCCTAGATCTTTTGTGGGCAGGTTTGTGTGTTTATTGCTTTCTGAGCTAATGACAAGTTCTTGCATCCTGCAATTTATAAAAAGCTGAGACTCAGTAACTTTTGAATACCAAAGACACTGGCCAATCAGCTCAAGTTCTCTGAACAAATGCTGTATTTTCATTCAAACTAAGGGATATGCTTTGTAGTTCATATCCTTGGCTGCATGGAGTTTCAAATATCGCACAATGTGTGGAGTGAATATTAGGAGACACTGTCTATTGCAATGTTTTTTTCCCTTCGTGGAGTTGGAGTGAGTGTAGTCTGCGTGTGACACATTCAGCCCATAGTGACACCTCTTGTGGGAATCTATAAATGAAGCCCATAAATTAAATATTTTTTTAAAAAAAGAATGGCCAAACTCTATCAATCACGAGATTTCAATGTTTTTCATCTTATTAGGTGTAAGTGTAAGATCTCATAAGATTTGGCCATATTTTTAAAAATTAAAAAATAGCTTTGTTTCAGATGCTACTGTGAAAGATTGCTTGGAAATGCTGATGATCATGTCATAGAGTGTTATGTGAATCCATTCTGTTGGTTTCAGGCTATAACCATCAAAGATTAATAGTTCTGTTTCAAAGGAAACTAAACTGCTGTCTCTAAAACTTCTTACTGCCCAGAGAAAAGCAGGTATCTTAAGATATATCTTCATCTGCTCTTAGAATGATCTGATTCTCTAATGCCATGCCATGGTGATATATGAGAGAGATTCTGAAAAGGCAGGATTGTGAGAAGGAGCAGGAAGAAAGCCATAAGATCTAACAGATGTTATAATCTTATAAACAGTAGTTTGGTCCAGGCTAAACCTGAGGAAGAAAAGTCAAAATGTTCGAAGAAGTTAATCTCAAATGGGTTTACTTATAAATGACAGCAGGAGGTTCCTATTGCAATTTCTAAGGTTCTATATTTTATCCCTAATTAAAATACAGTGTTAATAATGCAATACAATACAGAGCTTAATGGTATTAATGTTCTGAATTCTGACTCTTCTGAACAATTCTGTCAGAGCCTGAGCTCCAGAGCACAGCCTCAAATAATGCAACTTGAGCCATTCTGTCCAATGTTTCAGTTTTATTTTGCCTGGGCTATAAAACAACTTTATAATAATGACATCATAAAGCAGTGACTTGGATGAGCCTAAAGGATGCTGGAATGCTAAGTTTGCAAGATATGGAATTAAGTGAGATGAGAAAAATAACTATACACAGATAATACATTAAACATTCCTGGCTCCGGTGCTCAAAGCAGGAGCAACAAACTCCTTCCCAGGCAATGTGTAGAGTAAAACAATGAGCTAATATATTTCTCCAAGAGAAGAGTGAATAAAGTTCATTGCTGAATACTTGCTGTGATAAACCACTTGAAGACACGTCCAAAGACAAACTATAATTGGATGTGTGTGAAGTCTTTGTACTCATAACATGGAAAATCAAAAGTTGAGGGATGGGGAATAAGGGATTCATTTAGAAGTTTCTTGATCTCTAATTTGGGTAGAGTGAGTAGGAACTGCTAACTTCCTGATGTCACACCTGGAGGCAGTCACAGAAATGGACACCTGAGTTTGGGGAAGGTTTCAAAGAGTATCAGAAGACTTGACCTGGGTGGATTCTTTCCCTGAGCTTCTCCTTAGGGAGGTAAGTGTAGTATGAACCAATATCTGCATAGAATAAAAATGTCAGCTGTGGTACTCAAAGGTACATCTGAAAAAGCCTCTCCAAATTCACTCTTCTTTTCACACAGTATCTTCAGTTCCAAATTTTCAGGAAACTGTCCCAAGAGCCAGTTGCGGCAGCCATGCCATCTGCAGTTACTCCCAAACAGCTCACCCTATTATCATGTCCAGACAGAAGGCCTGTGGGTTTAAATAATAATTAGTTTTGGAGGAAAATTATTTTGCCTGAACTCAGCAGATCTCTGAGCAGAGTTCCAAATTTTGGATAACACAGGTGGCCCTCACTTGTCATTCACCTCCCCTCTGATGGCGGAGTTATCTAGAAGAAAGGTTCCACACAGACAAGGAATGTATGCAGTATAACTCATCTTTCATTCTTGATAAGTGAGAGACGAACAATATGCAACCTACCAACACCCCCAACAACCAACAGATTGGGTGGAACTGAGCTGTGCTATTCACAGCTTGAAGGTTAAAGAGTGATCAGGAAAAAGGAACAGTTTCATGCAACACATTTGATTTTGCTCAGTCTTCCATTCTTCTAATTTTAGATTATATTAGGTCATGATTTTTTATAAAAAAAAATGCCTGTCCCCAAATGGATATGCATTACTTGCACATTTTTCTGTGAAGGTAAAAAAAGCGAGAAAAAAACTGTCAGAACTGTAGCTATGACTCACCCACACGCTCTGCTTTCAGACTATCCCAGATATTGCAATTAAAATCATCATATCCGGCCAGGAGGAGGCGCCCACTACGGGAGAAAGCGATTGAGGTAATTCCACACATAATGGTCTCGTGAGCAAAGTTGATGAGCTCTTGGTCTGCCCGAAGGTCAAAGAGGCGACAGGAGGCATCATCTGAACCAGTGCAAATGGCGTCCCCACTGGGGAAGAACTAGGGGAGGGGGGGAAGGGAGGGGCAAGATGGAGGGAGGGAGAGAGATCATTTGCTTCTGTTGTCTTCTGCAGGTTATTTCTGCCCTAATCCTTGACATTGTTTCAGGTTCCAGCTCATTTCCACCCTCAGTTCCAGGAAGGGCTTCAGAAACTTACTGAAATGGCATTGATATCTGATTCATGGCCTGTAAATGTCTGGCGGCAAGCGGCTTCTCGGATGTCCCACAGCTTGGCACTGGCATCACAGGCTCCTGAAATGAAAAGCTTGAAGTCCGGAGAGACTGCTAGGCTCATGCAGTCCCCAGTGTGTCCTATGAATGTGGTCTTCTCCTGCCCTGTCTCAACATCCCACAGCATGCTGTAAGAAGAAGAAGTTGCTTAGACTGCACCAAGTGGCTATTTCAATCACCTTCCTATTTGGTACAGGCTTGGAATACTTACAGATCTGGGCAGCTGTATTTAAAAGTAATCTAACAATAAAATTGCTATAAACTCATTCATTCATTCATTTGTATCTGCTTTTATAATTTTTACAAATAACTCAAGACGGCAAACATATCCAGCATATCTTCCCCCTTCTATTTTTCCCACATTTAAATATGTGAACAGCCTCCTAATTGCAGGTCCTCCTGTTATGCAGTTTGGTCATTTTGATGTAAAGTTCGATTCAGTCAAAGATCTCTTAATTACTTCTTCCCCATTGGAAGAGCAACCAGAGACAGTGCCAAATGGGAGTGAGTGACTGAGAAACAGAATAACTCAATAGATTGTGGAAGCTAGCAGAGCTAAACATTCTTCACCAGTTTTTCCTTTTCATGCAGCAAAATTCAGCAGGTTTTTTCCACAAATGGGGCCTAGGTTGGATGTCTGCTTGGCGGATCCTCTAGAAGGGGATGACATAAAAAGGAAGTAGCAGTGGCAGAGTTAGTGGTCCGAGTTTGATGAAAACAGCTATTCCCATTGATCCCTTAGGATCAAATAGAGTTGACATCATACAATGAGTATGCAAACAACACTTATGAAGAAAGTCCAGCCCCAGGCTGATGAAGTTGGGACGGCTCTGGAACGGAAGGGAAGCAGAAAGAGAAAGTGTGGCCATCTGGTGAGGAAACTTTATTGTTTTGGAAAAGACTGCCTCCCCCCAAAATGTTTAAAGTTAAATTAAATCCGAAAGCAGAAGAAAATAAGCGGTGAGATTAACCTATATTGGATTGCTTTGGATAGTGTGTTTAATTTTACTTTGTGGATTGAAGTGCTCGCAACTTTTTTTTTTAAAGAGAATGGATCAGTTTTTCTTCTATTTTTTTTATTTTTATTTTTTAACCTATGGATTAAAGTCTTCTTCTTTATTTCAACAAGGACTTTTATTACTTGCTATTAATTCCATTTAAGAACTCTGTTTCTTTTAAATTTGAAATAACATTAGAGAGTGGGAAGCAATACTGCCACTTGGAGGCTGGAGGCTTGAGTTTTTGAAACAATGCACTTTCCCTTTTCCTTTTGATCTCACTGACTTTGTATCTCGAGGTTTGGCAACTTGTTTATAGAAAGTGATAAGAAGCAAGGGCACACATTGTTTTTACAGGTGCACTTTGAGAGTCTTACTGGCAGTGGGAGAGATAAAGAAACAGAACCTTCTTTTTTGAGGATTATAAATGAACTTGTGTTTAAGCTAATTTAATATAAGAAGCCTTGAAAGCCAGAGTGGCAGTATCTACTAGCTTGTCAAAATGGAACAATGTTCAAAAGAAACAATAACTTTGCAAAACATCTTGGCTGGAATTCAAAACCTATTAGAAATAACAGAGAATTGAGAAGAAGATGGAAAAAATAGAGTTTATAACAGCAAAAAATGATGGGGTCAGAGTCCCAAAAATTGAAGGGGAAAATGATTATAAAGATAAGACAACTGATTACTTTACCAGTGGAATGAACATGGTTGAAAGTGTGAAAAGGGGAGTAAGGAAAAGGGAATTAGATCGACAGGAACTATACCCCAGATTTCAAGGCATGGAAGAAGAAAAAATAGGAAAAATGATGGATTTAAGGAGAGAGAACTTCTCAGAAGCAAGATTGACAACCAAAGATAACCTGATTAAAATAGCAGATGGAGTGCATCGAGATTACTTAAGTGATGCTACAAGCAACAAGCTGCGGAGACAAGTCCACAAAAATTTTATTAAGGAAATAAATAGAAGACCAATTCCACAAATGACAAAAGAAATAAAACTGTATTATTACTGGAAGGATACAGGCTGATATATGAAAATTGATAATAAAAAAATAGTTAATTTTAGTAATTAGTGATTAGTAATTTAGTAATTTCTAGAGTGCTATGTTAAATAAATAATTGATAAGGATAATAAAGTACATACATGTGTTGGTTTGATGAGAGGAAATTTGATATAATTAGCGAATGAATTTTTGTTAATAAATAATATGTATAACAATAACAATGAAATGACAAGGGATATAGTGAACAATATATATATGTAATGGTTTAATAAAAGGAATTGGGATATAAATTGTAAAAAGTGATTTGGAATGGAGGATCAGAAACTTTGTTATCAAACATAATTAATTTTTACTTAGAACATGCTATAAAGGGATAATGTTATTAGATGAGATTAGAAATAATTAATGAAATGCTACTAGGTGCTTGTGTTTTTTAATTTTGGACTGTTTTATGTAAAAGGATGTTAAAACAACCATAATCAAATGAGAAGCATGGTATGTTGATAGTAAGATATATAAAGATTTTTGATTTAAAATACATAATGTGATTTGAATTATAAGCAATGACTGTGGAAGAGATACATGAAAGTTATTTGTAACCAATCGACAACACACTTCTACAATATGATTAGTAATTAGTAATTTAGTAATCTTTAGAGTGAGATGTTAAATAAATAATTGATAATGATAACAAGGTACACACATGTGTTGGTTTGAAGAGAGGAAACCTGATATAATTAGTGAATGAATTTCTATTAATAAATAACAATTATAATAATAACAATGAAATAACAAGGGATATACTTAACAGTGTGTGTGTGTGTGTGTGTGTGTGTGTGTGTACTGGTAAAAGGTATTGGGATACAAATAGTAAACAGCGACTTGGAAAAGAGGATTAGAAATTTTGTTATCAATCATAATTAATTCTTATTTAGAACATGTTATAAAGGTGTAGTGTGATTGGATGATTTTAGAAATAATTAATGAAATGTCATTATGTGGTTGTGTTTTTCAATTTTGGATTATTTTATGCAAAAGGACGTTAAAACAATTATAGTCAAATGAGAATTGTGGGATGTTGATTGTAAGATATATAAAGATTTTTGATTTAAAATATATAATGTGATATGAATTATAAGTAATGACTGTAGAAGAGATGCACGAAAGTTATTTGTAACCAATCGACACTCTTCTACAATATGTAACGAAAGATTATTTTTTGTGTGTTGTGTTTGTCTGTTTAACCAAAAATAAAAAATTCTTTTCAAAAAAATAAAAAAAATAAAAAATAGGTAGGAGACCACAGTGGTTAGAGTGCAGTATTGTAAGCAAACTGCCAACTGCCTGGAGTTCAATCCTGATGGGGCTCAAGGTTGATTCAATCTTTCATTCCCAGGTCAGTAAAATGAGGATCTAGATAGTTGAGGGCAATATGCTGACAATGTAAACTACAAAAAGTGCTGTATAGCAATGTGGGAGCAGTATATAAGTCTACATTTCAGTAGTTGTAGAAACTCAGGGGGAAATGGCTCCAAGGCAGCCACTAAATGACATTGCTATTGCTAAATAAATAAGGATACTATATGGTTGGTTGGTTGCTGACCAGTTCATACACTGTAGACAAGAGGTCTCCAAACTTGGCAACTTTAAGAATTGTGGACTTCAATTCCCAGAATTCCTCAGCCAGCCATGCTGGCTGGGGAATTCTGGCAGTTGAAGTCCACAACTCTTAAAGTTGCCAAGCTTGGAGATCCCTGCTGTAGACAGAAGTACTCACCAAGTGGTGTCCCCAGAGCTAGTTACAATATTATTGTCATCCAGGAATCGGCAGCAGGAGAGGTAACCTGCAGAGCAGGAGTAAGAGAAGAGGAATATTGTTGAAGGGAAGAAAGAGGCTAAGACTTATACAGGACACATTTTATTATCTCTTCCAGAGGTATTTTGTTTTTTGTCAACAGAAGCTGAATTTTGCAGCACATAATTATGTGGCTCAACAAATGAGAAATTTTGGCTTGGACCTTATTATCAGGGGAGGGCTTATTGTTCACGAACTGGAACTCTATCTCATGCTTCAAAACATAGATGAAGAAAGGGGAGAAAACTTGGCAGAAACAATGAGAGTATTTTTGGCAGAAGCACCAGTGATAACCAAAGCCCAGCTGATGAAAGGAACAGATGGAGGGTCTCGAGTCTTTACAAAATATGCAATGAACAACAAGTTGCCAAGAGAAGTTCACATAAGACTTATGTGAAAATATAAGAAAATATTTAGAACACAGATTCTACAAATGGCAAGAGATATTGGACTGCACTACTACTGGAAGGATACAGGATGATGAAATGAAATGTCACAATAAAACTAAGCCAAACTTAGTTAAATTTTGAGTATTATGTATAAGACAAAATAATAATAGTTATAGTTAAACAAATGATTAATAATGATAATAATGCATTTATATATACTAGATTGACAATATGGAATTTTATATAAGTTGTAAGTGAAGACCATGGAGATGATGTGGAAAAGTTTTTTTCTTATAAAAGATAAACAATTCTATATAGAATAGAATATAAAGATTACCATTGGATGAGTCCAGGGGGATGTAATGAAATGCCATAATATAAATGTACTTTAAATTTAGTATGTAATAATAAATATATTCAATGAATATTTAATAACCATAATAATTGTGTGTGTGTGTGTGTGTGTGTGTGTGTGTGTGTGTGTATATATATATATATATATATATATATATATATATATATATACACAGTGTATGTATGTATATATGTATGTATGTATGTGTGTGTGTGTGTGGTTTTTTTAAATATATATATATATATAAATAAAATTGATGATATGAGCAATGGAATGTGCTGAAATACATACGTTGATATATGATATTAGAGAAACTATTATAATATAATAATAACATATACAAATATACTTGATTGATAATATGTGACTTTATATAAAATTTAAGGGATGACTATGGAAAGGATGCACAAAAATCTTGTAACCAATCGACACACTATATGGAATGGAAGATGCTTTTATGTGTTGTGTTGTGTTTGTTTATATTTGTTTAAAAAATAAAAACTTTATTAAAAAAACAAATGAGAATTTTTCATTCTATGAAATTATACTATTTGTATTTAAATAATTATCTTTCAGCCTGCTTCTGATAGTCACATGGAACCGTCAGACACCCTATCCAGCAGTCTAAGGCTTCTGTTAATTCAGATGTAAGTCAATATCCATAAGCTTGCAACCAACTTTTCATTGTTGGAGCTACAAAAACATGTTTGTTTTAAATGGAAGCTGTAGAGTTTCTCAATCATTCCTGTTGCAATGTTATATTTTGCTTTCCTTTTTTTTCATGGAATGTAACTACAGCATCACCAAGACTTAGAGCAAAAGATCACCTGAATGAGCTGCGAGCTCCCTGTTCACTTTAACGCTTCCTTCACGACTCTTGAGGTTATAGATGGAGCACATATTATCAAGACCTCCACAGGCCACATAATTCCCTGATGGAGCATAGGCACAAGTCATGACCCAAGAAGACTTGAGAGGGATAGCATGAACCTGCAATTAAAGAGTAGGACAGAAATCCACAAATTAGCTTCTTGGTCAGAGGTGAGAAAAGCAACAGCTATAGTAGGAATAGTCTAGAACAGAGGTGTCAAACTCAATTTCATTGAGGGCTGAATCAGCATAATAGTTGTCCTCCGGCGGCCAGGGGGGAGGAGGGGCATAGTTGGGGAGGCTGACTGGGCATGGCCCGAGGGCGTGACCAGTTTGACATCACTCGCGTGGGTGGTGCCTATGGGGACCACCCCTGGGTGGGGTTGGGGAGGGAATCCAGGGATCTCAGGTGGGGAGGAAGGGGGCAGGAAGCTCATCCCATGGGATGAGGTAAGGTGAGGCAGGTGGCGAGACAGCTGCATCCGTAACCCGTCGGCCATTGCACGCTTGCTGCCCTTTGTGTATGGGGTGGATGGTTTCCGGCTGTAGCCACAGCCTGTCAACCTCTTAGCTGGTGCACACTCTGGATCTGGAGCCCACTGCCACTACTGGATTGGCTGTCCATGCAGACCACTGGACGCGGTTACTCCATCCCACTGTCTGTTCTGGCTTGCGGTTGGAGACCAGGTCGCCACTGGTCAGCTTCTCAGCCCCCTCACGGGTCTTGCCCTTAGCCTTGCCCTTCCCACATGCACCGGATGTACAATGGCCCTGCTGTGGGCTGCTGCTGCTCAGGAGACTTACCCAGCCCAAAGGAGGTGACGTGGCCAGCTAAAAAGGCCATTTAGCAATAGCAGTGGACTTATATACCGCTTCATAGGCCTTTCAGGCCTCTCTAAGCGGTTTACAGAGAGTCAGCATATTGCCCCCAACAATCTGGGTCCTCATTTTACCCACCTCGGAAGGATGGAAGGCTGAGTCAACCCTGAGCCGGTGAGATTTGAACCGCTGACCTGCTGATCTAGCAGTAGCCTGCAGTGCTGCATTTAACCACTGCGCCACCTTGGCTCTAATTTAGAGGTGGTAGAGTATGCCCAGTCCAGCAGGAAAAAGATGGCCACCGCAAATGGGGAAAGCCGAATCCCCATTGGCCCCACGGCTGCCCAGGCCCAGCAGAAATAGGGAGGAGGCATGCAATCCCGGCTGAGCCTGGGTGGCCATGGTACCAATAGAGATCCAGCTTAATCTGTTTGTGGTGGCCGTTTTTTGCCTGATGGGCCTGGACATACTCTACCACTTCTACTTGTTTTTTCTAGGTGGCTGCTTTGCTCCTTCCGGCTGGGTTGCCTGGTGTCCAGGTGGCAATGCAGCAACCTAATGGATCTACATGAGCTACTGGCAGTCTCAGTTTTGGCAGCAGCCCACAGTGGTGCTGAGGTGCGTTGGGTGTGTGAGGGGAATTTGCACCATACGTGGGCCAAGGCCAAGACCTGTGAGGGGACCGCAAGCCAAAACAGATGGGATGGAGTAGGCGGGCTGATTGCAGCAGTAGCCGGAGGCACAGGCACAGGGAAAAGGCACGTAGACCAGCTTGCTAGATGCACCAGGCAACCACCTGCCCTGTCCCAGCTACATGGGATGGAGGAGGTATGTCTGGTAGTCCGCATCATGTTCCTCCCACCTCCCAATTTTGCCTTCTGCTGGTGCCGCTGCTGCGCCTGCTTTTTGGAGGGCCAGCTGTGGAGCCCCTGGTGCTGGACACCTCCCCCCCCATGCACACATACCCGAAATGCTGGTAAGTGTGGCCATCCTGGAAACAGTAAGGGGCTGGCTCATATCGCTTTGGCCCAACCCAGCCCAGCCAGCCCAGCCCAGTGGGCCCACCTCCTGTGTGCATTCACATCTGCCGGTATGGTGTGGGCTGGGCCGGTGCATGGGTGCGCCCACTGCCTCCTGTGCGCATGGACCCCCACCAGATTGGGATGAGATGGGCCAAAGTGATGCCGGTTGGCCCCTTACCATTTCCAGGGCAGTCCGTGGGCCTTTAGTTTGAAACCTCTGGTCTAGAAAGTAGGCTCAAAGGCAAAATGCTAGCAGTCACTTTTAATTCCTATCATTGCTTGCAAACAGATTGTGGAGATATCATCTATTTGCTTAAGTATCTTATAAGTATAATCTTTGTTGTCACTGTACCTAAATACAATGAAATTGGTTATCTCTTACCTTGTTGGTTGTATAAGTATCCCATACAATGAGTTTTCCATCTTGTGAAGCACTGACCAGAAGTCTATAAGAGAAGAAAGGTGTTATAATTTGGATCAATTGGGATCTGAAGGTTAAAATGCATCAGGTCACCTCTCCACTACCCAACTTTCTCATACAATGCACCTTCAAGGTGATTTTGTTCTCCATCTTATAGCAAAGTATTCATAGCCAAGGGAAAGGGAAGGTACAAGTATGTGTGGGAGGGAGATAACATGTATGGTTCAGAATACAGAATTATGCATTATGCTGCTATTTCTATTGTATGATAACTGTTCTGATCCCCTTCGTCCTACACCAAAGCACGCCGAGACAAAGATACAAAGGATTTATTAACACACAGATTAGACCTTGGCAGCAATCCAGCACAGACTAACCTTGGCAGCAATCCAGCCTGCCAAGCTAGCCACGAGAGTTCTCCAGTTCTAGTAAATATATTGACTCCTGCGACAAGCGTGTGGAAAATCATTCCTTTTATAGTCTTGAGAGGAGCATAATTATCACCAGCTGAGTTCAATTATCTCCTGTAACTGCGTAACTGTTCTTTACGCCTATTAGCCCTCCGTTGCCGGGCATCCAGCACCAACTCCCTTGTCTCCTCCCCACTGCTCCAATGCATGACGTCAGGTTCACACTCCCTTTTCTCCCCACTGCTTCAAGGCTCAGGCGCCTCCTGGTGGCCAACCAGCCTCTCTGCGCCCTGCTCAGAGTTAGAACCCTGTCCAGGGTCCTCCACATCCTCCAGAGCCGACTCATAGGGCTCCTCGCTGTCGGAGTCTGGTGGCAGCTCCAACAGCTCCTGCTGGGCCACAACAGATAACCAATTTAGATTTGCAATATAGACTTCATGAAATGTACGATGTATATTTTATTCACAGTTGGAAAAGAACTCATTGGGGAGTCATTGGTGCTTTCTAAACTCGTTGTTTATTTTCAGATGTTTCATTACCCAACTAAGTAACATCATATTACTTACTGTGTTTTCCCGAAAATAAGACCCCGAATAAGCACTAGGGCTTATTATCAGGGAAACATGATTTCAGGGTGATCAGACCCCATGGTGCACACACAAGAGCCGGCAAGTGCTCAGGGAACAACGGTATCTGGCAGGAGCTGCAGTCCACCGGTCCCTTGATCAGTGCACTCTGGGGCTGCACAGAGCAGAAGGCACAGAGCAGAAGGCAGGCAATCCCAATGTGCGCAGAAGGCAGGTGATCTTGCGCACTGCTCGGGCTGCAGACAAGCCAAGAGATGTGAAGATGAGCCTCCTGCAGCTGGCAGCCACCACTCGGCTTTCCCATGGCCCGTGCAGTGCATCTGGATTTTCTACCTCCCCCATGCTTCTGCTTCTGTCTGCTGCCGGTGTCGCTGCACAAAGACGAGTCTCCTACGGCTGCTACTCCAGTCCACAGTTGCTTGGCTTTCCCACAGCCCGTGTGGCGTGTCCAGATCACCTGCTGCTTGCACAGGTGTTCAACTCACCTGTGCTGCGTGTGCTGTGCTGTAGCTGCTGCCAGACACCATCAGCCTACAAGTGCTTGCCACCTTCTATGCTGGCCACCCCACACCCCTTCACTAAGGCTTATTTTTGGGGTAGGGCTTATATTAGGTGCAGGCATGTAAATCGGGCTGGGGCTTATTTTCAGGGTAGGTTCATTTTGATGATGAAATGCCTGCTAGCAAACAACCACGCTCTGATAGCACAAAGTACTCCACAGTTCAACTCTGAGCTATACATATTCTCTTCTATTAGAAACTTACTTGATCTTAGGCTCATCATTATCTCTCATTCTAATCAATATTTCCAGGTTGTTGGATGATTCAAATGATGGAAAAGGACAGCAGGGGCAACCAACTTTGCAAGGGGAGGGCTGATCTCTTTGGTGATTCCACAGGCAAATGGACTCGGTAGTGAGTGACAATGGTGGGAGAGGTTAGGATATGTCAATTCACATAGGCTTATTTTTTGTTCTCTTATTTTTTTGTTCTCCCTCCCATATTCCTCAAACAAGACTAATTAAGGATCACTGGAAGAAAGAAGTTTTAACTAGTCTTTCCATGGACATTGACATGGTCAAGATTACTGTTTTTCTATTGCTAAACAGTGATCTTGATGAAAAGGAGAGAACTTTCATTCCTATAAATGGACATCTATATCCCTGTTCATTATACCCTATTATTTTCCTGAGCAGGGCAGCCAGAAAATTGCATGAGAAATCTTCATGAGCTTCCATGTGAAAAGGTAGACAAAAGAAAAATGAAATAGGCTACCCTGAGTTCCTTGCAGGAAAATTAAGGTAAAAATGCAATTAATTAATTAATTTACTATTTTGGTTGGAGATAAGTTGAGTTAAAGACTTTATAAAAGGCACGAGTTGTACCAAAATTCCAAAGTGTTCAATCTGAAAACTGAAAAAAGCAGACAGCAATTTTCTCCTTCTCTGAATAGCACAGATAATAAGAGCCTTTGGTCAGCTAATTTGTTTGAGTAACTGGGCTGTGTCACTGGGAAGGGACTCAATAGAATAAGATAGCAAGGAAAAATACCACCTGTCTTTTTCTTATATACTAGTGTTTTTCAACCTTGGCAACTTTGCAACTTTAAGATGTATGGACTTCAGCTTTATACATCTTAAATTTATCAAGGCTGAGAAACATTGCTATATACCATTACTTACTTGGAATCTGTAGACCAGTGACAAGCATAGATCTTGGCCAGATGTCCACGCAGAGTTCTCCGTGTCCGCAGCTGTATACGCCCAACCACTTCCATGTCAGCAACAAGCTATACAGGAAAGAACAAATTTAGCTTCTATTCCAAAAGGTTTTCATTAATGGGGTTGCATCAAGTCAATTGCTGCAGTTCTCTTCAATTTGTGTTAGACTTACCCATTCAGGCAAACTTGTTTTAAACAGAGTAATGTACTATTAGCATTTCCTACCTGAGCAAGTGTAGTATCAGCACAAGCTTTTCGAGCTTCCTGAAAGATAAAAGGCAAGAGATAATATTTTGATAAGCCCAGCATTTCTACCCTTTTTCCCAGGGGTATCAAACTCAAGGCCAATGGGCCGAATCTGGCCTGCGAGGTGCTTAGATCTGGCCCATGGGGCCAGCCTGAAAATACCAAAGGACCGGCCTGCGGTGCCTCTGCTAGCAAAAATGGGATGTGCAGCCCCCCCCCCATGCCCCATTTTTGGCCGGGATGGCCTCCTGGAAAACCTTGTAGCAACCACAATTCCCTCACTAATCTGCTTTCCAGCTCCCTAGCATGCAGGGCAACAAAAGACGACCGTAAAACTACCAGTAAAAAAAAAGAAGTTGGAAAGTCTGATTGCATTTTTAAAAAAAACTGGTAGTCTCATGTTCTTCTTTTGTTGCCATGCACTCAGGAGAACGTGGAAAGAAGGTTAGTGAGGGAATTGTGGTTGCTCTGAGGTGTCGGGGTGAGGATTTTGCATTTTGATTGCTCTGGGGCGGAGTGGGAGTGAGGATTTTGCACTAACCCTAACCCTAAAAGTTAGTTTACATTTAGTTTACATCTGACTTTGGGGATATTACTTCATAACTGAACAAAAGTGTATTTTCTGTGCAATTACATTCCTTGCTCACTGGATCTGGATGTCACAAAGTAAAGCCCACGTTTTGTAATTAACCCCAGCGCCCCATTTTGGCTGGCAGAGTGTGCGGGAGGCAGAGTGCTATCATTCCCACCCCGCCATGCCCCCACAGCCAAGCTCCCCTAGCCCCAGTCAAACACAACCTTGATGTGGCCCTCAATGAAATAAGAGTTTGACACTCCTGCTCTATCCTTTATGAAGCAGTTTCAAACTAATCTGTGACCATCTTCATTTATCTCAGCCTTTAAGAGCAGAGAGCACCATTCACTCAGTCAGAACTCAGTATTTTTTTCCTTCCAGCTGACCAATAGGAGAGTGGAAAGAATGTCACTCAACTGGTGACTTGGAGTAACAAAATTCCCCCAACCCAAATCCCTACAAAAACAAAATTCAAGCAATTATTTTTTTTGCATCTTGGAGCGAAGGGAGTGGACGCGACAAGAGGTGTAGCAAAGCAGTCCTTTATTCAAGCATAGTAACTACGATTCAACGTGGCGTGGTTCGCGCCAAACATTTATACCCCCAAGTTTAAACAATAAGCCAATAGGGCGTCGAGTAGCTCAACCAATCGGAGATAGGCTTAAACCGGCTCCGCCCAAGAACCAATCAGAAAGGGAGACCTTACTTCCCGCGCTAGTATTCAACACCCCTCCCCCCTAGTCAAGGTACCCTTAGGAAGGGCAAACATAGTCTTGTAGATAGGTGGGACGGTGACGCTCTCGTCCCGACCTTCGTAATTCCCCGGCGGGTTTCGTCGGGGGGGAAACCGCCGGCGGAGGCGTGTCCGTAACGGGGCGGTGAGTCTGCGGCGCGGCCCCAAGAGATGATGCTGGCCCGGGGCCCCGTACCCAGTGTCCGTTTGTCCAAGGTGGCTTCTCCGTGGCAACAGGAGTGTCCGACAATGGCCCCCTGCAATCTGGTTGGGATGTAGATTCAGAGTCTCGATAAGGGCTTCGCGGAAAGGAATAGCCGGATGAGGCACGTCTGTCCGAGAAGTCGGCTTGTCCCCCGTTCCCCGAATGGAGACAGTCCGTTGGGGAAAAGGTCATCAAGGGTAGCTCACGCTGAGAGCAAGTGTCTGAGAGGCTCGGGCCGTCTGCCTCCGCGGGGAGGCGTCGCCTTAACTGGTCCAGGTGGCGCCTCCATTGTGTTCCGTCGGCCAGACCGGCCCTGAAGGAACAGGGGCCAGTCAGAGCTGTGATGGTTGCGGGAACCCACCGTGGATCCCCGGAAAAGGAACGGGCCCATACGGGATCCCCTAACTTAAACGTATGGGAAGGAAGGGCCCCTAGGTTGCTCGGCAGATCCCCTGCGTAAAGTGGATGTAGCCTATCTAGGGGGGTTCGCAATCTCCTTCCCATCAAGAGCTCCGCAGGACTTTTATTAGTCGTTGGGCAGGGTGTAGAGTGCTGGCTCAAGAGATACGCCGCCACTCTTTCCTGCCAGTCGCCCTGGTCCATGCGGCCCAAGGCTTCTTTGGCTGAGCGAACTGCGCGCTCCGCCCGGCCGTTACTAGCTGGATGATAAGGGGCTGTGGCTGCGTGTCTGATTCCTTGTTCGGCCAGGAATTCTTGGAACGTGGTGGAGGTAAACTGGGGCCCATTATCTGAGACTATCACATCCGGTAGCCCATGTGTGGCGAACATCTTACGAAGGGCCCTCACTGTACTCTCTGCTGTAGTAGAGGTCATGATTACCAGCTCCACCCACTTGGAGTAAGCATCGACTACTATCATAAAAGTTCGGCCGTGGAAGGGGCCAGCGAAGTCAATGTGTAAACGGGACCATGGGCCTCTAGGAATTTCCCACTCCCGGGGGGCGGCTGTGGGAGGATTCGGCCTAGAGTTTTGACATATCCTGCATCGACCTACATAATCTGCAATTTCCGAATCTAGCAAGGGCCACCACACATAACTGCGGGCTAAAGCTTTCATTCGCGCTATGCCTGGATGGTTTTTATGAAGTGCAGGCAGGATTCGTGCCCGCAGGGCTGTGGGGATCACTACCCTATCCCCCCAGACAAGACAACCCCCATGAAGGGCAAGTTCGGCTTGTCGTGCTTTAAACGGTCGGAATCCCTCCGCTACCTTTTCCGCGGGCCAACCCCTCAAAACCCATGAAGCTACTTGGGATAAGACCGGGTCAGCCTTTGTACAGGCTGCGACATCCGCAGCAGAGACGGGGAGGTCAGATTCAGCAATGGACAAAATAGAGAGAGAAGGCACGTGGGCTGTGTCCGTCTGTGGCAAGGGGCAACGGCTCAGGGCGTCTGCGTGCCCTAACTGCTTACCCGGACGGTATAACAGCGTATACGAATACGCCGTTAAAAACTCAGTCCAACGTGTCATGCGGGGAGACAAAATGGGGGGAGTTGGCTTGTCGCCTGCTAGTAGCCCCAGGAGCGGCTTGTGATCCGTGACAAGGGTGAAATTCCTACCATAAAGGTAGTCATGGAATCGCTTAATGCCGGACACTGCAGCCAGGGCTTCTTTATCGATTTGGCTGTAGTTCCGCTCCGTTGAAGAAAGTGTCCGGGAGTAGAAAGCTATGGGGGCCTCTGAGCCATTCGGAAGGGCATGGCTCAGGACCGCCCCTATACCATAGGGAGAGGCGTCGCATGTCAAGACTAGGGGCATCTTATCGCTATATTGAATTAAGACTGCCGATGAAGTTAAAATATCTTTTATAGCCGCGAACGCGTGCGCTTCACGGCTACCCCATCTCCAGGCCGCTGACCGGTCAAGCAATCGATGTAGCGGTTCAGCTAGCGAGGCCTTGTGGGGAATAAAAGGGGCATAAAAGTTTAACAGCCCCAGGAACGCCTGCAATTCCGCCCTAGAGGTGGGTGCAGGTGCGTTTTTAATGGCGGCAACCTTGGAGGGAGTGGGGTGGATGCCTTGTGCATCGATGAGAAATCCCAAAAATTCTACTTGGGGAACAGCAATTTCGCATTTGCTGCGCTTTAGTTTCAGTCCTGCCTCCCTAAAACGTGTAAGAACCTCCCGCAGTATTTTCAAGAGTTCCAAGTGGCTAGGGGCTGCGACCAGGACGTCGTCAAAATAAGGAACGACGCCGGGGAGCCCGTGGAGCAGCCGCTCCATAAGGCTCTGAAATATCCCCGGGGCAACTGAAACGCCGAATTGGAGACGGCGGCAACGGAAAGCCCCGCGATGGGTGACGATGGTCTGGGCTGTAGCCGCGTCATCGTCTACGGGGAGCTGCTGGTAGGCCTGTGCCATATCTAGCTTGGCGAAAATACGGCCTTGCCCTAAGGAGTGGAGTAGATGTTGCACTACGGGAACGGGATATGGATTTGCCTGCAGGGCCAAATTGATGGTCGACTTATAGTCGGCACATATTCTCACCGATCCGTCGGGTTTGACCGGGAGCACTATGGGAGTTTCCCAACGGGCATGATCTACGGGCTCGATTACCCCCTGCTCTATAAGCTTATCTAGTTCCGCATCTACCTTTGCTCTCAATGCAAGGGGGACCCTGCGTGCCTTCAGCCTAATGGGCGCGACCTGGGGATCGAGGCAAAGGGAAATGGGGGTGCCCTTATAACAGCCCAATCTCCCATCGAACACATCTGCAAACTCATCTAACACACTATCTACGGTGCGGGGGACTACCCTGTGCACCCCTTCTATGGTGAGACCCAAAGCGGGGAACCAATCCAACCCAAGAAGAGCGGGCAGGTCATTCCTAACAATTAAAACTGGGAGTTTCCCTTTAAAATCTCCGTATTCCACCCGGATGTGGAATATTCCTGCCGTGGGAATCCCATTTCCCTGGTAATCCAGAAGGGAAACCCCAGCGGGGCGCAATTTACTCTGGGGAACCCTAGGGCAAAGGCGGGAAAACAAAGTCCAAGATAGAAGGGAACGGGAAGACCCAGAGTCCACCTCCATTCGGCAAAGCTGACCTTCGAGACGGACGACGGTGCTAATTTTGCGATGGCCGGCGGGAACGTGAGAAGCCTGGTAGACCACGCAGTCGGCGCTGGAGAGCTGGTGGGTTGAATGGCAGTCCTCAGCTCGCCTCGCAGAACGTAGTTGTTGGCGGCCTTTCAGTGCCTGGCGCTGGTCGCTGGGCTGCATAAACGATGGGGCTGGCACGAGAGCCCGGCAGACCCTGGCGAGGTGTCCTTCTCCTCGGCAACGGCGGCAGACGGCAGAACGAAACGGGCAGGATGCGCGGCTATGGCGACCGCCGCATCCGCGGCAAGGAGCGTTTGAGACTGGCTGAGCGGACGTCGATGGTTGCTGGTGTAGCCTCCGCTTTGGTTGCGTCCTCATTTGTCCGACGATTTCCTCCTCCTCATCTTCCGAAGGAGAGGGGTCGTCGACGAGGTTCGTCTGGGTGGAAGGCGCTGCAGCGGTTTGCGCGGGGGTTTTCAGCTGGAGGCGTTCGATGTCGGCCGTGGATTGTTCAGAGAGCTCTGCTGCTCGTGCGGTCTCCACGGCTTGCACCAAGGTAATTTTGTGGTTCCGGAGCATACGGCTGTGCAATTGCACGTCGCGGACCCCGCATACAAACTGCTCCACGAGATTCTCCTCCAGATCTGCAAAATCGCACTGAGCGGCCACTGTGCGCAAAGCCTCTAGAAACTGGCTGATGGATTCGTTGGGCTTCTGCACTCGGCGGCGAAAAATAAAACGACGTGCGATCAGAGAAGGTGAGGGGGCGTAATGGTCCCTCAGCCTGGACATCAGCTCGTCCCACCCAAGTTTGTAAGCTGGCCTCGGGGCGGCCAGGGCTCTCGCAGAGGCAAACATGGAAGGCTCACAGCAGGACAAGAAGAAACTGCATTTCTCCTCGTCGGTCTGTGCCCGGTTCTTCGATGCAATTAGGTAGCACTCAAAACGCTCCATGAAACCGTCCCATGATTCTCCGGCAGACCCAAACGGCGCGAAGGGAGGAAGCGATGATGCCATTATGGTATGAAGCCAGAGAGGGAAGAAAGACGGTAAAGAAAATTTTGCATTCGCTGCCGGAATTCTCAGCCTGAGGAGCAGATTCGTGCTACTTCAGACGCGGTGGGAAGCTGGCTTGTTCTCCTCCGTGGTCGCGGGAATCTCATCCCATCCTCGTCGCCAGTTTTGCATCTTGGAGCGAAGGGAGTGGACGCGACAAGAGGTGTAGCAAAGCAGTCCTTTATTCAAGCATAGTAACTACGATTCAACGTGGCGTGGTTCGCGCCAAACATTTATACCCCCAAGTTTAAACAATAAGCCAATAGGGCGTCGAGTAGCTCAACCAATCGGAGATAGGCTTAAACCGGCTCCGCCCAAGAACCAATCAGAAAGGGAGACCTTACTTCCCGCGCTAGTATTCAACAATTTTCTCTCCCCCGCCCCCTGCCCATATTTTTCAGTATTGTATACATATACTGACATGCATTTATCTGGTGGTTTGCAAATATGACTTGAAAAGCACTGAAATGCTCCCACAGCTTCCTACCTGCTTGGCCACCAATCCTTTGCCTTTTAAAAGTCCATGCGAATGGTTAAAGTTAAATGAGAGCATATGGCAGTTGTATTGCTGTGCATATATCCCAGTAATCATGACAATAGTTGCCAGTGACATGCGGTCAGCTTTAGCCCCGGTGAGGCTGTTTTTAGACTTGTGGACTTCAATTCCCAGAATTCCACAGCCAGGCATGCTCAGTTCCGATTTAAAGCGACAGCATTTTTCCCCCTTGCAAAATAAGTTTTCCCATTCTTTTTCTTCTCCCTCCCCCTCCTTCCTCCCTCTCTCCCTCCCTCCCCCTCTCTCAAACAGACACACGCACACAGAGAACTTCGATCCTTCTCTCATTCACTCACTCTCAAACACAAACACAGAAGTTGGATTGGATATATTTTCCAAAGGCTTGAAAGCAGCTCCTCTGCCATACCCCCCCTTTCCCTGTTCCCTTCCGATCAAACTTTTGGAATTCCTCCCCCCTCCCCACACACGGACCTTTTCCAGCTGTTTCAGAGACGATTTCAACTCTGCTTTTCCCTGCCCTGCCCTCCCCTCTTGAAAAGCCAGAGCTCTGAAGTCAGACTGAGCTAGTCGCTCCCAGAAAACTCTAAAAAGCCTCTAAAAATGCCCTCTATAGGAGGCGAGAGAATACGTGCCTCATTTGCATAAGAAATTCTTCGCTTGTTAACCCTTGCTTAACTCTTAAAAGGCGAAAAAATCCTTACGCAAAGGATTACGCAACTAGGCCCCTAGTTCTCTGGCCTCCTCCTAGTTAATACTGAGAGCAGACACCAAGCCACTGTGACTTGAAATCTGGTAGCAACTACCCTGGCTTTAATTATTTTAAGAAAATTATTTAAAATCCTTTCCTTTCCCTGAGGAGACTGGTGAGGCCCCGCCTCCCTTGCCTCTAGTGACTGCACGTCCCTGATAGTTGCATATGGCTACCTTGGCTGGAAGAGGATAAGTTCTAAACTACATATTGTAGGAATAGGCCAACAGCAGGAATGGTGCCCTGGGTACAAGGAGAGAATAATGACTTGGGCCAGAGAGTTAAAGAGTGGGATGAAACAATATTCCTGAGAGTAAGAACATGGCCTGTCAATTTTTTTTTTTTAAGTATCATTTTGTTGTGATTTCAAATAAGCTGCAAAAATATCAAGTCTTTTCCCAAAAAAGAAATAACATCATGAGATCAAAGATCACAATTAATCCCAAATGGGGAAGGGAGAAGCATTGACTGGATTTTTGGAATGAAAAGGACAGCAAAGAACACTTTCCAAATTGTGGCTCCTGTATAATGAAATTGCCTTTCAATAACCAACACAATAGCATTTTGCTTTGTAATGTGCAAGTTTTGTATTCTATTTAATGAGTTATTAGATTTTTAGCCTGCTTTTATTATTTTATAAATAACCCAAGACAGTGAGCATACTTAATACTCCTTCCTTTTTCTGTTTCCCCCACAATAACCCAGTGAGGTGGATTGGGGTGAGAGAGAGCGCCACGCAGCAGGCTTTCATGTCTAAAGTGGGGCTAGAACTCACAATCTCCTGTTTTCTAACTCAGCACCTTCATGACTAGCAGGGAGGCTGGGAGGCCCCAAGGGCATCTTCAGGAATATGGTGCTTACAGGTTTAATCTCATACACCACGCACTGATGTGCATTATCTGAGTTGTAATCTTTAAAATAATTGTGTGAGATACCATCCTCAGTGTTGCAGATAAAGAGCTGAGGCTGAGGAGATTGCTCATGATTTTATAGATGAAATATGAATGAGTGGAGGAAAACAGCCCCATCTCAGCCATTTCCCTCTTGTTCTCAGCATTACCTCAATCTGCTTCTTCAGCTGCTCAGCTTCCTGCTTCATCTGCTCTATATCACCCATCGTGACAGACTAATTTTCAGCTTTCACTTGGAGTCTCCTGGGTCCTGTAGAGATCAAAGGAGAAAGAGGAAAAACCCTAAGACTGTGAAATCTTGGGTTTTTAAAAAATAGCAATAGAAATCACACTTATATACCGCTCCATAGTGCTTTACAACATACTCTAAGTAATTTACAGAGTCATCATATTGCCTCCAACAATCTGGGTTCTCATTTTACTGACTTTAGAAGGATGGAAGGCTGAGTCAACCTTGATCTTGTCAGGATCAAACTCCAGGCTGTGAGCAGTGAATTAGCCTGCAATACTCATTTTAACTACTGCACCACCAGGCCTTTGTAAAGAAATGCTTTTTAATGTTTTTAAAATCTCCAATAATTTAGGTCTTGTGAATCAACAGAGCTCCCTGATATAACAGAAGGCATGCAAAAATGGAAGATCACACTAAGCCTTCCTATAGTTCTGGGTCAAAGCAAGTCAGCAAACTCTTTGCCACAAATCAGTGGAAGAAGTTCACTTAGTCAAATTTCACTCCAATTGGGTATGTAAGAAAACAGGATGGGTCCTTGCACATGTACCATGTTTACTCGAATATATGACATGTCCTGAAAATAAGGCCATGCCACATTTTTCGGGTGGGCAAAAATATAAGTCTTCCCCTGAAAATAAGCTCCCTGGACACACACAGGCAGAGCGCCGCTCACCGACCTAGCAGTATCCCGAAGGCACCAAGCCGCGGGAACCAGGGGGGCAAAGGCACTCGCGTTGCTTGGCACCTTGGGGATATTGCTAGGTTGGTGAGTGGCACAGTGCCCAGCTGGAGAGAGGAGTTGCCAGGTGGCTGGTCTCTTGCAAGCCGGCTCCCTAAGAGCCAGGCACATCCTCAGGGGCGAATTGCTATGTTGCGCTGTCGCAGCAGCACAACACAGCAGCCATGAGGTGACCATGCTCACGAGCAGCCATCTGGAAAAACCCCTTTCCAATGGGGCATAGATCCATTCACTGACCTAGGGATATCACCAAGCCGCATGAGCGCCTGTTCGTCGCCCCCTGCTCCCGCAGCTTGGCGCCTTCGGAATGCCCCTAGGTCAGTGAATGGCGCTCTGCATGGCTGGAGAGGGGGTTTGCTGGGTGGCTGCTCGTGAACATGGTCACCTCATGGCTGCTGTGCTGCTACGACAGCGCAACACAGCCGTTCACCCCTGAGGCTGTACCCAGCTCTTCAGGAGCCCGTTCACAAGAGAGCAGCCACCTGGCAACCCTAAAACAATAAGCCCCCCCCCTGATAATAAGGCCCAAGCCATATTTTGTGGGTCAAAAGAAAATAAGACCCTGTCTTATTTTCAGGGAAACACAGTAATAGGATTGCAAGTGAGTCATATATTTCTGGGAACAAAAAGGGGGCTTCATATGGAAAGGCTACACAACACTACACAAAAAATATTCTATGCATCTGCTCTGGATTTTTTTTTTTTTTAAAATGAAACCAACTCAACAAACTAATATTTATAGTTGCAAAGCCAAAGATTTTTTCTGCAATATTTTAGTCAGTCCAGTTAATATTTCTTCATGTCTGCATGTTAGCCTTCAGCCACATCACTCACTCCATCAGGTTTCCCTCAGTTGTCTATCCTGCTGCTTCCAGCTATAGCCTGCTGTTGATGTGCTAGTATTTTGTAATTGATTCCTGCTGCTGTGACATCAATGGGAATGTCATCTGGGGGCAGATCTCCATGCTGGGAAAGAAGTCCAACTGCCAGTTTTTGCAGTCTGAGCTTCTGAGTAGTTGGCAACCCTACTTCTACGTGAATAACTCATTGTTTATACTTTTTATCTTCTTTTAATGCCATCTTTGGTTCAAAAGCTACCGCTTCATTTTTCAGTTTTACTCAATTCCTGTGAATGGGTATAAGAGCAGTGTTTTTGTTTTTGTTTTAACTTCGGCAGCTTGAAAATGTCTTCTCAGAGTTCCACAGTTAGTTGGCTGGAGAATTCTGGGAGCTGAAGTCCACACATCTTGAAGCTGCCAAACTCAAGAAACACTGCTCTAGAAATTAACTATCTTTTGGCAACCAAGTGCACCAAATCAATCAGGCTGCTTTCAGGCAAGGATTAACTGTGGAGTTACTGTTCATTCACAACATTATAGTTATAAGAGTTTAGCAGGACCAGGTCATCAGATTTTTCATTTAGGCTACCAGGTAAAATCTGATTTTTAAAAGCTGGTGGGAAGAGTCCAAGGGTGGGTTCCTGCCAGTTCTAACCTCTTCTATAGAAGAGGTTCCACAAATCTACAGTGCTGTTTAGAACCAGTTCCAGTTCCCTCCCCCCGCCCGTCCGCACATCATCAGGATTAAGAGCGAGAGGAGGAATTCCGAGAGTTGAAGTCCACAAGCTGTCAACCTGGGTTTTTTTTCTAAAGGGTTAGGGGTGCAAGGATCTTGTAACTTGACAGCTTTAAGACTTGTGTGCTTCAAATGCCAGAGTTTCTGAGCCAACATTTTGGTTGCTAAGCAACAGCATTGTTAATTGAGTTTCACCACATTTTACAAGTTGGCCACACCCACCCAGTCACATGACTGCCAAACCACTCCCACCTGATCACATGGCTGGCAAGCCACTCCCACCTGATCACATGGCCAGAAAGCCACTCCCCCAAAGCAGGCCACATCTACAGAATAGATTCTAAAAAATTTTGAAACCCACCACTGGAAGAGTCATGTTGTTTCAACAAATAGTATTAATCCAGATGCATCAATCTTATTTTAGTGTACATTGAAGATTACCTTTGCAGCAGGTACTTCTAAAAAAATTAAGCATAACAGTTGTTTTAGAAATCATTACACTCTAGTGGGTCAAAGTGCTATAATAATCACAACTCTTAATTATGCAATTACCACTATATTTTAAAAAAATATTTAATTTTCCATTTAGGGAAATTGATTGCTTAATAACAATCAGAATGCTTCTGGTTAATAATTAAAAAAATAGGATTATAATTAAATGCTAAATTATAGAATGCTGGAATGTTAAAAGTTTAAATAACTGCTTTTTTCATAAAAAAAAGCTTTATAGCTACTGCCATAAAACAGCTTGCTTTAAAAAATAGTTTTATTAAGGATTTTAAAAATACTAAAATACAAACTATCAAAAAGAAAAAAGTAGAAAGAAAACAAATGCATATTGCAAAAAGGAAAGAAAACTTTAAAAAGAAAGAAAGAAGAAAAGGAATTGAAAACGGAATAGTTAAAGAAGTGACTCCCTTTCTTCTTTGCAACAAGTACAGGCAAATTTAATATATCTCCCACCTCCTATAAAATTACATAATCCATTTCTTTCTATACTCCCGCCTTTACATTCATAAATACAAAAATAATTGTCGTTTCTGCCCATGGCAAAAAGTCCATAAAGATTTTCCAGCATTTCATAACTGTATTTTTATTTTACTTAGATCAAATAAATTATATCAGCCTTGATCTTTCATTCATGAAGTTGCTTCATGGGATTGAATTTCTGTTCAAAATTCCTTCCTCTTGTCTCAATTTTTTTCCAAAAGTTTAAAAACTTTTATAAATCTTTTATAAATGCATTCATAAGTCTTTGTACAGGTCATTTTTAATCTCTTGTCTTATTATTTGTATTTCCACCATAACTCATCTCTAATATATTATCCACAATTTCTCTATTTCCCAATGTTTATCAGCTGGAATTTCTTTCATCTCTCTTCACTCGATCAGTCTACAAATTCTTTCACTTTTTAAAAATCCTTTGTTTGCTTTTTAGGATCAGTAAACAAATGACAGCGGTACAGTAATTATTGCTGTTTAGCTATACACTTCTCTCACAGTTCTTCAAAAATCCTTTGCAATGTCCCAAATGCCAGATCTTCATCTGTTACTTGGCAGTGGATCTGGATACTTGAGAGACCGCCTTCTGCCAATTACCTCCCTACGACCTATAAGATCTCATAGGTTAGGCCTCCTCCGCATTCCATCGGCCAGCCAATGTCGGCTGGCAACCACAAGGAGGAGGGCCTTCTCAGCAGCGGCCCCGACCCTTTGGAACGAGCTCCCCGTAGAGATTCGTACCCTCTCCACCGTCCAGGCCTTCCGCACAGCCTTGAAGAACTGGCTCACCCGTCAGGCCTGGGGATAAGGACCATTACCCCGCCCGAATGTTGTATGCATGTTGCTTATTATTTTATTATGTGTTGTCGTCTTAGTGCTGTATTCCCCCCTCCCTGGTTTTCTGTGAGCCGCCCTGAGTCCCCTCAGGGAAAAGGGCGGCCTACAAATAAAATCAATTCAATTCAATTCAATTCAATACTTTTTAAGTTTTCATGTTTTCGCTTTGAATAAAAAAAAAAAAGGTCTCTTTTTTGGGTTTTTCCTTGGCACTTTAGTCTTCCCAGTGTCTAATGTCTATAACATTTCAGATTTTTTTAAAATATTCAAATTTCAACCAATCTTTTCTTTCCTGATAGACTAAACAATGCGAGTTAGCACAAATATGTTATTATTTTGAAAACCTTAGCAAAAGTCATTTCAACAATCTTAGCAAAAGTTTCAATATTCCAAATTCCGGTCTCTTAACCCCTTTAAACTTTTTTTAAATAAAATTCTTATTTGTCTTCTTGTCCTGTATTTTTATTAAGTTCTATAAACTTTTCATATTGTGCTTAGCCTGATTTAAGGTGCATCTGGCATAAAGCTTGGGGATTTATGCAACCCGAAGCTTTATGCCATAAGTGCACCATCAGTTTCATGGTGCATACATGGTGCATATACTTTAATGTATAATAGCAAATTGTTATGTGTGAATGCATATATTAGTTTCACATGCATATATATGTGTATGGGTATGTATGTATATGTATATATTCTACATAACATTTTCAATGAAACATTATCATATCTCAACTGCAATTGTCCCTACATAATCAACATCTATAGGTAACTTTATAAGTTGCAAGTCAGATCAGGTCTTCAATCTTCTGAGGCAATAGGTTTATCTTTCTAATGATAAAGACTTCATATCTTGACAATTCTCTGTGTCAATCCAATTTCATTGTTCAACCAATTTCTATTTAGTAAAATATTAAATTTAATTTCCAGGTCAAATTATTATATTGAATTATTTCTTTTTAGGTTAACTGTAGTACAAAAAGCCTGTTTTTTAAGGAAACATTAATTTTGGAAGCTTAGTCCATGCTATGGTGATTTAAATTCTTTTTCTGTACAAAACCCACAGATGCTGTAGTCCAAAATACTTTTTATATAAAATCTGCATACCAAATTAATCTATTGATAACAGGAAAAATATGCTAAAATTTGGGGTCTGGTTCAAATTCAAATTTCAATAAAATTTACTTGTAAATTGCGCCAGTAGGTGGCAATTGACAAAAGGTATTTATCTTTTAGTTTGGAAAATGATAAGTTCAGTTGATTTAATATAAAAATATCAACATACAGTAAGTTTTACATTGTAAAATTAATTTAGGAGATAGATGACACTATTCCAATAAATATATGGATATTTGTTAAGAATTTTACATGATTTAAAAGACAAATCTAAAGAAAAGGAAAGAAAAGCAAGAAAAAAGAAAAAGATGCAAGAAAAAAAAGAAATAAATGACTTCTCTACAACACACAAGGACAGCATTTTAATCATATTTTAATTGAAGAGGATTTATAATTGATAGAAAATATATAGCTCAAGAAGAATGGCATTTACCACAAAATGTTTTTGTATCCTTGCTAACGTTGAAAAATTCAGCTGAGAAATCATCCAAGTAAAATCATACTCTTCAAAAGAGACAGAACAATGCAAATATATTCATGACAAAGGTCTCCTTGATTCTGTTCCTTACAGAAAGAAAGTGAAAATGAATAAATTGTTTGCTCAAATCCTTACTCCAGCCCTATTTTCCTCCTATGGCACACACCATTTTGCAAAAAATCTGAACTATTGATATGATGGAAACCCCACCAAGCTGCCAAAATATAAATATATCCTGCTTGTATATTTCCACTGAAAGCTGTGATTTCTAGTTGATTCTAGTTGATGGCATAATAGTTTTGTAGCCAGGCAACTTTTGCAGCAGGAACCGTGATTGCAGGTTGCAGTAGAGTCTGTTTGTGTAAGTACCGTATGTTGGGTGGTGGGAAGGAAAGCTGCTTAGAGTGCAGAGGCTGGGAAATAGGATGAGACAGTAGGATGTTTCCACCAATAGGAAACTTCCTAAAATGCAGCCCCAGAAAAGAGACTACAAAACTTTTCAGGCCCAGAGGCAGGTGGTGACACAGGGGAACAGCTCTGATCTCAAACTGGCCCAGCAGCCCCATGTGGAGTGGGTCTGGCTAGTGGGATTAAGATCAAGTTTACCTACGAAGTCTACTAGAGGGATTTCAACAGCAGGAGAAACCAGAGTTCTTACAACAGGGAAAATGGCCAATCCCAAGTCCAGTGGAATTCCAGAAAAAATGACTTGGCAGCTTAAGGACAATGACCTTAAGAGACCATAACAGATGCCATGTGAAGACTGGCCATAATGGAAACAACAAAAAGAAAATAGAAGTATGATATCTTCACTCTCAACGTCTTTTACAGGTACAGAAGGATATCATAGCTAATGTTTTCAAAAGCTGCTGAGACATCCAGAATGGCTAGGATGAATATATCACCCCAAGGCTCTAACCTGTGTTTGATTAGCTTCACTCCTGGCTTTCCTCCAGCTACACCCTCAGACCTAGGCATCTCTTGCATTGTTTCATTTCCCAGAGCTGCTCTGTAAATCAGGGAGCTCTACAGGAACTGCAGTCACATAGGCACAATCTGGTCCAAGACCCTCATCACGTGCTTATCCCCAGCTGCAGCCAAGATCTCAGCGAGACCATGCACCAAAACCTTTTTTTAAAAAAAATATTTATTTATTTATTTATTGCTTTTAAAATAATGACAAAAAGGAAACATAAAATATGAAGATACTTCTGAGAAAAATACGTTGTCAAAGAAAAGAAAAGAAATACATAGAAAATGTTTTTAATGGAAAAATGCAATAAAGGAAAAGTATCATTTTGACAGTTTTAAAATTCTATAAAATCTAATGCAATTATTATTCAATTATATATACATTTCCAAAACATATAACTTTCATGTTTTTACTTTACTATATTTTGATTAATTGTGTCAAGTATTTAATTATATTTGTCAGTAAAAGTCTATGTCTACAGAAAATCCACTCATAGATCACAAGTGCAATCGGGTTTTCAATCCACTGAATAAATGGAACTGAATAAATGGTGCTGCAATATCAGTCTTCTACATAGTAAGGACCTGGAGAATCCATTAAGATTGTCCAGTTGTCAAATTCCAAGTACTAGGGACAAACTAGGCGCCAGAATCTTGGGAGTAACCCCAAACCCTGTTGATTCTATTAGTTGCTTGGATAGGCTGACTGAACAGAGGCCCCTCCCTCCAGTGGGAGTCATTTCAGTGAACTTTTGCCAAGTGGGATATTAACATTAAAAAAAAGAGCCACGGTGGCGCAGTGGTTAGGGTGCAGTACTGCAGGCCACTTTAGCTGACTGTGATCTGCAGCTCAGCGGTTCAAATCTCACTGGCTCAAGGTCGACTCAGCTTTCCATCCTCCCAAGGTGGGTGAAATGAGGACCCGGACTGTGGGGGCAAGTTGCTGACTCAATTTGCTAAAAATTTGTAAACCGCTTAGAGAGGGCTGAAAGCCCTATGAAGCGGTATATAAGTCTAATAAATAAATAAATAAATAAATAAATAAAAACACGTCCCAACTCTAGATAACAATGCTACTGCCTCAAGACTAAAGCCAGACTTAATGTGTGACACATACACACCCTGCTCTTTTATTGTTGTCTTTATCCAACTTATAAAGTTTATGTTTGCTATGGTGTTTATGAACTCCTAGCTCTGACTCTGGCCGCAAAGAAGGCAGATGGAAGTCTCCCAAGACCATCAACCAGGGAAATTCCATTCCAATTCAGTTACACAATGTCCAGGAGTTCAGGCAGGGCTTCTACATCAAGGGAAGGAAAGTAATTGAGCAGCAAACTAATTGATCCTTATGACTCAATTTCACACGCTGGGTGGGAAGTGCCCCTAAAGACCCACCCACCCACCCCCAACAAAAAAGGTCTTATCCAAGCTGCCATATCCCTCCATTCGCAGTGTGAAATGCTACCCCATTTCAAGTACCCAACCTTTCAGCCTTACATTCAGTATTGGTTGGTAGTAATTGATAATTGATTGGTTCATTAAATTCACTGGAAGGCAATAGGTTTTGGGGTTTTTTGCTGGTAAAGGAAGGAACAGCCATTTTCTCAGAGTTTAATTAATAATACTATAATTCTAAACAGGTGAGATCATTTTCTGAAATAATATTGGCTCCTCTATTTTGATGAAGCTTATTCCTAATTATTGACCCTCCTCAGTAGCAATATAATTATTAAATCCTTTCAGCCAAGCTTCTATGTCACCCAATTAAATCATTTTCAAATGCCAATCAGCTACCTCATTTATATCCAAATTGAATTTGAAGATTTCAGTTTTCTCTTGTTCTCATGACCTCATCCACTATTTCACCAAAGAAGACCAAGTTGTCTAATTTCAGCTATGCTACGAAGTTAGAGGTGCTAGCAGCATCCAAAACTTTGTTAAGCCAAACAGTGCCAAAGTTTAAAATAAATTTTATATGTATTACACACACCACATACAGAATGAGACAACAAATGTAATCTTAAGTACCTTATTACTTTCAATATGAAAATAATCTGCTGTTTAAATTCTGTTTAAATCAAAATTTAAAATATTTAAAACATTTTAATAATTGATCAAGGTTGAAGCTCACTAAATATCAAAAGCAGAATGATTAAGGCTATAATTCTGTCCAATACATGGTTAGAGTGGAAAAGTCTGACTGAGATTTACTTTTAGGTAGAAGAGAATTTGAGTATATTTCAGAAGCCTGGATGCAGTATAGAAATTATCTTAATACAGCACATCGTCGATGGAAATTCATCATTCACTGTTTTCTTCAGTCTTCCATTCTTTTTAATTTCAGGTTCCTTGAATTTTCCCTCTGGGTCCCATGGATAAGTTAGATTTCAAGGTGGTCTCTGAGTGATTTGCATCTAACCTGATGATTACAGGGAAGGTGGTTGGACTCATGCTATCTAAATGATTCAGCAAGGAGGTAAGTAAGAGAAGAGAAGACAGGGACAAAGACATCTGATCATTTGGAGAACTCCAGCCTTGCTTTGGAATACTATATTTCTTGTTGGAACTGAGCTTTTCCTTGAGTGTGAGCAGTTACAGAATCAGAGTGGTTCATTTTTCTGTGAAGGAGATTGAATCCGAATGCAGTGTTGTAGATCATGGGTCTCCAATTCTGAATTCTGGGAGTTGAAGTCCACAAGTCTTAAAGTTGCCAAGGTTAGATGCAGGTATTGTCCCAAGTTAAGGTTTTGAGAGAAAGATTTTTTTTAAAAAAATCTACAGTATAAAAATAATATTCCTGTTTTTGTTCAGGTCCTCCAACCTGACTAGATAACTATAGAGGAGTAGCCTCCCACTTTTCAGGCACCAGGGACCAGTTCCAGGGTGAGAGGTTTTCCCACGGACCAGAGGGGATGTGGTTTCTCATGCTGCCTGCATCCCTTGGATGGTGCTTTGCTTGTTTGTGCAGCCCAGTTACTGTCATGCCACGGACTGGTGCCGGTCCATGGAACGGATGTTGGGAACCCCTGCTATAGAGAACTTACATTTTTTAAAAAACAAAAAGTCCATAGATAGCTTTTTGCAATCTGATGCTGTCATATGTGTTGACTACAGGTCCCATAATTATTAAGTAGAATGGGAAGATAGAAGACAATAATGAGAATTTTAGTTCAGCTGCCATAAAATACTATACTGATATTCTGACACATGTATATTTCATTCCTGAGTCACCAAGCCAGTGAAGATCAAAGAAAACCTTACAATCCTTGATAGAAGATGGTATTCATAAATATTGGATCTGCATATAAATATCAGATTCTCTTCTGTGGGAGAGACAATAATTCATAATGTATTTCAGGTTTACTCTGAATTGCCTGTTGGGAACTTTGAAAAAAGAACTTGTTTTATTTCAGCTATTGTTTTCCTAAACAAACCGAACATCTAGTGCTTGATTTTCATTTGTTTTCAGGGCACTGAGAGATATGAACAATCACCTCACTAGCACTTCTGTCTCATGTGTTCTGCTAGATTCACCAGTTTTCCAATGTTTTTCACAGCCCGCTTCAACTCTCAAGGTTGATTAATATTTTCCCAGGAAACTAAGTCAGTTGTATTCCTTATCTTAAGCTCTCATTTGTTCATGTTATATCATTGTCCATCAAATACCATAAGGACCTGAGTACATTACTTATACTGTGCCCTGAAAAACATGAATTGCAATTAGAAATGTCTATGTTTTGAAAAAAGGTGAAGACACTCACCCTTTTGGCACATATTTTAGTACAAATCTAAAAGGATTTTGTGTGCACATTAACTACTCTACTGTACTGTAAAGGTAAATTGCAGAAGTGGAGACAGAAAAATCCTAGCAGGCATAAATATGCATCAGAGACGTAACCGCATTGTAAGAAGAAGCCAATTCTTACTTCCTTCCAGATGGACCATCTTTCCAGCTCCCTTAATTGTTTGCCCTTTGAACTCTCCATCTCAATATTTCAGATGCCTTCTGTTCTGTGTTCTTCAGGATGAGTTAGGCATACTTGGAAATATCACTGCCAAATTCATTAGCAAAGTCAAGTGAGAATGAGTCCTGCAGCAAGATCCTTTGTGGGATTGGTGGATCATTGCCAATGGAAGGTTAACCTGATGCACATCAATCTCTCTCAAAGTGGTTTGCTAGCTGCTTTCTGCAGTTTTGAGGAACTTGCTGGAAATTAAGGAATGCAGTCAAGTGGAGATGCAATGGATAGAGCAATATAGCAGAAAGAACTTTCCTCCTCCCACTGCAGAAGGAAAAGAACCTAACTTCCACCAGTCAGCAGCTGGTAGATGTGGGTGTTTGCAGTAACTGACAAATGAATATGTTTATGTCGTGGAGGTGCAGGCATGGAGTTATATCTCAACCATGACAATAGGAATGAAATGTGCTGTACACTGGCCCTGTTTCAAAAGGGATTTACATGAATAAATCAGAAGAGGGCCTTCTTTGTCAGATATTCTACCTGAGGCAGAATCTGTGTGTGTGTGTGTGTGTGTGTGTGTGTGTGTGTGTTTGTGTGTGTGTGTGTGTGTGTTGCCTTTGTCAGTGGTGGCACACCAGCCAGTTACGGGATTCTCTTCTGAAAAAAATCCACAGGACCAAGTTTTATTTTAAATATCCAAGATTAAGATTTAATGTTGCAGATAGTTTTTATCTTTCAGATCTTGGTATCTGTTAAGCTTTGTGTTTTATGAAAATTCTCTTTTTATATATTTTTTTTTATGTATCCTTTGTTGCCTTTAGAAAGGCAGTATATGTGTTATGACTGACTTCATTTACATTCCTTCTTCAGTAACATAAAGATTAATGTCTTCATTTCTTGCCATTTCCCATTTTTCTTGCCTTCTTCGGGCCTTAGCTCTTCTGCCTAACAGAGTTAATCCTCTTGCAAAAGAAAGACTTGGAGATTCGTTTTCATCTGAATCTGCAATATTTGGCAAGGTTTTGCTCATGGGGGCTCATCTGAATTCTCATATTGTTCTGGAAGAAAATAATTCAAGATGTTCTGTTCTTGGAAACTGGAGAAGCAGTGTGAAAGAAAGTAATTAAACAAAATGGCTGTGTATGTTTAAAAAGATATCCTATTAGCAAAATTGTAAAAAAAGTAGAGATGGTCTCTTCTGCTGTACATCTAATGCAACAGAATGGCTGGACATTTCTCTGCCTGGGCAAAAGCCACAGTTCGACTTGTCCTTACCTCTTTTCTATACCACCTTTGGGAACATAGAATCATAGGGCTGGTAGGGACCTTGGAGGTCTTCTAGTCTAACCTTCTGCTGAAGGCAGGAGATCTTATGCTATCCTGGTCTATTTTTGAAAACTTCCAGTGATGGAGCACCCACAACTCTGGGAGGCAAGCTATTCCAATAAGTAATAGTTCTTTCTATCAGAAAAAAAATATCCTTATTTCTCGGTTGGACCTCTCTCTAACAAGCTTTCACTCATCACTTATTTTTTTTGTATCTTTTTTGTATTGTGTTGACCAGAACTGTATGCAGTATTTCAAGAGTGGCTTTGCTTTCCTCCTGCTCCTGCTTTGCTTTGCTTTAAGACCTGGTCTGAATTATGACCTAACCTATCTGGTTTGAGATCCATCTTGAGATTTTGCTGTACCCCAACTAACCCAATCTACCTGCTGGTCCTCCCCTTTTCTTGGATATGCTTAGAAATTTACAAGATCAGAATATAGGAGAGTGCTCAATATAGAGGTTCCCGCCATCATACATGTTACATAAATACTATGAAAAATATTCCAGTTCCATAGCTACAAATGCTGTCTTGTGATTCTGGAGAAAATAAGGGATATAAGTATAACGAACAAATGAATGAGTCAATCAAACAGCTTAGAAAAGTGGAGTGGCTTTTTTTGTGGGAGGGGGGGATATGGGAAGAGATTTCATGTTTCTCCATTGTCAGTGCAACATTGCACTGTGTCCAAATGTGTAAGTTGTGAACTGGAAAGCCCTTGGTTCAGATATTACCATGATCGTGGAAGAATATGAACTTTATATGCTGCTCTTTCCTAGCCACAGACTTCCAATTTTAGTGAAGGTTACCGGAATAATAATGCCGGTACTAAGCAGTATTATTTTACTGTTATATTTCTTTTGTACATCTTGAGAATAACACAGGTTTAAAGCAGAAAAATGTTAGAGGTATGTATTGTAATCAATATTAAGGCTGCTACCCTAAATGAACCTACTCAGAAATAAGGTCTCTACAGTAATAGAGCTTATTTACAACCAAAATATATTGGAGCAATACTTTAATTGGCCAATAGCTACTTCTTTTCAAATGAATGTAGTTTTATGTTTTGCTAACTTGATGTTTCTTAGATTCTCTTTCTTTCTCTCTCTTTCTCCTTCCCCTTCTGTTTTTAAGCCTGAATAGTCCTTTGCAGAAGGAGCCATGTTCGCTAGTGGAATCAGCAGAATCCTAGGCTGGGACACAGGGTCATTTCTGAGAAGGGATAGGAAGAGCTAAATATAGCAGAAGAGTACAGAAGAGCTTAAGCTCAGGTCTCCAGGAGAACCTTTAAATCTCTCCAAGGGACCAATTGTTCCCACCTTAGGACATGAAGCCACGGTGAGGGATAAGAATAACTTTCCATTACCTACAAGCTTTGTCTTTTTTTCTAACCCACAGCTGCACAAAGTGAATGCTGGCCTTTGAATGTAGAAATGCCTTTTGAGAATAGCTGGGTGGACAGCCAAGAAGAAAATTGCTCACCAAGCAGATTTTAGGGCAGATGAGACAGTAATTGGCCAAGTATCTGTAATAGTACACAGACTGATACCTGGATCATAAGGACCATATGTAATAACGGTAAAACACAATGCCTTAAACTTATCCAAATTTAATGGACGTCCATATTTGATAAAACCTGAACATAACAATATTATAATGCCTATGCTGGGACTAATTACAAATTCTAAAGCAGCTAATGTTTTATGGTGTGTATCACATAATTCTCATTCAAAGAGGCAACACTTGAAAAGATAAAGGGAGGGAGAATAAAACAGAACCCCAACACAATCTGCAATACCTAGAAACCATTTTATGATAACTCTGAATTTACTTTATTGTAGCATCTTCTAATATTTCCCTTTTTTGTTGCTTAAATCTGAATGGTAATTTTAAGCAAGTCAAAACTTACTCATCACATTAAAGCATTAATAGATTTAGATGTTTTCTTCCAGAGCAAAAAAGTTGTCTGCACTTTTTGGACTATTACATTGGACAAGACATAATAGTTGGACTTTAATCAGGGGAATAGTTCAGGGTTTCACGTGCCACTTTCTTTAATCAAAAAATAGCTTATTCTTTTTGCATTGAGTCCTTCCTCTATACCGCTAGGTACAACATAGGTAAATCCCTTGCATCAGTTTGGCTGAAAGATTTCTGCTTGAAATTCTCTTAGAGCACTTCCTGGCTGAACAGTGATGGGAATACCGGTGTCCACAGAATAATTACCAATTTATCTAGGGGAAACACATTGAAAGCAAAGCAATAAGACCCTTGACTGCTCTCTATTGCATCTTCTGTCTGAAAAAGCAATCGCCTACCAGCTGCTGCAGTGTATTTCACCGTTTATCTGTGAACTTGAATAGCTTTTTCTAAATACAAATATTCCTCAGGCTTTCATTGAAGTAAGAAAAACAGGGTCAGATCCTTCTTATTCTACCTGTACGTTCCCTTATTCCTAAACTGGGAATTTATTTGATATCACATTATCCTCCTTTATGCTTCCTTTTACTGGATCTGGTAACAGATAAAGACAAGTAAGGGCAGAGACATTAAGAAATTATTTTGCGTGTGTGATTCTTAACCTCATGTATGGTAGAAGGACTTTTGGACAGATGCAAAGGATACTCACTAATTGAAATGACTGTCTTCTGGGCTGAAACAAAATGAGCAATATCAGGGGAATATATATAATAGCTAACCTAAACTCCTCCACTATTAATTCATTCAACAACTGATTTTTTCCCCTCTTGAGGGAGGCCTTTTTTGTGAGCTCCATACTAAACAACTGAAAACAGAAAAGGAAAAATATGGAAAAATGGAAATTAATAGAGGACTTGGAATTCCATATAATCTTTGGGCAGGTAGTAATTGAGCACCGTGGGGACTTCCTGTAAAACTGGATTAACCATCTCTTTCCAGAAAGGATGAAAAAAATTACCCTTATCTGTTTTCTGTCCTGCAACTCTTCTTTCAAAACCGCTTCTCTCCAAAAGAATGAGAACACAAAACATACTGTGCATGTGTGTTTACAATTTCTTATTTGATGGATATGCTCAAGGTACATGTACTAAAGATTTTGTGATGGGAAACAAGTTCCTATATATCCGAGTTGTGATCATTTCTGCCTTGAAGAGCATTGATCTATCTGCCTCAGAGACCCTGCTTTATGCTGGAAGTGTATTTCCTGCATACTAGTACATACGGATAGAAAAACATCTATAATATCACTTTACTAGAGTCTTTAATTTACAGCCTTAATGGCTCAGGAAATTGGTTCATGATTGAAAATTGAAGCATCAGCTTTAAAAAGTCATATTTCCCCATCCACAATCTCTATAGTTTTGAAGTTAGCATGTGAAGGTGGCCCTGAGAAAGACCATGATTCTAATGAAATGGCCTATTGTTAATCTTCTCAAGTTAAGTTGAGGCAGATATCCAGTAGCCTTTTTTTTGTACACATTCCAAGTCAGATACTCAGGAACCTTATTTGCACTCCAAGTCAGAAAGAGAAGCCAAAGAGTGCAACAACAGCATCAATTCTCAAGAACATAGAGAAAAGAGAGCATCACAGCAGTCTTACCGTAATCTAAGGGGTGGCTTCTTGGAAGAGGGGGAAAGCAGATGCCTCTGGGCAGGAGACCCAGGCTACACCGCTAGTTCCCTTCAGCTGTTCCTGCACTAGCCGTCAGTCTACACACTTGATATCTCTCGCTCACTCTCAGTGTCTCATCCTCATCCTGGACAGATCTCCCTGGGGGAGCTGGGAGGCTGTAGGGCAAGGGGTGGGAACAACTCCATGAGCAGCATCAGGCAAATTAAATCAGACACCAGTGAGTTGGGTAAATCGGATTGAGACTTAATGCAAAGCAGGTGGATAGGGAGAGGATAGATGATAATGTGCTTTGTTTAAAAGGAAAAAGAAAACGAGAGAGGCTGATATAATTGATTTCTGTTGCATTAATATTGCACTGATACAGCTAAGATAATCCAGAGAGGAGAACATATATGCAGTTTTAAACGGGTCTAGAAAAGGATTGAGAAAGCAAATGCGGGCAGCCACAAGGCTTCCTCTCATGCACCTGGTAGGGGTTAAAGTGGGATCTCACTTTCTTGGGTAGCGATTCTGACAATTTTTTTTTGTCTGTTACCAGAAGAAGAAGGTGGGCTGGCAAAAGCATTTTGGCAGTGGTATGCTCTGGGATGCTGCTATAGGATTATCTTGGCCTCAATCTCTTTTAATCTCACCCACAGCTTTGGCCCAAGCCTGAGATAAATACCTTTTAACGGATTGCATCTGACGTCAGGAAGCCATCAATCTAATCAGCTGGGCCACTTTTGGGCCAGAGGTAGCCACCACAATGCTACAAGGCCAGGTTCTCTCACATGTACCTATATCCTGACAAAGAAACTGGCCATTTGCCTTCCTGTTAGAAAGAGTATCCACATCCGGTTCTATAAGTGGCCCAGAAAGGACAGGAATGGGTGGGGAGAATTACAGTAGATAATGCTGCAAAGGAAATGGGAATCTCATTTTGTTGTCCCTCCTTCTCTGTCCTTCTCCCAAGATAGGATCACAATAACATCAAGGATTTATAGAGCTCATTTCAAGTATTCCAGAACCTCATCACCTTCATTTCAGCAATATCAAGTCCTTTAGAAAAAGTCAGACAAATGAATCTTCTTGACTCACTCTCAACATGAGGGGGGCTTGGTGTTCTCTGAGCTTGGTTGCTTTCTTGCAGATGTTTCATTTCCCAAACTAGGTAACATTATCATTGCTGTCACTCCCAGCAACAACTGTATTTAAGAAAAGTCATACATTCCCAGTAAGTCCATCTTGGGAAAAGAGCTAAAGCCTATTACATAAGAAGCATCTATTTAACATCCCCACTCAAGAAATATGTTGATGCCTAGCACTTGGTGGACCAGTCATGAAGCACTTGGAAAAGATATTCAAACGTCATGATATGTGTATATCTACACAGATCAAAATTGTGTAAGCCACGGAATTCCCAGTGATACTTTATGGAAGTGCAAGTTGGGCTTTGAAGAAACAAGATAGGAAGAATATTGATGGTTTTGAACTTGGGAGGGGCAGGGTTGGAAAAAGACTCCTGAGAATATCATGGACAGCTAAGAAAGCAAACTAAAGGATCACTGAACGAATCAACCCAGAACTCTCACTCAAGCCACAAATGACCAGGTTTCATTTATGTGTTGATTTATTTGTTTATTTATCAAATTATCATTTTTCAGAGACTATGTGATGACAGCAAAAATAATAGCACTCCTCCGATGCAACAAACAGAATTGTATGATGGGAAAACCAGCCTTATTCCCTCTGTTTAAATAATTTTATTAAACAACTTCTTCTTCCTAGTGTTATTTCCCACACTATGACAGGGTCTGCTTGTCGACACAGCCATCTCCATTTGGCTCAGTTCAGGGCATCTTCAGGGGTGATGCCCATGCATTTCATGCGCTACTTGATGCGATCCATCCATCATTTCTTGGGTCTGCCATGGGATCGCCAGCAGTGGTGGGATTCAAACTTTTTTACTGCTGCTTCTGCAGGTGTGGCCTGGTGGGTGTGGTGTGGCCTGGTGGGTGTGGCAGGGGAAGGATACTGTAAAATCTCTATTCCCTCGCGAACAGCTGGGACTCGGGAGGCAGAGAATAGATGGAGGCGGGACCAGCCAGAGATGGTATTTAACGGTTCTCCAAACTACTCAAAATTTCTGCTACCGTTTCTCCAGAATGGGTCAGAACCTGCTGAATATCACTTTTGATTGTTGGCCATCAGGGTCCAGATGCATGGCTGTCTTCACAACTGAGCCTTCCTGTCTACGAGGTGTCCATAGCATCTAAGTCTTCCTTCCCATGGCTTTGCTATGGCTGGTGTGACTCCCAGTCAACATTAGATGTTGTCGTTCATGGTATGGTTGAATTGCTTTAGTCCAAGACACCATCCGAGCATTCACATTTTCATCATGTGTAGGGACTGCTCATGCTTTGCCATCATGTTTAATTTTAATTAAATTAATCTTATTAAAATATAAAAGAAAATGAAAATAATAGAAAAATGGGGGAGGGGAAAAAAGGAAAGAAAGAAGTGTAAGGTAAAGGGGAAAAAAGAAAGAAAAAACCTTGACTTCCAACTCTTTTTAGCACAGTAGAATAATAACACTAAAGCCTCGACCCTTGGGCGGAAGAAAGAGGTGTATGGAGAGCGGAAGAGGTATATTGGGTTTCTATTTGAGTTTGAGTTTGAGTTTTATTTTATTTATATTTCTGGGGGTATTGTTGACAAGAGGAACTGCTGTGATTATTGTTTAATGTTGTATGGCCCCGGTTATGCACAGTATATATGTGACTGTATGAAAATGAAAAATGGAAAATAAAAACATTTTAACAATAAAATTAAAAAAAAGCCTCGACCTTTTACTTTTACATAATATGCACTAGCCATTTCTATAACAGAAAAAAATATCTAATTAGCAAAACCGAATGTCAATATTTCATTTTTTCACCATCTCAAGCACAACATCCAGAAGCAGTTTCTCAACAGAAAAAAGTTAGATGAATTATTTTATTGATAAGAGCAATTCATTTATCTCTGCTAGTTCCATCAATTTTTCCAGCCCTTCATCCATCATGGGAATTAAAGTATCTTTCCATTTTTTGTACATAAAGCATTCTTGCTTGTGTCAATATATATAAAAGCAAAGTTCCAGATTCCCCCCCCCCCACCGCCCCAAGATCTTTCTCCATTAAGCCTAAAGAAAAGTCTCTGGTTTAATTTTTATATTCCCTCTAAGAATATTCTATATTAAAATATGAATCCTATCTCAGTGTTTCTTTTGGTGGCGCAATGGTTACAATGCAGTACTGCAGGCTACTTCTGCTGACTGCTGGTTGCCTGAAGTTTGGCAGTTCAAATCTCACCAGGTTCAAGGCTGACTCAACCTTCCATCCGTCCGAGGTCAATAAAATGAGGGCTCAGATTGTTGAGGACAATATGCTGACTCTGTAAACTTCTGAGTGGGCTGTAAATCACTGTAAAGCGGTATATAAGTCTAAATGCTATTGCTATCATGTCCATCAAAGATGGCAAATTTTCCTTCTTTATATTTATTTTTCCAACATAGATTTGAAATACCTTTGTATATGTCTGACAATTTATCAGGTGTTAAATACCAAGGGTACATCATTTTATATAACATTATTTTAGATTATAATTTAATATAAATTTTAAACCCTTCATCTATGGGAAGACAGGCTTATTCTCATGCACCCTACTCTATCATGCTCTCTCTGGCTTGGTTCCACCATCAGCTTACATGTTCAAAGGGAAAGCTGAAGTGAGCAATCTGCTTGGTTTCCTTAAGCTTTACATGCCATTTAGAATTGCACTTCTTTAGACTAAAATAAGAATATTTCCTTCTAAGAATTAAAGGATATATAACCACCAGGAATATATTACTTATGATCCTCCTTCAGACTTCTAATTTCCTATAAAACATGGTGTTTTAAAGTTACTTTAAAAGTTACACAACTGGGCATATATAATCAAATGGTTTCATAACATTTCCAAAAATTGTTTCCTTTTTTTAAAAAAAATAGGATGTTAAGATTAATATCATCTCCTTATTGCTCCCCCACACACCTGCCCAATAACTGTTACTAATTTTTCAGGGTAAATAAGAAGACGCATATTTACAAACTAGCATATTTTCTTAAGAGTGGAAAGCCTTTTATGGAGTAACTGGAATCACCTTCCCTTCACCTAGGTCTAAGTCTTCCAAGGACCAGGTCAAATGCTATCTTTGATACAGTTTCCTCTGTCCCTCTTGGCTTCTATTGGGTTACAATATAATCCCATCATTAGATGCTAATCCTAACCCCGCCTGCGGGAACAGTAGATTCTGTTTATCCCACTCTGGAATCAGTCCAGAAGTTCTTGTCTTTTCTTCTGTTTAAGTGGCTGATCCAATATAGGTACAGACTATGAAAGCCTGAATAATTCGTGGCAGGAGTTTTTGTTTGTTTTACTAAAAAGCAAATGTGCTTATCTGCAACTCTCTTTCTATTCTCACTCAGTTTGTACTAATTTTACAGGGAAGAAAAAGGCTATTTATTGGTTTATGCTTCTTCAGGCTGCTGCTGCTGCTGCTAATGTTCATGATGATATACTTTATTCATTAAACATGAAACCCATCAACTGAACATTCAAAAACGCATCGCAAATACCATTGACTGGTGCTAATGGTTGATGCGAGTTGCTGCCAGCATCCTAGATATCAATTTAGTACCTTCTTAAGATATACGATGTTCCAAGTAGCAGAGTTTTTTGTAGCTCCACTGGTGTTATTGCAGGAAGCTGAAATTTCTTGATGTGTTTTATAAAATTCTTGGACATGGTACCAAGTGCCCCGATGACAATGGGTATCACTGTATTTATTTATTTATTTATTATTGATGCAACAGCAATGCATGTGTCTCACCCCTCTTTTTTACAGTATTCTGTTGTTCAGAATGGCAAGACATTCATCAGTTTGGATTTGCTGGCTTCACCCAGGAACAAAAATACCATATGCATCAAGGAGTTGCAATATATGAAGGTGTACTGTATGTAATTCCGTGAGTTTATTTGGGAAGGAAATTGTCAGTAAAAAATGCTAAGTTCATTAGCAATAATAATGTGTGAGGTCAACTACATTACCAGTCATTTTCATTTATTTGAGAAATAATTTGAATAACTACATCTGCAGCTCATATTCGGCCTAATCTCGCTATCCCTAGTGATGGTGGGGGGATTATTCTAGAAAAGCATTTTATTTGATCTGTTATTATACATTCAATGCAGGACATTGTTATGTACTGTATGAAAACTTGCCATAAAGAGGAAGATAAGGATTTGATTGCCACAGCGGGAGCCTAAATTCTTTTAAGTAAAAATGCTCTTTTCTTTTGATTGTGCTAATGTTCCCTTTGCAGTGAAATTTCCTCAAGCACCAGGAACTCTTGCATAAGCCTCCACGGCAGTAAGGGCTAACCTTTTTGTTGTTGAGTTCTGAAGGTGCGTGTGCCTGCACCCATAATACAATATGCATATGACATCCCCCCCCCACTCCACCATGCATGCCCCCCGCACATGCACATGCAACCCTCCTGCACTCCCCCACCCCTCTGCGCATGTACACCACCACCCCATGCCCATTTTTGGCTTCCAGGTTTGTGCAGGAGCCTTTTCAGGCCCAAAATGGGGTGCGGGGGGGTGGGGGGCTGCGTTCCCCCTGTTTTGGGCCTGGAAGGCCTGCACCAATTTGGAAGCCAAAATGGGGTATGTGGTGCGTGCAAGGCCTCAAAGTGCAATGTGAGTATTTCTCCATGCACGCCCCCTTCCCCCCCCATGCATGCGCATGCACGTCCCCCAAATACGCCCCGCCCCCTACGCATGAGTGGCAGAGACCTGAAGACCAGCTGGTCGGTGGGAGGCGCACGCATATGTGTGATGGAACTGGGCTGGGGTGATGGCTGGCATGTCCGCAGAGAGGGCTGTACGTGCCACCTGTGGCACACATGCCATAGATTCACTATCACAGCTTTATGATGTCCACCAATTTATTCACCTGACATCTGTATTCCTACTTTGGAGCCTGATAGTTTACCCTTACAGGGTTTTCATATGACTTAGGGTGTTTCTCCATTTGTATCTAAAAATGGCATAAACATGCCCTGGCAACATCTTTTTTCTAATGTATTCCTTTGATGTTGCCTTCTTCTTGTCCCAACCCTTTTAGTGAGTCTTAAGTCATCTTTACCTCTTCTAGGTTTGCCACACTATTTTCCACCTTATTTTGACACATTCCAAGGATAGCTTTGAAAGTGGATTAAATCTTTGAGGTTTGGGTGTGCTTAAGTCAGAGAGATGGCCACATCTGGAACAGAAGCAATAGAAGCAAAATAGGCTACAGAGATAGCCAATCCAGTATGGTCCAGTTTTCCTGCCATTCAAGCATGGGTGGAGATAACAGCAAATAAACAATGGGGAAAATTCCTTTGTATATTATGTGTTCAGTATATTTTCTGAACTTAGAAAAACAGGTCAGTTCAATAACTAAGCACATTACATAAACATAGCCATTATCTCTACTGTCAGAGACCTGATGTCAGCCTCTGCTTTGCTGTTGCTTCGGCTGTCATGAAACGGGGAGGTGGGGAATGGTATTTGGGAGGGGTTACTCATTGTGCTGGAGGAAGGTTCTGGAGTTCACCGGCTGATCGGACTACGCATGCGTGGGAGTTTCCCGCCAGGACTAACGGCACCGACATTCCATCTTCGTGATGCCTTTTGAAGTTATCTCGCACCTGACACTTGGGAGAATTATGATTGGACTGTAACTGTGATGCCAAGGGGAGGGGAATGGGGTATTCTATATATCAATCGCTTTCGCGCCTAAATATTCAGATTTCGCTTCGCTATGCCTTTAATCATTTTTAATTAGTAAAAGTACACTTGATTTCCACACATGGAGTCTCGTGGTCTTTCTTTCCTAATTATTTAATGGAGAGGTGCTGACACCTACACAGGTAGTCCTTGACTTATGATCAATTGCTTAGCAACTGTTCCAAGTTACAATGGACCTCCCTGGGGAGTACTGTTACAACCAATATTCAAAGTTCCCTCCTTTCACACCCATGGTCATGTGACCACACTTCAAGAGCTAGGCAACAGACCCACATTACTAGCTGTTTGTAGCATCCTGCAGTCACCTGACCTTGTTTTATGATGGTTTTGCTGAAAATTGGCATTTACTTCTGGTTTTTGGCAAAACCAGTCTGTAACGAACTATTGATTTACTTAACAACCAACGCAAAAAAGATCACAAAATTGGGTTGGCGATGTGGGTGACCTGATTTATGACCGTCATGATCTACAACTGCAATGGGCAGACTCTATTATGGTCATAACTCAAAGACTACCTATAGTAGTTTTTCAGTGTAAAAATAGTTTGCAGGAGATCTGTATATTTATATTGTTTTTGCAATCTTTAAATGCTTTTGTGGCGTTTCAAAAAAACATACATTATAGCAAGGAAAAAATTTTCAAATCACTTCAGTTCAATACAAATGACAGAACTATTCATTGTTCTATATCTGCTAGATGTTTTATACTACATTTAAATTAATTTTATATTTGATTATTATTACTCATGATATTAATTTTGCTATTTGCTCTTTAAACTGCTCAAAGCATTATCTGTTGATAGGGAAGCATTGAATGAATCATTATTGTCCATGTCCAGCCTAACCTGGACTTAAAAGACTGCCTATATCAGTGAAACAAAATTCTTGGAAGGAAAAATATACACGCTTTTCAAAACTTGTCATATCAGATTAGCTAGAGAACTTAGAATGTCTAAATCATCCCAATATACTTTTTGAGAGGCGAATAGGTTTTCTTCTCGTGGTATTCAGACCATCAGGATCTTCCAGTCATGCCACTGTCTTCCTTACAGTGGCATCTGAAACTAGCAAGTTCTTTTTTCTAAAACAATTTTGCTGATCGGTACTCTGATGTCCCTACCTTACAGGTATCATTGTTCAGTGTTTCTATTCCAGGGTTATTAATATCCCACAGTAAGATGGGTGGCAAATAAATTAACAAATAAACAGCGGGTTTGCTTCCCCTACCCTTTCTGCCCCTCACACTTATTACTACAGATCTTTTCCTTTTAAAACTTAGTGAGATCAGCTGTTCAGAAGCAAGCTTAGATCCGGGTACTGGTTCACCTGAAATGGCAGGCTAGAGAATATTATCATAGAAAAATGGCAGGAATGGTGTGAGGTCCTTAACTCCCTTCTTTTCAACCTTCCTCTCACCTTCATCACCAATCTTCGCGATTCCTCACTCTCTGCTATGTTGCCAGCCACATGTTTTTCATTACAGAAGTCAATTAGTTTCAATGGGAAATGCAAAGAAAAAATAGCTGGAAAAGATAAAGTATCATCTCCAACCTGCTGTACCTCTCATCCGGACCACTACTTCCCAGAGTTAAACTGCTGTTCTGTTCAAAATATTTACTTTGACCTCAGTTTCACTTGCATCCTACTTAATTTTGACTTAAAAAACATTCTTTCAAAAAAAAATCCCTGTATTTCCAAAATCAAAATTGAACAATGCAAATACATCCAAATTTCTGGAGTCTGTGTTTCTGTTACTTTCTGTTAACCCAAGCAATTGCAGAGGAAAAAAAGAATATAGTACTCTGGGTCCTGAATACTACCTTCTGAGAAAAAAGATTTTTAAAAGCACATTATTAGACTATCTAGAAGAGGGGTTTCAAACTCAAAGCCCAGGGGCCAGATGCAACCTACAGGATGCTTAGATCTGGCCCATGGGGCCACTCTAGAAACAGCAAAAGACCGGCCCACGGTGCCTCTGCCAGTGCAAATGGAACTCGTGAGGGCCACGCAGCACTCCCTGGCTCTATTTTTGGCTGTGATGGCCTCCTGCCACCCTCTGCCAGTGAAAACGGAGCTCAGGGGGGTGCCCCCGAGCTGTTTTCACTGGCAGAGGGCGGCAGGAGGCCATCGCAGCTGAAAACGGTACTCAGGAGCCCATTTTTGCTGGCAGAGCCCTAGGGCCAGCACAGATGGTCCCGACACACCCACCCTGGCCAAACACAATCCTGATGCGGCCCTCAATAAAATTGAGTTTGACACCCCTGATCTAGAACCTGACTATCAATCTGTTTTGGAATACATAGCTTGAACAAAGAACTCATAGTAATTCTGCTTCTTAACATTTACCTGTTTTTCTGTGCTTTTTAAGATAATAATTCTGATTACCCTGGGTTCTTTAACTGTACATTTCCCTTTCTGTAATCCAGATGTCTAGCATGGATTGTCTGTTTTCATGCATTCCATCCCAAAGCTCACACAAATGAATTTTATTATTTTTCCACTTTTGATTCCTTCAAAAATGGAGGTGGAGGAAAGCTGGAAGGAAGATATTTAAAATTAATATAACACTTTAAAAGTAATACCGTGTTTCCCCAAAAATAAGACAGGGTCTTATAATCTTTTGAACCCCAAAATAAGCACTTGGCCTTATTTTCTGGGAGGTCTTCTTATTTTTGAGGTGCAGGAGATGGCGAGGATGGTTACCTCATGGCTGCTGCTGTAGGTTGCAATATTTTCGGGGAGGACTTATTTTTTGAGGGAAGGCTTATTTTAGTGCATGTACTCAAAAGCCCAATTGGGCTTATTATCTGGGGAGGTCTTATTTTAAGGGAAATAGGGTACAAGTACATTTTATATTATCCCTGTTCCACTCAGAAGAGCCCTGTAATGGTCGATCTGTATTAACATGTCTATATTGCAGATGAAGGCTTCTGAATGAGAGGAACTAGTGCCCTCTGATAATATGACTGATCTGAACAGAAGATTTGTGTCTCAGTCTGTTTTAGCTATAATGTTACATTAGTTTACAAGCTTGGCATCTTTATTGGGACATCATGATATTCGGGTTTAAATAGTAGATGAAGTCCAGGAGTATCACTCTCTGATTCATACTTTGTGAGCCATAAAGAAGCAACTCTTTAACTCAGGAGTTGCAAAACTTCTCAGGCTGCCCACTTGTACAAGTCACTCAAGAGCAGCTGCAAAAGACCAGGTTGCACTGAATGTGATCAGAACTCATCTCTGACTCTCAGCCTCCTGGATTTCACTCCAGACTTAGAGTCCAATTTAATATTTCGGCTTGTGGATCTAGCTCTTCCCTTTGGAGCAGGAGGCTCTGGTGAATCCCCACTTTTAGGTTCAAAATTGTTGTCCTTCGTGTCTTCTTGATGTGACTGTTCCTGCTCTGCTTCTTTCTGTCTCATCAGCTTTTCTGCTTGACCCCGTTCCTACAACCAGAAAGAACATAGGAAGTGAAAAAAGAAAGGAGAGGCCTGTTAGAAAAGCACTTTACCATTTGATGGTCTCCTTCTTACTATCACCTATTCTCAATATTTGTATGGGAAATAATGTAATTTCAAATCAAGACAGTTGGAAATTTATCCAGTGATTCTGTTCTTACATTTCCTCACTGTAGCCTTATTGGCAGCTATTACTTTTTATTTTGCCTTTTTATTTTGGGTCCATTTCCACCCCTTCACGCTCTTCTTTGCTTGGTTACCTGCTCCTCATGCTCCTGAGATAGGGTATACCAGAGGGCGATAGCGCAGCGCCTCCCACGGGTCACAGCCCACACGCCATGGGGATTCTCTTCACCAGAGCTGAAGGCCACCAGCCTCCCGCATTTAGGGCGCACTTGAGCCTGCCAAAAAGAGGGAGAAATGATAAATCAACAGTTCTCCCCTTCCTTGCTATAGAATTCTCCCAAGGTCATACAATGACTGTCAGTTACACTATAGATGAGAAAACATTTTCTTGTTTTGAAGACAAGAAGAGAATTGCTCAAAGCCAGTACAGAGGAAGTTAATGTATTTTCCAACAAAAATGTGGCTGAATTTGCCTGATTGCTCAGTTTGTTAGGGACAAATGCTGTGAATTCAGTTCCAGTTATCCTTCCTTCTCTCCTAATCCCATATCCAAGGCTTGAGGCAGACTCACTGTAAGGGTGACAGCATCCATCTCAGTGAAGAAGAGATTTCCCCCTTGGAAGTCTTCATTCAGGTAAAGGATTGCACTGTAGAGAAATGAGAAAATAAAGAAAGCTAAAGGGTACCTGAGCAGTTTTCCATGACCCTTCCTCCACCTTAAATAATCAAGCTTCATATTTAAATTGCCAGAGATTTACATTCTTTTAAGAGAGAGTTTCCACAAAGGATGTTGCTAGAGCAGATTCAAAGGTTAACCTGGGAAAACATTGTGTTTCTAATAAAGATCAAATAAATTATTCAGGGAAATGTACGGGATCTGAAGCAGCCTTCTTCAAACTGTTCCCCTCCAAATGCGTTGCACTACAACAACCAGCAATGTAATCTGGATGCCAACACATTAGAAAACGTTCATCTATATTCAGAGCCAGTGACAACTGTCAAATCCACTTTCTCTTTCTGTTCTATGCGCGCGTTCTGTGTGTGCTCTTCATTTATTGTCAGCAGTTAGTTGAAAGCAAAGCTGATCTATCTGTGAGCTCTCTTTGACATTCCCTGTTTACTATTCTGCTTGTTTGTTATTTGGAGAACTGCAGTATGGATATTTTCCACACCACCCACTCCTGTTACATGCTTTATTGCAAAAAATATATAAAAATCCATTATATCTTGGATATAATGCCTGTACCAGCAGGCATTAATACGGGGGATTAATTTAAATTTGCATGCCTAAAAAGAAAACATACTTAATGAAATACCTTGCATGGGAAGAAGAAAATATATACTGTTGTCCCTACCTTCCTACCATGTCTTATTTCTCCAATGATTTTGCTTTTATTCTTCTAAGCTTTCACAGGGAGCTACCCAATCTCTCTCATTCTCTCCATCAAAACATGGGGAGCAAGTGAGCATAAGTTCATTTTAAACATGTCTGAAGTTCTTCATCAATTTGCAGTAACAGCTTAAAAAAAACCAGCATTCCAAAATTCAAAATATTCCAACCATATGAGCTTCTGGAAGAGAGCCAACAGCAATGTGGAATGATCTACTCTGCAGGGATCATTTCCCTGCCATGTCTTACATTGTTCTCTTCCTCAGCAGCAGCAGCACACATTAATTAAAGCAAGGATCAGCTTGACATGAAAATCAGTTTCATTCTCAGACTCCTTCCACACAGCCAATGGCTACCGTTCCACACACATATTTTCATGCTGCTGTATGGCATGAAAATAAGAGAATTGCTCAAGCTCTCAAGGCTGTTTGGCATTTGGCAGAGATTCCCAACTTCTCCTTTAGCTATCCAATTAGAGAGCACCAGAAACAAGAGGCAGTCCCAGCTGTGCTCTTCGCTTTGGTGTATTATCTCCTTACATTGAGAAAAGAAGGGAGGGAAAAAAGAAACCAGCCATTATTATGGGAGGAACAGAGCTACGTTTGATGAGGAAGAAGAGGAAGAATAAACCTGCAAGTTAATAAGAATCCCAGAACAGGGTTAGGCAAAAGTTACAACAGGGCGCATCTCTTGCCCAGCAGCTCTAGAGGAAGAATGCTAAAACAATAATCACAGCCGTTCCTTCTTACACAGAAGCCAAATTAACTTGCAGAGTTAATTGGCTCAGTTTCTAATGAGCAGAGAGTTTGATTAAGAATACACAAGGGTGACACCAATCTTAAACTTGTTGCTCTCTTGAGCATGGAAAAAGCATCACTGTACACTTCTACTCTAACCATAAAACTATGAATGGCAAGAGGTCTCTTTGTAGTTTCAGACTAAGAAGCAAAATACATTGGCAGTGATTCAGTTCTTTTCTTTTGCTAGTTTAATGAATTCCATGATAAAAAGAATTGTTTGCCAGGTAGACTGTCAACTGATACATGCACAAAGCAGTGTTTCTTTTAGCTTAGATGAGTAAGATAGAAACAAATGGCATGAAGAAAAGCTTAAAGTATTTTGAAATTCTAGAATTCTATTTTGAAAAATGCTATAAGGTTCATGAGGAGGAGAACAATGCTATTACATGCAGTGGTGGGACCCTGCTGGTTTAGCCACTAATTCGGTGATTGTATGCTTCGCTCTGCACATGTGCACAGTTTTAACAAAACATACCTTCCGTGTTACTTCTGAGGAGTAACACAGCTGAGGCATGGCAATCCACTCTGCCGCACAAATCAGCTGAGATGATATAGGTAAGCAGGGGCAGGCAGGTGGGCCTGCCTGATTGTCAGAGCTAACCAGTTTGCTCCCCACCTGATTGTCAGAGCTACCAGTTCGCTTGAACCAGTTCGAACTGGCTGAATCCCACCCCTGATTATATGCCTCCTCAAAATAACTAAATTTGGAGGTAGGGGTGAAGACTATCACTCCAGTCCCATATGACTAAAGCCTGCAAGAGCAAAGCAATAGGAAATACCCACGCATTTGCCAATTAGAATCATTATGACTAACTATGTAAAACTCTCCTACCAGTTCATTTACTGAAAATATTTCTATATACAAAATTGCAGGTAGTCCCAAAATTTTGACCACAATTGGGATAAAAATTTCCATTGCTGAACAAGGTTGTTGTTAAGTGAGCAATATGTACAGCTAGTAATTGGCTCAGAATTGAATTTAAAAATACTAAAATCGTCTTTAGATAGTGAAGTAGTCACCTTTCCATCCCACGGCTCCAAATTAAGAATTGTCAATGAACCTCAGTTGAATTTATGGCATCTGCTTCCCTTTCTATTCTGATAGAAAGAAAGAGGGCGAGAGCAGGTATTGAATTCTTTCTATTAATAGCCAGAAATAATATGGAATAGAAAATATCTCTTCTTGGATAAACCATACTATTGGATAATTTTTTTCACTATTGGATAATGTATAGTTAAAATACATAATTTTTGTGATGCAAAGTTATTATAATATGAATTTATCCAACAAAAATTTGGTAAGCCTTTTAAACATCCACAAAATTATTTTTGTTAAAACACCTATTATTTTTTTTACTAAAAATGGTTATCTTTTTAAAAAATATGCACAGAGAGATACTTTAAATACCATAAGCCAGAAAAAATGCTCCATATCTGTTGTTATCATGTTATATTATATAATTGTATAAAATTGCCCACAATCTCTGGAATTGTGCACCCTTTGAAGGAAAAACTGTTTTTGGTTTTCAATTTTATTGTGGTCCGAGTGTTCGGTCTAACCGTTTTAGGACAAAGTCCCAATACGTGCCACCATTCCTACAAGGTTAGAGGACAGAAGTTTATGCAAGGCTAGTGTAGAGTCACATACAAGGTACAGTATACCTCTCAGTTCTGTAAAAGTGTGGCTTAATTTTGGTGTAAATCCTGCTCCAGGGGCTCTTCTTTCTGCAAATTGCTTGATATGGAAAAATCTCTATGGAACAGTTTCTATATAAAAAAAAGTCAAACCTTTTCTTTTGCTGGATTTGCACAAATTAATTTGTACTTATTATTTAATTAATTGATAAGAGCAGGAGCAATGTAAATAATCTACATATTAGCTTCATGTATAAAATAAACAGTAAGTTGTGAATAATATCAGAAGACTTCCTCTTTTCAAAGCTGTATGGGAATGGTCAGATGAAGAATTCACGGATCAACTTTCTCTATTGAGAAGCCGATTAGATAGATGTGTTGTTATAGAAATGGCTAGTTACTATGTATTATTATGAAAAAGTAAAAAGTTGAGGGTAGTTATGCTTTATTTTACTGCACCAAAGGAGTTAGAAGTCAATGCCTTTTTTCCCCTTTTTTCCTTGCTTTCCCCCACTATCCATTTCCCCTTTTCATGTCCTAATTTCCCTAATATTTGCTTTTGTATCTTCTTTGCATGTCATATTATTAATTTTATAAAACTAAAGACAAAGAGAAGGCAAAACAAGAGGACAAAGGTGCTCTACTGCCTTTGGACAATAGATGGCAGCACAAAGAATTGGCAATAGCAGTTGGAACCAAAGCACTAGCACTGCCCAGCACAAAGCAGAATGACAGAATAACAGAGTTGGAAGGGACCTAGTCCAACCTCTGCTCAAGCAGGAGACCCTATACCAATCTGGACAAATGGCTGTCCAATCTCTTCTTAAAAACCTCCAGTGATGGAGCACCCACAACATTTTGAAATGTTTCTATCTTTCTTTAATAGTTTTATTATGGTAAATAAAAAGACAGAAAAAGCAGTGAAGAACATGGGTTATAAATAGACAGGCATGTCGGTAAAACCTTTTGTATGGTCAAGCCAGGTTTTCAACACTGCAGTGTCTCCTGCCCAGCTCTTCTAGATACTAACAAGGAAAAGGAGAATCTTCTCATGGAGGAAGAAACTGTGTAGAACAGTAGCAAGTAGATTATTGACTATAATGATAAGTGACATCATACCAATGTCTGCAATGGAAGAGGCAATTGTGATGGAAGGTGTACTTGAGGAGAAGGGGGGAGTCTCAGCAAGAGCATTCGTGTTTTCCAGGGAGAAGATAATACATTCCAGAGAGAGGCCCAAAATAAAATAAAAAAACTATGTGGTCCTGAACTGGGTGTGGGATGGAGAAAGAGGTTCAGGGTAGCCACACTCTAGAACAGTGTTTCTCAACCTTGCCAATTTTAAGTTGTACAGACTTCTATTCTAGAATTCCCCTGGCTGGGGAATTCTGGGAGATGATATTCACAGAGCTTGAAGTTGCCAAAATAGAGAAACACTGCCCCAGTATCTACCAGTATATATATTCAATAGGTTAGAAGGTTATAGCTTTAGTCTGTCAAGATTCTGTCTACTAGATGCAAGCAAATACTTTAAACTTGTAAGGGTTTGGCTGAAGAATTCTGAAAGTTTAAATTCAGAAGTTTAAAGTTGCCAGGTTAGAATCCCCTGCAATAAAGAATCGGATTTGGTTGGATTTCACTGTGTTATCTTTGGGTATACTTGTAAGGTCAAGATGTTTGTGTTACCTTATAAGCATACCTACAATATTTCCATCCCAAGACAAGTTTCTTTTAAAAGCAACAGCATATAATATTGATATTTATTTATTAAACAAATTTCTATGGCCATCTAACTCACACATGGTGAATTCAAAACAATAAAAAGCCACAATTTTAAAAAACCCAAGCTTGCTGACAGAATCTTCCTGGCCTTTCAGAAATGTAACAAGGATGGGGCCAATCCTATCTCCACAGAAGGGAGCCAGTATAGAGAAGGCCCTTTTTCTTGGTACCACCAGATCAGGGGTGGGTTCTGCTAGTTCTAACCTCTTCTATAGAAGAGGTTCCACAAATCTACAGTGCCACTTAGAACCGGTTCCAGATCCCTCTCCCTGCCTGTCATGATGAAGAGCGAGAGGAGGAATTCTGGGAGTTGAAGTCCACAAGTCTTAAAGCTGTCAAGTTTGAATACCCCCGGGTTTTTTTCTCTAAAGGGTTAGGGGTGCAAGGCTCTTGTAACTTGACAGCTTTAAGACTTGTGTGCTTCAAATGCCAGAGTTTCTGAGCCAACATTTTGGTTGCTAAGCAAGAGCGTTGTTAAGTGAGTTTCACCACATTTTACAAGTTGGCCACGCCCACCCAGTCACATGGCTGGCAAGCCACTCCCACCCAGTCACATGGCCACCAAGCCACTCCCACAAAGCAGGCCACACCAACAGAAGAGGTTCTAAAAAATTTTGAAACCTACCACTGCACCAGATATATTTTCTTAATAGATGAGACATGCCCTGCCTTCCCATTTTGGTGGACCAGGTAGATGTAACTGAAAAAAGAGGGTCTTTAAAATGAATTTCAAATAAAAGAAATTCAAAATTCTTACATTAGTATCCAAGCAACCACTAATGACTACATCATTATAAACTGCCAGAAGCTTAAACAGTTCCAGTGGTTTATTGGTCACATCAACTAATCAGCATAAACTCCCTTCCTCCTTCCAAATGATTGAATGGGGTTTGCAAGTCTGTTTAAAATTTATCATCTTTAATTATAAATAAATAAATGAAATGTGTATCTAAATAATTTAACTACGACGGGCTCAGCATGAGATATGCTGAATATCAGTTTTCACTCTGAAACTATTACCTAAAGTCTCTGTGTATGTAGGCAGGGGGTTCTCTCCAGCAAGTGTTTCCTTCTGGATCCAAGAGACAATTATCAGCATGGACTGGATGGCTGAGATCCATGCGACCTTCCTGTTCTCCTAAGGAAGAACAACAAAAGTCATAACTGTTTTGTTCCCTTGACCAGCATTTTATTGCCCAATAGGCAAAAGAAACCCAAAGGCTGATTCCTTGTTTTCTTCTACAACTGCAGAATTTACAGTATATAATACTGGTAGTCCTTGACTTACAGCCATTCATTTAGTGACTGTTCAAACTTACTATAGCACTGCAAAAAGTGCCTAATGACCGGCCTGCAAATTTATAACCATTGCAGCATCCTCACAGTCAGGTGATCAAAATTCAAGCACTTGACAACCAGCATGTGTCTGAAGAAACACACCCGGATATACCTGGTATACCGTATTTTTCGGAGTATAAGACGCACCTTAATTTTGGGGGAGGAAAATAAGAAGAAAAAAAATTCTGCCTTTGCCTACCAGCATTCATGTTATTCAGCTGACACATGGTAACAAGGTCAGCCAATGATGGCTATTTGGACTCTGAAATTTGCTGTGTGAGCAATGAGGAGACAGGAAGGAGCCTGGCTTAGTCGAGAACTGAAAGTGAAATGGCTTCTGTTTTGCTTGTATTTACTGCCACCTTGGAAAACCTGCTTTTGGTAATGTACTGTATATTACTATTATTTTGAATCCTGCTGAATCAGTTACTGTGCTTTCTGAATGTGATTGCTGCTGCAAACTCTAACCAGCCAGGTCAGCTTCAGCACTTATTGTAGCCTGATTCAGTACAGCTGATTGGCGAGTGGATCAGACTGCCGAAATACCCCCAATCAACTGTTCCGGGCTACAGGGATTGCCACAGACCATCGCTGCCTCCATGCCTTGTGTTTTATACTCTGAAAAATACGGTAATTCTAGTAGGATGGAAGTGGCTTGTGATTTTTAAAAAATGTATATTGTTATTTCTCCTCCAACAAAATTCCTCTCAATGTATCAGTTTAGGAGAGATAGCAAAAATCCCAGTTTCAAGCAGAAACCCAGCTTATCATACGACTGCTTTATCTCACTTAGACATTATACTGTAGCAGTCAAAACTCCTAGAGAGTGAGCAGTGCCTGCAGTACTTCATTCTAACCACCACACCACTGTGTCACCATATGTGTTTTAAAATCAAATCTTAATCTTAATATCATAAAACAGTGGATTTTTAATTTTCAGCTCTAAAACAGAATTTATATTTGAAATTTTGCTCATAAACTAAAGAATGAGAAAGTAGCATATTTTAAATATCCCTAGACGTGTTTTGAGTTCTGATATTTACTGCTTTATTAATAAACATGAGATGCATTTGCCAAAGTTATATAACCAAACCTATGTTCGCTACTCATTCCATTCAATAGGCTGCATTATTTTCTTTTCCTATTTCTTCAATTGATTGACAATTTTGCAATACATTTACCAGAAATACCACGTTACATGTTAGAATGAGATGCATTACAAATTGTCATCATAAACATGAAACTCTTACATTGCAGGTCTCAAGAAAGTACTTAAGAGCTCCTTACCCTCTGTAGCTGTGCGACACACAAGATGTGTGAAAGAAAAATAGAGATTTTTCCCAGGGGTAAAATAGGATTCCACAATTTTCCGGGATTTCTCACTGGCTTGCAGGAGAAGTTTAATATCTTTCCAGTTCATGCTACTGTCCTCAGCCAACTATAAGAGAAAAACAAATCAGTGCAATACCTAATTTCTATTAAATCTCAGGAAGATCCAGGGATATCTATGAAAAAGAAAACTGATAAAGACCCATTATGAATATTTTTAACAAAGTAGGATGGAAGAGGTGGCTTCTCTTATATCAAGTCAGAGAAGAAATTCAGACAATTTTCTTATGGTTCTAGACCAGGGATGTCAAACTGGTGGCCCACAAGCCAGATGCGTCATACACAGGTCATGCCCACCTGAGCTCTGCGAAGAGAAAAGGTGTCACAAAACATCATGTGATGACAACATGATGCCACATTTGACACCCATGCCCTAGACCAGCGATGACGAACCTTTTTTGGCATACGTGCCATAAGCGGGGTGTGTGTGCGTGGGCATGCCGCACCCATAATGCAATGCGTGACCTCCCCCCCAGCATGCATGCATGCATGCATGACCCCCATTTTTTGCATGCTTTTTTCACCCTCCCAGGCTCCAGAGACTTTATAGGAGCCTGGGGAGGGCAAAAACAGCCTCCCCCCCCCCCGCCGGAGGCCCTCTGGAGGCTTCAGGAGCTTCCGGTTTGTCCGTTGGGTCGTTTTTCATCCTCTGGAGCTTCAGGGAAGCCTCCTGAAGGTCCCTGAAGGCTCCGGAGGGCTTAAACCAGTCCTACGAGCAAACCGGAAGTCCATTCCCGAACTTCTGGTTTGCCCGTAGGCGGGTTTTTTGCACTCCGGAGGCTTCATGGAAGCTCATCAAGCCTTGGGGGGGGAGGCTGTTTTCACCCTCCCCAGGCTCCTATAAAGCCTCTGGAGCCTGGGGAAGGCAAAAATTGGCTTTAAAAAAGGCTGAACTCAGCTGGCCAGCACGTGCAAGCTCCGTGTGCCACCTGTGTGCCACCTGTGGCACACTTGCCATACGTTCGCCATCCCGGCCCTAGACTGTCAGTTAATTATGGATTTTTTAAAAATAAGGTATCAATAAAGTGAGAAATAAAAAAAATCTACTCCTTTCCTGGCTCTACTTTCTGCTTTTTATTTACCTTGATAAGTGATATTAAATACAAATGTTCAATTTTCCAAAAAAATGAGAATTGAGCTAAGATTCCACCACTGGTCATAAAATGCCTTAAAATTCTTTTATCTCATCATCACTAAGTTGTGTCTGCCTCTTTGTGACCAGCCCCCGCCTTCCACTGTCATCCAAAGTTTGCTGAAATTCATATTTATTGCATCAATTACACTATCTAACTGTCACATCCTCTCCTGTTCCCCTTCTTCTTTTGCCTTCAACCTTTCCCAACATCAGGGTCTTTTCCAAATGTATTAGAGATGCATAATAATTCACTCATAGGAACAAAGGTAGTAATTATTCTCCAGGTTTCTCTTGTAGGCAAACCAGAACCGCAAAATAGGCAGAAAACCCAGAGGCTAGATAGAAAAGGGTGGTTTCTTCAAACCCCGCCCTCCTCTTCCTCCTCCTCCTTCCTGCATCTTGCATTGTCCAGATGGAAAATCTTGAGCTGGGATTAGAGAGAAAATACATCTTCTGGAGGGAAGGACCAGAAAGGCTGTTCAGGCTGTAGGCTGATCTTGAGATATTCCTAGGTTGGGTGTCAGCAACCCACGGCTCCGGAGCTGCATATGGCTCTTTCATCCCCCTGCTGTGGCTCCCTGTTGGCTGAACCCACCATTGGTTGGCCCCATCCCTCGCAATCCCCTTCCAGTCACTCCTCGCCTGGCCTGAGAGAAATGAGAGACAGACAGACAGACAGACAGACAGAGGAGGGGGGAGAGAAAGAGAGAGACACACAGAGAGATACCCTTTCCCATAGAAAACACTGGGAGCCACAAAACCTGGGTAGGCATGGCTGGGGTGTGTGTGTGTCATGTGACTGGGTGGGAGTGAGTGATGTCGAGTTGGCCAAACCCACCCAGGTTTTGTGGCTTCCAGACCGGTGTTTTCTTTTCTGTGGGAAATGGGTCCAAATGGCTCTTTGAATGTTTAAGTTTGCAGACCCCTGTCCTAGGTAAAGGATGAACGATATGGACTCTGGAAACAAGTGCTAAGGTGTGTTTGTTGTATGGATATGGCCATACACAGAGCAGAACCATGTTCCTAAAGGTTTAATTTAATTTCCTTTTTTATTATTACTTTATTTCCCCTTTTAATTTTATATTTCTTAGTTTTTACCATATTTTGTTTGGTCAACAAAAGAAAAGGAAAAATTAGAAAATGAAACAAGATATGTATTATTTTACACACTCCTTCCTGATCTCTTTTTCACCTTAGTCTAATCCTCTCTCTCATTCTACTTTCTCTATGAAGTGCTCCAAATTAATTATATGTGCATATTTGTAATCTTATATACCGTATATACTCGAGTATAAGCCGAGTTTTTCAGCCCACTTTTTGGGCTGAAAAAAGCCGGCTCGGCTTATACTCGAGTCTACAACTGGATCCGGCAGTGCTGTTGCCTGTTGGAGGAGGAGGGGATTCCTTCCTGCGAGACCCCGTCCAGAAAAATGCGGGGAGCGGCAGCGGAGCCCCGGGGCTGCTTCTGCTCCATCCGCTGGACTGTTTCCTCGCCTGCCCGCCCGCCCGCTCATTCATTCCGTTTCCTAGCCTGCCTGGCCACTTATTCGTTTTGTTTCCCTCCCCTGCCTGCCCCCTCGTTCATTCCATTTCCTAGCCTGCCAGGGGAAGGATACTATGAAATCCCCCAAATCCTCCCCACTCCAGGGGAAGGATACTATGAAATCTACATTTCCTCCCCACTCCAGGGGAAGGATACTATGAAATCCCCCAAATCCTCCCCACTCCAGGGGAAGGATACTGTGAAATCTACATTTCCTCCCCACTCCAGGGGAAGGATACTATGAAATCCCCCAAATCCTCCCCACTCCAGGGATAGGATACTATGAAATCCCCAGGATCTCTCGTCTTGCTGGGCAGTCTGCGCCAGCCATTCCCTCTCCTCTGTTAACTCCCTTCCATTCCACGTCCGAGTCAAAGGACGGCCGGTGGCTGCTGGACCTCCTGATGGGCCAGAGGTCTGTCTGTCTGTCTGTATGTTTGTCTGGATGTGTCTGTGTATGCGCGTGTAGTCCGCTGACTTCCATGCAGGTGAGCCGCTGCAAGCCTCCCAAACGTGACAGGCTCCCAGCTTGGGTGGAAGAGTTTGATGCCCTTCCCGGCTTTGCTCTCCTTCGGGGTTAGAATCGGAACCCGAGGATGCCGGGTTCCAGTCGCCCCTGGCGTCCGAACCGAGAGTTGCCCGGCGAAGTTCCTTGGTGGGAACTCCGTCCGCTGCCAACCCGTGGGGAGAGAGGGAAGAGCCCCGAGCCTTTTACCTCCCGTCCCCCCGCCCACCCGCTCGCAGCCCCCTCCCCGGGCTGGCGCCAACTCCTCCCCGTGCCCGGCCTCCAGCCGAGGCAAGTCGGTGTCTCTTTAAGCTAGAGAGAGGAGGGGAGGGAAGGCAGGGACCAGCCGGCTGACAATGGGCCGGAGCGGCTGAGTTGGAGCAAATTCCGCGGCGGAGGCGGCGTCCCAGCTCCAGCGGCTCCGAGGCGAGCGGCTTGGCCCTTCCGCTGGGCGCTCGGAGATGAAGGCGCGCTGGCGCTGAGTTGAGTGGCGAGCTTGCCGAGCGCGCGGCTCCGGGAAGCCCCCCTTCTCCTCCCTGCTGGAAGCCGAGCGAGCCCCGCCGCCCACGGACTCCCGCGGCCGCCCCAGGGCTCTGGGAGGCAGGACCCGGAGGCAGCCCAGCCCTGCCGCCGCCCCGCGCCCTCCACCCGCTGCGCGAGAGGGGACCCCGCTTTCCCCTTGCCGGATGCGTCCCTGGCGGAGCTGAGCCATGCGGCGGAGGCTCCCGCTCTGGTTCCGGAGCTTGCTGTGCCTCTGGCCGGTCCTGGTGGGACCCGCGGCAGGTAAGAGGCGCCGTCGAGCGCCTCGTACAATGATTTATGTATGAGGTTTAAGTGACTGAGACACACTCCTGGCTACGCAGCAATGTTATTTCTGACTTAGTATACTATGAAATCTACATTTCCTCCCCACTCCAGGGGAAGGATACTATGAAATCCCCCAAATCCTCCCCACTCCAGGGATAGGATACTATGAAATCAACACTCCCTCCCCACTCCAGGGGAAGGATACTATGAAATCCCCCAAATCCTCCCCACTCCAGGGGAAGGATACTATGAAATCCCCCAAATCCTCCCCACTCCAGGGGAAGGATACTATGAAATCCACATTCCCTCCCCACTCCAGGGGTAGGATACTATGAAATCCCCCAAATCCTCCCCACTCCAGGGGTAGGATACTATGAAATCCACATTCCCTCCCCACTCCAGGGGTAGGATACTATGAAATCCCCCAAATCCTCCCCACTCCAGGGGAAGGATACTATAAAATCCACATTCCCTCCCCACTACAGGGGTAGGATACTATGAAATCCCCCAAATCCTCCCCACTCCAGGGATAGGATACTATGAAATCTACATTTCCTCCCCATTCCAGGGGTAGGATACTGCAAAATCCCCAATTCCTCCCCACTCCAGGGGAGGAAATAAATATTCAAAAACATTATTGGTATCTATTTTTATTTTTGAAATTTACCGGTAGCTGCTGCATTTCCCATCCTAGGCTTATACTCGAGTCAATAACTTTTCCAGGTTTTTGTGGTAAAATTAGGTGCCTCGGCTTATATTCGGGTCGGCCTATACTCGAGTATATACGGTAAACGATTCCAAAAATGATTAATACAGTCTTTTTGCTTTGTTTCAGAAAAAAGGAAAAGTTAATCATTTGTTTACCACTTCTCAGTTAAGACTTGCACTATCTCTTCCCCCCCAAAAAAACAAAAAAAACCAACCCCCCAGCAATTGGAAATCTTTTCAAATTTATTTGCATAATACATACATTGCATGTAAATTTTAGGAAAAAAATGAGGAAGATGTGCATGTGTCTTTAATATTAACTTTGTAATGTATATTTATGTCTAAAGCAGTGGTTCCCAATGTGGGGCCCATGCCCAACAGGGCGGCAATTTAATTTTTGATGTGGGCAATTTGATCTTTAAACCAAGATAATGGCCTTTTAGGCTTCCTCCACATGAGTAGAGTTCACTTTTTGAGTAAAGTAAGAATTATATGTAATATAAGTAAGAGTTATATGTCACGTGGGGGGGGGTCAGGATTTTAGAGATGCTTAGGTGGGCCAAAAAAGGCTGGGAACCAATGGTCTATAGCCGGGATGGCGAACCTATGGCACACGTCCCACAGGTAGCACACAGAGCCATTTATCAGGGCACGCAACACGTTTTTAGTCCTCCAGAGCCTTCGGGGAAGCCTCCGGAAGGCTCCTGAAGACTCCAGAGGGCTTAAACTGGCCCTATGAGCAAACAGGAAGTCCGTTCCTGAACTTCCGGTTTGCCCATAGGGCCGTTTTTTTTGCGCTCTGGAGGCTTCAGAGAAGCTGAAGAGAGCCTCCGAAGGGGGCGGGGGAGCTGTTTTCGCCCTCCCCAGGCTACTATAAAGCCTCTGGAGCCTGGGGAGGGTGAAAAAAGCATGCAAAAAATGGAGGGTCGCGCCTGTTGTGGCACATGCATGCTGGCAGGTCACGCATTGCATTGTGGGTGCAGCACACCCGCGCACGACCCCCCTGCATTCCCCCCGCTTATGGCACACGAGCCAAAAAAGGTTCACCATCATTGATCTATAGAGTCTGTGAAACTGGAGAGGGGGGAGGGGGGAAAGTCCTGCAGGACCCGGAACTTAGCTCATTCTAAAATCACTAAGGCTTTTACCTGCAAAGCTTTTGCCACTGTTAAGCCTTCAAATCGCTCATGTGGAGTATGAGGGGAACGTCTGCCACGATAGCCATCTCCGGTTCCTCCAGCTGCCTGAAACAGGCACAAACTTATGAAAGATTTGGCATTGTCCTTCACCAGTGAAAAGCTTCTCTTTCTATCAGATGGGCTCACGCAGAGCATTTTCCGGCTCCTATCCTCACCATGGACAGACGAAGGATGTCTTTGCATTCTGATTCAGTGAGGACTCTATCAAAGACGACCCTCTGGGTACCATTGAGTTGGTGAGAATCCATGCTGATGGCGATGTCTTCAAAAGGTAGTGGTTCTGGGAAGAAATAAGGAGGACAGAAGTGTATATAGAGATGCTATCAAACATTAATATTCATCATGAGTACAAAAGAAGAAATAGGCCTCAACCTGAGACCACAATTGAGCCCAAAATTGTTATTGGTAATTGAAACATTTGTTAAGTGAATTTTGCCCTGTTTTACAACCTTTTGTGCCACAATTGTTAAATGAATCACTGCAGTTGCTAAGCTAGTAACACAGTTGTTAAACGAATCTAACTCCCCCATTAACTTTGTCCAAAGGTCGCAAAAGGTAATCGCAGCGGCTAAATTTTGATCACATGACCATGGGGATGCTGCAAGAGTCATAAAGTGTGAAAAATGGTCATGTCACTTTTTTCAGTGCTCTTGTTGCTAAACGAACTGTTGTAAGTCGAGGACTACCTGTATGCTCTAGTTTGCAATCTCTGAACATACTGTATATGTGCCCTTCTTATAAGTTATAATTGGTATTTGCATAAAGGATTTTGAAAAATTCCATGCCACTAAACTATGCTCGCTTTCAGATTATTCTTTGGAAGTTGGTACCAGCTAGGCTGTCATTATCCGTCAATTTCAGAATTCAGATGCAAGATTACTGAAACGGTCTGATACAAAGCTTATAGCTGTGTTACTGACTCAACTGTTATCACAGGTACCTTGATATGTGTGGTCTTATTATTATACTGTATTATTCATTTAAAATGTTGTTTCTTCAACGCTCAATGCGATTTCCAATGGAAAATAAAAATTAATATCTGAATTAAATTAAAAACAGACATCCATTTAATAGAATTAGCAGCAGCTAATAGAATTAGCAGCAGGGCCACATAGCAATTATTGAAATTTTAAAATAGTTAGATTTTACATTTTAAAAATCACTGTAAAAATCATAGCTTCTACAGTCTCATTAGTGATACAATACCAAAGTCTTGGAAAAACAGAGGTAAAGGTCCTTATAGCACTCATCATTCTTGACTCATGCATCATTACAATCATAAATCAAGGACAACCTATAGCCAAATAGAGAATCCATCTGTCTGTTTGTCTGCCCTTCTCCTTATCTTTTTGCCCATCTGCCTTTCTGCCTGTCACACACACGCAAACACACACACCACACACCAACACATAAAGAGTTGACCAATGAACCTTTTGAATAGATACAATTTAGGAATCACTGAACTTATTTAAACAGAAATATAATGCATCTTATCATAGTGGGGTAGATTGTGACCCAGTGATATCCGACTGTTTTCCAGCTTCAAAGTTATTCTCTTTGCTTACCCAAGCCAATACTTCCAAATATGGTGGATTAAAGCACCTACCATCTTTTTAAAAAAAAAAATTACAGATTTTTTTTAAAAAAAGAAAAAACTGTGACAGTTTCCGTCTATACAACATTTTTTCATAGCGATATACATCCTTTATGTGTGCATTTCCCCCCCTCCAATATGTCAGTCTATACATGTAATTCCAGTTTTTTTATACATACAAATATATTCATTTCTTGAGTTACAGTCATTTATTGTACATTGTTTCCATTTATACGTGTTTGTTACTAATTTCTAACTCCTATATCTTCTTCGTTTAATCTTTCCTTAAGCTTTACACCTTTCTTCTAACCATTTATACCAACCATTCCATACCATATAATAATCTGTTTCTCCTTTATCTTTAATCTCTTTTGTGAGTCTATCCATCTCTGCACACTCCAAAACTTTCCTTATCACATCTTTCTCTAATGGAATATTATTATTCTTCCACTTTTGTGCATACATAATTCTTGCTGCTGTTGTGATATGTAAAATTAGATATTGTGTTTTTGTTATCATACTTCCTTGTGAATATTCCCAATAAAAATAATTCCGGTTTCATATTTGCTGCTTAGTTATCTCTTTGAGTCATTTTCTTAATCTATTCCAATATTGTTTTGCTTTTGGGCACGTCCACCACATACGATAGAATGTTCCCTGATTTTGTCTGCATTTCCAGCAGTATGGTGATATGTTTGGGCAGTAGGGTAGTAAGAGTAGTAAGATGGGAAAGACTACACTTTATTTGAACTAGAATTCATTGGCTGACATCCAAACTGAGGACTGTCATCTGTGGAGAAGCAGCTGTGGCATCCTATTGTTGATATGCCTCTATACCCGGTAGGCACTCTGAATACATCTTTGGTGCTGAGATAGGTTCTATAGCTCAGCAATATCCCTTTGGGTCCCTGTGACAGCTAGTAATCTGGAATCCCAAACAATGCCAGGCTTCAGTAGGTGACCTTCAGTACTGGGAAGGAGATTTACTGCATTTCATCTTTAGAAGAAACTGTGGAGTCATCCTGCTGGAGTCTCCCTCTGCTTTCATTATGATAAGACAAAGAAACATGATAATCTTTCTTCCCATTTATCAATTCTTTTTCTGGTACTCACCACTTTGATCCTGTTGTTGCATATGTGAGGCCTTCAAACTTCGTTTCTCCTGATCTTCTCTTGGGATTAATAAACAAATATAGAAAAGGCCATAACTACAGAGCATGACTGCCTCTTCAATTAAATAGCTCAGCAATAAATCAAATCTGTTATAATTTCTATTCCGTTACATTTAAGGACTCTTCAAAAAATCTTTCCTAACGGAGCTGAATCGTTGCCTTTCATTACGGTGTCCTAGAATTGCATCCATATGTTACATTTATGCTCTGAACACTTACTTGTGTTTCTGCTTCATGCTTTCAGGGATCAGTTCCTTGGGAGTCCATAAATCCTAAAGAAACACATCCAGCACTTAGCACTACAAAATTAAGTTTATTGACCCATTTTCTTTTTTCACAGGGCTGGATTATAGCAGACACTTCCTCACCACAGCAGGCACATGTGTCCTACTTTCTGGCTATTCCACACAACAGAAATATTTGTGAAAGTTCAGCAGACTGGCGGGGGAGGGGGAATCGTCTGTCCTGTTTCCTATAGTTCTACAAGCAGAGTGCTCCTTCCCACACAGTCAGTAACAGCTTTTTGGAAACACTTCCATCTATAATTAGCACGTTTACTGTGGTGGCACACCACCTTTGAAACATTTTTTTTCTATTGATACTTGACCGGCATTAAAATGCTGTCATTTTTAAAGGCCTCTATTTGACATATATTTTAAAATTTTATGCTGATTTATGTTTACTTTGGTATATGATTAGCATTCTTCTGATTTATTTAGTCTGGTATTGTTTTAGAATTTTGTTGTGTTGTAAGATAGCATATCTGGGATGTTATGCTTCTTACATATTGCCTTGATAGTCTTAGATGGCATTGGCTGAAAAAGGCTTATAATAAATGAATATATATCCTTAAAGCATAACTTCTTTCAGTTCATTTCATGCATTAGAAAAGGAGGACAGAAAGAGGATCCTATGTAGTATTTTATCAAGCAGTATTTGATAAATGAGATCAATGAATAGCTTTGTTGCAAGGAGGCCATGAAGAATCTACCTTTGAAGAAAGACAACCACTTACTGGATCGTTAAAAGTTTCATCAAGGTGCTGTACTGCGTAATAGATCAGTTTCTTTTCCATACGGGATCGTTGCACATAATGGCGGATATTCTGTAGATTGAAAGCCGATGTTACAACGTGGTAATATAAAATAATGTACAGAAATCACAAATGATTTGAGTGTTTCTTGTTCAAGGAAACACAACCATCTCTGCTGCAGGCAATCAACCCTGCTTTCAGATCAAATTAGATGTTATATTCAATATGAGCTTCACATTTTTGTCTTGTGGTCCCAGTCATGGTAGAGACAGGAACTTATGCCACCCCATGCTGCAACCACTCTTGCAGTTGTTACTTTCCCCTGAAGGAAGCTGCTAGTCAACAGCAACTTAGGACAAACAGCAGTGCTAGAACTTCTAAAGGACAAGAGAGAAAAACTATCCACAACTTTCACCTTAGACTTCTGAAAAATGCAAGGTCCTAACACCAGGTTTTGCACCTCAGGGAATCAAAGATGTGGGCTGCAATGGATTGAAACAAGTAAGAGCTCACTTTCTTCCCAAGCAAAAGCAGCTGCTTGCCAGCTAAACAAATCTTAGTTCATTCATGGTCATCAAATTGTGTGAGCATCAGAAAAAGAAGAAAGAGACAGTAAGGGCACGCCAAAGGGATTATGGGTGATGGGCTAAGGATGAACTGGAAACAGTTTAATCTGATGCCTATCCTTCTCTTTGCTTTACCAATTCATTCCTTGGCGAATGAATTATCTTAATTTCTTGCCATTCAGTCTGAGGAACCTATTGTAGTCCCAGACCAATATTTAAGAGAAGACAATATTATAACACATTAAATATTATGTATTCTGTATAACAGGACTTACACAGAAAGTAATAATGTAGAGGATGATCTTTGTAAATTACAACTGTTGTTAAAATTCAGCAACCTCATTGGAAATAATTAAACGTTATTTAGTTAACATTTGGGGTAGAATATTAGCTCCTGCTCAGAGGAGCAATTAAGATTTTTAATGATTTGTGTCATGAGTTCTATTGTTCATTTATTTCAAAGTGTACCAGTGCATATGGAACAGATTCAACTTCTATATCTACCGCTAAATATATACCAGTGTGATTTTTATAATGGATATTGATATATCTACCCATTTTTGCTCTTATAGGCAATTTGTCAATTTGTAAGCTAATGCTGGAAATGAAAGAAAATAAACGAAAGGATCCTGAGGTATAGCTTTAAAAATTGGTATTGGATAGCTTCCAATCTAGAAGCATCCTTATAAATACATAACTGAATGCCATATACTGAGCCCAGTACTTTAGCCTTGAATATAATTGTTACTATGCTGACATGCATATTTAATAATTACAAAGGATGCTTTGGGGGCTTATATGAAAAGGTCCTTTGCTTGATTGATCCGGCAAGTAGATGATTGAAAGTGGATGCCTAGGTATTTAAAAGATATGATTTGTTCAATACAGTAGGTCTATCATTAATCATCCACTTAATTGAGTGCTTTAAACACTGGAGAATATTAAAGCCTTTCTTTTAGAGTAATTGATCTCAAGGTATTCCCTATAGTAATAGGAAGATAATGCTTTAAGGCATCTACATAAACCCACTTGGATAATGAAAGAATAGCTTTATTGTTGGCACAGAGAGGAATGGATACAGAGCAATGAGTAAAAGTTGGTGGATAACATTCTAACCATATTATTGTTTCATTTATATATTAATAGATGTTTTATAGCAAAGACTACTTCTAGTACTAATACTAAATGGATTTATAGTTGAGTGACTGCATCCAGTGAGAACTTATTAGTGGCTTGCTTCAATTTATAGAAAGAAATATGGAGAGGAGTGCCACAGGGTGCAATCCTGTAGCGTTCAATATTTTTATCAGAGACTTGGGGGATGAGACACTAAGGGAGTGCAGAGATGGAAAGTATGATTAATATTTCAGATGAAAAAGTGAAGATGTTAATAGAACTAGACAGGCTTAAAGAGTGGGTTGAAATGGATAGGATTGAATTTAGTAGAGAGACATATCAGATTCTGTATCTTGATAAGAAAAATGCAAAGCACTAGAGTGGAAGAAAGTTTGATTGGCACTAGTACATGTGGAAGTGACCTGGATGTCCCTTTTGAACACATCTTAAATATGGTGCAGCTGCTAAAAGGCAAATGCTACTTTGGGTTGTATTAACAATAGCACAGAGTCCAGATGATGGGAAGCAATTGTTTCACTCTACTGGTAAATCTCCCTTTGGAAAGCTCTATCCAGTTCTGGGTCCCACAATTCAAAAAGTAGTGACAAATCAAAGTAAATATGGAGTATGTCTATCAAAATGGTGAATAGTCCAGAAACCAAACTCTATGAGGAACTTTTAAAGGATTGGATCTATAGAAAAATATAGATACATTTAAGGGAAGATAACAGTACAATAACAGTCTTCAAATATCTGAAGGATTATCACATAGATGAGAGTGTGGACCTATTCTCTATTGTCCAGAGGGCTGGACCAGAACGAGTGAATGAAAATTATAGGTGCCAACTAGACATCAGGAGGAATTCATGATTGCATGGACTGTCAGTAATGAAACAGATTACAGGCGAGTTCTCCTTTCTAAAAAAAATTCTTCAAACAAAGGCGAGATAGTCTATCAGGGATCTTCTAGTGGAACCTCCAAGGCCCCTTCTAACATTATGATGCTATCACTGAAACCTTATTAAATTTGTCAAAACTGAGAACTGAGAAAGATTTCAGATAAGAGAATTGCTGCTGGCTACCTCTCTGGCTGGAATAGCTATTTCTTTTCCCAGATCTGCTTGGTACTCTTTCAACCTCTCCAGCATTTTTTCATCTGATGGATAGAACAGCAGGAAGGTAGCTGCACATTCAGCAGCAACAGTCCGATTTCCAACTAAAAGAAAGAAAATGATCTTCATCATCATGTTTTTTCTGTCTGCCATTCTGGCAAAGCTTGACCCCAGAGTCTTACATGAACTTCTCAGCTGTTCATTTTCTGCTTACCTCTGTCATAGGCAAATTGCAATAAATCAAAATGAGATGGGATGAAATCTTCTGTAGAAGACACCCTGCCTGGCTTGGTGGCAATATCAAGGACACACTGTTGCCTGCATTTCAAGACCTGGACATAATGAGCTGGAAAGCAGAGAGAAACACAAGGGGCTTTGGCATCTCAACTTTCAGAAACACTGAAACAAGTATTGCTAAGATTCCTACATTTTCTGCGTTTCTTATTTCACCATTCAAGTAATGCATGTTAAATTTAAAATACGTTGTTTGAATGTCACATTTTATTTCAAAATCTAATTCTTGTTAGCCTATCTACATTGTTTTGGCTTTTGTCAGTATGACAACTTGTGCAGTGCTGATTGCCTATACAAATTAAGTCTAGAATATTATGTTATTTATTATTTTTTAAACAGACAGGTGAGCAAAGACCGGAGAAAAATTGTTTCAAATTTAATGAACCAAGGGAGGTGTTAAAACTTCCATGTCATGCAAAATAGAAAAAGATAGAGAGTGTGGATCAGAGATTGGAAATAAAAAGATCCCCAAGGAAATATACGCAGTGCTTGAATAGCAGTTAGCTGGGTATCATTTTTCAGTGGTAGCATTTACAACTATGTTTTTCATCCAGTGAGACCAGACTTTTTTGTATGAAAGGATTTTGTGCTGGGCTCTGATATTGACTAATAACCCTCTTCTAATTTTCCCTAGGAGAGTGGAGACCTTTTTGATTATTGTTATGGGTACAAATTAGAAAATGTTCCAAATTGACTGCATCTTATTCTGAGACCTATTATTTAATTTCCTCATCTCCAAACGCCTTTTAAAATCCTGACAGCCTGGAACCATACATTCATTTGAGATGCCTCCCTTCTCATTGGCCCCTTTTAAAACTGAGATAATTTCTAATTTATAAGATTGACCAGGAGTGCAACGTTTTTGGAGGATGTAGGATACTAGTAATGAGATACTCCTGCAGTTTTACAAATTAAATCAAGCAATCAATCCTTACTGACATTTCCTAATTTTTTGGGGTGGGAGAGACTGGCACTTCGAATATTGAGAACATGGTCATAGACATCCCCATAAATTTGAACCCCGGTTCCCAATTTTTCAATGGTTTTTTTTAAAGTAACCAATAACTTAATTTTCTCCCATATCTGATTCTAAATTTCAGGATTCTCCCCCTCCCCCTCATTTTTTTTGCAAAAGGTATTATAGTATTATATTGTGAGAACATGAAAAAATGGCAGTTGTTTCTCTTTACAGGGACACTTTTTCTAATCAGTTTTAATAGGTTCACAATAAGATCCATTGCTATCTTACCCTGAATATGTAATCATACCAATTAATACTTAATCATACTGATTAAGAGCTATATCTCACCTAACTGCTCCTATTTTTTTTAAAAAACACCTTTTTCAATTGATCTCCCATATCACAGCATATCAAGTATGCTGTGCTATGCATTAAATCATTTTCCTCATTGAAATAAACAGGCTATATAGGATTACCTCAGTAAGGTATTTTGCATCACCTCGAAACTTTGTAGTTCCAATACTCAGTTCTCTTTGGTTATTCTTCCTGAAAAGGAAGCCTTAGAAGCAAAAGGCTACGCTGCTTTGCAAAAGGGCTTCAAAAGGATATTTTGCTCAATCTTTTGTCAAAGTGACACATTCCTTTGAAGATCTGAAAATCTCTTTTTAAAAAAGTTGTTTCTTTCAGACAATGCCTTATGGTTTTCATGTACTTGCTAGCTCACACAATTCATAATACTTTACTAAACCTTTGATGATACCTGCAATGCTTTCATAGAGGCCTAGTTGCGTCTCTTCCTTGTTATCCTCATCTTCCCGGGGCCCTTCACAAAGAGCTCTGCAATTCTCCAGTGCCAGCAGCCCCTCTCTGAGCGATTCTTCCAGTTTTGCTGCTGCCTGCTGGTAGTCATCCATACCATAATGATACATCCCAGCTTCATAAGCTACCTGCAGAGTCAAGAGAACCAAACCACCTTTGTTAAAGTCTAAGGATTGTGCAGGTGCTGATCCAAAGAATAGTACAATTATGTACTCAAAAGTACAAGTAGTCCTCAACTTACAACCAATCCTTTAGCGACCGTTCAAAGTTACCACAGCATTGAAAAAAATGACTTATGACTGATCCTTGCACTTATGGCCTTTGCAACATTCCCACACTCACGACAAGTGACCACACTGTGATGTTTTGTCTACTGCTGTGATGGTTCAGCAGAGTGTATTATCTCCAAAAATGTTCACGTCATTTTTTAAAAATTATTTTTGGATTTGCCTTATAAGCATTTATAGCATTTGTATAATTTAAATCCTGCTCTACAACAATAATTTAAAAATACATTTTAAAAAAATTTTAAAAGAGAAAAATTGGATAAAAAGAAAAACATCACTTATAGATATCAATAACCACTCAACCTAAGGAAGCAGTTTGTGTTTTTAAAAACAGTTGTTAGATTTCTGCTAAATAATTGTTCCATTTGGGGCTATTGCATAATAATAATAATAATCGAAGTGACATTGACAGGTTGAACCTGCCAAGAAAAATATGGGGCAGGGGGCTATTACAAATCCATCAAACTGCAGAAGAAGAAAAACAAAGTTTGAATGATTATGTGAACCAAAGTACAGAAAAATTGCTGCAGGCTGTGAAACGGAGAACAGCATAAAAACAACAGAAACAAAGGCAGAATATAAGGAAAAACAGCTGGTTGACAGATTAAATAGATGGAAAACCAAAGCTTTGCACTGACAGCACTTGAAAAACATTGAAGGAAAATGTGATGACAACTTGACGTGGACATGGCTTAAGATGGGAACTATCAAGAAAGAAATGGGAGGTTTAATACTGACTGCTCAAGAACAAGCTAATGCCATGAAAGCAAAGATACAAAAACCACTGATAACCCAAATTGCCGACTTTGCAATAACAAAGTTGAAACTGTTTCACATTTAATATGTGAATGCAGCAAAATTGCGCAAACTGATTACAAAGCTAGACATGACCAAGTTGCTAAATTAATCCACTGGTCATTATGTAAAAAATATGATTTACCCATATCCAGAAAGTCATAGGAACATAAAGTGGAAAAAGTTATCAAAAATGAGAAGGTGAAGATCTTTTGGGACTTTCTAATACAAACGGATCGTCATTTGGAGCACAACACGCCAGATATCACGGTTGTAGAGGGCCGAAGTGTACAGTTTATTGATATCGCTGTTCCTGGAGATGCCAGAGTCGAAGAAAAAGAACTAGGAAAAAGAACTAGAAAAAATAATGAAAGGACACTGGCAGCAAACCGTATTAACCATTAACACCAGTCACTGGTACTTGTAATGCATTTTTGAATGTTCAGTTGGCTGAGTTTCATGTTTAATGAATAAAATTGTTTAATAATAATAATAATAATAATAATAATAATAATAATAGTAGTAGTAGTAGTAGTAGTAGTAGTAGTAGTAGTAGTCCCGATTGGAGCAATACCTAAAGGGCTACCTCACTATTTGGAAATTTTAAATTTATCAGACTTGAACATTCTGATCTACAAAAAACCACCCTACTTGGAACAGCTTATATCCTCCAATGTTACCTTAACAATTCCTAGGACCTTGGTTAGGACTCGAGCTCTTGAGCTACCAACCAGCCCCAAAGGCTGTGAATCTCACCAAAGATTAACCACATAATAATAATAGTTTAAAGAAAATTAAGGCAAATTTAAAATTTAAAACCACAATGAAGCCAACTGGAAAGAAACAGGTACTGATAGTAACGATATAGCATATTTAAACACCAGCAGGTTTTTCTAATTTTGCAGGCTGGTTTCTGTTGTTCTGCTTGTTTAAATTTACAGAGGTTTTATGCTGTAGTTCTGTTCTGAGAACTTGCAAGAAGAAATATGAGGAAAACACACGAGGACAATGTTTTCTTATCCCTTAGAAAGCAAGGGCTAACAGCACAATTATCCATAAGAGTCAACATACTCTTAGGCATTTAGAATAATGACTCCCAATCTCTACACAGCAGCCCTTCTGATCTGTTCTATAATAACCAGTTTTCCAAAAATATCTCACCCAATGTGGTTGAGCCTCCAGATCCCGAAAGCTTTCAGATTTTACCCCTGCCATGCGCTGGTATTTCTCCATGTCCTCACGCATTTGTAGGTGCTGTGGATTGGCTATGAAGAATGTATGAGCTGAAGAGACAGCTTCCTCCAGTTTTTTTAGCTGTTGAAAAGAGAAAATAAAATCCTTTTTGGCTAAATGTAGAATACAAGAAAATCATCTCAGTCTGGGAGCAGGGAGGTTAAAAAGGAACACAGTAATCCCTCTGGTTGGATCCATTTGCTCCCAGATCGTACTATTCACTAAAGTATCTGTGAAATAATGTTTATTATATCATAATTATATCATAATTCACATGCTAATTGTAATTAGGAGACATATAGACATACAGGCACACACACACACCACACACATATGCAAATATAATATACCGCCTCATTTGATTTTTAAAATCTTTTTTCTGTGTAGTCAATCTGCAGGAAACCTCATTCCATTGACAGCTATGTGGTATCTGGGTTGAATTCACATGATTAACACTCACATGTACAGCAGTCAGTTTTATTTATTTTATTAGAATAAAAAACCTAATTATCATAGCCCTTCCCACGTAGGGTAGAAAAAAATTGCTCTTTTTTAAAAACTAGATGGAGAACTCTAAGAAAACAGAGGAACAAGGAGTCACCTCAAACTTGAGAAATGGAAAGAAGTCTTCTCAGCTATTGGTTAAAAAAAATAAACTAGCTACAAAAACCTAGTTCAGCAACAACAACCACAATCAAATAAACCAAGATGAAGACTATTATTCTGGAAATCAGGTTATTTCAATAGAAATAGGTAAAATCTAAACAGTATTACATTTAGAATCATATTTTTACATTCTATGTGTTTAAGTCATTTTTCTTCTTCTTTTTCTTCCTTTTAATTTGTCAAGAAAAACAACACTGACTGTTGAAAGCCCTCTCAGCCTTAGATAGTGACGAATGCCAACTGATCCTCCCCAACCACTCGAAGGAGGGAAGTGGTCTAACAAGCTTCAAGGACAAGACAAAATGAATAAATAAATGCAGTTATGATATGTAAGCCCAAAGTGAAAAAAAGTTCAAGATCTCCAACCTTTCACCCTGTAGGATCAGCTTTGCTAACACAGTCCCCAATGAGAATGCCAACAGCAGGTCAGCCCGAGACATTTTGCTATTGAGCAATGTAGTGTTTTCTCACAAATTAACATCATTACACCACCCAACTATCTTGTCATCACAAACAGACGAAACAGAAAAGCAGTATAAATGTAACATCAGTAGCAACAGCAATGTTAAACCAACATTTTATTGCTCATTCATTGACTATCAAATTATTGTTCATTCCACATTGTGATCTCAAGAACTCTGAATTAGGATCTGTGAGATTAGTTCTTTCATTTTGAAATGGCCTGCAAACAATGCTCTTTAAAAGGTGGCCCAAGCCCAACATTTGAAATCTATAGATCGATCAACTTTTCATGCAAGGCAGCAGTACAAAATACTGTGTTTCCCCCAAAATAAGACAGGGTCTTATTTTCTTTTGACCCCTGAAATAATTGCTTGGTCTTATTTTTGGTGAGGTCTTATTATTTTTGAGGTGCAGGAGGTGGTGAGCATGGCCACCTCATGGGTGCTGCTGTGTTGCAATATTTTCAGGGAGGGAGGGCTTATTTTCAGGGGAGGGCTTATTTTAGTGCATGGGCTCAAAAGCCTGATTGAGCTTATTGTTCAGGGAAGTCTTATTTTCAGGGAAACAGGATAATTAACATCTGATGTTGGGAATTTGCTCAAGTTTTATCAAAGAAACTCAATGACCTGACTACTGGTTTCAATGAAAACAAAAAATAAAATAAAATACAGATGCAGGGAAATAAACTTGGGTGGTAGGGCTGAGATTAATGTCCTGCCCTGAAGCGGCTGCAATAGAGAGTTTGCACCCAACAGATGACTTCAGTACTTTAAACCTGCCCCTCAGAACCCATCTCTAAGAATGTCTCAAAGATCAGAAATACAATGTTAATGCAAAGAATGTATTGAAAACTGTATGGATAAGGGACTAGTTCAGTGTTTCTCAACCTTGGCGACTTTAAGTCCTCCCAGAGTTGAAGTCGAAAGGACTTAAAGTCGCCAAGGTTGAGAAACACTGAACTAGTGGAAATTCAAAGCCACGAGAGTCTTTGCAGGAAAATTTAAGAGCTTCCCCGGACTTTAGGAAGGTATTCGATGTATGCTAATACTTTGATGAGGGGAAACTGTTGCGCTGCTCTTCCCGCGGGCGGGGAAGGGGATGGTCGAGGACGGACAGCCACATCAGCAGCTGCAGCACACAGAGGGTCCCGCCCTCCCCGCCGCTCACCTTGAAGAAGGCAATTTGCAAGTAATTGTAGGGCTCTCTCTCGTCAAAGTCCTGTTGGATGACGCGGCTGGCTCGGTAGCGGGACGGCTGACTGCCCAGCCTCCGTCCCAGACATTCCTCCAGGCATTCGGCTCGTTGCAGCACCCGGTCGAAGAAACTGGTCTCCCACGGCTCGAAAGGCGACTGATTCCCAAAACAAGCTTCCCTCTGGCACCCGCTTCGGCACTTTCGGCGCGCCTCCTGCAGCTGCGAATAGCTGTGGAGAGAGCGCTGGAGCAGCTCGGAGGCCCGGGGCCAGTCCTGGGCGAAGTACGCACGCACCCCGTCAGCGTAGAGCAAGTCGAAAGGGGCTACCTGGCTCGAGCCTGAAGAGAAGCAGCCGCAGCTTCCAGCCAGGAGGAGGAGGAAGAGAGAGAAGGGGAGCATGGCCGAGGCGAAGAGGGGACGCCGGGAAGCGGGATTCGAGGGAATGAAAGCCAGAAGAAAAGCTGCAAACGTAGCTGGAAGGAAGGGGGTGGGCGGAGAGAGAGCGAGCGAGCGAGATGCCTCGGCTACTTTCCGCTCTTCTGCTTGGCTGGGATGGAAAGGGGGCCTGCTGGAAGGAAAAAAGAAGGCGGAGACCCAAAGAGGAGGAAAGAAAGGTACGGTACTCCAGAGCCGCCCGTGGCTGGAAAGTCCTCCTGCAGCGGAGGGTTTGGCGAAGGAGCGAGAGAGCCCTGGCTGGCACTCTGGGTTCGAGTCATTGCGCGAGAGAGGAGAATCTCTCCAAAGGGAGGGAGGACAGGATGGACGCTTAAGCAGCCGTCTTCCCAGCTCAGAACACAATAGAGGTCTTCAAACTTGGCAACTTTAAGACTTGTGGACTACAACTCCCAGAATTCTCCAGCCAGCTCTTCTGGCTGGAGAATTCTGGGAGTTGAAGTCCACAAGTCTTAAAGTTGCCAAGTTTGGGGACCCCTGCAATAGAGGCTCCGGCCTTTGAAGTACTGTATAAATGCTCTGTTTAAATGGAAGTTCACCTTTGCAGGTAAAACGTATGTACGGTTTATTACTTGTATTTTGCCACAGATGGCTGTTGCTCTGTGTGAGAGGAAAATGGCCTTTAATAAGCAGCTATAGAGGTGAAAAAAGAGCTTGAGCCTTAATCACACACCCCAATCTTTGCTATAACGGGTGATTCAACTGAGACTGCTGTGGAAGGGGCCCATCATTTATTTTAGAGAGGATGGTATCACAGCAGGTGGCAACACCCGGTTGATCCTGGCTGGAAGCTGAACAGGGATGCATGGAGAAAACCTGCAGGAAATTCCACTACAGTATTGTGCATTTGACCTCTCTTCTTTTTCGTTTTACCATCTGCACACTTCTTAAAAACTCAGTCCTGCTATTGCTCAACCTACTTTTACATTTCTCTTAACCCACTCACTTCCTACTATATAACAGAGCAGACCTATGTATGTTGCCCAGCCTAACATCATCCTGCACTTCCTGAATTTTGCTCACTGATTCTTCTTGTATTCTTTCAGTCAGAAGCCTGCCAAACACTATTCCAGGTACATATAACAAATGAATCTAGCTGTAGTTTTTGCACTCATCTGCTTTGTATAGAGAAACAACCTTGATCTTCCTTCTGATATCATGCCACATTGCCACAAGTTCAATCAAAGCTGAGTTTTACTTCATGTTCGATGTGAGCTAGAATTTCTTATGCAGAAGCTATTTTATAAGCCAATGCATTGTTGCCCTTATCCTGCCACCTAATATGTACAAATGGCTGTTGTCAAACACAGATACTATAGTTGAGAATGAGTGGCTACTGAATGAATGTGGATTGAGCACAGGGGTGAGTGACCTGTAGGAGAGAGGCTGGTTGATATGCATTAGTTGTGCAGAAAAAATGAAGAGGATTAAATTGCAAAATAGTTAACTGATTGAAGAGTGCAGAGATCAAGAAAAAGGGGAATGACTAGAAAGTCATCACATTAAGACATTACTCAAAAAAACAATAACACAGACCAGAAAACATACAGTCCAGCAAACAGATACCCCAGATAAGTGGGGATTAACACCAAATGATGAAGCAGAACACAATTGCATAATCAAGGACCTATTAAGGAGGGCAATTGAACTGTATATAAACAAGGAACAAACCCCACAATCACCTGCACTGATGATGTTACCTAGTCAGGTAATGAAACAACTGCAAGCTAACAGTCAAGCTTAGAGAGACCAAGGACACCACAGTTCAGTCCTGAGCTACATCCCGGTACATTCTATTTTATATACCTCTCTCGTGTTTCCTCTTATTTGTTTTTTCTCTGTCAAAAAGCATTAATCTTTTTCGTAGGAAAGTTCTTTCAATTTGTTAATGATTTTGATTGCCCCTTTCTGCAGTTTGTCCATTGTTAAAATGTCCTTTTTGAGGTTGTCAGAAAAAAACCTGCTTTAGTAAACATTACCACCACTATTCAAAACAGCAAAATTTCCATTATGTTCACCATCTTTCCTTTCCTATAAGAATTTTCTGAAATGTATTTCCTTATCTGACCTTTTTTCTCCTTTTTCCTCACTGTTGTGCACCTTCCATTTATTTAATGTCCATTCTGAATAATGGATGTAGCTACCTTTCTTTTGGAATGACAGACAATGATGTAGAATGCCATATTGGCCAAAATCCAAGAGATTTTGGTCCTCTCTCCAAAAAGGTGACTCTTACTGTAGCTGTATATAGCAGGTCATCAGTTTTCTCTGACAAATCCCTAACTTTTGGCTTATTTCAACCAAACCAGAGGTGCTCCCAAATAAGTTGAACCCAGCTAGGAGTTTAAATAGAGCCAGACTCTGCTATTATTTCCCAAAATATACCTCCGGTTGATTATTGTTTGATCTAATGCTTTAATCAGTGAAACTTAATCAACTGCTTTATCATTTCCTATAAGACTGTCAGGAAAGTGGATTTAACTAATAGATAATTTTTGTTTCACCAGCTGGAACACTAAAATTAGGATAACTTAATAACATAGGATAACATTTAAACTAACTTTATGAATTTTATTTGCAATCCTATATGTGTACTTATTACATTCCAATGTTCTTCCTCTTTACCCCCCCAAAATTTCTTCTGTATACTCCAAAATTCTCACTGAAATCTTCCTTGGCCAGAAAGTTCTACAGCTACCTTTAAAGCTTTTAGGGTATTCATAAGGTTTTCTAAGTTTGGCATTTCTGGGTTTGCGCAGGAAAATCTCATGCATTTTTTTCAAGTTTTGCCCTTTAGTGATGGAGGGTGGGAGAGCCCCTAGCAGAAGGATCTTCCCCGGATATGTCAGAAGATTCCGTTTGATTGGTGTCTATTAGCTGTCATTTTTTAAAATGAGAATTTATCAGTAGGCATGGTTGCTTCCCTTCCAATATATTACAGTTGAATTAACATAGTTTTTTTTCTTACTACCCATAGGTATCTAGATTGTTAAGATAGAATATAAGGTTAAAAATATGAGTCAGTTCATTACCATGTGAAAAACAGGCACCTAGGTCAATAGATTTGAGTTTTTTACATGCTGTGGGTGGAGGAAAGGAGACGATTTGTTCCTGATCTACCAGCGACAATACTAAGAATAGAAATTAAGTAGGAGGTATCTAAGTGACATGGTCAAAAAAAGTCAAGATGGTGACTACAACAATGTGGTTGAAGTTCCGTCTTTTTTTAATACATATCGCACTAATTCCTAAGACCAGTTGCAGGTGTTTTAAATTAATTACTCTCCAGAACTATTAAGAATGTGATCAGAACTTTGATATCCCTGTACAGTATTTAGCATATTCTGAGTGGCCATCGGTAAACTAAGTATCTCTAAGTTGATGTCATGTGAGTAATTGTAACAGTTTGTTGACTTGCAAAATAGTCTTTTGTTTAAAAATCCATGGTATAGGTTTTTGGAATAGTGTAAATTGGAGTAAAATTGGCCTTTGATTATACTAGTGGCATATTATCCTAAATGAATCTAAACTGACTGAAATACATTATTTTATTGGTAACAAGCCATTATATGAAAGCTTATGTGAAAGCCACAATAGTAGATATCTGTAATTATGGGTTTATCTAGTGACAACTGTGGCATATGAAATATTGTGATTTGTAGTATAAATGATACGGTCCTTGCATTGTTGAGTGAAATTGATAAAACAAAAAAAAGACACATGATGTGCCTGTGAAACTAAGAGAAAGGGGAAGGATATAATAAATTTGAATGAAGGTAGCTTGGTTGTGGGGAATTAATGAACACAATTACAGAATTCACTGTGAATTGCAAATAAAATGTATTCAAGAAAAAATGAATCCGTATCATTTACTTTGCTGTTCATATGACAATAAGAATTCATAGGTTAGTGATAGTGTAATGGTAGAATCGGGGGTTAGTTTGGGGAAAAATTTAGCAACTTTCTAAATAAATGCAGTCCTGAGGAAAAGGTATTAATGCTAGGTGATATGAATGGATGGCTGAGATGAAATAATGTAGAAGAAGTGTTTAGGTCATTTGGAGTTCTAAGAAAACATGAGAGGTGATTGGCTTAAAAAGGCCTATTTGTGATTTCCGAGGAGGAAATGACAGTCTGAAGGTGGCTTTGAAAAAAGTGGAGCCAACATTCACAGCAGAATGAACAACTGGTGAGTACACTGGCTCTTTGATATTTCCTCTTCAAAGAAAGAACTCGAGATCACCTGCAAGTGCTCCAGACATCTGCTCCCCTCAAGGAGACCAAGACAGCAATGTCTGGTGGGTTGAGAACCCTGGAAAACAAGAAAAGAGTCATCTTGCTCAAGCCATAGTTGGCAGTTTGAAAGGACACTAAGATTACATATTACCTTTCTAATCATTTTCAGAAATTGTTTAATTGTTTTTTAGCTATTAGGGACCTTTGAGATCAAACAGATTTTACACATCAGATCAGTTTTCCTAAGATCCTTAACAAAATACGTTTTAACTACAAGTTCAAGAATTATATAAAATGGGAAGGGTGAATAATCATCAAAAGGTGAATTAAACTTTAATTTTAGAAAGTTAATGAACTAAGTGGACTAAGCACAAATGAAATACGATTTTGGAATTAATTATAAAGAATTCTTCCCATAGGAAAATGTTTTTGTTTTAATTTCTTTTTCAAAAGTGAATTTTCAGGATAAGTAAAACTTTAAAAATTGGATACTAGAGGGAACTAAAATTACAATTAAAGAAGAAATCTCAAATTCAACTTACAATTACAGAATGAAACAAAATTAACATTGGAGACATTGTCAGGTATTTTTGAACCATGTATGAGAAGTTAATTTTAAGAGTGTCATTATAGACTGTGTTTAATAAGATATTATGGAAGGTTTTGCTTGAAAGAATTGAGACTGATTTGAAAGTGGATTTAAAGATGACAGGCTACAAGAATGAGATGGTAAAAGATCTTACACTGGACATACAAAAGAACAATCGATTGTCATAATTTGTTATTTGTAAATCCATTTTAATTAAGAGAAACCCTGGATATTTTTCCTATGGATTTACAAAAGAGGTTTGTTAAAAGTTTTACAGAACTTTGTAAGAAGGGACAAAGAAAAAAAATGAAATCAAGTTCCACAACATTATTCGAAGGGACTAAAGATCAAGATCATTAGAAGTAAAATGAAGGAAGAAGAATCAAATGGTTTACAAAAGCTGTCTTCTGGGATGTTTGATGAGTTCCTGGTCTAGCCTACTAGCACTTCCTGGTAATTTCTATCTAATTAACTAGATCCAACTCTGTTTAGCTTTTGGGGGATATCAATCAAAATCAGGTAGTTGCTACCATCTGCTACAACATAGGTGGATCACATATATATGTTCCCCCATTACCAACAAAATGTGAGTGAACAAGGCATGATATATCCATACTCAATATCCCCAAATGGTTGTCTCTTAGGTAGTATCAGCCAAAAGGCACCATGCCACAATTCCATCTTTCTTTCCTTAATGAATTTTCTTTGGTAAAAAATAGTTGTAGGAAACATGAAAAACTGAGTGATGGAAAATAACATTTTTACCTTCATAAAATTCTAATTGCACATTAAAAGCATCATCTGGAAGTACTTCAACTGTGAATACAACACTAGACAAATCCCTTCTTCTCTTTCCCCTGAATTAACTACTACCCTCTGGGGATAGATCTGGCATAAAAATAAACTTTGAATATATGAACCCAGACAAGTTCAGCTTGTTTATAGTGTCTTTCTTTCAGTTTTTGGCACTAGCTCTGTTTACGTTTGCATCTGTGATGGAATAATGATAAAAGATAGCTGTCAAAGATCTAATGAAATCCTGCTTTCATCATTCTCTGTTGATGATGTCCATTTCTTTCTTGAACATTTTTATGTCTCCAATTAGCCCTCCACATCTGTAATGTATGGATTACAATGCTTTCCAAGAGACCCACTGTAAGAACTGTTGTGGTATTATGTGTGAGCTACTGGTTTCTAGAAGTCAACAATGACTTGATGGCCCATAATCAATCAATCAATCAACATTGGAATGCATAACAAATACTTTCATGATCACTGCAAGTGATTCCTCTTTTCACATTTAATGCACTTCATTGGTAGATAAGGTTAACTAAGGGTGATTCTTCCCAGTTTGTCCTGCTAAGATTTACTAAGCACTTGATGACAGCACTCTCTTATATACCTTTGTGGTGTGTCCTGTAGTTTTTAGGGGCACTAATTCCCAGCTAAGTACATATCGGTTTGTAGCCTGAATCACTTTAATAGCACAAAAACATGATTAATTAACATTAAAACAAAAACCAGACACATGTGACATTTCATATATATTTATATATATATGGAATATACCTTCCATATATAAATATATATTCCTTCTCACCGTACCCGATTTTTTTTCTCTCACAATGAGTGGAGCTAAAAAAGGTGTGAAATGGATAGTGCTAAAAACACTGCCAAAGATAGAGAGCAGAGAAAGAGTGCCCTCAGTTAACTAGGGTGGTCTGGGCTAAAGTTGTCCACTGAGAGCAGGATGCCATTGTGCTCTCCAGCTATGACGTTTTTCTACCCTATCACTACTATTCTCCCCTCCATATCAGGTTCCCTTATGGCATAACTCCTATCCTCTTGGGAGTATCAAGAAAAAACACGGGAGCCTAAATTTTGAGTTCTGGGATTTCCTTAAAAATCCACAGCAGAGCTATTGCCTTTGGTGCCATTGTATAGGATGACTTCCTGCAAGGGTTGTGCCCCATGAGCTCCCATGATCCATTTGCTAGGCCCCTGTTCTCCAGCACAGAGGTATAGACTTTCGCCATCAGTCAATGAACACTGTTGGTTCCTATCAGAGCCTTCTAGTTCGGCGCCATTTAGGGAATGGTGCCTCTCACGCTGTACTGTGAATGGGACGCGTGAGTGGCGTGGGGTGCTGTGAGGGGAGGGCACCGGTGTTTCATCAATAAAGGTTGTAATCTCATCGCGGAAGAAGCAAGCACTGGAGCCAGGTCCCCGAGCCATTCCGGTTTGTAGAAACTGCCGAAGTGTAGTGAACTCATCCTCAGGGTAACGTCGACGGGGATGGTAACTACGGAACTCTGGAGGCAGAAAACTGGATGGTCCTCCATGTTTGTGTGGAGGAGCCACCCGAATGTCATCAGATGAGGACCACTTGTGAAGGAAGGAAGGAGTCGAACGATGGGAGGAAAATATATTGGTTTCATCGTGAGACATCCTCCGGGAGATAGGAACCTGAAAGGAAAGTCAGTGGACAAACAGCAGCTGAAGAATATAGATTGTTCTCCATTGATAGAAATGTCCAATAGCTTAAACATTTTAGGAGTCTAAATGAAAGAAAGAAATCTGAACCACTTAGCATATTCCTCTCTTCTCTTTATATAACAAGTCCCAGAAGGTTCACGGGCAGATTTCAAAAGGAATACATGGTAAAGTGTTTAAAGTAATTAAGTTTGAATTGTCTTTAATCAAATGTTAATAGTATGAAACTGAAAAGATTCTCAAGAATTTGTTAATCATTCCAATGCCTTACCACTAATTGGCTAGAACGCCTCATGCAAAGATCAAGTTTACTTTTTCCTGTGCAGTTAAGACTGCTAGAATATCTCTTTTCTCAGCATGCAAAAGCCATCTCAAGATGGAGAAGATCAGAGAAGGCTGCTGTCAGATATATTTGCTTTGAAATGTATGGTTATTTGAATTTCCTAATTGTTCTTTGATTATGTGACAATCTGCTCATAATGCCGTTTTACAAAAAAAGGTAATTCCCTCCCTCCCTCCCTCCCTCCCTCCCTCTCTCTCTCTCTCTCTTCTATACATGCTTTCCCTATACTATGTATTTGTGGAAATGGGGGAAATTCACTAATGATATTTTTTTTATTCAAGGGCTTCATTTTTCAATTTGTATTTTCAAGGAATTTTAGAAAAATCCAGATGGGGGTTCTTTGGTGTTTTCTCAGATACCCCTTTTCTCGGTATAAAATTCAATTATAAAAGGAAAGCTTGAATAGCCAGTATATCCATGTTACTCTGGAATGTTAATCTTTCAATATGTTCAATAATTAGAGGAGCAGCTCCCCAGTTCAACTCGGCTTAAGTAGAGGGAATAAAGCTTCTACTGTATCTCCATGCAGTGCTACATCAACCTCCAAATTGTTTTTCTCCCATGATGTTTTCTAAACACACAAACATGAATTATTGCATATAGCTCAGATGCTTGGAGGAAAATTGTGCCATATTCCTACAAGAGATGTAGAAACAGATGGGAGGTTGTATGGATTACACAGTATGAATTTTAAAAAGCTCTATATTTAAATGTCCCCCCCCCCACTCCAGATGATTGTGAAAATACAGCCTAATTAACACATAGCAGTTTGGCATCAACCTGGCAATACTCTTTGTTTAGTTAGTTACTAGCCCCCTTATGAAAACAACTAGCTTAGAAAACAGATGAACTATGTACATTCATCAAACTAATAAGTTTAAATGCCTCTGTATTCTCAGAAATAATAAAGACCCATTTAGCTATTAGCATGTCTCTAATTATGAAGTCGATTACAGAATAAGAATTGGAAGGGACCTCAGAGGTCATTCAGTCCAACCTCCTGCTCAAGCAGGATTTCCATACAAATGGTTATCCATTGTCTTCCTAAAAAGCCTCCAGTAAATTGTAGAATCAAAAGCAGAATCCAGTTTTAGAGTTCAAGATCGATGCTGTGTAATTTGAAATTCTACTTAGAAAAGAAGATCTTCAGTTCAACTCTAATTAGCCATAACATCTATTAAGTGTCTTTGGGCCAGTCTCTCAATCCAATTTATTAGCTTACCGTACAAAGGACAGTGAGTTGTTGCAATACAGTACTTTGAATCTAAGAGAACATGATTAGGTGACACTGACCATGGACTGACTCAGTCTAATAGAAAACCATATGCATATATTTAGAAGTGTAATTTGTGTATCAGGTTTCTGTTACACAACAGAGCCGTAGTGGCAAGTGGTAAGAATACAGTACTGCAGGCTAATTCACTGCTCACTTCAGGAGTTCAATTCTGAGCAGCTCAAAGTTGACTCAGACTTCCATTCTTCTAAGGTCAGTAAAATGAGAACCCAGTTTGTTGGGGGCAATATGCTGACTCTGTAAACCGCTTAGAGAGGTAAAACACTGTGAAGAGGTATATAAGTGCTTTTGCTATTGCTATTCTATCCTGTTCTTTGTTTATGCACTCATGGTAGCATACAAAGTAATCCTTTTTCCTACTTTGCTCCACAATAGCAATTGTCAAGTAGACTGGGCTGAGACCACCTGTTCCAAAATCATCCAGTGACTTCCATAGTTGCAGATGGACTAGAATCTGCAGTTCAGTATCTTTACTAAAAATGCTGCTTCTTTATTCATATGGTAGTTGCAACCAATTATCACTCAGAGCAGGCAGCTTACCTGCAAATAATGTAAACTGTCATGAGGCAACAGCATATGGTGTACCGGCAGCAGCTTAGCATCTCTAGGATCCTGCTTCATGGCTGTAGCACCATTGGCATTGAATCGCACCTTGCAGATCCTCCCATCTCCATAGTCATCACCAGGGCCATCTATATAGGAGAACAGAAGAGCTTAAAAACCCCTTTCAGTCTCCCCTTCACCATAGAGAAAACACATCTGCACATTGGCATGGCAGGGTATCTTTAAAATCATTGTGGCTCACTTCTCTTTCCCCTCCTCAATGCTATTTTATTTACTTTTGTATTTTATATTTTATAAGTTAGTAAAAATGTTTTTTAAGTCATTGAGGCTATGATATGTTGTTGGTTTCTAAAAAATATTTTACCCACCTAGGGTTCTAAGTCTATATTGTGCTGTACTAGTCCTGCACTTCACAGTACAGACCTGCTTTTGTTAATAGCTTGCAATAAATAGCCCATGATATGTTCCTATCTCATTTTTAGTGCTGTTAAAAGGTATGCTATGTATGCAAGAGAGGTTTGTTTGTTTGTTTGTTTGTTTGTTTATTTATTAGACACATTTATATGCTGCCCAATCCTGAAGAACTCCGGGTGGCTTACAAAAATAAAGAGAAAAAAACACATAACGAAACACATAACGAAAGAAACAGTTTAAAAACAGCAACACCTCATACATTCATTCTAATCGGGGCTGGATCTCAACAGTGAGGTCAACAGCCCCAGGCCTGCCAGAACAGCCAAGTTTTTACAGCTTTCCTGAAGGCCATGAAAGTGGGTATGGTCCGGATCTCCGGGGGTAGCTGGTTCCAGAGAGTCGGAGCAGCCACAGAGAAGGCTCTCCTCCGAGGGGCCGCCAGCCGACACTGTCTGGCTGACGGCATCTGAAGGAGGCCCAATCTGTGGGATCTTACTCGCCGCTGGGAGGTATGTGGCAGCAGGCAGTCTCGAAGGTACCCTAGCCCTAAGCCATGTAGGGCTTTAAAGGTGATAACCAACACCTTGAATTGTGTCCGGAGACACAGTGAGGTTGTTGAGAAACCTAAGCAATAAACAAGCTGGATTATGTTCAATTCCTTGATTTCCTGTTTAAATGGCCCTTCTTGGGTAAAACAATTGGAGTTAATTCTTGTCTCATTTGGTGCAAATGTGAATTTATTTTTCTACTAGGATTTCTATAATTTTACTGGATGTCCAAATCCAGTCTAAGAACTGATTATGGAAGATGCCTATAAGGTCAGCATTATTCCTAACCTTTAATCAGCACAAGCAACTCAGCAGTTTGGGGAAGGATCATGGGATGAAGCTTCAGACAAAGACATAGGCCTACAATGTCCTAATCTGGTAAAGTAAAGGTAAAGGTTCCCCTCGCACATATGTGCTAGCCATTCCTGACTCTAGGAGGCGGTGCTCATCTCCGTTTCAAAGCCAAAGAGCCAGCGCTGCCTGAAGACATTTCCATGGTCATGTGGCCGGCATGACCAAATGCCAAAGGCACATGGAACGCTGTTACCTTCCCACCAAAATAGTCCCTATTTTTCTACTTGTATTTTTACATGCTTTCGAACTGCTAGATTGGCAGAAGCTGGGACAAGTAATGGGAGCTCACTCCGTTACCCGGTACTAGGGATTCAAACCGCCGAACTGCCAATCTTTCTGACCAACAAGCTGAGTGTTTTAGCCACTAAGCCACCATGTCCCATCCTAATCTGGTACTGATCTATTAAGAACAGCAGAAATGGAGAGACAGCATTTCTGACTCCAGACTTATAGTAATCTAGTATTTGTTTAAGTGTATACAACTAATAAATGGAGTTAAGAGCAAGATAGTTGCTCTTAAGATAGTTGAGTCAGTATACAACTATCTGCATGGTATGTGCGGGGGGGGGGGGAGAAATGAAATAAGGGTTGTGTGATTAGAATCACATTCTCGGAGTTTGTAGGTCTGCATATATTCTCCCCTTATTAGAGAGATTGTCAGGGAGGGAAGACAATTTTTAGGTAGGCTTTCTCCTCCAGGACACAAACCCGGCTACCACGTATGCAGTGGCAAAATTCTGTGTTGTTGCAATGTCCACAAGAAAAAAATTGGTTACAGAAGTATAGTTGTCATCGTGTACCAATTATTTGGACATATCTCTAACAATTTCTGGACCATTGTTTTTACTCCCATATGTATCGACTTTTCACCCATGTAAACCAGAGAGTGACCTGAACAATTTGAGAACATGTATGTTATTATCCACTTTTAACGTCAGTACTTTTAAATATATTGTAAAAAATAATGTATATTGCTGGTCTTTGATCATAATAAAGATTTATACTATACTAGAATCACATTCTAGATTAGAACTCTAAAGTTAGTTATTGAAAAAGCACATGTGTAAATTTGATCTTTCAGATATTTTACCTGAATATTAGCTGATGTCATCTGATCAATTGATTTTCTACAATTTGATTTCAGTAACATGTTGTCATATATTTAAACATTGAGAATGCCACAAATGGCAATACTGTCTTTTAAATTTCATCTTGGTACTTGACTTTATAAGTGCAGAAACGGATTGGCTTCCAGGCTTCTAGGAATAAGGATTTACTCTTTAGACCTACTGCCTTCCTTTCCCTGTCTTGGATATGGAAATGGCAGGATTGGATAGGAAATTGATTGCGCATATCATGCTGAAGGGATTGAGTATAAAGATTCCAAAAACTCTTGCAAACTGTTAATAACATGTTAATGTAGCCCTCATCCTTAAAACTAAGGGAAAGTAAGGAACTTTTTTATTTTCCTCTGTGGAAAACATTGCAATTTTAGGAATTATTTAAGGTGCCACTCTGTGAGAATTAATACAGACACATAAACACCATCTAAAATATGCAAATTTGCAACAGATAAAAAGATAGCTGCTCCTCTGATGAATCTCCTGACAGGATACCTAATTCTGGTTGCTGATCTCACACTTCACACCTTTGAAGCTTGTGATTATTCCCCGCCCCTCTTCACAGTATGAGGCTTCCTCAATATATCATACAAAGACTGAAGTGGATAGGTTGCTCACCTTCTTCCCCATCATCTTCTGACATTATTGCTACACATTGTTCCCAGACAGTCCGGACATCTGCCCGGTAACGTTCACAAGACCAGATGAATGATGGGAGTAGCAGCGTCTGCACCATGGAGCACCAGAGCACTGCCAGCACCATCCAAGTGGGAGCAGTGTCATAGCGTAGGCTGAAGAAGCTGACCACCTAAAACAAGGAGAGATAAGAGTTGGCATGAGTAAAATTCCACAGTTGGCTCCCTGTTCATGGCAGAACACTCCAGAGATTATCAGAAAATTTCTCAGACAGCTAAAACAGGAATGCTACTCATGTTCTTTTAACTTTCAGAGTACTGATAGGCTTTGCAAATGGAATATTCTCAAAAAACCAATCAGCCGAATCAGTGAAAACATAGCTAAACATAAACATGTATTGTGGCAAATGCAACCACCCTCAGCACACTTTTTAAATTATTGCCTGTTTTCTACTCCAGCATTACAAGGGACGGGAAACGCTCGCAAATACTTTTTGGTGAACAGCTTCCTAATGGCTAGTTCACCTTATGCAGAAGCTGAAATTGTATGTCTGGAAAATAATTTCAGTATGTGCTGGCTATTGTCTTACAACACATTACAGTATTTTAATTATTTTTGTAAAGAAAATAATTCTAATTATTGCTATCATCAAGTAAACAGCAAGAGCTGATCAAGTGACATCAGCAAAGGGCCAGCATACCGTAATTGCCTTACAGAAAATCCTAATAGCTCAGTTACTCTGGTCATACTCAATTACTTTTCTGCATTCTTTCTTTATGAAAGAAGTCTGCAGTTTTGATTTGTTCTGCTGGATTTAATCATTATTTCTATGGAGAAAATACTGTTTTCCCTATAGCATTTAAATAGCAATATGTTGGTTATTGTGAAAATTAAACAAGTATGTGTTATTATCTCAAATGATGTATGGCACATGATTGCACAGATGTTACAACCACCAGATAATTCTCGTGACCTCACGGATCAGTGCCTAAAAATAATCTCCATGGATATCTATACCCTAAAAAATGCTATTGATATTTTTAAGAAATATTTTATATTATTCTAAAATTCCAATTAACAGTAGATCCATTTAGTAATGTTTCCTGTAAAGTTTCCTGCCATTTTTCTTTAATTATTGGCAACTCTGTTTTGCTGGATGAGAAAAACAAAATCAGTAACTGTGCATTGTGAATGAAAATTCAAGAGATACATTGAAATTGACAATTGCAATATGTTTTATTCTTAAGAAGGAAGACCTTAACTTATTTCCATTCACTGAAACATTGAGTGGTAAAGGAATTCTGTGTTGTGTTTTTTTAAAAGTGATCTGTAAAACCATGGCATAAAAAAAACCAATTCAGGTTTGTCTTGAAATTGGGGTGGGGGGGCAAAAAACCCATAAATGTAAAGGGTTATCTTTGCTCTATCCCTTGACTGTCTGGAATTTCTGAAAAAATGACAAGGAGTATTTGGAGATAATTGCAGGGATTTTCTATGACTGAGACATACATGTAAAAAACAACTCGTGCATTTAAAAAAAGTTCAAAAAATAAAATTATAAAGCACTTATTAAAACATTTAATTTAGAATTCAGCCACACCTCAAAGCATCTTAAAGCAAATGATACTACATCCATGCAGTCTCCTTAGCAATATAGCAGAAGTGGATTTCTATAGTTTTCTTCTGGGTTTTCTTTTACTTCTCCGTCTAACCAATAATCCTGGCATCGCCAGGCGCTACCTCTGGCCAAATATTTATCTTCTGCCATCTGTCAAGGTTGGCTGAGTGCTGCCACCTGCTCAGATTTGTTTCACATTAACATTAGGATTTAGAATAGAGGAATTTCATTATTCCTATTGTTAAATAATTGCTGATCTAGCACACGTCAATCAGGTGGTCTAGCAATAAATATGGACTTTTATCTAGCCCTGGTTTCTGGGACATACGTATAGAAATAAACAGCTCTCAAGATTCAAACATTTTTGTCCAGCATGAATGAAACCATCAAACATGCAATGATATATCTCAAAAGGGATATACATATACATACAGTGGATTATCAGTGCTTCCCATTAATTAATTAAGATATACTCAGCACTGCTGAGAGGAGACCAGAATGGCATTAAAGACATTAAGACAGTTTAAGTACTTACTCCCACCCCCACCCCAAATGTCCTAGAATACCTGTATTTCCTTTCTATCCACCCATGACATCTATTTACTTTTATAATGAAAAACAAATTACTACACCCAGAACACAATTTTGATTAGAGCAGCCATCCTTGATGCCAGATGATGTGTCTTGCATGGACAAGACACCTGGGTACCACATGTGGTCCCAGAGTCCCCAAAGCCTTGAGTGAAATCCCCAGTTTTCTCCAGAGATGGCCACCAATTATAATTTTTAACAAGACAGAAAAATGTATCAAATTTTTTATTAATTTGCAGTATTACTCCTGGCATACTCTTCAAAGCCATCCATGTATTACATAGCCATCCACCACCACCACCCCTACCCTACTTGGTGTATAGGTTCCTTTTGAAATACTATTAAGGCGTTTGGTATTTCCTTAGTGTAATGCATGGTTAGGAACTAGGCCTAAGGACACAATCTATGACTGATATACACAGTCCCCGAAGACAATAAATGAATCAATCAATCAACCTATTTATCTTTCTTTCTTTCTTTATTTATTTTCTTTCTTTCTTTTCTTTCCCATCTATCTCCCTCATCCAGGGGCTCTAGGGGGTATACAATTTTTGCCAGGAATGGCTAATTTTAAAGAGATAATGAAAAATGACAGATCTGAAATATACTTCAAAAGCTTCTTGTTACCATTCTATTTCAGAATGTCAAATGTCTTTATTTCAGGAAATGTCTTTGTATATGCAAGTTTAACAAACTGCTTTGTTAAAGTGATTTTGGTTGTGTCAGTCCTAACAGAAATTAAGGATTCACAGCTGGATTTATGCCTTCTAGAGATCCTCCAAAACAACAGGTCAAAAATAGGAAGGGATATTTCTTACCAAAATGGGTACACCAGTCAGTGTGTCATACAAAAAAACAATTGCGCTGATGAGATTGGTCATCTGCATGGAAGTCTTAGCAGATTCAGATCCATCCAGTGAAGATCTTCTTTTGCCTCTGACATCCTCTACTACTATGGCTGGCACATTGAAAGTGTTGTGAACTGAAGAAGGACAAGAAGAGGAATCTTCTGTTCTTTGGTGATGGCATCTATGATGCCTTTGGTGTGCCCACAAGGTCTGGTAGAAAGTAATACCCACACACACCAAGCCCATGACTATGCCTCCAAGAAGAAGCAAGCTGAAGCACACACCAAATCCTAGGCCGATCTTACTGACAATAAACTGGCAACCACTGGCATAATAACGTTCTCCATTGTTATGCCAGCCAATGGATGGCAACGTAGAAAGGATGAAGGAGACCATCCAGATGCCCATCACAGCATGCAGAGCCTGCTTCTTGGCATTGCTCAGCCGATAGTTGACTGGCCACCTTACCATCCACATACGATGATAAGATAAAGAGGCCACGGTGAAGCATGTGGCCAAGGCCAACGTATAATATGTAGAGACAAAGACCTTACAAATGCTTTCGTTCCAGTCGTAGTCAGAAGATTCACGTCGCAGCTGCACCACTGCATAAGTTGTAAGTGGCACTGCAGCCATGAGAATGTGTGTCCCTGCCAGGAAGCAGAGCAGGAGCTCCAAGGGCTTGTGTTTCTGTTGCTTCGCTGTGATGCTCAAGATTATCCAGGAGTTGGCTAACAGCGCAAGAAGCCCACAAGCCAGCCACCAAAGTGAGTTAGTGTGCAGAGTAGCTTTGGACAGTTCCTCCATGGAGCTGCTGTCGCCTCCACGATTCATTGTGCAGCCTCCTTCCTGGGATATGAATCCACACAGAAGAGAGAACCCAATGATTACTTCCTCCTATCTCCTAAACAGGAGAGGGGTGCAGAAAAAGTCTAGCTATTGCCATGAGTGCATATAATGTCTTTCTTCACTCTTTGTTGTTCTTTTCACCTACATCCCTTGCACTTTTAAAATTACTGTACATTGTTCCGATCCATATGTTTCTCGGACATGGTTCTGATTCATCTCTTTTTTCTTTTGATTATTTTCTCTCTCTTTTTTTTAAGAAAAATATTTTTATTCCAGAAAAAATGAATTGTATAGAGCAAAAGCTAGGCCCTGACAACACAAAGCTGAATTGCTCTTATTTGCTGTGAAGACACTGCTTTGTTTTCAAGGAAAGTTAGCATCTTCAGTGAATTGTAGGATTCCTATATTTTCTTAAAAGAAAAGACCATTATTAGTGAACAGCTTCTATATAAGGATATTAACTTATGTCTGTCCAACATGGTTTTTTGGGGAAAAATATAAGGTCCCTTGATGTTACATGTATTAAATTACTGATCTGTATAATTGCTGATTTACTGTAGGCTTGGATAATAGTTTTTGGGCGTGTTATATATTTGTGCTATTCATTTTATCATTCAGATTACTGCTAAAATTTCCTTTAAAAAATTAAGCTGCCACCAAATGTTTCAATGAATAGTGCATCTTAAGAAAACTAAGTAAATAAAGGATAAATATTTTTTTTCCTGTTGCCATCTTTTCTTCTGTTGCTGCCTTGCTTTCTCTGTCTTCAAAAATTAACTTCTGTCCGTAATCTCATTTGACGTTGCCTCTCCAAGATGAATTAATGTTGTTAATTGTTAAATAAAAATTAAAGGGTTCTTGCGGGACAGGGTTGGAAGAGTTCACTTGGAAGCAGGATGAAAGTCTTGGCTTTTAAAAGACATGACTGAGCTGTTGAATGACCACACATGACCAACTTCCTTTGCTTTTCTGCCAGGCACTTGGGCTGGCTATCCACCAAACCTTGTCCTCTGGTCTGGAATCCATAGATACCCAATCAACAACTGCAGGAAAGGTTTTAATTTCCCCAAGTTCCTTAGCCATTTAGAATTTATAGAACCAGTTGTACTGTAAAAAGAAGAAAAAAGGGAAAATGTAAAAAAAGCACAAGAAGATACCCTTTTCCTGTCTATTCTCCTGCCCTCACAGAAACCATTCCTAGTCATCCACCCACACAAATGAGTAGGTAATGGAGAAGAAAAACTATTGTGTCACAACACTGGATCAATACAACACTGAAGCCTACAGACTGAATTCAGTCACATGTCATGGCATAAGGATCTATTGTAATCTGCTTTTTGCACCCCAGGAAAATTCAAACAAAAACAGTTTTGTGAAAGCTTCTAGTGAAGAGGAAAAGCATCCTAACTTCTATTTCTTAAGTAATTCTCTCAATCTTCTCCTAGAGTCTGATAAGGCCCAACTATTCTTCTGCCTACTGTAAGGCAAGGCAAGCTAGTAATAGAATAACAGAGTTGGAAGGGACCTTGGAGGTCTTCTAGTCCAACCCCCTGCTCAGGCAGGAAACCCTATACCATTTCAGACAAATGGTTGGCCAATCTCTTTTTAAAAACATCCATTGTTGGAGCATTCACAACTTCTGGAGGTAAGTTGTTGCAGTGATTAATTGTTCTAACTGCCAGGAAATTTCTCCTTAGTTCTACCTTGCTTCTCTCCTTGATTAGTAGATTTTATGGGTAATGAAGAGTGGCAATATGCAGTTTTGGTTCATCTATTGCAGTGTTCTGTAAAGTCCTGTGCAAGCCTCTTTAAAATGCCCAGATTAACAGGATTCAGCTAAGAGAACGTTTTGGTCACTTGTGTCCCATTTTAATGCACATAAATGCAGAGAGGAAACTGAGCAATATAACAATCTTGGATGAGGACAGCAATGTCTCCCATGGATTAAACCAGGAGCAAGCAATAGAACTGAAGGGAAAAACATTTTTCCAAGGATCTATCTATCTGGTGATCAATATTTTTTAGAAAACCATGTTTTAAATGCTCAGGAATCAGGGAGGAGCAGTTAACTCAGAAGTCTCCAGTCTTGGCAACTTTTAAGATTTGTGGACTTTAACTCCCAGAATTTCCCTCAGCACAACTGACTGAGGAATTCTGGGAATTAAAGTCCAAAAGCCTTAAAGTTGCCAAATTTGGAGATCCCTGAATTAACTGTTCATCTCTGACTCCTGGATATTTAAATGATTAAAGTTGCTAATCATATAAAATGAAAGAGAGGTTTGGGGTTGCAAAAAGATTCAAAGGCCTCTTTCTAAAATTGAATGGGTTTTTAAGATACATTCTGTGTATTGCAAATGCAAAGTGATAAACACTGAAGCAAAGTATCAAAATTTCACTTATATATTAACAGAATCTAATCTTGCAACGAGAATCTTGAAGTCATGGTAGGTAGGTCAAATGAAAAGATCAATGAAATGTTAAAAGTGATTTCATGCTAACTAGGAAAAGACAAATTATGAAATTGCCAACAGATAATGTAAATAATGAAAGTCTGCTTAGTATAGTTTTATTACTATGTCTCAACTACAGCAATGATTGAATATGGTACAAAAAGGCAACCGAAACAAATTAAAGGGCTAGGATATCTCTGCTACAGAGAAAGATTTCATTGATTTCGGTTTTCTAAAGAGATGTGACAGAAGTATATGATATCATGTATGATATAAAAATGTGCATAGATAAATATCTGTATCTTTCTAAATATTATTAGCTGGAGACAGCTAGGCTCAATAGTAGGAAACTCTTTTAAAAACGAAAATCTGAATGTGATGATAGCCTTTAATCTAACATTTTTTTTAAAAAAAGTAGCTAGACAAATTGAATGAATATTTAATATTGTTTCTGTCCTGTCCTGAAGGCAGAATGCTTTAAATATTAGCTGCTGGGGAGTGACTGTGAAAAGAGAGCTATCACCTTCCTGCTTTTTTTAATGAGCATCCTGGAAGCATCTAGTTGACCTTTATTTTTCATCTTAAAACCTACTTACCGCCAGTAAAATTGGCCTGCAGAGCAGTTGGCAATACAAAACAAAAAAACAAAATTACAATTACAATGTTGGCTAATCCACAAAACACAATTTAAAATCCACAAATATTAGGTAATATAACACCTTCAGGTATAACTATCTGATTAACAATTTGAAAAGCGAAGTCCTAAGGGGGAAGTTTCTTATAACAAACCAGGAAGGGAGTTGTCCAAACTTCGAGAGGGAAGAAATTCTAGAAATATGGCGCCCACCACTGAGGAGGTCTTGACTGTGGTTATTTTCAATCTGATTTTAATCTGGAAATTAATGGACAATCAATGGGTTTTGCCAGAGCAAACTTCATACAGTATACTTATGCTGTGAAACTCCTGACTAAAGTCTTGCCACCATATTCTGGATCTGCTACAATTTCTGAATTTCCTAGAGTACATTGTAATAATCTAACTGAAGATAAACAATTAATGGATAGGAACCAGATGAGATCAGGAAGGGATAAAGATATTTAAGCCTGACGGACTTCAACTCCCAGAATTCCCCAGTCAGCAAAGATGGCTGGGGAATTCTGGAGGTTTAAAGTTGCCAAGGTTGGAGACCCTGGATATAGAGAACAAATAAACATAGCTGCTATAGGTGCTCTTCATCACCGCACTGACGAAGGTAAGGAAGTTCAAACAGCACTCCCCCAAATTACATACTGAGTTTCCTTGACCCCCGAAATAAGTGTTTGGCCTTATTTTTGGGGAGATATTATTATTTTTCAGGTGCAGGAGTCGGCAAACATGGTCACCTCATGGCTGCTGCTGTGTTGCAACATTTTTGGGGAAGGCTTATTTTTTGGGGAGGGATTTTTTTAGTGCATGCGCTCAAAAGTCCGACTGGGCTTATTATCTGAGGTGGTCTTATTTTCAGGAAAACAGGGTACATGAAATAGCACTATATACACAGACAGGTTTCCAGAAAAATCCAGTGGTGGTGGTCTCTCCTAGGATCATTAGAATGCTCTGTCTTAAGCACTTGAATATCATTGTCATAGATTATCCCCATGCATTTGCTGGTGGAGAAGAACTTTAAGCTGCTGCAGAACATCTTTCAATAAAAGAGAATATATGTAGCTCAAGGTTGAAATGAGGGGTCCTTGGTGCTCTCTAAGCTTGGTTGTTTTCTTGAAGACATTTCACTACGTAGTCTGCAATAAAACAACCAAGCTCAGGGAGCACAAAGGACCCTTCAACTCTTCCTTCCTCCTTACTTTTGAAGCTAATGCAACCTGCCTCCCAACTGATGTTTGTGACCACACACTTGGTTCTGCCAAGTCATTTATTCCCCAAGTAGCAGAAGCTACTTCAATTGAAACTTTCATTTCATAAATTCTCAGTGCCCACATGCTGTTCCTATCCTAAGCTCCCACCATGATGATGCTACTATTTCTCAAGCCTGCTGATCGCTCTCATTCCAGCTCAGTTCTTGCAAGCTGCATTCTGTCTTAGGTATTGCCCACAATTAGGTATCTGTCCTATTTATTTATTGGATGGAAAAAATCCTTCAACTAAATGATTTCCCTGACCTTAATGTTTTTCATTCAGGACATGGACTGGAATAAGAAAGAAGGGAATAGAGACACTTTCCTAGGGCTATAGTTTTGTTGGATCCCTCTCCCTCCCTCTCCCTCCTCTCTGTCTCTCTTTCTCTTTCTCTTTCTCTTTCTCTGTCTCTGTCTCTCCTCTCCAAACTTGTTTCCCCCCAAATAGATAGCAATCCATTTACAATCTATCATGCAAATAGACATGAATTTAAGAATTACAACATGAACTGCTGGTAATCAAACATCTTAAAGGTTAATTTTAAATGCTACCTTCAATCTACTTGCTGGTCTTCATTACTATTGCTACCAGTAATATTTGGTCAGGAGCTCTGCTGGATCAGGCCTAGTTCCTCTAGGAAGCATTCAGTCTTGCACAACGGCCCACCAAATGGATCTCAGGAGCCTGCAAACAGAAGATGTAAACAACCTCCTTTTGCATTGCTACTTGTGTGTTCCTAGTTAGTATCATACAAGCAATAACTTCTCTCCCCTTGTATTACCTGGATGGATAACTTTTCCAATTATTATGGGTCCAGCATCAGACCACTTTCAAGTGTCATTGTCTATATTTAGCATGGGTAGCTCATGTATCTGCTATTCACATGTAATGCCAATAAAGATATGGGTTATCTTTAGTTCTAGGGCTATTTTGCACAGTCTTCCAAAACGACAAAGCTTTCATTAAATACAGATTTACAAGAGTGGCTATTACTTCTTTCCTGCTGATGTTTCCTACAACTTGGGCAACATTGTTACATGCCCTAGTTCTCCTGCCTTTTCCACCTTCATGTATGGGATATATGGTTGCCGCATAGTTTCCAGGAAGCCTTCTGCCGGCGATTACCCGCCCCATGCTTCCTGTTAAATGCCACCTCCCACTATCCTAGCTGTATTTCCAGATGGGAACTTTTTTGTGACTAGGGAAACAAGTCGCTCACAGGCTTCTGACTGAAAGGGAAGATGCAGGAAGATGAGGGGGAACAAGTCAGAGAGATGGGGAGGGTGGAGATGAACAAGGGAGCTTAATAAGGTTAGAATCGAGGCCCTGCTCCACCTCTTCATCCCCTAGTCTTAGCAAAAGGAAGGCAGCAAAATGAAAAGGTTCCTCCCCTCAATTTCCCATTCCACAATGCCTTAGCCTTTGATCATGCCCTTAAGCAAAGTGCAACTGCCTCTGGCCTCCAAGAAGTTGCTATGGCACTAGGCCTGGGCAGAGGGAAGTCTGGGCTGAGAGAAAATTGAAGGGGGGGAGTCCCCCCCTTCCCCCGCTTTTTTTGCCCTTTCCTGCAGACCAGGAGCTCTGAGGTGGAGCAAAGAAGGGAGCCAAGCCAGGGCAACAAGGAGGAAGGTTAAGTTAGGGACAGAGGAGGTTCGACTCCTTATGGCAGACAGTCGGTTTGCTCGGTAGGGCTAGAGAGGATCAAGTCAAGAGCGTGGCTTGGGCAGGCAGGGCAGAAGAAAAGGACCCGCCAGCAGCCAAGAATGCCAAGGCGAGCGGGAGGAGACAGTCGCCATGCACAGACCGCCGCGCCGGTCAAGGCCATCGTACCGCCACCACCAGCCGCTGCCCCTTCCCGCGTTTAGCCTGGCTCGGCGAGGCTGGAAGAAAGCAGGCAGCCGAGCGAAGGGACCCATCTTACCTCTTGCCGCTGCTGCTGCCATGGCGACCGGAGCATCCTTTGCTTCTTCTGCTACCGCCGCCGGGAGCAGCTCTCTCGTTTGCTCTCCGCGCCGCCTGCCGCTGTCCGCCTCCCACCCCGAAGAGACGGCAGCCACGTCAGGGCAGGGCGAGCGAGCGAGAGGTAGCCCGCGGCAGCCGGCGGGAGGACAGCAGCGGGCGAGCAAAGGCAGCTGGGATTCTCCCCCAGCGACGGAGACGGGAAAGGGCGCTCACCCACCGGCGGCGGCAGCGGCGGCGGCTTTAATGGCTGCGGCCCGGCCCCACCGCCTCTGCCAGTGCGTGCGCGCCTGTCCCCTTCTTCCGCGTCCCTCCTCCCCGCCGTCTCCCCCAGGAGGTGGCAGCTTTCCTGCCGTTTTGGGCTGCTCGGGGATTTGGTCCCTTCGGGACGAAAGAAAGGGGAAACGGGGAAGGGAGCGTTCCAGGCTGGGCCTGCCTCCCCGTGTCCGAAGACGAGGGGCTGGGGCGGGCCCGGACGGCTGGGCCAACAGGTGGTTTGCAACCTGAAGGTGGAAGAGGAAGACGGGGAGGCTCGTGGGCAGGCGAGACAGCACAGTTAAGACTCGGTCTGTTTGCACCTTGCTGGAGTCTGCAGTAAAGAGCCGGGATAAAGTTGTGAGGCTCCACGTGCTCTCACCATCGTGACCTCGGCTGAGGCTTTACCCCAGCGATCCAGGGGAGACAACGAATACTTTTGATTGGGAGGGCTGCTCCCAGAGATGCTGTTTTCCAGTCTTACTCGCCCATCCTCCTACTTCTGTCCCAATTGTTTTTCAGCTTTCCCGAGACTGTTCATAGTTCTCCAAGTAAGCAGGCCAGGAATTAGCAAGCAGGAGACCTCTAGGACATAGGTACTAGTCAGGCAATCAAGATTGGCTGCAGGTTGTCTGGATGTAGAACCGGAAGCAGATAAAACTGGATTTCCTGTAGTGTAATGCACAGAATGGATCTTGTGTGTATTTGTGTGTAAATGACTTTTTGGAAGTTCTAATTTTGTGGCCATCTACAGATAGAAAGAGACTTTGCTTTGTTATGATAAGCAGAGTTGGTGGCTGAAACACAAGATTTTTGAGGAGATATGTAGTGTGTTTCTACAAGAAGAAGTGAGCATCTTCAACAGGATGGTGTTTATAGGAGTCTAAAATGTCATGCATACATCGTAGGACTGCAATAAAATGTAGTCAGTGAGAAAAGCTGTAAGTGAATTATGATTTTCAAATCATTCCAATATTTATTTGCATGTGGAGTAGGTGGACACTTGTGACATCCTATTGATAACCTGTTGCTCACCCTTCAAGCCCTTTTATTGTGACTCTGGAGTCTGATTCAGTTTACTATGTGATGGTAGTGTTGTGTTTAGGCAAAAATAAACAGTAAAATACATGAGTGAAGCATCCAAAATGCTTCATATAATATTTTATTTAAAGGGAGGAGGTGGAGACAATGATAAAATATGGCCTTCTTTCTTCAGCTAGCTCTCTCTATCGTCTTCGTTTTTCCTGAGGTTCTTGGATATGAAATCGCCCCTAACCCATTTGGATGGGGAAATCTCTGAAAATGTGAAAACTTTTAAAAAGGATTTGTTAGCCAGTTATTGCAGCGTTTCTGAACATTCTGGCATGTTACAGCTAAGATTTGATAAAGCAATGCCACTCCTCCTTTTTTCAGGACTTGAACTCTGGCCAGGCAGATTTCAGTTTGAATTATATAACCCTAATTTAGCCCTTAGTAATAAGCACAGGCAATGAACAGATTCTAGAATTTTTATTCAGAATTAAATTTAACCTAAACCTGTATTAATAACATTCAATTATTTGGCCAATATGTCAGTTTATAACTAGAAAATGAGGTAGAAAAATATATGAAAGTACATACACAGATGTGCATCTGCGCATGTACATAAGCAGCATGTAAGCTGCTTCCATAGGCAAAAGGCACATCTGTCTGAGACCAGCACCATGCTTTCATCCTCCCCACAACACTGAAAGTTCTGATGATCTTCATATTTCAGTTGGCTCAGGTCCTGGTCCACAAGAAATATGACCATGTTTTAACAGCACTTCTTATCTAGTGACTGGGCTGGCAGAGGATTTTTGCCTCATTGCTATTCTTTTGATCATCTATCTTCCACTGGCAGCCAAGGTGATTTGGTCTCCTCTCTCCCTTGCTATTCCTGGCAGTTCTGTGCTGCAGCTTCACTATTAACCTCTTTAGATTTGTTTACATGTTGTTCATTCTGCTTCCAGACTACAAATCCACCAAAATAAAGACTGAGGATGAGAATGGATGAGATTGGGTTGAGATGTGGCATTATCTATCTATCTATTTTTTGAGCTTCCCTGTTGGCCTGCTCAAAGGGAGACCATTTAGGTACTGATGGTGTCTCAAAATAGGTGACTTGGGAGGATGAATTAGAGATGCTCGCTCCCTAATGATATCTACTTGTCCTATCAGGTTCAGCAGGAGGGGCATTTTGCCAATCCCGTCAGCCAGGGATTGTCTTTTGGTGGAACTCAAGAAAGGAACACATTCTGCCCTGACATTATACCTCTGAAAATATGATTATCCAATTCCTGCTGGCTTTTTGCAAGGCCCTGAAAATACAGTTTTGCCAGTGGGGCCTGGAGACATGGAGTTGCGATGGAGCTGATAAGTAACTTTACAGGTTATTTTGATCAATGGTATTATGGCCTGTGAGTTTCATGTTTTTTTGTAATGCTTTCATATAATTTTCTTCTTGTTTTTAAATTGTTTCATTGTCCTCTTTTGTTTTTATTTATATTTTGTATTGCCAGGACTTTGATGATGACCGGTTCAAGGTTGACTCAACCTTCCATCCTTCCGAGGAGGGTAAAATGAGGATTCAGATTATTGGGGACAATATGCTGATTCTATAAACTGCTTTAAGGCTATAAAGGGCTATAAAGCACTGTGTAGCAGTATATAAGGCTAAGTGCTATTGTTATATTTGTTTTAATTGTTTGTAAGCTTCCAAGAGTCATACATGTGAGATAGGCTATTATATTGATTTGAAATAATAAATGAATGAATGAATGAATAAATAAAGAGAAAGAGAGAAAATTTCAGTTTTGAATGTGCCTGCAAGTATAAGAAAAAGGAAAACATCTTTAATATTTTAATGTTAATGTTCCTTCTGGATTGTGAACCCAGTCCCCTATATTAATGCACCTATTTGCATGTAATGCCACATCTAAATGGCAATGTTCTGTAACAAGGAAACCGTTTTTGTCAGTGACTCCAAATTTGTTTAGGGAACCTGACCATTAGAAGGAGAGATCTATTTGTGCAGCAAAATGCAGTTCTGGTTCCTTATTGCATCCTGGAGAACACTTGATCCACAAGAAGTTGTCCATGGCTACTATCTGGATTTGTATTAATACTGAGCTTTAACAAGGAGTTGCCATTGCTGTGATAAGTAAAGTTCTGCATCTGAAATTACACAGGTCTGCAAAAAAAAATTTCGAGAGCTGTTTTCGTTATTCCACATAATCTTTATGTTTCTTGGTGCGCTGAATCCAAAAATGACCTCCATTTTGTCATAGGACATCACATTTCCTGACAATTTAGGTAACTATGTTAAATAAGGCAATACCTCAAAATAAATGGAAATAGACTTATAAAATTAAAGTTTTATTACAATATTTTCATGAAAATCCTTTTTTGAACTGAAATGAGCTCACCTACACACACTGAACTCGATTCTTCTTCCTTGTGAGGCTCCTCTTGGTGCATTTATGCTTGTGAGTAGCATCTGGAATGTCTCTCTGAAGCATCCAACGGTAGTCTGCCATCATTGTAATGCTCTATTTTGCCTGGTATCTCCTTTCCATCTCTTTAATGTCTTGGTGGAATCGTTCACCTTGTTCCTCACTCACAGCTCCCAAATTTTTAGGAAAGTAGTCAAGGTGGGACTGAAGAAAATGCACTTTCAAACTCATCAGGCAACTTAAAGCTTGAAATGCTTTCAGCATTCTTCCGATGATCTTTTTGTAGTGAGGATCTTTGTTATTGCCTAAAAATTTATGTACAACTTTTTAAAATGCAATCCACCCTTCTTTTTGAGGATCCGTCATGGTATTGACAAACTCTTGATCAACTATAAGCCTTCTAATGTCTGGTCCGATGAACACACCTTCCTTCAATTTTGCCTCCGACAGGCATGGATGCTTGGTGACCAAGTATTTGAAACATTCTCCATCTCTTGGAAGTGATTTTACCAATTGCTTCATCAATCCCAATTTTATCTGGAGAGGTGGTAAAAGAACTTTATGGGAAGGTACCAGAGTTTCTCGAAGGACATTTTTTTCACCGACTGTTAGCACCCTTGACTGCCAACTCTTCTTGGTCCAGTGATTTTGTCGGTCTCGACTGTCCCATAGACACAGAAAACAAGGGTATTTGGTATACCCAGCTTGTTGCCTGAGCAGCATGCGCAAGACCTTTAAGTCCCCACACGCTTGCCAACCATGGTCTTCATATTTAAGTTTACGAAAAACCATTTCCAAGTTCTCGTAGGTTTCCTTCAAGTGTACGGAATGACCTACAGGTATGGAAGGGTAAAAACCATTGTGGAGTAAAACTGCTTTGAGACTTATTTTTGAAGAATCTATAAAAAGACGCCATTGCTCTGAATCATATTGCATTTTAAATTGACCCATCAGACCTTCGACATTGATGCAATAAACCAACTTGTCTTCCTGCGCAAAGTAAGGAACAAACTCCTTTTCACGATGTCTGAACCATGAAGGTGACACTCCCGGCAATAATAAATTCGTGCTTTCCAGCCTTGATCCAAGTAACTCAGTGGCATCTTTGGGAAGATTCAAGTCTCTTACCGAATCATTCATCTCCTCCTGAGAAAACAATTTTGGTCTTGTATCATCTTCTAAGTCAGAACTTGATTCGTCATCTGGTTCAGGTATGACTTCACTTTCATCGGAGATAGGTATCTCTTCCAAGGTAGCAGGAGGCTTGGGTACTGGTATATCTGTGCCATGGGGGCTGAGTGAAGATTGGGGTATGAAATGGAATGCTTCCATTTGGAATTAAACCCTTTCACATCACATGAACAAAAGTAACAGTCATCACTATGGTTCTTTTGCTCTCGCCATACCATAGGAATCCCATAACAGAAAGATTTTTTCTTACCCTTGAACCATTTTCGAAGGTCCTCAACACACCGTTTGCACACTTTATGAGGCGCCCAAACTTTATCTTGATCTCCAATTTTTAGTCCAAAGTATGCAAAGTATACTTTTTTCACAAAGTCTGTAATATTCTGCTGTTGCTTCAACTCTGTATATTCACCACAGATGAAACAGAAACTGTCTGGTGAATTAATACACTTTCATGGAGCCATAACATAATGGTTGAAGAATGATAAGCTAACATGAATTGCAATGAAAAAGTGTGAACAGCCTAGAACCAAGAACCTGATGATGATTCGTGCACAAGTGTGGCATGCAGGAGAGAGCAGCTCTGTGTCTTTATACGAGACGTCACAGTGCTGGCCACGCCCCCTGCACTGACCGGAGATTCTGCTATCTCCCCTGTGTCTCCCTCCCACTGGATTCATCAGGAAAGATTAACCCCTTCTATCATTAGAAGCACAGACTTAAAACTTGCTTAGCTTATGTATGTATTGCTGACCATCAGATTTACAGTGCTATATTTTTTTTACATAACTCGGACAAACCCTTTAATGTTTTTTTGGCATTTTATGTCTTAAATGCACTTATGTGGATTAATTAATAGTAATTTGGACTTTAAATTTGGTTAAAAACCCACAATATAAAAAATACCAAAAATTTAAAAAAATGATAAATTTGAAGACAATTTTGCATGTTGTGGCAAATCATGAGTCTAGGAGTTTTTTCAATATTTTATTTGTTTTCAGCACACCAAAATATATGGAAATTAGATGAAAATAATCAAACAGCTTTTTAGTTTCAGACCTGTGTTATTTAAGAAAATATACTGGCTTGGATCCAAGTAACAATTGAGCAGAATTGGCTTTTCCCTTTCCTTTTAAAGAAAGGATGGTAATGTCTTATCCCAAACCACCTTTGAAACTTTCCTCACTATTAAATATATGCCAAATAAAAAAACCACTTAATAAACAAAAGTAAAAGTAATGGAATCAGATTGGAAGGAGCCATTCATGCCAAGAAAACTAAACACAGTTCAGTGCAGGAATTCCTGTTGAAGCCTCCAGATTATGAAGGCAGCCTGCCTAATCTTCCCTTGATCATTGGCTGTGAAAGTGAGCCTGCTGTCCCTCCGCATAATTCATTATTCTTTGGATATTGATTTGCCTCTGCATAAAAATTTCACTTAAATAATTTTGGAGGGGAATCTAGCTAATTCTGATTTCTTGCTATTGACTGAATATAAACAAATACTGTAAGAAGCTATTCATTCTCCTTCCACCAGTACAGGAAAAGCATTTCATATTAGAATGAAATGAGTTAGATTGAAAAGGAAGTCGCATCTCATGTTCACAACTCATTACTGCAAACAAGAGGAGCAAATAGCCTTAAATGAAAGATGAGAAATATAAATAGCGGTACATATGAGTCATTGGGGAAACAAGTATAAAAGGAGGAGCAAGATGGGCAGATGTCTCTTTTGCTGACAATTAGACAATCTCATGTATGTAAAACGTATTTGCGCTGACTGCTAGAACTCCAAACAGCTCCCGGAATAAATGTTGCAATAAATGTGGGTTTATATCCCCAACACATTGCACAGTGGATCTATTCATCTAGGGACCTTTAAATTTATTTCCTTGTTGATCTTGCTGCTTGGCCTTAAGCAAATCTTTCTCAGTCTCAATTCACTCTGCACTGAATAAGTTCTTAATGACTCATTTTGCAAGATTATTCTGAGTTTGTAAGAGAGGAGCACTGCAAAGTACTGTTCACAAAAAAGGTGCAATTAAAATGAATACTAATAATATTCTAATTATGCTTCAAGATTTCTTCCTGAGTTTAAATGTTAAATGCATGTCACGAGCAGTTTTCACATTACTTGATTTAAACCCAAGAAACCAAGGGTAATAAAATCAAATGAATGTAAACAAGCATTAACACCAATAGTAAACATATTGAACCATGGAGGTGGAAGGTTGCTTGAGGTCATAATGAATTGGCTTCTTAGGTTGAATTAAGGCTTGGGACTGGAGGTTTCTTTGTCCTTATGTGAACGGGTCTTAAGTTTACTATAGGATTAGGAGTTAACTAAATCATTCCCTTAGTACAGCATCCATGAACATTTCTATCGATGTTGAGGAATATCCTGCTAATATCTGTGTTTTACTTTACTGTCTAAAATTTGATTTAGGAAATATGTTTCCAAACGGATTTTGAAATGAAATACTGCTCCTTCCGGCCACCCACTATCCTAATTTAACAGATTTATCAGAAACAGAATAACAGAGTTAGATGGGACTTTGGAGCTCTTCTAGTCCAATCTCTTACTTAACCAGGAGACTCTCCACCATTCCAGACAAGTGGCTGCCTACTCTCTTCTTAAAAGTCTCTAGTATGGAGTATCCACAACTTGAAGGCAAGCTGTTCCACTGGTTAATTGTTCCCACTTAGTCCTAAGTTGCTTCTCTCTTTGATTAGTTTCCATCCATTATTTATTGTCTTGCCTTCTGGTGCTTTGGAAAACAGATTGATACCTCTGCCCAACCTTTTGCATGTAAATCCCATGTTGACCTAGAGGTGTCCTCAAGTTGAGCTCAAACTGTGATGACTCCATGAAGTTTATTTGGTTGAAGTGATTTGCAATCACTTTCTTCCAGGGTCCTTTTTCTTTTTTTAGCTTCAAGCACATTCTTTGATGATTTCTCATTGACATTTACCAGACCTGAACCTGCTTGGTTTGGCATGGGGACATCCAAAATCTGAAGGGTGCCGAGACATAATTTTAATTATATATAACTGAACTTTGACAGTTATACTAAAGCAGTGTTTCTCAACCTTGGTGACTTTAAGTCCTATGGACTTCAATTCCCAGAATCCCCCAGCCAGCATAGCTGGCTGGGGAATTCTGGGAGTTGAAGTCCACAGGACTTAAAGTCACCAAGGTTGAGAAACACTCTACTAAAGTAAACTTATATATACCTTGAGCTAGCAATGAAGTATTGGAATACAATACACTTTTCCCTAAACCAGAGAAGTCTTATTATTTCAAGCAAAAAGGACATTCAGCTAAGACAATAATGAGCAAGGCTTCGAAGCTTTAAGGTGACTATACCAAGCTTGAATCTGTTCCTGCTGAACTAGAAGAATGTATCAGACCTGTCTGGTTCTAGTCTATTCCTTGCTTGACTTGTAATGGCAACTTCCATGATGAATCAAATGAATCAAATCTGCGGTGGTAAGTTTCACTATCTATCCTAATAATTAGCTATGCAGCTTTAAAAAAAAACTTTGAACCCACTAGGATTCTGTTAGTATCCCTCCCTGGGATGTCTCACACCTCACAAGGATTACTTCAACATTCAATTTTGATATTTGTTTGGACTGGAGACTTGCCATCTGCTTCTTGTATTCTCCCCTAAAATGTTGACCATCATGAAAAGATTATCCTTGTTCTATTAATTTGAACAGGTTCACTTTATATGTCCTTACATTGCTTTTCCTATTCTTTTCATCATATGTGAGAGTGAAATCAGGAATTACATTTCTAGGGATGACATTTGTAAATAAAAGCCGAGCTGAGCTCCAGTCTTAGAACACTTAGAGAAGTACAAAAGGTTGGTGCGGTGAGTGGTACAAGGTAGAATTTAATTGAATAGGAAATAATGGAAACACACAAATACAATAAAACCAGATGAAAGTAGAAGTGTGAACTGTGCATAATAGGCATTTGGGTACCAGTGAATGATCACAGAGGATTGATTTTCTACTTGATGCTTCTATAATACTCTACAAAGTAATGAGAAAAAATTTCTTCACATACTCCCCACCCCTGGTTTCTTTGAGTTTGTGATCATGTGCTGATTGTTAAGAATCTCCTCATCATTTAGCTAATATATTCTTATATGTGTTTCCATGCACATGATATATGCATTGAATTTGAGAAAATTTTGTTTACACTGCCATGCTCCCTCTTAGAAAAGGGTATACAGAATTGTTTTAAAATTAGTAAATGATATTATTGATTCTAACTATAATAGTCCTTGACATACAATCATAATAGACCCTGCCCTTTATGAGTGTGTCATGAAAGTCATATAATGACTGACTAACATTATTTTATGATGTGTTTTGCAGTGGTAGTTAAGCCAATTACTGTGGTTATTAAGTGAACCAATAGTTTGCTAAGGCATGGTTATGCTGAAAACCAGAAGGAGGTGCTAATTTTTGGCAAAACTATCATAAAATATGGTCACATGGCTTTAGGACACTGAACACAACTGTAAATACAGCTGTGTTGCTGAGCTCCTGAAGTTTCATCACTTGTCCATGGAGGGGCCCAACTGTTGGATTTTTGAATCAGAGTCATAATTCCCCCCTTTTGGCATCAATTATAACTTTGAATAGTTGCTAAGCAGCTAGTCATAAGTTGAGGACCACCCTATGGCTAGTAATAGTATTGTATTGTGATTATGTCAACAGTTGGATACCAAAAATATATTTTAGAATAGTTTCATCTTCAATCACAAAAAGGAAGACATATTCTTACTTCTTTCTGCTTTGAGATTTTCTCTTATTATTATTTCCTACTCCACAACCCACATGCTGGCACAGAATCTCTGATACAGAAGCAGATGGGATAGAGAAGTGTGAAAAGATTTGGGAAATGAAATAGGGCTGTTTTGGGGAAGTTTTGAGAGAGTAGAAATTGGGCACAGGGGGATTCTGTATTTTTCCCTGAGAATCAGTAGCCCTAGAGAACAAAAATAGGTATACTAAAGCCAGAAATTGCAATAAAAGTTATTTATTATTAAATTTATTTACCTGGGGAAAGGGGCCTGGTAAGAAGGAAGGCTATCCAGAAGGGATGAAAAATGTACATCCAAAGATTCAAGTTAGTAAACTCCAAAAGGGGTTATGAAGAGCTCCATCTAATCCTCAACATGACAGATGAAAATCTGTGTTGATATCTTCAGATTATTGCCCTTTGAGACAATAATCCCAAATGCATAAATGTATGTTGATAATTCTGAATTGGCTCTAATGCTGTGTGTGTGCTCAGAATTATTCCGATGGGACTGGATGTCTCAAGCGGGCATTCTAATGCCATTATATAAGTGAAGTGCATCCATAGCAAGAATACTCAATGTGATTTTAGTTATCCAGTTTGAGCCAGGCTGATGATACAGGAGGCATATTTTTCTTCTGAGAAGACAGGCTTAAGTAATTGGGGAGTTAGAGCATAGGAAAAAAAATACACTAAAAAGGGCATATTTCAAGAATACCATCACACAGAGACTACTGCATTAAGAATAACTAATGTGCAAGCTCCCTCTTGGAAAACATAAACCGCTGATTGATATCAAGCTAAATGCACTGGAGGGTTTGTGTAGCCAGTCATAAAAGAGGATGACATTGCCATTATGTTTTTCCCTGTTGTGATTAGTTGATACGCAGCCAACAGACAGATTGCTGAGCTGAACTACACTGATCTTTGGCGCAGAGCGGCTGCTAGGGCCGTGAAGGGCTTCTATTGCAGATGCTGTTTTTGACTTGGCCATGGCACAGCAGGGGAGCTCCCAATAGTGCCAGGCATTGTCTAGGGTGTTGCCTGACCTCCTGCAGATGCTCCTCAGGAATCTTCCTCCAGAGGCCAAGATGATGGGATCAACTGCAAAGGTGTCTTTGATCGATTAATTTCTTTTTCTTGGTGTTAACATTTTAACTAAGTTAGGCAAATTATACAGATGCTGGGCTTACTGACCAGAAGATTGTCAGCAAAAGGAACTGCATGACGGGGTGTGCTCTTGTCACTTGCCCCAGATCTTGCCCACCTAGCAGATCCAAAGCATGCAAATCAGAGGTGATATTCTGCCAGTTCGCACCGGTTCAGGCGAACCGGTAGTGGCAGTGGCGCAAGGCTGTGCCCACCCACCCAGATGTCATCATGGACCTGCGCATGCGCAGAAGGTTCTGTGCATGCCCAGACATGCCGCACAGGAGCGAAGCGAGCGCTTCCACTACCAAACCAGTAGTGAAGATAAGAGGATACCATTACTGATGCAAATGTGAATAGATAAATAGGTACCATATTGATGAGAAGATAACAGTGTTCCGTGTGCCTCAGAGTATAGTCATGCTGGTCACGTGACTACAGAAATGTCCACACTGGCTCCCTTGGCTAAGAAACAGAGATAACCATCCCCTTAGAGTCGGACCCAACAAAACAAGGGAAACCTTTACCTTTTTACTTCTCAATGTTTAGACTTTGAACGGTATTGAGCCAGCAAGAAAGAGTGACATCCAATATAAATTGTGCTGGCCTTCTTGGCAAGGCCTCTTTTGGTCCTTCTGCCTTAGTGGAGACAAATTCCTACTAGTCTCATAGAGGACAAATTATGAGTAGCCTAAACTTTTGTATGAAGGATTTGACAGGAGCTTCTAAAAGCAGCAGCCAAGCATTTTGCAGGCATCTGTTCTATGGAAGCCAGCTGTCCAATTTCTCTTGCACCTATGCCAAAATGGTTTAAGAGACCAATCCTAGAAGTCAGAGAAGAAGTAGGGTGCCTAGAGAACCCTGAAATGGCCAAGAGGAATCAGGAAGATGGCCATCCATGATGGGTAACATATTTGAGGAAGCAGCCTATCATTTTGCTTTATATTTTGAAAATGAAGGGATATACTTGGAAAATAGCTGCAAAGGACAGGGAATAACAGAATAACATAGCTGAAAGGGACCTTGGAGTTCTTCTAGTCCAAGCCCAGTTCAAGCAGGAAACCCGTTCCATTTCAGACAAATAGTTGTCCAATTTATTCTTAAAAACCTCCAGTGATGGAGCACCCACAATTCTGAAGGCAAACAATTCCACTGATAATTGTTCTGTCAGGAAATTTCTCCTTAGCTCTAGGTTACTTCTCTCCTTAATTAGTTTCCATCCATTGCTTCTTGTCATGCCTCCAGATGCTTTGGAGAATAGGTTGATCGCCTCTTCTTTGTGGCAGCCCCTCAAATATGGAACTGCTATTGTGTCACCCCTAGTTCTTCTTTTCACTAGACTAGACATATCCATTTCCTACAACTGTTATTCATATCAGATTAAAGAAATAAGAAATAAACAAAAGACTTTTAGCACATTATGGTTAGTTTCAGGGTTGAGGCTGCTAGTTTAAGAAAAAAGAAAGAAAAAGAAAGAAAATAAAAGAATACAAAATGCCAACCTTTTGAGAGAAGCTAGGTCAGGAAACAGAGACCATAAGAAATAGAATTCTACTGATATAGTCTATAACGGATGGAGACCGATGGCCCTTTTATGACCTGTAGACTTCAACTCCCAGAATTCTTGAGCTAGCCATGCTGGCTCAGGAATTCTGGGAGTTGAAGTCCACAAGTCATAAAGGGGCTATTATCAGTTCTGGTCTATAATATCAAAATCTTGAAAGCCTGGCAGGGTTCTTTTTCGTTCCCTCTTAATCCCAAGAGAGCCAAGGCGGGCCAATCTTGAGTTTCTCCCTCATTCAACTAATGATTTTGTAATGGCTGCTGTATATTTCCTTCAAGGCCATCTTTATATTTCTCTATAGACAATCTAAGGTTGTAGTTTAGCTAACTGAGCCTCAAGTACTTGTTAGTGAGACCTATTCTCTCCCCTCCCCCTTCTCAACATCTGTATAGTTAAAGTGTTGGTGGCTGCATTCCACTAAGGAGACCTGTTCTGGTGGACTGAAATTCAAATCAGTAATGGTGACTTTGGGCTTGTTCTCCAGGATGGAGTAGCTTGAGCAGGTTACATCAGTACAAGGTACCAGATCTGGGTTATAACAAAATAATAATCAGATGACCACTTTTCTGTATCTCTTTGCTGCCATCTTATGGTTGATACTGATGCAGTCTTACCTGTACCCGGTTTGATTTCCAATTCATAGAAAGTGATTATTTAAACAATCTGTTTAATAAAATGTAACAGCTGGGACTGCTGAAATATACACCCTCCAGAAAGGCAGAACAACATATCTTGTTTCCCAGCTGGATATGGCAATTCTTGGTGATGACTCAGTTCCAAAGCCTGTGGAAGTACAAAAACATGGTTTTCATTTCTATGCAGGGATGGGACTTTGGCTATCCTTCAAATGAAAATGGAAGTGCAAGGTTCCTGCTGTGCTCTTGCTCTCCCTGTATCCTCTGTGGAGCATAAGCTGGTTTTATATTAAGTTTCTAAGATAAGGCGGTGATCAGAAGGGCTACAGCAGCAGTGTTAGGGGAGTTGGGGCTGATAGCTGGCATTCTCTGTGGGAGCTCCCCTCTTTTAGAATACTGTAGCTTCCCTCCCTTCATATCTTCAGGTCACCCTTCTCCCTTGGCATGGCTTTCCAGAAAGTTGTGGAGATGTTCTGGAAATCCTGGGGGCTTAAGTGGGGGCAGTGAGAGTTATCAAAACCCAAGTATATTTATCCTGATTTAATCTAATATGATAATTATAGATTATGGTCATGATAATTTGATGTTGCATTGGCTAGTTGCCATTGTCTTTTCTGTGTTATTTACGGTCTTTTAAAGATTGAAGCCGCTCGATAAGTTTCATAAATAAATAAAAAATGAAACAGAGCCAGTTTGTCTAATAGTTACAGCATCAAAACAAAACAATAAATGAAATTAAATTAAATACATTAATAAAATAAAATAATAAATAAGAAAAAATTATGCCACTCTAGGCAGTTGCTTCTGGTATGTGGCTTTATGGCTGTACCAGAACACAACCAGGTTTTGGATTCAGATAGGACTGCATCTTTTTGAAAGTCCCAAAGCAGGTTCCATTTCTACCTTGACTATATTAAGGCTGTTGGGGTTGCATTGATATAATAATCTTTCCCTCCATCCCTCTCTCCTTCTCTCTCCCTCCCTCTCTTCTTCTCTCTCCTTACCTCCCTCCTTCCCTGCCCTCTCTCACACACACAGCGAGGAAGGGGAGGCCAGAATTTTATTTTTTGCTTTATCAGAAGAGTGTTTTTCTTTTATAAAAAAGTACTGTAAACCTCTAGAGGAGTAGTTACATGCTTGGCCTTTTTCAATATTGTCAAGGCATTCTTGTCTCACACATTTCCAAGCTCCTGGTCTCTCACCTCTTCCTTACAGAGGTGAAGCTGCTGTGCTATCATATTATCATTGTATCATTATTTTAATCTCAAGGGGAGGAATGGTGCCATGGTTGCAGAGTCCATTTGCGACATCTTAGCTGACACTGTTTGCAAAGAGACTTGCCAAACAAAACAAACCTTGCATTGGGGTTAGGATGGAGGCAGATGTGTTTGCTGATGGATCAACAGGAAGGATAATATGGTATTTTCACTGTTTTAAGGGTGGCTATGAAGATGTAACTTGGAGGTGTGTGTGTCAAGGTATAAATACTCCTTGAGGATTTGGGATCAATCATCCCCAGTCACCAAATTGTTTCCTTTCTGATGTGGAACAAGGGAAGGATTATCTAGTACCCTACTTTCCACCTCTATTCCAATGTTGTTGTGTACAAAAGAGATTTAAAACTTGCATAATCCAAAGTCTCTGTCTTTGGAATGGTTTGTGCTAATTATCCAGATGTGATTTTTCTAGTGATTTTGGAAAGTTCTGTCTGTTTTGAAATATATCCATCATGTAGACTGTTGATACGAAGTCCTCTACCTTTTTTTAATCTCTTGCCTGTTGCTCTCCCTGCTTGTGATATTTCATAATATTTAATAAATAAACATAACTGTATTTTTGTACTATCTGAACTGACTGGTAGGTGCTTATTTTGATCTCTGTATACTTGGCTACTTTAAGATATGTGGGACTTCAGCTTCCGGAATATCCCAGCAAAACTGGGATATGGACAAGAAAGGATGGATTAAAAAAAGATCCAGAAGTGCAGGAATGACGTGTTATTAGGAACAATTGAATTAAGTCACAATAGTAGTAGTTGTAGGAGTTTCCAACTACAGTGTTATTACTCCCCAAAATCCTAACATCTCCTGCTTTTACAATGTGGATGCTTGTATTAGAACTAAAAGTTTAGCTTCTGAACTGTTTAATTAGTATATTTGTATTCTTGCCTCAATGGGACAGCATTTGGATTATAATTATATATGACTGGCAATTTTCCTGGGGCTCATCTAATCTCAAGCCAAAGCCCTGTAATCATAGTCCAGCTACCTGATTTAGCTGCTCTGAAATAGCCGAGGGCCTCAGAAATGGCATCTCGTGCAGCCAAACGCTAAAGAAAAACAGGAATACTAAGGTTTTTGAGGAATGTTTATTAACATTAAGATATGTACATGGCTCTCTTCAGACCTTGATATTTCAAATGTCATTATTCACAAGCATCAGTGGAATGGATACAGACACTTTTACTTCTTGTTTTTGTGCATAAACAGCCAAGCAACAGGAATTTTTCCCTATGTTTACATTCAGTTCTTATGTCTTAGAGCTGTGGTGGTGATGCATATCAAGAGATAAAAAAGGGTTATTCTCCCCTTTAAGGCAAGGGTCTCCAAACTTGGCAACTTTAAGACTTGTGGACTTCAACTCCCAGAATTCCTTAGCCAGCGATGCTAAGTCTTAAAGCTTCACAAGTCTTAAAGTTGCCAGGTTTGGAGACCCTTGCCCTAAGGAATAAAATAAAACAGTGGAAAGATCCAAGATAGATTGGAAATAGTTTTCCAATAATTTTTGTGTCTCATCAGTGAAATTCTCTACTTAGAAGCAATTTTCAGAATGCAGAAGCCCCTCTTCCTCCCCACCCACCACCAGCATTTCCCAAACAGTAAAAAGGAATGTGTCCTTTGAAATACATTAAGCCATTAGCATCATAATTATATCATGACTGTTAATATACATTTAAAAATATTGCTTTTTTAAATGATAGAATATTCTCTCACAAGACATTGCAAACTACACAATAAATGCAAACAAATATCTGTAGACATGTACATGAATTAACCAGTGGGGCTGGGTGGAGGGAAAGATATAAACATTTTATTTCTGGTCAGGAATTTTAAAAACAAACAACACATCTTTGTCCATTTACAGTTGCAGTGGAGAGAACCGCAGATTGGTTCAAAGAGTAGTCGGCTATTAGACAACTTAGAAGCAATCACTAAGGTGAATCCTTTTTGGTCAATATTTTCTGCGAGCTCCACAATTTCAAAATACAGACTTGCCCAAATGATTACAGCACTATGGATATCAGATAGAAAGTTAAGGCAACCCAGCAGTATTTGAATGACATGTAACTCTGCATTGTCAATGATTGTAAATGGTCATGCCAGTGATTTTTCAACATCTGCTTTTTTCTCCTTCAGGTGTGGTAGTAATCATTAGGTAGGTCCCTGTAAGATTGAAAACCGAGTTATCCAAAATTTAGGCTCAGTGGAAAGCATGGGGTTGTTTAAGATTTCCTGTAGATAAATGTAGTTGGTTTTGCAATATAAACTGCACAGTGGGATACTTTCTGTTTTAAAAAAGCATAAAAATGAATTGTTGAAGAATGGTAGCTCATGAGACCTTTGATGAAATTGCATGGCTGTCTAATTTAGACATGATTTATTTCTGAATTTCTGTAGGTCTGCAAGCTTTATTTGATTTAACTGGTAGCCAATTCAAGTGCAATTTTAGTTGAATAACAAGCAAATGACAAATTTGAATTGGCAGAGCTGAAATCTAAAGGCACAATAAGGTTATTATTTTAAGGCATTTTGATTCTGGTTTGTTACTGCAAGAGGAAAGGAAGCTATTAGATATGGTATTTTTCTAGTAAAGAATAATAACTGTGATGTCTTGGATCTGCTGGGTTGGAGGTCCAGATGGACCGATTCATCCCAGGACAACTTAACCAAGGGCTTTCAAAGGAATATCCATGATGTGTTCCTCTTGGCTGGGCAACTGGACTCTTACCTCTGACATTGGCATGTCCTCTTGGCAAGCAAATGTTGCTTAATTTGTGCCATCCTCTTGGCTTGTTGCTGCCAAAAAATAAAAGAAAGATCCTTCTCATTTCATGTTCTTTCAGATCTGCTTCCATTTGTTGTTGTTGTTGTAGAACCCAACCTCCCTTTCGGTTTATGGATATGGAGAAACTCACCTGTTTCTGCTTAATACGTTTACAAGTAGGTACACAGACACCAACAAGAATTAACAGCAGAAGCATTGCGCCAATTCCTGAGGCTATTTTGATCAGTGAGAAAGTATTCTCTAAAGTAGTCTCATTTGAGAGCTTTTCTGTGGGGGGAAAAAGATTGGAAGTTGAGGAGAACAGAATGTGCACAGAAACAGAGCCAGGAACAAGATGGTAGTGTTACTTACCTTGGAACTTACCCAGAATATAGTCAATACTGATTTTCACATCGTTGTTCACTTTGAAATCACACCTCCAGAGTCCTTCAGTTGTAGCTATGTGACAGAATCTATGCTCTGAAACGGGAGAGCCACATTTGGGTTCACTCGTAGAATTATTTACATAAACCCAGCACAATTCAGTCAGTGGAGAGATGATATGGAGTGGAGTGATATGACCACACAAGGTCACACTGTCTTCTTTGGATTTGAGCACAGGAGGGATAGCAGAGACTGCAGGGAAAGCAAGAAAAATATATTAGAGAGATCTTACGAGATCTAGGGGAGAATGTTCCTTCCCATGAAGAATATTTTATCATATGATCTAAAGTACCAGGCTATTCATTCATGGTGCTGGAAAGAGTCCCTTCTCAATGGAAAGAGGACAGAGGACAGATATCAAAGGATTCATACCTAACTTAAATCAGCAGTATGCAAAGATGATTCAAGTTTTCCCATAGATTGGCACCAAAATATGTAGTTGTTCAATTACATAGTCAACTTTCAGAAGTCAGTTTCCCCAAAAATAACTAGCTCGGAGTAATTAGCAAATCCTTCAGGTGTTGCAGCCATAATCCTGTGCAAACTATATTGATTGAACCATCAAATCAACTCTTCTTCTAATCTCATTGCCCCCATCCAAAGTTGGAGCCCTCTTATTTAATAAAGTTGAGGAATGATCTTTATTTCTCAGCTAGACGTTTCCCCAGCTGCAAGCACAGCAACCAAGGTCCCATCAAAATGTGTCCTTAGCCTTCATGCCAGAGATAGCAGAGTTGGGTTAATTACAATCTACAAAATATTACAGATGCAGGTAGTTCTCCACTTACAACTAGTCACTTAGTGACTATTTGAAATGAAGACAGACCTCCCCCCCAAGCTACTTACGACTATTTTCAAAGTTACAATGGCCACACATCATTACACAATTGTATTTTGGGTGCTTGGCAACCAGCTGACATTTACAGCTGTACGAAGTATCATGTGACCAAGATTTGTGATTGGTTCCTGCAAAAAATGGCAACTGAGGAAAATTGATTTCTTTCACAGCTGCAGCATTTACTTAGCCATCGTGGCATTCACTTAACAAACACTGCAAAAATGTCAAAGAAATTGGGTCCAGTCACATGATGCCTCAACATTCGACTGCAATGACTTAGGACCATAATTTCGGAGGGAAATATGATAATAAATCGAGGATTGCCTGAATCTATAAGACAGAATGGGAAATAGATTCTTTCACACTAACACAGTGTTTCTCAACCTTGGCAACTTGGAAGATGTCCGGACTTCAACTCCCAGAATTCCCCAGCCAGCATTTGCTGGCTGAGGAATTCTGGGAGTTGAAGTCCACACATCTTCAAGTTGCCAAGGTTGAGAAACACTGCACTAACACCTTACTTTTCAAACGTCAAAGTTGGTTTGAATTTACTAAGTAGTACTAAAAACCTCCAGTGATGAAGCACCCACAACGACTGAAGGGAAGATGTTCCACTGGATAATTGTCCTCACTGTTCGCAAGTTTCTCCTTAATTCTAGGTTACTTCTCTCCTTGATTAGCTTCTATCCATTGTTTCTTGTCCTTCTCTCTGGTGCTTTGAAAAATAAATTGATCCCTCCTCTTTATGGCAGCCTCTCAAATACTGGAATACTGCTGCCATGTCCTCCTTCTTTTCTCTAAACTAGCCAAACACAAATCCTGAAATCGTTCTTCATATGTTTTAGTCGCCAGGCCTTTAATCATCTTAGTTGCTCTTTTTTGCACTTTTTTTCAAAGTCTCAACATCTTTTTTGTAATGTGGTGGCCAAAACTGGGATGCAGTATTCCAGGTGTGGTCTTACCAAGACTTTTTAAAGTGGTACTATTACTTCACGTGATTTTGATTCTATGCCTCTGTTTATACAACCAAGGATTGCATTAGCTTTTTTGGCTGCTTCCTCACACTGCTGCCTCATGTTTAAGTGATCATCCACTAAGACTCCAACGTCCCTCTCACAGTTACTGTTTTGAGCCAGGTTTCGCCTAATCTGTACTTGTACCTTTTGTTTTTCCTGTAAAACCTTGCTTTTCTCCATATTGAATTTCATTTTGTTGGATAGAGCCCATTGTTCAAGCCTGCCAAGATCTTTTTGGATCCTGAGCTTGTCTTCTGAGGTGTTGGCTATTCCTGCAAGTTTACTGTCATCTGCAAATTTGATGAGTTCGCCTTTTATACCATCATCTACGTCATTTATGAAGATATTGAAGAGTCAAAGAATGAAATAAGATTGGTTTGGCATAATCTGTTTTTAACCAATCTGTGCTGGCTACTAGTTATAACTTTATTTGTTTCTAGATGTTCACAGATCTGTTTTTTAATTATATTTTCCAGTATCTTCCCATGTACTGATGGTAGGCTGATTGGTCTGTACTCCTGCTTCCTTCCAACCTCCTCCTGCATATCTGTCAAGCAGACTACTTCTCAACTGAGATCTACTACCAGTACTGTTTTGAAAGGTCTCTTTTGATAGACCTGTACTTAGAAATAGCTTGACAGCTGCATCATAGGGTGCACCAAGCAGGAGCATCAGGAGAGCTCTCTCCAACTTCACCTCACATCCTTCCTCTGTACCTATACTGCAATCTGTCAGACTGGCTATTTTGGGTCACAGTGCTTCTGAAATAGTCTGACTGACAGAACTCACATCCAGAACACATCCATGCCTACATCCTTTTAGTCAGGCAACTTGACTGAGCCAACTCTTCTGAAACCCCTGTCTAATGTGACCTACTTCATTCCACACCAATTGTTCCCTAATGAGAACAATTAATTTCAAGAAGGTTGAGTTTTGACAATGTTAAAAAAAATGGCTGTGTTGATATTCAAAGGCAATAGCATCTACAATTAATATAGTAAGCTGAGATTGCATGTTATCATCAAACAGTTCAAGACTTGAGGACAGGAGCTGACGTCGCAGCGACACGACGGGGCTCCGAGATCGCAGTCGATACTTTTGCCCCTGGACAGTCCTTTTGAACCTAAACTGTCCTGAAGAGACAGTGACAGGGAAGAGTACGTCTTGCTGATCTCAGGGACATTGCAAAGTCCCTGATTGATCCAAGAGAATCTCTTCTTGCCGGCGACAGAAGCGTAGCCAAAAGCTGCTGAAATTGGGACAGCTCTAGGAAGGAAGGAAAGCGGAAAGAGAAAGTGTGTCCATCTGGTGAGGAAATCTTATTGTTACAAAAGAGACTACCCCCACCCCCAAATTAAAGCTAAATTAAATTTGAAAACAGAAGAAAATAAGCGGCGAAATTAAGCTACATTGGATAGTGTGTTACCTTTTTTAAATTTTCTTTTATGGATGGAATTTTTGCAAATATTTCCTATTTTTTAAAGTGAATGAATTAGTTTTTCTTCTTCTATTTCTTTTTTTACCTATTGATTAAAATCTCTGTCTTTATTTTTATAATACTGGTTTGGATGGTTTTTTTTCATTTTGCTTCACTTAAGAATTTTGTTTCTTTTAAGCCTGGAATATAAAGAAGATATAAAAGGAATACAAAAAGGGTTGTAATATCAGAGAGAAAGGAAGTAACACTGCCACTTGGAGGCTGGAGGCTTAAGTCCTGGAAACATTGCCCTTTCTTTTTTTGCTTTCATCATTTTGACTTTGCACTTCAAGGTTTTTCAGCTTGTTTATAGAGAGTGATAAGGAGAAGAGCATGGGTTGTTTATACAGGTGCTTTTTGGGAGCTTCATTGGCAACTGGAGAGAAGTGAAAACAAAGCTTTGTTTTGAAAGATTATAAATGAAGTGTCAAATCTAATAAAAACTTTTGAAGGCTAGAATGGCAGTGTTTACCAGTTGGAAGAATGGCACAACATCAAAAAGAAACCTTAACATTGCAAAATATTATGTTTGAAATTCAAAAATTACTAGAAGTAACAGAGAAAATTGAGAAGAGATTGGAAAACATAGATTGTAATACAATAAAATTTGATGGAAAAATTGAATATGTTCATCAAATGGAAAAAGTGGAAGTTAGAGTCCTAAAAACTGAAGGGAAAAATGAACAAAGAGACAAGATAATTGTTGATACCAACAGTGAACTGAGCGTGGTTGGAAATGGAAAGAGTGGAATATGGAAAGGAGAGATAGATGGACATGAGCTCTACCCCAGATTTCAAGGTTTAGAAGAAGAAAAAGAGAACAATTGATGGATCTAAGGAGAGAAATTTTGTTGGAAGCACTATTGATAACCAAAGATAAGATGATTAAAGAAGCAGATGGAGGGTTTCGAGATTATATAAGATATGCAACAAGCAACAAGTTGCGAAGAGAAGTCCATACAAATCTTATTAAGGAAATAACCAGAAGACTAATCCCACAAATGGCAAAAGACATAAGGCTGCACTATTACTGGAAAGACACAGGTTGATATATGAAAGCTTATAATAAAAAGTTAGTCAAATTTAGTTAAATTTAGAGCATTATGTAAAAAATGAAATGATAATGGATATAGTTAGATAAATAATTGATAATGATAACAATGTATACATATGTATTGGTTTGATAAGAGGAAATTTGATATAAATTGTAATGGTGACTACGAAAGGAAGTTTAGAAATTCTGTTATGTATGAAAGCTTATTTAGTTAAAAATAATATATATATATGCACTGGTTTGATAAAAGGAAATTGGATATAAATTGCAAACAGTGATTAAGAAAGGAGGTCTAGAAACTTTGTTATTAAATATAATCATTTTTTTATTTAGAACATTTATAAAGATGTAATGTTACCGGATGATAATGAAAACAGTTGGAGGGGGGGGGGTGATGCCATGACGAGACAATGTGCGATCTCAAAGCTCTGAGGTTGCAGTCGACACTTTTATTGCTGGGGGGATTTCTCAGGGATATCACAAAATCTCCGAGAAAAGCAAGGCAAAAGTCTTCTGCTGGTAATAAAAATTCCAATCTGTCAAGTCTGACAAAATCAGGGCGACCTCAGAAAGGAACAAAACGATGTGGAAATAGAAAATGATACCAGCTGGTGAGAAACATTTATTGTTTTAAAAAATGAACTGCCTATAAAATCTAAAAACTAATTTAAATCAAAGAATAGAAGAACTTAGCGGCGAATTTGATTTTTGTAATGGTTCTGGACAGTGGTTATCTTACCTTTTAAATGTTATTTACATGGATTGATTCTAAGCAAAACTTTTTCAAATGGATGGATTATCCCTTTAACATTTCTCTGTGACTCTCTGTAAGATACAGATGGATTGTTTTGACTTCGACTTTCTAAGCTTTTATTGTGTGGCTGTTTGGCTTAGGATCTGATAAGATTTTACAGCTATTACTTTGAAGTCTGTTTTCGCTTGCAAAGAGTTTGCAAGTGAGTGTTTCAATCTTGCTGAGCTTCTAAGAAAAAATACAACTCCGTATAAACATGGTGTCTCCCCGAGAAGTATTCTTAGCTCTGGAGAGGGTGTTGGAGACAGAGGAAAGAATTGAGAGAAAATTGGATTATTTGGTGCATTTGGCAACGAAATGTGATGGAAAAATTGAGGATGTATTTCAAACACAAAATAAGAAGACTGAAATTCAAAAAATTGAAATGGAAGATGAATATAAAGAGACTGAGCTTGTTGATATTCATGGCAATTGGTTCATTTCTGAGGGAAGAAAGAGTGGAATATTGGAAAAGGAATTAAATGGAGAGAAAATTTACTTCAAAGGACAGGACATAGAAGAAGAAGAAAGCAAAAAAGAATTTATGGATTATGAAATACTATTTGCAAAATATTTGATAACACTGCTGAGAATTAAAGATAAGCTGAAAAAGGAAACAGAAGAAGAGCGTCAATATTATATGAGAAATATTATAAACAAGGAGTTGCAAAGAGGAGTCCATACAGATTTGTTTAAGAAGATGTTTGGAGGTCTGGATCCACAAATGGCAGAAGACATAAGATTGTTTTGCTACTGGAGAGATACAGGTTGATAGATGGAAGAGTATAATTTAAAACTAACTAAACTTAGTTAAATTCAGTGATAATAGGTATAGTTAAATAAAAATTGATAATGATAGTAATGTATACAATGTTGAGTTGTTATAATAAGTAATAATTGGATATGAATATTGAATGTTACCTGTGAAGAGAAGGTTAGAAATATTTTTGGACTATATATAAAGGTTATTAACAACAATAACAATAAAAAAGAATAAAATTAGACACAGCTAAGTTTTAACTAATGGGGGGAAATGTTATGATATAGGATATAGTTAAATAAAGAAAGGATAATGATAACTATATATATGGAGGATTAGAAAATTTCAATATTAAATATTATGGATGTTTAGCTAAAACAGGATATGAGGATATAATGTTAATGGAAGATATTATAAATAAGTAAATGAAATGTCAGCATGTGGTTATGTATTAAATCTTGGTATATTTTATGATGAAGGATGTTTAAATAATTATAGTCAAACAAAAGTGGAGGTATGATGATGGTAATATCATAAATATCTGAGTTAAAATATTAGAATTAATATGAATTATATTTGATGATGGTGGAAGAGATGCACAAAAGCCTTTTGTAACCAACTGATACACTTTCTACAGTATGTAAAGGAGGATTTGTATGTTTGTTTTGAAAATAATTTTTTTTTATTAAAAAAAGAAAACAGTTGACAGAATGCCATTAAGTGGTTTTTCTTTAAATTTTGGAATATTTTATATAAAAGGATGCTAAAATAATTATAGTCAAATGAAGTTTGAGGTATGATGATAGTAATATATATAAATATATTTGATTTAAAATATATAAGTTGATATGAATTGTAGGTGATAACTGGGGAATGGCTGCACGAAAGTTTTTTGTAACCAATTGACACACTTTCTACAATTTGTAATGGAAGATGGTTTTGTGTTTTTTGTGTTTTGTTTGTCTGTGTTTATTGAAAAATAAAAAATTCTTATATAAACAAAAACAGATCAAGACTTATTCCTACCGTTCACAAATATTAGGTTGATGGTTTTACTCAAAGTTCCATGTTTAAATCCAAGACGGCATTGGTACTGTCCAGCATCTCCAGAATGGACATTGGATAAAGAGAAAGAGCTATTGTTGTTTATGTAAGGCCCCGTCATGAGAATATTATTCTTAAGCCATTTCCAAGACTGGACTTTTGGAATCTCCTGATCTCTTTTTTCTTGCAGGTCAATATTCAAAGGACAGGAAAGGAGGATGCTGCTGTTGATAGTGGCAAAATGGAACTCATCCAATGGATTGGAAAAACCTGATTTTATGTCCAACCAAAATAGAAAGTAACATATGATCAGAATTGTGTGCATTGCTGCTTTTCCACTGTAGAAAAAGACTATGGCCCTTTCCCCTCTACAGTAGTGACTTAAAGTACTAATCTTGAGATGGCAGAAAACATTTGCTTCCCTCTGAGCTAATCCCTACTCTGTGGCTGATTCAGGTTACTGCTGAAAGGGATTTTCTTGTTTTGTGAATGTGACACTCATTGATGGAAAAGTCATCAAAATAAAGAACAGGGAAATTGTAAAAAAAAAAAAAATCAACACATTCCCAGTTCAAGCTCCCTCATTGTTTTGGGGATACCACAAGGGCCACTGAGATGCGTAACAATAATTTTGCTTGGGCATGCTGGAAAAAGAGGTTCTGAAGTTTTTACTGCAACATTTTGACAAAAAATATATCTGATAAAATAACTATAGACAGTGGGCAGTAGTGAACAGAGAACAATAGCATTCTATCCTATCTGTAACGTAAATGTGAGTTAACATAGGATGTACATTCCAGAAAAAGTCAGTGATGAAGTAACCTTATCTTGGCACAATGCAGTGATATTGGAAGCAGTTAGCAGAGCAAATGATGCTTGATGCTGAACTTTTTATGAGGAAAGACTTTGAGAGTACCCAAGTTTCAGGCTCGTTGAACCAAATTTAATGACTTCTCTTACCTAGTACCTTGACATTGTAGGAGAGGTTGATATTATAATCGGGATGAGAGATGTGACATTTCCATATCCCATTATCCTGAACTGTAAGGTTTAATATCTGTAAGCTACCCATGTGCCGTTTCCATCGTGGCTCGTTCCCTGTTACTTTGGTATTGTAGGGTTCAAACCATTCAATCGTGGCATCTTTGACAGGAGACACACTCAGCTTTAAAGTATCACCTTGCAGGAGGTATCCACTTTTAGATCCGGTAACTGTGAAAGAAAGAAGGCCTACTGGTCAATTTTCCTTCCCATGCCTCTTCCCAAGGATAATTTATTTGTTTAATTACTCATTCAATAGCAGGGAGAAGAAGAGATAGACAGAGACAAAGAGGCAGATTTCATGATCTCTGTTCCACAATTCACCTGTCCACACTTCGATATCATAAGTAGCCACCTGCTTTCCATCCACATCACAGACATATTGTCCTGGTTCTGCTTTTGGCAGTTCTAGAGAAAAAGTCTCCTCATCCTTCAATATGTATGTTACAGACCTTTCACCTTTGAAGAAAAAAGAACTGGATGAAATTAAACCATAAACACAAAGACTCATATCTCTTTTTATTGGCTATATGTGGAAGGGTTCGACCAGTTTTACCTTTAAATACTTGGTGTTTCATTTTCCGTACCAGAAGTCTTCCATTATGTTTCCAGACTATTCTGTTTGGAGTGCTCTGGTCAGTTTTACTTCGACACTGAAGAAAGACAGACTTGCCAGCAGCAACATTTATCTTTTCAGCCCTTGTGGAAAAAGTTTCCCCCAGAAGAGCTAAAAAGTCAAAATAATGGAAGAAGAAAGAAAATCAACGAGAAACAAATGAGATTTCCTCAACACTGAATTATGGATGTTTCTGAGCCCAAAGTGTGTAATCTGAGTCACTGTACTCAGTCACTCTATTGGCCTTTTATTTTATGTAACTCATTATGTTTTAACGTGTCTGCTGATTTACTCTGGAGTTTTTGGAAAGTCTGTAATTAGCAAAAACAAATTGTCACTGTACAAGGAATTTGTTTTGAAGCAGGGTCAAGGAGAAATGAAGAATAAATTGATCAGCCACCTGGACAAAGAAGATAAATGTGCACATCGTTATTTTTATAAGCTATCATGAAAGATAGGTTATATCTAGATTTTTAAACCAAAGGAGAGTAATTGGATTTAGTGGTGATATAGCAAACCTGCTGGTAATGTGAAAATTCTGTTCTTTGTTGTGAGCATAGATATCAGTGCCCTACTTCTCAATGGGCTTTTTCACAGCAAGGCCATAGAAAAAGATTAAAAATTAGGGATGTGCTGCATTTTGGATGCAAAGTTACAGAGGTGGTTTAGAGTGGACATGAGCCCACACATCATATCAGTCAGTGGCTGCTCTAAGAACCTGGCTTAGTGGTTAAGACATTGGGCTTGTCAGCTGGAAAGCTGTCAGCTCAGGTTTGAGACCTCAGCATCATGTGATGAGGTGAGCTCCTATCCTCGTCCCAGCTCCTGCCAACCTAGCAGTTAGAAAGCATGCGAATGTGGGTGGATAAATAGGTACCACTTTGTTAGGAAGATAACAATGGTCTGTGATGTCATGCTGGCCACTTGACTGAGGAAACGTCTTTGGACAACGCTAGCTCAATGGCCTTGAAATGAGCACCGCCACCCATAGTAGGCGGTGATTAGTGGACTAAAAATATCCACAGAGATTCTCATGCAATCCCAAGAAAATTGGAAGTTCAATTTAAGGGGACACCAACAAGTGAGTTTTAACTGATGGCTAGAGTCCATTGCATTTGGTCAAAAACTCTTTGGGTTTTTACAACTGCTTTATGTTTCTATATTCTACATTCTGCTACTTTTGAATATGAGTTTATTTCTGTTCCAGAATATCGGGGGAATACCAGAATATCGGGGGAATATCGGGGGAATACCAGCTGATATTAGGCTTCTTTTTAGACAACAATTTCAGGGAGAGAGTTAAACCTGCATTGGCCAAAACCAGTAATGGATAGATTCACATTCCTCTCTCTGGACACTTCTTTCTTTCTTTCTCTTTCTGCCTATGAAGTAATTGTTTTAGTTATGCTTCTATTGAGGGTTGTATGTTGGTCTCATGAAAATTTAAGGAGGGGAGGATAAACTTGGGAAAGAAGCAAACCTGAAAGAGATTCATAAGGATAAAATAGTGTTTATAACTTTACTTTATAAAGGAAAATTCAAGAGAAAAATCAATAAATAATTAAATTAAGTAAACATAAAGGACAGTCCTTTACATTAAAGGATGTATATGTCACTGTTTCTTAAGGCCACATGTCTCCCACCTTCGCTTTAGAACTTCTATATAGATAATTCATGATGGCCATCATGAGTACTTCTCAGTATGTATGCTGATGAACTGCTAAGAATAACCCATTGGGGCTTCCCCCTTGCCAGCAAAAGTTATGAAAAGAAATGAAAATTGTTAGACTGAAGACAGGAAAATAAGAGATCAAATGACAGTTCCATTGTGCCACAAATATATCTTGTGATAAACTCACCCATGTAAAGAACAAAGGCAACAAGAATTCTGTTTAAAACCATATTCACCAATGCACCTTTTCACCCGGACAACTGACAGCTGCAATAAGTTCCTGGCAGAAAAAAATAAAAATCATCCAGAAAAGTCAGCATGGTTTATTCTAAAAATATCTTGTAGCATTCAATATGTAGGGCAAAAGCAACTAGGAGAAGTTTATCTTCAACACTGAACAAAAGAAAAATTAATCACAATCTTAAAAACTTAAGGAATTTGAAATAAACAGCAAAAATTAAAGACGTTTTTGATCTATGAAATTTAGAAGTGAATTAAGAGGTCAGTTAGAAATCAGAGTTATTTTGTTTGCCTTGGTTCATAAGAAAAATAAAGGACTTGACTTCCGGGGGAGGAGCTGTCGTCGCCGGGGGCTCAACGGAGTCCCCTCAGAGTTCTGGTCTGTATATCTAAAAGATCTATAGATATCTCCCCTTTTAGGCAGAAAGGGGCAGGGAGGAGCTCAGTCGTTAGAATCTCTTTGAAGTTCACAGCCTTTTGTCTTTCGCTGTGAACGGAGAAGAGGTTCAACACAAAGCTGAGCTTTTTTTTTTTTTTTTTTACTCCAGCCAGATCTTCTCAGCTGTTTTTTTTTTCAGCTCAAGGCGGGTCGTCCTCCCCCCTCAGAACAAATCTAAGCTATTTAAAATCGGTCCGGGCAGCAACCATTCCTGAAAACCTTTTTTGTTTATTATTATTTAAAATACCAGCTTCAATCTTACAAAAAACTCCTTTGTTTAACTGTTTTTCAAAATGGCGATTTTATAGCCTTCGCAGTTGATATACTTAATCAGCCCTGTTTTTCTGAAGACTTCTCTTTACTAATTGCCAAAGTTTACTCAAAGTATTTTATTGCAAATCAAGGTGTGCAGAGACTTTTTTGTTCGCTTTTGTTCTTTTATAATGGCTCCCAAGTCAAAAAATTCTAAGCGTTTTCTTAACAATACATCCCAAGTAATCGCTATAAAGCCACAGTCTTTGCCTTCTACGCCCCCTACTGGAGATATGTTAACGAAAGAATTTCTTTTTGAAACTCTCAGAGAATTTAGAGAGGAAATAATGCAATTTATTTCGGAACTATGTGATAAACTTGATGCCAAGATTGCCCAAATAAAGGAGGATACCATCCGAGTTATAACCGTGATGACAGATTACATTGCAGGAATGGAGGATAAATTGGAACTTTTGGAACAAGACAATTTTAATCTGACATCTAAAATCGAAAAGTTGCAACAGGAAGTTGAAAAGACAGAGAGACAACTTGTTATGACAAATTATAAAAAGACTGCGTTTGCAATAAGAGTTAGGGGATTGCGTGAAAACGAACAGGAGAATTTGAAGCAGACTTTTTTTGAAGCTTTCAGTCGTGTGGTGGGAGGTCCGGGACTCAACTTTGATTGGCAGATCCAAAAAATTTACCGCCATAATTCGTGGACAGCAAAACAGAGACAGCTTCCGAGAGATGTGGTTATATATTTTGCTACAAAAGTATCCAGAAACGCGATACTACAAGAGCTCTACAACAACAGGCTGCAAATTGATGGACAGGATTTGATCGTTTTTAAAGAGGTGCCACCCCAGATGTTAAAAGCCAGGAGAGAGTATGCTTTTTTAACTAAAGAACTTAGAGATAATCAGATACAGTACAGATGGGAGGCGCCATTTGGTATTACAGTCACACTTGACGATCAGAAACATCGCCTCAACTCAGCTTGTGAAGCCCGAGACTTTTATCATAAGATCTTAAAGGCGGGACTTCCTGAATTACCCGGACTTGGACAAATACAAGGAGAAGTACAAGAGAAACAACCAATCACACAACTACAAGGCGGGAGCTATCGTTTTTCCCCTTCGGAAGGGCAGCAGAGCGGAGAACAAGGATTTAGTTATGCTTCCAAAACATTTGCTTAACTTGAATAATACTCTGTGACTATGTCTTGTAGAAAATGGCATAGCGGTATACCGATCAAGAGACATTAAGGCTGTAAGAAACGATGCTATCGCCTCGGAAATTATATTGTATGGGACTTAAAAAAAAGACTTGATGGACAACTTGGAACTTTTACATAAACTGCTTATGTTGTATTCTCTAGGGTGAGGAAGGCGGAGATTGTGATGCTTTCGGATTGTGGTTTAGGTTGAATTGAGTTGGGAAGGGTGGCGCAGATGGGAGGGTAGTGAAGGTTTAATTAGAGCTTATTTTGAGCCAGAAAGTAAGTTGACTTTTATAGTAATTTTTATTTGAACATAATGTTTGGAAGAATATACTCAGGGAGCTTGAAGGAAGGCGGAGCAAATAGGGGAGGTGTACGGATGATAATAAAATATATATATGGACACGGGTAGAGGCAGGATGAGAGGAGTTGGAACAGAAACCGAGAGAAGTATTTGAGGTGTTTAAGTTGCTTTATAGAGAAAGAGGTAAAAGGGATATATTAAAGGTTTGGAAATGGATACATATTTAGATAAAGAGATAAGGTCCCTAGCTAGAGTAGAATTTTATTTGATTAACTCACTTGGTTTTAACATAGTTTGAAATCCTGCAAGTAATAAATTAATTGAGACTAGGAATGATGCACATTGCTTAAGTGTTAATAATGATGGGAAGCTGAGCTTAAGGTAGAGAGTTTATTGATTTCTCTTTTTTGGGGGGGTCTTTTTCCCCTTTCTTTTTTTTATTTTTATTTATTTTTATTTTTTTAGCTTCTAATCTATTTGGTTTCAATATACTCCAGACTTTGCTTGATAAGGAACGATGTCGGGAATGGGATCTGGGAAGTCGGAAGGGGGTCTGGGAAGGGGGTTTATGGGGGGGAGGGGGGGAGGGTGGAAATATAGATTCAATTTTTAAAACAATGAATGCACTTGGATACTGTTGCTTTTTTTTCTTTCTTTTTTTTTCCTTTCCTTTAATTTTTTTTTCTTATAATTTTAGTGTAAATTACAAAACGAATAGACCAATGAATAGTAAAAATACACCAAAGTGAGGAGTAGAGGGAAAGAAGAGGGAGGAATTAAGAGGGAGTGAGAAGGGAATGTAAGGAGGGTGAGATGGTGGGAAGGGGAGAAAGGAATGGTTGAGGGGGAGGGGAAGTAGAAGAGGGGATTGTTGGAGGGGAGAAATGAAAGTTGGAGGGGTAGAAGAAAGGGTGTATGAAGGATAGAAGTGTTATGAGTTGTGTTTATTGCTTTTTTTTTAACTGCACAGTATTTAAGTGATTGTATAAAGGAAAATGAAAATGAAATAAAAGATGTTAATACGGAAGAAAAATAAAGGACTTTATGATTTTAGAAACTGGATATCAGAAGGGACTAAAGATTCTAAGTAAAAAGGGAAAAATATAGCCCTGCTTTTGGTGTCGGTTAACGGGAACTTATAAAATGATACAAAACATTATAGCATTGGAAGTATTAAAGGGGATGTTAGAGCGATGGAGCAGTGGTGGGTTTCTATTTTTTTAAATTACCGGTTTGCTCGTGGGCAGGCACACTTTGGCACATGTGCAGAAGCATCCAGTGGGTGAGTGGAGCCTTTCACCGCCGCCACAACCGGTTTGCCAAATCTGGGCTGAACCGGGAGCAACCCACCTCTGAAATGGAGCCAGAAATTAGTAGCTACAATATCAATAGCAGCAATAACGAGGTGTGATTCCGCCCTAGTTATGTGTCCTTCTTAGGTGCTACTAAGCTGTCCCCAGTTATTGTTTATACTCCTTGTTTCTTAAGCAAAGTGGCAAAAAGCAGCAAAAGTGCCCTGCCTAACTGCATTATGTGGGCATCTATAATAATTGCTAACTTTCTTTTTTATTAATTCAATACGTTCCTCTTTCATATTTCACACTGGCTTGAACTTACTGTCTTAGCATCCCAAATAACCCATTGATCGCCAGGATGCCAAGATAGGCCTCCTTTCTGCTTGTGGACGACTGAGGGAGAGAGAATAAGCATACTATAATAGGGCTGCAAAAATACAGGTGACCACTAGATGGCAGTCCAGAGATACGGAATATGTTTAACACTTCCTTATCTGAAAGATTTGCCAGAGAACTGGGAATATCGTATTTATGACCCAGACACCATGCATTTTCTTAATGGATAGATAGATATCTCAGGGGTTGCCACAAGAAGAGGGTGTCAAGCTATTCTCCAAAGCACATGAGGCCAGGACAAGAAGCAATGGGTGGAAAGTAATCAAGGAGAGAAGCAACTTAGAACTAAGGAGAAATTTCCTGACAGTTAGAACAATTAATCAGTGGAACAATTTGCCTCCAGAAGTTGTGAATGCTTCAACACTGGAAGTTTTTAAGAAGAGATTAGATAACCATTTGTCTGAAGTGATGTAGGATTTCATGCCTAAGCAGGGGGTTGGACTAGAAGACAGACCTCCAAGGTCCCTTCCAACTCTGTTATTCTATTCTATTTTCTCAACAAAAAGGATTCTCCTCAGTTTTATTGTTTTTATCACATGCATAAACATCTATTCTATTTCTTATTCTTATTCTATTCTAGTCTTATTCTATTCTTATTTTTATTATTCTTATTCTTATTCTATTTATTATATTCTTATTCTGTTCTTATTCTATTCTTATTCTATTTTATCATATGCAAGCAGGCTAGTTTAATGTATATTTCATTCACTTAAATTATATGTCATACATATTCATGAACCACCTTTAAAACATGTGGCTTCCACCAAATTCTCCAAGCTACGCCAGCAAATCTGGAGAATGACATAATGGACAACCAATGGAGGAGGTCAGTCTACACTCTAATACAAAGAAAAAAGAAAAGAAAAGAGGAGACTTAACAGAGTGTGCAAACTATTATACAATATGCTTAATTTCACATGCTAACAAAATAATGCTTAGCATCATCCAACACAGATTAGAGCCCTACACGGAAAAAGAGATGCCAGATGTTCAAGCTGGCTTTAGAAAAGGCCAAGGAACACATTAATGCTAATGCATGCTGGATAATTGAGAAAGTCAGAGAGTATAAAAAATAAGTCACTGTGTGTTTCATTGATTATAGAAAGGCCTCTGATTGTGTCAATCATGCCTAGTTCTAGAAGATGCTCAGAAAAATTGAACTCCCAGAACATCTAATTGTCCTCATGAAAAAACAGACCAACACCAGGTTGGAAAAGGAATGTCACAGAGCTATTAAAAGAACCCTGCTTTCAATTCAAACTATATGCTGAATATATTTTACGAGAAGCTGGATTGGAAGAAGAAGCATGTTTCAAAATCAGAGGAAGAAACATCCACACCTTTGTGCTGTGCTGGTGATATTACCAATAGCTGAAAATGCAAAGGATTTGCAAACCCCAGAACTAAAAGTCAAAGAGCCGAGTGAAATAATGGGACTAAAATTAAATATAATTAAGAAAAAATATGACTATGTGTAGAATTATTAATCTTAGAATTGATAATAAAAATATCCAAGTGGTGGAGATCTTCTGCCCTTTAGGGGGTCAACCATCAACAGTAATGGAGCAAGCAGTCAAGATATACATTGCATATAAATACTAGGTTAGAGAAGCCATGAAGGCCCTGGAAAAGATATTCAAATGCCACAATGTATTTATGCCTGCAAAGAACAGAATTGGGCAAGCCATGGTGTTTCCTATGGCACTCTATAGAAGTGAAAGTTGGACTTTAAATAAGCAGGATATGAAGAGTAAAGATGCCTGTTAGGTAAGCTCCCTGTTGGGAGAGCAAGTACGTTCAGAAAAGCGTTGTGAGAGTTGTGTTGGAGAACACACAAACCAGCATACAGAGACACTGCAGTTTAAATAGGCTTTTACTTTCATGGAAATAGAGGTGTCAGAGTCCATCAAACAGTCCAAATCATACACGGATAACACAGTCAGTCATCAATGTCTTTCAGTTAAGGGATAATCCAAATAACATAGTCCAGTAATCATACAAACAGTCAGGTACTCTAGTAGTTGCAGAGTTTGCTAGTAGTTGCAAAACTTACAATAGCTCACGGCACTTTCTGGCTCCCTCTTATGGCCAATTGAGGAAAACAGCAACCAATCACATTTTACAGTATGATTTAAAGAAACAGGTACAACATTGTTACATGGTTTATATATTGCCAACCCAACCGTTAGATTATATTCCTAACAGTGCCTTTGAACTTTGCTGTTAGAGAAGACTCTTCAAGGTAATATGGACAGCTAAGAAAACAAACCAATGGCTCACCAATGGCAAGAGAGATGGACTCAGTTAAAAATTGCAATGGGCGTACTCTTTAAAGACCTGAAAGGTCAAATTATGGATAGATTGTCATGGAGAAAAATCTGACTATGGGGTAGGTGGGAGTCAAAATGAGTTGATTACAGATGGTCAGCCAATCAAAATGTTTAACAGTGAAATACATAAAATGAGAAAAAGAGGAGGGGGAGAGGGGGAGAAAGAGAATGATGGTTGTAAACTAATAAAAGTCATCAATGTACAATGAGTGATAAACAAATGGGGGAAAAGACTGATTAACTAAAAAAGAGTTAACATCTAAACAATGTGGTTCCACCACAAAACCGCGATAGACTAAAGCACGTGTGACTAAAGCGCAGTGACAAAACCGCACCGTCAAAACCGCGCGACAACAGCGCGCCGACAACAGCGCGCCGACAGAAGCACGCTGTAACATAACCCTAAAAATAACCCTAAACCTAACTCTAAACCTAACGCTAAACCTAACCCTAAACCTAACCCTAAACCTAACCCTAAACCTTACCTTAACTGAAATCGCGCTTCTGTCGGCGCGCTGTTGTCGGCGCGCTGTTGACATCGCGGTTTTAGCGCCGCGGTGTTGTCGGCGCGCTTTTGACGTTTGCGGTTATGTCGTGCCACGAAACAATGTATGTTGATATCAATATAAAATAACCCTTCAATTCACAATCCCTATAGGGTATCCCTATGATCCCTTTAGATCATAGGGATAATGATTTATTTTATACTTTCTTGCTTTCAAAGGATAAGCCATTCAGAACCCTTTGGAGTTTGATAGCTTCTAAATCAAATCAAAATAAATAAATATTGCTATGCATCTTACCTTTTCTAGAATATATGGAATTTTCAAAAGTAGATAAGAGTATATATCAATCAAAAATACCACTGACGCCTAATCTGAGGTAGGGCAAAATATTGTATCAGATAGGAGGACCCTGTCCTTTTTCAAGTCAGCCTATGAACATATTCCTACTATTGCATCTTCATAGCATAAGCCAGCCATTGTCAAAGTTATATAAAGCCTTTCATCATTGCTGTTGTTATTTTCTTATGGTGATTGAGTAACTCTAGAAGGAAAACTACTAGCGAGGTAACTTCTGATTATATATCCATCAAGCTTGGTGCCATGTACCCTAAATGTCAGCAGCCTTATCAGATCTCCAGCAGAAAGAGCTTCACATTGCATGTAACCTATTTCTTTTACCTGGAGACTATAGAAATTAAACCTACATGCTTCTTTGGTTCCTTTTGAAAGGAGGTACTGCACTGGGATTAAGAGCTGGGGTGGTGCAGTATTGGTTAGAATCAGAGGTGGGTTGCTGCCAGTAGTGGAAGTCAGGCCTGGGTTGCAGAACTGACACCGACCCAAGCCTGACATGCCCCCGAACCAGTTTCCTCTCCTCCACTGGGCCGCCGCGCAACACGCAGAACAATTTACATTGTACAGCACACACGTGTGTGTGGGTTGCGAACCAATAGTAAAATTGGCAGCAACCCACCCCTGGTTAGAATGCAGTACTGCAGGCTAATTCTGCCCTTAACAGGAGTTCAATCCAGATCAGCTCAAGATTAACACAGACCTCCATTCTTCCAAGCCTGTTAAAATGAGGGTCCATATTGTTGGGGGCAAAATGCTGACTCTGGTACCTGTTTCAAGAGGGCTGTAAAGACTGTGAAGCTATATGTCTGTGCTATTGCTATTTTATAATAAATAAAATATATTTTACAATAAAAGCTCTGTTTATAATATGGAGAGATGTACTGCTAGCAAATATCCTATAGTAATATATAGCCATCTCGAAAGTGAAAAAGATGAAATGTGCTGAACTGCTCAGTATCAAGATAACAGTGAGATTTTTAAAAATGCAAACTTTATTTGTTAAATATATCTTTCAAATTCTGTAATATCAGAAATAGAGATCTTGTTCCTTAGAGACTTTTTGTGTGAAGCTAAAAAATTGAACTTATGACTTTTGGATTTGATGATGAGAAAACATAGATTATTTTTAAAAAAAATATATGTTGTAACAAAAGAGTAGGTGGTAAGTTTCCATTTATATATCCTTTGCTGATGTTGAGATAGAGAGAAAAGTACAAATATGCCCTTGAGAAGAAGGGATGGGTGCTGGGAACAGAAACCAGAAGAGAAGAGGACTTCCAGGAATGCAGAGGCAAACTGAAGACGGCTCCTCTGAAAAGGACCCAATGACTGCAACAGAAAAAGGAGCCAGCTTCAGTTCTCAGAACTCCTCCCCAGACAAGCAGATGTCTCAGGATCATTTGCACAACCTCCAGACAGCAGATCCTCTCAAGGAGACCACCAGGTTTAGAACTCTGGGAACCAAGGAATCACAATCTTTGCCCAAGCCACAGTCAGCACCTTCAAAAGGACACTGAATTCATATACTACCTTTCTTAATCGCTTCTGGAAATTGTTTCATATTGCATATGAAACATTTGCATATTAAGACCTTTCAGAAGTTATTGAAATTAATTATAAGAAATATTCCTGTGGAGAAATGCTGTTGGTTGGGGCGGGGAACCATGATAAGATGGAACTTTCAAGGTTGGATATTAGAGGAAACCAGAAGGAATTAAAGATTTCAATTTTAAAAAAGAACCATTAATATCGCTTAGGAATCTAAGTGAAGAAACCAATGATAATTACATGATTGTTCCGCATTGTCGCTGAAACGGAGAAAGGTTACAATTTTGAGCCTTATTTGAGTAAGTTTCCAAGAAACTGGAACAAGTTTATAGCGACAATCAGAGATATAGAAGCAGAGGTGAAATTGAGAAAATTGGATATAACCAGCCTGGGAAAAATAAGAAAGGTGGGGAGGGAGTAATAAGAGCACTGTTCAAATACTTAAAGATAATTTCCATTGAATAAGTCATTTCCTGTTCTACGTCATCCCAGAATGTTGGACACAGAATAATAGTCTTAAATTATAGCAGCAATTTTTATATTGATACAATGGGAACAACGTTTATATTGAATTCCTCCTCTAAACAAGGAAGGCAAACAAGACCTCTAAAGCCCCAAGGATGTAATTGCCTTTGTGAGGTGGAAAATATAACGTAGAGTTCCTAGAAAATCATTGTTTGTTTACAGGGGTTGAATAAAATTACCTTGGTACGGGGCGCCTCTCTGCATTTCTTGTTCCTCCTTTACTCTCCCCTCCTCCTTGGCCTTAGGGCTGCCCTGTTCTTCCTCTTTTTGGTGCCTGAGATTTTATTGTAAATAAATGATACATGATCAAGGACACTCGGCTGACAAGGCCTAGGTCCTTTTCTGTGGGTTTCTCCTTTTCCACATTGCTGTTTATGACAAGATGAGCCTGCATTCTCTCTGCCATTCCTACTACACTAATCTCAAATTATTAAATAATCAGAACAAATTTAGAACCAGTACAAATGAGATCGGATGTGCTCTCAAAAAACCATCTAATACTTTCAGTTTTACCTAAAGCCAATTATAGGGGGCTCACTTTTATGGGCCAAATAATAATGCAGGCATATAGCTAACCCTTTCTTTTATGTTCTTTTTTCAATTTAAACCCTATCCCCATGTCTTGTCTTCTCCAGCAGAGTCTCCTAGGGAGTCAAGCACAATAATTCTTTCTATAAGAACTCGTTTTGAATAGTTCTCAAGAAAAACCATTAACTTGGCTTATGCTTTAATTGCAGTTATAGACTAACTACAAACATCGGCTTTGTTTTTTAATGTCTACATTTCTAGGCCCTAAGACCAAAAGTTTGGAATCTTCTACCCTTTTCTTTCTTCTACCCTTTTGCTGTGATGGACCACTAGCAGCTCATTGACAACAACTGTACTGTAGAACAAAAAGATATTTTTTGATCCTAGGATATTTGTTTTCCTACCGTACCAGTCCATCTCTTATACTACTCTATGCTTATAACTTTGTAACGTGGTTGGGAAACAAGAAATATACAATGATAGTCATAGCATTTAAAAAGAAATTGGAATACATTTTTTCTTGTGGATGTGGGTGCTTTATACAGGTAGATTTAGTACAATAACAATTATTGTTCTGCATAAATATTTGTTGAATTTAAAGCTAATATTTTATCTCTGCATTTTGGTTTGATTTTATAAACCTCTACAGCAGGGGTGTCAAACTTGTGATGATGACATGTTGTGATCACATGATGTATCCCAATTTCCCCCCTTCACTAAAATGGGGGTGGGGGTGGCCAGCGCATGATGCAGTCAGCCCGCAGGCTGCGAGTTTGACACCCCTGCTCTACAGAATTAAATGTGGCTGGCTTATGGGCATATTATTTCAAATGTTTATATTTATTTTGAAGGGTATTCATAATTTTAATGAAACTTGAAAATGACACTATGATAGTAGTATATGAATATAATGGATTTCATAAGATCAATGTATGGTTGTTTCATAAAAGGTCATTGTATGGTCAGATCCGTTGGATGTCTTTCCAAAGAAAATACCGTACATACGAGGGGGTGAATGTTATTCTGTGTTCAATTAGCTGCGTATCTAATCATGTAGTATTGAATTATAATATGCCTCAATAACTAAATTGTGCATAGGGCCGGTTATGCTATTGAACGAACTGTAATTTGCAAACTATGAAAGTGTCCCCCCACTTTTTGAAAAAAATTGCTTCATGGTTTTCAAGAGCAACTTTAGACGCACCAAACTTTTCATGGCAAATGGAGGCTTTGCAATTTTCTACACTTAAACTTACATTCACTTTATAATTATCTCTTAACATTAACATAAACTAATAATGGCTACTGAGTTGAGTCTTGTGTGGCAAAATGTCTTATGTAAAAATGTTTGAGGCATAATTTGTACACTATTGTTTTTCTTTCTCTTTCTTCCAAACTTAATTCATCTTCATTGTTTATCTTCTCATAAAACAATTACATTTTATGACTGCTGTGAGATGCAAAACAATGCAACATTAATGACTGAATAAATACTTTTTAAAACACCGCAAATAGGAGTCTTAAGAAAACTCACTGTATGGGCAAAAAAACTGCGTGTGAAGGAAGCTGCGGCTATACAGATTTTATGAAGATTAGGTGCAATTTAATGAATAAGTAGGAAAATATAGTGAGAAATTTGCAGTAATAATGAAACTTATTTTTGATGTATTATGTATTTCCATACGTGATAAACATCATCTAGAATTCTTAAATGTAGAACTGAAATATGTTTTGATATCTAAATAAAAAAGGTTACATTTTCTGCTAAGATGACCCTGTTGCTCCACACAAACGAAATAAATTCTATCTGAAACATGCTAAGCTAGCACAACTGAAATGATGGGTGAGCATAGCCTTTTGTCCGCTATGCTGGTTTATCATATAGACCTCATTTTCAAAGAGACAGCATTAAAAGATATCTGTACATTTGCAGCACCTGAAGGCAGAATTCTATTATCTCTTGATGTGAACACAAAACAGTAAATCAGATAATAGCAATTTTTTCCATAAATGAAGGTAATGCACATAGCCTGTACATTCTCATCTGGTTCTTCCTATTACTGTAGAGTTAAGGGCTAAACAATCCAGAAATTGCATACTGCTCCCAAGATTTTGGATTGCTTCTCCTCTTACAAGCCAAAATTGTAAATAAAATCTTGTTTTAATATACAGGTAGTCCTCAACTTACAACCTTTCATTTAGTGACCATTCAACGATAGGACAGCACTGAAAAAAGTGACTTATGACCATTTTTCACATGACGGTTGCAACATCCCCATGGTGACATGGTCAAAATTCAGATGCTTGGCAACTGGCTCATGTTTATGATAATTGCAGGGTCGCAGGGTCAGGTGATCACCTTTTGAGAACTTCTGAGGAGTAAAGTCAATGGGTAAGCCAGATTATCTTTACAACTGTATTACTAATTTAACTGCAGTGTTTTATTTAACAACTGTGGCAAGAAAGTTCATAAAATGGGGCAAAACTGTCTCACTTAGCAATAGAAATTTTGGGCTCAATTGTGATCGTATGTCGAGTGGCTTACCTAAATACCTCTATGTATTTAGTATTTTTAAAAACAAGCCACCCTTTTAGGTTTAGAGGAAATTCTAAATAAATTATTTCTGATTTGTTCAATTACTCATGCTAAGAGAGGAGCCAAGAAGAAGTGAGTGGGTAGTCTGCAGCTTTTCAAAATACATTTCACCAAAATCCTAGTTTATTTTTCTACACAGAGACATTGAATTTTGGTTGTATCAGAATTCAGATAGATGCAGGCACACTAAATGTTACAGCAGGAGTAATCTTACATGTTGCATATGAGGCAAGAAAAACAACATGGGTGGTTCAAAGAGAAACATAAAAGAAGCTTTGTTAGATTAAATCCATACTACTGAATAACCAAGAAAAGATAGTTGTTCAGCAGAGATAAAGACAATCTCCTGGTACTTTTAGTGCATTTTAAGAAACCCATAGAGGCACGAATCTTTGTGAGTTACAGAATAGAGGAAATTAGGAAAACTGAATGTGTCCATTCAATCTCTTCCCATCTTTGAGAAGAATTAGAGAATGTGTGCTCCTTTTTGCTACTATGTGCAAGGGTCATAGAACAAGGAGTACAGAATGCATAAATTTGCAGTCTCCGTGGAAGTAAATCAAATGTGTATTTGCAATCTCACTGCCTAGCCCTAGCAGCTTAAAAACCATGAGGATAAGGTGAGCTAGAGGAAGACAACTGGAGATTCTCTGGGTCAGGCTGTCTGATTAGGTCACCCCAACACCACCAATGAGTCCTGTGAAAGAACCTCTGACTGGGCCCTGCTGGAAGACAAAAAAGGACCTGCTAAACCTCATCAGCTAAAATTGGTATTCAAGATTATTGTGGGGAGGGGAATAAAGACAACCATGGTAGCACCTTTTCTGACAATCTACAAGTTTTATTCAAACATATAAGTTTTTGTGAACTTTAAAGTGGCTAGGCCAGTGTTTCTCAACCTTGGCGACTTTAAGTCCTGTAGACTTCAACTCCCAGAATCCCCCAGCCAGCTTCGGAACAGCTTTCGTTTGCTATGCTGGCTGGGGGATTCTGGAAGTTGAAGTCTACAGGACTTAAAGTCACCATGGTTGAGAAACACTGGGCTAGGCTAATATAGGATTTAAATTAGGTTGAAGGGGGAAGGGAGGGGAGAAGACAGGTTGATTGTTCAGGTTACATATGAGACTGTTTAGAAGCACCTTATCAGTTAAATATTGTAATGTATTAAAAAAACCACTTTCTTTGTGGAATCCTTTTCAAAGTGCCTGTAATCTTTTGATATATATGAATTCAACCATTTCCTGCTCAGTGGGGCTGTTAAAGTTCTGTTTCCCTTAAGCTGTTATTTTGAAGTCTACCACAGAGTGTTCCGGGAGTTTAAAATGCCCTGATATTACTTTGTTCTTTTTTTTGAGTCCTCATGTCAACCTTGTGTCCATCCGTTCTTGTGCAAAATGTGTTCCATTTGTTGATTTTGGCATCCAAAAGGACATTAACACCTCACGTTAGAGGACCAGCATGTGAAGAGAGCTCTAATTTTACCTGTACATTTGTTGGGACCTGTGATGGCTTCATTGATGTGGATGTGGGAACAGAGTAAACATTTGGGTTTCTTGAAGGTCTGGCTCTCATGTTAGCATCTTTGTCCTGGGGTTGTTGTTGTTTTTTTGTTTTGCTTCTTATGACAATTTGCTTCAGGTTGGATGGCTGTCAGTAAGCAACTATGGACCAGCCACTCAGGGCCTCAGAAAGTGCGGTGTCGTATGGGCTGTGGCTTGCCGATAAAGCATTTGAGTGGCTTGTGCTCGGAGCTATAGGTGACTACTGTTATGTTGTTCTCTTTCTGTGATATGTCTTTTAATAGGTCTTCCCTGGAAATTGATCTGGAACTATTGCTTTACCCATTGCTCTCATTGGGTGGGTAATTCAGTTTTCCCGATTGTCTGGTTTAATTCCATCAATTGAGCATCTCTGTCAAGTGGATCAGAACAAATGCAGCATAAAGCCTGGGATACAAAAAGGACTTAATTCCTTGCTGGCTTGGTTTACCTCCTTAGTGGAATCATAGTTTGACCTCTAGTTTGACAGTCTGAAGCTTCGGAACAGCTTTCGTTTGGTCTGACTCATTTGACCAGCTTGCCTCACTGTGCACGCAGGCCACTAACTAGTTCGTGAAGTCAGAAACGCATGACATCATCTTCTATTCATCCACAGCCCACTGGAAATGCATTCTGTGACTGACTTTTTCTGCTATGAGCCAGAAGTACTGTTTTCTGACTCAAGTAGTACTGCCCAGTTTGCCTGCTGCCCTTCCTTTCATCATAGGCAATCCCTTGACTTGGCTACTGGGGAAGGAGCATTGCATACCTCCCATCACTGGTTGCTACCCTACAATTTTGTTTTACACGTTAATTAGTAAAATGTTCCTTCCTTCCTTCCTTCCTTCCTTCCTTCCTTCCTACCTACCTACCTACCTACCTACCTACCTACCTACATACATACATACATACATACCTATCTTTTTTCATTGATCAAGAAGTTAAACTATGGGGCTTTCTTTTTTTTTCTTTTTTTTAAAAAAACGCAATATGCACAAGAGTTTTGCCACATCCTCCTCTAGTCAAGTGATAGAAAAAAAATGATAAAACTGATTTTTTTTTCTTTTTACTTTTACAAGCCCAGGAGGTGTGTGGAAGCAGGGGAATGCATCAATTGGGGGCTATGGTTAATGTGATCCAGACAGAACCTTATCACCTTGCCGAAAAAAGAAGAGGGGTTTGAAATCCAGGAAGAGGCATCTTAAGTTCACTTCTAGCCAGTTTACACATAGTAATCAAGCAGCTCATGACTATAACAAAGAAAAGTTCACAGCTTTGTGGTAGAAAATAAAAGGAAAATATTTACACTTTCCAAGAATGATTGTCCTGTCAAAATCACTCCAAGAACATAGCCCAGAATCATATAAGAAGTCATTAAAAAGAAAAATATCCAGGGATCAGCAGATTTGCTAGAGTAAAATCAGTGCCCATAATCCTACTGTCAGAAAAGTGCTGATTGAATTGTTCTTCTTCCCACAAACACATTGGGGCAACTTGCAAGTTAAAAATTAGGTTAAAAGTGCTTCATGTATACATCAGAAAAAAAGAACAAGAGCCTTTCTATTGAGGCAGATGTACATTGGGAGGAATGAATTTCCTCTTATAATGGACTTATTTCAAACTTTCCACTTTGGCTGATATTTTTCCCCAGAAAAAAAGATCAAACCCCCCCCCCCCCCAAAAAAAAAAAGCTTGAGTTCATAGTTAGGTTTATCAAGGAGCAAGGAGATGGAGGTTTTCTACTATCTCCAACCACGGAAGCTCATTGAGTTGTCTTATGATGGGATGAGCTGAATTCTATACAGGTAGTCCTCAATTTACATTTTGCATTGCCATGATCATGTATTTAAAATAAGACACTTGGCAATTGTCTCATATTTATAACAGTTGCACAGTCCTGGGGTCATGTGATCACCTTTTGGGATCTTCTGGAAAAAAAAGTCAATGGGGAAGCCATATTCACTTAACAACTATGTTACTATAACTTAATAGCTGTGGTGATTCACTTAACAACTGTAGCAAAAAAGAATTTAAAATGGAGCAAAATTCACAACAACTGCCTTGCTTATCCTGGTGGTTGTTTATGCATGTGATAGAAACAATAAAAGTGAGGAGAATCATTTTTGTTGAGAAAGTAGAGTAGAATAGAATAGCAATAGCAGTTAGACTTATATACCGCTTCATAGGGCTTTCAGCCCTCTCTAAGCGGTTTACAGAGTCAGCATATTGCCCCCAACAATCCGGGTCCTCATTTTACCCACCTCGGAAGGATGGAAGGCTGAGTCAACCTTGAGCGGGTGAGATTTGAACAGCCGAACTGCAGAACTGCAGTCAGCTGAAGTAGCGTGCAGTGCTGCATTTAACCACTGCGCCACCTCGGCTCTCTAACAGAGTTGGAAGGGACCTTGGAGATCTTCTAGTCCAACCCCCTGCTTAGGCAGGAAACCCTACACCACTTCAGACAAATGGCTATCCAACATCTTCTTAAAACCTTCCAGTGTTGGAGCATTCACAACTTCTGGAGGCAAGTTGTTCCACTGGTTAATTGTTCTAACTGTTAGGAAATTTCTCCTTAGTTCTAAGTTGCTTCTCTCCTTGATTACTTTCCACCCATTGCTTCTTGTCCTACCCTCAGGTGCCGCAACCCCTGAGATATTGGAAGCCTGCTATCATGTCTCCCCTAGTCCTTTTTTTCATTAAACTAGACATACCCAGTTCCTGCCACCGTTCTTCATATGTTTTAGCCTCCAGTCCCCTAATCATCTTTGTTGCACTTCTCTGCACTCTTTCTAGAATCTCCACATCTTTTTAATATCGTGGCAACCAAAACTGAATGCAGTATTCCAAGTGTGACTTCCGTGCTTCCGCAGGTCCTCATGGCCAGAAGCAACACACACAGTGCTCTTGTAGAACATTTAGCTTGGATGCTGATAGCAACTGAACAGCTGGAGGCTTTGTGTGACTTGACAGAGGAATCATAACATTTATGAACTGCACTTTCATTCTAATTTGTAAGAATATGATTTTTGGACTGTAGACCCAGATTACTTATGAATGATTATAATAAAATATGGTTATCCTCTATTTCAGGGGTCACCAACCTTTCGGACCTCAGGAACCACTAAATTCATAATTTTCAATCCCGCAGACCAGTAATATGATTTTTTTTAAAAAAGATAAATAGTATTTAGTGCTTGTGGACCACCAGTTGGTGACCACTGCTCTATTTGAAACCACTGTGTAAAACTTTATATATATATATAAAAAGCTAACACGCTCTCTCTCTCATACGCACAATATTGTTTTGCTTTGTAAATATTTCCCTTTCTCTATATTTTTGGGGGTTCTGTTTATTTAAACAAATAAAGGCAGAAAAACAAATTATAAACTAAAGACAAGGAGAGGACTTTCTCCATCAGGTCCTCTCTCTCTCTCTTTCCATTCTTAAAAGTTTTGCTTACATAAGGGCTCCTATTAATCTTTCTAAGGCTAAATCCTGTTCTCCTCTTGCCTTTAGGAGTATCTGTCCCTCATGTTCTTTCTTTAAAAGCAGAGCTGTGATTTTAACTCACAGGTTAGAGGGCAGCATTGAAACAAGTACTTAAGTTTCACGGTCCTTTGGAGCAGTATTTCTCAACTTTTGCAACTTTAAGAAGTGTGTACTTCAACTCCCAGAATTCTCCAGCCAGCATGCACTGGGGCATCTTGGGAATTGAAATCTATACATCTTAAAGTTGCCAAGGTTGAAAAACACTGCTTTACACCACTAGAATTATATCCTTTCATTTCCTACTTTGAAAGAACCAGAATCTGTTTTGCACCAAGGAGCTGCGTTAGGATCCGCTATTTTTCTGTAGAATGTGGAGTGGTTACAGACATGGGAAAGATCTTCCATTCAGTTCCATAGAACAGGTCTTTAGTCATGGTTTTAACATGCCCATTCAGCAACAAAATTAAACAGTTGTTCCATTTCTTCTTACTTTTGAAAGAGAAACATCTCTTGATAAACAAGAAAACAAAATATTAGTCAAAGCTACTGGCAACTTCTCGTATATAGATAATTTTAGTTACTGTAAGACCTTTCAGCAGAAAAAGTCTACGTCATTGATGATGATCTCAGTTGAATTACACCATTGTGTCACCTTCAAATCATGACTCCATCTGCTTCTAACAATTCCAGTTACAATGATAGCATTGCAGAATTAGAACAAGAGGATGAGCTTCAGTATAGACCAGACCTGGGGATTTTATGGCCACTTTGGCTGTCCCCGTTTTTTCAATTTACGTATGTATTTGTGTGCGTGCATTCACAGCTGCACACCTTCACAGCCCTATTGGTTCATCCCTCCACAACAATCCCAGTTTCTCATGTGCACCCTTGGCAAACATAATCGCTCATCCCTGGCATAGACAAATGTCAAAATATGTTTGAATAGAGATGCCACGTTTTGACATCATCAGAATTTCTGTGATATTTTTCTGATTGACATATCATTTTTAAAATTCTTCTAATTGTCCAAGGTGTGTTTGGAATTGTTAGGGGGTTCTTGCATATTTCCTCTTTGATAATTCAAGTTATGAAATTCATTTTACTGCATTAACTTATTCAAAACAGGAAACGCTATTTCTGTTTGTGGTATATTATCCTTTGATATGGATTATTGGAAATGTCTTATTTATTCAAGCACTATCATTGGTTTTCCCGAGATGCTGACTTGAAAGGGTCTCTGCTCCCTCTTTGAGTCAGCAGAAAGATAGATGTTGCCTCCATTGCTAACCTTTGATCTGCCCTTGTAGCCTCTATTCCCAGGCACTGTCAGGCTCCTGGCTTCCTTCCAAGAGAGCAAAGGTGACAATGTTTCCCCAAAAATAAGACCTCCCTGAATAATAAGCTCAAGCAGGCCTTTGAGCTCGTGTGCTAAAATAAGCCCTCCCCCAAAAAATAAGCCCTTCCCTAAAATATTTAAACACATACACAGCTGGTCCCTACCATTTCCTGGAGGAAAGGGGAGGGAACATGCCACACACGTCCCACATACACCCTCCATCCATGTGGAACGGCCTCGTGAAAGCCGCTCTTGCAAACCCTAGCTACCACGCCCATTCTCTTAGTGGCGGCCTCAAAAAGAGCAGCAGGCCCAGCGACAGTAGGGCTGGCAAGAGTGTGCCAGAAAATGAGACAGAGGTTCCGGCCCTCTCTGGATCAGCTGATCCGCAGGCCATGGGCAGAGGTTAAGGGGCCTCCTGCACCTCAAACATAATAAGACCTTCCTGAAAATAAAGACAAGCGCATATTTCGGGGGTCAAAAGAAAATAAGACCCTGTCTTATTTTCGGGAAAACATGGTAATGGATTTTATATACCTTAAAGCAGTGTTTCTCAACCTTGGCCACTTGAAGATGTCTGGACTTCAACTTCCAGAATTCCCCAGCCAGCATTCGCTGGCTGGGGAATTCTGGGAGTTGAAGTCCAGACATCTTCAAGTAGCCAAGGTTGAGAAACACTGCCTTAAAGGTCATTTTTGAATAGTGTCAGAAAAAGGAGGAGGAGGGGGAAACAATGGAAGAACTAAGGTGATTTTGCCCTGTCTCACAGCAACCGGGCATCAGATGAAGACAACATCATGAGACACTTGTAAGAACAAAAGATATCAGCAGGACTGCAGTTAAGTGCGAGTACGCATATGGTTTCTATCTAGGCTGGACTCTAGATAGCAAATCAGGTCAAACTGGTGAACAGTAATTACGCCACAAAGGATATCTACATCTCTAAAACTGAGATGGATTTAAAAGCTTCCTGAAACTACAAATGTAATCCCTTAACAAACTCTCAATCCCCACAAGATTGGTTCAACAATTTACTCAGACTATCCACTCACCCTCTGTCTTGTTTTGTCTAAGCTCACTGAACCTTCAACTGTAGCAAGATACTCACTAAGCATTTCTGCTCTTTCCCCTGGATCTGTTGAGGGAAAAAAGGGTGGCCTCAAGGAATGATCTAATACTCACGTTAAATAGCCTGAGGCTTAAGGCAGAATCCTGTAGAATGTCATAATATCTTCTTATTGAACAAAGTCATTCATGTAAGCATATGAGGTCATGGCAAAGAGGGATCACTGATATATGACTCATAGTACTTCCACACTGCTATTTTTACTCCTCACACTCTGAGAAGAAGGTTGAAGTTAACGATCCATTATTGTTTGAATTCTGCTGATTTGAATGGCTGAGAACAAGGAACAAAATCATTGCCTCAAAACAAACACATTTTTTAAAAAAATCCATCAATCTTACTCCATCTACAGTAATAGGAAAAGGAAAAGAAAGAAACACAGTTCAAGGGATGGTTGATCTATAGCTGAAATAGAAGCGACAGACAAAATTCTTGTCAGTTTCAAACCTTCCCTTCCCAATTCCTTTCATTTAGCCTGCTGCAAAGCAATTGAAGTAGCAGTTCTACTTTAGAAGCCAGAGCTCAGAAGCCAGAAAGAACAGTAAGGCAAGAGTTTCATCCTCCAATAGGAAGCCACAGGATTATAAACAAAACACAATGTTCTGCACCAATTTCAATTACAGTAAAGATGAATTGGAAATAAATCTCAGTTCTTGAAAAACTACTGACATCATGGAAGTAAGAAGCCTAGAGCCACTTTGAAATTGGCATAGGATCTTTGAGTGGAACTGCCTTCTTACAAATTCTTCAGAAGGATGCCATGATCGACAGTGCTGAACCAGCTGAATTTCCGGAGAATCAAAATAGCTTTACTGTACTGCCATTGCTCCCCTGGCAAGGTCATCCTACACTGAGCTTGCAAAGCAACTTCAGTGACAAAGCCATGCCTAAACGCTACTTGAAATGAATTTTTCAACTTTCATTTCATCCAAGAAGTTCTAGATCTGATAACTTATCAAACTGGCCATCCCTTTTCTGCTAATCCACCATTGGTAGAAGTCAAATAATTATTAACTCAAATTTAGTTGTCCATCTTTTGAGATTTATGAGTGCTGGAGATTATTCAAAGAATCTGGTTTCATATATCTACCCACCTCCCCAGACTAATTGCCAGATCTGAAAAACATGCAATTAATTTTATCCTTGCATTTTGTAAATACGTTGGCTAAGCTCTATCAGACCTTAGAAGATTGAAGAATGCATTAGTTGATAATGAAACTAATTTTAAAAATTAATATTCTGATAAAACCAGATTTTTTTAATTAGGATTTATGGAGTCACAATTAGAAAGGACTTGTGGATGATTAGTTTTATACATGGTAATTGCAGCCAAGTTCCCATATGCACTAAGATGGAAAAACACTCCCAGATCCACAATGGAACAGTTACATGTGAGGATGACAGAGCTTGCAGAAATTGTCAGATTGTTTGATTAGGAACAAAGCAATAAAAGGTTGGAAACTTTTTATGGACTGTTTGCTGAGACACAAAAGTGAGCTAGTAATCTCTAGATTTGCAGATGAAAAAGGATAGAAAGGAACTATATAAGGCAATTCTAAAGAGGCAGAAATGGTAACATTTTGTTTGCAACTGCTGTGCAAATAGTTATGATAACGTGTGTGAGTTGGGGGAAAATGGGAGTGGGGCTGGGAGAGCCAGCAAAGGCCATTTGTCAGTCAGTGGGTATTGTTGCAGGAGGAGAAAAAGTGGAAGGTGTGAGGGCCACAACTTTGCAGACCAGTCGTAAGTCCCTCTTATTCAGCACCGCCATAATTTTGAATGGTTGCTGAATGAATAGATATAACCATAAGGCTACCTGTAAGAAGCCACTTCCTTAACTTTTTCTTTTCTTTTTCTTTCTTTATCTGCAGGGCTTCTAGCACATTTTTTGTGCTTTTATCATTCTCTACTTTCCTTTTATATTTGTTTGTTTGCTTTTTATTGTATAAAAGCTTTAAATAATACGGACAAACACATATAAGAAAGGTCAAAGAGTATTGAAAGGAAGCAACAATTGTGAATAAAATACAGGTAGTCTTTGACTTGCAGCCACAATTGAGCCCAAAATTTCTGTTACTAAGTGAGATCTTCTTGCACAGTTGTTAAGTGAATCACAGCAGTTACTTTTTAAATGAATCTAGTTACCCTATTGACGTTGCTTTGTCAGAAGGTCACAAAAGGTGACCACATGGCCCCGGCACACTGCAACCATTATAAATATGAGTCAGTTGCCAAGCATCTGAATTTTGATCAGAAATTCAGGGAGGCTGCAATAGTCGTAAATATGAAAAACAGTCGTAAGTTACTTTTTTCTGTATAACTTTGAACGGTCACTAAACCAACTGTGGTAAGTCAAAGATTACTTGTACAAAGTTTATAGGTCTCTTGTACTGCCACGGAATAATTTTGATAACCAGAAGTTACATTTTTTTCTACATGTATTCCAGTAATCTCCCAACTTGTGCATTTTCCTGAATGGGCTAAATGTAAGATCTACATCCCCCACTCCCTCCACACCTAATTTTATCAGGAAGAGGTCTGATGGAAAATCTATCAACAAAGCTCTTGATTGACACTTTGATGGTCTGCAACTGCTATTGGACAAGGACCCATTAAAAAAATCAAAATAGAATTTTGAATTACTTTCAGATTTAATATGCTTTTTGTATTATTTATTTATAAAATTGGCTGCCTCTGGCAACTGAGGGTACTGGACTATTACAATTTATATAAACAAGTCATCAATACATACTTCTGCTGAAACCTCTTCAAATTACGAGCTAAGTGAAAAGTTATATGCTCTTGCCCAGTTCCTTCTCATTTCAGTAGACTCTACATGGAAAATCTTCCTAGTTATTCAAGAATTCTCTAATAAAAGAATCTCTCTGGTTTTCCAAAGGTAGATTCTACATAAAAGGATAATCCAGAGTTTGAAATATACTATTGCGGAAATCTTCTCTCCTGAATGAAAGAAAGATGCATGAGGTGAGGGGGAACAAGGGCTCTGTTTGATCAATAAATCAATGTAAACTTGGATAAATATTAGTCTCATTTTTCAGAGATGGAGTAAAGGACAAGACAGACTAAAATGACTTATATCTATATTATTATTTTTATATATTATTATATTATATCTATCTATATTAGATACCACGGAGTTTGGGGGAAAGGGGTAGGAGAAGCATATTTCACCCTAAACTCTATGTTCCCAGCCTCCATTTGTCTATCGGAAGGATTATTCTTGTTTTTTTTTAAGTGTCCAAATTATTTAGTTTTCCAGATGAGTGCTTGAAGACAGGGCAGGGGTAAGTCCAATCATCTTGAATAGAAGATAGAAGAAGCAAAATATGGTTCTGTGAGCTGCCATTACCAACGCCACATGGTAATCTCTATAATCTCTATTCCGAAAGCCATTTTGGAAAAGCTACTGTGCCCTTGAGTGGAATGGTAAAGAATCAGACAAGGCTTAAGAGATAAAAAGGAAAACAAAAGAGAAGCCAAATAATTGGGGTGGGGGGGAAGAGAGAGAGAATGAGATCAGTAATTTTAAAAAAGGCATGCCAATAAATGAATAGGTAGAGAAGTAACTCTGAGAGTTAATACGGACATTTCTGTTGATCTGGACAACTCCATAAGCAACTATTACTATATCTTTTTCTGTTTCCAAACCTTCTGTTTCTGTCTTTTGCCTCTTGGAAAGTAAACGTTAGGAAAGGGACGTTTTATGCTTAACTCTGGGATGCTTTTGTAAAAGAAAAGATGATGAAGAAAAAATACTTCCGATACATAAATAAGAGAATTCCAATTTCTCTCTCCCTCTGTTTCCAAGCACTATAGGAAACTGGGTCACAGAAATAAGAGTTCGTATACAGTAATACTCTGAACTAAGAAAGGTGAAAAATAGGCCCCCAAATTCTAGTAAAAAGAGAGAAAACAACATAAAAAAAATAATACTAATATAGTCCAGCAACGTCGGTTACAAAGTGTGGCCTACTTTTAAAAGAGAAAAAAAATATTGATCTTTTATAAGCAAATAGGAGGTTGAGGATGGATTCACACTAATCTGAGGATAAAGTGGAGCTGCACAAAATGTCAGAGAGCACATCATATTTTTAGGGCATTTTAAAGATATGGGTTTAAAATATTTGTTAGCAGGCCTAAGAGAAAACTGTTTGGGGTGGAAACATAAATATGTATTTTAAAAAAACAAGTAAATGAATTAGTGTATGTTTCTAAAGAGTAAAACTTTGCCCTTACCTTGCTCCGTCTCTCTGTTACTTCTCTGTTCTTTCCTTTTGCATGAATCTTTTGCAGATGTCATCTAACCTACAGACAACAAGAACTGAGGGAAGAAGCAGAGAAAACAAAACCAAACAAAAAAACCACCTTCCTCTTACAAGCAAAATAATGTATTCAAGGAGAGAACTTGACATTTCTTGTTTTTCCTCCCTCCTTACCTCACATAGATACATATCAGGCACACTATTCCCCTTTCAGTATAAGCAACTTAATGGAAATTGAAGAGAAAGGGGGGGGAGGGAGGGAGGGGAGAGGGAAAAGAAGAAAGAAAGAAAGAAAAGAAAGAAAAGAAAGAAAGAAAGAAAGAAAGAAAAGAAAGAAGAAGAAAGAAAGAAAGAAAGAAAGAAAGAAAGAAAAGGCAGACAGTCCCAAAAGTACTTTTTCAAGAGGCAATTGGACTTTCTGGTTTTTCTTTGAAGATGTTTCTCTTCTCATCCAAGAAGCTTCTTCAGCTGAAGAAGCTTCTTGGATGAGAAGCAAAATGTCTTCAAAGAAAAACCAGAAAGTCCGGTTGTCTCTTGAAAAAGCACCTTTGGGACAACCATGATCTGGATGACTGAGAATCTCCATAGACAAAAGGCAGGCAGTATGAAGAAAAAGAGGGAAATCAAATTTGGGTTAGATTACACCAACATCCTTGTTGTACTTTCTGAACCTTTCCATATTTGTAAATCATCTTTGCTTCTGCCATATCTGTACACCACTTCATTATCCTTTATTCTTGAAAGTTTTCACTGCTCTCTTTTTGAGGATCTGATCAGTTTCATCCAACAACGATTTTCTCAGTCTTCTTCCACTCCCAGCCCATTCATTCTTCCTTCATGTATTTATTTCGCAATTTGACCCTCGTTCCTACATTCTATATCAGTGGTCCCCAACCCCCGGTCCGCGGACCGGTGCCGGGCCGTGGAGTACCTGGCACCGGGCCGCACAGCAACGGCCGACTCTTCACTCATGCAGCGCCGTCGCCGGAGGGGGGGAGCTGCGCGGAAGCACAGGAGCAAGTGAGGCGAGGAGGAAGAATCCCCCGCTACTACACCACCTCCACCCCCTCCCCGAGTCAGCCGTCCCCTCAGTGAACGCCTCCGCCTCTTTCTCCTTTCTCGCCTCAGTCGGCTCGCCTGGAAGCGAGGCGAGGAGGGGGCGGACCATGCGCTGGAAGCGGAGCCCTTGGAGGCCCTGGCGGCTTCCCCGGCGGTCGTTGCTGGCCGCTCTCTTCTTTTTCTCGCTGTCCTCCTCATTCCTCTACTTCAGTGTTTCTCAACCTTGGCAACTTTAAGTCCTGTGGACTTCAACTCCCAGAATTCCCCAGATAGCATAGCTGTCTGGGGAATTCTGGGAGTTGAAGTCCACAGGATTTAAAGTCGCCAAGGTTGAGAAACACTGCTCTACTTCGTCTATGTGGCGCCCGGCATTGGTAAGGGTCGCGCGGCGCGGTTGGAGAAAAAGCGGCTCAGTCGTCTCCGAGTTGCCCAGGGAGGGGCGGCGCGCCCGGGACGGAGACGGCGCTTCCCCGCCCGGCCTTGGCTTGTGAGAAGGAACGGCGGGAGAGGTAGAGAGAGAGAGAGAGAGAGAGAACGTTGGGCAGCCGAGGGCGGGGGGGGGGTCTTTTGAGGGGAGATGGGGGGTGCACGATTTTGGCGCGCGTGCGCCCTCCGCGGGCGTGGGTGCGGGGCTGAGAGGAGTCTAACGGTAGCACAGGAAAGGGGAGGGTATGAGCGCCGCCTGAGCTATTGCAGCGCACGGTGGAAAAGCGGCGGTCTTGCCCACCACTTCCCTGCCTCCCGCCCGCTCCAGTTGCCGCACCCAGGGGTGGGGGCTCGGTGCCTGAAGTCTCTTCCAAAATTTCGCCAACGGGCATCGGTGAAGCGCGCTCTTTCTCTTCCTCACAAAACACATTTCCTTTCCCCCATGCGTAGTTATTGGCGATATGGACTCTTGGAGGCTGCGCTCCCAGGTCGCGTTTCCTTTTTGCAGCCCATGAGAATGCCTGGTTCTGAGCCTCAAAAAACGAGAGTTCTTTTAAGGCTGCAAAAAAGGAATATACTTTGGTCCTTGAAGCGCTTTTCCTGTTATTTGGACATTATATATATACGTACGTACATACGTACGGCATGTATATATGCATGTATATATATATATATATGTCTGTAGTCCATAATATAGTGATGATTAAAAAAAAAATTAGTTGAGCACATGGAATCTTTTTTCTTTTAGTATATTTTGGAGGTGGGGGCCCACTTTGTTATTTAAGATAGTATCTCCTTTTATATATGGTAGTTTAATCAAAACAATCTGATATATAAACAATCAATGTGTCGTCGCGAACAACGCCCCCCCACCCCTGCGCGCGCTCAGCGGGCCACGGTAAAATTATCAAAGGCTGACTGGTCCGCGGCGATAAAAAGGTTGGGGACCACTGTTCTATATGATTAAATAATGCAATGTATTTCGTTCATACTAATTGTCACTTTCACATTCAACCCATATTCATTCAGCACTCATTAATTCTTGACCTTGTTTTCTTTTATCACATACATTTTTCAATCCCGTCTCACTCCATTCCCCTTAGAGTGAAACTTTGTGTCTGGATAGTCTTCACCACTGATCAAATTCTCACTGCAATTTATGTCACTTGCATGATATAATCATAGAAATGACCTCTAATGGTGCAAATGATGCCAAATTACATAACTTGTGTAATGATATCACAAAAATCTACATTACGCTATCTCTTATTCAACAATAATGACCAGGGGTTAATGCTTTCTCTCTAGGAAAGGTGGTAACTAACATATGTTGTTAGTCTGGAGAAAGTTTCAGGTTTAAAAAGCAAGCTCTATTAAAAGGAATTAATTTTAAAAATATTTTTGCAGGTTTTTGCAAGTTCCCGTGTATTTTGTATTTATTTGAATAATAAACCCTTTAAAAAAATAAAGTCTCATCTCTGCAGAGCTGCCATTATCCCCTTTTAAAAAGGAACTAATGGCATCTCCCTCAAAAGCACTGCCTTCTCCAGTCAATTTCTCATTTTGCTTCTCTTAGAACTTATTATAACTTGATTGTCTATGTTCCGTAATCCTATCAATTTCAAGGTATGCAGTCTATGTTACAATTTGAATTTAGTGTCACTGATGCTTCAAAAATTCATGACCTATTGAGTGAGCACAAGGGTGTGGGGGGGGGGGAATAGGGTGTGGATAGAGAATTAAGAATTCCATTATTTTGGTTACTCTTTGTTATAGACATTGGAAGGAGATCATTTACTTACTTACTTATATCATCAAGCATGTATTAGATAACATGTATAAGTAAAAACATGATTTTGAATACATGAAATGGATACAAATAAAAAGGAATATTAGGACAGGGATGGTAGGTACATTGGTGTGCTTATGCATCCCCTTACTGACCTGTTAGGAATGGAGCGAGGTCAACAGTAGACAGTTTAAGATTAAAATTTTGTGGGTATAGGGAAGAAATTCCCAGATGTACAAATAAAGCACATATGTATTCTTTATCTTTGACATTTTCTGGGCAGGATGTGGCTAGCTAGGTGCTGGGCTTTGCCCATCCCTATAATGCACTTCATATAAATAAAACTCATTTCTGTTACAGTGACATCAGCTTCTCTAATCATTGCTCAGGTCAGATTCTCACTTCCAGGAATGTTTACAAGTATACATAGACTACATGAATTGTAAAAAGAAAACTTGTTGACTTGATTTTTCTCCTTGTTAATTTGAAAATTAGTAATTTGCAAAATCCTTCTCCCAGTTTTAATGCCTAAAGCTGCCTCTTTTATCTTATTTTCTCCTAATTGTGTAATTAGAAATAAAAAGGAAGACTGACAAAAATGAAATTGGCCTGTTAAATAACTAATGAACATGGGCGTGATAAAGGTCATTGATTTATCCTAGGGAAGAAGGACAACAAAATAGCAGTAATAGCAATAGCAGTAGACTTATATACCGCTTCATAGGCCTTTCAGGCCTCTCTAAGCGGTTTACAGAGAGTCAGCATATTGCCCCCAACAATCTGGGTCCTCATTTTACCCACCTCGGAAGGATGGAAGGCTGAGTCAACCCTGAGCCGGTGAGATTTGAACCGCTGACCTGCTGATCTAGCAGTAGCCTGCAGTGCTGCATTTAACCACTGCGCCACCTTGGCTCTATAAAACCCAGTTGGACAGTCTGAGAATTTACAGAAAGAAACTGAAACATGAATTGATTTCACTAGCTATTTTCATTACAAAAGATTTGGCAGGCAGAAAAAGCAAAAAATAAAACAAAACCCAAAACACAGAAAAAGCTATGCATGTAAATTCCTCGATCACATAGAATGAAAATGCAAGCTAAGGAATAGACATCCTCAAAATGTCTTTCATTTTGCCAGTGATGACCCTTCCCACTGTACTTGTGGGGCATGTTTTTTATCTGAAGCTAATTGAGATCTGATTTGAATTAGCTGCAGATTTTTAAAAAGTGTCATCAATTCATGTCAAGTGCCCAAATTTTGATCACATGATCATATGGATGCGGCAATGGTCATAAGCATGAAAAGCAGTTATTGTAACTTCAAATAGCAGGGATGTGCAGTCAGTGGAGGCAGGGGAGGCAGAGCCTCACCCCTGTCATCATGAAAAGAAAAAAAATGTAAAAGGAAAAAGGCAAGAGCTGAGGTCAGGCTGAGCTAGTTGCTGCCAGAATCACCATGGATGACTCTGCTTAGTGCTTAACTGTTTAAAAAAGCCTCTAAAAAGTGCCCTCTACAGGAGGCGGCAGGAGAATGAGGTGCCTCATCTAGTCTGACTTTATGATCATTCGAGCAGAGCTAAGCAAGGATTAAAAGCCAAAAAAATCCTGACATAGATGAGGCACGTCATTCTCCTGCCTCCTGTAGAGGGTGTTTTTTTAGAGGCTTTTTGGAGGCTCTGGCAGCAACTAGCTCAGCCTGACCTCAGCTCATGCCTTTTTCCTTTTACATTTTTTTTTTCTTTTCATGATGGCAGGCAAGAGCAGAGTTGAAATCCTCTCTGAAACAGCTGGAAAAGGTACGTGTGTGGGTCGGAGGAAGGGGGAGGAATTCAAAAAGTTTGATTGCATGCAGAGCCATGTTGCCTTTTCAAACACGCACACATACACACACACACAAACAGCTGGATAAAAGTATATAAGTCCAGCATCACTGATTACAAGTTTGAAAAGGCAACGTGGCCCCATCTGCAATCAAAGGCTCGGATCGAAAGGCAGCAGAGGAATGGAGGGGGATATGGCACAGGAGCTGCTTTCAAGCCATTGGAAAATATATCCAATCCAACTTCTGTGTTTGTGTTTGTTTGAGAGTGAGTGAGTGAGAGAGGTATCCATCTTCTCTGTGTGCGTGTGTCTGTTTGAGAGAGGGGAGAGGGAGGAAGGAGGGGGAGGGAGAAGAAAAAGAATGAAGGCAAACTTTTTCGCAAAGGAGAAAAACAAATGCTGTCGCTTTAAATCAGAACTGAGCATGCCTGGCTGGGGAATTCTGGGAGTTGAAGTCCACAAGTCTACTAAAATTTGAAACCCCTGTGTCAGTGCCTCACCAGCTATAAACCTCACTGCACATCACTGTCAAATAGTCACTAATTGACTGATTCAAGTCAAGGACTACCTGTAGTGGCTGAAAAAGGAGGTCTGGGATTGCCTTAGAGTTCCAATCTGGAGTTCACTTCTTAATTTGCCTTTGAATCAAAATATCTTCATTCACAAACTGACAGTCTGGGCCCCAGATCTGAACTGGGAAGTTTATGAATGCTCAAGTGTTTGTGAAATGATTTCTTAATTATTTGTGTTTCAGAGGGTTCAGGATCTCTGGATATTGTATGCATGAAGGACAAGAGAATTTCAAAAGATAGAGCTAATATAGCGGGGCTACAAAACTCCAGACAACTGGTGGAGAATGATAAAGTGATGCAGAAAATCCTTAACGCTTTGCTAGCATCCAGTACAATTCTGATTTCCCCCCCAGCCCTGATAAGGTAACTATTGGAGATATTCAGCCTGTTATGGCTTGCATTAAGTGGCACTGCTCATAGCCCAATCAAATAGTTCAATATGCCCCTGTAAATGAAGATATCTCAAAATGATGTTGAATTTCAATGATTTTTCTTCTTCTTTAGAAGAATAAGGAGGGGCTTTGTGGTTTCTCACCCACATTTTGTTGGTTGCTTTCTATGAGATCCAGCCATAGGTTAACACAGAGGAAACCCACCAAGTCCTATACACTGCTGAGATTTCATCTCTCTCTGCCACCCACTCTTTCCTTGCTGCTTGTAACCCTCTCTGGAGTTGGGGGCATAGCTTTGATTTATAGGTGAAGTGTCAAATAGACATGTACTGTGGGGAAGACAGTGAATACCGCAAATCTGAACTGATAGTCAACATGCAGTATATATCTTATTTCTTACTCTTGCTCCTAGGGGTAACGTGAGACAGGATAAGGTAGGCTAAAGCAATAGAGTTTTTGAGAGTCAATAAATGTGAAAGAAAATTAATCTTGGAAATTAACAGGAATTACATGAACATATGGTAGGCACATATATGTGTGTGTGTGTGTGTGTGTGTGTGTGTGTGTGTGTGTGTGTGTGTGTGTGTGTGTATATATATATATATATATATATATATATATATATATATATATATATATATATATATATATATATATATATATACTTAAAGTCACAACCCCTGGTATGCCCAAGTATGGGAGGAAGGTCACACTTCCACTCTCTGTCATTAGGCTCGTCACAAGAAACCATCCAGACAGAAACCCAATATTTTTTACTGTTGCCTTTTTTGTTACATTTGTTATATTTATGCTGATAAATATGCTGATATATATATATATATATATATATATATATATATATATATATATATATATATATATATATATATATATATATATATATATATATAGTGTTGTATTTGTGCTGATAAATAAATAAAGGGAGACTAGTATAGATCTATTTCAAGCCAATAAGATCCCATAGATTAGGCCTCCTCCGAATTCCATCAGCCGGCCAATGTCGACTGGCAACTACCCGGAGGAGAGCCTTCTCGGTGGCTGCTCCGACCCTCTGGAACGAACTCCCTGTGGAGATTCGTACCCTCACCACCCTCCAGACCTTCCGCGTAGTCCTTAAATCCTGGCTGTCCCGACAGGCCTGGGGCTAAAGACTCCAACCCCACTCGAATAGTATGACTGTTGTGCTTTTTTAATGATGTATTGTCTTCATGTTTGTAACTTGTTTGTCCTTCCCTCCCCCTGAATTGTGAGCCGCCCTGAGTCCCCTCAGGGAAAAGGGCGGCATACAAATAAAGTAAATGAAATGAAATAAATGAAATTTAGCTCTCATCAGCTAGCCATACCCTTACTGGGATTCGAACCTGTGTTGTATTGCATCTTAGGCAAACGTCTTAGCCATTAAGCCACAGGTCTCCTCCTTATCAGCTGAAGCCAGGGAAGCCAGTATTGCACAAATGCAATACATATATATATGTATTGCATTTGTGCTTATAAATAAATAAAGGGAGACTAGTATAGATCAATTTCAAGCTATTTAGCTCTCATCAGCTAGCCATATCCTTACTGGGATTTGAACCTGTGCTGTATTACATATTAGGCAGTTGTATTAGCCATGTAAATACAGCACATGTTCAAATCCCAGTAAGGGTATGGCTAGCTGATGAGAGCTAAATAGCTTGAAATAGATCTATACTAGTCTTCCTTTATTTATTTATCAGCATAAATGCAACACAAATGTAACAAAGGCAGCAGTAAAAATAATAGCTTTCTGTCTGGATGGTCTCTCTCTAGATATAAAGAATTTAGTAATTTATAAAATTAAATTAAAGTATAATAAATGTATTTATTATAAATTATGTTAAATCTTAAGTAATCTGTCATTATGATTACTAATTTATTTTTATATAACTCTTCCTGATAAACAAGCCCAGAGTGGTTATTTAAAAAAATTTTTTTTTCAGAAAAAGTATTTATTTTTCCCATTTCTATCTTCCAGAATCCAATGATTCCAGGTAGTTATAATAATAAAAGCATAAAAGAAACACAATTTATAAATATTATACAATATTATAAAATATATCATCAAATATATAATACAATAATTTTAGCTATAGAATTTCATAAAAATAATGATCAGGGGAGGGAAAATAGCTTCTATGAACTCAAACAATAAAATACAGGTAGTCTTCAACTTACGACTACAATTGAGCCAAAAATTAATGTTGTTAAGTGAGAAATTTGTTAAGTGAGTTTTGCCCCATTTTATGCAACATTTGTTAAGTGAATCTGGTTACCCCATTGACTTTGCTTGTCAGAAGGTCATATGACCCCAGGACTATGCAATCGTCATAAATGCGAATCAGTCATCAAGCATCCAAATTTAAATCACATGACCACAGGATCTGCAATAGTCATAAGTGTTGCAATAGTCATAAGTTACTTGAAAACAGTATGGGCTAACATCATAGATGCTTCACTTTGGCAGATTGCCAAAGCAGAAGTCATCCTAGTTCAGGATTGTCAAACTCCGCGCCCATGGGCCGGATGCATCATGTGCTGGCCACGCCCATGTCTGATTTAGCAAAGGGGGGGAAAGTTCCGATATGTCATGTGACATCAACATGACAAGTTGAATTTGACACCCCTGTCCTAGAGAGTCCCTTGCTGGTACATGCATAGTAGAGGTGGGTTCCTACCGGTTTGGACCAGTTTGGCCAAGTAGGTAGTAACTCGGCTGCCCACACATCCGAACCGGCTCTATCTTGTTTTTTTGCTTCTACAATTTTTTCACTGCTGTGCATGTGTGCCTAGCACGCGCACACCTGAAGCACATCCCTGAGCGAACAGACAGTAAAAGAATCTGGAACCCACCTCTGGTAGGTAGGTAGGTAGGTAGAGGGAGAGAGAGAGAGAAATACAGTAGGGAGGGAGGGAGGGAGGGAGGGAGGTAGATAGAGGGAGAGAGAGAAATACAGTAGGGAGGGAGGGAGGTTGGGAGAGTAGGTAGGAAGGGAGGGAGGGGGGGAGAGAGAGAGAGAAATACAGTAGATAGGTAGGTAGGGAGCGAGAGAGAGAGTAGGTAGGTAGGTAGATAGATAGAGGGAGAGAGAGAGAAATACAGTAGGGAGGGAGGTTGGGAGAGTAGGTAGGAAGGGAGGGAGGGGGAGAGAGAGAGAAATACAGTAGATAGGTAGGTAGGGAGTGAGAGAGAGAGAGTAGGTAGGTGGGTAGGTAGGTAGATAGGTAGGTAGGTCGAGGGAGATGGAGAGAGAGAAATATAGTAGGTAGGTAGGGAGAGAGAGAGGGTAGGTAGGTAGGTAGAGTGAGGGAGAGAGAGAGAAATACAGTAGGGAGGGAGAGAGGTTGGGAGAGTAGGTAGGAAGGGAGGGAGGGAGAGAGAATAGGTAGGTAGGTAGGTAGGTAGGTAGGTAGGTAGGTAGGTAGGTAGGTAGGTAGAGGGAGATAGAGAGAGAGAAATACAGTAGGTAGGTAGGGAGAGAGAGAGGGTAGGTAGCTGCCTGGATGAGTGATCTCTGTGAGAAGAGAAAGAAGACTGATTCTTTTTATTTTTCTTGATTTTTCATGACATTTGGTTGGGTTAGAGATTGTTCCCCACCTGTCAAGTTAAAGAGCTTATATGTTGTTTTGACATGGTAGAAAACTAGAGATTTCTGAGATTTGCTGTCTGCATTGCTAATCCGTATCTTTCTATTGGCTGCACTCTCAGACACCAAAATAATGGTGACAAAGCTTAACAGATATTAGAAAACTTGAAAGGTGTCAGGATAAAGGTGTGATGAAGTATGGATACAGCAGTGGGGGGTTTCAAATTTTTTTAAAACCTCTTCTGTAGGTGTGACCTGCTTTATGGGAGTGGCTTGCTGGCCATGTGACCAGGTGGGAGTGGCTTGCCGGCCATGTGACTGGGTGGGCATGGCCAACTTTTAAAATGTGATGAAACTCACTTAACAACACTCTTGCTTAGCAACCAAAATGTTGGCTCAGAAACTCTGGCATTTGAATCATGCAAGTCTTAAAGCTGTCAGGTTACAAGACCCTTGCACCTCTAACCCTTTAGAAAAAAAACCCAGGGGTGTTCAAACTTGACAGGTTTAAGACTTGTAGACTTCAACTCCCAGAATTCCTCCTCTCGCTCTTCATCTTGATGATGTGCGGATGGGCGGGGGAGGGAGGGAGCTGGAACCGGTTCTAAACGACACTGTAGATTTGTGGACTGGCAGGAACCCACCCCTGCTACCTACCTATCTACCTACCTACTTTCTCTCTCTCCCTACCTATCTACTTTATTTCTCTCTCCCTCCCTCCCTCCCTCCCTCCCTCAATACCTACAGTATTTCTCTCTCTCTTCCTCTTTCTCCCTACCTACCTACTCTCTCTCTCCCTACCTACCTACTGTATTTCTTTTTCTCTCCCTCTACCCACCTACCTACATACCTACTCTCTCTCTCTCTACCTATCTACTGTATTTCTCTCTCTCCCTCCCTCAATACCTACAGTATTTCTCTCTCTCCCTCTAGCTCCCTACCTACCTACTCTCTCTCTTCCTACCTACCTACTGTATTTCTCTCTCTCTCCCTCTATCTACCTACCTACATACCTACTCTCTCTCTCTCTCCCTACCTATCTACTGTATTTCTCTCTCTCTCCCTCTATCTACCTACCTACCTACCTACCTACCTACCTACCCTCTCTCTCCCTACCTACCTATTGTATTTCTCTCTCTCCCTCTATCTACTTACCTACTCCCTCACCCTATCTATCTACTATATTTCTCTCTCTCTCCCTCTACCTATCTACCTACCTACCAACTCTCTCTCTCCCTACTTACCTACTGTATTTCTCTCTCTCTCTGTCCCTCTCCCTCTATATACCTACATACCTACCTACCTATTCTCTCTTTCCCTACCTACCTACCTACTGTATTTCTCTCTCTCTCCCTCTATCTATCTACCTACCTACCTACTCTCTCTCACTCTCACTCTCACTCTCCCTACCTACCTACCTACCTACCTACCGTATTTCTCTCTCTCCCTCTATCTACCTACCTACCTACCTACTCTCTCTCTCTACCTACCTACTGTATTTTTCTCTCTCTCTCTACCTACCTACTCTCTCTCTCCCTACCTACCTATTGTATTTCTCTCTCTCTCCCTCCCTCTACCTACTTACCTACCTACCTACTCACTCACTCTCCCTACCTACATACTGTATTTCTCTCTCTCTCTATCTCTCTACCTACCTACCTACCTACCTACCTACCTACCTACCGTATTTCTCTCTCTCTCCCTCTATCCACCTACCTACCCTCTCTGTCTTTCTCTCCCTACCTATCTACTGTATTTCTCTCTCTCTCTTTTTCTATTTCTCTCTCTCTATCCCTCTACCTACCTACCCACACCCTCTTTCTCTCTCCCTCCCTACCTACTGTATTTTTCTATTTCTCTATCTCTCTCTATTTCTCTCTCTCTCTATCCCTTTATCTACCTACCTACCTACCTACCTAACCACTCTCTCTCCCTACCTACCTACTGTATTTCTCTTCTCTTTCTCTCATTCTCTATCCCTCTATCTACCTATCTACTTTTTTTTAATTTGCCTCTTCAAAACCTTGGTGCATCTTATACTCCAAAAAATACGGTATGTCTGATTCTGCCCCACTAAATCTTGCACTAAACTCAGAAGAGGTGATTTTAGCTGGCCTTTCATTCCTACCAGAAAGATTGAAGGCTTGAATATTTACTAAACTGGGCTTTTCAAGTTCTCCCCCTCTCCATATCTATGACTCATTTCAGCTGAGCAGGTGGCATTTGGATAATATTTGCAGTATTGGGGATAATATTTCTTCTTAGAACTAATAACTTGGTTACAAAAGATCTTTTGTCCAAGGTCTACAAAAGTAAAAAAAGACATCTCTTAAAAATAATTCACCTAATGGTCAAGCAAAATTATTTCAGGGGAAGCTCTGAAGAGATATAATCAACAGGATTTGTTTGGGTCAGTTCCAGATGACCAACTCCGGGATCTTAAATGCTTCTTGTATTCCAGAATAAAAATGTGCTAAGGAAAATTGCTTTTTAGACCAACGCTGCTTCAATTTATGCTTTTCATTGTATAGCATTGTGGAGAAATTACTTCATATAGGTGAGATTTTCTCCACCATTTTTAATTGCATGTCACAAGAGGTCTCACCTAGTATTAAAAGCGTACCCATATTCACAAAATATGTTTAAAAACTTCAACCGTGAGCCCAACATGTCATTTGAAACAGAACTCCAGGCATTTCCTAGTTAAGAGGGAGTTCATTTTTCTGAGTAAGCTCTTTCTCCTTTCGTCCTATTCCAAGGAAAGAGTTAAAAAGTGCAGGTAGAAATGGAATTCACACAACGCAATCGATATCTAAGTCATTATGCAGTAGTTTTCATTTTACATATTATGATCTATAACTTCGTAAGTTCCGTGTGGCTATTATCCCATGCTCCATTTCTAGATGTGTGAGTTGTTTCTTTTTAAAGCTGTTCCATTTGTATAGTATAGTCTTTATTGTCATTGTACAAAATAAATCCAATGAAATTGGGTTTAGCCTCACTGGTGCAAAATTATAGCAGAAACGAAAAAAGAAAGAAAAGAAAAAACTAGAGAAAAGAAAAAAAACTACTGAATTATAACCCGTCTTCTCTATATTCAAGATTTCGGCTAGACCCTTCAAAAAAGCACCAAATTCCTGACATTATTAGGCGGACTAACATGGACCGTGGCACGCTAGCTGGAGCTCAACACATGCCTTCCTGTTGTTTCATAGTGATTATTAATGCCACTCCACACAAAGATAGTCTCCTTCCCCATCCAATTAAGTGTTCATGCCATAGAAATGAAGGCCAGAAGGTCCGGCTTCCTTACCAAATATACAGCAAAACATGTCCTCCTTTTTATTCTCGTGTCCCCTATCTGGTGGGCATAGCCTTAAAATTAAATATTTTCTGACTTTAATATCTTGCTTTTTTGTTAATTGGAGACTGTTTTCACAATAGTAATCATTCAAACTTTTGTCTATTGTAAATAGTCTGCTTCTTTGTTTTCCTTATCTGTCAACAGACTCAACACCTAGATTTTTGTTGTTTATTTCCTGATTCCAGAAATCAGTCTCAAACCAGCCCATTCAAATCTAGCATCACTGGAATCTCTAGATTTCATGATGTTCATGTCATACATTTCTATAGTGAAATTTGGAAAGTGTGTACAGTAGTCCTATGTTCTTGAAAATAAAGATTTATTGGAAGAATATTGCAACTTAAAAAACATTTTTCCTGAAAAATACATTTTTTATGATGTTGGAAAAAGTAATTACATATACATATAAGCCTAAGTACATTTTTTAGAATTTTTCAATGTGACTTTTGTCATGAATGATAAGAAAGTTAAACAGTGTTTTCTCTCTCTCTCTTAACCCATTTGTTCTCCTTTCTAATTCTCCATGTCTTCCTTTCCCTATCCAATTATGTGGTAACTCTACGTTTCCATATCTCTTGTTATCTACTAGATTTTACTATGAATAACCAGAGTTTTATCCTGTAAAAGTATGGGTGTCAAACTTGATTGTGTCAAGTGATGTATTGTGACATTTTTTGCATTTGTGGAGCCGGGGTGGGTGTGGCCTGTGCATGACACATCTGGCCCACGGGATGCCAGTTTGATACCCCTACTGTAAAGCTACCTCAAGCTGGCCCTAATAATAATTTACGTAGGTGTAATTCAGAGTAGTTTAAGAAAAGCCAAACTGCCCAATCAACACACTTCTGCCGTTGTAACCAGCTTCAAAGGCCAAATACTCTCCAGTTGCAGCTGCAACACCTGACATTTGTGGCAGTTTGTTGACTGAGCCTCAGCTGGCATCAAGGGACTTGCGTGTGGGCTAGAAATAGAATATAAAGCTTTGCAAATGACTTTCAGATGATTGATTCTGCTGGGACAAGATCTGTAGTGAAAAAGACAGGGTTAGAACAACTCTTGAGGGATCAAATAGAAGTCAGGTATAATACATGAAGATGGGGAGTGTGAATGGCTGGTTGTACAAAGCAGTTGTACCCAGTAGCAGTTCGTAAAACACAACAGTTCAAACTTGATCCAGCCAAGTCTGAGAATAGTGTCGGGTTTATTTAGTCATTCAATTTAGAGTTATTTTCCTCACTGAAGATCCCATAGGTAGCAATGCAATCGAAACAACAAAGTTGCTGACATTAAGGGCAGGATTAAGCACCAAAACTACATTCCATCCATACTTAGTATACACTTTCTGCCAGAATTAAAGGTGTTTTCTTTCTGCTGTAGAAACAGCTTCAGTATGTAGTTAGCTAGCTTCAGTACTGAGAACTAGCTTTCAACAAGTACAGTAAAGCATGAAGCTCACATATATTTTGCTATTAGTGCGGGGGAGGGGACCCTTAGCTTGAAAGGAGAAGCTCCATTCCTTTCCAAAGAGACTAGTTACAATAGGGCTTGTGGAGAATAGGAATTGTGCTAATTTATCTCTGGCTTAAGTCTAATACAGTTTTGCCATTGCAATTAAGATTGTTAAAACGTTGAAGGAAACTTATGCCTCATCCTTCCTCCTGGCTTTTGAGCTTCAGGACCTGTAAGGAAAATACTGGCCACAGTACTGAGGACTTTGCAAGTCCCTTTCAATATTCCAGAAGGAGCAAAACTATTGACAATTTTGTTTTAATTTCCTTCTTTCAGCACCTGGCAGTTGGTCTTTCTTTGGGAAATGAAAATTATGGCAATGGGGAAATGCCTTAGACATTCCTGATTTAAAATAGAAAGATACTATACTTATACTAAACATGTTTCCAGATGTGTTTGCTAAGAGCTACTGTTTTCTTTTAATACTTCAATTTCTCCCTTCAATAATTGTATAATTGCAGACCTAAAGATAAAGCCCAGTAGCCATCAAAATTATATTAATCTTTTAAGCCAGAAAATGGGAACTTTTTTTCACTTTTATCTCTCTGTACAGTGTATCTCTCATAATATACAAAATATTTGAAAGACGCCTTAAAAAAAACAGTAGTTCAAAAGAATTCCAAATTTCTATAATCATTTTATAGTATTGGGAAACAGTATTGGAAAACTTAATTGGCTTATTTTTGGTCAAAGTGAGTTATAGTTAAAACAGCTATTAAACTGTGTGTATCTTTTAGTCCAACTCCCTGCTCAAGCAGAAGAACTATACATGTCAGACAAATGCTTATCCAATCTCTTCTTAAAAACCTCCAGTGATAGAGCGCTCACACTTTGCCTTGAAGGCAAATCATTCCACTAATTAATTGTTCAGGGAATGTATAATTAGTACTACCATAGGTTGCTTCTCTCTTTGATTAGTTTCCATTCATTGCTTCTTGTCCTGCCTTCAGGTGCTTTGGCTGATTCCCTCTTCTTTATGGCAGCCCCTTAAGTATTGGAAGACTTTATGACGACACTCCCAGTCCTTTTTTCAGTAAGTACTGTTGAAAGAAATGTCCTTCTGGGTTCGGCTCCAAGTGGGGAAAAAGACACTGGAGACATGGAGGCTGCTTGGAAAGATGGTTTATTGGTGGACAGGACCACATGGCTTGAGTCCTGAACAGAAAAGGTGATCAGATGCTTCAATGTTGGTGGAGAAAAGAGAAGGAAGGACTGAGATGCTGAGTCCCTGGTTTTATGCCTTCTCTGGCCTTTGATCTTGATCTTGTATTCTGATTGGTTGTCAGATTCCCATGAGGCCATGCAGGGGCAACTCTGTAGGCTGCGTTTTGAATCCAGGTTTGGTTGAGCTCTCAGATGCCATGTGGCGAGTTGGGTAAAGTGCCAATATTATCATGCCTTAATCCCATCCCCCTGGAGCTGAAGGGGAGAACTCTTTATTGTGTAAAGGAACTGGCTTGGCCTTCTTAATGGCCCATTGACAAAGTGGGTGGGGGCAGGAAGCTGCACGGAGCTATTGTCTCTTTAAAACATGTTTCTTCCTTTTCACATCCAGGAAAATATAATATTCTGCCATTTCAATATTTCCTAGGATATTTCATTTTCCTGGGAGAGAGCTGGGTGATAACTTTCCACAATACATTAAATACAGTAGAAAAGTCTCCTCCCTCTTCATTCTATATAAAAAGAAGAAAAGCAATTTCTCACTTTTTTTTCTTTTTGTCTGATGCATTAAAATATGTTCCCAAATCCAGTAGCCATCCAGGAGTGACGGATTCCTTTTATTTTATTCAAATTAGTAAGTCTGGTGAGGAGCAGATAATTTAAAAAACCGTTCATTAATTCCAAGATAGGAAGGATCCTTTCAACTCAGAAAAGATTCTTGTATAGTACCTGGTGCCCAACTGAGTAAATCCCTTTCTTTCTTTCCTTCTGCAAAAGATATTAATCCAACTGCTACTGCACCCAGTTTAGCAATAGCAATACCAATAGCAATAGCAGTTAGACTTATATACCGCTTCATAGGGCTTTCAGCCCTTGAGAGACCGCCTGCTGCCAATTACCTCCACTAGACCGATTAGATCCCACAGATTAGGCCTCCTCTGAATTCCATCCGCCGGCCAGTGTCGACTGGCGACTACCCGGAGGAGAGCCTTCTCTGTGGCTGCTCCGACCCTCTGGAACGAACTCCCCGTAGAGATTCGAACCCTCACCACCCTCCAGGCCTTCCACAAAGCCCTTAAAACCTGGCTGTTCCGACAGGCCTGGGGCTAAAGAATTGTTGCCCCCGTCTCGAATTGGTATGACTGTTGTGTTTTAATCATGTATTGTTTTTATGTCGTTTTAAATTCTTGTTTGTATCCCCCTTCCCTGGTTGAGTTGTGAGCTGCCGTGAGTCCCCTTCGGGGGAAAAGGGCGGCATATAAATAAAATCAACATTCAACATTCAACATTCTCTAAACAGTTTACAGAGTCAGCATATTGCCCCCAACAACAATCCGGGTCCTCATTTTACCCACCTCGGAAGGATGGAAGGCTGAATCAATCCTGAGCCGGTGAGACTTGAACAGCCGAACTGCAGAACTGCAGTCAGCTGAAGTAGCCTACAGTGCTGCATTTAATCACTGCGCCACCTCGGCAGTTTAGCAGAAAAGGACAGGTATCCCTTTACAATAACTTCTATATCTTCTCTGTGACTAATCCATGAATCTTCTCTATTACTGTACTCATATAAGATAACTGAATCAAGAGGGAAGGAAAGATTAATACGGTATGCAAGACACCCCCAGGGCTGTTGTGTCAGAGAGAATTATCTCTTTCTTTGATTGACATAGAGAAAAAGTTCTAGGAATTCCCCTATAAAACAAGGGATGCTGAAGGAATCTCACTGTTCTCTTAATATAGAGTAGTGAAATGAAGGCAGGAGGAAGATAGGGATAGGGATGATAGGGATAGGGATGAAACTTGAAAAGAGTAGGTAAGACAACCTCTACTATTCTGCCAGCATTTTTTTAAAAAAAACAAAAACAATAAGCTGGACCTTTTTCAAAGATGGACACCTCCCATTGACCAGTGTAGTATTCCAGAATGTCATCTACCATTGATTAACTGGTGTAATAATTTACCTCCAGCAATAGCAGACTTGGTTAGTTTTGTTTGCAAACACACCTTGTGTCTTTTTAATATTTTATTACAATCTGAATAGCTCTTACTTTGAATAAGTTCTCCTCAGCTAAAGTTGCTTTTAATTCTTTTCTAGTCTTCTTTTCCCCATCTTCTCTCCCAAAACCTAGGCAAAAGTTAAGCAATCTGATTTCTTTTTCTTTATTTCTCTTCCCTTCCAAAAGTAGCATGACTTTCTGAAGAAATAATTTGGTAGGCATTTTTCTTTCTTTAGAGCTATATATTATTCGTTAAGAAATTTGGCTTTTTTATTCACACTGTTCCACAAATCCAGGTGTTTTCACTGATTGTTGCATTGTTGTTATTTGCATACTGGTTGTATTTTATGTTTAATTTTCATTTCCGTGATCTATTAATAAGAATACTCCCTGAAGAGAAAGTTCTGAAGGAGCATGACTCTGAAATGCATTCTAATTATTTTAATGGGGAAATTCTTTTGTCTATATCACCTATTTTTTTCAGATCCTCGCACCTGAGAGAAAAGCCACAGACAGTCACACAGATGGCAAATAAAAATGTTGTAGCACTCTAACAAAAAAGGGTAACTCGAGGAAGGATCTGCAAGGCTTCTAACAAATGAAGTAGGATAAGCTCTAGACAGTCATGGGACTGACTGCCAAAACAACTGAAAATTGGCAACTTGCTGACATCTAAATTGACAACTTGCTGACATCTAAAGCCTCCGTATAAGAACTCAAAATGATTTAAATTTGATATCATTGAGCAAGAGGGGAGTTAGCCTTATTAGAATAACAAGTTGGATTTAGATTCCAGGAAAAGGAAATAATCACAGTAACAACTATAAGAGGGATGTGGTGGCTCAGTGGCTAAGATGCTGAGCTTGTTGATCAGAAAAGTTGGCAGTTTGGCAGTTCGAATGCCTAGTGCTGCATAACAGAGTGAGTGCCCATTACTTGTCCCAGCTTCTGCCAACCTAGCAGTTCGAAAGCACGTAAAAATGTAAGTAGAAAAATAGGAACCACCTTTGGTGGGAAGGTAATAGTGTTTTGTTCATCTTCGGTTCTTAGTCATGCCGGCTACATGACACGGAGATATCTTCAGACAGCGCTGGCTCTTCAGCTTTGAAACAGAGATGAGCACTGCCCCATAGAGTCTGGAACGACTAGCACATTTATGCGAGGAGAACCTTTACCTTTAGCTTTAACAACTACAGAACAGATAAATGAGCCTGAGAGCCAACCAGAAGAACCTCCAAGGGAGCATAAAGTAGCTACTGATTTTATAACTTACTGTGCTTTACAATAGGTTGTCAGAAAGGTTTTAAACAGATATGGTTTATGACAAAGTAGAGGAGATAACTTTTGGATTGGTTTATTCATAAGTATTCAAACAATCAGGATACAAAAAAAAAACCCAGGAATATTGAAGTTATCAAAACTGGTTTAGAAAAAAATATGATGCAGAAAGTAAAATCTTGAGTGAAATCAACAAGGAAAGACTGAATAAAAGAAAGAGAACAAAATCAACTCAAAAGTGAAATGGAGGTTCAGAGAACCTTATCAACTCCATCAACCCTATTAACTCAGCTCTCTAATAAGAACAGCTTTGGAATCAGGCAGACTCTATGATTAAACTGATGGATCCTGCAAATTAGAAGGGTCAGCTTTAAAATAGGAAAACAGGGTCCACATAAAGCAATTCTAAAATCAATTTTGTGAAACAATTGTGCAATGTTAAATTTACCCTGAACATTTGAGGATCAGAGAAGAGTTAGTATCTTATTATGGTGGAGATAAATTACCATTGGGTTTAAGAAGACCGGTTTTCTTTCAATGGTTTTTCACTTAAAAGACTTTTTTGTGAGTCTTGTTTTCAAATAACAGCATTTACAGACTTTCAAGATAGCTCTACTATCACTTTTTTCTTGCAAACGGAGAGAAGATACTCTTGTGAATCAGAAATAACAGTTGGCACAATGCAGAGGTTAAATCAGAGAGAAGAACAGAAATTTGCTCAATGTCATGAAATCCATTTGTCTCTCTCAAGATCATATTTAAGTAAACTCTCTCTGAAAAGAGAAGGCATAACTTTCAGAGCCCTGGTGAGGATAACTCCTTTGCTTGGCCTTTGATAAATGAGTAAGAAAAATATCATCCTTAGTTTGACCTATGATTCTCTTTTGAATCTGTTTTGAATTTGTTTAATTCTTTAAACAATTACTTGTAAGGACCTTTGTTTGTATTCTTTTGGAATAATCAGCCTTAAAACCTATTGCTCAAAATTACAAGTTCCTGTGGCATGTGTTCAGCTTACTGTCAGTTTCCACTGTCCAGTTAAGTCCAATTCTACAGGGTGATGCTCATTTCCATTTCTTAGCTGAGCTTAGCTTAGCTCCATTTCTTAGCTTGCCCAAAGACATTTCCATGGTCATGTGGCAAGCACGACTATATGCAGAGGCACATGGAACACACTGTTCCCACTGAAGTGATATCTATTTTCCTACTCACATTTGCATGCTTCTGAATTGCTAGGTTGGCAGGAGCTGGGACGAGTGACAGGAGCTCATCTGTTGCATGGCATCCAGGTTTCAAATCCGGATTGTCAATTTTCCAGTTGACTAGCTCACCATCTAACCACTGAACCATTGCACCCCACATGTAAATTATGTACTTGCTTATATGGAAATTAACAGATATAATGAATTGATCAATAGCCATGTATCCAAGCAGCTACCGTATTAGTAACTGTTATTAGTAACTTTCATGCTCTATTTTATATTGTTCATATAAAACAGATATTCTTCAATTTTCTTGCTGATAAACTAAATAATATTGATTTCAAAAGTGTAACTGTGAGGGATGGTGCTTATGAAGGGAGAGATGGTGTCGATGAACTGCAGTGAAGCATCAGTTTCCCAGGAAGGAGGGAGCATATCCCAAGGCGCAGGACATTAAACAGTCTCGCCTTAGAATCTTCCAGGGTGTATCTGTTAAGGTAAGAGTAGTATTGGTTTAGTCTGGAAAGATTCTGAAAGATTCTATTAAGTGTAAACAACTAAAGAACTGAACTTTGACAGACTTCTGTCATTCTTGGGCTGGACTTGAGAGTTACTGAAGATGCTTGAGGAAACCTCAAGTATCTTTAATAATATATACCTTTTGGACAATAATATATTTAATTAAGGCAATACTACTTCAAAAGTCTTTTGTGGGATTTATACACAGACATAAAAATTCAGTGGCTAGTGCTGGAATGCTGAAACATCAATGATGGTGGATCTGATCAAACTTGTAGGCTAAGGGTTAAAGTATTCCATGCAAAATATTTTCTAGCAATCTTGATGGACAGCCAATCACATCTATGCTTAGTTAATTATGGTCTTTCCAGATGACTAGACTTTCAATCTCCTAATCCTTCTGATTCTAATTTAGAAGGTGCCCAAGATTGACTTGAACTGTTTTGATTATTTGCAGCTGCAAGATATAGGATTAAAGACATGTTGGCCTGCTTGTAAAGGAAGCAAGCAGAGGAAACAGACAGTTGGTGCCTTGTCCTTCTCGTCAGTAGTTGAGCACAGAGAACTATAAGCCAATCAGTGCTTGTTTGTGGACCAATAGCTCAGTTACTCATGCTGGCCTCCCACTCATTGCTTCCTCCTCCTCGCCAGTACAAGAAAACACATTGCTAGCACGCCCCCATTTCTGACTGTCATGAAGGCATATGAGCAATTCTGACTGTTTACTTCTTATATGGTCATGCCACTCTGCTGCACTGCAGGATTTCAGGACCTAGAAAGTGGTGTAAACGAAATCAACATCTCCTCTCCGGCAGGAACTGAGAACGGAGCTTCAAATCCAAGGAAGTTCGGTATAGCCATTTTTGACTTAGCTATCGTTTTTTGAAAAACAGAATAAGTTCTCCATCCACAGAAAGAAGGGACAGGTGAAGAACTCACATAGTGGCAGAGTGTGAGGCACGGGGTCTTTTGGATCACTTGCCAAAACTAGCCATGCATCTCTAATTTGTTGGCCCCTTTGTTAACTTTCTAAATTTCATGCTCCTGATAGGAGATTGTTCTGCATTGTGTTTTAAAGATTTGCAGGTTTGATGTGCAGGGCCTCCAGCTTGTTGATGTGTGATGACCTTTGGGGGAAGCAGGAAAGATCAAGCTTCTTCAGAGGCTCTGTAATGGTAAAGTACCATATTACTTGCAATTGTGAGATTTTTATTATGACATTGTTTGCAATCAATATTCATTTAAAATATTGTAGCAGAGTCTTTATATTTATTGTTTTGGTTATTATGGTGGCTTTTAATACTATACTGCAATTACTGTGGATGTTTTGTGGTTTTATATTTTTATTGTATACTATAGATGTTTTAACTGTAGCTCTATAATTTCTCTTGATGCTCTTGATTTCCTGATTAGATTTGGAAGCATTGAAATTCAAAAGATGATGCTGGTGATGACGATGACGATGATATACTCAGCCATTTCTCCTAAAGTGAAAAGATGAAATCAAAAATACAATATAAAAATGCTTTGATTTTGGTTTATATAACTTTAAACTGTTTAGGACTTTCAACATGCTAATTAGAAAACTTTTTACAGAACTGCAGGGGTGGGGAGGGCTGAATTATTTTAAGTATTTAATCCACCACTGAAATGTTTGTCAGTCATATAACCATGTGTCAGACACAGTAAAACTGTCATATCTGATAAAAATATGCAGTCCTTGGCAGCAACTAAATTATTCAAGTGTCATTGTCCCCAGAATTAACTCATTTGTTCTACATATGCATTTGTGTGGAACAGATAGAAGGCAAAGTGCCCTAAAAATTTAACATTAAGACGGTTGCTTAGCAATATTGGTACAGCAACTAAAAATATTGATGCAATCTGTGTGTGTGAGGGGGGGGGGGAATCAGCTATATGTACAACTGAACAGAATATGAATATGGAACGGAATGCTGCATCAACCAGGATATACTGTTGTATACTGTTGTGTAAAAGACTTTAAATGCTTTTCCTTTTCAGGACTAAAAGAAAACAGCTGATGAACAAATGCTTCCTAAAGAAGACATCTAAGAAATTGAACATCCCAAGACTTCTCTGCTTTCCAAACGAAATATGGGCTTTCCCACTCTCATCCTGACTATTGACCTATACTTTAATCAGTAGAATGCTGTGCCAGCATGAAATTTTGTTATTTCTCATTGCTGATCTTTATTCTGCTTCTATTTTCTCTATTCTCAATCACTGCCAGTTGTCTGAATATGCCCGTTTCGTACAGGTTAACGCATGCACAATGCCCAGATGCCAAAACCGTTGGTTTTTTGCCCACTTCAGCTTTCTTGCCCTCTTCCGTATATCTCCATCTGGTGTGTGTATGTGTGTGTGTGTGGAGATCACCAATCATGGCCCTGCAGCAGGTGTATGAGTCACAAGCAGCACCTTTATTTCATTTCTTCTTCCTTTCCTTTCTTTATATCTGCAGCAAAAGCAGACTTTCATATTCTTCCATGCTCCATTAAGGAAACAATGGGAAAGAGGTTGTTCCATTCTTATAATACTTTAGCCTTGTCCTAAACTGGTAAGGGCTGCAGAGTTAAAACACAGTAATGCTGGCTGAGCAACCTACCATTACTGTGTAACTGGAATGTTGGAATGTTTATTCAACTTGTATGCCGCCCTATTCCCGAGGGACTCAGGGCGGCTAACAAACCAAAGGGAAGGGGAATACAAACAGAACACAAGACAAGCAAGTTAAAACAAAACAACAATCACAACAGTTTAAGTGGGGCCAGGAACTCATCAGCCCCAGGCCTGCCGGAACAGCCAGGTCTTAGTGGCTTTGCGGAAAGCCGGAAGGGTGGTGAGGGTCCAGATGTCCACGGGGAGATCGTTCCAGAGGGCCGGAGCAGCCATAGAGAAGGCCCTCCCCCGAGGGGTCGACAGTCGACATTGACTAGCGGATGGTATTCGGAGGAGCAGGCCTAATCTGTGGGATCCAATTGGTCATAGGGAGGTGATTGGCAGGAGGTGGTCTCTCAAGTACCCAGGTCCAATACCATGTAGGGCTTTAAAAGTAACGACTAGCATCTTGAAGCGTATCCGGAAACCAACAGGTAGCCAGTGCAGCTCGCGGAGAATAGGTGTGACATGGGTGTACCGGGGTGCACCCATAATCGCTCGCGCGGCTGCATTCTGGACAAGCTGAAGTCTCCGAATGCTCTTCAAGGGCTGCCCCATGTAGAGCGCGTTAATAGACTGTCATTTAAATTACCAGCTGCCAGTTACTTCGGCAATGCCATAAAGGATCCTAAATGACAACCACTATGGTGCTGTCTAAGCACTCATGAACTTGTGACAAGAATCATGTGCCTGCAGCAGCTAGAGTTGTGTTTCTAGAGGGATGTAAAAACAACCTTCGTGCTAGGAATTTCATTTTTACCTTTCTTATTCAAAGCCAAAAAAAAGATTTGCACAAATCTGTATCAAGCTCTTTATGCACAAAACAGCCAAATAGCATTAACTGAAAGAGAAAGGGTTAGCTTGAAATGACCAGTGTGCTTCTCTGATTTCCACCAATATTAGACTTGTCTTTGCTTCCAATCTAATTGTGGTAAAAGTTTATCACCCCTGGCGGTTGCTGATGGGTACATGGAAGAACATAGTTCAACACAGTGATGTGCGGTGAGGTTTATGACTGGTGAGGCAAGCGGGAAAAAGCGGCCCTATGTCAGACACAGTGTCCTGCCTCTATGTCGGACACAGTGTCCCGCCTCTATGTTGGACACAGTGTCCCGCCTCTATGTCGGACACAGTGTCCCGCCTCTATGTCGGACACAGCGCCGGGGCGTCCAAAAGCCCTGCTGCTATGTCCAAAAGCCCTGCCGCTATGTCCGACATAAAAAAAAAGTGCCAGCCCGCGCGCCAGCAGAGGCGGATAAAATACACACACACACAAATTACTTACAATAATACAATTACTTACAAATTACATTAATTTTGAATTCCTACCCCTCCCTCCGACCCACATACCTTTTCCAGCTGTTTCACAGAGGATTTCAACTCTGCTCTTGTCTGCCATGATGAAAATTTAAAAATGTAAAAGGAAAAAGGCAAGAGCTGCTGAGGTCAGGCTGGGCTAGCTGCTGCCAGAGTCCTCAATGGATGACTCTGCTTAACTGTTTAAAAAAGCCTCTAAAAAACGCCCTCTACAGGAGGAGGCAAGAGAACCAAGTGCCTCATCTACATAAGAAATTTTTCGGCTTTTAACCCTTCCTTAACTCTGCTTGAGTGATCATAAAGTCAGACTAAATGAGGCATGTGGTTCTCCCGCCTCCTCCTGTAGAGGGCACTTTTTTAGAGGCTTTTTTAAACAGTTAAGCACTAAGCAGAGTCATCCACTGTGACTCTGGCACCAACTAACTCAGCCTTTTTCCTTTTACATTTTTTTTTCTTTTCATGATGACAGTGATGAGGCCCTGCCTCCCCTGACTGTACATCACTGGTTCAACACTGACTGGGCTAAGGGCATCTTAAGGCTGGTGTGCTCACAAGCTGGGGATGAGATGAGGGGAAACAACAACACAGTGATATATCCAAACGATGTTGCCAGGGTATCTTGATTTAAGTGCTGGTGGAGACACAGCCCATCTACAGCACTTCATAAGATTCATAAATCATAAGATACAATAATAAATCACAAGATACAAGCAAGGGATAATTCATAAGATACGAATAAGATAAGTTAGTATGAAAGATGAGAAGGATAACAGCAATACCCTCCTACCAAGTGGGTAAATATCTTTAAGCATAAGGCAGTGCTGTGGGAGTTAGTTGTTTAGAAGAGTGATGACATGAAGAGGGAACTGTCTTTTTGTCTAGTTTGTTTTGGCATGCAATGCCCTGCAGTGGAGTCCTGAGGGGAGAAGTTTATATCCAAGATGTGAGAGGTCTGTATATATTTTCACAGTCCTCTTTCTGGCTTGTGCCAGGCAGTCTGGTTACAATTGGTTGTTTTTTTTCTGCAGTCCTAACTATCTGTTGAAGTCTGTACCTGTCCTGTTTGGTTGCTGTGCAAACCAGATAATTATAGAGGAACAAATGACAGTCTCAATCAAATGCAGTACTTTTCATCAGCTGTCCTGATTTTAGAGCTTCCTCTACTTTGTTTGGCCGTTCCTGAAGAGGCCGGTTTCGGTCTGGGAGGAAAACTTTAATTAACATTTATTTGAACCATTGTCCTTCAGCTTGTCTGTTTGGAAACATACATGGCTACTACTTTACAAAAAATAATCCCAGGTAGTTTATGGTCTGATGCCCAAATGATTTTTTTAAATTAAATAACTTCTTTCATTAAAAACCTGAAATAATGTAGATTTACCCTTGACAAGTAAGTTAATTAGAATCAGTACTAGCTGACCCAGTGAGAAAGGGCTTTAGCTCTTACGAGATTTAAGATAAATTTTAATGAAATCATATAAAAAGTCTAGTCATATTTAGTACCCCAATAAAGCTGGAAAACTACCATATAGTAATGAAATGGTCCAGAATGAAATATTTAGTCTACTCCCTGACTGATCAGGAATTGGAAAGATCTAGGGAGATATATTTTGAATCCTTGCTGAGTGATTGATTGGCCTTGGTGACGTGGATTAATGCTGTCCATCATCTTTGCTATACAGTATGCATATGCTGTCTCGTTGTTTTCAAGAATGTAGCATGCATTATGCTTAAATATTGATTTGGATGTTTCTACCTCCCTCCCTATCTCTCTCTCTCTCTCTCTCTCTCCCTACCTACCTACCTACCTACCTACCTACCTACCTACCTACCTATCAGTCATAAGTACTGTGCAAAGCTTTTTCACTCAAAACCAAAGCCTTCCCTTGAGACTGAATTAAGAATAGTCCCCTATAGGTAGGGACTATTCTGCTATTCATGCTGCAGTCCTGCATAAGAATAAAAAAGGGATAAACTCATGACTATCAACACTGGAGGAAAACATAAACATGTTTTATACAAATATAATTAAAATATTGAAAGGAGTTCAGTTTTATGACATATATGTAACATATGTGAGGGAGGGAGGGAGGGAGGGATAAATCATCTTTCTTTTTTGCTCTTTCTTTGTAGACTCTAGATGGCAGTGTCACTTTAGCAAACTTCTAGATAAATCAATGGAGGGTATATGAGAAACAAACTGACAGCCAACAATTGTGGTGCCCTATTGGGATCCATCAAAATACTTCACAAAGAATGAACAGGAGCAGCCTAGTGCCTATGGCCACTTCAGACTGGTCTGGTGAATATGATCCCTCCCCCATGTCCTCTTGTCCTGTCAATTCTGTCCCCTTTTAGCTTCATGGGAAAGAGGTGGACACCATTTTCAGCCACTGCTGTACATGCAGCTCCCTATAGCTATTAAGAGGGGTGGGGAAGCTGCTTAGGTTTTGAGCACAGGTTTCATACTCTTTCAAATTACTGCACTTTTGTGGAGTTTTGAAAAAGGACTACACCTAATTTAAAATAGGCCCATCCATCACTTGTTCAGTAGGTTGGGGGAGCTGGTGCAATAAAATATCTCTCTCAAAATTGCTTCTCTGGGCATGGAGCAACTGGGTTTTAAGACAGCCCTCTCGCCATTTTAACATGCTGCTACACCATTCTGCCAATTGCTATTTGGCATCAGCTTCAGATGCCAAATAGCATCTGACCAGAGATAAACCAAGGGAAGTCATTCTCTCAAAACATGGCAACCTGTGTGAGTTGGCCATCCCACCATACTGACTTTATTGTGCAGTTTTTCCACCCCATCAGAGAACTGGTGGGATTTCAACATAATAGTGTTCTGAAATATGTTTGAATATTAGTAGCTCGGGTTCGTAATTAGGCCATTGGTTTGAGCCCCGAGCTTGGCAATTTGGTTGCAAACATTTCATCACCATTCAAGGAGACATTGTCAGTGCATCTTGAGTTGTGCTTGTCTGTCAGAACACATGTCTTTAAATAGCTTTTTATGAGATGCAAATTAGTCTGAATGTTGTTTGTTCGGATATTTCTGAGTCATAGCCTGATTTCGGACTGTAATAATAGTGTTCTATCATACAGAATGTTAATAGAGGCATTTGATGGATGCAGTAAAGGGAGATATAGAACCAATACATGACAATCATTGGCTCAATTGAAGGGGCAGTACTTTCTCTGCAAACTAACCAATCCACTGCTGAGGTTAGCCTACAAAAAACCCTGAAATGTTTTAGCCCAAATACAGGGCAGCACTCAAGGGAACTCAGTGCAATTCAGAAATGGAAGACAGACATGCACTCTGAGTTCCATTATCTAATAGGGACAGTAATGATCACTATGTGCTTAAATGGGGCAATGGTTCTTAATCTCTGGACCACTTATCAGAACATAAGCAGACCAATCAAAGGTTGCCTTTTCTTGATAAATTGTAATAAATTACAACACTCCAACATCAACATTTGAAATATGGTACATTTGTTCAAAAGTTGTAATAATAATAAAACAAATACAATTTAGCAGTTTTTAACTTTTTTTCACCTGTTGCTACATCAATTAAATAGACCATAGATGTCACACTTCACAGTATTAACAAAACATAATGATAGTTATGATTATGAGAATCATCATGCGGAAGCCCTAGAAAGAGTGCAGAGAAGAACAACAAAAATGATAGTCTGGAGGCTAAATCGTACAATGAATGGCTAAGGGAACTAGGCATGTTTAACCTAATGTAGAGAAGGCTCAGGGGAGACATGATAGGGCCTTCCAATACATGATGGGCTGTCACAGGGAAGAGGGAATTGATTTATTTTCCATAGAACCTGAGGGCAGAACAAGAAGCAATGGGTGGAAGCTCTTCAGAGGGAGATTCAACCTGGAAATGAAGGATTACCTGACAATGAGAATGATTAATCAAAGGAGCCGCTTGCCTCGCAGAGTTGCGGGTTCTCCATCACTAGAAGTTTTCAAGAACAGATTGGACAACCATTTCTCTGAGTTGATATAAGGACCTTGAACAGAGGGTTGCACTAGAAGACCCACAAGGTTCCTTCCAGCCCTAAGATTCTATGAATTATTATTTGTGTTTTAATTACTTATTTTTAATTTAATAGTTTTAAAAGACCAGTCTTTAAAGTCTAAGCAAAATGACTTTATTGAAAGATTTGAGCTTTCAGAGATAATTATTTCTGTTTATAGAACTGTGGATTACAAACTGAAGAATAACAACTGGGTTCTGCAAAGAAATGAAGCTGGAAGGAAAGGCCATCTGGGCAAATGAGTGCTTGCTGGCACTTGCTGGGGCAGCTGAGGCTTTCTGAGTCATGGCAAGCAGCCTCACAGGCATGCAGCTCTGGGACTGCTTGCCACCTTACAAGGCAGGTGGGCAGGGGGCCTAAACACACAGATGGGGGAGATACAGGTGGGTGGCGGGGAGTTGGAGGCAGTCCCTTATCTTACTGAGGTCCTGGGCTGGGAGGGAGAAAGTTTGAAATGGTTTGGACTGAAATGGGTACCTGCAATTCCTGATTAATAACCACAACCATGGGATTGCTGCTGTAAGGTGGCATGGCCACATGATGTCTCACTTTAAAGGTAAAGGTTCCCCTTGCACATATGTGCTAGTTGTTCCTGACTCTAGGGAGCAGTGCTCATCTCCATTTCAAAGCCAAGGAGCCAGCGCTGTCCAAAGACGTCTCCTTGGTCATGTGGCCGGCATGACTAAACGTCAAAGGCACACGGAACACTCACTGTTACCTTCCCACCAAGGTGGTTCCTATTTTTCTACTTGCATTTTCACATGCTTTCGAACTGCTAGGTTGGCAGAAACCAACCAGTAACGGGAGCTCACTCTGTTACGCAGCACTAGGGATTCAAACCGCCGACCTTTCTGATTGACAAGTTCAGCGTCTTAGCCATCGCATCCCTGACTCACTTTATGACATACCAACTTAAAATGGCAATCCTACCCAGTCCCAATTGTGGTCATATGTTGAGCAATACCTGTACTATGTTGTGTAAAAATCCATGGATCAGGACATGCAACAATAGACTTGAGAAAGGGACAGAAATGAACAAGACTTTCTAAACTTGCACAAAAGGTGGGGGGGGGGGACATATACCAAGCAGTTTTTAACTACCAAGCAGTTAAAAAGGGGAGCAATCATCTGAGAAATTCAGCAGATTTTAAAGGTGACTTCTGTGAAGAAATTGGCTGTACATCTGCTCCCTCAACAGATTACTGTACATTCAGGTTTCACTGTTTTCAAGGTCTATCTCACAGTTTAAAACACAGTAAACTTACTGACCCTTGACCCAAACCAACATAAATCTATTCATAGGTTTAGTTGGCCAGTCCTGGCAGTTCTCATATAAGTAATCTCCTTCCTTGTTTTCCTTTCCTTTAGTATTCCAATTCTAGAGTCTTCTTCTGGCTTCCATTCTTTTCTATTTTCCCAGGCAAAGCATCCACAATCCTATCCAACGCTTGGAAGTTCAGGGAATACATCTAAAAATTAATAATGGTAAAAGAAATTGTAGTTAGTCTTTTGTTTTATGAACAGCTTTATCAGTTGTTCTTCAGGGAAAAAGTGTAATCACAAGGAAATGATACTATGTTCACATCATTTGGAGATGAGGGAGACCTTCAGCTGGGGCTAAAGCTAATGCTGAAGTGCCACAGTGCTCACCCCCCACAATCACATTTACCCCACTGGGTAATTGAGTTGGTAGCGGATGGTCAAAAGAAGGGCACGACCTCGGCCTCAAAGGAGAGGGATTTTAATTAAATTGTACCCTGGTGATTTGGTTTCCCACATATTTTGAAAAGTAAGATAGGCAAGAACAGCAAAAAAATGGTGGTGGATTATGGCTTACCCTTCGTCTCAAGTAGACCAAAGCTATGATGAAGAGTAAGACAACAAGAAAAAATAGTAACAGGCCAAATATTGTCTCAGTTGGTACAGAGGGCAAGCTGGCAAGCTGGGCACTGGCTGCAAGACAAAATTATACCAAATAAATCAGAATGGGGGAAAAATCAGAGTAGATCAAAAGCTAATAAACTCAAAAATCCATCTTTAGCTTAGTATGTGCACATTGTATCACATGGAAATTCAATTATCTGATATCAATTATCTGTAGTAAAATGGCAACAACTGGATGAGATGTAGTTCAGAACTGAAGCTCATACATTTTGTAGTAAGTACATTAAGATGGGAGTGATTACAATGTTTGGTTGGATGAAACAATAAAATACAGAAGTAATCACGAAGCACCATATATATCAAGATAAAAGTTGTGTTTATTTAGCAACAGGTCTCACTGTATTGCATAGGGATGTATTCCTGCATATAGAATCGTACTTTTTGCTTTTGAGACTCCTGGGATCCTCCTTCCTTCCAAATTAACTGCTATTAGTGATTTGATTTTAAAAATAAGGTACAAATAATGTGAGTGCGGAGAGACTGATTAATTCTTCTAGGCCTCTGAAGCGTTCAATCCCTTTAACCACTGTTCTTTTCTGAATAGACGGTCTGCATTTTATGACACCACCATTCCAATCTAGAAGCCCACATCTTTACCACAAGGTTTAGCCTAGCTCTGCTTTTCAATCTCCATGTAAAATTTTTAAGTGAGATCATCCAGAGACTTGAAATGATATGTAATTAATAACCAGGTGCCAACTATTCCTTCTTCTTACATTGAAAGCAAGGGAGACATTAATAAAAATTGTCTTAAACAGTTAATAAATAGACTGTGTTAACAACCTGTGGGTTGAACTCAGTACCTTAGATATCTCAGTGGTGGGTGAGATATCCATAAATAAATTGTGTTCAGCCTACTTGGGGACCACAATATCTGTCCCAAGTTGCTGTCTGGGCCTATTGTTGGGAAGGTCAGATTGTGTGTGACACTCAATCCCCAAATAAAAACAAAAGCTTCATTGGAGGTTGAGTTAGACAAGAAGTAATTGGATCGCCTAAATGTCATTGTCAGCTATAATCTCAAGTCTGTAGATGCTGCTGAATTGCAACCCCCGATAGTTTTAGCCAGGCTGAACAAGGGCGGCGGGGGAGGGGTGGAGGAATCAGTTGCAGTTCAGTTCCTTTGAAGGCAGGGAGTCGAGAGCTTTTTTAAAATCGGGACGGAGCTCCAATTTCCAAGACGACCGAATTGCTCTCCCTCCCCTCCCCGCCTGAAAAGGAAATGAGCTCAGGATCTCCCTCCTCCGCCTTCGCAAGGGGGCTTTGTTCTCACAAAGAACCGAACATGAAGCACGAGAAGGGAAATAGGCGAACGGCAGCGCTGTTCTTCAGCCCTCTTCCCGGCTCTCCTTTGTTCAGGCGAAAGACGGAGGGTCGAGGAACGAAATTGCAGCCCGTGCAATTGACATGCTGGAGATGCGCCAGGCTCCACCCAACGCTTGGGGCGATATTGTTCCAGCCCGTTACCCCCACCCTGGCCCCACTTCGCTCCTCCTTTTGGGGCGAGCGGCGAGGGAAGCTGCCGCGGTTGCTTCCGCTCCTCTCAGCCACGGCACCCGCGGCTCCCGCAAGTGAAAGAGCAGAGGCGGGGCTGTGGCAGCAGGAGCCGCGGTCTCTCTCTCTCCCTTCTCCCTTTCCACCAGTGGCTGAGCGCATAAATGGAGCCGAGAGCGACCACCAAGCGTTTGACAGCCTGGCTCGCCCTCTTTAGTCACCTGCCGCGGCGATGGCTTCGCCTGGCCGGGTTGGGGAGAAGCCTCCGAGCTTTGTTTCGGAGAAGGGTTGCGAACGGGGGGGGGGGAGGAAGAGAGCGGGGTGACGTCAGCGGCTCGTGGCTGGAACCCGTCCAGGTCACGCTCCCCCTCCCACAAGCATCTGCCAGCCCAGCAAAATTTTGAAATCTTGCGGTAGAATTTCTCCGTGGGGGTCAGCAGAGTTTCGCCTGCCCTCTCATGTCGTCTGGGTCACACTATTGCAGGACGTTAGATCTGAGCCTGCTTCTTCGGCGGGGGGGGGGGGGCGGTAATCGGGAAACTCTTCTAATTCAAAAGCAGGGAATGAGGCTAACAATGAGAGCTGCTCAATGCGATCTGGTTGTGGGGTCACAGGGGCCATACTGCGCTGCGTTCTTGTTTGTTTTCAAGCCCAGTTTGTGGGTTTGGCTTCACAGCCGGGTCACTTTTAACCTGCTTTCTGAGCTTCATGGGAGATCTTTCAAATTTTTTGCTATCTGGGGCAGCTGGTGAAGAGAGTAGGGGTGGAGGTTACTTTTGAATGCTGTTCCCAAACAACTTCTTGGAATGCATAATACCAGAAGAAGTTTCTATTTTCTCCAAGCTTCTGTTGAACTGCTTTATCCTGGCACTGTGCTGTAGTTTCTACCTTCTTTTTCTTGTCAAGCATAAACATGGGAACTGTTGTGATCATATAATTTGCAGTGAAATAGGCATTTCTGCAATTAAAGAAACAAAGAATACCTGCAATTTCCAGGTGATACTGCACCGATCCCAGCTTCCCCTCTGGACCATGGGCACTGCATTCCCAGATGCCTGCATCCCTTGATGACACCTGGCGGAATTCCTGGATTGGGCCCCATTTCACAGGCCTACTGGAACCAGACTGAGAGCTGTTGCTGGATTCCAGGTCCAGCCACTTCCACTGAAAATGCTCTTTTCCTGTGTAGTAGCTGAGGTTACAGATGAGGACCAAGTCAGAACCTTCAGGAATTCTTGGCCCAATGTTGGTAATGACTGAAAAAAAGCAAGGAAACAGAAATCACCAATCCCCTGTCCCTTTCACCTTCCTCTTAAAACACTCAGTTAGGTTAATCAAACTGCAATACTGAGACTTGGATCTATATAAAGTACTATATTATTATGTATTATTCCAATACTCAACAATCCTAGGTTGGATTGAGGAAGAATAACTAGTCTAAAGTCATAAAATGAGCTTCTATAACTAAGAATATATTTTAACCTGTGTCTCTTTGCTCCTATCCCAACTTTATAGCTACTACACTATACTAGCTGTCTGAATTTAATTTCAGGTTGTTCACATTTTCGGCATCCTGTGGAGCAAGTGGAACCCTGTGGGACACATTCATCCATTTATGAACGGCCATTATTTTGATGTCTGTAATTCTCTTTAATTTATTTAATTTCTCTTGGACTTCTATAGTTACTATTATATTGTTCTTTGTTTTTCTTCCTAGCATTTTTCTGCAAGTGCAGGACCTGTTTTTTTATCAATTAAAAGAAGGAGCCCTAGTGGTGTAGTGATTAGAAATGCAGTATTGCAGGCTGGACAAGGAATAATGGATTGAAACTGAAAAAGGAGAGATTTAACTAGGAAATAAGGATAAATTTTCTGACAGTGAGAACAATCAACCAATGGGACAGCTTGTCTTCTGTTGTGGGAGCTTCATCACTGGGAGCTTCCAAGAAGAGACTGGACTGCCATCTGACAAAAATGGTGTAGGGCCATGATGGTGAACCTATGGCACACATGCCAGACGTGGCATGCAGAGCCCTCTCTGGGCACGCGTGCCATTGCCAGCTGCTCTTCTGGGTTTTGTCAAGCACATGTGTGACTAGCTGTCAGGCGCGCAAGTGCACAACGGAACCCGGAAGAGCAGGTGGCCGCTGTGCGCATGCCGAAAAGGTTAACCATTACTGGTGTAGGGTCTACTTGGGTGGGGGGTTGGACTAGATGACTTCCAACTCTGTTAATCTGTATCTATCTGTAACTCTGGCCACAGTCAGGAGTTTGATCCTGACAGGACTGGAGGTTGACTCAGCCTTCCATCCTTCCGAGGTTGGTAAAATGAGGACCCACATTGTTGGGGGAAAATATGGTGACTCTCTAAACTGTCCATAGAGTGCTATAAAGCACTGTGGGGTGGTATGTAAGTCTAAGTGCTACTGTTATTGCTATGCATTGGTTGTGCAATAAATTGACTGATTGGCTTGTCGCCTGACCCTGACTGCCTAAGAAAGAATGACTGGCAGTCCAAAGTCATCCAGATGGCTTTCATGTCTAAAGCAGGACTAGAACTCAACAGTCTCCTGGAGATTTCTTTCTCAATTCCTTCCTCAAAACTCATTTTCCCAGAAGCAGAAAAAAATCAAGCCAACAAAAAACAACACGGCATCACGTCTGCCCACCACCAGGCTCAGTACCACCAAATATGACTCGGAGTTTCCATTCATTGTGGCTGACTCTCAGATAAATAATCATAGAATATCAGCCTTGGATTTTTTTTTTTCCTGGATAAGGAATCCCTCTCCACCTCCCCCTGGTTCAGTTGCATCTGATTCTAAGAAATTGACTGGACAAGCCCCTGCAATTTTCTTGACAAGGTTTTTCTGAAGTGGTTGTTTGCCATTGCATCCTTCCTAGGGCTGCGACAAAGTGATTGGCCCAAAGTCACCCAGCCGGGTTCTGCCCAAGGTAGGATTAGAACTCACACTCTCCCTATTTCTAGCCTGATTCCTTAATAGCTGCACCATTCTGGCTCCCATACGAGCGATACAAGCATTTAAAAAAATAAGGGAAGCTCTTTACTATAGAACTTTAGAGCAGGATTTTTTTACATGGAGCCTGTGGATAGATTACAGATCTATGAATCTGTGTGAAAAAATATAACTGTTTTTACTGATCTTCAGCTAAATTTTAGTTGTCATGTCATAATGCATATAGGCAAACAATGTAATGTATTGCCCACAGACTCCAAAAATGTTTGTTAACTTCAATAAATCCAGCTGTCTAAAATGATTATACCTTAAAAAAGAATATTGTCAGGTTGTCCGTTGGATTAATAAAGGAGATATATTGCTATATTATGTATCTGTTGTTTTTTAATCTTTTGATTAAAATTTGAGCATAATTGGCTTCCCTCCATAATTACAGTATGTATTTTATTTTATGCATTAAAATATATCTTTCTGGGAAGGCCTGTATAGGTTTCACCCAACTCTCAGAATAGTCCATTAGAGAAAAAGGTGAAGAGTTTTGTTCTGTAGCTATTCTGACTGAGTTTAAGTCTACAAGTCTTTTGATCAGCTTGCCTCATCTATTACTCTCTGGCTACATTGGCCATCAGTTCCATCTTTCCAGATAGCCTGGCCAATGGTAGGAATGATAGGGAGTCCATGGGAATGATAGGGTACACCGTATTCAATTATCCCAAAGGGGTAAGTATTCTGGTGGTCCATGGTCCCGCCTCAAAAGATAAATGTGCTACCAGTTCAACTTTCTTTCAGGGTGCTGGGAGATAGGATGGATTAGGTTCCCTTAACTTTCAGGGGAAATCCCTTAAGAAAAGAATGGGCCTGCTACAAGTTTCTTCCTCACCTGTCATCACTGCCAGAGTGACATTCTGAATTATAGTAACGCCTTGGATGGTGATCTCACAGAGATATTGGCCTGCATCATTGAATCCAACAGCTGGGAGATGAAGAGTGAAATCTTGATAATGTTCATAACTGGGAGTGGGTTTAGCCTTCAGATCTCTCCCTGTCATGTATCTCCATTGGATGGCCACTTCTGAAATTCCATAATTCGTGGGATTGGAATTCAGGACACAGGGCAGATGAGCATCAGATCCAGCTGCTGTATAGATGACAGAGGGGGCTTGCTCAGTAAATCCTATAGTGGAGATAATAAAAATAACACTCTGTGTTTAGCGGTGGGATACCAGAGGGTGCAAAAATGAGCAATAGCTAGAATTCAGTGCACAATGGTCTTTCTGACTCATTCAAGCACACTAAGAATGAGAGAGAAATAAGCATGGTTTTACTTACCCTGGTTCTCCCCCGCCCCCCGCCCCCAAAGAGTAGAAATGTGAGAAAAGGGAAGATGAGATGAGAAGATGGATCTCACCTATAACTTGCAGGTTGTATCTGACCACAATTATCTCCCCATCTGCAAAGGTGAGTTGGCAAACCCAGTGCCCACTGTCACTACTGACTGATTCAGTGATAAGCAGGGTTTGACCCATAGGATGAAGCCTGTAGGAGGTGCGGACGAGGACATCTCTGTGGAACCAGAGGACGTTGGTAGGATTTCCTGGGTGGCTGGATTTGCAGTTTAGCCTGACCGATTCAGATTCAATTAGAGGACGAGAAGGGTGAGCAGTGACTGTTAAGAAAAGGAAAATTGTGTAGTAATAGTCATAGAACACTTTGATCCCTAGCCTATGGGACTATTCATGAATTGATTGTCAGGCCTGCCGTGTTCAGAAGACCTATTTTTATGATATGGAGGAATGGAGTGAGAAAAGAAGGGAAATCATGGTTTCTTGAAGCACCCTATCAGCCTGGTTTTGATACTGTTAAATGGATAACTCTTACAGGGAAAAGAATGCTGAAAATAACAAGGTAAGATGGTGGGGACTTTCATGTCCCACATAGTCTTAGTTAGCTTACTGCTTCTATTCAACAGGGGACATGAATCATTTTGAAATGTTGAATCCCATAGATGCATGCAACTTCAGAATTGCTGCTTGCTTATCAAAGAATCCAAGTTTTTAAAGGATTCCATCCATCCGGATTCAGGCTTTGTCCCTGTGAGAGTCTCCATACTTTTCTCTTTGAGCAGCTATCCCATCCACCTACCTGACACCAGACCAAGCTCCACGAGGCAGTGCCAGTCCTTGTTCCCATGGCTCACGTGTGCCTCATAGGTTCCTGCATCTTCCTTCAGCAATGGGTTAATCTGGAGTGAAAAATTCCCCTTAAGAAAGCCAGTGTCCCAGACAGTTACTCGGCGCATCATGGAATGGGCCAGACTCTTCAGCCCACTGGGCTTCACCTTGAGCACCAAATGACGTTTCATGGAAGAACTGGTCATAAAGAAAAAAGGAAAGGAGAAAGTGGAATATAAAACAGAAGTGCCACTGATTCACTCCGCCCTCCGTTCCAAATTAGATAAAACTGGATCATTTTATCTTACCTGCCTCCATGGCGCACCCAGTGAATCTCTAATCCTTTGTGCAGGTGCCTCAAGTTGTCTTTCACCACCTGGGGACTTAGGTAGCAAGGAAGGGTCACACCTATGCCTTCCTCACCCCACACCTTGTACTTCTCTCCTGTTAAATAAGGTATATTTCTAGCTGCAGGAAGATTATTGATCCAATGCAAAATAAAAGACATTATGAAAGTAGTTCGGCTCTGAGCCCAAACAAAATAAAGGCATCTGAAAGAAGACTCAGAAGGGGACAATCTGTGGCTTTAAGACATAGCTAGATAATAGCATATTAGGCAACAAGGGCACAAATGCTAGGAACTGATACAAAACAATTAATGCAGATTTTCTCCCCACCCACCACCTCCCATGGTAAAAAAAACAAAAAACTCTACCTGCCCTAACTTACCACTGGTCATCTGCAGAATAAGAACAAGAGTGCAGAAAAGCAGGAGTAGAGTCATCCTTGCATCCGAAAGAAAGGTAAGTCCTCCAGCCCCCTCAACCCCTTGCCAATTGGCCTGGCTTTGAATGGGGGTGGATTGACCTGGTTTGCAGAAGAGATTCAGACAAAGGTAGGAAAGATGAATTTCTGATCAAAGGACACGAAAGGTTGCCCTTATATTGCAGATGGGCTATTGGTTTCCTGATTGCATTGAAGTGAACGTCACAGCCGAGAAATTACCCCCAATTTTTTTTAAAAAAACAAAAAAACAAAAACATGCGCAGGAAGGCAGAATGGTTCTGAAAGCACTCTTCAATGGAAACTGTTTCTTTCTCATTCTCTCTGCTGGTTAATGACCACAATAACATTTTTTTCTTCCTCTTTCAGTCCACTCATTAACTATTGTTTTTGCCTGCAGTGGAAAATATATAAGGGCTAATTTCTCAGGAAGTACCTTTGGTGTATTTTTCTTTGAAGTGTTGACATTTTCCCCTTTCTGATATTTTTATTTTTGACTTTCTTTGAAGGAATAAAAAGAGTAATACCTGGAGACAGCAGAAGAGAAGAGAAAGAACTGAAGAAAATCACAAAATACAGTGACCTGCACGTAGAAATAAAATGACTGTGGCAAAAGAAAGCAAAAATAGTACCAATAATAACAAAGTGCCTTGGGTGCAACCCTAAAAAACCCGGAGCAGCCCTTGAAAACCATTGGGAAAATCACCATCAGTGAATTGCAAAAGACAGCTTTACTCAAAACAGCCCACATCCTGCGATAATACCTTTAATACCATCAACCATAGCAACATCTGATTATCCCAAGTCCTTGGAAAGAACTTGATAGGTGGATAAGAATGCCAAATCCAGTCTAAACATCTGGCTGACTGTGCAAGGAACTACCTATAATTCATGATGTTCAAAGTGCTTCATAAGCATAGATCTTACTTAACACACAAACACAGGTCCCCAAATTTACTTCCCATAGCAAGGGGCAAATGGAGTCCTTCTAATTAAAGTGGTCAGGGGTCCTTAAATGTTCCCAAAATTGGTTTCAAAGGAACCAATTTGAATTAAAGCTGGTAGATAAACAGGCTGTATGTAGTTCACCTATACATTTTCCTCAAAGTCAAAGAAGAAGTTTGATCCAGGAAAAAAATGTTGATAATTTTCATAAGAATTATAGACGATTTATCCTACTTTTTTCTGCATTTATCACAAGGAATTAATCACATTGATCCCACTTCAGTGGAGCAGGGCTTAGAAGGAATGGCCAGGAAATAACTATGTTAATGCCTCCTCTTCCTAGCCCAGGCTACTTTTGTCCAGTAACAGAATAACCCTGTGTCAATAACCAATTTATGTAACTCGGTCCTTCGTTCAGTGTGCAAACATGATTGAACATTCAGAGAATTATTTCTCAAAAAAGTTTCTTTTCTGGCTATTTTGGAATGTGTATCAGAGAGAAGGAATTTATTGTATAAAAATACTGATGGGGTCTTCTTTCTTTTTCCTTTTTCCTTAACAATATGCTTATTAAAACTTTGCAGGGCCAATAGCATCTATGTTTTTTTCTTCAGCCATGAAGGCCAAATACTAACACTGATCTGGAGATGGAAAGGAAGTACGTATTTTCTTTGGCCATTTGTTTAAACAATGTTGTTTACAATGACGTTCATAGGAAATATTCGAGCCTTATGAGAAGGCCCCTAGGCCATTCCCAGGAAAGAAAACTGGAAAAACAGAACTCTAGAATACAGGAGTTTGTATATTATCAGAAAATGGTTGTTAGGGTAAATTCTCTGAACTGCTTATAGACTGAATAATAAGCTAGAATGTTTATGGTGCAAGGAAAGGACAGAAGGGAGAAGAAGATCTGAAGGGAAGTTCTGTGTAAATTCATTTGAATATGAGTTGAACTTTCTATATAATTGTGGATCTTGCTTTATTAGAGCCTGAGGAGGTGGGTGATGCCAGCGCATAGATGTTCCAAAATGCCTAGGGAAGGACATAGATGTACAATCAAACTAAAAATGATTTAACATTACCACAGCAGAGGTGGGTTGCTGCCGGTTCAGCCCGGATCGGCTGAACCCGTAGTAGCAGCGGCGGGAGGAATCAGTTGAAAAAGGATAAGCTTCCAAAGTCATCTTTGGAAGTCAAACTCAGCTTCAGTCCTGAATGGGATTTTGAATTGGCTAAGTGACAGCATCTGGCCAATCTTAATTGAGCTTAATAAAGATGTGCAGGGATAAAGAAGGACTAGGGGTGACATGATAGCAGTATTCCAATGTCTCAGGGATTGCCAGAAAGAAGATGGAAGCCTCTTCTCCAAAGCACCTGAAGGTAGGACAAGAAGCAATGGTTGGAAACTAATCAAAGAGAGAAGCAACCTAGAATCTGACAGAACAATTAATCAGTGGAACAACTTGCCGCCAAAACTTTTGGATGCTCCAACACTGGAAGTTTTAAGCAGGGGTTGGACAACCATTTGTCTGAAATGGTATAAAGTTTCCTGCCTGAGGAGGAGATTGGAATACAAGGTCCCTTCCAACTCTGTTATTCTATTCTAGTGAAGAAATTGTGGTTGAATGGGAAACACCAGGACATCATATGGCTATGAAGTTATAAATTAGATTGTGAACTAAAAAAAAAGTCTCTTAATGAAAGGAATGGTAAACCATTTTCATAACGCTACCATGGAAGTAATATAGTAATGTCAATAAAGCCACTGCGTATAGCTTGACTTGGAGACCTTATCATTTCATAATCACTACAATCCCCTTGAATAAACAGTAGTTATTCTTGTTTTCTTCTGGTACTTGTCTACCTGTAATTCTTGCATTTCTTCAGTCTATTCAAGAAGAGGGAAGATGTTTAAGCTGAAAGCAACAACAAGCCAGCTTTTGGAATTCGCAAAAAATAAAGCTGTTATTTTTTCCAACCTATCTTTCAGGTGATAGGTAAGTCTGTTGCAGGCATCTGTAAAAGTGCTACTATTATTCATGGGTAATTTGGAATTCATAGTGTTTGTTCTGAATACTGAGAGAGGTAAATTGTAACTTATTTTCCACTGACTTTATGTGCCAAAACATTGTTACCAATTTTCCATCCTCATAGGATGTGTTTGCTGTATACCTTAATAGAAGTTTTCTCTGAGTTCTGCTGTAACAATAACATGCTTTGGCTGAATGATGATTCCACAGTTCTCGGAGACTGACTTCTGACATTGCATGTTGCCTCAGGAGGTTCAGAATAGAGTTGCTACTCAGCAATGGGAATGTGCTATTTAATAACCCCACTGGGTCTTGACCCTTTCCAAACCCATTAAAAATTTGCTACTATTCTTTGTAGTCTGTAACCAGGGAAGGACTTAGGGAGTTAAGTAACATGCAGAGGCTCCTGAGTTTCCCAGCTTTACATGAATTATTCAGATCTCTATATCTGAAGAATCAACACTTTTTATGAATAAAAATCTGCTTGATTCTTCCAGTAATTGCCAGAGGCTTCTCTTCATGCGCTCCAGACTTCTGAAGTGAAGAGAAGCTGGTAAGAACAATTGATCAAATGTTGCATCACAAACATGAAATGACCCATTCATTAGGAAACTTCCTTTGGCACATTTTACTTACATATTGTTAATCCATTCACAATTAGAATTTTAAGTAAATCATTTTGGTTTCCATCAAATATTTAGTTCTTTTCTTAAGCCTTCCCAGGCAACATTTTCTGGGTGATTTGTTTGTTTTATTCTAGCTTTTTAATTTGATATTTGCCTGGATTACCTTATGACTATTGTTTATTTTATATGAACATTTTTGTATTTTTCTGTGATTAATTTGTGTGACTCGGTATCCATCCCTGCAATGGGACTTCTCTTTTATCTTCTCTGATTGTCCTTGCATTTGTAGGTCTTCTCAGGAATGTTACCCAAACCGCTGGAGAAATTTGGGTGCATGGGCAGATTTCTAGAAGTAGAGGGGCCAATGTTAAAGTCTCCATGAAAAAGTAACATGCAGTAGTGGTCAATATCTGTGGGAACATCTTGTCATGTCTACAGTTATAGGTAGTTCTCAACTTACAACCATAATTGAACCCAAAATTTACATTGCTAAGTGAGATATTTGTTAAGTACGTTTTTCCTCATTTTACGATCTTTCTTGCCACTGTTATTAATTGAATTATTGTAGTTGTTAGTGATATGTAGTTAAGTGAATCTGGCTTCCAAAAGGTGATCACATGAGCCTGGGATACTGTCATAAATATAAGCCAGTTGCCAAGCATCTGAATTTTGAGCATGGGAGCATGGGAATGCTGCAACTGACATAAGTCTGAAAAATGATCAATAATCACTTTTTTCAGAGCCGATGTAACTTTGAATAGTCACTAAACAAACTGTTGCAAGTTGAGGACTAGCTGTATTAAAGATAACAATTTGAAACACTGGGCAAATATAATGAATGAAATCAAGCAAGAAAATAATAATAGCAATAGCACTTAGACTTATATACCGCTTCACAGTGCTTCACAGCCCTCTCTAAGTGGTTTACAGAGTCAGCATATTGCCCCCAACTATCTGGGTCCTCATTTTACTCACCTCAGAAGGATGAAAGGCTGAATCAACTGCTCAGAATCGAACTGCTGGCAGTTGGCAGAGTTAGCCTGCAATACTGCATTCTAACCACTGTGCCACCACACAGTTAGATATGTTGGTTATCTTTGAAACTAAGAAAGGGAAAGGATATAATCGATGAAATACTTTAAAGAAGAAAAAGCAGTATATAAAGCTGCACATGAATATGGTAGAAACAAAGATCATTTACAAGGATAAAAAGATAAAGTGAAGTGAGAAGTGAAGTGTTGTGTAATCTAGACTTTGCTATCTTTCCTTTTAATTTATTTTGCATTCTCTTCCTTATTTTCTGCACTTTGTCTAAGATCACATGCCCCAAGTAGGAATAACAGGATCAATATGTATGTGTGTACAAATTGCAAACATCTGTTCAAAATCAGAGAAAGGCTTGTATTTAAAGCATTACCTATCTACACACATATGCAAACCTGCAAACTATTGTCAGTTCTGCCATCTTCAGCTTGGCGCTTTGTTGGCATCCTGCTATCAAAAGTTAGAGGGGAGAGGGATGGGGGACAATAAACCTGTTTTATGATGGGGAATAGGGAGGAGGGAAATGGCAATTTGACCAAAGAGGTGTGGAACCAGTTTGTGCAAACCTTCAAGACCACACATCCTGAGAGTGAAATGTGGATTGCCCCAAACATCTCAGCGATTCTCAAAACACTGATGCAGCTCTGTATTGGCTGAAGATGAACTGGTCAAGGGGTGAGGGGGGGAAATTGTAACCTTTCACACGTGACTCTTAGTTCTAGCCTGACTTTACTGCAACCAGCAACCTTTAGTAAAAGAACTTATCACATTACCCAAATGGAGTTGAGGATCTTTCTTTCCTAAGGGACTTGACTGGGGCAGGTCTGACATTAATTGTTCTATATATTAAAGCAAATGAATGAAAAACAGTGTTGAAATATAGTGGGGATAGAATGAGTGGAAGGCTACTATACCTTTGCATTGTTTGGCAGAATGCACCCCACTCGGTGCCAGCAGTCAGTCTTCCAGAAAATGCAGATCTGGATCCCAGAAATAAAATCTATCTTGGTGACACTCTTTGAGGCAATCATTTACTTGCTGTGTTTTTCTTTCCATTTCAAATAATTTCCATGCCAGAAAAGAGAAATAGAAAACTCTGAACTCCTATCTAGTGGTTGTCTGGATTTTGCAAGTCAGATATAACTCTGGGTAGTAGGAAAAAAGGTATAACAGTGAGAAGGTTTCAGGTACAATGAATCAGGAACTAGAACAGAATTCAAAAATACTAGAAGTTTATTTCAGATTCTTCAACTTACAAGAATCTGATCTAGTAGTGGTCAAGGAGAATTGGCCATTCCAAAAAGACACTAAAAGATCAATCATATAGCTATCTCTTTGCACTGATGTACAGTGCTCTTAAAAGAAAATAACAGGAGAATCACAGACGTTGAGGCTGACTAGCCACAAAGGAGAGAAGATGTGCATGCATCACCCCGAAATAGCCAATAAGCAGTATGCTAAATCTGTCGAAAGGCAAAAACACTTCCATTTTAGAAAAGAAATTGAATTTGAAAAATCTAACTTCAAAATTCTGCACGCCTCTTAAACTGATTAGGCTTCAGCTCTCAGGAGCTGAATTTATACTTGCTTATAAATTCTATTCCATTATAATAAAAAATGAATTTAGCAGCAGAGTAGGAACAGAAAAAGGGTTCAGGCATTGTAGTCTTTTTTCTTTGGTATGCAAATTTGACCATTTCTTTTTATAATAAAAAAGGCCAAATAAGCCTGCCAAAGAAAAATGAAATTACAAGTGGATATAAAATATAATTTGACATTAGAAGACTAATTAATCACATTAACTTGATAGTTACCATACCCACAGACACATTAATGTATACTGTTTTTCTCATTGGAAGTTCAGATTGTCAGGGAAATCTTCCTTAAATGATGAAATAATCATTTTTATTGCTATTACCAGTATGTCTGAAAATTAAATACTGTCAGAGAGAAAAGGTGCTGTAAAAATGTGCTTGGAAGGAAAATAAAGAGTTAAATTATCCAGGATTGATTGATGGATGTCCATACATGCATGCATGCATACCTTCTGGTCAGATTTTGATTCCTGGGGACTGCCTGAAAAGTCCCTGAAGTTTTCTTGGCAAAACTTTTCAGAAGTGGGTTATCATTGCCTGCTTCCTTTCACTGGCTGAGAAACAGGAACTGTCCTAAAGTCACTCAGTTGGTTTTATGTCTAATGTGAGACCAGAATTCATGGTGTCTGGTTTCTAACCCAATGTTTTAAACCCGTGTCAAATTGGCTCTCCAGGAAATTACATGTTCTCAAATTATTTCCAGACAGGTAGAAATAAAAACCAGAATATAAGAAATGTTTTATGGCGTAAGCCAGCTCTCATCAAGGTAGTGACCTCCAAATTTGTCAGAATTCAACTCTCAGATCTCCAGCTAGCCAAGAGTTCAACACATCTAGATGACATCCAATCATAAAATTGAAATGGGTCCTTTTAGGCCATTGAATCTAATCCCCTGCTGAGTGAAAGAATCCAGATTAATCTTTGGTCTTTGCCAGAATGTATAAAGTGAAATTGCTGCCATTCATGAAAACTGAGCAGTTGTCAGATTGCTCCTATACTTAGAAATGTTTGCTTATTGAGCAACCAGAATCTACTTTTATAAAAGACCATTATTTCACTTTTTATATCCTGGGATAATATAGAACAGTCTCTAATATTTGTAAAGTGCTATCATGTCCTGCACTTACTATTTCAAGGTATCAGTCTCTCCATTCTCCCGATCACCTTGATAAGCGCTCTCTCCATTTCTTCATGTGGAAACTAATCAGCTGGAGGATCAGTTCCTTCATACTTCACTGCAGTTTCATGGGAACTGTTGATCAGCTCTCTTAAGAGAACTGCTATGCCATCCACTCTAACTTTAATTAGCTTGCTAAACAGAATGTTTTGTTAAAGTCAGATGTTAAAGACAAGAATGCTGTGTAATGTCCACACCATTCCTACAATCTACAGAAGAACATCAAAAGATAAAATAAGATTTAGTCTTATAAGGCTTGTTCTTAAAAAGTCCATGCTTACTAATGTTAATCACTATTATTTTAAAATTCTTACAGATAGTTTGTTCTATGCTCTGATATAGAATTTCCTCTGGTATTGATATCAGTCTGATTGCAATCTAGTTCACGGGATCCTCTTTCCCCCCACTTTTGAAAATAAGACCATTCTTCTAATTATCTAGCATTTCACACTTTGTTCAAGATTTCTGAAAGGTTGACTGATAGAGATTCATCCACTCAACCAGTTTCTTCCGTTGCTATTTAGTTTCTGACTTCCTAACCTGATGGATATCATTTCGCCAGGATTGTCTGCAACTGCATCTTCAAGTTCTTATAAACTCTTGCTGCTGTCATTTATTTATTAAATACATATGCCGCCAATCTCACGATTCAAGGCAACTCTAATCTAGCTATCTTGGCTCCTCTTTTTAAAATTTGCTCTCAAATTCTTCCTTTCAATTAGTGTATTCTCCGGTGATTTTTGCCTGCACCTTATGTCACTTTTCAAGATAATCCAGACAAAAAGCATAAACTATGAGGAACACTACCTTTACTGTAAGGCAGTGGTGGGTTTAAAAAATTTTTAGAACCTCTTCTGTAGGTGTGACCTGCTTTGTGGGAGTGGCTTGCCGGCCATGTGACTGGGTGGGCGTGACCAACTTGTAAAATGTGGTGAAACTCACTTAACAACGCTCTTGCTTAGCAACCAAAATGTTGGTTTAGAAACTCTGGCATTTGAAACATACAAGTCTTAAAGCTGTCAAGTTACAAGATGCTTGCACCCCTAGTCCTTTAGAAAAAAAAAACCCCAGGGGTGTTCAAACGTGACTGCTTTAAGACTTGTGGACTTCAACTCCCAGAATTCCTCCTCTCGCTCTTCATCTTGATGATGTACGGATGGGCGGGGGGAGGGAGCTGGAACCGGTTCTAAACGGCACTGTAGATTTGTGGAACCTCTTCCACAGAAAAGGTTAGAACTCGCAGGAACCCACCCCTGCTGTAAGTATACAGTAACAGAATCTTGCAAATCTGAACACACACCTCCCCTCTCACCTTTACTTTCCAGAATACTGGGGAGGATCCCTTCTGAAACACTTCCCACAACCTTTTTCCTTTTGTGGGCTGAGATACGTTTAGCATGATGGTTGTCTGGTCTGAGGTTTCCCCTTCTGTATGCTAAGGTCATTCCCATTTATCATTACACATTATGTTTCCAAAACATCTGAGTATTAGCTTCATTATTAGAGACCCCAGTGAGTAATCTGGGTTTACATCACGCAGTACTGAACATTATTTTGTTCCCCTCAAGCATTTCCCCCGCACCTCATTACATCTAGCTATTCTTGTTCTATATTTTGATGAAGTCTGGAATGCAAAATACTTTATCTTTTTATTAAACATCTTTGCTGCCCATTTTCCTTCAAGACGACTCGAGTGGAGTATTGATATTGAGTCTTACTCAAATGTGAGAGGAATTCAATTATTTCATAGCCTCTTTGAGTATTCCGTTGCAATCTCTTTTTTGGTAGCAGAATATAAATTGATCTATTCCTGTCCATTGGCCAATGCTGTGTTTCCCATGTCAGCTTACAAATTGTACTCATATTGCACTTTAACTGCTGGTATTTCCTCAATTCCTGCAGCCTTGCTAGTTGCTGAATTTTTTAAGGGCCAGTTTTACTTCAGGTTGTGTAGCTTAGTTCAATCTTCATATGTATCAACAGTTGGCATTCTTTCTTGGACCATTTTCTCCTGTATATTTTTGCCTTCTGCATATTTTACCATGCCCTTGTTTGGACAGTATTTTCCTATCATGTCTGCAATTTTCTTAAATAAAACTCTCATCCTTCAACTTTCTTGTTCTCAATTTCTTTACATTTTTTTCTTTAGATATACAGGTAGTCCTTGACTTATGATCAGAATTGAGTTCAAAATTTTTGTTGCTAAGCGAGACAGTTGTTAAGTGAAATTTGATCCATTTCATGACCTTTCTTGCCACAGTTGTTAAGTGAATCATTGCCGTTCTTAAGTTAGTAACAAGGTTATAAAGTGAATCTGGCTTCCCCATTGACTTTACTTGTCAGAAGGTCACAAAAGGTGATCACATGACACCACGACACTGCAACCGTCATAAATACGAATCGGTTGCAAAACATGCACATTTTTGATCATGTCACCATGTCATAATTGTCTTATGTGGAAAATGGTTGTTTTTCCAGTGCACTTCAGATAGTCACTAAATAAATGGTTGTAAGTCGAGGAGTAGCTGTAACTCCTTGTGTCATCTTGGCTTGTTCTGAAACTCAGCATTTAATTGGACAAGCTTTCCTCGGTCTCTTGTTGCCTTTTCCTTTCTCTCTTTCATCTGCAGTTTTTAAAGTACTTGCAAGCAGCCACCAGGTTTATTTTGTTTTTTTCTCTTTTGTTTGCTTCATCTTTAATTATGTCTTCAATTTCATTCCGCAGTTCTTCAGACATTCTAGCCATCACTTCTGGGCCATTATATCTACTCTTTACCTTCACTACATAATCATTACAGAAAACTGTTAAGATCAAATTGAGTTGGTCTGAGTGTTCTTTTTTTCCTCAGTTTAAGTTATAATTTTTGCATGAATTTTGCATCAGGTCTTGTTTTAGTGGATTCAACACACCTTTCCTGCCTGGTCTCAGGCTATCTTGCCCATTTTATTTCAGTATGTTCCATCATTCATCTATGGGTATTCAGTATTCTTTCAAGTTGTTGGATACTGGCCTTTATTAGCCCATTACCTGCTTTGTTTTTCTATACCAGACCCCCCCCCCCCTTATTCAAAATGCGATTTTCTTCTGGCTTCAGCATTCAGGTTTCTTCTAATTAGGATGACTTTTTGTGTTGTGTTAAAAAGATTCTACCAGCTGCAATAGAACTATTTCAATTCCATTTCCTCTATCTCCCTGAACAAAACATAATAATAATAATAATATCATTCTGTCAGTTGGGGTTATATCAGAGCATTGACTTTTATGCCCATTAATACATTCTCTCTTCTTAGAATTTCTTTTCCATAGATGTTCTGGCAGTGACATGCGGTGAGGTTTATGGCTGGTGAGGCACTGACACAGTGGTGGGTTTCAAATTTTTTTAGACTTGTGAACTTCAACTCCCAGAATTCCACAGCCAGGAATGCTCAGTTCCAATTTAAAGCGACAGCATTTGTTTTTCTCCTTTGTGAAAAGGTTTCCTTCATTCTTTTTCTTCTTCCTCCCCCTCCTTCCTCCCTCTCTCCCTCCCCCCTCTCTCAAACAGACACACGCACACAGAGAAGTTGGATTGGACTATCTCTCCTAACCCCTTCCCCCTCTCACTCACTTTCTCTCAAACAAACACAAACACAGAAGTGGGATTGGATATATTTTCCAATGGCTTGAAAGCAGCTCCTCTGCCACCACCACCCAAAATGCAGCCTGCTGTCTGGATGGGAAATTCCTGAAATGCAATAAAGCCCACCCACCCACTCACCTCCTGCTTGCAGGCTGGGGTGAGAGAAGAGGCAGAGAAGCCGGATTGGAGCTGATTCGAGCCTTTGATTGCAGGCGGAGCCACGTTGCCTTTTCAAACTTGTAATCAGTGAAGCTGGGCTTATATAGTTTTATCCAGGTGTGTGTGTGTGTGTGTGTGTGTGTGTGTATTTGAAAAGGCAACGTGGCTCTGTCTGCAATCAAACTACACTTGGGGAGGGATCTACACTTGAGGATGAAGTTTGAATTCCTCCCCCTCCCTCCGACCCACACACGTACCTTTTCCAGCTGTTTCAGATAGGATTTCAACTCTGCTCTTGCCTGTCATCATGAAAAGAAAAAAAATTTAAAAGGAAAAAGCAAGAACTGAGGTCAGGCTGAGCTAGTTGCTGCCAGAGTCACCGTGGATGACTTTGCTTAACTGTTTAAAAAAGCCTCTAAAAAAGCATCCTCTACAGGAGGAGGCAGGAGAACGATATCCCTATCCAGGAATTTTTAGGCTTTTAACCCTTGCTTAACTCTGCTCAAGTGATCATAAAACGTCTAAAGTCAGACTAGATGAGGCACACAATTCTCCTGCCTCCTCCCGTAGAGGGTGCTTTTTTAGAGGCTTTTCTTTTCATAATGACAGTGGTGAGACTCTGCCTCCCCTGCCTCCCCTGACTGCACGTCCCTGCATTCTGGGCCTTTTGTGCTGTGAAATGACCATGCAAGTCAATTTCAATTCACTGATCCCCAAAATGTTTATGTTCCCTCTTGACATTGCAGCTCCAACCACGTCAAGTTTGCCTTACTTCATGGATCTGATATTCCACATGGGAATAGTCTAAAAATCATTGCACCATCCAATTTTCTTTTTACTTCTGGGATCATTGGTAGTGGGAGGTCCTCTGATATTTAATCCAGACATATCATAAACACCACTGCTACTTATACTTGCCTTCTGCTTTTCCTCTGTAGGTCAAGGGATACTTTCTGACCCACAGAGTTCATCTTCCAATAGTGTGTTGACGTTGCCTTCATTGTGAATGTCCATATGATTTTCTTGGCAGAATACTAGGGTCAGATGTCTTTTCCATCTTCAGTGGATAGCCTAATTCTCCTTGGATTGTACATGCATAACAATATAGGTCATAAAATCATGTGCATATAGTGTACTCCTTTGCTACTACAAGATAAGAATCCACAAAAGAGAATTGTCAGTTTCACAGACCATGTTTCATCTCGCTGAAGAGGGAATCCTCTCTCATGTTGCTCAGACCTTTTACTCAAGATTAAAGGAAAAGGTTGTCCACAAGACAGGTCAGGAATTTCCCCAAAGAACTACAGTGTGTATGTGTGCGCACACACGCACACACACATACATATTTACAAAGAGATGTATGAAGTTCATTTCTTGGGTTTATTGTGTCAGTATAAGTATTTTTAACATGGACTTCAAATCTTCTTCCCTTTCTATTGCTTCTAATACTTTTGAACAAATTATATCTTTCAGTTGCTGAAAGATATTACATTCATAAATCCTTCCCCAAGTCTCAGTTATATGACTGATAATAACATTTGCCTTATTAAATTAAGAATTCAAACTCTCCAGTTTATTTATATAGTTCTATGTTTAGTATCAGATAAATTAGATTCTTCCTGATTCTTCACAAATATAGTTATTCTCTTGTTACCAGGGGTGGGTTCCTACCAGTTCGGCTGAACCGGTAGTGGTATGGCGGGCTGGGTTGCTGCAACTGGCAGTGACCCAGACCTGCCATGCCACCAAACCAGTTCCCCAGCCTCTTCTGCCATTGCTGGCACATTTCTGTGCATGTGCAGAACAGTTTTCAGTCAACTGTGCATGTGCAGCAACACGCAGCGGGCATGCGGGCAACAGAAGTGAGCAGCATGGCGCAAAACACCATCTCAGCAACCCGGTAGTAAATTGGTTAGGAACCCACCACTGCTTGTTACTTCTTTCTATGCCCAAACTCTTATCTGGAGTTATGGATTTATGCCTCAACTTTCACAAAATTAAACTTAAAATTAGTTTGAAGATGCCCAATTTATGTATGGCTGCATGTGTTCTTCATTGTCCTTTTGAGCTGCAGCCCAATACCTGCCAGCAGGTTGTCCTCCTGAAATTGATCTCAGAAATGAAATTTCAATTTTATTCGGAAGCAATCATTGACTGGTGGCCCTCTAGTGGTGCTCTGGGATTTTGCAGATGAAATCTACAGTAGTAGCCCTATTTCGACAGCTGTAAGATGTTCAGGGAATACAGTTGCTGTTTTAGGCATTAAAGATAGTCCTTGGCTTATAACAGTTCCTTTAGTGACTGTTTGAAGTTTACAACGGCACTGAAAAGTGACTTATGACTATTTTTCACACCTATGACCATTGCTGACCCTCTGGTCAGGTGATCAAAATTCAGATGCTTGGCAGCTGATTCATAGTTAGCTGCCGGATTGTCCTGTCATCACCTTTTACGACCTTCGGACAAGCAGAGTCAGTGGGGAAGCCAGATTCACTTAGCAACCGTGTTACTAACTTAACAACTGTGGCAAGAATGATTGTAAAATGGGGCAAAACTCATGTAACAAATGTCTCACTTACCAACAGAAATTTTGGGCACAGTTCTGATTATATGGTGAGGACTACCTGTATAATTTCTCTCCATGTGGATCAAAAAGAAGGGAAATTATTAATGGGCTTAATGAGTCTTCCAAGCTGCTTTTTCACATCCCTAATCTAGGCACTTAGGAGAGAGCTTTTGGGGAAGGTTAAATAAAACTCTTGTATACAACAAGATGGCAATTCGTGAAATCTTCCTCTATAGCCTAATGTATTTTTTTTAATGTATTTGTAAAGTTTCAGTTGTTCTTCTTTTCATAAAACATTTGTAATTCAAATGAGCAAGATATTAAGAACAGTGTAACCATCATGGTTTGTTCCCAATCCAGCAATAGTAATTGAATTCAGCCATAATAGTTGAAGCCATTGTTGTAACATCCTTTTCATTTGGGATGGACTCTTTCTGGTCCAAGGAGACCTTCAACATATGAGTAGGTGATGGTGCACCCACCCTCATAGATAATGGAGTGCTTTCAATTGGAAGACATCCAAAGGCATTTGGGCTTTTGTTCCCACTGGTGTTAAAACCTGTGTGGCTACACAAATTTGTAAATCTATTAGTAACCCTAATCCATTTGGTGGTAGGGGAATTAACTGAGACAATTGAAATAAACTGATGCAATCAATCCGTGCATGAAAGGCAGGCAAAATAATTTTGCTAGACAAAAAAGGAACAAAAGCGTTATTGGTCTGTTTGTCAGTCTTTCCCTCTTTGACAGCTTCTTCAAAAAATGGGAAAACATTTATAAATGAAAGAAGACATCCTTTGAGCCCTATAAAGTTCTGTGATTTGGGTCCAAGAAATTCCACAACAGAAGATTCATCTGAAAGTGCTTGGGGTTTCTAGGTTCAAGAACAGTCTTTGCCAATCATTTCAGGAGCTACAGTATTTAGGCAACTACCTTAAAAAGACATTATTTTATTGTATGGTATAAACCTTATGCAATATAATAAAATCTCAATTTACCAGGCTTTGTTCCACTGATTCAACCTCATTCGCTAATGATATCATTACCCAAATGATGAAAATTATGTAATTTATGTCAATTTATGGCATTTGCATAATGGCAACATAGCAGAAATTATGTGAATCCCTGCAGTGTTATTCTCATCTATTTAACAGACATTCCTGAAGACTAGACACCCAATCACGGCCCACCATTGCCTTTTAGAACAAGTTTTCACGTGCATCACAAGAGAATAGACATGAATACCATAGTATAAGATTATGTTCTTTTTAGCAATAAACCATGGAGGATACACACACACACACACACTATATACATATACATATACATATACATATACATATACATATACATATACATATACATATACATATACATATACATATACATATACATATACATATACATATACATATACATATACATATACATATACATACTTACATACATACACATATGTATGTATATCCTCCATTATATATAATGTGTGTGTATGTATGTATGTACGTACGTACACACACACACACACACACACACACACGTACTGAATTTATACTTTTGGCATATGCAGACTTATCACCATACAATATATGATGGTCATAATGAAATGCAAATAGGAAATAAACACATTCAAGTACCCTGAGAATTAAACAATGGAGTCATATGGTGAAAATAATAAATAATTATAATATTTTTAACTAAAAGATGTCATGCTTATCAAAATGTCTTTTAAAGTAAGTTTATTCAAAACTCTTCAAAGTGTTTCAGAAACTTGACTGAAGGAGGATACTTGAGGATGAAGGAACTTGGAAGAGAGATTTAGGATTGTCTGAAAAGAGCTGGAGCCTTCCTGAAGGTTTATTATTGCAAACAACTGAAGAAGACCTCCTTCAATTAAACTAAATTATTTTTAAAAGACTAATGTGTAACACAATGCAAGTAACATATGTTATAGAAAAAGATTACAGAGATCTTGTTCTTTTACCTTGTTTACAAAGTTCTATAATTCAGGATCATCCAACTGAAACTTCGGAAGCAAATGCACGGTCTTTCCTCACTACTGATTTCTAGCACTATCTACCTATCTTGGAGTTGTCCTGATATTTATAATTCCGCTTGCTGATTTCCCTGTCTTGCCTCTATCTTCAATTATAGCCAGGCATCTGATTCCCCTCCAAGGTACAGCCTAACAGATTTTACCCACTTTGGATGGTGTCAGAATAAGTGGCAATTATCTTAATACCAGTACAACTAAAGACAGCTGAGCCTTGTCTCATCTGGATTACCAACAAGATGGTGATAGTCATGGGGCATGGTAGAAAGAAGAAAGAATTTGCATTGCCTTGGTAGGTGAGGAGGATGCAGTCCATATTGGCATTTTTCTCCTCTGAAGATCTAATAGCAAAGTGGAGTCAGTGGGAAACAGTGGAAGTAGATCCAGATTAACCTTCTTTTCCCAAGACTTGAGTCAGTCATCAGCTCCATTGTATCATGCTCTCTTTTGCTCACCACGATAAACGTTCATATATTTAAAAAAAGTTTGCTTGCTGGCAGATTCCACCAACTTCTATTAAGCAACACCTCAGTTACATGCACATTGCACAGATAAATCATGTAAAATGCATCAAAGATATCCTGCTGAAGTAATCAAGTGGTGCATGTGCATAATTCTGTTTGACAGGAAGCTTGCAAAACTCACTGACAGGCCAAAATGTTTGGCAAGCAAAAAAGAAACAAGAGAGGCCTCATTTATCTTCAGGGATTTATTATAAAGTTGGGAGGGTTTCATTTTCTAAATATTTTGCATAGTGTTTGCCATTGGTAGCAGCAAGAGCAGCTCTCTTTGGTTACTGGTTTCCCCCAAGTAAGGAGAAGAAAATAGTACATGCTCAGAGGTGTGGTTTTCTCACATGCCACTTTACATGACCTTTAAAAGAACAGGGCATGCTATTGCCTAATTCATTTCTATTTCCATCTCCTTCACTGGTAACATAGATAATTTCCTCTATAGAAACTTAATTTGGAGGGTAATAGTTCTCTATTTATTGTCTTCATTCAACATCAATTGTTATTTCTTCTTACCCTTTCTATTTAAAGTCACTGAAACACTGTATAAAATACCCTCTTATAAAAGCTTTCCTTGCATCCCAAACTATTTTTACTTCTATGTCTCTATTAAGATTATTCTCAAAATATTGTTTTACCTTTTCTATCTCAATGCTCTTCTACTGCTTCCATTTTCAACATTAAAGTTCAGGGGTATCACCAGTAGGGGTTTCAAAATCTTTAGAACCTCTTCTGTAGGTGTGGCCTGCTTTGTGGGAGTGACTTGCCGGCCATGTGACTGGGTGGAAGTGGCTTGCCGGCCATGTGACTGGGTGGGCACAGCCAACTTGTAAAATGTGGTGAAACTCACTTAACAACGCTCTTGCTTAGCAACCAAAATGTTGGCTCGGAAACACTGGCATTTGAATCACGCAAGACTTAAAGCTGCCAAGTTACAAGACCCTTGCACCCCTAGCCCTTTAGAAAACAAAACCCTAGGGGTGTTCAAACGTGACAGCTTTAAGACCTGTGGACTTCAACTCCCAGAATTCCTCCTCTCACTCTTCATCTTAATGATGTGCGGACGGGCAGGAGGAGGGAACCGGAACCGCTTCTAAACAGCACTGTAGATTTGTGGGACCTCTTCTATAGAAGAGATTAGAACTGGCAGGAACCCACCCCTGGGTATCACCAAAGAAAAGAAGAAAACAGTTTAGTATTTTAAAGGCAAGAGAGATATAAGATAGAAAGATAGTCTAGGAAGTTAGCCATCCACCCCTCTCCTAGAAGAATGAAATATTCTAAGAAATATTAAAAAGGCAGAATATTATACCTCCCTGGATGAGAAAAGGAGAAACATGCTCTTGGAAAGCAGCCCCCATCTTTGTTAATAGCCCAGAAAGGCTGGTGCTAATCTAGCTACAAGACAAAAAACTGGGCCATCTTATCTGCAAAAGACGTTCAGCTCCAGGGTGATAGGATTATCCCTCACTCAAGATCCAAACCAGGACAAAGCCATTAAGCCATAATAGGAATTGTCCAAAGCCCCTTCATTACATCCCCCTGCAAGATTTAACCAAGCCTGGGACTCAAGACAACCTACAAAGTTAGCCCTGCATGGCCCCATGGGAGTCTGACAACCAATCAGAGTACGTTTCTTACACAGGAACAGGAAGCTCCAAGGCAGGGCCCAAGAGAGGGTATGAATCTCTTTCTCTCTCTCTCTAAACCATGTGCTCATTTTGCCCAGGACCCCAAAAGCCCATGTGATCCTGTCCACCATTAAACCATCTTTCCAAACAGCCTCCATGTTTCCAGTGTCTTTCTCCCCACTTGGAACTGAACCCAGATTGACATTTCCTCAACAATTTGGCACCCCAGATGGAACTCCAAGCTAACCTGGCCAATGGACCTCGCCCAGGTAAGCCTCCCCTGCCGGCAGCAGACCCATTGAGTCTTTCCTGTGCCTTTCCTAAACACAGAAAGCAAAGCCTGGAAAGTATAGGGCAGTGATGGTGAACCTTTTTCTTATGTTGTGACAAAATTGCGTGCATGCATGCTATCATGCTTGCACACTAAATCCTCCCTGCCCAATTGTGCATGCGCACATGACCTCCCCGCATATCCGTGCACAACCTCTCCCCAGGCTCCAGAGGCTTTCTTGAAGCATGTGGAGGGCGAAAACGGCCTCCCTCAGCCCCCCAGAAGCCAGAAATGGATTGTTTCCTGAACTTCTGGTTGGCCCATTGGGGCTGTTTTTTGCCTTCTCCAGCCTCCAGAAGCTTTCCTGAAGCCTGGGGAGGGTGAAAAATGACCCCAATGGCCTAACCAGAAGTTTGGGAATGAACTTCCTGTTGGCCTGTTGGGGGCGTTTTTCAGCCCCCCCCCAAGCCTCTGGAGGCTTTCCTAAAGCCTGGGGGGGGTGAAAACGGCTTCCCCTGGCCCTCCGGAAGAGCAAAAAATTTCCTGGCCGTCGCGCGCATGAGCGCTGGAGCTGACGGCTGGCGTGCCACCAAGTATGGCTTCATGTACCACCTGTGGCATGTGTGCCATAGGTTCGCCATCACAGGTATAGGGGGTTAAATCCAGAGTGCAGGACCTTCTGTTAAGAAAGGGATAGAGTGTGCGGGAAGGGATTGAAAGGCAAATGAGAGGTTCACTTTTGGGTGACTGGCTGAGCATCATTGAGCACACCCCTATTCTGTAAAGGAGGTACCCATACTCAATTTCGGTAGACATCACAGGTATAGGGCGTTAGATCGAGAGTGCAGGACCTTCTCCCAGGCCATTTGCCTGAAAAACTGAGGGGTTGACCACAAGTTAGAAGGTACCCTCACCTGTTTGGGGTGGTGTATTCCATGGTTGTGAGGGGCCAAGTAAAAGAAAAGAGAATGGAGCCTTGGAGACTTGTCACGGACAGTGGTTAAGAGCAGATCAGGAAATGGGAAGCCCAGAGTCTAGTATCCCACTGAAATTTCCCCAAGGGAGACCAATAGAGGCCTGAGTTTGGGACAAATTGCCTGTCCAAGCAGGAATGAGGAAGACGCGCATTCGCAAGCTATGTGAGAAATGAACTCTGCTCAGGAATGAAGCAAGAAAAAAACCCAATTTGGCTAAATAAAGTTACTTAAAAGAAAAGGGAAATATATAAATAGGAACACTGGGATTTTGTTTTGTTCTCTCTTTCCCTCTGTCTACCATGGAACCATGTGGTATGTTTGTTAAGATTTGTGCCTTCCCTAATTTAACTGAGATTTATGGTGGGAATGACCAGTGTGTGTAAACCTGAGAGTTCTGTTTTCCTCTCTTTTTGTCCTTGTTTTTTGTGCATGTGCCAGAGGTGGGTTCCTACCAGTTCGCACCTATTCGGTAGAACCAGTTCGTCAAATCTACCGAACCAGTTAGAAGAGGTTCCACCAGTAGACCCGGAAAGCAGGCCACACCTACAGAAGAGGTTCCAAAATTTTTTGAAACCCACCACTGGTCCTTGGATATGATTATTCTACACTATCGTGCTCATATTTATAAAACTCAGTGCCTCTGTGAAAGGTAAGGATGACTACTGTGTTTGTGGTGCAATCAGAACATTGTGTGTGTTGAAGTTGTTTTAACGCAAACCAAAGATGCCTTTTAAAAAACAAGTTTACATCATATTCTTATGCATGCCAGTGCTGCGTGAGAGGTAATTTAAGGTGGTTCTGACAAGTGTCGTCGGCATCTTCATATCCAGTCACATGGGTAGCAAGCCACTCCCACAAAAGAGGCCACACCCACAGAGTAGGTTCGAACAATTTTTGATACCCACCACTGGCATGTGGATGTGTGTGTGTGTGTCTAAGTCTTTGTGTGCCCTCAAGATAATTGCAACTGAGAAAAGAATTTTAAATTGTTAGGAAAAAGAGTTAAAACATTTTTTTTAAAAAAATGCCATCACCCTGAATGCCTGGCCAACAGAACAGGGTGAAGTTTTCTTCCCTCTCTATACTTTTAAGAAGAGCCCAAGGTTATGAGAGAATGTTTTAAATTAATTTACAGGAAAAATTTCATTCTTGGATTTACTGTGTGTTTAAATGATTTCATCTGTCTGTCCTTTTTCTGAAGCATGTGAATCTAGTTTTTCTTCCTTCCTCATCTGTAATGTCTCCATTTTATTATAATTGCTTTATCTGTTTAATAACTGTAGTACTGATGTCCCCCCCCCCCCGCAAACTCTGCCTGCAAGCTATCTATCGCCCTCCACACACACTCATCTCTAATCCTCTTACAATGCCTTTCCTAGGAAGATTACCCACAAAGGGGGGAGGGGCCCTTGTTCTCATGTCTTTCAGCCCTGCACAGATGACTCTGCAACCTGTAGAAGCTGATCATGCTGATCCAGATGCTGCCTCCAGAAGAGGATGTTCCATCAATTTGAGCCAGAAATTGGGTTTGGTTTGAGTCATCCACCTGAAAGTTAGCACAGCAACCAGAGTGGAGCAGACCTTCCCAAGTTTGACTGACTACCCTTGCCACCAAGCCAAGCCTAATGCCACCCAGTAGACATGAAAGAAAGGACTCTGAGATGGACAAGTAAAGACCACAAGATTCTCTTCAATTCCCAGAAGACAGCTAGAAAGACTATGGGGGAGGGTGCAAATTCATTGTAAAGTTTTCTTTCTTGCCTCATTTACGTTGTATTCAGTTAAATGGACTCTGGGGGGGTTGTATTTAGGAGTGGTTGCCACAGCAAGTTCTGAACACCTTGGACTTTTGTCTGGTGGGAGGGAAATTTGTCCAGCATGTTTGTATTGCCTGTATTGTAAAAGTAGCTGCATACACACTCAGACACAGAGAGACACCCATTTACCTACCTCCACACAAAGCTTCTCCTTTTTGCTCTGTGGCCCAAGTAGTCATATCTCCCTGCTAATTCCATGGGGGAGGGGCATCCCTCTCAGGCAATTCCCTCACTTGTAGAGATAGTAGAAAAGAGATCTCCAAAACTCAAGCCCTGATTGGGACACCCAAATGATGCTGCCCAGTTGCCCAGTAAAGCAGGATATGTTGCACTGGTGGTCTCATTAGTAGGAGTACCAAGGCTCATTGTGTGTAATTTTAAAAATACTAAATAGCCTGGATTGCACACTAGCTAACCTCAATTTGGACTCACAAATCCTGGATGCACTAAAATAAGAGCTAGGGCAGGTTCAAGAAACAACCCTTAGAGATGGGCATCCTGTAATTTAAAGCAAAACCATGGCTGTGAAGAATTTTGGGATATGTGCTTTCTTGAAACCTGACTGGAAGCTCACAGAAACTGACATCAAACATCTGAAAATAATCGGCATAGAAAATTGGATACCGTAAATTTCTTTCCAGAACTTTTGCCCTGGCTGCCAGACCTTCATGGTTGAAAGCTCTCCTTTTGGGAGCCACTGAAGGAATCCTTTTCTGCTGCCTCTATCTGTACCTTCCCCTTTGCACCAGAAAAATTAAAAGCACCCATCAAGTCTCCCTGATCTGATTAATTTTTAATCTTTTGCCAATAACATGTGTTCCATCCACATATTTTTGGTTGTAGGAAGTTAGCACCCACCCCTCTCCTAGAAGAATGAAATCTGACAACCAATCAAAGTACATTTTTTTTACACAGGAACAGGAAGCTCCAAGGTGGGATCCAGAAAAGGGTATAAATCTTTCACACACACAAACATCCATGTGCTCATTTTGCCCATGACCCAAAAAACCCATGTGATCCTGTCCACCATTAAACCATCTTTCCAAACAGCCTCCATGTTTCCAGTGTCTTTTTCCCCACTTGGAACTGAACCCAGATGGATATTTCTTCCAACAATTGAGAGGGGGACCAACCCTCCTTGACTTGTTCCTGATTACATGGATATTGCAGTCCATTTTAAAAATATACATCCTATAGTGGGAACAGGAGTGACTTTAGAGTGGCTTCCCCGTTGGGTTTTCTTCTAGCAGGGAGCATTGGAAAGCTCCCTCTCTCTCCCTCTCTTACTTCTTTCCCCCTTCCTTGCAGGCAATTAAGTGGCTGCTGCTGGGTGTGGGAAGAAGTGAGGGATTTACAAGACTGGCTGGGAAACTGTCAAAGAACTTAGAATATGAAGATCACAAGTTGTAGCGCAGCTACAACTCCCCCAAATTTCATTCCCTTTGGGAGTTATGGGTCCCAGATTTTGGACTCAGTCTGTAATTTACTCCATGAGGTACCTTGGTTCAAAAATTGTTGCCTTTTAATGCACTATTTCACTAGTTAAAAGTCATGACAACAACAGTTTGAGTAATATATAAACCGAATCAATTTGTAAATGATTTGTTAGCTTTTCCAGCCACTGCAGTATAGAAATAACATTTATTTAAAAACATGAATGTCTTCTTTAAAATTGATGCACTACACATATGTGATTCATGTCACTGGTTAAGTGCAAAATGCCTTGTGAAAGGTTGCCTGATTGATTGCTCCTGAGACAGGCATTTTAGTTGAATTAAATCCAGTTTATTCATGCACTTCGCAGAGATTGTCCTTGGTTTCTGTTCTGAGCAATGCTAAGTGTGGCCACCAGAGGGAACAAAGGGAACCAAATTCATGCACATACTGTATATCTAGGCTTTCTTGGATCAACTGTAGGAAAGTGGTTTTTAATCACCGTCAAAAATATAGTATCATATAGGTGGGCCTAGAACAGGGCATTATCTTTAACATTGGATTGAATAATTAGAAAAGTGCTAATGCATTTTGTATATTCAGAGTTGATTCACAAGTCATATAAATTTTCATTTGCTGAATCAGATAAGCATTCTACTGTAATGGGCAGTTGCACTGTGATACAGAGAGTCCCAAATCAGAATATGCAACTTCCACAATCTGATTGTTATCACTAAAGAAAGATCATTTAGAACGGTGTTCCCCAACTTTGACAGCTTTAAACCAGGTGGGGAATTCTGGGCATTAAAGTGCATCCATTTTAAAGTTGCCAAACACCGATTTAGAGCACCGCAGAAATTACATTTTGCAGTACTAATCTGCTTGAGAAAGGCAACCTTTGGGGAACTCTGTGAATTCAGATTTAAGAAAAATTGTTATGTTTGAATATTTCCCCAAATGGAACTTCAGCAGCAAACTGCATGCATGCAGAGAAACAGGAATGAGCCTAGCTGATGCTGTGAGAGCATTGCTCCAAAATGGCCACCAAAATGGCAACCAAAATGGCTGCCTCACTATTCAGAGCTAATCCTTTTAGGAGGAGAGGAATAGCCTTTCTTCTCAGGCCTCTTGATTTCAGTGAAGGCACTTATGATCCAGTTTGTAGCAACAGCAAAGCTTTCCCTAGACTCACAAAACAGAGTGCCATTTAAGGGCCAGCCAATCCTTTTTACTCCCCTAGGCATTTTTACACTCTTCCACACATCTATTTTATTTGTCATTTGGAAGCTGCTTTGCAGAGTGATATGATTGTTGTGGCATTTTAAAATGTAATGTTGTAAGCAGCTGAGAAAGCAGGTCCCATGCATTTTATTTCACGGGAAGAATTATCTGAGCCAGCTTAACTTTTATTCAGATCAATTGGTAGCGTCCACCCAGCTGGGCTTTCAGGCCCCTGTAAATCTTACCGTACCCCTTACCAGGAATTGAGGCTTCCATATAATTTACAGTACAGTCCATGTACAATGCCTCTAATGCCAAACCTCTCCCAAGGAATTCCCTTTTACCTATCCATAGCCAATCCTCCCAAATATTATTGGCATCAAGTTATTCCTTGCCTTTATATCCCTTCCCACATTTATGGTCCAAACTCCTTTTTAGAGGATCAGTCTGTGATTCTTTCTTCTAAGCAGGAAATGTGTAAATTCTAGAGGGGCATCTGCTGCGCATTCTGTGTTCAGTACAACTTGTTCCGTTTCCCTCTCCAGGATTATGATGCTCTGATTCCAGCCAAACCTATAAATGCTTGCGACTGCATTGGTTGAATGTGTGGTAATTCAACCTAGAGACAGAACAATGCTGTAAAAACTTTCCCAATGGTCAATCCAACCATTAACTGGAACTCAAGGTAACTTGCATAGAACTGCAATCTAATAAAATAGTAATCCCCCCCATCCCCCCCCCCCCCCCCGAAGCTTGCCAACAGGCTTCCCTATAAAGGAAGCATATTCAGGTAACCCCAACTTAAAACCATTCACTTAGTGACCATTTGAATTTAGAACAGCACTGAAAAGATGACTTATTATCAAATCTCACACTTGCAACCATTGCAGCATCCCCATGGTCCCAGGATCAAAATTCAGGTGCTCAGCAGGTGGCATGTATATTTTTGGCAGTTGTGCTGCTCCAGGGTCCTGTGATCACCATTTGCAACCTTAACCAGCCAGTTTCAGATGAGCAAAGTCAATGGGGGAAGCCAGATTTGTTTAACAACTGCACCGCTTTGCTTAACAACTTAACCACAACTGGTAGAAAGATTGCAAAATGGAGCCCAATTCACTTAACAACTGCCTTGCTTAGCCACAGAAATGATGGGCTCAATTGTGGTCATAGGTTGAGGACTACCTGTAGGCTAAAATCTGCTCACTTTTAGCACTATGTGTATCACATATACTAAAGTTACAGTAACAGATCATTGTTGATCACTGAAAAACTGATTCACAAAATTACGAAGTCATCACAAAAACTTCAAAAGGAAGCTCCACTATAGTTTTATCAAAGTATTTTGAAACCATGTTTTTTATTTATTACTGTTACTATGTGTAACTCTTTTCTCACCCCTTTTTGGCTCCTGTAGAATTACCATAGATTTATGCACAGCGTAAAGAAAACGGTGTTTTTTTTCTTTATCTCCTCCAGAATCCTAAATTTCTAATATTTTTCTTTGCACAATAACAAACTCCAGATTTTGTTACCAAAAATCAGGGTTAACAACCAAGCTGGAGAAGTATAAAAGAGAATAAATGCATAATGAAGGTATCAGTGACTACTAGCTATCAGCTTCAAATACTATAATCTCAAAACCATTTGGTGGACGACAAAAGTTGGAGATCCATATACCTATCTGCTGCTTATAGGCTTTTCAAAAGCTCTGGATTAGTTAACAAGGCATCAGAAATAAATGTGTCTTTGATCTGACAGAATATTTTTTGTTCTTACTGTACCATTATTTTTCAGCCCCACCACTGACTGGTTTTCCCCACATATGGGAATAATTAAAGGGTGTTTCCATCTTAATCTATCATCAAACCAATGGCCTCTCTTTTATCCCTAACTTTTAAAAATGTAACTACAAATGGGAAGTGGTTAAATGTCAACAAGGAATAGAATGTATTTTTAAGTTAGCAACATTTGTTAGTTTAAGAAAAATAAATTATTGTGTACTAGATCTGACTTGAACTGAATGCAGATGATTGTGCCATCTGCATGGCAATTTTTCCAAAGCAAAAATTATCTGAAATCTTTTTGAAAGGTTTTTTATTTACAGTGCTAAACAATATATATATTTATATATCTCATCCTCATAATGTCTGTGCCATAGAAAATACTGCAGATGGATCTGCTTTAATTTACAAAGAAAAACAACCGAAGAACCTGACAGGAACAAGGGAGAAATCAAACTTTGGTCCCCTAATTAAAAAATAACAAACACCCAAAATGGGAAAAAAAACCACTGAATCACACATTACTTTACACATTAAAAACAAGCTTTGCCTCCAGGAAGAAAAAAGTTCACCAGATTCAGCTTGCTGCCTGTCATTTAAATTTGTACAAAATGCATTAATTAAAAACTGTAAATATTTTTTTAAGTAAAACACATTTCACTGTATTATCATCATCACCATCACTACATTTTGACTTTTTTCCTGCAATCGAAAGGGAACAGGCACAGCCCAGGAACACATCGTGGCAGATTTCCCTTGCCCTGGACTTCCTGTGTGCCAAATGTGATTTAACCCTTTCAGCACCATAGAAACTCCACAAGGTTGTGGAAGGGGCCAAGAGGAATGGGCAGGGGTGAAGTGCTGGATGGGAGCAGGGAGGAGTTTGCAAGGAGGTGTTGAAAGCTGAGGAGGCGTGAGGATCTCAGGCAGCAATTGTGAGGGTGTTCTGGGAAGAGATCGGAGGAAGCAATGTTTCTAAAGACTGGAGCTATCTGAATGGAGGGTGAAGGGTAATGAAACTGTAGAGAGCACTGTAATATGGAAACAAATCTTGGAGCTGGAGAAGAGCTTCCTTCAGCTTCCTCTTGACAGAAAGCACATTGAATTCCTCTTCTTCCTCATCTGCAGCTACAGCACTACAGAGGCTGCCTGCACAGACAGAGGAATGAAGGTGTGCGGATAGTTGGACAGCGGAGAAGAGGATGCAGATGGAGCCAAGAGGATCAAGCTGAAGAGCCATTTTCTGTCTTCTTTCTTTTCGGGTCAACTTCATCCTTCAACAGAAAAAGGTGGATGTATTTGATAAGAAACACTTTGGCTTTAATACAGGCACTTCTAACTCAGTTGATTGGTGAGTGGAAAATCAAAGAACTGTTGCATCGGTTGCGCCAGCCAGCAATTTGGAAAGTGAATCCCAGAGGTTTCTGTAAAATAATCACTGCTGTGGATCCACAAGACACATAGAGAGATATATCTTCTTTATTTGTGCCTATAATGTTAAATTTCTTGCCTGACATTAATAACTCTTTTGGGTTCCAGATGCCACCTCCAATTTTAAGCTATGATCTAATGTTGGAAAAATAGCCAATACCACCCAGCAAGTCTGTGAGACAAGCAAGACTGTGGAATGAAGAACAATCTAGGTTCACTGCCATCAATCTCCATGGAGGGACCTGCCACCAAAATCTTGCCTTACGTTAGAAATTGTCTAACTCCATTTTATATTCTACTTGTACAAAGGGTCTTCGGGAATTAAGATTTCCACAGTATCCTAAGAACAGGTTTCATAAATTGTTATGAAAAGGGTGGGGGAAAAGGGCAACTTCTTGTTAGCTTCTAGTTCATGCCTAGGCCCGCAGTTTCAGATACAAACCTTGCCGCAATCCCTAGAAATTCTAAATGTAGACTCACTTTAGTCCAAAACTTCTCAACATACTTATATACTCAATCATTGTATCTGTTGCCTTTATACAAAGGAAATTGTAAACTGTCCAGAGTCAGTTACATAGTGAGAGAGGCAGTGTCTAAATTTGATAACTCAATCAATGTAGTGTTGAATCAGCCCCTGGGTACTTAGGTGCTGTAGTGTTGCTCACTTTCCCTGTATATTCCTATTAAGGCTTTCCTGAACACACTAAACAAAGTTCCTACTCACCTCTTCCTGCTTCTTTTCTGCAGATCGTTTTACTGCATGTGTATCTGGTTCCCGTTCATTCTCATCATCTTGGAATTAGAACAAAGAGTAAATCAATGCTAATTAATCTACCCATGGAATTCACTTACCAAAAATATATGAACTATGTGGCTGACTTGCTCTTACCTTCATCTTCTTCATCCTCATCATCTACATCCTCGGGATTTGCATCTTCATCATCTTCCTCTTCCTCAGCCCCATTTTCATCATCCTGCATAAAGGAAAGTCACATGATAAGCGCAACCTGCCAAACAGGTCATAAAGCCAACCCCAATAGACTTTGGCTGTATTTATATCTGTTTATTTCAGCTCCTATCCCCAAGACAGGTTGAAATTATAGCTACCATTATTCTATTACACATATAGCTCACTCTTCTTTTGAGAAGTTGGGAGTTCTTAGCAACCCTCAGCACCAAAACTGCTAATTTTCATCAGCAGGACTGTGCTACGAACCTATTCTTTTTTTGTCTTCTTATACTGACAGTTCTCTTGCTTTTCAAAGTTATCTTACTCATCATTCTAAATCCATTTCTAGAGTAGTTTGCAAGCCAGCATGGGGATAGAGTAAGAATCAGAGTGGATGCATGCACATTCCATGCACTATATTAGGCATTTTAACAACAGATTCACTGCTAAGAGCCTACACATATTTCGTTTAAATTTGTTGACATTATCACTTGAAAGATTTTCAGCCACATGTCAAGTCCTAATTATGATTTTCAAATGCTGGGTCAGATCTTCATTGATTTGTCATTATTGTTTTTCCTAGCAAATACTTTGTGACTAACACTTTTGAGTACCTGCTTTACTTATAATTATGCTTTATTATAATTATGGAGCCAACTTTGTTACTGTGCACTCCACTTCATCTTTGTTTTTATAGGTTACTCTGATAAAAATAAATATTATGCAAAAGGCTGAATCAAAGTTTTGGGACACTACTGTGAACTATGCAGTAGGAGAAGGATGGAAAAAAGAATGATATGTAACAGTGTAAACTATACAGGTAAATATGTGATAAGCCCTAGTTAGAAACAAAATGCTCTACTATGTAAATGTGGTCTTTTGCAGCAATATATATTTAATAGATTATGTGAAAGTCTTCCTTGTATTTCTTCCTCCTTTTCTCTTAGGGACTTCTTCATTTTTATCTAATTTTGGATAGAGTGCAAGTTATCTTGTCACCAAGACTTTTGGATTATACAGATTAGGGATAGAGCTTTTGTATCCATAATTTTTCTCCAAACTCCACTCCGGTCTTTGTATTTCTCTGCACAGAGAAAAAAAAATCACTGAAAGGTGGATGTATTTTTATAGTAGGGGGGAAACAACTTTATCCACCAATACTATACCAAACCAAGAAAGTTTCTAGGGAGGCAATCATCCCATGCCCACTCTGAGAATCAAATGTTAAATTATGTCTTCTGAGCCCAATACCTATACAACTCTGCTCATTCGCTGGTTCTCTTCAAAGCAAATTGCAAGACATCGAAGGGGTTATGGTAGCCAACAGTAATTTCACTTGCCCTCTGTGTTCTGCCATCTGCACGGACTCCTTCCACGGCTCCCAAAGACAGATACAGAAACAAAAGAACTGACCTATGACAGCCTAGCTAAGCCAAAAGAAGCCACATATTTTGGAATGTCTGCCAACTGTGCAGCTGTTAACCACAAAGTACTTACCAGGAAAAAAAAAGAATGACAGATCTATGAAAAACTAACTCAGCATTTAAAAAACATCTAGGCTGCCCCTTTTTCTACCTGCTATTTGTTATGAAGGGAGGGAAAGGGAATGGTTCCTGCTCTTCTTTCCTAATTTTTCTCACAACTGGAATTCTAGGAGCAAACCTTGGGAAGCCTCACTGGCCCTTTGACTTTTTATTGCCTTCTCTAGACTCTCCTTTACCCCAGGTCTTCAGTTCTGCAATGCCTGAAGTCTGAGCCAATGGGAACTACTTTGCAACATTTGTCCGTTCATTCTTTGGTTTGGTCCATTTTCCAGGGTCTTCTATTGCTGATAAGATTCTATTCCACCTCTTCTCAGGGTCTCATGGAGAGTTCATTGAAGAAAAGAGGGATTGGAAACTGCACCACAATGCTGCTTTCAGAGGCATGCTTTTACTTTGCAACTCCAAAGCTCTATCAGTTGGCAGCAAAAAAAAGATGATGGCTGGCATTGCCACTCCCCTTTAGGCCAAAAAACTTTTTCAACTCAGAGACTATGTTTATTGTTTCATCATTTCAAGCACCATAGCTTGGTTCAATAATGATCACGAGAAGCAATGCAGAAGGTCCATCAAAAAAGTGAGATGTGGGCAGACCCCATGCATTTCCTCACCTTGCCCTCTTTCTTCTGCCTCATTCTTGCCATACCTGCTCACCTCTGGCTCCTGCATGAAATGCAGACCCAATTTTACCTCTATGATCTCTTTCTTGTCTTTGCGAGCAGACTTCTCCTCATGCTTCTCCTTCTTCTCTTTCAGCTCCTGAAAGAGATGATGCAAACTACATTAATGTTACATTCACCATGGCTGGTATGATAAAAAAAATGTTGCAAAATAGGGAAGCAGCTGAAGGAGTGACTCAGCAATTGTTTTTTTTAAAGATCATTTAATGAAATGCAAAAGCAGCCAGGATTACACATTATATGAGAGAACATTTGAGAGATGCTTTGTACTTTTTAAAAAATCACAGTATGTCATTGAAATTGCACATGCCTGTCATTTTCACACCTGTAACAAATAAGAAAACCCAGATAAGATAAGGCACATTGAAATCCAACTGAGGGTTTGTCAATATTCAGTACTTGTTGCATAATTTACCTCTAGACTGAGACATACACTCCAAATTGCACCTTTCACTAAACATGTGGCAGAATTCACCAATCCATCAGCATTCTTTTAATTGGGCCGTATGGAAAATAACTTGCAAAAGGGTTGTGCTCTGTCCATTTCTTATACTGCTGTCTTTAATGATGCATAAAATCTGCAACCTGTTGTAACATCTCATGAAATAAATACAAACCTTATGATTGCTTCTTAAGTTGTAGTACATTAGAAGTAACATTAAATCTCCAATATGTTCAGCAATATACACCAAATATTACTTCTTTCTAAACAGGAACTGCTAAATGTTTGCAAGAATATCAATACAGAAAGTGGCTTTCTTGTATTTCTGTAATTCTTGTGATGCAGCTTTGCAGATTCAAACCCTTTTTGTGCTACACGATGCTACTTTAGCAAACATGTAACTCAACTGTATTCCAGTAATTGTCTCTGCAAGTATCAACCAAGAACATGTTTACATGATCAAAAAGGCTTATTGAGATGGCAGAAACAATGAGGACCACCTTAGTCTAATGGTTAAGGCATCAGCTAGAAACCAGGGGACTGTGAGTTCTAGTCCTGCCTTAGCATGAAATCCAGCTAGGTGATTTTGGCCCAGTCTCTCTCTTTTTCTCTCATCCCAACCCACCTCTCAGGTTTGTTGGTGGTAGTGGTGAAAATAGGAGGAGAGGAGTATTAGGTATGTTTGCTACCTTGAGTTATCTATAACAATAAAGGCAGGATAAAGGTGCTTAACAGGATAAGAGAGAAGACCCCACCCCCAAGCCATCTGTCCCGTTGGGGTTTTTTTTTAGTCTCTATTTCATTCTTATTAATTTTAACTGTTTGTTATTTATCTTTTCATCATTTTTGTAAGCCTCTCAGAATCATTCCATCAGGTGTATAGAGTATAAATTTAAGACAGGGGGGGAGGGGGGAGGGAGATGGAAGGCAGGAAACATGTCCCATAAATATTCTACAATTCGCTTTTGTTTTTTGTATTGAGAATTTATAGAAAAGAAATCTGTCTTTTTTTAAAAAAAAACTTGAAATTCTACATCACTTCCTTCAAGGGCCAGCTAAATAATAAATCATGTTCTCTTTAATGCAACTACAACTAAAATTACAGTGTAGGCAAGTGTCAGTGTAAGATTGAAGGGGGGATGGGACAAAATGGTACAAGGTATCTTATAGATGAGAAAGGTTCCAAGCTGTCATTTTCCACTAGAGGGCATTGTGTTATTTTTGAAGACATAATATTTCTGATCCTGCCAGCCACAGGGGAGCCTACTCTGGCCTAGTTACATGCTAATCTCACCTGAATTGATCGTTTGGGTAGCAGACCCACAGCATCCAAATCTGCATGTCTCCCTCCAAACTGCTTTATTTAATACATCCAAATCTCAAATGAAACTTCCTTGGTATCTTCTTCTTCCAAAAACCGATGGGCCTTCATAATGGATCCTGTTCTGGATTTTCTCTGTAAAACAACTACCTTTTCACTGTACCCACTATCCTGCTATTTAGAATAGCTTTCTGAATTCCCACATGGATGGTCTGTGTCCAAAATTATAGTGCACAATGGCCTTAAAATGTAAAGGTTCTCAGTGCAGGATGAAAAACTAAGACACAAATCATAGAATAGACATCATCCAGTTATAAAACAGCAAATAACTGTTCAGATCAATTCATCTCTGAAGGAAGCTGTTAAATTGGGTACAAGAAACAACACAGAAGATCACTAGGGCAGTCCCCCTTCTGAAACGATTGCACAGAATTAAGCATATAGTTCTGGGCTACAAAAACACTGCCTTACCCTATATGGAAAATTATTCAACCAAGTTCCAGTTCTCTTTGGTTTTCATGACAGCAAAGACAAAGCAGAAGCGAGGCTGAGTCCTCTGCAATGTTTAACCTTTATCCCCATGTCCCTGGCTGCTCTTAGGATTGTTCCAATTAATTATTTCTTTTCCTTTTCAACTGGTTAAAAAAAAAACATTGTGCAAGCTTCAACTCTGGAACACGAGCTGTTTGCCGTTTGTCTGCATTTTCCATCTATCTCCCTGTTTTCCAACAGGAAAAGTATCCTGTGCCATTGTTTGCCCTTCTCTGTAAAGGCACAAGGGAGGCGAACAGCACAGCCTCATTGGATCCCACAGTTTACTTCCAAATAAACATATTGGGGATTTTGCATCTCGAAAGTCTCTGTGTTTCATTCCATATGGAAGTGCTTAGTGACAAGACTCCTGGTGCCTAATATTGTGACTAACATTTGACTATTTTTACTTGTCTTTTCACCTCCTCTTCAATTAATTTCAAACGGGTCTTATTCACAAACTAGTTGATGGAATGTAAATTAAAAGGTAGGGGGGAAAACCTGCCCTCTGGTATTATCTATCTCACTCCCCAACCCCAAAGACCTGTGCGATTTTTCTGAGGGATGTTTTGTCTTATCCTTTGAGGACCATCCTCACAAGAACACAATAAGCCCGGTAACCCATTTTCTGCTCCGCTGAACGCCAGTAACACCCGCTGTTTCCGGAACAGATGTACAGAGTATGCTGCTACTAACGGTCGAACCGCTGAAGCCGCCAATACCTAAAACCTGATGCCTCCGGAGTCCAGAGACTGAGCGGGCGATGAGAAGGACGCATATGCTGGCAACCTGGCAGGCAAGCGCGAGCCCGCGCGCACCCCCGCCCTTTAATTGCCTTCCATTTTTTTCCTGGCTTTGTGTTGCGCTCCTCCGCCTTACGGCTTTCTTTCTAATACAAGCGAAGCGGTTTAGCCTCCTCTGCCCTCCAAAGCACCCGGTGGGAGGATCGGCCTCCTCCTTTCCAAGCAGCGCACCTTTTGAGCGCTAAGCCCAGGAGAGCGCGGGCTTTTGAAGAATGAATCCCCCCCTCCCACCATTGTTGCCTGTCGGGGCTTTTCAAAAGAAGAACGATTTATCTCGGCGGAATCTGCCTTTACCGCCGCCAGTTGTCAAAGGCAAAGGACCTTTGGCAAAAATAAATAAATAAGGAGCCAAGGGCGCTTGGGGTTAATGGCACCGAGAGGAGGGCGCTCCCCGGGGGGGGGGGGTGTTGGAAGGACCGAAGCCCACACACCGCCTGAGCGCGCCAGGAGCTTTTCTCGACCCCAATCTCCAGCCAGGAGCTGCTCCATTTCCAAGGAAACAAAAAAGGAAGCGCGCGCGGGGCGCAAGGAGGATGAGGGAGGGAGAAGGGAGCGGGCAGGAGAATCGGACCCGGGAGAAGGCTGGCGGCGGGAAAGGAGGCAAGGCGAGCGCTTCTTTTTCCCCCCTTCTCCTTTCCGAAGCTGCCTTTCCGAAAGAGTCTTGGCGCGCCGCGATGATTTCGGAATGGACCGAGCTTGGAAGACGAAGGTCTCCCAGGTCTTGCGCGTAGCCACCGGCTCGATCCGAGCGTCTCACCTTGGCTCCGAGCTCCACCGGAGCCTCGTCGGCGGACTTCTCTGACATCCTGGCAGCAGCGAGAATAAGGCTAGGCAGACGAGATGCAGTTTCGAAGCAGGGACCTGCCAGCTGCCGCCGCTCTGCTCCCAAGCGCCAGGAACAAAATCCTTCTCTCCCGCGACAAGGCAGTGCCAGAAAAAGGGCTCGGTGACGAGAGAGCGGGGAGGGAGGGGCCTGCGGGAGGGAGGGGAGAGATTAGAGGCAGAGGGGAAAGAAGCGAGTGGCAAGCGGGAAAGAACGGCTCGCGAAGCGGCACCGCTGCGTTTTGCAAAACCAACGAAGATAGCTTTGCAAATAATTATCTATCGGGCGGGTTAAAGGAGATTATGCGGTCCAGGGCTGCACCGAGAGCCATGAACCTGAGCTCCTGCCCTTGGGGACGCTGCCGTGTATGCTTTGTCCTCTGTTCCTTTGTTTGCCCTTTCTTTCGCCTGCACCGCCTACAGACGATCGCACACGCCCTTTGTACTACGCCGCGTTATTTATTCCAGATTAACTAAGCGCCTACTTTTTTGCTTTCCACCCAACGATCACGAATAATCGCACTTTTTTTTCTCCTTCGGTCTGCCATTCTTGACTGTGACAAAACATGCGGCAGGATTGTGTCCCGGCAAGAACACCGGGTTCCTATTGCAGTGGCAACATTTCCAGATATTGCCACTTTACAGCTGTGCGCTGCATAATGTCACTCAGCAGCTCTCTGCATATGCTCAGAGAGGACTGGTGTTGTTAAACCAAGGATTGATTCTGCCAGTATCAAACATTACATTCACATTTGCCAAAGCACCAGTGTTAAGTAACCTTGTATGTATGCTCGGAGTGATGTGAAGGCTTCATGACAGTCCACATGCATGGATTCTTTACTTCTGCCATACTTGTTACCTGTCACACTGCATTAAAAATGTAAGTGCCAATCTTGCCTAATTTGTATGCAACCAGAGGATATAATCACTTTAAACTGATTTAAACCAAAGAATAATCGAGTATAAAAATTACATGACATCATAAATAATATCATAATCTGAGTAACCACTTCTAGATAGTTGTCTTCAATGTTTCTGAGGACAAAGAAGCAAAGTTCCCACTCTTCTGTTTGTCCATCAACAGGCACTAACCAGTCCACAATATCTAAGAAGGATGGCTTTATTAAGTATCCAAAAGCCATACCATTCATCTTCAGCCGATAATTTCCAAATATCAGCTTTGGACAAATTAGAAAATAGCAGCCAAATTATAAAGGTCTACTTCACTATTTCTCCAGCTTGGCAGCTTGAAGATATGTCGACCAACTCCCAAAGCTGGCTGAGGGATTGTGGGAGTTGAAGTCCACTGCCAAGCTTGAGAAACACTGGTCTATTTGACAGCCATATTCAAAATGTGAAACATTCTCTTCCCTGAATCCTGTTTTAGTGCAGTTGACACTATGCTCTTTTTCCTTAGTTTAAATAATGCTTTGCTGTCCTATAAAACAGTGGAAAATATAGCAACTAAATAACTAATAGGTTGGTATGGAATGAACTTGATTGAGGATGTTTGCCCCAATTCAATGCAGTATATTTGTGGACTGCACACATCTCCAAATAGGTGTAATATTTCTTGAAAATGAAAAAAAAATCATTCTAGTTTAAACTATACGGAAACATCTTGTCACCACACAAAGTTCTGCTGCTGCCTTTGTGCCAAGAAGTCGCTGATCTGAGCATTGCTTACAAAGGAGTGGGACTCCTATTTGTGTTCATAGAGAAAATATGGAAATTTATGGAGATGTGAAAGACTTTTCCTCTTCATCCACTCTTTGTATTTTAGAATATATTGACTGAAAAACATGAAAGTTAGCATTCCATCACATATCCTTTCCCCAAGTTGTGATGGCCTTTTAGGCTTATCGTTGGGACTGAGCCTTGATAATCTGGAGCATGTACTTTTGGCAAAGCATAATCAAACTCAGTCCCGGTTAACCAGCACATGGCTTTGTTTTCAATTTACAAGGCAATTTTTAAATTGTCTTCAAAGACAACTTTAAATGTAATTTATTATAGTGCAGTAGTTTATAATCTGGAAGTTATTAAGTACAGATAGGTGGAGCCAGGCTATTTTTATCCCAAAAAGAACATGGTAAATGGCAAAGTGCCAGGTTTAGTTAATGGTGCTGAGCATCACTAGGTCTCCTCTACATTTATTGTTGGATTATCTAGTCCTTTGTATCTTTGCCAAGTGATCAGGCAGCATTCTATATTTCTTACTTCAAAATGCCTGAGGCATTTTCCAGGAGCTAACAAGACGGAAACTTCATCGCAAAAATATACTAGGAGTTGTTCAGTTTAATGAGTTCAAGTTTTGCAACGGTCTGAATTCAAATTCTTGTTTGTCTGTAGTATTCCTTTAAGCAGAGAAAGATAAAGCAAGATTCATCTTGCCATAACGGTTCCTGTTTTGGAGTCTTACAATCCTAAGCACTTTTCTGGAAGTATAGTCCTTTGGTCAAAGTAAGTTTCAGAGCATGTGTAGGATTGCCTACCTAGGATTGCATTTCATCTGTTTGTACTTACAATGTATCCGTAACATACATCCATATAGTACACAAACTCATACAAACATCAATAACCAAAGAAGTGGTATGTGCATACAATTTAGTTGTTTTCCATTTGTGCTATGTAAAAATGTTAAAATTTGGCAATCCCCCCTCCCAAAATTATGAAATTAAAGAAATTTATCAACCGCTAAAAATTGCTGTTTCACTGATAAAATATCTAAAATGTGATGAATCATGAGACCAGAGGAAAAGCAGAATATGGATGCTACATCCTAGAATTCCCAGAACATAACCCGATCCTCCCTTTTGATGATGACACTTTCTAGCAGACTTCGCTTCAGCAGAAATAACTATTTTCCATTATCTTCAGTAACAAAACATATTAAAACCTATCTGCCATCCAGTTAATAACTGCCCTGGGTATATAGCTCAGGATATGATGTAATTCAATACTCAAATCATGGCACTGCCATATTACATGGGTGAGATCATACATTTTAACACCTGGCATGCAAGTGAAGCTGTACCAACTTGGTGTTTGGAGGCTGTTCAAGTATGGATAGGGAGGAATAGACTCCTGCTCAATCCTGCAAGACTGAGTAGCTATGGCTGTTTTCTTCCCTCCCCCAGTGGATCGGGAATGTTTTTACCACCAGACTTGGATGGTATTGCACTTCATTTGGGAGTGCACAATTTGGGCCTCTTGTACAGCACTCAAGTTACTGCTCAAGGTGCAGATGGCAGTTGTGACAAAAAAAACTTTGCAGAGATTCATCTTGTGCTTTCTCAAGCAGGAAGCCTTTCAGATGGTACTCATGGCCTGGTCATCTTACAATGGGTCTATTGCAATGTGCTCTATACGGGCTACCATCAAAGACCATATGGAAGATACACCTGGTGCAAAACGCAGTGGTACAAGCAGTAATGGACACTTCTCACTATGCCCATGCATTGTTGCCACTATGCGAGCTGTGTTTATTGCCAGTGGGGTTCCAGGTACAATTCAAGATGCTGATTGGGTCTGGTTATCAGAGGGACAACGTATTTCCAGAGTTGGGTTTCTGCCGGTTCGCCCTGGATTGGGTGAACTGGTAGTGGCGGTGGCAGGAGGCTCCGCTCACCTGCCCCAACGCTTCTGCACATGCACAGAAGCATTGCGTGAGCGCACACGAGTGAAATGGTAGTAAAATACATTGAAACCCACCACTACGTACTTCCAATTGTTTCTACCCGCCCAGGTATATGTGTACAGAATGAGTGCCCTCCAAATCCCTTCTACTAATGAAGTGCGCTTTCTCTGTTACTGCCATCTTCTGGAATGGTATCCCCATAGAGATGCAGATGCCACCCAGTCTCCTGGGGTGCATCAACTTCCTCTTAATAAAGATGCACTCATGTTCAACTTCTCTACCCCCCCCCCTCATTGAATTCACTATTTAAAAAATAAAACCTGTCTCTGCTCCCAGGCCTGGGGGTCATTGTGTTTTTATTGTGTATCATTGTTTCTAGTTTTGCCTGTCTGATTTTATTTTTTTAAACTCTATATTGGCTTTTGTAAGCTGCCTAGAATCTTACTGCACTGGGCAATAATAACAAATTTAATAATTAAATATAAACACAACTTAAATACAAGATATATGAAATGGCTCATTTTGTAATACTCTAAAAGGAGATATGAAGAAATGGCATTTTATACGATGCACATGGAAACTTGTTTATTGTTGTTGCTTTTATTTAGTATCTTAGTGCTTCTCCTTAAAGAGATAACCTACTTTAAAACTTGAAACATAGCAGCAATCACTACTCCAATACTCTTACACAGGAAAGCAAGAAAGATAAAACAAAACTACAAGATTATTTTACATTACCTTTTATATTAATACTGGTGGTTCTTGGGAGTTATTTTAACATTACCCAATACACCAAGCAGTAGGAAGCTGTATCCTTTACACAGTATATTCTGTCTCCAACATAGGGAAGCACATTGTCATTACTAATCAAAAACTAATTAACACTACTGCTTTGCAAACCTAAATTGAAGATTTGTGCAGAATCAGCTAAGTATAAAATGCACAAGAGTTCCAGTTATAACTACTAAATATTCAGACTACACCATTTCTCCCTCACAATTAGTGCCCATATTCATCTAAAGCTAAATATTCATTCCTCAAACAATTGCTTTTTATCCTCACCTTTGATTCTACCTACACAGGTAGCTACAAAATTTCATCTTCACTCTACTTTGCACAAATACAATTTTGTCCTGTCCTTCAGGACAGGTGAAAGTGTTTTTTTTTTCTTCAGAAAAGGCAATTACAAATAGGATAAGAGGACTTGAACCTGTGATTACACTGTAGCCTAAATTGGTAGCAATGTTGCTTGTTGTGCCACTGGAGATCAGGGTGTCACAAGGTTGGTGCTTTGTACTGTACAGTAATGGACAAGTAAGGGTACCTTGTCTTGCCCCCTATGGTTTTTCTGATACTTATTTATAGGAGCAGGATATGGGTATGGCACAATTCTGGATATGTAGGCTTTACTGCAGTTTTCCCTGGAATAGTAAAAATATGGCTACCATTTTGGAAAAGATGCAATATCCCTTCCCCACTTGAGACATGGCATACATTTCAATAGTATAAGTCTAGTGCTAGCCTATTTCTCCTTCATAGTAGTGCCAATTATGCCACAGGCCTAAAGGAGATGAAAGAGGCCCAGGGCCACCAGCTTTCTAGCCTGAAAAAACATTCCTGTCAATAATACATCAGCACTAGTATGTTTTGAAATTAAGATAATTTTATATTCTCCCTCCAAGGAGGTTTTCACAATTACACAGTACAATAAAAAGAGGAATAGTTATAAAGTAAATAGGTGATATGATTATAAGGAAAAAGAACAGCATGAAAGATTAAGGAGTCTCTGTTCAAGTGACAAAAGAAGTGCCACAGAGAGATTTTAAAAACCCAGTGCCCTGATGAAAAATAAAAGGCTTATCTCAGTTAAACAAGTAGAATCCCAGAGTTAGAAATCTGTTCAGGTTTTTAGATTAAATGCTGCTTTATATAATTAGCTATATCCAATTCACAATCAACATAAATGTATGTTATACAAGGGGAATAAGAGTTCCAAAACCTAAGATATAAAGTAGCCTTAAAGTGACTACCTTTAAGCAGACAGGTTTTTCATCTACATTTTGCAGCATTCTTCCAACCACATCTGCAATTAATGTTTCAGACTCAGAGCAGGGTTTTGGTAATGTCTTTTAAAGAGATGTAGTGGTATCTGCCACTTTTCCTTAATTTATCTTCATTGTACACATATCCTTGTTCCTCAAGTTCCTTTTTTAAGAAAAAAAAGTTCAACATCTCCATCCCCTCCCTAGTTATGACAAACTTTCTGAATTTGTAGCCTAGATCAATGCATGGATAACTTGGATCAGAATATAGTTGATCCATCACTTGGAAAGCTTGCTTAGGGCACTTGGTGCCATGAAAGCATATGTATCTCCAGGAATCAACTGGATGTAGAAGCACACTAAAGTGAAGAGAATATAAACTCATCCCAAAAATCAAGACACCAACCTGCATATAGAAGCCACCAAACAGACTCGTTTTTTTCTAAACTCCATTTCAGTTTACTAAGCTCAGGCATCAGTTTAGGGCTTCCCACCATTTCAAAAATAATTGGCAACCTCATCCAACAATTAGAAGCATGAGTGACAAAACACAGCATATTGCAAATGTTATGAGGTTGATAGTTTTTCCAGCATCATTTTGAAGCGGACATCCAGATAGTATAACTCTCACAATATGATGCTCATTTCCCAATTTGGATAGTCAAACTAGAACAGTAACAAAGCTTATGACATAAACCTCAGTAAAACATTCAAGAAAAAACTAAAGAGAAACAAGAGTCTCTGGGCATAACAAAGTTGCAATCAAGTGGTACCCACTAGTCTCTCAAATCCTAACATCTGATGCCTTATTCTGCAACAGTACTGAGGCTGACAGCATTATTTTAATGTGGGGTAAGTTAAAGAAAGCAAAGGCTAAGAGAGGGAAGAAGTGTCATTTTGCCTGTTCCACTCCCATTCTTTGCTTCCAGAGATTACTAATTGGTGCTGCTATCAAGATGCCAATCATCCTTATTGTAGTTTTCAGCATAGTTGAGGAGGAGAGTTTACTTGTTATTAATAGTTCCCTCTTGAAATTTCTCATAAAACAAATCCTAACCCCTCCGATTTTAAGTGTAGCTTTTCCCATGCATGGCTAAACATGTCACTATATTTAATCCTAAACTTACTGGAATTTAGAAAGCCAATAAAAACTTAAATATTTCAACAGGTCTTTAAATAGAGACAAGCCCTCCTGGTATATTATTACTGTTGTATTGTTCCTGTTTTGAGTTGTTACTATTTTTCATTGCCTTAATTATTTTAACATCTTACACTTTTAACATTAAGTGTACTAGGACTACACATAAGTGTATGTGTATTAGGCTTGTGCACGTATGTGTAATATAAGCCACTAAGAGTCACTTTCCATTTGCAGTAGAATATAAACCTACTAAAATGAATACCAAACTTATACCAATACACGAGTACAGAACAATTGATGCAAAAGCATACTGCAATCAATTCAATTTTCATTATATAAAATGAAGCTGCTCTAAATCAAAACTTCTATGAATATTAGGCTCGGGATAGTAAGGATTCATTAACTTTAAAGCAATTTCACATGGATTTTTGAAAACAGTTTTCAATTGACTTGATTCCAAGAGTCATCCTTGAGAGAATTTATTCCAAAAAATCAGCGCTTTTAACTGTGACATGATTATTCTAGTTATTAATAAGGAACCTAGCTTAGTTTTTTGCAACTGAACAACATTTATTATAGCTTTATGTTACTGTATAAGGAGTGCATCTTAAGACATGGTTATACTGATACCTTACACAACAATTCAATATCTCTTACACAAGGCATAAAACCTCTCTTACATTAAGTGTCACAAACTCCAATGGTTCAGCAGCTAGGTGTTACAGTACACTATACCTTTCTAGAAATCTTGCTATCCTTAGGCCTCCCAAAATTAAATTCATTCAATAACAGAGATGATTAAATTTTGGATTATTTGAAGTTATAATAACTATAATACAGATTTAAAAGCATATTTCAACAGGTGAGTTCCTTATTCTCAGATCAAATTATTGAATATGAATTAGTAAATAGCACTGTGGAAATACGTGGAGGGGAGTACTATGATTTTACATAGTTGCTCCAATACAATGTACAGGGTCTTTCTTGTCTTTCACTTGAATCTTCTACCACTTATATTCCATTCACTTATTTTATCATGGTTAATTCTCATGAAAATTGACTTTGGTCATTTAACAAACCTATAAATTAAGCCTTCAATTGTTTTTTCATTACGGTTGACACTACAAAATCTCCAAGGATTCAACTGATGGGCTTATTTTGGAATTTTTAAAATGTTGGTGGTGATCTTGCAATAGTTTCCTGGAAGTTTGCTTCTCATCATGATGCCCTAAGAAACAATCAGAAAGCACTGATTTACCAAAAAGTCACCCTCTAGCTTTTGGGAAAGATGCTGGTACTTGAAATAAGGCACTGGGCTACAACACCTTCCATTTTTAATTTCTAACTTTGTATATTGAGCCCACAACCATTCTTCAAATAAAGATTGTACAAAAGAATACTGCTTTGCTTAGCAGGAAGCTAGGCTCCCCCTTTTAACTATTTTAAAATCTTAGAAGTCAGGACAAGTAATTTGTCATTGAATGAGAAAAGTCTCTGCAAGCCCAACAGCACCTTCAGACATCTTATGAAGCACTAGCCAAACGACACAGAAACTCCTCGGGGACTCAGAATTCCTCCAATTCCATTCCCTTCTGCAGTTAAAATGTTCTTAATAAGCAAATCCTGTAGAAAAGAAATAGTTGGCAGTCTAAATCTCATCACGATTTTAGGAAGGAGGGGGGGGAGCTTCTCCACAATGGCATTCAGACCTTGAATCGACCCATATGCTAAAAATGAATCTTGAACTGTGGTGTCACGCATAGAAATACAAGGAAGTAAATCTTATTTATCGCTAATGTTTAAAAGAATTAGATCAGCGTTTGCTTAGCGTTATTTTTTCCACCCCCTCACTTTGTTTGCTTGAGTGTTGTGGAGAATTTGACAGCCTTGCATATTTTGTGGTCACCGTAAGTTGCATGATCAAAACTAACAATATGCATCCTGGGACGTTTTTACGGTTGTCGAACGAACAAGGAATGCATCGTCGAAATTTCAAGTTCTTGTTTTGCGAGGTAAACCAGCAACAACCAGCAAACAACATGGCGACATGAGCTGCGTAAAGAAGGTTACAAGCCTGAGAACACAAAGCCTCCATCTTGCGCCTTTTCATCCTTGTAATTTTCCACTCCAGCTGCCTGTCACTCTCTCCCTCTCCCCCCGCGTTACAACGCGCCTCCCTCCTCGTTCCGCCCGCTCTCGCTCTCAACGAACTCCCGGGCTCACAGAACCTCCCTCCCAGGGTCCTCCTCTAGCCAAGGAGGCGGAGCTTATTTACTTGAGCGCGCGAGAGTACTGAGTTGGGGGAAGGGGAACACTTTTTCCCGCGCTCTTAACGGGAATCCACGTGGTTTTAGAAGGATACGCTGCGTTTCACTCCCCTTATAAGGAGAAAGCAGGGAAGACATATGATTGGGTTATTTAAACGAGCAGGAGGCTTAGTAACAGGCTTTTTATTGGCTGTTGGGGAAAAAGCTGCACTGTGGAAGAAATGGAGGGAATGGGAATGAGGCCATGGGGGAGGGGAGGGAAAGGAATATTGGCGACGGTTTCCGTGGTAACTGGAAAGTGGGTTCCCCCCTCTCGAAAACGATGGGGTGAGGTATTTCAGGAGGGACATTTAGGGTGGGGAAATTGTTTTAGAATATCTGTTTAAAACTAGCTGACCCATGTGTCCACACAATAGAAAAAAATAAAGCTTCAAAAAGCATAACACTTAGATGTATTATTTCATGTATATACAAGATTTATTCTCTTTATTAAACATAGCATTTAAAAATACAGTAGGCTGACCATCAAATGCTGTGCATGTCAAACCCAGTTAAAACCATTTGCTAGGTGAAAGTGTCCTAAATGTTATTTTTCATGATTTAAACAAAAAAAAAAAAGTGGCAAAAATTTGCTCCTATTTGGGCCAGGAAGCTGAACAAGGAAATCCAAATATATGGAAAAAAGCAATGGCAAATCAAGTATGCATTGCACTAGGCATCCACTTCCACTCCAAGGAAACTTCATCCTGAAACAGAAGCAGCTTAGCAAGATTTCCTAGCCGTATACAAAGACTTTCTGGAATTGCTTGTAAATATTAACTCTATGTAACTCCATGTAAATCTAAGAAGATTTAAGATACTGTAGCACTTTCGAACTGGCAATTTACATTGGACACCTCAACATTATATCAAATGGCTGGGCAATCGGCCCGCAAATGGCCTTGAGGGCCACAGTTTGCTCACCCTTACTACAATCCACGGCTTTACAGACACCAAGAAATGAGTTTACAGGTCATGTTAAACCTGAACAAACGAGCCACATTATGACTTAATGTATGTGAATCCAGTTTCTATGGATAGTGAATTGAATTACAAGAGGTAGGTAACCTGTAGCCATCCAAACTATTTCTGCATGAAGTTGCCTCCTTGATATGCTTGGTTTATAAGCCACAGTTTGCCCACCCTTACTACAACCCACAGTTTATTAATCAGAGTTTATTGAATGTTTCAGTGACTGGGCTTGCACAAAAATTAAGCCAACACAACAGGCCTAGTTCACAGAGTAGCTGAGCCATGTTACAGTGTATTTTCTTTATTTATTCCATTTCTATAGCCACACATCTCAAACATGTAACTGTATAACAGAGTTAGAAGGGATCTCGGTTCCACCACAAAACCGCAGACGACAAAATCGCGCTCGACGAAAGCGCGTATGTGACGTCATCACAGTGCGACGAAAACATCGCGCTGTGATCGATAAATGTAAAAATAAAGCGAAAACCTTACCCTAACCCCCCCAAACCTAACCCTAAACCTAACCCTAAACCTAACCCTTAACCTAACCCTAAACCTAACCCTAAACCTAACCCTTAACCTAACGCTAACCCTTAACCTAACGCTAAACGTAACCCTAACGCTCTAAACCTAACCCTTACCCTTAACCTAACCCTAACCCTTACCTTTATGTGAATCGGCTTGCTTTAATTTTATTTTTATTTCAATTTTTAATTTTTTTCGTCGCGCTGTGATGACATCAAATGTGCGCTTTCGTCGAGCACGCTTTTGTGGACCGTGGTTTTGACGGGTCATGGGGATCTCTGAATCCAAACTCTGACTAGGTCATGGCAATTACGGTAAGTGCTTTCACCAAGCTTGTATCCCTGGTTTGCTTTATGTGAAGCCCAATTCTTATCCAAACCATTTATGGCTTTGTATCAAGATTGAAGATCTGGAGTTGATCAAAGTTGGCCTCCCACTGACCTGTCAGGCAAATGTCATCAGAGGATCTTCATTTACTTCAATCTGTGATATTATTTAACCCAGAACAATCTTTTTTTTTCATGGAGAAGGGCCAAGAGAAACACTTTTCTTCAGAATCTTTTTCATACAGAAATCTCCTTCATCAAGCTTGTAACTTTGAATGGCAGTTATGAAAAAAGGAAACCAGCTCAGCTAGGACCTCTCCTTGATGTTATTCCTGAGCATGGAATGCAGTAGACAGCTCCTGTCAATTTGGTTTAGCTATTTCCTTTCCCAAATTGTTAAGATATGCACTGAGGGAAGTGGCCTAGCCACTTGTTGCCTAATATGATCTCTAGTTGGAGAATTTATTATGATTGGACTGTGAATGGTTGTTGACTATCTTCTGAATCAAAAGCAACATACCGTATATACTCGAGTATAGGCCGACCCGAATATAAGCCGAGGCACCTAATTTTACCACAAAAAACTGGAAAAGTTATTGACTCGAGTATAAGCCTAGGGTGGGAAATGCAGCAGCTACCGGTAAATTTCAAAAATAAAAATAGATACCAATAATGTTTTTGAATATTTATTTCAAAGAAAAACAGTAAACTAGCGGTGTATTCAATGAAATACTTCACTCACCTCATGATGCTGATGTCCCGCTGTGATGATGATGTCCCGTGCAGCCGCGGGAGCGATGTCCTGCCTCCTATGACACACGGCACAGTGATTCCTATCATTGGATCACTGTACCAGAGGAGGTGGGACATCGCTATGTGGCTGCTTGCCATAACAAGGAGGAGGTGGGACATCGTTGCAGAGCGGCAGGAGGGGGAGGAAGGGGAATCGTAAGACAGCCCTGCATTACATTAGAACGTGAGGAGGGGGGATGGTGCAGTGCGCGCTGCGCGGCAAACTGACACAGAGGGAGGGGAAACTCACAGGGGCACTGGGCCATTCACGAGTGTCACCCAGCGGCATGGCCCCGCCCCTTTTTCTCCTCCATTTCGGGCAAATTTTTCACTGACTCGAGTATAAGCCGAGGCAGCTTTTTTCAGCCCAAAAAGTGGGCTGAAAAACTAGGCTTATACTCGAGTATATACAGTACTTACATACCAACTGGTAAGTGGTAGGTAAGGCTATTGTATTCCCGCTAGGGTTTATGAGCTTAATTGCTTTGGTCAGAAACTTGTGAACACTGTATGCTGGTCTTTTTGCCTAATCCAGCCCAGGTCTTATATTGATCAGTTTTACTACCTATGTCTTGTATTTCAACAGCTGAGAATGGGGAGGCAAGATAAATAATAGGTAGACTCAATCCTGCTGGCACTCCTGAAAGGGCATTAGCAGGGTTGATGAAATAGGAAACTTGTTTGGGCAGAATATAGGTCTTGTTGAAGGGCCCCAAAATTGAACAAAGCCAAGAGGGCTGAACTGACAGGAAAAAAGCTCTCCTTTTCTTATTTTAAAATAGCAGTACACCAATAATACTGAATTCTTCCAATTTGTCCCAAATAATCTGGCAACTGTTGGAAGAAATGTCCTTCTGGGTTCAGTTCCAAGTGGGGGGAAAGAGACTGGAAACATGGAGGCTGCTTGGAAAGATGGTTTAATGGTGGACAGGATCATATGGCTTGAGCTCCTGAACAGAAAAGGGGGATCACATGCTTCCAGATGTTGGGTGAAGAAGAAAAAGGGCCGAGAGGCTGAAAGTCCCTGGTTTTATGCCCTCTCTGGCCTTTGATCTTGAGCTTGTATTCTGATTGGTTGTCAGACTCCCATGGGGCCATGCAGGGGCAACTCTGTAGGTTGTGCTTTGAGTCCAAGTTTGGTTGAGCATTGTTTATTTTCAGATGTCATGTGGTGAGATGGGTAGAAGGCTAATCCTACCTTTGTTATGTAGAATACTGGCCCAGAGCCCAATGGCCTATTGATAAAGGTGGGGGTGGCTGAGTTTCTGCCTCTCTGGAGTTTCTACCTCTCTTTTTAGGGGAAAAATCTGTCTTTTAAATATTTCCTAGAATATTTCATTCTTCTAAGAGAAGGGTGGGGTTTAACTTCCTACACAAACATATGTTAAATGTTCTACTATAGTATGGTAGTTACTTCTAAAATATTTTTGAAGGAAATCTAGTAGACTTAGATTAGCATTATCCCAATCAATCAGGTCTAACTTCAGTTAGAGTCAGTCATGAATCTGGATAGAAGAGAAGGCTTCTAATATCGGAAAATATATTGCATTGAAAACTTTTTGTAGCAATAGAAATTTATGAAAGTTCAGACAGAATAATAAACTGTTAAAGTACAAGAGTTTCAAGTCTGTATCTCAAAAAAAGATAAAGTTGCCCCAGAGTTGAGCTCAACTTCACCCAGTTAACACTCATGTCTGCCTACTCTATGAAGTTGCCAATTTGTATGGATTGACTGCAAAAAGCAGGTAAAAAGATACAGACAGCACAATGTATCTCTTTGACATGAAAGTCCAATAATAGCACTTTTTCTATATGTGTAGAATACTGAAATTATGATGACTGTAATCTGAAAAAAAATACATTATATAGAAATGTTTAGAAATTTTGGGTTAAATAGTCATACTCAATATGATCATACAGTATGTTTTTAAACAAGAGAGCTACAAACATATGAGAGTTTAAAATATCTTCCTATTAAAATTTATGAAATAGTCGGGATTCATAGCTTACAGGCATAATGTAGCCAACCTTCTCATCTTCACCTCATTCCAAATGAGATAGTCATATGTAAAAGAGAATAGGAAACTTACACTTCTAATAACTATATCATACAAGTTATACCTGCTAAAATTCTGATTTTTATGACACTACAGATGAAACTTTATTCTTCTATCTGGCCAATCTAAATACCAGTAAACTCGTTTTGATCTTATTACTTTTCTTTTTATTTTTGTCACTTTAAATTCCACCCCAGAACTAAGAATCTCAGGTAAGTTAGGTGCATGCCATTAAATCCTTAAATTTGGTGGCATTTACTCCTGAGTAAAGATGGATTATGCAGTATATATACTGCCTCAGCTAATAAATAATGCATTAAATACACTAAAGTATATTGTTCAGCTAAGATATTATTTTAAATCTACTGTAAACAGTATTAATGTTAAAATTGAGACTTTCATCCTGCCATATACTGTAAAAAGGAAAATATTAAACATACAGATAGTCATCAACTTACAACAGTTCATTTTGTGACCACTTGAAGTTACAACAGCACTGAAAAAAGTGACTTCTGATCATATTTCACACTTATGATCATTGTAGCATCCCTATGATCACAGGATTTAGATTTGGATGCTTGACAATTGACTCACCTTTATGACAGTTGCAGTGTACCGGAGTCATGTGATCTTTTGCGATCTTCTGGTAAGCAATGTCAATGGGGAAACCGGATTCACTTAACAACCATGAAAATGAATGAATGAATAAATGAATATATATGAGATTATATCTTAATACTATACAGTACTCTTTTCAAGATAGTTTGGATAACAGTTTGCGTCTGATAAAGCAACAATAAATTTATTTTCACATAATGGCTTCTATTTCATTTTCAGACAAAGTATTGGTGTAAGGTATCAAATCTTTAAAATCTTAAAGCTTAGAACTACATTATGAAGGAATTATGTTCTATAATCTACCTTTTTGGCTCCTCATCCCACTTTTCATACTTAGTTTTTATTATATAATTTTAATTAAAAAATTAAAAATGAAGATAAAAATTAATATAACTAATATAGAATAAGAAAAAGAAACAAAAATAAAATAAAAAAGAAGGCTAAAAGTGCAAAAAATGGAAAAAAGGAAAAGGGAAAAAAGCAAATAAAGGCAAGAAAATGCAAAGTGGCTTCCAATCTTCTGTGCAGCAGTTTTAAGCACAATTATAAATTTACCTCCATCCCTTATTTCTGTAATCTATTATATCAAATTATCAAAACCATAACTCACAATATTTTTTTCTGTTTTACACAAAAAGTCTGTATAGGGGTTTTTCTAGCAATACACATAGATATTGTCTTTTCTTTCATCAAAGAAGTCAATTTAGTGATCTTGCAATTTCCAACATCTTCACCAACCATTCCTCCATTGTGTGTAATGCTAAATCTTTGCATCTTTGTGCATACAATACTCGCATTGCAATTATCATTTATAAAGTCAAAGTTTCATTATTCTTTTTATAGCTGTGCATCAATCCCAAAAGAAAAACCTCTGGCTTCAATTGTGTATTTATCTTTAAAATCTTGTGAATCACCTTTCTCATATACTCACACTCTGTTCATTATTAGAAACAATGAACTTCATTTATTTTATTGATAGAGGCATCTCCCAGTGCCTTTTCAGCAAAGGCCCCAAAATTATGAACACTCTTCCTTGAAAAAAAATCTTTATTTTGGCTTTCAAACAAATAATGCTCCTATTCAGAGGTGGTATTCAGCCGGTTCGCACCAGTTTGAGAGGGAAAATTTGACCTGGTTCACTGAACCGGTAATGACCTCTGGCTGGCCCTGCCCCCACATGGCCAGTCACCCTGTCGCTGTCGCTCGCTGTCCCGCCCACCTGCTTGAGGCTCACTCGCCTGCCCGCCCAGTCACTGCACGCTTGCCTCGCCTGCACGCTCGACGCTTGCTCGCCCCGCCCATCCCAGCCCTATATATTTTGCCTTTGCCATGCAGTCCCCTCACCATTCGCATCCGTGCCTCGCCCACTCTGCTCAGCTCACCAAAGGTAAGCATGCATCCCACTCACCCTTTGCCAGGTAGGGGGCCGGGCCCCCAGGGATGCGCCATTCCCCAAGGCCCCAGAGCCACTGCCTGCCTTGGCCAGGGTGGGGAACGCCTTGCCCCGGAGCCACTGCCCGCTCACCACCCTCTCCCTGCCCGCTCGCCCTCCACTTTACTCACCTACCTTCCATTCCAGGCACCTTGGGAAGGGGACATGGTGAGGCTCGGCTGCGTTTTACAGGAATCCTCCAGCTGCTGGTTGTTTTCAGCTGTCTTCCGAGTAGTTCCACTGTGATGCTGTGTGCGACCGGCCTGAAGAACAGGATGGTGAAAAGTCCAGTGACAATCGCCGCCATCACCGCCCTGTTCACACCAGCTGCATACCCCACTCACAGCCGGTCACTGGACCCGGCCAGGAGAACGGCCTGCTGTGCTGAAGGGACGGCGTCGCAGCAGAGCTGCTTGGAAGGCAGCCACCAGCTGCAATCTTTAAGATATTTTGACACAGGGGGGAGGGGGGACTATGAAGGGACAGGTAGCTGCAGGAGTGCCTTAAAGAGGCAGAAAAGTTCAGCGGCTTCTCTCCTCCTTCTCAGGCTCATACACACAGAGCAAACATGAGAAGGAGGCGAGAAGCAGCCAGGTTGAATGCTAGAAGACTTGACTGAAGTTTTCTGTGGGTTCTACGGGCGTGGTTTGGGTGGCTGTGGCTTGTTGGCGTGGCTTGGTGAGGGGTATCATGTGACCAAGTGGGTATGGCCAACTTGACATCACTTACGGAAAGGAGGGGTGGCACCTTTCCGTGAGTGATGTCAAGTTGGCCATACCCACTTGGTCACATGATACCCCTCACCAAGCCACGCCAACAAGCCACGCCCACAGAACCAGTAGGGAAAAAAATTGAATACCACCACTGCTCCTATTTCATCAGACATCTGACTTGTCTTAATAAACCTGTTATGGTTTACTCATGACAAAGATGATGGGTGGAGAGAATTTCTTTCAGTATACCCAGTCAGACAGAAAGCTTCCTAAATGGGCTTTCCAGAAGTGAAATATCATTGGCTTTGTGCAAATATGTTGATTTAATTAATTAAAATTCACTTAATTGATTGAGCATGTTTTAATTAGCTGAAGCCCTGAGTAGCTTTTGTGATTAGATATGCTACACTGAACGTTTGAGAAGCACTTTCATAATATATTTACTTACAAAGCAGCTATAGAATCAAATTCAGCTTAGTGTTTAATAGTTGATAGGGAATCACTTCAGTTTATTTTAAATAACAGTAAATAACAGTAATAGGTATTACTGTTATTTAAAACTGAGAAAAATATAATAAATTATCCCAATTATTTCAATGCACCATTTTTTATGTATAGGCTTTTGGCCTATCACTATAATCTCCTTTTTGTGTTCTAATAAGTACATTTGGGATTCTGAGAGCAAGTTATAGAAACTATTACAAAATAACTGCCATAATCCTGCCCATTTCCAAAATGATTAGCAGTCAGTATAGCTAGCCATTAAACACCCATTTTCCAAAATATACATTAGTGTGATTGAAAGAAAAGTAATTTTCTTAAGAAAATGGGGAGCGGGGAGAAGACATAATTTTATCATAGACAAAACATTCAGCTACCCTATGTATCTATGCTTCAGATAAACGTAAAATGTAGGCAAAACTTCGCAAGTCACCGCAAAATATGTAGCAGAGACAAAGTACCTTCTTCACATTTTCCAGTCCTCCCTACCAAGTCAGACTACTCCGTCACTCATCTAGAATGGCAAGATGGTCCTTTTTGTGGCAAGATAAGAATATTTCAGAGCAAAGTTCTGAGTTGCAACCAAGAAGCAAGTATTAATTGAAAAGAAGGCTATAAATATATTAACAAATGAATAATAAATGCTTTTACTTGGCTATTTGAGAAAACTGATGTTACAATTAGGTATGTGAACTTTACATTAGCTAAAAGGTACATCTTATTTAAAAATCCATGTCTTCCACTTTGTGGCAGTTTTCTCAACATTCAGATACCTCTTCCCTTCCAAAGCAGGAGAGCGCTTTCAGCTAACTGGCTGAAATGCTAGGCATTCCCTTATATTCTGTGATCACAGTATGTGATGCTACCATTTCATAAGCATACAGAGACCTCTGCTGTTCATATAAGTGTTTTGCAGGTTCAGTGAGTACTGGCAAGTATCCTACCATAATCAGGAACAGGGCATTTTCTGCCCATTTGTGAGAATGAGGTTGAAGCTGGACTGCTGGCAACCATTTCCTTGGAACAAATCTTATGTTCTTTTATTCTGTCTTGCAATATGGTCAGCCTAAAGGGAGAGAAACCCCTAGTCTGCAGCCTCAAGATATCTATTAGGCTAGTCCCAATTTTCAGCTTTCAAATGGAAGGGAATTGAATATCACACAATTTCTATCACTGTTAGAATGTAAAACACAGCATTGCCACATTGCCAATGTTGTGTTTAATGTTCTAACAGTGATATAAATTGTCTAGTCGTTTTGTGAGGGAAGAACCTAGTATTATCTTCCAAGGTATTTAAATAATGAAGTTAAGTGATTATTGACATATTAGGTCTATTGCTAATCATAGCAATATATGTATAGAGTGTATAGAATGACCTATAATATTTTATGTATGGTGTGTGTGTGTGTGTGTGTACATATGTATGCATATTAGTATATTGGTATATACACGATTTTTGAGAATAGACTTCTGAGTTTATTTTGATCAACCTTCCTCCTTTTTTTCCTTTTCTGTTTTTAGGTCTATCCTCCAAGAGCAACCATTGCTTCCCACACAATCTGGAAATTTTAGCAGAATTACTATTGTATAGCACAAAATAGCTAACAGCATTGATATGACTTAATCTTTCTGAGTAGGATTTAAGTCCTGTGAACAGTAGCATACAAATTTTTACAGTAGAATTTAAAACTATATCCAAGGAATTTATAACACTTTTAACACACATACACACACACACTTCCTTGGTAATACTTTGTCTTAACAACTGTGGCTGAAGACTGGGGTTATGTTAGTCCTGACAAAATGACCTCAACTGTGTTGCTACTGCTCATATTGCTGGAATGTGAAGCCTACAAACTACATCTCTTTTTTCATTTATAAAATATATTTCAAGCCTTTCCTACAAGAGCTCAAGGTCACCGGTTATATTTCCAATTTTTCCCTAAAAAATGAATCAAGGAAGGTTGGTCTGAAAATGAGTGCCTGGCTGAAAGTCATTCAGTAACTTTCCACAGCTGCATCTAATCTAGTCCAAGCCCAGAACTACTACACAGAACTACTATTCAATGTTTGCCTAACCCACATAAACTGGGACTTCTGGCAGTGGAATCATTCTTTTTCTAGAGATGCTTCTTCCTCTTTTTCCTTTCCCCCTGGGAAGTGAATGAGCTTCTCTGAAGCCAGTAAAGCAGCATCAGCAAAGAACAGGCAGGCAATTCCAAGGGAGCCATAATTTCCGAGGAGTAGGTAAACCTTGAAGAAATCCACCCTGGGCCCGTGCTTCTCTCTCATGCAGATACGTCTTGTTTAGCAACCACAAGTGGGACCAGCAACTTGGTCATTAAGTGAAGCAGTTGCTAAGTGAAACCATGCCTGTGCTTATATTACTTTAGCTTTCCTTTTCTTTACAGGTATGCAAAGGTCATAAATGCAAGGATGGATAGTTTTTCATCACTGTTCTGAAAATGGTCACTAAACAAGGCAGTCACTAAGTAAGGACTCCGTATTTTTCAGTGCAAAAGAATAGAAAAAGGCAAAGCTATAAGTCCACCTGTAGTAAAGTAGCTTTCCAAGAGTGGATATTATCAGGCAAAGCTTCAGGGGTAGTTATTGGGCTCTTCCAGACTTGCATTGTTTAGTCCTGGGGAACAATCCTAATTTTGGATTCAGTTCTGTTCCACAGCTTGGATTACTGTAGAAAGCGTTGCAGAATAGTCTATCATAGGTGCCCTATTAAAAGATTTTGATGTAAAATCTTATCGTCGTTGCACATAAATGTGTGGAAAGTGTGACCATCCTATCATTGTATAAGTGGATATTTTGCGTGCTTAGAAGACTTATTTGGAGCTGTAAAATAATTGTTTTCCATTCAATTGTTTACTAAATGTTATATTCCTGCTTGTCTTCCACCCAATGTTTACAAGAATCATGCAAAACTTCTCTCTCGCTCTCTAAGTGTGTGTATGTGTGGGTGCGCGTGTATTCAAACACACAGAGAGCGACGAAGAGATGCCACCACTCAACATGGTAAAAATTATTACTGCGTTGCTTTTCAACCAGCAATTTGGCTAGTAACTCTATTTATGGAAGGCGGAGCTTATAAATGAGGGTGGTGTTTCTGACCTCACATCCTGTTTAGGCCTTGTGGGTTTCTTTGAAAACGAAAAATACCCTTTTACTGCAAACGGGATTTGCAACAGTATTTATATTTTTGTAAAGGAAGGGGAGACAAAGTGGAACAACCTGACCTGCTTTCCCTGTTGCCGTGAGAGGAGGCTGCGCTGTGGCAGCCTAGACCTGGCCAAGGGACCATCATCTCCTCTCTCCTCCACCCCCACCCTCCCGCACGCAGCATAGTTACAACAAAGAACATACTGTGGGGTGGGGAAGGGGGCAGGAAGGGATGCAGCATTAATCTTCTCCTTTAAGGGCTCGTGGCTGGAACAAATTCCGCGAGAGCGAGAAACAGGAGACGGCAGTAAGGGAGGATTTGGCCGGAGAGGTGAGTAGTTTCGCTGGAGAATTCCGTGTGGCTTTGGGAGGAGGAGGTGGGGGTTGCTTAAGTGTAGAAGAAGCCGGGGATGCGCTCACAAAGGTCCGGCTTTCCCATCCCTGCTCCCAGGTCATTCTTCCTGGAGGCGGGCGCTTACACCGGAATTTGGCAAGGAAGGTTTGGAGAGAGAAGGAAGTCGGGAGATGCGGTAGGCCGGCCTGTAAAGGATATAGGGCAAGCTAGTGTGCTTGATGCGGTACTTTGTAATAAATGGTTGCTGAGATGATTGTGTTCCACCAGCGGCGTTTTTGTTTTCTTTTGCCTTGTTATTGTCACCAGTAATCTCTAATATTAATGTCATGTCTTAATAATCGTATTTGCTAGATGTGGTGTTAGGTGAGCTAGTGTCAACTTTAGGCTAGTGATGGGACGCATGGAGTGGAGGCATTCTAATTTGGGGAGAGGAATGTTGAGGAACGCGGAGCATCCACTGTGCTGAGAAAAGAGCCAGATGATTTGAATACATGTGGGAGATTAGGATTTAAGGACTGCGCTTGGGCAGTGCTCCTGGAAAGAGAGAGTGGATGGATGCCTTGCTTGATGTGTGTGTGTTGTCACTGTGATTATAACATCCTGCAGAATTCCTGATACATTGCTATTGTGTCTTTGGTTAAAAAGATTCTGTTACATAAATTGAATGATTACTTCTGTAAACGCTACATTAAAGCAGTCAGATTAAGAGGAGAACAAAACTTTTATCGTTTTTTAGCAGCTGAGTAAGAGATTTTTTTAGAAATGGCTTGTTGTGCAGCAGTGAGAAAAAGAATCTACATCATTGTCATGGTTATTAAAGGAGCAAGGCTTTTCTCTTTCCCATTTGATGGCCTTGCCTTTGCATGAATGTGGGAGAGAGTACTTAATGGATTACTTAAGCATGAAGATAATTTGGGTTGGAGAACCCAACTTGAGTGGTTCTTGGCAACAGTTTCAACTGTTTTTGAAGTTTATTTCTTAGTTTGTTTCTCTACAGGGAAAGCAAGTAGCAGCTGGGTTCCAGGTGTTGCAGTTATTGGAGTTTATTTATGAAGTGTTTAATACTGTTTAGGGACTAGTATTTATAACTATCTAATGTGTTGCTATTGCATGTAAAATATGTGATTTAGTCTGGAAAAGAATGAGTAGAGTAAGACTGCTTGAAAGGAGAGATTTAAGAAGTTAACAAAATTCATATTTGTTTCCCGTTTTGCACAGCCCATCCTGCATTTGAGGGAATTATGTTCCGGTTCATGAGAGATGGAGAACCAGAGGATCCAATGTTTATGATGTGAGTCAAGCATTCTAGCCTTTCTATATAGGAGAAAAGAATCAGAATAATTTTCCTAATGGTTATCCACAAGGCTTTTGCAAATATCACTGTTAGAATCACAAAAACAAAATTTAAAAATGTTCCAAAACTCAGGAAATGCCTAATGTCACAAGATTTTGATACTTTTCCTGAAATAGCTTGAGATTCCGGAAGTCTTAAAAGTTTTTTTTTTTAATTTTAAAAAAATTAAGAATTATGGTTTCACAGACACTACCTTGGAATACTCTTTTTATTTGTCTTAAGTCATTGGTGATTTTCTTCAGAAGCTTTTGCCTGATGACATATGAAGTAAAAGCTTGTGAACCACTGCTGTAGGAGAAGGACACAGGACTGTGATTGATATGGATTATTTAGCGTCTTAACTCCCTTGTGAAACTTCCTTTCCCATAGGGATCCTCTTGCCATCCATCAGCAGCATGTGAATCGTGTGCTTTCAGGTGGATTTGGATATAGCCCTTTCCTCAGCATTGGCAATGGGACAGTACCTGGAACACGCCAAGTTAGTCGAAGAATGCAGGTAATTCAAAAGTCAGTGGATTGTGGCTAGATCTATTTATTTTTCTATCAAACTTAATTTTTAACTTAATGCTTTGGCTTGATGAGAAGAATCTGGCTTCTTTCTTGGTTATGTATCTATAACCAGAGAAAGACGGATGCTGTACTCCCCAACATCAAAACAGGGTGATAGAATTAATTTTTAATTTATATTCTACTTTGTCACTTGGTGAGACACCAGACATGTAAATGATTAATATAAGCACATAATTACACCAAAAGATAGAAAAAGAGCAGTTGAAAATAGCTCTAGTTAAATTCCAGCAACACAATTTTAATTTAGAGCCTGCAACTTTGTAAATATTTCAGAGTGTCTGGGAACAGGATTGTGCAAATATGAAGACCCATGGAAATGACTAATTAAAATATCAGTGAGTTACCAAGGTTTTCCCCCCAAATTGCTATTTTTTAACTTGAGGGCAAAGGCCCAACTATTCCTTAGCACAGTGGTTCCCAAACTTGGCAACTTTAAGACTTGTGGACTTCAACTCCCAGAATTCTCTGCTGGCTGGAGAATTCTGGGAATTGAAGTCCACAAGTCTTAAAGTTGCCAAGTTTGGGAACCACTGCCTTAGCAAAACACATGTTTACCTCTTGAGTTGCTGTTTCATTGGCTGCCATTATGAAACTTGGAAGGTTCATCGTTATCTACTTGGTCTACTTTGTAATACATTGTGTTTGCTTATATAGGCTACGCTTACCCATTCTAATTTAGGAAGATAAATCTCAGTAATTCACAGATTGAAATTATCTTCAGGATTGGTTTTATCTAAAACTCATTTCCTTTCTGTTATCAAAGATAACTGATGGAGAAATTAAACAATATCAATCACAGAACAGAGCGCTTACAATGTGGAACATCTCTCTCTCCCCCCCTCCCTTTCTCTCCCTCCCTTCCCCCCAATTAGATCTATACTTTCTGCTTCCTTCTTTATCCAATTGCAAAGCAGAAAAGCTGCTGTCTTTTATTCAATTACTCTTTGGAGAATCTATGACCAGGGATTTTACAATTTTCTTATTTATTAAAACTTTACATCACTCCCAGCGATTGCAGGTGGTTTATAGGATCATACCTATTTCTATAGACATTCTCAAAATAGTTTATTTAACAAGGGGCTGAAGCAAGGCTTATTTATTTTATTAAATCAAATTTCTACCCTGCCATAATCATGATAATTTAACACCTTATGGAAGACAAAAATTAAAACATTGAAAGTCAGGTTAAAATGCAGTCACACTAACAATCAAAATAATAGAATAAATGTTTTGGATAAAAACAAAAACAAATAAAATATAACAGTAAAAATAAATATAAATAAAAAAACAGTTAGAGAGAAAAAGAACAAGGAAAAGCCAACTTCTCTGCAGATAAAATACACAATTTCATTTATTAATGTTTCTATAGTTGTAATCTTAATCTTGGATTTCTATTATGTTACTTTTATTTGCCTCTTCTTTATCTGTCAAGATATTCAGCCCATGACTTTCCTTGTATTTAAGTTAACACAACTTGGCTAGATTGGAGGTTTTGTGTGTATATTTTAACTTCATCTGGGCAAAATTTCTAGTTATTAAATTGTCTTGCCTTTTGGAGATTTATTGTCATCATTTATTTATGACCTTTCTAATTTTTCTTACACGATTTTAAATAATCTTCAGGATTCTGCAACGAATGTGACATTACAAATAGTGATTTGTTTTTTAACTAGTTCTTGCTTTGTAATTGACTGATTTGCTTGGCAATTTCTACTTGTGTGTTTGTTGAACTTTAAAGTCTTCTGGTTAAAATTTCCCCTATCTAAAATAGATAACATTTATCAACATCCATCTTATTTTAATTTCTAGAAACCAAATAAAAGGTTATTGAGTTTTGTCTCTTATCTCGTAGTTTCATGGCCAAGACAGCATCTTATATTGAATTAGTTGAGAATATATTCTATATATTCTCAGTTCCGTTTATGTCAACATAAATTCATCAGCACTGACAAGCATGCAGTAAACTGTATAGATTTTGGCTCTTTAACACAAATGTGGGTAATAATAATCAATTTGAGAATAGATGAAGTTTTAGAATATACTTCCTTAAACTTTAAATTGAGTGTAAATTTATATTAAGGCACTGAGTTCCTTTGTCCTTCTCAATGCTAGATAAAACAAGATTACTCTAGAGAGCTGAAGTCTAATTACTTTGTGTCCCTTTCTTGTTTTTATAGCCTGGAACTGTTTCGCCCTTTGGGATGCTAGGAATGGTAAGCCATAATTTTCTTCTTTCGACAACTACTTGTTCTAGCCTGGTTTTTGTGAAGATCTTTTCTGGGAAATACTTCAGTTTTCTTCAGTTTGTGGTAGTTTAAATATATAACTGAAAATAATGAGGATAGTAACATTTTTCAAATAGCAACAATGAGTATGATTTTTATATAGCTTTCAGTTATTAAAAATATTGCTGGCTGGAAAGGAATTGAATTTCCCTCTTTCTAGACAGAAAGCTGGGGTTTCACTTTTGCACCTAGTGGGTGGAACAGCTTGCCCTGCTATCTTAGCTCTTCCTTCTAAAGAAAACAGCTTTTCTTTTTACCTCCATTTTAGGCTGAGAATCGCTGTTGTTATGTAACATTATTACATACATCATCATCATTATTACTACTATTTATATTATCTGGTGCATCCAAAGAAAGAAGGGGAGGGAGAAGGATGCAGTATTTTGGGCATCTTTCAATATGTCCAGATACTGCTTGAGAAGATGATGATAGTGATGATGAAACTGCCAGGAATGGCTGATGGCATTGAAAAAGGGTCCACAGGAAGACCTTGTTTGTGTGGTCTAGATGCAATCAGGTTCCATGGTCACCTAGGGCAGCATAATCTATAAGCCATGATCTAGGCTGACATCACATGAAAGGAAGACAATTCTTTCTTTGCCATCTTTTATCCTGCTGTTATTCCTCCAAGAAGCACAAGCTAAGCAAAGAGGGCAGCCATTTTGTTTTGTTTATTAGCAACAAATGCAGTAGAGGAGGCACTGAAGGTGAAGGTGGGCACCATCCCAGCAGCTTCTCTTCACCTGCCATCAAAGGAAGATGGACAAGCCACAAACCTTTAGGAAAAGATGTGCCAGGGAGACAAAAAAAATACTACTCTGAACTTTGAGGAACAACAAAATGGATATTTTGTCAGAGGAATTGGGAATAGGTCAGGAGAATCTTCCATCACCTTAGTAAAGGAGCATAGGATAGAGAAATCAGATCTGCAATGGTTTCTCAAGCAGATGGACATAGCACTGTTGGAACATGTCCCCCTTGGAGTGGAAGGGATGAGTTTTACTTTACCAGATCATGGTAGGAACTGAAGGCTTCAGGGTGCAAAGGCCTTAGAATTTCTACTCTTCCTCTCCTGCTGCATCTTCTTAGAATACTTGCAATCACAGTCTCAGAAGAAGCCTAGCAGGTATCAAATGGAGATGCTTATTCAGAGAATGTGAGAGGGGGTTATGAGGAAGTATTCTACCACCTCCGTTCTTGGTTTTCATTGCATTAAGTGGGAACGATGAAGTCACATTCCAGATCATAAAACAGAGGAGGCTTTATGGAGCAGTCATGTTTCATAATGAGAAGTTGAGGCTAAGAATGGCTTCCAGAAAATATTTCATGCTGATCTGTTCTCAATACTGATGAGGAAGTAGGCAAAAGTATTTGATTGAAAGTAGTTATTAGCAACAGCACAAACTATAAAGCTGTAGGAACACAACATGTGGCCAACGGTTCTCATCTTCTTGAAGTTCAGACTTCCAGTTGTTTTCACTTAACTTATAAAAAAGGGAATGGGTGAAGCTGACAAAGCACACATAGACCCCGAATTTATCTTCTGCAGGAGTTCATGAAATGACAAGGCATTGCCCTTGATTGACTAAACAGTTGTCTTGTCTTCAATACTGTACAAAGAGAAAGAGACGAAATTCTCATGGATCTATAAAGTGTAGAGCAGATGAAATGCTAAAACATAAATAAAGCATTGGGCATTTTTGTGACAGGCCTTGTCTTCTGTACCTACCAGAGGAATGATAATTTACTATGATAACAAGAATTGTTCAATTCTTGAACAAGGACATAATTCAAAAATTTCAGGGAAGCAATTAGCAAGATTGCAAAAGCATTCAGACTGATTGCAGATACAATCTTGAGTGGAGCCCAAGGGGAGGTGGTTTGCAGCCACCTCCTCTGAAATGCTGGCGTATTGGAACCTGTGATTTGCATATTGGCCAGTAGACCACCATCCAAGAGTCAATCTTGCAACCAAAACATTTTCGTAAAAAAATTGTTTGGAGAAATCATTGACCCATTGATGGATGTAGGGGAACATCTGTCCTTGATGCAAAGTAGGGAAATATAAAATACTCTACAAGCCATGCAAGTTGTCTCAATGTCGGAAATGGGCGTCAGAGATATCAAGAGAAGTAACATAGCAATAGATTGGCTACAAAAGGAAAATCCCAGACAAAATGAGTCTGAAATTAATGGTATCACCTTCTAAGTGAATGGTTTTGCTTCCAAGATTATGGCATATTGGGAGCAGACTTACAGAGACAAATTTGTTATAAGAAAATTTAAAAGGGATACGTTAAAGCAGTGCCAAGGGATAGGTTATCTCTGATCGATGACTTTTCATTCAGTGACCAAAGTTACGATGGCACTGAATGAATAGTGATTATGGCTGTTCCTCAAAATTCTGGCCATCCCAATATCCATAGTTACATGATCATAATCGGACCTCTAGGCAATCAGTTCGTGCTTACAATTGATTGTAACACCCTTGTGTTCACGTGATTGCTATTTGCAACCTTCCTCGCTGCCAATAAACCTAAACCTTGCCAGCTTCCCCAGAAAATCAGTGGGGAAGCTAGCAGGGAAAATTGCAATTCAGTAGGGTAAGTCTCCCCAGTGCGCTTTCCTCCAGCCTCTCTATGGTAGCCACTCATGCATCCATGTGTACGTTCCCGCATCCAGCAGTAGCCCCTTACCTGCCTGCCAACCTAGGACTTACAACTTCCTACCGACTTCCCTACTGACTTTGGTTGTGGGAAACTGGCAAGAAGTTGCCTCAACAAATGACTATAGGATTTGATTAGCAGTGGCACCCAGGACTGTTGAGATTACCATCACTAAGTGATGCGATTGTGCTTTATGACTGCATCACTTAGCAATGAAAATTCCAGCCCCACTTGCCCTTGCAGTTGCGGATTACCTGTACTGTCATAAATTTCCAAAAATTGAGAGGACATGTCAGGATATTAAAGTCATAGGCTAATTTCTGGATATTGAGGCAATAGATTGAGTTCTAAGGCAAAAAAAGATCCTCGTGTATTTTCCATTCCACGACAGTCAAAAAAGGAACAGGATTTGCAGCCAGACTTGAGAGCATTTTGCTTGGTGTTTAAAGCATTCACCCATCCGGTAAATGTTATGACAAAACTTTTAAGACCACTTACAAGCACAGGAAAATTCATCATTAAATGATACGGTCATTAAGTGGGATATCACACAATCACAACTTGAAACCTTCTATCAGCCTTTCCCATTGACTTTGCTTGTTGTAAGCAGATAGCTGGAATTGGTTGCAGAGGGCCTGGATCATAATCATGTGACCACAGGGATGTGACAGTCCTAAGTGCGAGGACTCTTACATAACTTTTTTTAGTGCCATCTTTAGTTCAAATTGGTAAATGAATGATCGTAAGTAAAGGACTATCTATACATCAACAAGAATGAAAGGAGATTTTAGATGGAAGAGTCCCATAGTTGGGTGAAAACATAACTGGCTTCCTGTCAGTAGAGCATGTAAAAGATGCATAGAGTAGAATTGTGGACCAGGGGAACCAAGAGCTGGTCTTGGATGGGTAAGTGAATCCTTGCTAGATCCACAGTTCCCTATTTGCAGCAGGGGCCAACAAGAAAGCAAGAACATTCATCTGATTTCAAATTACAGGGCAAAAGGAACTGATGCCCTCCTGGCACTATGGCCAAAGAGACTAATATATAAACACTAATCCTGTCTAAGCTGATACACAAAATGAGGATATTCAGGGCATGTATAATCTTAATTCCCCCTTTTTGCCCTGCAGACCTTGGTGCTGAACAGTGTGGAGATAAGTAGGAAGCTTCCCAGATATTTCTCAGTACAGCCAGACATACTGAGCCTAGATCTTGGAATGACTTCATTTCTATGCCTGAAACTTAAAAGGGACATCTTCTGAGTGACAGCTTGCCAGACTTCAGCAGTGACACCGTCTTGGCATCCCGGTTGTCTAAATACCATCAGAAAGCTGCTGTACCTTTGAATACTGGTTCAGAAGATGGAGATGAAGAGTAATAGGTTTCTACAGATAGGTTTGGATAATATGCTTGAAAACCACTACCTTCCAAAATGAGGTCACTCATCTGGGGTTCAAACTATAGGACAGATAAAAATTTCATTTTGCAACATCCCTAACTTCTGTATTTTCACAGGGGGACTAATCAACTATTTCCCCTAGTTACACGCCGTTTTTCTTTATGGGATCTGATTTATTAGTTCTGGGACTAATTAGCCCTGTCCCCTTTAACACATTAGAGTGAACCCCATGAGCAGTCTTGGACAGAAATAAACTTTTTTAATGGAAATATCCTTCGCCTGTGAGATCTGAGAAAGTAGAGAGTCTCTCAAAGGAGACTTGTATGCGCTCCACCAACCCAAGGTAGTTTTGAGACTTTGCTCAGGGTTTTATGCCAAAGATTAAATTCTAACTTTCTCAGGGGATACGAGATACTGCTGCCAAATTTCTTCCCAAATCTGAATAAAATATTAAACGTATACAGAACCTTAAGAATTTTGCCTTAAGTCCATTCTAAGGAGCAGAAGGCTGATAGCTTATTCCTCCTCTTTGAGAGATGAAATGATACAGTGACTATATTATTCTGACCTAGTCAAGCAAATCCTGACTGACATCACAGCCTATTTAATCAGCCTCAGGAGATTAGGATTCTGCTAATAAGACCTCTACAGGGTGAGGACTTGGGCAAATGCAACTAGCTTCCAAGGCAGACAAATTCAACTTGGAAGAGGCAGCATCCTGTAGTACTCTGTACTACAGACACTGCTTTAACTCATACTGATCAACCTGGCACCCTGCTACAAGTATAGACTTTCTAGTTGGCTCCATTGTTGGTGACTGAGAATTTGCGTTTGGACTTGTCACACTATTGTGGCATCCAAAGGATAGACCAACAATCCCACCCAAATGTAAAGTTCTGTAGAGCTAATTTGGAAGAATTTGTTAAACTTGTTCTTTATACTTAGCTTTTACATGACTGGTTTTGTGTTTTGTTTTCCTTCTTTACCACGCTGAAAACATGTTTTGTTTCTAAATCATTTTCTCAGCTAAAGTCATTAGATGCAAAATGCTAACTTGTGCTTTCTGACTAGAAGAGGGAAAGTCTTTTTCAAAACAATTAAAAGAGATAAAAAACAGGAATTTCTGGTAAAAATATCAATAAATTTACTGAATTTGGATTAAAGCTTTTCTGAATTATCTTTTGTGATTTGATATTAGAATAGAGTTTGGTTAGCTTATAAATCCAGTAAATAAATATATATACTACTAAAACTCCAGTTCTCAGTGCCTTTAACTAGCCAAAACCTGCATCGTAGAGCAAAACATTTTTGAACCAAGGTAACTCAGATGGGCTAACTTATAGATGGGTCCAAATTTGGGACTCACAAATCCCAATGGAATGAAATTTGGGGAAGTGGTGGTTGCTTCATGGCTACTGGCTGCTCCTATGCTGCTCCAGTCATATGATCCTCATTTTCAATGACATTTCTCAGCCAGCCTTGTATTACCTCACTCCTTTCCACACACCCAGTGGCAGCCACTTATCTTCTTACTGAGAAGGGAAGGGATATTTCCAATGTTTCCTTCCAGATTCCCACAAGGAAATTCAGTGGAGAAGCTGGCAGGAATTCACTCCTCCTTCCTCTGCTTTTTGCCCACTCTTGGTCATTCTGTTTTTCCGTTTAGGTAAGAAAATATCTCTGAAATGAAGACATAACATGTTGTTTAGTATGTCCTAAAACCATATTGTAATGTATATGTTCTTAAATGCATATTTATTCTGTATCATGTGGTACTTAGCAGATTGCAGATAGGGGAGGAAAGATCATTCAGTGTTCTAGAGAAATTTAGATACGTATTCACCAGAAAGTTAACTGATTATGATAAAAACCATTTACAGTGTTCTCCATTTTCAAATCACATGTACTCTACTCCAAGTAAATAAACAGATCTAACATGTTGCCCCTATGCATCAGACCTAAGATCACCTAAGTATATCCTGACCCACATCCAGAGTCTGAATATTAAATTTCCATAGCACTAAAATCCAGGATACTCCAGCACTAGCTGGATCTCTAAACACATGTGCAAGCCTACTGTTAGAAGCAGGATAATCATAACATCAATCCAAACATTACTTTCTGACCCAGCTTCACTTAAAGGGCATTCATATCTGGTAACCTATGGTGTAGTATATACGGTCAGTGCCATGGTCTCTTGAAAAATTGTTGCCATGATCCTTTCTAGAGCTGGTTATTATGAGTGCTGCCTGAAATTCAGGAAGTCAAACGTTAAAGCTACATTCCTGTCCTCACTTCCAAGGTTTGTGTGATGCAGGCACCACCTCGACCCTTAACACCTCTTGAATGGTGGCATTCCCAGCAAATGCTTTTGTAGAACTCCCATCAATTTCAATAATCTCTCTTCTCCAGTTGCTTTTCCAATTACACTCTATAAAAGGGCTCTTCTTTGCTGCTGCCATTTTGCTCCACCTTCTTTCATGGCACATCTTTTTCTGAGCTCATTGAGCTTCCTGATGGTTTGGCTATAGCATGCATGGCATAGCAGTCGTCTTGATTTTTTTTTTAAATTGCTACAGATATTTATAGAGGTAACACCTTATATCTGGGGTTTGTTTTTTTTAACTCGGAGTAGATTATATGTGATTTGAAAATGGAAGATACCGTGAACAGTGTTAATCATAATCAGATAACTTTCTGGTGAATATGTATCTGAATTTCTCTAGAATTCGGAATTATCTTTTTCTTCCTATCTGCAATCTGCTAAGTACCACATGATAGTGACCATAACAATGCATGGCATGTGCATGGTCTCCTTGAATTCTTTATAAAAATATTGCTACAGGTATGTTTAGTAAGCTAGGAAGAGTTTTCGGAATCTGTGCCCTTGAGTTTGGAGCATTCATATCATTAAGGGTATAGAATGTACTTATGAATAATTGTAGAAATGACAACAGCTCCTATTCTCACTGTGTGGCTTCCCTGTCTGGTCACTCTCCACAAATCTCTTTTTCTCTCTTTCAGGCAGGTGGCTTTATGGACATGTTTGGAATGATGAATGACATGATTGGGAACATGGTGAGCTCATTTTGTCTGCATCTCTTTTCCAATATTATTCTAGCTGATATTATAGGCAGTGTAAAAAATCCCTTTAAATGAACAGAGAAACTGGAAAAACTCTGGCTTCATGGATATATTATAACATGATTTTGTTATCAACTTGATGATAACATTGCAAAAGCACAGTTTTAATCAGCTGAGCTTCAATTATTGTTTGTTTTAATTACACGTATTCCAGAGTGCCACGGTATGTAGAGAATAGAATAATGATTACTGTGGTGTTACTGTCGCAGAATGTGTGCTTTTTTTCCAAACTATTCCCAATATGGAGAGGCAAATATTCAGGGTTATATATATGTATGTATCAAATTCCCCCTGAGTTCAAAGAAAGAAACCAAGTCAAATTATCCAACACTATCAATATTTCAAAATAAGATTTGTAGAATAGCTACATGCCTCAGCTAAAATGTGGGAGTTTTCTTAGTGCAGAATTTGAATGAACTAATAGAGGATTTAAAATGAATAAAACTCTTCATCACATCTAGCGCAGGAGATATACAGCCTTACTAATTTATGTACTCTTCATGTGAGTAGAAACAGAATCTCTTTTTCCCATCTCCATATTTGGTTATTTTCCCCATTTTTTCTTGAAAAATACTGTAGAGACAGAGAGATAAATCAAATCTTGCTTGAGAATTATCAAGAAATCAAATCATCAGGAAGAGAACTGAACAACTAATCTTGCAGATGTTTGATTTTTGATACAGAATCAGAGCTGCATAAGAGCCTTTTCCAAAACTGTTGCAAAATTGTACTTTGTAGTATTACAGAAGAAGAAAATTATGAATTAACATGAAATCACATGAACTGAATAGCTTTCATCCAAATTATATTTGATCAGGCAATTTTTTGAAGTGTGCTTTAGGAGAGCCATTGAGACCTAATGCTGCTCTTCTTCAGAAAGTTTATTCATATTTTATAGTGGAAAGATTCAGTGCAATTTTTCTTATTTTATTTTTTATTTTACTTTAGGAGCACATGACAAGTAGTACCAATTGCCAGACATTTACTTCTTCCACCGTCATATCTTACTCAAATTTGGGTGAGGGCCCTAAAGTGTATCAGGAGACCTCAGAGACACGTTCTGCACCTGGGGGGGTAAGAAATTATCTGTTTCTTTTGACAAAATGTTTAAAGAAGCACCAAGATTGGTTAATTTCCTGGGTATTCATCTGCATGAGTAGAAACTTAAGAAAAAGCAAGAGATAAGACTTGTTTTCAGGTATGGGACAAACCCTTTTGTGTGACAATTAACAGTGATAACCAAGGGTACTCTATTTGATCATTTGAAACAAGTTGGTACCTGCTGAGGCAAAATTTAAGAATTTCAAGGGGAACTTGAAGGAAGCTACCAGGATTTTACACTGTTCTAATTATGACTTTTCTGCTACCCTCAGATCCGGGAGACGCGGCGGACGGTGCGAGATTCCAACAGTGGACTGGAGCAAATGTCAATTGGCCACCACATCAGAGACCGTGCACACATTATGCAGCGCTCACGCAACCATCGCACAGGGGACCAGGAGGAGAGGCAAGACTACATCAATCTGGATGAGAGTGAGTGTTCCTTGCCATCACCTCCTTTTCCTGCGGCAGACTGCACAGCATGACCACACTCAGTTGCTGCCTGTCCTGTTTTAATTTTCAGATGATGCAGCTGCATTTGATGATGAATGGAGGCGAGAGACTTCCCGCTTCCGGACACAGAGGGGGCTGGATTATCGACGTCATGATGGAAATACTGGTCGAAGAATTGAGGGGGGTCGTCTTGCTATTCAGGGACCTGAGGATTCTCCAAGCAGACAGTCGCGTCGGTACGACTGGTGAATCCACAGCAGATTTAAGGGGGGGTGCAGTGAAGTCACCCCCAAAACTACATTCATGCTCTTGTAAGTCTTAATTGTTGTTCCTCGCTTGCACTGTACGTGCCTTCAAGCTTCTGAGATAAGAGAGTATGGGACCTTGTGAGCCAAACCACCTTTTTCAACATGAGTTGAGTCAGTGGTTTATTTTACAGCAGAGTTTGTTTTTTAATCTTTATGGCACAAAAGTAAAATGGTAAACTGGTACAGCAACATGTACATTGATAAGCTGGAAGACAAAGTTGCTGCTTGCAGAGCATGAGGAAATATTAAGATCTGGTAGACTTCCAAAAAAGCATGAATGAGCTTATATTTATTGATTACCATATTAAAAATGAAAATTGATTTATTTGAGGAATATTTATTGAATTATGTAAACATGATATTAAACCTGGATAAAATTATTTCTTTTTTTAAAAAAAACACCCTATTTTTAACAAATAAAAATATTGAGAAGAGTTGCTTTAGATGTTTGCAAATAGCTTCAATATTTAGCAAATATTTTTGATTTTCAGATCCTTGACAAGGTCTTAGGGGATCCCCAGGGGGTCTCAGGTCACATTTTAAGAAATGATGATAGTGATTTGGAATGGCTTCTTTCTTTTAAATAGCCTTATAATTTTAATTTTGTTTAACTGCTGAGGCTTTTCTGTGACCAGATTCTATACTTGGAAGTACAATGATTCTGATACTTATAATGGCGTATACAAAAATGTTGTAAATTGTTACTGCAATAATTTATATTCTGAATAGGAGCTAGGTATCCCAGGTGCAAACATTGTTTACTCAGATTGAATTGGATAAAAACATATTTCTTTTTGGCGGTACAAAATTATAACTATTACTCGAAAAACTATGTTCAATAAAGAATAAGATCTATTTCTCATAAAGGTGGTAAGTCTGTGAATTATACTTCAGGCTGTATCTGAAAGATTACTTGTTCCATTTAAAAATAAATAAATAAATCTCTCCATAAAGAAAATCAGTGGGAAGAAGTAAAGTATTAGTTTTCTTTCTGTATACCGCAAACTTCATTTCAGTTTTTCTAAGTGCAACACATTTATTTTGATTTTAAAAATCCAATATTTGAATTCCAAGCAGGGCATGTATTTCCCATTGCTCATTGACTCTGCCTTCTGTGTCCTTTCTGACTTCTGTTGTTTCTTTTCTTTCTTCCCATCCTTTTGCTTAGGTAGACAGTGAAACTCTGATGGTGAAGCCCCTACAAAACAACAATTGGATCTTCTGCAAGATGAATTCTAGCTTCCTGCCCTCCCAAGATTTAAATTGACTAACTCTGCATAGTTATATTTCTTGCATAGAACAGTTGACCAAGGAGAATGTGAGGGACTTTTGTCTATAAATGAGTAACATATAAATTACTGTTTTCTTCTAACTCCTTTCTATCTCCTACACAAGGGCCCCAATTTTCTATTTGGATGCTTTGGGGAGTTTCAGGAGTTTTTGTTCATCCCCATACCTCATTTCTACTTACCCATCTCAAACAGCAGCCACATTAACGATTGATCTGCTATTAGTGTCAAGTAGTTGGAAAACAACCTTTAGTTGCCTCTGCTCTTGATCAGACTGCCTTCCCTGGAACTTGGGTTATGTATGAAGTGCAAGAGATCAAGTAAAGTGTGGACAAACCAAGGAGGTGCAGCCTCTATTCTCCGGTTGTCAGCTCCCAATCTTATAAAATTTGATTTTGTGAAACTTGTAACTAAATGTTTATTGAGTTGAATAAAGAAATGGAACCTGTAAAGTAAATGAAATCGCCTCTATTTCAATGTTTTGTGTCTTAAGTTCTCAAAAGACAAAGGAAGATTGGATGTATATGACACTCTGAAACTCTTGACTATAGTTTGTATCCCATTTTACTGAATCAGCATATCAGCTGAAGTGATTTATTTATTCATTCTTCCTTTCTAGCTACCTACCTACCGTATTTTTCGGATTATAAGATGCACATTTTTCCCTCAAAAAAAAGGGCTGAAAATCTGGGTGCATCTTATACACTGAATACAGCATTTTTTTGCCTTCCGAAACCCCACTCCCTTCACCAAAATGGCCATGCAGAGCCTGTAGAAGATTTTCAGAGAGCTCCTGGGAGCTGGGGAGGGAGAAATGAGTGAAAAAAGGGCTGGTTTTTGCTCAATTTTGCCTCCCCCCAGCCCCTAGGAGTACTCTATAAGCTGCCTAAAGGCTATGCATGCAAATTTCTTTTTACAAAAAACAGGCCCGTTTTTTGTGAAAAATGGCCCATTTTCTGCTCATTTGGGGGGGCACGCCCAGAAGCACCGTGCAAGTCCCCTAAAGGCTATTCATGCCTTTCTTGGCGGAGGGATGGGCCCATTTTTGCAAAAAGCTGGCCATTTTTAAAAAATTTGCTTTCAAAACCTTGGTGCATCTTATACTCCAAAAAATACGGATATCTATCCATCTATCATCTATCTATCATCTATCTATCATCTATCTTATCTATCTATCTATCTATATCTATCTATCTATCATCTATTTATTTTTAAAAGCCCATATTGTATGTGAAAGAGTTAGGCGATTCTTAATGGAGCAAGGATAAGCATTAAACCCTGTGGACCTACTATTCCAACTTTGATTAGGATGAACATAGTTTTTTCCCCCCATTCTCTCTCCAGATAAAAGCTTTTAGGTTTACCTCTTCTTTTTGCTTAGACATTGCTGGACAGTGGGCTAAAGATTTTCTTAAGCCATTGCTTAAAGATATTCAAAATACTGAATACAAATATCACATGCACTCAGCATGCTTATAAAACAGGGAAATAGTTTTGGCTATTAAATGTATAGTGATTGTATTAATGCCATATACTGATGGGACAATATTAAGCTAGCAATTAAAGTGAGGATCAGATTTTTTTTTCCAGTGGCCAGTTTATTGGACTGCCACACTTCTCTGTACAGAAAAATAGGACTATATGCTGTTCATACAATATGCTTTAAATTGTTGCAGCTAATTGGTCCAAGCAGAAAAATAGGGACAACCTTTGGTGGGAAGGAAACAGCGTTCTGTGCGCCTTTGGCGTTTAGTCATGCCAGCCACATGACCACGGAGACATCTGGACAGTGCTGGCTCCTGGGCTTTGAAACGGAGATGAGCACCACTCCCTAGAGTTGAGAACTACTAGCACATATGTGTGAGGGAACCTTTACCTTTGCCTTATTTTACTATGGCATATGCAGGTAGGTAGGGACAGACTAAGATATATGTATCATGGGTAATACCAATAAGCTGAAGGAGAATATGATCAGGATTTAAATCTGGAAAGGAAATAAACTTTGCAGGCATTGGGAGGCACAAGTGGACCCTGTGCCTGCGGGAATATGCTGAGGAGGAGGAGGCACAAGGAGAAACCCTCAGAATGGAAGACAGGTAAGAGAAATGAATTTGATTTGACAGGGCACCATCATTGGAAAGAAGCTGACACAGTAGAAGGTGTGAATTGTGCAATCTGTTTTTAAAGTGTTGCAGAATCTGAAGCAACAGATTGTAGTCCTGACTCAGAAGCTCGGCTGAGTTTAGGAAGTATTGGTGCAGTGGAAGTAACCTGCAGCAAAATCTTAGTTGTCTGGGGAGGTGTTCACCTTAAAGAGCAAGCAAGGTCAGACAAGACAGCCTTTTTGATGTAGTAAATAAGCAATGTTCCGAATAATAGCACGTAGCATGTTTTCTATGCTAAGTGCTAGCTCACAAAGCTACTTTGGCTTTGTGCCATAAGAGAAAGAATATAGGAAAAATAGCTGTTATCTTCTTGAGCTGTGGCAGCTGTCGATCAGTCATTTCCAGAATTTGTTGTCTCCAAATTTGACAATGCTCTAGTATGGTCTTGAATTTTTTTCTTTTAAAAAAAATCAATATTTACCTACTATTTACCTATCTACTCAGAAAATGCTGACAAATATTTTATTGTGCAATCATACTACTTTAATTTCCAGATTTCCTTAGATCAGGATGTTAAATAGCCCAAGCTTTCCCATGGTTTCCAACTTTCAATGCAAAAATCAGTTAAGGAAGAAAAGACTTCTGCAAAGTATTTTATTTGCTAATAGTAGAAGGCTTTTTACGCTTTAAGTTCATATTGAACTGTTGATCTTCCAAAATCAGTGTAGGTACAAAACTACTTTCACTTGATGAGATTCCTTCCTGTTCTTGGAAGGATCCCTTGTAGAAGTGAGATTAATTATGCACCGCTTTCTTATTTCAGAGTGGTAATTCTTGTGAATATTAGGGGCTGAAAATGTATACAGTATTTTTATATTGAACCTAGCTAGACTAAAATCTGCAATAATACATTTATGTGAATCTATATTTTTCTGCATAATTTTTATTTAACTTATTTCTTTTTATTGTGAAAAGCAAGAGAAATAAAGTAGAGCCATAAGAAATCGTAATTTGCCCACCTGTTTCAATTACGAGAATGTTGGGAGAGAATATGATGATAGCTCTGCTTTTTCTAGAGGGGGTTAGCCTCTGCTTTCATCGTTTTTACTATGGCACTAATATTTTAATAGTACTAGAAGCTGATACAATATTAGGAGGTTCATTTAAAGCTTATTTAGCCATACATTTTAAAAGCATAGAATGTAGTAAGCTAGTTAAACCTTTGGCTCTGTGTGGCAATAGCAATACATGCATTATTCAAATGAATGGTTTAAATTTTTGATTCTTTGGATAGAAGAAATTCAAATCTGGGTCTGGCCAGTCTAAAGAAAAAAAAGAATTAGGGGTGACATGATAGCAGTATTTCAGTATTTGAGAGGCTGCCACAAAGAAGAGAGGGTCAAATTATTTTCCAAGGCACCAGAGGGCAGGGTTGGAAATTATGGTTGGAAACTAATCAAAGAGAGAAAACAACCTGGAACTAAGGAGAAACTTTCTAACAGTGAGGACAATTAACCAGTGGAACAGCTTGCCTCCATTGGTGCTCCATCACTGGAGGTTTTTAAGAAGAGACTGGACAGTCACTTGTCTGACATGGCATAGGTTGAGCAGGGGGCTGAACTAGAAGACCTCCAAGGTCCCTTCCATATTCTATTCTATTCTGTTCTATTCAGTCATGGTGGTGATTAGAGTGCATTAATGCAGGCTATTTCTGCTACTTGCTGGCTGCCTGCAATTTGGCAGATCGAATCTCACCAGGCTCAAGGTTGATTCAGCCTTCCATCCTTCTGAGGTGGGTAAAATGAGAACCCAAATTGTTGGAGGCAATGGGCTGACTCTGCTTCGAGAGGGCTGTAAAGCACCGTAAAGTGGTATATCAGTCTAAGACAGTGCTAGTGCTATTCTATTCTATTCCAAATATTGTAATGCTGCTATTGGGAGCAGCAGAACTTCTCTGAATCAAAGAGAAAATACATTTTGACTTCAGGAGTAAATTGTTCTTCAAAATTGTTCTTCCTGTGAATTACTGCATTCACCTGTTGTTCTGGGGCTGATAGCTTATTCAGCTTTTCTACACTTGCACTGATATGAGACCTTCAACATCTCTCAATCAATGGCTGGATGGACTGCCAAAAAGAGCAGGAATAGTATCAGGAAGGAACTAAACTTGGAGTTTGTATAGCTAGTGTTAATATATATATATATATATATATATATATATATATATATATATATATATATATATATATATATATATATATATATATATATATATATACATACAATATATATATATTGTGTGTGTGTATGTATATATGTTTGTGTGTGTGTGTGTATACACACACACACATACACACACACACACACATACAGAATTAGTTTAATTGCCATCTCAAAATACTTCTTAAATTTGTATTTATGAAAGGGGAGATACCTTTCTTGGTTTTTGCTGGAGCATGATTGTGAAACCTATTTTTAATGCAATAATTTATAAAAGAGAACATGAAATAACAAGAAGCATATACGGTGTCCAGTACCTGCCCTCCTGTTATATTTTGGAGGGATTAGAAAGGTCTTGAGTCCTTGCAACTGGACACCATACACTGACCTTCTCATTTAAGACATTTGGAAAGAGATTGCTTCTGATGCCTGTATTTGTAATGAAGTCAGTTACTATCTGCAATGACAGCAATATCTTTTTGATTTCTGTTTTCTACTTTTCAGGGGTTGATGCACAAAAATGCATGTGTATAAAACAGCCGGATAAGTGTGCATTAAGCAAGAGATTCAAAAGAATTCTATCAATGATGGTAGTAATGTTATTAGAATTATCCAAAATAACACAGAAGGGTGCAAGCTTTCAGGCTCTGAAAACTTGTCTTGTTCATCAGCCCAGATGTTACAAAAACCAGGAGTTAAAAGAAAAAGAATTTAACATCAGTCTTGAAATGAAGGTTGTGGACTCTGTGTAGAAATGTAAGCATTTCCAATTAAAATTGAAATATTTTGAGCCATTTTGGATCTATTTAACTATTTACATAATGTCATCTTTTTATGGACCAACAAGAGCTATTGCTGCTTTTTAGCTACAGGAACAAAAAGACTAAAAAAAAGCTATTGGAATAAAATTGTGAAGTACTCCCACTCTAAGCTAAAGTATAAAGAGAAAATTGCTTTTTCTGATTGGGAGTTCACTGTAAAGCCCATTATCTCCTGTGTAAAAAGCCTTGCTAACTAGGTCTCTCCTCTTTCCCTCTCCTATTTTTATGACTTTGCCAAAGTCCTAGTTAGATATTCCAGATAGTTTTCTGGGGAGAAATGTATTATCAGTACTGCAGTTGAATTGATGGTGTTGTTCGGGATGAAATAATTTTAAATCATTCAATAGTAATGATAGAAAGGCCTGGTTTATAGAAACAATTACATATGCAGTCCACAGTTTCATATTGGTCTCTGCCTTATTCCTGTAATCTGTGGAATGTGCTCTCTCAATTACATTTGTTTAGACTTTAGACTATATCCATCTTGAAAACACAGAACATAGAATCATAGGGTTTGAAGGGGCCTCTGAAGTCTTCTAATTCAACCCACTGCTTAAAGAAGGAGACCTTATATCATTCTGGTCAAATGGTTGTCCAAGCTATTTTTTATATCGTGATGAGCAGAATTGCATTTCAAGCATAGCTTCACAAGTTGTATTATCATTCCTTGTAATCTTGATGTTATTCCTCTGTTGATGCTGCCCAGGACTGTCATTAGTTTTTTGGGGGGGAAGATTTTGCAATTTGTAGGTCTGCCTGTTTTAAAAGGCTTTATAAAAGCTGCACCTAAGGATATCTGGGCTACAGGATAAAGTATCCAGTTTATGAATCTATATCAATGGAGTTAATATAAATTAGATGCAAGCTTAGAAACATGTGAAGGCAGCTCCCCCCCCCCATCAGTTACAATGGCTACTGATACTTATCTTTGTTCAAATAATATTTGGCTCTTATGAAACCTGAGATCTGTAGGTCTTAAACTAGATTTCCCCAGCCTTGTGTCCTTAATTGTGATGGAACTGCAACTCCTAAAGTTCTTAGCCAATAGCACATTGACTGGAAATTTAGATGGAGTTATGGTATCAATCGGGTGGGTTTCAATCGGTTCGCGGCGGTCCCCGCGAACCGGTTGGTCGGTGAACCCGGAAGTAAGTAACTTTCGGGAGCGGCCCGCGCTCCTTACCCGGTTTTGACGAGTTCTGCGCTTCCACGCATGCGCAGGACGCATACAGCGCCTGCGCGATCCTCCAGGAGCAGCTAGAGCATCGCACAGACGCTAGCACGCATGCGTGCACTGCGCGCGTGCACGAGGATGCCGCCGGCCCCGTTCCAACCGAACCGGTTGGAACGGGGCGAGAATCCCACCCCTGGTATCAATACATCTGAGGCCCACCAAACAGCAGAAAGTTTTTCCCAAGAGAAACTACCTTTCTTTCTCTGATAAATCCTGGTTTAATTTAATCAGTGATATGTATATTTGCCTCTAGAAAGAAAGCAAAGCCTGGGAATGATTCCTCTTTGCATTTAAAAAAAGGATTTGTCTTTCTATCTGATGGAAATAACTAGGATCACACATTATAATTTTATATGACTGTTTTTATTTTTACTCCCCATAATGTTCTTGGAATATGTATTTTAAAACAACATACAAATGATGAAAATAATTAATCTTCAGGAGAATGCTTGCTTTTCCCTTCCTATCTGATACATACAATGCTGAGCTGCAAGAACAGTTTTGGCTGCTGGGCTATGAAAAACTCTTGTGGGCAAAAATAGAAGCCAAAAAAAGAGCCAGAGTGACAACTGTGGAAATGGAGCCTGGGATTCTGCTTTCTATAGCATTTGATGAAATAATTAATTACAATGTAACTGATAGCAGTATCTGAATATAGAGATGCATGCCCAAAATTAGCATACTTAATCTTCCTTTAATGAGGATCATGTCGGGATACAAAAGGATGGCCCAAGAGATAATGGATAAGTAGTATAGGCATGTGCTCAGGCTGGGAATTTAATTTCAGTACCAAAACTGTTCTCAGCCCTTTTTCCACCAACTAATCTGACATTTCAGCCTCTGTGTGTGTGTGCGTGTTTGCGCATGCATGCGCAACCACTTCGGCTCTGCAATCCAGAAGGTGGAGGACAGCTGTAGCTGCTTGTTGGAGAGGGAACAAAAGTTTGCATATGCCAGGGCAACTCCTTCCTTTTTAAATGACACACTCTGAAATGAAGCTTTGGCATGGAAGAAAAGTTCTGGACACAGCTACAAGAAACCAGGTTCAGCCCCGTTTGTTTGCATGCTACCTCTTCATCCCATATTCCAGGATAACCCTTTAAAAAATAACCTAAACTATTGTTTTTCCTTAGAGACTTCTCCTTAGCATGCATTAAATATGTTCAACACTAGTCTCTCCTGCTAAATGAACCCTGCTGTGTTTAATGTGGAAAAGGTTGACTGGACTCCTGTAGAGGCACCCATCTTGTCCAAACCCTTCAGTATTGCCTGGCCTGGATTGTTTCCTAAATCAATTCATAATGAGCAAAAGTACCCTTCTTGCCTATTGTGTTTTATGGTTTTCAGCAGTTCCCCATCTATCACCCAGTAATCTTTTTGATTTATTAATTGGTTCTGCCTATAAAAGTGATTCATTCAAACCCACCCACCCCCAATTCCTTTCTTCCTCCCATGGGACTGGAAATTCCTTGTTTCTTATCCACCCCTCTTCTCTCTCTCTCTTCCAACTTCCCCTCTGTGTACACTTCAAGGCCTGACATCCCTGTGCCTGAAAAACTGCCAGTGGGTTACTTGGAAGACAGCAGGAGATAGAAGTGCAAACAGGTACTGTATAAAAACAATGTGTGTCCCTTTTCCATTGTGCTTACATTTGTCCCCCAAGAAATAAACCAGAGTCATATAAAGTAGGCAAACTGGTGGCTGTGTGTGTGTTTCCAACAGATGGCTGCTGCGGTGCCAGTCCTTTCAACAACACACCTGTAAAGCTGTAGTGACTGTGGTTACTACTGCAAAGGATACCTGGTGTCTTATGTATGGTATGCTAAGGTTTAATGCAGAACCTTTCTGATTTATGCCTGTCATTAATATTTTTTTGCCATACCATGATGTCAAATATATCCCCTTCCCATAAACTCTTTTTTTTTCATTTTTGGTTATTTCTATTGCTCTTATGGCAGTCCCCTAACTGAAATTTGCCTGCATCGGCAACTCAATGTATAGCTTCAGAATGCACAGCAAGGTAAGAGGAAGGCTTAGCAAGCGTACAATAGTGAAATGGCTGACTGGGAATAGGCACACACAAAACTGACAAGTTTGCAATGTTTGAATAATGGGGCAAACAAGGCTGGAGTTGACAAGCCTGAAATGGACTAGCAAGCAGTGGAGGAAACAGCTAGAAGGCTGAACATGGCATGCCAAAGCTGATTATAGTTGACGCTCACTGTGGCGATAACTTATTTGCCAGAACATTCTATAGCTGGGGGGAGCCCTGTTAGGGTGGAGTACATAGTTAAAGATGCTCATTTTATTATATTATTTTTCCATATGATTCAACAGGACAGAAAATCTTCAGCACATCAATATTGATAAACATTCACAAACATTTTTGAGCTGGTTTCTAATAAACTCTGAAGTCCTCTCACCCCCTTATTTTTTTGAGAAAATATGCTAAAAATGATAATTTCTGTTTGAAAGCAAAAGTTGTTCTAAAGCTAGAGAATGCAACACAAAATATATCATAATGGGCACCTTAAAGAATGCTAATTGAGACTTTGATGTTTATAAATGGAAAGCACTCCAATTATAAAGGAGCAATACTGCCATGTTTTTAAGCAGATGTTTCTGAGCTGATGATTCCCTCCCCTCACATGTACATTTATACCCCACCTGCAGCTGCTTTTCCCATCCCCTGCAGTGACCAACTGGAAGTTCACAGGGCTTCTGTAATGACTTCTAATGGCCCCACTCATAGGCAGGATATATCTAATTGTAGCAGCAGCCAACTCAGAAATGTAATTATGGGCACTGTTACCAAATACCTTCACTCTGAAGATATTGAAGGCTTGTCAAAGGCTAATCAATCATATTCTGACAAGAACACCGTTGCCTTGGCGGCAGCTCCTGTTTTCAAAATTATTTTCACAGCCCATTAAAACTATGCCAGAACATTACCTTCATCAAGTTTCAGAATTCTCAATGAATTCATGAACCTTCACAGGGGGATGGGAGAATATGCTCCTTGAGAGGTTTCCCCCCCACCTTAGATTCTTGTATTCAGGGCAGGGCCATTCTACAATGTGTTAAAAGCAAAGCAGCTTAGTGAATTATTCCAGAATCTTAAAACATAGTAAGCAGAGGTATATCTAATGCTGTGACAGAACACACAGGGTATTTTTTTTAAGTAAAAGGGTCCCAGGTTCAATCCAAACACAGTCGCCTGAATGATTTTATTTGAAATTCTGGAAAGGGAAAGACCAACAGTCTAGTGCAGGCCATAATGAGCTGGAAGAGATGATAAGAAAATCAGGGCAAGGAGGCCTAGTGCAATGTTTGTCAACCTTGGCAGCTTGAAGATTGTGTGGACTTCCCAGAATTCTGGTTGGTGCTGATTGGGAAATTCTGGGAGTTGAAGTCCACACATCTTTGGGTAGCAAAAAGCAGAAACTTCAGGCAGCTGATTTGAAGTAAAATGAAGTAGTAAGTGTATAATTCTTTTTTTTTAAAAAAAAACTACACTTCAGGCATTTTTTCTCCAAAATAATTTTACCAAGTTTGGCGATAGCACTGTGTATCTTTGAATGAAGCGGGCAGAATGTAATATAATTCCTTGCTTTTCTCATTTAAGGGCGTGGATCAAGTGGGAGACATTCTGGAGCCCATAAAATACAGCATTATATTCCAAATATGATGCTATCTTGATTGCGAGAAAACCAGTTTCGATGATGTTTGGCAACCTGGTTGTTGTTACTAATTAATTCAGGGTAGAGCAACATTTCTTTTTCCTTTCACTGTTTCTGCTTGTTGTTCCAGTAACAAATGTGTTATAATATCAATCAAAATATCCCTACACAAAAATCAATGCAAGCTCACCACTGATCCCTATTATTTTAAAACAGAAAAATAAAAGTGCTTCCTGGGGAAATTATCTAGCAATTTCCATAGAGAAATTATTAACACTGGAAGAGACAACCTCAGAGAAAGAAAATGTGTAAAAACATAGATGAAATGCTGACTCATAGCTTGCCTAGGCTCAGGAATCGTGAGTCTAATATTTAGTATTATTTTTATTTTATTGTACTGTACTAATTAACAAAACATGCCCAAATAATATTGTTAAAAATCAACACAACTTCACAAATTATCAGCATAACAATAAAAAAGTAAAATGCCTCGGAATTATTGACAGAAATATCCAGAAGCTTTGGCTACAAAGTCATCCTACTTCTAATGTTCTGATTTTGCCCACAGAGAGTTGGGCAAAACTGTGGAATACTGGCGAGAGGTCACCCAGGTGCCTTAAAAACCACACAAAAGCAGAACAAACGGGACCAGACTCATCCTAGGAACTGACAACAACTATTTGCACCACACAAGTATCTGAGTAGAGTTATCATATGTGCTAAAATTGTTTATTCATAATAAACCTTACATTCTTTCAAGCTTGTAAATATCTCCTTGTGAGATGGGAAAAGAGATGTTCTAATGAAGAAGGCAAAGCTTCTACATTACAGAGAAGCTATTCCACACATTAATTTCTACCTTTTTATTTTATTTTATTTTTGTAATTGTGATGGACCCTGACCTGACATTCATGGAAATTTAGGCATTGTGGATCAGCATTTATAAATATGTATATTGATACCAACTAACATTCACTGGATCTTTTTTTGGCATTCTGGTTACTCTAGCTTCACCATTTTGTCAAAATTTAGTTCAAAAGTTGGCAAACAAAAAACTACTCTGAGGCTATGTGCAGATTTTAACTTCCTAGAATAATAATAATAATAATAATAATAATAATAATAATAATAATAATAATAATAATAACTACTCCGCCGTTGCCGGTCCCAAGCCCGGATGAGAAAGGAGGAAGGTTGGGATCAGGTTGGCATCTGGTCCCGTAAAAAAAACCCCGCCAACCCATACAATATGGTGAAAAAAAACGAATAAGAATTCCATACCGCATCGGTCGTCACGCGGGTTAACAAGGGCCGCGGCGGATGTTGGGGTCCCTGGACATCCGTCGACAAGTGGGCTACAAGTGGACCAGCCAACAAAACGACAAAAATATAATGCAGATGAAAACCGTGCCATAATGGCCTGTTACTACAACTCAGAGCCAGAAAAAAGAGGATATTTAAAGCGAATGTATGAATTATGGAAACAACAATATCCAGATTCAAATGTTAGTGAACAACGACTAGCAGATCAAAGGCGATTTATTATACGGAATAAAGTGTTTAGTGAAGTTGAACATGAGGAAATTCAGGCAAATTGCAAAACCCAAAAAACAATATCACAAGCGGAAATAACTGATATTCAAGACACAACTAAAGACACTATAGTAGAACTCCCAGAAGAAGCTCTCGGGGAGGAAATAACATCACCACCACTAGAACCAGTTATCATTGAACCAACTGATGAACTAACTCAAAAACAAAAAGAATTGAAGGATAAGATCATGGAGCATTTTCTGCTTAATGAGGAAAGGCAACGTTTACCATCACTAAAAACTGTGCCTAAGAAAATTTTGGCCCCTATCATGAAAATGGTTAATGCAGTGTTTTCAACAATTGAACCGGGATCCATCTTGGAAACAAACCAGTTAATGAACAGCGCAGCTGTAATAGTCACTAATGAACTAGGCATTAAAATTAAAGTACCTAGTCACACAACAGAAAAAGCATCAAAGCCAAAGTGGAAAATCCGTCTAGAACAAAAAATCAAAAAATTAAGGGCAGATGCTAGTAACTTAAAGAACATGCATGAGCAACGGCTTAAAAACAACAAAATCATAGATCGGCTAATCAGAAGATATAGATTGGATACAAGAAACATCAATGAAGCTGTAGAGATTGTAAAACAGCAGATAACAGCAACAGCTAGAAAAATTGAAAGATATGAGGCACGAATCATCCAATATAAACAAAATCAGCAATTTCGATCAGACCAACGGCGTTTTTATCAAAGTCTTAATGTGAATGGTGACACCAAAAGTGAAAAACCAGAAAAGCAGGCCACAGTTGAATTCTGGAAAGAATTGTGGGAAAATGCAAAGGACTACAACAAGGAAGCAAAGTGGATACATGACTTTGAGAAAAGCATTGGCAACAAACAAATGCAAGTATTAGAAATAACAACTGAGATGATCAAAAATCGAGTTAAAAAGGTAAAGAATTGGACATCACCTGGAAAGGACCAATTACATGGTTTCTGGCTCAAATATCTGACCAGTTTACATGCAATATTAGCCAGGCAACTGAATGAAATTTTACAAAAGGTCCAAATTGATGAATGGTTGACAACTGGAAAAACATACTTGATTCAGAAAGATCCAACTAAAGGAACAACACCTGAAAACTATAGACCAATAACATGCTTACCAACAACCTTCAAATTACTCACAGGCATTATTGCAGATAACATGATGGATTATTTGGAAACAAACAACATCTTGCCAGTAGAGCAAAAAGGCAACAAAAGAAGGAGCAGGGGCACAAAAGATCAGCTTCTAATTGATAAAATGATATTAGAAAATTGTAAGAACAGAAAAACGAACTTGAATATGGTCTGGATTGATTACAAAAAGGCATTTGACTCACTGCCACATAGTTGGATCATAAAATGCTTAGAAACAACTGGCATTAGCAAAAATATTACATCCTTTACTGAAAAGGCAATGAAACAATGGAGAACTGAGTTGGCAGTAGGGAATGAGAGCTACGGAATGGTTAATATCAAGCGAGGAATTTTCCAGGGTGATTCACTTTCACCTCTTCTCTTCATCATCGCAATGATCCCACTATCAGTAATCTTAAAAAAAATGAAATTAGGCTACCAAACAGCCAAAAAAGCTGAAAAAATTTCGCATTTACTATATATGGATGATTTGAAACTCTATGGCAAGTCAGAAATAGAAATCCAATCATTGACAAATACAGTCCGAGTATTCAGCACCGATATTTCAATGCAGTTTGGCATGGAAAAATGTGCCACTGTATCCATAAAAAGGGGCAAAATCACTGCATCTGAGGGAATTGAAATGCCCAATGGCCAACTAATTAAATGCAAAGAAAATGAAGCCTACAAATACTTAGGCATTCTGCAGTTGGATAACATCAAGCATGGAGAAGTAAAAACTATTGTCAGGTGAGAGTACACCAACAGAGTTAGGAAAATTTTGAAATCTAAATTGAATGGTGGAAATACAATCAAGGCCATAAATACCTGGGCAATACCAGTTATAAGATACACAGCTGGCATAGTTAACTGGACACAAGCTGATTTGGACCTTTTGGACCGAAAAACCAGGAAACTAATGACAATGCACTACAGTTTACATCCACGTGGTGATACTGATAGACTGTACCTGCCCCGAAAATCAGGTGGCAGAGGATTATTACAAGTGAAGCAAACAGTTGAAGAAGAAAAACATGCACTGGCTGATTATTTAAAAGAAAGTCAAGAACATCTATTAATCGAAGTAAAGAACAAAAATCTACTGAAGGCCCAACAGACAAAACAAGAATACAGAAAAGATGTGATAAAATCAAGAATGGAGAGTTGGCAGAACAAAGCACTGCATGGTCAATTTCTGGAAAAAATAAAAGATAAAGTGGACAGTGAACAAACTTGGTTATGGTTAACAACAGGTACATTAAAGAAAGAAACAGAGTCACTACTCCTGGCTGCGCAAGAACAAGCTATCCGCACAAATGCCATTAAGGCCAAAATCGAAAAATCCTCTGATGATGCCAAATGCAGACTTTGCAAAGAAGCTGATGAAACTGTTGATCACATACTCAGCTGCTGTAAAAAAATCGCGCAGACTGATTATAAATTGCGGCACAATTCAGTAGCACAAATGATCCATTGGAATTTGTGCAAAAATTATAATATTAAAACAGCAACAAACTGGTGGGAACATCAGCCTGAAAAAGTCACCGAAAATCAGATGGTCAAGATCTTGTGGGATTTCCGTATACAAACCGACAAAATACTGGCGCATAATACACCAGACATCACACTGGTTGAGAAAAATAAGGTCACAATCATAGACATCGCAATACCAGGTGATAGCAGGGTCGCCGAGAAGGAACATGAAAAAATCACAAGATACCAGGACTTAAAAATCGAAATTCAACGACTATGGCACAAACCAGCAGTGGTAATTCCAGTGGTAATTGGCACACTGGGTGCTATTCCAAAAGCACTGGAATTACATTTAAAACAGTTAAAAATTGACAAAATCACCATCAGTCAAATGCAAAAAGCCGCACTGCTTGGATCTGCACGCATATTACGAAAATACGTTACGACGTCCTAGGCCCCTGGGTGGGGCCCGACTAGTAACCAATGCCAAATCCGGCGAAACAACTGGCCGCTGTGATACAATTGTACAACAACAACAATAATAATAATAATAATAATTATTATTATTATTATAAAATATAATTATATATAATTATATATAATAATAAAATCGAGTTAAAAAGGTAAAGAATTGGACATCACCTGGAAAGGACCAATTACATGGTTTCTGGCTCAAATATCTGACCAGTTTACATGCAATATTGGCCAGGCAACTGAATGAAATTTTACAAAAGGTCCAAATTGATGAATGGTTGACAACTGGAAAAACATACTTGATTCAGAAAGATCCAACTAAAGGAACAACACCTGAAAACTATAGACCAATAACATGCTTACCAACAACCTTCAAATTACTCACAGGCATTATTGCAGATAACATGATGGATTATTTGGAAACAAACAACATCTTGCCAGTAGAGCAAAAAGGCAACAAAAGAAGGAGCAGGGGCACAAAAGATCAGCTTCTAATTGATAAAATGATATTAGAAAATTGTAAGAACAGAAAAACGAACTTGAATATGGTCTGGATTGATTACAAAAAGGCATTTGACTCACTGCCACATAGTTGGATCATAAAATGCTTAGAAACAACTGGCATTAGCAAAAATATTACATCCTTTACTGAAAAGGCAATGAAACAATGGAGAACTGAGTTGGCAGTAGGGAATGAGAGCTACGGAATGGTTAATATCAAGCGAGGAATTTTCCAGGGTGATTCACTTTCACCTCTTCTCTCATCATCGCAATGATCCCACTATCAGTAATCTTAAAAAAAATGAAATTAGGCTACCAAACAGCCAAAAAAGCTGAAAAAATTTCGCATTTACTATATATGGATGATTTGAAACTCTATGGCAAGTCAGAAATAGAAATCCAATCATTGACAAATACAGTCCGAGTATTCAGCACCGATATTTCAATGCAGTTTGGCATGGAAAAATACGCCACTGTATCCATAAAAAGGGGCAAAATCACTGCATCTGAGGGAATTGAAATGCCCAATGGCCAACTAATTAAATGCAAAGAAAATGAAGCCTACAAATACTTAGGCATTCTGCAGTTGGATAACATCAAGCATGGAGAAGTAAAAACTATTGTCAGGCGAGAGTACACCAACAGAGTTAGGAAAATTTTGAAATCTAAATTGAATGGTGGAAATACAATCAAGGCCATAAATACCTGGGCAATACCAGTTATAAGATACACAGCTGGCATAGTTAACTGGACACAAGCTGATTTGGACCTTTTGGACCGAAAAACCAGGAAACTAATGACAATGCACTACAGTTTACATCCACGTGGTGATACTGATAGACTATATCTGCCCCGAAAATCAGGTGGCAGAGGATTATTACAAGTGAAGCAAACAGTTGAAGAAGAAAAACATGCACTGGCTGATTATTTAAAAGACACCCAAGAACATCTATTAATCAAAGTAAAGAACAAAAATCTACTGAAGGCCCAACAGACAAAACAAGAATACAGAAAAGATGTGATAAAATCAAGAATGGAGAGTTGGCAGAACAAAGCACTGCATGGTCAATTTCTGGAAAAAATAAAAGATAAAGTGGACAGTGAACAAACTTGGTTATGGTTAAAAACAGGTACATTAAAGAAAGAAACAGAGTCACTAATCCTGGCTGCGCAAGAACAAGCTATCCGCACAAATGCCATTAAGGCCAAAATCGAAAAATCCTCTGATGATGCCAATTGCAGACTTTGCAAAGAAGCTGATGAAACTGTTGATCACATACTCAGCTGCTGTAAAAAAATCGCGCAGACTGATTATAAATTGCGGCACAATTCAGTAGCACAAATGATCCATTGGAATTTGTGCAAAAATTATAATATTAAAACAGCAACAAACTGGTGGGAACATCAGCCTGAAAAAGTCACCGAAAATCAGATGGTCAAGATCTTGTGGGATTTCCGTATACAAACCGACAAAATACTGGCGCATAATACACCAGACATCACACTGGTTGAGAAAAATAAGGTCACAATCATAGACATCGCAATACCAGGTGATAGCAGGGTCGCCGAGAAGGAACATGAAAAAATCGCAAGATACCAGGACTTAAAAATCGAAATTCAACGACTATGGCACAAACCAGCAGTGGTAATTCCAGTGGTAATTGGCACACTGGGTGCTATTCCAAAAGCACTGGAATTACATTTAAAACAGTTAAAAATTGACAAAATCACCATCAGTCAAATGCAAAAAGCCGCACTGCTTGGATCTGCACGCATATTACGAAAATACGTTACGACGTCCTAGGCCCCTGGGTGGGGCCCGACTAGTAACCAATGCCAAATCCGGCGAAACAACTGGCCGCTGTGATACAATTGTACAATAATAATAATAATAATTCTCTCTCTCTCTCTCTCTCTCTCTCTCTCTCTCTCTCTCTCTCTCTCTCTCTCTCTCTCTCTCTCTCACACACACACACACACACGTCAGTTCTGAGCATTAGCTGTAAAAAACATGCCTGAAAGCAATACCTTTGGGAATATCTAATATCAGACAGATGGCTGAACAAAACTCTTAATGAAGATTCTGTCTTCTTTCTGCAACTTCTTGCTCAACAGTATTAAAATAGGATTCAGACAAATACAAGAATCTAGCTTGACCATTTTCCTTTATTTCAACTGTAGACTTGCTGAGGCCTAACTTTTCTACCTCATAACTGCTTTTGGCTTTGGACTCACCCATGATGGAAAGCAGGATGCTTTTTCCCTCAGCGAAGTGAGGGGGGGGGGTTGTTTATCATGGTTAGGAGAACATGCACATCAGTGATTAAGTTTTCCATAAATGGGCTATTTCAGAAGTACAATGATAAATAATTGCACGCTCCTCTCATGATATGGCACTGAGATAGTTGTTAAAATGGCAGCAGGCTTGTAGATATCTTTCTTTGGAACTGCAAAATAACTTTGGAGCCTTGGAGGTTTGGATAAGATTTATGAGCAGCCATAGCTTGCAAATACCTTATAAAAAAACAGCAAACACATAACACCTAACTAAGCAGAGGCAAGAAAAACTGCAAGGTAAGTGTACCCTTGAGAGTGTGGAAGCCCACAATTCTTGTCTAAGAATGCCTCTGTCAGCTCCTCATTTTGGCCCCTTTCTCCTGGCAAGAAGAAGAGAACAAACAAAAATTCTAAAGGCAACAAGTTAATGTAACCCTGTTCAATGCTACCCTTTAAAAATATTAATTCAATGAATTTCCAAGTCTGGAAGGCTCAACATCACATTTGGCCTGACAAGAAATATATCACCTGGAAGTATGAGCAAGAAAGTAATCCATAAACCTGGCAAGAAATGATAGTTGGGCAATAAAGCGTCAATGGCCTAGGTTGGAACAGTTTCTAACAGTCAAAGCTCTTAATAAAAGGACATTTTTCAACGAAAGAAGTCTGCTCTTGCAGTAGCTGAGCATGCTTGCTGGTGGCTGTTCATCACTACTCTCAAAAAATTTAAGCAAAGTTAATGGTTAGATGGTTAATACAGTGTTAATGGTTAATGCTCGGATGGGAGACTATAAGGAAATTCCTTTGTTGCTGGTAAGAGCATTTTAGAACAAGACAGTGTCAACCTTCTTCCAGTTTGGAAGAAGAGAGCCAATTTGGTGCAGTGGTGAAGGCTTAGAAATGACCCTGTCAGTTCTACCACAGGCCTCTCTTAGCCATGAAAGCCAGCTTGGGCCAATCACTTTGTCTCAGCCTATCTCATAGGGAACTATCTCATAGGGATGTTGTTGTGGGGGAAATGGAAAGCAGGAATATTATGTTCTCTGTTTTGAGGAGTGTGTGTGTGTGTGTGTAAATAAAAGATATTATAAAAATGAAATAATATTAATAGGTAATTAGCCACTATAATGACATGTCCAAGTCACCAGAGGTGAAGCTCAGCCCAAAGATTTTGCTTTTACTATGTTTATACGTCTACTGTTCAGGAATACAGGCTAAGTACAAAAACATATTCTAAGCATCACAGCTCTCTTCATAAATCATAATTCATCTGCTGATCTGAAAACAACTATATTTTTCTCAGTGCAACTATTCTCTCCTACGCCAACCATTAAAAGTGCAGGAGATCAAACACAGATCAGAATTCTTTATGGGCGCTATCAATCTTTCCCTAGTGCAGGATTTCAAAGGGAGAGACAAATCCAAGATTCAAGGATGAGAACACAAGGAGCACAATTTCAGGGAGTCATCGCCAATATAGGAACATTGCTTTTTAAAAGAAATCTGATTCCCACAAGACCTACTTTTATAGCACTGATTCAGACCTTCCAGTTTTTTTCCAAGAAGCCTCATCTCTGGTTGTTCTACTCACTTGATTTTTCTGTGTAAGCAAGGGCTGAGGATCCTTTCCAGATCAAGGGATTATCTCATTGCTCCAGGTCTACAGCCTCAGCTTCCAACAGATCATTCTCTTTCTGAGGCGCTTTGACAGACTTTTAAGGACTGGCTGGTTCCTGAGTTGCAAGTTGGAACATGTCAAGTTGTGCTCCTCCAAACTGAAATCTGATTTCTCAGATCAGACCATAGCTGGAACTTGGTTGAGGCCAGAAAAGCTTGCATTATAAATGAGATGTGCTGCTAACCTCACAATTTGCTGATGCATGATTGTTGGACTTAATTAATTTCAGAGAGGGAAATTACTTCTTGAATCTCTCCTCTGCATATGGGCAATGTTACTAGTAGAAAACTCTACAAGATCAGTTTCCTATCTACCAAAGGAATGTTTAATTTGCCCAATCCCAATTCTTCCTATATTATTGAGTTTCTTTTGAGTGAAGATGATGGAAGCTGTGATCTAAAGCATCAAATTGGTTGGTTCTTGCTGCAAATATATGATTTCTGAGATGATGTGTCAGGCTTTGTCTTTTCTTCATCCTATAGCTGCTTGTGTTCATTTCTTTTGAAATATTATAAGAGGAGAACATCCTCTTAGAATATATTCTAACCAAAAGAACAAACACCTTCACTTTTACATTCATGTAGGTCTTCTGCTGGAGTATAAGATAAATTTAGTACATAGTGAAAGAATTTCCAGATGAAGCAGAAGATCTTCAAGAAGTTTATCATGGAATAAAAAAAAGAGATGACAAGTATGTAACTCAGTTCCTATTTTCTCCTCCATTTTTTTTACTGTCAGGAAAGGTGGGGGGGGGCAGTGTTACATACTGACAGTCTAGTAGTTTCCACCAAGGTCTTCTGTTCTGGCGGGAACAGTATTCAAATCTGATTGGTCGAAGGGTCTGACAGCTCCCTATAAAAGGGCTGCTGCCAGACAGAGCCTTTGCTGGATTGTACATAGTTGTCACTTAATAAAGAGCTGTTGTTGCTGAAGCCAGAGTATGCCTCATCCATTCACCCGATCTAACACTGGCGACGAAGGTGGGATTGAAAGGCAACTAGGCACAAAAAAAGAGCGGAAGCAATCCAGCAAGTCAATCCAGCCTGCAGCGAAGCGCAGCACAGAACAGCCATCTTACAGTGGCTAATTCAAATCCGCTTGCCAAAACAAGCCACTGAGCACTGGGACTCCTACATGATGAGGTATGTAGCTTGAAGCCAACGACCTCCTGGGCCTGTCCGAAGGCCGGAAAAAATCAATGTTCCTCAGTTACTGTGGACCAGAAGTGTTCGAGACTGCAAAAGATTTGTCCGAACCAATGCCACCCCATTCAGTCTCTTGGTTGGTCCTACAACATACGCTGCAGACACACTACACTCCCAGACCGTCTAAATACATGCAGAGGCACGAATTCAACCTCTGCAACCAGAAGGAAGGTGAAACAATCAACCAATATGTTGCCACGCTTCGAAAGGCTGCAGCCTACTATGAGTTCAGAAACTTAGATGAACTCTTGTTATACCAAATTATATGTGGCGTTCGGGACATTAGTTTACAGAGGAGGTTGCTCACCAAGATAAACTTCACTCTACAGATCGCCCTGGACGAAGCCAGGGCTACTGAGTCCTCGACCAAGTTGAGGGAAACCTTACAAAAACAAAGCAGCCCAAAGAGCGCGTGCAAAACTACAGGGTGCATTGCGAGACTACAGAACCAGAAGTTTAAGACAGCGATGACGACATCTATTGCATGCGCACTGACTGAAAAGAATCGGCGTGAAAATTTGAATTGCATTTCCCGCCTTGCACCGGCTGTGGAGGAAACCACCAGAGATTGGTTTGCTATTTACAGGACGCCATCTGCCAGCGCTGCGAACGAAAGGCCAGAGTCTGCAGGAGCGAATTCCCTGCAACACCCAGACAACCAAGGAGCCAACCTGCATGCCTGAAACTGCAGAGACAAGGGGCATGACAACCGCGACCAAAGCAGCAAGGGTCAGAACCTGGAGCAACATTCCAGACCACCATCGGTCAAGCCTGCATGACATGGGCCAAAAAGCTGAAAGTCTCAATCTTCCTTGAGGGCTCGCCATGCTCCATGGAGATTCACACAGGGTCATCACTGACCATTATGTCTTGGGCTACATTAAAGAGGGCTGTCCCCAACCTGAGGAGGCACAAGCTGAGGGTTTCAAACCTATGCCTGAGCGATTACCAGGGGAACCGAATCCTGGTTCTTGGACAAGGCACTTTCCGAGTGCAATTCAAGTCTTTCAATGGGCTGCTTCCTGTGACAGTAGTTGGCGGAGCCCTGCAGAGCCTCCTAGAGTGGTTCAAATTCCTGGGCCTTGGAGTAACCGGAATCAACGCCGTTCGTGACGAAAGCACTGAGGAACTCCTTAAGGAGTTTGAGGCTGTCTTCAGCACTGGTCTAGGTAAGTATGTGGGGACCCCAATTTCTTTTAATTTGGACCCCAACATAGCCCCTATTAGGCTAAAACTGAGGAGAGTCTTTTTCGTTCTCTGCCCCAAAATAGATCTTGAATTGGACAAATTAATTGGCCAGGGAATCCTGGAGCCAGTAGATCACACACGTTGGGAGACCCCTATGGTGACCCCAGTCAAACTGGACGGGTCAGTCCGCATCTGTGTGGACCATAAGTGCACAATAAATAAAGGTTTACAACAAAGTGCTTATCCTGTGCCCATTGTACAGCACTTACTACATTTGCTAGGTCCCGGAAAAGTTTTCGTGAAATTAGACATTTTTAGTATTTTTTTAGTATTTTATTAATATTTATAGGCCGCCCTTTTCCCTGGGGGGACTCAGGGCGGCTTACATAAAACGGGGAAGGGAGGGTACAGACAATAGACACAAAATAGTACATAAAAATAAAATAGTAAACAACATTCATTCATCATTCGGGTGGGGACAGATTATCTTTATCCCCAGGCCTGACGGGCTAGCCAGGTCTTGAGGGCTGTGTGGAAGGTCTGGACGGTGGTGAGGGTACGAATCTCCACGGGGAGATCGTTCCAAAGGGTCGGAGCTGCTACTGAAAAGGCTCTCCTCCATGTGGTTGCCAGTCGACACTGACTGGCAGATGGTACTCGGAGGAGGCCTAATCTATGCGATCTAATTGGTCGCAGGGAGGTAATTGGCAGGAGGCGGTCTCTCAAGTACGCAGATCCACTACCATGGAGGGCTTTATGAGTGACAAGTAGCACCTTGAAGCGCACCCGGAGATCAATAGGTAGCCAGCGCAGCTCGCGGAGGATAGGTGTTATGTGGGCGAACCGAGGTGCACCCACAATCACTCGCGCGGCCGCGTTCTGGACTAGCTGAAGTCGCCGGATGCTCTTCAAGGGCAGCCCCATGTAGAGCACGTTGACGCAGATATACCAACAGTTGCCTGTAGATGGCGTCACGGTGGAGGACCAAACCATTGTGATGCATTGGGATGCCTTTAAATGCATCCAGCTGCAATTCGGCATTAGTATTGCCCCTGGATTGTTCCAAAGCGTCATGGAACGGCTTTTGCAGGGGATACCAGGAGTCATCCCCTATTTTGACAACATTTTGGTATCGGCTGCAAATAAGGAGCAACTTTTCAAAAGATTAGGACTGTTTCGACCAGAATTAGCAAAAAAGGCCTTCCCCTTAAAAAAGAGAAATGTCAAATTAATGTGCCAAGGGTTGAATTCCCAGGGTACCTCATCAAAGGCTCTGGAATTCACCCCACAAACAAAAAATTAAGGCAATCCAAGACACCCCCACACCTCGCAATCAGACCGAGCTACAGGCATTCTTCGGATTCCTTAACTTCTACAGCGTCTTTCTCAAACCGAAAGCCACAGTTGCTGAGCCCTTGTATAGGCTCCTCAGCAAAAAGGTGACATGGACCTGGGGCAGAGCTGAAACTGCCGCATTTGCCACAGTGAAAAAACTGCTGTCAGAGGACATGTTCCTGGTCCAGTACAACCAGACTCTGCCACTTGTACTGACTTGTGACACTTCACCATTCGGCGTTGGGCCATCCTCAGCCTCTGCATGCCCAATGGAACCGAGGCACCCATCACCTATTATTCAAGGACTCTGTCAGCTGCTGAGCGGAACTACAGCCAACTGGACTGTGAGGCTCTGGCTGTGGTAGCTGGCGTAAAATGGTTCCATGAGTGATTCTGAAATCATGATGGACCATAAACCACTTTTGGATTTGTTGGCTGGGGACCAGCCTTCCCCTGCTTTGCTGTCACCGCGGATGACTCATTGGACTATCTTCCTCGCGGCCTACAGCTACCATCTCATTCATTGGCCTGGCACAATATTGGGGCATGCTGATGCCCTCAGCCAGTGCCCACTACCAGAATTGCTTGCTGACTCAATCCCTGAATTGCCAGTCCTGCTTATAGACTGCCTTGAGGCTGGTCCAATCTTCTCCAGTGAGGTCGCCCACCACTCAGCGAAAGACCGGACTCTTAGACAGGTTTTGAACTGGGTGTGGAGTGGGTGACCCAAGAGGCCGGTTGGGTCAGAGTTTAAAATGTTCGTCCCTTGCAAAAAGGGACGAACTGTCTGTTGTAAATGGTTGTTTGCTGTGGGGGGACCGGTTCGTTGTTCCAACCAAACTGCGAATTGCAGTATTAGAAGCTTTGCATGTACCGTATATACTCGAGTATAGGCCGACCCGAATATAAGCCGAGGCACCTAATTTTACCACAAAAAACTGGAAAAGTTATTGACTCGAGTATAAGCCTAGGGTGGGAAATGCAGCAGCTACCGGTAAATTTCAAAAATAAAAATAGATACCAATAATGTTTTTGAATATTTATTTCAAAGAAAAACAGTAAACTAGCGGTGTATTCAATGAAATACTTCACTCACCTCATGATGCTGATGTCCCGCTGTGATGATGATGTCCCGTGCAGCCGCGGGAGCGATGTCCCGCCTCCTATGACACACGGCACAGTGATTCCTATCATTGGATGACTGTACCAGAGGAGGTGGGACATCGCTATGTGGCTGCTTGCCATAACAAGGAGGAGGTGGGACATCGTTGCAGAGCGGCAGGAGGGGGAGGAAGGGGAATCGTAAGACAGCCCTGCATTACATTAGAAGGTGAGGAGGGGGGATGGTGCGGTGCGCGCTGCGCGGCAAACTGACACAGAGGGAGGGGAAACTCACAGGGGCACTGGGCCATTCACGAGTGTCACCCAGCGGCATGGCCCCGCCCCTTTTTCTCCTCCATTTCGGGCAAATTTTTCACTGACTCGAGTATAAGCCGAGGCGGCTTTTTTCAGCCCAAAAAGTGGGCTGAAAAACTAGGCTTATACTCGAGTATATACAGTATTTACAACCACAACTGAGCCGAAAATTTCTGTTGCTAAGCGAGACATTTGTTAACTGAGCTTTCTCCCATTTTACAACTTTTCTTATCACATTTGTTAAGCGAATCACTGTGGTTTTTAAGTTAGTAACATGGTTGTTAAGTGAATCTGGCTTTCCTACTGACTTTGCTTATCCACCACAACCAGGAAGTTCTGGCCGTGGAAAGGACCAGCGAAATCGATGTGGAGGCGAGACCATGGGCCTCTCGGAGCCTCCCACTCACGAGCAGGCCCGGCTGGGGGGTTGGGCCTGGATAGTTGACAGGTCGTGCAGCGGCCTACATGGGCCGCTATCTCTGTGTCCAGCAAGGGCCACCAGACATAGCTACGGGCCAATGCCTTCATTCGTGCTATGCCCGGGTGGTCCTTGTGGAGCAGATCCAGAACTAGTGGCCGAAGCGCAGTGGGGATCAGCACCCGATCCCCCCAGATGAGACAACCCCCATGGAGGGAGATCTCTGCCTGGCGATTTTTAAAGGGCTGGAAGCCCTCTGCCACCTTGTCTGTTGGCCATCCCCTCAAAACCCAGGAAGAGACCTGGGAGAGGATCGGATCGGCCTTCGTGTGAGCTGCCACGTCTGCGGCGGAGAGTGGAAATCCGGAGGCGGCAATGGAGAGGACAGAGAGAGATGGGACGGGGGCGGTGTCCGTCTCCGGGAGTGGGCAACGGCTGAGGGCATCGGCATGCCCCAGCTGTTTGCCCGGACGGTAGAGCAACGTATAAGAATACGCTGCGAGGAACTCCGTCCAGCGAGTCATGCGGGGGGATAGAATGGTGGGGGTCGGCTTGTCACCCGCCAAAAGCCCAAGGAGTGGCTTATGGTCGGTGACAAGAGTAAAGTGCCGACCGTAGAGGTAGTCGTGGAACCTCTTAATCCCGGACACTGCAGCCAGAGCCTCCTTGTCGATCTGACTGTAGTTGCGCTCCGCCGAGGAGAGTGTCCGGGAATAAAAGGCCACAGGGGCTTCTGAGCCATTCGGGAGGATGTGGCTCAGGACCGCCCCTACACCAAATGGGGAGGCGTCACACGCCAACGTCAGAGGGATCCCATCATGATACTGAACGAGGACTGCCGATGACGTCAGCGTCTCTTTGACAGCCGCGAACGCATGCGCTTCGCGGCTCCCCCAGCGCCAGGCCGCGGATCGGTCGAGCAACCGATGCAGCGGCTCGGCTAGTGACGCCTTGTGAGGAATAAAGGGGGCGTAGAAATTGAGCAGCCCTAGGAACGCCTGTAGCTCCGCCCTGGAGGTGGGAGCAGGGGCGTTCTTAATGGCGGCAATTTTAGATGGTGTAGGGTGAATGCCTTGGGCGTCTATTAAGAAGCCCAAGAATTCTACCCTAGGGACAGCAAATGAGCATTTGCTGCTTTTCAATTTCAATCCCGCGCCCCTGAAACGACAGAGGACCTTCCGTAATATTTCGATGAGTTCTGAGCGGCTTGTTGCAGCGATCAGAACATCATCGAAATATGGAACTACCCCCGGTAGCCCATGGAGCAGGCGCTCCATGAGGCTCTGGAAGATCCCCGGGGCCACGGACACACCGAATTGTAGGCGGCGACAACGGAAAGCCCCACGATGGGTGACGATGGTCTGGGCAGCCGCCGCATCGTCATCCACCGGGAGCTGTTGATAGGCCTGCGCCATATCCAGTTTGGCAAATATGCAACCCTGCCCCAAGGAGTGGAGCAGGTGTTGCACAACAGGGACTGGATAGGGGTTTGCCTGAAGGGCCAAGTTGATCGTCGACTTGTAGTCGGCGCAGATTCTCACCGAGCCATCCGGTTTGACCGGGAGGACTATGGGTGTCTCCCATGGAGCATGATCAACTGGCTCGATGACACCCTGCGCCAACAATTTGTCAAGTTCAGCGTCAACCTTGGCCCTCAAGGCAAAAGGCACCCTGCGGGCTTTCAGCCTAATGGGAGCAATCTGAGGATCCAAACTAAGGGAGATGGGGGTTCCCTTGTAGCACCCGAGCTGTCCATCAAAAACATCAGAGAACTCCTGTAGGAGGTCCTCAATGGAAGAAGAATTTACCCGGTGCACCCCCCCAATGGACAACCCCAATGCCGGAAACCAGTCAAGGCCCAGAAGGGCCGGCAGGGCATTCTTTACAATGATGATTGGCAGCTCCCCCGTAAACTCGCCATACTTGACAGGAATAGGAAAAGATCCCAGGACAGGAAAAATTTTTCCTCAGCGTTCGGTGCCGGCGCGAGTAGCGACTTGTGGCAGCTAGCTGATAGAACCTCGCTCTCTCTCTAACCTAGGCTTGCGTGGAATCGCCAGATCCCACCCTCGTCGCCAGTTTTAAGTTTTGACGGAGGGACGACGCGCAGCCAGGTTTCAACAACAACAACACGGTTTATTCTGGTCAACAGCGATTCGAAGAACATAAACTCGCGCCAAGGTATTTATACTAATTTTTAACCAATCACTGGCCGGGGACGAGACAGCAACCGCTGACGTCAGTCCCTCGGCCAATCAACAGTAACGTTCGGCCGGCAACACCCTCTGGGGCTTTCAGCCAATCAGAAAGCCAGAGGGTGTTACTGGCAGCATGAATATTAACCAATATTTAACACATTTGTTAAGCGAATCACTGTGGTTTTTAAGTTAGTAACATGGTTGTTAAGTGAATCTGGCTTTCCTACTGACTTTGCTTATCGGAGTGTCGCAGAAGGTGATCACATGACACTGGGACACTGCAACCATCATAAATATGAGTCAGTTGCCGCTTGTGTAAATTTTGATCACATGACCATGAGGATGCTGCAATGGTTGTAAGTGTGAAAAATGATTATAAGTCACTATTTTTTAGTGCTATTGCAACTTAGAATTGTTACTAAATGAACTTGTAAGTCGAGAATTACCCTTACATAGATAATTGAACACTGGGGCACAAAGATAACCTTTGAATGTGGGACTTTCTGGTCCACAGATACTGGCTATAAGAAGCGAATGGTCATTTTTCTCCTGCTAGAGCAACCTCTGCAAAGAGCACAGAGATTTACCTGCTCCTGTCACTTCCTACAAGTACATATTTGCAAGGCCATGTTGATGGAACCATTGGGAAAGAATGAGTGTCTTACTTTTGTATGCTCAACTTTGATTTTTTTTAAGTCAAAGAATATCTATAAACTTTATAGTAAGTAAAAGTTTAGATAGCATTCTGGTGATTATTCCATAAATAATAAATCTTCCAGCCTTCTGACCTTTTGTCCAACAAGGGCAAAAATCCTAGAATGACTGAAATGCATTAGTACACTAATCTGTAATTATGGAAATATAATGAATTAAACTTTTGCCATTTAACATTATTAGCTTTTGTAACTAATTGAATAGCAAAATGTCATGCACAAAGAGTGTGTATGTTTGTGAATATGTGCACACACATGCTTAAGGCAAATCAATTAGAGGGACAATTGAGAGGGAGATCAGTACAAGAGGCAGAAAGGTCTTTAACCTTTCTTCTATCCTATGTTTTCTGAGAATATAATCGCCAAGCTGCCTATTTCCTCTGAATAAGGGATAAATAAGAGTCCAAGAGGAACCATTTAAATTAGAGCAAGTTACTGTTTTAAGCTGAGAGCATAGTTGGAATTTTGAAAGCATGAAATGGGTCTGCTCACAAAATGGCTACCAGAGAGAGTTCTCTATCTTCAAAATGGTTTCTTTTATGGGCCTGGTCATAATTCATTTACCAGAAGTCAAACTGGTCTTGAGTCACTGTGCACCATCTGAAAGAGATAGTGGCTCTTATAGGCATTGCTGCAAATGCTAGAAATTAGTTCTTTACTTTGCTTTACTATATATCAATGTCCTATTTAATTTATTTGATTAAAATAACTTGAAAAATCAGATGAGACATGAGATCTAAGGAAATCAATAAGTTATTTAGAAACATATTGGTCCCTCTGGGCAGTCCTTGACCAATTCGTAATTTAAATGGAGACAAAAGGCCAGAGTGAAGAAACTTTTCCCCAGTAGTTTTTTTTAAATTTCAAAAGCAGAGTCATCAGTTTGAGTCTTTTGGCTTGATGTTTCGTTTTTGGATTGGCTTCTCCATCACATCTTAATAGCTTTTTATGAGTGCTGGACTACTCCAATCACTTAGCTAAACAGTCTGTATTGGTTCTATGCAGAATTGACAAGATTTATAGTTTAACATGTATGTTGAGTGCCACATTGGGAATGGACATTATAGTGTGTGGTATTTAAACTGAATTTAATGAACTTAAATGTTTGCAAACATACATTTTGAATATGGATTCTATCCTATTTAAGAGTGAATGGGTTTTGTTGGGAGTATACTCCTAGTGTTGAGTAGGCAATATATATCTTTATACAACAACAAATGGTCGTTGTTGCTTTAAATGAGTGGATGTACTTATCAGGTGTAATTAACTTTACTACAAGAAGGAGTCAAGAGAGCTCACTCTCTCTCTCTGCTTGTCCTGTGCTTGATGACTTGATTACTGGAATGTGAACTGCGACTGTAAGCTATTGTTTGTTCTTTGAATTGTGTTTGGACTAATATCTACTATCTACTATCACTGCTTGTGAAGCAATTATCAGTAGTAAAGCTACTTGTTTTTGCTAGCACTGTCTGAAACTCTATTCGTATGTTTTTACTAGCAACATTCTTTCTCTCTAGCTGTACATTCCATTGCACTACTTTCTGTCTCCCAACGGAGATACCCCTAACAGGTTTAAATAATTTTCAGCTTTTAGGGTTTTTTCCCTTCCTTTTTATTCAACTGCAAAAAGCAAAATAGCTTAAAAAATTAAAACAGAAGTCTAAAACAGAATAAAAATAACAGGTAGAGTTTCAGCAATGCCACCAGAAAAATTCATTTAATGCAAATAACAATAACTCAATCATCAAATGCCTTCCAATTTTTTTAAAAAAATCATTACACATATCAATGTGGGCAAGATAAACTCCTGGGTAATTTCCCAAAGGAGACAACAATTCCACATTCTGGTGTTACTATTAAAAAGGCACATTTCTGGTGTCTGCCAATTTGATTTGTGTAAATAATGGACCATTAAGCAGAATCTGCCCTATCATTTTTCAGCTTCAAGTAGGTTCATATTAACATGGTCTTTCATATAATCTAATTCTAGGTCATTTAGGCTTTCAAAAGTTAATAAAAACCAGCACTTTAAACTGAGCTTCCATCACTATTCTACTTAGTCACCTTTCATCAAGCTTAGTTTCTGATCTCTCTTTCAAGACAGTTCATATAATAGTCAGAAGGACTATAATGGAAAAATACTGCCAGATGTTTCCAAAGCTTTTTACCCATCCATTTCCTTTGCAGATTGTGAAAGGCAATGTCTGGGTTAATATTATTTAGTTACAGTGACTGAGTTCCATGCCTTACACTTTTGGATTTTTCTCTTTCTCTCCTCCTCTCTTGGAATTCTCATATGAGAAACTTGGAATAGTGGTGAAATGGCCTCCATCTTTCCCTTTGTAGATATTCCCCAGTGGGTCTCCATTCTGCTGCTTCCCTGCATGTTTTGGATTGGAAATGCCATCACCCATCATTATCCAGATCCAGATCCAGATCCATCATGGTTTCCTCATGCTGGCTCTGCCTTTCAAAGGAATAAGGTGACAAACTTTTGGGAGATCCTTAGGAATTGTGTGGTCTCAGAGTAACATTAACTCCTCTTTTTTTGTTTTACTTTATATTTATCCCAGGACTACACCCCCACCCCACCCCTAGAAACTTGACCAAAACAAAATGGAAGCATTGGACTCATACTCTTTTAAAAACAGAATATATGAAAGAGGATTTCTGGATGTTATAAATCTTGACTATTATAAACCTTGCATTGGCGAACAATTGATACACATGGGCTGAGATGGCTTATTGTTTATGAAAAACATTGTTGTTTTATTGTGTCATTCAAATAGTGCCTTGTGGTACTTCAAAGACTATATCAGGATGAATAAATAACCAAAAGGTCTTATGAAAAACATAAAAGGAAACATTTCCAAAAAACAGATTCAGACAAGATAGACCAATTTTTGTTCAGTGATTCATACAATTTGTCAGCGGAAAGCTTGAGACAATACCAGCCCACAGAATCTCCATTAAGTGTTGGGATATGACGAAAATAAAGAAAAAGAACAGCATTCCTCCCACTGACCTAGCTGTCTGCAGTGTCAGAATTGTTAAATATCCTAATTTTAGAGATGTTATATCCTAGCATCATAGGAGTGGTGCAAGAAGGCCATTGTATAGTTGTGGTTTCAGATAGAACAAGTGTTACAGTTCCAGTGGATAAAGTAATAAGGACAGGTGAGATTCAGGGTCTGATAGTGACAACCTTGTCTAGCCTAACGTTCCCACATTGTTTCTAGCATACCTTGGAAAAAAGGTATCCATGTTAAGATCTTTAATAGGAATCAGTAATTAGACCATAATTCTATTGGTAAGAATTTTTTAAATTTTATTGTTCTACAGTTTGATCATTGTAATTTGTTTTATTTGCTTTTGTTTGTAACTTCCTCAAAGAGACTACAATACATTTCCTGTCTCTGATAAGCAAATAAGAAGGTTCTTATCATAATACTGCTTCTACTCTTCTGTCCTTAAAAACCTGACCTCATTCCTGTTTCAGAATGGAATATGATCTAAAGACAAAAGGTGTCTACAGTATATTCAGTTGACTTAGAACTGGAGGCTCAAGGCAGGGATAGGATCTGCATAGATTAAGGTGACCAGACGTCCCGCTTTTGGCGGGACAGTCACGATTTTTAATAATTTGTCCCGCAGCGTGTTCAAAAAGTCCCAATTTTCCAAAAGAAAGAAAACAATTTTAAAAAGGACGCCGTTAAAAAAAAGTTTTTATTTCTCTGAAGTGTCGTTCCCGATGTGGCCTTTAGAGGGCAGTGGTTTCCCTCTCTCCACTCGGCTCCAATGAGGGCGAAACTCCCTCCCCTCCTGTGCATGCATGCGCCAATGCGCGCCGTTTTTCTGCAGGGAGAGCGAGGGATTTCTGGCAGCACGGCGAGGAGGAGGCTCGGTCCCGGGCCAAGTGGCTCAGCCGTCGGAAGGTTTTTTTTTTTTTTTTGCCTGCTTCTCTCAGGCGCTGCTCTCCCTGCAACCATTTTTCCCTCTTTCTCCTTTTTGTCCTTTCTCCTCCTTCCCCCCAAAAAGAGAACGAGAGGGAGAAGGAGGTGTGGGGGAGATGGTGGGATTGCTGCTTTCTGAGCTTGGTGCAGCGAAGGCTCCCCCACCCCACACCTCCTCTTTCAGAAAGAGGAGGTGTGGGGTGGGGGAGACGGTGGGATCGCTGCTTTCTGAGCTTGATGCAGCGAAGGATCCCCCACCCCACCTCCTCTTTCAGAAAGAGGAGGTGTGGGGGAGATGGTGGGATCGCTGCTTTCTGAGCTTGGTGCAGCAAGGATCCCACTATCCTACTATTTTATTTTTCTTTATGTACACTGAGAGCATATTCACCAAATACAAATTCCTTGTGTGTCCAATCACACTTGGCTAATAAACTATTCTACTCTACTCTACTCTACTCTATTCATTTCTATTTCAATTCTAACAAGGAGTTTAGCTTCTCTCTCTTGAAAATGTAAGCTAGCATAAGGCATTATAATGCAAGCTAGCCTTAACTTTCAAACAGTTCATTTAGTGACCAAAGTTATAATGGCATTGAAAAAAGTGACTGATGACCATTTTTCACACTTAGTGAAAATAAGGAAACATTACTTCTTAAACAGTAGGGAGTTCAGGGCACTTTTTGGAGAAATACTTCCAGATATTTTCAGCTTTTCGTTACTAGCCTTGGATAATTCGCATTACATTACATGGCTGGTTATGGAATTCTGGGAGTTGAAGTCCACACATCTTAAAGTTGCCAAGGTGAGATATACATCTGCTCTATAGCATCAACACAGAATTTAGCAATTTTCTATCTATATCACCAGCTGCTGACTCCTCTAGATTAGCTAGTGCCACAATTATATTGAGAGTATTTCTTTATATCAACAAGTACCCTTCCCATTCTCAGAACAGTATATTGACATAATTTACACCTCCATCTCCTCACAGCTGAGCTTTGAGGTGCTTCAGCAAGGAAACCAGAGAGAGGTACTGCCTGTAAAGATTTAAGGCCAGGATAGATGGATGCCTTGGTGTCTTTTTCCCTCCCACTCTACATTATCTTCTAACAAGAAACTGTAAGTTATTCTCCATAATATGAGGCCAGACAGGGTTAAGAAGACTCTGGGCATTCTCTTGTACATCATCTTGCCTAGATGAGTAGTTGGACATTTACTTGTTTATTTTTCCATGAGTCTCCTAATGGAGCAATGATCCTGTATTAAATAAACCCCATAAACCATCATTTGGGACATTGCTCACATGCACATTAAAACTATCTTCCACTTAATCCTAGTCAAGTCATATGCCCCAATGATCAGACTGGAACTTTACCTCAGATACCAAAACATAGAAGAAAAGGGAGAAAATTTGGCAGAAGTAATGAGAGAATTTTTGGCAGAAGCATCGGTGATAACCAAAGGGAAGTTGATGGAAGGAACAGATGGTGGGTTTTGAGTCTTTACAAGCTATGCAATGAAAAACAAGTTGCCAAGAGAAGTCCATATAAGATCTACCAAGAAAGCAATCAGAACACAAATACTACAAATGGCAAGAGATATAAGATTGCACTATTATTGGAAGGATACAGGATGATGTAATGGAATTTTATAATAAAAACTAATTTAAATTTAGTTAAATTTAGAATACTATGCATAAAATGAAATAATAATAGTTATTAACAATGATAATAATGCACACATATATACTAGATCGATAATATGAAATTTTATACAAATTGTGAGGACTATAGAGAGGATGCTTAAAAGTTTTGTAACTAAAGATAAACAATTTTATATAGAATATAATATAAAGATGTAATATTATTGGATCGTTTTAGGATGATGTAATGAAATGCCATAATATAAATTTATTTTAAATTAAAATATCTCACATAAAAGGATGTAATAATAGTTATAGTCAAATGAATGTTTAACAATGATGATAATTGTATACATATATATTAGATTGATGATATGAGATTTTATATAAATTGCAAGTGAAGACTATTGTGAGGAAGGACAAAAGCTTTGTAACCAATCGACATACTGTATGTAACTGGAAGATGGTTTTTATGTTTTGTTTATGTTTGTTTTAAAATTTAAAAAAATATATAATAAAAAAAATATTTCTTCATCTCATCTTTTATCTATAAAATAATCCTTAAAACCTCGTCATCCAGTTCTGGTCAGCAAAAGTCCATTAACTTCAATCAAATAGATCTAATATCTATTTGTTTCTTTTCTTTTTTAATAATATTCATCTTTAATCCTTTCAAATAATATCCCAGAGGTTGTTTTCTTTCATTTTTTCTTTGTACCTTCTCATAAAATCCTTCAGAACTTTAACAAGTCTCCTTAGTAAATCCAATATAAGAAAGTTATCCAAATTGCTCTTTTGGTATGCCATGTTGGAACAAAAATCTGGTCTGCTTCCAAGCCAGGAGAAAGATGCAGGAGAAATTAATTTGGAGGCAAGCTACAGGAAAGGAGGTCTCCATTTATTTAGGAATCAAAAGCAAAGAGACACAGCAATCTCTTTTAGGGCATCTGACAGTGGATGGCTGTTTATGTCATTATAGTGTTTTAAATGCCCAGATCCATTGTGAAATGTATTTTAATCTGTGCTGTGTGTGTCCTTTTAGTATTCTAATTATTGTTGCCTGACTCCCATTGTGGCTGAGAGGTCCTGCTCTCAGGTCCTTGGAGCTGGGTGAGGAATGTAGATTTTAGGTGTCTTTGTCTCTCTGCTGTTTTAATCTGATCAATCTGAAGGTGTTTTGTTTATGAATGGAATAGTTTGTGACCCATTCACAAGGGCCAGCTGCTTGAGTGATTTTACATCAGGAAAGCCTTTTCTTGGGGGGGGGGGTGTCTTTTTCTTCAGGGGGGCATTTCTTTGCTAATATGGGGGCTTTTCTATATTAAAAGGCGGGATTCTCCCTACAGGCATTTGCATATCCCTTTTAATAATTAAAGCATCAGCCAGTTCCAGTTGTATATTCAATGTAATACCTTTTCCATATCATTTTCTTTGCTATATTCATTTTTAAGTCCATTTTCAGATCAATTGCTAATTTGCTATCTTATCCAGTAAACCTTGTTCCTCTTCCAAAACATCTTTTAAAGACTGTCTGTCTACAAAGGCAGACACTTTTAAGATTAACTTCTTAATCCATTGCTCACAAATTACTTTCAGTGATAAAAGTATTTTGTTCCATGTTGTGTTAATAAGTCAAATGTAAATGTTGTTTTCCTTTAAGTGTAATCTTTAGTCCCTGTGGTTCCCTATAATATCCAACATTCAAATTCCCATCCATACACAAGAATCCAAAACAACAGCATTTTCCCATGGGAAGTTTTCTTATGATTAATTTCAAAATCTTATTTCAAATCCATTTGGACCCTTAGCCTATTTATAACTTTCCAAAATCAATATTCTAATCACCATTCTGCTGTTTATTCTAAAAAAAGAAATGTTTCTATGTCCTTAAATTTATCTTTAAAACTTCTTTTACTAAGGATTAAAAGTAACTCACCCAGTGCATGTTAGAAAACATTTTGATTGAATTTTTTTTAATAATTGAAAAGCAATTAAGAAGCAAAGTGATTAAGACATGAGGCTCAACAGATCTTCGTGTGCATAAGGCTACATTGCAGCTATGAGATTTGGTGGAAATCCCTCAACTCTCAGTCACTCAACTCACCAGCCGGCTGCAGAAACCTTAGTTGCTGCAATTTACTCCTGAGAAGCAGCTGCCAGCATAACATAAGTAGACAATCTCACAATCTCTCCTGTTTTGAAGAGATTTGCCTCGCCACAAAATCCCATCTGGCTGCCGCTCTCCCCATAATGCTGCCTCTGCTCATTTGGAGACATTTAGTTCGCCATGAATCCTCACCAGAAGTCCCATTGAGGTACTATTTCCAAACTAGGGCAGTGAGAATTTGGAAAAGACATGTTTTAAAAGAAGATATGAGATGCTTTATATTGGCTATTTACCAGGGCAAAACAATGTTTTTTTTACACATGACCCATTGAATTTGTTTAGTAGTCGTAAACCACCTCCATCTTGTTGCCAAGAAAGCTACATGGATATATCCAAGGTTGCCCCATGATTATAATATTTGAAAAGCATTATTTGGGCCATGTAACAGAAACATAAATGTCTTTATACCCCAAAGCACACTTTTCTTAAGAGGACAGGGCTGCTTGTGATCAAGCTAGGATATGAACAGATTACTGAATCAACTCATAATAGAATTAGATTGTTAAACCCCAAATCCCTTGAAATACAACAGCCAACCTAAGCTCAAATACCCAATATGCTAAGCAGCACAGGGACCTGTCTTTTAGCTCTGTGTCATTTCCCCAAATCTCCAGATGGCGCTTTGACTGGTCTGGTGTGCAATAGAAGAACGGGAAACAGCACTGATGCAGAGCATTTGTGTCCTGAAGGATACAAATGCAAGGATGGGAGCTTAACAAAGAGAAAGCGAGAGAGGGGGCAGTGTTAAGATCTGGGAAATTTTGCTGCAGCATCTCTATTGTCATGAAAGTGAACCGTATGAATTGGGAACATCAAAAAAACAGTTTTCTCTAATGTACCGGGAGTATTAATGATAAAGACAGAAGCAAACACGGCCACATATTGTTCTTTGATTCTTCAACATTTCAAAGGAAGCAAGAGAAATGACAGGTGAGCTTGCTCACAACCAATGATAATGACACAGTCTTTCAAGCAAATTGATTTAAAACAACTATAATTAATAGCCTGAACCTCAGGCAAGAGGAGGGAACGATGGATAGTTTGCATTCATATTTCTTGATAATCCATCATGTTGGGTCTATATGACCTCTAATAAAATAACTGGATTGAACTGAAATCTTAGTCATCCACAGGTGCAATCACCAGCAGGCAAGGATTTTCCTCAGAACAAGCCCCACATACATACAGTACATAATATCAGAGAAATGAATAGTTGGGGAGTCTCCTATTTCAGTGTAACCAAGGGTATAAACATGAGGCCTTTCACACTTGGACTGTGAAAATCTAGATGTCCATTAGGTGATGAAGTTGAACTTTCTCTTTTCTAAATTCCCAGGGCATTTTGACATAGGCAGTGAGGTTTGCTCCTCCTAGTGGTGTTGCTGAATACTGCCACCCACCAGGCTGAGCTAAACACAGACCAAACTAACATCAGGTCCAGGGTTGTTGTTGTTTGTGGTAACAAATGGTTCTAAATCCATATCCATCAAAATGCAGATACAACCTGGATGCTATGTTTGATCATGCAAGATGGCATTTGTCAATCCAAAAAGTGGAACCCTGCACCTGCGGGAATAACTCTAGGAAGATGAATGATGATTCTGAATTATTTCATTTATATTAACTACTAGGCAAAGACAATTCTGTGTTTCTTTTGATTAAGAATGTGTGTCCTTTGTTGTCAAGATTTCTGCTTACTGAACTCAGATTTCTCCCCCACCCCAATCTTAGTCTACCTCTCTGGCTTTGCAGCCTTCTGCTATCTAATTGGACTGGCCATGAAACTAGATAACCAAGTTAGGTCCTGTGTTTTTAAAATGTAATGTATTTTTAAAGTAATGGATTAGGAGATTTGCCAAATTTTCTTGGTGTGCTTGCTCACTTACTTTATTAAATAAATAGGCCAGGCATCTCTCTCTCTCACTAATGCCATAGAGACTTGCATACTGCCTGGAATTCAAAGTAGCTGTTAATAAGAGGAAGTTTTTAGCAAGAATGGTTCCAAAAGATAAGACTGTCACTGGAACACATTGCTTTGAAACTTTTACAGCAGAATCCCAGTTGAATAATGATATGTTTTGTGAATGCTCTCCAATCAGGTACAAGGATCTCCTTTGCTTCTGGAGAAAATTGTATCTCCTGGAGACTCTCAATTCTGTGGATATAATTAAACTTCTTGTCTCCTATGTTAAAACTAGATGGATGTGAAGCTGCCTTTTAAAAATGCTGCTGGATTTCAGTCTATGATTTAGGATTAGCAATGATACTGGCCAGGTATTCTGCCTTCTGTATCAAAGCCTCTAATCAGGGGGTCCCTCTGTTTCTGTGCTCCTTCCACTCATGTTGGGAAAACAATCCTAGTTTTTCTCAAACCTTGGGAACTTGAAGATACATAGACTTCAACTCTCAGAATACCCTAACCACCCATGCTGGATGAGGAATTCTTGGAATCAAAGTCCACAAATCTTAAAGTTGCTGTGGTTGAGAAACACCGCTCTTCTAGGCAGTTCTTTCAGGACATGTGATTTCCATTGATTATTTCTTTGATTCCCCTGCCCCATTGATTCTCGCTTGCACCGTGCCATCCAGTGTACCCACTCATCCATTAGTACATTTATTTTATTTATTAAATTTATATGTTGCCCATCTCACTATCCAAAGTGACCATGGGCTTCTAATGATAAATTATCCCCAGCTTTTACTTTTCTTGTCATCACTGCAACTGAAAGATGAAACTGGTAGAACTCTCCTCAATTTCACGTTTTAAACAAAGCTGGGGTTGGTGGGGAGGGGGAGAATAAAAAGAAAGTCCCACTGTTTCACTGGTGCAGGTATAAACTGGTCAGCCAATACTTTGGAGACTCATCGGTTAAGAGACATAGAAGCAACTCACCCAGATAAACCTTAAGATGCGTATTGCAAAGCATTACAAAGCATAATTGCAAAGCATTGTGGGATGCAGGCTTTATACAGGTATAATCCTTTCCCCAGTTGCCATAATGAAAATGAGCATCAGGAAATGGACATAATGGCAGATCCATAGAGCGATCAATTGGAGCACAAACATTGTCTAGATCAAATGAAAGTCTGCCAGAGAAAAAAGGGCAACTGCCAATCTTATCCAATGCCAAGATAGGATCAAATTAAGGGGGATGTCCTCTGTTCAAGCTATCTCAATGTGATTGTTTAACATTATTTTCGCAGTTAGTGGGTAATCCATGTGGAAGGCCCTTACACCGAAGCCTAGGGATAGGGCATTTTCTCTTTAATCTGTAGGGCTGGACATCCATGCAAATTACTCAACCTATACCATGTTAGGTTTCTAGTCCAGGTTTAAATAGAAGAAAGGTATTTTTAAAGCCAGTTTGACTAAGGATCATAATGTATCTAAAGGACTATCTTTTCCCTCCTATTATGTGAGCTTTAGCCTACTGGCCCACAGCAGGTAGAATTCCCTTCCCTTCCTCACATGCACCAGGCACCGACATTAGATCTGAAGGAAAGGTCCACTCTCTCCTCTCCCATTATTTTTAATTGCTTTTAATAGTTACTGCCTCATATTTCCTGAAAATTCTCTAGTACTGTTATAACTTTTGTCTCTCTACTGTAAGCTGCCTTTGGGCAATGGATGATAAAGCAGAGTGAAAAGCTTGTAAGTAAAAATAAATACACTAATGAATAAATAAAACCAGCAAGACACAGAACCATTATTTTGTTTTGCCCTTAAACCAGTCCTTTGAGAACATTAGGCTAAGAGAGTTATTGAATAGCCGAAGATCATCTAGTGCCTAGGAGTGAATAGGAATTTAAACTTACTTCTCTTTTAACACACTGCTTCCTTTTGTGTTATAAGTTGCCTACCAGAGACCAATACCTACATCTGTTTTCAGAAAAGACCGGTTTTCCCTGGCACATTTCATAACAGTCCAGATTCAAGTGACCAAATGGTTGATGTAAGAGTAACGTTCCATTCTTGCCAAATGATGCACAAATATAGCCTCTATCGTGGTAATTGTAGCCTGAAGACTTCTTATTATTTATTTGTCCTCCCAACAGATTAGCCATCTTATTGCTAGCTGGGCCACACTGAAGTTGTGCAAAAGTGTTTCCATTCTATGCTGGCAGAAAAAACTTCCTAGGCTTTGGAGGGTTAGCTGGGCCCCAGTTTTCCTGTTGCAGGACCATCTCTTCCCATTTGGTGGCTGGGTAAAACCACTTCCATGGCCAATTTTGCCATGGCTTCTAGAGGGACTGGACACATCACCAGTGCAACTTGTATATGTGAGCATAGTGCATTTATGGGATATCATATCAACTTAATTTAATCAAGCTAATGGAACACTTAGTCTTCATGAGATCAATATTCCCATTCAGAAGAAGGGTGGCAACTCCCGTTCTCAGTCATGTACTGCCCCCCCCGCCAATGTTTTAAAGATTATCTGTAGTGCTTTTCCTTTAAAACAGTGTTTCTCAACCTTAGCGACTTTAAGTCCTGTGGACTTCAACTCCCAGAATCCCCCAGCCAACTGCTTTAAAACATTCCAATCTTTTTACACAACTTGTTGTTGGACACAGCCTGGTGCTCCTTGATTTTTTAATGTTGGGGAAAGGGTACTGCCTCACCCACTTGTGGCAAATAACAAGGAAGAATTTCCAGTGCTTGAAAGAATTTAAACTACTTGGGTTGTGCAGTTTTTGGGGGGACATTGTTTCTACCTCCTCTTTGCAAATCCTTGAAGGAGCTATAGTTGCCATCTGGCCAAGAGTTCCTGTTGATTGAAGCTCAATTCTATCCCAGCATACTGCAGAACAACCTGGGCTAAATTAACCCATCAATTGACTCTTTGTTTTCCCCCCAATAGCTTTAGTATTCCCAAAGGACTACCAAGGTTTAGCACCTGTACATCAGTCAATTTTTCCATGTCTTACCTTTTTAGCAACTGTCTAGTCTTCTTTAGATAATTTTCTATCATTAGCTGCCCTAAACCAAGTCACCAAGTGACCACTCAGTTCAGAAAATACGGATTCTGGGCTATTCCCACCCACCCAAAAAAATCAGAGGCAGCTCCTGGTGGTACATGGCTTGATGTGATGGCTGGGGACTTCAGGGATGCCTTAAAACTTCCCCATGTTCCAATGTGTGCAGGCTAAAACACTGACCAGTCCTGTTTTTGAAGCATAGGAAAGGCAGATTCTAGAAACAGTGTTTTTCATAACAATTGTGTTTTGCTCCTGAGTCAAAGAAGGGAGGAATGAATATTATCACTGATCTGAGGAAGTTAACCTAGCTTTGGGGAATTCTGAAGGTCTGTCTTAGCAGTGGATAAGCAGGCTTAGCCCAGCTTTGATATCTTTCTGATCTTCTCTCTGTGCACTTTGTCGGGCCTCTTTTTCATATTTCTTTACAATTTCTAAAAGCAAAGATTACAGCTGAAACAATTTCATATTTTTTTCCTCATTGTCATTGCTGCCCACCTCTATTTCTCTTTCTTTAGTTCTTACAATACTGCCTCCTCCCACACCTTCTACCTTTCTTGGGGGAGAAAAAGAAAATATATCCACATATTAGTTGGGCAGCATTTAAGCTAGTTGAAGGGAAGGTTGTCTTCCAAAGACAGTTAGGAAAGCCCACGCCTCTAAAATGATTTTTCTCCCTACATTTTTAACAGTTACAGACACTAGTTGTGACTTCCAGTGCTTCATAAATTGCCATTTAGCTACCCTTCTTACCAATAAGCAAAATGGGCTAATAGAAGCTTTTGCACTGGATTCAAGTCAAAGGAAACTATGCTTCCTACTTTTGTATGGAGTCCCATTGATTTGAATCACTTAGTCCCAGAGAAGTATACTTAAGATCCTGTTCTGTTCCATCAGCAGGCTAACTCCAGATCGCCTTCGTAAACCCAGCATGAATCAGGATCTGGCATACACAGGAACTCTGCTCAGATGAAAAAACCCCGTTTTCCAGAATCCTAATAAACTAGATGGCCTGTAATTTCCAGGAACCTTTTTTTTTAAAGTTTCTATTTAGCAGTCGGCTATGAGGATGTATTACATATTTTTATTTGACCAAGTTTCTCATTACAGTTCTTTGCTAATAATAATCTTATATATTATTTCTCCTATTATTTTCCCTCTAAAAGAAAGTCCCACCAAAGCTGTAACCAAGAAGAGATTGGACCGCCATTTGTCAGAAATGTTGTGGGGTCTCCTGCTTGAGCAGGGAGTTGGACTAGATGACTATAAGGTCCCTTCCAACTCTGTTAATCTGTTAATTCAGTTACCGAAACATCCAGAACAAACCAGCATGGCGCCAAAGTGAAGACACTCCTGAAAATAGGTCTGTACTTTTTTATTTGCTTTATATATTTATACTATTTTTAAAAACAATCCACTCACACACTCACACAAACACTCCTCCCTTTCACAGATCCCAGTAAAGCAGGAAACTGAGATGTCAAACTTTATGCCTCAGAGCAAATGTCCCAGGATCTCTTCAGAGAATTTAAATGGCCATTTGATGCCAGATTTGTTTCCACACAGGCTACCACAACAATCTGTTGGTGCAAATGTAATTTAAACATCAGCCATTTCATGGCTGCCTTAAAAATGCATTCAAGAAAACAAAAGTAAGGAGAGAGAGAGAGAGAGAGAGAAGAGGGGAGGGGAAGTAGCATTCAAAATAGAAAAGGTATAAACAAGATTATCAGAGAGGAACAGGGGAAAGGAGCTGTAAGAAACACAAGAAGAAAATAATGGGAAGGCAGAACCATTTACACAGGGACAAGGTTGCACAGAAACACATCTGGATTGAAGAAGAAAGCACCAGACGTGGGACACCTGTTTCAACTCCCCAGCCAGCAGTTCTGTCAGTTTGATTTAGACCAGATCTTTGCACTGCCTCGGAGCCTGCAGAGAAGAAGAAAGTCTTGGAATGAGGACCAGCAGAAGTTTAGCCCAAATGCTCAAGGCAAGGAAGGGCTTTATAGACTCTATAGATAAATTGCTAGAGCCTCAATGTAAGGGATGGATGAAACACCTCAGGCAATTCTCTGCTTTCCTCTCCCATCGGCAGAAAAGCAATAGCCAGTCTTCACTGGAATGCTATCTCACCCTTTGCCCTTGGAGGCCTTCTTGCTAGCCTGGCGCTGGTTGGTACCCGGTGCAGGCTCCCGGAGTTCTGACAAATGCTGCTCAGGGTCTTGGGAGGTTGCTGCTGCTGCAGCTGCTGTTGTCACCTTAATTGTCTTCTTCAGATTTGCCACCTGCCGGGTGAAAAGAAAATGAGGGAAAAGAAACAAGGAAGAGGCAGTTTCGGCTCCAAAGACAGGAAGGGTTCCCTAAGACAATCATCCTGGAAAAATCTCACTGGGCAGTCTCCATCCAGGTCTTACTTTAAAAATCCCGTCTGGGGATTTTTCGTTTCGCCAAGGTTTCAGTGGATGCCTCCCAATGTGCTGCATTCAACTGGAGGGTTGAGGGTGTGATTATGAAAACCACACTGTTGAGATTTCTCTCCCCCTCCTGCTGACTCATTCAGTTTGTGAACAATACTTGTAAATCACCCCAGTGCTAATGGATTCTGGGTGTGAACAACAAAGCACAGAAACAAAGAAGAAATTATAAACTGTACATAATATAAGCAACAAACGAATGAAATGTATGAGCCAGGAAGTTACAGGTGTCTAGAATAATATTTTTCTTACATTGCTCATTAGTACAAATAATTAATTTCTCCAGCCAAATAAGGATAGGCACTTTGATTGTATAAAAGCATTTGCTGACTCTGCTACATATTGATTTGGAGAATAAAATATTGCTCAGATGAAATGTATTTTTTATTTTTAATATTAGTAGAGTTGTATTATGCTCAATTTTCTGAACAAATAATAATCACAAACTTTATCCCATACCTCACAGACCTCTAATAATTAAGGTATATTTGTGGAGAATTAAACTGGAACATTTTCTCTTTTCCTACATATGACAAGAATTTTATCTGAACATGTAAAGCAGACAAGGTTAGGGTTAGGGTCCATACCCATAGCATCCAAACAAAATTGCCTGGACAAAGATTTTTTTTAAACAATAAATCTAATCATGTCCGTCGTCCAGGTTAAAATTGCTATGATCAGCTAAAAAAACATAGTTTTGAATGGAGCAAGAGCACTTTTCTGCATCTCACTTCCAAAAATATTATGTTAAATATTTTTGGTAAGATTTGAATGATGATCATAAAATAAGTATTATAATCATCTCTTCAAAGACAATATTCACAGGTTAGTTTTAGATCCAGTTTTACTGCTTGTGAGAAGTGACTTTTATCATGTTATATCTTGGGATTGACAGAAACAAGAAAACGCCTTACATGGAGTCAGAAGTGGTATTTATCTATTAAGCAGCAAGTAAGAAACATCAGATACAGAAAACATGGAATTGACATTTTCAGTCTATTGTTGCAGGAATTAATCTCATCTAAAGGAAGCAAGATAAGTCTACTGGAGGCATATTTATTAATTACACATGCCTCAATTTCAAAGACTGTAAACACGGTACAAGAGCAATAGCAACAAAATGACTTAGCAATTGAAAAATAATAATAATAATATAACCACAATTATAATAGTAGCATACATACTAGGCCTTAATAAATATAATAATGAAATCCAAAGCCCTTCCAGAACAGCCAGGATTTTACAACCTTCTGGAAAGCAAAGGGGGCACAAGCTATCCTTTCTTGGGGGGAAGCGGGGGGGGGGGAAGCTATTCCAGAGGAGTGGAGCTACCCAAAGAATGCCTACTTGGGGGGGGGGGGGGCTCTCCCACTTTGCCTCTCAGAAGGAGGTAACTTACAACAGGTCTTCTCTGTCCATTTAAGGGTTTATAGGCAATAACCCAAAACATTTGAATTGAACTTGGCAAGCTGCTGGCAGGGTTTATGCTCCCACATCAGCTTCCCTCCTTGATAGAAAATGGCCTTGCTGAATATCAGCAGCACAATCTTAATGAGTCTCTGCAGGCTACAGGTGGCCACAAATTGCCTACTTGAGCTAGACCAGAAATGTAGAAGACCAGCAGAGGCTGCCAGGTGTAATGGTGAAGTCAGTCGGAAGCTGGGTGGGGGTGGGGGGATGGGGAAGGTGTGCATTGCAGGCCTGCCTCTCACCTCACTCTCAATCTGCTGCTTCAGGCCCAGCTGCTGCTCTTTGTGTTGATTGGCTCGGCTAACTTGTTCTTCAATGCTTGAAAGGACAACTTCGCAGCCCTGGCACCTGGGAAGGACCAGTAAAAGTTGAACAAGCAGGAGACCAACAAAGCAACTAAGAGAGCAAACAGCATTTACCAGAAGCTCATAAATTGTGAGATTGGGAGATCCGGAAGAAAGACTGGCTCATGGGCATCCGTGGATGGGAGAACCAACAAGGAAATGCACATGATAATGTCATGCAAATCTCATGACTTAAGTGCTTGCGTCAGATGTTGAGACCCAAGCACTTAATGGCAGCATTCACTTGATGATGATGTCTCTCTCTCTGTGACGTCAATTGAAAAAGGGTGTGCAAAGTATTCTCATAGCAAGGGAAGAAGTGAGAGGAGTGGGAGAAATAGTCCCAGGAGAATGAATCTGTCTCCACAGGCATCTGCACTTTAGCAAGATCACCACACAGCCATACAACTCTCTTCCCACCAGTGAAAAGTATGTTTCTAAGATTAGGATCAAATTGAATGTATACAAATATTTTAGAGGTACAGGAAACATGTAAAGAATCTTGGCTTTCACTTTTTTTAAAAAAAAAGTGTTTGGATCTAAGAGCAAATTTCTAGTTTGTGGAAACATTTATTTACAATGTTTTGCAACATTTGATAAAACTCATACATGATGTAGGGGAGGTATATGTCTATCAACAGAGAATACTGTATTTTTCAGAATATAAGATGCACCTTTATCCCTCAAAAAAGAAGCTGAAAATCTGGGTGCATCTTATACACTGAATACAGCATTTTTGCCTCCCAAAACCCTGCCCCTTTCACCAAAATGGTCATTCATAGCCTTTAGGAGGCTTTCAGAGGGGGCTGGGGAGGGCAGAAATGAGCGAAAAACAAGCCATTTGTTGCTCAATATTGCCCCTCTACCCCCAGGAGCACTCTATAAGCCTCATAAAGGCTATGCATGCCCTTTTTTGACAATTCTTTTGTAAAAAATTTTTTTTTGTGAAAAATGGCCCATTTTGGGGAGGTCTGCAGAGTGCGAAAACTTTGTTTTTAATTTGCCTCTTCAAAATATTGGTGAGTCTTATACTCCGGTGCATTTTATATTCCGAAAAATACGGTATTTCTTCAAAGTCCCTGATTGCCTCATCCCATTTTTAAGGTTCATAAAAGTAGAATAAATTGTGTTAATTGGTGTAACCTATTGACCAATTCATGAGGCACAAAATCCTGGTATTAATACTGCATACAGGTGGTCCTCACTTAACCACCTTTTGTTCAGCGATCATTTGAATTTACAACAGTACTAAATTAAGGGCCCACCTAGATTTACAACTGTCCCCTTTGCCACCAGTTCTCCCCCTCCCACAGCTGATCTTCATTATTGCCTTTGCCTGCCTCCTCTCCGCTGGGTTCACCATCCTCTGCATGGACAGGGGATGTGCTGTGGAAATGTTTCACAGACTGTCGGGTGAGTGCTATAAGCAGACAGATCTGTGCTGTGCCTCATGCCACTGCCAATGTGGGTCCTTCTTTTAGGAACTGGCCTTTTGAGGAGAAAAGACTTGGCCAGCATGCAGAAGGTGGCCAGTGCAAAAGAAGGACCTGGCGATGCACAAAAACGTGGCCTGGCTAGTTCGTGAAAGGAGAACCCAGCCAGCAGTGGTGCAGTTTATACAGTGACAAGCAGGGTTGGACAGTGGGAGGCAACTGGTGATGGCTGTCAAAAGGGCAGAGCTGGGGAAGAGCTGGGTGGATGGAGGTTTTGTTTAATGACAAGAGTTGCCAATCCCAATTAGGATTATTAAATGAGGACTATTTTATATAAGTGATAAAAAGCTCTTTGTTCATCCTTGCCAAGTGGTGTGATGCTTATTAGGGGACCGCAGTCCCGAAAGGGGCCCCATGATCAGCACCCATTTGACTTCTATCCACATATGCAGCAGAGCCTGAGAAGGTCTGTTGGGCTTCTTTGCCTTTGTTAAGATACATCCTCCCCAGTTTTCAGTCTTCCTTACCATTCTTGGAGCGTGCGGGTAATGATACTGAGCTCCTCCCTGCGGATGTCCCGGCCAATGCTATAATCCACCTCTAACCGCTGGTTCCGCTGGTCCAAGCTCCCTCGGAGAACATCGGCATACACTGCCTCAATCACCAAATCCTCCAGTTGCCGTACATTCTTCAGTTGGAGCTGCTCCAGCAGTACAGAATAGGGGATGCACTGCGGAAACACACAAGCCGGTGTCAAGTATGACATTCGTTAGTTTGCTTGCATTCATTAGCCACCCAATTCAAGAGGACTTCTAAACCAGGGGTCTCCAACCTTGGCAACTTTAAACCTGGCTGACTTCAACTCCCAGAAGCAAAGCTGGCTGGGGAATTCTGGGAGTTGAAGTCCGCCAGGCTTAAAGTTGCCAAGGTTGGAGACCCCTGTTCTAAACAATGAGCAGAATAAGCAAGAAAAGGGTAGGTAGGTTACCTTCAGCTTGGAAGCCAAGGTGACCACAGAGAGGTGGCGTAGTTTGTTCTTCTGAGCTTCTGTCAAGGGAGGCAGATTCCCAGCTTCAGCTGTTCACAGACCAAAACAAAAAGGAACATTCCTTCAAATTCTAACTAGCATCACTGGATAAGATCCCATCCACTTTTTATAGAATTAATCATTCCTCCAATTTTTTTCTACTTCTCATGACAGATTCAGCCCCATTTTTTTCTCCTCCTTAAATAAAATAGAAACCTTAAGTCAAACAGTCAAAATTTACTTAGACAACATGCACAGCGTTTACACAAATGTCTAGTAATCCTATACAAATTCTTCCTTCTTTGGGGGTCTAGAGTTTAAACATAGAAATTAGCCACTTAGACATTTTCAAAACCAATAGACTTGATTCTGAGACCACATTCTCCCAGTAAAAATAAAAATTTGGTGCCAACCTCAGGGTGGGCCTCTCCTTATGCACCACAGATGCTCTCCATCCATTGGGACATCCTCTAAAGGTCATGGATAATAAACAGAAGACTACAGAAAGCACGATCAAAGGAGTGAGGCAATTACACATTATGGGCCACCCTTAGTTTCCTTTTAATGTTCAGCAGTTTCTTTCTCAACTCCATGAAATGTTTAGTCCATAATTGCTAACCCTAGGGAGGAGGGCTTCAGCACTGAATGACTTCATGTTATCCAAACCCTGCTATTGAAGCATTGCTTCACTTTGGTTTTCTTGGCTCTTCCATCTCTATCGGCAATTTTCTCTACCATTCCTATTTCTTAAGGAGAAAATAAGACATACCCAGGTAATCTGAATACGTCCCATATGCAAAGACTGTAAGCAGGTGAAAAACAGGTGAGAACTCACTTTCAGCTAGCTGTAGAGAGAAAATAACTACAATTATTTGAGAAATGACTAAAAAAAAAACTTTTTTTGGTTCATGGAATCTTTCCCACCAGAATACTTTTGTTTAGTTATTAAAGAAACTTAATTTTCTCTTGTTTTTCCCCCACATAGAAAACACAAACCTATAGCGAGCAAGAAGGAAATGTTGGTGTCCCACTTTGTAAACATGTACACCCCAGGTATAGATCTGACTTTCACCAATATGGTGAGCCTCTGCCCATTCTGTACCAGTCAAGAAAATTACGGAGGAATTGATATAACGTACTATTTTGCCTAAGATTACAAATCCCTGACATGCATATAGAAAAATATTGGATAGGGAAAAATGTTCTAGCCTGTTTGCTCTAAGACATACAGCACTAGTTTTATATACGGAGAGTTGTTATTGTTAGGTCTATTTAATGTTATGAGCCTCCATCTGTCATCCCAAATGGTATAATCATGTATAATTTTAGTACAAACAATTTCATGGAAGATCTTTAAAACAGCCTGTTTCCTTCCTTCTGTGCAGTGCTCTTATGGTGGGAATGCTGCAGTTTACTCAAAATCCAACATAAATATCTAAGAAAAAAAAGTCTCTCAGACATAAAGGAAGGTTACTGGATAATTTTGCACCACATTTACCTCTCCATGTAGATTCTCTCAAAAATGTGTTATATAAAAAAGGTAGGAATTTTATTTAAAAAATCACCAAAATCTGTCTATTATTCAGGTCACTGACATTCAGAGGTTTGGCAGACTTCACAAAAGCGATATTTAACAAATGAACCCTTTTAAGTTCCCATATTCCACTGAATAAATCACCTAAGTGAAATACAGGGTTATTTTCCTCCATAACCTCAGCTGGGCTGTTAGTTTGGGAACCACAGATTTCAAACCATTATGTTTCATGACAGAAGGAAGAGATAAGGTTTTTCATATTTTTAATAAAGTTGAAGGCCCCACAATATTTCCTTCTTTATTATCATTCTAATTTAAGCTTTTCTTTAATTATAGAAAAATTGGCCTATGAACAAAAAATTATTTAGAGGAACTCCGTGCAAGGGCCTATGACATTACTTTTTTTTCTACACTTTTTTCCATCATGTAATCACCAAATATTTTAATTAAAGGTATACATTTTTAGGGAGATTCATGTCTTTATGGAGGATTGGGAAGCATTCAAAGAGACATATCCCATTTAAAGGTGGTTCTGGATAGATCTATTACAATATATATATATACACATATACATACATACATACATACATACATACATACATACATACATACATAATATATATATATATGTTGTATTTGTGCTGATAAATAAATAAAGGAATGGAAGTAGTGAACTTCCTCCCATATTTGGGCATACCAGGGGTTGTGACTTTATATATATATATATTTACTTGAAATAAATACTGGCATTTTAAAATTCAGTATAAAGAAAGATCAAGCAATTTTGTTTAATCTGAATGATTAAATCCCAGAAAAATCCTAAATGACTTTAGAAACCCCGTGAATTACCAAATTCAGTATGAAAAGCATTCCCTTAAACGTAATTTTATTCAGAGCTTCAATAGAAAGACAACTAATCTCCATTCAGTACTGCTACACAAAAAATTATCAAAGGAAGTCAGACAGAAACCTAAAGCTGCTCATTTATAGAGCAGAAATACATGTTTCAAAGGATGTGTGAACCAATGGTTCCGTTTTAAAGTATAATCTGTGTCTTCAACTTATCCTAAAGTAATAGCAAGACAATGGTGCAGAACAGAGGCACCAGAGGTCATATAAACGTAGACAGGATAAGACCTGCTATTTTCTGTCAGGCCTTTGGAAGGCTGTACCATATAACTAAGGTCTTCATTCCATGAGTCTCAGTGCTCACCTCTTGAACATTTGGCATATCAAGCAGCTCTCCAAAAACATAAATACCGGGCGCTTCCAGCACTTGATGAATGAGACTGGCCAGAGCAGCTCCGTGGGCAGATCTTGCCAGCAGCAGAAACTGCTCCTGATTCTGCCCAGACACCTTCACTTCGGCTGCCATTGGGCCAGCAATCAGAATGGTGCAGGACTTGCAGCCCCCACCACCTAAAGGAATAAACAAGTATAACAACTGGAGCTTCTCATATTATCCTGGAGCAATAGAAAATTACTCTACCACTGGGATATTTATTTATATTATTTATACATCATGTAGGACCAAACAAGCAAACAAATAAAGGATCTGGGCAGCTCACAAGATCAAAAAGCTCCACTACAATAAAATACAGTACTATGAAATGCAGTGAAGCTATCAGACTATGAATACACATACACCCACATATTTAAAATATGAATACACACACGCGCACACACATTCAGAATATGAACATACAGAGACACAGAAATAAACTTTGGAGCAGCCAATTCCTGATATTCAGGAAGCCAATTCCAGCATTTTTTAAGTAGCGGGAGGGGGGATGCGCCTACATGTCCTAAAATCCGTTCCTAGGATTTTCTCTCCTAAAAATCGAAGTTGTTTTACCCTTGTTCAGATGAATGTCCCTGGGCACACACGTGCTGACTCAAGGCTGTGCATGAATGTAGCAAGTGTGATTCTGCCTAAATGTCAGGGTGAGCAGGGCCCAGACTCAAGCCAGAAAAGAGAAGGTAACTGAGAGCAATGAAGCGACAGGAGGCAAAACAAGGGGAGAACAGGATCAGCTTCAGAGGAAGAGAAGCTGCGGCAGGGAAGAGGAGAGAAGCACACGAAAGCCGGTCCAGGAAAGCCAGACCCATCTTCAGGTCACGTTGGCAAAAAGAGAGAGTGATTGAGAGCAAAGGAAAGTGCCTCTGCTGCTGCGTCTCTCCCCACCAGGAGCGCCCAACAGATCCAACCGGGCTCCATAACTGTCCCTGTCTGCCTACCTGCCTACCTGCTTTCCTGGCTGCCTACCTGAGGGTCCCCTTCCCGCTGGGAGCGGCTGCTGGGAAAATCTCCAGCCAAGAGCTCTCGACCACTTCCGGGTTGGTGGCGTCACAGCTGCCCCTCAAACCCCGCCCCATTGACCTCTCATTGGCCAGCTCCCCCCTAGGAGGGCGGGCCTCGCGGCGAAAGCTTTCTAAGCAGCTGCTAGACTCTCCCTGCCAGTCTTAGCGCTTCCCTCGCTTCCCTCTGCTGCCGCTACCACTGCCGCCAGCCGCACGCCGGCCACGGGCCACTCTCCCCCTTTTCAGCTCTCCCCGAGATCCAAGCTCAAAGCAGAAACGCCTTTCTGACTACACGCCCGCAATAGTCAGAAGTCTGTCTTGTTCATCGGTGCCTGGCCTTCACCGCGTTATATATACAACGTCGAGACTTAATTCACCGTCTCCAGCAATCAATCTCCTTCCGAAATCACTCCGTGGTCTCTTATCCCCGGGGCGGGCGATTGTAGAAAGAAGCAAGCTTGCTTCGGAACAAAACCCAGACGTCCATGACCATAAAGAGGTTTTGCCTCGGGCTTCCAATTAAAATAAAGAGCTTGGTTAGACAAGAAGAATCTCGTGGAAGGGATGCGCCATACGGTTCTGCCGCCGGCGCCCTCCGTCCCTGCCTCCCACTTCTGGAGAGGGATTTTGGAAACAAAGCTGTATGATAAGTCAAAAGGGATGGATAAGTTGCATTTTTTTTTCAGGAGAGCCTGACACGGAGAGGTTTTTTTTTAATGTTACTCGTGGCATTTATATCATCGTTTTAGGTGCACACTGCCAGAAAGTCAGAGAAACACATGAACAAGGATGGAAAGCACAGAAAGATCCTGTGATTATTTCATTTACCTGTGTTTTGTTTTACCGGTAGTTTTTCCAGTAGGAAAAATGGAGAGGGGTGGGGAGGCTGGGCAATTGAGACATCCATTAAAGAGGGTCTGAATCTTTTGAAGCAGTGAAGAAAAGGGGTAGATATGAAGTTTTGAAAAGAAGGAGAGCATCCTCTCATCCCCTCTTATCTTGGATTTCCCAATTGCAATACAATATTTCAGCATGCATGGAACTGATTGCAACAATTATTTTAACAGTCCAGGTGATTCCTGGTAAATTGGGATGGGGGGAGGAACCCCAAGAAAGTAATAGTTGCAACTAAAACTAGAATTGTGCACACACTGTTTCTGATCATGTCTGATGGGTAGATGTTGCAGCAGAGATCATTCCCCACTGTCAACCTTAATGGTATCAAACATTTGCTGCCTGAGGCTGCTTGTCTTGATCTGTTGAGTGGTCAGGCAATCTTTGACTATCTTTGCGCATGCATGGATATGCCCACTGTCTTCATGAGTAGATATATTTGGCATAAACACCCAAATAAAATGTGAATTCAGATGAATGACTCTTTGGTTTCTCTCCCATTCTGCAGCATGGCAGCCATGGTAGTCTCTTGCTAATTCTGGTGCCATCTCAAATACCAGCATATCTAGTCTAGCATTAGTTTTCAAGAGCTGGTTTCATCAGGGAGCCCAAAAGGCCAAAGCAATGTAAGAGACTGCAATATATTTCTCACATTATTTTGTAGACACAAATGAGGAACCTTTCAGAGGAATAAGAGGTTCCAATGGAGCATCAATTTTTATTGCCTTTGGGTGGGTGGGTTGCTTTATTATTTCAGCTGGGGTGTAATGATTGCTTATCACTTACTGTCATAAGTCTTATGGCATTCTACCCATTTTATTGTTATGATTGCAACTTGCTGAAATAAATAATCCAATCAAAGTGGCTGTGACCTAGGTAATGTGGGCGGCATTCACAGACAGTAGAATAAAGACATCATTTTTCTGTGATGAGGCAGCCTTTCTCAGTCTAAAGTTTAACAAAGACCAAGTTATCAATTCTATAATAAACCCAACTTAGTTGCTTCGCTCTGGCATTTTCATTAGAAATTTGTTCTAAAAGCATGATAGCTTTATGATCCGCTCTGCTTGATTTAAGAAACAGAAAGTTTTCCATACTATTTTTAAATGCTATTTTTTAAAAATTTCCTTGCTTGTACCAAAATAAATCATTCTATCGCTTTTCACATTTCAATAACCCTTAAAGGAGGCACCTTGTAAAACCAGCAGAAATTTGGAAAGTCATACCAAACAAAACATATTTTGAAAGCTGGGCCTTTTCCAAGTGGCCATATGCATGGCTACTTTGCATTTAAACATCTATTGTGAGGGGGATAACATATGACTTAATAATGGACCTAGCTATTTGCAAGTAGATGTAAAATTGCCAGGGGCAATTTAGAATTTATTGTGCTAGAATATTGCTAAATCAGGATAAAGCAAAATCAAAGTGGTTTGATGAATAGTCAGAAATACTTTTTGTGATACTGTAATCACTGCATATTCCTTAGCCGTGGGAAATTCATCCAGTGGCTTGAACAAGTCATCATCCTGCCTTCTATAGGACTTGACATAAAGCTATATTTTGTGGTAGGCAAAGTACAGATGTGATGACCAGAGCTGGCAGTGCCACGCAGCAGGAGAAAATGACTTGTTTTCTGAGTGATATAAGCTGTAATGGGGCATACGTTTTGCTCATCATTTCAGGCAGCAAAATAATTTGCCCACTATGGATAGCCAGATACCAGAGAGCATTACTATTTTTCACAAGCCTTTTACTTGCAGACAAAAATAAAGCGTCATGATACTGAAGATCAGAGATTTCTGTCTAGTCAGATGGAAATATTTGCCCAAAAGCAGCCTTTGTAATACAGCTAGTCCTTGACTAACAAAAGTTCGTTTAGTGACCGTTCAAAGTTACAACAGCACTGAAAAAAGTGGCTTATGACCATTACAGCCACCCAGTGGTCACATGATTTATATTCAGATTCTTGACAACTGACTCATATTTATGACGGTTGCGGTGTCATGTGATCCCCTTTTCAAACCTTCTGACTAGCAAAGTCAGTGGGGAAGCCAGAGTCACTTTACAACTGTGTCACTAATTTAAAAACTGCAGTGATTCACTTAACAACTGTGCCAAAAAAGGTCGTAAAATGGAGTAAAAACACTCCAACAAATTTCTCACTTAGCAACACAAATTTTGGGCTCAATTATGGTCATAACTTGAGGATCACCTATATGTCAGAGACAGTGGTAGGTTATAAAGTCTGTCTTTCTTCACTGAACTATAAATGTACTGGGGTGGCACAGTGGTTAGAGTGCAGTACTGCAGGCTACTTCTACTGACTGCCGGCTGCCTGCAATTTGGCAGATCAAATCTCACCAGGCTCTAGGTTGACTCAACCTTCCATCCTCCCAAGTTGGTAAAATGAGGACCCAGATTGTTGGGGAGAATATGCTGATTTTGTAAACTGCTTAGAGAGGACTGTAAAGCACTAAGAAGTGGTATATAAGTCTAAGTGCTATTGCTATTGCTATTACCAGTATGCTGCTATCCACTTATCCTTTGATCTGTAGGAACTATACTGGCATGGAATCTGTGGTTCCCAATGCTGAACCCCACTCAGATGCTATTATGTTTGTTCCCAGGACTTGCTAGTTACCTTGCTTCTCTCCAAAGCAACAGGTGACAAAATTGAACAAATTGGACATTGCCTTGGGACAACGTCAGAATAAGAAGATATATACTATGGTACTTATAGTACTACAATGCTGGGACAGCCTAGGATGATTTAAGCCTGTCTTTGCCAGGACTGTCATTGTGCCATGGTTAGGTATTGGCGACACAGCTATATAATCTATGAAGAAGATAGTCTTCCTATCAAATAGGGGAAACATCTTTCCTTTTCACTCAAGTGCTGATCTAAAAAACACTATTAACTAGAACAACTACCTCCAGCAGATTTTGAAGGACTATGTATTCTCAACCAAGAAATAGCTAGCCTTGTTTTCCTCTGCTGAAATAAATCTCTGCTTGTACTTCTCTTATAAACCAAATCCCATTAATCCCAAGGCTTAAGAAAGTATGAAATACATTTGTACCAGAGTCGTGTTCCAGTGGTCTAGCTTTTTCCCTCCTAGCTGGGAGGCCAAGTCATTTTAGTGTCTCCACCCAAGGCAGGACATTCAAGTGGCACCTCAGCCAGACAATAGGGGCACAAATAGGCAGGACACATCTCTGCAGGAATCCCGATGCAAAGAATGGGAACAATGCAAAGGTATTGTGCTTGCACAGATTTGATCTACTAATTCACCCTGAGTGGATTAGAGCTGAGATGTCGTGAGCCCAATTATTACAGCCCTGCAGAATTAATAGGCCTTTGTCTGTTTGGAGTGCCTGACTCATACAATTCTTTCTACCCTATTATAAAGAATGTGCAAAATCACCATTAACACACGTGCACCCAAGATTGCCAGAGAGCACAATGTGAAACTCCAGGTCTTGCCAGGTCCCTTTACCTTCCTCTCACCCCACCTTTCCCCCTTCAAGCCTGCTTAGTCTCAGGTTTTATCTCACCATCGATCCACAGTGCTCACATTCTCCCACATGTCAGATAACACCAAGACCATCTCAACAACCATCTCAAGCTGCCTTTCCTCTTCTCTCTTGATTGGCTGCTTGCCCAGCCACATTGCTCCTGTCTTCACCTGGATCTGAAGTTCCTTTCTGATTCCTCTGGAGCTTCCCAAACCTTTTATTCCCAGCTGAGCTACCAAAGCTGCTCGGGTTATTATTTAATTTTCAGTTTTATGACAGACCACATTTGCTCTCATCATCTGTTATGCAGTCTTCCCCCCACTTAGACCTGAAATCCTTTACTGTAGTGGCCAAAGCAAGGCCCATACTGAACGTTTATGAGGCAGTTGCAGGTTTCCAAGGATGGGGGGGAGAGCGAGGGTCAGCTTGGATTAATTTTATTTCACTGTAGTTACTACTCTAGTTTCTTTCTGTTGGTTTTATCTATCCATCTGTTCTATTCTGTTCTGTTCTGTTCTGTTCTGTTCTGTTCTATTATTATATATCTATATATAAAAGGCTGTATGTATGTTCCAGAATAACTCTGGAGTGCCTCGAGCAATTTCAACCAAACTTGGTACACAGATGACTTACTCTCTGGAGAAAAATACTGTGGGGATAAGATACCCCTAACATCCCTCGGTGTGTGTGTTCTGTTAAGATTCAGCCTGTTGTGCCTTTCAATGGCTTCTACTGTACTGCCATAACTCTGGAATACCTCAAGCAATTTCAACCAAACTTGGTACACAGATGACTTACTATCTGGAGAAAAATACTGTGGGAGGTAAGCCACCCCAACATCCATTGGGGTGTGTGTTCTGTTAAGATGCAGCCTGTTGTGCCTTTCAATGGCTTTTACTGTATTGCTGTAAAATGACTTCTACTGTACACCACAGTGGAGTTACCATGGCAATAGCTTCACAGTACTCCACAAGGGGGCTCCCTCTGGTAAGGGGGAAAATCCAACTTTAGAAATTACATTTGGTCCGGACATTTTCTCCCAACAAATAAATACCTGGGCAAGTACCATATAAAACCAACATCTATGTATTTATATGGTATGAACAGTATTTCCCAAAGTATCTGATATGTTAGTGCTATATTGAGTGGTTTGATTGAATGGAATCCATCCTTTGTTTTTGTGTGTGTTTCTGTGTGTATGCACACAACATCTGTCTCCCATTTATGCAAAGGCATAAGTGATGAAAAGTGTGCCTTTATTGTCTCATCAACGGTCATTCACCTTGCAGACGAATACATTTAGTATGGTCTATGTTCTTATCACCAACTACAGTCCACTTTATTAGATATACAAAGAGAAATGCAGCATAAGGTGCTGCCCAGCCCTACCCTTGCAAAGAAGGGTCCTGTCCTTGGGCCTCTCTCTGGCACTGGTGAGGTGGGTAGTTCCCTGAGTTTCCTACTCAGCACATGTGTGCTGCCTCATTCTGAGAATAGTCATTCAGGAGCCACATGCCTCATTCTAAGTCAGGGGTCAACAACCTTAAACACTCAAAGAGCCACAAAGGTCCTAACAGGAAGCCCCCCATCCAGTTATCTTGATCCATTCCAGTCAGGCTTCAGGCCTGGCTACAGCACAGAAACCGCTTTGGTCGCATTGACTGATGATCTCTGGAGAGCCAGGGATGGAGGCCACGCCTCCATCCTGGTACTCCTTGACCTCTCAGCGGCTTTCGATACCATCGACCATGGTATCCTTCTGCGACGACTGCGGGAGGTGGGGGTGGGAGGCACTGTCTTACGGTGGTTCTCCTCTTACCTCTCGGACAGGTCGCAGTCGGTGTTAGTTGGAGGGCAGAGATCGACCCCTAGGCCCCTAACATATGGGGTGCCGCTGGGCTCGGTCCTGTCCCCCCTTCTCTTCAATATCTACATGAAACCGCTGGGCGAGATCATCCGACGGCACGGGATAAAATACCACCAGTATGCGGACGATACACAGTTGTATCTGTCCGCCCCATGCCAACTCAATGAAGCGATGGACATGATGAGCCAGGGCCTTGAAGCGGTTAGAGACTGGATGGGGGTTAACAAGCTTGTACTCAATCCAGATAAGACCGAGTGGCTGCTGTGCTTCCCTCCCACTAATTGGCCAAGTGTTCCATCTCTCAGGCTGGGGGGTCAAATAATACGCCCCTCAGACAGGGTCCGCAACTTGGGAGTCCTCCTGGACCCACAGCTGACTTTTGAACATCATTTGTCAGCTGTGACCAGGGGGGCATTTGCCCAGGTTCGCCTGGTGCACCAGTTGCGCCCCTACCTGAACCGGGAGGCTCTCACAACAGTCACTCGTGCCCTTGTGACCTCTAGGCTGGAGTACTGCAATGTGCTCTACATGGGGCTGCCCTTGAAGAGTATTCGGAGACTTCAGCTGGTCCAGAATGCAGCCGCGCGAGCGATCGTGGGTGCACCTCGTTTCACCCACGTAACACCTATCCTCCGCGAGCTGCACTGGCTGCCTGTTGATCTCCGGTTGCGCTTCAAGGTGCTAGCTGTCACCTACAAAGCCCTTCATGGTATTGGATCTGGGTACTTGAGAGACCGCCTACTGCCAATTACCTCCACTAGGCCAATAAGATCCCATAGATTAGGCCTCCTCCGAATTCCATCAGCCGGCCAATGATGGCTGGCAACTACCCGGAGGAGAGCCTTCTTGGTGGCTGCTCCGACCCTTTGGAACGAACTCCCCGTGGAGATTCGTACCCTCACCACCCTCCAGACCTTCCGCATAGCTCTTAAAACCTGGCTGTCCCGACAGGCCTGGGGCTAGAGACCTCAACCCCAATCGAATAGTATGACTGTTGCGTTTTTAATGATGTATTGTCTCTATGTTTGTAACTTGTTTGTCCCCCCTCCCCCTGAATTGTGAGCCGCCCTGAGTCCCCCCAGGGAAAAGGGCGGCATACAAATAAAGCAATTCAAATTCAATTCAATTCAAATTCAATTCTGGAGTCTCCTCCTAGCGCAATGTCCTTTTTCCTCTACCTGTCCTAACCGAAATCCCTATCAATTGTGGAGCTGACCAGAAAACCCAGCCCTTGCCATAGAGTCTTCTCCTAGTGTGTCTTCCTCCTCCCCGCAAACCAGAAGCTCCTCTCAAAACTGTGGTGCTGACTGGCGACAGGGAGCCACAGCAGAGGGATGAAAGAGCCACATGCGGCTCCAGAGCTGCGGGTTGCTGACCCAAGTTGAAGAGATTGTGAAACTGGTTGTGGAAGCTCAGGTATCACCTTGTGGCTTCCCCCCTCACAATGTTTTCCTTCCCCAGAATATGGTGTTCAAGAGGCAGGCAGTTGAGCTAATCTGTATACAGTAAGTGGGACTTCTTGAACTGCATGAATATACATTTGTGGATGGGTAGGGGCAAATTATAAAGAGAGGATCAGATGAAAATTAGATGCATAATATATAGACCATGAGGATTAGTGATGTTTGCTTTTAAAACTACATGACTGATCTTGGAAAAGCTAAATGGAATTAGTCCTGGTTAGCATTCAAATAACAAACCCCTCGGAAGTTCCAGGGTGGCAGTCTGGGAAGTTGAAAAACATGTCAGAAGAAGCCAGTGGCAAATTACTTCCTTATTGTTGTCAAGAAAATGCCATGGATGTGATCATGCAAGCATCAAACTCAGGCCTGCATCCTTATTAACATAAGTAGTGTAACAAATATGTTTGCTTATCTTCAGAGCACTGGAAACAGGACCACTTAATGATAAATTGCCTTCAACCACTCAACTGTTTCCTGATGAGATAAAGGTGGGGGTTTTTTTTGTAGGATGGTCAGTGACAATGCCTTGGAGTGACAATGCCTTGGAGAATTGAAATATTTCCTGTCATTGTCAATGGCAAATTTGTCAGCATTTATTTGCTAGCTTAATGAGTGGCTATTCTGTATTGGTCTACTAGTGGCAGATAATGCTCAAAAGTAGATGAAAGATGAGCTGGTGGTGCAGATTTTCCCTTAATTGCATTGCAAGAGAAAATAGAGAATAAAATTAGCAAGTGGCTTTGCCACAGAATTTGGTCTGCCACAGAATTTCTGTAGTAGTGTACCTTTTTATTGGGAAAAAATGTCATATTATTCTGCCTGAAAGTGAACTGGATGCAGGAAAGATTTCCTGAGTGTATTCACAACTTGGTCATGATACATAACTGGGTGACTTTAGCCTAATCATCAATTCCAGCCTCACTTCCTTTGTAATACAAAGCTTAGGTGAATGTCAAAAAAAACCCAATGGATTAATAGGCCCGAGTACCTTCACCCACTCCTCAGTGGCAGACTTGGCTCTTAGTTGCTCCAATTTTTTCATTATCTGCCTATGCAGGTTTTCCTCAAGATTTTTACTCTTTGGCTTTTTCTGCTTTGAAGTGGAGGGATTCTGAAGGCTTCTTAGTGTTTGTAATTGTATAATTTGGATCCTTGCTCTTTTATTGACCTTTTCTATCATTGAGTTTCCTCAGTTCTGCGCATTTATAAATTGTAATGAACACACTCAGAAGAACCTGAAAAAGACTGAAGGCACTTGAAGGTTGAAACTCCCCCCCCCCAAAAGGAAAAGGTCAAACACTGAAAAAAGATGATCATATTCTTTGATATGCATGATAAGGTACAGTTGCAACATCAAGTGTGTCAACTGCAAAGACAAGAAAGACTCATTGAAACTGTTTGCTGAAATATTAAGCACTACATATGGACTAATAGTGTATGGTTTATTCATAAAATAGAACTTTTGGACATATTTTTAAATAGTAATTTAATTAAAAATAACAATTAACAACAATTTTAAGTTTTGGACATATCACAAGAGAGCTGATGTTGGCAAAAGGGAACCCCAGAATTTATATAATTCTAAAAAATTGGGTACTGTCCTTCTGATCTGTTTCCTCCATTTCCTCCACTCAGTTTCAACCTGCCTCCATGGGGATCCCAGAAAGCAAAATTAGTAATCTTCTACTGTATTTCCAGGATATTGCAGGATGGGGTACTTCTCTTCCCAGCTGAAATTCAAACAGCTCCTATCTTGTTAGGTTGCCAGCAATTAATAAAAAGAGAAACTGTTTAAGAGGCCTTTGAGTATTGATGCGCCTTCTGTTATTTTTGCTTTTGATTTGTTGTTTTATGATTCTGTCCATACTTCAATCATTACGTACGGTTATGTAGAATTATTTATACTACGGAAGTTTCATTTTTGAGACTGTAATCCACTAGGCATATCTTAATTGTGGATAAATAATTGAACAACAACCAAAAAAAAACCAACTCCCAAATAAAACATGAGCTCCCCTGCAACATAAACTTTTGAGGTCAAAAGAGTCAAATGCACATGTCACATACACCCTACATAAAGTACAAAAATGCTGGCATGAGAAATAATTATATACATACACCGACAAAGAATTACTCAAGTTTCACATCAGTATGTAGCCATCATCCTGCAGATATCCAAAACAAAGAACATTTAGTCAATTGAGCTTCCTGGGGATTTTGTCTTCTCTTGCTTTAAAGCACGTTTTTACACAGAGTGCCTAGTATGAGCATCCGATATTTTGAAAGCTAGAAAAATGTATTTGTGGGGAAGAAAATATTGCCAAAATGGGGGCACGAGGATTCATATCACAGGTAACCAGAACAGTTGTACTGTCTGGTAGAAACATATCGTATTTAAGGTGCATCATTTTGAAGGAAGCTTGCATCCGGTCCTCTAAATCTCTACATTCAGGAAAACTTCTGGATAACACACGATTAAAGCATGATGGAGATTAATAAAATAAAAGCATGGCAGATTGGAGATTACTGAAAAAAATATTGCTTTGTGTGTTGCTTCGGTGTTGCTTCGATGTGCACGGTGCGCAGGGCTCTGAAGCAGTCATTCGTTCTCTTTCTAACTAGATACAAACTTGCTTTGCTGTAACAAATTCCTCAGAATATTAAGATGTTTTCTAATTCTATCCCTGTGCCACTGTCATCTCACACAGCTATGAAGAAAAGCATCTAGCAACATCTCCACAACCATTTCTCAGAGCAGCTGTAGTACGGCTGTTCTCAACAGTACTCTATGCCAGGCTGTCTTGCTTAAGGAAGGGCTTATGGGACTTCGTAGCAAAAAGCATGATTGCCTGGAAGAAAGCAGCCACAAGAATTGGTTCCCAAGTTGATAAGGATTCGGGAAACTGCATTGTAAACAGTCAGTGAAAAGACCTGAAAAGGTTGTTGGAAAGAAAATTAAAAAGACAGCAACCCAATGGAAAAGTGCTTGGTTGGTGAAATTCCTGTTCACCATCTTTTTGTTGGAACCAGTGACAACAACAGCCTTGGATAGGATCACACCTGTTTTGATTAGCTTTCAGGAAACAAAACAATGCCAGACACACCTAGAGTAGTGTTTCTCCACCTTAGCAATTTTAAGATGTACGGACTTCAGCACTCATAATTCCCCAACCCGGTATGGGGGACATTAAGACCTGGTCAAAAATGGGACAGTCTTCCTACAAAGGCAGCCTACCTCCATCTGTGGAGATTTTTAAAAAGAAGTTAGACACCTAATCTATTCTAGTTTACCTGGTTTTTGTTAAGTGTGGGTTGAATGAAGAGGCAGGACGCTCAGCTAACACAACAGATCTTTATTGTGGTAGCCCAGTATAACAAGGAGTCTCTAGCGGTCTGACAGCTTTCTCTTTTAAACGGAGCTGCTGGACAGCCCAGCCATTGAGATCTTTTTGAGTTTCCCGCCTGCAATGTGAACCAATCAATTGAAACTACCAGTTTTCCCACAAGACAGGTGGACCAGAGGGAAACCTTCATCAAGGTTTCCCTCCTCATTACCATATTCCGAGATATGGATTAGATGATCTTTCTCTCTGTGATTCTATATCCGTGATGGCAAACCTTTTAGACATGTGCATACCCAAACTGAAAGGTGTGTGCGTGTGCGCACAATTGTGTGCATTTGTGCGCATGCACATGCGCAGACATGTGCGAGCATGTGAATTCGTGGACATGCACGAATGTGCTCATGCCCGGACATGCATGCATGTGCAGCAGAGTCCCGAAGACCATCTAGTTGACAGGTAAGATCTTTTTCTTTCATGAGTTTCTGTTTCGTCGTTTTCAGGGAAACAAAAGCTCACACACAAAAAAATGCCACAGAGAGCTGAGCTGGACCGATGGCACCCGTGCCAGCAGAGATGGTTCTGTGTGCCATCTCTGGCATGCATGCAATAGGTTCGCCATCATGATTCTATATATTTCAGATAACAGTTTCAGGGATAAGAGCAGCAAGGGAAGAAGAATGATGTAATTAATAAGAACTTTCTGAAGAAGGATGAAACAGCAGCAGGAACAGAAAGGGATATTCATGCAGAGATATAAGAAAATGGAAGGTATTTGATCAGATGAAAGATAAAGTTAAGGACCTTGTACTGAGCTTGAGATTAGAGAAGCAACTGAAATGGCCATTTCCCTGCTGCTTTGCTTGTAATTTTCTCAGGAGCATAAGTCTGGAACAAATGGCCACAATCTTATTTTGCTATTACTGTTGTAATGATTTTTTAAATGCATATTTCATTTATATTTTAAAATCTTGTTGTAAGTCACCAGATGCTGACAGAAAGATGGGATGCAAAAATTAACAGTGAATTTTATGCTGGTTTCAGGGAACCTTTGATTTATGCCGGAAAGGAACATTATATCAGAGAGGTGCAAAAATGGCTTTCACAGAATTGATTTCAGTTTAGGTACATCACAAATATCTGTGATTATTCTGCTCACATAATCCAAATGGCATATTTGCAACATGCCTAAGGATGCAGTTGTGTACTGAAGAGCAACTGTCTGAATGATCTCGGGAAGCAGCAAAAGGGTCATTCTGCTCATGTAGACAGAGCTATGCTGGCACATGTTGCCAATGAAATTGCCCTGAAGGTCCCCAGTTCATTGCCCCCATGTAGCTATTTTTCCAACACGATGCCACAGAAATGCCACAAATACGTTACAAATGTACCTCTAAATATATCAACAGACCTTTTACTCTCAGTGAAGCCAAAAGAAGAAAGAAGTCTAAAGACGCTGCTTCATTAGAACATTATACTATTGTTGTGAGTATCAGCAGCAATATACTACATATACTACGGCAACTGGTGACATTGAGCTATGGGTAGCCATCTTAGTGAGTAAATGAGGGCATGAGTGGAAACTCATCAAATGGCTGATGTACGGTCAGAACCGTCTGCTCAGCAGCTGTGGATAATAAAACCAAAGTCACCTCTACATAGCAACTAAATGCCAAGGCAGGGAAAGAAATGCCTTTGTAGATGAAAGAGAAGCCAGTATTGCATCAGACTATTGGGTGAAACTGTTCCACCTGGAATGGGCGAAGACAAATTACGAGGCGAATAACAACATTCTCATTATAACAACTTTTTCCCACCTGCCATCGATTATCCATACATGCAGGAGATGGCATTTTTGAAGCAAAGATTTATGTAGATCAGCGTTCATTAAACTTTTTTTTCCTCTCAGGACCCCTTCCCACTTTTTAAAAATTCTAGAGGACCCCAAAAGAGCTTTTGTTTCTATGGGTTATGTTTAGTGATATTGACCATGTTAAAAGTGATACGTAATATTGTGTTATACTTTAATGTAAGCTGGCAAATAATTTTGATTTCATAGACCCCTGAGAGGGTCTTGGGAGACCCCCAGGGATTCTAGGACCACATTTTAGGAAACGCTGGTCTAGATCAACACCATATTCCTGGAAATCAGCCAATCAGCTTATAGACATGAAAAAGGAAGCAGACAGTGATTCAATCTCCTTATCTGGGATGCAAATGCACTAACATCTTTCCTTATAATGGACAAGATCAGAGAATGGACATTTAGAGCTTAAAACATCAAGCAGCTGGACATACCAGGAGCTCCCTCTCTAAGAATAACTATATTGGCAGCTAACTAACCCAAGAGAGACTAAAAGACTCTATCAGTAACCATGAGACAACCTGTGTAATATTCCATCTTCTCACTTAATGCTCACCTCCCTTTTGGGCCTTTGATCAAAAGCATTATGAAGTAATGAAGGGATTGGTTGAAGGAATTAAAAACAGATTAAACTTTGTTCATGCACCATGTTTTGTATTGTTTCTCTCATTTCCTGCAATAATACAATAGTTTACTAATATATTTAGGTGATTTGTTATTTGATAGGACAAGTACTGTACTGCTTCTGAACATTTTCTCACCCTTCACAAATACTGTGTCCATAACAGGCGCTTCTCCAGCTGTTCTGTATTTCTTGACTTAGTTGTATACTTCTAGAAAATATTTTCCAAATTGCTTGTCATGTATTCCATATGCAGGTGGTGTAGAATACAAGTATCCCTTGGCTTATGGCTACAATTGAGTCCAAAATTTCTATTGCTAAATGAGACAGTTGTTAGGTGAGTTTTGCCCTATTTTATGGCTTTTCTTGTCACAGTTGTTAAGTTAATCATCACAGTTCTTAATTTAATAACATGCTTCTTATGTGCGTCTGGTTTCTCCATTGACTTTGCTTGTCAGAAGGTCACAAAAAGTGATCACATAATCCCAGAACACTACAATCTTTATAAATATGAGTCAGTTGCCAAGCATCTGAAGTTTGATCATGTGACATAGGAATGCTGCAATGGTCATAAGTGTGAAAATGGCCATAAGTCACTTTTTTAGTGCTGCTGTAAGTTCAAATAGTCACTAAATGAACTGTTATAAATCACAGACTACCTGTAATAAGATCCTAATATCAACATACATTATAAATAAGAACAAGTGTAACTATATAGCATAACAAGTAGCCATAAATTAAAGCATTAATCTTCACAAATTTCTAGCAGTTGAATTTTTAAAAAGCTTTCTGCATATGCCTGAACTGCAACTGAGTCAGCAGTTACTCTGTTTCTGGGGAAAGCTATTTGAGAAAGTGGACAGGACAAGAGCAGAACTACACCAGAACCACAATAGGATCTGGGCTGTTCTTTATGGGAGTGTTGGAAGAAATGTCCTTCTGGGTTCGGCTTCAAGTGGGGAAAAAGACACTGGAGACATAGAGGTTGCTTGGAAAGATGGTTTTAATGGTGGACAGGACCACATGGCTTGAGCCCTGAACAGAAAAGGTGATCACATGCTTCAATGTTGGTGAAGAAAAAGAGAAGGAAGGACTGAGATGCTGAGTTCCTAGTTTTATGCCCTCTCTGGCCTTTGATCTTGATCTTGTATTCTGATTGGTTGTCAGACTCCTATGGGCCCATGCAGGGGCAACTCTCTAGGCTGTGTTTTGAATCCAGGTTTGGTTGAGTTCTCAGATGCCATGTGGCGAGTTGGGTAAAGGGCCAATGTTATCATGCCTTAATCCCATCACTCTGAAGGAGAGAACTCTTTATTATGTAAAGTGGACTAGCTCAGGCTTTAATGGCTCATTGACAAAGTGGGATGGGCAGGAAGCTGCAGGCAGCTATTCTGTCTTTTAAAACATGTTTCTTTCTTTTCACATCCAGAGAAATATTCTGCCTTTTCAATATTTCCTAGGATATTTCATTTTTTTCCTGGGAGAAGGCTGGGTGATAACTTCCTACAGGAGGATGGAAAATCTTAAATATTCTGCTCCAAATATTTTTTTAGGTAATCTCAGCTGTTTATGAGAGCAAACCAGCAGTTCTCTCAGGGGTGCTTTATATGGTTGCAGCAAGGCAAAATACAATCTCATCTCTGCAGCTTGCACCAGCTGCAGCTTCCAGATTTTACATAAAAGCAGTCTTATCTAGAGCACCTTGCAACAACAGAGCTGAGAGGTTACCATCTGTCAACCTTCTGAGGTAGCCAGGTTCCGAAACAGAGCAAGGGTTTCAGGAACACCACTGGACTATGCTAGGGTATAACAACAAAATCTTGAAATATCTGTAGGAAGTTAGCACCCAACCCTCTCCTAGAAAAATGAAATCTCCTGGGAAATATTGAAAAGGCAGAATATTATATTTCCCTGGATCAGATATGGAGAAACATGTTTTTAGGCAGGAAACAGACTCACTTTAATAGGCACCACTCTCCTTAATGGATCATTAAAATGCCCCAGCCAGTCTATTCTACATAACAATGGGTTTTCCCCCTTCAGCTCCAGGTTGATGGGATTAAGGCATGATAGTATTAGCCCTTTACCCATCTCACCACAGGGCACCTGGGAAAAAAACAATGCTCAACCAAACTTGGACTCAAGACAGCCTACAGAGTTGCACCTGTATGACCCCATGGAAGTCTGACAACCAATCAGAATACATTTCTTACACAGGAACAGGAAACAGAGAGGTGGGGCCGAACAGAGTATAAAAACCCCAGCAAGCCCCTTCGTCGCTCGCTTCTCTTTTTCTTCACCCAACATTGAAGCATGTGATCACCTTTTCTGTTTAGGACTCAAGCCATGTGGTCCTGTCCAACATTAAACCATCTTTCCAAGCAGCCTCCATGTCTCCAGTGTCTTTTTCCCCACTTGAAGCTGAACCCTGAAGGACATGTCTTCCAACATATCTCTCTACCCCTCTGATGCCAAACAGATTCAAAACAAAGTTATTTCAGGTTTCTTTCTCATACCTTTTCCTGTCTCCGGACTGAGTTGTCATTGAGTTTCTTCTGATGGCTTTTGTCTTTCTTTGTCAAGGTTGCATCTTCACTTCTCTATATCAACACACCGACCATAGAGCCTAACACCGGGGTGGGCTTCAAAATTTTTAGCAAGGGGTTCTATGTCTGGTTGTGGGGTGGGCGTGGCCTAGTCAGCCTCCTGCAACATAGGGGAGGGCGTTTTTGCCCTCCCCAGACTCTGGAGGCTTTCCTCAAGCCTCCGGGAGAACAAAAAAGGCTTCCCCAACCTTCAGAGACCCTCCGAACTTCCAGTAGGCCTGTTTTTCACCTGCCCTGAGCCTCCATGCACCCTGCACTTACCTGCATCCAAAACGAGCCACGTGAGGACTCCTGCAAGGGGCAGGGTTGGGTGGGTGGGGCCAGCCAGGAGTGGAATTTGTGGGTTCTCTGAACTGCACCGAATTTTAGCTAGCGGTTCTCCCAAACCCCTGTGAACCCACAGCAGCCCACAGCTATCCCTGATTGGTCCAAAGCCAATGTTACCAACTAAAGGTAATAAAAGTTCTGCTTGTCAACACAGATCCCTGAACCTTCAGTTCACCTCAGCTTCCTACCTGACCCTTTAGATGGAATCTGATAGGCTTTGTGGGTGTCCAAATCAAGGAAGGGACTCCACAAGACCAGAACTAAGCTTTATTGCGATTATTTAAGATACTCTTGCAAGTCTGATTGTATTTTTCCTCCCCAGTGAGTCAGGGAGCAGCAGCCTGAATCCCTTCCTAATGCTACCTCCTTTCCTGGGGCTCAAGGCATGCTTCTGCTATTTTTGTTTTCGTAACAGCTTCTGAATACTTCCTTCTAGGCCATATCCATGGCTCTCTACAGAACTGTATGATTATGGAACAAGCTGTTCCATCCCAATTTCTTCGCTATTTGTCGGTGAATAATTTTACTGACACATTTTAATTAGGGTTTTATGAGGTCCGTTATACTGAGCTGGCATTCGCTTGAGTTGTCAATTATTTGCCAGTGGTTAAGGCAAATCATCAATCATCAAGACCGGTGCTGCTGGATTTATCCATAGTATTTGATCCAAACATTTTACTATGTTCTTTTAGTTCAGTAAGCACTGTTGATCCAGTTTCTCATTGGTTTCTATTCTACATTTCCTATTGCATAAGTTTAGTTTCATGGAGAGTTTTTTGTTCTTCCATTTATCTGTGGTTGTTTGGGTAACTGCACCTTGCCCCATTCTAACTGACCAGTGTGGATGCAAGCTGGATCCTAAATTCATTTAGAAATTTTCTGTGCAAATTTGGATGCTTTGTTAGGCAGCTGGTGAAGTGTTCAGTCAGGCTGGGCTGCAGAATGCCTCAAGCTTCTATTGGGGAAAACACCCAGTTGTGCCTTCCCATCCATGGAGCATCTCCATGTAGGCAGGCATGCGAGGATTACTATTTGCAAGGATATTTCTTTTTCTTTCCTTTTTCTAGCAGCCACTTTCTCTCTTCTGCAGCCTCTGGGATAAACTGCAGGGCTGTATGAGAGATGGCACATGAGAGCAAAAGGGTGGTGGCTTGTAAAACAGCTGACCTCTTCCTTCCAAACTTCTGGGGGCCAAGGGAACAATTGCTAGAAGACAAAAGACCTCTATTCCAAAAGAGAAGATCTAGAACTCGATATTCAATTAGATCTCATCTTCCTTGTTTGCACATCATCATTTTCCCTCTGCCTCCTTCCACCTAAGACTTACAAAGTTCCATCTCAATTGAATATTATAAATTCCAGTGTGCAAAGAGCAGAGATTACTCCCTTGAACATAATCTGTTTGCCTCTTTCTCCCTCTCCCTCTTTCTTCTTTTAAACGTCCCTTCAACCTTTCAAGAAAAGAAAGAAAGAAACTTGATTGATCCTTCTCTCTGACATTCACATCATTAAAAAGGGGGGTGAGAGGGAAAGTGTTTCATTGTTCTGCTTGTGAACTTGTAAAAACAGAAAGAAGCTCATTTGTGAAGCAAGAGTAAACAAGAGAGCCAATAGCCCAGATCCAAAAGACCCTGCAGGGCAATGATTACACAGGTCTGCAAAAAAACATTTTTCGAGAGCTGTTTTGGTTATTCCGTGTAATGTTTATGTTTTTTGGTGCGCTGAATCCAAAAATGACCTCCATTTTGTCATAGGACCTCATGTTTCCTGACAATTTAGGTAACTATGCTAAATAAGGTAATACCTCAAAATAAATGGAAATAGACTTATAAAGTTAAAATTTTATTACAATATTTTCATGAAAATCCTTTTTTTGAACTGAAATGAGCTCACCTACACACACTAAACTCAATTCTTCTTCCTTGTGAGGCTCCTCTTGGTGCATTTACGCTTGTGAGTAGCATCTGGAATAACTTGATGTCTAATTGGACTAAAAATTTCAGTATGCAAAGTATACTTTTTCACAAAGTCTGTAATATTCTGCTGTTGCTTCAACACTGTATATTCACCACAGATAAAACAGAAACTGTCTGGTGAATTAATACACTATCGCGGAGGCATAACATAATGGTTGAAGAATGATGAGCTAATCTGAATTGCGATGAAAAAGTGTGAACAGCCTAGAACCAAGAACCTGATGATGATTCGTGCACAAGTGTAGCATGCAGGAGAGAGTAGCTCTGTGTCTGTACATGAGACATCACAGTGCTGGCCACACCCCCTGCACTGACTGGAGATGCTGCTATCTGCCATGTGTCTCCCTCCCACTGGATTCTTCAGGAAAGATTAACCCCTTCTATCATTAGAAGCACAGACTTAAAACTTGCTTAGCTTATGTATATATTGCTGACCATCAGATTTACAATGCTATGTTTTTTTACATAACTTGGACAAACCCTTTAAGGGTTTTTTGGCATTTTATATCTTAAATGCACTTATGTGAATTAATTAATAGTAATTTATACTTTAAATTTGGTTAAAAACCCATAATATAAAAAAATACCAAAAATTAAACAAAAAAAGATAAATGTGAAGACAATGTTGCATGTTGTGGCAAATCATGATGTCTAGGAATTTTTTTCAATATTTTATTTGTTTTCAGCACAGCAAAATACATGGAAATTAGATGAACATAATCAAAAAGCTTTTTAGTCGCAGACCTGTGCTTGGCCTAGGAGTTTAAGGGGGTGGGTGTTTTTCTGATACTGCTTCACACAGCAGCCAATCAAAGTGCAGAGCAGGGGTCTCCAACCTTGGCAACTTTAAGACTTGTGGACTTCAATTCCCAGAATTCCTCAGCCAGCAAAGCTTCTGGGAGCTTTGGGAGTTTAAATCCAAAAGTCTTAAAGTTGCCAAGGTTGGAGACCCCTGGTGCAGAGGGTTGAAGAAAATCCTACTTTGGACAGAGAGTAAGAATATATGGGCAGATCTTATACATGGTGAGCTGGGGGAAAGTGAGGTCACACATGTTGGATCTTATCCACTAGAAACAGTTGTTATCCTGCAAATACAATGGAACAGCTTGGCTGTGAGGACCAGTACTCAGTATACATGCCACTAAGTTCTTTCATTTCTTTTCTTTTTTTCTCCCCATCCCCTCCAATTTCAGTCAGTTTTCACTGTTAAACCTATACTGACAGTATCCATGTCTATTGTTCTGCTCTGGCTTTGGATAAAAGGTATGTTTTCCTCACCAAATGCTTCACTGGAAGTTCCAACAGGATGTCTTTACCACCTCCTTAAACTTGAGTAAGGCTGAGCCTATTGTTTTTCATCCAGAACAATCTCTTTCCCCCAGCTCCCCTTCTTTTGCCTCTTTTTCTTTTTGAGACCATCAGATGTGGATATTTTCCATGATAGAGACTTACTTACTTACTTATTACTTGCTTACTTATTTACTCCATTCTATAGCTGTCCAATTCAACCAAATGGGCTGCTTACAATTCTAAAATAATTAAAACAATTTTTAAAAACAGTAAAACAATAAAAACATCTACAAAAATTTTACTCATCATCAATAAGGATTGTAAAAAAGTCTTTAATCAATAAAAAACCAGGATCCTGTACTTTTCATCTTCTAAATATTGAAAAATCCATTTGTATTTTTTTAAACAGCTAAGCAGTCAGTTAGGAAACGCTGGCCTCTTAATGCTCCTAAGCCTAAGGGATGTCTCACCTGGTCTCCTGCAATAGCTTTTTGGTAAAAATATCTGACTCTGTGCTCTGTCTTCTGGTTTGTATGATCCTGGTTCTGCTTCCAATTGATCTCTACTTCTTTCCATCAACCCATACATTGGTTGAGTCTTCAGAAGCATTACTCCTTAAAATTGTTGGCACTGATCTTCTGGGTCAGGCATACTTAGTATTTCAATAATTTTATAAAATTTATGCTTCTGTGTACTCAGCTCATATCCCAAAAGTGCTTTTTCAGGAGTCAACTAGACTTCCTTGTTTTGTCTTTAAAGATATTTCACTTCTCATCCAAGAAGCTTCTTCAGCTCTGACAGGATAGTGGGGAACAGAAGGATTTATATTCCTTACAGACAGCTGGTCATTTGCATCCTTTTAGAGGGTCTTGAAGCACTTGGATGTTTATGTGTGCCCTCAGGGTCACCTGAGTAGTGCTCCTGGTTCCTGTAGTCTCTAATTATTTTCTCTGGAAATCCATTCCTACTCCCACACCATTCAAAGGGTGTTCATCACAAATTGTATAGCTAAAAGTCTGTAGAGATTCTCAACCATCTTGGTCATGGTTGTCCCAAAGCAGGGGTGGGTTCCTACTGGTCCTTGCTGGTCCTTGCGGACCGGTTGGTTGGTGAACCCAGAAGTAATTAACTTCCGGGAACACTGGTACCGGTCCTGGCCCCTGTCGCTGCAAAGCGCCCTTGCCGACAAGGCAGCGCAACCCGCTCGGCATGTAGAAACAGCAAAAGAAGGAACAGGAGAGGAGTTCCAAGTGGGGCTTTTCAAATAGCCGAACTCCTCTCCTGTCCCTTTCTTTTGCTGTTTGAACAAGCTGTGCGGGTTGCGCTCCCTTTTCTTTCACAGCCACCTTGTTTCCAATTGGGGGAGGGGGGAAGAAATTGATTTTTTCCGTCCCTCTCCATGGATCTCCACCCCAATTGGAAATGAATTGGCTATGAAAGATAAGGGAGTGTGACCCGCACTGCATGTACAGACAGCAAAAGAAGGAACAGGAGAGGAGTTCCAAGTGGGGCTTTTCAAACAGCCGAACTCCTCTCCTGTCCCTTCTTTTGCTGTTTGAACAAGCCACGCGGGTTGCACTCCTTTGTCCCGGCTGCCCCACTGCCCGCGTGTGCCTATATCTTCCAAGGCATGGAGTGATTCCGGAGCCCATCCGTCATCCCCATGGAAAACATAAGCACGTACGCACAGCCTGCACAATTACAGCCCCGGAGAGTGGAGACTTTCAGAAGGAAGCCAGAGGCAGCGGGGCAGCTGGGTCCCTTGCCCTCAGAGGGAGGAAGGGCCAGTTGGGAGATGGGCTTTGGTCCTGCTGCCTCTCATGGATGAAGCTTTACTGGCCCGCGGCAAAGATTCCGTCCCTCATCCTGGAGCCTTCAGAACTTGTTCTCATTCACCAGGGCTTGTGTAGAGGCTTCACTCTCCGAGCCTGTAATTGTGCAGGCTGTGTGTGCACACATATGTTTTCCACAGGGGTCACAGATGAGCTCTGGAGTTGCTCCACGGCGTGGGGCTGTGGCTGGAACACGAGGAATGTGAGGGGGACCAGTGGGGCCTCGTCCTTCTGAAGAGGACCTGTCCCCAAAGAGGGCAGATGTGGTGGCATTAGTCTTGGGATGTTCTGCGGAGCCCCCCAGGGAAGAACGCCATTGCCAGGTACTTTTAATGATATATTTTGCTCCCATGTCTGCAGAATGCTGCAAAAAACATGAATACAGGCCAGTTGTTGAGTGTTTCAAATGTGATTGGAATGTGTGTGTGTTTCTGTTTCTGTGTCTATGTGTTTGTGTGTGATAGAGACAGACAGACAGACAGACAGACAGACAGATAGACAGACAGACAGACAGAGGCACAGAGAGATAGAGGGAATGAGAGACAGACACAGACACAAAGGGAGGGAGGAGAGAGATACACAGAAAGAGACAGACAGACAGACAAACAGACAGACACAGAGAGAGTATCACATAGAGAGACACAGAGGGAGGGAGGGAAGAATGGAGAGAGAGGCAAACACACACACACAGAGACAGACTCACATGGAGAGAGAAAGAGAAAGAGAAAGAGAAAAGAAGGAAGAAAGAAAGAAAGAAAAAAGAAAAAAAGAAAGAAAAAGTGAGTGAGAGATGAAAGAAAAAAGAAAAAAGGGACAGAGAGACAAAAGGAAGGAAAGAGAGAAAGAGAGAAAGAAAGAAAGAAAGAAAGAAAGAAAGAAAGAAAGAAAGAAAGAAAGAAAGAAAGAAAAAACACATGGCTGGCAAGCCACTCCCACCAGGTCACATGGCTGGCAAGCCACTCCCACAAAGGAGGCCACACCCATAGAGTAGGTTCCAAAATTTTTTGAAACCCACCACTGTCCCAAAGGTACCTTTTCAGTAGGCAACTGGACTTTCTTGTTTTTTTCCTTCTTGAGCTTAAGGAAATGTCTTCAAAGAAAAAGGAATGCAAGGAATATAAATCCTTCCATTCCCCACTATCCTGTCAGAGTAGAAGAAGCTTCTTGGATGACAAGTGAAACATCGTAAAGAAAAAACAAGAAAGTTCAGTTGCCTCCTGAAAAAGCACCTTTGGGACAACCGTGATCTAGATGACTGAGAATCTCTACAGATGCTCAGCTCCAGGGGTGGGTTCCTGCCAGTTCTAACCTCTTCTATAGAAGAGGTTCCACAAATCTACAGTGCCGTTTAGAACCGGCTCCAGCTCCTTCCCCCCGCCCATCTGCACATCATCAAGATGAAGAGCGAGAGGAGGAATTCTGGGAGTTGAAGTCCACAAGTCTTAAAGCTGTCAAGTTTGAACACCCCTGGGTTTTTTTTTTCTAAAGGGTTAGGGATGCAAGGGTCTTGTAACTTGACAACTTTAAGACTTGCGTGCTTCAAATGCCAGAGTTTCTGAGCCAACATTTTGGTTGCTAAGCAAGAGCATTGTTAAGTGAGTTTCACCACATTTTACAGGTTGCCACGCCCACCCAGTCACATGACTGCCAAGCCACTCCCACTCAGTCACATGGCTGGCAAGCCACTTCCACCTGGTCACATGGCTGGCAAGCCACTCCCACCCAATCACATGGCTGGCAAGCCACACCCACAAAGCAGGCCACACCTACAGAAGAGGTTCTAAAAATTTTGAAACCCACCGCTGCTTATCTCATATATGCAATCAAGGCCATTTCAGAATGGCACTTCCTATCTAGTTCCTACCCTTTGGAATGGATGGCCCTACAATTGGAGTCCAGTCTCCTGACACTTAGAAAAGACATCTCTAAAGTTGTGACTGAATTTGATAGAGATTTAAATTATGGTACCCTGGGATTAGCAAATGTTTTAGATTGATTATTACATTATAATATTGTTGGTACCAATCAATACTGTGTTATATTTTTATTGCCTTTTTCATATTACGCTTAGGTATCACATTGCAGTTGATATAAGTGCCATACATCAAATACTAATACTAGCTCATCTAGGCGAGGAAAATTCCTTATTTCCTGGACTGGAAAGTCAACCATCTGCAATACCTCCATAGAAACCATTCAGAAAGCTCACCCTAGCCCCATCTACTTCACCAGGCATGTCCACAATTTCCCCTCATTGAACTATGACACAAACATTTTGCGAGGAATCTCTGGGATATTCTTCAATATCTTCAAAAGACAATTCCAGGGATTTCATGTAAACGTTAAAAGATATTATAAATATGCTATTTCCTACTTTTGTCACCACATTAGTTGCAATCAATGCTGCAAGTAAGAATGATGCTAATGGAAAATAATATTTCTGATCCTAACTCTTAGTGATGATCCAATAAAGAACCATGGTTAATGACATTACTGAGAAATCAATCAAAAGAAACAGATTGCTTTCCTCTCTCTCTCTCTCTCGTTCTCTCTCTCTCTCTCTCTTTCTCCCTTCCCTAATAAAGGGCAGTGATTTAAAAAGACATCAATAAATTTAAAAAAAAACAGCCGTACATGTTCCTGCTGATAAAATTATCTATCTGATTAGAACTACCATGGTGACTTAGCCCAGATCTGAAACCACACCGTAAAAGATCTAGAAGCTGTGTGTGACAAACCCCTAGTTCTAGTATGGCACAACAGTGCTCCCTAGACCATTTGTGTTAGATATTCCCGCCCCCCCCTGCTGACAGACTGCAAGATGTTTCCACCAAGGTCCTCTGTTCCGGCGGGAACAGAGGTTGAATCTCATTGGCTGAGAGGTCTGACAGATCCCTTTAAAAGGGGATGCTGTCCGACCATTCCTCAGTTGGATGTTTACTTGACTTGCAATAAAGAGCTGTTGTTTACTGAAGCCTTTTGTGCCTCCTTTACCCGATCTAACACTGGCAATGAAGGTGGGATTGGAAGGCAACTAGGCAAAAAAGAGAGCGAAGCCTTGCAAGTACATCCAGCCCAGAGCATTCCGTGAGGCAACAAGCTAGCCATCACTGAACACCCAGAGAGAACCAGAATGGCCATGCATGCCCCACCAACTCAGTACAGCTACCGAACACTGGGAATCGTACATGCTACGATTCGAGTGTTTCCTGGAAGTGACTGACCTCACGGGCGTTCCAGAAGCCCGGAAAAAGAACTTATTCTTAGGGTACTGTGGCCGCAAAGTATTCAAGATGGCGAAAAATCTTTGCTAAATTAGATATGGCACAGGCATATCAGCAATTGCCAATAGATGGCGCTACAGCGGAGGCCAAACCATTGTGATGCACAGGGGTGCATTCAAATGCAACTGCCTACAATTCAGCGTTAGTATCACCCCTGGACTGTTCCAAAGCATCATGGAACAACTTTTGCGGGGATACCAGGAGTCGTCCCCCATTTCAATGACATTTTGGTATCGGCCACAAATGAAGCACAACTTTTAAAATGCGTATGAACAGTTCTGACTAGAATCAGAGACAAGGGCCTCCGCCTCAAAAAAGAAAAATGTAAAATCAATGTATCAAAAGTCGAATTCCTAGGGTACATGATCGATGGGTCTGGGATTCACACAACCTCACAAAAAATCAAAGACCAAACTACAGGCGTTCCTCAGGCTCCTTAACTTCTACAGCGTCTTTCTCAAATAGAAAGCGACAGTTGCTGAATCACTACATTGTCTCCTAGCAAAGTACGCGAAGTGGTCCTGAGGCAAAACCGAGGCCACCGCATTCACCGCCGTAAAAAGACTCTTATCAGCAGACTCGTTCCTAGTACAATACGTCAGATCCTCTCTTTGGTGCTGACCTGTGACCCTTCCCCTTTCGGTGTCGGCGCAGTCCTTAGCCACCGCATGCCAAATGGTGCTGATGCCCCCATTGCATTTTACTCCAGGACGTTATCTGCCACTGAGCGTAACTATAGCCAACTCGACCGCGAGGCTTTGGCTGCAGTAGCTGGAGTACAAAGATTCCACGAGTATCTCTACGGCAGAGATTTCGAACTGATCACAGACCACAAGTTGTTGCTAGGATTGCTGGCTGGGGACCGCCCCACCCCGGTATCACTATCTCCCTGGATGACCAGATGGACTATATTTCTGGCAGCCTATTCCTACCGCCTCATCCACCGACCGGGCACCACGTTAGGGCACGCGGATGCATTGAGCCATTGCCCATTGTCCGAAATTCTTGCCAACCCCACCCCCGAGGCATTGGTCCTCCTTATTGACTGCCTGGACTCCGGACCTGTCTCATCCAGTGACATTGCACGCCACTCTGCAAAGGACTCCGCAATAAAGCAGATTTTGAACTGGGTGTGGAGGGGGTGGCCCAAGGGACCTGTAGGGTCTGAATTCAAAATGTATTTTTCTGCACAAATCGATAGAAGTTACACACAAAATAACAGTCCTGAGGAAAACCCGCGAATGTTGGATGATTTATCTGACAGCGATGCAGGCCCACAGCGAGCTCTTAGCAATTCAACACCAGAAGCTCCAGCTGCGGCCTGTGAAAAGTTCCAGGAGGTTCCACCAGGCAGATCTGCAGGAGCAACAGGTCCGTACGACTTGCGCAAAGGAAACACCAAGACTGAACTGTGCAGATCAGGCAGAACTATACAGAAGCCGGCGTACCTGTGTGATTACATCACTAATTAGATTGTTCCATCCTAGAGGGGAGAGGTGTTAGATATCCCCCCCCCCCCACTGACAGACTGCAAGAGATTTCCATCAAGGTCCTCTGTTCCGGTGGGAACAGAGGTTGAATCTCATTGGCTGAGAGGCCTGACAGATTCCTTTAAAAGGGGATGCTGTCTGACCATTCCTCAGCCGGATGTTTACTTGACTTGCAATAAAGAGCTGTTGTTTACTGAAGCCTTTTGTGCCTCCTTTATCCAATCTAACAATTTGATATATTGACCTCGTGCCAAAATAGAGGCCAAAGTAGATGAAATATAACTTTTGTATTCTAAAGGACCCTGTCCCATTGTAATCACATTTATATAAACAAAGAGTTAGTGAAACCTACAATATGCCTTTTTCTTCTGAGTATTGCTAAGAAGGTTTGTTGACACCTAATTAACTTCAGATTTGCTGGGTTATATCCCTGAATATTTCAATTCCAAAGAAAGGCAATGCCAAAGAATGTTCAAACTATTGCACCATTGCACTAATTTCACATGCTAGCAAAGTTATGCTCAAAATCCTACAAGTTAGGCTCCAATAGTATGTGGACCGAGAACCAACAGAAGTACAAGCAGGATTTCAAAAAGGCAGAGGAACTAGAGATCAAATTACCAACATATGTGGGATCATAGAGAAAGCTAGGGAGTTCCAGAAAAACATCTACTTCTGCTTCATTGACTATGCTAAAGCCTTTGATTGCGTGGATCACAACAAATTGTGGCAAGTTCTTAAAGAGATGGGAGTACCAGACCATCTTATTTGTCTCTTGAGAAACCCATATGCGGGTCAAGAAGCAACAGTGAGAACTGGACATGGAACCACTGATTGGTTCAAAATTGAGAAAGGACTTCAGCAAGACTGTATACTGACACCCTGCTTATTTAACTTATATGCAGAGCACATCATGAGAAAAGCAGGGCTAGATGAATCACAAATTGGAATTAAGATTGCAGGAGAAATATCAACAACCTCAGATATGCAGATGATACCACTCTAATGGCAGAAAGTGAAGAGGAACTTAAGAGCCTCTTGATGTGGGTGAAGGAGGAGAATGAAAGTTGGTTTGAAACTCAACATTAAGAAAACTAAGATAAAAAGACGCTTGCTTCTGGGGAAGAAAGCTATGGCAAATCTAGGCAGCATACTAAAAAGCATAGACATTACCCTGCCAACAAAAGTGCCTATAGTCAAGGCTATGGTTTTCCCAATTGCAATGTATGGCTGTGAAAGTTGGACCATAAGAAAGGCTGAGTACCAAAGTGCCAAGGAATTTGGCCTTTGAACTATGGTGCTAGAGAAGACACTTGCAAGTCCCTTGGACTGCAAGGCGATCCAACTGGTCAGTCCTAGAGTTCAACCCTCACTGCTCTTTAGAAGGCCAGATCCTGAAGATGAAACTCAAATACTTTGGCCATCTAATGAGAAGGAAGGGCTCACTGGAGAAAAGCCTAATGCTGGGAAAGATTGAGGGCAAAAGAAGAAGAGGATGACAGAGAATGAGGTGGCTGGATGGAGTCACCAAAGCAGTAGGTGGGAGCTTAAATGGACTCCAGAAGATGGTAGAGGACAGGAAAGCTTGGAGGAATGTTGCCCATGGGGTCACGATGGGTCGGACACAACTTTGCAATTAACAACAGCAATCTTTGAATAACAGCCAGAGTTAACATGGCCGGCTTTTACTTATTGCCTATATTCTATACTACTGGGGAGAATCCTTTTTTCCTATAAGAGTTTGGAGATGGATGGCTATTTCCTTCAAAATGAGGGGTAAACAAACAGAGATTGACAAGTTTGCATCTACTGCTTCTGGGACCAGAATAGTCTTCTTCAGGAGAGGTTATAGGTCTCCTTTATGATGCTCCAGACTTTCATGTAATGATGTGTTCAAAACAATCTGAACACACCAAGCCCTCATGCTCGTTCAATTGCCTATGGTTGTAAAGGACCATGATTGAGACAATATATTTATCAGAACCTTGTCTAATTTTTATTTTGAAACAACTGAACTGATTTGACAAATGGAACAGTTGTTGGATTGGATTCGGCAAATCTGTTACTCTCAGGCCAAGGACTGGGGCACTTGGGCAAATGTTAACAAATGCCAAACCAAAGAAATAATTACGATGGATGACTACTTGAAGATGCAAGGCATGTCTTCACCATCATCTGTTCTGTTTCATATTTCAATTCTTCTGAATACAAGGATGTAATGCAGACTCTGTCTGATCAGAAAGTCACTCAGGGATTACTATTACAATAGCCTATACTAGTACAAGACAAATGCTATAATTAACTTTATTGCTCTTTCTTTATACCCTTTCCCTTGTTTTTCATAGGCTGCTATCCCAGAGGTAGATGGTAAGCATGAATTTGGGAACCTTTATACAAAATTTAAAACATTCTGACATACACAGAAGGATCCCATCCCATTATTTTCATGTCTCAAAAGTAATTACTACACGTTTGTTCTGAAAATAAACTGTATTTTGTATATATTTCAAATTACCAGCATCAACACTAGAACCATTAGTTCATAGCAAAAATGCCATTTTAATCTATTTTGGTTGATTGTAGAAATGACCCTAAAGTTCAACATTTAATTATTATTTTGCAGCATTCTCGGTTTTATTTTTGATTTTTTTAAATCATTTTAATTATGTGATGTGGTTGCAAATATATAAATAAACCTGTTCATTTAAAACATCCTTCTTTTGTTCTTTTCATTAAAAATAATGAATAATTTCCCCAAAGTCAATTTCTATTGCAATTCACACTTGATAAACAAAAGAGCTGAGCATTAGGTTAATTACTCTCCTTCCAGAGTAGAATGCCTACAAGATTTGGTAAGAAATTTCTTTCATCTTCTTGACAGCATATAATAAAACTATCTGATTATCTATTGAAAATCTGTTACATTTTAAAGAAAAAAAAAACAATTTCTACATTTACTGATGACTAGAAACCTCTTCTGTACTTTTTGTGTGAAACAGGAAAAAATGATTTGATGGTTAGACAGAATAGTTATAAAGATACTTATTTTTGTAACCATAGAGTAAAGGGTAAATTTATTATTGTATTTATAACTGCTATAAAGAAAACCTGGAGCTATTTCTTTTCTTTTCTATTTTTCTTTTCCCTTTTTTCCTTTCTTGCATTTTTAGCCTTCTCTTTGATTTCTTTCTCATTTCATTTTTCTCGCTCTATATTATTTCGTATTAGTTTTTATCTTCTTTAGAAGGGACATATCATAAAGAAAACAATATCAAAATAATCTGCAGTATATTTCTGAAACAGAAGCTTCGTGTAGTTCCACCCACTGGTGATAAAAAATTGTATAAAACAAATCTGGGGCTGAAGTCACAGACAAAATATCCAAAGCTGTATTGTAAAAAAAAACAAAAAAACAAAACAACCTGTTCCTTCTGAATAAAGATCTAGCTACCGTTTCAAAGGTATAGAATATTGTTCCTATGAAAAAGATACATCAGTAGAGGGAAGTAAATTTCCATAAATATTCTAAAGGACAACCAATGATTCAATCTTTTCCTTTTTTGTTCCGCATAGAAATCAAAATATCATTTGACTTGGTCCCTCTTGAAAATCCCAACCTTAATAAGCTGCACCACTTCCTATCTGATGCACCCACACTTACCCCTACAATTTGTTCCCGTCCACAGACCCAGGAAGAAGTTCTCAGCTCCATTCCTTGCAAATAACAAGGAGGGTCTTCCTGCTGGCAGCTTGTGCTGAGCATTTCAAGCAGTTCTCCTTGAATTATTTTTAAGTTGCTTCTTCCAACTGCGGAGTTATATTTCTTTGCTCGTTCCACAGCAGACAGTTACCATGGGGTTGATTCCAAGTCAAGACCCAACATTTGCAATCCTATTGTCTGTCAGCGGCAGAGAAGTTTTACAGAAGGCATTACTATGCCTGTGTTCCCAACAAAAACTGCTCTCTTTACAACTGCATTGTCCTGACAATGTAGATTCATAAGAAAAAACGATACTTGAAATGAATTAGATGAAAACTGAGGCATCTGAGTAAAAAAAATCAATTCAACAAAAACAAAAACATTACCATTTTATTTAACTCAGGGGAGAAATTACTTGTGTTTAATATACCACAGGTTTTTATAAAAAAAATTGAGATGCATCTGTCCATGACTAGGTAACACTAAGCTGAGTTTGATTGATCCTCTACATCAGGGGTGTCAAACTTGGTTTCACTGAGGGCAGCATCAGGGTTGTGTTTGACTTTGGGAGCCAGGTGGGCGTGGCCAAAGTGGGCATGGCCAGCTCGATATCATTTGCATTGGGGGCGCCTGTGGTGGCCCAAGTGCTCTGCCAACAAAAGCAGAGCTCGGCAGGCTGCAATGGTCTCTGTGTGAGGCCCTCCCACGCTCCGTTTTCACTGGCAGAGGGTTGCAGGAGGCCGTCGCAGCCTCCCGAGCTCCGTTTTTGCTGTTAAAGGCGCTGCAGGCCAGTCCACTGTTTCCAGGGTAGCCCTGCGGGCCAGATCTAAGCACCTTGTGGGCTGGATCTGGTCCGTGGGCCTTGAGTTTGACACCCCAGCCTGCTCTATATAATCAGACTTAGTATTTAGATGGAGCACTATCAGGAAATCTGGCCTGCAAACTACGGTAAAGAATGAAGCTTTTAAAAAAAATCCTGGAAGAAGACAGACCAATCACTTCTATATTGCTGCCAAGAAAACTCCAGAAATGGCTCAATAGAATAATCAGGAATCAAGCACAAGTCAACTTGATTTTAAATTTCACCTTTTCTTCCTTGCTATTCCTTCTCTGGGTGTCAAGTTCTTGCATCAAGTTCAAACAAGGAAACAAGGTTATGTTTTTATGAGAGAGAAATGCACACACACACACACACACAAACACACACAGAGAGAGGGAGGGAGGGAGAGAGGGAGAGAGGGAGAGAGGGAGAGAGGGAGAGAAGCTGAATTAAGTAGACAGCTATTATTAAATAGTAGCTGCATTTACAAATAAATTACACTCTTTACAGTTTTAAGACCCACTTCCATGATAGTGATTTACAATGCCTTCTAGCATCATCCCATCATTGTTGCACTGGTTAATAGGATTAATATTGTCAGAGCAATGTCCTATCTGAAATAATATTGGAGGCAACACTTATCGCTGTGCAATGCTTATGCTTCTGTGACCAGAAGATGCCTTGAAGTATACAGCAAATGGACAGAACATCTGTCTGCAACTCCTTAAAGCAGCTGCATCATTTCCCAAGGATGACATAAATGTCTACATATTCCAAGGTTGTTCCTGAATCAAAATCATTGCACAACTCTAGTATTTAAATCACAATCATACATTTGAATTAGGAGGAGATTAGGCCTCCTCCGAGTTCCATCTGCCAGCCAGTGCTGGCAACTACGCGGAGGAGAGCCTTTTCAGTAGTAGCTCCGACCCTTTGGAACGACCTCCCCATGGAGATTCGTACCCTCACCACCCTCCAGACCTTCCGCACAGCCCTTAAGATCTGGCTATCCCGCCAGGCCTGGGGTTAAAGATTGGGATCCGTCCCCACCCGAATGATGAATGAATGTTGCTTCTATTTTTAATTGTGTATTGTCTGTATATGTCATTACGTGTATCCCCTCCCTATAGGTTGTAAGCCGCCCTGAGTCCCCTCAGGGAAAAGGGCGGCCTATAAATAAAAGCAATCTAAATCTAAATCTTGAATCCAAGAGGGATTCAACTGCATCTTAAATGAGAAAATTCTGTTATTTTAATAACTATTGTAATGTAATTTCTGTGCATCTCAGCTAACTTTCCTAATTCTTTATTACAAAACTATTGACAGACAAAGCACTCATTCATGATTGACTGACATTAGCCTACCTTTCCATTTCCTAATTTTACATTCAACACAATGAGCAATTTAACTTAAAAAAGTATAAGAAAAACCACAAACTTTGAAAAATAATGTATAAGGAAGCAACGTCCTGCATTGTATGACTCCAACCATTGGCAAATAGTAAATAAAGACAAAAGGCCTTTCTCTGCTGCTGGGTTAAACAGCTGTCCACCTATCCTTCAGCTGATAGAAAACTATACCAATTATGGCATAAAATGTGCTATTGCTATTGTTAATTCCTATTTTGTTCTGACTCACTGCTGAATGGCATTGTCCTGATCATATGTGCGCAACTTGTGATAAGTAAAGTGATTGACTGAGCCCCACATCTTTGTTGTCTTCCCTTTTCTTCAGGCAGGGAAAAATCCATCAATCACAGTGAATAGGAGGAAGAGGGTGGGTTTGAGTGCAAGGGTCTGTCCATCATCTGAAGCTGTTTCCCATGGCCATCACCCAATTTTATCATAATTCAAATTGAAAACAAGTTTTAAAAATACACAAGTATTTTTAAAATTCTCTCCCTCTCTCTCTCTCTCCTCCCTCCCTCCCCTCCCCTCCCCTCCCTTCCACTCTTTTCCTTCCTTTCCTGGCTTTTCCCCTCTCCCACCAGTGTCAACTGGCAGTGAGAAAACTCCCACCAATATACAGAATCTCAAATAAAGTAAACTAAATCCATCTAGCTTATATTAATTGCTTCAATAGAATTTCCAGAGCATGTGCTGACTTTATTTCAGACTTGATGGTTTGAAAGAGGACATTCATCTGTTTTCTCCTTTTAAAGCAATTGTTACATACATTTTGTTCAAAAAAAAGCAAGGTAGATGAAAACCAGCATGCTGTGATTCAGGCAAGTATTGCAGTCCTTCTTTAATGTTAGAGATCTAGTTAAAAAGCAGAAAAAAATTCAGCATTTCCAACCACCTTCCCAATGATCCTACTATTAAATGACTAACATAACGCAACAGGGTCAACCTGTTCTAGCTGAATAAATGTGTGAAAAGAGCTTTTGTCTAAAATGCTTGCCAGGACACATTGTGGACTCTTCTGGTTCGAACATAGGGCCAAACAGAAGGCCTTGTCATGCCATATTAAAGTATAAAAGATGGATCGCATATTGTAATCAAATTCAGGGACAAGTGGCTTCCTCACCAGTTTGCCCGGTGGGCACTTCAAGGCTTTAATTGCTAACAACGTGTCCCTCATCCAAGTCCTCTTTCCTAAACAGCCCAAATGCTCCCTCAGTATTCCATCCATGCATCCCAGTCCAGCATGCAATTCAGTTTCCAATATGGATCAGAAGAATTGCAAAATTTTGGCCTTGTCTCAGACACCTATACAGGCATCTAATCTTCCACAGCGGATGTGAAATCCCACAGCGGTACATAATGAACCAAGCCACCACTGCACCGTTATCCTTCCTTCTTGAAGCAGCACAGATGAACATAACTCTTTAATTCCTCCAGGAAGGGCTTGGCCGTGCGGCTGAAAAATGCAACAGCTTTTACTCACAATTATTTTCTCTGCCAAGCCTTATTCTGCCCCAATTATTTCTCACTCCCCCCACCCACCCCCCGCAACGTAGAAAGAAGGCAGAACAAAGGAAGCGAAGTCGACTAAATTGGTGGCTGTTTCACTTTTGCAGTGATGTGAAGTGTAACAAACACTGTAATGTAACAGCTGTGGCTTGGTGCTGGTAAGTAAAAAGTAATTAGCCCCTTATCCTCCAGTAAAGGGGAATATCATGTGACTGGCTGCATACAGTATTGCTCAGTTGGTGTGATTCTATGCAGGTTGGAGAGAGTGCAGAAACCTTGACTAGGCGCTGATGTTACTCCTGGGATTTCATTTTCTAAAAAAGTTTGTAGCCCCTATGATTTTCCTGTGTGTTAGTTTTGGTGAGATGGCATGGTGCGCTTCTAAAGGAAACAGTAGTCTCTGGGTTTTTTAAATGGCTAAGAAAGCAAGGTTTAAGTCAGCTGGAGGGCTGCCACTGCTTCCAGGTATCTAACAGAAGCAGAGTAAATTATAATTAAGATAATAAGAATTATAATAAGAATTTAGAGGAAATTAATTCAAAATGCACACAGAGAACAAAAAAACATTGTAAAGTTGTGATAAGGTGTATTAACAAACAAAGTAGGCATTGAAAGATTTGATAAGTCTTCTACCACCCCCCACCACCCCCACATAGCAAGCACTGGGAAGGCTGGAGGGGGGGGGGGAAAGCAGCGAAACAAAACATTACAAAGGCTCAGCTTCCTGCTGTATAATCCCCCAGAATGCTTTTGGGTCTGCTGTGGGCTTCAAAGCAAGCCCTGCCAGATAGTGAATGCATACATTTTAAAAATACAGATATTCATCACCATCGCAAACATTTTTAAAAGCCTGGCCACTCTGCAAATGGAAGAAAAGCACAGCACAAAACAACTGGGCAGTGGCAGAAATCAATGATCTGCAGATAGAAGGAGAATGGGCAGACTGGCAGTTGTGGGGTGAACTGGGGCACAAAAAAATGCAGAAAATTTAACAAGAAGCTAAGAAAGGGGAAAGAAAAGCATTATACAAACACACGAGTAAAAACTGGCTGCAGTTAATATTGGACTAGCCCTGCATTTAGTTTTTTAAGAGAATCTTTTTAAAAGCACTGTATCATAGCCTCTCTCTGCTTGGCATAGATCTTATTCTTGGCATCATTGTACAAAAACATGGATTTTTGTTTACAATTTTCAAGTCATAGACCATCCTTGTGTTTGGAGAGAGGGTTGTGATGTGATGATGGACTTGATCCTTCGATCCTTAATCATAAAGTTAACGTTTGCAGTTTTCATCATGGACAGTAAAGTTGTCCAGCAGACAGTACTTCCATGTGTGCACAAGTGCAAAGAAGCAAAATAAGATATAATTAAGCTGCAAGTGTTCAAAAGACTAGGTAAACCGCAAGTTTCCCAAACAATACAGGTATTATATATATCCCCAAAAGGCCATCTGTTCACTTTCCCTGTTTTTAGCTGGTGCCTTAACCATTAGATGAAACTGGCTCTACTAATGGTATCACTAACAACATACTGCAGTGGTTCATCATTCCTTAAATACTCATGGCCCTGGGGTTTGTAAACATGTGTTTGGCACTTTTACACTGCATTTTTAATGCATATCTGAAGGGTCCATTAGGGACAAAGTAAAGTGATCCAACTACTTCTCACTCTCCAAGAATGACATAGCCTCCCTCAAGTCCTGATGATTTCATTTTTTCCTCGCCTCAGTACCTTGTTTGTTTTTCTACTTTGCCGACAGCTCCAATATCCCCTTGAGATCTCCCGTCCAAGAAGGAGCCAGGCCAAACCCCCGCTTAATTTCTGAACCCAGAAGCTCCAGCTAGGTAGCGGGAAAGCCCGGTGTCTTCCAATAACAAGTTCACCAGATCATACTGGTATTTCATACCGGTATTTTAGGGGGACAAAACACAGGATTGAAATCCTTCCAGCATAGGGGCAGGGACCGGGTCAATTCAGACTTCGGCCTCGCGTTGCAGGTTCCTTGCACTCGCTCCGGCATTCCTTCCCACGGAGAAGGCTTGAAACCGCAGGTTCCGAGGGCTTGGCAAGGCAAAAACGGAGGGGTGCTTTGGGGAAAAATATTCCCTCCCACGGCCAGGCGCTTGGGAGAGGCTTCTGGACCAGTGAGGGTGGGATGGAGGCGAAAGGCGAGGTTGGAGCTTCGGAACTCAGCGGAGGACCAGAAGAGAAACGGTTGGCATTTGTTGCGCAAAAAAATCGGAACCGCGGAGGGAAGGGAGTCGAAGAAAGCGCAAGGAAGAGCCGGACGGCCGAGCTCGCTCTTCCGTTTAATTGCTGCCTCGCCTGCCCCCCTCCGCCCGTGCTGGGTCTCTTCTTCCCTTGGCGAGAGGAGGGGGCTTCAGCTCCAGCCCTTCCCAAGCGGGCAAGCTGCCTCGGAGGTTGAGCCGAGACAGTTTCAGCCACAGGTGCTGCCTGGTATGTCCCTTGGAGACGCCTCGCTCCATAGCAACGCAAGAGAAAGAGGCTGGACTGCCGGGGAGGATCTGAGAGAGAGAGAGCAGGGAGAGGGGCGCCCAAATGAATCTGCGAGACTGGCTCGGGGGAGTTGGCGGCGGGAGGGGGAGGGAGGGAGGGGGAGAGACCCAGGGCAGTATCACTACAGGCGGATCCTCTCGCAAGAAGTCCCATCCGCGGCTGAAGTCAGCCTGCAGCCTGGGAAAGGGGGATGCCCGGCCCCTTGGCCCTGGACGGGGGAGCGGGGGCGTCTTCATCGTCCCCAAAGCGAAGAGGGCTCCCTGGCGCTAGCTAGCCAGAGGTCTTGGCGTGCGGACAGGAGGCTGCTCACTTCCGTGTGCTCAGAGGGGGACACTGAAGAATCCGTCTCTGCTTGAACAAACAAGCGGAATGAAGCGGGAGGGAGGGTTTCTCTCCGTGGGGAAAGGAACATCGCTTGCAAAGATATTAGCCCGCCACACAGGCACAGCCGTCCAAGGGAACTTCGAGCGGCGGGAGGGGAACTCCTCTGCAAGCGCCACACGCCCTTTCCTCAAAGGTGGGACCCACGTGCTCTGCGGCCCGCACCCCAGGGTCTCCCCCTGCCCCCGTAACCCCGCCTGCCCCCGCGCCCTGCGGCTCGCCCCTCTCCGCCCGCCGCTGCGCCGCCCCTTCGGTCTCTCGCCAGCAGCCACCCCACGCGCAAGTCAGTCGCTCGAGGGGGCGGCCTCTCGCGGCACGCAGAGCAGGGCTCAGCCAGCAGTCGGAGGGTTAACAGGGACCGAGGTGTGAGCGAACCAGACAGAGAGACGGACAGACAAGACAGCCGCGGCGAGGGAAGAGGCTGGAGCAGCCGGCCCGCCGCCGCCGCCGCCTCTGCCTCCTTAGCCCGCCTGGCCATGAAAGGCGACGCCAGCTGGGAGCAGGAGAGCGGCAGCCGGACTCTTCCGCTGCTACCCGGGTCCCTCGGCTCGCCGGCCAAGGTGAGTTGGGGGCTGGCTCGGTCCTCTGGGCTTGGAGGGGGGGAGGCACAGCCGCCCGCCCGCCACTGCCCGGAGACTGCGAGCCCCTCGCTTGAGGCTCTTCGCCTGCTCCGTCGACTTCCTTCCGCGATCCGCCGCCGCCGCCTCCTGTTTGCCCAGGAGCTGCCGCCTCTCCTCGCAGGTCAGCCTTTCCCAAGCGGGGCTGGGCGGCGTCCTCGGGGGCCAAGGGAGCGGGGAGAGCCGGGGGACCTGGGTGGGGGGCTCCGGTCCGGCGGAGGAGCTCCCAGAAGAGCCGCGGGGAGGGGAGGTTGGAGGGAGACGCGTGTGAGTGTGTGCGCCCGGTCTCCTCGGTGGGCTCCGCGGCTGGCTTCTGCGGGGTTTTCTGGTGGGAAGAGATGTCCAGGGAAGGCTGACCGTGCGGAGGGAGAGGGGGAGAACGCGGGACGTCTTATCGGTAGCTCTTAACGGGCTGAAGAGGAGGGACGTACGGTTGTGTATCGTGTGTGTGTGCGTATGTGTTGTGAAAACTGGCAGAAATCGAGGGTGTTCTCTGCGATAGGGGAAAGCGTGTCCCTTAAAGAACGGCGATATGGCAACCCCTTTGGGCGGTGAGTCTTAGCAGTCTCTTCTAGCCTTTTCCAGCAGCCCTGTCCAATCGTGCCCTGAGCCTATTCGGCTCCATCCCTTGTGCACAGACGCCCAAGATCTGCTGTGCCCAGGAGCGATTGTGGTAAGCCAGAAGACAAACAGACACAACACAGAGGTGTGAGGCAATTACTTCACCACCTCCGCCCCAGTACCTCAGAGAATGGCCACATAGGTCCTGTCCACCTGGTCGTCCTTTGGGGACATCTCAAAAAGCTTAATAGCTTGTGGATGCAGATGGAAATTCAGACATCCTGCAGGTTTAATCCTCACATTTGACAATTCGTTTTTTAAAGAGAAGAAAAATGCTTTAGGCTCCCAGGATTTTCATTAGACTCTGGGTATGCTTGCTTAGCACACCTACATTGCTCCCAAGCAGTTAACATGGAAGTTACTTGCCCAAGGAGATTGCAGTGCAGTGGGCTACAACTTCTTTCCTCCAAATCTCTGGAAGAACAACACCTGTCTGATATTTTTTAAAATCAAGTTCACATATTTCTACAGTCTGCCGTCCTACAATCTCCTGATCCCGAACTCCCTGGAGGGCTCTGGGTTGGAGAAGGCTATTCTAAGCCATCTGATTCACTCTGGACCACTCTGTCAGTCCTTGAAAAACATATTCATTTTCCCACTGGGATTAAAACACCTTCCAGCTTCTCACAGCGGCATCAGCAACACCATTGTAGGGTGAGAGACCACCAGACTCTCACTATTCCAGCTAGAAAATATTGCTGAATTTCTCTAAACAACACATTAACTACTACCTCCGTGAAATCACAGCCTGGCTTGGAATATAGCAGGGCCATACTTTGAATAACACAGTTTTATTCCTAGGCTAAGATCCCCAAGCCTCTTTAAACCTCTGTAAGTGTTGCCTGCGTGGATCAAAGCAAGGCTTCATTGCTTCCAAAACTGGCTAGGAAACGCCTGGGAACCTCTAACTGTGGAGGTTCTCAATGGCTTGTCTTAGCTACACTTGCTTTTTGTTCTTTGTTAAACAAAGACTGCATTAAAGATGATTGCTTGAATGTGGTGGTGGTGACGACTCCTGCAACTTTATTATGAGTTAGTTAAAGAATTCCTTTCCATTCCTGTCCCAGACTTACTGCCAATCAATTTTATGGAGGGAAAGAAATTTTAAAGAAGTTTCCCGATTACACCCACACCTCCAAGCAGCAGCATCTTAGACATATTTTTATATTATTATATTTATCCCCTTTGCTACATGGCAGGATCTATTGCAGTAAACCTCACTCACATATATTTTGGCAATTGGCTTTTACTACTCCTACTAGTCTTGGTGAAAAGTAGCTGTTTGCCTGATGTGGGGTTTGGAATACTGAATCCTGCTTGTCTTTTCTTGGTTTCAGGGGCTGTTTTGTTTCTGCCCATAATAATGTATTTGTGTAACTACTGAGCATCCCAGCATCCCATGGAAAAAGCAGAAGGGAGCTGAAATGGAACTCAAGTGGTTTCCTCTGACTGAGCTTACAGGAACGATGGTCTCCCTCAGACATTTTGATATCTGAAGCAGAACATCCAAATGGCAGACTTCTTCCCTCTATTAAGTAATATAAGAGATTATATTATTTGCTAGAGAAAAGATTTCCTGCAGAAGAACTGTTAAAAATGATGAAAGGAGTTGTCCTTACACTAGGAACATGCTAGTTAAACTGGTTTCCTATAGGTCAGAATTCTTCCTTGTTTTGTCAGTCCTGACAGTGACAAAAATCTCAGGGAGGATGAATTCTGAAAGTAGCTCTTTTGGAATAAAAATTTAGCATGCACAGATTATTTTAAATGTTCAAAATGCAAATCCCAACACATTCCTGGGTAAATCACCAAGTGAATAACTGTAAGGTTGTTTTTTTTTTTTCCAATATACCTTTTGTCTCCAGTTGAGTTTTTTTGCCTGGCGTTGATTTTTGCATCTTTATCTACTAAATTAAATATCTGTTTTCCCTTGAAAATGCAGAGAAATTCTGAAGCCTAGACAAAAACACGAAACGTATAGATAAATGTTGTTATGTCAGGAAACTGTCAGTTCTGGGATTAATAAGGGAAAGTGACACCTCACTCATCTCCCCAGTTTCTCGGAGAATGTTCAGGCAGCCTGTAAAAGAAGGTGCTCCAGTTGATTCTATACAAATGGATTTTCAGAAGCCTTTCAGGAAACCATTCTTCAAAGTCTCTTAAGAAAACAAAGTCATCCTAGAATAAGAGGGACTGTTGTTTTGTCAGTTACTAATGGGAGGTGGGGAGAGGTTTAGTAGAGTTGAGGATCCAAGCAACTGTATTTCCAGAGCATTGAGCTGACCTCCCCCATCCCAGTTATGTTTTGATCAGGGTCAACTTTAACATTTGGCAAAATGTGGGATACTTAAATAAAAGCAGATTCTCTCTCCCCAATCCAGCCCCACACATAATTGCTTTTTGGATTTTCTGCTTAATGGACCAGTATGCCTCCAACTCCTTCTCTGTTTGTTAGGACTGCTATGCTGAAGCAGAGTGACAAATGAGTAAGAAATCAAGTGGGATTCTAAAAATATGAATAGGAGAGTAGAAAGGAAAGCACTGAACAACAGAAAGAAGGGGGGACAGAAGAGAGGGAGGAAAGGAGGGAGGGAAGGATGGAGGGAAGGAGGGAGGGAGGGAGGGAGGAAGGAAGGAAGGAAGGAAGGAAGGAAGGAAGGAATATTGTGCTGGAAACACAACAGGCAACGCTTTGCACTTGAAAACAGATTGCTGTCTCTGGAAGGTCATTACACAACTGGGTGACTTTAGCAATAAAATGGCAGATGAAACTCAGTGTTAGGCATTGCAAAATGCTGGGGGAAGTGTGAGGAAAAAATCCTTATTGTAAGTATTTTCAGAGTAAGAAGATGCATATGATTTGCGGATGCTAAAATCATATGCTGCAAATGTTGTAGAATTTGATTTGTAGAAAATGGGAACAAAGATATAAAGAAAGGCAGCAAAAATTGTTGCCATAAGGTTTGAGACTAAAAAGATATTTTCATTGGGCTAAATGACCAAAAGCGTGCAATGGATATTATGAAGTTAACAAGAAGCCGTTGTTAATTTTGCTTTGTTTGCAATATGAAATAAAACAAGGAAATGCCTGTCAAAGCACAGAGAGGCTTTCAGTTCAGCTGGATTTGTGAATGAGTTGTTGCCACAAAGTATTATTGTATTGGGGGAGAAATTTAAAAAAAAAAGAATTGGCAGCACAATCTTGTATTCATTGACTCGGAAAGAAGACCCTTTATATTGAAGCTTGTACCTTGCGAAGTGGGAATAGGATTGTAGTTTCAATTTAAAAAATTAAAGAAAAATAGTATCAATAGAAATTAGCTAGTCTAATTCAATGTTTTTTTAACCTTGGCAACTGTAAGATGTGTGGACTTCAACTCCCAGAATTTCCCAACCAGCACATAGTTCACATATTATATTAAGATAGTGTGCCTGAAATCTTCCATCTCAACCAGGATGGTACAATATATGCCTGTTTCTGATTGGCCTACCTGATCCAGATAGGTAGAAGCAGCTGCCATACATAAAAAGTTGGCAAAGCCCATTCATTTGTCTCAAAGCATTGATAATGGTACCTAATCTGAGAATTTACTCATTTGGAAAAAGGTGACCAAGCAAAGATCCTAATGCAATACTTTATAAAACTTCAAAAAGGTAAGTTTTTCATATATGTTGAGCAGTTTAACTCTTAAAATGCCTTTGGAAAGGTGCAATGGAACTGTTTTCAGCAACTTAAATTAGTAGTCTAGTTTGTTTATAAGTCTGTTCAACCAGGTTGGCAGCATCACCCAGGTAAATAGTGGCAGGTCTATGGATCTGTGTAGGTGGATGGGTGTTTTTGAGTTAGACTTGACTCCAAACAACTACCTGGAGAAGTCTCTGCAATTTGCTTGGCGACATTTTCAAAAGTGGTTTGTCCTTGCCTGCTTCCTAAGGCTGAGTGAGAATGACTTGTCCAAGGGGTACAAATGCCCTAGTAAGACCACACCTAGAGTACTGCATCCAGTTTTGGTCACCACACTGTAAAAAAGATGTCGTACTCTAGAAAGAGTGCAGAGAAGAGCAACAAAGATGATTTGGGGACTGGAGGCTGAAACAGTTACAGGAACTGGGCATGGCTAGTCTAGTGAAGAGAAGGACCAGGGGAGACATGATAGCAGTGTTCCAATATTTGAGGGGCTGCCACAGAGAGGAGGGGGGGTCAAGCTATTTTCCAAAGCACCTGAAGGCCAGACAAGGAACAATGGATGGAAACTGACCAAGGAGAGATTCAACCTAGAAATAAGGAGGAACTTTCTGACAGTGAGAACAATCAACCAATGGAACAGTTTGCCCTCAGAAGTTGTGGGGGCTTCATCACTTGAGACTTTCAAGAAGAGACTGAACTGCCATTTGTCAGAAATAATGTAGAGTCTACTGCTTGAGCGGGGTGGGGATGGGTGGGGGTTGGACTAGATGACTTATAAGGTCCCTTCCAACTCTGTTAATCTGTAAGAAGCTCTTAGGTGGCTTTGTGCCCAAGACAGTATTAGAACTCACGATTTATTAGCCTAGTGGCTGAACCACTGCACCAAACTGCCTCCCTTCTAGGAATTACACTTAAATTTTTGTACTGAATAGCACTTCTGAATATTCATATTACCTGTAAAACCCCTTTTTGGAGAGCCAGTTTGGCCTAATGATTAAGGCACCAAGGCCAGAAACCAGGAGTTCTAGTCTGTTTTAGCCATGAAAGCTAGCCAAGTGACCTTGAGCCAATCACTTCCTCTCAGCCCACCCCACCCGACAGGGTTCTTTGTTGAGGGGAAAATAGGATATGTTGGATATGTTTGTTGTCAAGTAGAAAAAATATGATGGTGGTTCTCATATTTGGGGAGGGTCCTGAGGAGAAACAGGAACTTGTTGATTTTTAGTCCAGTTCCTGAAATGGAATCTCTTTCCAGTTGAGCTTTTTCTAGTGACTTCATGTATATGTCAAAAATAATAATTATAAAGTAGTTTGCCTTGTCCTTTTCTAGGATGCCTTTCAACCTCCTAGTCAATGCCACACCTTGGGAATTTCCTGGACATTTGACATCTAAATATTAGACCTGATTCTGCTTAACTTCCCAGCCTAGGTCGATTCTGGTGTTGCTGAAATTCTGTTTTTAAAGCTGTAGTCCCAAACTAGTGTAATTGGGAATAAACATGCCTGCTTAACAGAGCTTAGAGAAGGCACATGGTGACTAATTCTTATGTCCCACTGGATTTCACCCGCTAGACTGAGATGTAGGGCAAGGTTCACCCTCCTCTCTTTCCTCTCACCTACAGGCCTTGGCCAAATTTAATCTAGGAACTGAGGCCAAATGTTTTATTCCACTGACTCATCCAACAAAGAAAATGAATGAGTTCATCAGTTGCCTCTCTGAAAAACATGAAAAAGGGATGGGGAATTAAATAAATAAATAACCTGAATTTATCCCCGTTACCTTTGAAGAATGTTCAGTTATCCTACAATGAAGAATACATGAAATTAATTGAGATGGAGAAAGGGTGGAGAAAATAAGATGGAGAAAAAAACACTAGTTTAGTTGCTTTTTGAAGAGTATTAGAGAAATTAATGGTAATCCTAGACTTGGCTGCTATGGTAGCTAAATGGAACTTCCATTAGATAGGTCAGTTGCTAAAGGCGCCAAGCTGGCCTGTGTTAGGCAATAAATTAAGATGTGATGGGGGTGAAAGCCGGGTCAAAGGTTAACATAATTTGCACAAACCATTCAGTCCAGTCGGCGGATACTCTAATACGCCAGTAGAAAGAAGTCTCCATGCCTATGATTCCTTTTTTGTTTTGTTCTTTTAGCAGATAGGTTGGGATAGGTCTTGAAGCAGATTTTAGGAAGAATCCCATATTTAATGCATATTCTGAAAATTTCTGGAGCAAATGTTACATGGACACGGGCATAAAAAGAGGGCATTTTAAAATGATCCCAGTTCTTAAAACAGTAAGCAGAACTGACTTTCTCTTGTATGCCCTCAGGGCTGCCTCAGATCACATTCATACCACTTTTTAAAACCTTGGAATGGAGGAAAACTTTCTTTGGTAATTAAATCCTGTATTCTTATACAGCAGGGTGAATGTTTGTTCTCACAGTAGCTATTCAGTGTGGTATTACCATGGTTGGTTCATTCAGGTTAGTTCCGCAAGGCACCAGTTTTCACCCCTAAGTTACCCAAAGGAATATTGGAATGCTTTATAGAAACATTCAACAAACATTCTCCCAAATGATGGAATGAGGGGACCCAGCAAGGAATGGCAAGAGACCAAAAGTGATCTCTCCAGCAATGAAAAGATGGGTAACGAAACCTTCACCCAGTAAGGGACCATCCTTGAGTTATGGCAGCTTCTGGGACAACAAAAATCCCCTTATTTTTGTTTCATTCAGGAGGGTGGGGAAAAGCATTGCTGCCTTAAAAAACAGTTTGGGCCCTATATCTCAGATGTTGTTGTGTATCCCTTGAAAGTATCTCTCCAGCACTTTCTGAACATATGATGTTCTTTGACCATTTTAGAAAAATCTGAATTACTGGCTGTCAAGTTATCATACTTCCTGTTTATAAAATACCCAGTGAGAGCTGCGAAGGTAGCATAACATTATAGTTGTCAACACACACTTTTCTTTCAACAGCCACAACCATTGTAGGTTGCAGTGTAGAGCATCTGTATGTGTATGTGTTGTTGTTGTTGTTGGCAGTGGGGAAGGATTACTAGCTCGCTTCAGCCAGAGGCGACATAAAGCAAAAGAGCCTATGCACCCTGCTTATATAAGCTGGGAAAATCAATCTAGGCAGTTTGAAAGAAGGATTGTGAGACTGACCAGAAAGTTATCCAATACTTCCTCCAGGTCCCCAATGGCAATATTCAAAAATGAGCTCAGCTGCCCAAGAAGGATGAATACAGTGGCTGATCACTCATGAGCAAAGGCCAGAGCTGGTGATTCTCAGGCCAAACAAATCTGTTTTATAAATATTGAGCAGATATCTGCAGTTCTCAAGGCCAAGAAAAAGAACGGGCAAGAGTCCATGAATGTGAACAGGCAAAAGGAAAAGACCTGAAATGTAAACTTTAGAGAGACCTATGTTGCACATTGGGCTTGCTTTCTGCTTACTGCAGTAGGCAGATTTTCTGTGCATATATTACTTCTTTCTTATCTGCAATAAAGCAACTTACTCAGCCATGTCATGTCTGTGAAGCTTCTGTGGTTAGCAAATTCCTGAATAAAAGGTTGAATGTCGGGAGTGCTGAGATTTATTACCATGCCTGGTGTGAAGCCTGACACAACGCCAGATTGGTTCAAATGCTATGTGCAGAGGGGCTGTCCATTTTTATGGAGCATCTACACTGAGATTGAAAAAAAAGTTTATGGATGCCAGAAAACAGCAATTTACATTTTTGGGAGAGTAAGAGCTGTAGCTGTAAAGTTGCCCACACATGTGGTTTGCATTAAAATGTCTAGTTTTTTTTCCCCCTAAGTACCTTGAGAGAATTTGGGGAATTTTTTTGTTTTGCAAAATGATGTTATTGAAACTATTTTGAGATTTACATTATAATTTTCATGTGTTAATAGAAAATTATGAGGCTCTATTGCTCACCTTTGGTAACTATAGCTGCAGGAGTTTCTGTTTGCCTAATTTATGTTATACCTTTGATTACCATTCCTTTATATTTTCCTTGGTTTTTTTAAATTTATATTAAAAGTTCACAGAATCCTTTTAATTAAAAGAATGGAACAGAGACATAATTTCACTTTAGCATCTGTGTTTCATCTTTTTCAGTTGGAAGACTGACATTTTAGGTAATTGATACTAGTATATCTCTATAAATTGCCTTATCTGTCAGGTCTGTTGTGTTTATGGTTGGTTGCACAGTCAACCAGCTGTTTAGACTGGGTTTGACATTTTTATCCACCTATAGAGTATTATTTTTATTGTGGTTCGTCCCACAGTCAGCTAGATGTTTAGATGGAATTTGGCATTTTTATCTGCCTGTTGTGTCCTTTCCAAGGATTTGGAGTAGGCAGATGTTGTTTGATGTTGTTAAAGGTATCCTCACAGCATGTAAGCTATTCCAAGGGAAGCTGTAATTGACTGATGGTGATTGTGTGAATTGTGATAGTGTTCAAATAGTTTATTATTTCAATTTGCACGGCTCAACTCTATAGCAGCTCTGAGCTACAACCTTTGTAGCAACAAAGGTAAAGATTGTAGCAATGGAATTCATGTTTAAAGTCAAAATCCAAATTTGTGCTAACTAATTTACAGGACAATAATTAAAATACTTGCATGCTTAAACAAAGCAGCAGCAATTTGGCACAAACTATAAAAGTTAGTATGTTTTCCAATTTTAGCACCATGTGTATTTTCTAAACATATATATTCAATTGCCATGCTTTCTTTTAATGTATATTTTAAATTTTAAATATTTACGCAGTAGCACTTTAAATGAAATAGCACTCTAGCCCATGTTTTGAATTAATTGTTTAAAAATAAACATGTTCCAAATATGTTTTAGAAACATTCTGTCTTTCCTAGTCACGCAGTCACAACAGTTCCCAGTACAGCAGAACATAATACAATAAATTTATAATCTGGAAAGTGTGGAAAGTCACTTGGTTCTCTCTCTCTCTCTCTCTCTCCCTCTCTCCCTCCCTCTCTCTCTCTCTCTCCCTCTCTCCCTCCCTCTCTCTCTCTCTCTCTCTCTCCCTCCCTCCCTCCCTCCCTCTCTCTCTCTCTCTCTCTCTCTCTCTCTCTCTCTCTCTCTCTATATATATATATATATATATATATATATATATATTATATATTATATATATATATATATATATATATATATATATATATATATATATATATATATATATATATATATATATATATATATATATATATATATATATATATATATATATATATATATATACTTGGGCATACCAGGGGTTGTGACTTTAAGTATATACCTCCCACCCTGGCTGGCTGATAAAGGAGTCGTTCTCTGTAGCTCAAATGGTTAACTCCCTGCCTGGGAGGCAATAGAGCACAGGTTCGATTCCCAAACTTGGGTATGGCTAGCTGATGAGAGCTAAATAGCTTGAAATAGATCTATACTAGTCTCCCTTTATTTATTTATCAGCATAAATATAACAAATGTAACAAAAAAGGCAACAGTAAAAAAATATTGGGTTTCTGTCTGGATGGTCTCTTGTGACGAGCCTAATGACAGAGAGTGGAAGTGTGACCTTCCTCCCATACTTGGGCATACCAGGGGTTGTGACTTTAAGTATATACCTCCCACCCTGGCTGGCTGATAAAGGAGTCGTTCTCTGTAGCTCAAATGGTTAACTCCCTGCCTGGGAGGCAATAGAGCACAGGTTCGATTCCCAAACTTGGGTATGGCTAGCTATATATATATATATATGTTATATTTATGCTGATAAATATATCAGCATAAATATAACATATTTATGGCTAACATATGGGTTCGATTCCCAAACTTGGGTATGGCTAACATATATATATATATATATATATATATATATATATATATATATATATATATATATATATATATATATATATGTTATATTTATGCTGATAAATAAATAAAGGGAGACTAGTATAGATCTATTTCAAGCTATTTAGCTCTCATCAGCTAGCCATACCCATGTTTGGGAATCGAACCTGTGCTCCATTGCCTCCCAGGCAGGGAGTTAACCATTTGAGCTACAGAGAACGACTCCTTATCATATATATATATATATATATCTGACCTTGGAAAAGCATTAAGTGTAAAAGCTACAATCTATCAGGATTTCCAAACTTCTCTGTTCGGACCCATGCATTTTGTAATGCAAACTCTGACACAACAGTGAAATGTTGCCCCCTTTTTTCATGGGCATTTCTGAGTTTGTACTATAAAAAATAATTGGAACCTGACCATATCTTCTCAACCTAAAGAAATTTTGGGGGGGGGAAATTAGCTTATATTGATAAGCTGCATAGTACAATTCCCTTTTCTGGAAAAGTTGAAGTAGGCATGACAAAATCAGCACATCTGGGCAGAAATAGCATAATTTATTTCAAATGTATTTATTTATGCATCTCAGGAGTCAAGTAGACTAAAAATTAACTACTGTACTTTCTTTCATTGACAGAGTGATAAATCTAGGTAAAAGCTGATGCAGTCAGAAAGCATTTCAGGAAACTTCATTTGATGCGGCCAAGCCAGAAAAATCTACTCTAGGTTATCAACTGACAATTCATTACGCTCAGCACACGATTGACTCGCCAATAATATGGGCTAGTGAAGCCATAATTTGCTTCACACGTCTGACTAATAAATGGTTGGTTTAACCATAGTTTACTGAATAAATCACAAATGGTTGTATTTGCATGTTATCACTTACAAAAGTTTTGTTTGCTTAAATTAATAGCCAAGAATATAGATTGAGCAGCTTGTCCTATTCTAATTCTATCAGCTAGGAACCCAAATTTATGCTAGGTAGCAAAGCACTTATCTTCTATTAAGAAAGTGGTGCTTTTAGTTCTCTACACATTCACATATTAGGAAACATATAAAATTCACACGTTTTATGAATCCATGCTTTATATAACCATGGTGTAACTGGGGAAAAAACCCCATTTGCTGAACATAAACTAAGTAGATTTGCACAATCTGCTAAGCCAAAACCACAATTTTGGCTTAACATTTCATATGAACTCATGTTTGAGCTTAACTAATGTGTGAATCCAGCTACTTTGTGCAGGTTGTGCAGAACATTTATTAATAATGTTATGTTCTTAATGCACACGAAGTACACAATTAATATATTCTTTAAAACACGATTGCCACTTAACTAGAGACGGGCCTTCATTGAGTGTATGATCTAATACGGGTCCTATAAATTATCTTCACTTCCACAGACGACTGGCACAGATTTCATTGCTTCTTTTGCACTTTAAGAACTTACATTTTTACTCTTTGTGGCCATAAAGAGAGGCTTGTAGGAGACTGTGCTGGAAATGAAACCATAAGAGAGAGCAAGATTTGGTGTTAGTTTTCCTTCCCAGATTTTCTTGCCATTTCTCATGACATGAAGGAGGAAGAAGTTATAACCTGGGTGAATTATGAAGCCACGTATAAAATCTATTGTAAAATACAGTGTTAGGATGTCAAAATACAATATATACAGCTCTGTAGAGAGAACAACACTCCAACTGACACACTAAGCCTCTCATATATCAATATATTTTAATGTGTTAAACTACATTATTAAACAAATAATAGCATGTTTATGATTTTAAAAAGGGACCTGGGATATTTTTCTTATAAGAATTACACCCACCCACCCACCCCAAAATGAAATGTCTTCTGGAGTAGAAAATTATAGCATCATCAAATCATGGCTGGGACACTAACACAGAAGCAGACTGCAGGCAGGTTTTATATTGCTACAGTGATGACTGAGCGATGCTATAAATTCTTAGTGTGGACGGGCTCTGAGCATGTTGAACCCAGCCAGGCCTAAGAAACCCAAAGGGAATTTCTGTGTGCAATTTTCCTGTAATTTAACAGGATATGATTTAAAAACCGTAAGCAGAACAAAAAACTTACTTCTTTAGGTCATCAGAGGGCAATGAGAAAAGGATAGATGATGTATGTAAGGTAAAATAATGAAGGGAATAAATAAAGCATGGCAGAAAATGCACATATTCACGTATTTTGGATCGATGAAACAGAAGAAGCCATTGACAGACAAAAAGGTTGCATCCAGGCAAGAAGGGGATGGCTCAGAGTTCATTAGAGCAGGGGTCTCCAACCTTGGCAACTTTAAGCCTGGTGGACTTCAACTCCCAGAATCCCCCAGTCTGCCAGGCTGAAAGTTGCCAAGGTTGGAGACCCCTGAATTAGAGATCCAGTTTGGTATACTGGGGACTGGGAGTTCTAGGCTTCTGTCAGGCATGAAGGCCATTGGGTGACTCTCTCTCTCTCAGCCCATCCCATCCCACAGAAGGAAAATAGGAATATTGTTTGCTATACTTTGGGTCATATATATTGAAAAGGCAAGATAAAATATCATAATAAAATAAGCACATTGAGGCAGCAGAATGGAAGAGAAAGAATGTCTGGTCCCAGTGGCACACTGGCTGCCATACCAAAAAATCTTCATTTCCACAACATTTGCACCAATAAGTTACAAAAGGCAACACTTCTTGGATCTGCACCAGAGGTGGGTTCCTACCAGTTCAGCCCGGTTCGGCTTAACTAGTATTGGTATGCTGGCCTGGGTCACACAACTGGCAGTGACCCAGGCTGGACATGCCTCCAAACCAGTTCCTCGGTCGCTGCCACCACCATTATTTTTTTTTAGTTCTACGCATGCGCAGAACAATTTCAGTTGAACCGTGTATGCGCGCACAGCAAACTGTCAGTAACACCGCCAGAACCCACCCCTTGAAAGACTATGGCATAAGCTGACTGTGTTGGTCCCATTGGTATTGGCACACTGGAGGCCATACCAAAAAATCTTTGATAGAAATTAGAAAGTATGCATTGACAAAATTTCTATATATCATTTATAAAAGGCCATGCTGCTTGTAGCCACACATATATTATGTGGATAGATTACACCAGTGTCAAACTCAAAGCCCAGGGGTGGCATCTGGCCAGCGGGATGCTTAGATCTGGCCTATGGAGCCACCCTGGAAATAGCAAAGGACCGGCCCATGGTGCTTCTGCCAGTGAAAACGGAGCTCGGTAGGGCCGCACGTGGCCCTCCTAAATTCTGTTTTCACTGGCAGAGGGTTGTAGGAGGCTGTCCCAGCCAAAACCAGAGCTCACGAGGGGCAGGTGTGCTCCCCCCCCCCTCACGAACTCCATTTTCACTGTCAGGGTTGTAGGAGGCCGTCGCAGCCAAAAATGGAGCTTGGGAGCCTGTTTTCATTGACAGAGCACTCGGGCCACCACTATTGCCCCCCCAACACAAATGATGTTATGCTGGCCTTGCCCACCTGGCCACACCCACCCCAGCCCCCCAAGCTCAAACACAAACCTGATGTGGCCATCAATGAAATTGAGTTTGACACCCCTGCATTACCCCATCCTAGGTTCTTGGGAATAACTCATTGCCGATAAAGACCAACATCATCTAAAGAACTGGATGTTTACATTCTCATGTAAAATAATAACAACAACAACAACAACAACAACAATATCACATACTCAGCCCATGCAAGAAGATTGTACAAGATAATTATAAACAGCAATATAACATACAAATTACCATGTGCTAGTAATAAAAAACTGGGGGAATATGTCATTAAAAAAATAGTTGAAAATGAGTAGGCAAAAATATTGTGGGATTTCTGAATACATACTAACAAATCTTAGCTCATAACACACCAGATTTAACTGTGGCTGAAAATAAGAAAGTGTTGAGAATTGATGTGGCAATGCCAGGAAAGAGAATACAAGACAGAAAATTGGAGAAGTTCACAAAGTATCAAGATCTAAAAATCAAAATTGAAAGATTATGGCATAACCTGTCCTTAGAGTGCCAGTGGTTATTGACAGTGAATGCCATACCCCCCCAAAAAATGTTTGACATCACTTAGAAAATCTCTGCATTGACAAAATTTCCTTCTATTAATACAGATGGACACCCTGCTTGGATCCACACACATATACTATGCCAATACATTATGACCATGATGGCGAACCTATGGCACGCATGCCACAGGTGGCACATGGAGCCATTTGTTAGGGCACATGAGGTGTTGCCTTGTCAGCTCCAGCGTGCATGAACGCACTGGCCAGCTGACTTTGACCTTCTTTTAAGACCATTTTTCGCCCCCCAGAGGGTTCCTTGAAGCCTCTGAAGTGTAAAAAACTGGCCCATTGAGCAAACCAGAAGTCCATTTCTGAATTTGTGGTTTGCCCGAAGGGCCGGTTTTTTGCCCTCACCAGGGAAGCTCCTGAAGGGCCTCCGGGGGGGGGGGGAGAAGGCTTTTTCCGCCCTCCCCAGATTCCTAGAAAGCATCTGGAGCCTGGAGAGGGCAAAAAAAGTGTGCCAAAAGCAGGAGGGGTGTCCACACTGGTCACGCTCCCATGTGGCTGGGGTCGCGCACACAGCATTATGGGTGTGGGCACGCCTGTGCACAACCCCCCCTGGGCTCCCCCCACTTTTGGCACACAATCCAAAAAAGGTTAGCCATCACTGCATTATGATATGCCAGGTTCTTGGAAAGAATTTGATGTCTATGAAGGCCAACACCAGCTTAAAAACTGGCAGCTGTGATCTCATATTGTTGTGTATATACAGTAGTAGCATATGTGCAATGAAACATAATAATATAACTCATGAAAAAGGCATTATCTTACCAGTACATAAAAAATAACAGACAAATAGATAACAGTAAGGTTAGGAGCAGGAAAATTGAAGAAAGAGATGGAGGGGCTAATTCTGGCTGTACAAGACCAAGCCTTAAGAATAAACACATGCAAAACCAACATTGAAAAGACAGAAACAGAGAGCAAATGCCACCTCTGCCAAGAAGCTGAAGAAACAGCAGACCGCCTAGTTTGCTGCTGCAAGAAGATCAACAGATTGACTATAGAAAACAGCATGGCAAAGTAGCATCAATGGTGAATTGGAATACTGTACTGTATCTGCAAGAAATATCATTTGCCTACAAGCAAGAACTAATGGGACCACAAAATAAACAAAAATAATAGAAAATGAAGAAGCTAAAGGGGGATTTTAGAATTCAAACAAGCAAGCACCTGCCACAAAACATTTCAGGCTTAATTGCTATTGATAAGAAAGTCAAAAAAGTATGGATAGTGGTTATTGCCAATACTTGGAGACAGTAGAGGATAAGAAAAAGAACAGGAGAAAAGCACAAAATACTGTACAAAGACCTGCACATAGAAGTAGAATGACTGTGGCAAGAGAAGACAAAGACAGTACAAGTAATAATAAATGCCTTGAGTGCATTTGGGGCTTCACTTGAACACCATCAACATTGACAGAATCACCACCTGTCAATTGCAAAAGGCAGCTTTATTTGGAACAGCCTACATCTTGTGTTGATGCCTTTAATACCATCAAACAACATATCCCTTCCCCAGGTCCTTGGGAAGGATTCAAAAGGTGGATAAAAATGGCTGGTTGTAGGACAAACCATAATAATAATAATTGGCTGTTTGATCAATGGCTGCAGCAAAATTTCACAAATTGACTATAAGCAACCTCATGACCAAGTTGCCAGAATCATTTATTGGAAGCTTTGCCAGAGGTTTGGATTTGAATATAGTTAAAGCTACTGGGACTATCAAGTTGAGACGTTTCTGGAAAATGAGTGGGTTAAGATCTTTAGGGACTTTAAGATCCATAGAGATAGACCTTGTTCATAACATGACTGATATAGCAGTTTTTGAAAAGAAGAAAATCTGTTTCATTGATGTTGCTATTCTGAGTGATGCTAAGATTGAGAAAAAACAATTGGATAAAATTACAAGATAGTAGGACTTGCAGATCAAGATTGAATGCTAATGGGGGGGGGGAATCCATTGTTATCACTGTCATGATTGGAGTCTTCAAAACAATACCTGAAGGACTTCCTCAACATCTCAAAATACTGAATTTATCAGCTTTGAACATCCTATTTTTTTTAAAAAAAAAAAAAACCTCCATCCTGCTTGGAATTGCTTATATTTTTAGTCACTTCCTTAATAATTTTAGGTCTTTATTTAGGACTTGTATTAAGTTTCCACCAGCCTTAGACAAGGGAAGTGGGGGAGGAGGAAGAGGAGGTTGAGAAAATGATTGTTACTGGGAGATTGTTGCAGTAAATGAGATGTGAGGTATAAACTGTATGTCCAGTTACATCACTTGCTGTAACAGACTGATGACAACCACTGAAATAAGTCAGAGATACAGAATGATGACAGCTGTCAAGCTTAGCACGGGAACAATGTATCACAATCCAGCCAAAAGTCTTCATTTGCCCATACTGGATAGATTGAATCTTGCCAGACTAAACCTAGACTACCCTAACTTAACAGACATACCCTGCGAGATCCTAGGGAGTGGCTATCCTAAACCCCTTAATGTTCTCAGCATCCAGCTCTGGACTATATTTAACCCTCTTTCTTGGAATAACCAATAAATTGGATAACCAATTTCATTGTATTTAAGTACAATGACAATAAAGATTATACTTATACTTATGTGCTCCCTCCTTCCTGGGAACCTGTTGGGTTATTGTATTCCATCACATCACTTCCCCCTTTGTTGACACACTCATCACATTGATTGACAGTAGACTTCAAACAGTGTTAAGAATTATGCCCCACTAGTACAACTGATAATACATTATACTCTGATAATGCATAGGAACTTGAAAGTGCTCTGTGAAAGTTACATGCTCTTTTTAAATTTTTAACCTGTTAAAATATTGATGCATTTTTTAAAAAGGAAGAAATGATAAAAATACAAAGCTGAGAATATGAACAACTGCGCACAACTGATTACCCCACATTCTCCATCCTACCAAACTCATTGTTATATAAATCAAGACAAATGCAACATCTTCAAAAAACCCAATTCGGCATCCTACAAGGGACAGCTGGAAAATGCAACCTGCCTCTTTCTGAGCTCAGGAGGTTCCAAACACTGACTTCTTCATTTGATGTTCCTGCCATGTGTGGGAGTTGGAAAACTATTAGTAGATGCAGGAACAATTTCTTTCTTACAGAATCTTGTTTAATCATTCAGCCTATAAATAAGCCCACAAAGCTTTAAATGTGAGGCATGTACTTTGTTCTAAGGGTGGTTATTTTTCTACCAGCCGTGCAACCTGAGAATGGATTGAAAACAGGCTTTTTCCAAAGAAGACACTTCTCCCAAAGGTTAGAAGAAATGGAGGGCTTTTATTTTCTCAACCTTATTAAAATTCATTACGTTTGGAGGCTACCACAATGACTGTGGCAGTGCTGGGTGACATACAACTCTATAAGCAGAAGCCGAAGGAAAAAATATCACTATTAATGATATCAACTTTAACAGCTCACATTAGAGTAACTGTAACCATAGCCATCAATCAAATTGAAAAAAGGTCACAAATCACCCTGCCCTACTAGAATTAATTAAGCAGCAATATATAATTTAGAACACTCTAATGGCAGTATAGCGTTATGGCTACTTTGTCTGCACTAATAGCAGGTATAGGGTTAAAAGTCTTTCTGGCTTTTATGGGAAATCCCCAATGCTGCTGATGGAATCCTATGAATACTCCAAATCACTATGGGTAGTCCTAGTGGACTACCGGTTCTGTGGACATGGCTTGGTGGGCATGGCAGGGGAAGGATACTGCAAAATCCCCATTCCCTCCCCACTCCTGGGGGACAGATATTGCAAAATCTCCATTCCCTCCTCACTCTGGGGCCAGCCAGAGGTGTTATTTGCCGGTTCTCTGAACTACTCAAAATTTCCACTTCAGAACCTGCTGAATTTTACCCCTCAATTAGTGACCATTCACAGTTGCAAAGGTGATTTTAAAAAAAGCAACCTTACAACCAATCCTTGCATTTTTGACCTTCACGGGTTTGTACAGGAAAGCTGAAGTAAGATCATGAGCATAGTTGTGGTTTCACTTGGCAACCACTTTGCTTAACAACTGAATTGCTGGCCCCTATTGTCTCTAAGCAAGGACTTCCTGTATTTCCATGTTTCTCAACCCTGACAATTGTAAGATGTGTGGACTTCACTTCCCAGAATCCCCCAGCAAGTATGGGGAATTCTGGGATTTGAAGTCCCCATATCTTAAAATTGTGAAGGTTGAGAAACATTGTGCAACTTTATTATGAATACTATCTAAATAATTATGTCTCACTGCCTCCCTCCCCACTGCAGTAATTCTTTCCCTCAGCCTTCTCATGGGAATTTGCCGATATTTTTGATGAAAATGGATGTGATTCACGAAAGCTTACATTTTAGCCTTTAAGTTGCCATACCATTCCAGGTTAGTCTTTTAGATCTCTCTATGGAGATAAACTTTCATTCAGGCAATCTCACATCTAAAGCTTGAAACGAGGAGCATATATTTTCTGAAGAGTCTTTTCTCAAACACTGTTATTCCACCTTCACCTCAAATATTAATGTAGGTAAAAGGATATACGTCTGCCCAGATTCCTTTATCCTCCTTTCCCTTGTCTTGCGCATTCTTCCCCCTCTCTGTTTCTTGCGGCTTAGTGATCCAAAAAGCAGAACTCAGAATGAAAAGTGGCTGAAAGGCTTGATGCAGGCGGGTGCTTGTAGGCTTCCATACAGGGCTGTTCATGATGTGTTATTGAAACTGAATCTTAGTCAGAGGTTTTAGCTACAAATCTCTTCAGGCAAGGAGCAGAGATCTGTCTTTTTGGGTTAATCTATTATACACATACCAATAATATGCTTTCTTTACACTGGAATATTTTACTGAATGCAGCATGGTGAATGCCATTGTTGTAGCAGAGTGTCATTGGCATTTCTGGGATGGAGTGGTGCATTATTCCTTCTCTCTCTAAACTCTGCCACTGAAATGTTATTTTTCCTTTTCTCCTTTTTTATGAGTACCTTTTTTAAAGAAATCTGCAGAGAGAAAGTGTTTCTCCTGCTACACTGCTCAGATAGGTAGTGTGCACTCATGCATCTTTTCGTCATGGCAAAACAACTCCCTAAGAAAACCAACAAACTGGAGAAGTCTGAACAAGCTTTTATTAGTCCGAGAAAGAGGTTCCAGGGAGTCTCTTGTCTTTTGCACTCAGGTGAGAGAACAGCAAGAACCACAAGGTGAAATAGATATTATATGAAATGTTGATCAAAGAGAGTGAGAAGGTGAGCACAGTCCCAGAAGATGGGAAGCCTTCCACAGAAAGAATTGGTTTGCCACTGATAAAAGAAACAAGATAACCACAAAAGTGAACTTCGGTATCTTTCACGGTGTGAAAAGATTACAGATGCATTCCTTGAAATGCAACATAACAGCTTTGATATACGACTTATTCCCAGTCTCTAATTGCTATTCCAACAAGCAATCCTTGCATTTCACTGCAGGAGGAAGAACGATAAGGAAACACTTTGAATCTATGGCCTCCTCTCAAGGTGTTAACTCTAATAATCAGTTAGGGGCCCTGAATGGCCCATAATAAAAATTTCATCCGGGATGATGATACATGAGAAATAGAAACCAATGACGTCTATGAGCCTAAAGAAACATATGGCAGCATTACACGTGTGCATGAGCAAGATTACATAAGGTAATTCAACCACAGTTCCTGTTTCAGCCCACCACATTTTAAACAGAAAGACAGCAAGACCACCCCTTCCTAGCAGCAATGCCCCCCAAAAGTCATTCTTGCATGTGTCTTCCCATTGCCAACACTGCTTCAGCGTCTGCTTTGCATGCAACACAGAACATAAGTAACCCAATGGATGTAGATCCAGAGAGATCAGGAGAAGCAGAAGGAATTGGCACCCATGTGACTTATAGCATCTTAGGTTAATCCTTTTCTCAAGTCAGTTTGCCTCTCCTCAAGCACAAAGCACACCTCTTTCTCCAAAGCAACAATGGACCGCTATCAGCCTCTGGATTCTCCCTCTCCCTCTCCCCCCCTCTCCCCCTCTCCCTCTTCCCCTCCCTCTCTCCTTCCCTCCCTCCCCCTCTCCCCCTTTCTCTCCCTCCCACACACAGACACACACCTCCCTCCCTTTGCACAACATTATGAGATACAAGACATTGCATTGATATTTCAGTTAGTGCAGCACTAAAAATAAAATCCTGTCCACAATATGTTAGGAATCTGAAGGTGATGTTTGCCCATTAAGAAAAGCAAGAAAATCAAAACAGAATTAAGAAGTGAATAATCGGTAGATTAAATCAGACCATGCCATCACAAGGAACTAGAATTGCGGGAAGCTTTGTCTTTGAAGCTTTTAGCTAATATTGGGGAAAACAATCTGCGTTAAATCAATGGAAAGCAACTGCCTAGAAAAGATGCTGAATGTCTACACTTGGGAAAAATAAATGAGGGGAAGAGAAAGGAGAATTAATATTCCTTCTTTGCATATTGGGATGGGCAGATGAAACTAGAGTGGGACCCTTGGATAGATTTCTGCGCTATTCTGCAGAGGGTTCTGATTCTCAAATATCTAAAATAGCAAATGCATTATGCTATTCCCTTTCAAGTCAAGCAATGTTATGGAAAGCACAATAAAAGGAGTGAGAGTAAGCAGAAAAAGAAAATAGAAGTAGGAGATAAAAGAAATTAAATCTAGTTCGCACAACACATTTTTCTACACTACTGACTCCTTTCCAAGCCATGCAGAACATCCTTGCTTCCACCCTGTTGATGCACAAGTTCATAGGTTGCCTTTTGTAATTTAAACATATCACACTTTTTCTCTCTTCCCCTCAAGTAATTCACTCTTGCTCTTTATATTAATTTTGTGATTTGATCTTCACTTATTCTCAATAACGTCAAATCCCTCCGCACATTTATTTCTTACTCATTTTTTGTATTCAAACCACATTCATTCTTCCCTCGTTCACTCTTGACCCTATCTCTCCTTGCTTTATTACACTTTTTTTAAAATAATCCATTTTCATTACATGCAAGTTATATTTTCTCCTGACATACCCAGCTATCACTTGCATATAACAAAACAGGCGGAGATATACTGTTACATAGAACTATTGTCACTTTTTTAAAGATTAAAGATTCATTATTCAAAATAGACTAGCATTTGCATGTCTTACATTTTATTTCCCCATTGGACAATCTTTGACCTGTTAAATGATTTCAGAACTACTTCCTGAAAAAAAGGTAGGTAGACAGAAAAATAATCAGCAGGAAAAAATCAGTGGGCGCCAATATGACTTTTAAGTTCCTGTCAACCTCGCTATTGAGATTCCTTGTGGGAACTGGCAGGGACCATCAGAAATCTTCTATCTTTTCCTCCTTGTTCCTTCCTTCCTTTCTACCTTCTTCCCTTCTACCCTCCCTCTTCTTTACTTCCTGTTATTTCCTTCCTCCATTTGTCCCTCCTCCTCCCTCCATTCCTCCCTCTTTCCTTTCTTCCCTCCACTCATCCTTTCCTTCTCTCTCTCTTCCTTCCTCCCTCCCTCCCTTCAATTGGGTTCACTTTGCTGGAGGTTCCTTGTTTCACCATCTTTATTCAATTTCCCCAAAAAGCCTTTTGTTTCCATTAAAAGCGTTCTTCATTTTCTTTGCCACTTTTAATCTTAACTGTTCCTAATGAACTTTAACTACATTCTTTGCACATTATTGTTTTTGCTATGATGATTTTGTTATATACATTTTTCTCATCCACAACTTCTTTCACTTCATCTTTTCAAGAGACCTTCAAATTTCCTTTTAATGAAATGTCACATTTGTCTGGCACTTTGTAACATAAATCTTTTTGGTCTGTTTCTAGCAACTTTCATATCCTTTCTTTGTATTCCATTAATTTATTCTGTTGAATGATTAATGTTTTCTTCTAATAAAACTCATTCTTTCTCATTCCACTTGCGCTCTAATTTCTTTCACTTCCTTATTTTTCCTTCATATCCATTTTTCCCTAGATCAACTCATGATATTACCAAATAAGTCTATTCAGAAAAGTTTCACCACTGGTGTATCTTCACTTGTTTTCAGACTTTCAATATAAACAACCAAATCAACCAAACGTTTAGCATGGATCATCTTTTGCTTAAATCACATATTTGACACATTTTCCTAAACAGATGCCAAGCAAACACTATTCTCATTTATTCTCAAAAAGGCACAATTATTTTTCTCTATTGTCTCACCTCATTCCCATCTGTTGTTCATTTCATGTAACAGTAAATATTTTCCCTCTGAATTCCATCCATTTAGAATGTTGTACAATTTCTCCCCAAAACCATTCCAGGTTGTTCTATTATCATAGTCACTGAACTGTAACATGCAATTATAACCAAACTATGACTTCATGCTTTCATATGCACTTAGAACAATCATATCTATTATATCCTTCTCTGCATTTTTCAAACACCAAGTGTATCCATTTTTCTTCCTTTTCTTTCATTAGTAAATTAATATTGTTTGCCATATATTCTTCTTATTTTATAAGTCAAAAACTACCACATGCCATACTTATCACCACATGGGCTACTTAGAATTAACTTTCATTTCCCATAAATGGTTTTGATCAATCAGAGGTTTCAAATAAAGTTTTTTTAGCAAGATGAATAGACTGGGTTAGAGCCTTAGTTATGTTACACACAGCATCCCCTGTTAATAGTAAGAACAATTTTGGCAAATTTGGAGCGTACAGCACAGAAGCAGTCAAAGCCAGTTTATCTCAACATGTGCCCATGATATTGTACACAAATTAGGATCTCTAAAGTATGCTGCAATCCAATAAGCCATTGCTGCATCCAGCCAACTAGGAAGTACATACCGTGTATCTATACACACATACAGAAAGATAAATGGGAGGACAAGAATAAGGAACAGATTTGTGTGTGAATTGATTTTTAGAGTGCATATGCTTGGACTGAATTAGTGTCCAGCAGCTCCTTCATTTTAACATTTGGCCTCCCATATAAGCTACTATTTTGCATCTAGCTATGACTGTGGATCCTAGGATATATACTTTTTTTAATTAATGGACACCCAAAATTTTCTGTGTTGCCCCAGCTGAGTATTTCATCTTCAGTGCTCAAATCAGGAAAATACTAACAATATACAGGTAGTCCTCGACTTGCAACAGTTCGCTTAGTGACCATTCAAAGTTAGAATGGCACTGAAACAAGTGACTTATGACCATTTGTTACACTTACAACCATTGCAACATCATACATATGAGTCAATTGCTTGGCAATTGACTCATATGTATGAAGGTTGCAGTGTCCCAGGATCAAGTCATCACTTTTGACAAGCAAAGTCAATGGGGAAGCCAGATTCACTTAACAACCAGGTTACTAACTTATCAACTGCAGTGATTCATTTAAAAACTGTGGCAAGAACTGTTGCAAAATGGAGCAGAACTCACTTAATAACTGTCTCACTCCGCAACAGAAATGTTGGGCTCAAATATGGTCATACGTTGAGGACTACCTATAGTGATTTTCCATCTAAGTTCAGTGTGTAAATTATGTACCCGCCATACAATGGTCCAGTGCATAAAGCCAACTTCTTCAATCTGTTGCCCTCCAAATCTGTTAGCCTTCAACTCCCATACTCCCCAGGTAGCATAATTCTCAGTTATGCTGAGTAGAGATTGTAGGAGCTAAAATTAGGAATACAGAACAGCAACAGGTGGGGTAAGGCAGCCTAGAGAGAAGAGGCTTTGGAAAAGTATCTTAGTCTTTGAAAAGAACTACAAGCTTGTAATATCCTGTATTTTCTAAGGACAGATAAACTGTATCTGAGATTATTCAGAAGGCACAGGCTGTAAAAGACCAAACAGTTATGGAATTCTAAAATTTTAGAACATTGTCTAATATCATGTTAGTCTACCTGAACAATAGTTCAAAATACAAGTCAGAACATATAATCCACTTCTATTTTATGTGTAGCAGGAAAGTGGAGGAAGAAGAGACAACTATGCAAAAGGCAAAAAGGAATGTTGAAAAGCATTTTAGCCAACCAGAAAGTAAATACTAAATATTTTATGGGCACATTTTTTTTTCTTTAAATTCTTAAACAGGCTTGGAATCTTTTCTTGCTGATTCATTCCCTTTCACAATCTCCTGTGTTTATCATTCTAAATTTATTCTTATTTCTTTTCTTGTCTGCATGCACAATTAAAATGGTTCTTTACATGAAGTGGATTACACATTTCATACCATAAATACATGGCGGAACTGTTAAGTTTTTAAGTGCTAAAAAAATCCATGACAATAAATTTCTTTTTTCAATCTCAGAAGCAGCGATGGTAATGTTAATGATAGTGAGGTCTTCACATACTAACACCCCCCCCCCATTTTTATGAATACAAATATATGCACAAAATGGGAAACTTAGGTCAAGTTTGCTGTATGTATCAAGCTACAGCCTATGTACATTTATAACACCTGGTATCTTCGTAAGAGTTGAAAAAATAAGTGGAAAATGTAAGAAGTTTAGAATCACTCGATAATCATAAGGTTCCTTCCTTCCCACTACCAAATTTGGATTCTATCAAGCCCTGACCTTGCAGAAAGCTAAACTGACTTAATACTTGCTGCCTCACCTGGCAAACTCCCCCTGCCCCAGCCATGATGTGAGAAATGGGGATTGTTTTATTTATGCCATACAGGGGACACTACAGGGAAATATTGAAGGATTCCTCCACAATTATGTGTATTTTTTCCTGCATAACATTTACCTCAAGGGAATGGGCTGGGAGTTGGGCAGGAGACAAATTTTGACAGATGGCTAAGATGGCATGATTCGCCATCTCTCAGTCCTCCCTCTAGTTTCGCTGCTCCAGTGTTTTGCAGGGGTGTGTTGTCCAAAAGGAACCCAACTATCAGCTGATCTCACGAGCTTAGCACTCTCCCTGAAAATGAGATTAAAATTCTTTTAGAAAACACAGGTTAGTATTTTTCCAGTAGGACATTAACATCAACTGATAATCAAACTCCTTTCAGAAATGAGGTCATTCTTATTCCAGGAGTGTATTAAATCAATGTTCAAAAGCAACATCTGACAGGCACCAGGAAGGTTATGCTATGAACCAGCAGAGTTAAGGCCATTTATTTCTCTCTCTTCTCCTCCCCAAGTCCACCATGCGTATCCCTCCTACCATTACTACCGGTCGGCTCTTAAGTCTCTAAAGCAGGGATCACCTTGGAGGCTTGCTTATATATGGGCAGGACCTGGCTTGAAATTACTACCTCTGTGGAATTAAAGTGGGAGGGAGAAGCATGCCCAGGCTATAGTGGCCAATGAGTGGAAGGATCACCTGACTGTACTAGGAGTAGGAGTTTTACTGAATTATATTCACTGGGAAACTGATTTGGTGTAAAAGGGAAAAGTCTGCTTTAACATTGGTACTAACATGCATGGCTTAACGTAGCCCCTTTTCTAGTCTTGGGTAAAAAAAAAATCAACATCATGAAGACATTCAGAAAAAAAGCAGTTGCCAGGGCATGTCTAGTCTAACGAATATTATGAATAATATCCGTCTATGTCTGGTCATACAAAGAGAAGGACTAGGGGTGACACACTAGTAGGGTTCCAATATTCAAGGAGCGGGGTTCCAATATTCCAGCCACAGAGAGGAGGGGACCAAGCTTTTCTCCAAAGCATCTGAGGGCAGGACAAGAAGTAACAAGAAGTAACGAAAGCTTATCAAACAGAGATCCAACCTAGAATCAAGGAGAAGTTTCCTGAGAGTGAAGACTGATAATCTGATATCAAAACTGATAATCAAACTCCTTTCAGAAATGAGGTCATTCTTATTCCAGGAGTGTATTAAATTAATGTGGAATGGCTTGCCTTCAGAAATTGTGGATGCTCCATCACTGGAGGTTTTTAAGAAGAGATTAGAAGCCACTTGTCTGGCGTGACCCGTCAAAACTGCGGTCCACAAAAGCGCGCTCGATGAAAGCGCGCATTTGACGTCATCACAGCGCGACGAAAAAAATTAAAAATTGAAATAAAAATAAAATTAAAGCAAGCCGATTCACATAAAGGTAAGGGTTAGGTTAAGGGTTAGGGTTAGGTTTAGAGCGTTAGGGTTACGTTTAGCGTTAGGTTAAGGGTTAGCGTTAGGTTTAGCGTTAGGTTAAGGGTTAGGTTTAGGGTTAGATTTAGGGTTAGGTTAAGGGTTAGGTTTAGGGTTAGGTTTAGGGTTAGGTTTGGGGGGGTTAGGGTAAGGTTTTCGCTTTATTTTTACATTTATCGATCACAGCGCGATGTTTTCGTCGCGCTGTGATGACATCACGTACGCGCTTTCGTCGAGCGCGATTTTGTCGTCCGCGGTTTTGTGGTGGAACCCTTGTCTGGAACTGTCTCATGCTTGAGCAAGGGGTTGGACTAGAAGACCTCCAAAGTCCCTTCCAACTTTGTTATACTGTTACTTACATATTTCTGCTGCAAAGGAGAAAAGACCCATGATAGTGCCTAAGGATTTGGAAGTATTGGTGTAGATAACATCTAACATTCATCCCTTTTTCCCCCTTTTTCCTGGTTTTAGTGAAGAATATGAGACTCATTTACACCTGTGGAAAAACTGTTGCCTCTAGCTATGGAAACTAGTTTCTGGTAAGTCCATAGTATTATTTCGGAATGTAGGATAGCAATGAGAGCCCGACCATGGCATCTAAGGGACTATTTTGAAAAAGTTAATCTAACAGCTGCAGGATCAGAAAGAGGTGGGATTAAACACTTAGCACCAGTAACTTCAGGTGCTATAAAAAGGCTATTCTGTTGGCACTAAGAATGGGTGAAGGGGTGGCTCGATTAAGAATTAAGAGGCTTGAATAGGTTGCAGTTTCCCAAAGTCAGGCTCCTCCATTTCCTCTTTCACCCTGCAATGTATTAAGCATAAGTTTCCCATTGCATTTAGAGGAAGAGATTCTGGATTAGTATTGATAATCCAGGATGTAAGGATTTCTTCACCAAAGTAGTGGTCCATTAAGAAGGGAAGAGTGTATAGCCATGCTCCTTAAATCATATTCAATGACATCACAGGTAACTGAATGCAACCACTAGGCTTCCTGGGAGGAGGAGGAGGGCAGTACCCGCTGAACGACATGACATCCTAAGAAAGACTGAAACAAGGATCTCTATAAAAGAGATGAAGGGATAATTGAATCTGAGCTGGAAGATAGCAAAATCTTTCCTCTTCACCGTGCAACTCCTTACAGGCATGGCCTTAATTGAAGAAGGTAAAATGATACTTAATTCTGGTTGAGAAATACGCTGCTGCTCCACCTTCATGGTGAGCCTAAGGCACATTCATGTCTGAGGCAATAAACTCAAACAGAGACATTCTTTGCTCTTCTACTTGTTAACATGCGGCCCCTCCTAGTTATCTCATGAAGCAATCAGAAACTATACAAAGCCATTAAGCTGAAACAGAACCATCTTGCAGCACGGAAAGAGGAGTGGTCCAATGAATAAGGGACATCTCTCTTTCTTCTCAACAGCCATAGGAGGTTCCCCCTGGTCTCCTGCATCCACTTGCTGCACTTCTGGCTACTCCTCCTCCTAGCCTCAGCAGTTCCGTTGCACAACGCCTGGTCTCTTCGGACCCGTGGTCTTCTGGCAGTCCGGCCATTGTGCAGCCACCGGAGCCCCGCAGCATCCAGATCTTTCTGCATCTGGGATAAGAATCTGCCTACAGAGAAAACAGGATTTCACTCTACCTCACTGCGGCTGCACTCTATGGTTTCCAAAGGGGCTGGCCAACGCCATGCCATACGGCTGAGGCGTCAAGCCAAAGGGATCCGGCCTGCTACCCCATCTGGCTTTGAGGATGGTCCCTCCTCATCTCAGTACCCCTGGGCCATTGTTTGGGGTCCCACAGTCTCAGTTGATGAGGGAGGGGATGCCAGCTCTGCCAACCCAGGCTTTCCACTTCTGGATTATGCCTTTGTTTCATCCAACGGAATGGCAACAGCACAACCCAATTCCCACTCACTGTTACACAATGAAGGGCTCAACCTGCGTCAGACCCCAGCCACACTACCACCCTTCCTCTTTGGACCTCGGGGAGAAGGTAAACCATCAGTTGCTTTCCCTTACTCGTTTAGAAACTGTTTTAATGACTCTGTGTAACTAACAGCTTGAGTAACAAGCCAAAATTAGGCAGGGGCTATTTTTGTCATTGCAAAAACTGCCTTCTGTGGCTGCTAGGTTTTTGTGCCACTCTGTTTACAGATGAACAGAAATCAATCTAGGAAACAGTTGACCTTCCTAAAAGGAGCTTAAAATTTAGTGCTTCTCCTCATAAAATTCGTCCCACTTCATTTCTTTTGTATGACTCCGCAACCTTTGTCTGTTCCAGGTGTGGACCCCCAACTTTACGTCACCATTACAATTTCTGTCATTATCATCCTTGTTGCCATGGGAATAATACTCAAATTCTGGTAAGTAGATTCTACACAGGTGTAAAGGGTTGTTCCAGACCTTTGCTGAAATCAAAAGTAGTATTGTGGGACGTAGCAATGGTCCTGGGAATGGGCTATAATTGCAGATAATGAATTCCAATGCCTTGGAGGTCATTTTTTCAATTATCCATTCATTTGCCTTGGAAGTGTATTTTGTTGCCCTAATTATCTCACAAGCAGCAGTCTGGCTGTATGAATAAAGTTAGTGCTGTCCAGCGGGAAGCATTTTGTGTATTATGAAGCCCATAATATGCCTAAGGCTGCAAATGGCAGGTCACTGCCCTGTCAAACGATAGGAATTGTTAGTAGTTACTCTAATGCCTCGTCCTTTACTACTGTGAGTGGCGTTTAGGATGGAGAAGATTTAAAGGTCAAACTCAGCAACTTTAAAGCAATGGATGCTTTCCGTTTTCTCTTTTCAGTTTTGTACAAATAAGCTGATTTTCTGCTGAATATTTGGATCGGATCTATGTGCAGTATGGTTTCAAAGTACAGAATAAATCCCTAATAGGTCCATTCTAAATAATTTTCTCGATAGATTATTAGAAGCACCATATATAACAAATGATAAAATGGCTTTATTAATATATGCTATGTTGTAGTAAATGATTAGCTTCTTTCCTTAGTTAAGAATGGATTTCAATCTCATTCGACATAATGAAAATAACCTCTGTGTCCTACAATGTTCAGCTTAGGGTGAAGGCAATGCCTGTGTTCATAATAAGGCTGAGCAGTGATCCAGATTCAGAGGACAAAATGTGATTTGGTATGTGTATGAACACACATGGCTAAAACTCTGGAGAGGCCTTGCCAGTCTGCATAAAGAATATAAGCTAAATGAACCAAATATCTAATTTAGTTTCATGTAGCTTTCGTTCGCTTTTCAAAAGCTGTAGCTAGTTTACATGTAACATTAGATCATAATGTTGAGGTTTTTCTGTTTTTGGCTTAGTGAGATGTACAAAGCTATCCATATGGTTTAATATTATATGCAAAACAGGCTGCTTTGTTTGAAAAAAATATATAGTTTTTTGTTATGTATTTATAACGTAAAAAATAAGCAGCTCACTGATATAATGGAGAAACACAAAACTACAAATTGAACTGGGTTTCTCTTGAATGGATCTGCCATACAGTTGTAAAACAAGAGACAATTGGATTGATGCTGCAGATGAATGTATACTTTTCTTTAAATATTTGGTCTGTGCTCATATCAGATGCCATCGAAGTATTCCCAAGGCAGTCACCATGTAAGGGGTTGATGGAGTCTTTTATTCAGTTGCCATAATTCAAGCTCCACTGTAGAGAGTTTTTTTTTCTTTTTTGCGCAAAGTGATTTTATGTTTTATTTTTCCTTGTTTCATAAGCCAAAGAACTATTTGAAGAGGTAGCTTTAAAAGTTTTGCTCCAAACCTGTTATCTTCCCTCTGTAGAACAGAGGCAGGCAACGTTTATGTGGTACAATATAAAATGTTTCACTGCTGGAAGCTATATCTTTTATTTTGGGTACCAAGAGAAACAAAATGTTTCTAAATAGGCAGCACTGGGATTTTTCTTTTCTTTTCTTTCTTTCTAGAGTATGTTTGGCGTATTATTTTTGCAGTTTGATTGACTGTATACTCTTAAGTCTTAACCAACATTTCAGTTCCCGGCCAGAAAAATTATGGAAAACCTGCTTCAGATCTCTGCTGATTTTCAGTCTGCAATTGTATGTGGACCTGGGGGTTCCAAAAATATGCTTTTAAAGCTGTATGTGTGTTGTAAATAATGGACTGCCCACATCCGATCTAGTATGGATAAGAAACAAAATTGATTCTTCTTTCATCCGCCCCCTTAGGACACAGGGAGGAAAGGAGAAGTTACTGTCACCTACACAATACTTAATTCATCCACTACTAGAAGAGTATTTAAGCCATACCGAGCTTTGTGAATCAATGGGAGTTGAAGGGAAATGAGGAGGCCTGTTATTTTCCTGAATGTTTGGACTGCTAACCCACATTTGTGGGACCGCAGGAATCAGAAGCAGTCTCTTTACACCTTGTAATCGGAACCAGCATATAAAGTTTTGGAGGTCAGCCCCAGGACTGAGGATTATGGTTATATGGGTGATCTTCCTCCTTAGTGACTAGCTTTGTCCAAGCTCATAAAGCTCAAGTAGGCAGATGGGTGGGCGTGCAGGTTGGCTAGCTAACAGGGTAATTCTTTTGTATCAGTTCCTTTCCTTCTTCCTTATCCTGCACCAGAATTCAAGTGTCAACACAATGCACAGTATCAGTCAGCAGCCGTTCCCAGGGAAGCAACAAAAACCTTTTGTTGCTAGCTCAGCTCCTGTTAAAATCCGCCACCTGCATTTCTAGCACTAATTCTAGGCCCAGTACTCTTAAAATCAGAATTAAAATTGGCAGCCTCGGCTACATTAGGGAACATGTGGAAGTAAACATGATCTGGAAGCTTTGACAATTCTGTTAATGATCATTTGCATCACATGATACCAGTTGAGGTGTTCCTTGGTAGCCTGTATTTCCTGAAGGATTGAAAGTTTCAAGAAAATGCTACTGAGATCTTGACAGCTTTTGCCTGACACATAGAAATGAAAATAAAGGATTTGTGTGGATGGAGAGGCTTATTCAGTGGCTGTGGATCTCTCTGATGTTGGTTGCTGATTTGGTACAATGATGCAACATGAAGCAGTTTAGTTATTACAAAATGAATGAAAACTTATTTTATAATTATAGCATAAAGATTTGATGTTTAGTAATTCTGAGCATACGTTCTTGCTAACAGAACACAAGAATTGATTTATAGGCTCAGATAAAAGTAATGTTTTCTGGGATTCCTGACAATAGAGTAACCAGGTTGTTATAGGGACCCATATCACTTTTTTTTAATGGCAGCAAACTCTAAGATACCCTCTTAATCTGTTTCTTAGGCTCCATGCATGTCTTCAAGATATGATATTTGCCAAGGTTATTATAGTGCTTAAAGTATTAGAATAAGAGGAAACCCAGGTTCAATTCCCCATTCAGTCCTGAAGCTGATCAGGAAATTGCCTTCAGTTTAAATTACATCACAGATTTTGTGAGGCTTAAACAAAGGTAGTAATCTAAGATTGAGGTAGACAAAGAGAAGCTCTCTGTAGGGATTTTTACATACTAAAGACACTTGGCTATGCTTATTTTAATCCTTCTCTGGTAGCAGGAAATATACAAGATACTATCCTTATGAAATAAGAGAGACTGGAGTTGGGGGATAGTGGTGTAAAGTGGTGAACCACACAATTTCCAGATGAGAGAGAGAAGAATAAATAATTAAGAGGTCCATGAAATAATAATGTACTTTCTAGAGAGAAAAGAGCAATCTCAACTATATTACTGTTACTGTTGTCATTAAGGAAGTAGCCTGAGAGAGTTTTAGAAATACTCATATACTTTTGTTGTACAGTGTTAAAACAAAAACAAAACAAAACCTCAGCCTCCTAAATGAATTTGGGAACCACTGTTCCCTTTCTTTATGGGTAAATGCACCAATTTTATTTCTTTAAGCTATGAATTCTAACATATTTATTCTTCTTTTATTAACAAAGATAAAATACAAAACAGAAAAACGGGGGGGAAAACAGATGGACAACACTAATAACCAAACACTAATAACCAAAAAAAGATCTTATGTTAAAAAAACAAAAACAAATATCAATTAAATCTAACATTAAACGTAAAAAAATCCACCCCAGCTGAATTGCTAAAAGATACATCCAAAAATAATATGTTCTCCTCCCCTTACGTAATGATCTACAAATAATTATGTAGTTTCCCATCTATATTTAACAAAAATGCTATATTAGATACACAAATATTCCCAATGTGGAAATCTATTTACCTAGCCATCAAATTGACCAATACAATCTATATATTAAAAAATAACCAGTCAACGGGTTACCTCAAACGTAAAACTAATCTTCAAATCCCTCTGTTAACCATCTGTTATTGTATTTTAACATGTAGAAAATCCACAAACTCTTTCCAGTCTTTTACAAAGTTGTCTAATGTATTGTCTCTAATCAAGGCAGTTAATTTTGCCATCTCTGCTAATTCAGTCAATTTGAAAATCTACTTTAAAAGTTGGCCTCATCTTTTCTTTCCAATACTTAGCACATACAATCCTTGCAGCAGTCAACATACAGAGAAATAGTGTCGCAAACTGTTTTTCAATTGGTTTGTCCATCATATCTAAAGGAAAAGCAGGAAACACTGTTTCCATGTTCTAACTTGCTACGCTTGTAAATTGCTGCTGTGATGAAATTCATTATTTGTTTTTCTGTTCCAAATATATAAAGTGCTGTGGTAAAGCTCAATGAAAACCAATCAAATATATAAATAAAACTAACAAGATTAACACAAATAAGAATTAAAAAATAAATCCCAGGTAAAACTCTCTCAAATGCCTGAGCTTTAATGATTTTTTTTCCTGTCACTAACCTTTTTTTAAACTTAAATAATACAAATAGTACATCTACAAATGAATACAAAAAAAGAAAGACAAAAGAGAAAGGGAAAAAAACACATATTACAGTGCACCCCCCACCCTCTAGAGACCCTTTCCCCCCTTATATTTCTTAGATATACAGTATATTCCAAATGAAAAATATTTTTAAACAATAGATAAGTTGTAAAGAAACAGACAAACTCCTTTAATTGCTATATACAAAATTCTGGTCATGGGTAAAAGGAGCTTTGAATGTTGGTAGTCCTTGACTTATGACCACCCAAAATTGCAGACGTTAAATGAGTTTTGCCCCATTTTATGACTTTTCTTGTAACAGTTATTAAATAGTGAATCATCACAGTTAAGTTAATAACAGGGCTGTTGAGTGAATACCCATTGACTTTGCTTGAAAGAAGGTCACAAAAGTTGATCACATGACCCTGCGATACTACAACAATCATAAATATGAGCAGTTGCCAAGGGTCTAAATTTTGATCACATGACCATGGGGATCCTGCAACTGTTGTAAGTGTGAAAAACAGTCATAAGTCTTTTTTTTTCAGTGCCATTGTAACTTTGAACAGTCACTAAACAAACTGTTGTAAGTTGAGGACTACCTGAATAGCTATTTTCTGTTGAGCTTGACCCACACACCATGGTGTGCATTTCATAGGGACGGTTCAATAAATGCCTATCAAACTTCCACAAGCAGCACCCTGTATTGTAATACTCTGAGATGTTTGAGTATTGAGGCATTCAAAAATGTTGTTAATACCACTTTATAATGCCTTGGTAAGGCCACACTTAGAATTCTGCATTCAGTTCTGGTCACCACGATGTAGAAAAGATGTGGAGAGACTAGAAAGAGTGCAGAGAAGAGCAACAAAGATGATTAGGGGACTGGAGACTAAAACATATGAAGAACGGTTGCAGGAACTGGGTATGTCTAGTTTAATGAAAAGAAGGACTAGGGGAGACATGATAGCAGTGTTCCAATATCTCAGGGGTTGCCACAAAGAAGAGGAAGTCAAACTATTTTCCAAGGCACCTGAAGGTAGAACAAGAAACAATGGGTGGAAACTAATCAAGGAGAGAAGCAACTTAGAACTGAGGAGAAATTTCCTGACTGTTAGAACAATTAATCAGTGGAACAGCTGGCCTCCAAAAGTTGTGAATGCCCCAACACTGGAAGTCTTTAAGAAGATGTTGGATAGCCATTTGTCTGAAACAGTATAGGGTTAGGGTTAGGGTTGGTATATGGTATAGGGTTTCCTGCCTAGACAGGGGGTTGGACTAGAAGACCTCCAAGGTCCCTTCCAACTCTGCTATTGTATTGTATTGTATGGTATAAAAAGAGGACAGGTTCTCTCTCAGCTATACAAATGGCCTTTTTATTTTCCCACTAATCAAGATAATAGTTTGAACGCTGGGAGACATAATGTCCTTTCAAAAGGTATAACATGTAGAAGAAAGATAATGGAATGCCTTTCTAAAACTAAGCAATGAACGACCCCCTGGAGGTCATCTGTGGATGCTGCCTTGATGGTAATCCTCTTCTCCACCTACCTTAGCTGGGACCGGAATCAAAAGCGCCGTCGCCATTCTAGTCAGCAAAGCGAATTGCAGCAGCAGGAGAGCCAACAGCCTTTAACAGACCTGTCACCCGCCACGGTCAGCATCCTTGGGCGCTACAGCGATTCACAGGTTCCTACGCCAGAGATGGTGGAAAGTGGACAAGTCCTGGAAGGCTTGGAGAAGCTGGAGGGTCTCGGGAAGTCCAGTGCCTTCCAGCTCAACAGGTAAGAACCATGGACAATAATTGGATGTTGCTTTTGGCAGAAGAAGAGAAGGTTAAAATCAGAGCCAAAAAACCAAACAAACCCAGAAGTATGTGAGCAGCTGATTTTGTGTGCAGGGCTAACAAACCTCTATTTGAACCACATGTCAAAATAGATTCGACTTTTCGATGATGATTTTGTGCCCCCTTAATGTTTATACTCTAGGTTTTCTCAGACATGATGTTTGGAAGAAACCAATGGAAAAGGGATGGTTTCTAAATAGAGAGGGACTTTGTAAAAATTTTGTCCATTTTATTACACAGTTCTAAAGACTATCATGGGGAATATGATAATTTCATTCACTGTTTTCAAACTACGTAACCATTTTTATCTATTCTTGTTCTTCCCCCTCCCCCTAGCTTTTGTTCCTTGGAAGATATGCAGTTCTCCTTTTCAGTACATTCATCTATGCTATGGCTTTTTTCAAGTGGTATGGAAAGTCATCAGTAGTAAAAATTCCTCCTCTATTCCATGATATGAAATGCTTTGCTAAACTTTACACAGACAGTATTTGTACTCAGAAGGTAATAAAAAAAGACTAGCAATAATACCCCTACAGCAGAATTTTTCAAACTCTTTTAGGCTGTGGATCCTGTTAGAAAAAGAAACCTTGAACAAAAGGCAACAGTCTACTGATGGATTGGCTGTGCTGGAGTGATATTTTTTCTCCTTCTAGTGTCTCACAGAACCCTGAGGTTGAAAAACTATGCCCTAGAGAGGACAAGTTGTAGATAGAGAGCTTCAGTTGTTTAATCTGTACGCACTATGCTGCCAATTACCTCCCAAAGACCCATTAGATCACACAGGGCTGGCCTCCTCTGAGTTCCGTCTACTAGCCAATGTCATCTGGCTACTACCCGAGGGAGGGCCTTCTCTGTGGCAGCTCCGGCCCTTTGGAACGAACTCCCCGCAGAGATTCGGACCCTCACCTCTCTCCAGGCCTTCCAAAAAGTCGTTAAAACCTGGCTGTGTCGGCAGGCCTGGGGTTGATGAGTTCCCTTCCCCTCTCGATCTGTGTGGCTGTTGGTCATTTTTAAATGCCTTGTATTTGTAGTTTTTGTGTTTCCCTTTCCCTCCTTGGGTTTGTGCGCCGCCCTGAGTCCCACTGGGAATAGGGCGGCATATAAATAAAATGAAACCTAAACCTAAACTATGCTTTGTCACTTTATTCCGGGTTCCATTTTACTTATAAACCATTAGCAAAGATCCCCTCAAGAATTAGGGGAGAGGGAAGGTTGACTTTTTATTTTTGTATTTGTACAACTTTAAGTTTTGTGAGTACAAACCAAACATAGGGATACAAAGACTTCAGAAACCTCAAGGAAAATAATTAAAAAGCAATTGATTCATTATGTTGCTGCTGACTCTTAGCAGCCATATAGATTTTCTTCATGAAGGTTCTACCCTTAACTTAGCCTTTCAGTTCTCCCACGAGTGCCCTCACTGCCACTGTAACTGAGCCTACCTACATGCTGTATGCTGGACCTCTTCTCTTTCCTCCCACTTTTCAAATGGTCCTGAAATAATGCCTCACTGTGATAGGCTTGGGATAGGCCATGCTCCTGGAGACGGATGAACTATAGTTCCAGTAGCAATAGCAATAAGTTAGACTTATATACCGCTTCATAGGGCTTTCAGCCCTCTCTAAGCGGTTTACAGAGTCAGCATATTGCCCCCAACAACAATCCGGGTCCTCATTTTACCCACCTCGGAAGGATGGAAGGCTGAGTCAACCCTGCGCCGGTGAGATTTGAACAGCCGAACTGCAGAACTGCAGTCAGCTGAAGTAGCCTGCAGTGCTGCATTTAACCACTGCGCCACCTTGGCTCTTCATAAGTAGCCTTATGCAAGTTGGCAATGATAAAGGGTGCTGGAAGTTGCAGGTCCCATTGTTGATATAGCAAAAGCAGTAGTCTTATTGTTGCGGCCTGTTACCGTCGGCCCCTCCAGCAGCCGAATCAGAGGAGGAGGAGGAGGAGGAGGAGGAGGAGGAGGAGGAGGAGGAGGAGGAGGAGGAAGGAGGAGGAGGACGTGGAAGTCAGAGTCAGCATCAGGGCAACCTGGGAGTTCCGAGGGGGAAGAGGCAATGGAGCTGACAGAGAGAGAGACAGGGGCAGAGCCTGGGCCATCCATCAGCCCTCAGATGGAGAGTCAACCCCAGGTCTGGAGGAGGAAGAAGAAGAATAGCTGGCAGGTCTGGTGCCTAATGCACGGCTGCACAGAAGGCAGTGGAGAGGAGAGCAGTGGAAAGCCTGGGGAAGGAAGAGCCACCGCTGCTAGCAAAGCCCCACCCTAGATCTGGAGATAAAAGGCAGGGAGTGGAGATGAATCGATGTGGCAGACAACTATTCATCTTCCAGCCTGATGGACTTGTTAGCCTGCGAGAGAAACTTTTTGCTGGGACTGCCGGCATTCCTAATAAATTAATCTTTTGAGTTCACGTCAAAGGGTTTGTCGTGTTTGGGGAGCTGGGCAGAACACTTATTTTACTACTTTTAAAAATGGTCTTCACTAGAAGGAATAACAAAAAAATTATGAGTTTTACAAATAATGGAAAAGAAATCTCGCTACTTTTCGTTTTTCCTATCACAAGCAGAGTCCAAAACACCAGGCAAGGCAATAGAGGTGGCAAGAATTACATTACTTGACTGCATTTCCCACCCCACCTCCCTTGTAATAGTATATAAGCAGAATGCATTGGTTTCTGTATCATGGGTTGGGTTCCCAAAGCCAAATCATAGATTAACTGCCACCATGCAAATAGATGGTAACAAAATTACTTAGACCTCTAATATATATCAGGCTAAAAGTGACTGAAGGTGAATACTACTAATACTGTAATACATTTGACAACTTCTATGGGGATCTTGGTTCTATATCAGTGGTGGGTTCCTACCAGTTTGGACTGGTTCAGCCGAACCGGTAGTGGTTTGGCGGCCTGGGTCACTGGAACCAGCAGCGGCCCAGGCCTGCCACGCCCCCGAACTGGTCCTCCGGATGGCGCCATAAGTGCCATCATCTTGTTTTTTGCTTCTGCGCATGTGCAGAGCAATTTTTATTGCACTGTGCATGTGCGCATGGCACACCCATGAGCAAACTGACTGTAGTGAATGCCGGAAACCGCTCACTTTCTATATAGTAAATATATAACAGCAGCTGGATATCCATCAAAAATTACAGTTAATTAGCAAGAATCAAATATTAATACAGGTAGACCTTGAGTTACCTGTATTGGTCACCTTGTTTAGTGACCATTTGAAGTTACAATAGCACTGAAAAAAGTGACTTGTGACTGTTTTTCATGCAGCATCACTATAGCCACATGTTCAAAATTCAGTCACTTGGGTCATATGATCATCTTTTGTGATCGTCTGACAAGCAAAGTCAATGTGGAATCCAGATTCACTTAACAACTGTGGCAAGAAAGGTTGTAAAATGGAGAGAAAAATCACTTAGCAATTATCTTTCTTTGCAATGGAAATGTTGGAATTAATTGTGGTCATAAGTCAAGGACTATTGGTAGAATCACAGGTTAAAGACAGACATCCATATTATGAGAGAGTATTTTTGATAAAAGAATATCTTCTGACCACCCATTTCTCTAATCAGGATATTCCATTCCTTGCTATTGTCATCAATGGGAAGACCTCTCCATCCTGATGCCCTGTGTGGTGTGCTGGGTTCTTTGGGAATACATGGGAATAACATGACCGTGCCCCCTCTCCATCAGGGGGCCATCTCCTTGTCCCATGGGTAGTTTTATATCCTTCCTCTTTCTGAAGATGCCTATTTATAGGGGCTTATTCCAACAAACGGGAGGCAATAGGATGCAGCAATGAAAGCATGAACAGAATGTTGGATAATGTAAATTCATTTAATTATAGCAGTTGATGGAAATACGGTCAACATTCCTAAAAATTATCATTTTGGCATAGTGCAATGACTTACATGCTACCCCTTTTATAGAGAACTAAGAAGGTTTTAGGGATAATCTCATCCAGGCTATGTTAGCATTGCAAGAGAGCAGATAAAGCCACTCCATTCTTACCATCTAAGAACTGGGGAATACTTTTTATTTATGTCTCTAATTTTCTCCCACTCCATTTCTACTTCTGTCTCCCCCAGGATCCCACTGGTGAACTTGTGACTGAATGCACTAGAAGGAATAAGGCTTGATGTCCTTGTAATGAGCTCAAATGCTGAATCTTCGAGGGAGTCCCACAGAAGCGGCAGCCCTTTCTTTAGTCCCATCTTCCTGCAATGCCACTTCTGGTGCAACAGAAGAGCTATTGTGGATCCCTTTGTGTCACGTCCTTCCATCATCACTGCGGACCCGACAGAAACAAGGATGAGGTCAGGCGCAGCCTGCCAGGCTGGGCTTTCAGAAGCCCCATGGTGCACGGTGATTAGGGCAGTGTCATGCCAGCAAAGCCGGGGGGAGGAACAAGTGGATGAAAGCTACTAGTATCATAATAACTTTAACATGTCTCCCTTGTATATTGACACAAACAGTTGCATACAGATATTTATTAGTAAGCATGCTTGATACCAAGAGGCAGGATGCTGTGTGTCTTCCCTTCCCTCCCAACTTTTGTTCTCTTCCCCTTCGTGTGATCTGATGGGTCTTCCAAAAGGGCAGTGCTTAGTATCATTTGGGGTGGGGTGGGGTGGGGATGATGCAGATCTTATTGGGTTATGGGAATCAACATACTATATAGGAAGCAAAAGTTCAATGAAGGGCAACTAGTTACAAAGGATCAGTAACACAAATATACCACACTCAATTTCCTATGGTGGTTTTCAGATTAACCTTGTCTCTAGAATTCCCATCCCTTGTTCATCTGTTTTAAATTGTGTTCAAGTGTCATTTTGAACCTAGGACCTGGTTAATCTAAATGTGCCACTTACAGGCCACTCACTTTCCTCTGAAAACCACTGCTTGTTTATAGTTAGCCGACACAGAACAAAAACCTCTGCCCAGAGATAATCGGAGAACATGGCCGTAAACAAACAAGCCAATGGCTATTTTGATGGAACAATTGCAAGACTATGTTGTCTAGCAATGACAGGCTAACCATAACTGAAGCTTTGATAGGGTCTTGTGCCTCCCATCAAATATTTCCTGGCTGCAGGTGCGGTATGCTTGATTGCTTCATAATGAGAATGAATGGGAGATAAGTGAAAAGCTATTAATGGCCCTCTGAATAGCTTCAACCCAATGCAGCCTTTGTTTTGACAGAAGAACAAAAATGCATCGGACGGGTTTGTTAGTTGCTTTTTTTTTTGTCTTAAAAAAATGTGGAATTATATCCCTTCCCTCTGTGGCAGAAAACTAGCTATTGAGGAATTAAAAGAAGAAATTGTTTGTTTATATTGCTAGGAACTTTCACTAAACAGAACCTTTTTGTGCATAAACATGATAACATTTTCTTGATAGCAGCAAGTGTTGTTCCTTTTGTATATGTAAAATCTCTGATTAATTAAATTTACTGCCAACTGCAGAAAGGTAATTCCTTAGCACCACTAATGCACTGTGGTATGTAAGAAACCCATACCATCTGTCTGTTCTTGAATTTTAAGCACATTACTTGCTATTGCTATGGTGCCAAGAAGGTACATTTCTTTTATGTCCCCCTTCATTTGCCCTTCCGTAGCATTTCATTCTACTTCTGAGTTCCCCACTACAATTATTGGATGAGACTTACCTGTCCTGATGCTCCCAATGAAAACTTCGGTTTGCAATAAGTGTGGCCTCCGAAAGCATTGTAAAGTCAGTACCAAATGCATTTCTTCTAGGAAGGGATTCCAAAATTGAGCTAACACTCCTGACCATGCTAGGTGGTGTATATAGTGTGTATTGTGCTCTTCCAAGTAGGGAAGTAGTAGAGATAGAGTTTCAGGTAGAGATTTGAAGATGGGCAAACCAAAGATTATAAACCACATGTAGCCACTGGAGCCCCTTAAATTTGCATTGCTAAACATTTCAGTCCTAACCTTAGGCTCATCATGAAGCCTTCTGGGGTCTGCTTTTGTTTTAAAGCACAGACCAGCTACCTGAGCAGTCCGACTCTTTTTAGGATAAAAAGCTACTTCCTTGCAATGCCAACATCATTATCCCTGGGTGTTTCATATTATCTGCAGTGGATTCTCTAGCTTAGAACAAATAGTAAAGGTATATGTTTATAGTTTTTGTACAGTATCTGCAGAACTGTGTTGTATAAGCGGGACAAAACCAAAATCTGCTTTTTTGAAATATGGGCATCTGTTCCAAAGCCCTGAGGAAGCACTTATGTGTTCTTTTTATTACTTCAGTTTCTGACAAGCACAACTTCTTTATCAAAGGTTCCTCCGGTAATTATATCTGAGCTTCCAACGTAAAGCCGTTTTTCTGTGATAAATCCACAAGGGACAGATTCCTTTATACCCATCTTCCCAGATACTAGATTGCATAGTTATGAGATACTCTGTACAAACATTTGTAATGTTTATATCTTGTTCTTTACCAAGGAAACTCATTGAATGAGTAGGTGCCACCCTGTCAATTTTAGCCTCACAACTCTTGTGAAGTGAGAAAGTGAAGAGTGGCCCACACTTATCTGAGTGGAATCAGAGATTTGAAGCCAGCCTGAATGGAGAGCTAGCCAGGCATTTGGGGTTTTACCGGTCCTCTTAAGTTCTGGAGAAAAAAGCATAAGTAACATTTCATATCTCAAGTCACTTCTATCCTTTGAACACTCACTCAGAATTAAATTGCATTGTTGCCTTTAGAATTCCACTCTCAGAATTACCAAGTAATCAAAGGAGTATAGGGACCCTGTAGTATTGAAAATGGGGGATGGAAAGGTGGGAGGAGGGCTGCTGTCATTTTATTTTAATTAAGGAAGAAATGAAGGAAACTTGCCATTGTTAATTGTGTTTGATCCCTCTCCTTTCTTTGTAGCATACTTAATATCAATTAAAATGTTTGCATTCTTTCATCTGCTTAAGGATATATGATACACAGAAAAAACTTATTTTTAAGTGCCATTTATTTCAATATGGAGTTACAACTATTTTTAAATTAAGAATTAATTGCGATAATAATGCCAGCATAAATTTCTTATTCAAGTGAAATAACTTTATAGTTTATTTTAATGTAGTAATATGAAGTTAGTAATCCCTTCTGCTTGTTTGGGGCAAAGGAATCATCACCTAGTTACTTAAGTACTATAAAACTCTATATTTTATTAATTGTATCAAGAGCACAGAGTTAGAACTTGACTACCAAGATTCCTAGTGGAAACTACAGACCACCCAGGCATGCTTAGTAACCAAAAAAACAACCCCTAACCCCCCACCATAACTGCATCCTGTTTGCCTGAATTTGATACGCCAAAATCGATCAGCTGAGCTCTTTTCAGCTTGCTTATAACTCTCATATTTTAATATGTGTACACAAAGCTGCTTTTATTTTGGCAACACCTAAGACCTAATGCCTCCACCGCCACTGACATTATAGAGAAGTTGGAATGGATGGTGCTGTAGCATGTGAAGTAAAGAAAGAAAAAGGCATGCAGAAATATTGTTAAGATTGTCCATCACTGGAAGTTAAGAAAAAATTGTGCCAATCTAAACTTTGGGAGGAAAAATGAAAAACTGGTTAGGTGCTTAACTACTTACAGTAGATGTTTACCTTTTCTATGTCTGTTATTCTCCTCCATCTATATGTGTTTGCAGAAGACGAGGACTCTTCCTCAACAAAATTGTGTTCTCTAATCTTTAAAAATATTAATCCTCATGCTGTTAAATCAGAGTGATGTCAGCAAGTCTGACTAAAGATGTTTTGGCAAATGAAATGGAAAATGCAAAAAGCCCGGGATTCAGTCCTTGGCTAAATTCACCAGAGACTTTTCTTCTACATGCCTCATTGTAATTAAGGGCATTTCTGTGCTTACTATTGGAGCTGTTCCTATCCTGTGGTCATGCCTGCTTGACTCTAAGCCAGCTTTAAAAAGCCTGGCCAATATATAACTATATACTGTGCTTGTTTCTAAGGGCTTTTGACTCGTTTTTACCAGGACTACAGTTGGTATAGCTGTTTGAACATAACTGGTCCAAAATCTAACGTGTTTTACAATTATATATTTTTTTTCTTTCCAAAATTCCTTTTTTGCGCTTTGCTTTACTTTCTTGGGTAATAATCGGAATTCCACTGATTCTCCAGTCACCTGAGGTAGAAGAATTTTTATCCCCAGCTTCCAAGCAGCTCATAGCTTAAAATAGCTCTCAAGTGTTACTTTTAAGACATTAAACACAATCCATGTTAGCATTCAATGGGTTATTTATATGGGGAAAAGAGACGAAGCAGCTGCAACGATCCTAGCCAAGTTGTTCTAAAATAATTTCTCCCAGCAGGAATAGGAGGAGAAACACTGGAAACTGTCAGGCAGGCAAAGCAGAGATGCCACCAAAGGAAGCAGGCAGGGTAAGGCAAAAGTGAAAAATGAAGTGGGTGAGATTGAGGAAAAGCCATGTCATGGGCAGCAGCCAGCATTCGTATCTTCCTGGTTTGGATCCATACTTCATTTTGGCACATGGCAAAGCTATGCACAAGCCCTGGATCTGCTGCTCCAAGGATTTCCAGGGGAAATGCATGGTTGAAGACCCTGGTTGGGCGGTCTCACCTCCTCTTCATTATGGTTCCTCCTGCCCTTGCCTTGAGCCAGCTAAACCAGAGGAGCAGAAGGAGACTTCTCCTTCCATAGTTGTACTTGGAATGGATAAAGATAAAGAGTTTTTGCTACCTAATAGGAAGGAAAAGAAGCCAACAATGACTACTATGGTAGGTTATGACTGAGGTCTAACGGATCTGATCGTGGGAGAATAACTCTGCCATAAGGATACATATTGTAGGCAGTTCTGCCTCCGTGACGGTATGTACAGCTGCATAAAAAGCTTCTTTAACTCTGCCGCATTGGAGCCCTCAGAGCCTTCTATGTCATTATTTATTTTTGTTGGCCTCTGCATCAGTGATAATAGATTAAATGCTGTTAATTGTAAGTGCATAACTATGCAGAGCTTCCCAATGGGGGTGGTTACACTGCACAATGAATGTACTTTCTATTCCTGCTACGTGTAATCAGATTTCTTTGTCGGGTGCTAATTCTCTTGTTGGCCATATTGCAGACATGAGAGCTATAATGTAGCATCAGGCAAATGCCAACTGGGACCCAAATAACCCATGAAACAAAAGCAATCTGGGTTTTTATTTTCCAAGGAAAAGTTATATTTTTTCCTGTCTACTTGTTGTCAATTAAATAATTTAATTTATCCCAATAAGTATAAACAATTTAGTAATTTATCACTTTCTTTTAAAATACAACACATGAGCTCTTCTTCCCATAACTCATCTCTTATCTATAAACAAATCCATAAAATGTTGTAATTTCAGTCCTGATGTCAGCAAAAGTCTAAATAAGGATTGCCAGAAATAACAAAAAAATCTACTTTAACCTTGATCAAATAAACTGACTTTATATTCCTTTTTCTCACCTCCAGCAATTTTCATCTTTAGTCCCTTCAAATAGTGATGTAGAACTTGAATCCTTTTCATTTTTTCTTTGCCCCTTCTCACAAAATTCTTCAGTTTCTTTAACAAACTTCTTTTCTAAATCTAGTATAGGAAAATTATCCAGTTCACCCTTTTGATTTGTTATTTATAGTATCTTTAGTTATTAAGGCACCAACTGGTTTCTTTAGTATGGCCAGTGTAACACCTTTTTCTTTTTCTCATTCTTATAGCCTGTCATTTTTAATCCACTTTGAAATCAGTCTCAATCATGCAAAGTAACACTTGTTCCTGTTCTGTATCATCTTCTAAACACAAAACCTTCCTAAAACTTCTGTGTCCATAGTTCAAAAATATCCTCCAACAGGTTCAGGGTTAAAATGCTTCATTTCATTTGCATTACTACCGTAAGTTGAGTTTGGGGCTTCATTTTCAATTGTAAACCTTACTTCTTTCTTGTTCCCTCTAGTGTCCAATTTTTAAAGTCTATCCAATTTTTTAAAAAAATAAAATAAAATAAATAGAAGCACTTTCCCAAAGGAAGGATTCTTTATATTTCATTCCAAAAACCTTATTTTAAATTTATCTGGTCCCTCAGGCTGTTTGTAACTTTCAAAAACCAAAGTTTTAATCACCTTTTTCTTTTCATTCCATTAAAAAAGGTCCTTAAACTGAATTTAAAATTTATTCTGCTAAGTATTGAAAAAAAACTCAGCCTGTGCTATAAAACATGTGGATCGAAAGATCCTAACAGCTGAAAAACAATTAAGAAGCAATGTCTGAAAGTTATTAGAAAAGGAATTATATAAACTTAGTGTTTCAAAGGCACTGACTATGGTTTGAGTAAGATGGCTATTCCCTCATCTCCCAGAATGCTAAACCACTCGCACCAGTGTCTTGCAGTCTCCTTGTAGACCGCAACTGGCTGGAGCACTTATGGGTGATCTTAGTTCCTCTTCTTATCCATAGAGGAATTGTGAAGAGCTGATTTACTCGCCAGCTCTTTCTTCCACTATGGCCAGCAGCTCTGCTTTTTGCAGGGCTGTCTTTAGTTTGCCATTTTTTTCCTTAGAAGTCCCCACTAATTGTTTTTTTTTATTTATATATGCACTAAGTCTAAATCTGCACCTCTGAACAATGATTCAGTTGAACCAAGAGAAGAAGCTAAAGGTCCCATGGATCCCAGTTACTCATTTATGAATGTCTATGCTGCCCTTCACTATAAATATTTTCACAAATGATAAAACAATAAAATTTTGTTTGACTCTGACACTGTCCCAATTGCATCTGCAGTTTCAAATTCCTCTTATACCTCCCTCATGGTAAATAATCAGTCATTCCAACAATGACAAACTGTCCATTGTTGGGGAAGAGATTGATTGCAGGTGCTTCCTTGTATCATCTTAAAGGGCTATCCTTCGGCTGACAGAAAATTATAATAGCATAACATTTGCTGCCCTACTGGTGATCCCTATCTTCCCAGAAGCACAATGCCAGCCTTTAGATCTACAAATGAAACGTATTTACAATGTACAGAGCAAGTTAAGGACAAGGACTGGATAATTCCTCTAGTTTATATCTCTCCCCTTCCACCAAAGTTCGTAACTTGGCAAGAAAGCATCTGTCACCCACTCTCTTTAACATTGGGGCTGCAAAGGAAGTGAATTTTAACAGATATTTGGACCAGTCAGTTTAGCCATCTATCAAAACTCACTTGCGTTCTGTGAGTGTACTAAAAAGCTTCCTGATATCAGCTGATGCACAGAAGAGCACTAAACCCAGGTTCAAAAGCAGCCAGAACAATAGCTGAGAGTCATGGGGAAAGAATTGTGCAATGAAGCAGCAGGGAGCTGACTTCCTCTGTCCCACTTCACCATGCAGCAGCCCTATCACCACACCTAGATGGTGGCTGTTCAGGGTTCTATGACATATAAAGGCCATATAAAATCGTGTTCAAGGACCAGAGGGGAACATGTCCCCACACTACCCAAAAGATGTTGAAAATGGGGTTGCAGAGCCTGTTTGTGCTGTAACTAAAGTCAAGTGAGGCTTAGAGATATGCAGGTAAGTATTTCAGAGAAGGGGAGAAAGCAATGTGACAACAGAGGAAGAGTAGTAGAATGTGGTGAAAACTGCTGTTCATTTATCTGCTTTCCTCCTAGTTTTCTTTTCTTTAAATTCCTTCACGCCCATCTCTTGCCCACGATCTCAGTTGTGACAAATGTCTTGTGTTCCTACCATCTCCATGTAGGAAAATGATGTGAACATCTAAAATAAAAGTGGGCAGTCAAGCATGGGGTACCAGCATGAGATTCAGCATGGGTTCCAGTCAAGAATGAGTTCTGCCATCAGCATTAAGAAGTTTTTAATTATTTTTTTAATGGCACAATTTTCTCTCAAGCGTGGTACTAGAAATACAGCATCCTGGTATAATTGTGATTTTTTTTTAAGTGAAATGGCCTATTTCCTGAAACACTATGAGATGGCCAAGCACAGGGTGGGGATGGGGGACTATTAGTAGGCATGGTTAAAGGAAGAGCAGTGTAGCTACTAAATGAAAGGCAACTATGGGCAAGCAATTTCTCTTCTGCCACCGCTTCCATCACTGTCACATGTAACAAATGCCTCCTTTGCTGTATGTGCCATGGAAACCCATCACTACTTGAGGCTACTTGTGGCAGAATAAGTGTGTGTTTATTTGTAACATGTGACAGTAAACTTGCAGTTTCTCTCATGGAAGTGAAATATTTATGAGACCTTTAGCATGTGTGCAGGGTCACTGTGTCTTTCTTCTTCCTCTTCTGCCCCTTGTGCACTGTATGATATATTTTTGTAGAATTCTTTTCTTCTCGTGGTGAAATTCTTAATACCTGTGGAATGTTAAAGTTTCAAGAATTTTAAAATAAAATTGCAAAATGGTAAAGAAAATGACTTTTGTGTACAGTAGTCTTATTGGCAGAGCTATCCAATTATTCTAAATAGATGGATTGCCTTCTCCATCCTGGGTTCATCCAGATGTGCTAGAACAGGGGTATCATTGAGGGCAGCATCCGTGTTGTGTTTGACCTTGGGGGGATGGGGTGGGCATGGCCAGCTCAAGGTTAATCATGTCAGGGGCACCTGTAGTGGCCCGAGCGCTCTGCCATAAAAAAAAAGGCTCCCGAGAATCCATTTTAAGCTGCGACAGCTTCCTGCAACCCTCTGCCAGCGAAAATGGAATTCGTGAGGGCCACCTGCAGGCCTCCCAAGCTCCGTTTTCACTGGCAAAGGCACCACAGGCCAGTCCTTTGCTGTTTCTAGGGTGGCCCCACAAGCCAGATCTAAGCAGCCTGTAGGTCAGATCTGCCCCCCCGGGCCTTGAGTTTGACACCCCTGTGCTAGAGTCTATACCAGTGTACCTCAACCTTTTTTCACTTGTAGCCCCCTTCGAATCTTGTTTTTCTCCTATGCCTCCACATCCATGTCCCATTATCATAGATGGTCATAACACAGTAACTGGTATGTTTTCTGATCAACAAGACAGTATTTGCAATATGATACACTTTGCTTTCCCAAGGCCCACGCAGCATATATCATGGCCCTTGATACGTATGTTTTACCTGTGGCTCCCTTAAAACACCCTAAAGCCCCCAAGAATCCATATGCCCCCCCCCAGTTGAAAATTGCTGGTCTAAAAGACAGTTTCCACAGTCCACAAGAAGTAGAGCCACTGGCTGCATAAATAAAATTATGAGAATTGCACAATTCTCCCCATCCAGAGAAAGGAGTAATGCTTGGTAAGAGTGAATGTCTATGGAGATTCTCAGTCATCCAGGCCACGGTTGTCCCAAATGCTTTTTCAAGAGGCAACTGGACTTTCTGTTTTTTCTTTGAAGATGTTTCGCTTCTCATTCAAGAAGTTTCTTCAACTCATGGTTAAGAGTGAGCGTCAGCAAAATAACACTCATGTTTCTTAATATCACAGCGTTGTCAGCGTTGTATTCCTAAGAGCATCTGATTCTAATAGAAGATAGTCCTGATAGAGATCTCCAGAAACTTTCAAATGAAGCTATCAGGAGATTGGAAAAGAAGGCATATTCTATCCCATATCATTAAGGGAAGATTGGTATACTGCATATTGAAAGGCATACTTTGGCAGAGATGAGCAAAAGATTAGGTGGATGCTGGAACCTCCTTGTAAAGATGCTTCTCTTTGGTGTCGATGATGAGATGGTGCATATGCTGCCAGGCATGGATTGGGCACTGTCAAAAATATCAACAGGTTTGGCCCAAGTCATTTTGGCCTCTGAGATGAAAAATCTAAATGGCATTTTCTTCCTGCCAATTAATGAGCTGCGGTGGCAGAGTGGTTAGAGTGCAGTACTGCAGGGGTACTTTTACTGATCACCGTCTACCAGCAGTTTGGCAGATCGAATCTCACCAGGCTCAAGGTTGACTCAGTCTTCCATCCTTCCGAGGTGGGTAAAATGAGGACCCCAATTGTTGGGGGCTATAGGCTGACTCTGGAAACCGCTTAGAGAGGGCTGTAAAATCTATTGCTACTAATACACAATGAAGATTACTTGCACAAAGCTGGTGAAGAAGAAGAAGAGTTGGGAAGCTACAAAAGACCTTGCTGTTCATCTGGACTACATATGTCCTACTCAAAAATATCTTTGATAGCATACAAATCCACCATCTCACTGTTTTCTTTCATTCAGCCTCCTGATTAGAACTGAAATTTTCATCCTTGCTTCTATAATTGCTGCTTTGCCTGTAATGTAACATCTCCCATCATAAAAACATTTCGAAACATTGTAATTTCAGGCTGTGGCAGGCAGGGAGGAGGAAGGGGAGACAGAAATAACTAGAAGAAAAGGAAGAACAAGGCAGGGAGCCGAAAGCTTGTTTGCTCATTTTCTCCACCCTTTCTATTTAAGGCTCTCCTGTAGCTTTCTTTTGTGTCAAGGGTGCAGCTGCTGCTAGAGTTCTAGTTTTCCAAGGGGAAAACTAGAACTCCACTCGCCCACCTTCTGCTTTAACACCTTCACTATGTCAAGCAGGCAATCAATAATGGGAAATGAGAGTGCAGCATTAAGCGGACACATATTAGACCTTGTTTCTCCAGAGAGTTTGAAATAGAGGATGGATTAATTAACTCCTTTCAGCTGCAGTGAGGAGTTCTTTCCCAAAATGAATATAGGAAGTGCCAGAATTCTCAAACCTTTTCAGAAATGAGGTTATCCTCACTTGACATAAAGGAAGACATTACAGTTAAAGGTTTTATTCAAGCAGAGCTTATTCAGGACAGAGCACCACACAGGGGTATATTCTGACTAAACCTCTCTCTTTGCTCTCACCATCAATATGGGTGGCTATGCACCAAGCTAGGAGTGGGTGGTTGAATGTAGACTTTGCAAAGAAGTGACAAGCAAATTCACCCACACTTAACTGAGATGGAGGGAAATGCTGAGTGGATCTATGCATATTAGCAGAACTGAGGCTAGGCCAATTGTGGTTTAGTGGTTTAGTGGTTTATTAGCATTTGTAGGCCGCCCTTTTCCCTGAGGGGACTCAGGGCGGCTCACAGAAAACCAGGGAGAGGGGAATACAATATTAAGACAACAACATATAATAAAAATAGTAAGCAACATTCATTCATCATTCGGGCGGGGTAGCAATTCTTATCCCCAGGCCTGACGGGCGAGCCAGTTCTTCAAGGCTATGCGGAAGGCCTGGACGGTGGAGAGGGTACGAATCTCCACGGGGAGCTCGTTCCAAAGGGTCGGGGCTACTGCTGAGAAGGCCCTCCTCCTTGTAGTTGCCAGCCGACACTGGCTGGCCAATGGAATGCGGAGGAGGCCTAATCTATGGGATCTTATAGGTCGTAGGGAGGTAATTGGCAGAAGGCGGTCTCTCAAGTATCCAGATCCACTGCCATGTAGGGCTTTATGGGTGATTAATAGCACCTTGAAGCGCATCCGGAGATCGACAGGTAGCCAGCGCAGCTCGCGGAGGATAGGTGTTATGCGGGTGAATCGGGGGGCACCCGCAATCACTCGCGCGGCTGCGTTCTGCACTAGCTGAAGTCGCCGGATGCTCCTCAAGGGCAGCCCCATGTAGAGCACATTGCAGTATTCCAGCCTAGAGATCACAAGGGCCCGAGTGACTGTTGTGAGGGCCTCCCGGTCCAGGTAGGGTCGCAACTGGCGCACCAGGCGTACCTGGGCGAATGCCCCCCTGGTCACAGCCGTTAAATGGTGGTCGAATGACAGCTGTGGATCCAGGAGGACTCCCAAGTTGCGAACCCTCTCTGAGGGGTGTAGAATTTGACCCCCCAGCCTGAGTGTTGGAATGTTTGCCAAATCTTTGGGAGGGAAACACAACAGCCACTCGGTCTTTTCTGGGTTGAGCACAAGCTTGTTAACCCTCATCCAGTCCATAACGGCCTCAAGACCCCGGCCCATCACGTCAACCGCTTCATTGATTTGGCACGGGGCGGACAGATACAGTTGAGTATCGTCCGCATATTGATGGTATCTAATCCCGTGCCTGCGGATGATCTCTCCCAGCGGTTTCATGTAGATGTTGAATAGTAGGGGGGATAAGACCGAACCCTGCGGCACCCCATAATTTAGGGGCCTTGGGGACGATCTCTCCCCTCCCACTAACACCGACTGCGACCTGTCCGAGAGGTAGGAGGAGAACCACCGTAGCACGGTGCCTCCCACTCCCACCTCCCGCAGTCGTCGCAGAAGGATACCATGGTCGATGGTATCGAAAGCCGCTGAGAGGTCAAGGAGGACCAGGATGGAGGGATGTCCTTCATCTCTGGCTCTCCAAAGATCATCCATCAATGCGACCAACGCGGTTTCTGTGCTGTAACCGGGTCTGAAGCCTGACTGGAAGGGGTCTAGATAGTTTGCTTCCTCCAAGGACCGTTGGAGCTGGAAGGCCACCACCTTCTCAACAACCTTCCCCAAGAAGGGAAGGTTGGAGACCGGGCGATAACTATTGAGGACAGCTGGATCCAAGGATGGTTTCTTCAGGAGGGGTCTCACCACCGCCGCTTTCAGTGCGGCGGGGAAGTTCCCCTCCCGAAGGGAGGCGGTTACAACCGCCTGGATCCAGCCTCGTGTCACCTCACTGCAGTTAACAACCAGCCATGAGGGACACGGATCCAGAGCACAGGTGGAGGAACTTACAGCTCTCATGGCCTTGTCCACATCCCCGGGGGTAACGTCCTGAAACTCAACCCAGAGCTGTTCTACTTGATCCCCCTGTGCCTCGGCTGGAACTGCAGGTGTGGAGTCCAAGTCCGACCGAAACCGAGCAATTTTGTCCGCTAAGAATTGGGCATATTCTTCAGCTCTGCCCTGCAGGGGTTCCCCCGTCTCCCTTTTGTTCAACAGGGAGCGGGTTATAATTACAATTGTAAGCAGGAAAGGGCACAGTAAGGAGAAATAGAATAAGAAATTGTAAAGATTTTTCTGTTTTAGAATGCACTCTATTCCCCCTTGTTCTTGCTGAATTAACTTGATAAAGTAGACCACAGCCTATTACTTGATAAGATAGAAAAATGTGGGTTAGACAGGATCATCACAAGATGGATTAATAATTGGCTGACCAACTGCACTCAACATGTAGTGCTTAGAACTGCATCAGTGGTGGGATTCAAATAATTTACCAATCAGTTCTCTGCCCTAATGACCAGCTGGGTAGGCGGGGCTCGGTGATCATGTGGGCATGGCCAAATCAATGTCACTCAGGTTAATGGGCACTTCGCCTTAGTTGTTACAATGGTAATAAGGGTTAACTGGAGAGGCAGTTTCTGTAAGCAGGGCAATAAAGATTAGGCTAGAAACAACACCAGAATGTTTCCTTTCTGCCATCCTTACAGGATTAGCCCTGTAAAGTGGGGAAAAACAAAAGATTTCTTCCAACAACCGGTTCTCCGAACTTCTTAGAAAGTTACGAACCGGTTCTCCCGAATAGGTGCGAACTGGCTGAATCCCACCACTGAACTGCATCTACAGACAGGGAAGTATATAGTGGTTCGCTCGGTCTCCTGCTCTGTTGCAGCCACAAGTAAGGTCCTGCCTTAGGCCCAGTACTTTTCAGCATCTTCGCAAACAATTCAGATGAGGGGATAGAAGACAAACTCATAAAAGTTCCAGAAGAGACTCAAGATCCAGAAAGATCTCAACAGACTTGAACACTGGGCCCTATCTAACAAAATGAAACTCAATGGACGGTAAACTAAGCCTTCACACTTAGGCAAGGAACTCCAAATGAACAGGTATAAATTACCCGATTCAATAGCAGTAACTGCAAGAGGGATCTAGGATTCCTAGCAGACAACCATTTAGATATGAGCCAGCAGTGTGGTGCAGTTGGCAAAAAAAGCCAATGCAATCCTAGGCTGCCTTAACAGAGGGATAGAATCAAGGTCACGTGAAGTGTTAGTACTGTTTTTTACTGCACTAGTAAGACCACACTTGGAATATTGCTTCTAGTTTTTGGTCACCACAATATAAAAAAGATGCTGAGATTCTAGAAAGAGTGTAGAGAAGAGCAGCAAAGATGATTAGGGGATTGGAAGCTAAAACATGAAGAACAGTTACAGGGATTGGCCTAATAAAAAGAAAGAATGGTGCTGACATGATAGTAGTATTTCAATATCTCAGGGCTGCCACAAAGAAGAGGGAGTCAAAATATTCTCTAAAGCAGTGGTCTCCAACCTTGGCAACTTTAAGACCTGTGGACCAATTCCCAGAGTTCCTCAGCCAGCAAAGCTTGTCCCCACCCGAATGATGAATGTTGTTTCTATTTTTAATTATGTACTGTTTTTATATGTCACTGTCTGTATTCCCTTCCCCACAAGTTGTAAGCCGCCCTGAGTCCCCTCAGGGAAAAGGGTGGCCTATAAATAAACTTACAAACTTACAATACAAAGTCTAAAAGAATTGCTTCTTCTTCAAGCAACTTGCCATAAGGATACAATGGGGTCCTGCTGGACAGAGCTGCTGGAACCAACACCATGAGGCAAGGCAGTGTTGGGGCATGGGTAGCTTGGCTGTAGGGATCCTGAGGTAAACCAGTGCAGGGCGCGTGGGCAGCTCCACCATCCTTGCTGGGCAGTGGTGACACTGCGCGCCGCACGTCCTCCCATACATTGGGGGCAATAAGACAACTCCCCCTAAAATAAGCCCTAGTGCTTTTTGGAAGGCCCAAAAGAAAATAAGACCTGGTCTTTGCTCACTACCCACTACATGGGTAGTGGGCAAATCCTGAGGACCTCCTCCTTCTTGATTTAATATATTTCAGTTGCTTCTGCTTCTCCCTTGATGTGAAGCTTTTAGGTGAACAAAGCGGGGGGAGATGTCCTTCAGTAGAAGATATTGGACAGCCGAGTTATTCTCTCTATAATGGCAAAAATGCTCTGAATTTGTATTTCACTGAACTCTGTTTCTGCTTCAGCCAAGTCTTGATACTGGGAAAGAAATGTCACCTCCAAGGTTGATTTATCAAACATAGGAATACATTACTTCAAATGAAGAGTGGAAAAGTGCTGAGATAGTCATGAATATTCAGGAGGTAATTCAAATAACCCCAATAAGGAAATTAATTACAAGAATGATTAGGGCTGTCAGTTCCTTTTACTTCGAAGCACCAACAATTGCCTCTACACAATCTAGTTCACTGGAGGGTGGGGGGTGCCATTTGCCGAAGAACTGAGATCCCACAATACTTTTTTCTCGATTATTATCCAGACAGTGGGCATAATCACACCCCCACGATATGAGGTTAACTGGAGACATTCACTTTCCATAAAGCTGGATTTAACTTTACAAGAAGCTAAATGGTAATCATATAGTATATGAATATCTTGTTTTAATTTATATTTTTGGCATCAGGTAGAACATAATTTTGATCTTCTGCTTCAGGCACCACAAAATATGATTGGAAAAAATAGAGTAAGAGAAGTATTGCCCTTGACGTCTGCTTCTGTGCTTCCTCCCAAAATCTGTTTCTCCCTCTTGGAAATAGGATACTGGACTTTGTCCAACAGCCTCTTGCATTTTTATTTCTGCTAGTAGGAAAAGAGGACATGACAATATAGTATGTATGTGAAGAATTTTATCACTACCCTTCAAAGCTATTGATTTTTCAAGAACAGCCCATTCCTAATTTTAATTTTCAATCTTAACCAAAAATCTAATATTTGAAATGCATATTTGTTATTACAAACTAAACTTACATTTTGCCTGTCAAAAGGCAGAAACTGGGTGGGCTTTGTGAAGGTATAGATGGAAAGTAAGGGAAGGTCAGGCCTGGGGTGGAAAATGTCCAAGAAATACTTTGGCTGTAAACTAGACTATGAAGTTGAAAAATACATCCTGAAAAAGGACAGTAGCAAACCACTTTGCTAATGAAGCCAAGAAATCTCCATGAAGGTTTCCACGAAGTTACACGGAGTTTAGCTTGAACTAAAGGTGACTTTATCTTTGCTATATCTTGTACTATTGTGCGTGATATCTATTATAATATTCTCCTTTTGGTTAAGCAATATTTTGGAAAGTACATAAAAGGATAGGAAACACCGGGCAAAAGAAATTAAAGGCATGAAACAAGAGAAAAGAAAATTCTAATTAAATGTAACTTATACCAATACCACTAATTTTATTTTTCCATATTTTATCTTGCTTTCTCCATATCCGTACACTGATTCATCCTTTGCCTTTTATTTTTTTAACCTCTCAGTCTGAAAATGTCATTAACTTGGTCAGCCATCACATTTTCAATCTTCATCTTCCCCTCAATTCACTCTGTCTTCGTATATTAATTTTACAGTTTCATCCTCATTAATTCCCTTTCTATAACCAGTACAAAAGGAGTTATGAGGTGGTTTGGCTCATTTTGTATGTTCATTCATCATCTATTCATTCTTGAGCCTATCCTTCTTCTTTTACCACGCACATTCATTAAATAGCCCATTTCCATTCCCATTGCATTCAATTTACTTTTACATGTCTTTTTCTACTTTACTCCCTACTCTCACTTTCACATAATAAAGTAGACAGAAACACCTATATGCAGCCACTATAATTTCTTTCAGCCAAATAGTCTTTCCTTGCAATAGATTACCTCTTACCTATAACCTATCAACAAACAGTTGCATATGTTAAAATTTCTCTATTCATTTTCATACCCTTTAATAAACTACCAAGGTACACAAATTCATTGAATTCCTCTACTTTGTTTCCATTTATGTATAACATGCAATCATTTATTCCATTTCCCCTGTCAAAATACAACTACCTTGGTCTCTGACACATTAATTTTCAGTTTCTTCCCCTCTGTGCATTATATAATTTACCGGTACCTAACATTTGCTGGAAATCCTTTATGTTCTCGTGTAACATGGAATCATCTGCATACAAAAATACACACACACATTCATGTCCCCATCATTACCACAAGCATTCCTTAGACATTTATTCATAAATGTGTTAAGCATCACAGATCCTTGTCTTATTCCCTGCTCAATTTTGAACCAATTTCTAAGCCAGCCATTTATTCTCACAATGATTTACTTTCATTATTTACTGCTCCTATTGCATTTAACATCCACCTTTTAACTCCATATTCGAATGAACATTCCATAATTCAAAGCACGGTTCCTATACATTTTCTTCAAAACAACAAACTTGCTGAAAAGATCTGGTCTGCAACATCTACCTTGCGTAAGTCTACACCACATTACCCAAATTGTGCTCAAATTTTGTTCATTGTCACCTCTTTTACCCTCTCAGGTAGAATTATACCACATACTTTCTTGAGCATGCATAAACAAATTTCCCTTTCATTCCTGTATTTATTTCTGCTACATTTCCTTGGTAGTGAAAGAAGTAATAACAGTGAAAACCCTGTAGAAACTGGTGCAGGTTACATAGGAGGCTTTCCTCCACCGGATACACATTTCAGAAGTTGAATTAAGAGTTTTGGCATTTCCTAAATCAGAAGGAACCAAACTGCTTGTCAGGTCTGCCATCTTCAGCTTCTTCACTTCGTTGGCATCCTGCCATAAATCACAAGGGAGGGGGAAGGAATCTAGGGTGGTAACATGTGGGCCTGGGAATCAGAAGACAAACTGTGGGAGGGGTGACATATTCACGAGAATCAGAGGTGCCAAACTGGAATGAACCAGCCTCCAAGTACACCTGGCCTGAGAACCGAATACATAACTGCAATGAGAGGCACCAAACATCCGAGCCATCCCAAAACATCCCAGCCCTATTGGACATGATGGACTGGTCAAAGGTGTGATGAAAGAAATGGCCATCTGGGTTCGGATCCAAGGGGGGAAAAGACACTGGAGACATGGAGGATGCTTGGAAAGATGATTTTAATGGTGGACAGGACCACATGGCTTGAGTCCTGAACAGAAAAAGTGATCACATGCTTCAATGTTGGTGGAGAAGAAGAGAAGGGCTGAGGGAGGGGCTTGCTAGGCTTTTTATAACCTGTTCAGTCGCACCTCTCTGTTTCCTGTTCATAGGTAAGAAATGTATTCTGATTGGTTGTCAGACTCCCATGGGTCCATGCACGGGCAACTCTCTAGGCTGTGTTTTGAATCCAGGTTTGGTTGAGTTCTCAGATGCCCTTTGGTGAGTTGGGCCAATATTATCATGCTTTAGTCCCATTCCCCTGGGGCTGCAGTGGAGAAGTCTTTATTATGTAAAGGGACTAGCTTGGCTTTCTTAATGGCCCATTGACAAAGTGGGGACGGGCAGGAAACTACAGTCAGCTATTCTGTCTTTTAAAACATGTTTCTTTCTTTTCACATCCAGAGAAATATTCTGCCTTTTCAATATTTCCTAGGATATTTCATTTTTCTGGGAGAGGGCTGGGTGATAACTTCCTACAGAAGGAAGGGCGGGCCACATTCAGAGAGAGTCTGGCTAGCTGTTAACCAATGATAGGTCAGGATTTTTTTGCACTTGATTTAGTGTAATCCTGGAATAGTATTGTTCTAGAATCATGCAAATTAATTTTAAAGCATCTTGAAAAATTACTGAGGAGTGAGTAGCTATGATGTGAGGTAGAAAAGAGCTCTCCCACTGCACAGAGTAACCACTCCCTGCTCCTGTCAGGTATTTTTAAAGAAGAGTGCTAAACCGATGTCTAAAAGTTGACAAGTACTGCAGAGGTCATACAATGATTCTCTTCTTTCTCTACCCTGCTCTTCCCCCTCCCCATCTGTCAGTTGTATTTCAGGCTATTTTTAAACACAGGTTTAGGAGAGTGCTAAAACCAACTTTAATAGCAGCCCTCGCACAGACGTCTCCTGCCATCCCACCCAGTCCTGGCAGCCTAGAGATCAGCAATCATCAGATTTGGAAAGAGTATTAGGAGGAAGTGAGATATGGTTGTGAGACCCTTTTGCTTCTCATGAGATTAATCCCACTGCCCAGGATGTTGCAAGGGGTGAGAAGCAGGCATGTACTATAGAAAAGATTTAGTTTGGTGATAATAGTGCTTGTCAACAACATAGCACTTATTTATTACTCAGTGTCGCAAACCCTTTTCCTTCTAAATTCCATATGGGAAAATGGGAGCAGTGTTTAGAGTGATATACTACTCTACTGCAGGGGTCTCCAACTTGGCAACTTTAAGCTTGGAGGATTTCAACTCCCAGAATTCCCCAGCCAAATGGAGACCCCCACTCTACTGGATACCCAGTTAGATTAAGGTGACCAGATTTTCAGATTGGTAAAGAGGGACACCTTTGACCGGGGGGGGGGAGGGAGCTGGCTGCGGCAGTTACTGCCAGCCCGCAGCCTCGCTAGGGACGTCTGGTCACCTTAATTATACACATCCTCTCTCTCTCTATCCATCCATCCGTCTGTCTGTCTATCTGCCTGCCTATCGGTCTATCTAGTTATGGTATCCCTCTCCCTCTTTCCCCCTCTCTCTCTCCATCCGTCTATCTGCCTGCCTACCTATCTCTCTCTCTTTCTCTCTATCCATCCGTCTATCTGCCTGCCTATCTGTCTATCTAGTTATGGTCTCTCTCTCTCTCTCTCTCTCCCTCTCCCTCCCTCATCTCATTATCATCTATCTCAGTGTTTCTCCACCTTGAAGACTTGAAAGTATGTGGACTTCAACTCCCAGAATTCTGGGAGTTGAAGTCCACACACTTTCAAGTCTCCAAGGTGGAGAAACACTGATTTATCTAATTAATATAATTATTTCTCCCTCTCTTTTTCACTCTCTCTCCAGCGCACACATGCAAATACATAGGGCAGCCCACCTCACACACAGGTAACTCCGGGCAGCTTACAACATTATGATGCACGTCTCCCCATAGGAGAGGAGATGGGGAAGCCGGGGGCCCGGAGATCACACAGGGGATGCCGAGGATGCCCCAACTCAGCCCCTCTTCCCACTCCAATCATGAGCTGCTACTTACTCCGAGCGTGGCGCTTTACTCACTCCTCGGAGCGTTCGCAACTTCGCTCCTTCCAATTTCTCGGCCCGGGAGGCTCGCCGGGCTCCGCCTACCCCGGGCCCCCATTGGTCCAGTGGGCCGAAGAACGCGAGAGGGGTGCGGTTGGGAGGGGAAAGCGCTTGGCGCGAAGAAGGACTTTCTTCCAACCAGCGGAACCCCCTGGCACAATCGGGCTGCGATCGGCAGCCGTCCTTGCTGCAATCCACGCTGCCTGCCGCATCAACGGAACCTAATTCAAGAGATCTTAATCTTGACAGCGTTGTTGGGATCTGCGGGTGAAGAAATTACTTTAATCAGTGGAGTAAAGTTCTTTCTTTCGCTCGCCCGAGCTCTGATGAGGGGGAAAGAGAGGACTTTCCTTACACCCGCATCAGAACTGGGGGGGGGGGAGAGAAAGGACTTTACCCCATTGATTAAAGTAATTTCTTCACCCGCAGACCCCAACAACTCTGTCAAGATTAAGATCTCTTGAATTAGATTCCGGCTGATGCGGCAGGGGCTGCGCTGGCGGGGACGGGCGGAGAGGATGGGACTTGGAGTCCTACGATTTTGGCGAGTGGGGAGTCCCATCCCACCCCGCTCGTCCCTGCCAGCGCAGCCGGGCTGCAATCGGTGGTCGTCCCTGCTACAATCCACGCTGCCTGCCGCATCAGCGGAATCTAATTCAAGAGATCTTAATCTTGACAGTGTTGTTGGGATCTGTGGGTGAAGAAATTACTTTAATCAGTGGGGTAAAGTTCTTTCTTTCACTCGCCCGAGCTCTGATAAGGGGGAAAGAGAGGACTTTCCTTACGCCCGCATCAGAGCTGGGGGGGGGGGGGAGAAAGGACTTTACCCCATTGATTAAAGTAATTTCTTCACCCGCAGACCCAACAACGCTGTCAAGATTAAGATCTCTTGAATTAGATTCCGGCTGATGCCGTCGTTTTAAACGAGGCTCCGCTCGCTGCTCATCCTGCTCCGAGCTGGGAAAGGGGCGCTTTGGCAGGGCTTCCACAGCGCCCCCAAGGACCATCGCGCGAGGTTGTTGTCATCGTCGGCTGCTGCTGCTGCTACTGCTGAGGGCCTTTAGTAACCTGCGCGGGGTTAGTGAAACAGCCGCCGCCGCCCTCCTCCCCTTCCCTGTGTGCAAGAAAGGCGCCCACTCGCCAGCCCGCGCCAGCCCGTTCACCCATGGGCTCCGGGGGCAGCACCTTCCCAGCTCCGCCGCTGCCGCGCTGCTTCCTTCGCGCCCTGCGGAGTTTTCCCTGTGTCTCCCAGGTCGCGCCCGTCCTCTCTTTCCCCCACATCAGAGCTCAGGTGAGCGAAAGAAAGAACTTTACCCCACTGATTAAAGTAATTTCTTCACCCGCAGACCCCAACAACGCTGTCAAGATTAAGATCTCTTGAATTAGATTCCGGCTGATGCGGCGGGCAGCACAGATTGCAGCAGGGATGCCTGCCGATGGCAGCCCGATTGCACCAGGGGCTGCACTGGCGGGGACGGGCGGAAGGGATGGGACTTGGAGTCCTACGATCTTGGCAAGTGGGGATTCCTACGATGGGATTTGGAGTCCGATGTCCCTGGCGATTGGGGGTTCCGCTGGTTGGAAGAAAGTCCTTCTTCGCGCCAAGCGCTTTTCCCTCCCAACCACATCTGGGGGACACAGGGAAAGGCGCCTGCTCGCCAGTCTGCCTGCCCACCCTTGGGCTCCTGGGGAAGCACCTCCCCAGCGCCTTCCTTCACGCCTTGTGGAGTTTCTCGCACACAGGACGGGCGCGACCTGGGAGACACAGGGAAAACTCTGCAGGGCGCAAAGGAAGCTGCGCGGCAGCAGCGGAGCTGGGAAGGTGCTGCCCCCGGAGCCCAAGGGTGAGCGGGCTAGTGCGGGCTGGCGAGCGGGCGCCTTTCTTGCACACAGGGAAGGGGAGGAGGGCGGCGGCGGCTGTTTCACTAACCCCGCGCAGGTTACTAAAGGCCCTCAGCAGCAGCAGCAGCAGCAGACAATGACGACGACGGCCTCGCGCGACGGTCCTTGGGAGCGCTGCAGAAGCCCTGCCAAAGTGCCCCTTTTCCAGCTCAGAGCGGGATGAGCAGCGAGCAGAGCCTCGTTTAAAACGACGGCCGTGGCTGCTCGTTCGCTCCGCCGCTCTTGCGTGGAGGTCTGAGGAGGCAGAGTGGTGGGAGGGGCACGAAGGAACCAGCACGGCGGCACTTGGTGAGCGGGCACCTTTCTCGCACACAGGGAAGGGGAGGGGGCAGCGGCAGCTGTTTCACTAATCCTGCACAGGTTACTAATTCCCGGTTTACTCACCAGTGAAGCAGCAAAACAAAGCAAACGGCCGCAAAGGCGAAATGAAATTGAGACTCCTGCGACTCATACGGCGTGCTAAGCAGACTCCAGCCAATCAGTGAGCTGGCTGGGATGGAAAACTTTAAGCACGCCGCGTTTTCCATCCCAGCCAGCTCACTGATTGGCTGGAGTCCAGGCCAATCAGTGAGCGGCAGGCTGGGCTGGCTTAGATTTTTAGTGTAGATAGAATAGATGGGGGAACGAAATGAGCGAGCTAGCGGCAGCTGATGATGGGCGGGGGAGCCAGCGAGCACCAAAATAAAGGGGGTGGGGTTGAGAACCGGGCGGGACGTGGGAAAAATGATGAAAAGTCGTGCCTGTCCCGCCAGATGCGGGACGTCTGGTCACCCTAAGTTAGATGGTCCAGAAACACTCCCACACAAAGACCCTTGTGCTGCCCCAGCAGCATATAGCTAGTGTGGTACCGTATTTATCGGCGTATAACACGCAGTTTTAAAACTAAAATTGCAAGCTTAAACCCTGCCTGCGTGTTATACGCCGATACTCCGGGTGGCAGAAGCCCGGGACCCAGTCAAATTCGCTGCGCAAGGTGAAACGGCCGGCAGCAGCCCTGCTCTCCTGCTGCGGCTTCTGTTTCAATAGGGAAGAAAACTTCCTTTCGCTTCCCGGGCTTCTGCCGCCCGGCAGAAGCCCCGGGACCCAGTCAAATTCGGGAAGCGAAAGGAAGTTTTCTTCCCTACTGAAACAGAAGCCGCAGCAGGAGAGCGAGGCTGCTGCCGGCCGTTTCACTTTGCGCAGCGAATTTGACTGGGTCCCGGGCTTCTGCCACCTGGCAGAAGCCCTGGAACCCAGTCAAATTCGCTGCGCAAGGTGAAACGGCTGGCAGCAGCCTCGCTCTCCTGCGGCCAGCGTCCGTTTCAGTCGCTTCCCTTGTCCGTCTTGATTGCTGGAAGCAGTAACAAACGGCGCGTCCGCTCCGCATCGCCCTGACAACCACCCCAGCCGGCGGCTGCCAGGCCTCGCTGGAGTCAATTGCAAAGCTGCGTTCAGCGCTTTGAGGACCTGAGGCATCTTGGGAAATGTAGTTCCCTATCAGAAAGAATGGAGTAGCTGCGAATTTGTAACAACATAATATAACTTGGTGCTTCGCAGGTTACGAAAATCTCGTTTGATTTGCACACTGTTTTTTAAAAGTTAGATAAAGAAATTATGCTGTGAAAGCGACTAGATAGCCCCCCTCCCCTTCCTGTGTGTGAGAAAGGGAAGGAGAGGAAGGAAGGAGGGAGGGGGGAGGAAAAGAAGAAGGGAGGGGGGGAGAAGATGGAAGGAGAAAAGATGGATGGAAGGAGAAAGAATGGAAGGAGAAGGAGGAAGATGGAAGAAGAAAGGAAGAAAAAGAAGAAGGGAGGGAGAAGGAAGGAGGTAGGAAGAAAAGGGGAAGAGAGGGAAAGAGCAGAAAGACAAAGAGGATGAAGTTGATAGGCAAGAGGAAGGGGGAAGGAAGGGAAAAAAGAGGGAGAGAGTGAAGATGAGGAAGAGGTTTTTGGTTTTCCAAAAAGCAGTGATTCTGATTAAGTTTTTTTGCTCAAAGAGGTGTTTTTTCATTTCATATTTGCCTTTTAAGAGGAGTTAATGTTATAATTCATGTTCTAATGTTATAAATTTTAATCCAACATTAAGTTCCGAGCTTCCAAGTCATTTATTTTTAATGAAAAAAAATTTTACTCAAATTTTTGTGTTAAAATGGGGGGTGCGTGTTATACGCCGGTGCGTGTTATACGCCGATAAATACGGTAATTAAAAACTGTCTCCTTTAAGAAACTACCTCATGGGAAATGTAGGCAGAGACTGCCTTATGGGAAATGTAGTTCCATAACATGTGATCACATTTGTGTTTCTGATTGGCCACCGGGACAGTCTGCCTGGGTGCAAAGTTTATAGCCGATCAGTTTGAATGCCTTTGTGAATCAGAATAGTAGTGTTTTGTATCTCCGCTCAGCATGGGAGTGAAATCATCATCTTTTTACACCACGTGATGGGACAGATTATGGAAAATCAGAAGTATCTTAACACTGAACTGTAAGTTTTGCTATTAAGAATGCCTGATAATAAACTTGATCTGAATAAGATTCCTAAGCGTGGAGTTAAATGCATGTCCTGAGCAAGCCTACAACACTCGAGGCAGAACAACCCTGGACATTTAAGAACTGGCCCTTTCCTTGGCAAGAATATATCCTTTGCTTCCTTCACAGCAGATGCCTGACTTAAGCTTGCCCCTGTTTTTCTGTAGGTGAACAAATTGAGTCCTACATGGCTGTGCAGAATGACTAAATCTGAGTTTAACCAAGTGCTGATTTTGGCTGAGGTTTGCAGTGGTTATAGCTGGAACCTGGACTCAGGTGCATCAGGGGACACCTAGAGGCCAGAAGAGAACATGCAGGTTCAGGAAGGAATCCTATATAGCAAATAGATGCTGAGCTCTGTCCTGACTACATTGTTGACAAAACATATCGCTTTGTATCCAGAGCAAAAATTGTATTGGGACAGGAGAGGAAATAGCAGTTTTAAAAACTGGGACAGCTAAATAGAGCTTCAGCAGCAGACTGGGAATGGGACAAAGCCAACATCATAAGCACGTGTCCTTTAAAATGATTAGCAGAGCTTTGTGCCACATTAGTGGGACATGACAGAAGCCCAAAGAAACACATATTTTACTGTAGTGCCATTAAAAAAGATGGGAAATTTCCTTTGGCACAATTCTTCTTTTAATGGAAAGATTAGATGCTGGAGGAAAATATTTATAATTATTAGGAATGCAGCAAGTGAAGAAATGGACTTTAATCCCATATGTTTCGTATTGCTTTGATGAAAATCATTCATTTGAAGCTTGTATCTGCCTTGGGAGGAAAGCCCCCCCAAGGGTACCAATTATCCTAAAAGTGCAAATTCCAAGTCAGCTTCTGCAGATCTAAGATGTGACCCGAGGAGGGTTAAACTGGAAGATGACATTCTTAACCTCTTTTACTTATTCATTGAAATTACCAAGACTTGTTGCCAGTATAAAGTAAACAAGCCCGGATAAGTTGAAAAGAGTCTGCCCTCGTGCAATTTGGTATCTAGGCAGATAAACAAATCTCAGCCAGCCACTGCTGCCTGATGAAAGATATTATAGAGAAATATCCAGTTGGTTCATTATGCAGATTTTTGCATTTATTTTTGAATGCCGCACAGACAGCAATCAATACAAAACTAATAAAGCAAATTTAATTTACGATACTTAATTGGATGCTACCTTCTTGAGCAGAACCTCAGGGCCCGTAACATATGGCATATCCTTTGCAGAGATGGGTTGAAAAAGAGAGAGCAGTTCATACATATCTTGGGTTTGGAGATTATATGCTATTAGAAAGAGACAGAAGGGAAAGTCCTGCTTTTATGGAAAACTTCCAGAAAGGTTTGATACAAGTTACTTCTATCTCAGGACTTAACCACGTTGCTTACCTACTTACTTTGTCCAATACTGTCTTATTTTGTTTAATCTTCCATTTCTTATGGCAGCTTGTTTAATTAGCAAGAAAATTACTTAGCAACTGAAATGAACTTCTTAATGATTTCTTACATGCATGATAAAAGGATTAGTCAAGTATAGAAGAGATGTGAGAAAGGGCTTAAGGACAATACATATCAGATCCGGATTACTCAGGTTTCCCAGCATGGTATAACCTCATCATGTACTCCATGGGAATAACAATGATTCACATGAGGACCAGTTTGTTTTAGTGGTTGAGGAGCTGGCCTACAAATCAGGAGACAGTGAGTTCTAGTCTCGTCTTAGAAATGAAAGCTGGCCTGGTGACCAGAAGAGCCAAGGTGGCGCAGTGGTTAGGGTGCAGCACTGCAGGCCACTTCAGCTGACTGTGATCTGCAGTTCAGTGGTTCAAATCTCACCGGCTCAAGGTCGACTCAGCCTTCCATCCTTCCGAGGTGGGTGAAATGAGGACCCAGACTGTGGGGGCAAGTTGCTGACTCAATTTGCTAAAAAATCTGTAAACTGCTTAGAGAGGGCTGAAAGCCCTATGAAGCGGTATATAAGTCTAATAAATAATAATAATAATAAAGTGGTCAATCTGTGTCAGTCCAAACTACCCCACAAGGGTGTTGATGTTGTGGAGAAGAGCATTAAGTATGCCCATGCCTCAAGTTATTTATAAAGTAATTAAAATAAGATTAATATCTAATAACTAAATAATAAAAATAACTTGAAGTTTTTGTTTTACAAAAGATACATTTCATTGATGTGGGTTGCTCCCAGGTCAGCCTGGATCTGGCAAACTGGTAGTAATGGTGGCAGGAGGCTCCGCCTCCCCCACCCAGATGCTTCTGCACATGGGCAGAAGCATCGCGCATGTGGGTGAGAGAGCGCACCCAAACCAGTAGTTAAAAAAATTGGCAACCCACCACTGTATTGTACCATTAAAAGCTAAAATAACAACTGAGCTTCTTCATTCTCTACAACTGATTTATTTTGGGGTGGGAGACACAAAAATCTGTATACAGTAGAACCTCTGGTCACTACCATAATTCATTCCATAACTTTGGTCGCAACCTGATCCTAACCAAAATTAATGCAACGGCCACACATGGGTCGCTGTTGTTTGTAAACAAACAACAGGAAATTTGATACTTACAAAAAACCCCAATTTGGTCGTGTTCAGAAGTGTTTATGACCAGAAGTTCTACTGTACCTATCCACCTTCTTATCATAGTCCTTGTGTAGTCTTCAGTTAACTCAGTTTTTACTGTTTACTGTTTACATGGGCATCCTGCATGAAAAACAAAACATTTCTCTGAAAAGGGATTAGGTTTATTTCATAGTTCTTTACTAGGTGGAGTGTTTTTTCCCTTCAAATATATGCCACTTCAATACGAGCACAGCTATCTTATCCATTTAGTGGCTGCATTTGCTGAATAAGTCAGGTCTCCCTACACATTTGAATAATAAATATTCTGCTGAACACACAGCTATTTTCTTTCCAATTTTCCCAAGGTAGTAAAATTAACAAAATAATAATTTATTGTGATATTCATATCTGAGATCCAGGTTTGCTTCTCCAATCACATCAAAACCACAGGCCAGCAATAATTTAGCCTGTGATCTTTACCTTGCACAGGAGCAACAGCATTTTATTTTCTCAGAATATACTATTGTGTCTTAATTAATTTTATACGAATAAATAGAAAATATGCATTAGCATACTGCTGTTCACTCTAAGTCAAGATAAATAAAGAATTCAGGTATATGGTTTTGTGTAAATTGGCCACTCATAATATTTGGATTTCTCTCTTGCATATACTGATAAGATATATGCATACAATCATACCTGATTAATTGAATAAAACATAGTTGCTTGAGCTTCCACTGCACATCAAATCATACAAATGTTTTATAAACCACAACTGGATTTCCATGAGACATTAAGCCAAAATCAAACATATAGTACAAGTTTAGGGTTAATCATGATATATGGACTCACATCATTATGCCAGATGGATCTAGTTACCTATTGTAAGATTGATTGATTGATAGATTGATTAGTTTGGAGGCCACCCAAGCTTAGTGATTCTATGTGGCTTACCATTCAAAGTGGCTGGAGGCATGAAGGAACTCCATATCACACAGAAACAAAACAAAACAAAACAACTATAGGAACTCAACCACTAACCAATCCTAAGATCTGGGAGAACAACCATATTTTTAATAGTTTACAGAAGTATTAGGATATTAAAGTAAAATATTACTTTTAGATTTCTAAGATTGATCTCAGCCGTCTCAGGTAGTCCACAGGAAACATGGTCAGATGAACTAATTCTACTTTATTGTAAGGCTACATTAACTCAGTGCCTAAGATGCTGAGTTTGTCGATCAGGAAGGTTGGCAGTTCAAATCCCTAGCGCTGCGTAATGGAGTGAGCTCCTGTTCCTTGTTCCAGCTTCTGCCAACCTAGCAGTTCGAGAGCATGTAAAAAAATGCAAGTAGAAAGATAAGAACCACTTTTGGTAAGAAGGTAACAGCGTTCCGAGCACCTTTGGCATTTAGTCATGCTGGCCACATGACAATGGAGATTTCTTCAGACAACACTGGCTCTTCGGCTTTGAAACGGAGATGAGCACTGCCCCCTAGAGTCAGGAACGACTAGCACATATGTGCGAGGGGAACCTTTACCGTTACCTTACATTAACAAAATCTTGCAAGTCTTAAAGTACAAAACTCCTGCCATCTCTTTTAGCGTCTGATAAATTAGGGAAGTTCTTTCTTGGTTTCTTTGACTACACCTCCTCTTATCTGATACTTTCCTAGACAACACACACACCCCTCACATCTCCCATGGTCATCACCACATGCCACCATATAAACGTTTTTGTCATAATGACAAAATGTCTAAAGTGCCAGAACAGTCTGTGTTTTTTCTAACCAGTATATTGTCTTGGAATCTAAACACAAATTGGTGGCTTTCTGACCATACTTAATGCCAAGCTTGTTATGATAAAAAAGCAATAGCACTAGCACTGAGACATACGCTGCTTCATAGGGTATTGCAGCCCTCTAAGCGGTTTACAGAGTCGCCATATTGCCCCCAACAATCTAAGTCCTCTTTTACTGACCTCAGAAGGATGGAAGGCTGAGTCAACTTTGAGCCAGTGAGGATCGAATTGCCAAACTGCTGGCAGCAGGCAATCAACAGAAGTAACCTGCAGTGCAATACTGCATTCAAACCACTGTGCCACCATGGCTCATTAGTTTAAATAATCAGTTCATCAATTAGTTTACTTCCAGAGACAAATACCCTTTCCCATGAATTCTCTACAAGATCTCTTGCAAAATGCCTCCTTTCCTGTCCCCAAGACTGAAATCTTTTAGGATTGCAACATTGCAAATTCAAATTTTAATGGTTTTTTTCCAATCACATTACAAAGATGATATCATATCTCTCGGGGAGCTTAGAAAGAATACTTTCTGTTCAAAAGTCTTGCACAAGCTGCTGGCTTGTATCAAGATTCCAGCATGACTATAAAAACTTTCCCATGGTATATACACATCTAATTGAATTTTGTTCCATGATTCCGAAACATAACGTTTTTTCCCACCCTGCTACAAACAACTGTCCATGGTACTGAAATTCAAGACTCATCTTTCCCAGATCCATATGTTGAACTGTGTTTACAGCTTCTGTCTCCTTGCCCCTTGTCAAGCATTCTGGATGTTATAGAATGTCCAGCTTATTTCTCTATTTACAATATGTACAGGCTATCTGTACAAAAAATCCCACTCAAAGCAATTTATAAAATATCAGTATCAGAAACATTATTAAGAATCACCAATAAAATTAAATCCTGCAAAAAAAATTACCATTAAGATTAAACAAAAACTAAAATTAAAAACATTCTACTAACAACTCAATAAAACCCTTGGGAGAGAGCTATCAAGAATAAATGGAAGAATATATAAGGATGGGACTGTTTTAGTGAGTTATGTAAATGTAAAGTATCCATTTATTCATTTTTCTCTTATTCTTTTATCTTTTTATGTTTCTTTTTTTATTATTATTCATCTCCTTCAAAATATTTAATTAAAAATATGGGGAAAATATAAAGCCTTCTCATTTGGGCCCACCTATCAAGCTGTTTTTCAAAGATAATCTCAGAAGGCAGGAGGGGTCATATTGGTCAACATATCTCTCAAATAATTTGGTCTCGAACTATTTTAAATTATAAAATTAAAACCAGCACTCTAAACTGGATTGACACCACAAGGGAAATCAGAACAGCTAATGCAGTATTTATCTATTTGTTATATTTTTAAACTATTGAATACTACCCAAAGACTCTTGGAAATATTACAGAACAATAATCTGTGTGTAGCATCTTCTGGAATTGGTCATCTAACTATGAGGTCACATAGCCTGACTATCTGCATGAACTAACATTTCTGCTCCCAGAAAGCTCACCCACCTACAGAGCATTATACAGTAGAATCTAAATAAAATACTATATCAATAGGACACCAAAACAAGATCTCCGTATATTAACTATAATCTTAAGGTATTTAAAACACACCTGGCTAACACCATAACAGACCTTCTTCAATTAATAATGAATCCAGGAGGACCCATGATGATCTATTCCTAACCTAATAATGGGTGAAAGCCTCCCAGTGGTCCACTCATTGCTATCATAACTGAGTAATCAGATAGTTGTAGATCCTTGATTCCCAAAATAGAAACAACATCAATAGAAGTAACAGGGGGGAAAAGCTGCAAATGAAATGACTAGCTATAAAAGAACAAAACTCTTATGCACCATATGTACAGCTTTACACTTTCTTGACTTTTCTATTCTAGTGCTAGGATTCAGATAACCAATATGCCCAAAGTGGAATACACCCTAGTCCTTACACACTTCGCACAGTTCTCTCAGCTTACACAGAGCTGCATTATTATTGTTGGACTCTGACCAACTATCATCAATCTTGTCATGAAATATTGTTACTTTAAAAAAAACAATTTTCCTGCTGTTTTATCTGTGTTTATTTGTATACTTGTATCAGTTTTGTACTTTTGATACAGCCAAATGATTAAATCAATAATATTTCCATTCTATCCTATTTTAGAAGACAATTTAAAAAGGGATCTAGCTATTCTTGGGCCATTCTTGACTATGGAAGTTCATATATGCTGATTCTTGGTAATTTTATCCATCAGTCATGCTTTGCTATCTGCCTGGATCATAGCAGAGTTTAATCATCCTGCTGCCTTTCCGTATATCTTCTGCATACAGATGAACTATATGTAATGTTCCTCATTAATTAGACTGAGTATTTACTGTACAGTCATTAAGATCTTTTCCCATCATGATCATTAGAAAATATTATTTGCTGATCAAGACTATAAAATATGTTGTATTCCAATAAAATATGGAATATTCATTTATATCCAGTAAGGATGGGATATGTCTGAATATCCAAAATACTCATGGTTGGATTTTTCATGAAGCTCAATCTCTGAATACTAAAGGGTTGCTCTTGGGAGAAGAAACTAAAACTGGAGAAAACAGCATTTTCATTGATTCCAGCATATAGAATTAGGGAATTATCATTCTTCATGTGAGGGTTATAAACACTAGTGATGATTGCATGCAGAATAGTTTAAGGTAGAACAGAAATTGAAATTAGCCCACAAAACTGTTCTGCAGCTAATGTGTGTGTGGGGGACCTTTTCAAGATCCTTCATAGTTTCCGTGGTGAAGCAGATCCATTGGTTACTATTTACTTTCAAAATACAATTTAAAAACTCAGTTGAAAATCTAATATGCCTTAGGATCAAGGTAATAAATAGTACTGCTTATTTACACATAATTTATCCTGTACTTTTATACTTATCTCTAATGAAATCCACACTTCGTTAAGCATCAACAAATCTGCTTTTTTACTAGCATGGCTTGTTATGAAACAAACTGCCATTGGAGTAGAGGCAAGCATCTTCTCATTACTTTGTCAAACAGGCCTTTGATAGTTACAGTATTTAAGGATTAAATTGTATAAATTGTATAAATGTCACCACCTAGTGGCTGCAATGGGTAATTTCTATTGTTATTGTTTATTGCACTAATCAGAGCCAAAATGTTAGTACTTACTGAGCCACTGCCCCTCCTCCTTTAATTTAGAAATGAATATAAGGATTACTAATATCGTTCAGGACCACTATTGTGCAACAACACAGTAACAGCAGAAGCACCAACAGCAGAAATTGAACAGTACTGGAAGAGCCTGCCCAAGTCTGATCTCTTAGGGAAGCAAAACTCCAAACTCCATTTGCTTGAAGGGAAAAGGCACTTTTACGAAGAGATGCTGATTGCAGTAAAATCATGCGGAATCTAAAATTCCCATGTGCCAATACAGAACTAAACCCCTGGTTTCCCCTAGCCCTTCCCCTCATAGTCAGTCCATGTGTAGCCAATCTGGCACCACTGACATGTTTGGGGAAATGCTGATGAAATTCCACTCTCAGGGCAAACAGCCTTGAAGATGTCAGTGTGCCAGCACGAACTGGATACCAAAATGCTCTATTTTTTCTCAATTGTCAATTCCTCCCTCCCAATTTCCCATCATAAACATATACAGTTTTATTGGTATTTGTTTCCCCCGCTTCCTTCCCAATTGATGGCAGAACGCCAGCAGGGCACCAAGCCAAAGCTGGTGAATCTGATAATTTGGGAGAAAAAGAAAATACATAACACTAACGCAAAATGGTTGCAGACCACAACAATCTCCCAGAACAGGAACCAGTCACCATCACAGTGGCAAACACCCAACAGTGGGTCAAGAGCACTAAGAGCTGGAGAGCACCTGGCCTGGTCAAGACCCATACCTACTGGCTAAATAAAACCTACAGCAGCACAGATGGCTAGCAAGCAGCAACTAGACTCCCTAACAAAAAGGACAGTGTTGATCATGAAATATTCCTGCAAGGGAAGGCACCAACAACTACTCAATAACCTGTCTCCTCACATCATGGAACGTCCTATCAGGTATCAGGCATGGGAACAACACCTGAGGTTCAATATACCAGCTGTTCATAGACAGAACAATCACCCACAACTCAAGTCTAGACACAGCTGGCTGAGGAATTTGGGGAGTCGAAGTCCACAAGTCTTGAAGTTGCCCAGTTTAGAGACAACTAGTTGGACAGAAAATCTAAACACAACTTGGATTGACTAAAGAAAAACCTACCCCTCAATGCTTCACACATGAATCAATGAATGCCTGACATTACAAAGTTAACAAGACAATAAGGAACTTCCTCAAAAACTTAAGAAGGCAATTCTAGAAACCAACTCAAGATAGTTTAAACATGTGACCATCAAGTGTGGCATGTACTAAGGTGAGGCACTGTATCCATTACTGTTCTGCAAAGGTTTGACCCCCTCTGTCAGATAACCATAAGGACTGGATATGGATAGAAGAATGGAACAACCATCAGCCACCTCCTCTACATAGGTGACATCAAGATGTATGCTAAGAGTGAAGAAGACATTGACTCACTGATCCACCTGACACAGATAATAGAATCATAGGACTGGAAGAGATCTTGGAGGTCTTCTAATCCAACTTCCTGCCCAAGGCAAGAGTCCTCTCACTATCTCAAATGGTTGTCCAATCTTTTCTTGAAAACCTCCTGTAATGGAGCCCCCAAAGATCTACAGTGAGGACATTAGGATATCATTTAGGTTGGAGAAATATGAATAGATGATAGTCAAGAGAGGGAAAAATAGTTAAAACTAAATATGAATAGATGGTAGTCAAGAGAGGAAAAATAGTTAAAACTAATGGGGTGGAAATACCAGCAAGCCACACAACAGATAAAGAGACCAGTTAGAAGAACAGCACATGGGAACCGTGAAGAGGAGGCAAGGAAGACAGCAACATCCAAGTACTACTAAAGGATAAGACAGGCCCTGAAGAGCCAGCTCAATGAGGAAAAGATGTAAACCATCAACATGCTCTTCCAGTCATCAGACACCTGCCGGTATAGAGAGCTGGACAAAGCATGGTATGGAAGATGCCAATATGAGGACCTGGAGGTTCCTTACAATGTAGAGAGAAACTGTACACTACCCGGAAAGGTGGACAGGGTTTGATGAGCATCAGAGCCACTGTCCTGGATAAAACCCAGATAGAACGCAAAAAATGAAAGCTGAAAGAATATCTGAGGCAGCAGCAGACATGGGAGAAACAACTAACAGGAAGTGCCATGGCAAGATAAAATTCTGCATGGAATGTATCATCAACAGACATTGGGAAATCCTTCCAGAGATTGGACAGGGTTGGATTAAAAGACAGCCCTGAAGTACTGATTGTTGCAGCATATAAAGACACTAAGCACCAGATTCATAGAAGCAGGGGTCTACCATATTAGATGGAACCCAAAATGCAGACTAAGTCCAGAGACCTCAGAGACAGTCCAACACATAGTGGCAGGGTGTAAAATGCAGGCAGGAACAGCATACACTGATCAATACTGAAATAGCTAAATTTGTATACAGGAACATCAGCATAGAACAGCAGTCCCTAACCTTTGTTCCTTGGTGGCCAGGCAAGGGGGGGAGGGGAGGGAAGAGGAGAACCGGGCCGTGCGAGTGGTGGTCTGGCACACGCACACACACCTCTTCTTGCATGAGCAACGGGCCAGCACACACACACATGCACACACAGGTTGACTATTTCAGCTGTGCATACATGTGTTTGCATGCGCCATTCCACCACTCACACAAGTTGAGCTGTGAGTGCATGTGCACCAGCCCACCGCTTGTGAGTCAAGCTGCGTGCATGTGCTTGTGTTGGTGTTGTAAACATGCTACGGCCTAGCAGTAGCCACAGCTGAGGGGCTGGGGACCCCCAAGTATAGAATATGAGCTAGAGACTCAGGATGTGGAAAGTAAAGATCAAAGCAGCCCCAGTGGATGTAGAAGCTGTCAGGGCTGTGACCACTAAACTGAAGAACGGCTTCAAAATATCCCAGCAGCAGCGAGCATTTGAATTAACAGTGCAGCTTCCAAAAGGGACTTAGAACTCGATTTGGGAGTTCCCCCTCTGCAGCCACATCTGCACTTTCGGTGCTCAGCAACCAGTCTGCATTTAGTCATTTGCAGCACTCCACAGTTAAGCGACTGCAATTTACTATTTTTTTTTTGCAGATTAACTTCCAGTTTCTAGCAAAAGAAAAAAAACATGGCAGCCCAAGCAAATAATGGGTTCACTTAACAACCATAACTTTCACTTAACAGCAGCAGCAGCATTCATTTAACCACCAAAGAAAACATCACAAAAATGGGTCTGGTCATGTGGTTTATAAGTCAAGGATTATTACCTGTGCCTGTGTGGGTAATATTTTTATTAAACATTTTTTAAAAAGAGATAAAAAGTAACAAGAATATAAAGTAGAGAAAAGAAACATAATAGAGCCAAAAGTACAAAAGAATGAAAAGAAATAGTACAAAGTAGTTTCTGGTTTTCTTTACAGCAGTTATAAGTGCAAATATAAAATTATTTCTTACTGTAATGGTTCAAAAAACTTTATTTTCATCTATATTTTTCTAATCATCAAAATCATAAATTATATCTTCATTTCTTTTTCTATTTCACACGAAAAGTTTGTAAGGAGTTTCGAATCAATAATATAAATATTGTCTTTTCTCCAATCCAGGGAGTCAATTTAGTCTCTATATAGCAGTGTTTCTCAACCTTGGCGACTTTAAGTCCTGTGGACTTCCAACTCCCAGAATCCCCCAGCCAGCGCTGGGGGATTCTGGGAGTTGAAGTCCACAGGACTTAAAGTCGCCAAGGTTGAGAAACACTGCTATATAGGTTCCATCATCTTCACCAGCCAATCATTCTTCATGGGTAATATTGAATCTTTCTAACTATATGTATATATTAATCTCATACTTATGATATATAAAAACATTTTTTCTACAAATTTTGTCCATAAATCCCAAAAGAAAACCCACTGGTTGAAATTGTATATTAATCTGCAAGATCTTCTGAATTAAGTATTTGAATCCAAAACTTTTTAGATTTTTTACATGTCCGCCAGATAGTAAAATGTCCCTTTTCAAAAGAAATTGCTGAAGACTTCTGTAAAATGTCACATATGCCTATTGGTTGTAAAAGGTTACAAAACAATTTCTAAAGCTTTGTGGTTCCACAAATCCAATCAGACACTTAATGCTGAAATGGAAGTAATTTGGAATAATAATGACTTTTCCCAAGATTGGCCATCTACTTAAAATAACAAGAACACTGTAAACAATTGTCCATGAAGTCATTCAGACGTATATCAGCCTTTCTTGTCTTGGTTAAAATCATCAATCATAAGTGCAACATCAAAAATGATGGAGTAAAAAAGAAATTCATGAGACAGGAGTAAGCCAAAAATCTTGCTCATTAATGCTCCCTCCCCCTTAAGGGGACGAGGGAATAAGACAGGCTTCAGCTTCCTGGAGGAATGTTGATAAATGAATCAAGAGTGGAATATTTTAAGCTACATGGATTTTGGTTTAATATTCTACATTCCACAATGAGAAACTCATACAACTGTCTGGAAGGAGTTCTTCCTGGTGCCTGATACCCAGCTGGCATCACATTACAAAGTAGCATCATTCACTCCTAGCCAGCTGCTGCAGTCCTATGGCATCCTTGTGGCCATAGGCTAGGGTGTCCAACCCATTTTCTGCAATCCAGTGCTTGCTGTCATAGGAGCACAGCGTTACCTTGTTCAAGCGCTGTCCATAGATGTGGTGACCCTTAGACTGCAACACATACATACAATGGTAGAAGGTCTTCTCGCTGAAGAGGGCTTCTTTACAGTCTTCATGGTGGGTATGCTTTTTCACGACGTTCTTTTTCATGCCCTGGGCCTTCTTGATATTCTGGGCCCCCATGCCACCAGCCTCCAGGATCGAATACATCTTGGGGCGCAGGCCAACATACTCAGCAATGGGCAATCCAGCCCACTCATCCCTCATCTTCCCCAAGACCTTCTTGTTTGTTATGCTGTGGAGGAAGTGATCTTTTGGATAGTCGGATGTGTCATAGAGGTCTGCCTGTGTGATCATGTCCTTATATACATCCTGTCTGGATCTCAAGAAGAAGGGAATCGGTATCTGTGTAAAGGAGTTGGCAGCGCTCGCTATATTGAGCCTTCGTCTTGTTATAGTAGATGTTGTACATGAAATATTTTGAGAGGTCAAGGATGCTCATACCGACATATATAGGCCGATTGAGGACTAGGCGCCTCTTGTTAACCTGGACAGCTACCAAGTCATCATCAAATATGTTTGCCTATGCAAATGCCGGGCTGGCTATCAGATGCTGCAGTTTCTCTTCCTCGTTTGAGCGTACTAGTTGAACACTGACTCGCTTGCAGAGATTCTCGATGGTTTTCCCAAAGACGCTGTTGTTCATTAGCTTGTACAGGTCTTTCTCAAAGTCACTGCTCCCTTTTTTGTGGAGGTCTGTGTTTATCCTAATGTAGGGTTCCATCCAAGGGCTCTGCTTGAATTTCAAGGCCCGGTGAATCTTCTTCAGGTGCATGCCAAGAGACAGATAAAGCTGAAGGTTGCAGTAATGTAGCACATAGCATTCCTTCTTATGGAGGTTGGGGACCAGTTTTTCAACTTTGGTAGATGCCATGCCTTTGCCAATGAGTTTGTGCTGGTACTTTGACATCCACTCTTTCTGAACCACTATGCGCTCCGGGACCAGTGGGTAGGCATTGTGCATATCATAGAGCTCTATAGGGTATTCCAGGTCCACCTCAAGGATGTAACCCTCTGGGCTGTCTGCTGGATGGTTCACAATGGTTTTCCCCAAACAATGTAAATCCTTTTCCCACTTGAAGCCACCTGTAGGAAGAGGCTGACTCATGGCCCATCCGTATAGGTTATTTGCATCCAGGTACATGATGTAAATATTTGGCTTAGAACGGCCATAGCTCTCTATTAGTGGGTTGTTGACTTCTGCATAGCGCCTTGAGACCATGGAGATACTATCCCGTTTCCCTTTCTCAGTGAAGAGGTGCTGGTCATGGTCTGTAAGCAGCTCCAGCTCCATGTCAGTCTTTTTTAGCAGTGTATCCCAAGAAAGGCCTGAGCTCGAATAATAGTGGGCAGGGTTCTAGACCATGTTGCTGCATGCAAGTCTTCCAGAAGGTCTGAAAGATGTCTGCTAGGAGAAGTACGTCTGTACAAAAGTAGATGTCATGGTAGTCCCCTAGTGTTTGGCACCCAAAGGCATCCCAGACCTTTTGGGCATGGATGTAGTCAGCCTCCGATATGTGTTCATCTGTGAGTTTGCTGTAGAATGCTTCCTTTGGTGGGAGCTGTGACTCAGTGAACCGTTCCCAAGAGTCCATGTATTCATACAGGTAGACGCCCTTACGTAGCAGAAGTTCTCGTCTTTCTCTGCTGGGCTCCCACTGAGCCATAATCTGAAAGCCTTCAGACTGGTTAGCTGAAACAAGTTTGTCAAGAGAGGCCAGCAGAAATTGGGCACTGTCAAGGAACCGGAGTAGCCCTAGAGAGAAGGAGATGTATTTCTCTGTGTTGTTCGGAATGCAGGTGATCGGAAGCGCTACCTTTAAGATAGCCTGCATCAGGAGGTGGGAGTCATAGAACCTCAGGTTGTGGAAGACAACTGGACTGACTGGGTTTTTGGAGTGCTGCCTCAGCTTAAGGTTACAGTCATTGTGGGCGGCACCTCGGTATTGTCCTGTGACGTGGCAATGATCACGGACAATCTTTCCATCAAGTGGCTTCTAACACATGTGGCAGATAGTGGCTGTCTTGTGGGCTTTCTGGTTGTCTCGGGTCATATGTATGGGCTGGGGTTTAGCCAGCTCCAACTTGATTTTATTTACTTCTTCTAGGAGACGGTTTAGAAACTCCTTTGCTGCATTTGGCCCTCTGATTATAACTGGTCACTCTGTCTGACCATCAGAGCGCACAACTATATAACCATAGCCACAGGCCTCCTGCTGTTCTGTTTTCTGAATGTTACTCTTTGTAGTGTTGGGCTTGGAGCCCTTGACCTTTGTGGTGAGGGCCTCAGTGTAAGCGTATATGATATATGGGAATGGGAGCTGCTTGTGATGGTTCTGGAAGAAAAGCTTGTTTTTACCTTCTTCTGGCATCACCTCTATCACCGCCGTCTGTTCAATCCCACGGCAATTAGGCTTGTGGGCTTCTAGCAGGGCTTCCCTGGTGTAGCAGTGGAGGCAGCGCTCACAGAAATGTTTGCGCTCTCGATGCTTAGTTTGATGATGCAGAAATCTGTTGAGATCTTTCACCCAGGCATAGTAGAACATACCAGCCTCCTCGGTCAGCATGAGGTTGATCCTGGCTATGTCTCCTGGCTGCTGGCTGAGACGGTGGACGATGACACCCTTATCCAAGCCAAAGACATTGATGGCTAGATTGTTCCGTTTTTCTAGCCTCTGGATTTTGGAGATGGGTGTGGGGGCTGGGATCTCTTTGAAATCAAGGCCGTCCTGTGTGGGGTACTTGGAGGGTCTATCCACGTGGTCTTTTGCAGGGAACATGGCTAAGCAGAGTCCCCACCTCAGACTGTGATCATCTTTGTTTTTCACACTTATGACTGCTTTTGTGTTTCTCACCACAGACAGTTGTGAGATGTAGGAGCAAGGATCGATACCCGCAAGGATCGATACCGGGCAAGTCCTTCGGGATTGGGCAGCCTATAAATTTATTAAACATTAAACAATATTCAGCCAGAGTGTTTGCACTCTTTCAACCATCCAAGCGGAGCCTCTCTGGCTCCAATTCTCAAGAGCCTCCTGAATAGTGGTGAATGCCTTCTCTACTGCCCTGTCGATCTCTTTGTCCTGCAAGATGCCTTCCTGTTTGAGAGGAAGCATAGCCTCTGTGCAAGTGCCTTTCCAGAGATCAACCTTTAGCACCAGCTGGAATTTGATTCCTCTCCAAGCCCAAATTTCTTCTATGAGCGTCTGGCAGATCTGGGAGCGCACACCCTGCAAGAAAGCTCTTGGGTCTATGCTGAGGGGATGATCCTCAGATACATCCATCTGCCAACCCTGCAGGCAGTTCTATATTTCCTTTGGTGCCTGTCTGAAGACAAGCTTGCCTGTCTTTTGGTTTTGCTCTGGGTCAGACATGTCTAGGGTCTCCTTCTGAGAGTCCTGGGTAGTTCGTAAAGTTTTGGACGGAGAAATGTGGGTCGACCGACTCCACAATGGCCTTCCTTTTTCTCCCCTTGCCTTTGTTAGGTGGAGAGGAAGGTTGATTTCTTCCTGGCACTAAGGTTTTTAGCAGACACATCTTCAATGCTGCTTCGAGGACTTTGGGATCAACCTTGTGCCTTGGCTCAGGTGTTTGCATTTCAGGTGCTAACTGAAATATATACACGATCACTCTCTAAACGAGACTTCGGATTGGAAGGAGCTCCGCCAACGCCGGTTGACTTTTCAGTGTCTATGTCGGCCTTCTTTCTCCTACGGCCTTGACGAAGCTGTACGGATCTTTAGCAGGTAGACCTCCCCTACATAAGTCGATCCGATTTTATATTCAGACTGAACATCCAATGCAGGAAAGGGAGAAGCCCACTCTTCCTCAAACGCGGCCAGGAATCACGTCACTTCCGGCAAGTCGCGATTCAGCCCTCCGCGGACCATGCCCCGGAAGTTTTAGCTCAAACGCCGCCTCCTCAACTCGGAAGTGATTTTTTGCTCCCTTTTCCGGTGAGGAGGAGGTTGCCGTTGCCGCCACTTGGGCCAGAGCTGGGGGGCTGTGTCTCCGGGGGCCGGGAGGGGCAGATGAATGGGCAGCGGGCGGGAGAATATGAGTGGCTTTCCTCGACAAGGAGGACTTCCGGGGTTAAATCATCCGGAAGCGGAAGACAAGGGCTGTCTGCTGTCCGCCTGGCTCTCCGCGGGAACGGCGGCGGCGGCGGGTGGCGGCGGTGGAGGTTCCGGGGCTGCCCCGTCTCAACTGGTGGCCCGAGCGCCGCTGGACTCTGCGTCATCTCGACCACTGTTCCCCGCTTCAGCCCGGGCGGGTCGGAGAGCGAGGGGCCGCGGGCGGGGTCAGTGCCAGCGAAAGGGAGCCGGGGGTGCGAATGGGGGCGAGGGGTCCTGGGGGGAGGAGCGGAGTGCCTGGATTTCTGGCGCCTCTAAAGCGGGAGGGAAATTGATCCCGACTTGGGACCGACTAGAGGAAAGTTGGTCTTCGTAACGTGCACCCTTTACAGACAAAGCCTATCATTGGCTGTTGACCATTTTAATGTATATAAATCCCTGGGGTTCAAAGCCTGCATCCCTCTGAATGTTGTTGCCAGAGAAAAAGGGAAGCTTGCTGGCTCCCTAAATTGCTCCTGAACTTCCCTGGAGCGAGGGGGTTGGGCTTTGTTAAACTCATGGCTTGATCTAACACAACGTATTTCAGAATAGATCTAATTTCCTCAGCTGTGTTTTCTATACGTGGTTTCTTTAGTTTCTTCCCCTTTATGTACGCACACATTTAATTATACTCGATTTTGGAATGTGGTAGACTTGTAAGCCTGCGCTTGGGATGCTTCAATAATCTTGTTTGACATTTCTCTTTGAAGTCTAGTTTTTTCCAAAACAGGTGCAGGCCCACAAGATGAGATTGGGAGAAAGATGGAGATGGAATGCAGATTTCCAGGAAAGAGATAGTCTAGCACTGCAATTGTAGAATTCCAGGATTGTTCATTTTTGCATAATTATAGCAGGCTTTTGGTATGTTTCATCTGCAACTTTAGCGTTTTTAGGCTGAAAACTGCTTTTAAAGAACAGCGGAGTTTTCCTTTGGGGTGCTTGAGAGTGTAGGGAATGGGTTGCTAACTACCTGTGATCTGCTAATATAAGTGTTAGATAACATACATACATACATGCCGTGAATATTTCAAAGTTCACCCTGAAACATGTTTATTAAATTTTGGCCATTTCAATGAAACCAAGAATATTTGTTTTTTAATTGCTCCTTAGTTATCCTTCAGCACAACAGAAACTAAATCCATTGTGAGCTCTATCAGAAGTTGGAGGCTACTGAAATTTGAATAAGTAATTTAAGTGGCATGTTCTTGGTATGTCTGTGTCATGCTATATAAACTTTGTAAAAGCTATATGATCAAGAGTTTTCAAGCCATGGATCTTGCTTTTCTGCTATCAAGTTTTTAGATCAAAGACTATTTAACCACATGTAGCACTGAGAGTTTCTTTTAATTTGATGGATTAAAAATATTGCATTCTGAGATTTTTCAAAGTGAAAGAATAGGGACTATGTGCTCATCATAATTTTAGAAGCTATGTATGGAATTCTATACAATTCTAACAACTGGAGATAGTGTTTTTAACACTTTATTCAGTAGAGAGTATCCAGAATTAGGATATGGTTATTTGTGTCTGATTGAGTATGAAATCCAGTAGTGCAACTTCCTCAACAGAATTATAAAGATAATTCCAGCTCTCCTACATAATTGGTAAAATGTCTTCTGAAGGATTAGAAAATCACCTGGGAATGCACAGTGTTGGATTTCACCCCAGTTTTCAGCAAATAATTTGTGTCCCTCATTGTATGCCAGAGAACTAAACAAAACCAGTTTTTGCAAATACCCAGATTTAGTCATCATTAGTAGGTTTACAACATTGAGATGCAGGGTCCTTTGCCAATTCTTTGTGTGAAAATGGGAAGGGGGGTCAATCATTTTTAGTGATTCCAAACATCTTGCTGCTATGTTTTGCTTGTCAATATTTTTGAAAGATACTGAGAAATGTCTTTCATGTCTTTTCATGAAGATTGTAACTATATGAAGCAAGATTTCCTTTTGATGATGTTTAGAACATTTGAGAGCTATTTTAATGTTTGGAACATCAGAACATGCTAGTAATGTTTACAATGACCTGAGAAAGGATCAGAACAGGTATTGTGGAGGAATCAAGATGATTCTCGGTACCATATAGACATTACATAGTTTGACAACTAGCTTTGTATCTTTATGTCTTCCAGCTAGAATGGAAGAATCTCACTTCAACTCCTCCCCGTATTTCTGGCCAGGAGTGCCCACAGTCTCGGGACAGGTAAGGAATATCTGAAATGTAAATTGCTTTTTATGAAGTTTGGCTCGTGATTATTCTAAAACTCTTCCATTTTCTCTTTAGATTGACAACAGTATGTTCATTAACAAAATGAAGGAGCAGTTGTTGCCCTCAGAAAAGAGCTGTGGTCTGGCTCCCCCTCACTATCCTACTTTACTGACTGTCCCCACTTCTGTGGCCCTTCCCACCAACATTTCTATGGATTCTGACACCAAGCCAGAACACCTTACCCCAACCAGCCAGACGTCAGTAACACAGAACATCACAGTGGTACCAGTGCAGTCTACTGGGCTCATGACAACAGGTGAGGTAATTTGGATGGTCCAGTTGCTAACTCAACGTTTTAGATTGTTCTTGATAAAAGAATGTAGTTAAGTTTTGCTTAGATATTGGAAAGGGAGCATTCTGATTAAATGTGTAGTGTGACCTAAATATTACTGTATCATAAAATATATTCCCATCTAGATCAGGGGTGTCAAACCTGATTGCATCGCAGGCCGTATCATGACATGTTGGGATGTTTTTTACTTTGTGGAGACGGGGTGGGCATGGCCTGTGCAGGCCATATCCGGCCCATGGGCCGCCAGTTTGACACGTCTGATCTAGATAATAGCTGATCTAGTCTAGAAAGTAGTATGGGGTGTGTGGTTTTATTAAAACTTATACCTTTTTTTATTATTGCAGCAACTCAGGTAGGCCTAGAGTTTTAGGATGAAGCTTGTGCATGAACATTTAAATTTGAGCCCTGCGGGCCTAGTCTAGTAGCAGTTATACATAATTATATTAGTATGATTTTCTTCCTTTGACATGCTAACAGGTGGATTAGGACATGTACGGTTTGAGACAATCCTTCTGTTTTCTCATACAGGACCTGGTCTGGTAATAACTTCTCCCTCTGGATCCCTGGTGACCACAGCCTCTTCTGTGCAAACGTTTCCCATTTCTGCACCCATGATTGTCTCAGCTCTTCCTCCTGGTTCCCAGGCAGCTCTCCAAGTAATACCTGACCTTTCTAAGAAGGGCATCCTTGCAGAGGGTGGGGCAGTGAGTGCTGCTGGCAGTATCACCCCTAAAGCTCCCAGGGGAAGAAAAAAGAAGCGGCTGCAGGAAACGGGCCTGCCGGACATGAGTGATCCTTTTGTGTTACCCAATGAAGATGAAGAAGACCAGCACAAAGATGGCAAGACATACCGGTGAGATTATGGGGATTAGAAACCCTGCATTTTATTTATTTGACAGTTTTATAGCCTACCCAACTCGCTCTGGGCAGATTTCACAAGAGTGCATATGAACAAGTAGTATTTCATTTGAATTACAGGGGAACTGTCTTCTTCCATGATGTGGCATTCTAGTTCATTGCGCTTCTGGTTTACTTATGATTTAGGTAAGAGGGAAGTATGCAATAGAACCTAGCAGGTTATACTGAACAATAACTTTTCACTAGCTGGCTTTTACCCAGTTGACCCAGTTGTAAGTTGCTCTCTAAATTAATGTAATGGTTGGTACATGCAACTGCATGCCGGAACTACCTGTGTGAATTTAGTCTGTCCCTCATGTCTCCATTATGTGAGTTACAGTTTTAGTCTTTCTGGCAGTGGTAAACTTTGACTGCTATTTGACTATATAGCAGTCAAGGTTTATTTCATGATTTATCCACTCTTTTTCACCTAAAGTACTGAAAAAAATACTTATGTCTTATTCTGGTATTGCTAGTGAATACATTAAACTCTTGAGGAGCTAATTAAAATTATCAAGCTATGGTCATATTATGTCTAATTCTGCCTGACAGAACTGTAGTACACTGGATGATCATGCTATCCTTGTTTTGGGATTGATAAAGTATTTTAATGTAATAGCATAGTTGGATTGCTTATATGAATGCAATAATATTCCTCTGAAGAATATATCTCCAAGATAAAAATTGAGGACTGAGCTTTGGACTATGGTTATTGCTGAATGGATTGGTCCCACAAACCAAAACCCCTATTTTTAGCAAGTAGCACAATAGGCTTTATTTGAAATTAATGTCTTTTTGGAGGAAACTTATTTATTTGTCAGTGTGGGAATCTTGCACTTGTGATACTGGGTGTTTCTAAATATATTAATTTGCCTTGCCCTGATTCTCTTACAATTGCTTTTAAAGCAACATTTGTACTTGTACGATCCTTATTCATGAGAAATGCACTTTGAGTATAGAATTAGTGTTGGTGATCATATGGAAAATTCATCTCTTGATTTGCACAATTATAAGTTGGTGTATCTTTTTTTCACCATCTAGCAGAATACTGGAAATACTGTGTATATGAATTTTATCTCATGTCAGATGGCAGCATCTAATGAATATAAGCTGATGTTGTAAGAACTAAGCAGGGATGGATTTGGCTAATAATTGGATGAGAGGCCATCAAGAAATTACAGGATTCTTCCACAGTTTTAACAATATCATTTGGCTTAATGTCTGTATTTTTCAGGAATGAGAGATATTAGGATTATTTTCTTCTCGGGGGTCATTGAGAAAGCAAATATGGAATGCCATTCAAATCATGGCAGATGTTAAGATCTAGACATATTAAACCAAGAGTTGTCTTTCTTAGTTTGAAAGCCGCTAGTCATATTTGCTTAATAACAGGCAAGCAGTTTGATTCTGAATAATATGAAAAGCTGACTGTGGTATAACTCAGATCTGAAAATAGCAGGAATGAAGTTCTATTGGAATATTTGGGCTAAAAGGGGAATAATACTTTACATAGCTAAATGGTTGCAGCGTCCTGTAGTTACAATTTGCAACCTCCCAGCCAACTTCCAACAAACAAAGTCAAGGGGGAAACTAGAGTTGCTTAATGACCGCATGATTCACTTAATGTCTGCAGTGATTCGTTTCACAAACATGGCAAAACAGGTCATAAAATTGAGCACAACTCCCTTAATAACACCTCGCTTAACAATGGAGGTTCCGGTCCCAATTGTGGTCGTAAGTCCAGGACTGCTTGTACATACAACTGAAACATATATTAAATAAACAGTATAGCCCAGATGCATTAGCTATCTGAGGTGACTGCAATTATTGCACTTTAAAAAAATACTGTGCTTGAAACAACTAATTCAGTTTTACAATCCATTAAAAGTAAAATAAAAGTTAGCATTTCCTCTATATTTGGAATTGGAATATTCAGTTTTTAAAAATCAATGAGTCCAGGCTTTAAAAATGTGACATATACATCATATATATTTAAAAAATGAAACTAGTTCATCAGAAAATATTACTTCTTGTATTTTTCACTCCTTAAAGTCTTTTTTAAAAGGGATAGACATTGGTGTTTTTTTTTATAGAGGCGCAGGGTAAGAAATGTGAATGTTCTTTAACTCATACGTTTGGGTCTTGTTACAGCCTTGTTGTTTCAAATTTATATGTTAATGTAATTCTGTGAAAAAATATTTAAGGAATATAATATTAAATGGCATCCCAAAATATGGATAAAAAGGAGAGAAATGTCTTGTAAGTACCATACCCTGTGTGGAAGAGCAGATCAGAAGTATCATTAGAGACTCATAATCTGCAAAGGAGAAACCCAAGAAAATGGTTATTGGTCAAAGAAAGGCATTTATGAGAAAATGTAGGCATGCAGTACCCCCAAAAAGACAAATATGAAGTGTTACAAACCTACAGGGGAATAGGATGACTAGACTCCCAATAAGGCTATGTATTTTAAAAACTGTATATAAGTGCTTTGTCAGTTTTCATATGTACCATAATAATATTTTTGTTCAACTGCTCTATGGAAACTGTAAGGGACAGGAATAAATTTTCTCTAGAGTAAAATGTGAGTAAAATAGTTCTTTTCCAGAATATTTTTATATTAAGTAAAGTCCTTCCCAATTAAAACAACAACAAAGTCCCCTCACGTTTTTCTTTAACTATATCTTCTGCTGGCAGAATATGCTGGCAGTTTAAATAACCAATATAGTTGTCAAGTGTGTTTTGTTTTTTCTCCCTTCATTGGCTGCAACACTTCTATGCCATTCAGAAGGGTGCATCATATCCAAAGGAAGTGTAAACAACAAGGAGCCAGTGGCTTTACTTGTTTAGATTGCAGTATGATGTGCAAGACTAGCTATCAAAGCTAACGTTCAATATGATCACAAAATTCCTATAGAGTTTTCAGGAGTAATAATCAATGAACCCAAAGAATGACTCAATTTAGGTTAAGTCATTGACTGGGAATTCATTGAAACTCTTGAAATGGTCCACACAGGAAACAATTCCACATGTCTTAGTTATAATGCTGTCAGCTCCTTTTCGCCACCTCTCATATTTTCTAGTATATTGCTGTTTTCTATACAAGCTTTGCATTCGATGGAGAAGATAAAGAGACAATTTTTGGTTCCAACCATACATGTCTAGGATCTCTGGGGTTATTAGTGTCAATTTCCTTCTATTGAGACCATTATTTTTTAGATAAATTAAATTTAACGACTCAACTGGTTAAACCTGGGCTCTTGTTTTCATATTAGACATGGTAAAATCACTTGAAATCATTGGTCCCTGTTATATTAGATTCCTTTTAGCTTATGTAAAGCTAAAACGTGGACAAAACATCTTGAAAATAAGACCTAAAGCCTATTGTATGTAGACAAATCAGTCACAGTGAGGCTTGGTGTAGGTAATTTGTGGGATGGGTTTTGAGTATTTAAAGAGTGAATTTGATGTTTTAGGCATCCATTTTTACTTTTAAAAAAAAGTCCCTGATATCACCAAAAAAATGGGGGTTGCCACATTTTTAGCCCTGTCTTTTATGGATTTGTATGCTAATAGGCTTTGAGTTGGACTTCTTGGTCTATAGTGTTAGACAGGGTTCTATTCAGTGGTGGGTTCCTACCAGTTTGGACCGCTTCAGTTGTACTGGTAGTGGTTTGGTGGCCTGGCTCCCAAACTGGTTCTCCGGGTGGCACCTATGGCACCGCCATCTTGTTTTTCAGTTCTGCGCATGCACAGAACAATTTTAATTGCACTGCACATGCACGCACAGCGCACATCAAGCATGCACACAGCACACATATGAGCTAACCAGCAGTACTGCCTACTGTAACCCACCCCTGGTTCTATTATATTAATTTTTGCTACTTATTAATTTATATAAGTATAGTTTATATAAGTATTTATATATGGGAGGCTGTCCATAACTTTGGAATGAGGTTCCTTCAAATATGCTGATGAACCTTCAGTAAGTCTAGGCTGATATTTAGCCTATGTAAAGTAAAATTTACTCCTGAAAGAATGACTGCCAAGAATGGCTGGAGGGTTCCTTGGCTCCCTGCCATCTTTGAGGAAGTAGAAATGACAGCTAGTTTGTTTTTATAACCAAAAGTATGCCAGATATGTCTGTTCTTAATCCAATCAGATCTGCCAGTGATTACCCATACCTTTGTTACATCGTGATTATACTCGTAAACATGCAGCATGTTTTATGTAGTGCTTCAGGCAGAGCAAAAGGTAGCACCCACTGGATAAATGATGATATGTCTTTGCCTGGGTTGAAATCTCTGTTCTGGTTGCCAATTGTGTTTTCCGCTAAATTCAAGATAGTTACTATTTTTAAAGCTCTAAGCAGGTAACTACTTATCTCAACATAAATCTGTACTAAAGTTGACACAGGAGTCTCTCCTAGATTTCAGGCACCTGTTTCTCCACCCTTCCTTGGCTTATGGAATGCAAGGGATTGCATTTATCATTACTCTGACCATTTTTAGTAAAGGAATCAAGACATTTCCCTGCAATTGGGTCTTTTTAATTTGTGTAATTATGACATTGACGTTTTTTGTTCAGAATATTTTTACTAGATGCTTGAGCACCATAGCAAGATGAGATTAACAAGAGCACAACTGGTTAGTGGAGACATTCTACTATGCCAATCTTTAGTTTAGAAATCAGGGTATTCAGGTAAAATTGCACCTCTGTTGAGGATTTTTGCTTTGTTAGGAATGTTTGTTCTTATTTTATATATGTTAGAAGGAAGATTAGGATGCATTTGTGAAAGATAGTTCCACTGCTGCAGAAGCTGAGGTTTATCAGAAAGTTTTAAGTTGTTGCATTGTATTCGTCTATATAATATTCTGTTACTATTACCATATATATATTTGCACATAAATCATGGATTTTTGGTTCAAAACTAACCCCCCACATACCAAATTGTGTTCAATTTATCTGCAAATGAGCTTATGACTATCCATAACAAAGTATCCACATATCAATAAACAAATAAATATATACTGATAGATAAGGCATTCCTTAGATTTTTAAAAATACCATGAAAATGTGGCACCATCAGATAAGCTATGAAAATTAAAACATACAGAAAATTTTGAAGGATGGCTTATCCACAAGTTACACATTTTTCATGGTGTTTTGGTTAAAAATATAAGGATCATATTTTTATTATTATTATATGTTTATTAGGACCTGAGAGTAGGACAAGAAGCAATGAGTAGAAGCTTGTTAAAGAGACATCCTACCTGAAACAGAAATTTCCTGACACAGAGAACAATTAACCAATGGAACAGCTTACCTCCCGGAGTTGTTGGTGTTCCATTGCTGGAAGTTTTCAAGAAAAGATTGGACAACCGTTTGTCCAGGATGATAGAGGAGGACTCCTTCAAAGTCTTTATGATTTATATTTATTTATTATTCTGTGATCCTGTGCACAGTTTCAGGAGTTTTAACCATCTTACCATTTGGGCTCTTTTTCTGGTCTGTATATACTATAATGACTGAAAAGAATTGAACATAATAGGAAGGTTTAAAAGCCTAATTAAAATCAATATAATCATTTTTCATCTAGTAATTTAATATCAATATGATATGAATTCAGTCAGAATAACAAAATATCAGAGTTGGAAGGGACCTCGGAGTTCTTCTAGTCCAACCTCCTGTTCAAGCAAGAGTCCCTAAATATCATTCCATAGTGATTAAGAATATAGCACAAAAATACTTTTAACTGGCTATGTCTTCCCTGGTACTTGTAGTTTCTTTAGTTTAAAGGAAGATCAACTAATCCCTGCTTGATATTCTCCAGATGTGCTGAGCCTACCATACTGTTCATATTCCAAGGCAGTCTAAACTAAGGAAAGGCCTTTCTGAAAGAGCCGAATCCAAATCAGTTTTATTCCTTTGCCTCTTAACAGAATTGGTCAGGACTGGACGTGGGCAGCTCTTCTTTCACGTGATAGGATCTTTCTGGTCAGTTGTGGATGATCCTAGGAACATAGATATTGGCTTGCCCTTGAGTGACTTTGTCTCTTTTCCCCTCAACCTGGTCTCAGGTGCCGGATGTGTTCCCTGACCTTTTACTCCAAGTCAGAAATGCAGATCCACTCCAAGTCCCACACCGAGGCAAAGCCACACAAGTGCCCTCACTGCTCCAAGAGTTTTGCGAACAGCTCCTACCTGGCCCAACATATACGCATCCATTCAGGGGCTAAGCCCTACACCTGCAGCTACTGCCAGAAAGCCTTCCGCCAACTCTCACATCTACAACAGCACACACGGTAAGGTCCGATGAGACTGGGGAGACATCCATGATGCATGCTGCCAACATCGTAGCATGAGGCAAGTGCCCATGGGGAGACTGCTCAGAGCATCTCAGCCATTTCCTGCCAGTTGGTCCATGCTTACTTTGTGCAAAGAGCAGAGGGGCCTCTTAATGTATGCAATCTGCTCCTTTGCCACAGAACAGTCTGTGAGAAAATGGAGAAGCTATTGGGTCGTCAGAGACAGGAGTTCCTACAATGTCTGGGAGACTGAATCTGTAGGTGCAGGATTGACGGCCTCCCCACTTCACATCACAAAAACACTTGCTGAGCAGCTCCGTCCCCTTGCTTCCCCAGCCCAGGATTTCTCATATACATACTCCCACAACTTCCGACTCCTCTCTCTGGCCTCCTGGTCTTGAACTCTCTTTTATGGAGTTCAAGGCAAGTATCCCACTTGGTTTTCCTCCACTGTAGCGAGAGACAGCATGGTACCATTCCTCATGTTGTCATTGCTAGCTTGCTGGCGGTCATGTCCAACTGCTGCCCCTGCTCCTCCTCTTCGGCAGGATCCACTCCAAGCTCCACACGGCGGTTGTCAAGCCACACAAGTGCCCTCACTGCTCCAAGAGCTTCGCCAACACGTCCTACCTGGCCCAGCACCTCCGCATCCATTCGGGGGTCAAACCCTACACGTGCCGTTACTGCCAGAAGGCGTTCCGCCAGCTCTCCCACCTACAGCAGCACACACGGTAAGGGCCAAGGAGGCTGGGGGCCCAGCCTGGCCCCCCGTGCCGACAGCATGCACTATTTTGGAGCACACACGGCAAGCATGCATGGAGAGGGTGGGGGATGAAGCCAGTCCTGTCAATTGGAAAGATGTGGCCTGCCAGAGAGGAAAGAGTGGGGGCTGCAGAGGAGACACTGACCATGCCAGGGCAGGGAGTATAGCCCGGGGAAGATGTGGCCCTTTTTCACTTCCCCTCCAGGGGGTCCCAGAGAGAGAAAGAGAGAGAGAGAGACTGAGGCAGGCATGGACTAGAGGGGCATGAAGCTACAGGGAATAAAGTGGCACTGTACAAGTGGAATGAATGGCAATGTTCCTTGATACTTTAAAGGATGAATGTATGATTTCCTTAGTTATTTTGGCAGGCATTGCAAATGTGCGTGAGCAAGCACATTCTTTGGCATGGTGAAGGGCAGAATTAAAAGAAGCAACTTCCGTTTGGACTGAGATCTTGTTCTCCAGTCCTTTGCCCTGGCACTGCCACAGGTGGCTGAAGTAACTGAGAGTTTGCCTCTTGCCTGTGAGCTGCTTGTCCCTCTCCTTTTGTTTCTGCATGCTCTTGCGGGCTTTCCTTCTGAGCTTAGCTAGCTAAGCTGGACTGGGAAGGAGGTGGCATGTGGCTTGATCAAAGAAACAAGGAAGTAAGTTGGTGAAGGGCGGTGCATCTCTTGCTTGCCTAGTTCAGCTGGAGGGCATCTTCAGAACATCTGGGAGTGGGTTTCTTTGCTGACTTTTCTTCTGCTGATCTTTTCTTTCTATCCTTTTCATAATAGAATTCATACTGGAGATCGACCCTACAAATGTGCTCACCCTGGCTGTGAAAAGGCTTTCACACAACTTTCAAACTTGCAGGTAAGGCTTTCTGTTTCTTCTAGGTAAGTCTCTAAAGGAAGTGATCCAAATATCCAGCAACTTGGGGTTGTGGTTGGAAAGCATTGAGGGGTGGCAGTAGCCTTTTGTTTAAGCATTGCCTGAGGCACTAGGCAGGTGAATCGAAAGAACATATGTGCTCAGTGGTTGTTTTAGAAAGGAGGGAGTCCTCCGTACCTTCTCTGCCAGCATTGTGGGTTTTTTTATCCAGGCTGAACATCTATGTACTTATTCCATAAACTGGGAGATGGGGAAATCAGCATATGTTAAGGATGTTGCACTTAACTCTTTTTTATTTCATTGGGATCATTGCTGAATTGCTAGTAATCCGCATCCAATCCATAGTTGTTATTAAAAATAAAATTGTTCACTAGACGTTGTATGCTGATTAAACACGATTCCAATCAGTGGGTAACTTTGAATCAAAGTAAGCAAGAGAAAGTGGACGTTTAAATAGATGGAGGAAAGGTTTCATTTCTTTGTTACAATGTGTCATTTTTTATTTATTTTTTTACACTTTTGCAAAGGTATGGCTTGTATCAACAGTTCTGCTAGGAAAATCTAACATAATTTGACCACTAGCCTGATTGCGAACTGTGACAAACCTAAATAGTTTTGAAGGAAAATAAAAAGTGATCCTAATAATCTGATTTTTATTGAGTAAGAGGAGGCTGGTGTTTCAAACTAACTACTTTATCAAATGTCACAGATAAAGAATCCAACTTTGCTAAATTCAAAAATTAACTGTAATTAACAGCACAGATCTTAATTTATATTGTTTTAGGTCTTGCTTGCTACCTTCAGTTCCCAGATTTGTTGCCAAGAAGAAGCATGTGTGGCAACCAAATCTAGACTGCTGAGCTTTAATAGATTTTAATAATACTAACATGTTTACTTGATTACTTGCTTATTTGCTTAGCAACAATAAACTCACTGCTGTAGCTTTGCCTTTGTTTTTATATTAAGTTGAAATTTATATACAGTAAATAGCATTTGAAATAGCATGATGTACAATTTAGTTCTTTGGGAAGGTAAACACAATGTAATTTGGTATTTTGGAGGAATTTGGGCAAGTTAAAACCAAAACAAATGATAGGGGATCTGGCTACATAAATATTATGTGAATTGCCAGCTTAGAAGATACTTCGATAGTATCCATGCCTGTGTTCGCATACACATGCCTGAGTTTTATTTAAGAAATGGCATTATTTATTATTTTTAATTTTATTTATTTTGTGTGTGTGTGTGTGTATGTGTGCATGCGCGCGCACACAAACACACAAATGATAAAATCATAACTAAAACTAAAAGATGGGGAGGAAAAGAACAGAACGTACAGGGGAGGGAAGTGAAGGCTGCTATTAGTTGATCAACCAGGTCCAGCATGGTGCTCCCCCAGCACAGCCCCAAGCCAACTGGCAGAGCCAGGTCTTTAGGCTCTTGTGGAAGGTCAGGAGGGTGAGACCTAAGCTCACCCCAGGGAGCAAGATGTTCCAAAAGATCAGGGCTGCAGCAGAGAAGACTCTTCTCCTGGACTCTGCCAGCAAGAATTCCTTGACTGAGGAGATCTGCAGCATACCTCATTTGCCAGCACAATGGGACTGGCCTGTCCCATACGGCTGACACAGTTCCTTGAGTAACATTAATAGACCTCCGAACAGAATAAGACAGTACAAGGTTTCAACTCATTGCCCTTTTTCTCGCTCCCTACCACTCTAGTCCCACAGAAGGCAGCACAACAAAGACAAACCCTTCAAGTGCCACAATTGCCACCGAGCATACACAGATGCCACCTCGTTGGAGGTTCATCTAGCCACTCACACAGTGAAGCATGCCAAGATTTACAACTGCTCCATGTGCAATCGGGCGTATACCTCGGTAAGCACAACTTAATTGAAAGAGGGAGACAACGGGAGGACCATTTGGCCGCTGCCCTCAGTGGAGAGCTCTGGAAACAGGTTTCTGCTGTTTCCCATGGGTATGCACCATCCTCTTAGTGGAATGAAAGAGTTGGTCACTCCACTTGTATCCATGGTTCTGAATGTATTTTGTGCCTCTTTTCCACTTCAGGAAACATATTTGATGAAACACATGCGGAAACACAACATCCCTGACCCCCAGCAGCAGGTGGCTGTGGTCCAAGCCCAAGTCCAGGCTCAATCACAGGCATCACAGCAGCAGCACTTCCAAGCACAGGGCAGTGGAACAGCAGGGGGTCCATCTGGAGAGAACCCGTCCAATCCTCCCCCACAGTGTTCTTTTGACCTTACCCCTTATAAAACTTCGGAGCATCACAAAGACATCTGCCTCACGGTTAGCACCAGCACCATCCAAGTGGAACACCTTTCCAGTTCTTAGAGACCATGGCCGAAGAGGGGAGTGGAAAACTTCTCCTGCATCATCTTGTGCCCATGGGCAGTTCTTTTGTGATGGCCTCTCCTCATGCAGCAGCTTGTGACGGCTTCCCTTAGGGGGAGGGAAATGGGTATTCTATCTATTTAGTGGCCGCTCCTTGGCGTTACCATTAGTGCCTCCAGAGGCACAACCTTCCCCCCGTAAGCAGGGGATCGAACTCTCTTTGTGCAAGAAGAGGGCTCCTCCCTTACACCAGGCCTTCTTGTTCATTAAGGGAACCCCACTTTCTCTCTCACTTGATAAGGTATCCAGCAGAGATAAGAAATGAGGGGGTACCAGTGGACGAAAGGAGCTTCGGCAATGACTGATTGCAAGTAAATGAGGTGACTGGGAGTCTTCCAAAGATTCCCTTGGGGTGTAGACTGGAGAACGTTCACTCGTTATGTCACTCCCTTCCTTCACCCCCTCTTTCCTGTGAGCTGGAGGAAGGAAGAATGGCTGCTCCTGTTCTAGGCATCAAATGTTGTTTGGCTTACAAAACCTTGAAGATAATGGGATGTTGCTGGTGACTGACAGCTGAGTCTGCACAATCCAATTCTTGAGGGGGCTATGGAATGGGGGAGTGCCTAATCTTTTCCCAGCCAACGTCAGGAAGAATTAGGGATGGGAAGGTGGGTACTACAACTTAGAAACTTATATGGTTTAACTTCCACCATAATGTTAAGCTTCCTGCAGGCATCAAGTCTAAACCAAAAAAAATGCCTAGTGGTAAGAGTGCCAAAATGACGCCCCCCTGCCCCAAAGAGACTGAGGGTTGTTTTTCTGTCTTCACTCCCCTCTTTCCCCCTTTCTGCAATAAGTGCAGTCTGGAACCCAAGGCTCAAATGAAGTCTTTGGGAAAGCCCCTGGGGAAGGGAACTGTTGGGCTACTTCTCTCTATGTGCAGTCCAGATGCCTCCTTCACTGTCCTTACTGCCAGGCCAGGCTGGATATAAGATGGTTCTAGTGCGGTGATGTTTGGAGAGCAAGAATCAGAGGAATCTTCCAGGGAGTGAACAGTGGAGAAGAGGAAATGGTGGAAACAATCATTCTTGCACTGCACAGAGAGACCAATTAGAAGGGAAAATTTCCCAAGCAACAGACTCGGGCCTTCTCCCCACTTGAATTTATATATAAATATATATATATATATATAAATCTATATACAAATAGTTGGATAGATATATCTATTCAAACTTCAATCCCATCCAGCCTGCCCCTGTCCTTGCTGTAACTGTTTCTATCCGTGTTTATAAAACCACATTACCCTTGCACACTTTTATTTTCAATTCTTGACTTTTATCCTTCATACTCAGTTGCTGCCTTCATCTTCAAAGTATTTCCCCTTTGCTTTAATCTTGTAATTTCTTGTTCCTTCATTTCAATATTCTGGTTATTCCTTGGGCCACAGAGGCACAAAGAGGTTTCCAAAAGCTAATGGGGATTTGTGGAAAAAAATTGTCTCTAGTAAGCCTGCAAATGCTGTAGATTAAAGAGTGGGAGAACTTACTTTCAAATATTGGTGCATAAAAACAAATCAGTTCAGGTGCCTTTCTAGACAAGCAAAGATTCTGCCCAATGGTGGCAGTAGATGGATACCTAAGGCAAGGATATGAGGTTTGCTTGTTCTTCCCTCAGTCACGTCAGAGATTGTCCAGGGCAGACTGTTTTCTGTGCAATTTGCACTGCTTTTCTGTCTGCTAAAAGCAGCATTGTGTAAGGACAAACCTGTGAATGATTTGATGGTCCCACTGATGGATGTTCCTCCCTTCTGCCTCCCACTTGTTGGGCACACAGAGTCCTACTGAAATCTAAACGGTGCATAAACATTTCAAGATTGTGCTTTGGCTGCAGGGATTATGGTGAACTTGAGTGTGTGTGCGTTTGTGTGTTCTGTTTCTATGTTGGGCATGGGTATGAATTTTGTGTGCATGTGTCCCTACACTTTTAAGTGTACATGCACGTCCGATAAAATCCTGCACTTCCTTTCCCTCAGGGTATTAATTTTCTGGACCACGTAAAATGTCCATGATTGTTACAAGCATTGTAAGAGCTACAAGAGCTATCTCCCTTGTTTTCTGAGCACATGGCTGAGGGGATGATGAGAGTGAGCAGACCTTGATTCAGGGCTGTAACTACTTATGTATTAATTTTTCTACCTTGTGTATGCTTGGCAGAAGATGCTCACATTCATGAGAGATATTGATGATTTTTTTTTCCAGAAGCTTCCTTGTAACTAGATTAATGGCTTGAAGGGCCACATAGAGTGCAACAGGAAGAGTTCTTTTCCTGACAGGGCAGTGGAAGAACTAAGATTGTGGGCAGGCAATAACTCTTTATGTATCTGAAGTGTGAGTACTGCTAATACTTAGCCATCCTCAGGCATTTCACCTCAAGAACAGAATGAGAATATTCTAGGTCCTCAATTCTTGCCTGCTCTAAGGTTCATGTTGGAACTGGGAGCATGCTGCTTTTTCCACCTGTCATGTTTATCCTTCACTGTGCAGATTGTGAGGGGCTGAGAATATTGTCCTCTTCGGGCCATTGGAATTGGGATATATGACCATCATCTACTTTTAAGAAAAAGCCTGGGGGAAATTGCTGCAACAATGATGGAAATTAAAATAAGAATACGAAGAGGCTGAGTGGGTGGAGAATATAAAGGTAGTTTGCCTATGTATGAAGAGACTTTACCTTTTGCCCATGTCTTACATGAAGTTTTTGAATCAGTATTCTGACTTCTAAAGCTACTCCAGAGAGAGAGGACATTGTAGAAAAATGAAGCTTGGGTGAGAATTCCACAGTTTTCCTTATGGTGATAAACAAAGCACTTTTCCAGAGATGCAGTGTTAATGGTAACCAATAGAGAAATGACAAATGTTGACGCATTTGGCAACATTTGTGTTTTCCTCAATAATTTTCCATCTTCACTGAAGACTGGTTACTGAATGTTAAGGAGACAAATTTGTTTGCTCTTACCTTTTCAAATTGCCGCATTAGTTCAGTGTGGGTAATTTTCAGCTGTTCTTAAGAATCTTTCATATTGCATTTCCCAGAGGAAGGGGGGTATTTTAAATTTCCAACCTTAATATTGCATTAGAACTTTTGTATTTAATTTCATTACCTTTTTTAAAGAATAAATTCCAAAAGCCCTCTTAATGTTAATGAAACTGTGTTTGTGTTTGTGGTTCATCAAGGAGATGGTTATAAGTGGTTCAAAGCCTACTAGAAATTATTACAATATATGCTGTTAAGGCCCACATATTTCCTGAAGAATGCATGGCCAGGTCTTTGAACACGTTTCCTTTCTCCCTTTGCACTACTTCTAAAGTAGGAGTGACTTTTTATCAGATTGATACTACTCTTTATTGTGTATATGGATGCTCTGTTCTCTGATCTCATCTGGATCAAGACTCTTAATTCTCTCCTCTTGTTGTTTTTTTTTTCCCTCTTGAACTTATCTTTTGCTCAGCCACTAGAGAAGCATGGATTTATGAGTGTTTTGCTATTTCCTGAGAAACTCCCAGGTTTGTATGAATTTCATGATAATTAAGATTAGGGGCCTGGATGGCCAGAGCTTGGAAACGCTCTGGATAGCCAGAATTCAGCCCATGTGTTGTAAACTTCAGAATTATGTATGTTGGCTTTTAGTATTTCTACATCAAGGATGGTTCACCAAATAGATTAAATCAACTAATGTAACAGTTGAAATTACTGTACTAATTTAGGTGAAATTAACTAGCAAAAATAGCAATGGAAATAATCCATTCAAATCCTATTTTTTAAAGCTTGGGGCGATAAAAACATCTAGATTTTTTTTAAGACCAAGTGTCCAGCAAATATCAACTTGTGCTAAGCATCATAAAAATGTAGTATGACATTTTACCTAGCCTTGGAAGATAAGCAAACTACAGAGTTTTCTGTGAGAATCACAGTAGGCAAGCAAGTTTATGAGACATGGTATATTATAAAGTCATTTAGATATCTAAAAAGCATACTGATCAAGAGCAATGTATTTATGTTAACACTGATCCTCACCAACCTCTTATTTGAACCAACTGACATTCTTGCCCTATCTCCAAAAGCGAATCCACTGACAATATTTTTCAGAAGTCTTATTGGAATCTTATAAAGTAACAGATAAACTTTGTCTAGGGCAGGGGTGTCAAACTGGCAGCCTGCGGGCCATGGCCACCCCAGATCCGCGAAGGAAAAACATTGCAAAATGTCATGTGATGGCACCATGATACTGTAAGTTTGACACCCATGGTCTGGAGCAAGTTGTGGAATGCTGGGAGTTGAAGTCCATATATATTAAAGTTGCTAAGGTTGACAAAAACCAGGTCCAAGGGCTGCTTCAGCTTGGAAAGCTGCTTCATTTTGCATGAAGTTGCTTAGCCCAAATTGTCATTAAAGACTCAATAGCTTAGGGTATGCATGTGAATCTTAGGACCAAAGTGAATTGAAAGTGTAACAGGTTGATTTGAATTATTTGCAATTGTTCTGGTAATATTTTTGACACAGTTATAGTAAATTAGACTGCTCAAACTAAGTATAGGAAGTGAACTTGCATGTGAGAAACAAATATTATTGAATACAGAAAACCCATTTGCATACTAAGCACAAACTAAGACTAAATCATTTATAATTGATATTGAAACAATGAATCTTGACATTTTAATTTTTTTTTTAAAAAACCTCCAATTAATATTTCAAGGTGATATCCTTCTGTGTTTTAACCACAATAATCAGATTGAATGTTGCAATCAATAATACTGAAAGCTGCCGAGAAATCCAGCTAAATTAAGATGGGTCATGCTAATTGTTTTAGAACAATTAAAGCTAATTTGGGATTGAAGCCATGTTTAAGAAGCCCTGTTGGCATCTTAAAAAATAAGTCAGATTGACTATTGATCTGCTTCAATCTTATGCATGAGTGTATCCTGCCCTATAGTAAATATCCACTGAAGTGAATTTATCTCAAATGATATATCTAACAGTTTAACAGATTAATAGAGTTGAAGGGACCATATAGGTCTTCTAGTCCAATCCCCACTCTCAAAGCAGTGTCTGGCCAAAGCCATCACAATCGGGTGCAAACAAAAGTTTTTTTTTTAAATTAGCATTGTAACTGTATTTCAAGGGGACAGAACTAATTGTCCTCACCAATGGATATTAAATTACCTTGCAGGACAAGTAAAGGATATTCTTAATAGGCTACTCTCTTTTACCTGCTAATTTATGTCTTTAGGCCATAACAGATTCATCCAACAAAACCCTGAGTTTTTGGCAGCTGCTATAAATTGCAAGGTCTATCTATCTACAAATATTATCTGCCATTTAATTATGGGTGTCAGGGCAGGCCTGATATGCATTACCAAAACCTGGATGGACAAGCTGTCTCTCTCAGAGACATAGCCTGCTGAAATTCAGTTAGGCACCACCTATAGCCCCAGTGTATGGTGGGAAAGGGAATAGCTACTGTCACTTATGAAATTACTAGGATCAAAGGGCCCTACTCTTCAGATAACCAAATTTGGGGCCTTGATTATGTAGTTAGACCCAAAGGGGATAGTAGTTGAATCAGCTGCTTTACCCTGCTGCATAGACAGCTCACCTCCCAGGGCTGCTTTGCCTAATTGTTGAGGTGACAGTAAAGTTTCCCAAACTGGTTGTACAGGATATTTTCAACCAGCCTTCCCTGTCCAAGGGCTTGAAGTGGCCCAGGCATTCTGGCCACCATGACACCCCTGTACCTGAACTAGTTACTGAGGGCCCAAGACACATGAGAGTTCCATGCTTTGTCTGGGTTTTGTAACAGGGCAGCCATAATGTGACCTGAAAATTGGTGGGCATCAAAGTCACTCTGTTGTGGACATACTGCTTTCTGATTGCCGTGGATTTTGCAATGGGGAACATCTTAGGTGCTTAAGAATCCAGTGGGTTTTCATGTTTTTTTGGATCTGGTGGGCACTTTGGTTGAGACCTTGGTCATCCATTAGAAAAAAGAGGAAACTAGAATATATGACTGGGTACACTAGAGTGGTTAGAGGTTGGATTCAAATAGTAATCCACACCACTTTGAATTCACCATTGTGAATTACAATAAATTTAAATGCATATGGCAATCATTTACTATGAAAAAAAGTTTTTCTCAGGCTGTTTAGAGAAGTCTTTAAAAAAAGTAGAATTGTGCTATAACCATATTATTGAAGGCCCAGCCCTTTTCTTATATTGCTTTATTTAGAAAATTTCTATAGCTGCCCATCTCATAAAAAGTGCCTGTTGGCATCTTAAAAAATAAACTGCATCGCAATATTTTACAAATCAGACATAAATAAGAAAAAAAGCTTACAGGAATAAAGAACCCCAAGATTGCGGGAGGACAATTGCCCTTTAGTCTCATTCAACCATTTCACAGACTCGCCATGGGATTCCTAGGATTGGTGGAATAACATTTTCAACATTTTCTTGGTGCTCTCTGTGCTTGGTTGCTTTCTTACAATGTTTCTTTACCCAAACTAAGTAACATCATCAGCACCGATGATGTTATCTAGTTTGGGTAATGAAATGTCTGCAGGAAAGCAAGAAAGCTCAAGAGAATACCAAGACCCCTTCATTTCAACTGTGAGCTATAAATATTCTCCTTTATTGATCAAGGCTTGATCAAGAGATGGGGCTAACTTCACCTCAGGGAGAATGATGTTCCTGGGAATGGAGTTAAAGCAGGAAAGGTGCATCGTCAGGGTCCTGACCAATGGAACGCCTTCTCAGGCAGGATCCAGACCATACGTCTGATGGATGGATGGGTAGATATAACTGGCAAGAGACAGTTCCTCATTGCACAACACACATATAAAAACACTAGAGCTTTGACTAAACAGTTGTAGCCATCTTGAGCGTTGATCTCCAAAGGATTCTACTTTAGACTCATACTCTATATAAATTCTAATTTATATCTAGCACTAAGCCTTTTCCTGATCTCTATTCATTTCACACAAAAAATCAGCTTAGGACTTGGGCAATCTTACATTACTCTGGCAACTTTACAAAGCTGAGCAGAAAATTCACTATTTTGTTCCAACTATTGTGTTGTAATTTGAAAACTTGCTTCTCATCTTAGGTACAAATGCAATTATTCTTTCTTTCTCATCATCCCAATGTCCTTCCTTCCCTCCCCCTTATTCATCCAGCTTTATTCCCATTCCTAAATAAGCCAATGTTAAAATAGCCAAGGGAGGGTGGGAGTTTGTGGGACGGGTATCTTCCCTAGTGCCTAGTAGAACACAAGGTAGCCACTTCCTTACCTTCTTTCAAAAACACATTAAAGGATCCTGCAAATGCTGGGTCATTGGTTATCACTGTTAGAGGGATCTGTTTGAGATAAGATTTCTAGATCATGGGAAAGTGCTGTTGAAAAGGCCCTATAAATTAAGGGGCAAAAAATACGTTAATTAGAAAATATTCCTGAGTAAAAAATATGAGCCTAGAGAAAAAAGGGATGGGCAACAAGCATACTGTTGGAGGTGTCCTATTGAAAAATTGGAGAAATGCGAAAGGAACAAGAGTAACACATTGCATAACTGGTCCCCTTCTATGGAAATTTTTCCACTATAGTAATTAGTAATTTAAGTTTACTGACTTTGAGGCTAAACTATTTTGGATCAATCTGGTTAGCTACCCCCTTGTTCTTGTTCAGCAGGACTAACAGCTTCCCCTTTAATTCCTTTATTGATGCAGGTATTATTCACATATAGATCATAAAACAATTAATGGAGATAAAAGAAAGAAATCATTGCTTACTTTCTGATCAGCTGAAGATAATCTCTGCTTCTCTATCACTACAATAACATCTGAGAAGAGGACAGGACATCCACCATCAATTCCTAATGTATATTAAACATTTTAGTCAGGAACTGATTTTAACTACATTTCCTTTCTCCAGGAATCTCCCAAGATCTAAAATTCTGTGAACTGGAGTATATAAGAATGCAGTCCAACATAGGTATATTAGGAAGGTAGTTCCTATATATTCAGTGGGATTACTGTTAAGTTTTATACAATGTATAAGTTAAACAGAGTATTCATCACATTTCTACACTGTCCGTGTCAAAATCCTCTCACTGAAAGCCTGATAGGGAGCAGGACACAAAGTATATACTACTTTGTATGTGCATATTAGCTTCCCAGCATTCAGACAACAATTGCAGTGAAAGAAATTAATTTCATTTCAATTAGCATAGATATGTTTCCTTTTAGCTTTATCGGCTGATACAAGGTTCCACATCCTTGTTTAGAAACTTCCAAAGAAATGCAGTATTCATCCTGACACTGGGATTACCAAGGAAATATTTGTATGTTTCTCTTAATTTTTTATCTCTCTTTCTAGGTGACGAGCGCTAATAGGTGGTTCTTGTTATGAAGCTAGAAGACAGAAATTTGTCCAGTGACTGCCTTTTCCTTCTGACTATGTTTGGCTAATAATGTCTCAGTTGAAATATTGTACTAAAACAGGTTCTCAATTTTTTTGTGATATAGCATCTCCCAAAATGCTAAATGTATATGTGTGATACCCCATGACAATGGAATTATTTAAAAAGAAATGTTTTTTTTTTCTCTCGGGTTAGGCTGGGGCAATAAATCAAAATACTTCTTACTTTTAATAATTAAAATTTAATTTATATGTCACAGGTTTTTCAAACTTTGAAGGACCACAACTGCTCCTTTCAGTTTGCACAAACAAAACAAGATGCAAACCCCACAAATTTTGATACTGATTTGCAAAAGCTTATTTTAAAAAAATACACACAGCCTCTGTGAATCCTCTCTAAATTGTGCATAGTCTGCAGCACCAAGCTGTTTTAATCATGATTTGTTAAGATTAGAGATCATAGTTTCCAAATCACAATGGCTAGAGTCACATATTCAATTACAATCACCCAAACCACTTTACGGCTTGTATTAATAAACTGCAAATGTAGCCTTTCAGAGGACTGGAATTCACTACTCTCTTTCAGTGCTCTTGGTATAACCCTAACCCTAAACAATCAAATTGAATTCTAATACTCCTGAGAAATTGGTTTTGCTCTTACTTCTGATATAGTCAAAACTGCCTTTCCTCAACTGGTTAAAATTTGGACACTCATGACTATAGCATTTGCTGCAATAGCAAAAACAATTCTGAAGATACCTGCACTAAGCCTGGGTTTGTTATAACCATAGCTTTTTAAAATAAAGCAAAATTATATACTGTATGTTTATACAGTACAAAAGCCATGGTTTATAAATCAGTAGCTATGTTTACATGACAGCCTAAAGTCAAAGCCAGGGAAAATATATATTCATCTGTTGCAAAGTGTGAATTCAGCATGTAAGATTACCACATGATATGGCAAATGGCTTTCAGACCAATCCATTATTCAAATTTTATGTTGGAACAAGTCTAAAATTGTCAGGTAGCTGCATGTTGTGATCACATATTGTGGCTTTCTTATTTTCATGGGATCAATAGGTAGTCTTGATCTCTTCTATTCGTCTGTTTGCAACACTACTGAAAAGTGGAACTTCGTTTTACTCACTACGTGGAAAAGGGAAATTTTGCCTTTCACCAGCCAATAATATTTAATGCCAGTGTGTTTTGCTCCAGAAATAGATAGCTTGGAACATGTTATCATCAATATGAATTTAAGGAAGCTTACTGGATCAGAAGAAACCTGTTGATTTACATTACATTTTTGGTCCCCTCTTGTCCATTCTATAAAGATTCATATGTCAGATTTCTCCATTGGGACTTCTGATGTGTTTTCTTTTAGTGCTAGAGGATGGAGGTCTTTAACGACAATTTTCCTTTTCTGTTCCTGTCTTTCAAGCTTTTATTCCTGTCTCAAGTAAGCAAATACCAATATTTGGACAAGCAAAAGATTGAGGGGAATAGCAAGTGTGAGGCTCTATTTCCTCAGCATTGTGTCTAAGTTTGAACTGGCTTATTATAATTGTTTTGTGGTGAAATGGGGAAATCTTCAGGAAAAGGTATGGGAGAAGCATTGACAACATGGGTTATAACATGATGCAAATGATACAACTTACATACTTGTATCAGATGTCATCATGCAAGTTCTAGGTTGATTGGTTTGCATGATGATGTTATGATGCATGTTGTCACTTTGGCATCAGTTTATTACAGATTCAGCTTCCTTAAATCTGTCTTTCAAACACACGTCTCCATTGCCTGATTTCATATTCTGCAACTAATTATGAATAACTATAAAAAGCATGGGAATAAACAAATTATACAATACAAACAAAGCATAATGGCACTTGAGATGTACCCAACTTGAAACTATTTGACACATTTAAACTAAAAATATCATTTAATTAGGAAATCAACTAATGTTCCATGGGTACCAATTGAATTAACATGGCAGAAATTTAATGTTTATTACTTCAAATCTGTACTGAATACTTAGAAGGCTGGAAAAAATAGAAACAATTTTAAAGTCCTGAACTTTCCTTCCTCATCCTCTTTTTAAGCATAAGGACATATTTTAGTACAAAATACATGTACATGCCCACAATAAAACAATGGTAAATTAATGGGCTCCAGTAATCCTATTACTGCTGAATATTTTATACAAGCCATAAGTTCCAACTGTAACTCAAACAAAGCTCAATCATTCTTTCGTAAACTATTTACATAAATCAATCTTCTCCATTAAGTTCATTGATAAGATTACCAAATGGCCTTCATTTAGGAATGGGAATTTTATAGGTTTTTAAAACTCTTTAACAGCACAACAGATTTTTCTGAAAGTCCTATATAAATTATTTGGGATATAAATTTAGAGATTCCCAGTGCGGTGCTCTGTAGTTTAAAACAGTTTTTAAATTTATTTCATGGAGTCATCTAGATTTGCTTCTGAAGTTAATCAACAGGTGGCACTCTACTCCACATAAAAGCTATAAATTTTGTAGATAGGTTTGACAACATTCTAAAGTTATAGATATCCATTTTGACAGCAAAGTCCATTTAGACATTTCGGATTATTTTTCACCTTTTCACCCATCTCACCTAGAGGTGACTCTGTGGTAATAAAAACAAGATAAAACATTAAAACATGGGTATCCAACACTTTGGCTTGGCTGGGCTCCATTGAGTGAAGAGGAATTGTCTTGTGCCACATATAAAATATATAATATAGTTAATGTAATAAATAACAAACTTCCTTAAAAAAAATTTATATGATCTTGTGGGACCGCATTGTAGTTGTCAGTGTCGCATGCAGCCTGCGGGCCACAGGTTGGACACACCTGCATTAAATCAAATACATGTAATTTTTGTTAATTTTTCCTAAAACAAACAAATGAAAGAATAAACAAATAAAGAAATTTAGTTAATTTCTACTAGCCACCAGGTTTTTTTATGGCAAGGACCAGAAATCTGAAATACATTGTTAAGAAGTATGAAACATAAACTTAAGTGGCAAATTGCTGTAACAGAAAAATAAATACAATTAGGATCTCTGAAAAATTCTGCAATTTCAAGATCTGTTGCCAATTATTTTGCCTTTGTATAGTTATCACTATGGAAAGAAATACTGTATAAGCATGTTTACAATTCTTTCAAGGTCACTTACGATTCTATATCCATACATCATTTTTATTTTCATTTTCAGCTGCCTTTGCTTTTGTCAAATTCAATTTACATTTTTGTATTTGTTTAATCAAAATATATTTGAACTATGTACAACTTAATTTTCTTTTTTTTCCTTCTTGCTTATGGAAATGTTGCCCTGTGGGAAAAATCCTAGCAATGTGATTCTTTTCAAATAATTTTTATTGCATTTCTATTTCTAGACTACACCATTGTACAATACCTCTAGGGGATTATTATCTTAAAGGGCTGAGAATAAATATGAATTTAACTGTAGGGTCAGCTTTTTTGATGTTGTAACACTTTATGCTTTTGTGCATTTGCTTCTTTGCATGTGATTTTTTTTAAAAAAAACAATTTCACTAAAATTCCCAAAATTCTGTGAGTAAACAGGTAGTAACTGGATGAAGGCACAACTCAGTCTAGAATGATACTATAGAGACATTATTCACTGTCGCCGTTCCCCTTCCATGCATAATGAAATTGGTTGTGAAATTCCCAAATTCTCCTTCATTTTGAAAAATGGAGAAACTTCAAAGTGAGTACCTCTGAGCTTCTGTGAAATATGTCTTCTTTCTAAAAAGAATCAAGGGTAAGAAAAGAGCACTTTGGATGACAGAATAGAAAGGAAACTCATCAAATTTTCAAACACTAAACTGGCAGAAATAGCCAACACTCCAGATGGATCTCAACAGATTTGAATACCAAACAACCAATTTCTTTAACAAAAAGAAATTCAGTGTAGAGAAAAGTAAGGTTTTACACTTAGGTAAGAAAAAACAAATGTACAGGTGCAGATTAAGTGAAACCTGACTTAATAGCAGTAACTGCAAGAGGGATCTTGGAGTCCTAGTGTATAATCACTATGAGCCAACATTGCAGCGGCAGCCAAAAAAGCCAATGCAATGCAATCCTAAATTAACATTAACATAGAATCAAGATTACATGACATATTAGTACCACTTTATAAAGCCTTAGTAAGACCACACCTGAAAATCCAGTTTTGTTCACCATATTATAAAAAAAGATGTTGAGACTTTGGAAAGAGTGCTGTGAAGAGCAACAAAGATTATTAGGGAGCTGGAGGCTAACACCTATGAAAAACAGTCACAGGAATTGGGTATATCTAGTGAGGAGGACTAGAGATAACATGATAGTAGTATTCCAATATCTAAGGGGTTGCCATAAAGAAAAGCTCAACCTATTCTCCAAAGCATCTGAAAGCAGGCCAAGAAGCAATGTATGGAAACTAATCAAGGAGAGAAGCAACCTAAAAATAACAACAATCTGAACAGAACAATCAACCAGTGGAACAGCTTGTCTTCAGAACTCATGGGCACTCCATCATTGGAGGCCTTTAAGAGACTGGCAGCCATTCCTCTGGAGTGGTATGGGATCTCCAGCTTGAGCAGGGGGTTGGACTAGATGATCTCCAAGGTCCCTTCCAACTCTGTTATTCAGAGCGTCCCGTCTGAAAATGTACTTGTTTTAGTTTAAAAAATATGCTCGTTTAAGGTTAAAAAAAGGTACATGTGTTTGCTGTAGGTTTAAAAAAGGGTGGGAAGAAAGATGGCCAGGACTATCTCTTCCCCTTTGTGCCATCGCTAAAACTGACAGGGCAACCGCCTCTACAAGCAGGATTAAAAAGCAGCAACCACCGGGCACGCAGGCGGAAGCGAGTCTGCCGCAGAACGGAAGTCGCTTTCAGTCAGGGCGGAAATAATGCCGGGATTGGGCGGGGCCAAGAGAAGCGCCTGGGCGGTTGGCTGGAACCCAAAATGGCGGCTGGGATGTACCTGGAGCACTACCTTGATAGTAAGACCGGGCGTGGGATTCGGCCGGGAGGGAGCCCGCGAAATGCCGGCAGACGCCTCGGTTTCGTGTCGCTGGGTGGGCGCATGACGTCAAGGGGACGCTTCTTTGCATGTTCGGGCGATTCATAGGTTCAGCAGCGGAGAGAACCTGTTCAGGAGGGCGCTTCGGCTCATCGTGGTTGCCCGGTGGGTGAAGCATGATCTGGAAACCCCTGATGAGTGTCTTCCCGCCTCCCGTGGTTACCCGCGGCTCTAAGGGGAAAGGCGGTGTCGCGCTCTTTTAGTCGGGGGCGTTATTCCTGGGAAAGGTGGGGTGAGGGAAGAGGGTAGTCGGGACACACTTGAGATTGTCTCTGATCCAGCTTAGATGCTGAACTGGAGCTTTCCAAGAGCAGCCGAAAGATTTGCAGGCAGTTATTCAATCGCTTTGTTCAGTTTGGCTCAACTTTTATGATATATTGTAATGCAATCCGGTTTTAAGGGATGGAATTGCATGCCTCCTTCATTTTAAAAGCAACATTCAGTCTATATGGGTGCACCTGTGCAGAGTAGATCTATAATTCGTTTATTTGACTTTATTAGCTGCCCAACTCCAGTGGACTCCAAGCAGTGATAGTTGTTGTACCTTAAATAAATGTACTTTGAAGGAATTAAAAAGAAAGAAAGAAACCTTTAAGGAATGAAGTACCTAAAGGATAAGTCAGAAGAAAGCACATTTTAAGAGATGCAGACAGTTTGGGGAGTAAAACAGATATTCCTGCATCAGTGAATCAAATGTAGCCTAAAAGACACTTTGCTGTAAACATTTTTATTTTTGCAACCCCCTGTGATGAATAGCAGAAAACCTAATTGAGCCAGTATTAGTATACATATAAGCAAATACATAATATTCACAGCTAGGATTGGCCGCAATATGTTTAGTGAGTATGTTTAGTATTTGTGCAGTATGTTTAGTGAGAAATTTGGGTCTCATGTCATTTAAGATGCAGATAATCATTCCTGTGTTTTTTCATGCTGATATTTGAATATAAAATTAAATATCTGACAATTCATATTCTGTTAACATATGAACACCCATTAGTATGGGTGCTCATATGTTAATGTGTTAAAGAAAATAGCACAATGTTATTGTTCCCCTTCGCTGATCATTTTTCCTGTTTTTGGGTTCCTCCTTTTTAGGCATTGAGAATTTGCCTTTTGAATTGCAGAGAAACTTTCAGCTTATGCGAGATCTGGACCAACGAACAGAAGGTGAATAAGAGATAGAATGAGTGAAGACAGCAATTAATTTGGAGTAATTGTGTGTCACACTTTTTTTTTAAAAAAAGTTAATTTTAATGTCCATTTCTGTTACAGTGGAATTTATGTAAAATAGTCTTCATCAGACTACTTTCTGCTTCTTCTAGATCTTAAATCAGAGATTGATAAATTGGCTACAGAATATATCAGCAATGCACGGACTCTGTCTTCAGAAGAGAAAGTGGGTCTTCTCAAACAAATCCAGGAGGCCTATGGGAAGTGCAAGGAGTTTGGTGATGACAAAGTACAATTGGCTATGCAGACATATGAAATGGTATGAGATACAGCAAGAAGACAATGTTATAAAGTTTCATTCATTCATTGGATTTCATTCATTCATTCATTCATTTTCAGTTATTAGTGTAGCCAGCTTCTTTGAATCTCTGTCATGCTGACTCAAATTATTATTGACTCAAATAATATTCTTGCACTCCTATTATGTTTACAGGTAGATAAGCACATCCGAAGGTTGGATACAGATCTTGCCCGGTTTGAAGCTGACCTAAAAGAGAAACAGATTGAATCAAGTGATTATGACAGCTCATCTAGCAAAGGCAAAAAGAGTGAGTTCGCAGAGATTTGGGGGGGTGGGGGAGAATAAGGAGAATTATGAGAAATCAAGTACCTATCACAATTGGATTTGAATGTTTATGGGGGAAATACTGTAAAAGATGAATGAGGAGAATATTAGAAATTTAACCTGACCCCACCTGATAAAATAAGCTGCAGCTCACAAAGGCTTGCTTCTGTTAATAAAATTTGTTGCTCAGAAAAGATGCTGCCAAATTCCTCTCTTTGGTACAAGAGGGAGGAAGGGAAAACATTATAGGTTTTCAAGATTCTATTCCTATAGTCTTTGCAGTGCAGTTCCAATTAGATTTCAAACTATGTCTTGCCTGGACCAGTCTCTGGGCTAACGTTTAGTGAGCTTCTGTGGCTGAGAATGGACTTGAACATGAGTCTCCCTGGTGCCAGTCTTGATATTTGATAGCTATATCCTTAAGCAATATTGTTGGTTTAAATATGAACTAATTTTGAGAAAATATTTAGAGATCACTATGAAAATAAGATTGAAATAGGGTAACAGCCTTGACCTTGGAATATAAGTAATTCCTACTGGAATGATAGCTGAAAGCTATGGTCAGGAGACCCTTCTTCCAGCTTTGGCAGATATACTAGTGGCCCTCTTTCCTGGATCAGGAGATGCAGAAGATAGCAATTCATCTCTCAGTCAGACTACAGCAATTCGCTTTATAGGGACTATCCTAGATGACTCTGAAGCCTTAGCTCATAAATAATGTGGTCGCCCGCTTGCCCATTAGTGTTAGTTGGTTCAACAGAATAAACCACATGTTGTAGGAATTGCGTTGGTTGCATTTTGGCCTCTGGGCCAATTTAAGATGTTGGTGATTACCTATAAAACCCTATATGGCTTGGCCTCATTACTGTTGGGACTGTCTTTTCCAGGTAGAATCTGTCCACTCTACGCAGTCTAGCAGGGAGAGAATGCTTCAGGTGCCCACCCCGAATGAGATCAGGGACTCAGAGAAGCACATTCTCAGGAGCAGCCCCTCCCTCTGGAACAGCATGCCCCTGGAGGTCAGATGTGCCCCTCCCCTTATGGCTTTTAGCAAAGTGGTTAAGATAGTTCTCTTTAAGTCTTGAAAATCTTCTTAAGGTAGCGGTAGCTCTTACGAACAATACCTTATTGTTTTATTTACTAGTTGCTTTTTATTTAGTTTTTATACATGCTGTAATTTTGTATATTGTAAGCTACAAGTTACAAGGATAGGCAGTACAAAATGTGGCTCAATAAATAGGCAGGGTTGGACCTAATTACTATTTTGATGTGGAACCACTTAAAGTTCTAGGAATGTTGCTTAGACTGGATTGTTGGAAAACGTCCTAGGGAGAAGGCAGTTACAAGGAGTTAACCTTGATTTATAAGAGTTGTTAGCTTGTTACAGAAATCAGACAATGGGAATAAATTTGACTTTGAAAGCCACTTGAAATTAATACGCATAACCATAAGAGAAAAATTAATTGAAATTTATTTATAGTTATTTGGTTTCTTAAATACTAAGTTACATCTTTTTCTTACTTCTTTGTATTAGAAAAAGTGTTAGGTTGGATACACATTATTTTGGAATATTTGGGGATTATCCAGTAATGAATTAATTTTGGAATGCAGTTTTAGAGACAAGATTAGCATAATAAACAAGCCTTTTTCTGTTTATTATATACCAAAAAATTATATTTGTGTATAATTGTAATGTAGTTGAAAGCCATAAAATAATTTCTTAGTTCTTAGTGGAAATATGCAGGCAAAGAAAATGGACAATAGTCCATTTTCATATCCATGGAGAATATGAATTGCTCATTCCAAAGCTATACTGTTTAGATTAATTGCATAAGTTTTGTACTACAGTTTCTATTTTTTTCCTAATGCCTCCATCCTGCAAGTGTACCTTAACTGAGAAAGATGCTGCATTAGAAGTACATGCCTTATGTTTATTTTTGAAGATCTTGGGCAGCAGCTGGGCATATGTAGTTAATAACAATAAACCAGGACTAGTTTACAAATTAAAATTGCAGCATCTTGATCGAATATACATATTAAAATATTTTTAACATAAACGCGGTGGCTAGGATGCTGAGATTGTCAATAAGAAAAGGTCGGCAGTTCAAATCCCTAGCACTGCATAATGGAGTGAGCTCCCGTTACTTGTCCTAGCTTCTGCCAACCTAGCAGTTTGAAAGCACATGCAAGTGGAAAAAATAGGAACCACTTTGGTGGGAAAGTAACAGCATTCCGTGTGCCTTCGGCGTTTAGTCATGCTGCCCATATGACCATGGAGACGTCTTCGGACAGCGCTGGCTCTTCAGCTTTGAAACGGAGATGAGCACCACCCCCTAGTGCTGGGAACCACTAGCACATATAAACATATATAGTAATTGATATTATGATTTTTTAATTATTATTTACTTATTTTTACATAATTATTGTCCAAATTCTTGAATGAACTTAATCAACATGGAACTGGATCAGAGGTAGAACATAAGAAAAGATGGAATACCGGAAGTTGTGTAATTAATTGGCTGATTAGCTGAAACATTTCAGTCTATACAGAGATATTTTACTTGAATTTTTCTTTTTATGTTATCTGTACAGAAGGTCGTGCCCAAAAGGAAAAGAAAGCTGCTCGTGCTCGTTCCAAGGGGAAAAACTCTGATGAAGAAGCACCAAAAACAGCCCAGAAGAAGCTGAAATTAGTGCGCACGTGAGTGGGTGGGAAGAAGCAGCAGACTTAGGTCACTAGTTTGTGTACTAGAAGGTGCTGCTTGATCTTCCCTAGATCAGTGTACTCCATTTCCAGCCCAATTGTTCTGCTCATGCTTTCTCTAAATTTGAGAAGATAACGTTCCTACGAGGCAAGTTGTAAAAGGTGTCCCAAAGGTGCTTTTTCCAAAAGGCCATTGGACTTTCTTGGTTTTTTGTTTGAAAACATTTCCCTTCTCATTTACGAAACCTCTTCAGTTCTGACTGGTGGGGAATAGAAGGATTTATATTCTTTGCAGTCATCTGTTATTAGCACTCAGGTGCTAACCCTGAAACCAATCATTTATAATAATAAGTAGTTTAGGTGATATAGATTGGAGGGGATTCTCCTAGGGACATTGAAAAACTCTCGCTAACTCAACTTTTTCCATTTAAAGCAGCACAGAATATGGGATGCCGTCAGTGACTTTTGGAAATGTCCACCCTTCTGATGTGTTGGATATGCCTGTGGATCCCAATGAGCCCACGTACTGCCTCTGCCACCAGGTCTCCTATGGCGAGATGATTGGTTGTGATAATCCTGACGTAAGAGAGAATCTTGCTAATAGAGGGTGGAAAATGAGGGGAGCTAAGCAAATAAGACATAATGAAGAACATAAATGGCCTTAATACTTTTTTAGAGACATCAACATAGAACTTTTTGTTAGGATCTTAACAAATTGGCAGGGTGACATATTTGCATATATGATCTTCTTAAATTGCTAATTAGTCTTGCACTTGTTTTCCAGATGTATTCATTTTAAAAAGTTAACCCCTAGGGAAAACCGATTATTATTATGTGGTTAATCTTTGGTGAGATTCACAGCCTTTGGGGCCGGTTGGTAGCTCAACAGCTCGAGTCCTAACCAAGGACCTAGAAACTGTTAATGTAACGTTGAATGATATAAGCTGTTCCAAGTAGGGTGGTTCCAAGTAGGGTAGATCAGAATGTTCAAGTCTGATAAATTTAGAATTTCCAAATAGCGAGGTAGCCCTTTAGGTATTGCTCCAAGGGCTCCAATTACAATCGGGACAACACACAATTTCTTCTTCCATAGTCGCTCAACTCCAATTTGCAAGTCCCGGTACTTTGTGTTTTTTTCTTGCTGTTTATCTTTAATTCATGCATCTCCAGATATTGCAATGTCAATGAACCATACTTTTTTATTTTCAACTATTGTTATGTCAGGTGTGTTGTGGGCCAAGTGCCTGTCAGTCTGGATTCTGAAGTCCCACAAGATCTTGACTTTCTCATTCTCTAAAACCTTCTGAACCTGATGTTCCCAGTGGTTTTTGTTGTACTCAAATCCAAACTTTTGGCACAATTTCCAGTGAATGATCTTAGCAATACGGTCATGGCGTTGTAGGTAGTCAGTTTGTGAAATTTTGCTGCACCCACTGATCAAGTGGTCTACTGTCTCGTCTTTCTCATTACAGAGGCAACATTTAGTGTTGGTGGTAACATGTTGAATTTTTGCCTTCATGCAGTTTGTGGCTAAGGCTTGTTCTTGAGCTGCCAAAATAAAGCCTTCTGTTTCTTTTTTCAGTGCTCCTGATCTTAACCAGTTCCAAGTTAGCTTTTGGTCAGCTTTGCCTTCAATACTTTTCAAGTATTAGCTACGCATAGCTTTGTTTTTCCAATTTTCAGCTCGCTTCTCAATTACTTCTTTCTTATATTCAGCTTTTGACTTAGTTGTCTTTAAAAGGCATCCTTTATTTACTTCCTTAATCATTGGTTCTTCACTTTTCTGGATGTAATCATTTAAGCTGTGTTTTTCTTCCACATTCTGTTTTACTTGTAGGAGTGCTCGACCATCCTCTGCTCTTGGTAGATATAATCGGTCAACATCACTTTTAGGGTGCAAAGCATGATTCATTGTCATAAGCTTCCTTGTTTTTCTCTCCAAATTGTCCAACTCCATCTGGGTCCAGTCAATTATTCCTGCAGAGTATCGAATCACAGGTATAGCCCAGGTATTTATGGCTTTTATGATATTTCCTCCACTCAATTTGGACTTTAATATCTTGCGAATTCGTTGAATGTACTTGGCTGAAGTTAATTCCTTGACTTTATTATGCATTAAGTCAGAGGCCTCTAAAATCCCCAAGTACTTGTAGCCTTCTTCTGGTTTTACTGCCTTTATCATTTCTTCATTCTCAAGTTCTATTCCATCATCTTCTATGACCTTGCCTGCTTTGGTTGCCATTGTTGCACATTTGTCAATTCCAAACTGCATACCAATGTCTTGGCTAAATTCTTTTGTGCTTTCAATTAATAAATTCAGTTCACCTTTTGTTTTACCAAACAGCTTCAAATCATCCATGTACACCAAGTGCGAAATTTTCAGTCCTTCCTTTGCAAGTTCGTATCCATAGTTCATTTTCTTCAAAATGTTTGTCAGTGGTAGCATTGAGAGTATAAAAAGTAGGGGTGAAAGGGAATCGCCCTAGAAAATGCCTCGTTTAATTTCAACTTCACCCAATACTTCTTCATTAGCTATAAACTTCATTTTCCAGAGGTTCATTGAAGTTCCCATGAATTTTTGTATGTTGCTGCTGAGGCCAAAGATTTTCAGGCATTTCTTGATCCAGCTATAGGGAACTGAATCAAATGCTTTCTTATAGTCTATCCAAGCCATGAACAGGTTGGTTCGTCTTTTCTTTCAATTCTTTAGGATTAGTTTGTCAATCAGCAGTTGGTCCTTTGTTCCTCTTGAATTTTTGCAGCATCCTTTCTGTTCTACAGGAAGCAAGTTATTTCTTTCCAAATATCCATAAATTTGGTTTGCAATGATACCAGTAAGGAGCTTGTATGTTGTTGGCAAACAGGTGATTGGCCTATAGTTTCCAGGATCCTTTCCTTTTTCTTTTTGGATCAAAAATGTCCTTCCAGTTGTCATCCATTCATCATTTTCAGATGTTTTTAAGATCTGGTTCATTTGGGCTGCCAATCTTTTGTGCACACTTGTAAGTGCCTTTAACCAGAAGCCATGTAACTCATCTGGTCCAGGTGCACTCCAGTTCTCCATTTTTCTTGACTGTCTTTGCACCATTTCTTTTGTTATTTTCACATCTTCCATTTTATGCACTTTAATAGAATCCTCAATCTGTTTTGCATTTCTGTTGTGCTTCTTGTTGTTTTCCCACAAATTCTTCCAGAATTTCAGAGCTTTCTCTTTATCAGGCTTTTCAGTCGTTGTTACTCCATCTCCACTTTCTAAGCTCTTATAAAACTGGTGCTGATTTGCTCTGAACTGTGAGTTTCCTTGAATTGAGTTACTCGGTGTTCATATCTTTTAATCTTTTCAGCAACGGCAACATCCCTCTGCTTCAGCTCTTCAATTACTATCGCAATCTGTTTATTCTCCAAATCGTATCTTGCTTCCAGGGTTCTTTTGACCTGCTTGTTCTTTAGCTGATCTTGCCTTAGGTTCTTCAAGTTGCTCAAGTCTCCATGAAATTTTTTGATCTTCAATTCCAACCGAATTTTCCATTTAGGCTTCCTCTTCTTGCCTCTTTGGTTCTTTTGTATTTTCAAACCCAATTCTTTGGTGGTTATGAAGGCTGCTGCATACATCAGCTGGTTGGTTTCAGCTAATATAGTGGTTTGAATGGTTTGCACAGCCTCATGACCTTTTTTAGTACCTTTCTCAATTCTTTCCAGTTCACTTGGTTCAGGTTTGGCAAATGTGTTCTTTCAGCATCTTCCATTTGATGCTTTATTTTCTCAGCTAATTGAGCAATATCTGTTGGTGTTTGTTCTTCAGTGCTTCCTTGTTCTTTATCTTCATCCATTTCAGCATCCTCTTCCTCCCTTTCTTCCTCACTTTGCTTTTCAGTCTGCAAATCATTCTTGATGTTACTCTTCTTTGTTGGTATACTCAGACCATTAGTTGCTTTCTCTTCGATTCCTATTAATTCTGCTGTAGTGAAAAATTTGTGGCTTAGAATTACACGTCGCTGGTCCATTAGCCTTTTTTCACTGATATCACAGTCCGTGTGGTTCACCTTCCAAATCTGATACATTCGTTTTTGAAATCCACGTTTTGCTGGCTCAGACTGATAGTAAGCTTTGATAATAGAGATGTTTTCTTCCCTAGTCCAGATTTTTCGCTTTTTCACTTTTTCTTCCAGTAGCTTGTCAGCTCCATGACCTGGTTGCCGAGCAGAGGGAGCTGAGCCCTGTAGCTCATTTTGCGCAGAATGCCCAGGAGCCATAGCATCCAACGGAACCCTTGTTAATCCGGGCGACAGTTCAGCCGGCATAAATTTCATTTTTTTCATATTCACCATATTTGTATGGGTTGTGGAGCAAATTTTGTCTGGCCCTTCACCTAAGACTTGTCTGATATGGTTGTACTTGTTCAGCATATCCCTTAGGATCATTAGAGTGCGTAAGCCCCTCCACCATGACAAGGTAAAGCTCCTCGGAGGGGGATTATGATTATTATCATTATCATCATCATCATCATCATTGTTTAGATGCTTTGTTTAGAAAGAGAGTCCTTTGCTTTCAGTCTATTTCCTTGCCAAGCCTGAGCCTTTTGCACCTCCAAAATGTTACTTTTCTTTTCTGCTGTTCTGTATTGGGCAAATGCACTATTTTAAGAAATACTTCCACTTGAATTCATTCTATCTGAAGCCATTAAAAGTATCCCTGGAATGTATTTCACTACATCCAAATATCTGTATATATTTCAAAAGCCCTTAAATCAATATTTCACCTCCTCACCCCTCTCATAAAAGAAGTTATAGATGGAGGTGGTGCTTAGTGAAACAGTTATGCACATGTGTGCCCACAGTATATAAACCTTTCCTTTAGAATGCTGGGCCTGCTTTTGAAGGTTGAGGGAGAGACCTATTGCATGGGCAATATTGGAAAGGAGGCAGGATTGTATCACAAATGCAGTGGATAGGATACTGTTTTCTCTTTCGGATTATTTTATGGGTTATGGAAGATACTCCTTGAGTGTTTTTAATTGTACTGGTCTTTGATTGTAATAAACTTTTGACTTACTGATTGATTGACCAGATTGCAGAACACAATCAGTTTTTAGAAAAGTATTAAGCTGCTTCTGGCAAAGAGTCTAAATTTATATTTGTGCAATCTAAACTGCAGAAACCATACTGTCAGTTTTTAGCACTTATGGTCGGTGGGCATTCAGGAAAGTGCTTCAAGGACCAGATGCTATCCTGGGCACTTAGTCAATCATCTGTGCCCTACATTTTTCTACCAAAGTGCAGCATTTGGTAGAAAAGCAAATGCATTTTGCTTTTATGCTGAAGCATTTATTCAGTCTGCCCCATGCCCTCACACTCGTTCTAGTAGTTAAGGACCAGCCTACAAAGTGGGAGATCGTGAGTTCAGTTCTGGCCATACCCATGAAAGTCAAATGGATGACTTTGGGCCAGTCACTCTCAGCCCAATTCACCTCACTTGGTGATTGTTGTGGGGAAAATAAGAGTAAGAAAATGAATTGGATATGTCCACTGCACTGTGTTATCTGTAAAAATAATAAAGGCAGGATAAAATAAATAACTTTTTACCATTGTCTAAATAGCTGCAGGTCACTTGGTTCCATCCTCTTATAATAATGTATCAAAACTGTACATAAGTGGTCAGGAAAGAGGTTTTGCATTAGAGCCATGTTCTGATTCCATTGGAAATAGAGTTAAATCATGACCAGTTGCCAGAAGAATACTGATTCATCTCTGTGATTTGTATCCTTTACTAGTGCTCCATTGAATGGTTCCATTTTGCTTGTGTCGGCTTGACAACAAAGCCAAGAGGGAAATGGTAAGTAACTGTACTCTCTAATCCTTGGTTTTCTTCGTAGGACTTCTGAAATGTTGGGATATAAAATTTTGGTTCCTGATTGAGGAGGCTCAACAATAGGGAGAATTACCCCTATTCATACATATGTTTATTCCTATATCAAAGTCTGTTAGCTATTTATAGGAGCTTAATATATTGTGGCAATTAATAAAATCTCAACTTAGTAAGTTTTATGTATTCCATTCCCATGCACATGGAAATAAACCAGGAAGCCAGAAGTAATATTGCATTAAAAACTACTGGATTTCAAACTTAATTAAAATGTTAATTATGATCTCCCCATTTGGCCATGCAATATGATTGTCAGGGCTTTAGAATACACAGTTCATCTCCAGATTTCTCCTACTAGTCCCATTAGTGATTTCTCAGACTCCTATATCTTGCCCTATAAAAGAAGAAAAAATTGTTTTGGCACCTTCCACCAAGTGACAAAGATCTCTTGGAAAAGTTAAAATCATTGAAGATATTCAATTTGCTGTATCAAGGCCACAATTTCAGCCTCCAATTTATTTGTAAATGAAATGAATCTTCTCCATTGAGCATTTGGAACGCAACTCCTGCACGAACACATGTTGAAAAAACTTCCAACTGTATTATTCAGAATTTGAATTCTATATGGTTAGTGGTATGACTATACATACACTGGTTACAAAATATTTGAGAGTGGTAGTGTAAAAATAATACTTCATAATATTAGATTTTCTTTTTTTGCTTGCAGAATTGTCAGCTCCTTAAATCAATTCTGTGTTTCTTTTTTTCTTGGATAGTGTTGCTCCCCCAATTATTGCTTTACCTTTTCTCCTTGATACAGGTTCTGTCCTCGCTGCTCCCAGGAAAGGAAGAAAAAATAAATTTTATCATCTTCCAAGGTCCAGATACTGTTTCCGAGCTCTGCAGTTGGGGTTCAGCACTCTTCTCCCAGTTCCTGGGGCTTCGTTAGGTAGGGGTCCCCAATCTGAGTGAGCAGAGCTACTTGTGAATGGCTTGTATCCATTTGATGGTTCCTGTGTGTACTGAAACACTCACTGCTTGTCCTTGAGAGGAAGATGAAGTCAGTCGTTGTCCTACAGCCCTTTTCCCTACATAGGTTTTAAAACCTGCATCAGTTTAAAGGAACAAAGGTTTCTTGGTGGAGGAATATCTGATTGAAGAAACTGCAATTTTCTTTCCAGACTTCCTAATTGGTGTTCCAGAGGAGGGGCCCTCAGGTCAACCCTTCATGCAGTATGTAATTTAAGAAGACAGCCTTCTTATTCTCCCTTCCTTCACTACTACAACATTCCATTTTTATAAAGGGAGGGAGCCATACAGAGGCAACTGAAAGTGACCCATTTTTCTTCATGGGAAAAATATTAAAAGTGAGATTTTTTTCCCCCTGTCTGAAATATTTCATGGATTTTGTAATGGAAGCCAATCAGGCTCGTCTTTTCTTGATGGTGCTTGTTTTAGGGGGAAACCCCATATTGTAAAATATGCATTAAATAAAACCAATTCAATACATATCTTGAGTGATTTTCACTTTCGAGACGATGGTGGCGTGATTGATCTGATTATCAGCTGTTAATTCTTCTGCTTCAAAATATCAGTTTGCCATTTAAGCACTTCAGGTTGTTAAATTGTTTCTCCCAACATGGAAAAGGGGATAGAATAAAAGAAGGAGCAATTAGTGGAAGGGAAAAAGTAAGTAGTAAGCTGGATGAATAAGTAGGGTATTTCATAAGATTGAGTTAAATGACTTTTATACTTGAAAGAACTGCCTGAATAAATTATATATTTTGCCTCCATCCATACCAATGAGTCAGATATCTACATTTCATCATTTATTTTCAGAAACTCAATATTATTGAGTTACAATTTCTACTAAAAATACAACAATAGTAAATAAAACAGCAGGATTACAAAAAGTTCCTAAGGGGATTGTGGGAGAATGTTTTGGGGGTATCTAAATTAAAATGAAAAGAATTGTGAGGTCTATCACTGGTTAAAAATAATTCTATAGCCATCAATGCTTCTGAAGATAGGAGCAATTGAGAGAAGACAAATGATAGCTAAAATGTATCAGAACTGGGTGATAAGTGGGCGATCAAAATACATTCAGTGGTTAGTGGTATTGATCGAAAGGAAAATGGAGTTTTATTATAGGACCTTGAAGTGATGCAACTATCTAGAATGCCCTCTTCTGATATCTCCACAATAATATTATGAGGAACACAAAAACCTGGCAATTGTTTCCATAGATGAAGGTGTCTTGAATTTGGACTCTGATCCTAGCCTACCACAAATCCTGATTGAATTTGTATCCAATTATATAGTTTTATATATAACACTTTCCTTGCACATTCATAGATCCAACGTTGCTTTGCGGTCATAGTATTTGAGTTCAGCAGCCCTATAAATCCATTAAATCAATACATAAATTCCCTAATCACTGCACTAGACTGATGTTTAATCAGTTTCCTACTTAAATGCATACCTTTTGGGATGGGAGAAGTCAATCTTGATTTCTGGCAACTGCCTAGGACAGGTCCCTGCAGAGTGGCTTGTCCTTATTTCTAAGAGAGTGATAGGCATATGGTCACTGAGTAGGATTTGACCCTGTAGTAGGACTAGAACATGCAGTCTCCCATTTCAATCCAGGTGCTTCCCAAAGGTAAACAAGATATAATAAAAGACAATCTTCCAGAACTGGATTATCTTACAGTAAAGTATGAAACTCACAATGGTTCAGTCTATTGTCTTAAACATTGATTATGTTTTCTACAGTACATTCCTTTGGATCTTTCTGCCTTCAACTTTCTCATTCTGCTGATTTAGGAAAACTTAATATCTGACAAATCAATATTGCATTGCATCCTTTGCATTAACATGAAGCATAATAGACAAGTTTTTCTCAAATGAATCAAGAGTGAATCTTGTGGAATTTTCATTCATTTCACAATAAAGTTTTCAATAGGCTGTATCTACCGTCTGTCTGCCTACCATATTCTGATTTTTAACAGCAGCCAAAGGCCAGGAACATAGAAAAATCTCTTGCTTTACAATATGGTGACTGCTGTTTATTCCCTATATGCCTTAGGGTCCATTTCCTACCAGCATTTTTAACCTACCTAGAAGATTCTTGTTTCTCCTGCAATAGCTTCAACTGTGAGGTCATTGTGTTCTCATTCTAAAAGTGTCTGGTCTTGTTAGCCTTTGAAATGGGGTGTATTGGTGAGAAGTGGAGAAGTCTAACATGAAAGAAGCAAAATGCCAGTCCTGAGGTTCAGGACCTCACCATGGGCCTTTCTGGTGGGTGAGTGGCTGACTTACCTGTATGATGAGAAACTATTCAAACTACTTTTCTATCAAATTTGGTTTAATCCATAACTGCCATTTTACCTGCCGGTCTTCTCTATACTTTACCCCATGGTCTCTAGCCAACAGTTCTTGCCAATATGGAATGAAACAAAAGTCCCAGAGACTCTTGAATATTGATTTATTTCTTCTCATATATTGGGCCATCACAAAGCCCAGAAATGTGAAATCCTTAATAATAGCAAAGATGCTGCAAAAGCTTGGAAGCTGAACTTTCACATTTTGGTGAAAAATAAGCTTTCCACTTTAATTTGACATGTATTAACATTGCTGACAATGTTTTTTCCCCCCCTGTGTTTTGAGAAGTTTTTAAAGCTGGGAAGTGTGTGGGATGGGAAGATAAAATCTGAACTGGCATTGCTTCCTTTTGCTCTTAAAGTCTTGTATGTGCATATTAGCAAAAAATTTCCCCCTTCGCTTTTGCTTTATACATGGCGAAACATTATTTCTTCACATTGCATTTAGAGGGGGGGAAATGATTTTTAAAAATATTTCACTTTTAACTGAATTTATCCTGTCTATTTTGGGATTTCAAAGAATCAAATCAGAATACATGCTCCTTAAACAAATGGAAGAAATTCTTTTAAATGACTTTAAAATATCCACACATTTTACAATCATATTTGAACAAAAGACCATCTTATATTTAAATCTAGAAAAACCTTCAAGAGAAGAAAATAATATATCTTAGGGAAACTGATATCTCTTTATTTCAAGGAAATCTAAAAGTGATGCTATTCCATTTGCATTACAAAATACCAGATTTAATTTGTTTTGGAATTTCAAGTATTGTAACATGTGAATGCACAATAATACTCCATGCACATTTATTCAGCATACACCCCATTTTCTTCAAGAAAAATGAGCATAGAAGACAATTTACATGTCTTACTCTTAACCTTTTCCACTGTACAAGGCCTTTTAGAATTGAGAAAGATCGCTTCTAAAGGAAATGTCAGGCTCCTAGGAAGTTTTGTTTCTCACCAGAGTCCCAAGATCAATTTCTGAGAGCCTGATGCATATATAAACCCAAAATTAAACATTTCTTAGACTGGTAATTTACCTTTTGAGTATCAGAATTTATTTAAATTCTAAGTTTTGTCATAAATCCATTTCAATCTCCAAACTTTTATTTCAGTGGTATAGTTTGGAGGGAGGAGAATATTTTTTGTTACTGGAAGTCTAAGCTTGTTAGACTGTTGTATCAGTAGACCAGTTTATTTTCTGCTCATCAGTTTTGTTGAAATATTGGAAGTTGATGCCAATGCTCTTCAGAGTTTATTGATATTAATAAAATTGAGGTAGCATTGCTCTGTCCTGTTGTTTCACCTAATTAATATTTTTCCTTTCTTGTGCTGTTTTCCTTCAGGATTCCCAATCTTTTTGACACCAGCAATCCAAAGTTCCTTGTCCTCAAACCCAGGCAGCCCGCTCACGGATGATGAATATAAGGTCTTTTTCTCTTCCTTGAGTCCCACATGGAAGGCAAGCCTGGTGTGTCAGATCCGCCGTACCAAAGGTTGCCATGATTCTAAAATAATAGAGCTGGATCAGTTTGAGAATCATGGCCAGATCCCAGAGGGTACGTGGTACACACTTCAGATTTCTTCCAGCACACTTTTGTGGTGAGAGTTGCTGGTAGCACTTGATTTCCCATACATAGCTAGTTTTTCATAACCTGCAGTTAAAAAATTCTTAATTTAACCCTATGTGTTTGCTGTAGTAATAATCTTCCACTTTTTGAAAACATGGATCCATTTTTATCCCGTTCTGCACAGCATGGGACACAAATTTGATTTGGTCAACATTCCTTCCTCTTTGCTCTTCGTTGTGACGTATCCACACTGAAGACATACTGAGAGTTTACAGATGCCAATCCTTTTATTTATTTAATTTCATTTTAAAATGAAAACCTAAAGCATTGAGATTATCTTTACCATTATGATATCTAGGCTGATATTCATAGTTTTACCATAATTGACTAGTCTATATCTTTGTATATATAAAGACTATATAGTGACGTGTCAGCTAATTTAGTGTGATCCGTGGGCTTGCATTTTATGCAGGCCTAGAACTCTCTTCAGTAAGGAACATGGTGGCTCAGTCTATGACGCTGAGCTTGTCGATCAGAAAGGTTGGCGGTTCGAATCCCTAGTGCTGCGTAACAGAGTGAGCTCCTGTTACTTGTCCCAGTTTCTGCCAACCTAGCAGTTCAAAAGCATGTAAAAATACAAGTAGAAAAATAGGTGAGAAGGTAACAGTATTCCGTGTGCCTTCGGCATTTAGTCATGCCGCCACATGACCATGGAGACATCTTCGGACAGCGCTGACTCTTCAGCTTTGAAACGGAGATGTGCGCCACCCACTAGAGTTGGGAATGACTAGCACATATGTGCGAGGGGAACCTTTACCTTTACCTTAGAACTTTTCACCTTCCAAGACACTACCAGGCTGTGAATCAACAAGAATTCAGAAGTCTTTCCATGAAAAGAAAATAACTTAACAGTATCTCTCCCCCTTTTTCCCATTAACCATGCATTTGTTTGCATCTATATGTCTATAGACAAAACCCCTCTTTAAAGGTAGAAGATGATAGCAAGGGAAGAGATGAGTTGCTAAAAGAGTGCAAAGGCCCCAGATGTGATTGCTCTGTTACAAGAGGGCAGTAAACTTAAGTTCAAAATCCTGAATCATTGTGACGGTGGCAGTGCAAGTACTAAACTTCATTCAATAGCTTCCCTAAATGGAGTGGTAACAGTCAAATATCAACTACAATAAGACAGTTATAAATGCCAGAGAAGACAGCCTTGTGAACACTAATCCTCTATGGAATTGGGGGAAGAAAAGACTGAAGATTGACTGCTGGTGCTGTATCTGCTGTAGTTTCAGACAGAAATTAAATGCTAAAGCTGAGCAATAATGCTGGAAACAGGAAGCGCAGTAAGAAGGCTCTCCAATGAAAAATGGACAGCCGAACAGCATCAGGAAATAAACAGTCGGTTTTCTTTGATGCCTAGAAGGGCTGAGGAAACGCCACATTAGAAATGAAATTAGTTTTACTTCTCAAATGAGCCACTAGAGGGGGGTTTCGGGCAGTGGGTTACATATAATTGGATTTACATTCATTTCTTTTCAATAGAGCACTTAGGAATTGCAGTTCTATAGGGAAGAATAAAGGTTCAATACAAAGGAAAATTAGCCTCTGTACTAGTTTAGTTTAGTGTAGTTTAGTTTAGTTTATTGTCATTGCACCTCATACAATGAAATTTAATGTCATCTTCGGTGTACATTATAACTATAAAAAAACACAAGCACACATTCTATACAATTAAATTGAAAACTCTGATATTGCATTAATATTGCACTATACAGTAGAATTTAATATGGTTACTGCCCTGGGATAGAAGCTGTTTTTCAGCCTATTTATCCTTGTTTTTATTATCCTGTACTGTCTGCCAGATGGTAATAGTTTTTAAAAAAGGGGGATGCCCAAGATGAGATGGATCTTTAAGAATGTTTTGAACTTTCTTAAGGCAGCGGGAGCTATAAAGCTCTTCCATAGAGCTCATTCCTAGTAGTTGTCAGGATGATCGTTGTGACTAACTATATAGAACTCTTTTCTCAAATGTAAAATAGATAGACTTTGTAATCAATTTATATTATCCGTGGATACTACTTTCATTAGATCAAACTGGCTACTACCCGGAGGAGGGCCTTCTCTGTGGCAGCTCCAGCCCTCTGGAATGAACTCCCCGCAGAGATTCGGACCCTCACCTCTCTCCAGGCCTTCCGAAAAGCCGTTAAAACCTGGCTGTGTCGGCAGGCCTGGGGTTGATGAGTTCCCTTCCCCGCTTGATCTGTGTGGCTGTTGGTCATTTTTATATCCCTGTATTTGTAGTTTTGTGTTTCCTTTCCCCCTTTGGGTTTGTGCGCCGCCCTGAGTCCCGCTGGGAATAGGGCGGCATATAAATAAAATGAAACCTAAAAACCTAAAAAACATTGACCCAACTGAATCCCTAACACTAGCTGAGATATAATGGCCCTAAGGAGAGGCGAAGGTGCTATAAAAAAGCTGGAGATTTTTATGCATGGGGGAGGGGGTTCTTGGAAATCAGTGTATGTATGTATCTCTGCATACTTATACTAGCAACAACAACAGCACTTCCAGAAGTGTGATTCTTTCTTGATGTCACATTCAAAGCCAAAATATTGCCATATAGGACAAAGAAGGGCTATGGAGCTGCTACCAAGAAGATGATCTGGGAAAGTGTTGTATAAATTAGCTTGTGCTTATTCTTTTACTTAGGCACCCTAACTAATTTTTGAAATGTATCTGTTGATTTTTCTTTTCATTTCCTACTTTGGAATTCAGGTTGCTGTTTGCCTGCAATGCTGTAATGCACGTTGGCATTCTTAGTACCTTGCATTTGGAAATAAAATGTAATGCTATGTTAGAACATTTTATATTGTGACACTTCTAATTGGGTTAAGGAACCAATTATGAAGTTTTCTCCTTCAGAACGTATTGGATAGATTAAACTTTCACTGCCCATTGATGTTAACGAACATAGCTGTTCTCTTCCACCTTCTGCTTCCAGGTCCTATCTGTGCTGAACTTCCCCAAACCCCACGTTTTGAGACTTTTTGTGTTTTTGCACAGTTTCGATGCTTAAACCAGAAGTTCTACACCAAGGTAAGAACAAGAACATATCTTACAGCCATTTTATAGGGGTCAGTCCCTTTGTAGCTAGTGACTTGGCTAAAATGAAGAGAGTACAGGGATGAGATTTGAAAGTGTCGTCAAGGACACCCATGATGGTATGTTGGAAAGACTTTGGGAGACAAGAGAAAGACCAGCAACCTAGGCAACCATCTGATAAGAAGCAGCTCAGTTTGCAGATGGGGAAAAAGTTGGTAAGTGTATCAGAAGAGTCTCTCCCCAGTTTTTCCAGTGATAAAAAGAAAGAAAAGGAGAAATATTTTCAGTCTTGCAAGATTCTATTTAATGTAACCTTACAATAAAAATAGTGGCGATTCTCCTGGTTGTGCTTCATGTCTGAGTAACATGAAGGACTAACATCAATCTTACAAGACTGAAAGTATTTCTCCTCTTCTTTTAGTCACTGGAATATCCCTTCTGAAGTGCTTCCATTCATTCCCCCCTGCTCCCAAGGGCATTCCCACCTGCCATCACATCACCTCATAACTTACTTTCTCATAAGGACCATTATTGCTTGATGATCCGTCCAAAAGTATAATCAGTTCCAAAAGAAGAGTTGAGATAAGTAAGCACTCAGAGGGCATCAACTAAAATGCAAGTGGCAAATAGTCACAAAGACAAGCAAAAAAAATGTCTAAAACAAACTGGGATGAAAAGTGTGCTTAGCAGAATTTATCCATAAGGGTTGCTACACAAAGCTTTTCGTAAACAGCCTTCAGTGTGGAACTAGGCTAAGACCAATAATTTCTCCTCCTCCTCCTCCTCTTCCTTCCTCTTCTTCAAAAAGCCCAAGACTCTCTAACTATGCTCTAGAACAGTGGTAGTCAACCTGGTCCCTACTGCCCACTAGTGGGCGTTCCAACTTTCATGGTGGGCAGTACAGGTTTTGTCCGATACTGAAGCACTTTCCTTTTTAAAATGTAATTGATTTCCCTACTTTATAAATCACCATTACTGTGGAACTGGTGGGCGGTTAGAACTTTTTACTACTAACAGAGATACAAAAGTGGGCGGTAGGTATAAAAAGGTTGACTACCCCTGCTCTAGAAGATGTTTCTTACCTTGAAAAAAGAAGCAATGATGACGTTTTTTTGGGGGGGGCAACTTTCTGTTTTGAGGAGACAGGGCCATTTTACATAAGGCATTCATACAAAGTGATAGGCCAGAATTCTCCATCTAGGATTTATTTATTTTATTTAAAATCTTTTAAGCCTATTTTAGGTCTTAAATCGCCTTTCCAAACTGGGTATATCCTACCAGTTTGAACCAACTTACATACAGTAATTACCTAATTCGAAGGACCACTGCTGAGAAATTGAGAATCAGAGTTGAAATTCAAATATTTATAAGAAAACATCGGAAAGCTTGATTTATCATTGTTAGTGTAGATTAAGTCTAGGGGCGGGAATCCATTAGGCCACTAGCAGTTAGTTTAGTTAGTTGTTTGTAGATTGTATTGGTGGATTCAATAAATAACAAATGCAAAGACCAGGGTTTTTTTTTTAAAAAAGAACTATATTCTTGTTTATAAATATTGCTGTCAAACAAATAAGTTGTTAAAATATATGCATGAGGAACATAACATCTTGAAGTTTCATCAGCCAAACTTGAAATATTTGGACATCCTGACTCAAGGGCATGCTATGCTGTCAAAAGAAACTAAATACTAATAGGTAATAGATGTGTGCATGTATGTAATATAGTAATGAATTTATGATTTTGAAACGTCTCCATTTGCATGTAAAATATATCCCTGTTTGGGGAAAGAGATTCAACAATCTTAATATTACTGCCCATTCCCTCCTTTCTTTATCTTATTATTTTGCCTCTTTTCTGTCCCTCTGCCTGGTGAACTCTTCTTTAACAACAAGTAGACTTTCAAATTCTTTTGTTCAAGAGTCCATATTTGTCTTTTGTTCTTCAGATCCTTGTTGGATCTCGCTTTGTGCTCCAGGTTCTGCTCTGTCCCATTGCTTCCTTTTTAAACAAAGTCCTTGAGGACTGCCTCATAGCTGAGTTTATACTAGTCTTTTGACTCACATCAGGCAGTAAATTTAATATGATGAGTATTTGTAGAATCTAGGCATTTCTGGTGGAAAGATTGTGGCTTGATTAGTGTATGCCTTCATTGTTTCACAATAGGATTATTGCAATTGTCTCCTGGCAGGTGTTTGATTCCTCTCTCCATCTTCTAATCTAAGTTTAGAATAGTACCATTCAGATATTTCCCCCCTCTATGCTCATGTCTTATTACACCTCAGGGCTCTCCCCAGTAATCCAGCCAGAGCCCAATTTAAAGTCTATGCCCAATCTAGGATATCCACTTATTGTCCACTCACATAGTGTTTAGTAGGTCTGTGTTGTACTTTGGAGATAACACAGGACTTTGCAATACTACCTGACATTATGGGGTGGGTCAATGTCAAAGCACTTGCCTCCTTCGAGAACCACCTAAACTCTCTTTCTGGAGCCATACTCCTTAAGGCAGAGCTGTTGGAGAATTCTGGGAGTTGAAGTCCACAAGTCTTAAAGTTGCCAAGTTTGAAGACCTCTGCCTTAAGGAAACATACTCAATACTTTGAGGTTCTAAGTGTTTAACTCAGTATCTAAGAATTCCCTTTTGAAGAATTCCCACACTAGGAACATGGGACCATTAGTTGCCCTCCCCAGGCAGCCCTTACCAAATATAACCAGAGATATCACAGAGATACTTCCATTAGATCAATCCTGAAGGTACCCCTGACTTTTATTTATTCTATTTCTCATTCTTCCACTCTCTCGCTGCTTTCTTTCAGCATAACCATAGCCTCCCTCATACATCCAGATTATGCTGTTGTAAATATTCAGAACCAGACCAGAATTAATCATTCGCTTCTCTATTAAAAATTCAACTCATTTCCATAAAGATATCTACTGCTGTCTCTGCTTGAAGCTCAGCAATTGATTATCATATGTAGCTACAGAAGAGAAAAGACAAGGAAAAGGATGGAAAAGGAAGATGGAATGGGAAACAGCAAAAAGAAAGACCCTTAAATTCTTTCTGAATTAGTTCAATTGGAAATAAACATCTCATCTATGACTTATCTATTCAGTGATAGTTAAATGAAGTAGGAAATAGGTTGGCAGGAGGGAAATCAGAGGCACCAGGAAATGAACTAAGTGGATCTTCTCCAGTCCCCTTAGCAGTGTCTTCTCTCTTTTTAAAACCCTTAGAGTGGATTACACTTCTCCACTCAACAGTTTCTCCTTCTACTTGTTTCTTTACCCATATCCTGTATGGAGTCAAACCCCTTGAATGTCCTATTTATTTTTTCTAACTGTCTTAACTCATGGCAAATTAAATAGTCACACCTCCCACATTTCTTTTTTTTATTATTTCAAATGTTTTATTCATTTTCATTTTCAATTTTGTACATTCACTTATATACTGAATATTTGCAATAATAATAATATAATAATAAAAAAAAACCCAACCTAAACACAACTCATCATAAACCCAATCTGTCGCTTTCATACACCCCTTCTTCTCACCCCTCCAACTTTCCTTTCTCCCTCCAACAATCACCCCTCCTACTTCCCTTTCCCCTCCTATCTTCCTTTCTCGCCTTCCTCACCCTCCTTCCCCTCTCATCCTCCTTACATTCCCCTCTTCCTCCCTCCTTACTTCTCCCTCTTCTTTTCCTCTACTTCTCACTTTGGTGCATTTCTCTATTCATTAATCTATTCAGTTACTAAAAATTGCGCTAAAAAGAAAAGAGAAGGAAAAAAAAAGAAAAAGAAAAAGAAAAAAAAAGAGAAAAAGAAAAAGAACACATTTCTTGACAGTTATGAGTCAGTGTTCTTCCAACTTCTGTGACTCTTTGTGGTTAGCTAAGAATATTCAGAAACTGGGGGTTCAAACTTCGTTAGTCTTATTATTTGCAAATCTGATAAGAAACGGAAGGTGAAGGGTTTGAGAGAGCAAAAACTATCTAGGGGAATGGAAAGGTGTCTTGTGTTCTTGAAAATGACACTAAGATGAAGTATAGATTCAAGTATCAGCATAGCTTCAATGCTTTCATTGTAATCATGGCATCTATGGTAAAAATAGCTTTCTTGGGATTATGAAAACTATTAGTACTAATATTCAGAGCTCCCTGATCACAATTTCCCAGTATTTAACTACTTTTCTTTACAATTTTATTTGTCTCTTATGTTCCTCCAATTACGATATATCTGCCTCTCTATGTCTGCAGGGTGACAATCTCCAAGTTCTGGGCTTTCAAGAACCAGCTGTCTTTCTCACTATGAAGCCCTGAGGTCTTTAAAAGGGGTTTAAAGGCTTTTGTATTTATTGATTATTGGTTTAGTATAGCCCTGGTTATCCCATTCTGCTCCATTCATCCTGGCAGAAAGATAATTACTAGGAGTGTTAGGAATTACATCTGAGGTGTCACATTTGCCACTAGCCAGATTTGTAGGAAGGACATAGTTTATGTGGTTCATCTTAAAGACAGACGTTGCCAAGCTCTAGAGACAGATGAGGAGGCTTCTTATTGAGTTTGTTTTCCAGGGCAGATAGCTACGTCCAGTAATACAGGATTAATTGAAAGAAATAGAAGCATATCTGAAAATGGTCAAGCATCATGTTATTAACCAAGACCAAAGTCCCTGTATTGGAAATATCTATGTACCTCTTCTAACTAAGAGGGAGAAAGTTATTGAAAACAATGGGCTTATTAAACCCATTATATTAATTAATGTCAATTTATTTATTCTTAAATTAAATTTTACGTGAAATTTTGTATTTGCCCCACTACTACTCAGCTCTTTTTCTTGCCTAGGTCCCTTTTCAATCACATGGTATTCTACAGTCATGCTTTGATTCTCTTAAAGTTGCACAATCCAGCTATATGGATTCACCTGAATTCTGAAAACCTCAAGTGGGTTTAAATCACAACAATTTCTCAATTGCATTCCATTTGATGAATTGTGAGTGAAGATGATGGAGAGAGTATATCAATCAAGTAGAGATTTTTGGCTTATCTCTTTGAAGGAAATGGAGATCAGCTCTTCCTCATTCTTTCTTCTATTTTTAATGTAGTTCAGAGCTCTTTCCCATTCCTAATTCTTCTGGCTTTGTTCATCTGCTAATGCAGGAGTCCCAAACTTGGCAACTTTAAGACTTGTGAACTTCAACTCCCAGAATTCTCAAGCCAGCAGATCTTGAGTCTTAAAGTTGCCAAGTTTGAAGACCTCTGTGCTAAGGAAAGAACAGATATGCTGTTCATATTCTTTAAGGCTATGTGGAATTCAAGAAGCCTAATGACAGGAATAGGTTGCTTTACATAACAAGGGAATGCTTAGATCTTTGTAGAAAAGTACAAAGTTATATACAGTACCTTTGTCCTTGTGTGCCACCTTCCTTTCGGCCAATGAGGTGTGGGAAGCCTACTTCCAATGACAGGTGCTGGAAACAACAAGGGAAATGACCTTTAGGTCAATGATAGTGTGTGAAGAGAAATAGCAACAAATAATGTAATTAGGCATCCTTATTGGAGAGAATATCAAACTAGACTATATTGTAGGAGTGGAGACATCTGTATCCTGGGAAGGAGTGTAAATGAGATTCTGTTGTATACTAAAGTTACATTTCCCCAATTCTCCCCCACCCTTTTTTTCCCTGGTTAGCGGATCCTGTGTCCTAAGCTGCCAGTCCTTGAAGAGTCTGACTTTCTCCCTACAGCCCCAAGTGAGAATCATGCCTTAGCCCCTACTGAGGTTTCTCCACTAACTCTTGAAGACCGCCTCCGCTCCAATATTGACTCCATCTTGAAATACTCCTTTGCAGTCTCAGGACAAGAGCCCATGCTGAAGAAAAAATTCCATGTTTCACACAGTAATCCGGAAGCCCCAAAGCTACCTGAATGGTCAACTGGTTTACATGCCGACATGAGCACCTTTCCTCCTGAGACGTTCACCTTATTTCTCAAAAATGCTGAAGTCACAGAAGAGGCCACAAACCAACATCTCTTTGAAGACATCCACCATCTGATTGGTGAAGCATTGTCATTGGAAAATAACCTGAAGGAAAAGAGTATGAAAGAGATGACAGACAAAAATCTAGGTCTGAATAGTGAAAAAGACATCTCAGGAAGGTAATGGCCAAATCCAGCTTGGAAACAAATATATGTATATAGCTCTGCTATTTCATTTGAAGGAGAAATGACAAGCTTGTGCTAATCTGCTTTATCAATATGCTGAAATGTATCTTTGGCTTAATATGATATAGCTCCACTATTTTTATAAAGTGCCTTTATAGAAAGAATAATCAGATATGGAATTGAGCTTTGGTTGCTTAATTGCCAGTTTCCTTGTATTTGCTCTTCTCTCCAAAGTGAGAGAAGAGCTAGTCAGTTCGTATATATGCTGGTCTTGCTGTATTCGGGTCTTTTCCCATGTAAGATTGAGATGGTCTTGGCAACGTTTCGACGAGGTCTCACTCACCATCCTCAGGCTAGTGTTTTTGGCTTAAAGCGTGGTCGGAGCTGCCGTCTTCTATAAATCTTGTGGTGGGTGTGGAGTGCTGGCATTGTTTCAGTAAGTGGATTGATTGGCTGTGTGGCTGTATCATGATTAGTAGATTGGTGCTGATTGGTGCTGGCTGTGTGTCTGTTGTTGTTTGTGTTGTAATGGCCTGGGTGGTGGGTGGGGCTCGTTTGTTGACTAGGGCTGGTTTCCAGATGTCTGCCAGCCCTGGTCAACAAATGAGTCCCACGCGCCACCCAGGCCGTTACAACACAAAACAACAACGGACACGCAGCCAATCAATCCACTTACTGAAACAACGCCAGCACTCCACACCCACCCACCAAGATTTATAGAAAGACGGCAGCTTCGACCATACTTTAAGCCGAAAAGACCAGCCTGAGGATGGCGAGTGAGACCTCGCCGAAACGTTGCCAAGACAATCTCAATCTTACACGGGAAAAGACCCGAATACAAAAAGACAGCATACCTACACCTGTGAAAATCTACTATATATATATATATATAATTTTAAAAAAACACTATTTTGGTACATGGGATGTGGGAGAATGGGGAGACAGACCATGTTAGTGAAGTCTAGGCATAGACCAAGGTTGAGTTGTTCCCTGCATTATTGCTGGTTTGGTGTGCTCAAATATTTTTCGCGGGTGAACTGGCTTTGCTCGTGCGCACCTGCGCATTTCCTCATAAACAGGTATGCACATGCGCAGAACATAAAAAATGAAAACAAATTAAATTTGTGCAATGAAATTGTTCTGCGCATGCGCAGAACCAAAAATCAAGATGGTGGCACTGTACCACACGGTTTGGGGGTGTGGCAGGCCTGGGTTGCTGCTGGTTCCAGTGACCCAGGCTGCCAAACCACTACTGGTTCAACCGAACCGGTCCGAACCGGTAGGAACTACCACTGGTATATACCCAAAGTCGGACTGGCATTATTCCCACTGCAATGCTCCAATTGTCAAGGGGGACAGCAGCAAATCCAAGTGAGAAAGGTCATCACTTTGGCCATAACAATGGCAGTTGCAAATTAGGAAAACACCATGTGACACTGACTCACAGAACATATGCCTACAGGCAGAACACAGATTAGCAATCTGAACAGCAAAGTTTACTCTGGCATTATTTTGTGTTGATTCAAATATGATGGGAAGCTATGGGAAGTACTTTAGAAGAGTGACCCTGATCTAGACAAACAGGTAAGGAGTAGTTACAAAAAGAAGAAATGCTTAGTTATTATTCACTCTGAAAAAAGTATGTTTTGAGGAGAGTGACCTGATGCACCAGGTCCACGCAAAGCACCTTTTTATGGCCTTTTTATGACCTTCAAAACCCTGACTCCCAACTATGCAATTTTATGGTAAAGCTATAATTTGAAGCCATAAAATAAACTTGACAGATTTGAAAGAATGGAGTAACTTTAGATCTGTCCACGTGTTGTGCTAGCTAAAGACTAAGTGTGACCACTGGCTACCTAAGGTTTGTCAACTTTGGATTAAGGAATGACAGCCATAATGTGCCGAAAATCACTTCTGTGGTATGAAGAGGACCTTGGAATGGAAAAAGGTTCTGTGTACCCAGCATTATCACTCATTGCCAGTGGGTCCTTTTTACAGCTCCTCTTCATAAGATATAGTAGGGAAAAATCTCACCTGAAAGAATTGACCCAAAACAGTTGGTCAAAGCCTGTTCCTGTATTAGATAACAAAATGTACAATGCTACCCCAGGGTCATAGCAAGCAAAGCCAGGAACCATTCATGTCTCAAAATAATCAAAATAATAACAAAGGTTATCTTGTGGAATCAGGAGGGCCTCTCTTGTTGAAAGAGAAATCATAACACGTGGGCATTAACTTATCAAAGGCACAGATGACTGTAAATTACTTTTTCAAGTTATTGTAACTATGCAACTCTTCCTTTTTCTAGATGTAGGAAAGTCTGAATTCATTATCTTATCTTTGAGTTAATCAACATACTGAAGGAGAACTGACCTACATATCAAAGCCTTTCTAGACACAGGGAGGATAATATAAGTAAGAAATGTGGGTGTTGCAGTGTCATGAAGATTTGACATTGCTGTGTATGAGGTGTGAAGAACTACATTGCAAAGCAAATAGTGTTGCAACTACCATAACCGTCAAGAGTTCTATGCAGTTCACAGTTTATTGGGTATATCCATAATGCTGCTACATATTTTATTCATCCAATTCACTCCATTCTTAATTCTACAATACTACTACAACTCTTATTTAATCCCTCCCAAAAAAATTAAATGCTAGTATATAAGCATGGCCAAGACAGTGCATTTAATTTGGATCTTGCCATGAACTTGATGATAACACCTCAAGCCAACTTTAGAAGGGCAATAGGTTACGGCACAGGTGTCAAACTCACCACCTCACTTTGACGTTTCATGATGTTTTTCCCCTTCGTAGAGCTGGGATGGGGCGTGGCCTGTGCGTGATGCATCCGGCCCGCGGCCCGCCGGTTTGACACCCCTTGGTTAAGGCAAACCTGTCATCATGGATGAAAGTATATTGATACCACAAACAACACTGAATTTAAAATGTGGGATGCGCAAGAACCCAGGAGGGCAGGCATTCTCCAGGAAAGTATTCAGCCACAGAAACTCCTGTTACTGGCTGGGAGGTCAACAAATGGCAATCACATGACCAAGGGATGCAGCAACCATTGTAAATAGATGCCGGTTATCAAGCACCTAAATTTTGATCATGTGATCATGGGGATGCTATGGGGGTCGTAAGTGTGAGGAATAGTGGAAGTCACTCTCTTCAGTGCCATGGTAACTTGAATGGTCTCTAAGCAAATGGGTCTAAGTCAAAGACTACATTTAGTAGTTTGACAAAAACAATTATATAAATTTCTCAATGTTTTTCAATGTTTACACTTGAATGGGCATTTGGCTCTTTTAGCCAATGATCAGGGCCCTCTCAGTGTTCTGTCATATAGGATTTGACTGTATCCCATGCATGAAGTATCAATAACACTGGAGTGCTGGTGAAGGCATAGAGCAAGAAATCATGGCATCTTGACAATGGTATCTATAAGGTCTTCTTTACATCTGGATAAATGTTTTGAGTTTGAGGTAGAGGCATAACCTAAATCATGTAACTTATTGTCCTTGCTTCAATGTAGCATGAATTCACTATAACCATTTCTTCTTAGACCTTTGCCCGAAATGCAGCAGAAATAAATTTATTTACTTATATATATTCATTTATTACATTTCTGTGAATGAAAATGAAAAAAAAATGATTATTGATCCATTGATAATTGTGACTTTGTTATTGAGTTTCTCTAGATTATATTTGAGCAGCATTACAAAGATAATTCCATTTTTACAATCCCCCTCCACACACACTAGTTATTCTAAAGATTGGATACCCACCGGGGAAAACAAGGGAGCACCAATGGCGGTGAGGAAAGAAAAAAAAAATCCATTGTTCTGGTGGACACTGGATGAAGTCCTTTTGGGTAACTATTTACCGTGCAATCAGAAAGTATTCAGGCCCTCTTCACTTTTATCAATTTGTTATGCTGCAGCCTGATTCTACAGTTGTAAAATTCATTTTTTTCTCATTAATCTACACTCAATTGCCCCATAATGACAAAGTGAAAACAGAATTTAAAAATGTCTATAATTTATTAAAAAGTTAAAAAAAACTGAAATGTCACATTGGCATAAGTATTCAGACCCTTCACTCAATATACTTTGCTGAAGCAACTTTGGCAGCATTTACAGCCTCGAGTCTTTTGGGGTATGATGCGACAAACTTTGGACACCTAGATTGGAGGATTTTCTGCCATTCTTTCTTGCAAATCCTCTCAAGCTCAGTCAGGTTGGATGGCAAACCATCGGTGGACAGCTACTTTCAGGTCCCTCCAGAGATGTTCAATAGGGTTCAGTTACAGCTTTGCTGAGCTACTCTAGGACATTCACAGAGATGTCCCTAAGCCAGTCCTGTGTTGTCTTGGCTGTGTGCTTAGGATCATTGTCATGTTGGGAAGTGAACCTTTGGGCTCAGTCTGAGGTCCTGAGCACTGAGGGACAGGTTTTAATTAAGGGTATTCCTGTACTTTGCTCTATTCAGCTTTCCCTCAATCCTGACCAGTCTCCGTGTCCCTGCTGCTGAAAAACACCCCCATAATATGATGCTACCACCACCTTCGCTTCACGTTTCACTGTTGGGGTGATATTGGTCAGATGATGAGAGGTGCCTGGTTTCCTCCAGACATAATGTTTAGTACTGAGACAAAACAGTTCAATCTTGGTTTAATCAGACCAGATAATCTTATTCCTCACCTGAGAATCCTTCAGGTACTTTTTTGCAAACTCCAAGCAGACTTTCGTGTGTTTTACACTGAGGAGAAGCTTACATCTAGCCACTCTGCCATAAAGCTCAAATCAGTGGAGGGCTGCAGTGATGGTTGTCCTTCTGGAATTCTGTCCCATCTCCACACAGGAGCTCAGTCAGAGTGACCATTGGGTTCTTGTCCTCTCTCTTACTAAGACGCTTCTCCCCCAATTGCTCAGTTTGACCAGGCAACCAGTTTTTGGAAGAGTCCTGATTGTGTCAAACCTCTTCCATTTGAGAATTATGGAGGCCGCTGTGCTCTTAGTATCCTTCAGCAGAAATTTTATTGTAGCTTTCCCGAGATCTGTGCCTTGCACAGATGCCTGTTTCTGGGCTCTACAGGGAATTCCTTTGACCTCATGTCTTTTGCTCTGCTACAGTATGCACTGTCAGCTATGAGGCCTTCTGTAGAGAGATCTGTGCCTTTCCAAATCATGTCCAATCAATTTAATTTATCACAGGTCATCTCCAGTCAAGGTGTAGAAACATGGCAGCAGTGATCAAGAGAAATGGGAGGCACCTGAGCTAAATTGCAGGTGTTGTTGCAAAGGGTCTGAATACTTAGGCCAATGTGGTATTTCAGCTTTTCTTTTTAATTAATTTACAGACATTTCTAAAATTCTGTTTTCACTTTGTCATTATGGGTTACTGAGTGTAGATTAATGAGAAAAAATGAATTTCAACAACTTTAGAAGCAGGCTGCAGCATTCTCTGGTGTCATCTATGGGTAGTCTTGGATGTTTGTACCCCAGATTTGTTAGTCCTACAAGCTTTCTCAAATAAGAACAATTTAGTGATAAGTGAGAGTGGGGATGGGAGAATAAGGTGCCACTTTAGTGAATGCACTTTTGTCTTAAGACCCAGTTTTACTCCTAGCCACACATCAAACAGGCATTATTCTCTGAAACAGTAGGCATTACAGTTGCCCAGTAGGATGGCAGGTGGGGAGAGAGCAATAAAATTAAAAGAGTCTTTCTATTATTCCTCCATTATCTTGCTTCTTTCTCTTTTGCTATACCAGTCTTTTAGCTATTGACAAGGATGAAGCTCTGGTGATTCTCTGCTATGCAGTTCTTCAGGACATTTGCATATCCTCAGCTATTAGCAGGGCCTGGAAAGAAATAGAAAGAAAAACCTTTGGCTCTGAGGATTTGGTAAGATTCGCTGCTGATTACATAAGGTATCTCCCCTCCAGTAGAATTCAGCACTTGGCAGACATTTCCAGGGTCCACTATAAGCCTTATGCCACAACATTTATGTTGTTAGAATATACAGGTATTTGGGGACAGTTTCCCGACTAATTCATCCCAACAATGATTTGCCACATATTTAGGGAAGTAAGGCCTAAAGATTATTGCTAGAATTTGAGCTTTGTTTTGATTTTGTTCCCTGGTTACTAGGTGTGCGATAACCTTGGCCGGCATCATGCAGATCTATGTGCTGAATGTGCATTCTGCTCTCTAAAAACAGAGCAGTGTCAAGGGGCCTCTAATCTGAAACGCACCCACTGTAGTGAAGGCATCTTCACAAACTACATTAACCCTGGGATTCTGGCTCAGCATGGGCTATGAGCCTCGAGGTAAATTAACGGTTAGGTTGACAAGATATTGGAGAATCTTGCCTCTTTTACTATAGCTATATTTCCAAGTAGCCAATCCTCTATTTTCCCATTCTTATCATTAGAGTTCACCAAACCTGCAAGAATTTTATGGATTTGAAAGTTACGGTGGCATGCGGGCAGAGTACTGGTGTGGCCGCTTGCTGCTCATGGCTGTGATGATTATCGTGTGGCTCTTTGGCTGCAGTCAGAATATTCTTTCTTTCATGGAGAGACTTCCCAAACAAGGTGGGCATTCACGAAAGAACATTTTTTAGCACTTAGTTGTTTGTTCCTCTCATGTTTCCCACTTCTGTTTCATTTCATTCTTCTTAGATTTGTGACTCAACAGGAGTTCAACATCCAACTTATTGTGCATTCAAGAGCAATCAGTGCATGGAATACACCATCCAAAACAAGAAGGTGAGGACTTCCATCTTTTTATCCCACAGGCCATCAGTAAGCCTTCCTAAAGGAAGACAGCTTTCTCATTTCTAATAAAGACTTTAGACAATTTCTGCATTGTCATATACCTTTCCTGTGGAATGTTTTTAATAGCCAAGTTTAGAAGAAGAAGAAAGAAAGGTGGCACCTTTTCACTGGTTATAAAAAACTGAAAATCTCTGTCTTTGAAAAGTATCCTATTGTATGCTTACAATTCAGCAAAACTCCCTGATCTTTATAACTTTCTTTTAGTGCTAAGTACTTTCTTTCCCCTACTCTTAAATGGATAAAATATTTATTGCTTGTTAACTAGGAACTAAAGTAGAATAGAAATGATTTGTAATGAGTTTTTTCCCCCTCGGGTGGGTAGACTTAATTATTGCTTTCCTTTTAACAACCAAAATAACTCTATATGAAACTTCATTAGTTCATTCAAGAAAATTAGCAACTCTCTGTCACTTGTAATTTTCCCAATGAACTCATGTGGTCCTTTCTTCAGTCATCACTGATACTCCATGTTTGCTGATTTGGGTACAGTTAATAGTTTAAGTTGTGTTGCAAGAAATGTCCATTTGGATTCAGTTCTAAGTGGGGAAAAAGACACTGGATTCATGGAAGTTACTTGGAAAGAAGTTTTATTGATAGTGGACAGGACCACATGGTTTGAGGTTCTGGGGGGCGGGGGGCGGGAAGAGATGCTGAGAGTGCCTTGATTTTATGCCCTCTCTGGGCTTTTGAATTTGAGCTTGTATTCTGATTGGTTGTCAGATTCCCATTGGGCCATGCAGGGGCAACTCTGTAAGTTGTCCTGATTCCCAAGCTTGGTTGAGCCTTGATGGATGATGATGTAATGAAAGAGCTTTGGGATTCCTATTATGCCTCTGCCTGAAGGTGGTAGATCTTTGTTATGTAGAATAGATAGGCTCAGGCCCATCGACAAAGGGTGGGGGGCTGAGTTTCTGCCTCCCTTTTAGGGGAAATATTCTGCCCCTTTAATATTTCCTAGCATAGTTTATTTTCTAGGAGAGGTGTGGGTGCTAACTTCCTACAGTTGGAATTGAGTTTCATTAACATTAAATAGATTTTCACTTTAAGCCTACTTTGCCCTATTCTGTCTTTCTATATGTCTATAGAATATAGAAAAAGGGTTTTATACCTAACTTGATATATAATTTTGATAGGTTATGTTCCATCAAATCATTTTTACTACTAGCAACCATACATATTTTCTGATGATTAGCTATCCCACATCTGGTCTTTTAGGTATTCCAACAGTGTCATCCAGTGGTGGGTTTCAAAAAATTTTGGAACCTCTTCTGTAGGTGTGGCCTGCTTTCCGGGCCACTGGTGGAACCTCTTCTAACCTGTTCGGTAGATTGGACGAACCGGTTCTACCGAATAGGTGCGAACTGGTAGGAACCCACCTCTGGTGTCATCCTCACTTAGCTGAGTCTATCCATCTTAGAGTTGATTGTCTTCTTTCCTTCCACATTTTCCAGCATTAGAGGCTTTTTCCAGAGAGCCAGGTCTTTACATAATGTATGACTTTAAAGTCTTTCCAAAGTGGTGCACAAATGGAAAAAGTAAAACGTTGCATGGTAATTAAAAATATACACTACATTCAAGAAATGAAACACACATAAATGAAATCAAATATAAAAGCCAGCAAGTCCTGGCATCATAAAGTCAGATTAAGATAGTGTAAAAGCAGGAGGGGGTTTCATTTGGAGCATTATTGCAGAACTTGTGAGTAATCTAGAAATTTGCTGTGTTGAAAAAAAAGAATAGGGATGATAATGTTTGAAGATGCAATAGCTCCAAGCTCCAATATCTGATAGTGTTCCATATAGGAAAGGCTGATATTTAGGCAAAATATAGAGGTACCTTAGTACTTAACTGCTTTGAAACTCATCAAATTTCGTACTCAAAGCATTTTGAGGTAAAAATGTTATTTTAATACTCATAGCTTGTTTGGTACTCAATACACAAGGTAGAACTTGTCAGTGTCCACTGCCTTGTGACTCACTATATTTTATGGGGAAAATTTGTTTGGTACGCATTGTTTTTGGTACTCCTGCATCTCCCGGAACCACTTAATGACGATTACCAAGGTACTAATGTAAATGTCAAGCAAGAAAAGCAGGAGTGCAGTTGTTTAAAATGCCATGTTGGTTGAAAAACTTTTCTTGGATTTAAGCATGAAAACCAGCCAAATTAGTTCCAGACTTAATAATGTGAAAACAATAAGAGGGTATTTGAGAATCAATAATATATAAAAAATAAAATGGGTCAGCTTGGACTTCTACTAACTTAAAACTAATCCTTGTAAGATTCATATAAGCATAAAGAATGCAATAGGCTTTTGGAAGAAAATCCATTTTTTTCTTGACTGCCTTGTAATTAATATACTGTATATACGGTATATTAATATGTAATACACACAGACACACAGACACACACACACACATACACACATGCATTATAACTTGATTTTCAAATATTTTTTTAGTAGCTGTTCTTCTTCCAATGGGAATTTTTTCCATTTAAATATTTCTGGTTGGCACAAACAGACTCAGGCTCTCCAGTTCCCATCCAAGACCACTAGGTGACCCATGGGTCTGACTCAGTCAAAACAAAGTCTTCTTTGTAGGCTGTATCTCCAACATGATGTAGGCACATAATATACTGTATTTGAACATCTTCAATAAGACTTGCCTGTCCTTCTGCCCCCAATGCAGCTGTAAGGGTTTGAAAACTGGATAGTTGGGATATTGCAAAACAAAAATTTGTCTCTACCACCTGCTTTTTTCCCTAGGAATGCCTGGTTTGTGTAATTTGCCTATAATGCTCATGTTTTGTATATATACAAAATATGAGCATGTATTCATTTCCCCTAGTTTGTTTATTTTTTTCCCTTTCCTCTCCTCCTCTCCCCTCTTCCTTCCCTTCTGCTCCCTTTTTGAAAGGGTGTAGAACAGATTATATGTATGTGTACAAGAATAGCTGTAGTCAGCCCTTTTACAAAAGCAGCGTTTTAAAGAGGAATGTGTTATTTTGCCTTCTGGGCATTTACGATATTTCTCATAATCAGTGGTTAGGTTCAAACATTATACTAAACTTCAATGTAGTTTCTCTGATATGGGCACAGCTTCTTGGGCAAGTCAGGAATTGGGGTTTGGTCGTTACAGTTAAGAATTTAGCTCAGTGTATTATCCCTTGTAACTTGTTTAACAATTTGGATTTAGTATGAAGTACAAACTAAGCTGCAGTATGTTTTTGGCAAAATTACTTGTTTTTTTATTTTAAAATTTGCTTTTTGGAAAACAGGACTATTTATTAATTGTCAGATCTATGATTTTGCAATAAGTCAGAGAATATATCTCCAAATTCTTAATGTACCTGTGGCCAAAATAAGGGAAAGACTCTTTTCTTTTAAAACAGGGAAAGAAGTACAGAACAACACAGCATTTTTTCTTTTATTCACTGCTAAGCCTTTTAGGCTTTCTGAAATTTATTTCCAGTCAATCATTTACTGTGGTCCTCAATGGCATTTTTTCCCAGTTCTTTTTTTTTAATCAGAATTTTCAGTTTCTGAGACTGCCCTTTTTTATGTCCCCATCTTGTTTATCTTGACAGGGCCATTATAGGGATAGTATCACTTTGAAGATATAACGATTTTTCAGAACAGATGAATTCATCGCTAACTCTTTTCCCCCCCCTAAATTCTTTCTATCTCCACTCTCAGGTATTGCGGATTGGCTGCCTAAAAGATCAGCTGTATCATGAGCTAAGCAGTGAGGAAGGAGAGGTTGAAGTGCTGCTCTGGAGCCAGAAATTCTTGAATTTTACAGAAGGGTGAATGAAATAACAGAATGAAGTAGTTTATTTTTTTTTAAGGGAAAGGGCCAAAAGAGACTTATGCACAAACATATATGCATATATAAGCCACTGTTTTACAACTCTCAATTTAAAGATGTTTAAATATAGTCTCTGTATTTAAGTACTACAGTGGTACCCTTTTATTTCACTCTGGAAGCTCCTCCTACTAAATCCATCTCATACATTTTGTCCTGCTAATGTTTCTCAACAATGTTTTTTTTACCAAATCTTCCTGGTTGAGTTAGGGTTAGAGCAAATGGAAGATTGAAACTTGGATAGGAAGAAGGATAAATGATAAAAAGCATGAACTGGCAAATGAAGTGAAATTAAGAAATATGTATCTGTAAGAGAAAGAAGGAGAACATAACAGATCTGCATGACGGTGATTTGAACTTATGGAGGGAAGTGAAGATACAGAATTAATTATAAATAAAAGGACTAAAATGTATGCCTGACTATACGAATTGATGTCATTTAAATTGGCATGGGTAAATGAAAAAAATGTGTTTATTGATCACCGATGCATATTATATTCCTGTAAATAGTGATAATGAAAGTATTAGAGATGAATTTGGTAGCACTGTCTATTATTCAGAAGGAATGTGTCCTAGAAGAACAGGATTGCGTTAGGTGACTTAAATGTACATGAAAGAAAAGTTTTAAAAACTACAGTGAAAGTTTTCATGAAAATAAGTACTAGATACTTGGTGAAAAGTATTAGAAGATAACCTACCAGCAGAATAAACAAAATGAGGACATAAAGTAAAATGTGAAACTGATTGAAACAGAGGAAAAAGAATTATGTTACAAAGTGTCTTAGAAGTGTGTAAAAAAACCTATGATTTTTTAAAAAGGTTTGGTGGAATGGTGATGTGAAAGACGTTATGGATGATAAAATGTATGTAAGAAATAATTACAAAAAATTAAGATGAAAATTATCTAATGGGTAATGAAATTGTATGACAGCACATCTCAGAATTTGAAACACTTGGAATATTGCATCCATTTCTGATCACCATGATGCTGAGACTCTAGAAACACTGCAGAGAAGAGCAACAAAAATGATTAGGGGACTGGAGGATAAATATGAAGAACGGTTGGTATGTCTAGTTTAATGAAAAGATAGCAGTCTTCCAATATTTGAGAGGCTGTCACAAAGAAGAGGGAGACAAGCTATTCTCCAATACACCTCAGGGCTGACAAGAAGTAACAGATGGAAGCCTATCAAAGAAAAATCCAACATGGAAGTAAGGAGAAATTTCCTGACAGTGAGAAGAATTAATCAGTGAAATGACTTGCCTTCATAAAAACCTCACTGGAAGTTTTTAATAAGAAACTGGACAACCATTTGTCCGGAATGATATAGGGTCTCCTACTTGAGCAGCAGGTGGGACTAGAACAGTGTTTCTCAACCTTGGCAACTTGAAGATGTCCGGACTTCAACTCCCAGAATTCCCCAGCCAGCTAATGCTGGCTGGGGAATTCTGGGAGTTGAAGTCCGGACATCTTCAAGTTGCCAAGGTTGAGAAACACTGGACTAGAAGACCTCCAAGGTCCCTTCCAACTCTGTTATTTTGTTCTGTTCTGATTTACTGAGAGGCCCTTTTTCTCAGTTTGCATGGACTGCCCTTTCTCGGGTGTTGCATAATCCCACAAAAAGACACTTTTGGTTTGAAATGTCCCCAACATATGTTACATATAGTATGTTCCAAATTACACTTTTCTTTCTATGGAAGGGGATTAAAAGAGTTGAACAAGCACTTTTTGTAAAGTGAACAAAATTAAAAATAAAGATTGGAGAATTGAATTTGGATGTGGTAGGAATAGTTTAAGATGGAAATAAAATATATGTGAGAATAAATGGAAGGCTTAGTAGATAGCAATAGCAATAGCACTTAGACTTATATACTGCTTTACAGACCTCTCTAAGTGGTTTACAGAATAAGCATATTGCCCCCAACAATCCAGATCCTCATTTTACCCACCTTGGAAAGATGGAAGGCTGAGTCAACCTTGAACCTGGTGAGATTTGAATTGCCAAATTGCAGTCAGCAAGCAGTCAGCAGAAGTAGCCTGCAGTACTGCCCTCTAACCACTGTGCCACCATGGCTCATGGTACCATTCTGAGCTGGGAGTAAGACAAGACTGTATAATCCTCCATGGTTGTTTAATGTATTTATTGATTTATGTATAAGGAATGTTTGTGGTGTTAGAGATGTATTGGCTGTGGATAAGATTGCAGTACATTTTTATATATAGATACTACTATGTTGTTAAGAATCAGAATAATTTGTGGGGAAGCTTCAGTAGATTGCATGCATGATAGAAAGAGAAGCTGATTACATTCCATCAAGTCATTTTCAACCCCTAGTGATCACATAGACTTTCTCCATGACAATCTATTCCTGACCTATTCTTTCAAGTCTCCCAACTACGGTATATACCCATTGCCACTGCAACCATCCACCTTGCTGCTGGTCGTTCTCTTATTTTCTTTCCTTCTATCTTTCCCAGCATTACCCCTTTTTCCAGAGAACCAGGTCTTTGCATAATATATCTGCAGTAGGATAATTTGAACCTGTTCAATTGTGCAGCCAGTGATAGCGCTGAGTTGAGCAATGAGAAGTAGGGGTCCAAAAACTAATTATCTATAATAGATCAAGGTAACTGTGTTTAAACAGGGGAAATGGAGTGAACAATTATAAATTCTCCATAAATGATGAAAAATGAGGGCAAGATAATTAATTTTTTATCTTGGAAGAACATTTATTGAAATGAGGAAATGAAGCTTTAAGATACCCAAAATTAAGATTAAAATGAGGGTAAAATGTGAGTGGTTTATTGCCAGGAATGACTGCACTAAGAACCAAAAATGTCCTTGTCAGCCCTGAAGCTGACCTGGCCAAAGCCATATCGGAGCTTAAGTGCTGCTACACTAGAGCGAGGGATAGGGAGGAGAGATTAGAGATAGTTGGGGTTGCATAGTCAAAATAAAATGCTTTCTCTTGGGAACCAAGGGCATTCTCACACCTGGCCATAAGGAGGAGGTGTGATGTCACCAGACCAGCAGACACTACCTTTGATTGGGCCATGTGACTGATTGTTTGGGGTTGAGGAGAAAACTTTCACTTTTAATTAGGTGAAAACCAACGGGCCCTTCAGAGTTGGTTTTCACCAGATATGTGCCAATATATTTCCAATAAAGCTATTCTTTGAGGAATCCACCTGCATTGGAGTTTTTGCTTGGGATGGATCTATTACGTGGAACCCTGATAGTCCTTCTGTCTACCTTCTTATGAGCAAATATGATTTCATTGGGTGAAGAAAAGCTTCAAAATAGTTAACTGGATATTTAAATGTATACCTTGTTAAATAAGCAATTGGGAAGCAAATGAATCTTGATTGAATACAAAACGAATGCTACAAAAGTAGTATATTGGTTTGTAGTGGTTTGATCAGATAGAGAGAATGAACAAGGGCTGGATTGTGAAGAATAAATGGGTTGTAAGTACAGCGACAGCGAAAGTCGTGACTGGATGGAGTTGCCGAGAGATGAGAGATGTTTAAAGAACAAAAGGCAACGCATGAATTTAAAGGGAAAGGAGAGATGGTTTACAAAGAATAACACGGCATGGGACAGTATAGTGAATTTCACCGGTATAATTTGAATTGAGCTTTTCAAGTCTCAAAGCCATTCATTTCTTTCGTTTACTATCATTCGCGTTTTTCCCCCTATTCTCTCTATATTGCTCACCCCGAAAGGAAATGGTGCGGTGTGGTTATGTACGTACTACGCTCAGGCTCGGAGCAGCACGCCTCCAGCCGTGAAACTAGAAACCACAACCCATAGCTGAGGCGCTTAAAAACGAAAAACAGCGAACCCTGCCTCCTTCCGGTAACAAAATAGCTATTAATTCCCGCTTGCTCCCAGCCCTGACAGAACAGCGGCCCGCGAGACTCCCTGGTCCGCGCCGGCCAAGTCCCGCCTCTTTGTTCTTCAGCTCCCCGGCAGCAACTCCTCCCGCGGCGCTTCCAGCCGCGTTTTGGGGGTGCTCAGCCGCTGGAATTTACAGCCTTTGTGTTCCCACCCACCTCGGCTGCGGGAGGGACCACAATCGAAAAGAAAGGAAGGCTTCTCGGGCAGTAATCTGCAGAAACTGGAGGGGACAAAGGGAAGGACGTGCGTTTCAGGCTCTGATGCGCTCGGCAGCTTGTAGGAAAAACAACGCCACAGAGCTCATAAACGGAATTCAGATTCGATGGGCTTCTTTTTTTTTTTTTTTTTGGCCGAAAAGTGACAGGTTCTTGCTTTGGAAAAAAACTGCGGTGATTGGCTTTGTTCTAGCAGCCCTGAAATAGATTTCAGCTTGTCGGAAATTAGTATTCAAAAAGACAGTTGGTCAGCCCTTTTGCTGATGCATCACTTAGGAGAGCTACAGAGGGACTGTCTCTGCATATGACCCTGATCACCTTGGTACTTGGTGTGCAGCTTGCTGATAACTGCTGATGGGCCAAGCCTTAATTTAGGTACAAAACGTAGCTGGGAATCTTCCTTAGATAACAGGTGGAGACTTGCCTTGCTCACACCAGGAGTTCCAAGGCTGAAAGCCTGAAAAGTCACAAGACTGGCAGAAAGCGTCCATGAAAAGCCAGAAGACTCAATGTTAACCATAATTTCAAAAACAAACATACCTCAAAACAACAGACCAGATCTTCCTTATTAGATGTTTATCAGTTTTCACCATCCCTGCATTAATGTTATATGACATTACACCTTATTTCCAAAAGTACAGCACTGAATATAAAGTTTATGGATTTCTATTAAAAATATGCATGTGTTCTAGTGAAATATGGTGTGTATCTTTCAACCCCATTTTGAGGGCAATTGATGAAAAATCTCCAAACTGAGGAGCCTGAGAATCACTCGGCTCCTGTCCACTTACAATTCCACCAATATAACATCTGTTTCCTTGTCCAGCTGTTTTTTCTTCCCAGATCTTTTCCTACTGTCAACAAAATTACAAGACAATTTGATTGCCGATATTTGATTGCCTACATTCCATTAAGCACCTATGAAATGTTCAACTACTTAAGCCCACTATGATTCACCTGTCCACATAGTGAGGACAAACCAGTTGCACTTAAAAGCTTGAGGTGCCAAAATTCTTTTAAGATGGTCTTTGGTACAGATATCTGGGCTGGGCACCATATTAACTAGGACATGAATACAGTAGGACTGGAAATAGAAACTCAGATACTTTTTGAATTATCCAATGTTTCAAAAGTACCTATAGGATCACCTAACCAGCATTGGTCTGACCTCTTAAAAAATCATTATTTAAAGATCCCAGAGGTTTTGGGGTGTGGGAGAGCTGAAACCCAAAGGCACTGTTTTCTTCCATGGCAGCACTTTGCTCTGGAATATTTTCTTCATGGAGGAAATACTTCTTTGCCACTTGTATATTAGTCCACCTGCTGTGGTGCCTTTCATTGCCTGCTCAAATAAAAGTTGCCATGCAATTCAGCAACATCACTGTGGGTTACTTAAGCAGAGCAAGCCTATACACGTGTGATTCATGACTGGCCTTCCCTTTGCCTGCCTTACTGGTTTGCATCAGCACTTCCCATCTTACAGTCTCCAGACATTTAAATTATTATTTGTAACATTCCAGAGCAGCCAAGTTGATGGGAACTGCAGTGTAACATAATATGGAAGTCTTTAGGTTGGACAAGGCTGAACAGCACCTATAGAAGAGAATATATATAGCCCAGGGCTTAAGTGTGGAGTTCTTGCTGCTCTCAGTGCTTAGTTGTTTGCTTGCAGATGTTTCATTGCCTGCCTTAGTTCTAGTGAGTGTGGGGTTTGCTGCCTGTTTAGTATCTTGTCCTGCCAGTGTTGGTGAGGGTGTGTTTTTTTCCTTGGTAGTTCCTTGACTGGGGAAATGTTTCCTGCTCTTTTGTCTGGTGCTATCCAGTGATGGGTTGCAGGTAGGGGCGTACCGGACCCTGCCCAGAGCACTGGATACTGTTCCGGTATGGTGCTCCGGAGGGCCCACCTGCCTGCCCGAGCTCCTTACCGGTCTTTTAAGTCTTCAGCACTTCTGCACATGCGCATGGCGCATACAGCACCTGTGCGACGCTCCACTGAGCAGCTAGCATGTCACAGAGGCTCGCAGAGGCGCTAAGATGCATGCATGTGCTGTGCGCATCCATGTGGATGCTGCCAGGCCCGTTCCAACCGTACCGGTTTGAACAGGATCCAGAACCCACCACTGGTGCTATCCCTCTTATCTGCTTAACAGCCTCTAGCCTTATGAACAAAATACTATCAGAGATATATAATACAATTGTGGGAGTTGGCACAGATCAAATAATATTCCAAAAATGGCATTCTTTTGTCAATCACATTACTTTTGACTCAACTTTCATTAGTTCACTCTATAAAATGATGTCACATTTTTGAGTATTAAAAATAATTTTTAACATACACTGTTTTTAAGGGTTGGAAGCAATTGTTCTTGTCTCATTTGAATACAGTGCTATCTTTTTAAATATTCTTCCATTTTGCAAACATGCTTCTAGCTGCTTTGTACAAAGCAGCAAAATCCTGGGAAAATGTGATGATAGTAAATAGAATTATTTTGAACTCTTTAAAGTTGTTATTTTATTTTAATAATTATACAACTATTTTAAAACTTTCTTTTATTGTGGTTTTGCAGATGGACATGTTAGTTTATTACACTGAGGCCTCAAATGCTTTTTTCTTTCTTTACAGAAAGATATCAAAATGTGTAGATATGCCTTCTAGCAATACAGGACTCACCTACCTCTAGAAGACTGATACCTTTCAACTGCTGCTTTTTTAACCTGATGCTCATCCTCTGACATCATATCTGCCTTTGTTTTGACCTACAATAGGACTGTTCCATTGACTGCATTCATTTTCAGATTTTTTAGCTACTCCTTTCCTATATTTGTTATAAATTAAATACAGTCCAGGAGAACAGCACGTCTTCATTTTTAATGTGCATGGATATTGAGGCATCATAGGCTTTACATATTTCCAGCTGAGTGTTGGAATTATGAATCATGGTACTGTAGATATTCTAAATACATATAGGTACTACTTTAGAAGAAGTGGGTTGTCTCCATTCAGTCTGGGTTCAGACCTCCGTATGGGAACGAGACAGCTTTGGTCTCTTTCTTGGATGATCTGTGTAATAATGCACTTCTCCTTTTCCTTTTAGACTTCTTGGTGACCTTCCTGCCCTTTTAGACATCTTCTCTCTAGCGTCTTACTAGACTGCCTAAGGAGGTCAGGCTTTGTGGCACTGTTTTGCAGGGGTTCCACTCCTGTGAATGGCTTCAGTCTGCTGTAAAGAGGGAAGTGAGGTCAGCCTATCAGACCCTTACTTTACAGGGATTAGTCTTCACCCTCCTGCTTCTTAACTTTTATTTGAAACTGTTGGGGAAAGATCATAGGATGACAATTTTGGCTATGAATAATCTGTATGCCACACATTGCTATCTTGGGTAGTAAAGGGAGGTACTGCCAATATTCTTTCCTGGGGTTTGAAGCCTTGATGGCAAGGGTGGGATTCTACCGGTTTGGACCAGTTCGGGCAAACCAGTACCTCCGACCATCAGCTGGGAGTGAACCAGTTAGCCCCAACAATGAAGTGGGCCTGCCCGCCCCTGCGCTTTACTCACCTTTATCTTCTCAGCTGAGTTGCAAGGCAAAGCAGATAGCCACGCCTCAGCTGCTTTCCTCCCCAGCAATAATCCGGAAGATACTTTTTCCCAAACCTGCGTAGCGTTCGATCACCGAACCGGTTATTAAACTGGTAGGATCCCGCCATGTTTGATGGTCTGGAGAGAGAACAGGTTGGAATTGAACCCAAGGAACTTGGAGTTTCTCTTTGTTCAGGTAGTCCTCAACTTACAACTACAATTGGGACCAAAATTTCTGTGATTAAGGAAGATGGTTGCTAAGTGAGTGGCACCTGTTAGATCGGGTAAAGGAAGGCATACAAAGGCTCCAGTAACAACAGCTCTTTATTGCAAGTCAGGTAAACATCTGGCTGGAGACGTTCGGACAGCATTCCCTTTTAAAGGGATCTGTCAGACCTCTTGACCAATGGGGTTAAACCTCTGTTCCGGCAGGAACAGAGGACCTTGGTGGAAACCTCTGTCAGTGTGTGTGTGCGGGGGGGAATATCTAACAGCACCCAATTTTATGACTTTTTTTGCCATGGTTGTTAAGAGAATCACTGCAGTTAAGGTGGTTATTAAGTGAATCCGTTTTCCTGATTGGTTTTGCTTGTCGGAAGCCAGCTGCACAGGTTGCAAATGATAATCATGTGACCTTGGCATGCTGCAATCATTCATAAATACATGTTGGTTGTCGAACACCCAATTTTGGTCACGTGACCGTGGGGATGCAGTGGTGGTTGTAATTGTGAGGACTGGTTGTTAGTCACATTTTTGAGTTTGTTGTAACTTTGAATGGTCGCTAAATGAATGGTTGTAAGTCAAGGTTTATCTATTTGTCAGGGCTCTCCTTTGGTGCTGGTGTTATTCATGAATGGAGAGGAGTAGGTCTTTGATGTAAGGATCCTCCTGGACTTGTAGTTCCCATTTGAACAGGAGGTGGAGGCTATGGCTAGCAGAGCTTAAACATATCCTAAAGCTAGTGGAGGAGGATTTAGCAACAATAACTGATGCTCTCATCACCACCATTCATATAGGCTGCTGCAGTAGGCTTTACGTGGGGCTGCCTTAAAGACTACTCAGAAATTGTAATGATTAGCCCAGAATGTGGTGGCCTGTCTTTTAACTAGCTCCTGATGTTGGAAGCATATTAAATGTGTGTGGCAGGCCCTTCATTGGTTACAGGTTCAGTTCCACATGTAACTTAAAGTGTTGCTGTTACCCTACAAAGTCCCCGGGCTTTGGCACCCGGGCACCCATGGGACTGGCTCCTCCCAACAGGTTGGAGCAAGTAGGGAGGGTCTCCTTGTTTAACATTTCTGGGACATCAGGAGAGCTGAAGCTAGAAGGCACTGCTTCTCCGCACAGCATTGACCTATAGAAAGAGCTCCCTGCTGAGACCTTGCCAGCCCCTACCAGATTGTTCTTTTAGTTGTTAAATACAGCTTTTTTGAAGAGTCTTTCAGTAGCATCACCTGCACCTTTGGTTGTTCTTACTATTTCTGCACTGCTTTGGTTTGTTTCTGTAATTTGGATTTTACATTGCTATAATTTGGTTGTTGTTTCTATTGTGACATTGAAACAGGGTCACAAGATTGCAGCAAGATAAGCATTAATTCATTAATTAAATAATTAGGATTGTTGTTTGTCACACAGTCTGTTTGAGAGGAATGTGCAGCAATTTAGGTGGAGAAAAGAAGAATGTCTCCGGACAAGGAAATTACTCTGATCCATGAAATGTCAGGGGATAGCTTTTCATATGCCATTGTAGCTGATCATTATTATTTTTAAATATTCTTACTTTGTAGGCCCAGAAACTTGTTTGGATCTGCAGCTCCCAGCACACCTGACACACCCCATAAGACTGGTTTTACCTGCTGCCAGATCAGAAAAGGGCTTCAGGAAGCTTGAGCATGTCTGTTTCCTTTCCTGAAGGAGTTACGACCAGGCTGTGCAATTCTCAGTCCCATGCTTTGCTACAACGGCACAACTTTACTTAAAGAACTCCAAGAACCCAAGAGGTAGGACAATCTGAGCATGGAATTCAGAGCACAATAGACTTAAGTTTGGAACTCAACAAATGTATCACCTATCATTAGTGTTCAGGCTTAGGGCAAGTCAAGAGGGATTCATGTTAACTGTTGATAAAAGCCAATTAATTCAGCACCTTTTTGTATACGGAAATCAAGATATTTTGCTGTTGCCACTTCTTCTCATGCTTTCTTTTGGCAGGCATCCAATTGGAACAAAGAAACAGGACATCTCAGGTTCAAATCTTGCCCTAGACTAGTCACTTGTTCAGGGTGGTGGTGAGAAATGTTTTCTAACCAAGAATGAATTCATTTCAATCTATTATTTTAAACTGAAGTTTTTAGGCATTAACCTTAAACATAAGATGCCTTGAATAAAATCTTCTGTTTTGAAAAATCCACAAATAATTAAACAGCAATGTTGTAGAGGGAAATATAAGGATAAAATTATTTCAATAAAAGTTATTAACAGAAACCTAGATTCAGGAAAGCGAGGAAGTGTTCTTTCTCTCCCAAATAATGCTTATAGACTCTAATATTGAATTAATAGCCTAATAACAGCAATTTTTTAAAAAAAGATTTGGACTCATTAGGTTGGGATCAGTCTGCTAAAAAACATTAATAGTAAAACTAAATGAAGCCCACATGTTAAATATAATTTAGCTCTGACTCAATAAAGGATGGAGAGAGATTATACTCTTCTCTTCCGAGTTTCCTAAAGGCATCTCAGAAATCCATCACCAGAACTGCCTTCTTGTGAATGTCCATGGAAAGATAGAAGTTTGGGGAGTGTAAGCCTTTCAAAACATCCATGAATCAGTATACCTGAAGAGGAATGTCAGGGTAAAAGAACAATAATTCTGAGAAACAAGATCTCTTAGAACCATGCCAGCTCAAGAAAGAAGGTTCTAAAATGAAATTGGTTACAATACTTGTGCTTTATTTCAAGTTGTAGAGGTGGCAATGAATATATATCTCCCAAGAAGATATTAAAACAAGAAGGAAAGGAAAATAAGGAAAAAAATAGACTTACAAAGGGAAAGGAGATAGTGAGGGAGCCCTGCATGCCAGTATTAGGTTTTGTTAAATTCTACTTGACCTTCACGCGATCCTCGGGGCAACTTTCAATAGGATAAATAGATAAAAAGAGTTGTGATTTTAAGTATAGATGTTATGTTTCAGCTATGTTACAAAGGGAAAGGAAGAGATATGCTTGATCTTCAGCTTGTACACTTTGGTTGATGATCCAGTTAGAGCTTTGCCCAGACTGGGAAGCCTTGTAACAAGATTACTGTGATGTGGGGCTGCTTTTGAAGACACCCTAGAAACTAAAATTGGCTCTGATATTACTCAATGACCAAAGTTTTAGAGTCTGCACTGGTTACCAGGCCCAACACTGTTTGTTTGTTTGCTTGCTTGCTCATTTATTTATAAAATGTATTGGCTACCCATCTCACCATAGGGTTACTCTGGACTGCTTACAGATACATATATAGTTTAAACCTAAAAGTTAAAATCAGACATTAAAGACAAGGATGCATGGGGAGGGTGAGGGTGGAGGGGGGACCTGTTATTACTCAATCACTTACCTCCATTGCGTTGTTTCCTCACTGGGGCCCCAAGATGACTGGCAGAGCCACGTCTTTAGGCCTTTGCGAAAAGATAGGAGTATTGGGGCCAACCTCACATTGCAGGGCAAGATATTCCAGAGGGCAGGAGCAATAGTAGAGAAGGCCCTCCTCCTGGATCCCATCAGCCAGAATACTCGGACTGATGGGACCCACATCATGCCTCCACTGCAGGCATAAGTAGTACAGGCCAAGCCTAGCGGGGTGAGACAGTCCTGAAGTAACTTGTCATGAAGGGCTTTAAAGATGATCACCAACACCTTCAATTGCACCCTGAAATGGCTTTGGCCTGAATGGCAAATTGACCACTTGATTAAAGAAAAGAACATAGTACTTTGTTTCCACATGGAGACTGCTTCTGAACTTCAAGCTTGATATGGAAAAGAATGAAACCTCTGACTTTAGGTTTTACCTATTAGACCAGAGCTGTCAAACTTGCGTCATCACAGCAGTGTCACATGACATATTGGGACTTTTTTTCCCTTCGCTAAACTGGGCAGGGGTGTGGCCAGCAGGTAACGCATCCAGCCCACAGGCTGGGAGTTTGACAACCCTGAATTAGACTGATAGATCTTTATAGAAATGGCTTGTTTATATTATTATGAAAAAACAAAAGGTTGTGATTTGATGTTAATGCCTTATTTTACTGTAGAAGAGAGAGTCAGAAATTAATTATTCTTTTCCTTTCCTCCCCCACTGCTTTTCTATTTACTTTGTATTTTGCATTTTATCATACTATATACGATAATTCAATAAAAAATGTTGGCTATAAAAAAGAGTTGTAGCCAGAAGCAGACTGGTAACCAAGGCAGTTCATGAAGCAATGATGTTACAGGCGATATTCTTGGAGGTCCCAAATCTACCTGCACTGCTGCACTCTGCACCAGCTGCAGCTTCTAATGCTCTTCAAAGGAAGCACCGTGTAGAGCGCATTATATAGTCGAGCTGTGAGATGACTAGACTGAACGACTGAGCGCAGAGAATCCTGACCCAAGGGAGGCCGCAACTGGTGCACAACACGAAGTTGTGCAAAGGCTCTCAAATGGTCACAAAGTGTTAGTTATTGCCTCTAAATCCTTGCAAAGAACAACACTAGGTTATGTTAGGCTCTGCCTAGTCCTGTGATGGTGAACCTATGGCACACATGTCAGAAGTGGCACGCACAGCACTCTCTGTGGGCACGCGCACCATCACCAGCTGCTCTTATGGTTTTCAGCATGCCAGCCAGCTGATCTTCATAGTTGCCGGAAAAAGGACTGAAAATGGCATGAAAAACAGCCAAAAACGGCCAAAAGCCAGACCATTTTTGGGCCATTCTCAGGCTGTTTTCAGGTCATTTTTCGAGCAATTTTCAGGCTGTTTTTCAGATCATAAATGGACCAAAAAAACATCCAAAACAGGCCAAAAGACAGGCATGCATAGACTGGACAGCTGGTTTTCATGTTTTCAGTGCTCCAGCACGCATTCACATATACACACATTCCCGTTTGGGCACTCAGTGCCCACAGGTTCGCCCTTACTGGGCCTAGTCTGTCTTGTCAAGTCATCGAAAGGGATCTGCTCAGTTCCCATTCTATGAGACGAGGTTCATGGGGTGGAATGCAGGCCTTCTATGGAAACCCAGTGCTCCTTAACCCCCTCATTTCTGATTTTTGGTAGAGTTTTTTTTCTTGTAAATGGATGTAGGAAGCCTGATGCTAGATGTGAGGCTGGGTTATCAAGTTTTATTATATATCTTAAGGGCTTGGTTTGTTAACGGAGTGGGAAATGCTGCAAGAGATTTTGTTAGTGTAATATTGTTTGCCTAGGGTTTCTATTTCACATTAACTAGTAGTAGTAAAAGTAATAAAGATGATAACATTTTCATGCCAGGGAAATGTCTGCAGATTCCTCCCTGTATACTTATTATCGAGTCTCTAAGTAGCTTATAAGCTTATAAGATACATGTCTATATACTTTCTGTTTATCTACTATCTATTTATTTATCATCTGTCTATCTATATATCTATTAATACAGTACTCAAGAGCACTATCCAAATTATCAGTAGACCAGTATACAAGAAATGAAAATATAATTGATATGTGCATGTATTTGCTATTATTTGCTATGAGGCAGTGCAAGATCCTTCATTTCAGAGTAAATCACTCTCTGGAACAGCTAAGGTTGCAAAGCAGCTGCTTGAATATATGGTGCAGCTGCTTTGTGACCTCCCAATGCCCCCATGGTCTCAAAGTAGAAATATCTAGGCTTCCTTGGTAGCTGTGGTTTTTGCAGGTATCTAGAGAGGATCGTCACTTAAAGAAAGCATCTCTTTGAATGATTTGTCTAGCTTGGTCTCTAGACATTGGGGGCTGAGATGGTTTGTGCAGTTCCCTATTAGCCATGGACCAATTGTTCCCTCATACTCTGCTCTGTCTCAGCCTTTGTCCCTGTCTGCATCTGCCTCCCTTACCTGCAAACATGCCATTCCCAAGTACATTTCTTGTTCATGGAATTCATGGAGCCTTGGATTCCTCCTTTGTGTCCTCAGCCCCATCTCCCCAAGTTCATTTGATGAGCGTGTTTCAATATCTGGGAAGCCAGCTACCAGTAGCCATGCAATGGCTGGCTGGGCTGCGGTTGGAGAGAAGAGCAGAAGCCCGTGGTTGTTTGGAACAGGAAGATGATGTAACCCCACCTGCAGAGAAAAATGATTATTGAAACACTAATATTTTAAGACTGGAACTGAGCCTTGCAAAGCCCTCATTACAACAGTCAAATTAAGTGGTAATTTTTTTTAGTTAAGTCCCTACCTATAAGATTCAGAATGGAATACTTCATACAGAGAAGGAACTAGATGTGTTTTCTAAAGCACCTTGTTAATTAAGAATTAGAACATAAGCTGCAATGTAGAAGAATACAGGACAGTGACAAGAGTATAATCATCATACAAGGTTAACTATTCACCTCTACAGCAGGACTGGGAAAATAACAGGAATAGCTCAGTTGAAATAGCTCCGGGTAGGGTCTCCCTTATGCCTGCATGAAGGAGTACTAGTGAACACTTTTGGGAGTATGTGTAAAACAGATTAAGACTGAATCCTAAGAAAATCTCTTTCCTCCTTCCATCTCAATTTGATTTACATGTCACGCTAAATAAAATTTTGGCTTCTTTGTTTTAGCTTGGCATATTGTATGAACCAGCCTTGTGGTTTATAAACCATAGTTTAAAAAGGTAAGTTTCCCCTTACATGTAGTCGTTCACAACTCTAGGGGGCAGTGCTCATCTCCATTTCAAGCTGAAGAGCCAGTTGCTGTCCGAAGACGTCTCCATGGTCATGTGGCCCGCATGACTACACGCTGAAGGTGCATGGAATGCTCTTACCTTCCCACCAAAGGTGGTTCCTATTTTTCTACTTCCATTTTTTACATGCTTTCAAAACTGTTAGGCTGGCAGAAGCTGGGGCGAAGAACAGGAGCTCACTCTGTTATGCGGCACTAGGGATTCAGACCACCGAACTGCCGACCTTTCTGAATTGACAAGCTCAACTCTTAGGCCACTGAGCCACCGCATCCCTTTCAATAGTTTATGATATGCCTAAAATCAACATCTATACCAGTGGTTCTCAACCTTGGGACTTTAAGTCCTGTGGACTTCAACTCTCAGAATTCCCCAGCACAGCTGTGCTGGGGAATTCTGGGAGTTGAAAGTCCACAGGACTTAAAGTCGCCAAGGTTGAGAAACACTGATCTATACTTTAGTCAATATTAATGATGGCTCACTGTAGTATGCAAACAACAGCCAACGTCTGGATTCACACAGACTCAAGGCCATCATGTGCTCGTTTGAACTTGGTTTAGTATGTAAATGAACAATCAAGATCACTGAGACTTTCTTAATATGTACTACATGTTGGGATTTGAATCTAGGTCTCCATATTATAACTCTTACCAAATTGGATTTGGTTATCACTGTTTGGGTTATCTGCCACAGCCACATCTTGAGCCGTCTTGCTATTTGGATAAAGGAGAGAATGCTATCTTGTGGTACTACAGATACAAGATGTGAAAAGTTCTTAAGAGCAGAGCAACACTGCACATTATTCAGAAAGACCATAGAAAGGCTGAAACGCTGGTGTGTACTGGGCTTGTGTGGACATATCATCTAGGGAACAATCCCAAGACAGAGCTCTAAGGGTTGCTGACAGATGTTGGCTAATGATTAATGTTTTGCTTTTGCTCTGCATTGTTCCCTACTCCAGGTAAGGTAGAAATTTGAGGAAATGTGAAGTTGGGACAATAAGTACATGTTTTAACCCAGCCTACTTCCTTATTTGTCACATGTCCACAGTTGCTGCTTCTTTCACTCTCATGTGTGCCTTAATGAAAAAATGGCTTGTTAGCTACTGAAATGAACATTCCTACCAAAACCTCGTTAGTTGCATTACAAAAAGAGGCTGAACATAATGGAATGGAGACAAAAAGCAAAGTGATGCATCTGAAGGAAGAAATGGAAACAATCAGAGAGGAAGTAGAATTAGACAGATTGAGGGAAGTTTTGTTAGAACTGAGAATTGTTGCCACTTGTCTCAGATTCTTTTACTGCTTGGGATGTTTCTTTGAATTTTTGCTCATGAACGAACGTCTCTTCAGTCGTTGCAAGCATTAAAAGAGGAAATTTAAAGCCTGTAACTCCACCAACAAAGGGAACACCAACGGAAAGAAAAAGGTAAAGGACATGGAGTGTGAGAGAAAATGGGGGACAGGATTAGATCTGATAAATGGTAGTTAAACCTTTTTGACATCAAGGTAATCAGGAAATTGGGGTGATTGGGAAAAAGGAAAACTTCGGACCAAATTTGTCATCTGGATCAAACCAATGGGGCCACCATTTGTGTGTGATCATGTTTGAGATACGGTTTCTGCAATCAAACTTAAATTAGAGATTAGAAGATACATATGTTATGAGTAGAGATTAAGTAGTACAGTGTGAGTGATCAATATCGTATCTGATTGTATCTTGTATCTGATTTGCTCTCTGCATCTCAGTTGTGAAAAATGAGTAGTGATTATTCTGAGGTAAAAAATGTGAAATATTCATACTTATAGAGAATTTTGTGCACAAAACTGAGGAAGGATTCTGCTCAGGTTTAGTAAACCCTTTTCTCAGAGATAGTTGCTCTTTTTATTTGGACAGGATTTCTCTTGTACTGCTGCAGAGCAAACAAAAATCCAGCAAAGGAACAGCTTCCTTATTGCTGCTTTGCTATGTTGGAAAAATGTGGGCAAAGAACATGAGAGTATTATATAAATTTGGGTTTTTCACACTGGATTGTGCGAGAGTTTAAAACAAAAATAGATCATTCAAATGCAGTCAGTTTTGTATCATTAAAGCTTTCATTTCTTGGATTTCTTGGTTGTTGTTTTTACTAACATGAAAACATGTTAGTAAACAAAGAAAAACTTTGCCAACTTTAGTGTTATGGTTGGTCATACAGTCAGCCAGATGTTTGGACTGGATTTGGCATTTTTATCCGTATATTGAATCCTCCCCAAGCACCAGGGATAGGCAGATGTTGATGTTTGATTGTGTTAGAGATATAATTGCAGCTGTTCCAAGTACTGCTGTCCTTTGCCGTAGACCGATGGTGAATTTCTCGGTGCCAAGGGTGTTCAAGTGATGCTCAAATACATTTTTTAAAAATGCACTGGCCATGTAAAGCTTTGTCTTTCCATGTCTCTTTTCTTCTCTTCATTTGGTCTTTCTGGTAGGCCAGTTTGGTCTCTCCAATACTCAGTAAGCCTTCCTGATATACTAGTCTCAATGCATCTTCTTCAGTATCCTTCTGATATTCTCCCAGTGTTCTTTTTTCTTATTATTTTTATTATCAAGCATACATGGGAAAAGGCTGTGACAAAGTTACATAAAGCAACAGTTGTGTATTTGCTAAAAGTGTTGAACTGATTAATCATTAAGACCTGTTTTAAATGTTACCCCTGCCATGTTCCAGATACTTTTAGGCAACAAGACTAAGTTGCTTATTCTCAGTATTGTTGTTATATCATTAAATCTTCTGCCTATTTTGGTGAGATACAAGTTTCTCATGTCCAAGATTGTTTTCATACTACTGAAACTTTTCTGTGCAGTTCCACATTTCAAAGTATATAGTACATCTGTACACACATGACCAACCCATGCATGTTTTTGGCTGATCATTCCTGAGATAATTGATATATTGAATAGGGCACTGGTAGTGGTAGATGCTTCTCATTCATTTAATTTTATTTATTGATCCATTACACCGGATGCTTCATACTTAGTACTATGGAATAATAACAATGTAATTCAGTCTCTTGACATCCAATTAAAATTTGCAGATATGTACAGTTAATGCCCAATAATAGCATGAAAGGAAAGAACGCCATTGTTAAGTATCACACAAAATAAACATCAGGGATTGGGCAAAAAATGTAAATATCTCAAAATACTATATTTACAAGCAAATGGATATTTCAGGTTGTTCCTTTGGTCCTATATTCTGGAAAAAACCTCTTCAAAAAGCTTTTTTAAAAATAAATATTTTACCTGCCCCTAGCCCAGAGGTGGTATTCAGGAGGTTCTGACCAGTTCTGGAGAACCAGTAGCAGAAATTTTGAGTAATTCGGAGAACCAGTAAATACCATCTCTGACTGGCCCCGCCCCATCTATTCTCAGTCCCAGTTGATTGGGAGGTGTTCTGACCCCCACCCCCCTGTTCTACGCCAAAGCACACTCTGAGCCAGAGATAAATTATGGCATTTAATTAACAGACAAACAGGTCCTTGGCAGCAATCCAGCACAGACAAGCTTGGGCAGCAATAAACACAGATAAGGCTTGGCAGCAATCCAGCCTGCGAAGCTGATACAAAGTTCTCCGACATTCGATTCTGTGTTGATTTCTGCAAAGAGGGGCATGTGCACAAGTAGCTTTTTATAGTCTGGAGAGGAGCCTAATGACCACCAGCTGAGTGCAATCACCTCCTGTAATTGCGCAATTGTTCCTGACACCTATTAGCTCTTCGATGGCGTGCATTCAGGAACAACTCACTACTGGCTTCCAGCTCACTCTCCCTTGTCTCCTCCCCGCTGGTCCAAGGCTCAGGTGCCTCCTGGTGGCCAACCAGCCTCTCTGCGCCCTGCTCAGAGTCGGAATCCTTTCCAAGGTCCTCCACATCCTCCAGAGCCGACTCATAGGGCCCCTCGCTGTCGGAGTCTGGTGGCAGCTCCAACGGCTCCTGCTGGGCCACAACAGGAGGGAATGGGGATTTTGCAGTAATCTTCCCCTGGAGTGGGGTGGGAAGGGAGATTTTATACCATCCTTTCCCTGCCACACCCACCAAGCATGCCATGCCCACCAAGCCATGGCTACAGAACCTGTAGTAAAAAAAAAAAAGAATCCCACCACTGCCCTAGCCCCCCAATTTTGGCCCAAAGGCCTCTTTTTGCCTTTGTGATGTTGCACAATATAGCCATCTTATACCCACTCCAACCCTTATCTTAAGTCATCCATAGCTATTCCACTTTAAAGCAATGCTTTCCCCTTTAAGCAGAAGTTACCTTGAATGTGCTTTGTGTTTTGTGCTCTACTGACCATTCATTTGGTGTTGTAGTCAGGTGCTTCCAAAGGACTAGGATTAGCCCTACATCAATGGGACACTTTAGAATGTTGCAGATATGCCCCCTTCCTTCAATCTCTTAGCCTTGTCCTCAAGGATCACTCTAACCCAGGCAGTAGGCTGGTCTGATTCGTTCAAACCAGCTTCTCTCCCTGTACCTTATATGAAGTAGGAGGGAGCTTATTTAAGGGAAATCACTGAGCCGGGGGGGGGGAAAAAGAATAAGCATTTACAAAACTCTGCAAAATAAGAGATGGGTGTTCCATTTGGGTCCACTAAATGGCTGTCAGCTTTCCCTTACATCAAGATACGTAAAGAGAATCAAAAACATAAAGTACTTGGTGATGAAAGGGTGGCCTCACCCCAAGTTAATTGCCAGCCCCAATCTTGCTTCTGAGATTTTCAAGCTAGTTCCTTTTTTGCTTGAAATACACTTGACGTAGAATATTGCTTAAGAAAATGTAAGCTGTATTGCTTATAAAGGGGTACTGACAAGTGAAAGTGGAAGAACTCCAGATTCTGTTCAGCAAGCGGTTACTAAGTGAGATAATATCAATTTTCTCTTGTTTCAGTCATCCATGTCCCTGTGGCAATCAGTAATCTTCATTGGAAGGAGAGAGATTCAGCAGAATTGTGTTCCATCTAGTGAACAGGTAGAAGGAGGACCATGCTAGTCTATGCTCAGGGATGGGTTCCAGCAAGTGCTACTGCCATTTTGTTTGTGGACGTGCTGCACACATGTGCACATTTGATGTGTACTGTGCGCAAATGCACAGTGCAATAAAAATTGTTCTGTGCATGCACCAAAGCTTAAAAACAAGATGGTGCTGATGGTGCTGCCCGGAGAACCGGTTTGGGGATGTGACGGGCCTGGGTCATTGCCGGTTCCAGCAATCCAGGCCACCAAACCACTACTGGTTCGACCGAACTGGTCCGAACTGGTAAGAACCCACCACTGTCTAACCTCTGGCAAAAATAAATCAATCATGATCTAGTAGCACATTTTCCATAAATTCCTATACATATTGTGTTTTCCCGAAAATACAACAGGGTCTTATTTTCTTTTGCCCCACAAAATATGTCTTTGGGCTTATTATCAGGGAGGGCTTATTGTTTTGGGGTTGCCGGGCGGCTGCTCCCTTGCGAGTGGACTCCCGAAGAGCCGGGCATAGCCTCAGGAGCGAAGCAGTCATGAGGTAACTACGCTCACGAGCAGCTGCCCGGCAAATCCCCTCTCCATCCGGGCAGAGCACCATTCACTGACTTAGGGGGTATCACTAAGGCGCCAAGCCATGTGGCGCTCTGCTTGCCCCCCAGCTCCTGCGGCTTGGCACATTCAGGATACCCCCTAGGTTAGTGCATGGAGCTCTGCCTGGCTGGAGAGGGGGGTTGCGCGAGTGCCTGTTCTGCCCCCAGCCTCATCATGCCTTTGTGCAGCTCTCCCAGGGCACCACCACCACTTGCCGCCGCCACGATCCAAGCACAACTTCCAAACTCCAAAAATCAGGGCCGAGTCATCCAGCATCGGCCACTCTAGGAGTGCTCTTTATGGTGGGCTGGCTACCGGACAGAGAATCTTCCGGACAGAGAGTCTTCCAGCAGCTGGCCCACCATAGAGAGCCGATTTTTGGAGTTTGGAAGTTATGCTCGGAGCGTGGCGGCGGCAAGCGGCGCTGGGACAGCTGTGCAAGGGCTTGATGAGGCTGGGGGCGGAACAGGTGCTTGTGCAACCCCCCTCTTCAGCCGGGCAGATGCTCACTTAGGGGGTATCCTGAATGTGCCAAGCCGCGGGAGCTGGGGGGCAGGCAGAGAGCCACGTGACTTGGTGCCTTAGTGAGGTCAGTGAATGGCGCTCTGCCCGGCTGGAGAGGGGCGGCTGCTCGTGAGTGTGGTTACCTCATGACTGCTTCGCCCCTGAGGCTGTGCCCGGCTCTTTGGGAGCCTGCTCGCAAGGGAGCAGCCGCCTGGCAACTCTCCCCTCTGGCTAGGCAGAGCACCGCTCACCAACCTAGCGGTATCCCGAAGGCGCCAAGCCACGGGAGCCGGGGGGAAGGCGCTCACATTGTTGGGCGCCTTCAGGATACCGCTAGGTCGGTTACCGGTGCTCTGCCTGGCCGGAGGGAGGGTTGTCCAGGGGGTTTATTTTCAGGGGTGGGCTTATATTTTTGCCCACACAAAAAATGTGGCAAGGCATTAGTTTCGGGACAGGTCGTATTTTCGGGGAAACACGGTAAATACATACATACATACATACATACATACATACATACAATGTATATGTATATGTATATAAATAAGAACACTTAAGGTTTCATGAGCTACAACTCACTTCTTCAAATGTAATCAGGAAAGCTGTTAGATTTGTTAGCCACTACAGAGGATCTGAAACTAAGTAAACCCCATCAAATTGTAAACTATTTAAAACCAATGAATAACATCAAGTCATTATTATGCCATGTAATACGGTAAAAAAAACTCAGATTTAACCTATGCCTTCTTGAGTAAGTGTCACTATATAATAACTGGGACAGACCAAAGGCTTCTAATTAGGTTATTAACTCATCAACCTTTCCTGGCGTGCATTTTGAAGTTTTCTGCCAGCACAGTAAATCAGCAGGACTTCACCCTTTGGCCTCTCTGCTAATTGATGGAAACCCCAGTGATCAGAGCTTCCTCAGTCTCATTCAAACAACTCCTGAAGATACAACCTCCCAAGCTGCCTCCTTCTTTGACATACGTATATTATCTGCAGTACTGGGAAGCTTGATTCTGCTTCAATGCCCTTCACTTTTCTACTTTACATTACGAGATCTAAGCAACAAGGACTGTGCTCCTAACGGCTCCATCCGGATTTCCTGCAAGTCTGCTTTTTCCCTTCAACCAAGCCAAGGAGTAGGCTGATGAAAGCTGGTAAAAGCTGTGCTAGCAGATATTTCATTTGAAGCACCTGGAAGTTGCTTCAAATGCAGGAAGAGGGGGGTAAAGACCACTTCCTGCCTGTTTCTGCATGGAGGCAAATGCTTAAAGTAGGCAAGGTAGAGAATAATGGCTTCCTGGTTTCATCAAGCACAGATTGCTTTATCCTCCTAGAACAGTGTTTCTCAACCTTGGCAACTTGAAGATGTCCGGACTTCAACTCCAGCTAATGCTGGCTGGGGAATTCTGGGAGTTGAAGTCCGGACATCTTCAAGTTGCCAAGGTTGAGAAACACTGTCCTAGAAGGAGACAACAAAAGTCCACCATCTCCTCCTGCAATTATACATGGGCACCTTCAAAGTTTTTAATAACAGTTGACTGTTACAGATAGTTCTCAAGTTATGACTCATTGCTTAGCAATCATTCAAAGTTATGACCTTTGAAAAGGGGGACTTATGACCCAGAATGAAAGTTTCAGTGTTTGGGTGTCTCTCCTGTAAGGTCCTGTGACCGCACTTCAGGCCCTCAGCAACTGTGCTGCATTTGCAGCCATTTTTTCCCCACACTCTCATCTCACATCTCAGTCCTCGAGCTTCAGAAAGAGGGATTGCAGGTAAGGATTTTATTGTTCAGGTAGTCATAATTTTTGTTTCAAGCAGTTATTTATGTGTGAGAGTAGTTAAAACTGTTTTTTATTGTATTTGTATCCTACCTTTATTATTTGTACAAATACAAGGCAGTGACCGTATTCAATACATATTTCCCCTCCTATTTCCCCCACAATAAGCAATCTGTGAGGTGCATTGGGCTAAGAGTGACTGGCCCACAGTCACCCAGCTGGTTTTTATGGTTAACATAGGACTTGAACTCATGGTCTCCTGGTTTCTAGTCTGGTGCCTTAACTATCAGACCAAAGCAGCTCCAAACTATCAAGCCACCTTTCTCCTTTTTCTCCTTGAAAGACTTGCTAGAACAGTAGAAGCCCAGAAACTAACTAACTAACTAACTAACTAACTAACTAACTAACTAACTAACTAACTAACTAACTAACTAACTAATTCTCTCTCTCTCTTCTCTGTCTCCCCCCCCCATGTCTGTGCATGAAAAAAAAAGTTTTTGCAAATAGGAAAATGACTGCCCACAAGTTCAGCAGAATTATAATATTGCAAAGCAAACATCAGCTTTGTTTCAAAAACAATGGAGCCAGAAAAGAAGAATAAAAACCACATTTATCTATCAAAACCAGCCATTTCTATAGAACTTCAAAGCTGGTTCCAAATTGGTACAGCAGGTTTGCTATTCCTCCCCTGCTGCTGTCAGCTGAAACCCACCTTATATAATAACTCTGTTATTTAGAATATGTCAATCCTGGGTGCATGTAACAGATAGTTAGCTCCAAAATTAGCAGAAAAAAATAGATAAATACCCGCAGAAATAAATAAATAAATAAATAAATAAATAAATAAATAAATAAATAAATAAATACATAAATACATAAATACATACATACATACATACATACATACATACATGCATGCATACATACATACCAGTGACGTGAAGGCAGGGGAGGCAGAGCCTCACCACTGTCATGAAAAGAAAAAAAATGTAAAAGGAAAAAGGCTGAGGTAGTTGGTGCCAGAGTCACAGTGGATGACTCTGCTTAGTGCTTAACTGTTTAAAAAAGCCTCTAAAAAGATGCCCTCTACAGGAGGAGGCAGGAGAACCACGTGCCTCATTTAGTCTGACTTTTTGATCACTCGAGCAGAGTTAAGCAAGGGTTAAAAGCCGAAAAATTCCTTATGTAGATGAGGCATGTGGTTCTCCTGCCTCCTTCTGTAGAGGGCGTTTTTTTAGAGGCTTTTTTAGACAGTTAAGCAGAGTCATCCATTGGGGACTCTGGCAGCAGCTAGCCCAGCCTGACCTCAGCAGCTCTTGCCTTTTTTCTTTTATATTTTTACATTTTCATCATGGCAGGCAAGAGCAGAGTTGAAATCCTCTGTGATTGTGAAACAGCTGGAAAAGATATGTGGGTCGCAGGGAGGGGGAGGAATTCAAAATTAATGTAATTTGTAAGTAATTGTAAGTAATTTGTGTGTGTGTGTGTGTGTGCCCGCCAGCTTTCTTTCTCTGTGTCGGGGAAGTCCGCCAGCAGAGGCGGGTCTTTTACCCGCCTCTGCTGGCAGGCTGGCACTTTCTTTCTTTCTTTCTAGAAAGCGGCTTTTGGCCGCCCCGCGCTATGTCCGACATAGAGGTGGGACGCCTCTATGTCGGACATAGTGGCAGGGCAGCCAAAAGCCGCTTTCTTTCTTTTTGCCTCACCAGCCATAAACCTCACCGCACGTCACTGATACATACATACAAACATACATACAATCTACTTTTGATTTCACTTTCCATAATTTTTAGTTTTGCCCACAATTTATTTTTAAAATTTAAGGTGGTTTGTTTTTTTGATGCCTTCAAGACATTGTTGACTCCCTGTGACTGCCTGAAGTTTTCTTGGTAAGATTTCCACTGCCTGTTTCCTAGGGTTGAAAAAGAAGAACTGATCCAAGGTCACCCATCTGGCTTTGTGCCTAAGGAAGAGTGGAAGTTTCTAGATTGGTGCCTTAGCCACTACACCAAACTGACTCTAATTTAGGGGCCATTTCATTCTTTGGAGATTTAATGCTTTTGCTTTTTCAGAATGCTATAATAAAGCACTTTTTCTCATTTTTTCTCTAGACTCATCGTTCTGTGACAGAGAATGGCCCTAAACCTCCTGGACTCTGATGGATTGTGAAGCCTGGAAGTTCAAGTCAAAGAGTTAGGACCACCATTTGAATTAAGGAATAGAAGGATGAGCACTAACTTTAATTCTAGGCCCTTTTTTGTAATCTTGTAATCTCTGCTTCTGCCAGAATCTTAACCAGACCTATCAAAGTCTTCCTTTCAGGTGATTTCCAGGCATGTCAACTACCAATGTTACTGACTGTCCTGATGACATTCACCAATTGCAGTTGATTGGATACAGCTTGATCTTCATAGCAGGCTTATGTCTCAATGTTGCGTCCCTCTTGATCTTCTTGTACTATCTGAAGCTCAAGTCAGTGGTGGCCATCTACATGTGTAACTTGATTACGAGTGACCTCCTTTTCACTATATCTTTGCCCTTCCGTATATATTACTATTACATGGGGGAATGGCCCTTTGGAAGTTTCCTTTGTCAAGTCTCGGGTTCGCTTTTCCAAATAAATATGTACGGTAGTTGCATTTTCCTGATGTGCATCAACTTGGACCGCTTTGTTGCTATTGTCCACCCGCTACGCTGGCGCCACCTCCGGCGTCCCAAAGTAGCCAGGCTGCTCTGCTGTGTGGTTTGGGTACTAATCCTGATAGGCTCTGTTCCAGTTGCTATAATCCACAAGGGAACTTCATGTATTAAGAAAAGTGGGACAAATTCTAACCTTAAAAAAATTGAAATCATTGTGTGCTTTGAAAACTTCAGTAAGGACTTGTGGCAGGGAAAAATCTTTGGTCTGGTCATTTTAGCAGAGATTCTTGGCTTTCTCCTCCCTCTGACCTCTGTGACAGCCTGCTCAATCCGAATTTTTCAGAATCTATGCCAGACTCGTGGGTCGCGGAGCCTGCGCCAAGAAAAGACCATTCGCATGCTTGTAGTCAATCTGGTCATCTTTATCATCTGCTTCGTACCCTACAACACCATCCTAGCAGCTTATGGGCTGATAAAAGCCAAAGTGATTATTACTGATTCAACCACACAGGCTTCAGTGCGCAATGCCCTTATCATCGCTATGCTACTTGCAAGTATGAACTGTACCCTGGATCCCTTGATCTATTATTTCAGTACAGAAGGCTTCAAAAATACTTTGAAGAGAATAAGAAGAGGGCAGGCTTGGGATTTTGAGATGGGAACCCTTCAGACTCGAACAAGAAAAAACAAAAAAGCTGCCTCCTACAAGGCAGCAAATATTAAGCAGGATAGTAAACAATATCCAGTTCAGAATTCAATTGCTCCCTTTGCTTCCCCTAAGATATTCTTGAGAAGCTCCATTGAAGACTCTGAAATATAGAGATGAGAGAACTATCAAACTATCAAGCTTTTGGAATGAAGTAGCATTACAGAAAGTGGCTGCCAGAAACATTTGGACAAAATATGAAGAAGACTTGATGCACTTAAATACTGTAAAGCCATATACTGTACTGTAAGAGCAGTGGAGTTACGATCTTGGTCTGAGGGGTAATGAGATCATACCCCTGTCGTGGTCAGACCACTACCTACTGAGGCTAGACTTCCGGAGGCCAAACCCCCACCGTAGGGAGGAGGAACCGACCAGCTGGTTCCGCCCCAAGCGACTGATGGACCCTGTTAGGTTCCAGACGGAGCTTGGGGTTATTCCTGATACCCTCGCCCACAGTTCGGCGGAGACCCTCGTCGCTGCCTGGCACTCGGCAGCTTCGGAGTCTCTAGACCGGATTGCGCCGCTACGGCCCCTCCGGGTCAGCGGCCCCCGGAGGCCTCCTTGGTTCACTGAGGAGCTCCGGGAGGTAAAGCGCCGGAGGAGACGCCTAGAGCACTCGTGGAGGTCCGATAGGTCCGAGTCGAAACGGGCACTTTTAACAGCATGCACCAAGGAGTATATTCGGACCTTAAGAACAACAAAAAGAACATACATTGCCTCCTTGGTAGCGTCCGCCGAGTCCCGCCCAGCCGCCCTGTTTAGGATAACCCGCTCCCTCCTAAATAGGAGGGAGACGGGAGACTCCTTACAGGGTAAGGCTGAGGAGTATGTCCAGTTCTTGGCGGACAAAGTTGCCCGGTTTCGAGCGGACCTGGACTCCACCCCAGTAGATCCAGCCGAGACACAAGGAGAAAACTTGGCAAACCATCTCTGGGTTGAGTTTCAGGAAGTTGCCTCTGGGGATGTGGACAAGGCTATGCGAGCTGTGAGTGCCTCCACCTGCATACTGGACCCGTGTCCCTCCTGGCTGGTTGCCAACAGCAGTGAGGTGACACGAGGCTGGATCCAGGCGGTTGTTACCGCTTCTCTTCGGGAGGGGTACTTTCCCACCGCGCTTAAGACAGCGGTGGTAAGACCCCTCCTGAAGAAGCCGTCTCTGGATCCAGCTGTTCTTAATAACTATCGTCCAGTCTCCAACCTCCCCTTTGTAGGGAAGGTTGTTGAGAAGGTGGTGGCTCTCCAGCTTCAGCGTACCTTGGAGGAAGCTAACTATCTTGACCCCTTCCAGTCTGGCTTCAGACCCGGTTACAGCACAGAAACCGCTTTGGTCGCATTGACTGATGATCTCTGGAGAGCTAGGGATGGAGGCCATGCTTCCATCCTAGTTCTCCTGGACCTCTCAGCGGCTTTCGATACCATCGACCATGGTATCCTTCTGCGACGACTGCGGGAGATAGGGGTGGGCGGCACTGTCTTGCAGTGGTTCTCCTCCTATCTCTCGGACAGGTCGCAGTCGGTGTTGGTGGGGGGGCAGAGATCGTCCCTGAGGCCCCTAACTTATGGGGTGCCGCAGGGGTCGGTCTTATCCCCCCTACTATTTAACATTTACATGAAACCGCTGGGCGAGATCATCCGAAGGCACGGGATAAAATACCACCAATATGCGGACGATACACAGTTGTATCTGTTCGCCCCGTGCCAACTCAATGAAGCGGTGGACGTGATGAACCGGGGTCTGGAAGCCGTTAAAGACTGGATGAGAGCAAACAAGCTGATACTCAACCCAGACAAGACCGAGTGGCTGTTGTGTTTCCCTCCCAAAAATTTGACCAACATACCATCACTCAGGCTGGGGGGACAAAATTTACACCCCTCAGAAAGGGCCCGCAACTTGGGAGTCCTCCTGGATTCACAGCTAACTTTTGACCACCATCTCTCAGCTGTGACCAGGGGGGCATTTGCCCAGGTTCGCCTGGTGCGCCAGTTGCGGCCCTACCTGAATCGGGAGGCCCTCACAACAGTCACTCGAGCCCTTGTGATCTCCAGGCTGGAATACTGTAATGTGCTCTACATGGGGCTGCCCTTGAAGAGCATCCGAAGACTTCAGCTAGTCCAGAATGCGGCCGCGCGAGTGATCGTGGGCGCACCACGGTTCGCCCACATAACACCGATCCTCCGTGAGCTGCACTGGCTACCTGTTGATCTCCGGGTGCACTTCAAGGTCCTACTCACCACCTATAAAGCGCTCCATGGTAGTGGATCTGGCTATTTGAGAGACCGCCTTCTGCCAATCACCTCCCTGCGTCCCATCAGATCGCATAGAGTTGGCCTCCTCCGTATTCCATCCGCCAGTCAGTGCCGACTGGCGACTACTCGGAGGAGAGCCTTCTCTGTTGCGGCTCCGACACTATGGAACAATCTCCCCGTGGAGATTCGTACCCTCACCACCGTCCAGGCCTTCCGCACAGCCCTCAAGAACTGGCTAGCCCGTCAGGCCTGGGGATAATCTTATTTTTGCCCCTCCCGAATGTTGAGTGAATGTTGAGTTTTACTGTCTAATTTACTTTGTGCACATTTCTTTTTGGTATTGTCCTACACCCCCCTTCCTTTTTGATTGTAAGCCGCCCTGAGTCCCCTCAGGGAAAAGGGCGGCCTATAAATAAATAAATCTAAATCTAAATCTAAATTTCATATTTCAAGAACAATTTCTGATCTTGATTTTAAAATTTATTTTCCATTTCCTATCCATAGAGCTGTATGATATTCATATGAATGCTATGAGATATTTATGATAAAGTCACTCATTTCCAGGTTCAGTTCAGGCTCCCTATGGTGTATTATCACTTGATTTAGCAACTGGCATCAGAATGAACCAAGAACGGTGATCTATGGGTCACACAGCTTGCAGAAATACAAATTGCCATTGCTGTACTTTTCTCCAAAACCTTACACCAAATATATTTATTAGCTGTTTCTGTTTCCATAATTACATTTTAATGACAGAATGGCAGGGTTTTTTTTTTTTGAGCTTTGGAAAATTGTTTACATATACCTAAAATAAAAAGCCAACCAAATTAAAAAATCCTGCATGACTCAACATTGGTTTAAGGCCCAGTGCTAGGCAGAAGACATTCAGCAAAGTCTCAATGGTCTCTTAAAGATTTGAATTGGAGAAGGATGAGGGTTTATTTTTTTTGCACAGACAACCTTCAATTGCTATGGATGAGAGTGGAGCTTACAGGAATTATTATTAAACTCCTCCCCCAAACACGCACACAGTACAAGTAGTCTTACAAAAGTTCATTTAGTGACCATTCAAAGTTGCAACGATACTGAAAAAGTGACTTATGACTGTTTTTCACACTTATGACCATTGCAGCATCCCCAAGGTCAGACACTTCGCAACTGATTTATATTTATGACGATTAGAGTGCCCTGGGATCATGTGATCACCTTTTGTGACCTGATAAAATCAAGGGGGAAGTCTGATTCACTTAACAACCATGTTACTAACTTAACTGCAGTGATTCACTTTCTTGCTGTGGCAAGAAAGGTCATAAAATGGAGCAAAATTAACAACTGTCTTGCCCAGCAACATTTGTGTCTCAACTATGGTAATAAGTTGAGGGCTACCCTGTACACACATTGAATGCAAACACTATATTTCTCTATGTTATCTCTTGCCGCCATAAAAAGTTCTATGCAAGTTGTTTGTAAAAGCCTGTTTAAATCTTCCATGAAAGGGCAATATGACATCTGGAACATAATGTTCAATAAAAAGGTATTTGTTCCCATTTTCCACAACGTAGTATAGGTCTAGGAACCTTTGGCTCTGAAGTATGAAAATGTCATGCCCTCAATAGTCATGCTTCAGAGAGAAAAAACTGCCATTTCTAATTTAGTAGGTAATTTGACCCATACATCTTCCCAAGTAAATATTCACTGGAAGTATTATCTGAAAAGGTAGGATGTATGGTTTATTTATTATAAACATGCCACAGTATCAAAGATCCAGAATGTAAACGAACTGGTTTTAATATCACCAAAGCAATATTCAGAAATATGCTACACCAAATCTCTCCTTACTATGCAAGAAGAAATAGAAATTTGATCAAAAATAAAAATTTGAACATCAAGCTTGTGTGTCTTATTCTTCAGGATTTCCATAATGTCAATATTTTTACTATCTTTACAATGTTCGGTCACGTTAATTCATGGCAAAAATATGAAAAATCTATGCATTTGCAGAACCTCCTTACTAGGATATCTCAAATAATCATAAAAAATCACCAAGGCTTGAAGGAAACCTTATCTTGTTCCAGAATTATGGTGTGAGGGTTTTTATGGTATTATTACTGAACGTAATGAAGAGGGCGGAAACAAGTAATGCTTTAATTTCAGCCATGGCAGAAATTATGGCAGAAAGCAGTGTTAAACATATTTAGGATCTGCACAGCTAGACTAGATTTTTCAGATTTGTCTTTCTGGGAAGCCTAAGTTTTTTTAAAAAAACTTTTCTGCTGTTGCTATATAGTAGAGCCATCAAGCATAGGAATCAAAGGTGACACTGCATTAGAGAAAATTTATCCTAATTATATTGAAAAAGTACATTTGCGTTAAGAATAAAGAACAGAAAAATATGATATTGTCCTCGCTTTAAATTGCAGTTTGTACACAGTTATTTCAGTTAAAGAGTGAAGCTAATTTTAAAAATATCATTGGAATTCAATAAGGCTCTAGATTGTAATTTAAAGGTATACTTGATTCACTTCCTCTGTGATATCAGATTTGCTCTTGGAACCTTTATGCAGAATGCAAACAAAAATAAATAAATTTAATTCCTATGAAATTACTAGAGATTGTACATATTACTTGCATAGAATTAAACAATTTCATCAATGCCCCTGGGATCTTGTAAATGTTCTTTATTGGAGCGTCAGTTAACCTTAATCACAACTAGTATCTTAAGCCCCAAAGTGCAGAAGTTTAGTCAGTCTTGTTCCTCTACTGCCACCTGGTGGCTCAGAATCCTTAGGGTGAGAGTTGGAGACGGAAGTAACTTTCAACAGGCTTGAGAAGCATTTCTAATGTAGGTCAATGCATTCAGTGTTATTCCAAGTCTTATTCAGTGTTAAAAGAGTTTTCAGAAGACCTGGACTTGGAAGCTTATCTACTACAGCTACACAATACACACTTTTCTCAGATACTATGAGTATCCCATCAATTTGAAAATAACAAAGATGAATGTTGAAAAACGTGTTTATTAAATTAGTTCATTTCAATCTGTGATTGAAATGAACTAATTTTTAGTGGCCAAAAGGTGTTTAAAATTTTTATAATGGCCAGCATCATTTGGATGGCATCTGAACCAGCAGTGACCCATGAGGAAAGAGCTCTAGGAATAATGGTAAGCAGTGGTATCAATGAGTGTGTATCTGCTGTTAAAAAAAGCCAATAGCACATTTAAGGTAATAAGAAAAAAGGAGTGAAAATAGAGATGCCAATATCATAGTGGCTTTACATAAATGGGATATCTGGAATATTGTGTGCAGTTCTGGTCTCTGCACTTCAAAAAGGATGTGATGGAGCTAGAAAAAGTTCAGAGGAGGATGACTAAATGATTAAGTGGCTGGAGCAGCTTCCCCATGGAGAAAGATTGAGACATTTGGAGCTTTTTAGTCTAGAGGCAAATGAAAAGGGACATGATTAAGCTTTACAAAATTACATATGGTATGGATAAAATAGACAAGAAGAAATGATTTTCACCTTTCCAAAATATTGGCCAGAGGCCATTGAATGAAATTGAATCCTGAAAGAATCAGGATAGACAAAAGGAAGAAAAAAACACATGTAATTTGCCTTTGGATACTCCTATGGAACCTGGTGCTGACTGTTTGGGTGGCTTTAAAAAAAGGGGTTAGACCAAGTCATGGAAATCATGGGGATCAATAATTATTTTTGATAGCAGTGTGACTACCTCCAAGGCTTCCGCTGGGAGACTAGTGGCTTCCTTGTGCAGTTGTTGGCCACTGTGTGAGAATAGATTGCTGGATTAGGTAGTCAAGAATTTGATCTACCAGGACCCTGCTCATGTCATTGGTTGTTTTGTTTTGTTTTGCTTTATTTCTTCTGTGATAATGAGCAACATCAAAATTATTCAGAGGAAAAGTACCTCCAATGTCCTTCCAACTCTAATATTCTGATATTCTGTTAATTATGTACAGTATTACAGGCAAAACATTATTTTTTATCAAAGGTTGGTAGGTAGATTGGAAAGTCAAGAAACTTAAAAAAGAAATTGATAACAAACAGAACTGACCAAAAAAACTACACAAATGAATTCAGCAAGAGTTGAGTTCAACATGATGGAATCTTTAAATTTATTTTTGTAAATGTCACATTTTGTCAATCTGGGATCTCTCACAAGTGTTAAACAATTTCCAAATTTCCAATCACCATAAGAAAGCTGCAGTAAGCATAGTAGTTTACTTTAACTTTTATAAATTTTACTTTTATTTTCCTTTATCTTAATGCACCATCTAAAGTGATATCAAGTTTTGTCTAGCTGGCTGCTTTTATTTCCACCTATCCTAGATCTTTTGCTTATGGAATAGGTTTGAACACAAATGACTTTTAAGATTTAAAACTCTTTGTTGCTTCCTTCTATACATTGAGGCTAAGATGAATCTTATTCCAGTTTGGGGTAAAATCCAAACCTGTGATGAATGGAACAATGCAGAAGGATAGATTTTTATTCACTAGAGGCAGGATAGGTGGTTCTAAACTACTTTATCCCAGTTCAAAACTTCCCCTAATTTGTTGAGAATGAGTTGTTGAGAAAAGAAAAGGACAGGATTTTAAATAACTTTTGCATTTGCTTTTTAGCATTTTTAAATACCTTGGTGTAAGAAAGGGGAGTTTTAGATTCAGAGATCAATTTTTCGATCCTCAAATCAACATCACTTCAGCTCAAACCATTATCAGTACATATAGTCCTCTGTGTTTAATAACTGCTAACAGTCATAACAAAGTGACGCGGTGGCTAAGTGGCTAAGATGCTGAGCTTGTTGCTCATAAAGTTCGGCAGTTCAGCAGTTCGAATCCCTAGTGCCACATAACAGAGTGAGCTCCCGTTATTTGTACCACCTTCTGCCAACCTAGCAGTTCGAAAGCATGTAAAAGTGCAAGTAGAAAATAGGAACCACCTTGATGGGAAGTAACTGCATTCCGTGTACCTTTGGCGTTTAGTCATACCAGCCACATGACCACGGAGACGTCTTTGGACAGTGCGGGCTCTTTGGCTTTGAAATGGAGATGAGCACCGCCCCCTAGAGTCAGGAATGACTAGCACATATGTGCGAGGGGAACCTTTACCTTTAACAGTCGCAACAGATGCTTTACAGCCCACAAAACACTTCCAGTCATCATAAAACCTTGTGTCCCCCAAATTCACATGACTGAATTTTGGCTGCATGGCAACCTGTTTGTATTTACAATAAGGTGACCAGATTTTCAGATTGGTAAAGAGGGACACCTTTGACCGGGGAGGGGGGGGGCTTGATTAAAAATTTTATACGGAGCAACAAAAATTTTCATATAACGCAAAAATAGTATTGTAATTTTTTTTATTTCAACATAACTACAATTTACAAATATAAATTGTAACTGTTGCCAAACATCAAAATTTTGATCACGTGACCATGAGGATGCTGCAACGGTCACTAAGTGTGAAAATGGTCGCCAAGTGTGAAAAATGGTCATCAATCACTTTTTACAATGCCACTGTAACTTTGGTCACTAAGCCCATTATACCACCTTTGTTGCCACAGTTGACAGTTCTTAAGTGAATAACTGCAGCTGATAAGTTAGTAACATAAGTGATCTGTGATAAGAGCCTGGAGGAAACACTTTGTGGCTTTGAGGTGGATAGAAGCTACTTGAGATCAACCAATCAATCAGTCTCAAGACGTGGAGACTCTGGAAAGAGTGCAGAGAAAAGCAAGAAAGATGATTAGGGGACCAGAGGATAAAATATATGAAGAACAGTTGCAGGAATTGTGGATTTCTAGTCTATAGAAAAGAAGATCTAGGAGTGACATGATGGCAGTCTTCCAATATTTGAGGGGCTGCCCCAAAGAAGAAGGAGTCAACCTATTCTCCAAAGCTCCAAAGCAATTGATGGAAACTAACCAGGGAGAGAAGCAACCTAGAACTAAGGAGAAATTTCCTAACAGTGAGGACAATTAACCAGTGGAACGGCTTCCCTCCAGAAGTTGTGGGTGATCCATCACAGGAGGTTTTGAAAAAGATAATGTACAACAGTTTTCCTGAAATGGTGTCAGGTCTCCTGCTTGAGCAGGGGGTTGGACTAGATGACCTCCAGCTCTGGTATTCTGCATTCTTCTCTAAGAAAGACAACAGGGGCTGGAAAGTCCATTTAGTGGCTTGCAATGGCCATTGCAACCCTCATTCCACAATGTCGGTGTTGCAACTGTTGACCAGAGCTCTGGTCAAATCAGAATTGAGCTGGAGGGGACCTTGGAGGTCTTCTAGTCCTTCAAGCAGGAGATCCTATCCATTTTAGACAAGCGGCTGTCCAGTGCCTCTTCTTAAAATTTGCTGACCGACACTGCGGCTGAGCTGAAGCCGGCAAAGCCCAGCACCCCTGCCTGCCCAGCTGAGGTGTTCCTAGTGGGGGAAGGGGAGGCATCGCCGCTATAACTCATTAATACATCATAAATTCTCAAGCACGGGGGCCACCACAAACCCCACAAATCAAGCCCTCCAAGATACAAACCCACATGAGTTATTACTTTGTACATTCGTTCTCAGGACGCTATCCTAATGCCCCAGACTATCAGATGTTAAATTATGGGGCCGGCAGATCCATGGATGGATCCTACAGAGATCCAGGCAACATGCACGCCGGCTCTTACGGGGGATACAAATACAATGGAATGGATCTGAGCATCAGCGGATCAGCCACCACCACCTCTTCCTCCTCCTCCAGCCAATTTGGAGCGGTTGGGAAGAGCTCTCATGTCTTTTCTGCCCAGGCAGCGCTCGAAAGCAGGTTAAGAAAGGCATTCAGCTGCTCCTTGTCCTGTCCCGAATCCCTCCCTTGCAGAAGCAGCACCAGTAGTGGCGGCGTCAACGAAAGCCGTGGAGGCAAGACAGCCGGGTCCTCCCACGCCAACCAGTAGCTTCTGTCGGTGCAGTTAGCGTCACCGTGTTTGCCAAAATAGACGAAACCAGCGCGTCCTCGTGAACCAAAGAGAGCGGTTCTCAAGCCAACAACGGCGCCCGAGTTCAGACGGAACCGAACGCCACCTCCACGCCAGCCGCATAAAGCCTGCCCCCTTCTTGTCTCCCACCCAACATGTTTCGCTGAACGGCGGCCGAGTTCTAAACTGCCGGCATGACTTTGAAGGGCTGGATTGCCCTCCGCACGGGGCGACGTGGAAGGCAAGCAGCAAGCCAGCACTTTCAAAGTCATACCACCACTTTAGCGTGCCCCTCGGCCGCCATTCAGAACTGTCGGCATGACTTTGAAGGGCTGGATTGCCTTCCCCGCGGGCCGACGTGGAAGGCAAGTGGCAAGCCAGCACTTCAAAGTCATGCTGGCACTTTAGCGTGCCGGCAGTCAGGGCTGGAGCGAGTGAGCGAGTGTGTTCCGTCCCGGTGGGTGCATGAGCGGAGCACTTTTCCAGCGCTCCTGTGCCTGGAGAGCTCCGTCTGCATATGAGCCCGGGATCCGTCGCTTGCACTCCCTTGTTCCGCCCCGCCACCTGCCTTCCCTATCTAGGGGCTCCTCCAGCAGAAGTAGCAGAGTCGCGTCGAGCGCCGCTCTGCCTTCCTCCGCGCTCTTCCCGCCTGGACGCCCAAAGCCTCCCAGCCCCCCCTGGCCCAGGGCAAGTCAGCTGCAATGCAGCGGGCAGCGATCCCACCACCATCCGCCCACTCATTCACCCCGCCCGTCACTTACTCTGAGTTTGGAGAAGAAGCGGTGGCCCCAGGTGGCTCTTTTCGCGGAGGCTTTCCCACGGCTTGTCCGGAAGTTGGGCTGGAAAGGTGAGCTCGCTCCCCCACCCATCCGCCCGCTCACTCGCTACGCTACCCCACCCATGCGAGCGGCAGCGGATGGGCGGGGGAGCGAGTCGAAGAAGGTGCCAAAATTAAGCGGGATCTTTTGGGAATGGCCTGGGACACAGGAAAAATTATGAGAAGGCGTGCCTGTCCCGCCAAATGCGGGATGTCTGGTCATCCTAATTTACAACCAATTGCCAGGTTCCGTGCAATCATATGATCACCATTTGCAATCTTTTCTGCCAGCATCCCCAGAAAGGCAATGGGGAGGCCTGCAGAGAAAGCTGCAAGGGAAGGAAACACTGAATTTGAAGTCTGTCCCCTCCAGTGCACTGAGAGTTTGCCTCTCCACTTTATGCAGGGAGGGGAAATCCTCTTGCACGCTGAGGGAACAGAACTCAAATCCAGCAAACAAGCACCATATCTTGAGCCTCTCAGAATGCTGGCATTTGCTACGCCAGGTTTCTGAATGGTGGTTTTTACTAGCATTTTTGTTATATTTGAGATCTGTTTCTCCAGCACACTGAGGCATTTCCCTTGGTGCACTGGAAGAATGGACCTCAAATCTAATGAAAATATTAGCATTCTCATGATCATTTCCCCAGTGTAATGGGAAGAGGTTCCTTCCGCCATACCCAGACCCAGGCAATCTCAGCAGTGGTCTGCTTAAAGACCTGATTTAACAACTAAAACTGGAAGAGCCAGGATTGCTATCATTAAGCGAAGTGATATCTTAATGTCTCACTTAACCACCACTTGTGATAGAAATTTTGGGCCCAATTGTGGTCATAAATGGAGGACTATCTTGTACCCCCAAAACAGCATTTTGGAAATGATGTTATTTTACTGTTTCCTTCAGTTCATTAATTCCCCATTTTGATTTCTCTAATAATTGGATGGATTTATGGAAAAGATCAGTGAGTCAATCTCTTATACTTTTTCCTGTTCTAAAATCTCCAACTTATAGAAATGGGTATTATTATTCTTTATCATCACAGCTGTGGTTTGAAAAGCACAAAACCCTCAGCCTGTTTGAAATGTGTTACAATCCTTCTGAAAGGAAGCTTTGCTGCCACAAATTTAATCATATTCTAACTCAAACAGAACGTTATGTGTACAGTGCTTACAGGAGTACAATTTTCCCATTTTAAGGAAAGGCAAAAGTGGTTCTTGGTTTCCTGAATTATGTCCCAGAACTGGGAATGTGTTGAGGCAAGGAATTCCCAGGATTTTAAATATGGTCCTCATAGAGGATTAGACATTTTCTGCATAGCCCATTTGGTCATATATCAGAAAATAATATCTAAATTGGAGGCCTCTCATCATCTAAACCTCAGTGACCCTAATCCTGTCCACTTTTTTATGTTCCTTTTCCCCAGAACTTGTTTTTTGCAATGCTTTATGAATAATTATTAGAAGTATGAGTTTAATGTAATTAAATTTAATACTTTGAGTTGCTTAATAAACCATTTGTCCTAAAATTGATGGAGAAATGACTTTACACAGTTCACAACCACTCCAAACTAGGGATAAAAATCACAATTTTCTCTCTAAAAAGGTCTTTTTATAATAACCCTCATCCTCAAATTCTCCTTATTACAGCTGAAAGAATTCCATTGACCATTTTTAATGGAAAGGTTCTCACAGAGTACCTTTTATTATCCAACTGCAGAGACATTTTACATTTGCATTTAGGTATTTGCTGTAATTGGTGTTTATAGTGATGGCTGAATCTTGAATTCTTTAGCAAAAGCAAAAGGAAAGGAGATTCCTCTCAAACAAACTATCAAAATACACCAATTGCAGGTAGCTACAGAGGACTTGTTTCTTTCATTGGATGTCTGAAGCTTGAATTAATAATCAATGGAAAGATGTTTTCATTTCAAATCCTCGTTTCTCTTAATAAAACAGCAACAGGATGGACACAGAATATTAAGTTCTACTATTTCATAGTTTTCACTACTATATATAACAGAAATATATGGTACTAATTTTATACATTTACTGTAGTTCCTTTTTAAGAGAGACTAATGAAATTAGTAATGGCTATTTCCATTAAAATGTATTTGCCAATGCACATATCTCTGCAGTATATTGTAATCCATTTATTATAAGAAAAACCTCTTAAAACTGATTTCCAATCCAATTTCAGGTTTAATTCAGGTTTAATTCAATCAACAAACTGTTTCCCACTGATTTTTCTGATTTTTAAACATAAGATCTCATTGTTCATTATGATTTTTTCTATCTTTACCAAAGGCAATTAATTAATTGTATAGCGAAAAACTAGGATGCTATCATTTCTTACTTCTCAAATCAGTTATATGCATTGTCCATTGTGTCTGCCCTTCATACCTAGAATAGAATAGAATAACAGAATTGGAAGGGACCTTGGAGGTCTTCTACTCCAACCCCCTGCTTAGGCAGAAAACACTAGACCATTTCAGACAAATGGTTATCAAATCTCTTCTTAAAAACTTCCAGTATTGGAGCATTTACAACTTCTGGAGGCAAGCTGTTCCATTGAATTGTTCTGACTGTCAGGAAATTTCTCCTTAGTTCTAGGTTGCTGCTGATGACCTGATGACTTCTAAACTTTCTTTTAGTATGACTACTATTATAGCACTCTGGTTCATACAGTATCTCCCCGGATAATAGGATCCAGTCTGATAAAATTAAGGTCCTGCACTTAGGCAAGAAAAACCAAATGCATGAATACAGAATAGACAGTAACCGGCTCAACAGTGGTGGCTGTGAGAGGATTCTAAGTGATTTTGTGGACTCCTACTTAAGTATGAGTTAGCAATGTGATGAAGCTGCCAAAAAAGCCAATGCATTCCTAGGCTGCTGCACCAACAGAGGGATAGCATCAAGATCACAGGAAGTGGTAGTACCATTCTATACTAGTGAGACCACACTTGGCATCTACATCCATTTCTGGTCACCATGATCTAAAAAATATGCTGAGGTCCTAGAAAGAGTGCAGAGAAGAGCAACAAAGGAATCTGGAGGCTAAATTGTACAGTAAACGCCTATGGGAAGTCAGGTATGTTTAGTCTAACAACGAGAAGGAGTAAGGGTGACTTGATCGAAGTTTTCCAATACTTGAAGGGCTGTCAAAGGGAAGAGGGGGTCAATTTATCCTCCATAGTACCTGAAGGCAGGACAAGAAGCAATGGGTGTAAACTCATCAGAGGAATTTCCTGACAGTGAGAACAATCAATAGAATAGCCTGCCTCCTGGAGTTGTGGGTGCGCCATTACTGGAGGTCTTCAAAAAAAAAAAAAAAAATTGTACAGCCATTTTCCGGGATGGTGTAAGGACTCCTGCCTTTGGCAGTGAGTAGAACTAGAAGACCTCCAAAATCCCTTCCAGCCCTATGATTCTGTTCTGTTCTGTGATTCAGTCCTACAGAAACCTGTTTCAGAGCCAGGAACACTTTTGTTATTCTGAGACAGTCCCTGTGCAGACTACAAGCTGTTATTGTCCTTTACTTCTAAGAGTCTCCGAGGGCCAGTCTGAGTTGGTGGATGGAGGCACTTCACTCTCCTTGCCAAATGATCCAAGCTGCAGAATGTAAAGATAATTGATGGATGTTAAAAATAGCAACTCGGGAGGCAGAATGATATAATGTACATTTATAAATAAGACTATAAAATAAACTTTATGCAAGTAAAGGCTACTTAATTTAATGAGAGGATTTCCAAAATTATATTGCCACTTTTTCCTTTTAATTTCATTGCTTTTCTTTTGTATGGGTATAATACAGACTACATAGTTTGATTTCTGGCTTCTGTTATTGCCAAAACTGAAGCCAGGTGGTAAATGCTAATAACCTTTAAAAATAAAAAGTCCATATACTGCTATTTAGGCACTAAAATACTCTACTGTATCACAAATGCCCCACTGTTGCAATCTACTCCAATCATTAAAAGCTAGCATTAATGGTCAGGCTTGGATTGAGGAGAATAAATCTACACCTGACATGCAATGTAAATTGTTTATGCTTTCACTGGCAGCTTCACAACCAGTTATATTTTGATAGAGAGCAAAGCAATTTCATCAAATTTCCTTGGTGGAGCAATGGTTAGAATGCAGTACTGCAGGCTAATTCTGCTGCCTGCCGGCTGCCTGCAATTCAACAATTTAATCCTGACCAGCTCAAAGTTGACTCAGTTTTCCATCCTTCCAAGATCGGTAAAATGAAGGCCCAGATTCTTGTGGGCAATATGGTGACTCTGTAAACCACTTAGAGCTGTAAAAGCATTGGGAAGCGCTATATAAGTGCTATTGCTATACTTCCTAATATGCTTTTTTTCTTTTAAAAATCATGTTTATTAGTATTTTAATTTAAACCATATGGTGTAATAATCGAAAAGTAATGAACTTTGATCCAAAATGGGCAGATTAAAGATTTCCTTATGTCAGTATTCAACTCCACAATTATAGGATCCTACTGCCACTTCCCTCATCAAGAAGCCTGGGAAGATCTTTAGACAGAAAGAAAAATAGAGACATACCTGTAAGGGAGGAAGCAATATTATTGTAAAAAGTGCTTGTCTCACTTTCAACCACTGGGAGGATACAGGCTCAAGGTACAATGGTACAATCAGAGTAAATAGCCAAGACCTGGCTGAAGATATATCATCCCTATTGAATTAACTGGAAATGGTAACAAAAATACTATTGTATTTCATTTAATGTAGCGGACAAATGCCCAACAAATCCAGAAGAGCAAGCTTCAAAAAGGTGAAGGGATTGGTTAAAAAGAAGAGAGAATCAAGAGGCACATCTGTAAAAGGATTTGAGATTTCTGAAAATCAAACTTGATGAAATAAATAAGTCAAATCAGGAAAAATGAAAATTTACAATTTGCCAGATCTTAACAAACATGGGAGCTTTTTTAAAGGAAAGAAAGCCATCTTAAAAACATGATAAGTCTTTCTGAAATGTGTAACAGAAAAATCATTGGCTTGAGGAAAATAAACACAAGCTCTCAAAAAAAGAAGCAAAATATTTTAAGCATGTGGTTAAAACATTAGGACCTTCAACAAGTTTTTAAAACATTAGAAACAACAAGCTAACTAGATAGGCTGTTGGACAAAAAAACATTAAAGGAAGATAAGATTTCAGGAAAACAACAAATTGTTACATCTGTCTGCATGGTGAAGGATGAACTAAATAAAAATAGAAGTATCAAGAAAGTGAAGTAATAGGCCTATTGTAGTCACCAGAGTAAAAATAAACAAATCACTGGGTCCAGATGGTATCCACTCAATGTTTTAATTCCAAGGTGAATTTGCTAATTTTCTAACCAAAAAAATATATCATTGCTTCTCCTTAAATCAACATCCATCTCTGAGGACCAGAAAAATGGTAGAAAAAAGGGATACAGGAAATTTTAAACAGTCTAAAGTCTGTTCTACTACAATGATAACTTTTATTATTAAAGTGAAAAATGATAATATACATGTCCAATAGAAGACCTGTAAGCAATTCTTCTCATCATCTAGATGTTTTAAAGTTTCCAGTAATTATGTAGATTGTATAAGCTGGTAAATACTGCATATTTAAATATTTTTAAAACTGTTTAACTCCTTATGAACTCATGAACATGCTTCCAAGAGTTTTGGGTGCTTCATCACTGGAGGTTTTCAAGATAAGATTGGACAACCATTTGTCCAGGATAGCAATAGCAATAGCACTTAGACTTATATATCGCTTCTCTGTGCTTTTACAGCCTTCTCTAAGCGGTTTATAGACTCAGCATATTGCCCCCAACCGGTGGTGGGTTCCGGATCCCGGTGCAACCGGTAGGGTGCGACGGGCCCCAGCGGCCACCACATGAATGTGCACACGTGTGCAGTGCGCACATGCGTCCTTATCTCCTGTGATGCCTCCGTGATGGTCCAGCAGCTCGGCAGAGCATCGCGCAGGCACTGTATACTCTGTGCGCATACGTGGAAGCACTGAAGAGGTCAAATACAGGTAAGAAGGGCGGGCGGGCGGTGGGCCCTCTGGAGTACCATACCAGAACGGTACCTGGTGCTCCCGGCAGGCACCGGTATGCCCGGATTGGGGTGTACCACCTACAACCCACCACTGCCCCCAACGATCTGGGTCCACATTTTACCCATCTTGGAAGGATGGAAGGATGAGCCAATCTTGAGACTGGTGAGATTCAACCTGCCAAATTGCAGGCAGCTGGCAGTCAGCAGAATTAGCCTGCAGTACTGTATTCTAACCACTATGCCACCATGGCTCCAGGATAGTATCTGCTTTGGGCACTGGTTGGACTAGAAGACCTCCAAGTCCCTTCTATGATAACTGGTTAAAGAAGAAGTAGTAGAGAGTAGACATAATGGACAATTTCCCACAACTGAGTTCTCTAAGTGCTGGTGTTGGAACTAATACTTTTTCATATAAATTAAAGATGAAGAATGACATGGGTAGTTTGTTGATGACATTGAATTTTCCAAAGTGGCAAAATCAATAAGAGATTACTCAGAGTTCTAAAATATGCCTCTAAATTGAGCAGAGATGCTAAAAAAGGATCTTAATATAAGCAAGTGCAAAATAATATACTAATTGTACAGTAGTTGGTACAAACAATCTTATCAAAAATGCATTAATGAGATCTAAGCTGGTAAAGACTTATCAAGAAAGTGATGCTGGATCATGGTAAATATCCCCCTTAAAAATAGTAGTATGAGGTTGCTTTTAAATAAATAACTTCTACAGCTGGGAAATTAGGAAGGAGGCTAAAAATAAAGTTGTTAATATAAAAACAACTTTGCATACATGAACAGTTGAATATATTTGGGTTTGTTCAGTTTCAGTTTGTTCTGATTCCTGAGCTTGAAAGAGGCATTAAAATCTGAAAAAAGTACAGAAAAGGGCAACCACAATGTGTATGAAACTAGAAGAAAATGTTAGTATTTTTTTTTAATTCTTTAGCAAGTAAGAAGAGATATGATCAAGTTTTATAAATGGAAAATGTGGACAAAGATAAACTATTCTCCCTTTTTCATATTAAAATGAGATAGTGTACTAAATATGAAGAGATTCAATATCTATAAAAGAAAATGCTTCTTTACATAATTTGTAAATTATTATATTTTCTTGCATTTGGATGTGATAAGGGCTACCAACTTAAATGGTTTTAAAAGAAGGGAAGCCACAATTCCTAAAGCATCTAATCAGGGTTAGACTTAATTAGTTCTTGAATAAGGGCCACTAACAAATCTGAGTGGAAAACTCAGGAAAAAATTAGGAAATCAGTAAAATGGAGGCAGTTTGGTCCAATGGTTAAAGCCAGAGGCTATTGGGTTCTAGTGTCACCTTAGCCCATGAAAGCCAGCTGGATGATGTTGGTCCAGTCCAGTGGTGGGTTCCTACCAGTTCGGACCGGTTTGGCCGAACTGGTAGTGGTTTGGCGGCCTGGGTCACTGGCAGGCCGGTCATGCCCCCAAACTGGTTCCCCCAGCAGTGTCTTGTTTTTTGCTTCTGCACATGTGCAGAACAATTTTAATTGTATTGCACATGTGCACGCAGCACACATAAAGCCCGTGGGGCGCACACGAGCGAACCGGCAGTAGTGCCTACCTGAACCCACCCCTAGTCCAGTCACACTTTCTCAGCCCAACTCACCTCAGTTTTTTTGTGGTGGGAAAATAAGAGGAGGAAGGTATTTTGGATATGTTCACCGACTTGAGTTATTTGTAAAAATAATAAAGACTGGATACAAATGAATAAAAATAAACATTGGAAAGGAGGCAATGGCAAACCTCTCTGCACTATATTGCTAGCAAGAAAACTTCATGGATATGTCCATCAATTCCATGATAGGCTCCAGAAGTCAAATCCCACTCAATAAATATTTATCTTAGACAAATTCATGGAGGAGAGATATTTATTGCTGTTAGGTATGATAGCTGCACATAGTCAACATTGGCTAAATGGCAGCTCTGTGGGAATAGTAGTAAAAGACAGCTATCAACCTCTCACTTTGCTTCTGAGATTTTTGGGTGTATTGGTTTGCTGTTAATGAACCTTTGGCCTCTTATTGTGTTCTTAATTATTCTTAGTTCCCTTAATTGGAAAATGAAACCCAGACTAGAAGATGTTCTTAAACACTGTGATGGAAGATAAGTTGGAAAAGCATTGTTTGAACTATGCAAAGCTCTTCTGTTTAAGGCTTGATAGGTTAAAGTTTGCAACTTTAATTGTAATCAGAAAGAAACAGTAAAAGCACCCATACATTAGCACACAGATTTAAATGTTGCCCTCCCTTTAGACACATTAAGGATTGTTGATAAGTCCTGCTTGTATGAGGACAGTATGAGGACAGCCAATTTCTCAAGGACAAGAATGTACGCTCTCCATTCTCGGTCTGTTTCAGTCCACTGTGTAGCTACCCTCTTCACTGTCTTTTCTTGCTTTTTATCCAAGGTAGTGTTTTACAATATCTACCAACCTAAGCTACCTGTGCTTAATTTTATTGCAGGTAGTCCCTTGACTTCTGCCAAGTTTCCTTTCTAACTCAAGTGACAGAAAGAATAGCAAAACTACTGTATGTTGTTTCATTCCCAGGAGAGGGAGATGGGCATGTTGGGCCCATTCACAAAAGAAAAGTGATTATCTCTTGCTTTGCCAATACAGGTGAGCATTACATACATACAGATGATGGTAAAAAAACAATCAATCAAGAGTCCTGCTAACTACTGTCTGGGCAGAATATCTAACCAGCATCATTGTCAAAACTGTAGACTGAAATCCAAACAGCAATTTCTTAAACCAGCTTTATGTGCAGCCAGTTTCAGCACAGGAGCCAAGCTGCTTAAGGCTGCCATGCAGAATAACCCCATAAGAACATAATTGCGTAGACTGAGATGAGCTCTCTGAAAAAAAGTCTGAATTCATGAAAATAAACCTGTATTCCAAATTATAGCAGTATAATAAAGTAATGCTAGATAGGTAAAATGGAGCTAACTTAATATTGAACCCCTTCCTTAATAATTCCTGACTCATATTAAAATAACCAAAAGAGCTTTGGGCACAAATGAGGAAGAAAGTCAATTACAGGTAGTCCTTGATTTACAACCTTTCATTTAGCAACCATTCAAAGTTACAACAGCTTTGAAAAAACAGACTTATGACCGTTTTTCACACTTATGACAGTTGCAGCAATCCTACAATCTCATGATCAAAATTCAGATGCTTGGTAACTGGCACAAATTTATGACGGTTGCAGTGTCCCAGAGTCATGTGATCACATTTTGCAACCTTCTGACAAGCAAAGTCAATGGCAAAGCCAAGTTCACTTAATAACTGTGTCACCAACTTAACAACTGCAGTGATTTACTTAACAACTGCAGCAAGAAAGATCATAAAATGGAGTAAAGAACAGACATATTGGGCTCAATTGTGGCGGTAAGTCCAGGACTATCTGTAAAATACTACCAATCAGGTTAAAAAAAACATATTAATATGAGAAAATGGAGAGAGAGAGAGACAGGCAGACAGACAGACCTTTAGATTAACAATATGGAAGATTTTTGTTTCAAGCAGAAAAGTAAAGTGGCAAGAAGAGCCATGAGCTGGCCCAGCCAAGGCCTAAAGGTTTCATGGTCAGGGGAAGCTGAAAGCAAGGCCCAGCCCCAGCCCCATAAAATGTCTCCAACTAAGCTGGCTTAGCTGGCTGGGGTTGGCCCATGGGTCATGCCTCTGGCACTATTATGGGATTGGGAGGCTTTTCGTCACAGCGGAAAGCAAATACATATTATGGGATGGCACAGCAGCAAAGCCAAATGTGACTAGAAATGAGGGAGGAGGGAAAAGTGGGTGGCTGAGAGTACTATGGGATGTGGTAGCTGCTGCTGCTGCAGCAGCTGGTGAGAATATTATGGGATGGCACACACACACACACACACACACACACACACACACACACCCTGGGACTATTATGGGATAGATAACAAGCAAAAGAAAAATCCACTGAGCAGAGGGGGTGTGGTGTAAGACTGAGGATTCAGTGAGTATTATGGGCTATCTCAGTATTCTGTCAACACACACAATTGGAAGAAACATTATGGGATATAGCTGGTCTTTCTGAATTATTATGGCGTGCTGTGGACAAGAGGGAGGAGAGTAGATTATTATGGGATGTCAGCACACAGACAGCATGTCTGGCTGCGTCTGTTGGGACTCTGTCCAAGAGGCTGCTGTGTTTTCTCCCTCTCCCTCTCTAGTCCAGCCAGTTTCAGTGTGCCCCCTCCCCTTTATCAACCGCCCTTTTGCCACCCACCCAGGCCGGCCCCCTCCGCCACTTAATCTCCTCCTTTCAATTGTCAGAACCTGTAAAGCAGGCAAACTATTATGGGATGGCTGCTAGCAGGATGGGGGTGGGGATAGTTGCTATGCTGCAAGCAACGTCTCCTCTCAGCAATACTATGGGATGAGCCTAATTTTGTTGGGTGCGGCTGTTTGTCCAGGGACCTTCAGAGCATGTGTCTCTTGCTATGGAAGGAAAAAAAAGGCTTAGAGGGAAAAGAAGTCGAGATGCTCAAAACATAAAGATTGCTGTTTTCAGTTGGTTTTTATTCCAGGCAAGTGCTCCATCTTCCAAGTCTATGTGTGTGAGGAAAAAAGGAATAGATAACAGTTTGGAGGTTATCCCTGATCCTGATCAGAAATGCACCAACTTAGTTAAACTGGGAACAGAACATTCCAGATCGTCTTCCGAATGCCTAGAACACCCCAAGCTGCTTCTGGTTTGGAGCATTTACTTCCAGAAACTGCCAAACAGGCTCAGAAACCTCATAGTGGGGATGACAGTAGACACAGCATAGAGGAAAGTTGAATGTTCTGGAGTTCTCCCGAACCCTCCGTTTTCAAATCAACTGATTTTCCATGTCTTTCCTAATACACATTTAACAACTTGATATGCAACCATCAACAATGGTAAAGCATAAAAAGAAGTGATAGGAAAAAATGTTTAATTACCGTATATACTCGAGTATAGGCCGACCCGAATATAAGCCGAGGCACCTAATTTTACCACAAAAAACTGGAAAAGTTATTGACTCGAGTATAAGCCTAGGGTGGGAAATGCAGCAGCTACCGATAAATTTCAAAAATAAAAATAGATACCAATAATGCCATTGCCCATTGAATAACATATACAGCCTGCCTGTGCCCATTAAATATACAGTAGCCATTGTAAAAATTTGCTCTGCATAATAAATTATTATCACACAATACCAGTGTATTCAATGAAATACTTCACTCACCTCATGATGCTGATGTCCCGCTGTGATGATGATGTCCCGCCTCCTATGACACACGGCACAGTGATTCCTATCATTGGATCACTGTACCAGAGGAGGTGGGACATCGCTATGTGGCTGCTTGCCATAACATGGAGGAGGTGGGACATCGTTGCAGAGCAGCAGGAGGGGGAGGAAGGGGAATCGTAAGATAGCCCTGCATTACATTAGAACGTGAGGAGGGGGGATGGTGCGGTGCACGCTGCGCGGCAAACTGACACAGAGGGAGGGGAAACTCAGGGGCGCTGGGCCATTCACGAGCGTCACCCAGCGGCATGGCCCCGCCCCTTTTTCTCCTCCATTTCAGGCAAATTTTTCACTGACTCGAGTATAAGCCGAGGCGGCTTTTTTCAGCTCAAAAAGTGGGCTGAAAAACTAGGCTTATACTTGAGTATATACAGTACTGCATGTTGTGTCATGCACATGTTAAAAGCAAAATGACAGGACCACAAACAAAACCCAAAACAGCAATCTTTCACCTATTCAATCCTTAACACTTCCAGTGTGATATAGTATTGTAGCTAGAGTATCAGTGACATTTTGCTTCTCATTCAAGAAGCATCTTCAGTTCTGAACCCATTGGATAATGTACTCAACAGCTTTACCTTCAAGCACTGGTTGCCATTCAGCTTCTCATATCATACTGGATGGACATACTGGATTCATACAGTATTCCTATGGCATCCTGGATGAGGTGGCTTTGTTGATTCCACAATGTTGCAGGACTTCCAGCATGGCTCCTGCTCCAGAGAAAACATTGCAGACAAAATTTCATTGCATTTCCTCTGAAGCTTCAGGGCAGGTAATTTCCATTAGTAGCACTTCACATCTCATCCTGCCTATTCCTTCCTGGGATTCCTCTGCACCCTCACTGGTCTTCTAGTCCACAGTTGCTCCAAGGGCTAATTTTGCCATTCCCTCTCCAATTGGTTAGTTGTGTTTTAAAAATACTTGCCCTGAAAAGAAACTAAAAGAAGAACAAGGAAGGGAGCAGAGCACTGAATATGTGGTGCTTTTAATATTCCTTAGTTAGCCATATATACAGAGAATTGGCCAATGCATGAGAAGATGAAAGTGTTGTGTGAGGAAATAGATGGTCTTCAAGATGCTTAACAATTTTTATATTCTATGATTTGTTGAATATTGTTAAAATGTTGCCATGCAGTGCCCCAATTTCCCCCTTTGAAGGATGAAAGAGAAAAATATGAAACTCAGAAATACTTTGTACTGCATGTTAAAATAAAAAGGCGCCAAATGAATTAATTGGGGCATAAACTTTCATAAGCAAGAATTTGATGATTGATGAAGTATTCAATGAAGTTCCTTGCAAAAGGTAACTTTGGAGATAAATTATGATTGTCAAGTACTTGTATACCACATTAGACTTTGAAGATAATAAAAACTACTGGTGAATATTAAGAATTCAGTCTGCATTTGTAGTTTGGGTGTGGCAAAACCTATTTTAGTTAAAGAAGAAATGTTCACATGGCATGAATATTAGAATCAGTGGTTCTGAGCTGGTCTCCAGAGAAAGGTTTTGCCATAAACTTATCTATTAATGACCCCCATGTACTACACATACCAGTGGTGGGTTCCTACCGGTTCGGACCAGTTCAGCCGAACTGGTACTAGCTTGGCGGCCTAGGTTGCTGGAACCAGCAGTGACCCAGGGCTGCCATGTCCCCGAACCGGTTCTCCTGGCGGCACTATAGGCGGCGCCGTCTTGTTTTTTGCTTCTGCACATACACAGAGCAATTTTAGTTGTACTGTGCATGCGTGCACGGTGTGCATCAAGTGTGTGCATGCACAGTGCACACCTGAGCAAACCGGCAGTAGTCTCTGCTGGAACCCACCACTGACACATACACATTATTCTTGAAACTTTTTAGGTGGCTGTAGTCCAATCACCATTTTTTTGCCTATCTCAAGACAGTATTATGAGGACAAAACTGGGGAACATGTACCTATATACCAGTTTGTACATTTTCCAGAGATCATGAGATAGAATTTGTTCATTTAAATGCACGCTATCTGGGGAAGTGCCTTATATCTACTTTCATGAGACATTATTGCAAACTGTAGCGCAACTAAAATACACCTAACATTCCCTTAATTAAGAGTTATACTGAATAGACAGACCATATGGCCCCACTATGTTCACAATCAAAAAATTAGTGTAGTTTAGTTGAAACCTATAGCTTGAGCAAAAAGTGGAAATCATCACGGTAAAAATATCGAAAGGTGCAGTCTATTTCATCTCCAATACATTAACATACTGAAGATTGGCTTCTAGGAATTGCTAAACAACTAATGAAAACTTCATATTTTGTTTAATATGCAAGCCAGGAATCCTTGGCTTATTAATCTCTTAACTAACCAAAACTGGGAAATAAAAATAAACCATGGCTTTTAAAGTTGGTTTCCTAGGAAGGGAAAAGTCAGAAAGTCTTGTTTGCACATTGTAGTCAATAAAACACAAAAGGAGTTTCCAGTTTTTTTAACCCCCATTAATAGGAAGAAGGAAGTCATGTATGAAGTTTATCCACTTGATACAAGATTCTTCAGTAGTCATACCAAAAGTGACTTGTGAACTATTAGGTGACATTGTCTGCTGACATAGTAGCTTAATTACATACCTTCCCCAGTCTGGTGCATTTCAGATGCATTGCGACTAAGGGCTGTCTATATCTCCAGATGTTTCCATTCCCCAATCCCTTAAAAGTAATTTGAAGACTGATATAAGAATGCTGAAAACAAAGAACAATGAATAACTGCTCTTTCCCAAACCCTGCAGGTCCTGGAGAATCACATTTTTTCCCTACTCCTGCTTCTTTTACAAAAGGGAAATAAAATAAATGGCTTACAGCATCTCCTATGCCCTTATTTCAAATGTGTGCATTTGTATAGTTGTTGGAAAATAATTTGAGTGATTGTTATGAGGATGTGGCTATCAGATCTGGGATGAAAAACTCCAGATAACTGAAAGAAAGTAATCAATGGATATAGCACTAACTCTTTGCTATTATTTACTAGTAATCTAATTTTTTAAAATAGTTCAGACTTTAAAGTCAAGGGAGCTGCAAATGCAGCTGAATCCCAAAAGTCAGAGTATGGAAAGAATTTCTGATGTGGAAATAGACTGCCCATAATGCCACAGAGTTTTACAATTTTAACAAAATATTAGATTTACTAAGGCTTTCAAACACATTGTAGCTAAGCCAGAAATAAATAATATCTGCGTCTGAATACTGCTTATGTCATGGGATCACTGATATGTGAAGCTAGTTTTGAGCTGGTGCACAATTCTCTAATGGAAACGCTTATATATTTCCCAGAATTCCTAAAAAAAAAATTCAATCAAATACCTTGTCCCACAGAATTCTAGCATCCTGAATATTTGATAGCTAACAGAAAAATATATGTACATATATCTTCATGATTAAAACAGAAAGGCTGGCAATTCCACATAATAATTGCTAGACTCACAAGGATCCCTGTTGATGAATGTATATCCCTTGTGCTCTGAAGTAGGAGTTGGGTTGGCTTTACCACTTCACTGGTTAAAGAGTTGCCTGTGAGGAGTCCAAAGGATTGTAATAAGCAGCTAAGAAACAATGCTGCTACAAACATATTCTATTACCTAGTCCTAGGTTCTCTCTCCCTAAAGCCTAAACAGAGAACTAATGGGGCTGTAGTAAATATGTATTCTGCTCCAGGGAGCAAAGTAAAAGTGATCCTTAGGTTTAGCCCCTCTGATTAATGTGAACTGCCTTACATTTACCAATAAAGACTTTAACTGCTTCTGGAGGTTCATGATCACCAGCTTTCCTCTCTTCTATCATCTGAGCTTTTTTTGGTCTGGCAGCTTTCATTGCAGGAATGGAGAGGGAGTTACCGATGGGTGTTTAAGTATGAAGAATTAAGTATTTAAGTTTAAGTATGAAATCCAGCAGCAAAATAGCTATAAGGATTATAAGACAAAAAATATTAGGACTTTATTCTACTATATTTGTTACAGGGATGGGAGGTTGCACATGCTCCCCTTTAAGTGACTTTTCTCAATTCTATTACAACATTCTTTACCGGTATGCTCATGTGTATATCAGACATAGCCCTTTCACAAACATTATAAGCTTAATAGGACCCCTGCCTAAACCTTACAATGTATAAACAAGATCCAATCTGGGTTGGTCAGTGGGACTAGAGGTTTAGTCTTCCGAGCTTTTGGACTCATGCAGAGTCCATCCTCAGGGAACTTCTCCCCCCACCCTCTGGTCACTCTTAACATAATTTAAATATTTAAAAATAATTTAAATGTTAAATATATTAAATACTACACATAGAATAGTCCAAAGTGTACATTCTGGTAGAGAGAAATTCCCTGAGGATGGGCTCCAGCACAAGTCCAAAAGCTTGGAACAGTAAACCTCTGGTCCCGGTGACCAACCCAGATTGGATCCTGAAACATTATCCTGAGACACGTATACATTCAGCATACATTGTGTTTGCAACATTTGTCAAAATTATATTGAGCTATGGGAGAGTGGCAAGAGCAGGGTGGTATGGTGGGATTGGTAGTGATGGTAGGGATAATATATTTTTGTTGCCAAAAATGCTAAAAGCATGATCTCAGGCCAGGAATTGCCCCAGTGGTACTGACATTATCCAGCCTTCAGATCTCTATTCATTTTAAATCTGCTACCCTATTTACATATTTTTGGGGATAAATGGAACAAATGGAATAAATGCTATTAACGGTAATTTTAATGTCAAAGCTATATTAATGCTATATTAAATTTAATAATCCAATATGTTGTTTTAAAAATATATCACCAGTATATCTGGTATAGTATAAATTTCTAGAATAAGAAAAAAAATGGCAGAATAAAAACAAGTTATTTTAAGTCAGGGAATAAATAGATATAATGAGCAACGATGCTATTCATTTAACAATGTTATAAATTTTCTTTATTTAATAGTACTAAAATGCATAACAATGTGAGATTTTTGTAACTAGCTTTCCATGCATGTTAAAAATCAACAGGGTATGGGACATTTTGAAAGATAACATAAAACATTGGGGGTCAATAAGGGAACCTCTACATTTAAAATAAGACTTTGTATTTACATTTCAGTAGTTTCTTGGAATACTTGTATGGACATTTATACAAGATAATAAGAATATCTGACAAGAATTGTCTACAAAATAGTATGCTTAAAATGCTGTTGTGGGATGTGTCTTGTGTACATAGAAATAATCATGAACAATTTTTATTAGCCACTTGCAATAAAGTTTTAAAACTGAAGTGGACCAATTTTTTTCACAACTAGACACAGAATGAGTAGAATGAGTATCCAAGAAATGTTCCTATGGATTTCTGTGACTGAAGATTATTTTAGATTGATACTGTATTTGCATATACAGTAATCATTACATATAGAGTTGTCCCTGTGTACTTTCTCCATATCTATGTGCTATCAAACTGTCAGAAACAATTGTGGAAAGGTGAAATCTGTCTTGAGGCCTTATAGTACTCAGACAATGGTGTAACTTAACATGTCCCTACTGTATAGCAGTCTATGAAAGATTATGGGATGTGCAGAGTCTGCATCATTTGAAGGAGGAATGGAGATTCCTGGCAGGCTTTGCTAGAGTATTATGGGATAGGCTATTGGCCCCATGCCCCCAGTGGTTATTATGGTCTGTGTGTTCAGTAGGGGGATGGGATACATTTATAACACATTTGCCAAGTGGTTTGGGGGTTGCTGTCTGTAGGAAGGTGCTGGTCCAGAGGGGTCCCCGGGTGACTTAGACTCTGGAGCAGGGTCTTCTTTTCCTGCTGCTTTTACTTGTCAGGGGAAGAACAGTGTGACAGTGATTATTATGGGCTGCAGGAAAGGAGAGTGAGATGCAGTAAGTGCGAGCATTGTAGGCTGTGGCTAAGAGTTGCTGGTAGTATTATGGGATATCTCACTGGCCAGAGACTATTATGGGATGCCTGGCTAAGGGGGAGGAGAGAGAGGTGAAAATGGTTGATATTATGGGATGTCCTGGGTGTGCCTATTATGGGATGCCATGGGGGCTCCCTGAATATTTCAGTGAGGCAAGGCTGAATGCAAAAGGGAGGGCTTGTTCTGGGATACCAGACTTGGCAGCCAGCATGCACTTATTATGGGATATGCCAGGGAAGGAGTGAGTGGGGAGAGATTACTGTGGGTGGGTTGGAAGAGCCAGGCAAGGGGATGAGAGTAGGTAGTGGTGAATATTATGGGATGTTCAGGGCAGTGAGACGGTGCCTGTGGGAGGGGGGGAAGAAAGAAGAGAATGTGACTATTATGGGATGCCTCCATGGGGGAAGGGTGACTATTGTGGTGTGTATGAGTAAGAGCGAGTATTATGGGATGTTTCCGCATGGGGGGAGCGTGTATTACTGGACGGTCCCCCCCGCAGGGACTATTATGGGATGTTTTGGAAAGGGGAGGGGAATGGTTATTATGGGATGCAGAGCCGGGTTCCGAGCGGGTACTTTGGTGGGCAGAGAAGTATTATGGGATGCCTCAGTTGGGGGGGTTACTGAGGTGACGGAGGTGGGACCCGTCTCCAAGGCACCAGGGGCATATTATGGGATGGAGGCGGGAGTGCGTGGGGGGGGGGACAGGGGGAGGAGCTTGGCTGGGGCTTTTTTTTTCCCCTTTAAGAGGCGGCGCTGGAGCCGGAGCCATTTTCCCTTCAGCGGCGTCGAGAAATAAGAAGCCGGGGCGCCCGGAGTCGGGTGAGGGCGGGATGGAAGGAGAGGCCGGGGGCGGGCGGACGAACGGATAGACACCGGAGAGACGGGGGGAGGTTAAACGGCAGCCCCCCCCCCCGGCTGCTCTGCCGCGCTTCCCCCGGGAGACCGCCGCCCGGCGCGCCCGAGGGAGGCGGGGTGCTTCGCCTCGGCTGCCCGCCCCTCCGCGAGCCCCCCTCGTGGCCCCGAACCAGCCTGGAGGCTAGGGGGGACCCCGCGCTGTCTACCGCGCGACCCGGCCGCCGCACGTGTCCGGAGAGCGCTTTGGGGCTCCGTTGCTCCCCAGCCCCGCTTCTCCCTCCGCGTCCCGAGCCGGGAAAGCGGCCTTTCCTCGCCATCTCCCAGACCTGGCCTTGATTCCCGTCCCGTCCCCGCCTCCCTCCCACCGTCTCTCTCCCTCCCCCCCCTCCCCGCTTCCCCTGCTTGATTTCTGCCTTCGTGCCCACCCCCATTTCCCAGGGGGAAGCAAGTTTGCCTTGCTTTCCTTTGAGCTGACTGTGCCTTTTGTTTGCTATTTTGCTTAAAACGATCCCTTGGTATATTTTCCCTGCAGCTGGGCTACTTACTGGTCACCACCGAAATGTAAAATCTTAGCTCTTTTCTTTTCTTTTTAAGTTAGCAAGAAGGAAGCCCTTCAGATAGTTTTATCTTTTAGAAAGTATAGCCAGATTATTCCAGACATTCGCCTTCCTGCCCACAGGCTCCATCCTAAAAGAACTGGGAAACCCAAAGTCGAAGTTCCTGTCAATCTACTTAGAATGAAATAATTGCCTTGAATTAATTTAGCATTGCCCTCAGGACCACTTTGGATTGGTGCTTGGGCCAAGTTGTTGACTTCTTTGGCTCTCCCTGGTGCTGCCTTTTTCTTGATAGTCTATGGAGTCAATTTGGGCAGTCTGACAACTTAGTATAAAAGATGTTGGGACTTTTAGTCTTATTGCTTGCAATCTTCTTTCTTCATGTAGCACGTTACTGCCATTATTAATACGAAAGTGCCAAGATAGCACAAGCTGCTTGAATCCCAGAAGCCCTCTTAATCAGAGGGCATGGCGTCGGGCATAGGATCCCCATCGCCCTGCTCTGCTGGCAGTGATGAGGAGGAGATGGAGATCCTGTTGAACAACAGTATTCATCAACATCAAGGTACACAGGAATGCTGTGATAGAAGGGGTTTTTAAGGCAATGAATAAAACTGTCTGAACCAGAACTAGCTACAGAGTCATCTGTTTTATATTGGACCAGAAACACCAGAACACTCCAGATTTATTATAGGGCTGACATGGAAGTAATTAGTTACCCTTCATCTAATATTTGATGATAACTTTATGATGAAAACACTATGTAGTATCAGCAATTAAAAAGAACATAGATGGTAAAAATGTGAGGTTCTCCCTACAGTATTAAAATGACATCAAACTTCTGCTTGGATTGCAGATGAATCTGTGGTTACAGCTACTGCTAATATTTGGTATGTCTTCCTTCTGTATCCATTGCTCCTTGCAGAAGTTGAGTTCTGCTGTGTTTGGGAAGAGCATTTTGTAGATCTCAGATATTTTGAATTAGTAATTTGTCATTTTTTAAATGTATGTGAAAATGGGAAAAATTTTATGGAAGGTTTTGTTTATTAGTGCATGCATGTATTACAGAAAGTGTCTCTCAGGTGTCTGCATCCGTTTTCTAAAACCTGTTTGGTTTATTTTATTTGTTGATGTGCAGAGAGTATCTTGCATGGATATTAAAGGAGATGAGACTGGGAGGTATGGATAATGATTCCTATCAAAACAAACATTTCACCCTCAAAGAGTGAATCTAAGTGACAAGTGCATGACTTTCTTTCTATTGCCCACTTGAAAGTTCAGTATTTCTGTATCCAAAGTGATCATTGCTTTGGGTAATTATATGACCCATTTTTGTTCCCAGCCGCACCTAGCATAGCTTACTTTACAACTGCTCACCTTAGTTGTTTGGATTGAATACGGTCAACTTGATGCAGCAAATGAGCAATGGGTTTTGGTCACGTTTTAGTTGTTTTCAGAAAACTTTTGTGTTTGAGATCAGTTATTTTCTGCAGCAACCAACTTTTTTTTCAGAGTCATTGCTTTTGAAGTTCCCATAAGAGTTGGACCAATTGGATATGACCTCTTTTTTTTTTACCATAAGAGAGCCAGCTCTTCTTTTCTCTCTTCCAAAATTCAAGAGGGAAGTAGATAATTAATGTTATTTTGTGTTAATCAGCTGAAAAGTAAGATAGCTACCTATGTGGGTATTAGTTTGCATAGGAAAAGGAGTGGAAAGAACACTTAGTCCAGAATACTTGGATTTAGGGTTAAGTTTAGAAACGTTTATAGTAAGAAAGATTGGGAAGAAGGGATGTAATAAAAAATATTTCTGGCACAAGATGTATTTTCTGGTTTGGGAATACGGGACTCCACCCAGAAGTTTCCCTCTGCTTCTTGTCCTTCAGTGCAGCAACTGCTTTGACCTGTGGCTTCCCTCATCCTGCCCGGTGCTTGTGGTTAGGAGGCCATTTTCCTTGGAGGGAGAACTAGTGACTCTAGCTGCGTGTAATGGGCGGGGGTGGCTGATGAAGGGGGAGGGGAAGAAGAATGACTGGGTTACTGTGGATCCTGTCACAAAGGAAGCTGGTTACTGACCGTATTCCTATGTGCTTTGGGGAGCGGGAGATTGGAAGGACGGATGGGATTATGGTGTTTTGGAATGATGTGTTAAATTTGTGTTTGAAAAAGAGAGTAAGGGAGAAGGAATGAGTTACAGCTTGCATTTGCATTGAGAAGATGTGTCTGAACTGGAAAAGTACCGATATCCAAATAAACACCTAATGATTGAAATGGAGGTTATGTTTCTTCTTTTCTGACACTTGCTGAACTTGGATACCTGAACAGTAAGTGCTAGGTAGAGTAGGGGAGTTCACACAGTTTCCTATCACGTTTGTTGTGAGGGTAAAGGTTTCAAAATAGAGGCAAGAAGGATAATAAGGTAGATGCTTCATATGATTTTTGTTCGTTTGTTTATCAAGGACTGTTGATATTTCCTATGCTGTTTTGATACTTACATAGAAAATGGATGCAGAAAGCCAATTGACTGTATTACAGGGGTAGATTCTCTGGAGTAAAGAGTATTCCTTTGATCATTTTTTTATTCGGGATTTGGATACAGATTTATAGGGAAGTTAGTATGTCCGGTTACATCAGTTTGGCTTAGAAAAAATGAGTGCTGTATAGAAATTGCTTCTTTTAATGAAAGCTTCGTATGTGTAATTTTTAACAGGTGATTGCATCTGCCCATTTAAAAAAAAACCTTCAGTGCCTATTTGAATGGTTACATTAATGTTACATTTCATTTAGGAAATATATTACTAGTACAGGTAGTCCTTGACTTATGACCACAATTAAGTCCAAAATGTCCATTGCTAATTAAGTTGTTAAGTGAGTGTGCCTCGTTTTTTATCTTTTTTGTCACAGTTAAGTGAATCACTGCAGTTGTTAAGTGAATCATGGAGTCATTAAGCGAAGTTGGCTTCCCCCATTTAATTTGCTTGTCAGAAGTCAGCTAGGAATTCACAAATGATGATCGGATGACCATAGCACAGTACAACTCTCATAAATATATGCCAGTTACTAAGAGCTCAAATTTTGATCACATGACCATGGGGATGCTACAACCATTGTAACTGTGTAAACTGGTCATAAATCATTTTTTTCAGTGCCATTATAACTTCTAAGAGTCACTAAACAAATGTTTGTAAGTTGAGGACTACCTATATTTCATGATGGGGAGAAACTAGAAAGAGTTTAGTAAAGACCAGAATTTAAAGATTACACAACTGCCTACCTTGTGGTTTGAAAAAAATAGTCAGACAGCTTTAGGTAAGTATAGGTAGGAGGATGTAATTAGGAACAGAATATAATGTCACATTTGAGTTTTAGAAACTCTCTTCCTGGTTTTATTACTTACCTCAGAGCCTGAAGAAGAGCCAGAGGAAGAACTGTTATCTGAGGCCGAGTTGCCAAAAATCAAGAAAAAGAAGAAGCCCAAGAAGGTGAAAGAACCTAAGATACCCAAGCTCAGTAAGCGTCAGAAAAAAGAGGTAAGAAAATAGAAAGTCTTTGCATGTGTGGTAATTGTAAAGGATTGAACATTTTTTAAATTAGATTATAGAATAAAATACAAAAGGAAATAGGAAAATACAGTGAGGATTGAAGAGAAAAAAGCTTTTTTTCTGAATAGATGGGACTTCATGTTGATGGCAGAAAGTCTGATGTTCTTTTTGAAAGAACAAGGGTTTGATGTTCACTTTATCTTAATTTTTTCAACTGCCTCCATTCCAGCTTGGAGATAGCTCTGGTGAAGGAAATGAATTTGTAGAGGAAGAAGAGGAGGTGCTGCTACGCTCAGATAGTGAGGGAAGTGACTATACTCCTGGCAAAAAGAAAAAGAAAAAACTTGGGGCTAAAAAAGAGAAGAAGAACAAAACCAAGCGTAAGGAGGAGGAAGAGGAAGAAGATGAAGATGATGATTCCAAGGTGAATCTGAAACATTCTGTTAAAGTTATTTGTTTAGTTTAGTTTAAGAATATTCCGGGATGGACAGTTAAAAGATTATTGTTCTACTTTCTGAACTTTGTTGACTTGGTGTCTATCTTGTATTTTTCCTTTGCTTGGTTTCTATATTTCTCACTTGGTACTTCTTTGGTAAAATGCTTTTTTGGTACCAAAAAGAGTTTTCAAATTGAGATTTTATCTCTGCTAATACTACCTTCTGTATCCTTCTTTTATTAGGAACCTAAGTCCTCTGCCCAGCTTTTAGAAGACTGGGGCATGGAAGATATTGATCACGTTTTCACAGAAGAAGATTATCGCACTCTAACAAATTACAAGGCTTTCAGCCAGTTTGTCAGGTATGAGTCTGTTTTGTCCCTTATGTCTCAGTAATACTGCATTAAATTATGCATAACTAAGTAGTTTTAATAAAGCATGAACTGTGAACTGGAAATCTAAATAGTTGTTAAACTGCTTTAAAAAAAGCCCAGCTACTTTTTCCATGCCTCTATACCTCATCTGCAAAATAAGTTAATAATACTGTTGAGCTGTAATAAGCAATACTGGTAACTTACGTACCGTTAAAATTTCCATATATTGCAATATCTTATGCCTGAGGATTTAATTTTATAGATATTGAGGGCCCTACAAATTGGTTCAATATTGCCTATAATAGAAAGAAAATAGTGCTAGAAACGTTTTTTCTGTTTTGATTGTGTTAGTATCTCAGATTTTGGAGAGAACTTAGCCAGTACACAGAAATTTGTCTTGTTTGGTGGGAATGATGTGATTATTGAAATTGAAGAAAGCTTAAATCCCACTCAGTCCAGCATGACCTACTAGTGTTCTTTTTTCTCTTCTCCTTCCCATAGGCCACTTATTGCTGCAAAAAATCCTAAAATTGCTGTCTCAAAAATGATGATGGTTCTGGGAGCCAAATGGAGAGAGTTCAGCACAAATAATCCCTTCAAAGGGAGTTCTGGAGCATCAGTGGCAGCGGCCGCTGCTGCTGCTGTAGCTGTAGTGGAGAGCATGGTAACTAATGTGGATGCTGTTCTTCCTCAGCCCCCTGTTGAAGTCCCACTTCGAAAGGCCAAAACCAAAGAAGGAAAAGGTGAGGGGAAAATGTAGCTATAGAGGTTTTTTAATAATGTGTCTGGCAACCCTAATTTCTTTAAATATTGTTAATACACTGAATATAGTTGAGTTCTAGTTGCTATTTAACTGGGTGGTGATATCTTCTAGGCCCTAATGCGCGGAAAAAACCCAAGGCTAGTCCTCGTGTCCCTGACATCAAAAAACCCAAAACCAAGAAGGTGGCACCTTTAAAAATCAAACTCGGAGGATTTGGCTCCAAGCGTAAAAGATCATCTGTGAGTTTTTTACTTTTTTCCCTGGTACTTGGGTGTAGAGAGTAGAATCTATTACTTCAGGCAGTAGCTTCCTTCAGCATTCATGAGATTGGGAAGAGGTGCCTATTGTTATATCTGCCTATCTAATGTATTCGTTCTTCTTCAGAGTGAGGAAGATGACTTGGATGTTGAATCAGACTTCGATGATGCAAGTATCAATAGCTATTCTGTGTCAGATGGTTCTACCAGTCGCAGCAGCCGCAGCCGTAAAAAATTAAAAGCTGGAAAGAGGAAAAAGAAAGGTACTGAACTCTGATAAAAAAGATCTCCAGGGAGTACAGGATTCAAGAATAGAATGGGCCTGTGTGTTTGAGGTTGGAACCTGCCTCAAATCCATAAAAGGGAACTTGCTACTGTCAGTCTAGAGAAAGAATCAAACTGAAAGATTCTGGAATGAATGAGTCCTGTTCAGAATAAAAACAAAGAAAATCTTAATTGTTGGTTGGGTCCTTTTAGTGTATACCTGTTTCATTGTTGCAGTCCTTGGAAATGTCTGGTGGATTTAAATTGCCATATCTACAGCTGTTAGTTATCTGAACTGTAAATCTTTTATCTAGCTAATTCTCTATGATATAAGTCTGAAATACATTTATTTTGCTTAAAGAACCTAACTAATTGATCGTTTTTCAATGCTTTGAACACTATTGCCTCCATTAGGAGAAGAGGATGCAACTGCAACTGTGGATGGCTATGAGACGGATCATCAGGACTACTGTGAGGTGTGCCAGCAGGGGGGAGAGATCATCCTATGTGATACTTGTCCTCGTGCCTATCACATGGTTTGTCTGGATCCAGATATGGAGAAAGCACCAGAGGGCAAGTGGAGCTGCCCCCATTGTGTGAGTTTGGGTTGTAGAAGACGGAAAGAGGTGAATGTTCGCTAGAGCTTACAGCACTTGGAGCTAACAGTTTGCCTCTCCTTTAGGAAAAAGAAGGTATCCAGTGGGAGGCCAAAGAAGATAACTCAGAGGGTGAGGAAACTATGGAGGATGTTGTGGGGGATGCAGAGGAAGAAGATGATCACCACATGGAGTTCTGTCGTGTCTGCAAAGATGGTGGAGAACTTCTCTGCTGTGATGCCTGCCCTTCATCTTATCACATACACTGTTTGAATCCTCCTTTGCCAGAAATCCCCAATGGGGAGTGGCTTTGTCCACGCTGTACGGTGAGTCCTTAACAATAATTTGTACCTAGTGTAAAATGTAGCATAGTGTTTATTTATGGGAATAACTTTATGAGATAAAAGGTGTCTTACTGAACTTATATTCCTAAAGAGAAGTATGTAAGCGTGGTTTTGAATAATTCATTGTAGATCTTATATATTTTATTTAGAAAATGAGCTGTGAATATCTTTGTGAACAGATTAAATAGGAAATACTGTTCTACCCTGAGTAGGAGCTAGATCATGGAGTGGAAGGAGCTATAATAAAAATAACTAGACGTTGAGGCCAGACTTTTCAAGATGTCATCAGAAAATCTTAAGTCTATTTGCTAATGGAATTTTATCAAACCAAGAAATCTTAATGAGGAATTTGGTTGCTTATAGAAATATCTGGATCACACAGTATTAGAACAGAATATATATTGGCACTTAACCCACCATCATTTAAAAAAAAATCACATGTACTCAAAACATTTTCTGCATGTTGGTCTGAACCACTCTTTCGTATTAACAAAATAGTTCGCTAATTATAAGCTATCCTGATTTTTCTCCACTTGCTAATTTCTAATGATCCAAATATTGGAATGCTTTTATGCTGTACAAGACAAGTTGTTATGAAGTGTCCATCTTGAAACCACTTAAAAGGATCTGTAAGCCATGCTACAATACTTACATATTAGACAGTTGTTTTTCTGTTCTGGTTATTGAAGATACCTAATATATTAAGTATAATTCTGTGGTTCTCATTGTAGTCTATTTTTATTATTAATCCTGAAAAGGAATATGGAATGTTCTCCATAGTTTAAAACTTTCTGGGATAGAATATAGATGTGTGTGTTAGGTAAGCTCCCCGTTGGGAGAGCGAGTACGTTCAGCGAAACGTTGTGAGAATTGTGTTGGAGAACACACAAACCAGCATACAGAGACACTGCAGTTTAAATAGGCTTTTACTTTTGTGGAAATAGAGGTATCAGAGTCCATCAAACAGTCCAAGTCATACACGAGACAGTCAGTCATCAATGTCTTTCAGTTAAGGGATAATCCAAATAACATAGTCCAGTATCATATAATCAGTTCAGTACTCAAAGTTTGCTAGCAGTTGCAAAACTTACAATAGCTCATGGCACTTTCTAACAGCCAGCTTCCAAAACACTTAGATCAGATCAGCCCAGCATCTAACAAACAGAGAGCTAACAATCATTCTGGCTCCCTCTTATGGCCGATTGAGGAAAACAGCAACCAATCACATTTTACAGTATGATTTAAAGAAACAGGTACAGCATTGCTATATGATTTATATATTGCCAACCCAACCGTTAGATTATATTCCTAACTCTGTGGATATTGTCTTTCCAATAGTGATATAATTAAAGTATTGGGAAGCTTTAGCAAATGCCAGAGGACCCAGAGCAAACATTTTCTAATGCCTTTACACACCTTTAGTGTCCATCTCTGAAAGGCAAAGTGCAGAAAATCTTGACATGGAAGTGGGGACAGCCTCCATTACCAACTCCAGTGCCACGGCCTGCTGATGCAGATCCAAATGCACCTTCTCCTAAGCCTCTGGAGGGAAGACCTGAGAGGCAGTTCTTTGTCAAGTGGCAGGGGATGTCCTACTGGCACTGTTCCTGGGTTTCTGAGCTGCAGGTAAGTTAAAGCTGATTTTTCAACTGATTAGGGAAGGGAAGCTGCCCGACTATGTTCAAATGATATGTAATCTGCTTCTATCCCAGCTGGAACTGCATTGCCAAGTAATGTTCCGCAATTATCAACGTAAAAATGATATGGATGAGCCACCTTCAGGAGACTTTGGGGGAGAAGAAGAGAAAAGTCGCAAACGGAAAAACAAGGATCCCAAGTTTGCAGAGATGGAGGAACGTTTTTATCGATATGGGATTAAACCAGAATGGATGATGGTCCATCGAATTCTCAATCACAGGTTAGGCAAATAAGGAACTATTATCTGGAAAACAAACCTGTACACAATTATTCATAAAGTAGCAAAGGGTGAGCATGCTTATTTGGCAGCCATTACTGCTGATATCTTGATTCTTTTAGTAGGAAGTCACCCTACTTTTGCATAACTGTCAAATTGTCTTATCTTAAGAATATGCACTTGGGTAAACTATTAGTGAATGCCTGTTGTTTTTCCATTCTTTAGTGGATTTGCAGGAAGGAGAAAAATATGAAGCTTAATCTTCTGCTTCTGTGGACTAGCTTTATTTAGAAGGTTATGTTGATTGTTCTCTTTTTCTTCCAGTGTGGATAAGAAGGGGAATGTTCATTATCTTATTAAGTGGAGAGATCTACCATATGATCAAGCTTCTTGGGAAAATGAAGAGGCAGAGGTACAGGATTATGATATCTACAAACAGTCATACTGGAACCACAGGTATATGAACATAATTGAACAGTAAATTTATAAGGGAAAAAGAGAAGAATTATTCCTACTAGATTGATACCATTAAGGATACTATCTGGAATTTATCTAGCCTACTTTCTGAATGTATTGGAAAACCCATTACGTTTATGCTCCGTATATTTGTGTAGCTCAATTTGTGTGGTTCTCTTCCTAAACAGGGAATTGATGAGAGGTGAAGAAGGAAGACCAGGAAAAAAAATAAAGAAAGTGAAATTACGAAAATTAGAGAGACCACCAGAAACCCCCACAGTGGATGTAAGTTAATGGATTGATGCAGCCTCATGGCCATACAGTCTTCATATTCAGTTTGGGATATAATATTTTTAGTGGGGTTTTGTTACATTTTTTTTAGAGAAAATTGACCATCACAAAGATTCTTTTTATAATTTCTGTGTTTTATGTGGCAATTTACTACTATCAGAAGTATGTTAAAGCAAAGCGAAGCAGAATATTATCTCTGATATGTATTAGGTGTCTAACAGCAACTATCAGCCTCCAAGTAGCAACCTCTTTTCCAAGGTTACTTGACTGTCCTCTGCAACTGAAGCACAATATTTGGAAATGATTTGCTTGGGTTTAAGGAGTTGCAAACAGATGCAGTGGATGTTTTTCTAAAGTACCTTTATGCCTTTGAATTTGAAGCAGAACCTTAATAATACATAATACATTTGCTTTGAAGAGATGCTTCAGTAAAACAACTTTAGGCCTTGTTAAAGAATTACCTTCTTTGCCAAAGTTGAAATTTTTCTATCCTCAGCAGTTCTATGAGTATCCACTCTGGTCATGGCAAAGCATCAGACTATGTAATTATATTGTGTGTTCTATACACAAAGAATCTTATTAGTTAAGTTCAGGCATGAGTATAATAGGTGATGTCTGTGGATTGATAAGCAAGTGTAAGTACCGTTTTATACTGTAGTGGTAAGACCACACTTGGAATACTGTGCCTGGTTTTGGTCACCATGATACAAAAAAGATGTGGAGACTTTAGAACACTAGAAAGAGTGCAGAGAAGGGCAACAAAGATGATTAGGGGACTGGAGCTAAGACATACAACGAACAGTTGTGAGAACTGGGTATATCTAGTCTAACAGAGAGAAGGGGTAGAGGTGACATGATAGCAGTCTTTTAATACTTGAAAACTTGTTTTAGGGAAGAGGAGTTCAATTTATTCTCCATAGTACCTGAGGGCAGGACAAGAAACAATGGGTTGAGTTCCTTAGAGAGAGAGTCAACCTGGAACTAAGGAGGAATTTCTTGACAGAACAATTAATCAAGGGAACAGGCTGCCGCTCGGGGTTTTAAAGAAAAGATTGTGCAACCATTTGCCTGGGATGCTATAAGGACTTCTGCCTTGGGCAGCAGGTTGGACTAGAAGACCTCCAAGTCCCTTCCAACTCTTATTCTGTAATTCAGTAAATGCCATTTGATACATTTTCACTTTGTCAGAAGTAAAATAATTATCACACCATCTCCCCCCTCCAAAGTCTTAATGTTCTTTTGTTATTTGTAATAAACTTGAAAGTTGCACCCACTCTTAGAGCAACATTGGACAACCAACTGAATTATTTTAAATAATTTAATTCTTATGGAATCATTTTTAAAGTTTTATTTCTAAAGGTGCTTTTTTCGAGAGGCAACTGGACTTTTTGGGTTTTCTTTGAAGATGTTTCGCTACTCATCCAATAAGCTTCTTCAGTTCTGACTGGGTGGTGGAGAATGGAACTCCAATCAGAGCTGAAGAATCTTCTTGGATGAGAAGCAAAATGTCTTCAAAGAAAAACCAGAAAGTCCAGTTGCTTCTTGAAAAAAGTACCTTTGGAACAACCATGTTGACTGAGAATCTCCCTAGATATTTGCTTTAATTCTACTGCACAAGTTTTTAAAAAAGATAAATTGGATATTTTAAAAACTAGCTGTTTATGGTAGCAAATTAAAAAAAAAAAACAAGCTTGTGTTACTGAGCTGAGACACTAAACATTTTCATTTTCTCTCCAACCTCTCTACAGCCCACAGTGAAATATGATAGACAACCAGATTATTTAGATGTAACTGGAGGAACTCTTCATCCTTATCAACTGGAAGGCCTGAACTGGCTGCGTTTCTCTTGGGCTCAAGGCACAGATACCATTCTGGCTGATGAAATGGGTCTAGGGAAAACTGTGCAGACTGCTGTGTTTTTGTATTCTCTTTACAAAGAGGTAGGGCTGCAGCATTCCATGTATAATTCATAAACAGCATTCTAAAAATTTGTTTCCTGTTGCCTTTATTTCAAGAATTTATCTGATTGTAGGGCCATTCCAAAGGACCTTTCTTGGTGAGTGCTCCATTGTCCACCATCATCAACTGGGAGAGAGAATTTGAAATGTGGGCACCTGATATGTATGTTGTGACTTACGTTGGGGATAAAGACAGCCGGGCCATCATCCGTGAAAATGAATTTTCCTTTGAAGACAATGCTATACGTGGAGGAAAAAAGGCTTCCAGGATGAAGGTATTTTGGCAACTAATTTAACTTTTTGTCTATTTCTTCTTCTCTAGCAACTTAGAATTTCTACTAAGGTTGAGTAGTGACAACTTGGTATCTTGTGAGTCTGTACCTTGTATTTCTATTTTTTAAAACCGATCAATACTTTCTGATCCTTACAGAAAGAGGCATCCGTGAAATTCCATGTGTTGCTTACTTCTTATGAATTGATCACTATTGATATGGCTATTCTGGGCTCTATTGATTGGGCTTGCCTTATAGTGGATGAAGCACATCGACTGAAGAATAATCAATCCAAGGTAGGAATACATTGCTTCATTTCTATTTCTCCTGTAATTCTTACTATTTATCCAAAATTACAAGAACTTTCTTAGAATGGGAATTTTCTCATTTTTTCCTAAATGGTCATTTAAACAGGTTTTTCAAGGAACTCTTGTCAGCTGCAGTCGTCTTGTGCTGTATATATGCACATATATGCCAATTTTTGATGCAGCTTATTTGTAAAAGATCAGTGTATTCTTTGAATCCTTCTAGTTTTATGTACTATTATAAATACTTTGCAAGATAAATATTTATAGTAATTATCATTTTTAAAAAATTAGGAACAGTTTTGTGAGACTCAGATTGGAATTGATTCCTTAAAATGTTATTTCACTGTTGCCAGTTTAGATGTTTGCTGGAAAATTTCTTGGTGAACAGAAATGGTTTTTATTTTTTGGATCACAGTTATGCATATTTTAAAATGTGTTGTAATTTATGAAATTGTGCTTAATAGCTCTTTTCCTTCGGTATGCACCCTTTAGTTTTTCCGAGTCCTGAATGGCTATTCTCTTCAGCACAAACTGCTGCTCACAGGAACCCCTCTTCAAAATAATCTGGAGGAACTGTTTCACCTCCTTAACTTCTTGACACCAGAAAGATTTCAGTAAGTCCTACAGTGCACCCTGTTTGTTTGTTTGTTTGTTTACATCTATGCCACTAATCTCACTGAGGTGACTCAGGTGGCTTATTTTCCTCTTAGCTTGAGGTTTCCATATTTCTTTTTGAATTCCTTTATAGTAATTTGGAAGGCTTCCTGGAAGAATTTGCAGACATTGCCAAGGAGGATCAGATCAAAAAGCTTCATGATATGTTAGGACCGCACATGTTAAGACGTCTGAAAGCTGATGTATTCAAGAACATGCCTTCAAAGACAGAACTTATTGTGAGAGTGGAACTAAGCCCTATGCAAAAGTGAGTGTCACAGAATAGTTAGCTTCTCTTTACTTTTTTTTAAACTTAAATAATAATGGTTAAGTATCCTAATAAGCACCCACCTGCTTTGTCTTAGGATATTGATTTAAAATTTCTCTCTCTCCCCACCCCCCTCCCGTTTCTTATTGCCAATCTATTTCCTCTTACTACATTTAAGGGGTGGAGAATGGAGGTAAATTTATTGTAAAAGGTACTCCTAAGGTAGTTGCTTGATTTTAAGGCAAGTCATGTGAATAACCAATAATGTGAACATTAACATTTTACAGGAAGTACTACAAATACATTCTAACAAGAAATTTTGAGGCACTGAATGCACGGGGTGGTGGCAACCAAGTATCTCTGCTCAATGTTGTTATGGATTTGAAGAAATGCTGCAACCATCCATATCTCTTCCCTGTGGCTGCCATGGTATGTTCTGGCTCCTTCAGGGTCTTGATTAAAAAGCCTATAACCTTCTATTATTTTTTATTGGTTGTTTGGATATGGAATTTCTTGACTGTAGGTACCGTAGCCAATCACTTTTTTCAGGTACAAGAGAAAAACTGTTTTGACAAGCACCTCAAATTTAAATTTAATCCGTACATATTTAATAACTGACCCAATGTTTGTCAGCTGTGTTGTCTTGGATTTAATAAAACTCTTCTCTCCAAATGGACTGCTAACATTTTACAATATGGATTGGCTCAACATTTTACATTTTTACATTGATATACTTGTTCTTGGATACAGCAATTGAAAGTCTTTCTTTGGGTAAAAGTAGTCAAGACAAGAAAGTAATAAGGATTACTTGAGCGATATAAACAATAAAAAATGGCATTGAAATAATATGCACTAAATTCAATTGTAGGATATTTGTAGCAAACCTGACCAAAGCCAAAGAAACTTGAGCTTTTAACCTCTCTCTCACACCCACAGGAAGCACCAAAGATGCCTAATGGGATGTATGATGGTAGTGCCCTAATCCGAGCTTCTGGGAAGCTACTTCTGCTTCAGAAAATGTTGAAGAATCTCAAGGAAGGGGGCCACAGGGTGTTGATATTCTCTCAGGTAACTGAAAGGAACAGTATTTTCCTCTTGATTAGGAGTAGTTACATGTCACAGAAGCTGTTCACTTGATTATGGATTAGCAACATGTTTTCTACTGATTCCATTTATTTCTTTGTATTTTATAGATGACTAAGATGTTGGATCTATTGGAAGATTTTCTGGAACATGAAGGGTATAAATATGAGAGAATTGATGGTGGGATCACAGGAAATATGCGTCAGGAAGCTATTGATCGCTTCAATGGTATGGAACAGTTTTGTGAGACTGGGTACAGGGTACCCAGTACCTAGGATGGGTACAGCCAACAAATTTACTTACCTTAGCCGGAGCTATGACTCTACATCTTCTTCCCCTCTACTAGCTAATATCTCTAAAGTTAATCTGGGACTGATTAGACAAGCTTTGAAGGTTAAATGGATATTGCAAATTATTGACAACTGATGAACCCTCATTTCTCTTTTTTAGCTCCTGGTGCCCCACAGTTTTGCTTTTTACTTTCCACTAGAGCTGGAGGCCTTGGTATTAACCTTGCCACTGCAGACACAGTAATAATCTATGACTCTGACTGGAATCCACACAATGACATCCAGGTGAATTTGAGTAGAAAAACAAAAATTTCCAAGATTGAACCTTGGAAAACAATGCATTTGGGGAGAATGCTGGGTGAAATGGGTAAAAACATGGTTTGTGAGAATACAGGCTGGTCTAATGAATATCTGAAAGCCTGTTTTCATCTACATTTTTTTCCCTGTCAGGCTTTTAGTCGTGCTCACCGAATTGGCCAAAACAAGAAAGTGATGATTTATCGCTTTGTTACACGAGCCTCTGTAGAAGAGCGAATTACACAAGTGGCCAAGAAGAAAATGATGCTAACACATCTCGTAGTAAGACCAGGATTGGGCTCCAAGACTGGTTCTATGTCCAAACAAGAACTGGACGACATTCTTAAGTTTGGTACTGAAGAGCTTTTCAAAGATGAAGCTACCGAGGGTGGTAAGAATCTGTGCAGTGTAACACAAAGTGAGTAACTTACTTTCCTTTATTTGCTTTTGTGTTTTGTTCCTTTTCATCTATTAAATGATTCCTTTTGTTTTGTTCCTTTTCATCTACTAAATGATTCATCTTCCAGGGGATAATAAGGAAGGTGAGGACAGCAGTGTCATCCATTATGATGAAAAAGCAATTGAACGACTTCTGGATAGGAACCAGGATGAGATAGAGGATGCAGAACTTCAGGGTATGAATGAGTACCTGAGTTCCTTCAAAGTAGCCCAATATGTGGTGCGTGAAGAAGAAATGGGGGTAAGTGAATTGATTGGCTCTTGCTAGATAATTTCCGCCCTCCCCCCCAAAAAACCCTGTTCTTGATAAAAGGTTCACATGAAGTTGGCAATTAAAAACCCCTTTACTAGGAAACACTGAAAACAGGGAGACCTGCTTCTCTTATAAACATGGATAATACTGAACTATTGTTACCTTCTGATGTTGTGGTAGGAGGAAGAAGAGGTTGAACGTGAGATTATCAAGCAAGAAGAATCGGTGGATCCAGACTATTGGGAAAAACTGCTTCGCCATCATTATGAGCAGCAGCAAGAGGACTTGGCTAGGAATCTAGGCAAGGGCAAGCGCATTCGTAAACAAGTCAACTACAACGATGGCTCACAAGAAGATAGAGGTGTGTGATGAACAAGTGAGAGTGAATATTATGGTTTGAAGGTAGTCTTTTTCAGAGAATTTTCACAGCCTTTTTGTTTTTCCCCAGACTGGCAGGATGACCAGTCAGATAATCAGTCTGACTATTCTGTTGCCTCCGAGGAAGGTGATGAAGACTTTGATGAGAGGTCGGAAGGTAAATTTTGATGCAAATTCAGGCACTGCTTTCTTTCAATTTGAGAAAACAGTATAATTGTTAAAATCCCAGCAACAATCTAGATGTTTGGGGAGATTAGGAATATTCAGTTTCCCAGTCCTGAAGCTCTTTAAGTCATTTGCTATACTTTGACCTAAAATATCTGAGGGTGAAGATTATAAAAGATGGGCAGGTAAATAGGCTTGCACAGTCCCTTTCTTGGAAGAAAAGCAGTATATATTGAACTAAAGTATTAAATAAGACATACATTCTTCATACGCTTCCTGTCTTCAATAACAGTATATCATACTCTAGTCCTGTGGTTTAAATTGTGCTGTTAACTGACCCATCCTTTCCTTTTGTCAGCTGCACGGCGACCTAGTCGCAAAGGCCTAAGGAATGACAAAGACAAGCCATTGCCCCCACTCCTTGCCCGTGTGGGAGGAAACATAGAGGTAATGTAAATAATTATGAGAATGTTATGAAAAAGGAAGGTCTAATGTGTTCTAAGAATACTAATACAGCCCTACGTGGGATACTTGAACATACAAACATGTTACCATTACATCTAAATCTTTTCCCTTGAATCTATTTACTGTAACAGGTATTGGGCTTTAATGCTCGACAGCGGAAGGCCTTCCTTAATGCCATCATGCGCTACGGGATGCCACCTCAGGATGCCTTTACTACCCAGTGGCTGGTCCGAGATCTCCGTGGCAAATCGGAAAAGGAGTTCAAGTGAGTTTGTGGTGCAATAATAGAGAAATCTCTTTTAAAAGCTCAGGAGAAGGGAAACCCAATGAATGCCATGGAGATAAGGAAGAGCAATATTAGAATTTGGCAAGTACTTTCTAATGAGCATACATAGGAGCCAAGTTGATGTAGGCAGAATAATGGTGCCTGCTGCTCAAGCTCTTCCATGTTAATTTCTTTGGCTGTTCCAGGCAAATAATCCTGATTTAAGAGTGGGGCTGTTGCAGAGTGACTATTATTACTATAAAGGTTTCTCCCCCTTTGCATTTGGCAGGGCCTATGTCTCGCTCTTCATGCGTCACTTGTGTGAACCAGGAGCAGATGGTGCAGAAACATTTGCCGATGGAGTCCCACGTGAGGGCTTGTCCCGACAACATGTTCTCACACGAATAGGGGTCATGTCTCTCATACGCAAGAAGGTGAGCTCTAAAATGCAGTATCCATCTATGCTACAGATTACAAGAAAATATTTTAAAAGGCCTTCTAATCCTTCATGCATATGTGATACACTGATTAGTGTATCTTTTTGCCTCTACTCATTGGAGTTCAGGAATGTAGATGCTGACATTCTTCATTTGTTTTGATTTTGAAAAGAGTAATATATTTTCTTATTTTTTCCACCTAAGGTACAAGAATTTGAACATGTGAATGGACGCTGGAGTATGCCAGAACTTGCAGAGATAGAGGAGAACAAAAAGCTTTTGCAGCCAAGTTCACCTTCCCCCAAAACCCCAACTCCTTCTACTCCAGGAGATACTCAGCCTAATACTCCTGCACCTGTTCCTTCTGTAGGTGAGAGCCTTGAGTTAATATCTTCAAGAAAGAGCAGTCCAGCTTTCAATTTCTGCTCCTCCTGCCAGAACTGTGGCAGAGAGCTTGGGACTGGACGTAAATAAAACACTCTTATCTTAGGAGGGCTTCTTCAAGTGTTGAACTGCCCTCAAAGGCAGAAGAGAACACTCAGGTGGAATATTCATATCAGAATAAAATTTCTTTAGGGTTGGGTGAGTATAGAGGTCAGGTATGGAGAAACATCAGTCTCTCATGAGAGAGAGGAAAAAACTTCTGAAAAGTTTCTTTGCTTGTGCTGATTATAGAAGAGGGAGTGAAGGTAGAAGATGGAAACACTACCAAGGATCAAGTGGAGCCCATAGAACCGGAGAAGGAGATCAGTCCTGCAGTTGTTGCTTCTGTTGAAAATGAAGTTCCAGTTGAGGTGAGTGTCTGCCAGATGTTTGATTTAGGAAGAGAACTTCTATAAGTATCCCTCCATGCTCAGAAGTAATTTGCAGCTTTGAATCCAAAGCTTCGCAAAACCCTATTAAAATAGGAAAATACACAGGCATTCTTTATTGTATGCAATTAATTTTAAGACAACTTTCTGCTGTTACTAGATATGCTGGGACTGGTTTTACTTTCTTACACTCTTGTTGACTAAATATTCTGCTTACTTTTCTCCCATATAGCAGGCCCCGCCTTCAACAGAGACCAACTCACAAGAGGTAAAATCTCCTATAAATACTGTAGAAGCTGAAGAGAAGAAACCAGATGACCTGGAAGTGAAAGAGGAGCCAATGGAAACAGAAAGTAAAGGTATGACTGTAGTTCCTATGTATCCTATTCCACAGATAAATGAAATTGTAGAGCATGGGAGTTCTTGGTGTAAATGGAAGCTCCTAATGCTACCAGGGTTTAACCTGGATTGAGAGAGTACAGTTTTGTGAAAAGCACCCAAGACGGCCATTTATACAAATATTTTTCTCTATAGCTGACACGGAGAAAGTGGAAGAAAAGCCATCTGTGGAGCCACCTGCTGAACCTCCCACAATTAACCTTGATGAAAAAGGCAAGGGTGCTATTTATTGTATATTTAATTCACCCAATAAAATAGGTTTTCTAGGCAGAGGCTAGGGTATGTTTGGAATATTGAGATGAACTCATTGGTAATTGTGATCTAATTATTTGTTCTCTTTTCAGAAGAGAAAAAAGATGAGAAGAAAGATATAGTCATGCTGCAAAATGGGGAAACACTTAAAGATCCTGCGGATGATCGGCACAAGAAAGCCATAAAACAACGGTTCATGTTCAACATTGCAGATGGCGGCTTCACTGGTACTAACTGATGATGAGGATAGATGTTTTCTGGGAGCTTTTTTTCTACTCAATTGTAAACACTTTTGCCTTTTTACTTCCTTGCAGAATTGCATTCCTTGTGGCAAAATGAAGAGCGAGCAGCTACTGTTACCAAGAAGACATACGAGATCTGGCACCGGCGCCATGACTACTGGCTCTTGGCAGGAATTATAAAGTATCCTTCCCCTATGTCTATGGAGATTCTCAGTCATCCAAGTCATGGTTGTCCCAAAGGTGCTTTTTCAAGGGGCAGCTGGACTTTCTGGTTTTTCTTTGAAGATGTTTCGCTTCTCATCCAAGAAGCTTCTTGGATCAGCTGAAGAAGTTTCTTGGATGAAAAATGAAACGTCTTTGGTGGCGGGGAGTCCGGTTGCCGCTTGAAAAAGCACCTTTAGGATATCCTTTCTCTAGGAGCCATGATAGATTTGATTGAGAATTTGACTTAGCTACGGCAAAACAGTATGATTCTTGAGTTTAAAACAAGTCTGGTATTTGCATTCATATCTCTAAACAAGAATAGATTCTGCACACTGCAGTCTATACATTTGTATTATATTTAAATGCTTTCTTTAATAGAAATGCTTGTTTGCTTCTGGTGGATTTTCAGATTTCCTGCTTTACTTCATTTTACATTTACTGTTGTTCTCACCAACTTTTGGAGCTGTATTCTGTCCTGTGGTTCAGCGTATCCTATTACTTATTGGGATCAAATAGATCCCTCTTTGCAAGGAGGGTCTGCTATACCAAATTTTTCAGCAGTGACTTGGCAGATGAAGTAATAATATGAGGAAACCTGACTGAGAGTGTCCAAAGAAAGGATTTTACCTGAAAGTCTTCCCTGTGAATAAATTTGAATCCTACTATAATCCCTAAATTGAGCTTGAATATCACTACTCACTAATTCAAATAAACTGTAATTGTTACTGATTTACCACATTTTCCAGGTTATTTTTTTCCTGAGCTTCTCCAATTACAGTCATGGTTATGCTCGATGGCAAGATATCCAGAACGATTCCCGTTATGCCATCCTCAATGAGCCTTTCAAGGGTGAAATGAACAGGGGTAACTTTCTAGAAATAAAGAATAAGTTCTTGGCGAGGAGGTTTAAGGTGAGCATCCTTCTTAGGATACAGTTTCTTTTTAAATGTGGCAAATGAACAGGTTAGATTTTTCTTCAAAAACAAGTCAGCTTTTTTCCCCTTTTTTAGATTTTTTTGGGGGGGGCTTAAGGACAGGATAGATGGGTGAATGAGTTGAAAGTATCGTTCCCTTTTTTGTTTGAAGGGTAAGGGTGGGCTTTAAAGGCAAAATGAATGCCCTCTGACTTGATTTAAGGCATCCCTTTTGCCCCTTAAAATTTGCCATATAAAAACAGGGAAATTTCTGATTTTACATGCAGTTAAGTCAGGTTTATATATATATATATATATGTATGTATGTATGTATGTATGTATGTATGTATGTATGTATAATATAATATAATATAATATAATATAAATATATATATTTATTTATATAGAATGTCTCAGGTTATGATAATGCTGTTGACCATATGGTAAAGCTTAATTCAGCTCATAAAGAATTGTAATTTTTAAGCAAAACTCTTCTTAAAATATTCTGTCAAGTTATTTATTACTCTTATTTTAGTGGTTAGGTTTAAGATTTTTATCCATGTCTCTTTGCGGCAACAGGGCAAAGAATTAGCTGTGCATTTGTGCCACATGGCCTTGCAATTAAAATTTTATGATATCTTGTTAGAGAATTTTGAATGTTCACTTAGAACAGCCGCAAACTGCGGCTCTGGGGCTGCATGTGGCTCTTTCCTCCCTCTGCTGCAGCTCTGTCGCCAGTCGGCGCCACAATTTTAAGAAGAGCTTCGGGGGGGGGGGGGGGGGAAGCACAGTGCACCAGGAGAAGACTATGGCAAGAAGAGGGTTTTCCAGTTGTGTCGACAATTGATAGGGCTTTCGTTATGACAGGTAGAGGAAAAAGTATGCCGCACGAGGAGGAGACTCCATGGTGGGGGAACTGAACTTCCGGTCAGCTCCAGAATTGAACAGGGGGCTTCTTGTTAGGACCTTTGTGGCTCCCGGTGTTTTCTTTTCTGTGGGAAATGGGTCCAAATGGCTCTCTGAGTGTTTAAGTTTGCCGACCCCTGACTTAGAACAACAGTGTATAGGTCTTACAAGAGATTATAAACTGAGTTCAACTGAATGTAACATTATAGGGATGATAAGCAATGTGGATCTTGTACCAAAAACTGAGGACCAACATTGCTTTTTACAGCTGTTGGAACAAGCCCTAGTGATTGAAGAGCAACTACGGAGAGCTGCATATCTAAACATGTCAGAAGATCCATCTCATCCTTCTATGGCTCTTAATACCCGTTTTGCTGAAGTGGAGTGCCTAGCTGAGAGCCATCAGCATCTATCCAAGGAATCTATGGCTGGGAATAAACCAGCCAATGCAGTGCTTCACAAAGGTGAGGACTGGGGAAACATTAGGGGTTGAATTGTGTTTCACTGGGCCCTCCCCCCCCTTTCTCCCTTGACACACATTGTTCCATGCACCTTTCCTTTTCTTCAAGGGAAGGAGGGCAGCTAGTACTTGGGGAAAGCCTCTGTTTCAGTTCAAGAAAACAAGTCCATTTTGAAATGAGTAGGAAAGCTCCCCAAACAACTGGTGGTTTTACAAATACAAAACAATATAAAAAACTACTCCAAAAATAGAGCAGAAAATGAGGTGGATGCCAGGTTAGCCTTTGTGCAAAATTGTCCTAGTATTTGTAACTATAGAGGAGCATTTTTTCCTCCAGTAAATATGGCCCAAGAGTTTATTTCCTGCATAAGGTAATTTTCTCAATATTTTAAATTTGGTGACATTTCTAATTAGGAAATAGTTGCCACAAAGGAAGTCCTGGTTACATTTCCAAGAAGGTTTTTAGTGCTCAATTTAGGATAATGGAAAAAGTTCCAACTTACAATGGATATAGAAACTCTACATATCCTGTTAAAATGCCAGGTTTTTGAGATGTAAAAAAATAGAATCACTTCAGAATTTTTCCACCTTTAATATAATATATACGCTTTACAATTCAATTTGAAAAGAAACTAAAATCTTTTAGGGGGAAATAATAAAAAAACTTACAATAACATGGTTGCATAAAGATGCACACCCCTAAACTAATACTTCGTTGAAACACCTTTTGATTTTATGACAACATCCAGTCTTTTGGGGTAGCAGCCTATCAGCATGGCACATCTTGCCTTGGGAATCCTTGCCTACTCTTCCTTGCAAAAGTGATCCAAGTCTGTTAGATTGCAAGCTCTTTAGGTCACCCCCCAGATTTTCAATTGGATTCAGGCCTGAGCTCTGATTGGGCCATTCCAAAACTTTGATCTTTTGTTGATTTGAAGGTTCAATATTTTAGCAGAGGCCAGAAGGTTTTGTGCAAAAAAGGGCTGATATTTGGAACGGTTCATAATTTCCTCCACCTTGACTAAAGCCCCAGTTCTAGATGAAGCCACCATCATACTTCACTGTGGGTATGGTGTATTTCGATGATGCACCAAAATTCTTTTGGGAATTAATGGCCCAAAAGTTCAATTTTGGTTTCATCAGACCATAGCACATTTTCTCACACGAAATTGTCAGATATGATGTAGGGTTTTGCAAAATATAGCTGGGCTTAGATTTTTATTTTTAGTAAGAAAACGTTTCCATCTTGCCACCCTTCCTCACAGTCCAGACATACAAAGAATACAGGAGATTGTTGTCACATGTAGTACACAACCAATACTTGACAGGAATTCCTGCAGCTCCTTTAATGTTGCTGTGGCTTCTTAGTAGTCTCTTGAACCAGTTTTCTTATTTTTTCATCAATTTTGGAGGAACATCCAGTTTTTACTAATGTCACTGTTGTGCCATATTTTCTCCATGTGTTGATGACTACCTTCACTGTGTTCCATGGTTTATCCAATGCCTTGGAAATTTGTTTAAACCCTCCTCCTGACTGATACCTTTCAACAGTGAGGTCCCTTTTATGCTGTGTAAGCTCTTTGCAGACCATGGCTTTTGCTGTAAGAGGCAACTGAGTAAATGTCAAACTACTACAACAGCTGGATTTTATGTGGGATTGATCCTGAGTCACTTTAATTGATGGGCCGTCTGTACTGATTACTATTTAATATCAGTTTGAATGAAATTGGTTAATTTTGAACACAATCACATCCCTGGGATTGGTTAATTCTGAACACAGCCACAACCCTACTTATAAGAGGGTGTGAACAATTATGCAGCCACATTATTCTAGTTTTTGTCATTTACCCCCGTAAAAGATTTAAGTTTGTTTCATTTTACAGCTCATGTGTTGTATTAAAGGTGGAAAAAATCTGAAGTGATTTATATTGGTCTGATTTTTGTATAACTCAAAAATCTGGCATTTTAACAGGGGTGTGTGGACTTTTTATATCCACTTTAAGTGTTCACATCCTCTTATAAGTAGGGATGTGCCTGTGTTCAGAATTCACCAATTACAATCAAACTGAGGTTAAATAAATGCCATTAATTAAAATAACTGACCAGTCCCATAGAAAATTCAATTTTTAGTAGGAATTTTCTGACATTTGCCTCTTACAGCAAAACCCATGGTCTGCAAAGAGCTTACAAAGCATCAAAGAGACCTCATTATTGGAAGGTATCAGTCAGGAGAAGGGTACAAAAAAATTTCCAAGGCCCTGGATATACCATGGAACACAGTGAAGACAGTCATTAACAAGTGGAGAAAACGTGGCACAACAATGACATTACCAAGAACTGGATGTCCCTCCAAAATTGATGAAAAAACGAGAAGAAAACTGGTCCGAGAGGCTGCCAAGAGGCCTACAGCAACATTAAAGGAGCTGCAGGAATTCCTGGCCAAAACTGGTTGTGTATTACATGTGACAACAATCTCCCGTATTCTTCATATGTCTGGGCTGTGGAATAGCATGGTGGAACAGAAGCATTTTCTTACAAAGAAAAATATCTAAGCCCAGTTACATTTTGCAAAAACATCATGTCTCAAATGCATGTGAGAAAATATGTTATGGTCCAAAGTGGAACTTCTTGGCCATAATTCCAAAAAGTATGTTTGGCACAAAAACAATACTATGCGTCATCAAAGTACATCATATCCAGAGTGAAGCATTATGCTTTGGGGCTTCTTCAGTTGGAACTGGGGCTTTAGTGAAGGTGATGGAAATTATGAATGGCTCCAAATATCAGTCAATTTTGACACAAAACCTTCAGGTCTCTTTTAAATGCTGAAGAGCAATTTCACTTTTCAACATGACAACAACCCAAAATACCTCCAAATCCAAAAAAGGATGGCTTCACCAAAAGAAGATCAAAGGTTTGGAATGCCACAATCGGAGCCCAGGACTAAATCCAATTAAAAATGGGGGGGGGGGTTTGACCTGAAGAGGGCTGTGTACAGGAGATGCCCTAATAGGAGATGCCCTAATTTGGAGCACTTTTGCAAGGAAGAGTAGGCAGAGAGTCTCAAGGCAAGATGTGCCTTGTTGATAGGCTCCTGCCCCAAATGCTGTGATAAAATCAAAACATGCTTCAACAAAGTACTAGTTTAAACTGTTAGTTTACAGCCACATTATTGTAAGTTTTTTACTGTAAATCCACCCCCACCCCCCCAAAAAAAGACTTCAATTTGTTTTTCAGTTGAAGTGTACAGCTTATATGTTACATTAAAGGTGAATAAAATTCTGAAGTGGTTTATCTTGGTCTGATTTTGTGTGTGTGTGTGTCTCAAAAACCTGGCATTTTAACAAGGATGTGTAGACTTTCTATATCTACTGTACTTCTTTTGTAGTGAATTCAGGCAACTTGAATATTTCTTTTTCAAATGGCAACAAGAAGTCCATCCTTAAAATTCTATTGTGTGCTGCCCAGAATCCTCTGGTGAGAGGGCAGATACATTAATTAATATAATTAATAAATAAATAAATAAATAAATAAATAAATGTTGGAAGTTCTTTCCATAGGATTGAAAATGCTTATATTCCCCATAATATCAGCAGAAATCAGGGAATAACTTTCTCAAATTTCATTCTCCATCCTTCTCTTCTTCCTCTTATAAGTACAGGCAGAAAGAAAGTGTAGAGCATGGGAGTGTTGCTTTTTTCGTAGATGCTATAGATCATATCACTACCTAAAAATAAAAACATGGGTTTGTGTATAAGGCCCTGTGCAGACTGTAAAGAAAGAAAATAAGTCCTGCAAGATATTGAAGACATGTTTAAGATTGGACTGTCCCAAAAGATAAGAGCTCTGTGATAACCATTGCCTCAAAAATATCACTCTTGTGAATGCTTTCTTATATACTAATACAGTTATAAGGCTAATCTATTCTGAAAATTATATTTCTAAGCTACATATTAAGAACATCTTTTGCACAGTCTGCTCTATAGTGATTGGGGAAGAGGGGGACAGCATCATGGTCTGAATGGCTATCTGATGAAAATAGAGAAACTATATATAGTTATTCAAGTACAAGCAATTCTACATTATAAATAATGTTTCTTTATTGGATTACAGATTCTTCAGGAACCTTCAGAAGTATGTAATAAATGATAAAATGTACCGCCTGTACTAAAAAAAACTTTTTCCAAACCTTGCTTCTTTTCTTTCTTAAGAAGGATAGTAAGCCCTTCTTAAAGACTTAACAAGATCCAGCTCTGATGACTACGTAGTATTCTGGAAGTTTGTGAACTCCTTTGAATTTTCAAAATGTCTACATAAGTATAATGTAATTTGTTCTTCATACAGGTTCTAAAATTGGGTAAGCCAATTAAACTTTTGAAGAAAATAATCCAAAGCTACATATTTGTGTGGGGCAAAAATAGGTGAACCTTTAGGATTATTAGTTCATTTGAAGGAAAAATTAGGGTCAGATGTCTCAATCAATGGAATGACAATCATATATGAATGTAGGCCTGCCTTATTTAAACAACATAATTCTGAATTCACTGTCAAAATCTGATCTTCCAACACAACGTTGTGGAGGTGTGGCGTGGACTGAACAATTTCTGAAGATCTTCAAAAAGCAGCAGGCTGGAAAAGGTTACAAAAATATTTCCAAAGCACGTGGACTCCACAAATCCACTGACAGGCAGATAATATACACTTTGAGGCAATTAAACACCATTGTTGCCCTCCCCAGGAGTGATCAACCAACCAAGGTCACACCAAGAGCAAGGCATGCAGTACTCCAGGAGGTCTCAAAAGAAGTCTAAGGAACTAAAGACCTCTTTTGCATTCCTAAATATTAGTGTTCAAAAAACCACCATCAGGAAAACTGAATGACACCAGTGCACATGGCAAAGATACAAAGAAAAAGCCACTAAATAACTCCCAAATAGCATTGCTGCTTGTCTACCGCTTGCAACATAAATAAGTCAGGAGGCATTAGAAGAATGTTCTGTGGATAGATGAAATCAAAATAGAAATGTTGAGGCTTGAATGAAAATTATTATGTTTGGCAAAAGGCCAACATTGCGTTCCTGCATAAACTTATCCTATCTATGAAATTTGGTGGTAGCGGTATCAAGGTTTGGGCCTGCTTTGCTGTTTCTGGATCAGGACAGCTTGCCATCATTCATGAAACTATACATTCTGAATTGAACCAGTAAATTCTACAGAAAAACACCAGTGTTTCTGCCTGTGAACTGAAGCTCAGGAGAAAATGGGTCCTGCAGCAAGACGACAACCCAAAGCGCACAAGTAATATGACCAAAGAATTGTTAAAGCAGAAGAAAATTAATGTTTTGGAATGGACAAATCAAAGTCCTGACCTTCATCTTATAGAAATGTTATGGAACGATCTGAAGTGGACAGTTGATATGAAGAAGCGCACCAACATCCCTAAATTGACACTTTTGTAAGGAGGAATGAGTTAAATTTCTTCCAAGCTGATGTGCAGAATTTATCAATAGTTATCAGAAAAGTTTAGTTGCAACTTTTGCTGCCCTGGGGGGGTGGGGGGAACAGGACCAGTTACCAAACAAAGGTTCATGTACTTTTGCCACACAAATATGTAGCTTTGTATCATTTTCTTCAATAAATAAATGAACACGTCTGTTTTTGACATTTGTTTAATTTGGTTTATTTAGATTTGTGTGGAGAACGAATTACATTTTGGATCATGTTTATGTAGAAATATGAAAATTCAAAAAGACCATAAACTTTAAAATACTATTGTAGCTTGTGTTCAGCTTCCTGCAAGATTCTTCTAGTTAAAACTGAAACAAAGAAAAAAAAAGGATCACTCTTCAGAAGTTAGGTCACAGAATTTTCCAAAATGCTAAAGTACACACTTTTCTTCATTCTAAAAAAACACTAGCTTGAAAGTTTGCAAGTCATTGTTTTGCTTAAAGCAAATTCTGCATACAGAAATCTCCACATAATTTTTTTTTCTCAGTGAGTGTTCTCTGAGCTTGTTTTCTTGCAGACATTTCATTACTCTTAACTATTAACATCATCAATGCTGGAAGGGAGTGGAGGTTGCTCTCATTTTATATACTTGCTCTATCATTATTTGTGTGAGAGATCTTGGTGGTTCTTTGGTTGTTTGTTGTTAGCTTATTTGGCAGTTTCTTGATGGGGATATTGTTTGCTTCTTGATTGTTAGTCTAATATTAATCTTGATGTTAATCTTTGCTCATCTGGGTATTGATTGCTGGTGAGGAGGTTTTTTGGTCTTTTTGTTCCCTTTTTTTTTATTTTTTTGTATGTAGACGTTGTTTATGTGTATGTACCTGTTGATGGATGATTTGTCAGAGGCCCAGGCACTCCAGCTTTCTTTTTTCTCAGACTCTTCTTTGAAAACCTTCCTATTTACAAATATAAATTGCTGTATTTTTTCACATTTATAAACCAGTATTACCAATTTGATATCTCTCCAGGCCCCTCATCAATGTTCATTTTTCCCTTGTGGGAGCAGGGATATCTGCTTATTGGTTGAGTGATAATTGGCAAAGATATTATTGCTATTTCTAATTATCTGCTTGAGCCGTCATCTGGGGTTTTTTCTCAACCTAGGGGTTAACGTCTATAAATCAGATTTCCCCACCAATAGACACAATATATACATTATTATATTGTAGCTATATGTATCCTGATAGAGAACTACTAAACTGCACCGGAAGCTCTTGCTTAAACAGTTGGAACGTCAGAATAAGATTAATTTTTTGAAATAGATATTTTTGATTATGTCATTGAATATATGGATCTTTGCCATAGTAATACCATAGAATTCACCACAGTTCTTGCCACCACTTTTACAAAAAATGTTCCTTAGATTGAATTTAAGATGCGGGGGGTGGGGAGAGATAAGCAATATACACAAAATGTCACTGTTTTTCCATTGCTTTATTTCAAACATCCAGAAAATAGATAAAAGTCAAATATAATCTGTAGCAATTTAGTTAGGGGAAGGACTCATAGTGCTTAAATGTATTTTTCTATTGGCAACTAATGTCTACTTTTAAGTCTCCAAGATCAAATATCAAAAGATCAGTAGCTAGCTATTTGGAAAACAGTGTAGGAGATCATCAATTGTCATGGATTTTTTTAAAAAGCCATTTCAATATTTTTTTTAACATCCAGGTGGCACAAAGTCTTCATTGACTAATAACAGCAGATTATTTTTAAAAATTGCTACTGCTGTGACTATCCAATTATTCTCTTGTCTATTCAGCAGGCCAGATAATTTCACTTCTTCAAATCTGTTTACCTTGTGACCCTTTTCCTATTCATTCTTCTGCCCTGCCTGAATATGAATTCAGGGCTTTAGTTAAGTTTCCATCTGAAAAAGAATCCCTCTTTGAAAGTTTGGTCTTCAAAAGTTATTTCTAATATTTATTTTGGTGCTGTAGAAGGACAAAATATTCATTAACTCAATTCTGAGATTAACTGTGCATTATGTTGTAGTTTGCTAACCCATTTTCATGGATATAAAGATTGATTACATGGCAGCTTGACAGTAAAATTGAAAAAGACAATTTTCAAGCAACTAGTCACAGGGAAATTGCATGCAGCTTTCTTAAATCACATTACCCCCCTCTCCCGAGCTCCCTTGGTTTAGGGCAGTGTTGCCATGCACAACAGCCATCTGGTCTTTGCGTGCACGTGCATGCCAGAAACTGGAAGGCCAGGTGGCCAGTGTGCATGCACGTGCCGGAAACCGGAAGATCATCTTCCTGGTGTGCATTTGCACCGGGTGGCTGCTCTTCCGGTTTCCAGCACTCCTGTGCACATGAAGACCAGTTGGTCGGCACGCCGGAACCCAGAAGAGCAACGGGCAACGGCTCGTGTGCCCAGAGAGATGACTCTGCATACCACTTCTGGCACGCATGCCATAGGTTCGCTATCACAGGTTTAGGGTATGGATACCATTACATTTCTGTGTGTTCAGTTTACTTGAATTGTACAGATTTGGCTAACGCAACTATTGGCTGTAAAAGCCTTTGGAAATGCCAAACCTGCTCCCAGTATGCATCACTTGTGCTAGCTGCCCTTTACCCTCCACTTCTCCCCTGTTGAGAGAGATTCTGAACTTACTGAATTTTTATTCTAAAGAAAGGGCAGTTGTGCCAAGGTGTATATAGTAATGTTGCATCTCATGGTAAGGATATTTTTTATGTAGGGCTGGAGTCACTCCTTCAGTCTCATGTTCTCTACAGCCATTGACTATAGCTATGGTTTAGACACTGTTGTACTGTTAGCAATTGTGTTTAGGAAGTCAAGTGAATGTGCCCTTCTCCAGTTCAGATTTGTAGTTGTCTTTCTGGTCCTTGGGGAGAGGTTTCCCAAAATGAGCTGCCTTCCTTTCCTTAAGGAAAATACATTTACAGAGAGTCCAGAATTTCCTTTTTATTTCTTCCAGTGCTGAAGCAGCTGGAAGAGTTGTTGAGCGACATGAAGGCCGATGTGACACGGCTACCTGCCACAATTGCCCGCATTCCTCCGGTGGCTGTGCGTCTCCAGATGTCGGAGCGCAACATCCTCAGCCGCTTGGCAAATCGTAGCAGTGAACCTCCTCCACCACCACCAAACCAGCAGGTAAGCACCAGACCCTGCCATTTCTATCCCTATCCTGGAGGGAGGGAGCCCATGGTGACTGCATAAGATAGGGGACTGGGCGTTGCATAGAGTATACTGTACTAAATGTTTCTTTCTTTCTTTCTTTCTCTCTCTCTCTCTCTCTCTCTCTCTCCCTTTCTCCCCTTAAACCTAGGTGGCTCAGCAGCAGTGAAATACCTGACTGGTGCCATCAATCCAGTGATTCAGCTAAAGTGACACGTGTACCCTTGTTTCAGTTCTGGCCCCATCCCCATCCCCTCCGTCTGGCACTCCTAAACAGATGATGTCCTCTCAGATGGAGGATATGACTGGAGAAAGGAGGAAGTGCAATCTTCCATAAGCTGCCAGTTGCACTTAGATTGCACTTGGGTGAAAAGGAACATTGGATGGACTCTGTATATAGTGACTGGAGGCTGCAGCGTCACATCTGTTACACAGACCTGGCTGCAATGCTCATCACCTTGGCCCACTCTTCCTTTGATTTTAATTTTATTTTCAGTTTGTTTACCAAGATGAGTGAAAGCAAACGTCAGGACAGACACAGCTACCTCCATCAAGATCCTTTTAATACAAAAACTGACTGGACTTGTCCTCTGAAACAGCTGGAAAAAAGACAAATCTTGATAAAGTTAAAAATAAAGGTTTCCTTGTATTTTATTTGCTTTGGGCAAAATATATGGGGGATGTAACAGCTTCTTTATTAAAATTTTAATGTGACTTGTGATCTTGATAGAAAAGTGTACATGTGCAAACAATACGTACACTTCCAGCTTAGCCCAAGATAGAGAGATTCCAGGCTGTCCTAGATAATTTTTCCAGTTGATAAACTTTAAAAGGCTTTGTAATAGAAAATAAAAATGTGCTGCAATGTGCAATTACAGGCAGCACCTACATGACAGTGTCACATTTTGTCTGAATTTATCTAAACTATAGGCTCAGTATACTTTAAATCTGTTCCTTTTATATCATAAATAATGGTTTTGTATCTTGGAATGTCACAAAGTGCACACAAGCAACTTACAAGCTCATTCATGCGATTTGTTGGCCCATGAATTGGATTATTGACTATCATGGTTGGATTCATTACTTTATTACTTAGCACAATGTGTGAACCCAGCCATGGTTACTCTATCCAACAACCTCACATGGGATTGTAAAAAGATTGCAATTAAAAGATATTATGGAGTTTTTCTGAGTAAACCCCAAGCTTCTGTTCTGAGAAATGCTTTATTTTCAGAGTGGTATTCAACAAACCAGACACACAGTTGATTTACATTGGGACATAATGCTGACACTTGTAGAAGCAGTTGTCACAGGGGCTCTTGACAATGTGTTAATCTAAGATATTTTCTAAAAAAGACATGCACCTCATGCGTTTTTGATAGGGCCCACATGATAATTCTCTGCAAGTATTTTTCTATATAGAAATTGTAAGAAAATGAGCAGCAAGCATCTTTCATTCATGTCCATAGTGTTTGCATAGGCTACCACCAGGAAGTCCCAGGGCTGTAGGTATATTTGGAATAGTTGCGTTGAATGATGGCATTTTAAAAAAATAATAGTAATTGTGACTAAACTAAATACATAGAATTGCCTTGAGTCACATGTCCTCTCCAAATTCCTGAGATCCAACAGTATCTTTTGTAGATGCAGCAATGGAAAAAAATGCACAATCCAATTAATTACTTATGCTAGTGTTTCTAAACTTCAGCATAACTAATTCTGGGAGTTGAAAGTACACACATCTTAAAAGTTGCCATGGTTGAGAAACACAGTTGTGAAATGCTTCTAACCCTGGCTGCAGATATCTTGTTTTCTGTCAACACTTCTTCTGGAGAAATCATTTTCCAAGTCCAGTTGGCTGATAAAAGACCGAGAAAGGATACTTAATACACGCTGCACCTTTTAATGGAGAAACATGTCATATCGAATCAGAAGAGAACACTTCAGATTGTAAAACACTCCTGGAATAAGCATGTCTTTGACTTCACTGAAAAGTTCACCGTCTAATAGAATTGGCAGAATTATGCGCAAGTCAGAGGCTGCAGGAAAGTTCAAGCATAGATTGCTGAAACGGCGTGACTCCTATTTCCGCTTTCGGCGTCTTTTCCTGCGGACTAGAAGCGTGGACCTATGCTGGAAATAACATTCACATTCTGGAAGTAGCTGCGATGGACCAGAAGCTCGTCTCCCCAACTGGGAATATGGCGTCGAACTTTAGTGGCTCTTCTTTTTTGTAACTGGTTTCGTAAAAAAACAAACCCTAATTTCTGCATAAAATAGAAGGTGATGGAGAGATTAAACTGAGTGGATAAACCAGATCCCGCTTTCGAATCCCCCCCACCCCCTATTTATTTCTGCGGACCAGCCTTTCCCCCACCCCCCTTGCTGTACTGGGAGTGTAAGAGAAAAGGCAGGGAAAAGAGCAACGAATCCCACCAAAGCAGAGGGTCTCCAACCTCGGCAACTTTAAGACTTGTGGACTTCAACTCCCAGAGTTCCTCAGCCAGCTGTTCACAAGTCTTAAAGGTTGGAGACCTCTGCACCAAAGTATTCGCACTCACAATCTATGAATCAAAGAAAGCGGCAACCAACTAACCAATCACAAGGCCGCAGAAGTAAGCGGAGGTGGGAGAAAAGAACGGCCAATGAGGCTTGTCCGAAAACGGAAGGAAGTCGGGATGTTCACAGAGGGGGCGGAGCTTACCCACGTGTCCCACTCCACGCCAAAGCGGAGGCCTTCTCAGTAAACCATGGGGCGCAAGTTGGACCCGACCCGGCAGGTAAAGCGGGGGCCAGGTCGGAAGGCCCGCAAGCAGCGTGGGGCGGAGGAGGAGCTCGCCCGCTTTTTGCCGCCCGGTAAGTCCCTCTGCCAGAACTTAGTTATTAGCCTACGATGATGGTTAAAAAAAAATTAATCTGGTGGCACCTTTTCTGACTAACCCATTTTCGAAGGCATCAGCTTTCATGACATGCGGTTCATCTGCCCCACGCATGAAATGGCTGGACTCATGGATGGTTACGGTGGGGAATTAGGGTTGGGCTGAGATCGGCTGGTTGTAAAGATGGGGGTTACAGATGAGAAAGATTACAAGCATTTTAATGGATTAGCAATTGTATTGGGTTAAATCCCTTGGGTTTGTTGCAGCCTTCTGAAATAGACGAAAAGCCTCTGATATGGAGTCCTTGGTGCCTGAGCTTACTTAATTTTCCTGTGGACATTTCGTTACCCAACCAGGTAACCTCTTCAGAGCACTTCTTGTATGGTGGCAGCCTGGGTGGTAATGAAACGTCTGCAAGAAAACAACCAAGCTCAGGAGTATCAAGGACTCCACAATTCAATCCTGAGCTGCGTAGATTCTCTTCTATTGAAATCCCACAATTTCTTAATGGATGATGCGTTCAAACTCCTGCTTTTCGAAAACAGTCACTTTGAGATTTGCTGCAGAGTGACCTGGTAGCTGAGATATTAATTTGTCCTTGTTTTGAGTTGTGATGTCTAAGAATGTATAGGCACACATTTGAGATCTTGGCTCAAAACAAGGACAAGGTAAATATCAGGCAAGGCATCTCACCCCATCTATAGCAGCTCTCAAAGTTACTGTTTTGAAAAAAGCAAGACTTTAACTTCATTGTTTAGAAAAGAAAATGCTGAATTTATATACATCAAATGGTTCTGGTCATCTCAGATGATTTCAGCAATGGTTTTAATCACCAACCTCTTTTTAATTCCCTCCCCTCCATGGCCTCACCCCAATTTAAATTCTATATCAGTTTAGCCTTTCTGTGCATTGGATGAAGTGAGCTACAACTCACAAAAGTTAATGTTTTTGCTAAAATTTATTAGTTGGGGAAATTGCTAGCAAACTCCTGTTTTTTCTCTCAGGGCTGGGCACCTGGATGAAACAAAATAGGTTTCAGTTCTTTCCCCTGGCCTCCAGTTTTTAGGAATGAAGATTGAATTGGATTGTTTTTTTGGTGGATTACAGTACATGAAGCACAGCCTTTTTTGCTATGGTGCTATTCCAGCACTCCACCAGCAAGTTGATTTTATGAGCTCTTTTTTCCTGTATTTGATTTAGGTGATTAAGTATTCAGAATTTTGCCTGTTGCTGTGCTTAGTTGGAAGTCAGGTTCATATTCCTAATATTGTTCCATACCTGTTAAGGAGATAAATGTGTTCAAATCTGTGAGCTCAAGTGCAGGGTTGGCTTTGGGTAGGGCACTAAACTTCGCACACTATTTCATGTAGCGAGGCAATGTCTCTGCTTTCCTTTTTAGGCTAGTTGTAAGAATTCTAAGGCTGGCTGTAGTACAGTACTTCGAAACATTTGTTGACATGTTTCTATTGAGAATGAGATTTCTTTGTATCTGTGTGGAACCAGAATTCTCTTGAACAAAAGTCCCAATTTTTGTTAATGTAAAAAGAGGCCATTCAAAAAGTTATGAGGGAAAGTGTTTTCTGTTGTATGGGTGCATATTTAATTTTGTGCTGGGGAGGGAAGAGGTATGGAAATCAAACTATGTTATTTACCAAAAACATGTATCTTACTAAATCAGTAGCAAGATATTTCATTTTCTTGCTGTAAACTTGGATGTACAATTTGATGCACATTTTCTTCTTCATAAAAATCAGTTTTCAGTATTTAATCAATTACATGACAACCACGCTAAACCCAAATGCCATATATCCTTCATTATGAAAGTCCCCAATATTTTTAATAGAAATCATCTCAGAGAAGACTCTGGGACTTTTGCAGATATTTTCAATTTTATGTGGAGGACTTGAGGCAATAGGATCTTTTGGTTCTATTTTTTCCATAGATGTGCATTTTGTAGTTTGACAATTTAAAAAAAAAATTGTTGTTTTTGGCATTAAAAGTCTCACTTCTCTGTTCTGTCAAATTCAGATTTGTTTGTATCAGCTTTCCCATAAGCTCTGAAAAGTTTGTGGGTTGTAGATTATCTACAAAGGTTTATAACCTGAGAAACTTATTGGTGTTTAAATGTCATGAAAGTTTTTGTATTTCTTACAAAGATTTTCCCTTCTTGAAATGTTGTGATTTGGTCTTTTTTTTTCCCCCAGCACTTGATGACAATGCAGCCAAACTTTCCAGTCATGCCCGACGAAGGTTAGTTTACATTAAAACATATTTCACGGTGTCTTTTTTTAATATGCCTGCCTATTGGTAAAAATGTTTTCAGCTGATAATTGCATTTATTATACTGGTAATGCTTATTTTTTAAATTACCATATTGTACATTGATATCCTAAAGCTGTGATGGCGAACCTGTGGCATGCGTGCCCGCAGCGCCGGCCATTCCTCTTCCTGGTTTCTGGTGCGCATGCGCACGCAACAATCAGCTGGCTTTTGTGCGTGCAGCAGTGCCGGAAACTGGAAACACACATGCACGTGCACGCGCACACACACGTGCTGTGTTCCCTCCCCGGCTCTGCCCCCATCCTGATGAAGCAGGTAGACTGACCAGCACAGACACAGACACATGGGCAACAATCCCAGCATTCCATATCCAGCTCTTTGATATATCTTAACAGCTTCTGGTTTAGTCAGATTCTGGCCTTTCAAGACCATGTTGATGTCAGCAGGGAGGCAGGTTAGTTTACTTTGCTCCACCCACTTCCTCAGCATGGGGAAGGAGGCTTTTTTCTAGGCGGGACAAAAGTCTTCTTCACATGAAAAGTATGGAATGTCATGAAGTGCAGTATGAAGGGTTTCATCAACCCTGAAGTGCATTTGGTTGTAGCCAAAAGAACCCCCAATATAAGAAGATACTAAGATACCATGAAGATACTAAAAATGTAAATATTTACAATTTAGTGCGCAACATCTGACACTTATTGCTAGGGCATTTTCAATGAGATATCAGGAGTGCTTTGGTTTAGACTTGTTTTTTTAATGCTCATTTTAGATCCCGAGATTAGTTGTCTCTGAATCATAGTTCCTATTTTTCCTAAATTGTGCAGATTAGCATTTGAAATTAGTGCTAAGTTACTACATACTTAGTAGAACATCCTCTAGATCTCAGGTAGTGATTGATCAGTGCTCAGAGCAAACCATAAGATTTAATGTGATCTTTTATGCCAGGGGTGTCAAATTGCGGCGTCACATTGCCGTCACATGACGTATCGTGACTTTCCCCCCCTTTGCTAAAATGGGGGTGGACGTGGCTAGCGTGTGATGCATCCGGGCCACAGGTCCCCCCCCCCCCCCCCCGTTTTATGCTATTCAATTTTATATAGCTTTGCAATACATGTATCTGCAGTTTAATAGGAGCTTTTGTAGTTTTGCAGATAGCTTCAACATTATTAGGAAAGCATATTATATATAAGCTGTGATATGAGGCTTGAATGAAAGTAACGCCTTCATCTCTATAACTTTACATGGGAGTATTTTAATAAATGAAGCAGGAAAATAATCTTTGCGATCTTTAGGTTTTTTTGTTATCTATTTTTATTTCTGCTTATAATTACTATTTGCTGCCCATTTCTCTTCATATGAAATGCCAAATGTGACACCCATTTGTCTTTGATTCATCTATTGTCCTTAATCAACCTCACGTTCATTAACTTTTTCATGTGAAACTCATCAGTTCCTGCCACAAGTTGCCTGCTTTGTTCTTGATTGCACAAATCAGTTCTTATTGGTTCACCATGTTTACATGTTTGGTCCAGTGAAGTATTATGAACAAGCTTCTTAAAACTGTCAGGAAAGAGCTCCATACTTTGTCTCTCCAACCAGTCCTTTCCACCTCTTTTGAGTCACACAGATATCCACCAAGTTTTAATTTTGGGAAAAGGTGGAAGTCACATGTGCTAGTCTAATCTGATGAAGTAAAATGGTCAGATTTAATTTTGCCATTGCCTCTTGGATGGCTTATGAGGTCTAAGGCAGTGTTTCTCAACCTTGGCAACTTGAAGATGTCTGGACCTCAACTCCCAGAATTCCCCAGCCAGCATTTGCCAAGTTGCCAAGGTTGAGAAACACTGGTCTAAGGTTTATGTTGCAGCAAAATACCCTTTTTCTGCTTACAAATTATGCTTGTTATTTCAAAGTTTTCAGTATTGCAACTTGGCATGCTAATTGATAGTAGCGTAAAGTTCAAGGAAATAAAAGTGATTATCATCAGAACCATGGGTTTTCCTGCCAGTGCCTGAATTTTGAATTATTTTTTTTAGGTGAAACCTTTTGACTATATTCATAGACTAATGTTTCATTTCTGGGTCATAATGATGAGTGTGTGTTTCATTGCATTCACGGTGCAATGAAGAAATTCCTCATGATGTGACAGCAATTGCAGAAAGAGTCTGCAATTCAGAGTCTGTGATGAGAATTGCTGGCAAATTTAAACTCTTGAAGCTTTCATTTTTCACCACGTAAGGAACCCATCTTGCATCAATTCTGGTTTTTTTTTATATTTTTTTTATATTTTTATTACATAGACAACACATACACACAACAATGGAAAAAAAACAAACACACAAAAAACCCATAATCACATACAGCATGTCGTTTGGTTACAGGTGTTTTAACATTTATCATTCTTATACATTTATTATTTCATTTAATAGGTTATAATATACAGCTTGGGTTGCTTTGTTTACCATCCCTTCCTCCTGTTGTAACACCACCTTATTTTCCCTTTCTTTTCTCCCTCCCTCCCTTCTCTACTTTCTTCCTTCCTCCTCTCCTTTCCCTTCCTTCTTCCTGTACCTTTCTCCTACTCTTGCTCTTCTTCCCCTTCCTACCCTCTCTCCTCCTCTTTCTCTCCTTTCCATCCTCCTCTCCTTACCTCTTTCTTTCCACCCTCTCTCCCTTCTCTACTTTCTTCCTTCCTCCTCTCCTTCCCCTTCCTTCTTCCTGTACCTTTCTCCTACTCCTGCTCTTCCTCTTCCCCTTCCTACCCTCTCTCCTCCTGTTTCTCTCCTTTCCAACCTCCTCTCCTTACCTCTTTCTTCTTTCCCCCGTCTTCCTTTCATTCTCTCCTCCTCTCTCCCTTTCTTTTCTATTGTTGTTGGTGTGCCTATTTTGAATCTCAGTTTATGTTTCCTTGGGATGGTATTTCCGCCAACCCAAACATATTTTAGTATCATTTCTTATTCCCTTACCTATGCTAATCTATCCTAACTATATTTCCCCCCCCACACACACACTTTGTATCTCTCTGTTGTATATATACTGATATAATTAATACACACAACAACAAAAAAACCAAAAAAAACCCATCATCACATACAGCATGTCGTTTGGTTACAGGTATTTTAACATCCATATTCTCGAATAATATTTACCATCTCAGATTTTCCATCTAGTATAACTAAATACCTCACTTTCATTCTACAATATATATTCAGTTACCATTAGTATTATTTTTTCCCAGAAAATATGCTTATGTTCATTATTATCCTTGTACATCATACTTTCAAACAGAAGTCTTATTCCTTCATTTTTCGACAAAATATTCTAAATAGTCGCTACATATATATAACAATTTTCAATTATTCCCTTATTAAAATTATTTATCAACAACAAGATATCATTATAGTACATTCTTAACGTTATACATTATATCACCAGTCCTCTATTAAGTATACATGAAATCATTATTATCCTTATCCTTTTTAAAGCAAAAAGTTCTAAAGTATTCAATTCATAGATATATTAATTTTTCATTGTATCATTGTTAATTTATTTCACAGCATGATTGTGTTATCATTTAACTTCTTCAGTTACAGCATGAGTAAATCATTTTTCATTTCCAAGTTTTTTCCCCCAGCCACTGATAAAACAAGTCCCATATCTTATAAAATTGCTCGTCCTCTTGTTCTCTATTTTCAAATGTCAATTTACTCATTTCAGCACAGTCCATTATTTTTCAAATAACTTCTTCCTGTTTTGGTATTGTTTCATTTTTCCAGTTTTTTGTAAATACGATTCTGGCTGCTGTTAACACATTTACAATCAGATATTTTAAGTCTTTGTTATAGATTTCTGGTATGATCCCCAATAAAAGACCTCTGGTTTAAAGTCTATTTGTTTGTGTGTCATTTTCTCCAGCCACATGTGGATTTTAGTCCAGTATCTTTTAGCTTCAATGCAAGTCCACCACATGTGGTAATATGAGCCCTGTACCTTCTGATATTGAAGAACATCATATAATGTGATACAAATCTTTCTGTGGAATACAAATTTAGCAGCAACTTCTCTTTGAGAGATCTGCCAGCTCTCCTTCATTAATTCATCAGCCTTTCTCATGTAAAACCTGTTGGTTTCTATCACAAATCCTCCCTTTTGTTCTTGATCATACAAATCAGCTCTCTTTAGATCACTATCTTTAGATTTTATTTTTGCCATTAGTGCACAGTACTCATGAAAGAATAATTATCATGATAAACAACCTGCATATAGTTGTGGAATTTTAGTTGGAGAGACTTTTTTGGTAGTCAGAAATTCAATCATGGTACATTGCACTGTCAAGTATTCATTGCAGGTTTCTATTTCTCAAACCATGGCCACCTAACATTTTCTCATAGCAACTTCCCAACAAATGAAGTGAAAGAATTGATGCTAAAAAAAACCACATCAGAGCTTGCAACGCATCAATCCTGCCATCTACCGATGACCTATAATATTAGAGGTGTTGCTTTTCATTCAACCCAGTTTTTTTATTAGGCTTTTTAGCAACAGTTGACACAATTTTCCTGAAATAAGCACCTCCACCTATTTATAGTAAATGTGAAGAATTTAAAATGGCAATAAGGGAAACCCAACATTTTTTGTTCTCAAACAGTTGTTTTGCTAATTAATCATTTTAAATGAATTTACTCAAAAGTGTTACATCCACGTTCCTGGTTTTTACTGTCTTGAACATGGTAGCTTTTTATTAATTCTTCTATTTCATTTTAGAGCTGCAAAAAGACGGGTTAAATCTGAGCAACTGCAGAAGAACAAGAATGCCCCCAATCACCAAAATGTGACAGGTACATTGATAGAATCAAAAAAATATTTCATTAAGCTTATTTAGGCAGGTTAGTTGGAGCTATTACTATTCAGGGTTTACAATTGATGGATGTAGAGCAGCAATGTGTTTTCCCAACTTTGTATCATCCTAATTCAGGAGACTAGGAAGGATATTCCACTTCAGTCACTGGCTAGTATTCAGAACCTGGGTTCTAGTGGGACAGTGTAGGCAGAATGAGGATGGGATCTGTCCTTTTCTTCCTCCAGGCCCAACATCTGCTTATTGCAGTCTGTTCATGTCAGTCGCTTGGACCCCAGGGACTCAAAGGCTCATTCTATGTCATTTATAAATCTTTTTAGAAAACTTTCCTTTTCCCACCCGATGAGAATAACCGAGTGTTCTGTCCTCGACAGATACAAAAAGATTAACAAACCACTGTTAACAAATTTCATAATGCTCTATATTCTCAGATGTAAGTTTGGTAAACGAAAGCTATTTTTGTGCCACTTTGGTACGCCTATTCGTTTACCACTTGTAGACTAAAGGTTATTTAGCAATTCTATTCAACGAATCAGCAGAACTTTAGCAAGATTGATCACTTGGCATATATAATCTTAGTCCAAATGAAAGTTCTGTGACATATACATTAAGCAGGATCAGGATTCCTCAGTTAAGTACAAAAAACAAAAATAGGAATGGTTGAAAAGTAGTCGAATTGGGATTCAGTTACTACTCTGCTGGCATTGATTTGCTTGGAAATGTGACCACATCACGCAGCAATGGCAATCCCAGTATTTTCTGTTGCCATCGTTAACTGAACCCCGCTAGTTATTAGGCGAGGACCCACTTCAAACTTGGTCCCTCCCAGCCCCGAGCTTCAGTAAGATAAAGGACAAAATGTCTCTTCCTCAACTCTCTTCATCTGCCTATGCCCTATGTCCATGATGGTGAACCTATGGCATGGGTGCCCGAAGTGGCACGTGGAGCCATGTCGCCTGGCATGGACAAAGTCTCCCATTCCTCTTCCGGGTTTGTGGCGTACATGCACGTGCGACAATCATCTGGCCTTCATGCATGCGGCAGTGCCAGAAACTGGAAGAGCTTGTCTTCCGTTTTCCAGCATTAGCATGTATGCCAGCCTGCTGATGCACACCAGTCACTGGAAGACTAGCTAGACGGGGCACACGTGCATGCCAGAAACAGGAAGTTAATTTTCCGGCGCACGCATGCCCCCTGAGCAGGTCCTTTTCCGGGTTGCAGCTCTGACGAGCGCAGGTGCCATAACTGCCCCATGTCCTCTGCCACACACACCCTTCATCTCTCTCCTGCCTTTTGACAGCGCAGCTACCCTGCCTTCATTGGCCCTGCCGACCTCATCGGACTTTCACCATCTTTCTCCTTTCATTCTTCACCATCTACATGAGGTGAAGGGCTGTGCTCCAAAGTAGGCAGACAAATTCATTGTAGTTGTCTCACGGTGTTCTATTGTCCTTCTTGGCAGCTAAAAAGAAAACACTCAAGAATGCAAAGAAGGGGAAAAGTTCCCCAGAGGACAACCCAACTAACGGCAGCACTGATGCGGCCATGCAGCTCTCTTCCCCTGCCTTAAGGAAGAAAAGGTCCAGGACCGAAGAGAGTGAAGAAGACAAAGAAGAGAGCATGGCTTTCAGTGATGAAGATGATCTAAGTGAGGATGAGATTAGGGATGACTATGGAGTTGCTTCCTCTAGTGATGAAGAGGTAAGAATATTTGGCTTTTTGGTGGCTGTTACTCAGATAGATGGAAATGTTCCTTATTTATTAAGGTGGAAGTTGTTGTCATTGTCTCTTATTTGAAATTTGTGTCTCTGCTCTGTCTCTTGGGCCATTTTGTCCCTGACTTAGGACCCTATATTCTGTGTTGGGATGCACTGTAATCTAACATTTCAAAGCAGCTGGGCTATCAATACAAACGGAGTATACTAGGAGACTTGTATGTTTTTCATTTAACTTGGTTACTAAGACCAACTCTGGGGATCTGCCTGAATGACCAAGAACACCTGAAAGGCTGAAGATGATGTTTGTCTCGCGCCTAGGACAAAACTGTCAGTTTTGACTGTTGTGCAAGAGATACCACGGTGGCTTTCCAAGGGTGGTGGGAAGTTTGTTTTATTTATTTGCCTCCTAGCTTTTCCAAAGGTTTGCTTTGAGCCTTGCTGAGTAATAATGAAAAATAATGGTCACGTTAATCTTGCTCCTTCCTTCCTCTCTCCTTCCACCTCCATACATTCCCCAGTATTAAAGTCCTGGGGGAAAGCTCCTCCACTGAAATAGGATGGTCTGCTGCAACAGTGAAGTTTAATGAAATTATTTTTATAAGGATCTCCTACTCCTTTTTTTTTTTTCGTGACTGGTTCTAGTCTGTTCTAGTGTCACCATTACAGTTTATAAAAAGGTAGCTGCGTTCACAGAATGAGTACATATTTTATATATTTTTTTAAAAAACCACACATGGGATTCTCTAAAGCAGTGGTCTCCAACCTTGGCAACTTTAAGACTTGTGGACTTCAAATCCCAGAGTTCCTCAGCCAGCAAAGCTGGCTGAGGAACTCTGGGAGTTGAAGTCCACAGGTCTTAAAGTTGCCAAGGTTGGAGACCACTGCTCTAAGGCAATGGTCCCCAAGCTTTCAGGCACCAGGGACTGGATCAGTGGAAAACAATTTTGCCACGGACCTGAGGGGTGTGTGTGGTTTCACATGCTACCTAGCTCCTGTGCATGTGCAGATGAAGCTTCACTCACTTGCGTGGCTTGTTTCCTAATGGGCACAGCTTGGGGGTTGGAGACCCCTGCTCTAAGACCACCCAGATTCAGGAAGCCTTCTCGATCTAATTCAATGAAATTGATGTTAATATACTTTTCCTTCCCATTCCTTATATTGTAGATCTGCATTATTTAGAATGGGTGGGGAGAGGATACTCCTGGCCTTTGATTAAGTGGTTCTTTGTGTGCTTTTACATTCAGCTTCTGCCCATAGAACGAGCTGCTCGAAAACAAAAGATGGAAGGGTGAGTAATCCAGAATATTTAATTTGGGGGAATTGCTGAGCCTTCCCCCCTTACAGTGGATCCAATGTTTCTCCTACTCTGTGAGTCCCTTTGCAAAATGGTTTTCTTCTGGGTTGCAGGCAGGACATCAGTGAGGATGACAGTGAGGATGAGACACCACCATCCAGCCAGAGGATAGAGCAAAAGGAAGAAAAGGATGCAGACCTACAGCTCAACATGGAGGCAGAGGAGTGCTTCGTGCTTCCCAGTGGGCAGGAGATAGAGAAAGAAAATATCCTTATCATGGTGGACCCAGATAATATTAAGGGGGTTGTCCAGAGTTGCTCTGTGCCTCTTCCTGAGTCTTTCCCTAGAGATCCCTTTGTATGGCACAATTTTGTTACAGGGAAGGTTTCCCAACCGTAGCAACTTTAAAACACATGGACTTCAGCTCCCAGAATTCCCCAGCATGGCTGGATGGGGAATTCTGGGAGTTGAAGTCCACATGTCAAAGGAAACCCTTGATTATAGTGTCTGTATGGTGAATTCATATAGACCCCTTAATACTCTGTTAAACTTTCCATAGAAGGATGGCAGTCCTGAATTGCTTTCTTGGAAGACAGCTTGGGTATCAATACCTCTCTAAAACATTTCAGTTCATTGCCATTTTAGGACTGTTTTTAAATGAGATAAATATGTAATAAGTAAATGAATGTGGTGTGGTTACAGTGTGACACACTTTCGCAACCAGTTTGTATTTTGGATGGTAGAATATGAAGGTTTAAAGCTTCAACTCCTAAAGTTGCCTTTTTGGGATTCAAAGTACTTTGCTTGTAACTTTTATATTTGTGCAAGAGGACCAAACTAAGTACGGGGATTACCAAATCTGGGCTGCAAAAGAATATTTTTTTCTGTCAACTAATAGTCTTAGTTTGTATTTGTGTAATCCTAACTAGTGGTCCCTTGTTTGGTAGGTTCCAGTTACTCTTTTGTGCCCCCGTTGTGGAGGCGTGAAGAAGTTGCTGATGGAATCAATAATCTCTGGATTCTGTACTGCAAAAGGCTGAGTAAGCTATTAGTAAAATAGCTTGGTATTTTATCTGACTTTGTATAAGACAGTTTAATTTGTGGTTGTTCCTTAACTCCTTTTCACCTGCTCAGCCTCCTGATCTCCAACTCATTCATCAGCGTATAAAAGATAACATGGAGGTGCTTCAGAATTTCAGTTCAAAGCGAGAGGAAGGACGCTCAAGGCAGGAATATTTATCCCTTCTGCATCAGGATCTTGCCGCCTATTACTCTTACAGTGATTTCTTAATTGGAAAGATGACAGAACTCTTCCCTCTGTCTGAGGTACTCTTTTTCTAAAAAGATTTTTAGTCAGAAACACAAAAATGTGGTGGCTGCAATCAACAACAGACCTGAAATCTTGGCAGATAATTATGTTGGTGCCAAACTTTTCTCAGTCTTCAATTTCTTTTGTTTGTAAGTTTCACTGTATTGACATGCAGATCAATGTGCACACTTACATTAGTGCAGATCTGCTTGCTGCAAGAACTCCAGTATAATTGTAAATATTCCTCTTCTTCCCTGCCATAAAAGCTTCTTCCCATATAATATTAGTTCTGGCTGACAAGATGCTTTTTGCCTTTAGATTATTATCGGGAGACTAAGAACTGGTCTTGGTTTCTTGCATAGCATCAATTGACAAGAACAAAGAATGTTCAGTTTTGTCCTATTCACCTCTTTAGATAGATCAGTATTCTTTAAATCAAGTGTCAGCTCAATACTTCTACTCCATGGGGGGAAAAACAATGGGTGTATAACCACTGCTTCTTGATGAGGAAAAATTCCCATTCTTTCGTTCTGCCTACCTTTAGCTGGTTGAATTCTTGGAAGCCAATGAGGTCTCTCGACCAGTGACCCTCCGCACCAATACACTGAAGACAAGACGCCGTGATTTAGCCCAGGTCTGTACCTGAGCATCCCCAGCCTTTTTCTCTCCTCTTTTGCCATGATTGGAAGAGCTAAATTGCCTCCTTTGTGTTGCAGGCCTTGATAAATCGTGGAGTGAACTTAGACCCTTTAGGAAAGTGGTCAAAAACTGGGCTTGTTGTTTATGACTCCTCTGTACCTATAGGTGGGTACCCCCTTCTTCTCTTTCTCCCCCAAATCCTGCCTGTATACATGCGCTCTGCCATTGCTTTCCCTGTATTTATCCCTTTGGTTTTTCCTTTTATTCCCCTCTCTTAGGTGCCACCCCAGAATACTTAGCTGGACACTACATGCTGCAAGGTGCTTCCAGCCTTCTCCCTGTTATGGCTCTGGCCCCTCAGGAGAACGAGCGCATTCTGGACATGTGCTGTGCCCCAGGAGGCAAGACCAGTTACATAGGTACTAATGTTTGTTGGGGAAGAATGGGTTCAAATTCCCCGTTTTGGAGACTGCCCACCATCAGTGCTGCTCTTTACTCTCCATTAAAAGGCAGGCTCCTTCTGAAGGTCCACTTCTCCTCTGAAGACAGAAATTGTCATTCTCTTCCTTCTGTAGGAACAGTTGTAGGTTTCATATTGGCTTAGTTGAGTTCTTGCAACATAGCTCTCACTTACAGGACAGGCAGAGAGTTGAAAAGGTTAAAAAAAAACCAAGTAATAAGATCTGGGCTTACTCTTCACCCTCTGATTTCTCATTCTCCTAGCAAGAGAACCAGATGAAAACAAGAATAGAAATAATGCCAGGAGATTCAGTTTTAAGGCCTTTAACAGAGTAAAGTATAGCTCCATGTTTCCGTGGACTTCCATAGAATTGGTTGTAGATCCCCCTTCTATGTTCTTTTCCAATTTCCTCCTTTGATTGTTAAGCCCAAGGATAAAACGCAGCTATCACAGGGTGAGCTTTAGGTGGAGAAATTAGAAGAGTAACACTTTGTTTTCCTGTAGCTACCATTTTATTTTTTATTCTTGAGAGGGAATGTCGAGGATTCAATGGGGGCAGGGATAGAGATATCCTGAGTTGACAGAAAAGAAGAACCCTGTTAATATTTCAGCCAGACTAGTATTTGAATGCCTGCAATAAACACAGAAGTGCATATGATGAATTAAAGAATATTTCTGGTTCTGTTCCCATTCCATTTCCCTAATCCCTGGATTAAAAAGGAATTTTTTTATTTATTTCCTGGAATTTAGTAGAAATGGCATGGAGAATTGGACTTTATCAAGGTCTCTTAATGTCAGGCAGAGGGTTTTTAAATTGATATAATTTCTTCTTCAGTTGTTGCGGCCCCTCATGGCATGGCTAGAGGGAAAGTGTGTGCATACGTATAGTCTTTCCTCCTGTCCTGAGGTAATTGTTTGGTAGGAACCAGTGCAGTCAAGGTTTAGGTTCATCTCTTCAACTTTAGCACCTTTGTCTCATTTGAGCCCCTTGTTGTCCGTCCCACTAGTTCAGTGGTTCCCAAACTTGGCAACTTTAAGACTTGTGGACTTCAACTCCCAGAATTCTCTAGCCAGCTCTGCTAGTTCAACTGCACTAGTTGAACCAGACCATCAACTTCATAGGAAATCTGAAACTACTTTGATTGAGATTGGCATAATAACAGAGCCGTGCAAGTCTGTGCTATATTTATTTATTTTATTTGTGAAACCTATTTACTACCTATCTTGCCATGGGGCTACTCTAGGCAGCTTAACAATAATAAAAAGGAAGAAAAGGAAAGAAGCTCAAACAGAAGTAAAATAATAGAACAATAAACAATGAGAAAGGAACACAAAATGATAACCACAAAGATGAGTGGGTAGAGGGCAAGTGGGGAGGTAGAGTCTGCCATCAGTCTAGAAGCCTCCACCACGTGGAACCACTTGCCCTCTGCTCACCCATTTGGTCCCCCAGGCTAACTGGCAGATCTTTTGTCCTCTCCCTTCTTATACTCCTGTGAAATAGGGAGATTTCTAAATCCCTTTCAAATGTTATCTATCGTGGACTCTTGACATATTTAGAGCCAAGGTGGCGCAGTGGTTAAATGCAGCACTGCAGGCTACTGCTAGATCAGCAGGTCAGCGGTTCAAATCTCACCGGCTCAGGGTTGACTCAGCCTTCCATCCTTCCAAGGTGGGTAAAATGAGGACCCAGATTGTTGGGGGCAATATGCTGACTCTCTGTAAACCGCTTAGAGAGGCCTGAAAGGCCTATGAAGCGGTATATAAGTCCACTGCTATATTTCACCTCTTGTTGCTTTGGTAATGAAGCCTGCATATCCTGCTCATCCTCCTTGTTCTCTGCATTTCTCATAGGAAGTAGGGTTAATGTGCTTTTCAGTTTTGTTTACTAAACCAGTGTTTTTCAACCTCGACAACCTTTAAGCCGTGTGGAGTTCAGCTCCCAAAATTCCCCTGCCAGCCTTCAAATGCCATAAAAAGACAGTTGCCACCCTTGTTGCCTTGGTTGTTGCTAAGTTGTTTCATAACTAGCAGCCTAGAGGGAACTAAATGTCATCTCTGGCTTTAGGGAAGAAATGGAGAAATCTTGTCCTCAACCAACTATTTTTAAAGATGGTGTAAGGAGTTTAGAGCTGTGCTGAGTAACCCACAGAGAAGGCTACTTTATAGGAATGCAAGCAATTTTCTCCATTTTGTACAGAGGAGAAGGATTTGCCTATGTAGGACACTCCAAAACAGCAAATTGTGTGGAAGAAAGGGAAGCCTCTTGGGAGTTGCTGCATCATTGCTGCAAAGGCAGCCCTGACGCGCACTTTTCTCTTCTGCCCGGCAGCCCAGCTGATGAAGAACACAGGGGTGATACTAGCTAATGACAGCAATTCGGAGCGTTTGCACAGTGTGGTGGGAAACTTGCACCGCTTAGGAGTCACAAACACTGTTGTGAGCAACTGTGATGGGCGCCAGTTTCCTAAGGTATGCTGCTGCTGAGGACATTGGCCCCATGTGTCTTTTGGGATGAGGGGCACCTTCTTGGGGTAACTATCAGGGGCAAAGCTGCCTCAACCTCCCCCTTCTGGGCTGGACTCGTGCCCAGGTTGCTGAGGAGGCCAGGGAGGACCAGGCATGGCTGGTTTGCCTTCTGCTCTGTGGGGAAGACTAGACTTCAAAATCAGAGTTTATTCTTCAGCTATTAAGCTGATCAAATCAAGAGCAGGTAGAATCGAGAGAAAGTTCCTTCTAAGTCCATTTTTCTTCATCTTAAGGTACTGGGTGGATTTGACAGAGTCCTGCTTGATGCTCCCTGCAGTGGTACTGGTGTTATTTCAAAGGACCCCACAGTCAAAACTAATAAGGTAAATTTATTCATTCTCACTACATGAAGCACAGCAGTATCGGAATGGGCACATGGAGTAGCTCAGAACGATACATCCATTGTTCCTTCTGATAAATTGCTACAAGCTGGACCGAGGTGCCTCTTTAAGGATACCTGAAAGAGGTGAGAGGTTTTATCACGCCAGGAGTTAAAACTTTTGGCTGGATCTGTCCCTTGGAAGAATTGGTCATGGAACTAAACTGTGTGAAAGGTCCACACTGGGTTGGTGCAGGTCTGGCATATAAATGAGATTAGTTCAAAGAGAATTTGAAATAATTGAAGTTGCGGAATAGTCTGAACTCTTGTGGATCTCCAGAGTATATTTAGAACCCTGATAATAAAATGTATATTGCTGAATAAAACTGGTTTTAACAGGTTCAAAGGGTATGCCAGTATGCTGAAATAATATTTTTGTAATAATAGTCTGAAAATAATTGGTTTGAATTACTTGTTGAGATGAGTGGCTATAGAACTCAAATAAATTTTAAAAAATTTTAACAACACAAATTCTGGCAAAATGAATGCTTTGACCAAATTCCTTAGCAACACCTCCAGGAAGCAACTCCCCAACTATGAGCACTATCCAGGCAATCCTCTTCTGTCCACATTCTAGACCTGTGATGGCGAACCTATGGCACGCGGGTGTTGCCCGTTCCTCTTCCAGGTTTCTGGTGTGCATGCACACGTGACAATCAGCTGGTCTATGTGTGTGGCAGTGCCGGAAACCAGAAGAGCTGGTCTTCCGTTTCCCCGCATGAGCATGCGCGCTGGCTAGCTGATCGGTGCATGTGTATCCAGTGCGTGCATGCCCCCCCTGGGCAGCTCCTCTTCCTGATTGCAGCCCAGACGAGCACACTGTTCTACACCAATGATGGTGAACCTTTTCAGCACCAAATGCCAAAAAGGGAGTGTGTGCATGCGCGTGTGGCACTGAGTGCCAAAAAGGGAGCACTTTGCCAAAAAGGAACATCGAGTACTGAAAAAGGGAGCACTTGTCTGGGCTGCAACCAGGAAGAGGAGCTGCCCAGGGGGCCTGCGTGTGCCAGAAACTGAAATTCTGGTTTCTAGCGCGCGCATACGCAAGTCAGCAAGTCTTCGGTTACTGCCATGCATGCACATGCACCAATCAGCTGCCCTGCGTGCAGGCTCACACCGGAAAATGGAAGACCAGGTTTTCCGGATTCCAGCACTGCCACACACACAAAGTCCAGGTGATCTTTGTGTGCACATGTGCACAAGAAACCTGGAAGAGGAACGGGTGCACTGACGACATGGCTCTGTGTGCCACTTTGGGCACGCATGCCATAGGTTCGCCACCCCTGTTCTAGACCCTTGCTGATGGTAAAAAAGGCACTAAAAAATACAGAGTTCAGTCCCCCCTCTGTCTGCTGGTGGAAAGTTGTAATCTCCCCTTTTAAAAAAAGTACTGAGATTTGTTTCTATTAACATTCACCTTCCTGTCTTTCTTCAGGATGAAAAGGACATTTTGCGCAGTGCTCACCTACAGAAGGAGTTGATCCTCAGTGCCATTGACTCTGTTAACGCAGCCTCTGAGACCGGGGGATACGTTGTGTACTGCACTTGTTCAGTCATGGTAGGTGTCTGTTTTATTTGCTGCCTGCACTGACGCTTTTGTTCTGCTGGAGACATTGACCCACCTGACTGCCTGTGCTCTGTGGTGACAGGTGGAAGAGAACGAGTGGGTGGTGGATTATGCCCTGAAGAAGCGCAACGTCCGCTTGGTGCCAACGGGTCTGGACTTTGGCAAAGAAGGATTTACCCGGTTTGTATTCTGAAAAATAAAGTGGGACAGTGGAGATTCATTCAAATGCTTCGGGTATTGGAAATGCATCACTTTTTCTTTGCATTTATTTATCTAGGTTTAGGGAGCGTCGTTTCCATCCGTCCTTGAAATCCACACGCCGTTTCTATCCTCATACCCACAATATGGATGGTTTTTTTGTGGCCAAATTGAAAAAATTTTCCAATGCCATTCCTAAACCTCAGAAAGGTAATAAGTCTGAGAGCTTGCCTTTTCAGAAACCTTGTTTTGCTAACAAACACCCACCAGGAATCATAAACCTGGAAATAAATTAACATCTTCAACCAGACTACATTACTTTGCTGGATTACCCTTCATCTTGCTATCCACAGAATCTATTTAGTTGAGTAACAAGCTTTTATTTTGAGATGGACCTGAACAGTACCTAAATAATTGCTAGGAAAAGGGCTAAAGAATGGAAACCAAGGAGAAAATTAAGTACGTTGGGGAGATTGTGAATGTCGCACCTCACTATTATATTAGATGTCACAAGTAGATACTCTGCAGTCGATGTTTGAGTTGAGATACATAACCTATGGAGGCAGGCTGCTATGCATGTTTAACTCAGACAAGTATTTTGCTGAGCCCAGGAAACTATCATGCAAGGCCAGAAAATCTCCTTTGCAGTGTAGGCCAAGGATGCCTTTTTCGATCCAAAGCCCTCTTGCCTGCATTAGACCCAAACGCTGCACACCTTTACAATAATATGTGTACATGAATTTGACATTTTACAAACGTGTTCCAGTGAAGCTAACTCTTAAAAGTAAATTAATCAACTGTAAATTACTGTGTGGTTTGAACATTCCAATACCTTTCTCTAATAGCAGTGAGGAAGGTGCAGTTTAAATTAAAATGAGAATTGGGTTTGTACCACCTCTTCTCAGAACCTTTAGTAATAATTGGGACCCAGAAATCTCCTGTTAAAAGATGTTAAAAACTGAAATAAATTAAAAACTGAAAAACGTCGTAATCTGATGACTGCTCCTAATCTAATTTTATTTTTTAACTTCTAGATGAAGTGCCCAGTGAGGAGCTAGCAATGCAAACAGTAAAAAATGGATCTGCTCCAACTGAACCTCCACCTAAAAAGAAAAAAGATGCAGAAAGTAAAGCCAGTCCGCAGCAGGCTTCAAAGCAAGAGCTTTCAGCTGCAGTCGCAGCCAGGAAGGAGGCTAAAGGGGAGTTGAAAGCTAATAAAAAGAAGAAAGCGCTTGCTGCCTCCAAACAAAGCAACTTTCAGAAAAAGTCCAGACTCTTGAATGCTGCTTGGCCCTCTCCTGGAGGACTAAGGGCTAAGTCAACTCCCAGAAAAAAGGGCAGGGTACAACGAAACCCACAGTAGGAGGAGGCCATTATGTTTGATACACCATGGAATAATTGCTGGCAATTCTGGGATGACTGGTGGGAGATCTTGACTACCAAGATAATGTGTCCTGGCAAGACTTGTGCAAAAGTGATCAGGCATTTCCCCTTTGCACTTCAGATGCTTCATTTATTTTTAGCCTGTTGAAGGGCAGAGACTATTTGTATGAGACCCCTACCTCTCATTAAAATTTTCCTTGATTTCATGATGTGTCTGGATAGCACTTCCTTGTCATCTGCAACCGAGTTCAACACTTGGGGCTATGCAATGATTAATAAATATAGGCTTGTTATCTGGGGCGGGCAAAAGCTTTAAAATTCTTGGAACAATTTTGCAGAAGGCTAATAGACATTGCAAGCAAGCACACACAACTTTATGCAGAGCGTAATTTGGCTTCATTTAATCATAAACCAATTTCATTGGTTCCTGGTTGCTTTCTGAGATGGTGGGTTTGGATTTTAAAAGTGGCAAATTACGTATATGGAATTTTAAAAACAAAAGGCTGTATTTTAAACTTAATTGCACACAGGTGCAGCATGGTATAGTGTTATGATGTTGGAGAAGGATTGGAGAGACCAAAGTCTTAATCCACACTCCCCAGTTCAGCCTTTTTAACATGATCATGGGGAATAAAATAAAGGGAGAATTCTGTATAGGATGCCTGGAGCTCTTACAGAAAGGGTGGGTGTAAGTCTAACCTGTAATGATAAAGCTCTGCAGCTGAAGCCCTGATCTATCTTGCTGCTCTCCCAAAAATCCAATAGATTTTTGTTTTCAGATGGTGGAGCTCTGGGTGTCTTTTAAAGCACTCTCAGCTAGTGTGTTCCTAGTCAGAAGGTCGGGGGCTTGAAAACCTGCCAAGACGTTTTTGCTGCCTATCTACCAGTGTGGTATGTATCAGTATTTTTGTGGGGGGGAAGTAAAGCAAGTACATTTAATTTGAAGGGATCCTAGGAATGCTGCACAGTTGTTTGTTCCTGAACAGAAACATATAATAAAACTACAAAAATTAAGAGTGAATTTGACATACTCAATAAAACCTAGCAAATTTATATTGCTAGAGGCTGTAGAATTTGAGTGACAATTTTTGGATCAATCTTTTTTTCTATTCTTTGTTAGTCCAAATTTTTTATGCCTGCCCTAATAGCAGGGAATGAGTATAGACAAGATGGGAGATAAAATGGAACCAGGTATTTGGTAAGCTGGAGTGCATTTGAATGTCCAAGAAGGCTGTTCCCCTTCAAAGTAGTCAATGAAGACTCAGCATATGCTTTAACTGCTGAAACCACAGAATGCTGTGTGAATTCCAGAATACAAAATGAATGTGAACTGAGGATCTGGAAAGAAGGCAGGAAGCCATCTGGGTAACGAGGTAAATATTACAGGGCCTCCTTTTGTTCCACATCAGGTTGGTCTTTCAGCTCCTTTTAAGGAAAGCAATTCATTTTGGACATTTAAGAATGTTTGGTTGAATTCTGTAATGATCAACATGCTTGTCAATAACATGGAATAAAAATGGGCAAAAAAAAATTTTTTTTCATTTAGTAGATATCTTTTGGGATCTTTTTTCACGGAATTACACTATACTGAGCAAATTAGTATTCCTTCCAAATGTATATTCCACTGTTCACCCACCCAGGTTCAGATAATCCGTGAACAAGTTAAAGTGTTTGGACAGAAACCTGCTCTCTGCTCATTCTCAGGTGTCCATATATATATATATTCACCACCCAAGCTACTTACCGCTATCTCTGCCCAAAGTGAGCCATCACAATTGCAGCTCTTAATGCCTGCTGATGCTGCTGTGATTTTCATGCCAAATCTCATACTCTATTTGGAGAGCAAGATTCAGCTGCAGGGAATGATAATCAGCCCAATGTTAGTGGGTCCTCTGACTTCTTTTGTTCAGTTGAAAACAGCTTCTGCAGGCAGGACTTGCTGAAGCCTAACTCCCTTTACAAGCTACAAATATGTCTTTACCACACCAGTGGAAAACAGCCAGGAAGGAGCAGATTTTGAGTAAAGAAAGAAGTCCCTGAAAGGCAACCATTAAACAGCTTTCTTTTCATTCGTTCACCTCTGAAATGCTAGGTTACTGATTTCAAAAGATTCAGAAGCTAATATTACAAGGGAGTCATCTGTTCCATTGTGTGCTTTCTGCTTTTCAACGTGTAAATGAAACTCTGCCTGCCGCTGGCAAAGGCTTCTGCAGGGGTTGGTCGGTTGGTTTTGGACAGGATCAGCACGTCCCTTCAGCACCCTTGGTCGCTAAAATTTAGGGGTCTACGCTGCCAAGCCTTCTGATCCCCAATAGCTCCGGTGGGAGCTGATGGGGATGATGCAAAACGACGGCGGGCATTAAAGAAAAGGGGGGAAAAAACACCAGCCGGATCCTCCCGCTTTGTCTGACGGGTCGAGCAATTTATTCCCCGCCGCTTAGCGGGAGAAGCTGCAAGCCGGATCCTCTGTGACAACCGCAGCCGCTGCCTCAGAGCCGGCCCAGGCCGTCGGCGTCGGCGGGCCATGGTGCGCTCGCCTCACTCCGCCGTCCGTGGGCGCGGATCCCTCCTCCCGCAGGACGCCGCACCGTCTTCTCTTGTCCAGCGTCGCATCCCTCCCTCCTCAGCTCGGGGCTCCTTCCCGCCCCTCTTCCGCGGAGGGCGGCGGTGATTGGCTGCTCGGGCTGCGCCTCTCCGCCCAGCGGCCGCTTCCCCCTTCCCTGTCGCAGCTGCGGGACGGCTGGCGGAGCCATGAACCCGTTATTCGGCCCAAACCTCTTCCTCCTGCAGCAGGAGCAGCAGGGCTTGGGAGCCGCGGGGCCCGAGCAGCGCCAGCGCCAGAAGCTGCCGGCTCACCTCTTCCTTCCCCAAGAGCCCCAGGGCGACTCGCTCGACGGGGAACTGGCCCCGCCGGCTTCCCTCGCCGCCGGGTCTTCCTTCCCGGCGCCGCCGGCCGCCATGGCCCTCCGCAACGACCTGGGCTCCAACATCAACGTGCTGAAGACCCTCAACCTCCGCTTCCGATGCTTCCTGGCCAAGGTGCACGAGTTGGAGCGCCGCAACCGGCAGCTGGAAAAGCAGCTGCAGCAGGCCCTGGAGGAAGGGGGAGCCCGTCGGGGCAGCCTGCAGCGCCGGGACCAAGCCGTCCAGACCGGCTTCATCAGCCCCATCCGCCCGCTGGGACTCTCCTTGACCAGCGGGGCTAGCAGCGGCAGCCGGTCGGTGGGACTGGGCAGCAGCACGTCGAGGGTGCTGATTTCCCCCAGCTGCCACCATCCGGGAGCACCGCTCACCCCCACTTCTTGCCACTCTCCCTCCTTGCCCAGCAGCGCTTTCTCCGCATCCTCCCGCTTCCTGCCCGGGACCATCTGGTCGTTCTCACAGGCTCGCCGTCTGGGGCCAGGCCTAGAGACTACCCTAGTTCAGGGGCCCGGGGTCTCCTGGATGCACCCGGATGGCGTTGGGGTGCAGATAGACACCATCACCCCTGAAATCCGGGCTCTCTACAATGTCCTGGCCAAGGTGAAGAGGGAACGGGATGAATACAAGCGCAGGTGAGGTCAAGAGGCAAGAGAGGGGCTGGCTGTGGTCCGGGAACCTGTGCAAGTTTTGAAGGCTTCTTTGGGGAGCCTTCTGTCCCCATAGTGTGATCCCTGCCATCACGGGAATCTCAGAAGCTGGCATTGGAGGCACTTCCTTCTCTGTGAACCCTCTCCAAATGCATACCCTAGCTTTAAAAGTAAAAACAAAAAAAAAAAAAAAAAAAAGGAAGAGAACAGTTTGTTTCCTTATGGCCCTCATATAAACTTGTTTGGTATGATGCTATTTTAGGGCAAAATCTAAGCTTTTGGAGACTTTTCATTGGAAGATGGGAATGTAGCATCACTTCTCCTCTTGAGCCCATTGGTCTCTTTCAGAGAGAAAAACAGTCACACAGCCTCCCCTGGGCTTGTTCTTTCTTAGAACCAAAAAAAAAAAAAAAACCATAAGAAAAAAAGATCAGGCTTGAAGCAGAGTCAGTCTCTTTTGATTAGTTTTTAAGTCCTCTCCACTTATGCTTTCTCCCATTTCTTCTCCATTTTCTTGATGAGACCACAAAGCTAGGATTGTGTAGTGCTCCCTTGTTATCAGTTCCTACCTAATTATTCTCAGGTCTCAGTCACATCTTTGCCACTGGCAGATGCCGGCTGAGGGGAAAAGGGAGAGGAAGCTGCAGAAATTCAACTCTCGGCAAGATCTCGGTATGCAATATTACTGTTACAGGAGTACTGTATTATTTATATCCTACTGTCGGCACATGTAGCACACGCAGGAGACGTGCACAGCTTCGATTTATTTATAATAGTGATGGCTGAATTCTTAGTTTGAGGAACTTGCCACCTACATTTAGACAGGGAATGTATTACAAGAGATACATTTGAACAAATCAGCTGGATGTTAGTGAGTCCTCTGAGTTTTTCTTTGGTTCAGCTGAAAACAGCTTCTGCAAGGTAGGATCTGCTGAAGCCTGACATTCTTTACAGGCTACAAATATGTCTTTACCCCACAAGTAGAAAACAGCCAGGAGTAGATTTTCAATAAATAAGTCCCTGAAAGGCAAACATTAAATAGCATTCTACACCAGTCACTTCTGAAATGGTAGGCTAGTGACTTCAAAATAACAAGTAAGAACAAGTAAAGTCGAATATATGGCAGGTTCACTTTGGCCTAAAGGGTGAAGGCAGAGAGTTCTTTTAGAGAAGTTCTTTCCCAGAAAGGTATTCAGTTATTACAATTATCTAGATTCCCTCTGCAGAGTTTCTCCTTCTATCAGAAGTATGTGCCATTAGAGGCAGTGGACCTTCCTTTTTGGGTCAACCCCATGGTGGCGTGCCCATTTCAGCTTTCCTCTGCTAAGTTATTTTTTCCCTCTAAATATATATTTTTTTCATCCAGGCATTTCAACTTAGCTCTTCTTCAAATCTAGATTTATCACTGACTTTTGTTCTTTTTCTTTTGATTAGTACCCTTTTCCCCACCAGAACGCTTGGGAACGGAGCATCCCACAATCTAGTAAAACAAAGCATTATGCATTGTATTTTAAAAAGTGAATATCAGTCTGAAGCAGAAGAAATAAGGAGATACACAGGGCTTGCAATGTACATGGATATTTAAATATACTGAAGTCAGTCTTCGCTTATTAGACACTGATAAGAAGTGTCAGGTTCAAATATTTGGTAAGCCTTGAATCTCGCTAGCTTACCAAATTGGTCAAGTAAGGTCTATTGGCCAAAGAAATTTAACACAGTAAATTCATACAGAGCACTAAGTCATATGGGTTTATTTTTTATGGTTAAAGTATAAATATGATCCCAACCATTGTTGTATTTAAATCATCATTTTTGGCTTTGGATAATATGCAAACTGTTTATTCAATAAAACCAGTGTGTGAAGCTAGTTATGCACATCCAGATGGAGACATTGCCCATCAGGGAGTAAAAAGTGGTTTGCATTCTGCAGCTATATCCAATAGATATGAGATTCTGGCAATATCAATTTTTTTCAGAAGCATTAAATATGAAGAAATGGAGACAGGGCCAATTTGTAAGTGTTGAAAGCTAGCCAGATTTCAGAGTCTTAGATATTTGTCTATATAACTGAACTGGCAAAGTTGAAGAAAAAAAGAATCCCAATGCTGATGTCAGCTGAGATATCGTCCACTTTCAGGAAAGTATAAAATGATCTCATTTGCTGTTTGTGGGCTTTTCTTCCTTCACCAATCAAATTACTCAAAGCCGAAATATTATGCCCTCTGCGGTATGGCACACAGTGCTGTCTGTAAGCATAATGATACTGCTGTGGATAAGCAGTTCAATGTACTGTACATTTCTGAGATCTATCCTCATTGCTTCCTGCTCAGACTAACAAAGAACACCCTCCCTTGGTTAGAGTTTCAATGTTTCATTGGAAGCCTATTCTGTTAAAGACAGTCCTTGGCTCATCTTGTACTGATAAACTCACTTTCCTATGGAAGAATCAGATTATGTCAGATCTGTCTTACCACCCTATCTGTATCAATGCTGGGTTTAGAACAGTTTGGAGTGGGATCAAGCAAGGAACGTTAGATTTTTATTTGCAGAGAGTTGATTTAGCAGACCTATACTTCATTGAGGTTTTCTTACCATTCCCAAATATTTTGCTGCGTTCTCATGCTCTGCTACAGCTGAGTGTTCTTGCTGGCAGGCCTAGACACCCTACTTCAATGGCATTGACTGGGAGATCCAGTATTATTGCCCATCAAAACTGCTTATGCACATGCTGAGATACTGAAATTGGATCAGTCACACAAGTGCTTTGGAATTGTCCCTCACCTGATGGTTGGAGCTAAACAACTCAGCTTGATCCTGAACAGGCAATTGTGCATTTCTTACTAAATAATATTCCAAAGTTCCCAGTAAAGTGGCTAAATCCTATGCAATTATTCTTAAAAATTCACTGGATCTGAATAAAAACCAGTTATACTTAGTTTCTGTTATAAACACGATGCTTGTACTTTAACCATGTTTATGTCAATAAATAAATATACGGTAAGTCAGCTTTCTGCACCAGCCTCCTCTTGGCTGGCTATCCTACATTTGTGGCTGGCTGTCCTATATTCAGGTATTCATGGTCAGTCCTGGATTAAAAGACCAAGATTATGATCTGTCACTATATGTATGCTTTTACACAAATTAGCAAAATACCTGCAACTAATTTCAATGTGATTGCTATCATTATCTTGTGTTTCATGATTCATTGCTCTTTCAAGACAGTAATGAAACGTCACTTCTCCCATCCATATATTGCCTTTCTCGACAAGTTAAGTGAGAGGAAAAGAGATGATCATTCTTGGCAGTGTTTGAGTACAGTTAACTGCTTTGCTCAGATGGAAGCAAGTCCCTTCTGCTGAATCACTTTCCAGAGGCCCTATTAAAAAATCTAGGACACTTCATAGATACCACATTTCTGGGTTCCACAAACTAGAACTTTACAAATCGATTCCAGTGAAAACTTTAGAATTCAAACAAGAACCATGAATCATATTTCTGCTCTTAAAACTGTTACGTGGAATCCTTCTCCATGGGGCTTGTAAGTGAGAGGTAGGGGGCAGTTGAAGCTCTTGTTGTTGTTCACTCACAAAGTCACATCCAACTCTTTGTGACTCCATGGACCACAACATGCCAGGCCTCCCTGTCCTCCACTGTCTCCTGGAATTTGTCCAAATTCATGTTCATTACCTCGATGGCACTGTATAACCATCTCATTCTCTGTTGTCCCCTTCTTCTTTTGACTTCAATCTTTCCCAACGTCAGGGTGTTTTCCAATGAGTGAGCAGATGAAGACCAGGCACCAAGGTCATGTTCTACTTTGTAATTTCACTCATAGGAGTTCATTTTTGTGCATTATTATTTTGTAGGTAATTAACCTACAAACTAACGTACAAAACTTATAAATGTCTTGGTATGTGGAAACAGGGTTGACCAATGATATATTGGGATCTGAAGCAGCAAAATCAGTACAGTAGTTGATGATGATTTAAACTTTAAAAAATGCAATAAATGTTTCTGGAAAATAGTTTACAGTATTATATTTAAATTAAATAGTAATATTAGTATTTTATAAATTTTTCCAATGTGAGATTAAACTGTAGGGACAAATATCCCAAAGATGCTTTTTTCAAAAGGAAACTGGACTTTATTTTTCCTTCAAAACATTTCACTTCTCATCCAGGAAGCTTCTTCAATTCAGTTCCATATTTGTAGGGACAAATATTGTCAATTCATCTTATACGAATTTATACCTCTAATCTAAACTCTAGCCTGACACTATTTTTGCCTAGTCTGAAGAGGGATTATTGCATTAAGGAATATTTTATCACACTAAATCCTCCTCCTTTAAATCTTGTTGAAAATAGTTGTTGAAAATGTTCAGTAAGAATAGAATCCCCCAACTCAGTTGGGTGAGTAGGAATTCAGATTCAACATGGGTTTGCATATATATGATACTGTTTTATTTATTTCATTTATATAACTACATTTCTACATGAAATGAAGTCAAGGTCATTTTATTAGATAATGTATTTTGCCCAGAAAATTGGGTCTGTAGCTCTTTTATTGAGGCTTGGATAAATTGTTGCAGGTTAACCACAAGTTGGAGGAAAAATAAACAATTGTTTCACTCTGTGTTTCTGCATCAGATTTCTAAAGATGTCCTTATAAATAATTTCTGCAGTTCCGCAATCCTCTAAATTAGAAACAGGAATGCTGTAGTTCTGTAGATGTAGCTGAATCACAACTCTCAGATGACATGGCAAGGGGTGAAAGATGCTGCAACAACACCTAAAGAATATTTGTATGCCTTTTCCTAAGCTACAGCTTATGGTAGCATATTGTACACCTTTTCCTACACCTCCCATGATTCCCTTTAACCACACCTGCCTGGAGACAGCTAGACAGAAAAGTCTGTTTTTAGGATAACTAAAACTGTGATGGACAAGAGATCTTTCTGCATCTAGCTTTGTTCAGTCCTTTCCTTCAGTTTCCAGATTTGGCATGTATGCGCATATGTGCGCACACACGTGCCACCAGTCTAGACAACAAAGAAAACAACTGATCTAGAATTTTCTTCCCTGCCTTAAGTAACAATCAAGAGGAAAAATTGAGTTCATTTGCAGAAATCAGGGAATGAGTTGGAGTTTGAGATTCCAAATGTATATTGATTAATATTTCAGTTTTGACAATTGGAAGTGCTAAGAGTAGACATGAGATGACTGTGCAGAGTTGATGTCTGCAGAAAACTCAGTCCTGAAGTTGGAAGGGATTTTAAAAAGCTTTGCAAATTCTCGCTAAAACTATGCTTAGCAGATAATCGTCTAGGGCACGTTTATTTGACCTCCTAATTTGACTTCATATGTAATACTTCTAATTTATTTAATCTTAGAATAAAGTTTACTGCCTTTTTGAGGTTTACTTTAGATATAGCAACGTCACAGTGACCAAAAGCCTTATTCCCAAAGGCTCTTCCTGCCATTTGGAAGCATTAAACAAACCACAAAAGCTTGTTTAGGACAGTATTGCATCTAAACTGGGATCTCTGCAGTGAGATGTGAGGATGCAATAGTTCCTAAATTCGACTTGATGAGAGCTAATTGATTGATGTGGTTGCAAATTGAGAGAACATTTGCTTCCAGATCTCTTAACAAGGCAAAGTCAGTATTCAAAACAAGTTTTGATTCTAGCTTGCCGTAGAGCAGCAAGCCAGAGATTGTGATTTGTTGATGCTGAAACAAGCCCTAGATGATGTTCCCTGGTTTGTTTAGATAAGAAGGAGCCAAAACCAGGTAATATTCACAAACAACTTATTTGATTCTCTAGCAAACAGACTTCTGAATTTTACTAAATTGTGACCTAATTTAACCATTTATGTTATAAATTGGCTTTGATTTTTTTACTTGCTTGTGTGCCTGTTTCTCCAAAAATTTGGGAATTATAGTTTTATTATGGCAATGAGACTCTATTTGCAATTCTTGGCATCTTTTTTACTTAACATAGAATATAATATTGCTTAAAAGTTTTCCGAAATTAGTCAACAAATTTAAGACTGCATTATAAATATGCTTTGAAATGGTGATCCTCTTTATGGCTCCATTGTGGGAGAACTGAGTGTATAGGGCAAATATCAAATGCTGAAGTCAGGATGGGATACATTGTTCTCATGCTGCATTTTTAACATAAAACATATTTTTATTTCATTTTCATTTTCATTTTATACAATCACTTATATACTGTGCATAAAAAAAAGAAAAAAGGAAGAAAAAAAACCCAACATAACACTTCATTCCCCCATACACCCTCTCTTCTCCCCCTCCAACTTTCCTTTCACCCCTCCAGCATTCCCCTCTTCTACTTCCCTACCCCCTCAGACGTCTCCCCCTCCCTCCATTTCACCCTCCTTACATTCCCTCTCACTCCCTCTTTACTTCTCCCTTCTCTTTCCCTCTTCTCCTCACTTTGGTGTATCCATACAATTCAATTTGTTTTTTACAATAAAAGTAGAAAAAGAAAAAAAGAAAAAAAAAAGAAAAACGAGCCACAGTACACAAGTGAATTCTTATTGTTCTAAGGATTGAAACTGTAATTCCACCCTCCCCCCTCCCCCCTATAATCCCCCCTCCCCAACCCCCTTACGGCTTCGCAGGTCCCATACCCGGCATAATTCTTTAACAAGCATTTGAGTATAATAAGGCCAGCTAACTTTAAAATTAAAAAAATAAGATAAAAGTAAAGCCAAAAAGAAAAAGGAAAAATAGTAGAAAATAAGAAATAAACAAAAAAAAAAACACCCACACTCACACACAAAAAGAAGAAAGAAACAAAAAGGGTCAATAAACCCACTACGTTAACACAGCTTCCCATTATCTGTAAATCTTAAACAATGTGACTCATTCCAAATTTCGATTATTTTGCTACTTGCAGGGTTTCAAACTGTATTAGAGCCAGGTAAGTTGATCAATTAGAATTCCCCAACTAAAAGTCTCCTTGCTTTGTCTATCTATTCAAACCTTTAATTTATCTCTTTTTTATCCAAATATCCAAACCTTTCTATAACACCATTAAACTCAAATACTTCTTTCATTTTTCATTTCCAACACCTCCCTTTCTATCCTTACCCACCTCCACATGTAAATTTTTTACCTTCCACCCTGCCTTTATCCATATCCACATATATATTTTATCCACATTCATTGCTCCTCCCATGTTTACTCCACTTTCCTGAAGATTCTCCGACCAATCTTTCTTAACCTTATATTGATATAGCAACTCAAACAAACATCAGCTTGCGTTCTAGCCCCAGGTAATCTAATTAAACTTTCGCTGCCCTTCCCTCTCCCACGCACCTCCCAACTCCGTTCGTCCCAAACCGCAACTCAAAAAGATCACAATTTCCGCTCTCCTCGCCTAAGAAAATAGTTCATGCACAATTTGAGTTAGAGTTCAGACAAAACTTCTGTACAATATGTGTCCACAATCAGCAACGCTTCTTTCAGTCTCCATGTCTCATCATCGATATGCCACTTTTCCATTTTATCCCAGACGGAAATCATAAAACTTTACAAACATCGCTTAGTCTTTATTCCTTAGTCTTCTGCCCTTCCGGAAGAGAAAAACAACACCCTCCACCTTGTAGCCACGTGTCTCGCTGTTTGTCTTCTCCTTCTCCTTGCCTCTCCCCAGATCCGGATGAATCAGGAAGTCCCGCCTTCAGGGTCTCGTAGTAAAATTTTCGGGCTTCACCGACGGAGTTAATGCGGTGTTTTTGGTTGCCAAATGTAACTGTAATACCAGCTGGGACTTCCCATTTGTATGGAATCTGAGAATTTCTGAGTTCTTCGGTTAAGAAAGCGTACTGTCTTCTTGTTCTTAATATTTGAAATGGTATCTCTTTAAAAACAATCAAGTCCTCCCCATCAATTATCAACCTCTTTCCGTAGAGCCTCTGTATTATCTCATTTCTAGATTCCCTTGTAGTAAAGTATATTATTATGTCCCTCGGAAGCTGTCGCTGTTTTGCTACCCAGGAATTCTGGCGGTAAATTCTTTGAATCTGCCAATCAAAGTTAAGTCCCGGACTTCCCACCAAGCGACTGAAAGCCTCAAAGAATGTCTGTTTCAAATTCTCCTGTTGGTTTTCACGCAGTCCTCTAACTCGTATCGCAAAGGCAGTCTTGTTATAATTTATCATGACAAGTTCTTTTTGGGCAGATTCAATTTCCTGTTCTAACGTTTGAATTTTTGATATCAGATTAAGGTTAGTTTCTTCCAAAAGTTCCAATTTGTCCTCTGTTTCAGCAATATAATCTGTCATGACTGTCATTACACCGATCATATCCTGCTTTGCCTGAGCAATTTTAGCATCAAATTGATCACATAAATCCGATATCAGTTGATTAATCTCCTGTCTGAAATCATTAAGCGTTTTGAGAAGGAATTCTTGTGTTAGCAAATCTCCCGTGGAGGGTGTAGGAGACAAGGGTAGCGCCTTCATAGCAGTTTTTGGAGATATGTTATTAAGGAAGCGCTTCTGTTTAGATTTGGGAGCCATTCCAGAATAAAAATAAAAGACAAGCAATCAAGCGAGCCAAAAATCAAAGTCTGTGCTCCCCTCAGTTAATCTTTTAGCAATTAGTACGGAGAAGCCTTCAGGAGGGTAGGGTCAACTAGCTCCGTCAGATCAAACACAAAAGCTACGAGATCGCCATCTTGTGACGCAGCTAAAAAAGAAAGGGAGCCTTTTGCGAAATTGAAGCTGGTATTTTAAATAGTAATAGAAGAAATTCCTCGGGAATGGTCCCCGCCCGGATTGGCTTTTAAATAGCTTAGCTTTGTCCTGGGGGGGAGGCAATCTGCCTAGGCTGCAAAAAAGGCAGCGCGGAAAACTGGCCGGAGTAAAGGCTCAGCTAATGTTGAATCTCTTCTCCATTCACAGCAAAAAAAAAGCTATGAATTACAAAGAGATCCTAACGACTGACCTCCTCCCTGCCCCTTTCTGCCAGAAAGGGGAGATATCTATAGATCTTATAAGATATACGAACCAGAGTCCTGGCAGGAGCTTTTTTTTGGCTCCCGACGGCGGCAGCTCCTCCCCTCGAAGCCTCCTCATGCTGCATTTTTGAGAATCAATACAACAATGAGATTCTTCTACACATTTATACACCCATGCAAAGAGGGAATATACAAGAGATATGAGCAGGCTCACTCTAGTTATGGGCTGTCTGGGGGCCATTTAATGTGGCTGTTGTGGACCAAAACTAATCTTCAGAAATCTGGTACTATTCCTAATAGATTGAATCAGGGACATTCTTCTAGGCAAGTGATTGCCTTGTCCTTATTTGCAGAATTTAATGTGAAAGCCAGATAGTCATAGAATGCAAGGGTTGGACATTAGTTTTGAGATCATCTACTGCCACCCTCTGCCTAATTAGGACTATTATTTTCCCACTCCTTCCACCTATATTTTATTTCTATAAATCATTCATTTAGTAGAAAATGTCAGATCAGTTGTACAGCACAGCGTTTATGGGCATTTACAATTATGTATTAAGTTATTGCACTATAAATCTGGGAGCATGTTAAAGCCAGGATACAGGAAACAAAGAGTGCTGTTCAGAGAGGCTCCCCTGGACTGGATGCAGTTGATTCTGGAGACCTATAAGCTAGAGTTCTCATTTCTTGGTTGCTCTTTCTGCTGAAAATATGATGTCTTCAGGAAATCACACTTTGTTGCGTGGAGAAGAGAGCTATGCTGGTTGATTGTTGTTCTTTCAGTTGCTTTGGTTCAATTGGGAATTGCTTTGCTTGCCCCTCTTTTTTGAGGGGGGGAGATGCGAGTGGTGAGGTCAGTCCAGGAAACGGTGTGCTGGATGCCCTCTGCTTGCTTGGCTTGTGCAAAATGGGATGGAGAGACTGTTGCAGTAAGACTATTATTAGGCAATGGTGCATTGCAGATGCGAATGAAAACCTAGTGGGGAGGGCAAAGAGAAGTTGAGGCTGAATGTAGAAAAAGAAGGGAAAGAAAGCTTGGCTTTTTCTCCTGGTTTTAATGGCACATAGCCTGGTTGGTTTTGCTCTTTGACCAGTGTTCAGTCCATTTTCATCCATTAATAAGACAGAAATGAAAAAAGTTGAACACTGGCCATGTCAATTTTGGGAGGGACCTAAAGTCTGTGTTCCCATTCCAGAAGGCTAGTGAAGGAGAATGGTTTACTAAAGGTAGCATTTGCAAACAATTTAAATCAAATTTGTCTTTTTGGTACGTATGAAACGCCAGGATCTGACATTTCGTCATTTGTGATTTTAAACATAATGAAGAAGAGAGTTGATCTCTATAAGTATAAGCAGCCTCAGTTTCTCATCTCTTTGTAGGGAGAGTACTTAGGCAGTGCTTCTAAGATACCCTTGCCCTGTTGTACTCTCTCTCCCTCATAACATTTTTGTCTGGCTCTCTCTGTATGTATGAGGGAGTGAAAGAGTTGGGGGGAGGGAGAGAGATTTCCTAATATTCCATCACATTCTTACCTGAGAAAATAGACTCTTGAACAAGATCTTGCAGAATAAAGATCTTGCTTTTCAGAAGCAAGGGTTGTGCAGTTTCCTGTGCAGTTTTTCATAATATGGGAACGCCCATATTTGTTTCGTGGGGGGGATCCTTTTATATTTCAAAAGAACAGCAAATTGCTATGTTCAAGAGTTGCAGGATTTGGAGAGTTTGTTGAAATACACAGCAGGGTATTTGTAGGGAGAGGGTTGGGACTGGATTGGTATGCTTGTGCACCCACATTTTTAAAGTGGATATATGATAATACTAGCCATTTGTTGCTCCCTTAATATTTCCCACAGACTCTTGTGTGTCTGTGTGTGTCTGAGTGTGTGTGTGTGTTCACTTCCTTCTTCATGCCCTCAACTTGAGTCATTCTTTTCTATATTCTGCTCAGTTTTCTGTGTTCTTTCTCTGTGAGTAATCAACCATTTGTTTTGATTCTTTAGGGTGGGGTGAGTGGCAGATTTTTCTGGCCTACAGCCTACAGGATATTTGCCTTGGACTTTGCCAAAGAAAAAAATTCCACTAAGCAAGACAAAGTGGCCTTTAGTTTGAGAAGAAAAAGAGCAGTTTAAAATGGGGTTAATTTTATGCAGTGTTTAAAGAATGTTCAGAGGGGGAGGGAAAAGAAACACTGGCATATTAGCTTCATGCTGTATCTTTTGACCAAATGCCTTTCCCTCTATTTAATTTCTGAGAATGGTGAGATGGCTTTGTTTATCCCTAGTCAGTTACTGTGGCATTCATCTCTTGGCCTTGCAATGTAGATCAGCCATTTCAAGCAGCATACATTTTCCATCACGCTCATTGTGTTTATACCATTCTGCTTCTCTAAGGAGACCTAGTATAGGAATCATAAATAGCTTTGTTGCGCCTTAACATCTTTTATATAACTGAATCACAAAATAACAGAGTTGGAAGGGACCTTAGAGGTCTTCTCATCCAACCCCCTGCTCAAGCAGGAGACCCTAATATACCATTTCAGACAGATAACAGTCCAATCCCTTTTTAAAAACTTTGGGTTTTTAACAACTTGTGGGGGCAAGTTGTTCCACTGATTAATTGTTCTATCAGGAAAAGTCTCCTTAATTCTAGATTGGTTGTCTCCTTGCTTGGTTTCCATCCGTTGCCTCTGCCTTCAGGTGCTTTGGAGAATAGGTTTACCTCCAGAATAGAGAAAATATGGGGTCAATCAAGAGGTTCTGAAAAACTACCATCACCATAAAATGCTCCCTTCAAAATTATATGGCAAAAGATTCTCAGATTGGAAAGAAATTTCAGAAATTGTTGGGAATATGCTTTTTATAAGGAAAAATTCTCCCATTGGATCAGAAGTGGTATTCAGCAGGTTCTGATCAGTTCTGGAGAACAGGTAGCGAAATTTTGAGTAGCTTGAAGAATCGGTAAATACCACCTCTGACTGGCCCCACCCTCATTTATTCTCTGCCTGAGTTCCAGCTGATCGGGAGAGAATGGAGATTTTGCAGTATCCTTCCCTGGAGTGGGGAGGGAATGGAGATTTTACAGTATCCTTCCCCTGGAGTGGGAAGGGAATGGAGATTGTATAGTATCCTTCCCCTGGAGTGGGGTGAGAATGGAGATTTTACAGTAGCCTTCCCCTGCCATGCCCACCAAGCCATGACATGCCCACAGAACCAGTAGTAAAAAAAATTTAATCCCACCACTGTATTGGATGCAATGGGATCCTTTGAGGTTTTCCAGTCTGGAATAAAAGGCAAGACTAGATGACTAGTAGGTTTCATTCCTACTCTGAGACTGCATGGTGCCATTTTTGAATTGTAAATGGAAGGTGTTGTTTGCAGCTCAATGATATGGCCTTTCCAAATATACTACATTCAGTCATTTTCATCAGCTAAGCAAATATGCAAGGTCTAGACCAGTGGTTCCCAAACTTGGCAACTTTAAGACTTGTGGACTTCAACTCCCAGAATTCTCCAGCCAGATGGCCCACTTATTTACATATTACTGGCTCTCGCTACTTTAATCCAAGTAGCGTATTTATTTAATTTAGCTTCCACTCTTCAATTTACATCAAACCTTAGGGCAGTTATCGTGTTAGATAGGACCATTCTGGCAAACTATATTAAAAATTTTCACATATTGCAAAATCTGCCTCCCTTGTTTTCTAATTTGGTTATTTATTATTTATTTAATTATAACATTTATAAGCTGCCCATCTTACCTCAAGCTAACCCTTGGCTTACAATTTCTAATGATAACTGTTGGGATTTGATGTGGGAAAGAAAGTTAGTTTGGCAAAAATCTAGTAGACCAAGTTAAAGCAATTTGAAATCTACATCTACAGAGTAGCTCTATTCTGTAACCTTTGTGTAACACATGCATGTTCATGTATGTTAGGTTGCATATTTTCTGCCAGTTCTTCATTGTGTGCGTGTGCGTGCACTTTTTTTGCATGTGTATGTGTGCAGGCGCAAACGGGCACATGTGCCTTTTAATCATTATTGGCTTGTAGTGTCTGGATTAAAGTCATCCCTGCAGTGTTCTTGGCAAAATATTTAGAAGTGGTTTGCCATTTTTTTTCTTCCTAGGTCCTAGGACTATGAGAGCTGACTGGTCTAAGGCTGGTTTTTTTGCATATGGCAGGACTTGGATTCAAATCTCCCTACTCTTACATATCTGCCTTCACCACTTCACCAAACTGATTCTCAGTGTTAGCTTCTGGAAATTCAACTGACAACCCCCCCCCCCGCCCAATTCCTGAGTGTGTACTATACCTTTGAGCTATAATTTTTCCAAGTCCATTACTACAGAAACTTGCTTCCTATTATCAGATGAAAACTGGTGTCCGACTCTGCCCTTGTTTATCATGGGCTGGGATACAAGTCTGCACTTCTGGATTTTTCAGACGGGTTTTCCAAATCTCTCTTTTGCTCTCTTTCTCTTGTAGAGTTGCGTTTGATTGCCATTTTCTCCCAAGTCCAAAGCTTTCTACTAATTCTGCCAAGGAATGTGTTACAACAAAAAGGAATTGCTTCAATGTTGCAGACAAAGGCTCTTATGGCTGATTTAATACCTTGTAGAGATTAGAATGGCTCTGAAGCATTTGCTCTTGTTAGTTGGCATTAGAAAATTGATACTCTGTAGGCCAGAGACAGCTGAGTGCCAGGTATAGATGTGGAAGAAAGGAGAGGAAAACTCTTGGATTTAGACATGCCCATCGGCCTGATCCAGCATTGCAGGGATGAAAGGCGGGAACCATCTGTCATGACAGTATATTCTGAGTGGGCTGCAGTTACTAAACATAGTTTGTGGTTACTCTTCTCAATTGAGAGGAGGAGAGTAGCCAATGAATCCAGATCAAGATGAGAGAAGTATGTGGGGTGAGACTCCCACCTGTCATAGGAACACATTCCAGTGGGTTAACTGTGCTTATTTGCAGCACTTCTGTTCTCTGGATGACATCCATTTAAAGTTCCTCCGCTGGGACCAGGTTGCACTGGGGAGCGAGGACTCAGGGAGGGTTCCCTTTGCGTCATGGCACCCTCTGGGCTCAAATCCATTGTCATAGCCTTCGCCTGTTCGACTTCTCAGGTGGGAAGAGGAGTACACGTTGCGGGTTCAGCTGCAGGACCAAGTGACCGAGCTACATGAGGTAAGGGTTACTCCTTTTCTTCCCACTCTCTGCGAGCTGCCTCTGCCTTTGTCTCAGTTCCTGTTTTCATCTATACGTCTCCATCTCTCAACCAGGAAGCCCAAGAAGCAGAAGCATGTCAGGAGGAGCTGGCCATGAAAGTGGAGAAGCTAAAAGCAGAGCTGGTCGTGTTCAAAGGACTGATGAGTAATGTGAGCATGCTATTCCCAAGGCCAGTCTCTACAGGCAGATGCCCCCACCTCACCCCCAACTGACCCCTGGTGGTGTTCCTGGCTCTTCTCCCAGGCTTTGGGCTACAGTGGTGGGAATCCTTATTGGGTACCATGAGATGTTTGCTTATAGGTGTCTGGATTCACCATCTTCTTTAATGTTCAATATTTCTATTTTGATTGCATTTTTGTTACGTTGTCCTGAGCCACACGGAGTCAATGACAGTTGCACAGAGTCTTAAATCCAAATATTGAAATTAAATGTTAAATTCATTTCAGGGCCGGAAAGAGACATCAAGTGAATAATTACAGACTGCCATAATACTTGGAGAACAATCAAATGTCTGGCTATAAAACATGATGCCACCCACAATTGTTCCCTTCCATACCTTGTTCCTCAATGAAACCTCCAAACCAGAATAATTTGTGCTAGAGCCATGATGGTGAACCTATGGCCTGTGTGTCCAAAGTGACACATGGAGCCATTTTGCCTGGCACACGCAGTGTCGCCCATTCCTCTTCTGGGTTTCGGGCATGCATGCGCATGCGACGATTAGCTGGCCTTTGTGCATGCAGCCCTGCTGGTCTTCCATTTTCCAGAGTGAGCATGCAAGCAGGCCAGCTGATCGGTGCATGCACATATGCAGCAGTAACCAGAAAACTTGCTGGCGTAAACCAGAAGTCTATTTTCCAGTGTGCACATGCCCCCTGGGCAGCTCCTCTTCCTGGTTGTGGCCCAGATGAATGCACGCCCACGAAGTGCTCCCTTTTTGGCACTCAGTGTTCCCTTTCGGCAAAGTGCTTCCTTTTCAACACTCAGTGTCGAAAAGGTTCGTCATCCCTGTGCTAGAGGCTACAGAGAGATTAGCCTAATCCTTCTCTCTTTTGTTTCTTCTGCCTGTGTTAAGAATCTTAGTGAGCTGGACACCAAGATCCAAGAGAAGGCCATGAAGGTAGACATGGATATTTGTCGACGTATCGATATCACAGCTAAATTGTGTGATGTAGCCCAACAGCGCAACTGTGAGGACATGATCAAAATGTTTCAGGTGAGAGGCTCCCAATTCCCAATTCCCATCTGGAACTGAAACATCTAAGGGCAAAGTCCCCATCACTCTATCTTCATTCCATGTGTTCACCTCTGTCTATGGCAGAATCAGGCAGGCATGTTGAATTGGAGGGCAACTCCCACAAAGGAAGCCCCAGGACGTCTCTCCATCCAGTTTTGGTGGGCCGTCTCTGGGGGAAAGTTGCCGGAGAGGAAGACATGGTGCAAAACATGTGTGTCCCTCTAACACCGTCTCTCTCCTCTCCTCCCCACCCTCTTTCTCTCTCTTTCTTTGCCTTATTCACTTGCTCACTTTCTTGCACTATTTTGCACACATTCTTCTTTCTCTTCTTCCTTTACAGAAGCAGTTGGTTAGTTTTTATTTTCATTAAGCTGGGAAAATATCCAAGTTAGAAGCTTTTCTTTAAAATAAAACGTAACTGCAAATCCTGGCATTTTTCTCCTTATTCTTGTTTTGTCTTCTTGCCTCCATCTCTGATGTGTGATTTGAGTTCTTTTATATGAACCCCCATCCGATTCCATCTTCAGCTGCTTAGCTTTTAATTTAAAAAAATAAAGGTTTCTAATCTTGCATTTTAGTCATCATATCATCTTTAACTTGGTCATAATAAGCTTCTCTCTCTCTCTTTCTCTGTCTCTATACCTGCCTCTCTACCTATCTACCCTTTTCTCTCTCTCTCATCCCATCCCATCCCATCCCATTCCATCCTCCCTTGCATCTCTTTTCACCCATCCACCTACGATCTCCAACCCAACTTCGTTCTGTAGTCTCTGCACTTGTCTCCCATTAAGGTCCCAGCTACAGTGGGGCGGAAACGGGAGCGAAAGCTGGTCAGTGATGAGGACACCTCCCTCTCCGAGAGTGAGGCCCCCAAAAAAGTAGAAGAGGAAGAAGAGGATGAGACCACTGCAAGCATCAATGAAGAGATGCAGAGGATGCTGAATCAGTTGTGAGTGAAGCCTGCCTGCAGCGGGATGGGGAAAGAGAGGCACCAAACTCATGTTCAGGAATTGCCTATGAAGTTTCTGAAAACAAGCTTTTTAAACAGCACTACTGAATTTGAATCTTGTTATTGTAAAAACAGGGGTCATTTTAAAAAATAAATAAATATAAGAGGCTCTTCCCTTACCCTGTAACTTTGTAAAATTGAATGATTCTCCTGTGTTCTGGAAAGGGGAATAGCCTCTGTACAGTCTGACCTATTGTGGGACCATTCAAGAATCAGGTAGATGTTTCATTTTGGAGGAGTTGCTTGGAGAAAACAATTTCACACTGGAAGCTTTGCATCCGTGTGTGCTGGGAAAGAGGGACTTGCTCTAAGTCCTGGATTACATATGGCTACCACATACAAGAAACATCCATTCCAGAATTAGAGAAAGCTGGAAGGTTTTCCCAAATGTGGTGTGTCTAATAGGAAATTGGAAGAAAATGTAGCAAAGTCACTTCTTTTGTTGTAGTATTTTTTACTTATTATTTTTACAATTTATCTTCAGGAGGGAATATGATTTTGAAGACGACTGTGACAGTCTCACCTGGGAGGAGACTGAAGAAACACTGCTGTTGTGGGAAGATTTCTCTGGCTATGCTATTGCTGCTGCTGAGGCACAAGGAGAGGTAACATATGGCTTCTGTCTTCCAAGCAGTCTTTTTTGTCATCTCCAGATTCTGTCCTGTTCACTTCTACATGAGATCTCTCCTGTTGTTTAGTGTGTTATTTGACTCATCCCTGTATCATGGTGGTGGAACCATGGTGGTGCAGTGGTTAGAATGCAATATTGCAAGCTAAGTCTTCTCACTGCCAGGAGTTCGATATTGACCAGCTCAAGGTTCACTTAATAGCAATAGCAATAGCAGTTAGACTTATATACCGCTTCATAGGGCTTTCAGCCCTCTCTAAGCGGTTTACAGAGTCAGCATATCGCCCCCACAGTCTGGGTCCTCATTTCACCCACCTCGGAAGGATGGAAGGCTGAGTCAACCCTGAGCCGGTGAGATTTGAACCGCCAAACTGCAACTAGCAGTCAGCTGAAGTGGCTGCAGTACTGCACCCTAACCACTGCGCCACCTTGGCACTTAGACTTCCATCCTTCTGATGTTAGTAAAATGAGGATTCAGATTTTGTTGCGGGAAATATGTTGATATTGTAAACCACCCAGAGAGTGCTGTAAAGCACTGTGGAGCTTTATATAAGTGCTGTACTGTACATTTTTTAATGTTGTGAAGGGCCGTGTGTTTGGCACAGGTTCGCATGTGTATAGAAGACACGTCAACTTTCTGACCAAGTTGTTTGAATAAATAGATTTCTTTGGCTTCAGATACATATTTTAATATCCTTTTTTAAAAAAAGAGCAAAGTGCTCATCAGGCTATTTAAAGTTGGATTGCACGATCATTAGCAATCCCTTCACTTATCAAGATTTTGCCCTTGCTTTGAAGTAACATAAACTATGACCCACAAAGTAAGAAGGAAAACTGACTCTTCTTGGGAAGTTTATTTCTTTCAAACTCCGTAACAACTCTGGGCAGCTCACAATATAATAAACAGAGAAGTCCCCCACAATGCAAAGTTGGGATCCAGTTACTCTGTACAAAAATACAGACCAAGACACATCCAGTTAAGGGTTCCATCCATTGCAACCTAAGGCCCAGGGGAAATACCAGGTCTTCTAGGAACATAAGGCCCTCAGCATGGGAAGAACATGGATTTCATGAACAATCACATTCCACAGGATAGGTGCATATATTACAGTTTTCAAGTCTTTATACACTCTGAATACTTAAGCACTCTTTCTGTCAAATTGTGAAATGTTGCTATCTGGTCATATATAAGTGAGTCCATCTATCCTCTAATACAGTGGTTCCCAAACTTGGCAACTTTAAGACTTGTGGACTTCAACTCCCAGAATTCGCCAGCCAGCAGAGCTGGCTGGAGAATTCTCAGAGTTGAAGTCCACAAGTCTTAAGGTTGCCAAGTTTGGGAACCACTGCTCTAATAGAGAAAGAAGAGAAATATACGTACTTTGAAGTCCCTAAATGTATTTCTCTGATTGCTTGAAAGGCTGGCTAATGAAGTAATTTGTTGCTCATCTTGTACAATGTTTGGGTTGGAATTCTGTTATGAATAGCCCCAGGATTTCTTATACGAGTGATGCACTTGCCAGCTGATATAGAAATAAGTTCTCAGGCAAGAATTTTGTGTAGGTGAAGAGTATAAAGTTAGAATTGGCAGCGTATGCCAGATTATGGCTTATTTTCTATGACATAAGACTCAGTCTTTGTACTGTGTTTGTAGAATTGTTGTGTCTCTGGAGGCAGCACTACATCACTGGGCCAAGCATAAGAAAGTAAGAAATAGATTATCAATTGATGCACTCATTATCCAAGTAACAGCAATAAATTAATCATGAATACCTGATATAATATAAAAACAATTAAAATAATATAAATTGGCTCTAACTGAAAAAAGGCTGGCTGAAGAGGACATTTATTTGAAATTTACTTAAAGAGGTAAAAGAAGTAAAAATAACCCCAACGGAACCCCTTTTCCTATATACCTGACAAATGGACCTAAGAGAATGAAAATCTCTTTATAAGAGAGCCTTTCCTGTTGTTGTTGTTGTTGTTGTTGCTGTTGTTGTTGTTACAGTTTATTGCTGATTTATTTATTAATTTATATCCCTCCAGGAGGGGCTGAAGGTAGCATAGAAAGATACTTTACTTTATTTATTTTTTTACCACAACCCACAATGTTGGAAAGTAGGTTGGGCTGAATGAGTGACTGGTTGAAAGTCATTCAAAAGCTTCCATGTCTGAGGTCTCCCCAGGTTTAGTTCAACTGCTTAACCATTGTAGCACACTGCTTCTTTGCCGTTTGTATATCACATTTAGATAAATGTGATAGTCAAACAATTATAAAAAATAGATAAATGTGATAGATAAAAAATAAATAAACATGGTGAGGGGAAGATCAAATCTACCTAGATGCTTAAAATAACAGAACAGAAGCATGTTCTATGAGTTAGGTGACAATGGAATGGAGTGCAGTGGAGTGGAATGGAGTGGAATGGAATGGAACAGAACAGAACAGAACAAAACACAACAGAACAGAATTGGCATCCTCAACTCCTCCCCTCGGGATGCCACTACAGAACATTGCATCCCAAAACAATTAGACACAGAGATAGTTTTTTCCTTGTGCCATCACTCTGCTAAACAGTTTCCACAGTTTTGTCATGTCTAATTATATTATCCATGTAGTATGGCTGTGTTACTTTTATCTTTCTCATCTGTTCTACTACCTTCTCTTTGGGTGTCATTATTATGGTTATTATCATTCATTATCATGATTATTATTGTTATTTTTCATGTACACTGAAGGCTTATGCATCAGAAACAAGTTCCTCATGTATCTAATCACACTTGACCAATAAAACTATTCTATTCTGTTCTGTTCTGTTCTGCTTTATTCTGTTCCATTCCACTCCATTCCACTCCACTGCACTCCATTCCATTGTCACCTAACTCATAGAACATGTTTCTGTTCTGTTATTTTAAGCATCTAGGTAGATTAGATATGTAGGTAGTAATCTGTACAGATGTTTTAATAAAGTTATAATCTGCTTTCAATATTTGTTCCAGTTAGCAGTATAACTACCAATTTTTAAATCAGTTTGGAAAAATAGTGAGAACGGAAGCCTTAGTAGAGTAATGATGACGATGTGAAGTTGGGGCAAGATTTAAATCTTTCTCTCAACCAGGGAATTAATTGGGTGTTTTTAGTTTATATATTGTTTCCTTCTCTATCCTATGAGGGGGTAAAATGGGGAGGTGAAGGGAATCTCTTCCAATGCTTTATAGCAGTGGTCTCCAACCTTGGCAACTTTAAGACTTGTGGACTTCAGCTCCCAGAGAAAGTTGCCAAGGTTGGAGACCACTGCTTTATAGGAAGGAAAGATTAATATTTTGGAAGAGATGTCTTGAAAGTATATAGTAAGATACAGAAGCAGTTGAAGATTTTAAAGAAAATGATGATAGGTTCTGATTGCTCCAGATTGCCTGAAGTGGATAGCATTTTTATGTAGCTGAGGCATCTAGATTATCTGTAAGAATAGCCTGAAGCAAAGCATGTTGAAACAGTAACCCTTAAAAACACTGTAAATAACATAGTGATTAGAAAAATATAAGAAATGAGAATTTAATTTTCCAAGATTGTTTACCATCTCCCACATTTTTCAGTGCTGCTTTTAGTGTCTTGAAATATAACTATTCATTGTTGTATAATGCATAGGAAATTTTAAACAGTTGCATGTATGTTTTCTGAGCCATCTCTAAATGTGGCCTCTCTGTTGCAACAGGGCAAAAGAGAGAGAACTGAGAGAGTGATCTGTCTGATGCCAACCAGGAAGATCATGGTTGAGGCAAAGTGAAAAGGAACATTCCTGATTTACAGCTTGAATTTAGCTTACCCAAACTTATGTTACACTAATTCTTGCGTGAAATTGCCTTTCTGAAAACAATACAATAAATGATTTTGTAAAAGAGAAATAATGGTTATATGATCTTTTCTGCCATGTGATAGGAATGACTTTTCCTCTCACCTTGGTTTTCATGAATGGTATCTGTTCTCTTTCTCTCTTTCTTCAGCAATCAGATGACAGTTTGGAGAAAGTGATCAAGGACACAGAGTCACTCTTCAAAAGCAGAGAGAAGGAATATCAGGAAACCATTGACCAAATTGAGGTGGGGAAAAAACAATATCTGTCAGGTTTGGAAGCAAGAGAAACACAAGTTGCCTTTACCTTATCAAATATGAAGCTTGCAAACTGGCATTCTTATCATTGGCATAGTGCAATGCAAATGTCATGGCTTAGAAAAGCTAGTTGGCAGTGGCAAAAGAAAAATAATAATGAAAGAAAGCAGTGAAATCTCTCTAGAAAAAGAAAGAAGGTTACTGAGGAGAAAAAATGAAGGGGAAAAAATGAAAACCACTGGGTGTCCTACTTAGATAAATTACTCATGGAAACTTGCCAATTGGTTACACAATGCATAATGTGTTTTGATTTTGACCTAGAATTATGTATAAAGCAACTTCTTATTTGTTTGGCATATTGTGGTTAAAACAAAATCTGCATTGGAATAATGTCTTTAAGAATGGACTTTAAGAATTCCAAAGGCATTTGTCTAAAGAGGAATATCCTTTGACGCTGGGTGCCTCCAATTGTTGCATCCACAGATTTGAGATGCAATAAAGTTTCGGCCAAATGGCAACTCACTAGAACATAGGGTAGCCTATTTCTTAGTCACACTAGAGTATGGCTATGATGAAAATCAGTTTTTATGTACAAATGGAAGAAGTATTGCAGTGAAGGACAACCACAGAGAAAATTATGTCAGCAACATAGGTACTGGCCAGCAACATAGGTACAGCCAGTTCTTTTGAGAGGAGGGGAAATAGCATAATGTCCCCAATATTGTTGGCAGAATGATCCCCTGTGTTGTTACCCTTTTATTTAGCTGGAATTAGCAACAGCAAAGAATGACATGAACCGGCATCTGCATGAATACATGGAAATGTGCAGCATGAAGCGTGGGCTGGACGTGCAGATGGAGACATGTCGTCGTCTCATCACCCAGTCTGGAGATAGGTAAGTGCCCACAGGATTGGTGACTATTGTATAGTCATGTTGTAATCCTAGACGGTGTGGGGAGCGAGGTGGGGTTAGATCATATATGAGTTCTCCAGATAGCACTAAGAGGTGCAGAAGGGTCTAGGGGTGAGACCAGGCCACATGGACTTCTGGAGTTCTCTTCTCTGTTATGGGAGCACCTCAAAGGGTGGGGTGATGGCAAACGTGAGCTGGATTCTGAGTGATTGGCTGTAACCCTTGCAGACTTGCAGGAGTTGTGTTTCGTGCCATGTGTCTCTAGAAGGTGATGCAGTTTTGTCAGATGCAATCGCTGTCGAACGACAACTTTCATCGGAAAAAGAAGCACCACTGATCGGCTGGGCCTTTGCACTAGCTTATGGGACAATGGATTCAATGCAGCACCCGGGCGGGGAAGATTTTTGACTTTCCCGTCCAACTGTAATCCTAGGCTTAGCAAGAACCCAAATGAACCTCCCGCCTTGCCCACCTCAGTTTCCTCTTTGTGCTCTTCAACAGTGTCCATTCTAGTTATGAAGCCACGCTAACACTTCAGCCAAGTCTCTCCATGCAACCTGTGCCCTGTCTTATGGCCTGATGCTTGTGCCCGACCCCTTTGAGGCCTCTTCCCTCTTCTCCTAGCTCTAGTGCCCATGTGACCCCCGCCCTTTTTTTCTTTCAGAAAATCTCCTGCATTTACTCCGGTACCGAACTGTGAATCAGCCCCAAACGAGGAAAGAGAGGAGTCCGATCATGACCTCCCAAGTGATGCCTCGATAAGATAATGAGGGAGGTTTTGTCCCCTCTGTGTGTTCCCCTCCTGTCCCGGGAGTGTGAACGTATTGAGGGGGAGATTTGTCCTAGCTAAAGCTCTGAGGGGCAGAAAGGGGCAAGAAGCCACTCCTAGAATTCTGCCACTCATGCCCTCCCTACATGAAGGTGGAGCCAACCAAGATGCCCAGGGCAAGGAGATGTCCCAGCTCTTTCCCATCCCTTCCTGCTCCTTCCTTCTTGCCATTGCTTGTGTGGGGAGGCTCCCATCTAACTGTATCTGGCGCCCTGAAGATTTGCCTTATGAAGCCCCATCTTCCTTGCAGCCTCCAAACGTATGTGACTCTCCTCCCCCTGCTACATGTATAGAAGCAGGGTCTGCCTCTCTCAGCAAAACTGAACTTTCTCTTGGTGCCAAGTGGACCGAAGGCTGGGCTAATAGAGCTCACCCCTCCAGGCCACAATGTACACAAAAGTGACAGTCTGTTGTTGTGGAGTCACAGAATGAACCCCATCCCTCCACCTCAGCTCTGGCCTTGCCTTGCTTGGCTGTGCCTTTCTGGCACAGAAGTCATATGTGATGTGTTATGTCTGGAAACAAGAACATTAAATGGTTACCTTCCTTTTTCAACAGCTGTTGTTAGTGAGTTTGTTTCTGAAATGTGTGTCTCATGTAGCCGAGTTTTTAAAAGACATGTAATGACCCTGTTCCGAGCAATAAAATGGGTGGGTTTTCAGACGTTGAGTGTTGAATGTTGATTTTATTTATATGCCGCCCTTTTCCCCCGAAGGGGACTCAGGGCGGCTCACAACTCAACCAGGGAAGGGGGATACAAACAAAAAATTAAAATGACACAAACAATGCATAATTAAAAACACACAACAGTCATACCAATTCGAGACAGGGGCAACAGTTCCTTAGCCCCAGGCCTGTCGGAACAGCCAGGTTTTAAGGGCTTTGCGGAAGGCCTGGAGGGTGGTGAGGCTTTGAATCTCCACGGGGAGTTCATTCCAGAGGGTCGGAGCAGCCACAGAGAAGGCTCTCCTCCGGGTAGTCGCCAGTCGACACTGGCCGGCAGATGGAATTCGGAGGAGGCCTAATCTGTGGGATCTAATCAGTCTAGTGGAGGTAATTGGCAGCAGGCGGTCTCTCAAGTACCCAGGTCCAATACCATGAAGGGCTTTATAAGTGATGACTAGCGCCTTGAAGCGTATCCGGAGACCAATAGGCAGCCAGTGCAGCTCGCGGAGGATAGGTGTTACGTGGGTGAACCGAGGTGCACCCACGATCGCTCGCGCGACTGCATTCTGGACAAGCTGAAGTCGCCGAATGCTCTTCAAGGGCTGCCCCATGTAGAGCACGTTGCAGTAGTCCAATATAGAGGTCACAAGGGTGCGAGTGACTGTTGTGAGGGCCTCCCGGTTCAGGTAGGGACGCAACTGGTGCACCAGGCGAACCTGGATTGAGTACAAGCTTGTTAACCCCCATCCAGTCCCTAACAGCCTTGAGGCCCTGGCACATCACGTCAACCGCTTCACTGAGTTGGCACGGGGCGGACAGATACAGCTGCGTATCGTCCGCATACTGATGGTATTTTATCCCGTGCCGTCGAATGATCTCACCCAGCGGCTTCATGTAGATATTAAACAGGAGGGGGGACAGGACCGATTCCTGCGGCACCCCATAGTTCAGGGGCCTAGGGGTCGATCTCTGCCCTCCGACCAACACCGACTGCGACCTGTCCGAGAGATAAGAGGAGAACCACCGTAGGACAGTGCCTCCCACCCCACCTCCCGCAGTCGTCGCAGAAGGATACCATGGTCGATGGTATCAAAAGCCGCTGAGAGGTCAAGGAGCACTAGGACGGAGGCATAACCTCTATCCCTGGCTCTCCAGAGGTCATCGATCAATGCGACCAAAGCAGTTTCCGTGCTGTAGCCTGGCCTAAATCCTGACTGGAAGGGATCTAGATAATCAGTTTCCTCCAAGGACCACCGGAGCTGAAAGGCTACCACCTTCTCAACAACCTTCCCCACAAAGGGGAGGTTGGAGACTGGACGGTAGTTGTTTAAAATGGCTGGATCCAGAGATGGCTTCTTCAGAAGGGGTCTCACCACCTCCGCCTTTAGAGTGGGGGGAAAGAACCCCTCCCGAAGGGAGGCGGTAACAACCTCCTGGATCCAGCCCCGTGTCACCTCCCTGCTGTTAGCGACCAGCCAGGAGGGGCACAGGTCCAGTACACATGTGGAGGCACTTGCGGTTCCCATGGCCTTGTCCACGTCCTCAGGGGTAACAGCTTGAAAATCAATCCAGTGATGTCCTGCCAGATTCTCCCCTGGTGCCTCAGCTGGCTCTGCGCAATTGGAGTCCAGGTCCGTCCGAAGCCGAGCAACTTTATCCGCGAGGAACTGGATGTAATCCTCAGCTCTGCCTTGCAAAGGATCGCTCGTATCCCTCCTATTAAGGAGGGAACGGGTTATCCTGAACAAGGCGGCTGGGCGCGACTCAGCGGAAGCAATCAGAGAGGCAATGTGTGTTCTTTTAGTCGTCCTAATTGCCCGGAGATAAGCTCTGATGCTGGGTGTTAAAAGCGCTTGGTCTGACTCGGACTTACTGGATCTCCATCATTGCTCTAGGCGTCTCTTTCGGCGCTTCATCTCCCGGAGTTCCTCAGTAAACCAAGGAGCCCTCCTGGATCCACTGCCTCGGATCGGCCGTAAAGGCGCAATCCGGTTAAGAGCCCCTGCCGCTGCTGAATTCCAAGCAGCAACCAGAGTCTCCGCTGGACTGCGGGCGAGATGATCCCAAATTATTCACAAGGGTATATACAAACCACAAACAGACATGGTGGATGAGCAATAAAATTCCAGATGGGAGAAGTGTAAGTGAGGCAATAATGCAAAACCTCCAAAATTTAAATCCATGATACAAACTGGGAAATACACTATATTGCCAAAAGTATTCGCCCACCTGCCTTTACTCACATATGAACTTACTGTAAGTGACATCCCATTCCTAATCCATAAGGTTCAATATGTTGGTCCATCCTTTGCAGCTATAACAGCTTCAACTCTTCTGGGAAGGCTGTCCACAAGGTTTAGGAGTGTGTTTATGGGAATTTTTGACCATTCTTCCAGAAAGGCATTTGTGAGGTCACACACTGATGTTGGATGGGTTTACGTGGCCTACCACTTCATGGCTGAGTTGCTGTCATTCCCAAACACTTCCAAGTTCTTATAATACAATTGACAGTTGACTGTGGAATATTTAGGAGCGAGGAAATTTCATGACTGGATTTGTTGCACAGGTGGCATCCTATCACAGTTCCACGCTGAAATTCACTGAGCTCCTGAGAGCGACCCATTCTTTCACAAATGTTTGTAAAAACAGCATGCCTAGGTACTTGATTTTATACACCTATGGCCATGGAAGTGATTGGAACACCTGATTCTGATTATTTGGATGGGTGAACAAATACTTTTGGCAATATAGTGTATCTCTTAAGAGGGGAATGAACGGTTCTTTGGGCTTTCTAAGCTTGAAAGACAGAGAATGTGACATCATAAAGGTAGTAAAACTTGAATGGTAGCGAAACATTACACAGAGGAATAATAATTTAAGGCAATCCAGTGAAAGTTAATAAGAGATTTAGGACACATAAAAATGTACAGTCCTTAATTGATGGAGTTCTCAGCTACGAGATGTCCTTGGCCTCTGCTATAACTATTCAGCTTCACATTTAAATGGAAGTAAGTCTCAATACTTGGATCTTCTGGGATCAAGAATGGTGGGGGGAAGTGGCCTTTAAGTCTGACTTGGCTTCTCAGGGGTATCTTCTGGCCTGTTACTTCCTGCTGGATTAAATAGCCCTTCAATCTCATGACTGGGGCTCCTACATATTTAACATTGCTGGCTCACCCATCCTGCATTTCCTTGCTTTTTCCAACACCAGAAATAAGGGAAGAAGTCAAGTATTCTTCCCATTTCTGCAATAGAAGAGGTACTGTATTTTTCGGAGTATAAGGCGCTCGGAGTATAAGACGCACCTAGATTTTGGGGAGGAAAACAAGGGAAAAATATCTGCCTCTGCCTCCCAGCAATTTGCCTCCTTGCAACAAACAATATTGACAATATACACTGTAGTGTTACATTTCAAACTATACTTGTACAGATGCTGTTAAAATGTGCTTTCTGGAAGTATAGTTATTCTCTGCTTTTAAAAGAATAGCACTTTTAAAAACAATAGCACTTGGCCTCTTCAGATCAAGCATTTATTTTAAAAAGCTTCTTCAATTTGTTATGTCATCTAGAACAATAATAAAGCAGTCTTTAAAAAATAAGTCTAATAATTTGAATATTATATAGGCATTTATAGTTGTTGATTTACCTCCTTGCAGCAAACAGCCTGATTAGCACAAGAAAAAAAAACCTGCCTCCCAGCAATTTGCCAGGTGGAGTAAACAGCAAGTTTCACTTTCAACTTCTCCCATCATCAACTGTTAGAGGCTGCAGGAATTGCTATAGTTTATTGAAGCCTCCTCAAGCCCCGGTTTGCTGCAAAGAGGTAAATTGCTGGGAGCAGAGACCAAATGGCAGGGGCTGGTGGATGGGTAGGGCTACATTCGGTGTATAAGACTCACCTAAATTTTCACCCTCTTTTGGGGGGGGGGAAAGGTCCCTCTTATACTCTGAAAAATATAGGTAAGCATTTCAGAAAAATTTAATTCAGGTATGTCATGCCCAGCATAAGCCTGTAGCCACCAAATCCTGGCTTGGACCGTTGGCTTAAGTGTCTATTCTGCCTGGGTCCCTCTGGGATCACTCTGGATAGTTTTCCTCAAGGATCCACATCTTTGATGCTCACTTAGTGCAAAGTGTTGTACAAGACCTTGTAAAAAGTGCTCTTCTCTCTCCTTGTATCAGCACTCAGAGATACAACTGCAGTAACAACAACATTGCCAGGACTGGTCCTCAACCAAGGAAGTCTGAAGCAGAATATTGTGCCAAGTGTCCCCTCAAACCTCATTGTTTGTGCTAAACTAATCAAAATTAGTGGGGAGAGACACAAATGACATTAAGGTTATTGGACTTCATACTTCTCCAGATATTTGGGGTACTTATGACAAGGGTTCACATCAATTAAATCATACTTTTCTGTAAAAAAAAGAAAAGAAAAAAGCCATGGCACATTTTTTTGATATTGTTGCTAGATGCAGTTATTATTTTTCTGTTTTTGCTTCAAACATTTCTAATTCCCTTGTCTCTTCCTCAGTTTTGTACATGGCAAAAATGTTTCATTTGTCCATAATTATTTGTATGTAATAATTATATAATTATTATAAATCCAATCTCATGATTTATTTTTTCTTAAAGTTGCTCATGCATTTATTCCTATGCCCCCAATGTATTTTTAAATATGAACTTCTGCGTTATTATTTATTTCTTTAATATGTTTGTATTATAAATTTATTTTAATTTTTTCCTTGGGGCATGTTTAAGTATACTTAAAAAAATGAATTATAGCCCATCATTCACCAAAAAGACAATACTTGGGGCAACGTAATATTATAACTACCCAAGCACAATAAAAATAAAATAAAATTAGTGGTGATGTTGACATTATTGATAGAGAGAGAAAGTAAATATGACTTTAATAAATATAAAAAAGCAGGATTTCATTAAGAATTGAAAATAGTTCAGAATAAATGAGTTTCTTAAATAAAAGAAAAACTATAAGTATATTCACAGAAAAAAAGGGAAACGGCAGAAAAAGGCTGAAGTTGCATGAGCCCGCATGCGGACACAAGACACACATCTAGATACATATCTGGAAGTACCAATGTGTACTTGTGGAAAGAAAAACAGCTTCAAACCCCAAGTTACAGAGTGACCTAGATTTATAAAGTGTTAATAACGGTAGAGTTTGGGCCAGATGCCAAGAACAAATATGGCTTCTCCTGAAATAGGACAGAGTACATCAATATTTAGTGAAGATATTTAATGGAGTGACAAGTAACCAAAAAAACCCTTATTTTGGCTCAGTCTAATTCCAAAGGGTGTGACTTTTACCAGACAACTGTGGACCGCAGTAAGAATGGACAAGGCTGATGCTCAATACTGAGAATAGGGATTCAATGCTAAAACAAATAGGTTTTTTTTTTTTTTTAAATGGCTTAAACTTTAAATCTGCAGGTCACGTTAACGTGAAAAATCCTACATGAAGAAACCTGCAGATGATCTGGCTGATCTAGCTGTGTTATTCTAGAAGGCAGAGGAAAGGCCCCTGAGGGACGGGGTGGGAGTGGGGGGAGCAACTACCATAGCAACAGTCAGAGGGCTGAGCCCAGGGTAAGAATGTAAGGTGAATAAGCATCCCAGACAATCCCCCTGAAAAGGACAAGTTTTGGTTTTGTCTTTAAAAAAGAAGACTGGAAGCTGACATTGGCTGGATCATAAGAGATGAGAATGTCTTGGTAGCCTGAAATTATTAGACATCAACTTATGTGTCAGGAACACGTTTTGCCATATCAATATTGTCTTAGTATTTGATTGAATAAATTCCCAGGTAGTTTGTAGGATACCCTAGTATACTTGATTCTAGCAAGAGATTTGACTGTGTCCATCATATTTTTATTAGTAAGTTATTTATAGTTAAATGGCACATCTAACTAAGTGGAGCTAGAACTCACTAGAAGACTATATTTAAAGTATTCTTATGAGTGATTCCTCATCAAACTGGAGTAAGGCATACAGGTAGTCCTCCACCACAATTGAACCCTGTTAAGTGAGGCATTTGTTAAGTGAGTTTTGTCCCATTTTACGACCTTTCATGCCACAGTTGTTAAGTGAATCATCGCAGTTGATAAGTTAGTAACATGGTTGTTAAGTGAATATGGCTTCCCCATTGACTTTGCTTGTCAGAAGGTTGCAAAAGGCGATCACATGATCTTGGGACACAGCAGCCATCATAAATATAAGGCAGTTGCCAGGCATCTGAATTTTGGATCACACAGACAAGGGGATGCTACAAAAGTTGTAAGCGTTAAAAAACAGTCATAAGTCACTTTTTTCAGCGCCTTTGTAACTTTGATTGGTCACTGAATAAACTGTTGTAAGTCAAGAACTAACTGTACAGTTACAGAGTTCTGCCTTAGGCCTGGTACTTCTTATAATATTAATTAATGGAGTAGATGAGGATGACACAATGCTTATCAAAATTTGCAGATGATAGAATTCAGTAGAAGTAGCAAGCAATCTAAAAATAGAAACATTCAAACTATTTATAGGTTAGATAAATGGGCCCAAAATAACATAACATTAGCGAGAAATGCAAAGCTCTTTACTGAGGAGAAAAAAATAAATCAAATGCAGAGACAGGATGAGGAATGCCTAGCTCAGTATCAATATGCATGATAAAGACTTTGGCAGCTAAAAGGGCAAATACAGTTTTAAGCAGCATCAGTAGGAATATAGTTTCCAAATTTTCGTAAGAAAGTATTTTGTAGGCTGAGTTACTTAAGCTTCTCTACAGCTAAGAACTGTGCCCTCCTCCTTTATGAAGAGAGAGCAAGTCAGGTAAGAATCTGAACCCCAAAAGTGAATGTGAGACAAGGGGAAAAAAGGAACTGTGTAAGAGGAGATAAGGCGTGAAAGTCCCGAGAGCTTCAACTAACCAACTGAAGACATATCACATGGAAACATGCAAAAGGCCAGGAATTGTCAGGCAAGAAAGATCAGGTCCACACATGAAAGTCCAATTAAACTGATTTATTGCTATCCATGCCTATGCATAGGAATAGTCCAGAGGTGGGTTCCTACCAGTTTGACCCAGTTTGGCCGAACCGGTAGTGGTATGGCAGCCTGGGTCGCCGGAACCTGCCACGCGCCCAAACTGGTTCCCCGGTCACTGCCGCCATCGGCACCATCTTGTTTTTAAGTTCTGCGCATGTGCAAAACAATTTTAATTGAACTGTACATGCACACACAGCACACATTCAGTGTGCGCACAAATGAACTGGCAGTAAAGCTGGCGGGAACCCACCCCTGGAATAGTCTCAACTAATGGTCAGCACTATTTTGGTGCTAGATAATGGTCAATAGAATCAAGGAGGGTTGGATTTAGCCGGCGGGAACCCACCCCTGGAATAGTCTCAACTAATGGTCAGCACTATTTTGGTGCTAAATAATGGTCAATAGAATCAAGGAGGGTTGGATTTAGTTCTGTTGTGGCTATGTAGAGATTCCAGGCTGATTCCTCTTTTAACTCTGCCCCCAGGTTCTGCCATTCCTCCTCCTGCAGGAATGGTGCAGAGTGCTTCTGCTAACTCATGCTGCATCTATTTTCTGTAGTAGTCCATTGTTTTAAAGGTGCAGGAAACTCCGTAAGGGCAGCATTAATTCCACTACATTAATTGGTCAGGCTTCACCTGGAGTACTGTTTCTAATTCTGAGCATTAAACTTTAAGAAATATTTTGAGATGCAGAAGGATTGGAAGTTAATTCAAGGAATGGAAGCTAAACCCGAGGAGAAGAGACTAAGTGATCTAGGTGTCTTTGGTCCAAAACAATAAGAGTAGGGAGACAAGCCTACTTGCTTGCATGCTGTTAACATACCTACCTCCCAACAGCGTTGCAACAGCCCTCCCCTCGCTCCTCGAGTCAATAGCCGAGCTGGCAGTGGAGTTCCCCAGCTGGGGGACTTCAACCTGCCTATGCTCAGTGAACGCTCTGATGGGGTGCAGGAGTTCATGGCTTCCATGACAGCCATGGACTTGACCCTAAGTAATCTGGGGTCCGACTCACTCAGCGGGTCACACACTTGACCTCGTATTTCTCTCGGAGCAGTGGAGGCGTGATCTAGAATTGAGGGGTATTAAGATCTTGCCCTTGTCATGGTTGGATCACTTCCTACTGAGGTTTGACTTTCGGAAACCAATCCCCCACTGTAGGGAGGAGGAACCAATTAGGTGGTTCCGCCCCAGACGCCTGATGGACCCTATGGGATTTCAGACGGCGCTTGGAGTGATACCTGACACTCTCGTCCACAGTCCGGTCGAGTCCTTAGTCGCTGCTTGGAATATAGCGGCGACGGGGGCTCTAAACCGGATTGCGCCTTTGTGGCCTCTCCGAGGTAGCTGTCCAGGAGAGCTCCTTGGTTCACCGAGGAACTCCGGAAGATGAAGCGCCAAAAGAGACGCCTAGAATGCCGCTGGAGGGACAGTAAATCTGAGTCAGACTGAGCACTGATGAGAGCCTATATCAGAGCCTATCTTGTGGCAATACGGGCGGCGAAATGTTCGCATTTTGCCGCTCTTATTGCGTCCACTGAATCGCGCCCAGCCGCCTTGTTTAGGATAACCCGCTCCCTCCTGAAAGGGAGGGACGCGGATGAACCTTTGCAAGGTAGAGCTGAGGAATTTGTCCAATATTTAACGGATAAAGTCGCTCGGATTCGGACAGACCTGGACTCCAATTGCACAGTACCAGCCGAGGTACCGGGGGAAGGTCTTGAGCGGAGTTTATGGAATGAGTTTCAACTTGTCGCGCCTGAGGAAGTGGACAAGGCCATGGGAGCGGTGAGTGCCTCCACTTGTATATTGGACCCGTGCCCTTCCTGGCTGGTTTCAACCAGCAGGGAGGTGACACGTGGCTGGATCCAGATGATAATTAACACCTCTCTACGGGAGGGATCCTTCCCGCTCCTCCTAAAGGATGCAGTGGTGAGACCCCCTCCTGAAGAAACCGTCTCTGGACCCAGCCATCTTGAGCAACTATCGTCCGGTCTCCAACCTCCCCTTTGTAGGGAAGGTTATCAAGAAAGTGGTGGCCTCTCAACTCCGACGGTCCTTGGATGAAACCGATTATCTGGATTCCTTTCAGTCCGGTTTCAGGCCTGGGTACAGCACAGAAACTGCTTTGGTCGCGCTGATCGATGATCTCTGGCGAGCCAGGGATAGGGGTCAGTCCTCTATCCTAGTGCTCCTTGACCTCTCAGCGGCCTTCGATACCATTGACCATGGTATCCTTCTGCAACGGTTGCGAGAGGTGGGAGTGGGAGCCAATGTTCCCTCTAATTTTTTTTCAGTGTGAGCGGGAAAGTATAGTCTTTGAGCGGCACAGTTTCATGCCTGAGCACCTAAGAGAGCAACAGTTTGAACTGCTGTCACGTCTGCTGGACATTTGTGCAACATTCCAAGCGTCAAGCGCCGATTGCGAGCGAGGTTTCAGCCTGATGAATGCCAGGCATGAAAAGTGCCACTCAAACACTATACTTTTCCGCTCACCCTGAAAAAAAAAAGACTTCTGCTCAGCTTTTACATTGTTAGACTGGCTAGAGAGAGACATGGCACCAACAGGATCCTGGGTCCTGGCATTTTGCAGGCAACCTGCCCTCTCACATTCCTTTGGAATGCAACCCATCACATTTGAATTAGATTTTGCCAATTATCCTATTAAAAGATAATCCTATTATTCTAAAATACGACTAATTCAATATTAAAAACTGTAAATATTTAATGCTGATAAATAATAGCAGTAATTGTTATTTAGTATGAGTAAAATCAGTATTGATATATCAATATAATATCTATCAAAATTGACAATAAACACTAAAATAACAATACAAATATATAATGTGAAATATAAATGTAATAAATATAATATATAAATGCAACATAAATGTAATAAAATAATTTATCATGAAACTCTCCCCCTTTAAAGTAGTAAGATCAATTAAATAGTCTAGCAAGTTTGGACTATATGCTATGTTATGTTACTTAAGAATATATATACCTCAGAATCAGATACAGCATCCACATCTTTCCCAACTGAGTCAATAAAATCATACGCCATGCCAAAACTATTTTAAATAAAGATATGAAATTAATCAAGTCTTGCATTTATTTTTCAAAATGAATGTACTATTTTTTTGTTATTTAAGTTTGTACCCCATCTTTTCATCTCCAAGGTATTCAAAGCAGCTAAAAGATTTTTTTTTAAAAATTTGAAATCTACTTAAAAACTGGTGTTAACATCACCATAATCTAATTCAAAAAGCCTGGCTAAAAGGGGAATTATCCTTTTCTAAAACCAAAAAAGAAAGAACTGCTTGTATTCTGTAGTATTTAATCAATGCATAGCTTTCAAATGTAATCCAAATTATATATCTAAACAACATTATAAATCATTTAAATATCAGAAGATTCGAGCATTGTTTTTTCTGATCTCTTGGCAGAAAGGATGTGTACTGGCATTTTATGGAATTTAAAATGATTAAGTCCATGACACAAATTGCACAATAGGAAATCCAGCCCAGAATGCATTTAACTCATTGTATCACCAGGGACCAGAATTTAGCAGGCCCAGGGGAAAAAAAGTAGGTAAGGCCACTTTATAGCTAAATTTGATACCATTAAAAATTAAATAGGATTAAAATCTGTGGTTTATAATTTACCCAGTTGTGCAATGTCGCTTGCCCCACTCCTTTCGCCGGCAGTAGCCCGCTGCACCAAGGGGGCATGTAAGAGGGAGGGGGAAAACAGGAGGAGAGGTTCAAATCCAGATTTCCACCCGGATGCCTCCCAGATGGGCCCGAAGATTCCGGCCAGGGTGACCACTCTGGCGCTGCCTATCATTCCTGCCGCTCCCCGGGGAGGTGGGGCAGCTGCGTGGAGATGCATCTGCCTTTTGTGCCCACCGACAAGATACGGATCCCAACCCCGGGCCCGGGCGTAATTTGATTCCCCTCTTCCCTGAGCTCACAATAACACCCTGTCTCACAAACCAAGAGCCCATCAGGCCGAGTTCGATGGAGAGGCTTCGAAGAAACAAGCCAGCATATATTTTTTTCAAAAAAAAAAAACCCCAGTCCGGAGCTCAGCTGAGCTGAGGCTTTTGGATGAAGCCATCACCAACGCGTTTCCCCCTCCTCCCCCTCCCTCGTTCCTTCAAGACAGGAAAGGAAATTAGGTCCGTGGGCCACATCCAGCCCAGCCAATCAGGCGGGAGCAGCCGGCGAGGCCCAATCCTGCCTTCGCTGGCAAAGCGAGTCCAGGCAGCAATTATTAGACAGAGGCGGGTAGAGAAAGACGGACGAGCAGAAGGCCAAATGAACGGAGACGGGCCAACTCATGCATTGACGATTGGGAGGGAAGGGGGGAGAGAAACAAGGTGAAACGAGAGCGTCAAACAGTTCCCCACGCACCCACTCACTCTCCACTGCCACTCTCCGCATTTTCTGGGCGGGGTCTCGCAGTCGCAGGAAGGAATCCCCTCTCCAAGGGATCCCCCGAACATGGACTTGAAGAGCCGTGCTCTTCAAAACAAATCTGGGGAGGTCCTTTGCAGGCGGCCAGTTCTAGCCGCCTGCAAAGGACTTCCCCACGTTTGCTTTACAGAAAACTCTGCGCGGCAGATAGAATCTGCTGCACGGGCTTTTTTTGCGATGTGCGCCGCCGCGCAGGCGCGCACCTTAGAGGGAACAGTGGTGGGAGCCACCGTTCTTCGGTGGTTCTCCTCATACCTCTCGGACAGGTCGCAGTCGGTGTTGGTCGGAGGGCAGAGGTCAACCCATAGGCCCCTCAATTATGGGGTGCTGCAGAGCTCGGTCCTGTCCCCCCTCCTATTTAACATCTACATGAAGCTGCTGGGTGTGATCATACGGCGGCACGGGATTAAATATCACCAATATGTGGACGATACACAATTGTATCTGTCCACCCCGTGCCAACTCAGTGAAGCGGTAGAAGTGATGTGCCAGTGCCTGGAGGCTGTTAGGGTCTGGATGGGAATGAACAAGCTCGCACTCAATCCCGACAAGACTGAATGGCTATTGATGTTTCCTCCCAAAGATTGGCTAATTACTCCATCTCTCAGTCTGTGGGGTGAAATTATACGCCCCTCAGAGAGGATTCGCAATTTGGGAGTCCTCCTGGATCCACAGCTGACTTTAGATCACCATTTGTCGGCTGTGACCAGGGGGGTCTTTGCCCAGGTTCGCCTGGTACACCAATTGCGACCCTACCTGGATCGGGAGGCACTTCAAATAGTCACTCACATCCTCATTACCTCAAGACTGGACTACTGTAATGCGCTCTACATGGGGCTGCCCTTGAAAAGTGTTCGAAGACTTCAGCTAGTCCAGAATGCAGCCGTGCGAGTGATTGTGGGTGCACCTAGGTACACCCACGTTACACCTATGCTCCGCAAGCTGCACTGGCTGCCCATTGGTCTCCGGACTCACTTCAAGGTGCTAGTTATTACTTATAAAGCCCTGCATGGCATCGGACCTGGGTACCTGAGAGACCGCCTCCTGCCAATTACCTCCCAAAGAGGTAATTCGATCACACAGGCTTGGCCTTCTCCGGGTCCCATCTGCCAGCCAATGTCGGCTGGCGACCCCCCAGGGGAGAGCTTTCTCTGTTGCTGCTCCGGCCCTCTGGAACGAGCTCCCCGTGGAGATCCGGACCCTTACTACCCTCCCGGCCTTCTGTAAAGCTACCAAGTCCTGGCTGTTCCAGCAGGCTGGGGGCTGTTGACGTATCCAGCCCCACTTCATTTCTGACTGTTGTGTATTTTAATATTGTTTGTATTGTCTTATTTATCCCCTCCCCTGTTTCATTGTGAGTCCTTCAGGAGAGGGCGGCATACAAAACCAATAAACAAAACGAAACAAAACGAACAAAGCCTGAAGAGAGTTTTAAAATGTCCAGGGCTGCAGAGCATAAAGCACAAAATTAAGCCTTGTGTTTCAAGATTAACACTGAGAGGAAGAACATTGTCAGAGCAAGGGCATGCTGACAGTGTATCCAATACCCAATGAAGTAGTAACTCTTCTCTAGATGGGTTCCAATAAAAGTTGGGCTGTCTAAGTGGCTCTTTTCACATCTCTGAAGTATTGAAACATCTTTTCACTTTCAGCTCTCATCCGCTATCAGACAGGTTGGAATGTCTTTATTTTCTGTTTTCAATTTTCCCTTAGCAGAACTTCCTTTTGAACAGATTGGAAGCCATGTTGCAGATACAGATTTGCATTTGCTGAAGCAGCTAAGAGCTTTTTGCCAAATTTTTATACTAATCCCGTTTGCTACTGGGAGACTTCCCTGGTCTCCGTATTTCATGAGCTAGTTTTGTTCAAGTGCCCAAATGTCAACTGTTACTTGTGGTGCCCTGTGCCAGAAAGCACAGCTACATCTAAAATTGTTAACTTGATTTTACTTAGGTCCACCCCTCACCCCGAATCATGTTTAAAATATTTTTCACAATAGTTAATCTTCACTGAGAATCATTGTTCTTCCTTGGCCTGTTCAATAATTAAAAAAAGAGAAACTCATTCATTTCATACATCTAAGGAGTTTATTTAAAATCTTCTAATGCATCTAACCACAAGCTCTTGTAGTAGTTCTTAAAAGCAATAGAATCTGCAATTGTACGGTGATGGCAAACCTTTTTGGCACCGAGTGCCCAAACTGGAATGTGTGTGCATGTGTGCATGCACGCCAGAGCCCTGGAAACTCTTAAGACCAGCTGGCCAGTCCACATGCGTACACCAGCCAGCTGGTCTGCTGGTTTTTGGTGCAGACATGCACACCGGCCAGCTGGTCTTCGAGTTTCCAGGACTCCAGTGTGCGTGCCATCACTAGTCTAGTAACTTCTTAATTATCTCTTCACCTTGCAGTGTTTCTTCACCTTTACAATATTGTGCAAAGATAATCCAGAAGAGCAGCTGGTGATGGTGCACGTGCCCACAGAGAGGGCTCTGTGTGCCACCTCTGGCACGTGTGCCATAGGTTCGCCATCACAGTGCTATTACCAATCTTTACCTTGCAATAACAAGTGTGCTGCAACTCCACAAATAGTGTCCTGTCACTTCAGGGTGTCCCAAAGGTGCTTTTTTTCAAGAGACAACTGGACGTTCTTGTTTTTTCTTTGAACATGTTTCACTCCTCAACCAAGAAGCTTCTTCAACTTTTACAGAATGGAAGGATTCACTTCAGGGTATAAATGCTGATTTTAAAAAAATGTTCTAAGATGAGCCTGCATGTCCTTTCTTTGCAGGCCCTCTCTGCTCCACGTTTCTCCCTCTTCCAGCCAAAACTCACACAGAACTTCACATTCAACATGCTGCTGCAGCATATGCTGGTTTGGGAAAACCTATTGCTAGAGGCAAACCCGGTTTGGAGGCATAAATGATGTGCCTTTCCCTTTACAGGGTGGGGTGCAGAAAACAGAAAACTCCAGGAACACTGGATCCACCGTTCTTGTAATCACTGCCAGCATATTAAATCACATTTTATTGCCCTGGAGAGCCATCTAGAGGATTCTCAGTTGAAGCTAAAGGAGTTAAAGGAACTTGGTGGAGTTTGGTGCTTACATTTCAATAAAAAATTGTTAAATGGAGTAGAGATGTGCTGGTTTGTGATTGCCTTCAAGGTTTGGAGCTCAGTGATGATAACTTTACTGTCTCCCAAATGGGTAGCCAGTTATTCCTAACCAGTTAATTTAATATCTGTATTTTTACAGTGCTTTATTATGTCCCTTTTCCAAGGGGGCAGATGCCCCTTACTGCTATTTATATAACATTTCTTGCATTCTCAGGAGTTCAATAGAACTGCCTAAGAGAGGAGGGAAGGGTGATAAGGCATAGAATTTACCATTTTAATTTTTTTGGCTCATAGAAATTGGTTTAACCTTCAACAAATCACAAGCTACATAAAATACCAGCTCACAAGAGAGCAGAAGGGCTGCATAGGCTGAGAAAAAAGGGCAAGAGCAACATTTTTAAAAAAAAAAGTTAACCTCCATGATAGTAGCTACATCAGAGTCATAGCTAAAATCTTCAGACATCCTAAAGTAGTTATGTTTGGTAATTGCATATATTCCTTTAAAACAGAAATTGTAATGAAGGCCTGGCATTACTTGAAACTTATGAACAGGTTACTCACACATGTAGGTCAAGTATGATTGCAAAGAAGGCTGTCCAATATATTTGTTACCTTGAGTTATTTGTAAAAATAATAAAGGTAGGAATAAATAAAAATATAATTCATTTAAAAAAAAAGGTCTTCTTAATCATGACACAACTCTTTACTAGGATTAGAAATATGGTAGAAAAAACCCAGAAATACAACAGAGGAATTGGTGAAAATGAAACTACCAGAGATGGAAAAATTACGTTTTCTTAAAGATCAGTTATTTGTGACTGGAAACCTCTTATGGATATTTTTGCCAAAAAAATAAAAACATGTATTTGAGATTTATGGATTTGAATATTAGAAAGGGGAGATCATGGAAAGAATATTACATTGTTAACTTAGAGAGGATAAAATATAACTGCTGTTAAGATCGGAAGTCACTTTATTATTTTTTATTTTCTGTCTTTTTTTCTATACTTCACTTCTAAATTTAAATTGATTTTATTCTATAGAATTCTTATTTAATAAAAAATGTTTTAAAAAGAAATAGGAAAGAAAACTGCAGGATCATGTCCAGGCTGTCACTAGGCGTCAACACAACACTGACTCAAAGCAAGATACCAGGCATGATGGGGAAAAAATGCTAAAGTTATTCTTCCCTTTTTTTCTTTTTGGCACAAATGACCTCCAAGGCAATTAAATTCTGCACATAATGCATTCTACATTGTCAATGATTTAGTCCCCCTCCCCAATATTTATAACTGGACACATGGAATTTTAAAACTTTCTCGTGGTTTTACAATGTCAGCAAACTGTTATCAAATTGATATTTATTATTCATGAAAAACACAAATCTTGTGTTTTTACTTCCAGACTCCAAATGCTCACTTTGTAATCCCTTTCGGGTAAATGAAGGGACTCCAGATAGGCAGGCATATTTTTCTTCTTCCTTCATCTTCATTGCCATCAGGATCATATTCAGGTTTGTAGGTTGTGCAGACTGGGGGAGCCCATCTCACATGAGTAGATGAGGGTAGCAGGGAAACCAACTCAAAGTATGTTCATTCTTCCAGAACAGATGACAACAGCAGAAATAATCGATAACCAGCAGCTTTGTTATAAATCTGGGCAGGAAACAGGGCCGGGGCTACAGCTAGGAAGTTCAAGGCCCTTCTCACAACCCACCAGTATTGCAGCCCTCCTTTGGCAGGTCAAAGGGATCTCAGAATATAAAATTTCCCCCACAAGGATTTTTCTCCACAAAATGTGTCACATTTGCATATGAAAATGTATATATCATTAAATCCACTGCTACAGGAAGTGTATAGCTGTTTCAGCTTGCCCAGGTTCATGTAATCTGAGTAGCATTTGCATTTCCTAATTCCATACAGTTCTGCAGGAAGAGAATGCATTAGTCAACCCATATGTTCTTAGTTCAGTCCACAGTGGGAAGGAACGAGGGAAAATTTAAAATTGACAAGTCTGAGCTACAGGTAGTGCAATAAAACTGCTTACTCGTGCATAGCTATTCAGGATTGTGGAAGGGAACAAGCCTGCACAAGTTTCAGCTATTTTAATACTTTAGTTGAGAATCAGCAGCCTATTCCCAACGTGGGAGATCATAACTTTCACATATTTTACAGGTACATAACATAAAAATATTTCTTAAATTTATGCACGTTGAAAAGCAAAGTTTTAAATGGATTCTAGAAGGGATAAAATAAAGGTCTGTGCTTCTAATGAAGCCAATCTCCAGGATTAAAAAAGGATTCTTCATTATTGTAATACTAGGTAAAGTAAGGCATTTTCATATGGCAGCTGCACCCTGGAGCCTGCAAATGTGTTGTGGGTGTACTGCAAAATGTAGATCTCAACCTTAGGAAAGCCTCCTTTTTTATTTACAACCTCAGTCCCAATATTATCACACAAGAGAAGAAATTGTTTGAGACAGTGATGACTTTATTAAGAGGGGAGATGTTACTGAAACATTCACGTTTCTTCCAGCCTCTCTACTTCCTCAGAGGCAGATGGAACAAAGTGCCTCTAACTGCAAAATACAGAGCCAAGTTGTAAGAAAAAGAAAACCGTACAATCTTTACTCCTTAGATGCCATATAAACCATCAGGTCTACCACACGATTGCTGTATCCAAACTCATTATCATACCTAAAAAAAGAGGTTTCTTTTAGTTTTGAGAAAAATAGCAGTAGCAAAAACAGCGGCATGAGGCCATTGCTTACCACCACATACTCCCACCTCTGCTGTTCTGTAGAATATTAAAAGTTGCACCTCCACCTCTTCCCAAACCCAATAAGCCAACTAACAGCCATCATCTACCCTCTTCCATCACTTACCAGGAGATCAGCTTGACAAAATGATCATTGAGAGCAATGCCAGCAGCTGCATCAAAGATGGAAGAGTGGGTATCGCCATTGAAGTCAGAAGAGACCACCTGGGGGAGAAGTAGATGTTATAACCCATGAAGATAAGCATTGAAGAGAAAAGTCTCGAAATACAGCCTCCATGTATATTTATGAGCCAAATCAAATGAACCTAGATGGAATGGTTGGCTGTACTAGATGGCCACATTTTACTTTTTGAAGGCAGAGTAGAAAAAGCATATTTTATGATTACCTACAGATATGTCTACAATTGTTACAAAGCACTCTAATGGACCTGATAGTTATTTTTGTATCATCAAAAATGTTCAGTTTACCTGATCCTCTGTGTATCCCAGAAAACCCTTCATTGGGCCTTCAGAAGCTGCCTTCACAACTTTCTTAATATCATCATACTTCGCCTAAGAAAGCAAGTGAGGGAGACAGAAGTATTAAATAATTGAATTCTGCCAATTTCCTATTGTGTAGCAAGCTGATGGTCAATTCATTCTTGCCAATATCTGCTATCATTCAAACAGCATGTTCAAAATTGTGAGAATCACAAATTCCCCACTCCTAACTTAAGTTACAAAGAAATTGATTGCGAATACATTAAGAGCAGCATTTCCCAATAACTGGGTTTGAACAAATTCCCCAAAACCTAGAAAAGTAAGGACCATCAGATTTGGACTGCTAAGCATTGATTAACCATTACATGAGCTTTCTGAATCTTTGCTGATCTAGATTTTTGAACCTTACTCTTGTAGAAGCAGTAAAGCAGGCTCAGAACTACTATGGGAATACTCACTGGTTTCTCTAAGCGGCATGTTAAGTCCACAACAGAAACATTTGGAGTTGGAACACGGAAAGCCATCCCTGTGAGCTTCCTGTGAAGGTAGGAAAAGATTCAGGTTAAGATATACATAGTCCTTGTTTTGGCCTATGAAGCAAACATTTGCACTTTGTGCTCAGGAAGGCTTACCCATTCAGATCAGGAATGACTTTGCCTACAGCCTTGGCTGCACCTGTGGATGCTGGGATGATATTCTGAGCTGCTCCTCTACCATCTCTCCACAGCTTCCCAGAGGGGCCATCCACAGTCTTCTGTGTGGCTGTGATGGCATGAACTGTTGTCTGGAATAGGAGGAGCAGGATAGACCATTTATACCACCTAAAGTTGAATATTTATTCCAAGTACCACAGGAAGAATTTACACATACGATCACCATTCCTGTTTAACATTTCACCAGTATGCAACACAATTCTGAATTATTTTAAGTGTTGGGAGAAACAGAGGAACTACCTAGGGCTTATGCAATTCACATACCATAAGACCTTCCACAATGCCATAGTTGTCATGGATGACTTTGGCTAGTGGTGCCAGGCAGTTGGTAGTACAAGAAGCATTGCTGGAAAAAAAAAGGGAAGAAGCACTCAATGGATCGACATGCACCATTTTAGAAGACCCATGTTATTCTGGCAATACAGCCTCGCTTCCCTCCCCCTTGCTTTCCCCTATAGTCACCTGACAACTTTCAAAGATTTGTCGTATTTCTCATGATTGACACCCATCACAAACATGGGAGCATCAGCTGATGGGGCAGATATTATAACACGTTTAGCACCACCCTTCAAGTGAGCCTATAAGGGAAAAGAACAACATTTTACCTTATATTTTAAAAAATACCAATAATCCAAGACTGGACAGCAAGCAACAGTCTTAAGACAAATCCAGCCACACATTGCTATGTAAATTCTTTTCCCATATAGTATGATGGAAATGTTTTATCATTTTTTATCTATAGAATTTATTTGCCACCCATCTCACAGTTCAGGCCGCTAAGCAGATAAATAATTTAAAGCGGCCATGTCCAAATGCCAAAAATAGTGTTTCACCATAGCACTTCATCAATGGATCTATTTCCTCCCAGGAAATAGGAATTTTGAACATATGTACATAACACATTAAATTCTAAAAAAATAAAATGGAATTTTGCTGTTCGGTTACAAAATCGTGTCCCACTCCTTGCATAAAAAATACAAAACACTTATGAATCCAGATAGCATCCAGATTTTCCATCAGTATCAGAACTGTATACCTCTCTTTATAGCAAAAATTTATACAATGCTCCTTCCTCCTGTAACAGATACTTACACTAGCTTTCTCTGTGGTGGTGAAAACACCAGTTGATTCCACAACATAGTCGGCACCAGCCTCACCCCACTTAATGTTTGCAGGATCACGCCTGGCAAGAAGAGAGAAGGACCAGTTTAGACTCTGCAAGCAAGAAATAAACTAGACAAGTAAAGAAAGCCTGAATGGAGGGGATGTTACTCACTCTTGGAAAACAGTGATGGCATGTCCATTGATGACAAGTTTTCCATTCTCAGCCTGGACACTGCCACTGAAACGGCCATGAGTAGAGTCATATTTAAACATGTACACCTGAAATTAAGACACACAACATTAACTCGATGTAGCTTACTGGGACTACCTTCTAGAACATCGGAGGAGTGTTATTTGTTGACATATGAATGTTTCTATGATTGAGTGTAAATTGCTTCGCTTTAAAAAGCAGACAAACTCAGGATTATTACCATGTAGTTCAGGTCAATGAATGGGTCATTGATGGCAACAACTTGGACCTTGTTAGACAGGACTGCTGCTCTGGTGACCAGACGGCCAATGCGACCAAAACTAAAGGAAGAAAAATATAATAAGCAACTGTTATCTCCGGAATGGGTGAAGACATGGGTGTCAAACTCGCAGCGTCACGTTGCCATCACATGATGTATCACAATGGTTTTTTTCCCTTCACAGAGCTGGGGTGGGCGTGGCCTGCATCCAGCCCTTGGACCGCCAGTTTGACACCCCTGGGTTAAGATAACTAATTCAGTTCAACATGTAGGGAAGAGCAGAAAAGCAGTTTGAGGAAGCATCAAGGACCACCTTTTTGAATAGGAAAAGAAACAGACTGAAATAACTACCTGATCAGGTGGCCTATAAATACTGAGTAGTAAATATTAAGACAAATTAACATGGTGTCCTGCAGAAGATCTGAACCATTAACATAGTTTATTAGCAGTGGCTATGCAAAATAAGGATGAAATTTGTATTACAAAACACTTAAGATACCCTTTAACTATTTCTGGTTTATTCCATAAACTTTGATCTAGTTCTGAGCAAAGGGCCTTTATTCAGGGTAGACTTTCTGCTTTAACACCGAATGTTTATTTGAGCCTTCTCTCTGATATTTTAAATTGCAGCAAAACTTCCCTACGGAGACATACTGTGCAACTGTCATTGAAATACACAGCCTGAGTTCCATGTTTGATTTGTTCTACTCTTAGCCAATTACAGAATTCCAAAGGAGACACTCACCAGGCTTATAGAGCAATGACCTACCAGTACCAGAATAAAGACTTAGATACAGCTCAGAAAGTTTTTCTCAATTTCTTTGCAGAGGTAAGGGGCGAATGAGAAAATGGAGGATGGGAAGGCAGGGATGTGATCCTTAAAACATTATGTGGCTTTAGAGGATCATGTGACCACTTTGTACTTGAAACAAAGAGCATCCTTGCAGGAAACTGAATAACTCCACTCCCTCCCCCAAACCTGTGGCCATTCTCCTTCAAAATCCACATTTTTTCCTCTGCAAAATAATGCAGCATTAACACATTGAAATTACCATACAGGTTGAAGTTTGGAAAGGATTTCCCTCTTAAATCAGCAAAATTTAAAATGTTTGCTGAGTCAGTGTGCTTTCAAAATTTCAGATTTTTATGACTACTAAAAGAATAAAGGGGAACTGAAGCTTTTACAGTTTTACAGCTGTACAAGGCTGCCTTATGGAAAGCCTGTAAGTTATGCTTCAAGGTTTCTTATCTCAGAAATTCAAGACTAAGAGGGTTTTCAGGAAAAACACCCAAACTGCCAAGAAATGTTATCCTGTCTATCAACCTCTGAAAATCAGTTCCTGTTATTTCATTATCAGTCTTTATACACAAGTATCTTAGATTTGTAGATTTGTAGATTTATTATAATTTATCTTAGGCAGAACTTGAGTTGCATCTTCCCATTTGCTCTTTCCTGGGGAATGCTACTTGAAACTCCCTTCTTTACACCCCCCTCATCCTGCTACTGAAAGGTCAAACACTAACTTTAGAGCCAGTCCTCTCTGATACTCAGCTGGAGTTATCTGGTTACAGTTTTTGGCTGCTAAGAAGAGCAAGAAGGTCACATTCTTAATAGGCCCTTCAGACGTAAGGATATATAATCCTCCCTGCAGATATTGTGAGATGCTCTGTGTTTGCAGCATGTAAAGGTATCAGGGGGAAACATATGTAGAATTAAAAGCAATAGAGAGAAGATCAGAGAACTATTGTAGCTTCCTGGTGGGAATGACTCAGCAATTAACGGTTAGGAAAATGAGTCAGTCCGGGGTTTCCTGTACCCATGGTGGCCACAAGCCTGCTCCATGTGCTTTGGCTGCCCCAGAGCATGTTGAAATAAAAAGGCCAAAGATGGCAGTCTTAAAAATTTATACAGGGTGCCACTCGAGTGAGAAAGAGTGCCAAGAAAGACACAAGCAGATCCTGTTGGAGTAGAGAAACAGCTGCTGGAAAGGGGGTGTGTGTCGGGATGACTTCTAGATGTCCTTGGAAAGGAAAGGAATGCTGGGGCTGGAAGCTCCCCTTGCAGCCTCCCAAGGTCTGCAAGAAATTCAGGCTGGACAGCAATACTGGCCCATCCCCACACCAGAGTCCCCCTATTGGCTGGAAAAGTTATTCAAGCTCCCAGGCGACGCTTGCCCCTCCCTCGCTCCCTGCCATGCATAGGCAGGCTCGCTGCACGTCCGTCCCCTTCGACTCACCCGTTGACACCAACTTTCACCATCTTCTCCGCTGGAAAAACCGTTCCTGGGGAAAGAGGACGCCAAACTTCATCAGCCGCTTCCAGAAACTCCAAACCTTCCCCTCTCCTCCCGCCTCCAGATTCATACAGGCTTTCAACTATGGCGGAGCCGATGGACCTCCGTCCTAAAAACCCGTTTCTCGCCCGCGAAAACTTTTCCCCCTTCTGAGAGACGCGCGTCGCCTCACGGCCGGCAGACGGGGAGGCGAAGTAAGAAGCCTCGCGGAAGGGAAAGAAAGGAAGGAGACCGCCGACTGGGACGGGCGGCCTGCGACGCCTTCCACACCTGCGAGACTTTGGGCCGGGGGGGGCGCAGTTGCCTTTCTGGAATATTCCTCTCCCTCCCCCAACACACACACCTGTAAGCTTCCTCAAAACTTTTGTTCCCGCCCTCCCCGTTCAACGGAGCCGAAAACTCGGCCCCGGAGTCGCGCATCCTGGTTCCGCGGCTGCGGCTCCCACCTCTCCATAATGCAAGATGCCGCTTCCAGTTCAGTCTCGTCAGGCACCGACTAAACTCTATAAACGCCCCCCTTCCTAGCCGGCCTACAGCAACGAGGCCCAAGCCGGGTCTTTTGCATGGGACGGTACCCGCCCCCCCCCTCACCACTGCGCTCTTGGCTTGCGTCTCTCGAGCGGCCCCGCCACTGCCCACCGCCCGCCAAAGTTGCAATGCCTGTTGCTCCCCCCGTTCAAAGGGAGCGCTTACCCGAGAGGTCCTGACTTTGCTCAGCTCTGCAGTGCAGTGAGGAGGTGAGAAGGGAGGCCCCCTCTGCTCTGCCCTTTATACAGCCCGGTATGGTAATGACGAGGCCCGACCTCCGGCGCCAACGCCGAATCAGAGCGCGAAGGGGCGGCAGAGGGGAGGCAAATGGAGATCCCCAAGCCCAGCGCCATTTCCCGCCCGCCCTGCTTTCCGTCCGGCTCAGAGAAAGACTCTTTGTTCTCCCCCGCCACAAGCCTTCGCTCGGTGGCCTCCCCAACTCCTAAAAACGCTTTGTTTGACCCGAATCGCCATGCCAAATGGATCACTTTTGCTATGGCGGCAGGTGATTTATCAATCAGTTACTCCCGAGTTTGGCGCCTGCTGCATTTTGTAATCTCGACAAGTACTTTGGAATCAAAGCCGTTTCCTAAACCTTGTGTGTTTGCCAGGCTCAAAGTACGAATCTTGTTCTCACCAGGTTCATGCAACATATTAAGTCGTGGTTTGAGTTTAACTACGTTGCAGGTACTGCAACCCACTATTGATTGGGTTAACACGATATAGTAAGCCAAAGGCATTACATCCTGTGAGTATGAAAACTAGCATGAAATAAATTGCATTCCTTCATGTTTTGCTTGTTCAAAGATACTCAGTTAACCACTGTTGAGAGAATGCTGGAATTAGAAAAAAACATTATTCTCATGTAATAATTCCAATCCCTGTATTAGTTGTGATCATAAAACAAAACCCACACATTCAGAAACAGTTTAATGCAGGAATCAGAAGCTATCCCCCCTACAATCTACAACTCATTGCAGTAATAACTAGAGTCGCTTTTATGGAACATGGTTTCATATGTATCATTTCCCCATTTATTTCATGATTCATGAAATAAAACAAGCAATGAAATAAGTCCTATAGATCAAAATACTATGAATCAATTCTAGCTTGAAATCTTTAGCAGCCAGAATGTTGGAGCTTCTTCTAAAATTGCTGAAAGTTTAGACAACTTGAAAGATGAGTTGCATTGGGAACGGATGATTCAAGACCTATTTTTTAAGTATAAGGACAATATCTCAAAACACAGAATGGCTAAATTCACACAACCCCTAACTAAGCCATAAACCATTTTTAGTAAAGTGTTAATGTCTACGTTCAAAGGATAGGCTTAAGATAAATCATGTACATTTTGGCCGATTGCTTACACAGTATAAACCTGATGATCATTTGATTGCTCTAGATCTTCTGTGCAGAAAAATCATGAAGGATGTCAAAATTCTGATTCTGTAATTTCACCATAATTTAGCTCATTATTGCATGAACCTGCCTTGTAACCCTGTACAATTCTGTAAAAAATATTTGCACTGAGAATAGTAGGAAAACCACAAAATTACTTCAGTTGCAGCTCTTTTCCTTTTTCTCCGCCCAGCCCAAAGAGGAAATAAGTTGCCATAATTGAAATAGTAACAGAGTTAGAGGTGAAGCATAGCCTTCCAAGACAGACCCATTATAAGTTGAAAAGAATAGCCTTCCCTCCAACTCTTTCCCCCATCTTAAACAAAAGAATCAGCCTGGCTTTACAAGTCAAGGCATAATCTGTTATCAGAGGGAGACTATTATATCTCCAGGCTACAGTTCGGTACATCTCACAAGAGGAGATATATTTATAACTGTGCTAAAAATTACTTCTGCTCAAAGCACTCTTAAAAAGCAGTCCAGTGCAGAAGCATTGGGTTAAGTATCCCATGTAACTGCATGAGGGTTGCATTATTAGGCAAATCAGTGTAACAACTGGTATCAGACCATCTGTTACATTTTGTTTCATTTGTTTCCTCACATGCCTAAGCACCACTCAATCATGAAATACAAAGTTTGTGTGTTTAGAAGCAAATGTGTGTATTTGAAAGAGCCTTTTGGAGAACAGCTCAACCCATATAAATCCTAGATATATTTATGAGTTGCAGATTAATTCTGGACATTACAATGTACTTTTTACTCGTGTTTATTCAGGACAACTCTCCCTCCCCCAACTGAGGCCTTTTCTCACTAGTTTTCTGCATTCCTCCGGCAAAGGCTGCTTGGATTGCTCATTGACCCAATAAAGTCCCTCCCTTCTCCAGCCTTTTCTTTACTTGAGCGCGAGCAGCATGTCTAATAAGGAGAAAAAACTCCTAGAATTCTACTGGAGGAACGTGAGGGCGGAAATCCCGCCTTCTCATTACATTGAGCTGCACGGATCAATTGAATCTGCAATTTTGCCCCCTTTGCACAACACAATTGGAGCTGGCTACAAAGGCAGTGGATATTGCCTTAGCAGCCTCTGGTAGTCCGCAGCCCAAGGAGGTATATTGCTGTGATAGAAATCATTAGATGCGGGGATGCAGGCATGTTTTATGTTAAGCAGGAGTAAGTGGTAGGAGTGTCACTCTAGCAAATCACCAGAAATTATGCCTCAAAGCAAAAAAGCAAAATGAGTAGAAGCCAAAGTTTCTCCTGGTAATACATTACTTTTTATTACATTTTAATTTTTTAAAAATGAGAAAAGGAAAGGAAAATACACGTAGTAAGTAAACGGGGAATTTAGAAGCACTATAGAATTAGGTTACAATTTTAAATATTTCATTAGTTTTAACCAAATATATTTTGAAAACTCCAGGTTGTTGTTAACAGCCAAACAATATATAAATATCTACACTAATAATATAAACCTTAAAATGATTAAAAAGTTACAACAAATTATATTCAAGCTATTAAAGATATACTATGATTCAACAAATGTTTACTGCAAGAATGTTAAGATTTATGTTAAGAGAACTCCATATTTCATATATGGTGCAAGATCATATATAGCGTAAATTGTCAGGTTTACTTTTGAAATACAAAATTATTTTGGACGCCGAGTTGTACTTTCTACAATTTCATTTGCCATTCTTCCTCAGATCAAGTTGTATGCATACAGTATCCTGGAAGCTGTTGCCATATGCAACACTAGTCCAAAATATTTAATTCAATATTTGTAATGTTTAATTAAATATTACTAATAATTCAAAATTACTTATGTAATGTTTAATTTAAAAAATAGTGATACATTGCTGTTGTGAAATCTGTTTAATTTAAAAAATAGTGATACATTGCTGTTGTGAAATCTGCATGACTATAAATGGGTTTTCAGATTAGAGATAGGAGAAAGTAAATCACCTCTGTGACCTATATAGGACCTGTTTGGGCCATATTATAGCTTTGATTTCAAAATTGTACTTCTTAGTTCTCAGGAAAAAAATTGAATGTGATTCATCTCCAACTGGACTATTTACTTACCCTCTGGGTACTCCAATAAATGTCTGCACTGCAGATCAGATGTCATCTTAACTGTATAAGGATTAAGCTATTTGATACTTATCGAGGCCAATCAGCATTGGCAAAATGTGAAATGGTACACTTTGGACCTGGGACCTTTAAGATACAGAGATAATGTTGTTCTGTGTTTATATATTTCGTGTGGATGCAGTGAGGCCTGTGTTCATATATCTGAATCATAGGTATTTATAACCTCTCTTTAAAGACTAAAAGAGTACTTCACTTGAAAATTATTATGTAGCAATGATTATGCTCAGTGTTGTCTTTTGAGAATTCTAAACCATCAAATTTATCATTAAAAATAAATCAGCAATAGCTGATAGCAGGAATTAAGGCCTTAATTTTTAAATTTTCCAGTCACATAATATCCAGTCAATTTCTTACTTATGTGCTTATACTTTCAAGTAGGATTCTGAGCAATGGATGAATAAGATGAAAGGTCTTTTTAAAAATGATTACTTGAATATTTTAGCCATAATAATGGAAACCCAATTATTTCTTGTGCTATATGGAAAATAGAGAGAAAACAGCTGAAGAGCTGCTGAGGTCTCCTCGCAGGTGGAGGGTAGATTCCAAGGGATTCTGGAGAAAGTTTATCTGTCTCAGGATGTAAATTGATTCCTATCACCCAACCAGTATTCCCTGTATTACAGAACAACCAAGGGACTAAGTTTAGCCCTGGCTGAGTTTATAACCTTTATCAAAAGGTCAAATGGCTAGTTTATAATTTGATGCTCACAAGCCAAGGGGTTGGTGGGCCCATTACCATAATCTGCATAGGATAATTTATTGGATTGGAAATTGCTGTTTAAGTAACCAAGAAGCACAACTTGTCACCTACCAGTTATTCAAAGTGACAATAAAGTTATAAGAATAACTTTATTGTCACTTTGAATGTACACTAATCGGCAAACATTGAAATGAAATTTCACTGCATACAGCTCTCAAAGGGTCCCCACCTCCAATATACACTACATAAACATGGCAAAATAAATAAATAATAAATACAAAATTATGCATATACCCACATATATTAGATGACACAGAGAAACAGCACAGACTAGTCCGGATTACAAATGTACATGACGAGAAAAACTGATTTTGCAAGTTTACCAGATGGATGGCATAGGGAACCAAGCTGTTCAGAATCTGGTAGTCCTGCTAGAAATACTTTGAAACCTCCTCCCAGAGAGAAGCAACAGAAACAGACTGTGAAGTGGGTGTGTGGAGTCTCTTAACAATGCTTTGAGCTCTAAGCACGTAGCGCTTATAAACACTATCGTGAATGGCAGGAAGCAAGCTTCCTATAATCTTCTTGGCTGTCCTTACCACTCTCTGAATGGACTTTCTCTCTGAGACACTGCAGCCCCCAAAGCAAACAGATGCAGTATGTTAAAATGCTCTCAATTTTGCGCCTGTAAAAAGTGGCCAGACAGAAGTAGAAAGATGTGCTCTCTGCATCTGATGCAGGGAATGCATACACTGGTTTGCACGTTTCCCTAAGGATGATGTGTGAAGAGACCAGATTGTTAGTTATCTGCACCCCTAGATACTTAATACTATTGACCACCTCTACAGCTGCATTCTTGAGACTGAGTGGAGTATGACCATGTTGGCTCTTTCTAAAGTCTACAATGATCTCCTTTGTTTTATTAACATTTAGAACCAGGTTACTTTTATTGCACCAGTCCACCAGAGCCTGGTACTGTACAAAATGTACTGTGTGGCCTACAAGCATTTAACTTTTTTTTCTCAACTGGGCACCAAAGGAACTTTTCTACATTGCACATTCAGCCTTCTATTATAGAAAGGGCATGAAGAATTCACTCTGAAGCTTTTGGAGCATTTACACAATCACTGCATTTTGTTTGATGAGCAAACAGTTGCCAGTCAGGACTCTGTGCAGGGGCAGAGGACAAATAACAGGGGACCATCGAATCTTAGTATTCCATTGTTTACGCTGTTGCTAGCATTAGAAAACTAACCTATCATTTTGTGATAGAACTATCAGAAAGTGAATCTAAAAAAAGGATAAAAGCTCATTTGATTTGAATTTCACCTATTGATGAAAAATATGATGAAAAGAAGCTTTATACAGAATCAAACGATTGGTCAGTTCATTGATCACTGGATCCTAAGTGATCTGAATGACAGGCAGTGGATTTCCCTAAGGGTTTGGCAGATGCTTCCCAAGGCTTGGCAAATATGCCGCTTTGAGTCTGCAATTTTACATGCCAAAATTGTATAAGTACATACTTTTCTGGCCTGAAAGATAAAGCTAAACAATTTATCTGAAAGTGCAAATTTGTTTACTTGTTTGTTTGTTTGAAGTATATAGCTGTCCATTTTCTAACCAATTCTGAGTGACTCCCACTCAAGAATTAAAACAACATATAAAATCATACTAAAACTATAAAATTAAACAGATTTAAATCTTAAAAGCAACAAAGCCAAGTCAACCTTCTAATGTGCAATTATCTAATCTTGTGGGAGAAAGCCAGTTCTTCAAAGTTTTACAAAAGACCAAGAAGATGGAGGCCTGCTGAACTTCAGGGAGTGTTCCATAGGACAGGCTGCCAGACAACAATATTTAGGGAAGGGACTAAGAGTGTGTGTCCACTCTATCTGACCTGGTAGGATGGGTAGATGTCCTTGGGGAAAAGCAATTTCACAGATAAAGACTAGAAGACCTCCAAGGTTCCTTTCAGCCCTATGATTCTATGATCCTATAACATGGCCCTGTGCCATATACTGTGTCTGGTCATTTGCTTTCCTTCAGTAATTCCCCTGTTACAAATCTAATACATAACAAAAATAGTAATTAAATGAGATCTGAAGTTTATTTATTTACAAACATTTATATGGCTGGCCAACTGATTTGATAGATGGATAAAAATGTCAAATCCAGTCTAGATGTATGGTTTATTGTGTGACCAACCATAATAATTAAGGTGTTAATAATAACTACTAATTAGATATATACTTCTGCCTTTAGATATATAGCTGGAATGTGGGCTGGATTCAAGCAGAACTAACAATTCTGGATAGGAAGACCAGAAAAATAATGAAATTGATTCATGTCCTTCATTCATGCACTGACATTGACAAACTATACTTGCTGAGGAAAGTAGGTGGGCGTGGAATGTGGCATGTATACTACATATTAGTGGGAGGAAAAAAGAACATTGGAAGAATATCTGAAGGATGGTGAATAAGTTTCACTGAAACTAGTACCTCATGAAGGCTTATTGAATACTGGAGAGACTAAGTTTGGCTACAAGAAAGATCAAATAACATTCAAAACCAGAAGAAAAGGAACCTCCAATCCCTAGCTCTTGACTGCAACTACTGCATCGTTCTAGTAAGCAAAGTAGAATATGTCTCTCTTGCCATCTCTCTGGTAAGTGTCCAAGGAGTAGCCACTCTCAACACCCCCAATGTTAGGAGCCTGGCTTGCATCATTGCCAAGAGGCTGAATGTCATCTCACAAGCCCTGACTGGGTGGCCTGAATCACAAACTCAGACAAGTTTCTAAAGCCACCTTGGAAAATAGGGCTTCCATGGACTATCTGCTTGTAAGGCACAACCATGGATGTGAGGCATTGAAATAAATGTGTTGCTTCATCTTGTCCAGTAATTCCCTATTAATTGAGGGAGACATAAAAATAAAAAACCCTAGTTTAGCAGATATTGAGACCCTGGAAATTTGCAGAGAAGAGCAACAAAGATGATAAAGGTTCTGGTGATCAAATCATATGATGACTGGCTGAGGGAGCTAAGTATGAATAGTGTGTTGGAGAGAAGGATTGGGGAGGACCTGTTCACTGTCTTCCAGTACTGTCACAGAGAAGAGGGGATTGATTTATTCTCCAAAGCACCAGAGGGCAGGACAATGAATAATGGGTGGAGGAATTATAAATACCATCAACACAAAAGGGATTTTGCTCAGAACACATTAAGTGATTCAGAGGAAGAGTTGGAAGTAGAGAAGAAAGATAGGAAGAGAGGGATAGGAGGGAGGGTGAAGGGGGAAGATGAGATGTATAAGGAGGAGTGGTAAAGGGAGAGAGGAGAAGGAGAAAGGAAGGGGAAGTAGAGTAGAAAATGATGGGGGGAAGTCAGGATATAGAAGAGTTGGAAGTAGAGGAGAGAAGAAGATAGGAAGAGAGGGATAGGAGAGAGGGTGAAGGGGGAAGATGAGGTGTATAAGGAGGAGTGATAAGGGGAGAGAGTAGAAAGAGAAAGGAAGAGGAAATAGAGTAGTATGGAAGCGGAAATACACCAACGAAAGGAAAAGTGGGAAGCAGAAGGGAGAAGAAAAGTGGGAAGGGAGGGATAGGAGAGAGGGCAAGGGGGGAAGATGAGGAGGATGAGGATAAGGTGGAGTGGAATGTAGTGAGAGGAGAAGGAGAAAGGAAAGGGAAATAGAGTAGGAAAGGAAGAGGGAGGGAAGATAGGAAATAAGAGAGAGGTATGGAGAGTAGAAGAGCTAATAATGGATGTTAATCTTTTTGGGGCATTGAGGACAAGAGGAACTGATGTAATCATGATTTAATACTATATGATATTGGCTATGTATAGTATACATGTGATTGTATGTTATGAAATGGAAATAAAAATATGTTTTAAAAAAAAAGAAATAATGGGTGGAGGCTTGTTAAAGAGAGAAATTTTCTGACGGTGAGATCAATTAATCTTTCGAGGTTGTTGGTGCTCCACTATTAGAGATTTTTAAAAATAGACCAGACAACCATTTGACTGGGATGATAAAAGGGTCCTGCCTTGAGCATGGGTTTGGACTAGAATAGCACCCACCAACCTTTTGGAGCACCAGGGACTGGTTTCATGGAGAGAGGTTTTTCCACGGACAGGAGGGAACGTGGTTTTGTGTGCTGCCTGCATCCCATGGCTGGGGCTTTTTTTTTGCATGGTCTGGCTTTTAGCATGCTGCAACCCAGTGCCAGACTGGGGGTTGGGGATCCCTGTACTAGAAGATCTCCAATGTTTCTTCCAAATCTATGATTCTATGTTCTTAAAAGTGAGCAGAATTGGAGCTGGTTACATCTTATTGTAGACTGTTGCCTGTAAGCCTACTAAAAAGCAATGGGAAACAAGGTGGTATTCCTACTTTTATAATGCTACAGATGCTTCTTTGGGAGCCCAGAGATAACTAGCAACAAAAACAATTTGTGTCAACATAAATTCCTGGTGAATATATGGTCACAGACACCTAGTTCTTTGGCAACCGTAGGAAAGTGAATTTGTAATTTTTAGATACTAAGATGTGGTTGATTTTGCTGCCATCTGCTGCATGTCAGATCTAATAGCTTTTAAAGTAATTTAGTTTGTGGTAGGATGAACTAAAATGATAATTGAATTTGTGTGACTTCCATAAATAAAAATGATGGTGTTGATTTTGAAGCTTGGCAAAAAATAAAATAGACTATTTACTTGTAATAATTAAAATTTAACCATCTGTATTGCTTATTTCTAAATAAAATGCTTTATGTAAAAAAGTTGAGGGATTCTATCACAGTTTAAATTATATCAAATCAATCTGATTCTAAATCATATTGCTTATTTTTCAGAAGTTATACTGTTAGCTGTTCTAGTTTTTCATTCCATTTTTTAAAAGAATTGATATTTGCTGGCAACTGTATAAAATCTTGACTTTGTCTAGGCAAAAAGGGACCACATTCTGATGGGACTTTACCTTTGGGTGCATACGCCATTAGGAGTTGTAGCTACAAAGCTGGAGCCCAGCTTGGAGAGGCTCATAGCCAGTTTGCACAAGGAGAGCAAGTTCTGGCTTCCATCCTCATTTACATGTGCCCAACCCCCAGATTTGCTAATGACTCTTAGGAAAACACATACTTTGAGAATGCTTGATGTGAGGAAAATGCAAAACAGAATATACATTTTTAATATCATCCAGAAAATTAGAAATAAATAACCCACATGTAAATATGTTGCAATTTAGTTCTTATAGCAAGGTGTACTTTAACATTTGTATACCTTTATTAATATAAAGCCAAATGTGTCTGTGAGGTTTTGAGCCTTTTTAGTGTAATTTAAAGTCATCCTCACCACTGACACGTTTATGGGTTAAATTACAGAGCTTTTTATTTATTTTAATTATTTATTAAATTTGTTTGCAGTCCATTTTGCCTCAAGGTGACTCTGGCATTAAAATAAAACACACTCTCTCTCTGTGTGTGTTATCACAATAAACATACAGAGTAGAATAGAATTCTTTATTGGCCAAGTGTGATTGGCACACAAGGAATTTGTCTTTGGTGTATATGCTCTCAGTGTACATAAAAAGAAAAGATACATTTGTCAAGAATCATAAGGTACAACACTTAATGATAGTCATAGGGTACAAATAAGCAGTCAAATCATACTAGCAATCAATCAATATAAATCGTAAGGATACAAGCAACAAAGTTACAGATGCAGTCGTAAGTGGGAGGAGATGGGTGATAGGAACAATGAGAAGACTAATAGTAATGCAGACTTAGTGAATAATTTGAGGGAATTGTTTGCTTAGCAGAGTGATGACGTTTGGGGAAAAACCTGTTCTTGTGTCTAGTTCAGGGGTGGGTTTCAACCGGTTGGTCGGCGAACCCGGAAGTAAGTAATTTCCGGGAACGGCGAAGGGCCCACCCGCCCGCCCGCGCTCCTTACCAGTCTTTGAAGACTTCTGCGCTTCCACGCAGGCGCATGGCACATACAGCGCCTGTGCGATTCTCTGCGAGCAGCTGGATGGCACATACAGCGCCTGCGCGAGTCTCCGCGAGCAGCTGGAGCATCGCACAGGCGCTAAGACGCATGCGTGAACTGTGCACATGCACGAGGACGCCGCCGGCCCCGTTCCAACCGAACCGAACCGGTTGGAACGGGATTAGCAACCCACCCCTGGTCTAGTTGTTCTGGTCTGCAATGCTCTATAGCGTTGTTTTATATTATAAATTTAGGAGAAGCCAGTCTCTCTTCATGGGGCAAGATGTTTCAAAGGGCTGTATCTTTTACCACCTTTTCTTTTTGTTAATAAGCCTTTTTTTTGGGGGGGGGGGGTGTCACACATTTAGTAATCATCACAATATATCTAGTTTTTTCCCCCTTTCACGATGCAGTCACTTTTATCTTGGTTTCCCTGTTGGTTGTATGTTTGTATATCATTATTAAAAAATGTAAAGTCCCCAAATAGATAGTAGACTGATTTCATTATTTCATTACTCCCAGTTGTTGATGTCAAGTTACAGTCACATCTACATGGATTGGGGAAGAATCTTGAAGTCCTGTCATCAAATTCTGAAAACTCAAAAGATTCTTTAGTGTTCTCTTCACCTCAAGTATGTAATAAAAGGGCACAAGCTGCTGTCCTGGGAAAGCAGATTTTTTTTTTAAAATTGTAACCTTTGTCCCAGCAAAGCCAGGGAGGGTATTTTTATGTGGATTTGCTGGTATAAATACTTTTGAAGGTTATTCTCAGAATTGTTTAGTACACAGTGGGTAAAGTTTAGACTAGAGTTAGGATTAGGGAGATGCAGGTAACTCCATTCACACATTAGGTGATTTATCATTTCAGTCATTTCATCATTTCGCAGGTTGTTGTATAAATAAAGTGCAGGGAAATCCCTATGAAAGCTGCCTTGAAATCATGAGCAAAAGTTGAATATATCTAACAAACAAAACAAATAGCTATCTTGTAATTTTGTGGTACAAATGAACCAAGGAAGGGAAAAAACAGTTGGAAACTAATCTGGAAGCTTCCCCCTCCCTTTCTTGTCTATCTATTAAATCCAGGCTCCTTTCCCTAGATTTCCTTTTCCTTTGTTTTTTGTTGTTGTTGTTAGCTGAATGCTGCTAAGTGCTTTATAGTGCTTGAAACACCTTTTTCCTGTGACAATCCTTTCCCCAAGGCAAAGCACTTTCCTTCCACATACTCTGACTTCTCTTTTTGACTTACTTTGGTTGATAGTTGCTTTGATTCTTCTGAGGGAAATAATACAAATTCTTTCTTTTTGGAAATAATAGATTTCCCATGGTTAGGAAATAATTTGAGATGAACAAATATCTATCTCAAATGGTTGGCACTTTCAGGCCAAAATATTCTTGCTTTATTTTTGTCAGAGTAAAATAAATATTTAACTGTATTTTCATTTAGGGGTTCACCGACAAAAGGGCGAATGACAAAACCGCGCCCGACTAAACCGTAAACCTAAACTTAACTCCTAACCCTAAACCTAACCTTAAGTTAAATCGGCTTTCTTTCGACGCGCTATTTAAAGTGCCCTTCTTTCTCCGCGCTGGCTGTTGTCGCCAAGTTGATGACGTCAGCGACGCGGTTTAGTTGGGCGCGGTTTTGTCGTTCGCCCTTTTGTCGGTCACGCATTTAGGAACCCACTTGCTAAATCCATCTTAAAGTAATTGCAACAAATCTGATGTTTTGATTGGAATTTGTTTTCCGCATCATTTTAACTTTTAATTTTCAGTTTTAAAAATTTGTTTAAGTTTGCAAAGTTAAATATTGTACAGATGCTTATTATCAGCAGTATCAAGGCTAATTCTGGATTTAGTTCAGTACCTATTTTGTGTACTTAAGACTATTAATATGTGAATGGAATAAAAACCTTAAGTGCATTCTGTAGCTTTTTGAAATTTATTTTAAACTGTGTAATTCCGATTTAAAAACAGCTAATTTGTTTTTAGAGAATGTGCAACTAATCTGTAACTTTAAGAAACGATCACTAAAATTAAACCTATGAAACTAGGGAAGGTTCTTAGCCCAGATTTAGCGGTTTGATAAAAAAGAATATTTGTTTTGACTTTGATTTCTTACCAATCTTTGAGTAAATGTTTTGTATTATTTCGGATTTCTCTAAAGTTCCATATTTCAGAATGAAACAATTTATTCAATCCTTAAATCACAAGGGATTGTGCAAAGGTGGGCTTTCCCCCTATTTTTAATCTAGTTTTAAAATCACTTGTATTATTTGGTTCTAAATTCTGAAATTATTGAATTGCAGTGAATATGTTTTGTATTTTTCTAACCTGATTTTTATTACTGTGAGTTAGGTATTTTCTGTAGTATAAATTGCAGCGAATCATAATATCTCTGGATTATAGGAGTAATTCCTTCTAAATAATTATGATAAACATGAATGTAAAGTTGATTAACATTTTAAGAGATCTTCCTATTTTAATGTCATATTCCACATGAAAGTATAGAATATTAAATAAATTATTAAACAATATTAAATATTTAATTGTTAAATAATATTAAATAAATACTTGGCAAAAGAATCTTGCAAAACTTTTATTGCACAAATTATTTACTTAATAGGAAATTTTTCCATACCTTTGGGCATTTATTTTAACTTTAGAATAAGGAACTTCAAAATGCAGCTTGTCTTTTGGCTTGGCCTGAATTATTATATAACGCTGTTCTAATCCATATTTGTGCAGGAACAATTTTCTGTAGCTGCACTTCATGAAGTAACATACGGTAAACATGGAAATATTGGATTAGATACAATTTGGCACTTTCACTTATAAATGTTTATAAAAAGCAGGAAAATATATTTTCTGAGTAAAACAGGCCTCTTGTGATAGCCTTATTTTGGATAAATTCAATTCTGTGAAACCTTTAAAAAAAAACAACGATGTAAAATTGTGGAATCGGAAGAAAGGAACAAGGAGAAATAAGTCCAGATAACCAAACCATAACACCTGTGGCCATTCAAACTGAATGGAAGTTTCTAAGCAGTACAGAGCAAATTTATATTGTTAATGAAGTTTCCATAATATGAACCATAGAAGAATAAAGAAAAAAAAATTCTTGGTGCTATTTTCTATCACCTGATTTTAAATTTGTGTTATTGTTTTGTGGCTGTGTGCTGACACATCCATTTTTGGACTCTTTTAGTAAATTTTGAATACAATGGGCAACATTTAATTCAGATGTCATGCTCAAATAATGGACAAAGTCTAGACAATTGACACATTTATTGTAATTTGCAGGAATTTATGAAAATGATGTAAATTCATCTGTAAGACACTCTTTCTCCTCAGTTAGCCTGCAAAAATCAAATTTTTATTGTATTCTCTACTGCTCTCCAATTTATAGATTAGGGTTTCCCAATCTTGGCAACTTTTAAGATGTGTGGACTTCAACTCCCAGAATTCTCCAGTCAGCTGGGGATTTGAAGTCCACACATCTTCAAGTTGCCATGGTTGGGAAACCCCGTGTTAGACAGGCAAAGCCAACCAGGCAACTCAAATAGCCATGCCTTGCTTCTCCAGTGCAGGTTGTTTAGGGAGCCTTTAATCTAGAAACTGGATCTATTCTACAGGTTGAATGCCACTCCTATTCAGAAGTATCTGTGCTGTGTTTGTGAGATAACATTTCTCCTTTTTTTCAAAAAAACAACCCTCAGATGAAATCAAGAGTTCTAAATTTGTATTGTTTTTATTTATTTATTTTCCATTACTGTTTTGTTGACTGATTCCTATGTGATGGCTACATGGATCACTTCAAATTCATTTGAATCTAGCCAAGATGCCACGAACTGAAAAAAAAACACCTCTCTTGTACATTGCATTTTACATTGGTTACAATTAGTTTTGTGTCTTATTTAACTTGCATTTTGCTCTATTTTGTTTCCAAATTTGATTACTTAATTCCATTAAAAAAAAGCATTTTGGTTACTGTACCCCCTAAAAGAATATTCTGATTCTCTGTCCTTTATGTATGCTAATGCATCTTTTTAATTAATGTATGCATGGAAACTGGCTTACATTATGTCAATGTGACCAGGGGGGCATTTGCCCAGGTTCGCCTGGTACGCCAGTTGCGGCCCTACCTGAATCGGGAGGCCCTCACAACAGTCACTCGAGCCCTTGTGATCTCTAGGCTGGAATACTGCAATGTGCTCTACATGGGGCTGCCCTTGAAGAGCATCCGGCGACTTCAGCTAGTCCAGAATGCGGCCGCGCGAGTGATCGTGGGCGCACCACGGTTCGCCCACATAACACCGATCCTCCGTGAGCTGCGCTGGCTACCTGTTGATCTCCGGGTGCGCTTCAAGGTGCTACTCACCATTCACAAAGCCCTCCATGGTAGTGGATCTGACTATCTGAGAGACCGCCTTCTGCCAATTGCCTCCCTCCGTCCCATCAGATCGCATAGAGTAGGCCTCCTCCGAATTCCATCCGCCAGTCAGTGCTGACTGGCGACTACGCGGAGGAGAGCCTTCTCAGTTGCAGCTCTGACGCTTTGGAACGATCTCCCCGTGGAGATTCGTACCCTCACCACCCTCCAGACCTTCCGCACAGCCCTCAAGATCTGGCTATCCCGTCAGGCCTGGGGATAAGATCCGAACTTCGCCCCACCCGAATGCTGAATGAATGTTGTGTTTTAGCGGTTTATTATTTTTATTCACATTTTTTTCTTTCTTGTGTTTTGTCTTACACTCCCTTCCCATTGATTGTAAGCCGCCCTGAGTCCCCTCAGGGAAAAGGGCGGCCTATAAATGTCAATAAAACTAAACTAAACTAAACTAAAATATATTTTTATAGTTCTGAAACATCTCCTAGGTAATATGCACATATAGGAATTTCAGTCACACTCCTAAATCAAAATACAAAAGTAATAATACTCAGAGCATGTAATGTATTTACCGAAAGGCACATTTTAATTTATCAACAATGTGAGTAAGCAATCATTACAATGCCAAACCTTGAAATCTAAAATAACCCTCTCATGTAACGTTATTAAATATAAAAAAGGAAGGGACCCAATTCATTCTGAAATCTTGCAGAAGTTTGTTCCCATTAACCAACAGAATCCATAAAAAGGCAGGTAATCATCGAGACCGGCGAGACGAACGAGAAATAGGAGTTGTTTTGCTGGGGGTCTCCTCCGCTATCAATTCAGCATCAAGCTCTGAAAGAAGCAGGAAATCATAGATGGCCTTCAGGGAACTGGCACAGACAGAAGACTTATGGGGACAGGTCGCATATTCAACCAGTTTATATTAATTTTCTGAAAATATAATCATCTCTCTAACGTAACAAACAACCCAGAGCTTAAATAGGGTTGATGAAATTTAACACAAAAATTATTCTTGTATTCTGGTCTCCCCAAAAAGATAAGCTCACAAATACATTTTGACTAGTTCAATATCTTAAATTCAGACAAAATATTTTCACCTTCATCTAGGCTGTTCTCTTCATCACTGGAGAAAACAATGTTAACTTTGTGTTTGGAAGCCTTCCTCTTCGATCGAGTAATGCGGGGCTCAGGAGTGATGAAGGCAGAGTCAGTTTTTTTGTTGGCTGCCCGAAGAGGTCGCCTACAGGATCCTAAGAAAGGAAACAAGACATTTAATTTTTCTTTAATAACTGAACATTCAAATAATTGCAAGTCACATCTCATATTGTTCCAAAGACCCGAGTCAGAAGACATGCTTAAATTTTGTGTTCTTTGTAAAGGGAGCAAGATAATACTGTCTCCGGATGATTTGAAGTGTTGAATACAGAATTAAATGTAAAAGATGTATTTCAACCAGCTTTTGTCCCCTCTGTACAGGAAGTAGAACAAGTAAGTAAAGCTGATAAGCATAACACTGGGGAGATACACGTAGCAATTTGCAGTAGTCATTCCTATCAAACCATTGTGAAGTAAAATCTCCCATCTTTAAGTAAAAAGACTAAATAAGTTATTCTCTTATTCCTTCATAGGAAAGCTAGACATTTTTCTGCAAATCTGCAAAATTAGATGAGAGGATGGATGTGCTAGATCAGTGATGGCGAACCTTTTCGGCACAGAGTGCCCAAACTGGAATGCACGTGCGAGCGCTGGAGCACTGGAAGCCCGAAGACCAGCTGGCCGGCACGCACATGCCTGTTTTTTGACATTTTGGACCATTTTCTGGACCGTTCTCCATTGCTCCGGCACCCGTGAAGACCAGCTGGCTGGCACATATGTGACCGACTGGTCGGCACGCTGGAAACCAGAAGAGCAGCTGACGACAGCACACGTGTCATAGGTTTGCCATCACGGTGCTAGACAGTGCTGTATAGCAATTGAAAAGCCACTTTCATGAATTCTCTGTATATTTTACTGGACCTTCCTTACATCTTTTGTTCAACATTTAACTTGGGTACCATTTTTCCTCATCCCATAAAAGATTAGAGTACGTTCTGGAATGTTGCAAAATACTAAGTCAATAGTGAAAATTACTGCTTAATTTAGTGGTTAAATATAATATTTTGGCTACATATATTATTTTTTTAATATGTGAATTAGGAAGTGCTAGTATAAAGTGCAGACATACGTGGCACTACTTTCTTTGTTGATTGTAGCACAGATATATTACTGCCTTCCTGATGTGTGGTCTCCTGTGGAGCTTCAGTAAAGGAATCCAGACCCTTGTTGTGGCACTTCTGGAGCTTCTGTTCAAATTCTTCAGTAAGAGCCTGAGGAATGATACAGAACAGAAATATAAATTGTATATCATAGAATTAATTATTATATGTCCATGATCTAGCAATGAGCTATTTTTATTTTTTCTTCCCTTCACAGAGAGATGGCATATGCTATCATGCTATGTTGGGAAAAAAGATGACCCTCACCTTCATCTCTGGCTTACTGGCCACCCTACGAACCCGTCCTAACACAGCCTGGAAGTGGTTGTAGACTGTCAGATCCTGGAGTTTATCAGCAAAGCAGTCAAAGTTGTCTTGCATCTTACGGAGCCCTCGTTCTGTGAGAGGAAGTAAGGTAAGGCAGTATGCCAGATCATGGTGCTGGCGCTCTGTTCTAAAAAAGAGGAAGAAAAATAATGTAGCTTCAGTGGTGAAGCCCTGATTTCTCAATCAAACATAAAGATAAACAGCACATTAAATTACAGGATATGGAGAAGCCTTGCTCCCAAAATGAACTGGAACAGAAAGTATGCCTATGATCACATACCAAACATACCAGAAAATACCCAAGAAGTGTCCTAAGCTGTGATAAGTAAATTAATTAAGAACAAAAGAACCTTGCTAAATAACACTAAATAATAATTATTTTATAAATGCTATATAGCTTAGCATTTTGTCTCCTGCATAGCCCAATCAGATATTCATAGGAAAATACCAACACAATGGCCACAGCTATAGATGTCAATGTTTTTAAAGTTCCTGTAGAAAACTGTTTCATTTTGATGTGTTATTCTAGAGCCCACAATTAATACATTTTATCTGTACAGAGTAAGTAGCCAGGTTTGTTGCACTTGGATTCTGCTGATCTCCACTTCATCCTTGGCTCAATTTAGATCCCTTGATTCTGGGATTACATATTTAACACTATCATTGATGGGCCTCTCTGCAGAGTTCAAAGCAAATCACTGAAAATCACCCAGAAGGAAACCAAGGAACCTCAGAATTATAAATAATCTACAAGATAAGCAATGTAGCTGCTCCTTCCCTCATGAATAAGATAAGTAAGGTACTCTGACAGCTTGTTTAAGAGGAAGGAAAGAAAAAGGACAGTGAAGGAGGAAAGTAACAGTGTTGCAAAATATTTGATTATGACTACTGGAATTCAAATAGAGTGTTGACAAAGATTAGATGGCAAAGAAAAAGGAATGGTTGCCAAGGAAACAAGGGAGATCTCTGATCATGAATATGTACTTCACTTCTGAATTGCTCTGTGAGGTGCAGGAAATTTCCAGTTCCAAGCTTGGAACTACCATGTTTCCCTGAAAATACTACAGGGTCTTATTTTCTTTTTACCTACAAAATATGGCTTGGGCTTTATTATGGGGGGAAGGTTTATTGTTTTGGGGTTGTTGGGCGGCTGCTCTCTTGCGAGCGGATTCCAAAGAGCCAGGCACAGTCTCATGGTAGCAGCGCAACACAACAGCCATGAAATGACCACGCTCACAAGCAGCCACCCGGCAAATCCCCTTTGCAGCCGGGCATACTGCCATTCACTGACTTAGGGGTATTGCCAAGCTGCGTGAGCTGCTGCCCGCCTCCCCCCCCGGCACCTTTCAAATGCCAGTGAATGGCGCTCTGCATGGCTGGAGAAGGGGGTTGCGCGAGCGGCTGCTCCACTCTTGCTCACCCACCTCCCAGCCTCACGATGCATGGCCCAGCTCTCATTACGGAGCCAGGGCAACTCCGCCGCCACTGCCATCCCAGCCTGGCTTTTTCCATGGCTTCCAACCCGAGTGTTTCGGCAGTGGCTGCATACTCTATGGTTGTACACTCTGCAGGCAGCTGGCGATAGCGCAACACAGACATTCGCCCATGTGGCTGTGCCTGGCTCTTTGGGAGCCCGCTTGCAATAGAGGAGCTGCCACCCGGCAACCCCCCTCTTCAGCTGGGCATAGCGCTGCTCACCAACCTAGCGGTATCCCGAAGGAACCAAGCAGCGCGATCACCTTTGCCTCCCCCCAGGTTCCCGTGGCTTTGCACTTTCAGGATATTGCTAGGTTGGTGAGCAGCGCTCTGCCTGGCCGGAGGTGGGGGGTTGTCCAGAGTGGTTATATGCGGCGCGGGGGGGGGGGGGGGGGCTTATATTTTTGCCCACCAGAAAAATGTGGTATTATGAGGACATGCTGTATTTTCTGGGAAACACGGTAACAAGGGAGGTGGTGTCCTATTCTGGGTTAAAGGAAATGTATTCTACCTATGTACCAATTCTCTCTGGCCTGGAAGTTGGCATGAGGAAGAGACATATTGAGCTTTACAATAACTAACCCAGAACTAAAACAGACCTCAGAGTGAATTTTGAAACCAAGGCAATTCAGGCTTAATTTATTCAAGGGAATAAGCTGTTGAATAGTGGTTATTTAAATGGGTTTCTCTATGTATGCACACACATGGGAGGTTGCACCTGTGCAAATTAACCTTCTAGAACATTATCTAGTAGGCCTTTTAGGAGGAAGGCCCAGATCTCACTCCTTTAATTCCTAAATCACTAATATGCTCCAGTATAAGAAAGAAGTATTTGCCATAAGGGAAGGTTGTGCGGATTGTATGGATAATGCAATGTCAGCATGAATGACCTGATACATTCTTATTTATCATGGATTCTATGTACATGTGATATGAAGAGCAAGTTCATTGGGGTGGTATGAAAAAAATGGAACATCCAAACTTTTGTTTCAAGTCTAAGTGCTCTTGCTATCAACAGCCCAATGAGATCCCTGAGTTCTATAACTTTTTAATCTGCTGCAGTAAACCAAGGATGATTGTGATTATTGAAATGTACATTGTGTGTACACATGTACTTGTGTGCATATATATCTGTACAATTGTCTGGCACCACCTTTACAGTCATCATTCAAGAGCATGTACAAGAAAATGTGGAAATTTAAGAATCACCAGAAGTACATGTAGGATCAAGCTTCTTGAAAAGCTCCCATCCAAACTTTTGGAATTATTTATGGTTAGATTCTGGAAAGTCTGGTCCCTTCTATGTCCCCATTTTTATTCTCTCCCCCTCCCCACATGACAAAAACAAAAGTCAAAACGTTTGATGGTAATGAGAAGCAACATCTGGTTGAAGGCAAACAAAAGCTCCTAACATCTGCATTCAAAGGCAAATGTAGCCCAAAACCATAATATGCTAGAATCCAACGGTGATTCTGGACCATTCCTCTCAGACTACCACCTTTCTCAATATAATTGCTGTATGTTGTCCTTAATAACTTAGCTTGTCAGAGTTGCTTGTCCCAATCACATAAAGAGCCTAGGTGGCGCAGTGGTTAGGGTGCAGTACTGCAGGCCACTTCAGCTGACTGTTATCTGCAGTTCTAATTTCACCGGCTCAAGGTTGACTCAGCCTTCCATCCTTCCGAGGTGGGTGAAATGAGGACCCAGACTGTGGGGGCAATATGCTGACTCTGTAAACAGCTTAGAGGGCTGAAAGCCCTATGAAGCAGTATATAAGTCTAACTGCTATTGCTAAATTAATGAGGGTTACTTATAGGCTAGAATTGTCATATAGCCCCTGCCCCTCATCCCGCTCCCCATTTACTAATTGCTTCACTAGGACTGGGGGGGAAGAATGCCCCAAGTCTATGCTAAGCATACACAGATAGTCCTCATATCATGATGGTAATTAGGACTGGAGTTTCCATTACTAAGCAATGCAATTATGAATTTAGTTCTATGTCACATAACCCCATCACTAGCAATGGCAAACCCGGCACTTAGTGTTGCTGTTGTTAACCAAATCCCACTTGTTTTTAACTGAGGACCCATTCTGATCCAAGTCATTCCCGGCTTGGTTCCTCCCTGCCCTGAGCATCTATTCTTCCAAAGCCAGGCACTTCCTCCCCTTCAATTCCCAAACCACCTATCCTCCCTGCCCTTTGGGCTACACTGTGCAATGCCTTGTTAGGCAGCAAATAGCCACACAACCGCAAGGGGCTGCTTGTCACACCACAGTTCAGAAGCTATTTGGTGGCTGCAAAATCTGCTGAGCCACAGTGGAGCAAAGAAGTCTTGGCCTCAACTATCCCAGCCTGGTGGCATAGCATGACATTTCCCCAGGAAGCCCCAGCCACCCAACACAGTGAACCTCTTTGGATATTGGCCACTGAGAAAGGAGGGAAAAAGTGCTTCTAATCCCTGGAGCCCGGATATCATGATCAAAGGTAGCAAAAACCACAGAAGGATCCAGGATGGACACCACTGCTGTGTGAGCTGCACTAGTGCCCAGTTGCCTACCGGGTGCAATCCAAGATGCTGGTTATCAGCTTTACACCTAAAGCTTTTCATGTAAGATAAGGGTAAAGATTCCCTTCACACATATGTGCTAGTTGTTTCTGACTCTAGAGAGTGCTGCTCATCTCAGTTTCAAAGCCAAAGAGCCAGCGCTGTCTGACGACATCTCTGTGGTCATATAGTAACATGACTAAATGCCGAAGGCACATGGAACGCAGTTACCTTCCCATCAAAGATGGTTCCTATTTTTCTACTTGTATTTTTACGTGCTTTCGAATTGATAGGTTGGCAGAAGCTGGGACAAGTAAGGGGAGCTCACTCCATTACGCAGCACTAAGGATTCAACTGCCGCACATTCTGATCGACAAGCTCAGTGTCTTAGCCACTGAATCCCTTTCGTGACATAGGGCCAGATGATTTGAGAAACTGCCTCTCCCTAAGGATATCTGCTAATCTAATTGACTGCAACGTGTGGGAGTGCTCCAGGTCCCCTTCCTTAAATGTTGTCATCTGGTAGGACTTCATTCTAAGCCTAACACGAAGCCACGGCCACTATCCAACTACAATTGGTGACACACTATTTGCATCCTGCTAGACAGCCACAGGGTAATTTTTGGTCTTTGTGGCTCTATATAATTTTACACTGTGAGGAGAATGTATCCCTTCTCTCTAAACTTGTTCTGCTGGGATTCTCATTCCAGAGGCCAAACCTTCTCATTTCAAGTTCAAAAGGATTGACTGATCTTCTCATACGGAATGCGCCTTCCTTTAGCAATTCCTTACTCACCGAGCAGTTCGAAATCGTTGGCATAGTTTCTCCACCAGGCTCTCCGTTTGCTTATCCTTAGTGATAAAAGAAAAAAGTTGCCTGAGGGGCAGAGTGTAAAGAAAAAAGGAATAATTACTGTTGGATTACAATTACAAGATTGTGAGGTTTTCTGAAATTTCAGTTTTCTGTTCTTCTCAGTATTACTTGAAACAGGAGACAAGTTAAGGAATTTCTTCAAATTGGATTTCTAGATCTCATTTATTGTTTGGTTAGCTCAAGAAATTCATTGCTAGCAATATCCAAAGGCAATAATGCTACTTTTATTGTTTCCTTCTCAAGAATTCCAGGCATTCAACATAATCCAAAACAAAAGTGCTTTTCAAAAGGCAGCTGGACTTTCTTAGTTTTTTCCCCCTTGAAAAAGTTTCATTTTTCATCCAAGAAGGTTCATCAGTTCAGTGAACTGAACTTCAGTGAATTGAAGAAGCATCTTGATTAAGAAGCATTTTCAAGGGAAAAAACTAAGAGAGTCCAGTTGCCTTTTAAAACACCCTTTAGGACAACATGATTTGGATGATTGAGGAACTCCATAGGCAATACCAAATAAACTTGCACTCCATAATCCAACATACCGTTCTGTCTCCCATTTTATATGCCCAGTCATTCTAGGCATTAAGGATGTTCGGTGCCTTAGATGTGACATGTAAAGGAGAAAAAAAATCTAAAATGAAAAGGCTACCTCATAATGGTATGGAAAGACTGTTCCTCTATGCCAGAGTCTGCATCTGAGAGGCGGCTGATGATATCAGGGAGCAGGTTATAAACAGCATTATCCTGCATTGCAAAGAAAGAGTGGAACTTCTTAAACTCTTGAATCCATCCAGCCTTGGAGACAGGGATGGACCTATATGAGATAGTACTGGATAAAAGACAGATGCTCAGATCACGACTAGCCAGACACATTTATCCCAAAGTCAGACCTGGAAAGAGGTTTCATTCTACCTTGGGAAAAAGCCCATGCTATCTACAGAAAAAACTGGAAAAGGCTATTTTGAGAGTGGAAATCAAACTGTTAGCCAACAGAGCTTTCATTCGGAACATTTTGTTCTTTTATTAATATGATCGTAACAGGATGCTGTTATCCCCATTAATGAAACATATATTACACGGCTTTCTGCTCAGTAAGAGGTTCCTGGTATGTACATCAAAATACATTGGATGGCAGTTTGGTTCTAATTCATGTTTGGTTTTTTTTGGCAGGAAAGAAGGCTTTGTTTGGTTATGAGCAAAGAGATTCATGGTATTCTCCAGATCAGCAAGGTGGAAAGGATCAGGGTTTAAGCACTGAATGGTGCTTATTTTAAGCAGGTTGCCTGCATACTAGGGTTGAATAAAGAAAAAAAAGGAGACCTTTCTAATGTTTGAAATTACTTGAGTATCAGCCCCATTTTGCTAGTGGAAGAATGCAGACCTATCTCTTTCAATCTGAACATATCTCCCCAGAATGGAGATTAGTGTTTCATGCTATTTTTGGGGAAAGGCAAGCAACAGGATTGGATTGGAAGGTATCTCCTGAGTTGAGATCCTAGCTTGCACAGAACAGAATGAGGCTGCCTAAGGCAAAAGTGAACTCGACTGTGCTTGGGATACGTTGCCTCAAACATGCTGAAACTGAGTGGCACCTCCTCGCTCTTAAGCAGGTTACGGTATATATAGGGCACATAGTCATGTGGATGACATGAGTGGGATTACCAATGGTAACCTTGTTTATGTCTTCTGTATCTCATGGAAAGGCATTATTTGGAAGCCTTGACGGAACAAATCCATGAGGCGTATTTGAAGTCACTATCTATGAATCTGCTAATGACTGTGCCATGTGAAAAGAGGGTGTGTAAAAATTGAAGAGAATACAGTGGTATGGAACATGAAATTAGATAAAATTAACAAAAGGAAAATGTGTTTTGGAAACTGAAAGGGAAGGATATAATTGATCTGAATGAAGGGGTCTGACTATTGTGTAAAATTGAGAGATACACACAGGGAAGTGATGGTATAGATTTAATTGTGAATAAAAGGGTGAAAATTAGGTCAGAAAATAGGAACAGGTTTCACATAAGTTGTTGTTGTTGTGTGTGTGTATATATATATATGTGTGTGTGTGTGTGTGTATCTCTGTGTATCATTTGTGTAAGTAAACCATTTTGTTAGATGAAAGATAGATGAAAAGGGACACTATTGGGCCATTCAAAAATGAATGATTGGTGAGCATCTGCTTAGGGAAAAGTTCTGAATATGTAGTGCAAGCATAAATTTCTCCATGGCTACATATAGGAAAGGAATTAATCAAAAGGCACAATGGATTTTTACTGTTTATGAGGCACAAGAGAATTAAGAGGATAAAAAAATGATAACTTCTAATTTGCAAATAATATAGTCAGAGATGGGAAAAGTTTAAAAGAAAAAAATAAAGGATGGCTTGAATTATTTTCATAAAAAGGAAGTTTACTACTTAAAGGCTTCCAGCAAAGTATAAACAATTAAAAATAAAAGCAATGAAATTAGTTGGGATGAAATTGAAATGAGGGAATGATAGAGAATATTTTAGAGATCTGTAGGATGATTGTATTATGTTAAAGGGAGGGACTGTAGTGCATGCCACTAATGTTAAAATGATGAAAAAGGAAGTTATGAAGTAATATTAATGTTGAAAATCAGTTATAGATACATAATTGGAGAAATGTTATAATACGTATGTAGTTTGGTAAGGGAAAAGCTCTAATTTAATATGTGTCTGAGGATTAAAAGAATGCCATTGTTTTAAATTTTAATCTTTATTGTTATTAGAAATATTTATTCTTGGTTTTACTGGCTTTTATTGTTGTAAGCCACTCAGAGTTGCCTCAAAGTGAGATGGATGCCAAACAAATCTAATAACTAAATAACTAACCAATGTTTCTTAACTTTGGCATCTCCCAGAATTCCTCAGTCATTATATCCTAAAAGAGGACCGAATGATGGGAATATAGGCATATGTATCGTTAGTAAGAGGTGCACAAATGTGGTTATAAAACCACACATTTTTTCTACTTAGTGAAAACTATGCTTATACTTCTCTAAAATTTGTTAAACCAAATAGGGCTATTTAAATTAAGTCAAGACTGTGACTTAATTGAACATAAAAGTTCCACATTTGACACAGTATCCTCTTGTGATTACATTCCTTTTGTATTCTGACTTGCTTATCTGGTTGACTCCTCTCAAACAGCTACAGCCTGCTCCATAAATATTGAGAGCATCTTAAGCTTCTATTTTGGACATTTAAGTGGCAATCATGCTTCAGGTATGTAGTTTACAAAACGTTATTTGAAATTTAGCAACAAAGAAATGAGAAACGTAGGTTTTATATTTCTGAGAGTTTAGCACGAGGCTTCTTTCCTTACTTTGTTAGAGAGTTCAGTGAAAAAATTCCGAGCCAGATGAACAATCTCCTCTTCAGGGTCAATGAGAAGAGCAGCCATCTCACTCACTTGCCCCTTCACTTTCACCATGTCTTTTAGGATCAGGTGAGTCATCACCATAGCAGCTGTCCGCCTGACTTGTTGACAAGGGTCCCGCAACCTAAGAAGCAAAATCAAGGGACATCATGAGGTACACCATCAGACCTTTTGAAGGCTTCAGTTGCTGGATAAGTTTTTATACTACAGCCAGCCAGCTACCGTGTTTCCCTTAAAATAAGACAGGGTCTTATTTTTTTTACCCCCAAAATAAGCACTTGGACTTATTTTCGGGGAGGTCTTATTATTTTTGAGGGCCAGGAGCCGGTGAGCATGGTCACCTCATGGCTGCTGCTGGGTTGCAATATTTTCGGGGAGGGCTTATTTTAGCGCATGCGCTCAAAAGCCTGATTGGGCTTATCATCCGGGGATGTTTTATTTTCAGGGAAACAGGGTAGCATATTTTTCACACCTTCCAGACAAAGAGACCTTGCCACCAAAGAATTACCTGGCATAGAGGTGGGGTGTCCAGGGTTCCACCAAGTTGGGAAAGCGGATGGCCAGGTCTCCAGCTGCAATGATGAGGTTTGCGCGTACACTGGAGAGTGTGGCTTTCTCCATCATTGTGAAGAAGAGCCGCAAATGCGAGTCACAAAATTCTGTGCTGCATGGGAATAAAAAGTGAATAAACTTCAGTTCATTAGTTAGAAGACTTCCCAGCTGTAGGAAGAAACATAAAACGGTACATCAGCAAAAAAGGATTTGGAAGAAAACTTCTTCACAGACCCTACCTGATCATACAGAATTTTCCCAGGGCCAATGCGGCAGCTGCTGAGAGTGCTGGATCACTATAAAGTCCTGGGTTGTTGCAAATCTTGAGTATCAGAGGAACAAAGGCTGAAAGCAGCTGTTTTCCTATAAAGGCAAGAAAACGGATCATTCCAGGGAAGGTTAAACTTGTATAGAGTACAAGTAAAAATCCACAGGCATGCAAAGTATATATGCTTTAGGCAAGCATAAAGAAACAATTGTCATAAGATAATTCATTTAAAGTGGCCCATGATAGGACATGCTTCAGCCACTGACAAACATGCATAGCAGGAGAGAAATATTCAGTACACTCTGCCTCTGAAGTTTTTAAACATTATTTCAGTATAATCTAGCATTCCATATTCTCCTAATTGAGGCTGGTTACCTGACTGAGTTCATGGTGCAAACTAACTGAAAGCTAGGGTTTTCTGTATATGTGGGTAGTTCGATTTCTTACCCAGTAGGCCACAAAAAACAATTACAAAATTCATCAATGGGGGGGGGGAATCTACTCAGCTTCCATATTTACCATCCAAGAGTTCTGTCTCACAAATGGAACGGATGAGCTCCATTTCTGTATCTTCAGCAGAAGCCCCAACCAAGCCCAGGTCCTCCTCCAGGTTGGTGTCATTTCCAGTACACTGTGCAGAAGGAAGAAATCACTGAAAGCTAGCAGTGTTCTGTCCCTCAGTGAAGCAGGGACAGCCTTAAGAGTAAGAAAAGGTTGAAGGCACTCATGATTTTTTTACAATGTATACCATTGAAAAAAAGAGCAAAACTGGCACAGTGGTTAGTATGCAGTACTGCATGCCACTTCTGCTGACTGCTTGCAATTTGGCAGTTCGAATCTCACCAGGCTCAAGATTGAATCAGCCTTCCATTCTTCCAAGGTGGGTAAAACGAGGACCCCCCAGATTGTTGGGGGCAATAGGCTGACTCTGTAAACAGCTTAGAGCGGGCTGTAAAGTACTAAGAAGCAGTATATAAGTCTAAGTGCTATTGCTATACCACTACTCCGCGCAATTAGTTGGGAACCTCTGCAGAAGGATACGCTCAGCAGAGGTCCCCATCCCAAATTATGGAAATGTGTAGCATTTAATAAACAGATGAGTAACATGTTCTGATGGCAAGCCATTGAAATAACCGAATGCAAATAGACATTGAGACAAGAAGAATTCCAGCCCTCACCTTGCTACTCTGGACTTTTACAGTGCTGGCAGCCTGTTGCTTTGCCTCTCGTTCTTCCCCAAGGACACGGCGTCTGCGTAGCTCATTGCTTACAGACAACTCCAGGTATACAAGCTGCTGCAAGGCCACATCTCCCGCAAGGGAGACCAAATGCGTTAACATAATGGTTTCAATCATGCTTGAATCACCAGCTGCTTCATCAGAAGAAGATCCAGACTCTGGAGAGCAGACAATTCTTTTTAATGGTACATTTATACTCTTTTCTTTTCTTGCTGTCCTCTCTAGCCACGCCAAGTCACCTTCTTCAAGTATCCCAAGCAGACTGTAAAAGCAGAGACCGGGCTTGTCTTCAACTCACCTGCCTCAGCTGCTGTAGTAAATTCCTGCAACTTTTCCAGGGCTTGTTGGCTACAACACTGCAAGATCTGAGCACATATTTCCTCAGGTCCTTCTGCCAAGAGGTAGATAAGGGCAACTGCTCTCTCAGTGAAGGGAATCCAATGTGCACTTGAATGAGTAAAACCTAGGGGGAAAGGCCTACAATCAGACCAAATAACATGCGTGTAGCCTACCTTCCTCTCAGTTTCACCAACTCACCCACAGTTATGGCCTCATGCAGACGCTTGAAAAGTAAGTGTGACTGGGGAAATCGGAAGGGAGGAGTGCTTTTCCCAAGGTCAGACTGTTAGAAAAGAGAAAAATATTTGTCATAACTAGCAGAACATTTTGGGTTTTCTTTACTGAAATCAAAGCTAATTTGTGCTTTATTAGTTCATTTTGAAGTTCCTATATATTGAAAGACGCTCTGTCACTAATTAGAGAAGATCCTATTTTAGAACTCATAGTTCTTCCATATATACATGAACTTTTGGAAGAATATATATTATCCCATTTTTAAAAACTGATTTCCCTGTTGACAAATGTAAAACTACAGACCAAGCCTGAAGGCAAGTACTATAAACATAGCCTGAAGTAATATCTTGTGCTGATCTTATCATTTTCATTAAATCAAAAGAAAGGGGAAATTATGGGTAGGTTTTAGATTGTATGTGCCCACATTCTTTTCTTCTTAAAATTTTCTTCAAATTTGAATTGGGAAGGAAAATAAATAGGAAAGCCTGCCGTTTCAAAGTTCAGGCTATCCTGCAAATACGAAGTCTGGTCATCCTCAAAAGCTCTTTACTTAGGATAATCCCAGAGTCATCTAACCTTCTTTTCAAACAAAATCCCTAAATGTCTTCCTTAAACATTCTGCCCCAAATGATTCCATTCTATCAAATGTCTTATTCCTCCCTGCCTTACTAAAAATGTGAAAGAGAAGTCTTTCTAACTCATTAAAGCATGTTCTCAAATCCAGTCAGCTATCCCAAAATGAATAACAACACTTTTGGCATAAAATATACCAATAAAAAAGCTTTCCTTTACTCTGCTAGGTTCCCCTTTAATAAAAGAAGGCAATTTTCTAGGCACAATCCTAGATCTAAATATAAATTATTATTTATATAATTCCTAAATATAAATTATTATTCAGGGAATCCTGCAGCACTCCTGTATTTTATATACTTATTGCATTTCATGCATACTTTATTTCCTCTTCATAATTAAATTGGTTGGCTTTTTTCTTCTCTCTCTCTCACACACACACGCACACTGAACTTGCTTTAGTTTTTTTTTGTCATAGGAGTGTGGTGGCTCATGAGGCTAGGACATTGGGCTGATGACAGGCTCACATACGAGACCCAGTTGCTGCTGCAGGACAGGGTGAGCTCCTGTCACATGCTCCACATCCTGCTGACCTAGCAGTTTGAAAGCAGGTGACCACAAGTAGATAGAAGGAGACCACTTGGGTGACCAACTTAAAGGGGTCATGAAAGGAGCTCCCAACTGGATGTCCCATTTCTGGTGATGGTTCCGGCTGACCCTTTCACCAAGCGCTTTGATGCTTCCAACATGGAAGTATAGTATTGTTTTTTGTCTATTTTTTAGGGACATTAAATTTTCTTTATAGTACTATGGGATTCTTTACCCTGAATGTGGAAATTTATTGTAATGTTCGCAACACATTTAACAGCTCCAAAGAAGGATAAGCATATAGTGAAAACTGGTGCACTGAAACAGCCCATAAAACTACGTAATTAGTTAATATAACCTTGTATAAAACTGGCCCTGCATTTACACCATAGGATTACAAACTATAGTCACAGCAGTGTTCAAGGCGGATATCAGTGAATCCTACTGAACAAAGACTCTGCCCTTGAAGTTATTCTCAGGTTGAAAAACTGGTATTTGTGTTGTCAGTTACAATTATCAGTCCATGAGATAAATAAATGAACTAAAATATTCTTATCACTCTGACCTTCTGACTATTGGCAATTTTGGAGATAGCACAGCACACTTCTTGGGCAAAATGATAATCTTTCTGGACTCTCTCATCCAATCCCACAGAGATTAATAGATCCAGGTTACTTCCCACAATCTCCGGCTTCCCTCTGTTGAGGGCAGAAAAATCCCTGATTAGATCCAAACATTATACTAGAAATCTCCAGTGACCTTAAGAAAGACCAAAGCAAAAACCTATAGTATTTGTCTTAAGCGAAACAATGGACCAATACTAATTTCTTATAATGAATTGTGCACAATTATAATGAATTATACACCAATTATTTACAGATAATGTAAATCAAGGATTTCACTGAGTTGCTGAAATTAAGAATACAACATAAGGTAACTGACATGAAAAATGGTAACATTTATATTAGCACATTATTATTATTATTAGGCTAATAATATCCTGTAAAGTTCTCAAGAAATGTTCAATAAGCTAGACCTTTGTGGCTGGGGGTGAGGCTAGAAGGTATCAGAGCCATTTAGTCTGAGACTAAAACTTGTCAAATTAAGCACAGAGTAAATCACTGAAACTTTAAATCTTTAGAAAACAGAAAAAAATTAGGGAACAAAGTATCTAAGAACAAATGTCTTCATCACAGGGCCACAACATGCAACAAATAATATTGAGAATTTACTATCCTTTCTTGGGGAATTGTAAAAACCAAAAGGGAGGGGAAAATATTTCTCCTTCAAAAATAAAAGCAAAAAGAAGGGATAGCCAAGTACCAGTCAACATTATTTGATTGTTGGGCTAATATATTTTGGAAAATACTCAGTGACTGATTAATATACATGGAATGCTCTTGAGGAAGGAGTCTTTTTCAAAACATATCATATTGTTGAAATAAAATAACTGTGATAGGCACCTAAGCACTATTCCCACATTTTTGAAAGGGGGGGGGATTAATTTTGTGCCTGCCCCGCCTCCAGAAAAACTGGCAGGTTGAGCTTCAGAAGGAAGGGGCAGATTGCACAGGATCAGAACTCATTAAGTACTTGACAGCAGAATACTAAGATTCTACTACATCCGAAAGAATCTTTTTATTTACTAAGAGACATTCACCTTTTATCGTATTTATTTTTCAAAAAATACCAATGATCTAATTGCCTTGTGACTTTCTCTTCTCACATATATATCACCAGGTTGTAAATCACTGTAAACGACTACTTCATAGAAAATAAGACCTCCCTGGATAATAAGCCCAATTGGGCTTTTGAGCACATGTGCTAAAATAAGCCTTTCCCGAAAATATTGCAACACAGCAGCAGCCATGAGGTGACCATGCTCACCGCCTCCTGCATCTCAAAAATAATAAGACCTCCCCGAAAATAAGGTCAAGTGCTTATTTCAGGGGTCAAAAGAAAATAAGACCATCTTATTTTCGGGGAAACATGGTAGCTACCAAGTAAGAAAACTTTCTTGAAGCTTCCCAGGGAGAAGCAGGATCTAGGTTCTTTAGAATGTCGCATGCAAATACAATTATACTGAATCTTCTAAATATATAGAAACAATATATAGAAACAGCTAACAACTTACTGTGCCATCATTCCAAGAAGTATAATAGCAGCATGGCGTTCCAATTTTGAACACTGCAATTTCTCAGTAAATTGTTCCCAGAGCAGTTGAATCACAATAGGTTTTATTTCATCCTTTTGCACAAACTCTGATATCTAAGAAATAACAAAGGTAGTCAGGAAATGAAACCAGGCAGTTTTTAAAGCTAGTATAACACCTAACCCCCATCCCCAAGCTCAAACCCTAAGCTATCTCTGGCACTTTGTAGGCTCTCCTACTCTTTTTTCAAGGTAGCAAGCAGGTGGCCATAAAAGGTATTGCACCAGAATTAGTAGGACCAAGCAGAAATTTGGCTTTCTCCCTCTTTGTAGATATTTACACAGAGCGTATGGAGAACTTCATTCATATGTAGGATAAATTCATCCATTCAGGAGATGAAGAGATAGGTGTATATTGATAAGAACATATCAAGGGTTTACCAGAGAAGCAAATGTTTGCTCTCTCTTTTAAATGTTAATGTAGTAATGGGATTGAGGATGATCCCTTTATTCTAACACAAATGAAATTAGAACAGGAGATGCAAATCCCAGATCAAATAAAGATTTCTCTATCTTATCATCCTGATCCAAAAAATCGCTAATACAGTCTAATAATATTTTATATTCCACTCATGTTTCCTTAAAACATTCTACTTACCATCATCAATTAAAGTAGCAATTTCCTGATTTAATTAATTCTGGAAACTTATTAGAAAGGCCCATCTGCATTTGTGTTAAGTACCTCAGGCATTGCAAAAATATAAAGATTAAGGTGATAAAATAAACATTTAGCTAGATAATCCTGATGGCAGTTTGGGGGAAGAGATTATTCAAATGAAGAATATCCATCAAATGCAACTAGATGGCTTTTTATAAGAGAATACACACTCACAATTTCTTCAAGGCACTTAATAGTCCCCAATGATGCATCAACTATTAGAAGAGAGAGTGATTGAATCAAATTCTGGGCTTGAGTCCTGTGTAGAAAATAAACAGGAATAGAGTGAGTTCCATTAATTCTGTCATCATGGCATTCTACCCAAAAGTTACCAGGGCCATTCCTAGGTATAAGGCATTTGCTCTGAATGCCTTGGTTTCACAGTCTATTTCTGTGCAACATATTTCAAGTGAGAAAGTCAACCGAGATAAAGCTTAGATTTGACTATGCTAAATAGTAAGCTTTGTAGTTAAGATTCTGTATAGGTAGTCCTCAATTTACAACAGTTCCTTTAGCGACAGTTCAAAGTTACACCACTGGAAAAAGTGACTTATGACTATTTTTCACACTTATGACCATTGCAGCATCCCCAGGGTCATGTGATCAAAATTTAACTGATTCATATCTATCATGGTTGCAATGTCCCGTGGTCATGCGACCATCTGACAAGCAAAGTCAACGGGGAAGTCAGTTTCATTTAACAACCATGTTACTAACTTAACATCCAGTGATCCATTCAACACCTGTGGCAAGAAAAGTAATAAAATGGGCCAATGTGAAATTTTGGGCTCAATTGTGGTCGTAAGTCGAGGACTATCCATATAAAATTTGTGTCCTGCCTTTCTGCTGTGATGGAGAGAAATGAGTCAAGCCAAACCTTTCAGAGTCCCCATTCTGGTTCAGATAGAGTCTCCTATAGGCATCCAACACGGATTCTCTGACTCCAGGTTCCTTAGACCATATCAGGGGGAGCATGCGACGGACTCCAAACACAGCTTGAGGTACGCCAAACTGAGAAACTATAACAAAGAACTCAATAGCTTCTTGGGCCACTGAAAAGAAAGAATAGGAAGGAGAAGACATTATTGTAGTTTCAATTCAGATGTCAGGCCACTAATCTAAAGTTAGGATAGACTTAATCTACCATGTTGGTCAGATATATGGTTGGGAATTGTGTAACTAAATTCTGGTGAGTAGAAGTATTTTTTCCTGTGTCATGAGCTGGGGAACTAGGGCTCCCTCTAGATTTCTAAAATTCTTTCAGAAATGTTCCAAATAACAAATACTCCCAGTTTTCAGACCTAGATTATTCCAGACACGAAGCTGTTGTGTCTGGCAGCATATTCGGACAGTGAGGAGGTTGGGGAGGAACATGGGCCAGTCCTGGAGTCTGGGGAAGGCTCTGATGAGGGCTCTGTGTCGGAGGCAGAGAGGGGGCCAGAGCCATATGCCAGTTATCAGCTGCCTTCAGAGTCAGACATCAATGAGGCAGATGAACAGCTGTTCCCAGTCTGCGCATGCGCAGAGTTGCCAGGTGAAGGGAACAGCTAAAGAACAGGGGTCGACTTGGGAGTAAGGCCACAGTGGATGATGAATGGCCCTCCTGGAGGAAATAAAAGAGGAGCGAAAGGGGAGTGGAGTTTGCAGGAGACAACCGGTTCGCTTAATTGGTCGTGACTGTCTGAGACTCCTTGCCAAGTTTTGCAGATATCAACCTGTCAGTTCTCCAAGCCAGATAAGGTCTGTGACTGTAAATTCTCCCTTGAAAGACTTTGCTGGATGTGAATTAGCAGAATTCACAGTAAATTAATTAAAGGGTTTTTTTTGTTGGGACAAGGAGTTGCTTCATGCTCTTGGGAAGTCTAGGTGAGAACAGAAGCCTTAACTCAAACTATATGGCACATGACTACATGGTAAACATAAAACAAAAGAAGAGAAGCATAATTATACCTACCAGATACTGATCTTTCATACATGAGCTTGGAGACCATGCTTAAGGCTTCAGTGATTTTTGCAGAAAAGTTGTAGGCATCCTGTAAGTATTGCACCAGCATCTCTTGCTTTACTAATGCTGCTGGCAGAGGCTCTTCCTCGGTTTGCTTTTCATTCCCTGTACTGTTAACATCATCTGTGGATTCTTGGACACCAACTCTAATTTTGGTATCTGCACAGCAGAAACAAGGACTGAATACATGAAATCCCAAACTCAAGGTGTGACATAAAAGTCTATATTGCTATAGGTGAACTTTCACTCTCCTATTGCGATAAAATATGAAGTTCTTAAGTGTTCTCTGAACTTGGTTGTTTGCTTGCAGACAAAGATGCACTGATAATCTGACCTAGTTGGGTAATGAACTATCTGTAAGCAAAGAATCAAGCTAAGAGCACCAAAGACTTCGCAGTTTAAGCCTCATCTGGGTATCTTCTCTTCTATTATTACAATAAAAATAGACGAAATCAACTTGTTTCTCTAAAGGAGCATCTGTAGAGAAGAATGGAATGGAAGGGCTGTGCAAAATTTATCAGTCTAGGAATGCTCTTTTCTTTCCGTATTGGAAGTTTCCATGGTAAATATTTTAAACAAGACATACTGTATTTTTCGGAGTATAAGACGCACTTAGTTTTTGGGGAGGAAAATAACAAGAAAAATATTCTGCCTCTGCCTACCAGCATCCATGGTATTCAGCTGACACATGGTTACAAGGTCAGTCAATGAATAGGCATAGCAATTAAGTCAACCAGTGAGGGCTATTTAGACTTTGAAATTTGCTGCCTTAGCCGAGAACTGAAAGTGAAACGGCTTCTGTTTTGCTTGTATTTACTGCCACCTTGGAAAACCTGCTTTTGGTAATGTATTGTATATTATTATTATTTTGAATCCTGCTGAATCAGTTACTGTGCTTTCTGAATGTGATTGCTGCTGCAAACTCTGACCAGCCAGGTCAGCTTCAGCACTTATTGCAGCCTGATTCAGTACAGCTGATTAACAGGTGGATTGGGCTGCCGGAATACCCCCAATCAGCTGTTCCAGGCTGCAGGGATTGCCACAAACCATCCCTGCCTCCATGCCTCACGTTTTTGGTCTCAGGGGTGAGTGGGTGGGACTACATTCGGTATATAAGATGCACCCAAATTTTATCCTTTTTTGGGGGAGGTGCATCTTGTAACCCGAAAAATACGGTATAGGAGGCATTCCAGATATAATGCTTGGGTCCAATAGGGAAGAGAAGAGAAAGAGGGACAATTTAGCTCTGCAAACATCAGTGCATGTCCCCCCCCCAAAAAAAAGTTAATTTCCCTATTCACTTTGTACATAAAGAGAAGAGGCCATCAAACTAACAATCATTATTACCAGTATAACTGGAATCTTCTAGAATCAACCAAAGAGTAAATTAATTGGAGCAGCATTAGATGGTTACCAAGATATAATGTTCTCAACACATCCAGAATAACGTTTTCCTCATCATCCTTGGTTCCTGGACTGCCGGAGAAAGGCTCCAATCCTTGGAATTGGCGCACACCTTCTCGTGTCAGATAGATGGCATTCCTACATTAGGAAATAAACACAGTGAAGCCAAATTTCATTTAGCTATTTCTTACATATTTATCTAACCTTTGAAGCCTGTAGTGTACCACAAAAGTATTCACCTAATAACTATACAGGTAGCCCTCACTTAATGACTCGTTGTTTAGCAACTATTCAAAGTTACAATGGACTCAAAAGTTACTTACAACCTGTCCTCAAATGCAGGAGACTCCAACCTTGGCAACTTTACTCCCAGAATTCCTCAGCCAGCGTATGCGCTGGCTGAGGAATTCTGGGAATTGTAGCTCACAAGTCGTAAAGTTGCCAAGGTTGGAGACCCCTGCTCAAATGTATGGTTGGCTAAGCCCTCCTGCAGTCATACTATTGCATTTTGGGCACTTGGCTCGCATTATGACCAATTGCATCATTCTGTGGTCATGTGACCATGATTTGAAACTCGTTTTTGCTGTTTTCCAGCAGAAAATGGGGAAAAAACACCCATTGGATATGCTGGACTTGCTTAACAGCCATGCAGTTCACTTAACAGCTAGCAACTCACTTAACGACTGTCACAAAAACGTAAAAACCAATTCAGGACACTTGGCGACTCATGTAATGACCGCAACGGCTTACGACTCAAACTCCAGCCTCAGTTGCGGTGGGGTAAGTCGAGAAGTACCTGTAACAAGCTCCAAATGTTCTGTGTTACATTCAGAGCAGAAGGATCCATATCCCGGCACTTTACTCACTTGTAATTGGATTTCCTCAGCAGCTGGACAATATCTTTGATTAGCTGTGCTGGGTCATTTGTCTCAAGATCATGTTCCTTCTCTGAGTCTAGGCAATTCTTCAGGGTTGCCTGGAGCTCCGGTTGCATCGCTTCCCATTCCTCCTCAGGGGAGATCACGGCCTCTGTGAGGTGAATGAAATAATCAGCTATAGTTTTCCATTCCTACTGTGACCATTAGTATTTAGAGAATGAATGCTGGAGGATCAAGGACGGTGTTGATCTCTATTTCACTGCTTCCAGGCTAAAATATCTGGTTTCTAAAGCTATCTGTTCAAAGTGACTGTGGACTTTGCTCTCACGGAGACAAACTGATTACCATGAAATATAGGTGCCAAGCAATCCTGAGGGAACGAAGAGGAAGAAGAGGGACTTAAGATAGTAAGGCCATAAGGGCTGGTGGTCCAAATATGCCTGTGAGGCATCCTTTTAGATAAAGCAGCTTTTGGAGATAGAACGACAGGAGGTTGCGCTATCATGAATCCTATTAGTACCAGAGTAGGATTCTGCCTTTCCTGTTTCCTGCTACAACTCATTTTAACTTCGCAATTCTTCTTCCCCCTCCCTTTTAAAACAACGTCTATTCTTATCCGTCTTCCCTAGAGCTATGACAAAGATGGAAGCACATTACCAATTGGGGTTCTGCTTTTCTTCATTTCTTGGAGTTTTTGTTTCTCTTTTTCAAGAAGTTCAGTTAAGTCAGCGCAGCTCAACTGTAAATATGAGAGGTTTATATTAGCTTTGTTAATAATTCTATTTTCATATTCTCATGAGAGCTTACAGTATTTTCGGAGTATAAGACGCAATGGAATATAAGATGCACCAAGGTTTTGAAGAGGCAATTTTTTTAAAAAAAGTGTTTGCACTCTGCAAACCTCTCAAAAACGCCCCCCGCTCCCCAAAGGGCATGAATAGCCTTTAGGCGGCTTGTAGAGTGCTCCTGGGGGAAGTGGGGGCCAAAAATGAGCAAAAAATGACCCATTTTTTGTCAAAAAAAGGGGAGGGCATGGATAGCTTTTAGGAGGCTTATACAATGTTCCTGGGGGTGGGGCAAAATTGAGCAAAAAACGGCCCATTTTTTGCTCATTTCTGCCCTCCCTAGCCCCCAGGAACTCTCTGAAAGCCTCCTAAAAGCTCTGCACGGCCATTTTGGGAAAGGGGGCGGGGGTTTGGGAGGCAAAAAAATGCTGTATTCAGTGTATAAGACGCACCCAGATTTTCAGCCTCTTTTTTGAGGGAAAAGGGTATGTCTTATACTCCGAAAAATGCGGTATTTCTTTTATCACCAAATATACTAATGTTATGTGGTGACTGATAGCAAATTCAAGGAAAACAGTCAACTTTTAAAAACCCATTTTAGAAGAAAACCTGATAGCTGCCTATTCCAGAGCAGCTCATCCTGAACCCTATACTAAATGCAGTTGAAGGGAAAATTAAGGCACCATCTGAGCCAAGCTCCTCTTTTTTATCAGCTGCTTAGAACGAAAAAGAGCCTTATTTATAAGAGAGAGAGAAAAAAAGAGGTGCAGGTAGTCCTCGACTTACAACCATCTGTTTAATGACCATTCAACGCTACAATGGTACTGAAATAGCGACTTATGACCACTTCTCATACTTACAACCTTTGCAGCACCCCCATGTCATGTGCCCAAAATACAGACACTTGGCAACTGGCATGTATTTAAGCACACGGTCATCATCTGAGACCTTCCCTCTTGGCTTCTGACAAACAAAAGTCAATGGAGAAAGCCTGACTCGCTTAACAACCACATGATTCACTTAACAACTGCGATGCAAAAGGTCATAAAACTCAGGCGTGACTTAATTACCTTGCTTAGAAAAGGAAAAGTTGGGTTACCTGTATTATGGTAGAAAAAATGGCTTGACTGATGGCATGATGACTGTGGGGGAACTGCCAGCTGGGCTGGAGGGAGGGGGTCAAGCAAGGCTGAGCTTGGAATTGTGACGCTGCCATAAACAGGATCTCCCCCAGAATTCATGAAGCCTTACCTGATTACTCTCAAGGGAAGGCAAGCAGCCTGGTGAGACTAGGTGAGAGTAATGAAAAATACTGCAGTAAATATTTGCCAATAAATAGGTTTATAAAGCTTACCTTACAGGAGAAAGGATTGCTGGAAAGGAAAGCAGAGAGTAGTTGAATAGCATTCTTAACCACTGTTACAGCTTTGTCCTGTAGCCGACCCACAGCAAGGCACACAACTGCTTGGAATCTAGTTAAGGGCAGAGCCTATAGTAAAAAGAGAAGATATTTGATACAACTGATGTTGTTGTATGTATTTCTTCTGCACAACTAGTATTCCCGTCTAACAAGTTCTCGACTCTACTCAAGACATTTGCTATGCTAAATATTTTCTGCCATCTGAAGATACACAGAAGACTGAGATATCATGTTTTCCCCAAAATAAGACAGGGTCTTATTTTCTTTTGACCCCCGAAATAAGCGCTTGGCTTCATTTTCCGGGAGGTCTTATTATTTTTGAGGTGCAGAAGGTGGCGAGCGTGGTCACCTCATGGCTCCTGCTTTGTTGCAATATTTTCAGGGAGGGCTTATTTTAGCGCATGCGCTCAAAAGCTCGATTGGGCTTATTATCTGGGGAGGTCTTATTTTCAGGGAGACAGGGTATATAGTGCAAACGTTCACTTTCCCTAGAATGGTTTTGCTAGAGGAATATATGGAAGGAACAGTTGTAATATATTTTCACTGCTAAACAATAACTGCTAGGCAGCAAGTAGTAAGTTCCCACCTAAAATTAGCCTGTTAGCCTTATATGAATTGCTTACAAAGTATGAACATATTGGATGCAGAGAAAATGGAAGGCGAGCAGTCCCAAGAAAACTATAAAAAACATTTCAATATCACATTGTTATAATTTATATATATATATAAAGTAATAAGTGTTCTGGAGTGTTTCTGACATGAGGTAAGAGGAGCAAAACCAGTGCTGTCCTCCCTGGGAGCTGGAACTTCCAAAAATAATTCTGCAACAGGCCCCTTGATGCCAGAAAATGAGTGTGTGTTTATTCATGGTTTATGGTTTAATTTATTTGTATGCCACCCTTTTCCCTGAAGGGACTCAGGGCGGCTCACAACTCAAAAAGGGAGGGGAAAATACAAACAAAGTAACAGAAACACAAAAACCATACATAGTTAAAAACACAACAATCGTACCATTCGGAATGGGGCAGCGAGTCTTTAGCCCCAGGCCTGTCGGAACAGCCAGGTTTTAAGGGCTATGCGGAAGGCCTGGAGGGTGGTGAGGGTACGAATCTCCATGGGGAGTTTGTTCCAGAGGGTCGGAGCAGCCACAGAGAAGGCTCTCCTCCGGGTAGTCGCCAGTCGACACTGGCCGGCGGATGGAATTCGGAGGAGGCCTAATCTGTGGGATCTAATTGGTCTAGTGGAGGTAATTGGCAGCAGGCGGTCTCTCAAGTACCCAGGTCCAATACCATGGAGGGCTTTATAGGTGATGACTAGCACCTTGAAGCGTACCCGGAGACCAACAGGCAGCCAGTGCAGCTCGCGGAGGATAGGTGCTACGTGGGTGAACCGAGGTGCACCCACGATCGCTCGCGCGGCTGCATTCTGGACAAGCTGAAGTCGCCGAATACTCTTCAAGGGCTGCCCCATGTAGAGCACGTTGCAGTAATCCAGTCTGGAGGTCACAAGGGCGCGAGTGACTGTTGTGAGAGCCTCCCGGTTCAGGTAGGGACGCAACTGGTGCACCAGGCGAACTGGGCAAATGCCCCCCTGGTCACAGCTGACAAATGGTGTTCAAAAGTCAGCTGTGGGTCCAGGAGGACTCCCAAGTTGCGGACCCTGTCTGAGGGGAGTACTGTTTGACCCCCCAGCCTGAGAGGTGGAACACTTGGCCAATTAGTAGGAGGGAAGCACAGCAGCCACTCGGTCTTATCTGGATTGAGTACAAGCTTGTTAACCCCCATCCAGTCCCTAACAGCCTCGAGGCCCTGGCACATCACGTCAATCGCTTCATTGAGTTGGCACGGGGCGGACAGATACAACTGAGTATCGTCCGCATGCTGGTGGTATTTTATCCCGTGCCGTCGAATGATCTCACCCAGCAGTTTCATGTAGATATTAAAGAGGAGGGGGGTCAGAAATAAGTCTCAATTGCTTCACTGGAGCTTTTGCATAAATATGAAAAGGTCTCCATCCCAGGATCACACACTCACTGAAGGCTGAAAAGTACACCTTACTTGCATAACAAAGATGTTACATGTGCCACCCTAGGGGCCTCCAAAACTGCCAATGCCACTGGACTAATTGTAGCTTCCAAATATTATTCAATGGTAGCCCAATATTGCACATTGTAATAATCAAAGCAGGAGTATATATATATAGCTTTTTGCTTTCACCACTACTCCTTTTAGTTCTTAAATGTTACTATTGTTCTTCAGATACTGCATTGTGTTCTTCATTTATGTTTTAGGCTGATGGTGTATTTTTTGTGGCAAACTGTTTTGCATTTGAAAGACATTAGTACCATCTTAGTTACCCTAAATTAAGTTCAAAAAGTATTGGTTGGAGAACAACTATCCCAAATGGGAGGAGGGCTTATTTATTATTTATTTAGAAAATTTATACAGCTTCTACTCGCTTCACAGCAACTCTAGGTGGTCTTTAAGCAATAAAGACACAGTATGGGTCGTGATGGCGAACCTGTGGCACACATGCCAGTGGTGGCACGCAGAGCCCTCTCTGTGGGCACGCATGTCATCCTCAGCTGCTCTTCTGGTTTCCAGTTAGCCAGACAGCTGGTCTTTGGGTGTATGGCACGTGCATGCGCACCATGCAGCTGGTCTTCGCGGGCGCCAAAAATGGCCCGGAAAATAGCTAAAAGCAGACAATTTTTATTGTTTTGGGGCTATTTTCAGGCCAATAAAGGTCTCCAAGACAGCCAAAAAACAGGTATGCGTGCACCGGCCAGCTTTGGGTTTGCATGTGCATGCTGGTTTGGACACTTGGTGCCAAAAAGGTTCGCCATCACTGGTATTGGGGCGAAAAACAATAAAAAAACCCACACCCTCTTAAGGGAGGAATCAGCATTGCCTCCCTATGTAAATAGAAGAGGTTAGGTCGGACGCACCCCCCACCCCCCCACAGCCTTTCTGGTCTTTCCCAGGGAAAAGCTACCAGTCTGGGGAGATTCTTGTAACTATACGAAGAGAAGAATAAAGTAGCTAGTTTGAACTCTACAAGTGTGGGTCTGGTTATTGGCCCCTCATGGTATTTTCTTCAAAACTCACTTTCTGTTGCACAATTCGGGTAAAGAGCTGAAGCACACGACTGCGCACAAAGCTATTGATATCACATGTGTGCGCCTGCAAAGCATCCAAGAATTGATCCCTTGTATTTCTGGCAGCTTCCTCCAGTTGCTCTCCATTCAGCACTTGCAACAGCATCTCTGCCATAGCAGCCAAAATGGCATTACGCATTCCATAACTCTGCAGAATTAGAACATGGTTCAGAATGACATCTGGGCTGGCCATTTCCAAAACTTGCAAAGTAGAAGATATGCTCAGAAAGCAAAAATCCCAAAGAAGATTTAAATTTGAAACAAACTAAATTGATTTATCTATGCAAGAATCTCAGGCCAAAAGCTCTTTACAATAGTAGCTCTCCGTTAGACTGGACTTACTGATAACGAATTGCCAAATGCTACAGAGAAAAGGCAACGGAAAGTGAAAATTTGCTGATGCTGAGTTTTGGTGGGACAAATATATACTTGCAATAATTGTTGAGGAAAAACCCTTCTGGGCCTGGCACACTTTAGTGCCATTGTTGTTCCACATTGCAGTATCACTTCAATAGGCTTGTATCTTGATTTAAGTTATGTTTACTCAAAAAAGGTACTAGAGTTTGACATTGCAAGCAAGAGACTTGCAATCAAATAAATATCATTGAAATTTTCAGGCATTTTCTTGCAAGTTTCAGGTAGAATTATCCACCTGAAAAGCCAAGCAGGATTACAAGGGAAAAAAACAGAAATCCAAGTGTTTATTCAACTTGGAAGAAAGGACAAGTGATGGTTCTGAACCTATTAAGATACAACAGAGCCCACAGCAGAGACAAAAATAAATGTAAAAGCTTGAGTTAACAAACAAACAAATGGAGGATTCAGTTTTCTTAAAAGGGAAAGCACCAGGCTCAGCCATCAGTTCATTAAACTTTTTTCAAGATCTTCAGCCAATAAAAATAGGAAGTGATTTATTTCATGCTCATATACTTTCTATATGGAAAACACAGTCTCTGTGAAACAACCTCTCCATCCAGGTGATGCAACAGGACACTCATGTTGGCCAGAACAATAGCTGGTGTTCGTTCAGTGAGTTCTGTCAAGAAGGCAGCATAGCCCTTCATCCCAGAAGCCTCTCGAGCCAGTTCTTGAGGGCATTTCTGTCCAATTTCCCTGAGCAATGAACGAAAAGTCAGTGATTGATGTTGCTGAGAATTGTAAGAAAGACAGAAGAAATCTCTCTCACCTTAGTATTTCCCCCACAATACTCTTCATACCATATTCCTTGATCCACACAGTTACAGCCTCCACAAATACTGAAGCTACATGTTCAAAGTGCTGAAGCATCTGTGTGACTTTCAGAGTGGCACCTATCAAAGAGAACTGTGGTAAGAGAAGACCTTCTTCAGTCACGGTATAAATGACGATGGTTCAGATTAGCCATTTATGGCTCAGAAATAGACCTATTTCAGTATTTGGTCTGCCCATGCTAAAAGAATAGACTTACTGAGCATATGGTCATATCGAAATAAAGCAACACCTAGCAGATGAATCACTGTGTCTCTTGTGGGCCGATGCTTCTGGTGGCTAATACTAGGATTTTCCAGGATACGGTAGCAACAGCTAGTTACCAAACTGAAAAGGAAGTCAAAACAGGAGTTAGAGCAGGAGGAGATTGCAATGCAATATTTTATGTACTACAATCTTATCAGAGAGGTGCAGTTGGCTAAGTGGCTTAAAAGACACCAGAGAAGGTCTGTGTCCCAGTGGTTTGAGTCCTATTATCACATGATGGAGTGAGCTCCTGCCACTCACCTCAGCTGCTGCCAATTAGAAGCTTGGAAGCATGTAAATGCAAGTAGATAAACAGGTATGTCTTTGGACAGTGTTGGCTCAATGGCCTAGAAATGGAGATGAGCACTGCCCCCTAAAATTGGCTACGACTAGCGAAGTAAAATACTCCTTCACCTTTTACAGTCCTATGAAGATGTACCTAGCACTTAAAAAGCAATGTTTTCCTCCTGGCTCTCAGAATGATATCATTTTCTTCTCTTCCCATCTGACTGACCCTTCACTTTCCCCCAGCCCAATGAAACTTTGTCTAAAAACAGTTTTCCATTAAACCTTTTCCATTTCTGTACCTTACAAACTCTTCTTCCACTACCAAGCCACTCCACAGCTGATGAAGATCCAACTGAAGTAATTGTGGTGAGCAGTTGTTAATTGACTGCCTTTCTTCCTCCCAAGTAAAGCCTTTAGCCTGGCTTTCTTGGTCTGTAAAACAAATCCAAAACATCAGTTCAAGAAAAGACGTGTACCGAAAGCTTATGTATGTGGAGGTTGTGTTCAGAAATTACATTAGTTGCCTCTGGTGATTTCAGCTCTGGATATATCCAAATTGGCTTATGTTAAATATTACATATCTCACTGATTGCCTGTAGATCCTTCTTGTAAGGCACAGCATATTCAAAGGTCTGAGACTTGAGCTGCCAATATATTTGGCATAGCAAAAATAAGAATGGAATATTTGACACCTCCACTCCCACAATTTAATACAAGTTTTCAAAATATTTACTAGAAGATTTACTAAGAACATAAAAACTAACACAAACTAATAGAGTAGGAGAAAAGAAAGTGCAGAAAGAAAGAAAAGCAGGAGCTTCTGATTATCTTTTATTTTAGGAATATAAAATTATATTTTAAAAGATCACATAAATTTCAATATGCTACATAACATATCCTCTAACTGGCATTGCTGGAGTCACTCAAGAGGACAGTAAAACTAAAATTAATCAGATTTCAGGGCAACAGGTTAAAGAGGAAAAAGCTGCCCAGAAGTAAACATCTAGCAAACAGATACAAGCCACCTACCTTCCCCTTGGAATCCAATCCCACTAGATTGGTCTTGCCAGATTCTATTTCAAATGCCTCCACTAGCCGCACTAGTATATAACAATTCATCTTTAGAGCATTAAGATGGCAAACCCGAAGAGAGGATGTGAGGTCTGAATCATTCAGGATGGCTGTCAGGGCATTGGATTGACTGGTCACAACTAAAAGGAGAAGGTACCATCTTCAGACATGCTCTCAACAGATATTTGTTCTAAATGTGAATTCAGGACAGCTTTCAGATTACCAAAGACTTGTGCTCATGGTATCCTATCAGCATAACTCTGGAGCACCCAGCAACCCATTACCCAGGCACACTATGTTTATCCTGTATCCACTCCCCTGACCACCTCTTGCAATACTACGCAAATGATGATCTCTCATTCCAAAAAGATGGAAGACAGAAGGAATGGGTGTTCCTGTTGGTCTGCCCTTACAGTGAACACACATTACTCTGCATGACCACCAAGATTACAGACCATTATGCAAGGAACAGGCTGTGGGAGCAACCTGCCAATGAGGTCACGTTTGCCTTGTTTTCATCATTTAGCTGCAGTAAGAACTTGTATTTTCTATAGTATTAAGAGAACGTATTCACCTTTCATCATCAGTTCTAGGGCATCTTCCTTAACAGCAGTATCTACAGTCCTGAAGTAGCTGTAAAGCATGAATATTAAGTTAAAACATAAACATTTCTTTCAAAGCATTCCATGTATTAGTATTCATCTAAAGTTACCATTGTACTTTCAGTTTGCATTAATTTTGGAAAAAGAACTTCTGGGAACATTTCAGAAATTTCCCATAGCATATCTACAATGTCCAAAGCTTAGCTACAAATTGTTTACATTATATATAATTCTTTTCAGTCTCCACCTCCTCTCTGCCATTTAACAATGTGGGTACAGGAAATTAAATAGCTTCTTTAGCAAACTGACTAATTAGGACACAAAGAATTATCCTGTTATTTTCGGTTCTTTACATGTTTACTTCTTTCATTGCTGTTACCACAATTATGAACAAGGCTTCTAATGATGTACTCTCAATCCTCAGACTAAAGCTCCCTCCAACAATATCAGTAGTAATGTGCAGACTCACTGTAGAATACTGAAAAGAGTATCAAAATGCTGCAGGATAGCAAGCGCTCCTTGTGTACGGAATGTTGTCTGAAATACTGTAAAAAGAAAGTCCATGTGTGAGAAATGCCAACTCCAGATCAACTGCAGAAGATAGCTTTGAAACTATTTCCAGACTTCTAGATGATTTAAGCAAGGACATCATAATTATAATTGATACAACAACAACAGGGTAATTCTTTAAATAAAGTTGCCAAAGTGAAAAAGCATGGAGGAAATTGGAATGGATTGTGTGTGCATTACATTTTTGGTACTCAGAATTCTTGAGTACAGACATCAAACTGCAGTTAGTGAACCCTGATTTTATTAATTGAGATTTTGTATGCCTAATTCTCACTTAGAAAAACACTAGAACTGTTCCTTAATCTGTTTATAGACTGCTGCAATGTATGCAGTTACATTAAAAGAAAAATAAACCATAGCCATTGCTTCATCATATGACTTGTATGCTTTTCACAATGTAATATGTGGACTTGGCTACTATGCCTTACTTAATAAACTTTAGCTCATATCTTTAAGGAACCTGCCTAGATTTTGGTCTTTTCAATTTTCTGGAAAGTATAACTTGCTGAAGCTAAGATGATCTGTTTTGTCTATGCTTAGATCCCATATATTCTGAAGCAGAATACAGATGCACTACCTAATCAGAGTAATAAAATGCTGTTAAAATTTTTACATTTTAAAAGTGTGCTATTTATTATATAACCATTAAATGCCACCCCATCTAAATAGCCGGTATTGGATGAAGACAGACCATTGATCTTACTCTGAATTCATCATACAACCTACCCGATTCTGTTAACTTCGGGATACTCCATAGCACCGCCTAGAATTCACTGTTAATCAGAGCTGCCTCGGGCGCTGCTTTGATGGAAGGAACGACTACTCACATTAATTACCCGCCTTCCTCCTTCCCATTTCCCGGTATTTTGACCATTTCCCCTTCCCGCTTCTCCCACTAACCTGCCAGCTGTCTCGGGAGCTGTTTGAGGGGCAGCACTTCCTGCACCACGTACTGCAGAGACCCCGCGCTGCGAAGCAAGTCGGTCGGAGACAGAGGCAAGTGGAACTCCCACGAGGGAGGCGAAAGCGAAGTCGGATCAGCCATGATCCCTTCCGATCCGCAGCCTAAGGGGAGGCAGATCGAACCTCAGACATCCGCACTCCTAAGCTCGGCGCCGGATAGAATTCAGAACATCGTAGATTTTGGAACGCAGGACTGGAACGCACGACCTCTTGTGAGGTCGGCTTGGCGGCAGAACCGAGTAGGGGGCGGAAAAACAATCAAAACTTCCCCTACACCTCTCGCGCCAATGGCAGACCAATAGGGGAAGGAAAATGACGCGCCAGGAATTCGAATAATGTCCGCTCGCCCAATCAGGTTGTTCTTTGATAGCTCGGCAGCCAATCGTTTTTTAAGGTCGATCGTTCTTTCGTGGTCCGCAATCAAATCCCGCAAGGACAGGCGCGCTTCGGAAGGCGAAGAGTTATGAAAAGTGTAGAGTTATATGTGTCCTGAAGACCAAGTTCTTACAGTGCTATTTTATTTCTTTGAATAAAAAGTGAAAGCTCCCATCTAAAAAACAACATCAAGATACTGTGTATACCATTTTGACAGAAATGTAATTTTCAAATTCTAAGTATTTGTATTCTCAGTGCATGGAGTAGTCAGTTGCATTTGAATGGGTGAAACATCTGTATACATTTTAAAAGTAAACTTTATACCATGGTAACTTCCATGGTAGATAAACTTTTCCTTCTAAATGAACAAGCATCATTTTAGCTCCTTATTTTTCTCCATTGATTTCTGCAGGCAGGAGTCGATGTCTGCCTTGGAATGTTGCAAGAAGTGTTCTTCTGGGTTCAGTTCCAAGTTGGGAAAAAACACTGGAAACATTGAGGCTGCTTGGAAATATGGTTTAATGGTGGACAGGATCATATGGCTTGAGCTCCTGAACAGAAAAGGGGGATCACATGCTTCCAGATGTTGGGTGAAGAAGAAGGGCCGAGATGCTGAAAGTCCCTGGTTTTATGCCCTCTCTGGCCTTTGAACCTGAGCTTGTATTCTGATTGGTTGTCTGACTCCCAAGGCAACTCTGTAGGCCCGTGATGGTGAACCTATGGCATGCGTGCCACAGGTAGTACACGGACCATTTGTCAGGGCATGCGAGGCAGCTGACTTTGGCCTTTTGAGGCCGTTTTTCACTCTCCGGAGCCTTCAGTTCCTGTTTGCTCGGAGGGTTGGTTTTTGCCTTCTGTAGCTTTCAGGAAAGCCTCCTGAAGGGCCCTGTAGGCTCCAGAGGGCAAAAAACGGCCCTACGGACAAACTGGAAGTCATAATTCCTGAACTTCCAATTTCCACATAGTCCGTTTTTTGCCCTCCAGAGCAAAGTGTCTTCCGGTTTTTCTGTAAATCCAGTTTTTGCCCTCCGGAGCCTTCAGGGAAGCTCCTGAGGTCTCTGGAGGGGGCCTAGGGGGGCAGGGAGGCTGTTTTTATAGCAATAGCAATAGCAGTTAGACTTATATACCGCTTCATAGGGCTTTCAGCCCTCTCTAAGCGGTTTATAGAGTCAGCATATTGCCCCCAACAACAATCCGGGTCCTCATTTTACCCACCTCGGAAGGATGGAAGGCTGAGTCAACCCTGAGCCCTCCCCAGACTCTTAGAAAGCCTCTGGAGCCTAGGGAGGGCAAAAAAAAACCATGCCAAAAATGGGGGGGGGATGTTGTGCACATAGCATTATGGGTGTGGCACACCCGTGCATGGGCCTCTGCACTCCCCCTGCTTTTGGCACAGGAGCCAAAAAAAAGTTTGCCATCACTGCTGTAGGCTGTGTTTTGATTCCAAGTTTGGTTGAGCATTGCTTCTTCCCATGTTCCCTGTGGTGAGATGGGTAAAGGGCTAATACTATCATTCCTTAATCCCATCACCCTGGAGCTGAATGGTGATCTTTGTTAGACTGGCTCAGGCCTTTTGATGGGCCATTGCCAAAGGTGGGGGCTATTAAAAGTGAGTCTGTTTCCTGCTTAAAAACATGTTTCTCCATTTCTTATCCAGGGAAATATATTCCGCCTTTTCAATATTTCCCAGAATTTTTCATTTTTCTAGGAGAGGGGTGGGTTTTAACTTCTTACAGGATGAAATAATAAATTATTTCAGCTTAAACCGGGTAATCTATTTAATTAGAACAGTGCAGAATCTTGTTTCACATGGAAGATTTAGTTCAGTATTTTTGAAATTTGGCTACTTCAAGACGCGTACGTTTCAACTCCCAGCATTCCCTAGCCAGCCATGCAGCGCAGAGTCTTTAAAGTTCCCAAGTTTAAAAATCACTAATTTAGTGATGCAGCCCCTGTCCGTGGAGCAGAATCTTGAGAAACTAACTTCTGTTGGGGGAGAAGGTAAAGAAGGAATGGATAAAAAAAAAAGAAGTAAACTGAATAGCTAAAAAGAATCGGCTATAATATTTAATAAAGCAGTGTAAAAAAGAGGTCTTGATCGACACGTCTACCATTCATTGTTTTTATCTCTATGGTTGCAACTTTCCCTCTTCCTCTCAGCTGCGGATGGGAAGCTGCGAGGCGCGGGGTGATCTGGGAAGCGTCCGAAGTGGCTTCCTTGCGTGTAGTCTTTGCGCTGCCCTCTAGCCGAAGAGTCAGAGGGAAGCCGAAGCTCAATGGAAGCGGCGTGGCGGCTGATGATGGCCCCGCCGCGTTTATGGACGGGCAGCAGCAGCAGCAGCCTTCTCGTCTCTACAGCTCGTCGGCTGTTCAGTACAGGTGGGTGGGTAGAAGAGCCGGGGCTGCCCTATGGGGCAGGTATCGATCTCAACCCTGTCTTGGCGTTTCAGCTGTTGGATTAAACATCGACCCCCGTTTCTTTTCCTTTACTATCCCGAGCATTTATTAATTATAGCACCTTCCCCCTTTTTTTCAGAGGAAGCGAGAAGGCGATGAGGTACCTGTAGAAGGAGAGTTCTTTTTGCGGGGGTTAGATGGGATTTCATATGGGTCTTGCAGAGTCTGTTCTAAATATTGAATTCCGTGAGAAACAAACACACACACAACCATAGGCATGAATATTAAGATTTGAGGGGCAAATAACATGGGTTTTGTTATTTCTTAAGTAATATAGTTAGTTCGTATTTTAATCTGATTTATATTATTTCTTTTAAAGTGATGTTCAAGATTTATTAGCTTTTAACATTCCTAAACTGATAAACAAGCTGGAGACTAGCTCCAGATAAGAAAAGTTTGTTAGTACAAATTGGGGTCTGGCTTATCTCTTGTGAACCCTAAATTTATTTCCCTTCAGACCTCATTTTAATAAACATGTATGCTATTATCCTGTCCATCAACTTTTTTCTTTCAGGTTATGTTACTATAAAAGGGGATGTAAGCTACAGATCGGGTTCCCTCTTTGAATAGGAATCCCTTTTGTCTGAATATTCTGATAATGGTAATAAATGATCTTCCTGTCTCGGTTTGTCTCATTGGAAAATATGCACACCGAGGCAGGCGCCTGAAAAGGCCATATTTGGCCATTAGATTGCACTTAAAATAATAATTGACACTGAAATCCAAGTGACCCAAATGGCTAACAGTTCTTATTTCCAGCTTCAGTTAATATAGGAGTTCTGAATAAGAGTAGCTTAGTTCATGAACGGGCAATCCTGTTGTGCTGTGTGTGAGACCATTTGGTCCAGAAGTTGTTTATTTGCAGTCTTATTTGTAGCTAATCTTGCAGTACAGGTTGTCATCAACTTACACCATTCAAATTTAAAATTACACCGGCAAGTGAAAAATGTGTTTACAACTAGTTATCGCACTTATGACTGTTGCGGAATGGTCACATATGAAAATTCAGACACTTGTCCACCAGTGTGTATTTATGACACTTGCTGTCTTCCAGAACCATATGGCAGAGTCACTTGCCACCTTTCTAGCCAAGTTCCAATGGGGAAAGCCATATTTGCTTAGAACGGTGTGATTCACTTAATGACCAGAATGAAGAGATCATGAAATTGGGTGAGACTCACTTAACAACTGCCTTGCTGAGAGCAAGAAGTTGTATCCCAATTCTGGTCGTAAGCTGAGGACTACCTGTACTACACTTATGATGGTTGACTAGATCAGTGTTTCCCAACCTTGGCAACTTGAAGATGTCCGGACTTCAACTCCCAGAATTCCCCAGCCAGCATTCGCTGGCTGGGGAATTCTGGGAGTTGAAGTCCGGACATCTTCAAGTTGCCAAGGTTGGGAAACACTGGACTAGATATTCTTTATAAATACAGTAAACAGTTGTTTAAGGACCAGTAAATTTATTTTGTAAAGCTGTCCAGTGATATTGTGCCATTAGAGGGCTTTAAAAGAAACAATTGAACTTTATATTTTATATAAAGGTTGGTCTGTAAATATGCTGCACAAAAGCTCCAACTTTGACGTCATAAGATTTCAAAGGCAATCTTTAAAGATATTGATATTGATTTTTTTTTTACTTTTTTGTTTAAATCAGAACCCCCCAAATTTCTGGTGAAAGAGCCTCCTCCTCCAAAAGTGGTTGACAGATGGAATGAGAAACGAGCACTCTTTGGTGTCTATGATAATATTGGAATTCTGGGTAAATATTAGTTTACAATTGATTGTCCCTACCTGTCTTTCAATAACAGCATATATAGGAGAGATACATGTAGTCTTGTTATTGTTGTTAGTTGTGAAGTCATGTCCAACCCATTGTGACCCCATGGACAACGTTCCTCCAGGCCTTCTTGTTCTCCACCATCCTCTGGAGTCCATTTAAGCTCATGCCTACTGCTTCAGTGACTCCATCCAGTCACCCTTCTTCTTTTGCCCCCACTCTTTCCCAGCATTAGGCTCTTCTCCAGTGAGTCCTTCCTTCTCATTAGGTATTTGAGTTTCATCTTCAGGATCTGGCCTTCTAAAGAGTAGTCAGGGTTGATCTCCTCTAGGATTGACTGGTTTGATCGCCTTGCAGTCCAAGGGATTCGCAGGAATCTTCTCCAGCATCATAGTTCAAAGGCATCAATGATTTGGCGCTCAGCCTTTCTTATGGTCCAACTTTCACAGCCATACATTACAATCGGGAAAACCATAGCCTTGACTATACACACTTTTGTTGGTAGGGTGATGTCTCTTCTTTTTAGTATGCTCTCTAGATTTGCCATAGCTTTCCTCCCCAGCGCAAACGTCTTAATTTCTTGGCTGCAGTCCCCATCTCCTGGAGTCCAGGAAAATAAAATCTGTCACTACCTCCATTCCTTCCCCATCTATTTGCCAGGAATTGAGAGGGCTGGATGCCATGATCTTAGTTTTCTTAATGTTCCATTTCAAGCCAACTTTTGTACTCTCCTCCTTCACTAGCATCAAGAGGCTCTTTAGTTTCTGTTCACTTTCTGCCCTTAAGAGTCATACAGTCTACCATCCCTCAAGCTCCCTGCAAACTTTTCTAGTGATTCTGGCAGGTGTTTAAATGGATCTTTCTTTTTTTCTCTCCCCCCTCTCCCAATCTTGGAAGAAGGAAATTGTCATGGAAGTTCCTAATCTGAGAAAAGTTCACGTGACTGGTTTTGATAAATTGAAGGGAAAGACATTTTTATTTGCCACTTTATTTAGGAAGGGAATGCCTTTTGCAATTGAAGTTGGTAGTAGTCTGTGATAAAAAAAGTGCCAATTAATGAATAAACTTCCTTTTTGAAAATCAAAGTGATAGAATTCTAAAGTGTATCTATTGTGTTCTTCTTCTTAGGGGATTTCAAGGCCCACCCCAAAAACCTGATTGTGGGGCCAGAATGGCTACGTGGATGGAGGGGAAATGAGCTGCAGAGATGCATTCGCAGAAAGAAGATGGAGGGTGACCGAATGTTTGTTGACGATTACCATAATCTGAATAAGAGGATTAAATTCTTGTACAAGCGATATAATCGCTATAGAATGAATCGCTAAAAGAAGTTCTCCATAACAACATTTATCCACAAACATTGTGCATTACTGGACGATATTTATTAGTAGCGCTAGCGTGCAGAAATTGATGGTTGGGTGAAACCATCCAAACATCATCCTTGTTATTGTGTTCCGTCTTTTGAATTATTTTCTATTTCCAGTTATTTTTCTTTCACTTCATTAATTGAAATACTTCAATGTTCTGATATGCCATTTCTTGGAAGTATCATTCAAGCAATTTTGATTTCATATGTACATCAGGATGGGATACGTTATATGGTTATTTGCCAACCTGGTTAATGTATAATTGCAAATAATAAATTCCATCTTTTTATATTGTAGTCCCTCCTCATTGTATCTAACCATTTGTTTTTTTCCCCATACTGGTTTATGTAGAATGCCCACAACCCATATTTTTAATAGTTTTAGTATAGTATTTGTTTCTTCTTACAAGACTGTCTTCTAATTTTGTGGGTCTATTTCAGTGAAATTGAAATACAAATGGTCCTCAATATGATACAAGTAGATACCTTGTATATATTTTTCACAGTCTCTCCTGCTTTTTATTTAAAAAGATTTTCACTGCCTTGGTTATGAGATGCTAGTGTGCTGAAAACCAAAATGACAGATAATATGTGGGTCTTAAAACTTGTTTGGATGCTTAGTTTTCCAGGGCGGAAAAAGAATAGAAAGAGAGTCAAAGTGAGTGAGAGATGGCAATAGAAGAATCTTCCAAGGAGCTGAATAGAATGATTAGGAGAAGCAGGATTGATCAAATCAGATCAATTTTTCATTGGATTTGAGAAATAAAAGAATCAAAGTGGGTACCTCATCCTTAAGATATTAATATTCTTCTTTAAAACTTACCCGGTTCAAAAAAATTGTATTCCCTAGTTGGCCTTTACTCACTATAGTTACAATATAATTAACTATATTTCCAATGGTCTTCAGTCCCCTCCCAAAAATATTTTAAAAGTAAATGTGAGGTCTGTGACTCCTAAGATTGGCCACTCCCACATTATGAACTATCAATGTAGGAAAAAAATAATACATTTTGGAGATAGCATAAAAAAATTGATGTATATATAGTTTAAATACAGAATAGAAACATTTGAGCTAATGTTCTAAAACTAGAAAGAGGCGGCTTGTATTTCATCAAAAAGAGCACACAATCTCTGTGGTTCCACCAAAAAGATCTTGTCCTTGACATAAACTCTGTTTCAAATGAAAATGGTAAAATTTTATAAATATATATGTAATCAAAAGTGTTTGTTAAAACAATCTAGTGCTTAGCTTGAAGATTGTCTAATGTTCTGTAATGGGCTGTATTTTTTAAATGACTAAGTCTTTTCAGCACATAAATCCAGAAGATAGCCTCAAAGAAGCCATGCAGGAGCTGCTCTATGTCTTCAAGATTCAGAAGGGTATTTTGCCTGGGAACAATGTCTTATTTCCACAGTTAATATACCCACACACAGGTAATACATGAAATTGAAATTCTTCCCAAAAGGATAGAGTTGATTGCAGTATGAAAAACAATAACCTCAGAATTTCAAATGCCAGTGTTATTTCTCATTATTTTTTTGTTATATTCACACTATTTTTCGCTGTATTGTCTAGGAATGCATCTGAAATTAAGTGATGGGCTCATCCTTTATTAGCTGAGTTAGTATGTAACATGGTTGGTTTTATTGCTTAACATAGTATTTTGTGTTTATAATATATTTAAATATAAAACATTCTAAATACTTGATTTCTAAAGCAAAGCTTTTCAAAAAAGAAATACCAGTATGCTTTATTCAGAATTTACCAATTCAGAATTTCACCAAGAATGCAACTCTTTGATTTGCCCAAGCATAATTGCTCAATACAAGATAACACAATTTCTCTAGAATCAAATTACAAATAATCGGTCTATAATACAAGACCCTTTTGGTAGAAAAGTAGAATTTTCACCTTGTGTTCGCCAGTTAAAAGGAGGTGGCATCTGATTTTTTTTTAATGTTAGATGTACGGATTACAAGAAACATGAGTTCTCTAAGAATTCCAATCCCAAAATATAAATGGTTTCAAAAGTAACAAAAATAGCCTTTAGAATTAAGCTCTGTTTTCTGTCCGTTGCAATTTTTTGAACTGCTTCCAAAGAATCTCTGGATAATATATTCAAATGTATGTTGGCTTCCATCAGTGTTTTTACTTCACCATCACTTTTGGCAATAACATACTGGTTACATGTTTGTATAATGTGACTTGTGGCTCCAGAAAATTGGTTCAACAAATTCAGTTAATCATAACTAAACTTATGATCCTGCTTGTCCCACTGACTTTATTTGTCAGAAGTCAGGTGGGAAGGTCGCAAATGGAGATCATGTGACCTTGGGACACAGCAACCATTGTAAATAGATGCTGGTTGCCAAATGTCCAAATTTTGATCATGTGACTAGATGATGCTGCAAAGGTTGTAAGTGCAAGGACTGGCTTATAAGTCTCTTTTTTCAGTGCCATTGTAACTTTGAACAGTACTAAACAAGTGGTAGTAAATTGTTGAGGAGGAGCTCACGTCGCGACGATACATCGTGCAGACTCGACAGTCCGAGTCCGCCGATGACACTTTTGCCCCTGGACGGTCCGGTAGGACCTAAGCTGTCCCGAAGAGACGATGACTAGGAAGACAAAACCTTGCTGGTCGCAGGGACATCGCAAAGTCCCTGATCGACCCAGGGGAAGTGCTTCCAACCAGCGGCAAGCAGGCAACCCCCAGGCTGATAAAGTCAGAGATGGCTCCGAAGGAAAGAAGTGAAAGTGTTCCATCTGGTGAGGTTTTTTTTTTTACATTCAGAAGATTGCCCTAAGAAACCTTTTTTCTTTAAAGATGTTAGTCCTCTAAGTAAGAATAAAGCGGTGAATTTAATCCTTATTGGACTGCCTTAGAAAGTTCTTTGCTTTTGCTTGTAACGATGTTTTGTGGATTGAAGTGATTGCAACGGTTCCTGTTTCTCCGCTTGAAGTGAATGGACTGGTTTTTTTTCCTTATTTTTTACTAGCTTAATTCTTTTGGCTTAAACCAAAACTTTTTTTTTTGTTTTAACAAATTCCTCCTTCTATTTGTTATAAAATCATATTAAAGATACTTGAAGAAAAAGTATAAAAAAAAGTTGAATCTGCCAGTCGGAAGCCTGAGCCTGAAGTTTTTTTTTCTTGAAACAATGTATTCTTTGTTCATTCCTATTTGACTTCACTGACTTTGCAAAGGAAGGGTTTGGAACTTGTTTATAAAACCTGATAAAGACTCAAGGGCATGAACAGTGTTTTGCAGGTGCGCTTGGAAAATATTTTGGCAAAAGAAGGAAAAAGGAAAAAAAGGCAAGAACCCTTCTACTTTGAAAACCACAAAAGAACTTGTGCTTAAGATTTAAAATAAATAATAGATATATTCTTCAAGAAATTTTTCTTTTGATGGAGGGAGGAGCCAACGTCGCAACGACACATCGCACGGACCCGACAGTCCGGGTCCGTCGATGAAACTTTTCTCTTTGGACGATCCGGTACAACCTAAACCGTCCCGAAGAGACGGTGACAGGGAATCCAAAGTCTTGCTAGTCACAGGGACATCGCAAAGTCCCTGCTTGGCCCAAGGGTAGTGCTTCCAACTGAGGACAAACAGGCAGCCCCCAGGCTGGCATAGTTGGAGACAGCTCCTGAAGGAAGAGACGAAGCGAAAGCGTTCCATCTGGTGAGGTTTTTTTTTTCTTTTTTTTCTTTCAGAAGATCTGTGTTAAGAAACTTTTTTTTCTTAAAAACAACAACTAGTCCCCAAAGTAAGAATAAAGCGTCAATTTTGCCACTTATTGGACTGCTACTAGAAGATTTCCTGCTATAGTTAGTAACGATGTTTTGCGGATTGAAGCAATTGCAACATTTCCTGTCTCCCTGCTTATAGTCTATGGATTGTTCTTTTCCCCCCCTATTTTTTCCTTTTTACTACCCTAATTTTTTTTGTTGGCTAAATTAAACTTCTTCTCTTACTTCAACAAATTTTTCCTTCTATTGGTTAAAACTATATGAAAGATATTTAAGGGAAAGCAAAAAAAATAACAATTGACTAATTATTGAATCTGCCACCTGTTAAGCCAAAGTCTGAACTTTGTTTCTCTTTTGGATACAATGTATCTTTTGTTCTGCTTCACTTGGTTTCACTGACCTTGCAATGGAAGGGTTTGGAATTTGCTTATAATACCTGATAAGACTTAAAGCACGAAACCTATTTTGTTAGTGCTTCTGGTAAATTTTTGGCAAGAGAAGGAAAAGACAAGCAAGAATAAAAACCCTCCTATTTTAAAAACTTTGAAAGAACTGGTGTTTAAGATTCAAAATAAATACAGACACGTTTCCTAAAAATTTGACAGGCTAGAGTGGCAGATTCCTTTTCCTATTTTTTTCCTTTATATTTCTTTGCATTTTGAAAAATGGATCAATATTTAGAGGAAGAAAATCTAATAATCCAAAACATCCTGGCTGGACTTCAAAATATTGCAGAAGGACTTAAGAGATTTGACAAGAAATGGGACAGTTTATGGGGTGCTACAGTTAAAGAGGAGGGGGTTGGAGCCCCAGACATTAAAGAAGAGAATGGAAACATAGAAAATAAAGATAAGATGTCAGATGAATCCATCAATGGACTAAAGGGAAGCTGGAAAAGTGTTTTTGACAACTTGGAGCCTTTCTTTCAACTTCAAGATGCAGGAAGGAAAAAAAGAGTGAAAAAGATGGAACTAAGAAGACAAATATATTCAGAAACAAGATTGATAACCAAAGCTAAGCCTACATTAATAACAAAGAGCAACGAAACTATATGAAAGATCCTTTAAGCTACAGAGTGCGGAGAGAAATGTTAAACTCTGAAAAGATTCTAATGTCCTTTTAAGCTCACGCGTAATAACTCTTTAAAGTCCTGCCGCCGTGACCCTGCCGCCACTTTAAAGCCATGCCTCGGCCGCCTGAGCAGCCTCGCTTCGCCACCCCAGCAGCCTCGCTTCGCCGCCCGCCCACCCGTCGCCTCCAGGCAGAGAGAAAGAGAAAGAAAAAACACGGCTCTTCTTTCCCTCCCTCTCACGACTAGAGTGAACCCCCAAAGCCCCCGCCGCCACCAGAATATCTGCTGCTGCCTCCTCCTCCTCCAACAGCACTGCCAGATTTGCCGCCTGACGCTGCGGCTGAGGTGAAGCTGCCTAAGCTCCCGTCAGCACCCTTGTCCGTGGCAGTGGTGCCTCTCCCTCCATGCGGGGCACCTGAGCTGTCCCCCACGTTATCCCTCCCCCTTCCTCCTCTGCTATGCTTTTGAGGAGCCATGAGGCCTCGGGAGCTAGTAGGAAGGTGGCGGAGGGGGCGGGAGCAGGAACAAAAGGCCTCATGGCTTCTCAAAAGCACGGCGGAGGTGGAGGCGGTGGCAGGGGTAACCCGGAGCCCAGTGGAGGTGCTCCAAGCGGAGGGGGAGGCACCGCTGCCACTGCCATGGGCGGGGGCGCCAGCGGGAGCTTTGGCGGCTTCACCTCAGCTGCAGCGCTGGGCAGCAAATGTGGTGGTGCTCTTGGAGGAGGAGGAGGCGGCGGCAGCAGTTATTCTAGTGGCGGCGGGGGCTCATTGGCATCTTCAGCGGCAGCCCTGCCCCCTGTGAAAAAAACCAAAGATGGAGCAGATCCATGCAGATGACGTCGCCGCAACATGACTGGAGGAGGAATTCTGGGAGTTGAAGTCCACAAGTCTTAAAACTGTCAAGTTTGAAGTCCCCTGGGATTTTTTTTTCTAAAGGGTTAGGGGTGCAAGTATCTTGTAACAACAGCTTTAAGACTTACGTGCTTCAAATGCCAGACTTTCTGAGCCAACATTTTGGTTGCTAAGCAGGAGCGTTGTTAAGTGATACTGATATTATATAACACTTTTAATTAAGAGGGTACATTGAATAAACATAACTTTGAGTTTCAAATAATACTGATTTCGTTGTTGTCTTAGGTGACATCTGTGAAAAAAATTCAGGTGCTCAGGCATGAAAATGTGCCGCTCAAACACTATACTTTTTCGCACACACTGAAAAAAAATTAGAGGGAACATTGATCATGATCCTTTATTAACAGGAATTTCATCAAGTACAAATCCATTCAGACCACAGAAAGTCTGTTCTTTTCTCTGATTTGATTTAAAACTTTTCCTTGATGATGTTAATATGGAAATGAAACAAGATGGCTTGGAGCCTGTACAGAAACTTTGTATTAATGTGCCAACTTTGAGCTTGTAAGATTGCTATTGTTTCAAAAACCCCTAAAAATCTACCTCTAACAAGCTGTATGCTTTCCTGTCCGAAGGTTGTTGCTTCACTCGGCCCGGAAGGCACTTTAAAAAATAAAACACACACACACACACACACACACACACACACAAAATAAAAACAAATTACAATTACATTACAAATAATATTGAATTCCTCCCCCCTGCCCCCTCCCTCTGACCCACATACCTTCCAGCTGCGTCAAAAATGCAAGATTTGGTCTAGCCAGGACCAGACAGGCTAGAATAGTTGCTGCTAGAGTCACCACGTGGATGACTGCTTAAATGTTTTAAAAGAGCCTCTAAACAAAGTGCCCTCTGCAGGAGGAGGCGAGAGAATCACGTGCCTCATTTGCATAAGGAATTTTTCATTTTTTAACCCTTGCTTAACTCTTAAAAGGCGAAAAATTCCTTATGCAAAGGAGGCACATAGTTCTCTCACCTCCCCCTACAGTTAGCACTAAGCAGACTCAGAGTCACTGTGACTTGGAGTCTGGCAGCAACTACCTTGGCCTTTTTAATTATTTTAAAAAATTATTTCCTTTTCCTCATGAGACTGGTGAGGCCCCGCCTCCCCTGCCTCCAGTGACTGCACATCCCTGCTTGCTTTGTAACTCTTGGCTGTAAATAAAATTGATATTTTAAGAGAGCCAGTTTGGTGAAGCAGTTAAGGCATCAGGCAATCAAGAGACCTGATCATATATGGTGGACCTGCCAAAAGGTTAAGGCATTCTGGATAAAAATATGGTGGGTCATGCAAAATATTTTTAAAAGAAGGATAAAGTTTATTCCTCAGTTATTTTTACTAGGTATATGTACTGACTTTACAGTGGTAGAGACTAATTTGATTCTGCACCTAATAACTGCAGCAAGACTGTTGGTGGCGCAATACTGGAAGAAGGAAGACTTGCCTACAATCCAAGAATGGACATTGAAAGTCACAAACTTAGCCGAGATGGCTAAAATATCGGCATATCTTAAAGATCATTCAAATGAGAGATATAAACGAGACTGGAAAAAATGGATTGCCTATATACAAAATAAATACGGGGCCAAGAAATTCCAGTTAGCCTATGCTTAAGATCAGAAATGATTTAAACTGTTAAAAGTTAGTTCAGTAAGAAGAAGCTAAGGTCAATGTAGAATGTCATTAATTTCTTTATTTCTTTTTTCTCAATAGATTTTAGACTGTGTTAGTTAAAAATCCATACCGTGTACGGGTTCTGGGAAGTCGGGGGGGGGGGGGAAGGAAGAGGGGGGTTGGGGGGGTGGAGGGAGGGAGGGGCACACACAAAAAAATTGTACTTCAATGTCTTAATGATTGACAAATGATGAAATATTTGTGTGTTTTTTTTAAAGAAATAAAATAAATATTTGAGAAGGGAAAAAAAATGTTAGAGGGAATGCTGGAGGTTTGATCTTGCTCATCATTTATAATATTTGGCAATAAATCAAGTAGCGATGCTGGAAAAAAAGAGACCTGAGACAAAACCCTTGGGGTAACTCTGGGCCAGTCACTCTCTCTTAACCCTGGGAAAGAGGCAATGGCAATATATTTCCAAAGAACTTGGCAAGAAAATTGCATAGACTTGCCCTGGAGTTTTTTTTTTTTAAAACTGATTCAAAGGTGCTTCTGTATGCACGCACCTTATTTTAAAATCAAGGATGAACCACTCTCAACTTCCACCCGCCAATTCTGGATGTGGCAACTCCAATGGAAATGCAGCTCTACCGATAAAGTGTATTAGGTTAGGTCTGATGCTTTACAAGTACAGTATGAAACAACGATTCCGCTCTGGTCTCTGAGAAAAAGGCGATATAAATGTAGAAAGAATGAAGGAAGGGAAGCTGGTACAGCTCTGCTTGGAAGAATAAGGCTGCAGCGTTGTCATTCCGATATAAACGAATAGAAGCCGATTTGGATTTTCCAACCGAAATTCCCCACACAATCCTTCTACGGCAAATATCAATCCCTTAAAATCACGCTCGATCTCTCTCACTGTCACAAACGCATCTCTGACTTAGGCAAACACGTTGCTGTTTAAAAATCCCCCCTCCCCCAATAGGACTGGGGCTTCACCAGGAAACAAAAGGGAACGTCAGGATTTCTATATGTTCCCCCACACCCCACCTCAAAGAATATATACTGCTGTCGTCCCAGTCACAGCTTCAGTTCAGTTGGCCGTGCTTGCTTCCACAGGCAGAGAAGAATTTAGAAGAATCTAAAACAGTGTTTCTCAACCTTGGCGGCTGGGGGATTCTGGGAGTTAAAGTCCACAGGACTAAAGTCGCCAAGGTTGAGAAACGCTGATCTAAAAGTTAGGAACCGCGCAGGAGCGTATTATACAGCGGCAAACTGCTGACTGAAGTTACCGGGATTCTCGCTCGCGTGTTCCCATTTGCAGTCCCTGGATCTCAAAGAGGGTTGGAAGAGAGTGAGTGAGTGAGTGAGTGAGAGAGGACTATGCAAATTTGGCCAACGTCGATTTGCTTATCGAACTGCAGCCCCTTGTTCGCGGGGGACTTCGTGCTAAAGGCAGGCAACCCCGATTGGCTGGCTGAGTTTTACCGGCAACAATCGGGGGCGTGTGAGGATAGGAACGGGCTCTTCATTGGCTCGCTGCGTGACGAGGCGGGGCCGAAAGGACCGCCCCTCCCCCCGTATAAAATCCGGGAGCGGGGGCGAGGTTCCTGCTGCAGTAATTTTCAATAGCCTCCGGTGGAGCCCCACTTGCCTGGTCGTTTCCACCGGCTGGCCGTCGACCCTTGCGCTGCTTCGTGCATTTCCTCCCGAAAGGATCATAAGGGCTGCTAGAGCCGAGGCCGGCCATGTGAGTAGCAACGGAACGGACGCTCTCGTCGTTGCTTTGCCTTCCTGTGATGCGCGGCCGGTTTCCCTGAACGGTTGCGGCGCTTGCCGAGTTGCGCATTGCAGCACCGCCGCCACCCCCCTCTCCCGTTCTCTTTTTTCGGTTGTCCGGAGACGGAGCTGGGACAGATGCCTCATCCCATCTGATGGCTCCACAGTTTTCCTTTGTTGCAGCGGGTGCTTCGCCATCTCCCCGGCCCCTCGCTGCGATTCCTGCCCCCGGCCCCTGAATAGTTTCAGGCGAGAGCTGTCCCGGGGCCGGAGGCTCCAGCGGTGTCATGAGTGGTAATATAGTTGGCAATGGAGGAGAGGGGCATTTCCACAGAACTCTAGAAGGCACTTTCTAAAATGCCTTTTTTTTTTTTTTGCCTTGAGTACAAGCCGGGACGTAAAAGTTTATGTACCGGTCTATTATGGAGGCGATTGTCCCTATATGAAAAAATAAAAACGCAGCACGAGTTTTGGGTGACCAAACTCTACTTGATATGGGTTTCTGTTGGAGGTGCATGTGTGAACCCGGGTAATAAGATAGCTGGTTCATTTCAGAGGTATTAAAGTTCTAATAATAACACTGCTGAAAGAGCAATTTGATGATGGAGGATTAAAGAGAAGCAAGTGCTGTTGTATGCGCAGGGCGCTTGCATGCGAATGACTGCAGATATTTCTTTGCTTGGCCAGTAGAACAGAAAGTCTTAAGTTTTGCTCTCTTTCTTGGGGACTCCTTGCTTTTTCCATAATTGCATTTCTCCTGTCTCCTTCCTCTATTCTATATGGCAAAATTGCTTATGGAAACATTGCCTGAAGCTTCTGATGGCATTTTTTGCCAGCCTTGGTCATTAGTCTGTAACCTTCATGAGTTTTTGCCACTGTCTCCATTGCTGGGTTGGAAAATGCATCCTTGTATCTCTGAACTGATTTATTTGATAGTTTCTTTGACCTATTCTTCCTGCTGCAGTAAAACCAAATATATCTAGCAATGTTACTTATTGGTAAATGTTTCTGCCTCATGACACAGCAGTTCTTTTATGCTTGCAGATTGCTTTTCATTTATCTACTCAAGTTCTAATTGTATCTGTTAACATTACTCAAGTAGTACATTCTATGAATTCAGCACACTTCATAATCAGTGTCTGATAATGCGTCAAATAATAATGTTTTATAAAAGAAGATGAGAGGGTTAAATAATCCGCCCCATATCTTTCTTAAAAAATTGCTACTGAGGTAAGAGGAGAGTTGAGTGACTTCCTCAACATGGCTGTGTCATCTTACTTGCATTCTGTCGGTTAGGAGATACTGTCATGACCTGAATTTAGCAGCTAAAATGAGATATCACAACCGTGCCATTGAACCTTCACTTGCCATGCACTGGATTTCCATTAAATTTGGCCTACGATGCTTGTGGTGGACTCTGCTTCAATTCTTTATATCCTCAAGAGCTCAGATGAGTCAGAGCAGCACTCCAATATATCTCCTGACAATACTTCTGAATTGTAATACCTGAACTGCTCTAGTCGTGAGATGGGTGGCATATAAATTAAATAAACAAACAGTTGCTTTTGGGAGAGAGAAAGACACTACATCTGAAATATAGCTGCTTCTTTTGATTTAATAGGTACTGAACCCATTTTATTTGACATTCTCTAGTATTTTTCACTACTTCTTGCATTACTATCAGGCATTTGACATTTATTTGTTAGATCTAGAAAGCCACTGTATGTAAATCCTCTGGATTAACAACCAATAAACAGTTCAACAATGTAAGATAGTGTGAATTCTATTATTATACAAGAACATAATTGTTTATGTTAGACCTAAGTCTTCCATCTTCCTCTTAAGGTGCTTTTACTTTAAAGATGAACAGTTCAAGAATCTGAATGGCCTATTTCCTTGGAAAATTTGAATATATTTCTCCTTGTCATTTCCATGTTATAGTGCTTGTGTTTCTTGTGTGTTGATAATAAGCCTGCAGCTAAATTACCATTGTATATATTAATGTGCTGGTTTCTGGCTGAGTATTGGACATAGGCATTTGCATCATCTCTTGTACTTAACCTGCCTCCACAGGTCTGATCCAGCTCAGCAAGGGGCCCCAGGAACGGGACAGGAAGGAGGTGAAAATGCGGGGGGCCCTGGTGCACCTCCAAATATGACCAGTAATTGGCGCCTGCAGCAGACTCAAGCACAGGTGGAAGAAGTAAGTCATTGATGAAATTCATTTTTTTTTTATTACCGGGGAAGGATACTACAAAGTCCCCATTCCCTCTCCACTCTGGGGCCAGCCAGAGGTGGTATTTGCCAGTTCTCCAAACTACTCAAATTTCGCTACCGGGTTTTCCAGAACCTGCTGAATTTAACCCCTAAAGTAAGTGATTAAAATGATTCTTTGTGGTCCTCTGCTGTCAGTGAGAGACTAGCCAAGCCAGGGGGAATTAGTCTGGAATCTCTTTGTAAGCACAAGAGAGCTAGGTCTCTTGTGCCTACTTCTCTTGAATGCCATTGAACCTTATCTAGTTTGGCCCAAGTATAAACTGGCAGTCAGAGAAGATTCTTGTGTTACAGGCATGAACTACAAAATAGCTAATTGAATTATTCACGTGTGGATCTGATTGTTCATGCCTGACATCTGCTTTCTCTCTTACTAGGAAGCTAATTACCCTTTCTCTTCAGGTGGTGGATATTATGCGTGTGAATGTGGATAAAGTTTTGGAGCGAGATCAGAAACTCTCAGAATTAGACGAACGAGCAGATGCTCTCCAAGCTGGTGCCCAAGTATTTGAAAGTAGCGCAGCAGCGCTCAAGAGGAAGTATTGGTGGAAGAATTGTAAGGTGAGTAAGAAGTGAGCAGCTTATTGAATGTATAGCTGCTGAGGCAATCTTACTTTTAAAAATATTTTTATTGTAAGAAAGTGTTACATAAGATTAAAAATATGAAAACAAGGACATTTAGAAAAAAATATAAAAGAAGAAAAGAAAAGTGAAAGATAACAAAAGAAAGAAAAAAGAAAGAAGCAACGTCTGATCTTCTTTTCAGCACTTACATAGTAATTATCATTTCTACCCATCCCCCCAAGTTACATATCATGGTTCCCTTCTTCCCATAAACAAACTTTTTAAATAAATCCCCAATTCATTTTTATCCACTTCAGCCAAAAATCTATTCTATTTCAGTTTTTTATATAAGTAATTGTTCCTGAGCCAATCCTTCTTTGTTAAAATAAAACCATAGTGCTTTTCCTGAACATGGGACAGAGACCCATAGATCAGATATAAAGCCAACCTTTTGCATGCTTAAAATTATAGGTTCAATTTGGAATGTTTCCAGGAAAATGCTGGCATGTCTGGGAAAGTATAGTTGGAAACCTGGAAATTAGTGCCAGGCAGAATAATGAGTACTGGGACAGTTGGATCAATGATCATGAATATGGACTTAGAATAAACAGTTTCAAGTGGCCCATTGTCCATCTTTGTTGGAGACTTTGATTTTGCCAAAGGAGATGTTGTATGAGGGTTCTCTGTGGGCTCATTGAAATTCTTCTCTTTAGATGATGATCATGCTGGGAGTGATCTGTGCCATTGTGGTCATTGCAATTGCACGTAAGTACTAAGGGGAATCAGTAGCTGAATTTGTGAGTCACAAACATTGGCTAAACGGCAATGTTTACTTTCCCCCTGGTGTGGGAAATAGTACTGCTTTTGTCTCTCAACACTGCTGAAGGCCAGCAGATCAGTTCTGCCTTTCAAGATGATGAGATTTATCAGTTGCTGTATGAGAGGCAGGCAGAGTGGGTGGGAGGGTTTTTTTCCTTCTCCTGATGCTCAACTGTTTTTGTTAAATGTGGGATGCTCGGTGTAACGTGCCCTCTTGTTTTCTCCTTTCTCTTCTTTCTGTTGCTTCTGTTCCTAGTTTATTTTTTTACCTGAGAATGTGTCCCTTCTTTTTTTCCCCACCCAGTCTATAGCCGCCTTACCCCATTTCCCTTTCCAGATCCAATTCTTCTTTCTCTTTCCTTTGTCATTAATTTTCTGTTAGTTTTGTTTGCTTCCATTTCAGTGTTACCAGATTTGAGTTGACCTCCTTCACAGCTGCTGCAGCCTCTGAGTGGACCAGCTCGTTTTTGGAGGGTGGTAGTGGGCCTCAGGTGAGGAATTGTGGAGGATTGAAGGAGTGTGTTGATTACACCTGGGGTTTCACTTGCACTCTAAGATATCCTTGAATCTTCTGAGATGTTTTCTCCTGTGAGTCTATAGGAAAGCATTTTCTTTAGCCACAAACAGTATTATTAAAAACTTCACCAGAATAGAGAGAAGAAAAGTTGGGTCTCATTATAGTAGTGATACTGGTATTGTGCTGTGCAACCAGAATTGATGGAGTTTTCCCTTAGATTCTAATATAAACTCCTGTTAATGCTCTGGTGACCAAAACTCTGATCTTATAATGACTGCCAGCCATCCTTTACTGTTTCATATCTTGGATTTGGTAGAAAAGTTATTGGTTTGATTCATTGACCTTGGCTCCAAGTACAAGTATGCCTTTATTCCCAATACTGCCAGAATTAGGGGTGAGATGAATTATTTTGCACGTGGGGTTAGGATTATCCTAGTGTACTGCCTGAAGTTCTGTCCCCTTGCTTTCAAAGGCTGGGTGTTTTACCTGACTGAATTAACAGATAAGGGAGGGTCCTACTGAATTGGAAAGTCCCATGCTGCTTGCACCTTAGTGAACAGTATGCTTAGGAGTTATGCCCTGGAAACCTCTGCAGTATATTTAGAAGTGTTTCCTTCTAAAAGCAATGAGCTATAAATTTACAAAACCCTTTCCGGTTTTGTGACTTGGAAACAGCAATGAAGAATGCCAAGGATTCTGGAATAATGCATGAATATTTGTTTTGATGTGCTGTTTCTCACCACATTTACTTTCAGGTAAATGTGATAGTTGTCAGAATATACAGTGACAGGTGTGGGTGCTCATGCTCATTTATTTCCCTGTTGAATAAGGTATTGGGCTCCAGGGTGGAAGGAGTTCAGAGAGTGATGAATATGAGTTTAAACATGCTGAAGAAAAGTAGTTTTCCTGTTTCCAGTCTAAGGACTGATAAAACGATGAGGCTTAGCTTGGTAAGAGGCCTTGTTGTAGTGTCAGTGGTTGACCAGAGGACATTGTTGCAGGGTCTCAGACGCTGTAATGCTCTGACAGGACTTATCAACTGGTGGCCACTGGGATTAATTTATTTTAACCTCAGACCAGTTTTATCTGGCTCCTAAACATTTGTTCTGGCTGTGCTAGGAGTAACCCTACTCTCACCATAGCATGCTGCAGAGGTGCTGATTTTTTGCATGTTCACTGCCATGCACCAGCATTTCATTTGCAGAATCCATCTGTTTGCGTATTCCCATCTTTTTTCCCCTTTGGGGAGGAATGATGGAGGAGAACAGGAATGGAGTTCCCATCTTCTTTGGACAATTCTCTTCCTATTTCGGTGGGACTGTATTGATGGAAGTGCAACACCTGAAGAGGAGCCGGGGCACAAGGTGTGATGCTGCTGTCAGTATGAGAGGAAACACAGTAAGGTGTACAGTCCCTTCTTGATTTCTTCTGGACAAGATCTTGGTTTAATCTGCTGCCGTATTGTTTTGAGAGAAGGCCACTTAGGCTGCTTTCTTCTGCTTTTCTTGTCTGTTTTCATAGATGTTGTATGTTACGCCTCTTCCCTTTCTATCTCTCCATTTCTCCATCTTTATGCATGGGCAAACAATACCCCCATTTCCCTAGGCCCTCTTTGCCTAAACCAAGGGACTACTTTCTCTATGCACAGGACTTCAGCCGCTTTCTCACATGTGTGGTTTGTTCTTGTGAGGAATGCAGCTATAATGTTCTCCTGGCATGTGTAACTACCAGCTCATGTTAACAACCTCCGCTAACAAATACTTCTTTACCCACTAAAATGAGTGGGGTTCATCTGTCTGAGTCCTGAAGGAAACAGGATTCTACTGGCAGGTAGTAAAGCAGAAGAACGTAGACTGAAATAAGAGTACTAAATCAGTATTTTCTGAATATGTGTAATCCGATGTGAGATAGATCACAAGTGGCCAACATAGCATCTTGATAGATAGATGCAGGAGATCTGGCAAACTTGATCTTCAACCCTGTGGATTCTTGTTCATTGCTGCATAAAACAGGCTGCATTATGGCTCAGTAGTTCATATGTACAATTGCACAACAGGATGTTGCACTGAACATCGAGTAGATGAGCAGCATTCGTTCTTAACTTGGACTTGAAATGGCCTTGTAGAATTTTTACAGAATTGGCTGCAATTAACAGGAGTGGAAGGCAAGATCTTTGGAAGAATCCTGAGCGAAGGCAGCCTTTGACTAGGGCTTTAAAATACCCCCCCTTCCCCCCCCCCCTAATCTGCCTCTCCCGTTTATCCCCCATTATACTGGCATATTGCATTTTCTATTTCTTTTGCCTAAACCAATTTAGCAAAATAGCTGTTACAAGCAGAATAAACAAATGTCAAAGAGAACAAAATGCTAACAGTGTAATATTCCTAATTAGTGTGGAAATAAACGGTATACAACTAATCTCTTGGATACAGTGGTCGAGAGCGTATGAGAATTTATCTGGATCCTTCTGTTTAAATACGAAGCTGCTATGCAAAAGAGTTGTATGATGATCATCTTGCATCTGTAAAAGGGATTCATGAACTTGCTGGCCCTGCATGAGAAAGTAGTGATGAAAGGCACAGCACAATGTTGTCAAGATAGGTCTTGTGCTGTTTGACAACAACTTGTGCCCAGTTTATGCATACAAGAGAAATTAGAAGTAGCAGAAGTTAATTTGTACTCTCATATTCACAGTCTACTTTTCTATTATTTCTGTTCAAGCCAGAGTATAAAACCAAAAGAAACATAGTTCTCAGATGGCACTGCTTTTGTTTTGTGTAGATGATATGGAAATGGTGCATTAAGATCCTGCTCAGCTGCTATTAAGACAAGTATATAGACACAGCATACTGAAATTAGAGCAATACTTGTCTGTCTTGCACTGTTAATATGGCACACGGGATTAGGATGGTTCTAGTGTACTTATAGGGTATCTACCTTCAGTCACTGCCTGAAGTCCCATTATGTTACTTCATCTGCTGCATTCCAGATACATTTTCTCTACACTCCATCATGTGCTGATTTAAATGCAGAGAGTATTGGATTTGATACATATGTATTGGAAAAAATTAACAGTCCTATTGTACATTAAACAATTCATCTTCATTCCCAACTGTAGCACATGGAATGGGAAGCTATAACTCGCTGACCATGTATGTGTACATGTATACAATATATGCAAAAGTGCTAAGAGACATGTCATTGCTCAAACGTTTAACTTGGTGGTTCTCAACCTTTTCTTCACCATGGACCTCCTTTAAATCCTTTTTGTGGCCACGGACCACCAAGACTTAACTCAAGATTTAAATCATAACATTTCTTCAAGCTGTGACAACATCACAGCCCCCAGAGGTCCATGGACCACCGAGTGAGAACCACGGATTTAACTTATAGATATGGAGAGGATTCCAAAAAGCAAGAACAAATAATACTCTTTTTAAAAGACATCTCCAGAAGGCCACAGAACAAAGGTATCTTAAATGAAACCTGAATGATTGTACGATGGCACTGGTACTCTGGGTTTCGGTCATAGTTATACTTCCCAATCAAAATCATAGGATTTTTTTCCTCTTTCATTTTCAGAAAACACATTTTAAATTTGATTTCCCTAATGCTAAAAATACAGAACAAAACCAAAACTGTTTTTTTTTGTAAAAAAAAAAAAAAAAGCCAAAAGAGGACCCTTATATATGATAGCTACAATCATTTTATCTGGTTAATCTGATATATTAGTAAACATTCAGAGAGTGTCCACTTTGGGGAAGGGAGAAGTAGTTTAGGCTGTCCATATGCAGTCGAGGAACAAGGACATCTTTGAGAATCCAGAGGGAAGCACTGGGAGCAAAGCACTGATGTTGATGAGATTCTTGCTTCATCACCAATATGAAAATCTTCACTGCTGAAAATACTTTCCATTTTTACAGGCTGCAGTATGCAAATAGCAAATACTTTGTAGAGAGAAGAGTTAAAGTTCTAATTCGGTAAAATTCTTAAATTAGAAGGGCTGAAGATCCATGCCTTTCCTTTTTTTGTTGATGAGATGAAATATGGAAGGTGAGCCTAGATTGACGGAACACTAGTGGAATCCTCATAAATTAATTTTTTCTTTGTGTAACATACAGTTATCATCCTATGTAGATAAGTGGATTTATGCAGAACCTCTGGCATACTGACGAGTTATCTGTATTAAAACAACAGTACTTTCTAAAGATATAAATTAGAAACTCTGGCCTTCTAGTCCCATCTTTGATTTTTTTATACAATATTATTGAAAGGGAGAAAAGGATGCTGATGTTCACATAGCCATAGGGTATATACATAGGGTAGCCATAGGGTATATACAATACCATAGGGTATTATATTTGTTGAATGGGAAAGTGACAATATAAAGCCTTTCCACCCACATCCAGAATGAACCCAAGACTAAGAATATACTGTTTTTGTAGCATTTGGTCTCAGGAGAACAAAGGAAGTGAGAAAGAGCTTAGGTCCTAGTTTAACTGAAGTCATTCACAGGGAGATACACAATACAGAAGCTGAATATTAAGTCTCTGAGTAGCGGAGCAAGACTTAACATCGATATTAAATGCATAATAAAGTATACAGTCTTCAAAGCTTGGATCTGCTCAAAGGAAGAGAAGTGGATGGAAATCCTTGTTATAGCCTGCTTAAAGAAGCATTGATTGAAGTGTACCTTGGTAATTCATGGACCCAGAATTAGAGATCTTTTATTTTTCAAAGTATAGAAGTTTATCCATGTATATGTATTAGGATTGTTCTAATCCTATGAAGATTTCATATCCTGTTGAGCTTTTTTCAGTTTCCAGTGCATGTCTTCATACTGACACTTGGCTGCAATCAGGAAAGAGTTATAGCTATCTCAATGGATGGGATAAATACCAAAAAGCTTGGGTTTGTTTTTAATCTACAAGAAAAGGGTTAGATGTCTTTGTCCACTTGACTTTAATTTGATCAGCAAATGCCCCCCCCCCAAAAAAAGAAACGGGAAGCAACAACCAAGATCAATTTGTAGAAAGTTATTTCTCAAAATATACGGGGAAAAGAATACCCAGCATCCATCTTTTTAATTTTGTTTGGTGGTGGACAAATACAGACTTGAGAAATTGCACACACCAAGGACAAAGTGAGAAAGAAAGGTGCTTTCATGTCATTGGATCTGTATCGTCAGAATTCTTTTAGATGAAATTCAGGCCTGTCTTCTCTGGATGTGAGAATCCAGCTAACGTTAGTTCCAAGTGCTGAGTCTATACGTCAACATTAATTAAAGTGCATAATGATGTCATATCCAAAGCATCCTGGTCTGGATTTTATTCTGTTCTCCTGAAGGAAACTCTGTGTAAGTCTAATGTTTCTAAGGTGTTATAAGATGGCAGTGCAGCAATCCCAATCTCGGCAGGTATTTCCTGTGGAGTTTTGTGAGCCGAAGGTACATTGTTATTTGAGTTGCTTAGTGCATAAAGGTCTGAAGATTGATATAAGTACAGCCGGCGGAAAACCAGGATGCTTGTGAGGATTAAAAAATCCAAAATCAACTCAGCCAGTTCCACCACAGAAAGGACTGATGAACCAAACCAAAGACTCCACTGGTTCCCTAGCTGGGAAAGCAATGTCACCACCTGTACAAGGAAAATGCAAAACAAAATTAAAAGTGGTTAAAAAGATCTCTGTCTCTGTGTCTAGCTGATATATTCATAGAGGTTGAAGAACTAACATATTTTGTTTGGACTTGCCTAGATTTTAAGGGGCTTGTTGTTGGTTCTAGGAATTGGAAAATCACTCTGTTTATACATAAGAATAAACATGCTGCCTTTGTCTCAAAAGCAGGATCAATCCTGTCAAAGTTGAAATTACATATTGATATTTAACCCAATGCTTAATGATACAGTGCAAAAATAAATGGTCAACAAGCTTTGGCTATCGTTTTGATTTATTGAATAAAACCAAGTTACTCACTGTCATTGTACTATCTATGAAATGTTAATTGCTTACTGTTATACATCAGCTGTGATATACTGCTGATTCTTGGCTTTTGCTGTGTATCAACTGTACAATTACTGATACCTACAGTAAAATTACTGGAAGTCAAATGTTAATTACTGAGAAATGTTTGCAGAGCATACAATTCAAGAGTACATTAGGAGAATTTTGCATTATAAACATTTGCTTAAATGAATGGGTAGATTGAGGGTAAAAGAAAATAGTTAAGTTTTCCTCCGCCTGGTTAACCTAGTATGGGTAACATTTCACACTAATTGAAAATAATTTCAAATTTTCCTGCTAGGATTGAATCATAGACTAAGAATTTATCCATCAATTATTCTGAGATTAGTAGAAGAGAGGTTGCTCTGACAGGCTGGGATGTGCCTATAAGTATTGCTCTAATTAGCATCTAACATTGCATTCTATCGTATCACGTTCCAAATAACACCCAAATTCAGAAAATAAGACTATTGAAAATGGAAACATGGCTTAAAGGAAGATGCTGAAGAAGAAACTAAAATAATTTGACCAACTACTAGAAGGACACAGAAGCTCTGTGATATTTTAGGCTGCTGGCAGCATGCAATCAAATGTGTGGACATACCGTGAAAGCTGGAGATTCTCCGTTCCTTTTATAATTCCACTCGTTGAAAAAAATATTCACTTTGGCAATTCCATCCCTGGCAATAGAAGAGAGTTGGAATGAGTCCAGTCTTGTTAGAAAGGTGCATTGGCTAAGACGGCAATTCTACCCAGCCTCATTTAGAAAAAATCTTATCTCAGTAGGTCATCTTTGAGGATGCATTTGCTTAAAATAAATAAACGCCCTTTAGTGAACTTTGCTGTTAGGCAACTATATCTGCAATAAGAGTCTAATACCCAAACATTCAAGGCAGAATCCTCAGATCTATATCAGTTTTAGTGCAGTTTTTAATAGCTACTTTATTAGATGTCTAATTTTACTTTAAACTTCTGTTGTGATATGCAAATCATATAATGATTCAGGCACTTGTCATTAAAACAAGCATCAGTTCAGATGCTGGGATTGCTGCTGATCTTTAACTTCCTCTGAACCACTCAGCAGTTTGTGGTTGACAGTCTAAAATAAACTAATATTTTGTGGCAGAATGGACTTCTGAATAGTTTTCTGCACTTGAAGTTCTGTTCATAGGAAAAGCTGCACTATTCAAGATTTACTTAATCTAATTTCTTAGCTCATAGCACCCTGAACCATTTACTAATGACATAATGTGGACTAGGCAGATAGTTACTTTACATTCCAATACTTTCAGCTGATCTTGAAGCAGTTAATATATTGTACTTTCAATCCTTTTCCCTTATATTATTTTACCTCAGCACTGCTGTTTCACTCCATTGGTTTGATTTTAACCAACACCCGCCCCCCAACGCCAACTTAATATTATTTCATCCATAGGGGGAGCTCTTACCTCTTAGATATGACATTGTTTTTATTCTGCCGGTTCAGCATGTGAAACACCCAGGACTGAAATGATAGATTTGCAATATCAGCGCAAACAGTTCAAGGACTATTAACCGCTCATGCATAAACACACATAGCTATTCAAAAAATAATAATTTGGGGAAGGAAGAAAGGTATTTTGAGCGCAAAAGAGCTCTTGTTCTTTTTGCTTTCAGTATTTCTCTCCTCCAAGTGATAAGTTAGGTCTGGTTTAGATTTGTCTCTCCACCCCATGCATTTAACTTATAAAATGGGCATTAAAGGGAAGATGCTATTGCATCCATTGATGTGAAGCATTCATTTGGTCCTTCCTAGCTTTCAGATATTTCTCATCCTTGCAACTTTTAAGATGTATGGACTTCAACCTCCAGAATTCCTCAGCATCAAGTGGTCCACATACCTTACAGTTGCTATGATTAAGAAATACTTATTTTGGGTGCCTTTGAGTCAGGGTTGAATCCTGCCGACTGCCTGATCTAGTTTACAATTTTCTTGGCAAGGTTTTTCGGAAGTGGTTTGCTGTTGCCTCCTTCCTGGGTCTAAGACTGGCTCAAAGTCACCCAGTTGGCTTCGTGCCCAAGGCAGGACTAGAAATCACAGTCTCCTGGTTTCTAGCTTGAGATTTAACAACTATACAAAACTGGCTCTTCTGAGAAACACTGCCCTACAGCAAAAATCAGCTTCTTACCTCAGAGACAGATGAAGGCCATCGTGAATATCCGGCTGACAGCTGGTACTCTGTCACTCTATAGAAAAGTAAAAAAAAACCCATCAGATGTGTCACCCAGCATGCTTGAGACAAGGTCCTTGGCTGGCATCTTCATTCAAAAGTGAACTTGCATGATTGAGGGAAATCCCATAGATGAACCTCCTGCCAGCATCTGAGCAACAAGCGTTTATTACTCTGCAGCTCAAATAATCTATGAGAATATTTAGGCGCACCATCTCTTTCCTTTTTATTCCCCTGCTTGAGTGCTCCTTTCAGCTAGAATTGGTTGGCCGGCCTGCATGGATGTATCAAGGATAAAATCTGTTCTCTCAGTTTCCCTGAATATCTTCTATTGCTAAGCAAGCTCTGTGGAATTTGGCTAGACCAAGGAATGCAACTCCACAAGTTTTGAAGTCTACTCACTTGCAAGGTTTCCGGCATTTAGTGAAGCAGCCCAAGTGGTTTGCTTTAAATTCAGCTTGGAGTTTATAATAGCAGTAACCTAATAGAAAATAGAGAAAAAAGTATTAATTGAACAATCTTTTATCAACAGAAAGAGCTGAGGAAGGGGTGGGGGGTTACAGAGAAGTGATATGGATGGATTCCTCCCCCTCTGTACTTACCCCAGGCTATATGCTTAGCGGAGTCACAATACTCTGCCCCACTGGGTAAAGGGTAGAAGTAATGGCCACAGCCACATCGTTCTACCATACTGGCCTGGAAACAGGAACGTATGCAGACCTAGAAGCGCAAAAGGAGCTCTTTGAATTCACATGAAGTTGTGCATTCATGCTGGGAAATTTTTGGTGATGGGAATAATCCCAATACAGGGAGAGGGTTGGGCAGAGCCCAGACTGTGTGTGGGAGCGGTTCTATCGAGGCAAGATACCTGCTCAGTGTAATGGGATGGGAATAGATTCTTCACTGGCACATCACTTCCATCTTCTGTGCAGTCACTGTAGCTTCCCCCAAGACGCTCGGTGGTTTCCTGTCAATCAATTTACAACTTGTCAAATCAATACAGTTTTTGTTTTTTCTATTTTGCATCTGGGTGTCAGATCTTTTCTTTGCTGGCTGAACAGGGTACTTCCTGACTTGAACTCAAACTAGAAATGCTGTTAATCTGAAGATTTTCCAAAAGCATCTGGTCCATTCCAGGTCATTGTTTCTCAACCTTGGCAATTTTGAGATGTGTGGAGTTCAATTCCCAGAATTCCCCAGCCAGTGAGTATAACTGCCATACTGGTAGTCCTCAATTCAGTTACAACGGCACTGAAAAAGATGATTTATGACTGGCTTTCACACGACTGTTGCAGCATCCCCATGGTCATGTGATCAAAATTTGGACACTTGGCAATTAACGTGTACTGTATTTATGATGGTTTCAGTGTCCTGGGGTCATGTGATCACCTTTTGTGACCACCTGATGAGCAAAGTCAATGAGGAAGCCAGATTCACTTAACAACTGTGCTACTAACTTAATGATTGCAGTGATTCACTTAACAACTGTGGCAAGAAAGGTCGTAAAATTGTGCAAAACTTAACTATTTTGCTTAGCAATGGACATTTTGAGCTCAGTTGTGGTCATAAGTTGAGGACTACCTATATTCTTGTTATTATAACACACTAAGTCATAAAAGCTAAACCAGGAGCCTTTCTCTGTGTCCTCTGACAGCATTCAAGTCCCTGTGGTTGGCGCCAGTCCTTTTTCTAATCCTAATAGCTGAGTGATGGGAGCCTGTGAAAATGATGATATGTATTCCATGGTGAAATCCCAGATTTAAATATCTCCTTGACATAGCAGTGGCACACTAAGGGGAAAGGAGAATTATATAGTGTGTGAAGCTAGGCATTGCACTGTTTTTCACAAACATAGGATGGGGGATTGTATCTTTCGTATTTACCAAGAGATGCAAAAGGTAAAGGATTATTTTCGCAATTTCATTCTGATAAGAACTCGGTGAAGTGCTGTATATTAATCTCTGATAAAACAATTGACCATCAATTGCCAGTCACATTTTTTGATTAAAACACAAACCCTTGCTCATTTTTTAAATCAACAAGCACTATGGGAGGACGCTCATTGGGAACTCTGACATTTTGCAATTTCACTGAATAGATTTCTATATTTTGTAAGTAATGAAGAAAAGGCTCATAGTTGCTTCTTACATTGTGGGATAGAAGCAAGTAAACACTTTTAAGACTAGATCAGTTTTTCTCCAGTAACTTTAACCCCAGTAACGTTAACCTATGTGGATTCAATTCCCAGAATGCTGGTTGGAGAATTCTGGGAATTGAATGTTCTCACAGCTTAACATTGCGGGCATAGAGTGTTCTATACTGTTAAACTAAATAATAGAGCCAGTTCTTTCTGTTCTGTGCCTTGTTAAACTTTTAACACACACAAATACACACCTCTAGATAAGAAAATGGTAGGTTGTCTTTACAACAATTCATTGTATTGATGGTTTGTTGACCGATTCTAGTTTTACAGCACCATAATGTTCATGTTTTCTTTTGGTAAAACTATGAGTTCTAATAAACTCTGAACTGAATACAACTGAACTGAACTGAGCCTGGGTTTTTTTTTGCCATGTGTTTATATTTCATTTCCTTGGAAGAGAAGCGATTCCACCCCTATGCTCAAAGCAAGGCTTATCTTCCTCCCGTCTCTCACCTTTCTCATACTGATGGATGTTTCTATGCCAGGACGCACATTAAAACCCCCTTCATCCATGAAGGCAGGTTCATTCTGATTGTGGACCATTACTCGAGCTCCTGTCACAGTGGACAATAGTGGGATAAAGTCGTTTTGCTCTGTGCGGACGACCAGAGAAAGGCCTGCGGAGATAGAAACCAAGAGTGATTATCTCAAGAGATCAAGTGATTCAGGGAGGGAGATATAAAATTTAAAATAAGTGTTGCCATGTTGAAGGAGTCCAAACAATGCTGGAAACACATGAGCTGAGCCATTATAGCCTTCCAAAGCTTTGAATATGTTTCTGAGATGAAATTCTAACGTAGTAGTACAGTGGCCTTACGCCTGAATGTTCTGACCTTAAAAAAGGTTTCTTAAGTAGAATTTGCTAATCTTAAAAAGGATGTAAGACAACCTGAAGAGGGAAAAAATGCTGGTTGGAGTAAAGTCAAGGTACAATTTGTCCCTTTAGTCATTGAGTCATAGAGGCTAGGTCTGTGCTATATAAATAGGCAAACATCACTTCAAACTGGCAGGGAAAGTTCTATTGCTGGATACACCTTTTTACAAAATGTTCTCAGCATAGATAATAAAACCATCTAACACGAGTTGCAGCCTAGCCATTGTGTACTATGGAAATACTATGTACACAATCTGAAACTGAAGTTAAGAGTATATATTTTGTAAAAAAAAAAAATTCTTGAGGCTGTTGCTTTGCGTTAAATAATCCAAATATCAACTTTATATAAAACATAACGTGGCATTCGCTGGCTGGGGAATTCTGGGATTTGAAGTCCAGACATATTCAAGTTGCCAAGGTTGAGAAACACTGAACTAAAAGCTTGTAGTTTGCTGTCCTTCATTTGGAAAAGAGAAATGTCGTAAGAACTTGAAATGCAAAAATCCAGTTAGAAGAAAAACACAACTGAATTGAGAAGGGAATTACATAGTGGCAACTCTGAGAATATCACCAAACTAATATGATGCCTATGATGTAATGCAAAAAAAGATAAATCACTTAGAAAAGAAAGATAACAGTGCAGACTCCTTTTTTAACATCTGTGAGTGTGAACACACACCAGAGGTGAAATTCAGTAGGTTCTGACAGGTTCTGGAGAACTGGTAGTGGAGATTTTGAGTAGTTCGGAGAACCAGCAAACACCACCTCTGACTGTCCCCTCTCCCATCTATTCTCTGCCTCCTGAGTCCCAGTTGATCGGGAGGGCAGGGCTGGCCCCAGAGTGGGGAGGAAATGGGGATTTTGTAGTATCCTTCCCCTGCCACGCCTACCAAACCACGCCCACAGAACCGGTAGTAAAAAAAATTGAATTTCACCACTGACTCTCACTCTCTTTTGCCCGTAATGGTCATTAGGTAGAGAAAGCCAGGCCATGTAAAATTTAATTCTGGCCTTCATGGCCAATGTGTGGCCATTTTTCTTCATGCAGAATTTTTCTCTATTCTTCACCACTCAAAGTATGCCCTCTGCCTACTCCATAGTTTTAAGAAATAAGGACAATACCTCCTTAGTGCAATTAAGCCTATGCCCAGAGAAGCCTGGATACTGAAATTAGAACAGTAATATACATACATCTTTTTTTCTCTTTGGCCTCCATAGCATTATTTGTACATTCAAACAAAGAACCTTTCCAGACATTCATTACCATTTTTTGGCATTTGCTCACCATTGTTGATCCCAGGCATGGAGGACATCCACAAAGTGCTGCTATTGTCGTTGAATGTGTAGCAGTCCCCATAAATAGGGTGATGAAAATGAGTATAGTTCCTGAAAGAACAAAAATAAAGATTAAGGCTAACTGCTAACTGCACAATTTATTCAAATAATTGAGTTTGCTGCCCTTAGAGGAAAAAGAATAGTATCTTTATTGGGATCCTCTTAGCATAAAAGTTCTCTTACTTGAAATTTTGTGTTCTGGAAAAACAACATGCAAAGTTTCAACTAAGAGAACTTTTATGTTAAGATGGTTGTCTCTATTGTGCCAGGGTAGGTTGAAATGGGGTAGTGTGGTTTGTGTTTCAACATGTAAGAACACAGTATCATCTTATTGTGATAATCAGATCAGTGCATAAACCATGCTGTGAGCATAATACGTTATTCCACACAGTAGTTATGCATTATTCATCTGTGTCTAGGTTTAATGTATTGTGTGAACCCAACCAAATAATTCTACCATGCTGCACCTTGAGATTCTTTTTTGAACTAGAAAGAATTAATAACATCACACCTCTTTTGTTCCATGTTAAGACTATTGCAGATACTTTTTAAAAAAAATCAAGCCCAGCAACATATTTTTTTCTTAAGGAAAAACTCAATGAACTAAAACCTTATTTAATTGACTGATGGAAAGATGTGCAAACTACTTGTGGTTTTTAGTGGGAAATCCTGATAGATGTATAAATTGGCTTCTCTAGAGAAGATTGGCTTCTCAAATGAGATGGGTGAACTTCTTCACACTGCTTATGACCCCCGCATCAGATACAATCAGCCGTGCAGCTGGCATTTATCAATGGTTTTAAATATGTAGGAGGAAGCTTGGTGCCAGCAGCAGGTAAGCTTGGCTGAGGTGTGTGTGGGGGAGTGGGTGGAGTGTATACAAGTTGTGAAAGAAATTCAAGAGAAAGGTTAACTAACAAAGTCTGCAAACAACTTCTGGAACTAATGGTAGCTTTCCAGGTGCCAGCTGGATCCAAAAGAGCCAATGTTCAACTGCACTGAAAAAAAAAGGCCATATTGTTCCCCACAAGAGACCCAACCAAAGTGGCTAATTCCAGTTTTAAGTGTGGTCACATAGTCATTATTTCATCACCGTGACAAATGGAATCCACTAGGGATTTAATAAACTTCCTGGTTTTGCTGCTTTCTTGACACTGAAAAGTCAGAGAAAAGGAGGGGGTGGTTAAATAAGTTCTTGCCTCAAATAGCATGGCTAGTGGACTGTGTCGGGTTTGATGAGTCACAAGTTGTGACTCTTTCACTGTTCCCTCCAAAAAATTCCTTCATGGTATTTTGAAGCCATTCTTCTTCCAATCTTGCCTACTTCAGTCTTCCCTTTGTGGGGATGACTCCCATCAGAGTTAGTGGCTTCACAAACCTTATCTTAACTGGGAATATTTTTTTTCCTTATTTCATCTGTATCCTATCTTTTGTCCATGGCTCAGTTGCTTTAGGTCTTGATTATGAAATGTGTGCATGCTTACGCACATCACTCTCTATACATGGAGATGTGTGTGTGTGTGTGTGTGTAAGCAGAAGCGTTTTCAAAAGAAAGGTAAATAAAAAAAAGTGAAACTAGTTGTTGGACAGTTATTGAGAGGAAACAAATCTGTAAAACATTTACCCAAATGACTTTTGTTAATGCTAATCTCCATGTTCTCATCTAAGCTATTAATTTTAGAACATTCTTTTCCCTGGAAACAGTGCTGTGTTTCCTTTCTCTTGAATTTCTTTCACAACTTGTCCACCCAGTCCCCCACACACACCAGTGGCCCTTGAAATGGAGATGAGCACTGTCCCCTATAGCTGGCAATGACTAGCGAAGTATAATCTGCAGGGACTCCTTTTTTTTTTTAAAAAAAAACTTTCCTGGAATAGGAAATGCTTAGGGGGGGTCAGTTACCTAGACCCATTCCAGTCCGGCTTCAGGCCTGGTTACAGCACAGAAACCGCTTTGGTCGCATTGACCGATGATCTCTGGAGAGCCAGGGATGGAGGCCATGCCTCCATCTTAGTTCTCCTTGACCTCTCGGCGGCTTTCGATACCATTGACCATGGTATCCTTCTGCGACGACTGCGGGAGGTGGGAGTGGGAGGCACTGTTCTGCAGTGGTTCTCCTCCTACCTCTCAGACAGGTCGCAGTCGGTGTTGGTCGGGGGGCAGAGATCGACCCCTAGGCCCCTAACATATGGGGTGCCGCAGGGGTCGGTCCTGTCCCCCCTACTATTTAACATCTACATGAAACCGCTGGGCGAGATCATTCGGAGGCATGGGATAAGATATCACCACTACGTGGACGATACGCAGTTGTATCTGTCCGCCCCATGCCAACTCAATGAAGCGGTGGACGTGATGAACCGGGGTCTTGAAGCCGTTAGGGACTGGATGAGGGCTAACAAGCTTGCACTCAACCCGGAAAAGACCGAGTGGCTGTTGTGTTTTCCTCCCAATAATTTGGCCAGTGTTCCATCACTCAGGCTGGGGGGTCAAATATTACACCCCTCAGACAGGGTTCGCAACTTGGGAGTCCTTCTGGATCCACAGCTGACCTTTGACTACCACCTGTCGGCTGTGACCAGGGGGGCATTTGCCCAGGTTCGCCTGGTGCGCCAGTTGCGACCCTACCTGAACCGGGAGGCTCTCACAACAGTCACTCGGGCCCTTGTGACCTCTAGGCTGGAATACTGCAATGTGCTCTACATGGGGCTGCCCTTGAAGAGCATCCGGCGACTTCAGCTAGTCCAGAATGCGGCCGCGCGAGTGATTGTGGGTGCACCTCGGTTCGCCCACATAACACCTATCCTCCGCGAGCTGCGCTGGCTACTTGTTGATCTCCGGGTGCGCTTCAAGGTGCTACTTACCACCTACAAAGCCCTTCATGGTAGTGGATCTGTGTACTTGAGAGACCGCCTCCTGCCAATTACCTCCTCGCGACCCATTAGATCGCATAGATTGGGCCTCCTCCGAGTTCCATCTGCCAGTCAGTGTCGACTGGCAACTACGCGGAGGAGAGCCTTTTCAGTAGCAGCTCCGACCCTTTGGAACGATCTCCCCGTGGAGATTCGTACCCTCACCACCCTCCAGACCTTCCGCACAGCCCTCAAGACCTGGCTATCCCGTCAGGCCTGGGGTTAAAGATTATAATCCATCCCCGCCCAAATGATGAATGTTGCTCTATTCTTTTAATTATGTATTGTCCTATATGTCATTGTATGTTTCCCCTTCCTGTATAAGTTGTAAGCCGCCCTGAGTCCCCTCAGGGAAAAGGGCAGCCTATAAATAAACTTAAACATTAAAAAAAAACATAAACATGGGTAGTACAGTGAAAATGGGGCAAATATTATGAGAAAATGTCTTATCCTTCCCTCCCAAAATCAGTCCCACCCTTCTTCTTGTAGTTCTTCAAAATAAACTTTGAAATTAAGTAAAATTTTCACTTTATTCAAAGGGACGTCACAAATATAGCACTTCTACTCTGCTATGGGTATATGATATTATTACATAATCTGATCTATTGGGTAATTGCATGAGGACCTAAATAAATTTATGCTCCAATAATTTATTGACTACACAACTTCAATTGGTACATGTCAGCATGTCTTGGAAACTATTTTTATATTTTTTTATGTTCAGTGAAGTAAGTCCATTGGAGCTCCCTGTGCTGTCAGGGAAGTAGATATGAGACTAGTACAAAATACATAAGATGCTTAACAGGACTGGTGATTGAAACCTAACTTGTTAAAAGGGCTAACAAATTGTGGACACATTTCAACCTACAAGTGCAAGTCTTCTTAGCTTAGGCTCTGGCACCATAGGAAAAATCTCCCATAACTATCTTCAGGCATGTCGAAAACTATTCAGGTATGAGCAGAGATGGCAGCAAGTTGAGGGAAACACTGTATGTATGTATGTATGTATGTATGTATGTATGTATGTATGTATGTACGTACGTACGTACGTACGTACGTACGTACGTACCTACACCCGTGAAAATCTATGAAAACAAATACACACACACACACACACACTCTTAAAACATTTCTGATGGATCCTTAGCTCAATAAGGAGCATATTATAAGTAAAGTTTTTATTTATTTTGCAAGGCTTATAAACCATTCCAAAGTAAACTCTGAGTGATATTCAATTCCATTTTCTTATTCAGAAGAGTAAGTTATTCGGAGGATCATCTAGCTTTACCATATGATCCTGCTATATGTATGATGATTTGAGATATTAATTAGAAGTAAAATTACACCTCCAAGCCCAAACTCAGTTTATGTGTTCAGTGGAAGGCCTGAAATGAACTATGTATTTTGAAACACTACATACAATCTTCCCCATAAGACTAGAAAGCTATTAAGGAGTCTAAGCCTGTTTAAAGATTCACTGTACTCACCACTAAAGCCAATGAAATTCAGGCTTTGTGATAAATGAGTGATGTGTTGATATAGACTACACCTGCTGGCTACTCCCATCAATAGTAGTAATAATCTAACCATAAATAGCTCAAGGCATGATTTGTCACATTCCTCTGAGGATCAGACAAAGAAGGAGGCCAAGAAGGTATTCACATCTACTGATCAGTTTTCCATTCCTGCTCATAAGGAAAGCTATTAGATGTGTTTTTGGGTATCATGAAAACTGTCCCTTCTTGGGAAATTTAGAGTTTCCCTTTAGAAACTTAGTTTTATAGATGAAGTAGCAGATCTCTTAACTTTACTGTAGACTATATTGCCGACTATAATCCAACTATCTCTTGGCTACATGGGTCATGTCAGGACTTCCTTTCATTAAGCTCATGGCCCAGACCTACGGTACCACTTTGCTTTTTTGAAATGAATTAAAATGGTAGTGTGAATCAGTCAATATCAATAATCATTATAATCATAATTATTGATTCAATCATTTTAATTATAATTATTGATTAAAAAACATGGGTTGTTGATAGTTTCAGTAAAAGGAAATGGTGAGAACTAAGACTGGAGTGGTAGGGACTTAAGTTGATCTATGGAGCAATCATATTGGAACTCACGCTTTGTTACATGACGCTTCGTTGAATTGGCAGGCATAGATGAAGCTTGTGAAGTTGGATTCCTCCAGGGCCTTGGTGTCAGGGAACTTTGCCAAAATGTTGATGTAATGAAAACTGTACCACTCCCGTATAGCATCCACACCGGAAGAATACATTTGCTGGAAACAATCTGTCTTGTTTTCATTACACTAAAAAAGAAACCAATCACATTAAATCCATTCTGGAACAAGAATGAACTCAGCAAGAAGAGAAAACATTCCCAATTATAGAGGAATCAGTGGACAAGGGACACTATATGGTCCTATGAAAACCTCATCTCCATTTATAGAATCAGATGTACAGTGATTCTGTATGATGTTTTTATCCACAAATCAACAAAACCCTCAATATTAATGTAATGAATTCAGCAAATCTTCTGAAAACTCTTTATGTCCTCAAAAATCAGAAGATGAAGAATGTTTTTCTATTTAGTCTAGATTTAATGACAAGCTTAAGGAGTGAATCAATCCCATAGTGATGTAAAAGAATATGATGTGGATCTTTTTTAAATACATATTTTTCTTCCTTCTAATTTTTTAAATAACAACACAGTCTTTTAAAAATTATATCCTGTATTGTTGATGTTGTATTTGCTTACATTTCAGCAATATAAGAATGATGGTGATGATGCTATATACTGAAGTCAGTAATCAATAGAACTGCCCTTGAATAACTTAATCACTTGTGTAATAAGACTGCTTTATTTAATTCAATGACTGTCCTCTGGGAATGGAACAGATACCATAACTTTTTCTATATGGGACTTCCCCAAAGACCATTAAGAACTACAGCTGGTACAGGGATGTAGCAGCTCTCATCTTGAAGGCTGTGCCTTGATACAGCTGCATATATGATGATTTTCCCTAGTTGGGCCATGGAATATCTACAAGCAAACCATGAAGCTCCGGGAGCACCAGGAACACCACTTCTGCATGGTTGCTAGACTGCATTGGCTGCCAGTTTGTTTTCAGATTCATTTCACAATACTAATCCCTAATATTAATGCTCTGGGAAAAAACTGCCTCTCCAACAGAGCATATTCGCTAAGAGCTTCTACCCCTTGCAGGATGAGGCAGGAGTGGGCTTGGAGCCCAACATTCTCTACACAAATATCTTGAGCAGTCACTCCTTAAAAATAAAGAAGCATCCTCATTATTAGAATTTAGAAAACCTGTCAGTTTAAGTGTTCTTTCATGGGATGAGGATGTGATAAGTAGATATCTGGGGTGTATATGACACTACAGTATAATGAAGATGATGTTTTAATCTGGATTTAGTTGAGGCAACATTATTAATATATATTTTGTAATTCTGTGAGTGGCATAAAAGTACTTGTAAATAAATGAACTATCCTGTGATAATTGTTTAGTTAATTATGTGCTGGTCTTCCCATCTCTTCCCCTCCCTCCCCTTTCACCAAAGCAAAATGTTTGTGGCTGTATTAGCTATCTTGTCTTAAAAATCATGAGGAGTTGATGTTGTATTTTCCCTGTCCCCTGAACAGTGAATTTAACAGTGAATTTAAGAAGGGGCAGACGTATTACTTGCTATCATCTCTTTCCATTGTGCAAATACCCATCAAGCTATTAGTCCATTAGTGAAATTTGTTACAGATAATTTCCCATTGTTTTGGTGAATTTAAAGGAATTGATTTGAAACCTTATTCTATAATTGTTATGGAACCTCATGCTATAACTGTTATGAAACACACTGTTATTCATTTAAACAGCAATATAGCTTTCTGATTAATGTCCTTGGGGAAAAGAGAAAACACAATGGTTACTTGAATAAATTGATTTTAAAGATGTGTATTTCAAAACCATGACATTCATTTCTGTGAAATTTGCCTGGCTTCCTCTACTTACAATCTTTTAAGTGCACTGCATAGAAGTAATAGAAATCATAGAATAAAAAAGTTGGAAGGGACCTGGGAGGTCTTCTGGTCTATCTCTCTGCTTGAGCAAGAGACGCTATACCATTCCAGACAAATGGTTGCCCAATCTCTTATGGAAAACCTTCAGTGTTGGAGCACCAACAACATTGGGAGGCAAGCCATTCCATTGATTAATTGTTCTCATAGGTCTGGAAATTTCTCCTTAATTCTAGGTTGGATCTCTAATAATCCTCTACTCGTACTTCTTGCCTTGTCCTCAAGTGCTTTGGAGATTAAGTTGACCTCCTCTTCTCTGCCCCTCAAGTATTGGACGACTGATATCATGCCCCCCTTAAACCTTCGTTAGGGTAAACATACCTTTGTTCTGTTCTCCCCCACTCCTCTCTCTCTCACACACAAATATAATAGATACTGGGAGGATAACATATTCATGATTTAGATTTATGGACACTTTTCAGATCCAGGTATTTGATCATGAAGGAGATTGAGGGGTCTTGGCACAGTTGTTCAAGAAGAATCTAAATCATGCTTACCAGGGTGAAACCAATGCTTGAATCACTTTTGCCCACGTGAGCGTTGTTGTCCTCCATGGCTCGTATATCACGTTTGCGTCGATGCAATGGGTAGCGTTGGATATGATTGTATAGGCTCCTAGAGATGCGTTTCTGAGAGGATTTATGCTCCAAAGACATGTTGAATTTGTACATCTCCAGAAGAGTCTGTTGGGTCATTTGATCCAATTCTTCCATCTCTTTCCGAAAAGCACTATACCTAAAAGATGGAAGAATTGGCTTCAGGGATACACTGTCCAATTGTTAATCAGTTGCTGACATTTAGATGTGTGAGACTATAAACTCCAGAAATCTCTGTCAATATCGCCAAAATTCAACCTATCCCAAGGCACAAGCTCAGGAAGGCTGAAGTTAACTTCCTTTTAACAATACAGTATATCAGAAGTAAACAGAAGATGAATCCAGCTGTGCTAGGAGTCTTACCAAGATTCTTGGACTGAAGGTATCATTTCTAGAACAGGGAAGATCTAAGTACAGTATTTCAGGTCGAGGATCACGTTAAGGGTTACACTCCCAGAAATGGGCAAGGCCAGTGGAAAAGCAATTGGGGTCATCAAAACACAACAACAATACAATAGCAATGTATGTCCATTCATCTTAGACTTGATCACCTACCCCACTCTTCCAATCCTTGGCTTGGTCGTTGCATTCCTATCAATTTATCTTTAGTCATTTTTAATAAATCATTTTATGCTTACATTAATCCCTATTATAACAATTATAATTTATTTTACAGTACTGAACACTGAAGAAAGTGCATCTATTTTTGAGATTACTCTCTGTTTTTATCCATTCTCATCAATCATTATAGTATTTTGTTAAAAGTCAGTGACCATTATGAATAGTGTTTAAAACAACCCAGTGACTTAATCTTTCTCTTTCTTACCATTCTTTCAATTAAATTAAATTTTAAATTAAATCCTAATAACTTCATCATTTTTGTTATGCTTTCTAGCCCAAGCACCATTTAATTAAAATTAGTTCCTGAATTCTTGACTCTCGGAGCATGTCTCCCCTACAATAATGGCATTCATTCATTCTTGTGTTGGAAGAAAATAAGATATCATGACATCTATTGTCCTTTTTGCTGACCCTTATCTGTCTCAGTGATATCTATGTCCCAGTCACTCTAAATCACATGACTTGTGTCAAAGCCTAACAGATTTTACACACCTTGAGGAAGGATGCAGAGAAAATTACTGTCACCAGTGCAGCTAAAGACAATTTAAGCTGCTGCCTGTCTCATTCATAAACTGGGGATGAAATGAAGGGAATATCAGGGAATATAAATATAAACAAGATTATTAAGGTGTGGTTATGCCATACTACTGGGAAGATACTTTGCAATAGCAGCCATGTCTCTTTATATAAGTTTCACCCTTGAAGAAGAATTAGGGAATTCAATCTCTATAATCTGAACATCAGCAGAAATATTAAGGGCAATTTCATTTAAGATTTAAATTTCTCCTGAAAATCCTGAACTTTTGCTTGGGTGCTAATGATTTGTCAGAAAAAATTTGTAGCAAGTAACACTGCCTTGGGAAAATAATGTAAAAATTGTTATAGGAACCCTGATAAGTAATCCTTTAATTCTACATTGCTAAAATCTACCAATTCTACAGCCACAGGTAGCCCATCAATTTACGATATTGTTAAGTGATGCAGTCATAAAATGTGACATCACATGACCGCATCTCTTAGCGATGGCAATCGCAGCTATCCAGTTGTTGATGTAATTCCAGACAAACAGTTTTTAAGCAGGATGGAGTGCTAGGTAAGGAGAGCGTAGGGAGGTGGTGGAGACTTAGAGCAGTTCATGGGCAAGATTGGGGTGAGTGTCACACAGTGTGGTACAAATTGAAGGAGGCCAGAGAAAGAATGTGTGCTTGTGTGAGCATGGCTCAGGTGCAGTTGATTGCTATTACCCCCCTTACTGAAGGGAGTTCTGGGCCCTGTACTGAGGCTTTGAGGGGAAGGGTAACTCTGCACTTTAACAGTCAATAGCTTCTTTTGTTTTATAAATCAAATGCCCTGATGGATCACAGTTCCCCAAATACCAAGGCCAAGAGAGCACAACACACAGACCTGAAAGACCACCAGTCTTACCTATATGGATTGAGAGTACATAGTGTGACAGCAGGAAAGGTAAGCCTATCAGAGTTCAGGTTCAAATTCAAGTTGACTGGAAAGCTGAAATAGTCTTTATAAATGATTCCAAACTGCCAATACAAGAGCCCAAAAGCCAGGAAAAAAAGAACTGCCCAAAAGGCAGTCTTCATCTTATTATTCTTAGAACAAACCAGCCGGATGGCACCATGGATGGTTGTATTGTTGCAAAAAAATTGGAAAAGGTCCTGGTAGGAACTGAAGAATTCAATGAGGCCTTCGCTTTCTTCATTCTCTTCTTCCATCTCAGTTTCCACCTTCACATTTTGTTGCTTTGCCTCCAGTCTAGGCTGCTCCATCTTCTTGCCTTCTGACTGATTTTCAACCTTCATAGTTGAAAGCTGAAAAGGAATATTCAATAGTACTGTGATTTTTTTTTGTTTCTGATTTTACCATTCATATATGAAAGTCCCGATATCAGAAAAAAAGACTTGGCATTCTGAATGTGACATTGTGTCTTGGTATCTGTAATTGAATGGAGTACAGATGCACACCATACCTGCTTCCTTGAAGATAAATTCTAATGAATTCAATGCAACTAGGTTTCCAGGTAACATTGCAACCAGAAACATCTTCCATATATTATTACGATGTTGGCAGGCATCACATGTAATTTTTCAAAATGTATAAAATTATGCAAAATATTGAAATATTATTTTAAACATTAGCTTGTCTACTATAACATAAATATCTGGATTTAAAATATGGATTTTGGTGGACATTTAACATTAATGCTGTTTTCTCTGTTTGTTTTTCTCTCCTTTATTATTAAACTTTAGCTCTTTGAGCCTCATGGATGTTTGGTCATTCTTTATGCAAAGTCCTATAGTAAGTATATCAATAAGTGATGAAACAAATAATTAATAAAAACCTAATGCGGCAGGCCAAGAAAGAAATTCCATTGTCAATGAATAAAAAAATTCCAAAATAATGACGTCAGAGAAAAGACATAGCATCTGCTCATAAGAAACAATACATTCACTCAGAAAAGTGAAAAACCAGCTGTCCTTGCTGTATGATGGTCCTTCCTTACCGTTTATAGAAAATTTCACTCAGTTATTTGTTAAACATATTATCAGTGCAGATCTGGGATTATAGGTATTAAATGAGAAAATAGGCATTGTTGGTTCATATAATCTGAAAATCTTTTTATGGTTGTCTCGTAAAGAAACAAGGATCAGAAATAAAAACTTGCCAGCTTTGTTATTTCTTTACATAGACTTAAAAGTACTTATCATTCTTTAGTCTAAACTTTTGATTTAATCTCTGGACTGGCTGTAGCAATTTGTGTTCTATTATTACTATAAACTGTTTTGTGAAGTTCCTTATCTGAAAAGCTGTTTTGAAAAACGTGTAATAAGTCTGAAACTAGTTCATTAGGGATGCACCGTCCAGCTAAAAATATACTGACATCTCTCTCTTTCTCCTCTGACATTGATAAAATGCTAAATCAGTGGAGTGCCAGTTATAAACATGAAATATAGGGCATTGTCACAAGATTTTTGCTAACTGAGCATTCCAGGTATGTAATGGTGAAATATATCACTACCATTCGATTTCTTTTCCTACTAAAGTCATATCAGTAGAACAACTGAAATGAAAATTGAGGCAGGCTGTTCATACCCAAAAGGGTGGGATGCGCAAAAAATTGTGTGTGTACACATTCGCACATAAATAAGTCTGCGCATGTGCAAAACATTAAAAAAATGAAAAAAATGAAATTTCTGCAATGAAAATTGTTCTGCCCATGCGCAAAACCAAAAATCAAGATGGTGCCGCCATAGGAGAACCTGTTTGGGGACGTGGCAAGCCTGGGTCGCTGCTGGTTCCAGCAATCCAGGCTGCCAAGTTACTACTGGTTTGGCTGAACCTGTCCGAACTGGTAGGAACCCACCTCTGATACCCAGGTTGAAGATGCAGTTGTGCATCAGATGCAAATTGATATTTCCCTGCCATTTTTTTCACAATATATGGCAGGGAATGGGGTGAGGAATCAACATAGTCACCCTCAAGCCAGTGACTAATTTTCACATGTCACAATGACAGCCTAGGTTGCATGCAAGGCTATGTACTCTGTTCCTAATCGCTGCCCATTACAAAACTCTGCCTAAGGAAGTTACATATTCCCGTAGAGATATAAATTGGCTTCTGGCAAAGGCCAGGCATTCCATTCCAATCATTGTCCATGCTGATTAAACACTTGTGAGCACTTTGGCCCAGCAGGATCACAGCTTGAACATTGTGGATAACAAATAGTTGCATCATGACTTGAAAGTTCTGGATTGTCTTCAAGTGCATCCCTATGAAAATAGTGGTGCGGTATTGAAGCTGGAGCTTTAAAGTATTTAATAAAATACAATAGCATAGTTGGAAGGGACCTTGGAGGTCTTCTAGTCCAACCCCCTGCCTAGACAGGAAACCCTATACCGTTTCAGACAAATGGCTATCCAACATCTTCTTAAAGATTTCCAGTAAGCTGTTCCACTGATTAATTGTTCTAACTGTCAGGAAATTTTAGAACAATTAATTAATTAATATTAATTAATATTTATCAGCATGGCTCTCTCCTGATGTAGAGAGAAAATAGACAAGCTTTCTAGTGAATTGAAATGGCAAAAGACACTTTCCACCAGAAACCAGGATAGACACAGAATTAGGGCAAGACTTTTAAAACTGACTGAAACATATCACTCTCGGCAGGCAAATTCCATATAGTATCAGTACTCTGTCCGTCTGTCCATCTCTCTGTCTGTCTGTCTGTCTGTCTGTCTGTCTGTCTCTTCTTCCCAACTAATATCTAGGATAAAGACAGCTGTTCCCAAATTCTGAGTTAAAATATATATCCCTTCAAGTTAACCATCTCAGTCAAGAGCTTCTTATAGCATTGAATAGTATTATAGGATTGATAGTATTAACTATTTACTAGATAGCTATTAATGCTATAGTATTGTAGAATACTAGCACAATAGTAAAATAGTATTGATGATGACCTTTTAACACCCGTGGAAGCTTACAGCAGAATTTCCATGAATGAAAAAGGGGATTTTATTCCTCTTCTTCTGAGTCCATTTTTTTAAACAGGAAGAAAATCACAGGAGGGTTTTCCCTAAAACACCTGCCAAACTTTAAAAGCGTAAGTTAAATAACTTGCCATTGTGCTGAAAGTTAACTTAAGCCCAGTGCTAGCAAAGAAGGGACAATCCTACTGCCTATTTCCAGAAACAGTTAATCCACTAGAGTTAGTCAATGGGCAGTGCCAAAAATGTACTTCTGCAGTGCACCACTTTTATTATGAATCTGTATTGTTAGCTCCCTGTCTCATGTTTCTCTCTCCATTGCCCATCCATTGGCTGGATTTTGGCATTTAAAACTCCTTTTTCTGCCAGTTGGGCCCCAGTCCAGAAAAGAAGACAATGTTGAGAGGGCTCATCACCGCTTAGCCCTCAGCTCTCTTGAATGCTGCACTTAAAACCTCTTCCCCAGATACGCAAACTCAGCATCTTTGATTTTCACGCGAGCCAAAAGGGAGAATTCCCGGCAGAAGACAAAACAAATGAGGAGCAGTGGGACAGCAAGCAAAGGAAAGTTTACCCACCCCCAACTCTCCTTTGTGGATCAGCCTCTCCAAAGATGCTTATTACTGTCATTGAAGTTTTAATGTACCCACTTTGAGTGTCCTCTATATCTTGTTCTAAGAATAAATCAAAACAAGCCTGCTATGACTTTTCCATGTTTTTTAAAAAAAAGCATTGCACTGACTGTTGACAGTTCATCATCGTGGCATGTGAAAAAGCACTGATTTTTTAAAACCCAGTAATTAAATCTCAGGAGATACAAGGCACAAGGTAAACCACAAAAGGAGCGGCTAGACAAACAATGTGATACAGGAATCGTGGCGGCAGGGGGGAATAAAGAGACATTCTGTTCTTAAATGTGCTACATACCATAATTGCCTGGAAGCGAGGAAAGGTTTGCTCTGGAAATGAGAGCGGGTGGCTACCGGCAGTTCACTACTTCAGCATCATGGCACACAGTTCCTAAAGAGAAAATATTTCTCTTCATGAGAGGGAACAATGGGCTCATTCCGTCAGAGATGAGCTTACAAAGTTGGCTCTGAGGTTCCCTTAAAGTCTGGATCCAAGGCAAAAACCCCTATCTGATCAATCTACCTGTCGTGATACTCTCTCTCCCCCCCTCCCCCCCCCACTCTTGCCTAAAAATCCTGTTCAGCTACATAGAATTTGAAACAGTGGTACAATTTAATAGTCTACTGGAAAATCATTGGCATCCTTCTCTCTTCCTTCTCGCGTGCATCTTCACGTCCTTGATCACCTCCCAAAGATCTTCCCTCTTTCTCCTGCTGAGCTCTCTGTACCTGCAGGGCTATAGTAAAAAGAGACCAACCTCATGCCTTTTCCTTGTGGTGATGCTCTTGTGTTGGTGGCTTCTCCAGTGGAGGTCATCTGGGGGGGGGGGAAGAAAGGAGGGGTGATGTGTCTCCTCCAGAAGAGAGAGGTCTACTCTTCTTCCTCCTCCTTCTCCACTCTGATCAGAGAAGACTGGCCTTGGCTTGCTGGCAGCTGCCTTTTCCTGATCGTTGGGATTAAACTGGTTCCTTTCCAGATCAATCTAGCAACTTGTCCTGCTCTCGCCCTCCCTGGCTCTCCCCGCCCATACAAGGGGCTGGGATGAAAGAAAAGTTTCTTGAGCTGCAGTGGCAAGCAGCAGCAGTGTTTCAATTCACTGGCTAGTAGATGAGGATAGAAACAATTGATAAAACCAAGAGAAAACACCAAGGAGACAATTGCTCAACAACATGTTCTGCTTATGGTAAAGCTGAGGATTTATAAGCTACTAAACTACAGTGCCTAAGTTTAAACAGTACTTGGGTTCTAACTGTGCATCTTTAGCTCCAGTTTATGGCCACTGATGTTTTCTCATTTTTTAATGAGTTTTGGGGCAGCAACTGGCTGTGAAATAAATCTGTGAAATGATCTTTCTTTTTTTCTTAATCAGGAGAGAAAAAGAGGACAAGAAAATAGAGAGTGCTGACTAAATGAATGGGAGATGCAAGATAGACAATGCATAAAATGTAGGACAATGGGCAAGCATTGATGGGGTGCATTGCTGTCTGTGAATGGGTGGAAAGAGAATTTAATCATGTTGTGTTTATGTGGCTAATGCCATGTTCTGTTTTGGCTTTAACCAGTGGTGGGTTTCAAATTTTTTTAGAACTTCTTCTGTAGGTGTGGCCTGCTTTGTGGGAGTGGCTTGCTGGCCATGTGACTGGGTGGGCGTGGCCAACTTGTAAAATGTGATGAAACTCACTTAACAATTCTCTTGCTTAGCAACCAAAATGTTGGCTCAGAAACTCTGGCATTTGAAGCACACAAGTCTTAAAGCTGTCAAGTTACAAGACCCTTGCACCCCTAACCCTTTAGGAAGAAAAACCCAAGGGTGTTCAAACTTGACAGCTTTAAGACTTGTGGACTTCAACTCCCAGAATTCCTCCTCTCGCTCTTCATCTTGATGATGTGCAGATGGGCGGGGGGGAGGCATCTGGAACTGGTTCTAAACAGCACTGTAGATTTGTGGAATCTCTTCTATAGAAGAGGTTAGAACTGGCAGGAACCCACCCCTGCTTTAACCCACACATTATTTATTTTTTTGATTCAGTTTCACGGCCACCCAATGCTGAACTGACTCATAAAAAGAGTATTTTATTACTCTGGCAGTTAAAGATGCTTCCTGACCCTGCCCTGGAGTTATCTTTTTAAAAAATCTCATGGAAGTTGCTTGTTATGTATTTCTTCATTACAACCATATCAAATATAAGAGCGCAAAAAAGGAACAAACCGCAGACAGAATGAGGTACACAAGGACATACATTATATATCCTTCCCAAGCACAACATTCCAAACTCTTGACTTTTAGTCACACTCAAGGTCCCTCCCCTCCATTTGATAGATAATTAAGTGAAATTCTGGATTTCTTAACCAGATTAATCCTAATCTGCCTCTCTCCCTCCCTCTGGATTGAATAATTATGGGTTGGGTTCTAGCCACGGGTGCGCAATTTTTATTAAGTCAAAATAACTTTTCAAGGAATTATGGAGGTTGAACCGCAAAAAGCGGCACGGCTACATGACTAGTGCATGAATTGGCAATTTTAATCAATTAAATCGTTGTTTACAATTATTTTAAATAATTGTAAATATGATTGTGTAAAATTATTGGTTGACAGTTTAATTTTGAGCATATGCACATACTTGAGTCTCAAATATAAAGACTGCCAGAGGTGTCAATTTTAAGGTCAAAAACGTCAAGATGGCAGCCACAACCATAAGATCAAATTCGATTGGTAAGCAATGGATCATTAAGCAAAGCATCACATGACTGGACCTGATTTTATCACTATTTTACCATGATCATTAAGCAAAACACCAGAGTCCTTAAGCAAATTCAATTTCCCCAATAGACCTTGCTTGGAAGCTGACTGGGAAGGTCACAAGCCATGATCATGTGAATGCAAGACACTGCAACCATCATAAAGGCAGGCTGTTTGGCAAGCACCCAGATTGTGATCACATGACCATAGGGTGGTACAATGGTCAGACCTTTGAGGATAAGTCTTAAGTAATTTGTTCTGAACTTCAAATTGTTGTTAAACAGTCATAAATCAAGTATTACTTGAAAAGAAGCATGTGAGCAAAAACATACCCATGCATACACTGCGGCCTTCTATGCATAGGGGTGCCAAATCAAGGCCCAGAAAAGTGGCCTCAAGTGTGTGTGTGTGTGTCGAAGGGAAAGGAAGATAATCTGAAGGGATCAGGGGGACAGTCTCTGACCTCCAGGTAATCAGATCTGCCCCAGTGGCGAAATTCAAATTTCTACTACCGGTTCTCTGTGTGTGGCTTGGTGGGCGTGGCTTGGTGGGCATGGCAGGGGAAGGATACTGCAAAATCTCCATTCCCACCCCACTCTGGGGCCAGCCAGGGGTGATATTTGCTGGTTCTCAGAACTACTCAAAATTTCCGCTACCGGTTCTCTAGAACCTGTCAGAACCTGCTGGATTTCACCCCTGATGTGCCCCTATACTATAAATATCAGTTGTGTAAGATAGACCAGACTAATAAACCATTGCCATATAGGTCTAAAACTACTTCTAGTGGAACAGCTAACTGTTCTGTAACTGAATCTTGCAACTCTAAAAGTGCCCTCTTTGTGTTTCTAGAGGAGTGGCTTATCTGAGATGCTTTCTCAAATTAGTTCCTTGGAAAGGACTTGAGTCCTATTTTTATGTCTTTATAGTATATTCTGCCTTTGTTAGATTATGACCAGCTGGGTTCTTTGCACATATAAAACCAATCCCAGACTGTTTTCAGGCCTCACACCTATAATGAAACTGAGGAGGTAGAACTTTCAATCCGGTGAACTGGATGTTTCTGGAATTGGGCAGAGAATTTGCTCTACTGCTGGGCAAGAAACAGCTGCCTCAGGTGATGGGTATCAAAGAGCCGGGAACCTTGAAATAAAGGCTATGGGCCAGCCAGGCAGTATCTGTATATGGAAAGAGGGTGGGGCTTGACTTTTCCCTAGTAAAATTATAATGGGCAGCAGCTTTGAGTACTGTATGCTATAGTGTGATTCAGACGATTTACCTCAAAGCACAGCAAAGATGGGCATATCTGTTTCCCATTTGTTCATATTTGGATTAAGTTGAAACAGGTGGCTGGGAGAAGAGTTGTGAGCCGCCCTGAGTCCCCTTCGGGGGAAAAGAGCGGCATATAAATAAAATAAACATTCAAAAATAAACATTCATGGATCCTCAATTTTTTTCTGGACAATTGGACAACAAAAACCTACAAATTATTATACATATAGTTTTAGACAATACCTTCATTTATGGATATATATCCTCCATATGATAACAGAACAAAAAAATGAGATGGGAAAAAACAACCTTGGATATACTGATTTTAAAAATGTCTGCCTTGCCTCAAAGAAGAGTCTCTGACTGTTCATGTTTCTTCTCATTTCAATAATCCAAGTTGCAGCCTGACTGCTGCTGAATTTTTTTCTCTTTTCATTCAGCAGAGACCAAAGTAAAAAGTCAAAGAGCTGCTTTCCCATAGCTGTTCAGTACAAGTTATGATTGCATCACATTTCTTAACTCTGGTGACATGAACAACTTGCATAGCAGTGACAAAAAAACCCAAAGACCATGTTTCTACGAGAACTATATTCCAATTATATGTAACCAAATTCCCTATTTTTTAAAACAAATACTATTAACAAATACTAATTACGAACCCACTGTTAGTTCATATTGTTCTTCACAGTTGTGGATTGATCATGGTGGATTCCTATTTATTTCACTTTTTTATTGGAATTGGTTACTCAGATTGCTGTGTTCTAACTTTCCTTGCAGGTCCAGTTCTACTGGGTTTTTCTTCCTATTTCATTAAAACTGAGGAATTTGTGTGATACATTTTATTGATCATCTATTTTATTCACAGTATTGATGTACTACTTGCTATTTTACAAAGGCATTGGAGGAGAATGAAACAATAAATAAAGTGTGCTTGGAGGTTGCAGGATTATTTTTTTTTGGTCCTGGACTTTCTTTAAAAACCACTTCTTGGGTTTTAAATGCAAATGTATCACCCAGGTGAACCACGTAGCCTAGAGAAACTCAGACCACCTTGGCAGAATAAACTGCTCCCCCCCCCCCCAAGTCCTATTGAGTCCTTGCGAAATTACGGAACAATGAAATGTTCAAATTTATTCCCATCAATCAGCCTGGGCAGGACAAACAGACCTCTGACCACAATTGATAGCAGTGGTAGACTTTCTGTACCTCTAACAGCTCTATGATAAACAGGTGAGATTTTCCCTGGCTATTTTATTCCCTGCTAGGTTAGTAAACAAACGATGGTGATCTTAAATGTTGACCGTTTTGTCCTATATCGTGCTTGACAGTCTTGCCTGGTGTGATTGCAATCTCCTGGCCCTTTTCTGCCACCTGTAAAGGGGAGGATGGGAAGAAATACACTTTCTGCTCCAGGGTATAACTACAAGCTGCAGTAAAGAACACAATGTTCCTAGAAAGGGGGGCGGGGGTGAGGGCAGGGGCAGGGGTGGGGGAGTAGCAGGTAAATAATGCTATTGCTTCAGAGTAAGTGAGGAAGGGAGGGAGGGAGGGAAGGGGGAGGGAAGGAAGGAAGGGAAAGAGGAAGGAGAAAGGGAGAGAGCAGGAGGGAAGGAAGGAAAGATTGAAGGAAGGGAGAGAGAGGGGGAAGGAAGGAGGGAAGGAAGAGAGGGAGGGAGACCATTGGAGGCAAATCCTTACAGAAGGGGAAACTTTAGGCAATTGCATGATTTTTCTTTTGTCTACTGTCCATGCTCAGGAGTTATACCCTTTGCAGTGCCTGTGTTCCCCTTCAGAGTTACAATGCAGAGGACAGTCCTTTCTTGAAGCAAGGGAGAGGGCTTCATCATTTGATGTCACCCATAAACAGTGATCTATTGGAGACCTACACGAGAAGGCACATATTGCAGATAACCATATACTTCTCATTATAGTGAGATTGATTCTGTTTCTATTTATATTGCATTTCTCAATGTTCACGGAGGGCAGCAACACATTAGCATATGCAGATCATGTAGAGATTCAATCTTTCTTTGGCCCTCTTTTTGAAAGTATGCTTCCTCCTTGAGGGGAATCACTGAAGATATACAGGATCTGGCTGGCTTTGCCTGGGCTGGAAAGCTAAATAAGATCAGGCATGATTGGAGAGATGAGAAAACTGGGAAGTTAAACAACCACCCCAGAATGAGGCAGTGGCAAACCATTATTGTCCAAAGCAGCCAGAAAAATACATGGCTGTATCCATGCAATCCTCAGGAATCAAACCCAACAACAGTTCCCCCCTCCTTTTTTTGCGCTTTGGATTTGGTAGTGTTGAAAGAAATGTCCTTCTGGGTTCGGCTCCAAGTGGGGAAAAAGACACTGGAGACATGGAGGCTGCTTGGAAAAATGGTTTATTGGTGGACAGGACCACATGGCTTGAGTCCTGAACAGAAAAGGTGATCACATGCTTCAATGTTGGTGGAAAAAAGAGAAGGAAGGACTGAGATGCTGAGTCCCTGGTTTTATCCCCCTCTGGCCTTCGATCTTGAGCTTGCATTCTGATTGGTTGTCAGACTCCCATGGGGCCATGCAGGGGCAACTCTCTAGGCTGCATTTTGAATCCAGGTTTGGTTGAGTTCTCAGATGCCATGTGGCGAGTTGGGTAAAGGGCCAATATTATTATGCCTTAATCTCATCCCCCTGGAGCTGAAGGGGAGAACTATTTATTATGCAAAGTGGACTAGCTTGGCCTTCTTAATGGCCCATTGACAAAGTGGGGATGGGCAGGAAGCTACAGGGAGCTATTCTGTCTTTTAAAACATGTTTCCTCCTTTTCACATCCAGAGAAATATTCTGCCTTTTCAATATTTCCTAGAATATTTCATTTTTCTGGGAGAGGGCTGGGTGATAACTTCCTACAGTAGGAAGTCTAAACTGTCCATGTTGTCACAACATTGTGATATTGACTGCTTCAACCCTTTGTGAACCATGCCCCTCCTCTGCAGTGACTCTGAGCAGCTGCTCCTAGTTTTTTGACCAGCAGCTTTTAATGTGTTGGAAAGAGGCATCACTCTGTGCACAAAGATGACAGGGATGATTTCCCCCCCCCCTTGCTGATGCAGTTTGATTGGCCTCCTGTCTCCAAGTGTTTGTGGGAAAACAGGACTTTGAGAACGACTTATGAATTTTCTCCCCTTTCCCAAATATCTATTCATTCATCCATTTCTGTATCCAAGAACTCTGAAACATGCAAAATGTTAAGAAAATGAACCTGGAGCTCTTGGCCAAGCCCTACCAATGTGCAGGTGATTGGAGAGAATATACTACAACAGGTCCAAGAACAAGGAGTAAACATATATAAGTTCTGTTAACACATAAAGATTGTAGAAATTCCACAGCCTGGAATGGTGTAGGTCTCTCTGAAGGTTCACACAACAGGGGCACAACAATACTGTATTGACACCAAGTGATGAGGTCATGTGGGAATGCTCCAAAATGTGTATTGGTGAGTCAACTCAGTGCTATGGCAAACCCAGGAAAGGAGTATAAATCGTAACGATGCCATTTGCTTGTGATAATTTCTACCTAGTCTTCCTTCAAGGAATTCAGAGGAACACGCACAAGTTTAATGTATCTATGAGTGATAGCTGTGCTTCATTAGCCCCAATTGATTGGATTTATAAGGGTTAACAGTATGTACAAGTCAGAGCATGCACCCAAGCCCCAATTCTAATGTCTCTGTTCAGGGTTTCCCAATCTTGGCAACTTTAAGATGCCTGGACTTGAACTCCCAGAATTCAATTACAGCAGGGAAACCCCTGCTGTAGAGGCGCATTTGACTTCCAGCTTTGATTCTTGGCAACTGTCCAACATTTTAGTTAAGTTCATCTGCATGACTGCTAACCTTCGTAAGATAATGCTCTCCAGGCTGAAAAGAGGCTTTGATTACACTTGCCAACTCCATTCAGAGTTCAGTGCTGATCAGCTGCAGAAATATTGGGGATGGTCTCATGCCTTCTTCAGCCTATTTTTTGGCACCTGTGCATATATGAAACTCACTGCTAAACTAGGATCTAAAGCAGTGGTGAAATGTAATTTTTTTTGCCACTGGTTCTCTGGGCGTGGCTTGGTGGTGGGGTCATGTGACTGGGTGGGCGTGGCCAACTTTAAATTTTTTTTGAAGCATTTATTACTACCTATTCACTCGAACCGATAGTAAAAAATGCTTTAAGAAGTGAAAAAAAGGTTCAGCTGTGCCGTGCGATCGTGGGAACCTTTTTTTCCCAACTTTTAAAGCATTTTTTTTACTATCAGTTTGGGTGAATAGGTAGTAAAAAAATTCTTTAAAAAGTGGGAAAAAAGCTATTGACAATCGCGCAGTTCACAGCTGAACCATGCGATCCTCAGAAGGTTTTTTTTATTACTGGTTCGCAGAACCAATGACAATCGTCCCTACCGGTTCGCCAAACCGGGCCAAACCGGGAGGATTTCACCTCTGATCTAAAGTTGCCCCTGCTTTTACTCAATATCCCAATATCCCAATCACTTTAACATTGCAGCTCATTGTTTACATTGACTGTGGTTTAGACTCATTGTATTTGCTGACCTGGGAGAGCTCTTTCCCACTGTATGTTGTTATTGCATTCCTCTGTAAACTATTTAATTGGACAGTTGCAACATTTCCTTTTAGAGTTACCCAAAAAGAAGGCAGGCAGGCAGGCATAAATAAAAAAAAATGTTTTGCTGGCCTATGAGAGTGGAAAGACCCCCTCCCCATATAGTGAAAACTACTGAGGCTTAGTCTCGATGGTGCTGATTTGTTCATTCAGACTTCGTTGCCTCAGATGAGGTAGGTTCTCTTGCTCTACAAGTTATGCTGTAATGAATGTGTCCTAAGACTTGTTAATTTTGCTGCAATACTTTAGAGCAGTCCCTCTAAGACTGGTTGATTGCCTGTGAGTAAATTTCTTAATTTGTTCAATACTGTGCAAAGTATTGCATTTAACTGAAAAATGATATAAAGAGACAGCAAATAAATACTACGATTAGGATGGAAATCAGGTGCCTTCCTGTATTATAAATTTCAGAGCTGCTAGGTAAAGATATCCTGATAAACTACTGCCACTCCTTTCACATCATCTGGAAACGTGAACCACACTTCTCACTTACAGTCCATCCCAGAGGAGGCCACCCACCTTGTGGATGATTTGTGCTGCATTCTACAATACAAATTACCAGTATCTGTTTATAGATGCCAGAGTTTTATCAGAACCAGAGATGTATTGAGCTACTGCAGTTTCTGGTCTTGTTATCGGCTGTGTTTTCCAATCCGAGAATGTCAGCAGATTGTCTGGAGGCCTATTCGTTATCCATAAAGTTTTGTGTAATGTTCCTGGATTTAGCTAAGAGTACTATTACCAGAAATGGTGGACTGCTCATTTGAGTTGTCCCAATATGCATACAAATTGAAAGTACTTCTGAAAAAGCCAGATAGAAATTCTATGTTTTTGAAAAAATCATAATCCAGTCACCAATATACCAATTTAAACAAGAACCTGGAATAATGGGAATTTGTTGAAACCAGTGAATTACTTTTTAAGAACCATTCCAATCCAGTTTGTGAGAGGGATTTTTTAAATAATTCAGTTTTAATTAGTTGTTTTAGTGCATAAATTAAAGTGAAGTTAAAGTGAAATTAATGGGGAACACCCCTCCCCCCCATTCATGTTTCTGGATCTCCGAATGTTTGGTATCGTTAATAAAACATTCTCCAAGTTGTAATGTAATTTTAGTCACATTTTGAAAGTAATAATGACCAAATTATATTCTGGTCCATAGACAATGAACCAAAGCCTATCTTATGTGAACATTCTTTTTAATATTGATATGTGCATTATGTTATTCATTTGTGCATACACACAGCCATGTCCATTGTTTTATTATTTCCACTGCTTGGAAAATAAAATGAAGTATTCTGAGAAGTACTGTGATCTGGAGATATAGAACTGATTCTATGTGGGATTAAATTGCCACTAAAGAACCATGTCCACAATTTTCCTGGCTTGCTTGTTCATTATCCTTCTATGCTTTTGTCAGGAAGCACCCAATGAGACTGTTGGAATATAATCAGAAGACATGATGAAAGATCTTTAATGTCATAACACATAACCAAAAATATGTTTATAGTTTTGACTGGGAAACTGTGAACATCTTAGACCCGTGATGGCGAACCTATGGCACGCATGCCACAGGGGGCACGTAGAACCATTTGTTAGGGCACGTGAGGCGTTGTCTTGTCAGCTCCAGCACATATGTGCGCGCTGGCCAGCTGACTTCGGCCTTCTTTTGAGGCCTTTTTTCACCCTCTGGAGCCTTCCTTGAAGCCTGCGGAGCACAAAAAACCTGGCCCTACGGGCAAACTGGAAGTTCAGGAATGGACTTCTGATTTGGCTGTAGGGCTGTTTTTTGCCCTCCAGAGCCTTCAGAGAAGCCTCCTGAAGGCTCAGGAGGTTGAAAATCGCCCCTACGGTCAAACTGGAAGTTACCATTCCTGAATTTCCGGGTTCCTCATAGGTCCATTTTTCACCCTCTGGAGGCTTCAGGGAAGCTCCTAAAGCTTCTGGAGGGCCTCTGGGGGGGGGGGCAGAGGGGGCTGTTTTTGCCCTAGGAAGGAACCTGGGGAGGGTGAAAAAAAAGTGCCAAAAGCGGGTGGTGGTGGTGGTGTCGCTGGTGCGTGCGTGTGTGTGCGGGGTGTGTGTGTTGCACACATAGCATTATGGGTGTGGCATGCCTGCACTTGGCCCCCCTGTGCTCCCCCTGCTTTTGGCATAGGAGCCAAAAAAGGTTAGCCATCACTGTCCTAGACCAAGCTAAATCCAAACATTTTAGAGAATTGTCGGAAGCTTGGCACTCAAGACAAATCAGCTATCAACAGGCACACAGAGAAAAACAAGATTAATACACCATACCAAAGAGACAATAAAAAAGCTAAAAAGGAAACAAAAAGACAAAAACACCTCCAAGACAGCAATCAATACCCAGATAATCAGTGATTAGCATCAGGATAACGCCAAACAATAAATCAGTAAACAACAACTTAATAAATGAAATAAGGAGAAACAAACACTCTCACCAACACTGACAGGGCAAGCCACTTGTATATAAACAGAAAGCAAAACCCACTTCTTTCTAGCACTTTAAATGTTACATAATCACGAAATGAAACTTCAGCAAGCAAGTAAACCAACTCAGAGAGCACCAGGGACTCCACAGTTTTCTCAGTCAGCCATTGGGCCGCCTTGTTGGATTTCAAAGTTCAAATATTGCTTTTTTTTTTGGGCAGCACTCTCTATGCTTAATGGAGCTCCTTGAAATATTGCCCAATGCTTCACTCTTGGGAGCACTTTCTCAAAGTAGGATGCTGAAGATCATGTGGGTGGATGGAAGATGGAATCAAGTTACAAAATTGCAACAATAGGCTATATCAGGGTGTCAAATTCGATTTCATTGAGGGTCGCATCAGGTTGTGTTTGACCTTTGGGGGACCATGGGGCATGGCCAGGGTGGGTGTGGCCAGCTCAATGACACTCATCAAGGCTCCGTTTTCAGCTGCGATGGTGTCCTGCAGCCCTCTGTCAGCAAAAACAGAGCTCAGGGAGACTGTGTGTGGCCCACCTGTGCTCTGTTTTCAACTGCAATGGCATCCTGCTACCCTCTGCCAGTAAAAACGGAGCTTGGGGAGGATGCCCGGCTCCGTTTTCTTTGGCAGAGGCACCAGGGACTGGTCTTTCGCCGTTTCTAGGCGGGCCCAGGGGCCAGATCTTAGTACTCCATGGGATGGATCCGGCCCATAGGGCTTGAGTTTGACACCCTGAGCTAGATGGTGGACTATAATCTTTCAGCCCTTTTATCTGCTGCTTAAAGTCCCAGAGGTTTTTTTTTTGGTTCAAAAGCTAATTGGGTAAAAAGCAATTCTATGGGCATCTCCAACAGAGTCAACACAACACAGAGTCAAGTAGCTAAAGCTTATGCAAACCTTTTCTCTTTTGTTTGGCTTTACTGTGGAACTTGATTTTGTGTGCACATAGAGAAGTAAAGAATCTTTAAATCAAAGTTGCCTAGCTTAGACTCTGGAATAACCAGTTTTTAGACTGATACAGGTAGTCCTTGCAACCATTTACAGGGACACAGAAAAAAGTGACTGTTTTTCACACTTACAACTGTTGCAGCATCTCCATGGTCATGTGATCAAAACTTGGAAAGCCGTACTTATGACTGCTGCAGTATCCTGGGCCCATCACTTTCTTTCTTCATGACTTTCTGACAAGCAAAGTCAATGAGGAAGTGAGATTCTCTTAACAACTGTATCACCATCTTAACAATCTCCGTTAACAACTCTGACAAGAAAGGTCATAAAATGGGGCAAAATTCACTTAGCAACTGTCTTAGCCATAGAAATGATGGTTCAATTATGGTCCCACTAAACAATGGTAGAGTCCCCAGGGATTTTACTTCACTGGCAGTTGCCAACTATGGGAGGAGGTGCTCATCTCCATTTCAAGATCATTGAGCCATCACGGTTGCCTCCCCACTGCATTTGTATGATTTCAACCTGCTAGGTTGGCAGGGGCTGGGACAAGGATGGCAGCTCACTCTATCGCGTAGTGCTCAGGTCTCGAACTTGGGTGGCCAACTTTCCAGCCAACAAGCCCAGCATCTTAACCACTGAACCACCACACTGCCCTAAAGAGTGGATGTAGGTATTAAGCAGTGGTGGGTTCCGGATTCCGTTCCAACTGGTATGGTTGGAACGGCCCCGGCATCACCCACATGGATGGACATGGTACATGCATGTGTTGTACTTGCCTGCGACGCTTCCGCAAGCCTCTGCAATGCTCCTGCTGCTTGGTGGAACGTTGCGCAGGCGCTGTATGCATCATGCACGTGCATGGAGGCGCCAAAGGCTTAAAGGACAGGTAAGGAGCTTGGGCAGGCGGGTGGGCCCTCCAGAGCACTGTACCAGAACGGTACCCAGTGCTCCAGGCAGGCTCTGGTACCCCCATACCGGGCTGTACCGCCTGCAACCCACCACTGGTATTAAGATAGTTCTCAAATGACATTCTGAAACAGAGGAAGTTCAAATCTGAGAATTTTTGAATGGTAAATCTTGCCCTCACATGAGCTCAATTCTTTCTACTATTTTTAAACTAGGAATTGCCATTCAGAAGAGTCTCAGCAGGAACAGCTGATTGGAATCTCAGAATGTTTCCCCAATAAAAGTTTTCTCTGGAATAACCACATACTTTAGTCTCATTTTATGGGGACCTACCAGATCTACCAGGCATTCTCATCCAGGTATGATCATATTTTATGATCATATTAGAGAAAGAATGAAATACAATTCCCCATCAACCTGCTAGCCCACTTAACAATTGGCTCCACTCCCCCCACCCAAGAATGGTGGTTTTGACATTTGCAGTGATATAACTGTCCACATGAATTGTGCTTGATTATATCTTGAAGTCTACTGCAAAGCAGCCTTTTCATTTATCAGTCATTCACAAGGCACTTTAAAACCAACCCATTTTATCTACATTGTCCTCACAATTTGAAGATTCCAAATGCTTTTAATACCGCATTGCTTATATGCTTAGATCATTGGAGCTGGCAGAGAATGTCTTCATTCAGGTGCTGCTCACATTTTGATTGACAAGCTAATAGCAATTGTGCAGAATGCGAAGCAATCACTATTGGCTCTTTTTTTCTTTCTAGATGACCAGCTACTAAAATGTCCTGCCCCAGAGATTTCTGCCATGCATGAATTAATAAATCTCTATTAACCTTTCATTTATAGGGAGAAAAGCAGACAAACTTCTAGCATTTCTAACCACGTGCACAGTCTGTTTGGCATTATAGCAAATGGTATGAAGGCTGATATCCTAGAATTGGGTTTTCTTTAATTCCCTAGCAAGGGTCAAAGCAGCACGAGGCTCTTTCTCTCTCTCTTCTTCTTCTCTGTAAATATCAGTTCTAGGTAAAAACGCTGAGGACCTGGGGGTATGGCTAGTGTTGCCTATAGTGGGAAACCAGATACCTACAATCACAGGATGTTTTTAACTAGATTGCAGGTTTCATTTATTTCTGAAATGGAAACAGGTTTTCCAAGGGGATGTGAAACCACAACTTTTGAAAACACACCTTGCAACAGCATTTACTTAGATTATGACATCAGCACAACCACATCCGGATGGATGAATGTCAGGCGAATTTAAGGATAAAGAATAGGATGGAATTATTTTAATATAATTTTCGATTGGTGCAATTGTATTACTTTTAAGAGCACAAAAACAGTTATTTCACATCTTTAAAAAAACCCACATGCGTTGTTCAAGTGAAAATAGGGATTTCCTATCAATTCACAGAACTGCAGGACTGGCTGCGTCTATTTAACCAAACTCAGTTTGAAATGCAAGTTAAAGCCACCTAGTAAATATCCTGTCTCACCTTTGTTGACTATTCTGTTTCTCTGAATGGGATCCCCACGGTCAAATGATTCTTATTAATAGGAAGGATTCTCTCTTCTATATTGAATTAGAAATGGTTTTTCTCATATTATTGATATCTGTAATATGATTGTCCGCACTGTATTTATTGAGAACATGTATGTTTGTATGTATGTAGAACTGTATGATATCTATTCAGATATCTGAACAGTGCTCACATCTCTCTCCTCTCCTCAGAGCTAAATGGGAAATTAGCTGGTCCAGAATGCAGCCGCGCGAGCGATTGTGGGTGCACCGCGGTACACCCACGTTACACCTATCCTCCATGAGCTGCACTGGCTACTGATTGGTCTCCGGATACGCTTCAGGGTGCTAGTTATTACTTATAAAGCCCTACATGGTATTGGACCTGGGTACTTGAGAGACCGCCTTCTGCCGATTACCTCCCACAGACCCATTCGATCCCACAGATTAGGCCTCCTCCGTATTCCATCTGCCAGCCAATGTCAGCTGGCGACTACTCGGAGGAGGGCCTTCTCTGTGGCTGCCCCGGCCCTTTGGAACGAGCTCCCCGTGGAGATTTGGACCCTCTCCACCCTTCAGGCCTTCCGGACGGCCGTGAAGACCTGGCTGTCCCAGCAAGCCTGGGGTTGAGTCCCCCCCCCCCTACTCGAATTTGCTGTGTCTGTTGTGCTTTTAAATTGTTTGTATTGTCTGTTTGTCTTTGTCTTACTTTTTGTAATTTCCCCTCCCTTGGCTTTGTTCAGCCGCCCTGAGTCCCTTCGGGGAATAGGGCGGCCTACAAATTGAATAAAATCCAAATCCAAATCCAAATGTTGTCTCACATAATTTAGAGTACATTGTTTTCTGTTAATGCAACAAAAACTGCATTTTTGGCTGACACCTATTGACTCATATACAGTTTGCAACCAACTATTGTTCCAAGCTCTTTTTCCTTAATACTGACACCAAACCAGTTATCTTCTATCTTATACCTGTATTTTGATTTTTGTCTTTTCTAAGTGAATAATTGTGCTGTTTAATTTCTTTCCCAACCAGCCCACATAACCTGCTTGCTAGTTAACATAGCATGAGTAAGGGACTTTATCAAATACTTTGCTATAATCAAAGCATATTCTCTCTATAGCATATTCACAACCTGATAAGAAAACAGCGCAATTACCCAATGAGATAAGATTATTAGTCCAGCAAGACTGGCTATTTATGAATCCTTGCTGCTTCTAATAATTATCATATTATCTTTATGGAGCCTGTAGATGAATCTTTTACTGATTTGCTTTAATCCTCTTTAGCCTACCTATTTAAAAGAACTCCATTAAATATGCTCTGCAAGGAAGCATCAAGTTACACATAATTTTTTTAAAAGGCTTTAGATACTCTTACCGCTCAAGTATGAAAAGTTAATTGCATTGCCGAGAGTAGGTTCTTGCAGACAAGCAATGCCTGGATGGTGCTAGAAGCAGCCACTCAGGAAGAAAACATAATTTCAGAATTACAGGAGCAGTGAAGCCTCACATGTGACCCGTAGGCAAAATAGATAGTTATCTTGGGCAATGAATTTCAAACTGTTTCAAGAGGAAAAGGGACGGGCAGAGCCATAAGACTAACAAGCTCAAGAACAGGAGTTGGGTATGTGGCCCATTACTTAGATCTGTTACTTGAGGTCCAGTTTGTCAGTGTCCGGTTTGCCTTTTGGGGCTGTCATTGCAAGAAGTTGTCTTAAGGTCTAAAGATTATTCTTTTAATATAGAGCAGTGTTTCTCAACCTTGGCCACTTGAAAATGTCCGGACTTCAACTCCCAGAATTCCCCAGCCAGCATTCGCTGGCCGGGGAATTCTGGGAGTTGAAGTTCAGACATCTTCAAGTGGCCAAGGTTGAGAAACACTGATATAGAGTAAGATTAAACATTTACTGGAATACTTTTGTAAATATGTCTTCCAGCCTGCACCTGCAGCCTACAAATTCGTTTAAGAGGCAGCAAATTGAGCATTTATCAAATGGTCTGCAGAGTTAAGGAGGAAAGCCCAAAGAGAGAAGATTTTGTGAATTCTGGGATGGGACAATTGTTATCACAAGTGATTTTTTTTTAAAACGTGTGGTTGGGATTACACATGTATTTGAGGAATATATACCCTAGAGCAGTGGTCCCCAACCTTTTTATCGCCGCGGACCAGTCAGCCTTTGATAATTTTACCGTGGCCCGCTGAGCGCGCGCAGGGGTGGGGGGGCGTTGTTCGCGATGACACATTGATTGCGTACCTGCGCGGGGCTCTCTTCCCTGGAGCCTTTGCGCACGGCCCAGGAGCTTTTGCGCACGGCCCAGGAGCCTTTGCGCTGCAGCGATCATGTCCCCCGGCCGCTGCAGCGATCATGGCCCCCGGCCGCTGCAGCGATCATGGCCCCCGGCCGCTGCGCGGCCCGGTGCCAGGTACTCCACGGCCCGGCACCGGTCCGCGGACCGGGGGTTGGGGACCACTGCCCTAGAGGACTCAGGGTTTCTGGACAAAGAAGAGGGCTCAGGATTATGCTTAATTAAGGAGCATGTTTTGAACATGCTATCACCCTTTACCATCTCCATCAATGGTTCAAGGTAGGAGGGATCAAAAAATAGATATCACAATACCATGTTGTTGTTATAGGGTGTAAAAACAGAATTTAGAAAGCCTGTCACTGCCCACTCTTATACTGTGCCTTATTCAGGCAAGGCTATCTTGAAACTCTGTTTCCTTTCCTTTCCCATGGTTAAGTTGTCATTTATTGTTTCTTTTATTTGCTAATGGTTCTTGTGTAATTTCACCAATTTTATCTCCATTTTCCTTTAGACCAGTGTTTCTCAACCTTGACAACTTTAAGTCCTGTGGACCTCAACTCCCAGAATCTACGCTGGCTGGGGAATTCTGGGAGTTGAAGTCCACAGGACTTAAAGTCCCCAAGGTTGAGAAACACTGCTTTAGACTGTCTCGCTGCCTTTGCTGCAAGATATGGGCCCTTAAGCCAAATATTTAGGCCCTTGGCATAGCATTGGACTCTCTCCTTTTCTTCCCAAGTCCCTGAAAACAGACTTTCCATTTTTTGTAAGAAGCTGACATGTACTTGAAAAACAAGATCCTCTTCAGCATTATGTTACTTGGAAGTTCTAACCCTGCAAAAAGGAAGCTCATATTCATAATGTTAGGTTTTGCTGGGAACTCTTAAGGATGGTTCTTATACATTCCAAAACAAGTTGCCAGGATTTTCTTATGGGTTCCAGTATTGGAGGAGATTTACAACTCACCACAACAGTCTTCAGAATCACTGAGTCAGTCTGGGTTGCTCTAGCACAGTGTTTCTCAACCTTGGCAACTTGAAGACGTCTGGACTTCAACTCCCAGAATTCCCCTCCTCGCTGGCTGGGGAATTCTGGGAGTTGAAGTCCAGACGTCTTCAAGTTGCCAAGGTTGAGAAACACTGCTCTAGCAATAGCACTTAGACTTATATACTGATTCACAGTGCTTTACAGCCCTCTTTAACTGGTTTACAGAGACAGCATATTACCCCCAACAATCTGGGTCCTCATTTTATTGACCTCAGAAAGATGGAAGGCTGATTCAACCTTCAGCTGATCTGAATCAAACTGCTGGCAGTTCACAGAATTAGTCTGCAATACTGCATTCTAACCACTGTGCCATCATGGCTCTTAAGAAACTTTTTGTCTTGAAAATCACCCTGCTTAGTTCATGTGGGCTTGGAGGTAGGGTGCTAGGGTGGGTTGACCAGCTACATAGAAAATTTCAAGATTTGCTCATTTCATATTTTTGGGCAACAGCTATTAACCTTCCATGGATTTTCCATTGGTTCTATGCAGTGGAGACTAGACTATATGTTTGGTGGAAACCTAACTCAATTTGACCCTTAACAAAAGCCTGAACTTGGCAGTAAGGGTTCCATGATCATTACCTGTAACCAGCAAGCAAGCTCCCATGGGTACCAGGGAAATCTCAACAGTCAAAAGCTTAGCTTCCTTAGCAGTTCTACCCCTTTTAATCCTTCCTCTGTGACAGAATGCACTGTTTAAATTAGGTCCAGGTACAATGTGAGATGCTGCAAAAGTACATGACACCTGGTGTTTTATCTACTGTTTTGAAAACATGCTGAATTATTGAGAAGAAAGCATTGCACAGGTTATGGTATTGTTTTATATGCATTTGCCAAGGAAAAGTCTCATTGAATGCAAGAGAACCATCGTCTTGATTCATTGGACTAGCTTTTTCTTCTTTCTTCTTTTAATTTTATTTACAAATCACAAGAAAAGTTCATCAAAACACTAAAACTCATGCAGTGAAACAGCATTTATACCCAAAGGAAAAAAATTGAAATAAAAAAGGAAAACCCCAAATAAATTGAAAGAAAAAAAATACCTTACCTTATGTATTATTAGTAGTCATTGGTTTACCAATACGTACATACACTATTATAATATGATTAATATAAAAAATATTGTAAAATACTACAAAATCTTTGCCATAATAACACATTTTGCTTTAGCCTTTGATTATTAGGAAATATTGCTTTTTTCAAAATAGATACAGTACATCTCACATTTCTGGAAGCTACTCTTTAACATCACTTTTCTGATTTCTCAGTATGATTTTCCTAGCCATTTCCCTGCTCAGTTTCACCATAATTCTTGATAACAGTCAGATTCCAAGGCTTAAATATATGCCAACATGGCGTTGATACCTTTAAAGTTTAAATATTTTCTTTATAAATTGCCCATATATATTAATGTACGATTCCCCAAAGTTATATGATGTTTGATGATGATGATGTTATCCATTCAATCATATCTGACTCTTGGCCATTCTCTGGGCCAGGTCTCTCTACATGTTGAGCTTTAGCTATGTTTATAACTTTCAACATGCTGAATAGAAGAGGACAATTACCATATGAGCAGAGAACCACTTTTTAAAAGTGTAGGTTGATGAAGATGACAGCTCCAAAGGACCATTCCAAGCTGGTAAGTCCTGTGGGTGGCAGGAGACCCAATGCGTGGGAGAGGCTGGTGATCAGGTTTTTTTTTTTGGGCTGTCCAGCCTGGGATTAGATAGATTATCCAGCTCTTCCCATTAGACTTATTATATCATGAGAAAGCAAAATACATTTCCTAGCCAATGCAAACACTGCTTCTAGAGTTGGGGTTTTTTTTTGTCATGGTGTCTAGCACTTTTTAACACAATAGGAAAAGTTGAATGCCTTTGTACTCCTTCAAGGCGTACAAACTTGGCTTTGCAAGTCATCTGGCAAATATAAACATCTCCTCTTAATATTATCCCTCTTCATATACACGTCAGGTGTGATATCCATTTCAAAATAAGAATCTTTTATTTAGATGCAAGCTCAGCTTTCACTTTGGCCTGTAAAATTCAAAAAAACATTTGCTGATACAATGAAGAGACTGCATTGCTTTTCCAAAGAATTATCTCTGCATTGTATGGCTGCATGTATGGGGAGGGGGGGGGGAGAGATGGAAATGATTTCATATCTTTACTACTTAGCAAGATAGTGTATTTTAAAGGGTGCTGATTTTATTTAGGCCTCATTTTAATGAATACCATTTATTTTTGAACTAGCCCCGAATACATATGCATTAGTATATTACATATACACTTTTATGGGAGGGTCGGAATCTTCATTTGAATTTGGCAACCCCCGATAGGCAAAATGCAGCGTTTGGGCACTACATACCCTTCTGTCTGTGTTGGCAATAGTTTTCTGCCTCTTCTTTCTTTGAAGGGAGGTTTGTCTTACATTCAAGGTGTTTTCTTTTAGGTAAAAATGAGAAAGAAAAGAAGTGATCAAGAAAGGATACTAAGATATACTGGTGATATAAAAGTGTTTGTCAAGCTGCTATACAATATAAACTGCAAAATTAAGAATTTTGCAGAATGGGAAAAATGTTTGATTAGCTTCAGATATTGAACTAATCCAACAATCGGTTCTCTGAACTACTTAGAAAGTTACCAACCGGTTCTCCCGAATAGGTGCGAACTGGCTGAATCCCACTACTGCTGTACAGTGTCAATACATGTACAAAGGGATGGAACTTTAAAAATATGGCCAATTTGCCTCCGTTTGGCCTCTTTTCACCCCTCCCCTATGCCTCATCCCAAATCCAACAAGCAACCATGGCTTAATGCATTGGACAAAGTTGCCCTTGTATGTGTTAAAGTTGTCCTTTAACCTGCCCAAAACAAGGCAACGAACAAAGAAATACAAAAGAAAAAAAATAAAATGCAATCTGCGCAGATAATTCTTTGGGCTCCACATGAGTGCCAACCCCTAATTATAAAAAACTCACATGTCTTATAATTGTACCAGATAGAAATTGTGACAGAGAGGTTCCACCGTTTCTGAGATCCTCAGTATGATGCCTCGATGTGGTTGCAGGGTCTTTTGAGTTCCTTGTAAGTCTGTGCCATGTAATCCTTTCCACCACACAGTACTCTTTCCTAGGCTCTGGGAAGTCCATAACGTCAACCCAACAAGAAGCAGTTTAAGCCTTTCTAAGATCTCCATCACCAGCAGAACATCTGCAGACTTCTAAGCAGCAACCTGGAGTTATCAAGATTCTGGAGGTTTTTTCCCCCTACACATTGCTCTGTCATGTATGGTTTGGTTGTTCCTGTTCCTTGAAGTGTTCTGTACATATGTGTTCATTTCACTTTCAAAATATTCATTTGTTATGTTTATAGAATATTTTTAAAAATATTTTAGGAACAAATCTGTGGTCATTATTATGCATCATAATTCCACAGTGCAGGTCTACTGGGAGCCATTATTGTGGCCAGTGTTGTGAGTTTGACTGTCATCTAATATACTTGGGATTAACATAATGAAAACAGCTAAATTTCAGTTGTGGAGTGACTCTTAGTAGGCAGGAGAGCAGTAATGAGAAATAGGAAATGTAAGTTTCAAATCTAATGCTAGTTAATACTGCATATTCTTTTCCTCCTATAGTTCTTGTTGTGGCCCAGCAGGAGCTGTTGGAGCTGCTGATGGGCTCCGATAGCGAGGGACCCTATGAGTCTGCTATGGAAGATGTGGAGGACCCTGGGCAGGATTCAGACTCTGAGCAGGGACCAGAGAGGCCGGTTGACCACCAGGAGGCACCTGAGGCATGGAGCAGTGGGGAAGATCAAAGCGAGTTTGTTCCTGACGCCAGGCAATGTAGGGCGGAGAAACGGAGGCTGCAGTTACAGAGACAGACTCATAAGAGATAATCAAGCCCAGGTGGTTGTGGCTCGGCCCCTCCCAAGAGAGTATATAAGAAGAGACTTTGGGAGGAGTCTTTTTGCAGGACACAACCTTTCGTAATAATCTGGAGAACTCCTTGTATGGTTTGCCTTGTGTTCCCGTGTCTGTTGGAGTCTGGGTTGCTGCCAACTTCTTGCCAGTGAGTCGTGTGTGGGCTTTCAGCTAACAGAATTATAATTGCTGTGAATAAAGAGTGGCAAACAGCTAAGCCTGTGTCTGCGTTCATTACCGGATGGAGGGGGGCCAGAACAGTTCTATAGTGAGAATGTCGCATGTGGGATACAATAACTTTAGGACAGGGGTGAAATTTTTTTTTTTTTACTACCAGTTCTGTGGGTGTGGCATGGTGGGTGTGGCAGGGAAGGATGCTGCAAAATCTCCATTTCCTCATCACTCTGGGGCCAGCGAGAAGTGGCATTTGCCTGTTCTCCAAACTACTCAAAATTTCCGCTACCGGTTCTCCAGAACCTGTCAGAAAACTGCTGGATTTCACCCCTGCTTTAGGGTTTTTTTTTTTCCTTCAGTTCATAGTATTTAAGTGAAGAAGCAGAAAGAACAGGCTCACATTTTGTGGGATGAGTTTATTTCTTTCCAACTGAATTTTATAATTATTTTCCTTCAGATAGGGTGCTCCTAGCAAAGATTTTTCTGGAAATACCAGAGTTTTTGAAGGCTTGTAGAAGACCCTAGGTTCTTTGGCTATCTGGTGTTCATGAGAAGGAGTCATTGCTAGGAAACTGTGCCCATGAGTCGTTTTTAATTACATAAGGGTTATGTTCACATATGAAGTTTACTTAGTATTTTTCCAACAAGAGTTTTTTTAAAGGGGTTGCTTAATCTTTTCTTTTCAAGATCTTATGCTCTCATGGTGACAAAACTTTCCCAAGCACTGCAATCTTTCAACTCAACAGGAAAGAACACGCAGTATTTTTCCTTTCTTTAAGAGAACTAATATTTATGCATATTGCCATCATGTCCTATACAATTTTTAAAAACTCTTAACAACCTCTCCTCCCAAAAAGACACATAGACACACAAACACAGACATACACCCCCCTCTTATTTTTCTTGCTGGAATCTCAGCAGTGGCATACAACTGCATTTAACTCATTGCTTCTCACGAGCATTTCTAGACGAGAACCAACAGAAAAACAGGACATTTGCAGTAACAATATTTCTTTCCAAATTCTAGAGCAATGACAGTGCAATGGTTTGGATGCCACCCTAAATCATAATCTGCTAGATGAAAGAAATACGAAACCATGCAAATCTCCATATGCGAGAAGAATGTCTGAGATATGTGGATGGAAAACTTTTCATTCTGTGAAATGACCTAACATTGATTTAGCTCAAGATTTTAGTTGGGTGCTAATTGCCATCAGGTTTACTGGATCCATAGCAATAATTTCCATGACATGTCACTGTAAATTAGTTGTTTCAATCTTTAGTCTCACTGTGCAATGTATTAATGTTAGCCTCCTATTAAATGCTTCAGTAGGCAGGATAGAGTGCAATCCAATTGAGAATATTCTTTTGGCTTTAACAACATATTTCTAACAGCCCAAAGCTTACTTTTGCTGGTTAGCTTCTTATTAATGTATTAGCTGTACCCAGCCACGCGTTGCTGTGGCCCAGTCTGTTAAAGGAAAAGAAAGAAAAGAGAAAGCGCACGTTTCTAATATGTTTAATTTCACAATGCTTGTGGGTATATAATATTTTTTGTTGTTCCATTGTCTGTGCAGATATAGAGATTGTCTGGTTTGCCAACTCTAGAACACTCAACATATAATTGTCCATGTGAGAAACAATTTTCAATTGCTGGAAAGATGTTGGACCGGGCACATTTACCAAAAGCATGTGAAGAAAGAAACCTTGCCAGGGTGGTTCCCTCCGGGCAGGGTCATGCTATTGCCAGCAGCAGCAAGGTTTGTGAGGGTCTTGCCCACCTGGCAGGCCCTGCCACTAGCTGCATCAGCCACGGCTCCCCCGGCAGAGATGGCCCCCACATGGAACTGAGCCATGGTGGCCCTTGCAAGAGCCACCACGGAGGATGCTCCCGCAGGCCGCGGCCTGGCACCCTCCAAGCTCCTGGGGATGGGCAGCGTCCGGAATGATGGGCTGGATGGGGCCCCTCCAGACATGGGCTGGGGGACCCCAGCATGGGAGGGAGACTGGGGGTGTCCCCTGTGGGCATAGTGGGGCAGTGGGTGGGCGCTGCCGTTGGTCAGGCCTCGGGGCTGCTGGGCCAGGTGAGGCTGGTTGGGGAAGATGGCATCGGGGCTAGCAGCCTCATGGAAGTTGTTGAGCATCTCCTCAGAGGAGCTGCGCTTGGGCTCCCCCAGGTCGGTGGCCCGGGAGAACAAGACATCTAGGATCTCGGAGGAGAAGTCCTCGGTGTGACTCGTCCAGGTTGTCATAGCTCTCTTCAGCGATGCTGCTGTTGGAGCTGAGGCTGGCCGAGAACTGCGCCGGGGGCATGCTGGTGATCTGGAAGCCACTCTTCTTCTTCAACTGGGCACCCGCTGGACCCCTGACGCTTCCTCCTCCCTGAGAGAACAGCACCAGGCTCTGTGGTGGAGGTGCCCCAGGAGGGCAGGAGGAGACCAAGACGGAGGCGGCGGTGGAGGCCGGTGGAGGCGGCGGAGGCTGGGCCAGCAGGCCAGGCAGGAAGTCCTCCAAGGTGGTGCCACTGCTGCTACTGCTGCCAGCCCACTGAGGCAGCATTGCGGGCTGTGCCATCTTCTTCTTCTCCCGCACCTCCACTGCTGAGTTAGGCTGCTGCTGCTGCTGCGGCTGCTGCTGCATTGGGGCCGGTGGGAGGAAGGCCCGACACTGCCACTGACAATGATGATGCCTCCCTCAGGTGCCGGCCCAGCTGGGATGAGGAGGAGAGGAGGAGGCCACCGCCCCCGACCTGGCTTCCCTCAGCAGCAGCGGTGAGAGGAGGCGGCCGACGCCCCCTGATGAGCAGGAGGAGGAGGAGGAAGGAGCCGCCCCTGGTGACGTGGATGTGAGGCAGCCCCCACCGGCCATAGCCCCATCCAGAGACGTCGCCACCACTGCAGCCACTGCCTCATGGGGCACCCAGCAGCCGCCCCAGCCTTGCTGCGCCTCAGGCTGACACCGCCGCCGCCCCGTCAGAGCTGCCTTGGCGAGACCATACTGGCTCACTGTGAGGGGAGGAGAGCGTGCGCGGCTGGCCGGGCTGAGGAGATGCTCCGCCTCTGCCGCCTCTGGAGCTCCTCTGGGCTGGGCGGGCAGAGGCCGGCTTAAGGGCAGGGGGAGGCTGGCTTAAGGGTGGGGGGAGGGGGCCAAGGGATGGCGCAGGCACCGCCTTGCCACAGACTGCAAAGGCACGTTGGGAGGGGAGGGGAGAGAGGGGAGGGGGAGGCTGAAGGGCTTCGGCTCCCCTTGGCAGAAATGGCCGAAGCTCGTCGGAGAAGGGGCGGAAAGGGGAAAGGGTGCGGCTGCAACCCAGCCACACATATAAAGGGACCGTTGGGACGAAGCTGGAGAGAGGCCGAACTGTTCCGAATATACTATACTCACGAAATGAATGCTATGGTAAATGACACAGCTCAATTCCAACGCAATGTCACACGAAATAATTAAATCAAAATGAAAATAAATCAAAATCTATGAAAATTCAATATAACAATGCAATTGGAAACACTGAAATGGAATCGTGAAATATTTAGTATAGCATGTGTTGCTTTTATGTCCAACAGATAGTGCTGTTTGTTTGTTTGTTTGTTTATTATATTTATATGCCGCCCTTTTCCCCTAAAGGGGACTCAGGGCGGCTCACAACTCAATCAGGGAAGGGGGATACAGACAAAAAATTAAAAAACGACACATAACAATGCATAATTTAAAACACACAACAGTCATACCATTCGAGACGGGGGCAACAGCTCTTTAGCCCCAGGCCTGTCGGAACAGCCAGGTTTTAAGGGCTTTGCGGAAGGCCTGGAGGATGGTGAGGGTTCGAATCTCCACGGGGAGTTCGTTCCAGAGGGTCGGAGCAGCCACAGAGAAGGCTCTCCTCCGGGTAGTCGCCAGTCGACACTGGACGGCGGATGGAATTCGGAGGAGGCCTAATCTGTGGGATCTAATCGGTCTAGTGGAGGTAATTGGCAGCAGGCGGTCTCTCAAGTACCCAGGTCCAATGCCATGAAGGGCTTTATAAGTGACGACTAGCGCCTTGAAGCGTATCCGGAGACTAATAGGCAGCCAGTGCAGCTCGCGGACGATAGGTGTTACGTGGGTGAACCGAGGTGCACCCACGATCGCTCGTGCGGCTGCATTCTGGACAAGCTGGAGTCTCTGAATGCTCTTCAAGGGCTGCCCCATGTAGAGCACGTTGCAGTAGTCCAGTCTAGAGGTCACAAGGGTGTGAGTGACTGTTGTGAGGGCCTCCCGGTTCAGGTAGGGACACAACTGGTGCACCAGGCGAACCTGGGCAAATGCCCCCCTGGTCACAGCCGACAAGTGGTGTTCAAAAGTCAGCTGTGGGTCCAGGAGGACTCCCAAATTGCGAACCCTGTCTGAGGGGCGTACTGTTTGACCCCCCCAGCCTGAGAGATGGAACACTTGGCCAATTAGTAGGAGGGAAACACACCAGCCACTCGGTCTTATCTGGATTGAGTACAAGCTTGTTAATCCCCATCCAGTCCCTAACAGCCTCGAGGCACTGGCACATCACGTCAACCGCTTCACTGAGTTGGCACGGGGCGGACAGATACAGCTGCATATCGTCCGCATACTGATGGTATTTTATCCCGTGCCGTCGAATGATCTCACCCAGCGGCTTCATGTAGATATTAAACAGGAGGGGGGACAGGACCGAACCCTGCGGCACCCCCTAATTCAGGGGCCTAGGGGTCGATCTCTGCCCTCCGACCAACACCGACTGCGACCTGTCCGAGAGGTAAGAGGAGAACCACCATAGGACAGTGCCTCCCACCCCCACCTCCCGCAGTCATCGCAGAAGGATACCATGGTCAATGGTATCAAAGGCTGCTGAGAGGTCAAGGAGCACTAGGACGGAGGCGTAACCTCCATCCCTGGCTCTCCAGAGATCATCGATCAATGCGACCAAAGCGGTTTCCGTGCTGTAGCCAGGCCTAAATCCCGACTGGAAGGGATCTAGATAATCGGTTTCCTCCAAGGACCACCGGAGCTGAAAGGCTACCACCTTCTCAACAACCTTCCCCACAAAGGGGAGGTTGGAGACTGGACGATAGTTGTTTAAGACGGCTGGATCCAAAGATGGCTTCTTCAGAAGGGGTCTCACCACCGCCGCCTTTAGAGCAGGGGGAAAGAACCCCTCCCGAAGAGAGGCGGTAACAACCGCCTGGATCCAGCCCCGTGTCACCTCCCTGCTGTTAGTGACCAGCCAGGAGGGGCACGGGTCCAGTACACATGTGGAGGCACTTACAGCTCCCATGGCCTTGTCCACGTCCTCAGGGATAACAGCTTGAAAATCAATCCAGTGATGTCCTGCCAGATTCTCCCCTGGTGCCTCGGCTGGCTCTGCGCAATTGGAGTCCAGGTCCGTCTGAAGCCGAGCAACTTTATCCGCGAGGAATTGGACGTAATCCTCAGCTCTGCCTTGCAAAGGATCGCTCGTATCCCTCCTATTTAGGAGGGAACGGGTTATCCTGAACAAGGCGGCTGGGCGCGACTCAGCGGAAGCAATCAGAGGGGCAATGTGAGTTCTTTTGGTCGTCCTATTTGCCCGAAGGTAGGCTCTGATGCTCTATGTTAAAAGCGCTCGGTCTGACTCAGACTTACTGGATCTCCATCGTTGCTCTAGGCGTCCCGGAGTTCCTCAGTAAACCAAGGAGCCCTCCTGGATCCACTGCCTCGGATCGGCCGTAAAGGCGCAATCCGGTTAAGAGCCCCTGCCGCTGCTGAATTCCAAGCAGCAACCAGAGTCTCCGCCGGACTGCGGGCGAGGGTATCAGGAACAACACCAAGCTCCGTCTGAAAGCCCAAAGGGTCCATAAGTCGCCTGGGGTGGAACCACCTAATCGGTTCCTCCTCCCTACAGTGGGGGTTTGGTCGCCGAAAGTCAAGCCTCAGTAGGTAGTGGTCCGACCATGACAGGGGTAAGATCTCGCTACCCCTCAAACCAAGATCACAACTCCACTGCTCCGAGAGGAATACGAGGTCGAGCATGTGACCTGCCGAGTGAGTCGGGCCCCGAATTACTTGGGTCAAGCCCATGGCTGTCATGGAAGCCATGAACTCCTGCGCTCCATCAGAGTGTTCACCGAGCGAAGGCAAATTGAAATCCCCCAGAACCATAAGCCTGGGAAACTCAATTGCCAGCTCGGCTACTGACTCGAGGAGCGAGGGGAGGGCTGCTGCAACGCTGTTGGGAGGCAGGTACGTTAACAGCAAGCCCACTTGACCCTTGAGGTCCAACTTCACCAGCAAGGACTCACACCCGACAAGCTCTGGAGCAGGGATCTGCTGGTTTTCAAAAAAGCATGTTTTTACCTGTCACAGGTTTGACATCTATATAATATAGGTATATAAAAACATGTGCGTTTTCGAATGCAACGTTGTATCAAAATTTCAAAGCAATCGGTGAAGAACTTTCGGAGATTTAAGATTTTGAACAAATGAACATTTACATTTTTATTTATATAGATTGGCTAATATTGGCAAGGGAATGGGGTTATAAAGTATCAGTTCCCTAGATTATGTCTAGGTATCTGCCGGAAATTTTGGACAATGTTTTGGGGTAGACCAAATACTAGTTATAGGGTGCATTGACTCCTTATTTACATGTACCATCTGTTGTAATCACATATTAAAAGCATTACATAAAAACATCACTTTTAACTAGGGAATGTCCCTGCTTATCTTGAAGAAGACAATGTCCCAGTAGTGAAAGTGTAGGATGTGAGATGGCACATTGTGTTTTCTGGGGGAAAGGACATGTCAACTTCTGTTCCATGAGTCTGTTTATTCAGTGCTGATATGAATCTTAAGAGGAAGAAGGAACTGAGAAGCATGTTCAACCACGTATCTTTCCTTGAAATTAGGTTGACCCATTTGGGTGCTCTGGATAAGCCAAAGAACTGAAAGTGAGTCATTTCTTCCATGAATTATGTCTTGGAGAGTACCTGTTCATGTCTTGAGACATCCAATATCTGGACTGGAATAGAAATTGGGCAACTATGAATTCTAGTACTACTTTAGGCAGAAAGCCATCTGTGTGACCTTGGGCCAGTCTCTCTCTCTAAGCCCTGGGAGGAAAGCAGCAAGGGCAAGCCCCTTTCAAAAAAAAAATGCCCAAAACCCCTGCAGCATGTCTAGGTAGCTGCCAGGAGTCAAGGATGACTTGAAGATAATTGTTTTATCACAATAATGATATATTGAAATAACTTAAATTTAGCAATTTTTGTTAATTATTAGAAAACTTATGTTCTCTGGAGTGCCGTGATAAAACTCCATTGTCTGGATTTTTAATACTTTAAAATCAAGAAAGATCCAGCTATAAATCCAGTTTGTACCTTCTTGCATGAACTCTTATCTTGGGCATAACCTATTAACCCAGTGGTTCCCAAACTTGGCAACTTTAAGACTTGTGGACTTCAACTCCCAGCAGAGTTGGCTGGAGAATTCTGGGAGTTGAAGTCCACAAGTCTTAAAGTTGCCAAGTTTGGGAACCACTGTATTAACCCAATGTTGTAGTACATTTCTCTCATGCTTCCATTCACTTTATGGAGCTGGTAAAGAGAACAATATTCAGAGCTACTTTTGTGGCTTTTGAATGTGTCCCTCCCTTCCCAAACTGCCTGGAGAAATCCCTTCTTTATATTTATTTATTTTTTAAAGCCAGTTTTATTACACAAAATTTAAAGTTTATTAATTTTGCTTCTCACTGGTTTGTTCTGGCATGCTTCTAATGATGTCAGAGTCACTTGGGTCAATTATAGCAAGTGTACATGCTCTGAGTACTTTCCACAAGCTGTTCAATTTTGTTGCCACTGTAGTGATGCACACCAGTTTTGGTCAACATAGCATAGTACTCAATTTCTGATTTTCTCAAAGCAGGACAGTTATTGGCTAGGATTACCAACTTGGCTTTGTCCTACCGAATCATTTTCAGAGTTTGTTTAGATCCAAGTACATCCAACCCCTCTTTATGTTTAGTTAACAGCATATATTTGTAGGCGAACACCATGCATGGCTATGTCAAAGAGGAACCTGTAACTTTCTGTGCATAGTCATCTTCATTATTTATTTTTTTATTCATCAGATGTATATACTCTTCCCATTTCCCAAATAAACCCTGGGGGATGCGGAGTAAGTCAGTTAAAACAACAGTTAAAAACGAGTCACAAATAGAAATAGAAATAGAATACAAGATAAAAACAAAACTGCAGGAGAATGGACTAGAGTCCTGCATGCAAGATAAACATTTCACAGGTTCCCCATTTCTCTGGAATCCTCATGCTTGCTGAAATGAACAGGTTTTCAGGGATTTTCTTAATTTGTCTTCTGTTTTCTAAGCAAAACAAAAATATCAGCAGTTGCTTGTTTTGGAAAGCCAATCAGATGCCATGAGTATAATGCAAAAGGAAGAAGGGGAGACTGGATTTCAATTTCCTTCTAGCCATTAGGGCAGCTCGTACATCTTTCAGTCAATGCCTGTGGTGAGAATAAAATTACCTGGAAGAAAAGTGAGATATTCATATTCTAAAAAATATTGTACCTAAGAATATATAATGATTATATAGGGAAGGACATCCTTCCTTTCTTCCCCTACTCCTTCTCCTTCTCCTTCTCCTTCTCCTTCTCCTTCTCTTTCTCCTCCTCCTCCTCCTCCTCCTCCTCCTCCTCCTCCTCCTCCTCTTCTTCTCCTCCTCTTCCTCCTCCTCCTCTTCTTCTTCTCCTCCTCCTCCCCTCCTCCTCCTCCTTCTTCCAAACAGCTTCAGTGCTTTGTTTTATATTCTTGTAATTCTATCAGAAAATTTAACAAAATATTTTGTGAGCAATCACTTAAATAGCATAAAGTCTTAGCATCCACACTTCATATGTTTAAAAAACTACATTATTATTTGCATATGAATAACACTGGATGTAGACATTTTGGAAAAGATATATGCTTTATTAACTCATATTCATAGAGGATTGAGTGAGGGTTAGAAGTCCTTCCTTCCTTCCTTCCTCCTTTCCTTCCTTCCTTCCTTCCTTCCTTCCTTCCTTCCTTCCTTCCTTCCTTCCTTCCTTCCACTTAATGGGGCCTCAAGGGAAGGTATAATACAAAATACAAAAATAAGACCCTGGAGTATACAAAAATGTATTGAAACACTTGGGAGAAGGAGAGCTGAATGAGGTGCCATTATGAAGAAAGCACCAACCTTCATTCTTCATGATGGAAGAATTTGGAAGAGGGCATCCTATGATGATCTCAGTGGCAGGCACTGATTGGTGTGGGAGACTTTGGTGTAAATGTAAGCATCAACATTCCGCTTTTAAAGTATTGGTGAGAATTACTTCCAGTTGCTGATTGAAAAAATATAGGCTCAAAATGGCAACAGCACCTCCTGGTGAGAATTAATGAAATTAATGATAAAATGTATATTGAATTCCAAGAGTTGTGGCATATTAAAGACAACATTTTTTATGGATAACCATCCATGTCTTACCTGTCATAGATAATAACTTCACCAGCTGCATGCAATATTGTTTTGTGTCAGAAATACCATGTATACTATTAGCTATTGCAAGGAAATGAAATAGAAGAGGAAGGAGAAAAATGTCCATTCTCAATTTAAGCAGACAGTATTCATATTCTTAACTATTTAAACATATGTTATGCAACAAAAAGTCATACGTACTACTTCAGGGAATGTTCAAAGTTATAAGGTGGTTTTTAGGTTCAGATGAAGTTAGAAGCTTTGATTGATTGATAAGTGTTGAGTTTTAATGATGGCATTAATGGCTTTTTGTCTTTTTGTCATGATAACCTCTTCCTAACTTAGTCTTTCAGGTTTCCCAACAGAGTGCTGATTGCCACTGTAACTAAGTCCACCCAACTTGCTTCTGGTCATCCTTTTTGTCTCTTACCTATCATCCCAGCATTTAGAGCTTTCTCTACCAACTGCTATTCTCTAGCACCCTTCTTGATTGCTTGTTCCTAGATCCTAAAAATAATAAGCTATCTACCATTCTTTTTTTATTTTTTTTATTTTAATTCAACAAAAACACAAAAAAAGAATCATCCTTCATTACATCTTGTAGAAAGCGTGTCGATTAGTTATAGATAACCTTCGTGCATTTCTTCCACAGTCATTACTTATAGTTCATATTAGATTATACATTTTAAGTCAAAAATCTTTGTATTTCTTACTATCAATGTACCACAATTGTCATTTGACTACAATTATTTGAACATGCTTTTACCTCAAATCATTCATACTTAAAGACACAACCACATAATGGCATTCATTAGCTATTTCAAAAAAAATCCTCCAATAACATTGCATCTTTATAGCATCTTTTAAGTAAAAGTCACTTAATAAAGTTTCTAAGCCTTCCCCCCTCTTTTTTTCCAACTCACTGACTAAAATTTATATCCAAGTTACTTTATCCAATACCATAGCATGTATATATTGTTAAACAATGTCCATTAACATTTCCTTTTTGTTATTATAATTGGCTAAAAATCATTTAGTATTTATGCCCCATCTCCTCTCATCAGGGCTCTCACCCCCACAAAAAAAACCTTACACCTTTATAACAAGATCTAAATGAAAATTTGTTAATAAAATTTATAGGTCTTTTTCCTAAGTCACAATTTACAATTTATATCCCAATTTCTTTTACTAAATTGTCAATACATGTATATATCATTACGCTGTATCCATTATCATTTCATTATTATTATTTATAGTTAATTAATTGTTAGCGAGTAAACATTTAATAACAAACTAAAACAATCTAGGAGTTACAAAATTCCTACTTATTAATCACCAATAATAATTTTAAAAACTATTTTTTTATTACCAACTTTCATTGTCAACCTGTATCTTTCTAGGAACAAAACAGTCTTATCTCTCTTGCCAATTGTGGAGTCAGTCTTCTTTTTATCTCCTTTATAAGGTTTTTATAGGCTTCTCTCCACACTTTGTTGCTTGAAGGGTTTCTCAGATAATCTCCTTGCCCACCAGTTGCTACTAAAGTTAACTTGTCTTTGTTTGTCAATCTTGCTTCTGAAAAAAATTCTCTTATGTCTATCGTCATTAATATTTTTTTCTCTTCTGTGTCTTTGAATCTGGGGTAGAGCTCCAATTCATCGAATTCCCTTCCCCATATTTCCTTCTTTCCATTTTCACCCACATTTGCTCCATTAATAAATTCATCTATTATCTTATCTTTATCTTCTATATCTTCATTCTCCCATTTAATTTTTGGGGCTCCAACCCCATCATTTTTTGCTGTGAGGAAGACTAGTCTTTCCAACTTCTTCTCAATTCTCCCATATCCTTCCAATAGATTTTGAATTCCAGCCAAGATATTTTGGAATTTTAAGGTTTCCTCTTCTAAGTATTGACCCATGTTTCCAAAACAGAAGAGAGAAAGAAAAAGAAAAAAACTAATAATGACTGCGACTCTAGTCTTCCAGGCCTCTCTTACTTTTATTTTAAATTGACTTGAACACAATTTCTTTTATACTCTTCAAAGGGGAAGAGTTCTGTTCCCTCCCTCCCTCCCTCCTTCCTTCCTTCCTTCCTTCCTTCCTTCCTTCCTTCCTTCCTTCCTTCCTTTCTTTCCCTGCCAAAATAATTCTCAGAGGCACCTGTGAAAACAGTTCGTGCCCTTGGTTCTTTATCAGTTTCTGTAATCAAGTTGCAAACCCTTCAGCTACAAAGTGAATGAAGTCAAGTAAGAAGAGAGATACGTTGTTTAAAAAAAAAAACAACCAGAGTCACAGTTAATTTTCACCTTCTGTAGGAAACAAAGTTCTTTGGATTTCTTTTAGTGTGGTTTAATAACAAGTAGTAGGAAGAATTGTTAAAATAAAAAGGAAGGTTTTAATCCAGAAGTCAAAAAATAAAGCAACAAGAAGCAGAAGAAAAAAAATCAATCTGTTCACTTTAAGAGGAGAGATGAAGAATGTTATGAGCATTTCAATCCACAAAAAATAGTTAGAAAGACAAAGGAAAAAAATCTTTCCACAGCAATCCCATTAGGATTATTTTCGCCGCTCAGTTCTTTTGTTTAAGGATCTAATTTGGCTTTAAAGAAACATTTCTTTGGGCAGTCTTTAGCAAAATAGAAAAAATACCTCACCAGATGGACTCACTTTCTCTTTTCACTTCCTTCCGGAGCGTCCCGATTTCATCAGCCTAGGGGCTGCCTGTTTACCGTGGGCTTAAAGCATTTTCCTTGGGTCTATCAGGGATTTTACGCTATCCCTGAGACCAGCAAGGCTTTGTTTTCCTGATCACCATCTCTACGGGACGGTTTAGGTCTCAATGGACCCCCCAGCGGCAAAAATATCAACGGCGGTCTCCAAGTATCGAGTTGTAACATCACGATGTGGCTCGAAGCTATCTACCATTCTGATAGCTTCATTGTCAATTCTAAGGCTGGTTGTTGTACCTGTTGTCATTAGTTTGGTTATCTTCACATTTGATTTTATTTCTGGTTTTTCACCATTATGCTTGACTTTTATTATTAGAGCCTGCAGATCCCTTGCAATTTTGTCTATCATCAACCTAATGCAACTTATAAATGTTTTTTTCCTCCAGTTTTAAAACAACACACATCTTCTTCCAGTTCAGCTTTCCTTAAATTCCCTATATTCAGCATATACCTTCAATAAACAAGGAGAGAATTTATACCCTGGTCTGACTCTCTTGTCAAGCTGGCACAAAACTGTTTCATCATGTAGGAACTTTAATAAAAGGGAAAAACATTCTGAGGTATAAATGTTTTCTCATCAGCCAATAATTCCAAAGGCCACAATGACCTGGCTTTGCATTCTGAAAGAAAAACTAAAGATCTTGAGTTAGAAGAAAATTGACACTGAGTCTCCAAACATTTTGGAAGAAGATGCTTCCTTCTACCAATATTTTTACAGACACTTGTACCTTTAGGAGACAAGGACATGATATTTGAGCCGAGGTACTGCAGGCCACTTCAGCTGACTGCTATCTGCAGTTCAGCGGTTCAAATCTCACCGGCTCAAAGTTGACTCAGCCTTCCATCCTTCCAAGGTGAGTGAAATGAGGACCCAGACTGTGGGGGCAATATGCTGACTCTGTAAACCACTTAGAGAGGGCTGAAAGCCCTATGAAGCGGTATATAAGTCTAACTGCTATTGCTATTGCTATTTTGTTATCTGGTTAGCTTTTATGCTTCTGATTTTTTTTTTTTTTTGCATCAATCTTGACTTCTGGTGTCTGCCTGCACAGATTCCTGAAGTACTCTTGGCAAGATTACAGAAGGGGTTTGCCATTGTCTGGGGATGAGAGAGAATGACTGGCCCAAGGTCACCCAACTGGTTTTGGGTCAAAAATAATTTATTTCCTTCTCTGAATTTTTTTTAAAAAATGGATGTTGTTGTTGATAACATTCATTGTTATCATACTAATCTTTCACATTATTTGTAAAGCACTTTGGAGTGATATATAAGTCTAGGTGCTATTGCTAAGAGTTATTGCTATTTATGTAATTCATACTAGTAATGATATTTCTTTTCTTTCTACACATTTTAAATATTGGGTAAGTAACTTTCAGAATATTTTAAATAGATCCTTTTAACATAATCCAGTGCATTATAAGGCATATTTCTGAGTTTGTCCCCCCTCCCCAATTCTATGAAGGCTAGAAGAATTCACATCTTCTACTGAAGGTCCAGTTGTTAATATCCTTTCACATGTCTAGTGATGGGGTCTCCCAAAGTTATACTGAAAATAAGAAAACAAAGGGACCTTAAAAAAATTAATTACCCACAATGGATTTCAGTAGTTAAATATGCTATCTATAAACAACATTGTTCATTTTTGATACTAAGGTACATTGCAACTCTTTGTTATAATTGACAAGACTGCATTACACTATGGGGGAAACTCTGGTTCCTTAATTAAATCCACTGTGAGCTTACTACAAACAAGAACATTGCTGAAATTAATAAAGATTTCTCTATATCAGAAAGTGTACTCAAAATAGAGAAAACTAAATTCGGGATTGGGACATGGGAGTTAACCTATTTTGATTCATGTGTTCTGAATGATCAGGTCTGTGCTACCTTTAATTGTGTTTTTGAAGTGTAATTCCAGCCTGTGTTTTTTGCAGATGAAAGAAGGATAGGTAAAATGGAAACAGCTGAAAAACAGAATAATTTATAAAATAAAGTTGCAGAGCCCAAGGAAAAATGAATTATCTTGACCTTATTCAGGGTTCAAGCCTGGGTATCGGATGGAGACTGCATCAGTTGTTCAGGTAGATGCCATTTATTGGAATCTTAGCAGGGACATAGATAGAAGCACTCCTGCTTGGTTATCTTGGTGGCTTTTGATACCACTAGCCATGTATCCTGGGTTAGGTTCAGTAGCACTATTTTACAAGGAGGGAGGAAGATATTCCATGCCTTGGGGGTACTTCAAAACTCACAACTATTGTTGGATGGCATGTGGAAGCTGTGACTAAAAGAGTTTTGCCCAACTTTATTTCCACTTTCTTGAAGAGGATGGATCTGGCTACAACGTTACCACCTTATCACCACATGGTTAAACTTCTTCAATATATTCTACATAGGAATGCCTTTGAAAACATTTTAAAAAATAAAATTGATGCAAAATGTAACAGTCGATTTGTTGACTAGTGCTAGGCACTTTGATCACAGTATACAGTATATATCTTATAGGCCCTGCATTGCCTATAGTTTTCCAATATAGTGATAGTTTGACTTACATAGTTGGACACCAAAGTTCTTCTTTCAGGATCACCAAACCAGAGTCAATTTTTACAAGGATGTCCCCCCAGGATAAACTGCTGCTGCCTTTTTCAGGTAAGGATTTTTAAGGATGAACAGCGGTGATGATGACAATGACACCTATACAACTTTCCTCTGGTAGCTAAAATGGCCCCATTGATGATGGCTGCTGGAAGCTAAGATCAAGCTCTTCTACACAGCATGGGAGATCTGATTGTTCCTTATCATTATTACGTTTTATGTTGTTACTATTACTGTGGTTTTTAAATATAAGAATTGTTTTTTCTTTTAATGTTATTAAGGCTGTAGGTTATATTTATTACATTTGCCTTTTCTTTACCACGGAAGTTTTATTACATTTTCTTTTGCTATAAGTCACTGGGAGCCTGAATAATCTTGATGATAAGGATGTAGTACATTGATGTACCTGTCTGTATCTGATGATGATTGATGATGTATCTGTCTGTGGCTACAGACAGGTACATTGTCGATGTATTTGTCTGTCTGCACCTGTCTGTACCTGTCTATCACACATTGTTCATCAAACATTTCAAGGCAAGTAATTTCTTTTTCATATGACTCAATATTTAAGCAACTAGTTTCCAATAGTTGTCTGACGTTACATTATTTGTCCATTAATTGACATTTTGGATGTGCATGCTAATAAATCTGAAATTGGCAGGAGGTGGTGTTGGAATGTAGAAAGAACTTGGATACAGTGCAATTTTTGCTAAATCCAGATTTTCCACTTTTTTATTAATTGGATTAAAGTGTGCAATTATAAGGATTGTTACAAATGGAATTATTTCCTTATATTAACTTGTCTTATGGAACATATCAAGGATGCTTTGTATCTCTTCTTAAATTTAATTTGACAAAAGAAACATTGACTTCTTTTGTCAAGCAAGCAAAAACTATTCTGGATATAAATGTAGCCTACATAAATTGTTATTATATGCTGATATTGTATTAAATGTTGTTTGAATATGCCAATATTGAAGATCCAGTTTACTGTTAGTCACTGATGTACTATAATTTCCTACTAAGTTGGTAAATATCTTTTATAAGCATTACACCCAGATATTTGAAACCTGAAAATATTAAGAATAAATGGACCACTCAACCTTTGTTGAATATGAATTGAAATTTTTGGCTGGGTTCTTTGCCCCATTTTGGGACGTTCTTTGGACAAAAAACAGCGTGAAAGCAGCCCCCAAAATGGCCTGAACATGGTCCAAAACCGGCCTGAAAACAGCCCCAAAACAGCTCCAAAACATGCCGAAAAATGGGCGGAGGCAGGGCCAGCCAGTGGTGTGATTAGCCTCAAGCTGAATCCTACCTCTGCCTTTGAGGTGAATGGCTGGGAGGCGTGGCTGGTTGTGATGAGTGATGTCACCCACCCAGTCACATGACCAACCGGCCACTCCTACCCAGCCAGAGAACCGGTTGTTAAGTTATTTAAGTCCCACCACTGACTGCATCTTGCCAGTCAGGATAACATTGAATGATACCATGTTGCCCAATGTGGGATTCTGCTGTAAAACTATCAGTTCTTAGGGAGTTTCCCAAATTCATTAATATTTTCCTTCTCTACTCCCACACCTCCTTGTTAGAAATTGAGGCTGAATACGTGAAGGAATGAGCTTATATGTTTTAAGTTAATTTTATTAAAAACTGTACTAAACCTACATGTGTTAGGACTGAAGGAGTTATAAATTGGGGGTGGAGGGAATGAAATGATAACAGAATATTTCCAAATACTCGAGTATCAATGACAAAAATATCGGATTTTACTTGAATAGGAATAATATACATATTGTATCTTTTTTCCAAAGTGCCTTAACAAGCATCTTGCTCCAAATTCATGTTTTAAAATAGATTAAACAGGATTGAATTTGGTTCATTTTTAGAGTTTCTAGTTCTACTTTCCTCTGCAACAGGGAGATATAAATAATTTAAGTTCCATTTTATTTATGAATAGCGAAATCACGATCTATTCACTTCAACAAATGAGTTAGCATTTAGCCCTATATTTTTTAACTGTTCAACAAGGAACAAGCAGACAAGAAACATGGAAAAGATTAGAGCAATTATAAAGGCCTTGGAATACATATATATATATGTCCTTTATGCCTGCTCTAATCTTTTATATATGTGTGTATGTGTGTATGTGTGTATGTGTGTGTATATATATATTAGATTTTTACAACCCCTGGTAAGCCCCAATTATGGGAGGAAGCTAACCGCTTCCATCATCTGTCAATCAGCTCGTCACAAGAGTCCATCACAACAGAAACCCAATATTTTTACTGTTGCCTTTGTTATTTATCAGCACAAATAAAAACACACACACACACACATATATACATATATATATATACATACATACATACATACACATATATACACATATATACCCACACACACACATACATATATATATATATATATACACATACATACACATACACATACACACATACATACATATTACAAAGATCAGAACTGTAGAAGCCACGGGATTCTGTAAAACATTCTATGGAAGCAAAGTTGGACTTTGAAGAAGTCTGATGTAAACCACTGGTTAAGTTTAGTCCCCAGATGCTCATTAAGATTATCAAAACTTTAACTTTGAAAACATCTCCCCAAAGAGGCAAGATGTTTAGAGCAAGACTAGGAATGTCCCTTGGAAAGTCAGCCAAGGCTCTCTTTAGACCTATTTTATCAACACATCTGAGGATTATTAATCCCCATTGGGTGGGACAAAAGATCATAACAAAATACACAGATATATACATTAATATGCTCCTTTGAGTTCAGAATTGCTAAATATAGTTGAGTTAAATTAATATGGTTTCAATAAGTGGTCTCAGTAGCACATAACCCACAATAGATTCAAGTTATTCCTTTCTTTTAATGATTAATAATTTGGGTAAGTAAAAACAAAGCCACAAATTGTGCTTTCTTCTTCTGTGAATAACTGGAAACTACTGAGGGAATCTGTTTATTCTACATATTTACTATAGGTCCAAGTCAGTCTGAGGTTGATGATGTAAAGACTTGAACAACTAATCTTTCATTTTCAATTACAAGGTCTACTGTAATTCCTTGTTATAGTTGACATAGTTGAATTACATAATGAGTAGAAACACTATTTCCTTGACCAAATTCACTGTGCACTTGCTATTTTAAAAAGGTTTCTGTGAACAATTTGTACTCAAGCTAATAAGAATATATGTACATCAGGGATGTATAAATGAACAAAGTCAAAATGAAGTTCAGAACCCTATACCTGGGGCCGGGTTGTATTGCTAATAAATATATTTTGTTTTGAGTCTTTTACGGGACCAATATAAAGCCCAAATCAGAGATATCTACCAGGTATAAATATTTCTTGTTTTTAATGCAATCAATGACTTGTTCCCTAATAATAGAATAACAGAATTGGAAAGGACCTTGGAAGTCTTCTAGTCCAACACCCTACTGAAGCAGGAGACCCAATAACATTTCAGACAAAAAATATGTTATTCTTTAAAGTTCAGAAGTTAAAGAGCGTGATTAATCTGGATTTCAGCTTGCATCACAACAACTAACTGAAGAACATGACCAACTGAATGCCAACCTTCCACCATGGCAGTTAGCTAAAGACAGGGCTCCTGAGGAGATATGGATATAACTGTAAGTCTCAAACAACAGCAGCACATCACAATTTAAGAAGAGAAGAGAATGAAGTCAAGCTGTCTGCATGAAATAAAAAAGTGTGACTCAGCAAATCAGTCAAACTGGGAGGAAGGGATATATAATCTTCAATCAGAATAGAGCTGGAGAAAAAGAGCTTGGAGATCTTTTAGTCCAGGCCTCTGTTCAAGCAGGAGATCCTATACCAGTGATTGCTAACCCTTTTTCCATTGTGTGCCAAAAGTGAGGGAAGCCAGGGGGGGTCGTGCGTGGGTGTGCCCACATCCATAATTCTATGTGTGTGACACCCCCCCGTGCACATGTGTGTGTGACCCCCAGCTCACTCCCAAATTTTGGCCTGCGATGGAACCATTTTTCACCCTCCCCAAAAATGGCCTCCCCATAGGCCCTCCGGAGCTTTCAGGAGACTTCCCTGAAGCCTCTGGAGGGTGAAAAATGGCCCTACGGGCAAACTGGAAGTTCAGGAATGGATTTCCAGTTTCCCATAGGGCCATTATGTGCCCTCCAGAGCCTTCAGAAAGCTTCCCTGAAGCCTCCGGAGGGAGAAAAACAGCCCAACGTGCAAAGTGGAAGTTTGTTTGCAGGGAAGCCTCCAGAGGGCGAAAAACTGTCGAAAATGAAGACTGAAGTCAGCTGGCCATTACGCACATGCGCACTGGAGCTGACAGGGCAATGCCTCATGTGCCCTAACAAATGGCTCCACATGCCAGCTGTGGCATGTGTGCCATAGGTTCGCCATCATGGTCCTATGCCATTTCAGACAAGTGACTATCCAGTCTCTTCTTAAAAACCTCCAGTGGTGAAGGACCTACAACTTCTGATGGTAAGCTGTTCCACTACTTGTCCTCACTGTAAGGAAGTTTCTCCTTAATTCCAGGAAACTATGGTGTGTGTGTATGTGTCTCTCTGTGTGTGTATGCCTTCATTATCATCATTAGATATCATCATAACCTACATCCTCATCCCTGATAAAGTTTAATAAATTAACATAACAAATGACAGGGTTAAATTTCCAGCAGATACAGGAGAGGGTACTAAATGAGATGGAGAAGGCAGTATTAAAAACTGTTTAAAAATTTTATAAAGAGTGATCAAGCTAAGAGGAAAAATAAAATTAAAAGATAAGAAAATTTGAAAAAAAAAGATTGAAACTGAAGGCTTGAAAAGTAAACAGATAGATACTTTAACAATAGATACTTTAAAATAGATGTACACACAATGCAACCTGCCAAGCAGCTCTTCCGGACCATTTACATTTTTTGAAAACTCATACAATCCACTTTGTTGAAATGCTGAAAGCAGGTTATCTGAGAAGCCATCTCTTCGCAAAGGGAAAAGCCTGCCTCACTGACTACAGTGGAAGATCTCTGCTAGAGAATATAAACAGGCGGGGTCAAGGAGAAGAGCCTTTTCTGCTGTGGCCCCCATCCCTGTAGGATATTCTATCACGGGAGGTAAGAACTGCCCCCTCCCTTTGGACCTTCCACAACCTGGCTTTGTCAGATGACCTGGGGCCCTAAGGGGGGGGACGTTCACTGCTGAAGCTGACTGATGGGATAAGAAGGCCCCATCCCTATTAATTAATGTTGCACTACCAGGAAAAAGCTGCCATTTAATTTTCCACAGCCAACTCCAAGCCTCACCAACACTGCCAGCTCCATTATTATTACTGGCCACATAGGTAACTGTCAGCAGAGAAAACAAACCAAGCATGGGATCATGTTTTGAACATTGAAAACTATTTCCTGTCATGGAAAAAATTGCTTCTTGAAGATGATATTCATTCCTAACTCAACTAGATCAACTTTTTTGGGGAAGAACATACACGTTCAAGGCCCGTATGTAAAAGTCCATCAGGACATTGAATTACCAATATTAAATAATATATCCCTGAATCATGTATTTCTTGTCCCACACATAATTTTGAGACACATGCAATGTAAGTTACATAAGATAAGATAATATATAAGAACATATGTTCCCTAAGAGAGATCCATTTGTGTTGTTGATAGCTCACAACTGCTCACACACATGGTTTGACAATATGAAGTTTGTCATCTTGTATTTAGTGTCTCAGTTGGCGATTGCAACTGTACACTTTTGTAATACAACAGAGTTTTGGGATCTGAATGCACCAGATTCCTTTTCTTGACTTTCATTACCTGATTCAGAATCAAACTCATTGTTAGAGCAATATGCTTGTCAGGTTGGTGATCTAGATATGTTTGAATTTTAAGGAATTATCTTTCAAACAACTTTGCTTCACTGTTGGCAAGATGCTTTGATCATAACACATATGGGTCAGAACCAGGGGTGGGTTCCTGTCAATTCTAACCTCTTCTATAGAAGAGGTTCCACAAATCTACAGTGCTTTTTAGAACCGGTTCCAGCTCCCTCCCCCTGCCCATCCGTACATCATCAAGATGAAGAGCGAGAGGAGGAATTCTGGGAGTTAAAGTCCACAAGTCTTAAAGCTGTCAAGTTTGAACACCCCTGGGGTTTTTTTTCTAAAGGGTTGTAACTTGACAGCTTTAAGACTTGCATACTTCAATGCCAGAGTTCCTGAGCCAACATTTTGGTTGCTAAGCAAGAGCATTGTTAAGTGAGATTCACCACATTTTACAAGTTTGAGGTTTGAGGTTTATTGGATTTATATGCCGCCCTTCTCCCAAGGACTCAGGGTGGCATACAACATAAAAAAAACACATATTATAAAATTTAAAAGGGACATTAAATAAAGTATCCAAAAAACCCAATTGATATTTGCAATAAAAATTTAAAAATTAAATTAAAATTAACAACCAAATTAATCCTATATTTTATTCTATTCAGGCGAGACCGGCTTGCTGGAAAAGCCAACTGTTTGGCCATGCCCACCCAGTCACATGGCTGGCAAGCCATTTCCACCCGGTCACATGGCCAGCAAGCCACTCCCACCTGGTCACATGGCTGGCAAGCCACTCCCACAAAGCAGGCCACACCTACAGAAGAGGTTCTAAATTTTTTTGAAACCCACCAGTGATCAGAACCCAATCCATGACCATAAGCAATCCCTGTTCCACTGCAATAATCTAAGAATATGCAGAATGAGTAAATTATTATCCCAGAATCAGTATATGCAAATAGTTAAAGCTGATGAAAACATCAAGATGTGATGCAATCCAAACAGATTTTCCACCCTGAGTTTTATTGGCCAAATATGAACTCATATGTTGGATACTTTATCAAGAATTCAGCTGCTTATGTGAAAGCTCACCCTTTGTTCAATGATCAAACACTGTTGCCCTTTTCTACTATCATCTCATCAAATTGAGAATTGTTTTTGTTAAACTGGAGAACCAGTTTGCCCTAACGGCTAAGGAACCAGACTAGAATCTGGGAGACTGGGAGTTCTAGTTCTACCTTAGGCACAAAGCAATAGAAGTCTAGAGCAATACTTTATTTATTTATTATATGCTTGGAGTGTTTTAACAAACTGCATCATTGTTTGGTCTGGTCCCTGCAATGCTTCAGAGAGAAAGTTGATACAGAGAGTGGTAAGGACAACCAAGAAGATTATAGGAAGCTCGCTTCCTGTCATTCAGTATACTGCTTATAAGGGCTAAGTGCTTCTAATCCTGCTTATAAGAGCCATGTGCTTTGAGTTAGAGAGCCTACACATCCACTTCATGGTCTATTTTGATTGTTCCCCTCTGGGAGGAGATTTCAAAGTATTTCTAGCAACACTAATAGATTCTGAAACAGCTTTGTTCCCTATGCGATCTGTCTAGTAAACTCACAAGATTCGTTTCTCTTGCCATGTACATGTATACGTCTATCAAACTAGACTGTGTTGTTTCTCTATGTCATATATGTGGGTATATGCATAATTTTGTATTTATTTATTTTGTTTAGTGTATATTAGAGGTGGAGACCCTTTGAGAGCTGCATGCAATGAAATTTCATTTTAATGTATGCCAATTAGTGTACATTCAAAGTGACAGTAAAGTTATTCTAAGTCTAAGTCTAAGTTTATTGAGCTAGCTAGGCTATAACAAAATTCTGCAAGACTGCTTGTATTGTGCCTTCCCTTCTTTATATACCTCAGTGAATCAAGCAAATGTTTGTCTGAGCTGCTTCTAAATATTATCTTGTTTCCCAGGATTGAAAGAATGTTTGCCCCTCTTTGCCTAGGAAATGGTTCTTGCATATTTCTGTCATGATTCTCACTTACAACCCTGTCATGATTACAACCTGGTCTTGATGGGTATAATAATCTGAGCCTAGTTTGGGCCTAGTCTGAATCCAAACCATGGTGGAAATTAGCCTATTAAAATCACCATTGAAGTTGCTATGAGTTGGAGTTGCTATGGGTTGATGTGACATGGGAATTGCAAATGTCTCCTCTATATAATAAGGCAAAATAAAAGTTTGAATGATTTTTTGGTGTTAAAAGTTTTATTTCATTTTCATTTTATACAATCACATATATACTGTGCATGATTAAGGCCATACAACATTAAGCAATAAACACAACTCTTCTTATATTCCAAAATACAAAACCAACATAGCGCTTCAACCCTCCATACACCCTTTCTTCCTCCCCCCTCCAACTTTCTTTTCTCCCCTTCAACATTCCCATCTTCTACTTCCCCTCCCCCTCTAATGTTCCTTTCTCCCCCTCCCTTCCATCTCACCCTCTTTCCATTCCCCTCTCACTCCCTCTCTACCCCTCTCTCTTCTTTCCCTCTACTCCTCACTTCGGTGTATTTCTACTATCCATCGATGTATTCGACTTCTTATTTTATACTAAAATTAAAAAAAGGAAAAGAAAAAAGCAACAGTATACAAGTGCGTTCTTGTTGTTCTAAAGATTAACATAAACTATATTACCCCCCCTCCCCCCTCCCCCCTATAATCCCCCCTCCCTTCCCCCCTTCCGACTTCCCAAATCCCGTACCCGGTATAGCTTTTTATCAAACACAGTCTCGAGTATATTAAAACCAAGTAAGTTAAAAGTGAAAAGAAAAAGGAAAAGAATAGAAGAAAAAAGTACTAAAAAAAAAAAGAAAGAAAATCAATAAACTCTCTACATTGAGCTCAGCTTCTTATCATTAAACAAAAAGGAAAGAAAAAAAAAAAACCTAAGCGGTTTACATCATTCCTAATCTTAATTAGTTAATTACCTGCAGGATTTCAACATATATTAAAACCAAGTAAGTTAACCAAGTAGAATTTTTCTCTAGCTAGGGGCCTTATCCCTTTATCTAAATATCTATCTATTTCCAAACCCTTAATTTGTCCCTTTTATGCTTCCTTCCTCTCTGACACAATTTAAACACATCTCAAGTTCTTCTCTCGGTTTCCTCTTCCAGCTCTTCTCATCCCTGCCTCTATCTGTATCCATATACATCCATATACACACATATATATATACACGCCCATATACATACACATACATATATTTTATATTCATCCGTACTCCTCTCATATATGCTCCGCCTTCCTGCAAACTCCCTGGATGTATCCTTCCAAGCAGTATATTCAGATAGCAATTTTTACAGTTCCATCTCAAAGTAAGCTCTCATTGAACCTCCACTACTCTCCCATCTACACCACACCTCCCAACTCCATCCAAATTGGGCCGCGATCCAAGAGAACCACCACGATCTCCGCCCTCCACCCTGGAAAATAAGTCATCAGTAATTTATATAAAGGAAAATTCAAAATTATCCATTAAGTCTTTTTAGATCCCATACAATATATCTCCCCCCCCCCAAAAAAAAATCAACATCAGTTCGTTCAACCTTAATGTCTCTTCCTCGGTATACAACTATATCATTTTATACAAAACAAAAGTCACAGAATGTTAACCAAGTTCAAAATTAAGCCAATATTTTGGGTCAGTTAATTAAATATAATTTTCTTACAGAGGAATTATATCATTTTAAAGCTGTTTGATATAGTAAAATATTTGCTTTCTCTTTTGTAATGAGTTCATACATGTCTCCTTAATCAATAGTTGATGATCATAAATGTTGCTGCAATCCACCTTATTTTCCCATTCGTCTAGGAGCACGACTGGGTCCTTGTTCTCTGGTCTCCTGCTCTTCCGGAAGGGGAAAACGATACTTCCTGTTTTGTAATTGTGTGTTACATTGTTTCTCTTGTCCTTCTCTTTGTCTTTCTCCAAGTCCAGGTGATTCAAGATGTTCCGCCTTTAAGATCTTATGGTAAAAATATCGGGCTTCCCATACAGAGTTAAGACGATATTTTTGCTCACCGAATGTGATTATAATACCAAAAGGCACATCCCATCTATACTGTATCTGATGATTTCTGAGTTCTTTAACTAGAAAAGCATAGTCTCTCCTGGCTCTTAACATTTGAGGTGGTATTTCCTTGAAAACAATCAAGTCCTGTCCATCAATTTGCAGCCTGGTATTATAAAACTCTTGTAGCATCGCGTTTCTGGATTCTCTTGTAGCAAGATATATAATTACATCTCTCGGGAGCTGTCTCTGTTTTGCCACCCACGAATTATGACGGTAAATTTTCTGGATCTGCCAATCAAATTTGAGTCCCGGATTTCCCATTGAACGACTGAAAGCCTCTGAAAAAATCTGTTTCAAGTTCTCCTGATCGTTTTCACGCAATCCCCTAACTCTTAATGCAAGCTCTGTCTTTTTATAATTTGTCATAACAAGTTGTTTTTCTGCGTTTTCAACTTTCTGCTGCAGCACTTCAATTTTGGATGTCAGGTTGGCGTTGGCTTCCTCCAGAAACTCCAGCTTATCTTCCATTCCACCAACATAATCTGTCAATACTGTTACAAATCCAATCATATCATCCTTTGTTTGAGCAATCCTGGCATCAAGCTTATCACATAAATCTGAAATAAGTTGCTTCATCTCCTCTCTGAATTCTTTAAGAGTCTCAAAAAGAAATTCTTTCGTTAACAAATCTCCAGTAGGGGGCATAGAAGGTAAGGACTGCGGCTTTGTAACAATTGCTTGAGATATATTGCTCAAAGTACGTTTCCCCGACCTTGATTTCGGTGCCATTATAGAAAGAAAGCAAACAAAGTTTTCAAGTCTGGTCTCTGCTCGCGTTGATTTCAGATAAAATAATTTCAGTAAACTTTTAGAAGTTGATAAGAAAAGATCTTCGAGGGAGTGAAGCTAATTAATTTATATGAGGTTATTCCTTTGATTCTGTGCCAGGAAGTTGGAAATATAATTCTGTGCCAAGAAGTTGGAGATATATCATTATAACAAATGCGGAAGCTATAAAATCGCCATTTTGAAAACCATTAAACAAAGGAGTTTTTTCAAAAGAGTTTTTTATAACATTGAAGCTGGTATTTTTGATAGAGCAAACAAAAAAAAAGTTTTCAGGATGGTCTCTGCTCGTATTAATTTTCTTTTCAAAATATATTTTATTCATTTTCACATTCCATTTTACAATCACTTATATACAGGGTATTTGCTATAAGAAAAATAAATAAATAAAAAAAATAAAACAAAATAAAAAAGAAAACACAACTCATCATTCACAACCCCACCTGACACTTCCATCCTCCATACACCCCATCTACCCCCTCCAACTTTCCTTTCCTCCCTCTAACACTCCCCTCTGCTCGTATTAATTTTCTATAGCCTAGTTTCAAAAGATTGTTCTGAGGGGGGTGGTGTCACTTGCCTTGTACTGTAAAAAACAGCTGAGAAGATCTGACCGGAGTTAAATGACTCAGCCTTGGCAGAATCTCTTCCTCCGTTCACAGCCAAAAAAAAACACCTGCAAACTTCAAAGAAGATTCTCACCGACTGAATCGACTGCTCTCTGCTTTTTTCTAGCCTGAAAAAAGAGATATCTAAGGTATTAAATAGATAACGAACCAGAACTCTGGAGGCAGCTCAGATAAGCTGCTGGCAGCGGCAGCCCCTCCCCGGAAGTCCAAGTTTGAATGATTTTGAGAAATAAACACAATCCACAAACTTTTCCCCAAAGGAAATATTTATTTAACCATTCATTGCAGTGTTATACCACACTTCTCCTTAGCATGGAACATATAAAAATAATTTCATCTTATCAACATAACAAAACAGAACATGTTAGACTCACTTGAGAGCAATTTGTCCAAACTTACTTGGTTAATTAAATGAACATGATATTAATTTTGATGTTTTAAATATATACACTATGAAATCCTAATCATTCTTATCAATCATTACTCTAAAAACACTGGGATTTAATAAATGACAGGTCAGAAATAAAGATAGAGCATGCCCAGTCATAATTCTTCTCATAACAATTGGAGCAAATCTTTTCAGCAAAGAGAGCTTAAATGAATATTTCAATAAAAAACCAATTTCTATTATGAAACTTGTAAAAAGTCAACATTGTTAATATGACAAATATTATGGATGAGGAAGCAAACAACTTTCAGTTACATTCTGCCTTATCTGGTGTGCAAAAATGAAAAGGCCCCTTGCAAAATCTTTACAATTTTTCTCTTTGCCCATGGCTTGAATGTAGCAAGATCTTAAATATCCACTGGTATACAATTGCATGGTTAAGACGACATAAGTCTCCAGGTTATCAATACAAAACATCAACCACGTTGAGTCTAACACATTTCCAGTTAGACCACATTTGAGGTGAACATTTCATTCTGACCTCCAATAAAATTTTAAGTCCCATGACAGACGTTGCATCTCTGCAACACTTTCACCAAGGCTCCTTTCACTTCTTTGTTCCTGAGACTGTAAATCATGGGATTGAACATGGGTGTGACAATGCTATAGAACAAGGAGATCATTTTATCCTGGTCTGGTGAATGGCTTACGCCAGGTCTCATGTACATGAACATAGCAGTTCCATAAAACAATGCTACCACAGTCATGTGGGAGGCACACGTAGAGAAAGCTTTAGACCGGCCTTGTGTGGAGCGAATCTTCAAGATGGTTATTAGAATGTGGACATATGTGATCAATATAAAGGAGAAGGGACACAAAAGAATGAGGACAGCAATGACAAACACAATGATTTCATTAATATGAGTGTCAGCACACACAAGTTTTAGCAGAACCACGATGTCACAGGAAAAGTGGTTAATGACATTTGGGCCACAATAAGGCATGTGGAGAGTATGGATTACATGCACCATGGCAAAGAGGAAGCCAAAGAGCCAGGCTGATAAAGCCAACTTGATGCAGACTTTCTGGTTCATCATGAGGGTGTAGCGCAGAGGGTAACATATGGCCACAAAGCGATCATAGGCCATGATTGCAAGGAGGATACACTCAGTAATTGCCAGGCCAAAGAAAAAGTAGATCTGAACACCACAGCCAGCAAATGAAATGGTCTTCTTTGGGGACCACAGGTTGATTAATAACTGAGGAAGGACAGTAGTTGTGTAGCAGATGTCTACAAAGGAGAGGTTACTTAAGAAAAAGTACATGGGGGTGTGGAGTTGAGGATCCAGCCAAATGAGCATCAGGATGATCACATTGCCTGTTAATGTGATGCTGTAGACAATCACAAACATCCCAAAGAGAACAAAGCGGGTCTTCAGGTCACTGGTAAGACCCACGAAGAAAAATTCTGTCACTGTTGTTTGATTCGCCATCTCTTCCTCCACTGCAATGGAAGAAACAGCTTCTCCTGTAAAATACAATGGCTTATGTTAGCAAGTATATTAATCAATGAGAGATCCTATTAGAATTTACTGCATTTGTTCACTTATATTAAAGCCAAAGAAGTAAGATTTTTTCAGCAACTCTGGTTTTCTTCATTCCTGCAAATATTACTGGAATAATTCCTACCCAGCAGTATATTGTTACAAAATTTCATGGATTTCAGTTTTTGTCATTCTATTTATCTGTATATTAAATTCATAAATTAGATTCTTCATCACAATGAGCTCAGAGTGCTATTTTGCAAGAATGTAATTCAAATTACTAATAAAAATAAGGAATAAATTGAGGGCATAAGGCATAAAGTTTTAAAAGGAGACAAAGTGGAGCCAAAATAAAATACACTTGTAGCAAAGTGATTATACAAATATCTGAATTATTATTAGCCAAAATTAACAAGATCCTTAAAGACAACTTGTAAGGGCCATGTGAATACATTCAGCTGAAGTATCACAGATAAACTGTGAAGTTCCTTCCAAGCAAGTATGATCAGAAAGTTGAGAGACATGGTGAAACTGTGGCCATTCCCACAATAGTAACTTTTGTCATTTTCTAGAATCATCCAACTGTTGTGCCAATCTAAAAGTAATCAGGACTGGCCCTACATTACTTCAGTGATGTTGGGCTGATGAAGTGCTTTAATTTCCTAATGAGGAAGCAGCCTAAACTAATTTAATAATAAATTAGAATAACAATATAACCAATATTGCAATATTTTAATGCAAATGTAATATTTTATATATTGTAAATAATATAAATAATAATACATAAGAGAGAATACCTTATCAGGTATGACAAATTTGCAATTGAAAGCGAGCAGAAATTTAGGCATCAATCTTGGCATCAGGAGAATGCAATTCCTAGACAACATCAAAGATAGCATTTCTTATTTTTGTGCTCTCCAAATGTGGTAGGAGCACAATTTTCAGAATTCCTGGTCAAAGTTCCCAATATATCAGCACTGGAAAGCAACTTTGCTTTTCATTAGATCCCCATTATCTATCTTTAGGAATAACATGGAAAAATTGAGCAATTTGGCTTCCTGAAATGTGTTTACCTAAAGTTAGATCAAGTGTTCAATTCACAAATACACTCCCCTACTTACTTACTTATTTATTTACTTGCTTGCTTACTTTACATATTTAAAATATTTATTACCACTATCATTGTTTTCATATTGCTGTCATCATGAGCATCAGAAAATGCTTCCTTTTTTGAATTACTAACAAATTGGGAATCAAAGGCCTTTGTGCATCAGCTTCCAACAACATTGGACCAGCATGAATGAAATACTCCCCAATCTGCTGCAGACCTAAAATAGTTCCATTACATAAGGATTAACCCCCACTCCCATTTTTCCTACATAAAATAAATACAACTTGAATGTACAAGTGACAAGACACTAATCAAACCTAGTGCTATTCTGTTGTGTTGAATTACAAGATTCACCATCCTCACTCAGCATGGTCAGGAGAAAAATGCCGTCCAATAAATCTGGGAAATATCAGAGAGGGAAGGGAATGCTAGTTTAGTACAGTTTTAGTAATGGCTTCTTAGAAAATCCTTATATTACAAATTTTCAAATTATTATCTCTAGCCAATCTTGGATTACAATAAATATCTGCACCTTAAAAAAAATTGCTTCCTCTATAGTTTTCAGCTATGAAAAAAACAATAGTAGCTTTCTCTTTACTTACCCAGATTAGTAATGATTAAAAGAAATGGATAAAATGATTCTGTTGTGGGTAATGTGCTACTGAGTCCACCTCTTGCGACTAAACCTCTTTGATTCAACTATGTGCAGCATTTCTGAAGCCAAAGGAGCCTGTTAGGTATCTGTGTATTCTGTTATTGCCTTCTGTCATACCCAATGGAGATTAAGACAAAATAATCTTCAGAGATGAGTTGAACAGTGATGGTAAAATAGGTCTAAAGAGACCCTTGGCTGATTTTCCAAGGGACATTTCCAATCTTGGGAATCTTGCAACTTCAGGGAGGTGTTTCCAAAGTAAATTTTAACAACCTTGCATTTTAATGAGCATTTGGGGACTAAAGTTAACCTGAAGTATATATCATAACAGAGCCAAACATGGAGACTGCACATCAAAAGCTGATAAATTGCATTAGAGGGATGGCAATAGCTCCTTTATATAATACATAGCTGCCAAATGAGGGAGAAATTTAGGGAGAACTTTCTGCTGAAGCTCTGGGCTGGAGCATCTTTAAATATCAGAAGCTTACCAAAATGTTATTTGGTCACATCCTTTTCAAAAGCCATAAACAGATGGACCCAAATTTGTGGAAGATCAGAAAAATAGTTGAAAACAAGTGATTTGGTTTATTGATGAAAAAAAAAAGTCTTGTTTGTGGAAGTGAGACTGCAAATCCTCTTAATGATGTCTACTCCCTGGCTGGGGAATAAATAGAAGGAAAGGGGAATGGTTGTCGTAGGAGACAACAGTTCGCATTTCTGAAGATTTTGCTTGTTGTGTTTTGTGCCACAAAGACTGCTTGCTAGAACTTAATTTGCAGCCTTTTGGCTGGGAGCTCATGGCCTTACAATTATCGCAAGGAACTGATAAGGTCTGTTACTGCACTTAACTCATTGAAGGACTATTGCCTGGACAATTTTGTTGGGTGAATGCAATTAATTCACAAGAGGTAAATAAAGAGGGGGGGTTGTGACAAGGAGTCTGTTTCTTGCTTCTGCTAAAGCTGGGTCAGAACAGTTTTTTTCTAAATTTGCATAAGACTTGATCTAGTGGAATGGGCCTTTGATTTGAAGTTCTTCTCCAAAGTCAAACTTTTGAAAGATTCATATTGATTATGGAGTGCCTCTATATCACAACTGATGCTGTGATTAGAATGAATTGCCATGCTATTGCCACAAGAACACTATTTTGGGAAAGCCGACAATTATAGTGCCCCTCTTTCTCCCTTTTTCTTGCTGCAGAGACGGCCATTTTGTTGAATGTATTATTAGATCTAAAATTTTAGACCTAAAGGGAGCTTTTTAAAATCAATAATATCTAATAAATAAAAATTAAGTTGATGGAGCAACTTATTAAGGTGGTGCTGATTGGGTCAAGGTTGACTCAGCCCCCAACCTTCCAATGATCTATTTCAGTGTTTCTCAACCTTGGCAACTTGAAGATATCCGGATTTCAACTCCCAGAATTCCCCAGCCAGCATTCGCTGGCTGGGGAATTCTGGGAGTTGAAGTCCGGACATCTTCAAGTTGCCAAGGTTGAGAAACACTGATCTAGTTGTTGGGGGCAATAAGCTGACATTGTAAACTGCTCAGATAGTTTTGCAGAGCTCTAAGGAGTGGTTATATAAGTCTAAGTGCTATTGCTGACATTTGCTCTTTTTTATCTTACACAAATTCTAGTTTGAACGTCAACTAAAACAACATTGGTAGCTAAACTATTCCAGTTTCTGTACACCAAACGTTGATTATCCTATGCGGGCTGAATCCTAAATGTTAAAGTTTCAAATTTCTAGTTATAAACCTTACAAAAATATTAAATATTAATATTAAAATTATGATATATTAGAGACTAAATTGACACTGGATCTTCACTCATGGTAAACCCTCAGAGCATTCCCTTTAGCCACTCAAGGATTACATGTAGTGAATTCGTTGAATTCCTGTTCCATCAATGCTCGCTCACGTCACAGTATCTATCATGAGAAAATGGGATCAATTAAGATCCTTTAGTGAAACCTCAGATAAGCAAGTAAGTGGCAAATGCAGACCTCTGTTTCCTCTTAGCCTGGTGTCATTCATACATCCTTCTGTACAGTGCTAGGTTTTCTCTCCATAGCCATACTAATGATGATGCATACTAATGATGGTATATTTGGGAACTGAACAATTCTAAGAGAAGAGATATGAGAGGGAACCCCTGCTTTACATGGAAATGTTTCCTGAAGATGGATATATTGAATGTAATGTGAATGCACAATGTACTGAACAAAAAAAAAAAAAGAAACTAGGCAAGAGATCTCTTTGTTGATCAATTATAGTTTGAGATGCTATTGATCTCTGTTTTTTTCATGTAAAATATTTACAAAAATATAATATAATCTTAATTGTATTTTATCATACACACACACACACACACACACACACCACATAAGCAGAAGCCACAGAATTCTTGTTGCAATATGTATTTTGAACCATAAGCCAAGGTTTCTATGGTGAGTAAAAAGAAAATGATAGGGTCCTACATTTGTCAACCACAGAACACACACTATATTTCCAGTTGAGGAAAATAACAACCAACTAGCCTACTAGCATTTTTTCAAAGGGCCTTGAAGATCTGGCTCTTTGCCCAGGCTTTTCGCTAGGATGGTTGAAACACGCACATGTATATATCTTGTAACCTGGTTTTGCCATCTTTTTGCTTCTTTGTTTTTACTGTAGTACATTTTTTATTATTTTTTTCTGTGACTTGTACTTTGTGAACTACCCAGAATCTCAAATTCAATAAAAAAAATAATGAATAAATAAGGTTACAATGTTGACCATGAAAGATCTACATGCTCTTCTTTCTGCGCATGTGCGAGGAACATGTCTGCCGAGCTCACCGCTCCGGCTCTGCTTAAGAAAAACAGCCAGGGAAGAGGTGAAACTGTGCTCTGAATTTGAGCCAAGGAGAGGCTACGGTACGAACAATTCATTAGGGTGCTGGTCCCGGCAGTGGATAGGAGAGATATTGCTCTCCAAGGCTGCCGATTGAGAAAGACGCTGACACCGCTCGGAAGATGCCGCGGCCCAGCTGGTCTGGAAAGCCCCAATCTCACTGTGACTGCTGCATGACTGCCGTGAGCGCTGTTGTGCCTCTGTCTCGCCGATGCCGCTTGAAAACGCCGTGGCTCAGCTGTTTGAAGGACACAGCGGCCCAGCTGCTCTAGGGGAGCCCTGACTTTGCTGCGGCTGCCTGGGGGAGCCCCGATCCTGCTGTGACTGCCGCTCTGACCCAGCTGTTCTGGGGGAGCCTTTATCCTCCTGTGACTGCTGTTTTTGTGGTTCGGCTGACACGACCATTGTGGACTGCTGGTTAACTCGCTGGCCTGCTGGCCCGCTGGCCCGCCAAAGCCGTCGTGAGAACGCTGCGCCTGTGAGAACGCTGCGGTCTCAGCTGTTCGGAGGTCCGTCTTGGGGGGGGGGGCGATCCTGCTCAGGGCTAGCCATTACCGGGGAAGGAGGGTCCACTACGTCACAGCAATCCCTCCTTCTGGCCCTATTAGTTCCATTCCAAGGCCAGATGGCGAGAGTTGTCAAGGCCCTGGTCTCAGGCTGTTATTGCTAAATGCCAGGTTTGTGGTTCACAAGGCTCCCCTCGTCCGGGACCTAATATTAGACAAGGGGGCAGACCTGGCATGTATTACTGAAACCTGGCTGGGGAGGAGTCCCACTCACTGAAATGTGCCCAGAGGGTTTTCAGGTGCTTCATCAGCCATGACCCCAGAGAAGGGGGGGTGGCTATCATCATCCGAGGGTCTTTAGTTCCTCGTAGGATCCCTGCTCCGGAGCTTGTCGGGTGTGAGTCCTTGCTGGTAAAGTTGGACCTTGGGGGTCAAGTGGGCTTGTTGTTAACGTACCTTCCTCCCAACAGCGTTGCAACAGCCCTCCCCTCGCTCCTCGAGTCAGTAGCCGAGCTGGCAGTCAAGTTCCCCAGGCTTATGGTACTGGGGGATTTCAATTTGCCTTCGCTCCGTGATCATTCTGATGGGGCGCAAGAGTTCATGGCTTCCATGACAGCCATGGACTTGACCCAAGTAATTTGGGGTCCGACTCCGAATTACTTGGGTCACAGGTAACTGACCTCACACTTGACCTCATATTTCTCTCAGAGCAGTGGAGACGTGATCTAGATTTGAGGGATGTTAAGATCTTGCCCTTGTCATGGTCTGATCACTTCCTACTGAGGCTTGACTTTCGGAAACCAATCCCCCACTGTAGGGAGGAGGAACTGATTAGGTGGTTCCGCCCCAGGCGCCTGATGGACCCTATGGGATTTCAGACGGCGCTTGGAGAAATACCTGGTGCTCTCGTCCACAGTCCGGTGGAGGCATTGGTTGCTGGTTGGAGTATAGCGGCGGCGGGGGCTCTTAACCGGATTGCGCCTTTATGGCCTCTCCGAGGTAGCAGATCCAGGAGGACCCCTTGGTTTACCGAGGAACTCCGGGAGATGAAGCGCCAAAAGAGACTTCTAGAGAGCCGCTGGAGGGCCAGTAACTCTGAGTCAGACCGAGCACTGATGAGAGCCTATGTGCCTATCTCATGGCAATACGGGCAGCGAAATGTGCGCATTTTGCCGCTCTTATTGCATCCGCTGAATCGCGCCCAGGCGCCTTGTTTAGAATAACCCGCTCCCTCTTGAAAGGGAGGGATGCGGATGACCCTTTACAAAGCAGAGCTGAGGAATTTGTTCAGTTTCTAGTGGATAAAGTCCCTCGGATTCAGACAGATCTGGACTCCAATTGCTCAGAGCCAGCCGAGGTACCGCGGGAAGGTCTTGAGCGGAATCTATGGACTGAGTTTCAACTTGTCATGCCTGAGGAAGTGGACAAGGCCATGGGAGCGGTGAGCGCCTCCACTTGTATACTGGACCCGTGCCCCTCCTGGCTGGTCGTGAACAGCAGGGAGGTGACATGCGGCTGGATCCAGATGATAGTTAACACCTCTCTCCGGGAGGGATCCTTCCCGCTCCTCCTAAAGGAAGCGGTGGTGAGACCCCTCCTGAAGCCGTCTCTGGATCCAGCCATCTTGAGTAACTATCGTCCAGTCTCCAACCTCCCCTTTATAGGGAAGGTTGTTGAGAAAGTGGTGGCTTTCAACTCCGACAGTCCTTGGATGAAACCGATTATCTGGATTCCTTTCAGTATGGATTCAGGCCTGGCTACAGCACAGAAACTGCTTTGGTCACGCTGATCGATGATCTCTGGAGAGCCAGGGATAGGGGCCACGCCTCTATCCTAGTGCTCCTTGACCTCTCAGCGGCCTTCGATACCATCGACCATGGTATCCTTCTGCGGTGGTTGCGGGAGGTGGGGGTGGGAGGCACCGTTCTTCGGTGGTTCTCCTCCTACCTCTCGGACAGGTCGCAGTCAGTGTTGGTCGGAGGGCAGAGATTGACCCCTAGGCCCCTCAATTATGGGATGCCGCAGGGTTTGGTCCTGTCCCCCTTCCTATTTAATATCTACATGAAGCCGCTGGGTGAGATCATATGTCGGCACGGGATTAAATACCACCAATATGCGGACAATACACAGTTGTATCTGTCCGCCCCGTGCCAACTCAGTGAAGCGGTTGAAGTGATGTGCCAGTGCCTGGAGGCTGTCAGGGTCTGGATGGGAACGAACAAGCTTGCACTCAATCCCGACAAGACTGAGTGGCTATTGATGCTCCCTCCCAAAGATTGGCTACTTATTCCATCTCTCAGGCTGGGGGATAAAATTATACACCCCTCAGAAAGGGTTCGCAATTTGGGAGTCCTCCTGGACCCACAGCTGACTTTAGAACACCATCTGTCGGCTGTGGGGAGCATTTGCCCAGGTTCGCCTGGTGCACCAACTGCGACCCTACCTGGACTGGGAGGCCCTTCGAATAGTCACTCACGCCCTCGTGACCTCAAGACTGGACTACTGTAACACAGTACTGTAAGAGTATTTGGAGACTTCAACTTGTCCAGAATGCAGCCGCCCAAGCGATTGTGGGTGCACCTCGGTACACCCACGTTACACCTATCCTCTGCGAGCTGCACTGGGTGCCAATTGGTCTCCGGACACGCTTCAAGGTGCTAGTCGTTACTTTTAAAGCCCTACATGGTATTGGACCTGGGTACTTGAGAGACCGCCTCCTACCAATTACCTCCCTAAGACCTATTAGATCCCACAGACTAGGCCTCCTCCGAATTCCATCCACCGGCCAGTGTCAACTGGCAACTCCCTGGGGGAGGGCCTTCTCTGTGGCTGCTCTGGCGCTCTGGAACGATCTCCCCGTTGAGATCCGGACCCTTACCACCATTCTGGCTTTCCGCAAAGCTACTAAGACCTGGCTGTTCCGGCAGGCCTGGGGCTGTTGAATTTTCAGCCCCATCCAAGGTTACGACTGTTGTTGTATTTTTAAATTGTTTGTCTTTTTATTTTTATTTGTACCCCCTTCCCCTTCTGATTGTTAGCCGCCCTGAGTCTCTCGGGAATAGGGCGGCATACAAACTGAATAAACTGAAATTGAAACTGAAACTCGGTGTTCTGGAATACTTTATTACTTCACTGAGGGAACATTTCCTTATGTTCTCATGACTTAAGGTCAGTAAAAAAAATATTTACTAATATGGCAATTATTTGTTTCTGCTTGGGTGTGCATTATTTGACAGGGGCAGTAAAGATTTCAAATATAGATACTTATATTGAACACAAATTTTAACTTAGCTACTTCATAGAAAGGAAGGTATGGAAAATATGAGTCTAATAATTATTTTGAGAGGCAAGAATCTAAAGGGACCAGCACATATTTGTCAACAGTCTTATCATGTTTGGATTTATATAATGATATGGCTGGGTCCCAATCCATGGGTTCCTCCATTCTCCCAGGAACATATCTGTAACGTTCTGAGCATGCTCACCAAGTTTGTGTAATGGCAGGAGATAGCCGACAGCTGATTGGCTTACCATCTGACAGCCCCGAGTATAAAAAGTGAGCTGTCAGATGAGAAGCCTGCTGTTCCTGTCTCAAAGCCGGTTCCTACTGTTAGCTTGTTGGAATGTTGTTGTAAACTTGTTAGCCTTTATTCCTGTCTCTGCCTCAGTAATTCTGGCCATAACCCACTGTCCTAGTACACAATACTGACGACGAGGATGGGATCGCCGAACTGAGGTCAGGAGCGAGCTGGTCACTACGAGCTGAAGTCACTAACTGAAGCCACACTTTTGGAACCGAGCTCTGTCACTCGCGACGAGACGTCGCTGCTGATTCTGACAGGAATGGCCACCCTAACGTTCGCGCCATTCAGCCAGGATTCCGAGACTTGGAAGTCATACATAGCCAGGTTCGAATGTTCCCTGGTCGTGCATGACATTACTGACTTAACTGATGAAAGAAAATGCACGTTTTTCCTATCCTTTTGTGAGTCCGACGTTTTCCACACAGCGAGGGCTCTCACAACCCCTGACCCCATCAAAGCGGTTCCATGGCAGATGTTCATGGCAAAATTCAAGAGCCATTACGCTCCGTCACCATCTAAAATAGCCCTCCAGCACGCATTCCACCGCAGGAACCATGGTGAAGGAGAGTCTGTCAATAATTATGTGGCCGTGCTAAGAACGGCAGATCTCCATTGTGAATTCAGAGATCTTGACGAGGCCTTACTCGACCGTCTGTTTTTGAAGTGTAATTCCAGCCTGTGTTTTTTGCAGATGAAAGAAGGATAGGTAAAATGGAAACAGCTGAAAAACAGAATAATTTATAAAATAAAGTTGCAGAGCCCAAGGAAAAATGAATTATCTTGACCTTATTCAGGGTTCAAGCCTGGGTATCGGATGGAGACTGCATCAGTTGTTCAGGTAGATGCCATTTATTGGAATCTTAGCAGGGACATAGATAGAAGCACTCCTGCTTGGTTATCTTGGTAGCTTTTGATACCACTAGTCATGTATCCTGGGTTAGGTTCAGTAGCACTATTTTACAAGGAGGGAGGAAGATATTCCATGCCTTGGGGGTACTTCAAAACTCACAACTATTGTTGGATGGCATGTGGAAGCTGTGACTAAAAGAGTTTTGCCCAACTTTATTTCCACTTTCTTGAAGAGGATGGATCTGGCTACAACGTTACCACCTTATCACCACATGGTTAAACTTCTTCAATATATTCTACATAGGAATGCCTTTGAAAACATTTTAAAAAATAAAATTGATGTAAAATGTAACAGTCGATTTGTTGACTAGTGCTAGGCACTTTGATCACAGTATACAGTATATCTCTTATAGGCCCTGCATTGCCTATAGGTTTCCAATATAGTGATAGTTTGACTTACATAGTTGGACACCAAAGTTCTTCTTTCAGGATCACCAAACCAGAGTCAATTTTTACAAGGATGTCCCCCCAGGATAAACTGCTGCTGCCTTTTTCAGGTAAGGATTTTTAAGGATGAACAGCGGTGATGATGACAATGACAATGACAATGGCACCTATACAATTCCCTGCAACAGGGAGATATAAATAATTTAAGTTCCATTTTATTTATGAATAGCGAAATCACGATCTATTCATTTCAACAAATGAGTTAGCATTTAGCCCTATATTTTTTAGCTGTTCAACAAGGAACAAGCAGACAAGAAACATGGAAAAGATTAGAGCAATCATAAAGGCCTTGGAATACATATATATATATGCCCTTTATGACTGCTCTAATCTTTTATATATGTATGTATGTGTGTATGTGTATGTATGTATCAGTGACGTGCGGTCAGCTTTACCCCCGGTGAGGCTGTTTTTAGACTTGTGGACTTCAACTCCCAGAATTCCACAGCCAGGCATGTTCAGTTCTGATTTAAAGAGACAGCGTTTTTCCCCCTTGCAAAATAAGTTTTCCCATTTTTTTTCTTCTCCCTCCCCCTCCTTCCTCCCTCTCTCCCTCCCTCCCCCTCTCTAAAAACAGACACACGGACACAGAGAACTTCGATTCTTCTCTCATTCACTCACTCTCAAACACAAACACAGAAGTTGGATTGGATATATTTTCCAAAGGCTTGAAAGCAGCTCCTCTGCCATACCCCCCCTTTCCCTGTTGCCTTCCGATCAAACTTTTGGAATTCCTCCCCCCTCCCCACACATGCACCTTTTCCAGCTGTTTCAGAGACGATTTCAACTCTGCTTCTCCCAGCCCTCCCCTCCCCTCTTGAAAAGCCAGAGCTCTGAAGTCAGACTGAGTTAGTCGCTCCCAGAAAACTCTAAAAAGCCTCTAAAAATGCCCTCTACAGGAGGCGAGAGAATACGTGCCTCATTTGAATACGAAATTCTTCGCTTGTTAACCCTTGCTTAACTCTTAAAAGGCGAAAAAATCCTTATGCAAAAGAGGCCCCTCGTTCTCTGGCCTCCTCCTAGTTAATACTGAGAGCAGACACCAAGCCATTGTGACTTGAAATCTGGTAGCAACTACCCTGGCTTTAATTATTTTAAGAAAATTATTTAAAATCCTTTCCTCTCCCTGAGGAGACTGGTGAGGCCCCGCCTCCCTTGCCTCTAGTGACTGCACGTCCCTGGTATGTATGTATGTATGTATGTATGTATGTATGTACATATACATACATACATACATACATACACACACATATATACATACATACACACACATATATATATACACATATATAAACACACACATACATATATATATATATATATATATATATATATATATATATATACATACATACATACATACATACATACATACATACATACATACACATACACACATACATACATATTACAAAGATCAGAACTGTAGAAGCCACGGGATTCTCTAAAACATTCTATGGAAGCAAAGTTGGACTTTGAAGAAGTCTGATGTAAACCACTGGTTAAGTTTAGTCCCCAGATGCTCATTAAGATTATCAAAACTTTAACTTTGAAAACATCTCCCGGAAGAGGCAACATGTTTAGAGCAAGACTAGGAATGTCCCTTGGAAAGTCAGCCAAGGCTCTCTTTAGACCTATTTTACCAACACATCTGAGGATTATTAATCCCCATTGGGTGGGACAGAAGATCATAACAAAATACACAGATATATACATTAATATGCTGACTGATGGGATAAGAAGGCCCATCCCTATTAATTAATGTTGCACTACCAGGAAAAAGCTGCCATTTAATTTTCCACAGCCAACTCCAAGCCTCACCAACACTGCCAGCTCCATCACTGTTACTGGCCACATAGGTAACTGTCAGCAGAGAAAACAAACCAAGCATGGGATCTTGTTTTGAACATTGAAAACTATTTCCTGTCATGGAAAAAATTGCTTCTTGAAGATGATATTCATTCCTAACTCAACTAGATCAACTTTTTGGGGGAAGAACATACACGTTCAAGGCCCGTATGTAAAAGTCCATCAGGACATTGAATCACCAATGTTAAATAATATATCCCTGAATCATGTATTTCTTGTCCCACACATAATTTTGAGACACATGCTATGTAAGTTACATAAGATAAGATAATATATAAGAACATATTTATGTTCCCTATGAGAGATCCATTTGTGTTGTTGATAGCTCACAACTGCTCACACACATGGTTTGACAATATGAAGTTCGTCATCTTGCATTTAGTGTCTCAGTTGGCGATTGCAACTGTACACTTTTGTAATACAACAGAGTTTTGGGATCTGAATGCACCTGATTCCTTTTCTTGACTTTCATTACCTGATTCAGAATCAAACTCATTGTTAGAGCAATATGCTTGTCAGGTTGGTGATCTAGATATGTTTGAATTTTAAGGAATTATCTTTCGAACAACTTTGCTTCACTGTTGGCAAGATGCTTTGATCATAACACATATGGGTCAGAACCAGGGGTGGGTTCCTGTCAATTCTAACCTCTTCTATAGAAGAGGTTCCACAAATCTACAGTGCCGTTTAGAACCGGTTCCAGCTCCCTCCCCCTGCCCGTCCGCACATCATCAAGATGAAGAGCGAGAGGAGGAATTCTGGGAATTGAAGTCCACAAGTCTTAAAGCTGTCAAGTTTGAACACTCCTGGGTTTTTTTTTTCTAAAGGGTTAGGATGCAAGAGTCTTGTAACTTGACAGCTTTAAGACTTGCATACTTCAATGCCAGAGTTCCTGAGCCAACATTTTGGTTGCTAAGCAAGAGCGTTGTTAAGTGAGTTTCACCACATTTTACAAGTTTGAGGTTTGAGGTTTACTGGATTTATATGCCGCCCTTCTCCCAAGGACTCAGGGTGGCATACAACATAAAACAAAACACATATTATAAAATTTAAAAGGGACATTAAATAAAGTATCCAAAAAACCCAATTGATATTTGCAATAAAAATTTAAAAATTAAATTAAAATTAACAACCAAATTAATCCTATATTTTATTCTATTCAGGTGAGACTGGCTTGCTGGAAAAGCCAACTGTTTGGCCATGCCCACCCAGTCACATGGCTGGCAAGCCATTCCCACCCGGTCACATGGCCAGCAAGCCACTCCCACCTGGTCACATGGCTGGCAAGCCACTCCCACAAAGCAGGCCACACCTACAGAAGAGGTTCTAAATTTTTTTGAAACCCACCATTGATCAGAACCCAATCCATGACCATAAGCAATCCCTGTTCCACTGCAATAATCTAAGAATATGCAGAATGAGTAAATTGATATCCCAGAATCAATATATGCAAATAGTTAAAGCTGATGAAAACATCAAGATGTGATGCAATCCAAACAGATTTTCTACCCTGAGTTTTATTGGCCAAATATGAACTCATATGTTGGATACTTTATCAAGAATTCAGCTGCTTATGTGAAAGCTCACCCTTTGTTCAATGATCAAACACTCTTGCCCTTTTCTACTATCATCTCATCCTTGGATCAAATTGAGAATTGCTTTTGTTAAACTGGAGAACCAGTTTGCCCTAACGGCTAAGGAATCAGACTAGAATCTGGGAGACTGGGAGTTCTAGTTCTACCTTAGGCACAAGGCAATAGAAGTCTAGAGCAGTGTTTTTCAACCACTGTGCCGCGGCACACTAGTGTGCCATGACATAGTGTAAGGTGTGCCGTGGGAAAAACACCCGCCTATAGTCAATATAGGCACAGAGTTAAAATTTTTTAACATTTTCTAATGGTGGTGTGCCTCATGATATTTTTCATGAAAAAAGTGTGCCTTTGCACAAAAAAGGTTGAAAAACACTGGTCTAGAGCAATACTTTATTTATTTATTATATGCTTGGGACTGTTTTAACAAACTGCATCATTGTTTGGTCTGGTCCCTGCAATGCTTCAGAGAGAAAGTTGATACAGAGAGTGGTAAGGACAACCAAGAAGATTATAGGAAGCTCGCTTCCTGTCATTCAGTATGCTGCTTATAAGGGCTAAGTGCTTCTAATCCTGCTTATAAGAGCCATGTGCTTTGAGTTAGAGACCCTACACATCCACTTCATGGTCTATTTTGGTTGTTCCCCTCTGGGAGGAGATTTCAAAGTATTTCTAGCAAGACTAACAGATTCTGAAACAGCTTTGTTCCCTATGCGATCTGTCTAGTAAACTCACAAGATTCGTTTCTCTTGCCATGTACATGTATACATCTATCAAACTAGACTGTGTTGTTTCTCTATGTCATATATGTGGGTATATGCATAATTTTGTATTTATTTATTTTGTTTAGTGTATATTAGAGGTGGAGACCCTTTGAGAGCTGCATGCAATGAAATTTCATTTTGATGTATGCCAATTAGTGTACATTCAAAGTGACAGTAAAGTTATTCTAAATCTAAGTCTAAGTCTAAGTTTATTGAGCTAGATAGGCTATAACAAAATTCTGCAAGACTCCTTGTACTATGCCTTCCCTTCTTTATAGACCTCAGTGAATCAAGAAAATGTTTGTTTGAGCTGCTTCTAAATATTATCTTGTTTCCCAGGATTGAAAGAATGTTTGCCCCTCTTTGCCTAGGAAATGGTTCTTGCTTATTTCTGTCATGATTCTCACTTACAACCCTGTCATGATTACAACCTGGTCTTGATGGGTGTAATAATCTGAGCCTAGTTTGGGCTTAGTCTGAAACCAAACCATGGTGGAAATTAGCCTATTAAAATCACCATTGAAGTTGCTATGAGTTGGAGTTGCTATGGGTTGATGTGACATGGGAATTGCAAATGTCTCCTCTATATAATAAGGCAAAATAAAAGTTTGAATGATTTTGAGAAATAAACACAATCCACAAACTTTTTCCCCAAGGAAATATTTATTTAACCATTCATTGCAGTGTTATACCACACTTCTCCTTAGCATGGAACATATAAAAATAATTTCATCTTATCAACATAACAAAACAGAACATGTTAGACTCACTTGAGAGCAATTTGTCCAAACTTACTTGGTTAATTAAATGAACATGATATTAATTTTGATGTTTTAAATATATACACTATGAAATCCTAATCATTCTTATCAATCATTACTCTAAAAACACTGGGATTTAATAAATGACAGGTCAGAAATAAAGATAGAGCATGCCCAGTCATAATTCTTCTCATAACAATTGGAGCAAATCTTTTCAGCAAAGAGAGCTTAAATGAATATTTCAATAAAAAACCAATTTCTATTATGAAACTTGTAAAAAGTCAACATTCCTAATATGACAAATATTATGGATGAGGAAGCAAACAACTTTCAGTTACATTCTGCTTTACCCATCTGGTGTGCAAAAATGAAAAGGCCCCTTGCAAAATCTTTACAATTTTTCTCTTTGCCCATGGCTTGAATGTAGCAAGATCTTAAATATCCACTGGTATACAATTGCATGGTTAAGACGACATAAGTCTCCAGGTTATCAATACAAAACATCAACCACGTTGAGTCTAACACATTTCCAGTTAGACCACATTTGAGGTGAACATTTCATTCTGACCTCCAATAAAATTTTAAGTCCCATGACAGACGTTGCATCTCTGCAACACTTTCACCAAGGCTCCTTTCACTTCTTTGTTCCTGAGACTGTAAATCATGGGATTGAACATGGGTGTGACAATGCTATAGAACAAGGAGATCATTTTATCCTGGTCTGGTGAATGGCTTACGCCAGGTCTCATGTACATGAACATAGCAGTTCCATAAAACAATGCTACCACAGTCATGTGGGAGGCACACGTAGAGAAAGCTTTAGACCGGCCTTGTGTGGAGCGAATCTTCAAGATGGTTATTAGAATGTGGACATATGTGATCAATATAAAGGAGAAGGGACACAAAAGAATGAGGACAGCAATGACAAACACAATGATTTCATTAATATGAGTGTCAGCACACACAAGTTTTAGCAGAACCACGATGTCACAGGAAAAGTGGTTAATGACATTTGGGCCACAATAAGGCATGTGGAGAGTATTGATTACATGCACCATTGCAAAGAGGAAGCCAAAGAGCCAGGCTGATAAAGCCAACTTGATGCAGACTTTCTGGTTCATCATGAGGGTGTAGCGCAGAGGGTAACATATGGCCACAAAGCGATCATAGGCCATGATTGCAAGGAGGATACACTCAGTAATGGCCAGGCCAAAGAAAAAGTAGATCTGAACACCACAACCAGCAAATGAAATGGTCTTCTTTGGGAACCACAAATTGGTTAATAACTGAGGAAGGACAGTAGTTGTGTAGCAGATGTCTACAAAGGAGAGGTTACTTAAGAAAAAGTACATGGGGGTGTGGAGTTGAGGATCCAGCCAAATGAGCATCAGGATGATCACATTGCCTGTTAATGTGATGCTGTAGACAATCACAAACATCCCAAAGAGAACAAAGCGGGTCTTCAGGTCACTGGTAAGACCCACGAAGAAAAATTCTGTCACTGTTGTTTGATTCGCCATCTCTTCCTCCACTGCAATGGAAGAAACAGCTTCTCCTGTAAAATACAATGGCTTATCTTAGCAAGTATATTAATCAATGAGAGATCCTATTAGAATTTACTGCATTTGTTCACTTATATTAAAGCCAAAGAAGTAAGATTTTTTCAGCAACTCTGGTTTTCTTCATTCCTGCAAATATTACTGGAATAATTCCTACACAGCAGTATATTGTTACAAAATTTCAGTTTTTGTTATTCTATTTATTTGTATATTAAATTCATAAATTAGATTCCTCATCACAATGAGCTCAGAGTGATATTTTGCAAGAATGTAATTCAAATTACTAATAAAAATAAGGAATAAATTGAGGGCATAAGGCATAAAGTTTTAAAAGGAGACAAAGTGGAGCCAAAATAAAATACACTTGTAGCAAAGTGATTATACAAATATCTGAATTATTATTAGCCAAAATTAACAAGATCCTTAAAGACAACTTGTAAGGGTCATGTGAATACATTCAGCTGAAGTATCATAGATAAACTGTGAAGTTCCTTCCAAGCAAGTATGATCAGAAAGTTGAGAGACATGGTGAAACTGTGGCCATTCCCACAATAGTAACTTTTGTCATTTTCTAGAATCATCCAACTGTTGTGCCAATCTAAAAGTAATCAGGACTGGCCCTACATCACTTCAGTGATGTTGGGCTGATGAAGTGCTTTAATTTCCTAATGAGGAAGCAGCCTAAACTAATTTAATAATAAATTAGAATAACAATATAACCAATATTGCAATATTTTAATGCAAATGTAATATTTTATATATTGTAAATAATATAAATAATAATACATAAGAGAGAATACCTTATCAGGTATGACAAATTTGCAATTGAAAGCGAGCAGAAATTTAGGCATCAATCTTGGCATCAGGAGAATGCAATTCCTAGACAACATCAAAGATAGCATTTCTTATTTTTGTGCTCTCCAAATGTGGTAGGAGCACAATTTTCAGAATTCCTAGTCAAAGTTCCCAATATATCAGCACTGGAAAGCAACTTTGCTTTTCATTAGATCCCCATTATCTATCTTTAGGAATAACATGGAAAAATTGAGCAATTTGGCTTCCTGAAATGTGTTTACCTAAAGTTAGATCAAGTGTTCAATTCACAAATACACTCCCCTACTTACTTACTTATTTATTTACTTGCTTGCTTACTTTACATATTTAAAATATTTATTACCACTCTCATTGTTTTCATATTGCTGTCATCATTAGCATCAGAAAATGCTTCCTTTTTTGAATTACTAACAAATTGGGAATCAAAGGCCTTTGTGCATCAGCTTCCAACAACATTGGACCAGCATGAATGAAATACTCCCCAATCTGCTGCAGACCTAAAATAGTTCCATTACATAAGGATTAACCCCCCCTCCCTATTTTTCCTACATAAAATAAATACAACTTGAATGTACAAGTGACAAGACACTAATCAAACCTAGTGCTATTCTGTTGTGTTGAATTACAAGATTCACCATCCTCACTCAGCATGGTCAGGAGAAAAATGCCGTCCAATAGATCTGGGAAATATTAGAGAGGGAAGGGAATGCTAGTTTAGTACAGTTTTAGTAATGGCTTCTTAGAAAATCCTTATATTACAAATTTTCAAATTATTATCTCTAGCCAGTCTTGGATTACAATAAATATCTGCACCTTTAAAAAATTGCTTCCTCTATAGTTTTCAGCTATGAAAAAAACAATAGTAGCTTTTTCTTTACTTACCCAGATTAGTAATGATTAAAAGAAATGGATAAAATGATTCTGTTGTGGGTAATGTGGTACTGAGTCCACCTCTTGCGACTAAACCTCTTTGATTCAACTATGTGCAGCATTTCTGAAGCCAAAGGAGCATGGCTTTGGCTCACGGAGAGATGTTCCTCTATCAAGGTAGATAACTATATGAAATTGCTACAACAGGTATCTAAAGATATGACTAATTGGAGTAGCAAACAATTGTCTCTGATGGGCAGGATTGCGACAGTCAAGACATATGTATTACCAAAATTTTTGTTTTTGTTTCAAACAGCACCAACTAAATTGGACAAATTTTTTTAAAAATCTTTGGAGACAATAGTGACACAGTTTATATGGCAAGGCAAGAAAGCACGAATCAAAGCCCAAACATTGCAAAAACGCAGAGAACTGGGAGGCTTCGGAGTACCCAACTGGGAAGCATACTATAACGCAGCAATCATGACATGGGTGAAAGACTGGGTGATGTTGAGTAGAAGGCGGCTATTGGCTATAGAGGGACATGACCTCCCCCAGGGATGGCATGCCTCCCTCTGGCAAGAAAGAGACACCCCCCATAGGTACTTCATGGGACATTATATTCGGAAGATTTTGATGGGGGTCTGGGAAAAAATGAGGAAAAAATACTATCTTAGGGTTCCGTGCTGGTTGGCACCATTAGAGGCCTTAACGCATCCGAGTGTATTTAATTGGACAAGAAACATAACATATAAAGACATCATGACAGAAGATGGCAACATGAAAACAAAGATGGAATTAGAGCAACAGGGCAGGAATTTGGAATGGTGGGAATATTTACAGGTTAGAAACAGGTTTAAAAGTGATAAGGCACGTTTTGGGATCTACCCAAACCCTCAGGGGCTAGATAACATCTTGTTTGGTGGAGACAAGAAAATGTTATCGAAGATTTACCAATTTTTGACCTGCCAAGATGCTAATGAAGAGATGGACAAAAGCCTTCTAATAGCATGGGAGAGAAACCTAGGCTATGAAATTGAAATGGGCAAATGGTGGGATCTATGGAGTAAGACCATTAAACTTACAACATATACTGCATTCAAAGAAAACATATACAAGATGGTTTATAGGTGGCACTTCCCCCCAACGAGGTTAGCCAAGATGTTCCCTGGGTTATCTCCATTGTGTTGGAAATGTGGAAGAAAGGATGGCACATTCTACCATATTTGGTGGTCCTGTACTGAGGCCACGAAATATTGGAAAAGGATTAAGAAATGGTTAAAAGAGGTTACCGGGGCAAACATGGAATGGAGACCCGAGAACCTTCTACTAAGCATTAAACCAGAAAACATAAGTAGTTCAATATGGCATTTGAGCCTGCATATAATTGTGGCCGCAAGAATAACCTATGCACAATTTTGGAAATCCACTACCATACCGTCGGAAGATGCTATAATTAAAAAGATCTATGAATGTGCAGAAATGGACAGAATGACGGGTTGGCTGAGGGACAAAGGAGAAACAGAACATTATCTTAGCTGGAACCTATGGTATATGTGGGCGACAGGGAGAACAGCAGGGACTTAAAATGGGGAAAGTTAACATGGGTACTGTAATAGATCCCTGAACTTTGCAATGAGAAGATGTGGCTTAGAGACCTAACAATGAGGAAGGAAAGAAAAAGTTGGGCTGTGAATGACTGTCACCACGGGGGGGGGGGGGGAGGGGGGGTTGTATGTTTAAAACGGTATTTGTATCTGTATGTTTTACGCTTAAAAAAAAAGTATAACTAATGAATGCCGATACAAAAGGCTGTATATTTACTTTATATTGTTATGTATGATTTGTCTTTCTTATGTTGCTGTATTTTTCTTTCTGTTTTTTAAAGATAATAATGTTTAATAAAAATTATATTTAAAAAAAAAAGGATTAACTCCCCTCCCATTTTTCCTACATAAAATAAATACAACTTGAATGTACAAGTGACAAGACACTAATCAAACCTAGTGCTATTCTGTTGTGTTGAATTACAAGATTCACCATCCTCACTCAGCATGGTCAGGAGAAAAATGTCGTCCAATAGATCTGGGAAATATTAGAGAGGGAAGGGAATGCTAGTTTAGTACAGTTTTAGTAATGGCTTCTTAGAAAATCCTTATATTACAATTTTTCAAATTATTATCTCTAGCCAGTCTTGGATTACAATAAATATCTGCACCTTAAAAAAATTGCTTCCTCTATAGTTTTCAGCTATGAAAAAAACAATAGTAGCTTTTTCTTTACTTACCCAGATTAGTAATGATTAAAAGAAATGGATAAAATGATTCTGTTGTGGGTAATGTGCTACTGAGTCCACCTCTTGCGACTAAACCTCTTTGATTCAACTATGTGCAGCATTTCTGAAGCCAAAGGAGCATATTAGGTATCTATGTATTCTGTTATTGCTTTCTGTCATACCCAATGGAGATTAAGACAAAATAATCTTCAGAGATGAGTTGAACAGTGATGGTAAAATAGGTCTAAAGAGACCCTTGGCTGATTTTCCAAGGGACATTTCCAATCTTGGGAATCTTGCAACTTCAGGGAGGTGTTTCCAAAGTAAATTTTTAACAACCTTGCATTTTAATGTGCATTTGGGGACTAAAGTTATATATCATAACTGAAGTATATATCATAACAGAGCCAAACATGGAGACTGTACATCAAAAGCTGATAAATTGCATTAGAGGGATGGCAATAGATAGCTCCTTTATATAATACATAGCTGCCAAATGAGGGAGAAATTTAGGGAGAACTTTCTGCTGAAGCTCTGGGCTGGAGCATCTTTAAATATCAGAAGCTTACCAAAATGTTATTTGGTCACATCCTTTTCAAAAGCCATAAACAGATGGATCCAAATTTGTGGAATATCAGAAAAATAGTTGAAAACAAGTGATTTGGTTTATTGATGAGAAAAAAAAGTCTTGTTTGTGGAAGTGGGACTGCAAATCCTCTTAATGATGTCTACTCCCTGGCTGGGGAATAAATAGAAGGAAAGGGGAATGGTTGTCGTAGGAGACAACAGTTTGCATTTCTGAAGATTTTGATCGTTGTGTTTCGTGCCACAAGCACTGCTTGCTAGAACTTAATTTGCAGCCTTTTGGCTGGGAGCTCATGGCCTTACAATTATCGCAAGAAACTGATAAGGTTTGTTACTGCAGTTAACTCATTGAAGGACTATTGCCTGGACAACAGCTGGACAATTTTGTTGGGTGAATGCAATTAATTCACAAGAGGTAAATAAAGAGGGGGGGTTGTGACAAGGAGTCTGTTTCTTGCTTCTGCTAAAGCTGGGTCAGAACAGGTTTTTTTCTAGATTTGCATAAGACTTGATCTAGTGGAATGGGCCTTTGATTTGAAGTTCTTCTCCAAAGTCAAATTTTTGAAAGATTCATATTGATTATGGAGTGGCTCTATATCACAACTGATGCTGTGATTAGAATGAATTGCCATGCTATTGCCACAAGAACACTATTTTGAGAAAGCCGACAATTATAGTGCCCCTCTTTCTCCCTTTCTTCTTGCTGCAGAGACGACCATTTTGTTGAATGTATTATTAGACCTAAAATTTTAGACCTAAAGGGATTTTTTTAAAATCAATAATATCTAATAAATAAAAATTAAGTTGATGGAGCAACTTATTAAGGCGCCATGATGGTGATGATTGGGTCAAGGTTGACTCAGCCTCCAACCTTCTAATGATCTAGTTGTTGGGGGCAATAAGCTGACATTGTAAACTGCTTAGTTAGTTTTGCAGAGCTCTATGGAGTGGTTATATAAGTCTAAGTCAGTGTTTCTCAACCTTGGCAACTCGAATGCTGGCTGGGGAATTCTGGGAGTTGAAGTCCAGACATCTTCAAGTTGCCAAGGTTGAGAAACATTGGTCTAAGTGCTATTGCTGACATTTGCTCTTTTTTTATCTTACACAAATTCTAGTTTGAACGTCAACTAAAACAACATTGGTATGCTAAACTATTCCAGTTTCTGTACACCAAACGTTGATTATACTATGCGGGCTGAATCCTAAATGTTAAAGTTTCAAATTTCTGGTTATAAACCTTACAAAAATATTAAGAAGTTATGATATATTAGAGACTAAATTGACACTGGATCTTCACTCATGGTAAACCTTCAGAGCATTCCCTTTAGCCATTCAAGGATTACACGTAGTGAATTTGCTGAATTCCTGTTCCACCAATGCTCGCTCACGTCACAGTATCTATCATGAGAAAATGGGATCAATTAAGATCCTTTAGTGAAACCTCAGATAAGCAAGTAAGTGGCAAATGCAGACTTCTGTTTCCTCTTAGCCAGGTGTCATTCATACACCCTTCTGTACAGTGCTAGGTTTTCTCTCCATAGCCATACTAATGATGATGCATACTAATGATGGTATATTTGGGAACTGAACAATTCTAAGAGAAGAGATATGAGAGGGAACCCCTGCTTTACATGGAAATGTTTCCTGAAGATGGATATATTGAATGTAATGTGAATGCACAATGTACTGAACAAAAAAAAAGAAACTAGGCAAGAGATCTCTTTGTTGATCAATTATAGTTTGAGATGCTATTGATCTCTGTTTTTTTCATGTAAAATATTTACAAAAATATAATATAATCTTAATTGTATTTTATCATACACACACACACACACACACACACACACACACACACACACACCACATAAGCAGAAGCCACAGAATTCTTGTTGCAATATGTATTTTGACCCATAAGCCAAGGTTTCTATGGTGAGTAAAAAGAAAATGATAGGGTCCTACATTTGTCAACCACAGAACACACACTATATTTCCAGTTGAGGAAAATAACAACCAACCAGCCTACTAGCATTTTTTCAAAGGGCCTTGAAGATCTGGCTCTTTGCCCAGGCTTTTCGCTAGGATGGTTGAAACATGCACATGTATATATCTTGTAACCTGGTTTTGCCATCTTTTTGCTTCTTTGTTTTTACTGTAGTACATTTTTTATTATTTTTTTCTGTGACTTGTACTTTGTGAACTACCCAGAATCTCAAATTCAATATATAAAAAAAAAGAATAAATAAGGTTACAATGTTGACCATGAAAGATCTACATGCTCGGTGTTCTGGAACACTTTATTACTTCACTGAGGGAACATTTCCTTATGTTCTCATGACTTAAGGTCAGTTAAAAAAAATATTTGCTAATATGGCAATTATTTGTTTCTGCTTGGGTGTGCATTATTTGACAGGGGCAGTAAAGATTTCAAATATAGATACTTGAACACAAATTCTAACTTAGCTACTTCTTAGAAAGTAAAGTATGGAAAATATGAGTCTAATAATTATTTTGAGAGGCAAGAATCTAAAGGGACCAGCATATATTTGTCAACAGTCTTATCATGTTTGGATTTACATAATAATATGGCTGGGTCCCAATCCATGGGTTCCTCCATTCTCCCAGGAACATATCTGTCACGTTCTGAGCATGCTCACCAAGTTTGTGTAATGGTGGGAGATAGCCGACAGCTGATTGGCTTACCATCTGACAGCGCCGAGTATAAAAAGGGAGCTGTCAGAAGCCTGCTGTTCCTGTTTCAAAGCTGGTTCCTACTGTTAGCTTGTTGGAATATTGTTGTAAACTTGCTAGCCTTTATTCCTGTCTCCGCCTCAGTCATTCTAGCCATAACCCAATGTCCTAGTACACAATACTGGCGACGAGGATGGGATCGCCGAAATGAAGTCAGGAGCGAGCTGGTCACTACGAGCTGAAGTCACTAGCTGAAGTCACACTTTTGGAACCGAGCTCTGTCACTTGCGACAAGACGTCACTGCTGATTCTGACAGGAATGGCCACCATAACGTTCGTGCCATTCAGCCAGGGCTCCGAGACTTGGGAGTCATACATAGCCCAGTTCAAATGTTTCCTGGTTGCGCATGACATTACTGACTTAACTGATGAAAGAAAATGCGCGCTTTTCCTGTCCGTTTGTGGGTCTGACGTTTTCCACCCAGTGAGGGCTCTCACAGCTCCTGACCCCATCAAAACGGTTCCATGGCTGATGTTCATGGCAAAATTCAAGAGCCATTATGCTCCATCATCATCTAAAATAGCCCGCCGGCACGCATTCCACCGCAGGAACCAAGGTGAAGGAGAGTCTGTCAAAAATTACGTGGCCGCGCTAAGAATGGCAGCTCTCCATTGCGAATTCAGAGACCTTGACGAGGCCTTACTCGACCGTCTGGTTTGTGGCATCCGGGACTTGAGGCTACAGAGGCGTCTCTTAGTGAAGCCTGACCTGTAATTCCAGTCTGCATTCAATGAAGCCCCCACCGCGGAGCTAGCCGTGACCTCCTTGGCCGCTATTAAATAGCATCACCCCTCTGCCAATGCTGACCCCTTGGGAATGACCAGCATGGCTGCGGTTCACCAAGGGGAGGTGAGTGAAGAGTCAGAGCCTGAGCGGGAGCAGGACATCAACCGCCTTAAGGAGGCAAACAAAAAGGGCTTTGCGAGAGGCAAGGGTACCCCTAAATCTGCATGTATTGGGTGCGGAGGCAACCATGAAAGAGCCGAATGCAGATTTAGGCAGGCCCTCTGCCAGCGCTGTGGCCAAAGGGGCCACATTGTCAGAGTGTTTCGGGCCTCCCAGCCGATGTCCACCTCAGGGTTCCAGGCTGGCAAAACTCAAAATTCCTATGGCCTGCTGGAGGGTCCAAAGAAGCCAAGAGTCGAGTGTCACGCCATCCTCCATAATACACCAACTGGTGAAGCAATCAACTGGCAATCGTGCCACAGCATAAAAAAGAAAATCCAGCTGACGGTCTACATCAAAGGAGCTCCATGTCAGATGGAGCTCGATACTGGCTCTGCCACGTCCAGTGTTTCTTGGAGCACCATAAAGAGACTCATTCCACAACTTGTGAAGCGCCATTTGCAGAGCTGCAATTTGACCCTCAGAGACCATCAGGGAAACCTGATCCCTGTAATCGGCACTAGCAAGTTTAAGGTGCAGTTCAAGGGGTTTGAAGGCAGGCTTCCGCTCATAATCGTTGAGGGAAAGCTGCCCAGTCTCCTTGGGCTGGATTGGTTTGATTCCCTTGGCCTGCAGATCAGCGGCATACATAGCGTAAACCAATCCGACCTGGACTGCCTAGTTAGAGAATTTCCCACTGTGTTTGATGGTCAGCTGGGCCATTACACTGGCACGCCTGTGTCTTTCAACCTTGATCCTTCAGTGCCGCCCATCCGCATGAAACTGTGGCATGTGCCAATCGCCCTCAAGCCTAAAGTGGACGCTGAGCTAGACAAGCTCATCATGCAAGTGGTCCTTGAGCTGGTGGACCATGCACGGTGGGAGACCCCCATCATTGTGCCAATCAAGCCTGATGGCAGCGTCAGAATCTGCGCTGACTACCGCTGCTCCATTAACCGCGCATTGCCATCTAACGCCTACCTTGTGCCAGTGGTCCAACACCTACTTCACACCTTGGGCGAAGGCTCCATCTTCATGAAGCTGGACCTTGCCCAGGTGTACCAGCAGCTGGTGGTTGATGATGACGCGGCTGAAGCCCAAACCATCATAACTCACCGGGGCACTTTCAAATGCTGCCAATTGCAGTTCGGGGTAAGCATTGCCCCGGTTGTGTTCCAAAGCTTGTTGGAGCGGTTGCTCCAAGGACTCAGTGGTGTCGTCCCGTACTTTGGCGATGTCTTCATTTCTGCCTCCTGCCATAAGGAACTGATGTCCCGGCTGTGGGCCGTTTTACAGAAATTTCAACAAATGAGACTGAAAGTGAAGCGTGAAAAATGCCAGATTGCTATCAGTCAAGTCGAATTCCTGGGGTTCCTGGTTGATGCTCAGGGCATCCATCCCACCGCTGCCAAAACCAAAGCTATTGTGGAGGCCCCTACACTGGCCTCGAGGGCTGAACGCCAAGCCTTCCTTGGACTACTGAATTTCTATGCCATGTTCCTCCCCCACAAGGCCTCTGTGACTGAACCGCTCCACCGCCTGCTGGACCTTAACGCTCCCTAGGTCTGGGGCCTCTTTCAAAGTGGTGAAACAACTGCTGGTGTCAAACGCTGTGCTCACACAATACAGCAAACACTTGCCCCTGTTGCTGGCCTGTGACGCTTCTCAGTATGGGGTCGGTGCGGTCCTGTGCCACCAGTTGCTTAACGGCGCAAAGGTGCCGGTGGCGTTTTTCTCCAACCCCATCCGCAGCTGAAAGTAACTATGCACAAATTGACAAGGAAGCCTTTGCAATTGTGGCCGGGGTCTGACGGTTCCACCACTATGTTTACAGCTGCCGGTTCCAGATTGTCACTGACCACAAGCCGCTCCTCGGGTTGCTCGCTGGGGACAGGCAAGCTCCGCAGGTGATGTCCCCTCGCATGACCCGGTCGTTTGTATTCCTAGCTGCTTATGACTATTCCCTGAACCACCGCCCGGGCAAGCAAATCGCCCACGTCGATGCCTTGAGTAAATGCCCTCTGCCGGACACTCTTGAAGACCCTGTGCCCATGTCTTCCATGTTACTGGTGGAAGACCTTGGCCTGCCGGTCACGGCTGCTGACATCGCCCGATTGTCTGCAAAGGATCAGGTAATCTCCCGGGTTTTAGATTGAGTGAAGAGGGGGTGGCCTAGGGACAGCGTAGGGCCAGAATTCCTCCCGTACAAGACTCAGCTGCTGGAGCTCTCTGTACCGAGTGGCTTCCTGTTATGGGGCCATCGCGTTATTGTACCGCCCCAGCTCAGGACTACTGTCCTGCAGCAGCTTCACTGTGCCCATCCCGGCATTGTACGGATGAAGGTGTTGGGGCGTAGTTACTTATGGTGGCCTAAGCTAGATCAGGACATAACCGACAATGTCTCCCGGTGCCCCCAATGTCAGGGCTCTCAGGCAGCTTCACCTAGGGCAGAGCCTCGGGAATGGGAACAACCTACCTCTCTGTGGTCCCGCCTACATGTAGACCTTGCTGGCCCCATTCAGGGACAGGTCCTCCTCATTGTGTTGGACATGTTTTCTACATAGCTGGAGGTTGTCAGAATGCCATCCACCACTGCGGATGCACTGATAGGGGCCTTCAGGAGGTTGTTCGCCACCCATAGGATCCCGGATGTGCTGGTGTCTGACAATGGACCTCAGCTGGTGTCCACCAAATTTGAGGGTTTTCTGGCCTCTATGGGGGTTCGTCACGCATTGATTTCCCCCTTCCACCTGGCTAGCAATGGTTTGGCGGAGCACATAGTCCACTCCTCCAAGGAGGCCCTTGTCAAAATGAGCCCAGCTGGTTGGCAGGAACGCATCGATACTTTCCTGCTGGCCCATCACAGAACACCGTGCCTAGATACCAACATGAGCCCTGCAGAGCTATTAATGGTCTGACACCTTAGAACCGCCCTTGATCGGCTGCACCGCAATTACACTACTCCTAAGCCTTTAGGCTCCAGGGATGGAACACGATCTTTCATGTGGGGGGAGGCAGTATACGCTAGGAATTACGTAGGACACCCTTTGTGGCTACCGGGTGTTGTGATTGACAAGACTGGGCCCTGTTCTTACAGGATGAAGCTGGACGACGGCCGGGAGTGGCAGTGCCACTGTGACCAGTTGTGGGCCAAATGAGGAAACCCGGCGGAGCTGCCTGCCCAGTCCCAGAGGGAGGACGGCACCATGCCTGGAAACGCAGCCCCTGCGAACATTCTTGCAGCCGGCCCAGAAGTACGAAACAGCAACTTACCTACTTGCAAGACTACGCTTGCGCGAACGTGGTGGGAAGGAGTGTCACATTCTGAGCATGCTCACCAAGTTTGTGTAATGGCGGGAGACAGCCGACAGCTGATTGGCTTACTATCTGACAGCGCTGAGTATAAAAAGGGAGCTGTCAGATGAGAAGCCTGCTGTTCCTGTCTTGAAGCCGGTTCCTACTGTTAGCTTGTTGTGTTAAAAGGAATAAACTTGTTAAGCCTTCATTCCTGTCTCCGCCTCAGTCATTCCGGCCATAACCGACTGTCCTAGTACACAATAGTATCCCTTATCACCTCGCAAGCATTAGAGATCACTATTTCACTACTAAGTGAAGTGGGATTTATTTTTCAGCCCCATTCATTGTAGCAAGGGAGCAGGAGACAAGATCTCTGAGGGAATATTTGTGCTTCAGATAAACGAGTTGGAAAAGATGTGGGCTTTGCACAGTTTCTGCTGGTCTTTTTTAAGGAACACTTTGTGGATCATAGCTTGTGGACTACAAATTGCAGTAAGAATAGTTTTCTGATGATGGTCCTTCATCTAGGAAGACGTCTTCAGAAAAGGCTGAGCTACACATGATTCTGGTAGTTGGATGAAGTTTGGAGACTGCATAGGGAGAGGTATAGGGAGTGTAGAATGGGCAGGTAAGGGTGGAGGACTAAACTGAGAGCAGAAGAAGAACCCCAAAGGGAAGATGGGCATAAAAGTTCTGCTAAGGTAGGTATTAATTATTTGCAAGAATGCTAGAATAAAGAGTTGGAACATCCCATAGTAATAAATCAGTGTCTGAATCCTTATACAGTATCAAAATGTTACCTATAATATTTAGAGGAGACTAATTCAAGTTTTTGTTTCATGTTTAAACAATGATGCCGTGCTGATATATCTTTAGACAAAAGGATTGGCTGTTATGTTGGAATTATTAAGCAGAGAAAGCACATGTTCATGACAATTTCCAGTCTCTCATCCATCTGACGACAGCTAAATCTACACTTTAAGTCCGGGTGTGCATACAATCCCCTCGCATTTGGTTTCACAGAGTTTTAATATTGTAAAAGAAGCATAGAAATTTCATTATGCCATTTCTATAATAGGATATGGTTATGTTTGGTAATGTTTGTCCTTCCTCAAGTTTAGTCTGAGATTAAGAGATGCAGTCACTGTTCTGTCCCCTAACCATTTGAGGTTTGTGGGCAGATATCTTTTCTAGTTCTACCATATATGTAGAACTAGATGTGTTTATAGCGTATCACGCATGGTCTTAACATAGATTTACGAAAGGGCATTATTATATTGGCAGTTTGCCTTTCAGTTCTGCTCTTATTAAGTGTGTTTTTTTACAGCAACTGCACATTCATTCCATTAATATATATGTGAAATTGGGGTACAGTATTTCGTAAAACCAATATCCTGACTGCTGGAGGAAAAATTGCAGTTACTGTATGCATTAATATTACATTAATATTACATATACTGGCCAATGGTCTTAATTTTTAAATGAACTGATGATAATTCATGGTTGCTGAATCTATTTCACTGCAATGGATTTTAATTAACCAGATTTATCACCATTCCCCAAGCATTTATGACTGTATTAAACAATTATCTACCAGAATATTATAACTTTTAGAGTATTATATACCTATGAAAGTTTAAAAAATTGTGACCAGCATCACATACTGTATCTCACAGACATGGTCGTTTTTTCTAATGGTTATCCCAGTGGTGGGATTCAGCCAATTCGCACCAGTTCAGGAGAACTGGTTAACTTTCTGAGCAGTTTGGGGAACTAGTTGTTGGAAGAAATCATTAGGGCAGAGAACTGGTTATTAAATTATTACAAGTTAAATTATTTGAATTCCACCACTGGGTCACCTGCATATGTACCATTGGGTGGACGAAGTATGGCACTGCCCAATACTCTGTGATCATTGCAGTTTTTGCAAAGGGTAAACTTTGCAGGTGTGCATATTCTCCCATAATCTCCATCATGCAGTGTCCTATATGAGTAGGCTTCTTTCCTTTTTCAAATATTGAAATGAATGCTGAGAATATAAGAAAGTGAGAGGTTTTTCCCCACATAATGGGATGCAATGGTGAAATTGTCTCAAGATGTTTGTGTAAGATTTATAAGCACAATCATTTTATTTGTTCCCCATGTATATATACAGATCTTTGTCCAATGAATATATCCAATGAAACAAACAAACAAAATAAAGCATCATGATGAACCAAACATCTGTGACTGAATTCCTTCTGCTTGGTCTTTCCAAAAACTTGAGGATCCGTCTTTTTTTGCTTGGACTTTTTTCAATCGTCTATGTTCTGACTCTGGTGTACAACACAATCATCCTGATGCTCATTTGGCTGGATATGCGACTCCACACTCCCATGTATTTCTTCCTGGGCCAACTTGCCTGTGTAGACATCTGCTATACTTCCAGCACAGTCCCCCAGATGTTGGCTAACCTTCAAAGCCCAAGACAAACCATCTCATTGGCTGCCTGTGCCATACAGATGCATATTTTCCTGGCATTGGCTATTACTGAGTGCATTTTGCTTGCAGTAATGGCATATGATAGGTATGTAGCAATATGCCACCCACTGCATTATGTCTTCCTCATGAACAAGACAGTGTGCATGAAATTAGCCTTGATCTGCTGGACTATTGGTTTTTTATTGCCAGTGGTCCATTCTGTTCTTACCTGGCAATTGCCGTTCTGTGGTTCTAATTTGATTGATCATTTCTTTTGTGAAATGCCGGCTTTGCTGAAGCTAGCATGTGCCAATACCCAAATGGTTCAAACGGTTACTTCAATGGGGTGCATTTTCACCTTACTTATTCCCATCTCCTTTATCTTGATGACTTATATCCGCATCTTAGTGGCCATTTTAAAAATCCAATCTGTGCAAGGGCAACACAAAGCTTTCTTTACATGTGGTTCCCATATGACCGTTGTGGTTCTTTTCTATGGGAGCGCCATATTTATGTACATGCGACCAGAGTCCAGCCATTCTTCAGGCCAGGACAAAATAGTTTCTCTTTTCTACAGCATTGTCGCACCCATATTCAATCCCATGATATACTGTCTAAACAGCAAGACAATGAAAGATGCCTTTCTAAAAATGCTGCAATGATGTAACTTTTGAATGATAATTAAATAGCAAAAAGGGCCACTTTTTGAGCTTTAATACCATTATATGAAGTTTCCAAAAGATGACATAATTAATTTACGAGCCTCGAGACAATGTTCAAAAGAAAAGAAGTCATTTATTAGGATCAACATTTTGGCATGTTCTTTTGTGAAGCCGATTGTGGATTTCCGGTTAATGATCTTTGCACTGTGTCCCTAGCTCTCCCCTCCCTCAGTCTGTGTCATAAATCATATCCACCAACGAGGTTGTAGAAATATGAGATCCAACTCTGGCCAAAGGTATGCATGGAATCCTTCCTCCAATGTCAACTTGATAATAGTCATGGTAATGCTTTGCAAGTTGACACGTTACTCTAATAGCAGTCTCACTCTGGCAATGGAACAAATATGTTGTAATAAACAATGGTCCACATTATTATTACTATTTATCATAACTAATTAAAAATAATCTATATGAGTTTTTACAGATTGACTGATTAAGTAATTCTTCATAAATGTCCACATTAGAGAAATTATGGGTGATTTCTGATTGAGCCTATTTCTCCCTGGAATAGCATCTGCAAATGGAGCAAAAATTCCCTTTCTCTGCAGACCAATGTGACTATCCTCACTAGTTTTAAAGCATTGGGATGTCTTCTGAAAAGTATTTTGGAAACACACAGGATGCTTCTGTACTGAGTAGGGAAGAGCAACCAGGTTAAGTCCACCATGCAAGTAACAGTCTGTTCACAATAAGACACAATTGCAAAAAAATGATTCCTTTTTTTTAAGTGATAAATATTACATTAGGTAACTTCTTAGAGGAAGTATTTCCTTAAATGCACTAAAGCAGGAAGTGTTTATGCAAAAATGCTCCCTGTTGTAAATTTTTAATTGACACAACAGGCTTTTGTTTGAAAATAGAAAATCTGTTCTCTAATCAAGAAGAAAGCTTTTAATCAACTGAGTAATCAGTAATATTTCCACAAAGTACAATTTATGCTTTTCCCCTGGTTTGGATTCCAGACAAATCAATCTATATAAATAAAAATGTAAAGGTTGTTTGTTCAAAATCGCTAATCTCCTAAAGTTCTTCACCGATTGCTTTGATATTTTGACACAACGTTGCATTTGAATACGCGAATGTTTTTATATACGTATATTATATAGATGTCACAACTGTGACAGGTAAAATCATGATGTTTTGTAAAAACATGCTTTTTTGAAAACCAGCGCCATGTGGTGGACGTATAAGCCACACACGCTATACTAAATATAGCATATATACTACCCCCGGCCAGCCCAGCCGAGCTCCAGAGGAGGCGGAGGCGGAGTGTCTCTTCAGCCTGGCCGGCTGCGCACGCTCTCTGCCCCCCTCACAGAGAGCCAGCTATGGCCTCACCAAGGCGGTTCCGATGGGGCGGCGGCAGTGGTGTCAGCCTGAGATGCAGCGGGGCTGGGGCGGCCCCTGGGTGCCCCGTGAGGTGGTACATTGAGGACTTCTCCTCCAAGATCCTGGACATCTCACTCTCCTGGGCCACCGACTTGGGCACAGCTCCTCCGAGGAGATGCTCAACAACTTCCATGAGGCCAACAGCCCTGGCGCTGTCTTCCCCAACCAGCCTCCCCAAGTCCTGACCAATGGCAGCACCCACCTGCTACCCCACTACGCCCAGACTGGACCACAGCAACGTGTGTCCAGGTACAGCTAGTTTATCAATAAAGGACAATATTTGTAGCTCAGGGTTGAAATCCCAAAATGCCAGGGAATATCTAGAAGCCTGGCATTCTGACAAATCAGCCATCAACAGATAGATAGACATTAACAACCTCTATAGACTATGCAAATTAGACTACCACCCAGATCAAAAAAGGAACAGAAAGACCCAAGGACCTCTCTACCAGCAATCAGCACCCAGATCAGCATAGGTTAACTCCAAAGTTAACATCAGACCAGCGGTGGGTTTCAACTGGTTCGTGGCGGTCCCTGCGAACCGGTTGGTCGGCGAACCCAGAAGTAAGTAACTTCCGGGAACGGCGAAGGGCCTGCCTGCCCGCCCGCGGACCTTACTCAGTTTTGACGAGTTCTGTGCTTCCACGCATGCGCAGGACGCATACAGCGCCTGCGCGATCCTCCAGGAGCAGCTGGAGCATCGCGCAGACGCTAGTACGCATGCGTGCACCGCGCGTGTGCACGAGGACGCCGCCGGCCTCGTTCCAACCGAACTGGTTGGAACGGGGCGAGAAACCAACCCCTGCATCAGACCAACAATCAAATAAAGAATACTCCAATCAAGAAACTGCCAATGAAGACAACAGTAAACAGCCCAACCAAAGACTATCTAAGTCTATCTCCACCAACATTGACAGGGCAAGCCACCAGAATATCAATTTAGCAAACTATACTCTTTATTAGAACTGATGATGTTACCTAGTCTGCACGAAAACAACAAGTCCAGACAGCACTCAAATCAATTACAGTAATCTATACAAACGAATTAAACACTGTAGCCATAATTATCAAATGCCAGTCCAAAGACATTTACAAAATGCATAACTGAAGTGGCAAGTTCACATATTCTCACAAATTATGGCGAGCAACATTGAATTCTTTCATAAATAGACAATTTGACTTGGGAATAATCAAAAAGACGGACTTTGCAGAGAAATCTCATTATTCCAACATCACCCATGCAGCAGCGGAAGCTGCTAATAACACTGTAGCCATTCGAACAAATTGGGGACAAGAACTGCAATGTCACCTGTATGTCCATGCAGTGCATATTCTCCTGGCTGTGCCAGAGCAAATGTAATTTATCTACTCAGATTTAAAAAATTGATGCTGATGGAAATTATTGATGGATAGATAGTAAATGTGTAATGCACAACTCTATTCCAGCTGCCAATACAGCTTCACAAAGAACTCTTACTATTCCCTGTATGGCAGTTGCTTATCAGTGTCCCTTATAGGATTGAGTGACTGCGCACTGGGAACCAGGAACTATTACTTTCCATTACCAAAATGTCAACACCACACTGAGAGGCCTTTATGTATTTATTTGAAGCATGCCGTAAAGGATAGAAAGACAGAGAGTCTTGCCTCATAAATGGTGCAGACTATTAGAAAGGGAACAAAATCCACACTATTCTGGAGAGTTGCCTAGGTACAGTTCCAACAAGGCAGTTGTATTCTCTGCCTTTGCAAAGAGCTGCCCCAAGTGAAGCCACATGCAGTAGTCCAACTGAATGATGTCAACGCTTGGATCACTCACTTGTCCAGGAACAGCATGTCCACTATAAATGGTCAAAAGCTCTTTTAGGTTCAGCTTCCACCTGCTCTTCCAGCAGAAGCTATAAACCTTCAGAATAGATTTTTAAGGAAAGTGTAAGCCCATCTAGACCAATAGCTGGAGTATCCATCACTTCTGTACTGACAGTAACTTTGTCTTGCTAGGATTCAGTTTCAGACAGTTTCATCCAATCCAGTACCATATAGACTCTAGCAATTCTCTACTATATCACCTACTCCGGCTGGGATAGAAATGTTAAGCTAGATATAATCAACATGTTGATATCAAATCCCTGACAGGTAATTATTCCAAAGTCTTTGCGCAAAAGTTAAACAAGATGTGAGAGCGTTATTGCAAAAATGGCTCAAAAAAAAAAAATCCACTATGTGAAAATCCCAAATTGGCTATCACCGACAGAAAGGACAACCATCCAAATTTTATAGATTTGAACAAAATGCTAAGGTGCAGAGATTTAATTGATAGACAGGGAAATTTAAAAACAATTGAAGAATTGGCAGAACAGAACATGAAAGTTGACTGGCTAACTTACCTCCAAATCAAAACTAAATACAATAATGATACTAAATTATATGACATCGAAAGAGAATTGGATAAAATTATTCAAAGCCCAGATAGAAAGATGATAGGGAGAATATATAAATTTCTCCTCAAGTATAAAAACCAGTACAAAATGTTTTACAGATGGCATCTGGCACCAACAAGATTAGGTAAAATCTTAACAAATACCTCCCCAAAATGTTGAAAATGCAAATCAATACACGGAACATATTACCATTTATGGTGGACCTGTGAGGAGGCTAAATTTTTTTGGAAAAAGATCAAAAATTGGATGGAGGCAATAACAGGGGTTAGAATAGAATGGAAACCTGAAGTGTTTTTTTTTTTTAGGAATAATGTCTGCAAAATACAAAAAAGAAACCCAGTATTTAACACTACATATAATTACGGGTGGCAAGGATTGCCTTTGTCCAGAAATGGAAAAACAAATTAACTCCGAGCGAAGATGAAATAATAAGAAAGGTTATGGATTGTGCTGAAATGGACAAACTAACTAAAGAAATCCAGGGAAAAGAAGAATCAGAATTCTACCAGATATGGGATAAATGGTATAGGTGGATGGAGGAAAGAAACAAGAATCAATGAAGGAATATAACAAAACTCAAAAATAATAGTTATGACTAAAATAAGAAGGTTAAGAATGGTGAAATCTGAATGAAATACAATAGAAGGGGAAATAATATAAGGTGAGTGGTATCGATTGATAATTGCTATTAGAAAGAACAGGAAGCCCCTGTTTGTATTGTATTGTGTAAATGTGGTATACGTCTAAGTTTTGTGCGTGTGTATTTTACATATTTGTTAATAAAAAAAACGTGAGAGGATTAATTTTTGGAAACACAAGGACTCAACCGTTCCTTCTGCAGCTAAATCAGACAGAACTACCAGGAAGATCAGAATTCCTGCAAAACAGTTTCTCCAATCTTCAACCTTCACAGATGTCCCAAATGAATTCCATGATGAATTGTATTGTAAAAAATTAAAACTCACTCCTAGAAAAATGCAATATCCTGGGAAATATTGAAGAGGCAGAATATTATATTTCCCTGGATAAGAAATGGAGAAACATGTTTTGAGGCAGAAAACAGCCTCACTCTTAATAGCCCCCACCTTTGTCAATGGGCCATTAAAAGGCCTGAGTCAGTCTATTCTACATAACAAAGTTCCCCCTTCAGCTCCAGGGTGATGGGATTAAGGCATAATAATATTAGCCCTTTACCCATCTCACCACAGGGCACCTGGGAAGAAGCAATGCTCAACCAAGCTTGGACTCAAAGCACAGCCAACCGAGTTGCCCCTGCATGGCCCCATGGGAGTCTGATAACCAATCAGAATACAAGCTCAGGTTCAAAGCCCAGAGTGGGCATGAAACCAGGAACTTTCAGCATCTCTGCTTCTTTTTCTTCTTCATCCAACATCTGGAAGCATGTGATCCCCCTTTTCTGTTCAGAACCTCAAGCCATGTGGTCCTGTTCATCATTAAACCAACTTTCCAAGCAGCCTCCATGTTTCCAGTGTCTTTTTCCTCACTTGGAACTGAACCCAGAAGGACATTTCTTCCAACAGTATCAAATACTACTAAAAAATCTCACATAAAAAGAAAAAAGTGTTCTGTATCTCTGAAGGTTTTGCTACAGGTCATCCATAAGAGCAAGCAATCTGGTTTGAGTTTTTTGTGTTCAACTACAGTATATACCCAAAAGGACAAGTACCAATTAACCAGTATTTCTTAAAATTCTAGACAGAAAAAAATGGAAATACATTAGGGAACATTAGTATCTTTGGCTCCCAATAGATTTGAAAATAGCCAACAAATTGTAGGTGTGTTTAAACTCGGTTCACTCGATTGGCAGATGGAAAGGTTGATTACATGAAGAGCACTCACAGTAGTCATATTTTGAGAGGATCCTTTGACTTCAGTAGTTCTTTGCTCTAATGTATATGTGATGGTCTAGACCAGAGTTTCTCAGCTTTACCAACTTTAAGGTGAATGGAATCCAATTCCCACTGGAATTCTGGTTGAGGATTTCTGGGAATTGAAGTATATTCGAAGTTGCTAAAACTGAGAAACACTGGTCTAGATCCAAGTGGAGGTCTCCAGGGCATCAAACAGCAATTTCTTTTATGAAAGCTCCACTGAATTTGAGGTCTCCTTCAGAAGAAGCATGTGTTTTGCTACGAGTGCTAGTTCCTCCCATAACAACAGACATTTAAAACTGAAGTGAAGATGTCTTTCTGCTCACAAATAAAAGCGGGAAGAAATACTGCATGCAATACAGGCAAAAACAGAGTAAACCTTCCCACAACATTACAACTAACAGGTGGGTGCATTGCAGTGCACTGTTTGTATTTTTTAATTGAAAATCAATACAATGCTTTAGCACCTAGATATAGTATGGTGATTGAAATTAATTAAACATAACAAAAAAGAGAAAACAAATTAATAAAAAAAATAATTTTAAAGATCCATATTATTATAGCCATTAATAATAGCATAAAAGTAATTCAATCCTTATGTTCATCATTAAATCTATGCCGTAGAGAAACATATTGCTTCACTTCTCATCTTTGGAGCATTGAGACTGTTCAAAAATAGACAACAGATTCAATCCATTCTTTAAAATTAAGAAGGCAAATTTCTTTACATGAAGGTAAAATTATCTTCTTTGCCATGCTGTAATTTCAATAGAGCTGAAACTCTTCATGAGACGAAATATTCCATTCTTTAGGTATACAGTTTGAGATTATATTAGGATCCTTCACTTTATTTCTTCTCAAAATTATTCTAACGTATATAGTAATCTGAAATCAAACTGATTCTAGTTGGACAGGATCAGTTCATAAGAATCTTCAAATTTCTTGCTATGCCAACATAAAAAAAATCTAATGTGTAACACTTTTTACAAACATTTTTAAGATGTCCAATGAAGATGAAATAATATTTTTGTTAAATTAATATCAAATTATATCATAAGAATAATATTGTCGTGGGCTCATTGATTCTCCAAAAATTAATACTCTCATTTTTATTCCAAAATACAGATATATAACTAATACTGACTTTCATTTACTTTGAAATTCCTTTTAATATTGAATTTTGGTTTTATTCAAGCACTACTTCTCTTAAAGATCTTTAAAGTGCAGGTATCTTGCTAAGAAAAATTTGTTGGAAAATAAATATTTTAAAGATCTTGAGATTGATCATCTCAAGATCTTTAAAATAATCATTAGGAATAGTATCGATCCCTTCTTTGGTCTAAGCATTATGCTAAATTATTAGGAAATCTTTGCACTATTTTAACATTTGTGTCATTTTGCAACAATTTCTTATGATTAGGAATCAAAATGTTGGTATTTAAGGCTGGAAAGGAAGAATCCTATTTAATGTACCTGAATCCTAAAACATATCAGATTTTCAGAGGTGTAACAAACTTACTTTCCAAAAAGACCCATGAGAAGAACATTCATAATTATTTTTCTATTTTTTAATAAATAAAATAAAGGCCCAAATACTCCTCTTCCATCTCTTCACCATCACTCTATAAGAGGTGGCATGCAGAGCCCTCTCTGTGTGCATGTGCGCCGTCCCCAGCTGTTCTTCTGATTTCCAGCGTGCACATGCCTGCCGGCCAGCGGGTCTTCGTGCGTGCCGGAGTGCTGGAAACCTGAAGACTGGGTTTCTGGCGCTCTGGCACGTGCATGCACATATGTTTTGGTTTGAGCACTTGGTGATGAAAAGGTTCGCCATCACTGCTCTATAGCCATTACAATAGTAACTAACCTCAATTTATCCAAGAACACTCAAGGGCTTTTGCCTGCCATAACACATTTTCTCATTAACTTTCTACATACAAAAATATCTAATGGGGGTTAATATTGGATACCTCTTAAATATATATACATTAAGTTCCATGTAATACTTATTTCAATAATTTTACAAAGTATATTAAATGAAATATTATTGTATGGTCCACTGAACCTTTCCTAATTCTTGGTGACTGGGTGGAAATGTCAATGCAGTTTTCTTGAGAATATTTTCAGAGGTAACTTTCTAGAGCTGAATACTGAGAGGCCCACAGTTACCATACATTGACTATATTATGTTCATGTTCTCTTGGCTTCTGGTCCAGCACCTTAAACAAGGGAGCAAACATTGGATAAGAATAACTCCTTCCAAATCTCCATGTTTCTTTATCCAAACAACGAGGTTAGTAAAGTATCTACTGCTTATCTCCCTGGCATTAAATAGAAGTAAAGCTATGCAGAAACAGAAGGACATATTTCTGAATGATTTGAAACAATGAGAATCAAGACGTTAATATAATTCAATCCTAGATTTAGAACAAATAAATAAATAAAAGCATTTCATAATCAGTTGGATTTAATGGAAGTTAATGGCACTTAAAAGTTGAACATTATTAAACAGAAACATTTTGAGAAATGTAAGGAAACAGATAAATCCAGCTTATCAACTGCATAAGAAATATGATACAGTAAAAGAATTGTTACCTCCATTTGGGATGGTTATTAGATAATTTTTTACAGCAAAGAAAATGAAAAGCAGTTTATTAAATATTAGTTTACATTATAAAATGAACAGACATCTGATCTGGAAAATGATCAAACAATATTTGAACAAAACTTTGCATACAAAATTTACTGATCACAAAATGAAGTTTTTAGTTATCCTCTAACTAATGACAGATTTTAGAAATCTTGTCTTTTTAAAAATAATTTTAGCAAATAGTCAAAATTTATGTGTTATGAATTTAAATTGGGGATACATATTATTTATTTACATTTATATATTATGTACTGACATAAAATCTAACATTTTATTTCACAGGGAAGACACTTTGATTTAAGAATACAGAGTAAAAATACTTGCGTACATGCCTCTTGTTTTCCCCATTTTGTACACAAATGTCAGATTTTCTAACTGATCTTAGACAGCTAGAAAACTTAGCATGCAGACAGGAGGGAACAGCTTTGAAGAACTACATAGCAAGCAGGCAACCTAAAGGAATGTTTAAAGCCATCATTTCCCTTTCTTCTGCAAAACATAGTAACTGGGCTTCTATTCTCTCAATGAGTCTACAGAAAATAATCAGTATAGGCAAAATCTTACAATGTTTACAGAATTACAGTTGATTTATTTTGCAATCATTTTTTTTTTTTGCAAAGTCTTTTCTTGACAGAATCAGAAGAGGAATTCACAGAACAAAAAAAAAAGTCCGTAATGAAAATAAACTGATTGGTCTAGAAAAATTGTATGTAGATATGTAAATTTTAGTAAATTCCCATGATTCCTAAAGAAGAGCAAAGCTCTCATGTACACTAATTTTCATGGTCCTTTGATGCACTGCTTGATTTTATTAGACAGACATTTATGATGAAATAAATGAGGCTATGTTATGTTTCCAATGCATTGACTCTGCTCCTCCCACTTTTTATTATCTTTATTTCATTTTAACAATTTGTTTCTTATTCTTTCACTTGACTTTGCTTTAGATGACTAACATTTCTGCTGATTATGAAGAAATGTTTGGTTTTCTACTTGTTTATTAGTTGTATGTCATCAGTGGTGGGATTCAGCCAGTTTGCACCTATTTGGGAGAACCGGTTGTTAACTTTCTAAACAATTTGGACAACTGGTTGTTGGAATAAATCTCATTTTGTTTTTTTCCACTTTACAGGCTAATCTTGTAAGGAAGGCAGGAAGGAAACATTCTGGTGTTGTTTCTAGCCTAATCTTGATTGCCCTGCTTACAGAAACTGCCTCTCCGGTTAACCCTTATTACATTGTAACAGCTAAGGTGAAGCGTCCATTGACATGAGTGATGTTGAGTTGGCCACGCCCACCCAGTCACATGTCCATTGAGCCACGCCTACCCAGCTGGTCATTAGGGCAGAGAACCAGTTGTTAAATTATTTGAATCCCACCACTGTATGTCACCCAGAGTCACTTTATTGTAAGAATGGCAGCCATATCAATAAGACATAATTTATTCATATAAAATGGACTAACAACACTGCAGGAAAAAAATGGTGTTACATAGTGATAATTAGAGAAAAAAAGAAATGTATGTAGTTCAAGAATATTTGATAAATGTATTTAATCCTATTTTTTATAGGACTCGTGACATTTGAGCCATGGTGGTGCAGTGGTTAGAACGCAGTACTGCAGGCTTCTTCTGTTGACAGCTGGCTAACTGCAGTTTGGCAATTCAATTCTCACCAGGCTCAAGGTTGACTCAGCCTTCCATCCTTCCGAGGTGGGTAAAATGAGGACCCATTTTGTTAGGGACAATATGCTGACTCTGTAAACCACTTAGAGAGGGCTGTGAAGTTGTATGTAAGTCTAAGTGCTAGTGCTATTTCAGATAGCAAGTCAATTTCCTTTTTTACAGAAGTGGAAGTGACTGATATTTATTATTCCAAATATGCTGTAGTTGACAGAATTTCCCTCTTGTACCTGTAAAATGAGATTGGGAAGTTATAATGGCAAACCAAACCTATGTGGCTGAATTCCATTTCCTTGGCCTTTCCAGAAGCTTGAAAATCCGTCTTTTATTGCTTGGACTTTTTTCAATTGTCTATGCTGTCACTCTGGTGGGCAATACAATCATCTTAATGCTCATATGGTTGGATGCCCGGCTCCACACCCCCATGTATTTCTTCCTGACCCATCTGGCTTGTGTGGACATCTGTTATACTTCCAGCACCATCCCCCAGATGCTGACCAACCTTCAAAGCCCAGGACAAGCCATCTCAGTGGCTGGATGTGCCATACAGATGTATATATTTCTGGCGTTGGCCACAGCAGAGTGTTTTCTCCTGGCAGTGATGGCCTATGATAGATATGTGGCAATATGCCATCCATTGCACTACAGAGTCCTCATGAACAAAACAATATGCATCTTTATGGCCATGGCATGCTGGACTAGTGGCCTCGTCCTCCCTGTGGTCCATACCGTTCTCACTTGGCAGTTGCCATTCTGTGGTCCTAACTTGATAGATCACTACTTTTGTGAAATGCCAGCTTTGCTGAAGCTGGCATGCGCTGATACCAGAGTTATTGAAAAGATTACTTCGGCGGGCTGCATTTTCACCTTGCTTATTCCTATAACTTTTATCACAATGACTTATATCCGCATTCTAGTAGCTATCTTGAAAACCCAATCTGCAAAAGGGCTGCACAAAGCTTTCTCCACATGTGGTTCCCACATGACAGTTGTGGTACTTTTCTATGGCAGCGCCATATTTATGTACATGAGACCTGAATCCAGTCACTCTCCAGGCCAGGATAAAATGATTTCTTTGTTTTATAGCATTGTCATTCCTTTGTGCAATCCCATTATTTACAGTTTGAAGAATAAGGATATAAAAAGAGCCTTGGCTAAAATCCTGCAGTTCTGAAGGCTTTCTGTAGTGCCAAACAAACAGATAAGATTCCTTGTAGTGGTCTATAAACTCTGGGCTGTTTCTTCTTTCGGGCAACAACACTTTATGGTGTCAGGCAGGATCTTTCTTCTATCTTTGATGGTTCCTGTTTTTATTTATTTATATTACTGATGATAAAAATGTAATCTGGAATCTTCTAGGAAATATCCTATTCAGTTTTTTCATTCTAGGATTAAGTGAGAACTTGAAAAATTTGAAATTAATATTTTAGTTATTACTTTCATTAAATCAACAATTGCTGCAGAAAAATACTATAGTGCAGTAGCAACAGGAGTTGACATATACAGATGTTACTTAAACAAATTGGATATTTGCCCCGATGACTATATAATGATACTATTTTATTCTGGTTTCTCGAGGCATACTCTCACAGGATCTTTGCACCACTCCAAGATCACTTTTGCATCTGTTTGATTTCTGTTATTGTAATCTGGGTTCATCTGAGTTGAAATAATTTTTACCTCAAACATAGTATGTTCAAAAGATTAAGTACAATCTGTTGGAAGAAATGTCCATCTGGGTTGAATTCCAAGTGGGAAGAAAAACACAAACATGGAGATTGCTTGGAAAGATGGTTTAAGGTGGACAGGACCACATGGTTTTGAGGTCCTGGGCCAAAAAAGAGCACATGGGTGTGTGTGTTATCTATCCTCTCTTGGGCTCCGCCTTGGAGCTTCCTGTTCCTGTTTAAGAAATGTATTCTGATTGGTTGTCAGACTCCCATGAGTTCATGGAGGGGTAATTTAGTAGTGTCTTTTGAGTCCCAACCTTGGTTGAATCTTGCTGGGTGATGTAATCTCCCCAGGTGCCATGTGGTGAGTTCTGTTGCTAGATGGGTAGAGGGCTAATCGTATCATGTCCTAAGGGCTATGTCTTTTGTGTTGTAGATAAACTGGCCCAGCCTTTCTGGGCTATTAACAAAGGTGGGGGCTGCTTTCCAAGAGCATGTTTCTCCTTTTCTCATCCAGGAAGGTATAATATTCTGCCTTTTTAATATTTCTTAGAATATTTCATTCTTCTAGGAGAGGGGTGGATGGCTAACTTCCTACAAATCTTTTGCTTGAAATGTTGTGCCTTGATGGAGTCTGTGGGTAATACATTACGCTATTGGCAGGAAACTTGTTTCCTGTTGTAAATAGCTGGGAGTCACCGGATTCGATCAACTTCAGAGATATGTAGCCTTTCATGAATTTAAGGATTGACCAAATCTCATCTTTGTAAATATTTTGAAGTTCACTTTTTAAATACTGCTTATTAAAGATTGAAAACTTTAAGAATTGAATGTCGGGGTTGTATTTGCTGAATGAATTTCCCTTCAAACTGTTAAGAAAATTATACATTTAAAGTTTTGTAACTCTCTCTCTCTCTCTCTCTCTCTCTCTCTCTCTATATATATATATATATATATATATATATGTATATGTATATGTATATGTATATGTATATGTATATGTGTATGTATATATTAGATTTTTATTTATCAGCACAAAATAAAAAACACACACACACATACATACATACATACATACACACACAAAATATAATCACAGCATTAATTTTAGAAAGTTTTAAATGAACTAATGGTTCGGATGAATTTGATTTCAGATTTTGAAAAATAATCCTTTTTTCATGGGAAATTTCTGTATGTTTATATCTAAACAACTAATAAAATGACTTAAAGGATGGACACCAGAGGGCAGTAAATTTTTAAATGCTGGAATTACAGGAGACTTAATAAAGATGCCAATAATGAGACAAGAGGTAAAGAAAGTATGAGAAAGTAGTTTAGACTTTGCTGGAGAGAAGGGGGGGGGGAGTAGGGGACACAAAATTGGTTTATTGATCAAGGTTAATATAAATGGATTGCTATTGTTTAATTTAATTTTTTATTAGTACTGTATATGATGTTTTAAATTTTTTATTTAAAAATGGGCTAGGGAGATTTGTTTAAATAGAAAATGAAAAGTACAGATAAATGGAAAAGGAGAGGTGGAAAAATGTTTATTAATGTAATTTGTATGTTAGGTTGTTATTTCTGATAGCCCATAATGCACTTTTGTTGATTTAGGATGGAGTGGTAAAAGCCTGAAAGATTTGATTGTAGAAAATGTGTTTGAGATATGGGATGAAGAAGTGATTGGTTTGTTTTTTTTCATTTGAGAAAACGGTGGCAAGTTGTTGGTGTTGATTGTACTTCCTGAGGAGGAAGAGTTGATCTTTTTTTTTCTTTTCTTCTGCTCTGCTTCTTTTTATATATTTTTACTCTATGTAGATTGTATCAGTTTTATTTGTGTAATGTAATTTTTAATAAAATTATTGCAAAAAATAAGACATTTTCATGAAACAAAGCACATCATTTTGGAAATTGTCATCAGCGCCTGCAATTCTGATCTGTAAGTGGAATCTTTTTGAATGTTTAAATCCTTTTCTCTCACTCAACCATCTGTGGTGGCTTATGTTTAACATGCTTCCTAATATATTCAATATTGTTGTTATTTATTTAAATTTTCTGGCTCCCACTTCCAGTTGATTCTAGGTGGATACAAAACTAGCACGAAGATACGAAGGTTGCGCACACACGCGTGTGTGCAGATACTTTTCAAGAGTTGCACGCAGCCCCCCCACCCCCGGGCCGTAAGTGTGAAGGAACTGGTGCTTTCCTCTCTAGCAAGGCCGCCGGTAGTTGTTAACGTTGTTGCGGCTGCTGCGGGCGCCCATGTGACATTTCCCCGCCTTCCTCCGCTTGCCGAGAGGGAACCCTGGAGTGGGTTGGGCTCCGAGAGCTGCACGTGACGACGTAAAGCGCGTCTTTTTTTGGAAGGGGTGAGTTGTGGCTGTTGCCTTCTTCCCTTTTCTTTGGAGGCATGTGGACCCGCAAGTTTTCCCTCGTCAACCTGGCTTTCCGACAGAGCATGGCTACAGGGCGCGGGAGTTCGGGGGTCAGCAAGAAGAAGGTGGAGTGTTTCTACGACGTCGTATCCCCCTACTCCTGGCTTGGCTTTGAGGTAAGGGCGCTGGGAAAAGCCGTGTGGAAGCAAAGACCTTGTGTCTTCCAAATCAAGCAGAGCCTGCGTTGCTCAGGAGCCTACCTGTCGGGCTTCCGTCTGATTTCCTGCCGTGTTAGGTGCGATTTGGAGTAGGATAAGCGTAGCAATGGTAGTTTTTCTTTTTCAGCTTTGATTCTTGTCCTGTGAATTGCAGCTTCAGATGACCGGAATTTTCTTGGTTTAAAGTCCAGCGTCATGCTGTTTGCTAATGTGAAGATGTGGACGACAGCAGCATAGGAGGACGGCCCTTTCTTGAAGTCCAGTTGCCTTTTGGAAAAAGCACTTTTTGGGCAACCATGACCTGGATGATTGAGAATCTCCATTTGCAAACGGGACCTCTTTCACCTGCATCTTGCAGTGAGGAGTACCTTCCTCCCTCCTTCTGTCAGCTGGGCCAGCCTCCAAGATACTTCATTTTAGTATTCTTCCTTTCACCATTTAACTATTTTTCTTAACAGTTAACCATCTTTTGATCCCTGGATGTCTTGTTCCTCTCTAATAAGTTTTTGCTCCTGGAATTTTGTGGGATTTCCCCAGCCTTAGGAAAAGCCTCTGTTGCCCTTGACAAAAATTTGCAATTTCTGGATAATGTTCAGTATACTATGAAATCCTCATCTGGAAATACTCCAGCCTAGAAAAAAGGGGAAAGGAGTAGAGGGAAACCCCACACCCCCAAATGCCAGCAATAATCACAAAACTACTAGGACTTTCTTGGTTTTAACTTTGACACACTTTTCTGTGGCTGCTGAAAACATTGCAACATTTATCATCTCTGCACTATGTATATGGATTGTAGATATGTTGGGACTCGAGTGCAATATTAACCTAAGCTATGTAGCAATAAGTCACATAAGTCTGATTTTAGTTTGAATTATTGGACTTTGGAACTATTTGTAAATATGGAGTGTGTTGCCTTGAGTTGGATGAAAACAAATCCTGATATATATGAATATTTCAAAATACTCTTGTTAAGCGGGAAGTGCATCATATCACATAGATTCATTATATACAGTTACAGTATATATACTTGGTTTGCAAGAATGTAAGTCTAGATGTTTAGGGATTTCTGCATCTTTTTGCTGCCATCTAGTGGTGATCCCTATTTTTGCAGTCCCTATGATTACACCATATGGCTTCCACTACCAGGCTATCTTAATGTATTATTTCCAAATTTATCTATTTTACCTGGGAAATATATTAATTCCTGCTGTGAAAGAACTGGTTTGCAAGTAAACCAAATGTGTAACTTTGTTTATTAGGAAAATAAAACTATGTTTGCTGTGATGTTTTGATTTCTTTATTTTGCTAATATAGTGTCTTTCACTTTTCTTCTTTTTCCTGCAAAGAATGTTTAATATTTTCGGTTGTTTGATGTCAGTGGGCTATGTGGGCTATGATCAGGGGTGGGTTTCAACCGGTACGCGGTAGTCCCTGCGAACCGGTTGGTTGGCGAACCCGGAAGTAAGTAACTTCCGGGAACGGCGAAGGGCCCACTCGCCCGCCCGCGCTCCTTACCCGGTTTTGATGAGTTCTGCGCTTCCACGCATGCGCAGGACGCATACAGCGCCTGCGCAATCCTCCAGGAGCAGCTGGAGCATCGCACAGACGCTAGTACGCATGCGTGCGCTGCACACGTGCACACGCGCGCCGCATGCACACACGAGGACGCCGCTGGCCCCGTTCCAACCGAACCAGTTGGAACGGGGCGAGAAACCCACCCCTGGCTATGATGTATAGTATTACTTAAAATATCAAAGTACTTTATTCCCACTTCAAATTACAGTTAAATGTTCTGACCCCACCCCCCTCCGTACACTGAGGTACTCCAAGACAAGATTAGTGCTAGACAATCTATTCACAGTAAATTAACACACTGACAAGACCTGGGCAGCAATCCAGACTTCCAAGATAAGAAATACACCCGAGAGCTTCTCCAGCGTTGGTATAATTAGTTGAATCCTGCAAACAGCCTCCTCCCAAAGTCTCTCCTTACATACTCACTTGGGAGGAGCCTAATTACAACCACCTGGGTCCAATTATCTTCTGTATCTGCATAGTTGCTCTCGGCGTTTCTCTGCCCGCCTTTGCCTGGCGTCCGGGACCAACTCCCTTAGCTCCTCCCCACTGCTCCAAGGCCTGGCATCATGGGCGCACTCTCTCTGGCTTTCACCGCTGCTCCATGCCTCAGGCGCCTCCTGGTGGCCAACCAGCCTCTCTGGTCCCTGCTCGGAGTTGGAACCCTGCCTATGGTCCTCCACATCTTCCAGAGCCGACTCATAGGGCCCCTTGCTATCGGAGTCTGTTTGCAGCTCCAACGGCTCCTGCTGGGCCACAACAGTTAAATGAAGTCCTCAACTTAAGATCAATTGCTTAGTGACAATTCAAAGTTATGACAGACACTCCCCTCCAGCTACTAAAATAATAAAGATGGGTTTTTAAAAAAATAGCCACATTTTGTGTTTAGTTCCTGTGATACTTTACTTTTACTGGATTTATATCCTAATAAATTTACACCTGATTTTCAACAAACATATTATGATCTTCCATGATAGTACAGGCTATAAAGGTTCGTGTCAAATGAACTTGCTTGCTTCTGGAGCCTTGTCTTTAAATAGATGCATGTGGAACTATTGTGGTATAGTGGTTATAGTATTGGACTAGGGGCAAAGAAGCCCAGCTTTTACTCCACCCAAGCTATGGAAATTCTGGGTAGTGGCTTCCTCGCAGATCAACCTACTTCAGAGAACTATTGTGGGGAAAAATAAGGGGAAAGAATGTCATGTATGCCAGTGGTCTCCAAGCTTGGCAACTTTAAGACTTGTGGACTTCAACTTCCAGAGTTCCTCAGCCAGCTTTGCTTAGGTCTTAAAATTGCCAAGGTTGGAGACCACTGATGTATGCCATTCTGTGCTCCTGAAGGAAAATGGATTATAAATAAAATATATTTGTGACAGCTGCCTTTTCCTATTGCGGGAGCACCCAAATTCTTTTACTCTCTAATGTTACAGATGTTGCTTTACATTTTCTGAATTTCTAGTTCTCAATACAGGTAGTCCTTGACTTACAACCATTCATTTAGTGATTGTTCGAAATTACAATGGCACTGAAAATAGTGACTTATAACAGTTTTTCTCATCTATGACTATGACTCATATTTATGAATGTTGCAATGTTCTGGTGTCATGTGATCACTTTTTGTGACCTGACAAGAAAAGTCAAGAGTCACATAATAACTCTGTTGCTAACTTAACGACTGCAGTGATTCATTTAAGAATTGTGACAAGAAAGTTCATAAAATCAGGCAAAACTCACTTAATTAGCAATGGACATTTGGGGTCCAATTGTGATCATAAATTGAGGGCCACCTGTAATAATCCCTGTCATCTCTGTAGATTATTTGCAGGTACCGTCCGATCTGGAATCTAGATGTGCATTTGCGGCCAGTTTTTCTTGCAGGAATAATGAAGGCAACTGGTAAGTAAGTATTTAATTGTTCACCCCAGTTTAGGTGAAGCAACTAGTTACAAATGTAGGGTTGCAAAACACTAGATCAAAGAGATTGGTGAAACATTGCATCTTTGTTTTTCTCATGTCTTTCTTTAAAGGAAATCTGAACTAGCTCTATTATATGTTTTATCTATATCTATATTTATATCTATATCTGTATTTCTTTCTATATCTATATCTATATCTATGTGAAAACACTCACGCAGGAATCACGAAATCTCCAGAACGTAAAGCCTACAAACTTGAAATTTGGCACGTATCTTCCTCTTTGCTTCTAGGTGCTCGGTAGCAAAGAATTTTTCAAAATGATCATCAGAACATTAGTATTTTGTATATTATTATTAATACACTCTGATGCTTAGGAGTTTAGACATTCTACTCCCGATCCCAACCTGAAATCTTGGATGTGGATGTGGCCAGTGCAAGACCTGCTGGCTAGGAGTTTGGAGAGGAGCTTGAGGGAGAGAAGGAGATACAATAAGTGAGGCTTCTGCGGGGCAAACCTGAGGGAGAGAAGGTGATAAGATACCATATTTTTCGGAGTATAAGATGCACCTTTTTCTCCTCAAAAAGAGGCTAAAATGGGTGCATCTTATAAACGGAATACAGCATTTTTTTGCCTCCTGAAACCATGCCCCTTTACCAAAATGTCCATGCATAGCTTGTAGGAGGCTTTCAGAGACCTCCTGGGGGCTGGGGAGGGCAGAAATGTGCAAAGGACAGCCCATTTTTTGCCCACTCTATAAGCTTCCTAATGCCCTTTTTTTTTGACAAAAAATGGGCCTGTTTTCACAAAAAAGGGACCATTTTTTGCTCGTTTTTGCCAACCCCCCCCCCTCCCCGGGGAAACTCTACAAGCCTCCTAAGGGCTATTCATGCCCTTAAAAAAATGAGCCAATTTCCACGAAAGACAGGCTGTTTTGGAGAGGTTTGCAGAGTGCAAAAACTTTTTTTTAATTTGCCTCTTCAAAACCTTGGTGCGTCTTACACTCCGAAAAATATGGTACGGGGGTTTCTGTGGGGCAAACCTGAGGGAGAGAATGTGATAAGATAGATGGGGCTTCTGTGGGGCAAGCCTGAGGGAGAGAAGAGGATAGGATAAGGGAAGCTTCTGTGGGCCATATATACACATATTAGTCTAGAGTAAAAAAAGGACTACGGGTAACACGATAGCAGTGTTCAATATTTGAGCGGCTGCCACAAAGAAGAGAGGACCAACCTCTTCTCCAAAGTAAAATTAAGCATGCAATATTCAGATTTCCACAGTCCTATCCAAACCTAGAATACTAGCTTCCCATACTTTGATGGATGGAATTAAAACACAAATACAAAATTAAAGGTTTACTATTGAAATCATATTTTGTGAATTGCAATCTTTTGCAACAGGGAACCAGCCCCCAGCAATGCTTCCCAAGAGAGGAGAATATATGCTAAAGGATATCAGTCAAATGGCAAAGTATTGCCAAGTGCCAATGAATATACCGAAGGATTTCCTAAACACTGTGATCGTGAAAGGTAATGAAAGAGATTGTTTTCTCCAAATTGGTGCCCGTTAGGCAATTTGGAAATAATGGTTTCTGCTCATGTGGAAGACATCAGGAAGTAGAACAGTGATGGGCAACCTTTTTGGCGTGGTGTGTCAAAAATCGGCAAAAAATCGAGCATAACTCGCGTTGTGTGTCACTTCGACAAAAACATAATTTTGCGCAGTTTAAACTACAAAAATGTATAATTGCAATATATAATTGTATTTAATAAACCAAAAACAAATTATTTAACATACCTGCTTAGTAACTTCTTTGTTCATCAGTCAATTTCGTATGTTGCCCTTGATATTATTGAACTTGTTTGGGGTGCCGTGAACCAGGGCTGTGGAGTCGGCTGCTTCCAGCTCCACGTCCTCATCAACATGCCGCTCCAGCCCGCCCCAAGAGAACTCAGATATTCTCTTAATAATTGCATCTTTATTCTGCATATCGTGAAATAGAACTGGCGCACATCTTAGGAGAGTTTCTTTAATAAATTCTCCCTCATTAAGCGCTTTTGCATGCTGAGCTATGGAGTGAGCAATGCTCAAACTTGCAGAGTTTAAATTTGTAGAGCCTTTCATAAATTTAAGGATGGAGTTACCCTTAAACTATTGGCACCCCAATAGTTGCTGCTAATGGCGCTCACAGTTCCCGTTGGCACTCCGCTGTTCCCTGCTGTGGTGCGGTCGTAACCGACAGTCCCAGGAATAGACTCTCTGTGCCGGCCTGACTGGAGAGAGGCACGCACTGTTCCCGCGCTCCTCTCCTGCGAGTCCTCCTTCGCCGCGCTGATGACGTGTGTGCGCACGGCACGCACGCCTTACCAGCAGCCCCTGCGCTCAGAAAGGGGCGGCGGCGATACAGTAAGTGAGTGTGGGCAGGGGAAATCACACGTCCCGCCCCCCCCCCCCGTTCCTCCAGCACAGATTCTTTCATCCTTGGTGGCCGTGCAGGAGCCGAGGATGAGTCGCATGAAATCCTGTGCGTGTCACCCCAAATGGCTACGCGTGTCAGCACTGACACGCGTGTCATAGGTTCGCCATCACTGAAGTAGAAAGTCAAAGATATTCTTTTAAAATTTAGCATTTATACAGCTTTTTTGTGCATGTTTGTGTATGTCTCTACTGTCTACAGGAAGTCTGCCTGCCATGCGTTTCATCACTGCTGTGGATATAGCAGAACCTCAGTTTCTGGAGTCTGTTTCTAGAGAACTCTGGATGCGTATTTGGTCCAGGGTAGGTATGGAAATCCTGCACACAAATGCATCTCTCTTGGCATTTTTCTATCCTTTCAAATAATCATTTAGGCAAGAAAGTTGAAATCATCTTAATGAGACTTGCATGCATGTGAGTCAACTAAGCGAAATACAGAACTATGTGGGGACCTACAGAAATTTAAATATTCTTTAAGACCCAATGAAATGAACATTAATTAATTAAATGAATTAATTTCAGCTATATCTCATTTTCCTCTTCATTCTCTCCCTATTCCCCGGGTAGGTTAAATGGACCTATTTCCAAATTCATTTAGACAAACGCCATTGTTGTCCTTCATGGTTTTGTTTAGTTTGTTTTCTTATCTCACTATTTCCTTGACCCATCTTATTCACAAGCTTTATTAATCAGTTGCATATTTTTTTGTTTTTCTAGGATGAAGACATAGTTCAGCCAGAAAGTATATTGGCAGTAAGTTCCTGCTCCTCTTCATGTTTCTTCTCTTGCTCTTCTCCTTCAGGGTGGTTTAGATGCAAAAGGACTTGTCTGTGCTTCTGGCTGAATAATTCTGAAAGAAGTTTCAATCGGACAGTGTTTAGATGCCTGTGGTCCTAAGTGTGGGACTCTTGCAGGACTGTCCATGCAGAAGGGAACTTGTGTGGCTTTGTTCTTTTCCTCAGTTATGAATTCTTTGAAGGATGTAGACGTCTTTTATTCTTTTAAAATTAGCAAATTGAGAGAAAATAAGTTTGTCAGTAGTGTTATTACATCATTTCATGGTGCATGGAAATGCAGTTTTCCTAGGACTTAGACTTAAAGCCCATACAATCTGTAGTTTACTTTTTAAAAGAATTGTATGCTACTTAATTTATATGGAATATTACCTCAAAGTCAGTAAATACTCTTCATACTGATTCATTCACTTTTAGAATCTTTAGGCAGAAAAATCTCAGTTTAAGACTTGAGATCACAGTGAGAAGAGCAAACTTTTAGCCAGAGAGACTAATAATAACAACCCAGAAGGAATCTAGTACTAATTTTATGGCTAATAAATTTTAAGAAAGGGCATAAGCTTCCATACGTGGCCGATTATTTCATCATACTTCATCATGAATTGCGGCTCACAAAAGCTGAGGCCCTTTCATAATATTTGCTACTCAGAGAAAGTGCTACCAGACTCCTTGTGATTGTGGACTGCTGTAGATTATCGTTTTACTGTTGAAGTAAAAAAGGAAATCTCATGTGAAAAAAGGGAATCCATTGTCTAAAGAGAATTTAAGTATTTTAGTAGTTAAGAATAGAAGCTAAATCAATACCAGCAAACCAGAAAGATGTTGAACAATTTGAGTTGGGCCAGAAGTTTAGTATGCTGCTGCTTTGATAGGGCCATTTTGTTTCCAGTTCAATTAAGTGCAAACCTCTTCTTTCCTTTTAATATCTCAGGTAGTTTATGTGTCTCTCAACATGGAAAGCTGCCTGAGGTTTTATCCAGTCAACTTTACACTGCCCAGAGCCACTGGGAAATTGGCAGTTAAGAAATATGTAGTATAAACAAACAAACAAACAAACTTGGCTGCATCTTCTTCCCCCCTCCCTCAGGCTGCAGAGAAAGCAGGCTTGTCCTCAGGTAAAAGCCAGGAGCTTCTGAAAATGAGCACCTCACCTGAGGTGAAGAACCGTCTGAAAGAGACAACGGACGAAGCCCTGAAGTTTGGGGTAAGTGCCAGTATTTTATGAAATATATCATTCAGTCACAGTCTGTTTTCAAAAAGATGTAGGATCTTGGGAAGCTGAATTCTTTCATGCTCCGATGAGCAACTTTGTTGGCTAATAAAGTCACCTTAGAAGACCTACAGCCCCTCAGAACCTTCTGACTTATTTTTCCTGATCTTTGTAACTATTATCCATAATTTCCAATTGAAATATTGCTGTCATATTCATGAAGAACAGGGTAGATGGTCAACCTTATAATATAATATAGCACAGCAACAAGGTAACTGCCTATTATTTCCCATTTAGTGAGGTATTTTACAAAACCCTTCCATGCGCAGATCAGCTTGAACTGATGTGTAATTATGCTTAAGATCTGTTTATGAGGATTGATGCATACTTGTGTGCCAACATTATTGCAGTGAAAAGCAATGAGCGTAATCCACATTTGGTCCAATGGGAGATAAGTAAGGTTTGCTTAGGAGCAACCACACATGTGCTTCTTAATCTCACTTAAGCTTTATAGTTTAAGCTAAAATGCACCAGCATCTACCAAAGTATAGATAGTTGGATGGATGGCAAGGTGTTCAGAACTGTGAAAAACAGTGATACTCAGAAAACTCAAAAAGTTGACAAAAGGCAAAGACTTTCTAAAGTTGGGAGATTTTGCAAGTGTGACAGTTGATCTATCTTTCCTTTTATGGCTTTTGTTCTGTTTTCTCCTCATCCAGGCGAGCAGGTAAATTTTGATGTTCTATGAATCTTGAATATGTTTCCTGACAAAATAGCATTGGTGTGGAGGCACAGGTGAACTGGATCCATTTTTCAGTCCTTGGAAGGGAGTGGGGGAGCAATAGTGCACTTTTTTTTTAACTTTAAAAACTGTCCTTGGGGAAATGCAGGTTAAATGTGCAGCCATCTAATACAGAAACTAATTGACACATTGGAACTCTTCTGGTTTGCATCTGTTACCCTGAACTACGCAGTTACAAGAAGCAGAATTTTCTACTTATACCTTATGTTGGGTTTTCCCAAGTAGGCGTTTGGAATGCCGTGTTTTGTTATCCAGACTGACGGACAACCCCAGCTTTTCTTTGGTTCAGATCGTATCGAACTACTAGGAAATGTTTTGGGTGAGTGTTATTAATGTTTCTGTTGTTAATTATTGAGGAATTTTCTTTAGCTTCCATAATGGACCAAAACGTTACAAAATATTATTTTGTTTGCTTGCAGCTTCCATAAAAAAGGAAAAAAAGGAAAATCTTGAATGTCTTGGGTTAGGAGGAAACTATTTTGCTGCTATTATCACTTAACAATATGGAAGTTGTTTGCTATTGTCTTGTTTTTTTCTTTTAGGTTACAGTGTGCCCCAAAACCTGTTTAGCTTTCTCAAAATACTCAAGTTGGCATCATCCAGCTGGGTTCCCTGTTACTTCAAACAGCTTGCTATTATCCTACTCTGTCTCTGAGGACCTTAGAACAGGGGTCCCCAACTCCCCCGAACATGGCCTGTTTTAAACTGGACCACACAAGCAATGGGCGCTTTGATTGGAGGACACTTTCGGGTGAAGCTCCACTTGCGCGAGTGGAGAGCGCTTGCATGTGAAGCTCCATTCATGCAAATAGAGCTTTGTACAAGCACTCTCCGCTTGTACAAGTAGAGCGTCACACATGAGCACAAGCGTCCTCCACTCACTCCATTTGTGCGCTCACACCAATGGAACTGTGTGCGGGCACATGTGTCTGCCACTTATGCCCAACACATGCTAGGCCGTCCCACCAAGATTAAAAGATTGAGGACTACTGCATGTATAAGCGTTGTGTTTACTGAGTACTATAAAGAAAAAGGAGAGAAATATGTGTAACCAATAATTTACAAAGAGATGTCAAATGTCCTCATAATTTAAACATTAAGTAAGTAGAATGTAACTTACCTTTTGTATAATTCTACTTTTGTTCTAAAGCTCATGAAAGAGGAAGAAAGAAGTTTTTTCCTCACTGATGCTTTCATCGAAATTGCTTTTTGCTCTTGGGAATTACTTTAGATAGCACAAGTAAGAAAGCAAAGGAGTCTGAATGAAACTCATTGGGGAAAAAATGGCATAGATAATTTTGGAGCACAGAGAAATTTATTTGTTAAACTGTCAATTTCCTTTACAGGGGAAACAATCTGTTTGGTGTTTTTTTATAATTTGATTGACCTAGTAGGGTTTTTTAAAGTGAAAATGTTAAGGTTGCCCTCCTCTGCATTTTAATCTGGAAGTACTGCTTGAAACAGAAGAGTTTTGAGATGTCAAAAGCAGCCTAAAATTAGGTGAGATCATCCAGAGTTTCAACTGGTCAGCAAGTAATGCTTTGGAGATACTAGAAGAAAGCTGCTGGAACATAGTGGCTAGAAACATTCTCTGGCCAAGAGCATTTAAAATTCATTACATAAATTTCCAGCTGAGAATATCTAACAGTCTCGGTATAGCCGTTACTATGGATCTAAGCCTCATTCATTTATTACTGAAACAGAAGCACTCAATAAGTGAGCAAGCACTACACTGGATTGAGATTCCTCAAATAGTGGCTTGCAGGCAGTTATGCATTGAATAAATGTAATACCTGGAGATGTGGACTGGATTAGGCTGACTTCTGAATTCAAACAGGCTCTTTGGGGTGGGGTGGGTGGGTGGCTTTATAAGATAGGAATAATCCCAGCAATTATGTTCTGAATTGAATTGAAACATAACCTTTTTATATAACTGGCACATTGGAGCCAGTTACCGGAGAAAGGAACATGTCAATCTGTATAAATAGAATTTGTGTATGTTTTACACTTTTACATTTGGATGTCTTTCTGTTATGTCAAAAATCAAATATGTGAGGATAACAGAAGTAGTAAAGTGTGCCTGCAAAGTGCTAAATACAGATCAGACATATTTCAGATCTTTTCTTCAGATCTCAGCACTTTCTTTGGCTTTGGAACAAAGTTCCTCTATTTCTTTCAATTGTGGAAGAGTTTTCAGGACCTTTGATAAAAGTTCTAGGGTCTAATATACAGTGCAGTATTTTGGGCTGCACAATAAATATTTCTCAGATACTTAGAGGATCATCTCTCTTTGTTTCTTCACACTGTATTTTAGGGCTAGGATTTGAGTAGAGTAGGTTCAAATCATACTTTGGACTCAAGTCTTGAATACAGTTGGGCAGCCAGGAATATTGAGTCAAACTGGATCTTGTGAGGTAATAAAGCAAGTCTTGTACTAATAATTAGAGGTGTATGAAATATTTTAAGCTCAAAACATTTTAAGTTTAAAATACATTTCAGTTTTGCCAGAAGTGTTGCTAAATGGCCCTTGAGACAGGTTTAGAACACTTTGGTAAGATGAGGGCAACTGTTCTGTGCTTGAAATGTTTCACATTTGAAAGTTTGTAGTGTAGGATGAGATGTAATTAAATTTATCCTCATTTGTGGTTTTAACTGTTTTATGAATTTGATTTTTTTGTTTGGTATTGATTGTCTTCACAGGAGAGAAGTGGCTGGGGCCAGTTCCCACATCATCTAAGCTCTAGTTCTCAGGAGCAATGAGAAAAGTCAGCAACCTAGTAAAATTATAAACATCATATCCTTCCTACTTTTTACAAGATGACTGGCACTGGAACTGTCTTAATATAAAAGATCAGAATAATTGTCTTCAAATATCATGCAACTGCCAAGATTGAAGCTCTCACAGCAGAGAGCTGTTATATAGCCCTTCTTGCAACCACTGAGTACCAGGATCTAGATGGCTCCTGAATGCAATGAATTGTCATAGAATAATATCTGGTTACCTGCGATTGATGATTCCCCCCAAAAATGACACTGGCCACCTGGTGGTCAAGATAACTGACAATTAACATGTGTTAGGAATCTTCAGTATTCAGGATGCTTGTCTGCAAAAATTATTTTCTGTCTTTTACCCTCTTTAGCAGCCACCACCGCAACGAGCTATTATAAGTCTTGTTGAGAAAAGCATCTATCTGTAAAAATATGTATAGGTTACTTTTCATCATCATTCACCATCATTTATATAATACTGCATTTTATACTCTCTCCTTATTTAGCAACAGCATTGTTCCAGAAACTTTGTCATTAAGGGAAATAGTTTCTAAATAGGTGTGCATTAGAGAGAGACAGATGCTGTGAAAATTACTGGTTGCTGCCTTCTCATTCAGATGAGGTTTCATGCAACTAGAATAGTGTTACTTTCACTCCAGTGTGCATTGTTCTTAGGTACAAGAAGCTTGGTCATATGTGTGCGGTATTTTTCGGACTATAAGACACACGGGAGCATAAGACACACCATGATTTTGAAGAGGTAAATAAAAAAAAAGTTTTTGCTCTCTGTATGCCTCGTTTTTTGCAAAAGAAAAGGGCATGCAGAGGCTTTGAGAAGCTTGTAGAGTGCTCCTGCAGCGCGGGGGGGGGGGGGACACCTTGGTTTTTTTTTTTTTTTTTGGCCTCCTCGGCCCCCAGGAGCACTTTGCAAGCCTCCCAAACCTTCTGCGCCTCTGTTTTTGCAAAGGGGCAGGGTTTTGGTAGGCCAAAAATGCTGTATTCAATGTATAAGACACACAGATTTTCACCCCCTTTTTGGGGGGAAAAGGTGCGTCTTATAGTCCTAAAAATAAGGTATATTAAACCAGTTATAAAAATCACTGCATGTGGTATGTGACTTGAGTGCATAGCTGGGGGCATCTATTGGTTGAAAGGCAGAAATTTATAATTTGCAAATTTGCATTTCTGTGCAAAGGCAAAGTTTGAGGAAAGGGGCAAGAGATGAGGGATGCGTTGAATGAATTCTCACTTACTCATGAGGAGGGTTTATGAAAACATCTTGGCTCACTGCACCATTCAAGGAAGTTAAGAGGTTTTCTGATTCAAATACAATTGAGAACAATCTTTGAATACAGGAGAATTTTAAATTAAGATGTTCCAGAAAAAGAAAAGGTTGCTAAGATTTTTGTGCCTTATATACACACTGCTTTCTTTGCTCAGATTTTCTTGCAATAGCTATTGTCTTCTTTTTTTGACTGATAGGAATGTTTTAAAGAGTGCTTTTTTCTCCAAATTAAACATTCAGTTTGAATCTTATATTGTCAGAGCTAGGAATATTGGCTAGGATCCTCTTAGATATTGTAAACCTTTAGCTTGTAAACATGTTTCAATTGGCCACTGAATAATAATAAAGTAATCAAATTGGTCGGAATTCTGTATCACATACAAGCTAAGTAGGATTAACATGAAATTCAGCCTTTAAAATACAATGCAAACTCTTGTTTATTATTTCTCTAAAGTTAAGAGATCTTCAAAGGTGCAGATGAATTGTACATTGAGTTGTTTTGGGGCAATTGGGGCCCATTCCAAAAGTGTTGGAATGCTTTACCAGAATAGCACAGGATGAGATACTTTGTGTGTAACATCCTCCTGCCCCTGGTAATTATATTACCTGTATTGACTGCTAAAGAAAGGCTGCCTTAGCTTTTTTTTCTGGTCTCAAATTGCAGGACTCCTATATCATATAAAACAGGTGTGGTGGCTCAGTGGCCTAAAAGACTCTGGAGAAGGTCTATACTCCAACAGTTTGATACCGCCCCCCAGTGAGCTCCCATCACTTACCTCAGTTCCTGCCAATCTAGCAGTTTGAAAGCATGTAAATGCAAGTCGATAAATAGGTACCACTTCAGTGGAAAGGTAACAGCACCCCTTGTTTTCCGCATGCTCTGTGCTGCGTGATGTCATGACCATGGAAACATCTTTGGACAGTATTGGCTCAGTGGTCTAGAAACGGAGATGAGTGCTACCCCCTAAAGTTAGCTACTATAGCAGAGTAAAACCCACAGGGACTCCTTTATTTTATATCTTACAAAGCTCTCTATGCAAACTGCTAAGCCATGAAAGCAGAGAGGCAGCATGTAAGCCTTTAGGTCTGTAAGGGTCCTTGTGTGTTTAAACAGCAGAGTGTACAGCTCATTTATCAAAGACAGTTTAAGAAACACTTTCTTGGGAAGAACTAAATATGATTTGTTTGAATTTGAACATGATTTGTAAAATACTTGAAATATTAAAGTTGGTGAAGAGTGGCGTGAAAGGGATTTGTTAAAATGTCTGAACAAATTGAGACAATTGCATAAAATAAAGCAGGCAAAAAACCACTAAAATAATAAAACATTCTTCTAGCTTTTTGTGGTTGCTTTAACTTCAAGGTCTATTTAAGTAACTGTGTTTTCTCAGGCATTTTAAGCTGGGTGGTGTTATTTTTGCATATACTGCATTATTATTATAGTTTAAGGTAGTTTCTCATCATTTTTTCCTTTCAGATTGTGGATCCCAATTGTGATCTCTAAGCAAGAACTATACATAAGCCCCTTTCCTATCTTGTAAAAGTCCGCCCATTGATCACATTGCTCTAAATGTCTCTGTTCATGCTTCACTGCTTTTTGCCATACATACACAGTAATGGAGCAGTAAAGAATAATTATTGTAACTACATGAGAAAAGGAGATGGAAATGAGCCATTTCCACTAATATTTACCAGGTGTCCCTCCAGGAAACAAGGCAAATTGAAGCAATTTATGTAATTTGTTGTCAAGGATTTGCTTTTTTGTGCCTGGGGGCCCACAAGAAACATGCTTAGTGATGTCATTATGTCACTAGAGTAACTAAGATCAAAATGTTTCTTATTTTGGAGGGGGGTTAAGGAAAGTTAAAAGTGTAGAATGAGTATCTCAAGCCATTTTGCCCCTAAAACATCCAAATGGAAAAATTAAGATTTGCAAAATAAAGTAGACAAGATGTCAAAGGTATCTTATGGTATGCAGGTTACCAACCATGGTCTGTATAGGGCTTGGATACATTGACCCTTTCATAACTTAACCCTAATTTACATAGACAGAAGATATGAAATTGGTGGCAAATGCTTTTAATGTAATGTCAGTTGGTAATCTGCCACAGGTCTGTTCTAATTTCTGAACAGTTAACTTACGTTTGGAGGTTTTTTTTTTATGAACATGTAAAACGAGCTCCAGGACTATAAATACAATAGTGATATTAAAATAGCTTCTAACATTCTTAAATATACAACAATTGTTAAGAGCAGGGGATAGGAGAGATGTTATGTTGTGATACAGATATTGAGAATGATTCTTACAGGTTGTAAGAATGCAAACCACACTGCTATTGTATTTGAGAGTTTTTATCAAAGCATTATTTGGTGGAATATATTTCTACTAGGGCTTATGAACTCCCATAATTAAACATTTTAGGTGAAACGTTAAAGTGTTAACTAAGCTACAGATCATTATGATTCCAGGTCTCCCTCTTTGAATAAAACCTTAGATGTTTGTCAGCTTTAAACAAAAAAATACCACACACACAAGAATGAATTGGTCACAGTAGTCTTTTATTGCAAGCCCAAGACACATCACAGACATAACAAGCATTGGACAAGGAGTCATAGATTCACATTTACAGGTTTTGGTTCTTGATGGCACAAAGACTCAGGGAAGAGGGTGGCAGTGGTACAGTGAAATATTTAACAGATCTGAGGAATCTGATGAATAATGAAACAAATGCTCTTTGTCTCATACACACACACATGCTCTTTGGCACTATGTGTCCTGCCTATACTGCATAATGCAGTTCTGATGTTTTGCTTATGAACCAGGTATAATCCTGGGAGCACTAAGATATATTCCTCTTTTGAGGCCTTCATGCTGAAGAATGAACACAAATACAGCCTTCTTGAAAGGGCCCTGTAGGACACCCAAATCCTTCCAAGTGGGATCTTGAATATCTAAATTTTAGCTGTAATAACAGAGAAAAAAGCACTCCTCTTTTGTTTGCTTCTAAAGCTATGGCAGATGGGAGAGCCCTCCCTCTTATTTTTAAAGATTTAGATTGGTTCCGCTCTCCTGAGGTTGCTGAATTGGAATGATACATATGGATGAGTAAAATGCCACATTTGGACTCTGATTCCTGACTGCCTGTGGTGCAGCTGTCAATGAAGCAGAAGGGCCAGGTGAGGCGTTTCTGGGAATCCACCATTGTTTCCTCTGAATTCCAAAGTGAACTGCTGTGAGTTCTCACTTCAGCAGCAGATCCTACATACAGAGAAAAGATGAAGATAACTCCAAGAATCAACTAATGGACAGATGCAATCACTGAATTTTCCTCCTATACTTCAGCTGAGATGGATAAGCTTAATGAAGAGAGACAATCTCCGCCATGAATAAACATAAAGCCTTGTATCATTCATCATAGCAGATAGGAAGCCAAAACATCATTTTCAGCAACTTCATAAAGAATGACCCTTTGTGAATAGGTGCACAATTGGATGAGTAAAGCTTCCTATAAGGTGGCCAATTTAATATTTGCAGCTTTGGAAAGTAACAGTCCTGGAAAACAGTCCAGTAATTGACCAAGTTGAAGTAGTCTGTAACAGAGGTGGGTTGCTATTTTTTTTACTACTGGTTCGGGTTCGCATGCACAGAAGCATCCGGGTGGGTGGGTGGAGCCTCCCGCCGCTGCTACTACCGGTTCAGCTGAACCGGCAGCAACCCACCTTTGGTCTGTAAAGGGATAACCATAATGTTCAAATTACTATGTAACAGGAGAAATCTGATTTAAAATCTGGTAAGCCAAGAAGTTCCATGGGCTTGGTAACAAACTTTTGCCGTAATCAATCTTACAGGAAATACAAGGAAACAGCTATGTAGATTGCTCAAAAACTTCATCAGACTACTTATTCTGTTGTAGAAGACAACAATATTCCACAGAGCAAGGCTAGGGAAGGTACAAGAAGCTATAACCTTGTATTTGATAAGGATAATGCTGTAGGGAATAAGTAGGCAGAAGGCAGTAATCAACCAGAGGTGGATTCAGAGGGTTTCCTGTTAATTGTGGTAACATCTTTATAAAGTTGTCAGAATATCTTGACTTGATAGCCATTCAGTACTCGTGGAGCAATAAAGCCTTGTCTTTCTACAATGCTCAGGGGAGAAGTAATGTTCCAACAGAGAAATGTGTTAAAAGACATTATCAAGACTAAGGAAGAAGCTACATGCAATATTTGCATTTTTAAAAAATCCCCTCCCCCTTGGGAACTTTCTCCTCTCTCCCACTCTTAACCATTTGATGTAATCCACAAAGGATGCACACCTCCCAATGACAGTGAAAAAGCAGCAATAGACAGAAACAGACAAAACTAGCTAGTGAGCTAAGTGATGATTCAGCAAATAATAAGTCACAGCAATGAGAGGAGATGGGCTGGAAAAGGGCACTGTGGGAATCGAGGATGCAGTATTAAGGAGTTAGCCAAGTTATGAAGTTAGCCTTGATAAGATACATGGATGTGGGCTGACAAACCATGTTGAGCAAGGACTGAGTGGCTACTTCAAAAAAATGTTCCAAATTGTTAGTCTGAGAAAATGGAGAATTGGAAGATATTATAGGACTAAAAAAAATATAAAAAAACCAACAGGCTTTACTTTTAACAGCATTTGACTGTTTTTCAAAGAGGTGGGATATATAGAGCATAGCAAAGATAACCAATTCTCCTGTCACTTTTTCCCTACGTGCCCTTATCCCCCTGTGTCCTAGGGTATTGAGACCCCCTAGGAAGCAGATTACCTGTGAATTACCCAGCATGCACTGAGATACCCCTCCAGCGATGGCATCACACACAGCATAAAATGGAGGCCTGTGGAACAAGGAAGTGGCAGTTTCTTTAACCTTCATCTTGCCCTGATTCCCTGTATATGAAGAACCCACAAATCACCTCCCTACCTGAATTTCATACATGCATTTAAAGAAGAATAAAACATACTGGGCTGTAACGTTGAGCATCCACTTTACTGCTTTTCCCCTTTTCCATGGAGCCTGCAGCATTGCTAGAAGGTAGCAGCTGAGTTACTGAAAGGAACCAAGCACAAAAAAACAGTAAGTTATATCAAAACATATCCTGAAGGAGACTCAGCTGTGACGGAAAAACGTCTGGGAACGAGATCATCAATGTTATCAACAACCTATATGTACAAATGGCATGTTTATCTGGGATATTTCTCATTTGGTAATGCTCCTTAGTAAAATTCTATTTTTGTGTCTACTATTTGGAAGATACCTGGTGATGATTTGATTTGGAATTCCAGGATTTAGAATTTAAATCTTGAGTGGGGAGGAGACGAACATACTGTATCTTCCCTTGAGAAAGGGAAGATGAGAAAGAAATTAATTTGATTAACTTTTTAAGGTGAAGTTTTTGAATTTGCACTGAATGTGTACTCCGAGAGCTACCCTTGGCTGAATGTTGTGACATAATTCATTGATAAAAATGAACACATTAGAGAAACTGTAAATGTGTATTTAAAAATTACTAATAAACATGGTACAGAAAAGCCCATTAAAATGCATGTTATCATTTTATTATTCAGAAAAATTGATAGAATTGTTCAAACTTATCCTAAATTGAGGAAAGAAACATATTCCTCAATTGTCTTGTTCATCAAGTACTCCAGAATTTGTCTTCATTGAAAACTAGAATCACCACAATATTCCATGTTTTGGTTCTGTCAAATCGTAGCTCACCAATTTGGTCAAAATCTTGAGAGACAATGGATTAATTTTGGGTTTAAAACAAAATATATTTGCCCCTACTTTTACATAACATATAACATCAGGTGGTGGCAATGCCTGACCAGTCTTTTCTTACATTGAATTGTATCTGCTTAGTACTTGGGCTAGATACTGTATCTATGGAGATTCTCAGTCATCCAGGTCATGGTTGTCCCAAAGATGTTTTTTCAAGAGGCAACTGGACTTTCTGTTTTTTTCTTTGAAGACAATCACTTCTCATTTTGAAGACAGCAAAGTCCACATTTTAGACAGAGAGGACCGCTGGTTTGAAAGAGGGATCAAAGAGGCCATCTATATCAAAATTGAATAGTCCTCTCTCAACAGAGGGGGAGAGATATAACATCATTCATCTCTATAACACAATCTTTTCAAAAGAAGGCGGCTCCACAGCCATTTGCACCACTCATGTAATCCTGATGACACAGATAAACCTCCAGGTGGCCTTAATAACTTGCTAAAAGAATGCAAATGTCCAGCTGTCTGAAAGGAGTATAAATACTTCTAATCCTCCAGAGCTGAAGAAGTTTCTTGGATGAGAAGTGAAATGTCTTCGAAGAAAAACTAGAAAGTCCAGGTGCCTTTTGAAAAAGCACCTTTGGGACTACTTGGGCTAGAGAATGAATAGTGACCAGTTGGCATTAATCTTCCTCTAAAGAAAGTTGTTTCTTTCCCCTCCCATCAAATATCATGGATTCCTTTTTCTACAGTGAGGTCAGCTAGTATATCTACATACCATAAACCAATGTCAATATACCGGTAGTCAGAAGCCCTGTGAGTATATAAAACCAATTACATGCAGGCCTGATTTCTTGCTAAAAATATAATTGTTCTTCCCACTTATTTTGGTTTATGAATAAACTGGCTACTTCTCCTAATTTTGTAACCAAGGTGGGTAGTTGTTTGGGAATAATCAAACAAATTGAGGATCTTGGAGAAGTACTGACAGTTATATTTATACTCTTGCCAAGAAACTTTTATTTACATATTAAGTAAAAGTTCCTTTGAGTAAGCTTGATTTTTGATGAGTACATGAATACATTCCATGCTGTTTTCTAGAAATAGCATGGACGTAATTTGTCACTACTTCCAGGAAGTTTTCTCTACAGCCCTAGGAATCTCTGGTGATCTCAGTGGAAAAGTCTAGAAAGGAAACCTAAAAAGTGATTTATGACAAAGAGATTTTCTATTCATAGAGAAGGAACATGAATGGAGCAATAGAAAGCACCTGATTGAATCTAAAAGAGCCAAGGGGATCAAAAACTCAAGGGGAACATTGGAGAATCATCAAATGGGAAAGTCATCTTTTTTTAAAAGAGACATTGACTTTGTTGCCTAAACATTTGTATAGCTCATTTTGGAGGGAAGAGAGGAGGGAGGAATTTTGAGCTACATAATTAATAGTAATGCAATTTCTGTCTTAAAATTCTGAGAATTTGGTCAAACTAAATGTGAAGTCAACCTAGTTTTATCTTGGCTTCAGAAGCTCATTAGGAGAGTTCTAGGAGAAAATGATCACAGTTTCGACATTCATCTGCTGGAATAGACATCTCTCAGACAAGGGAGTTTCAGCCCATAAACCAGGTCACAAATTAGGGTGGAACATATTTAAATAAATGGTTTCATCCAAGATGTTACTATATTCTGAAATTATTTCACAAATGCTGATTGTAATTTGATTGGGTAAGGACTGCACCATCTTTTGTTAACTACCTTTAAGATCCATCTAGATAGATTTCTCTGACATCTTGGACTGACCAGGTTAAGGGCAGGTGTGTGTGTGTGTGTGTGTGTGTGCGTGCGTGCACACATACACAATTTCTGTTCTGTAAGCAGTCTGTCATCTGAACAAATAAAAAGAATCTCCATTAATTTTTACCTGTTAGTACCACCACTGTATCCATTCTAGAAGGTGGTACAATATATATGAAATTATACTGAAAACTCTACTGGTAAACATGTAACTGATTGACAGTAGGGCCAGAAATTGTAATACTTTAATTACAGTGGTACCTTGGTAGCTTTGAAATTCATCAAATTTGGTACTCAATGCATTTTGATGCAAAAAGTTTGTCCCAGTACTCATTGTTTGGTACTCAACACACAAGCTAGAACTTGTTGGTGTCAGCTGCCTTGTGACTCACTACATTATTCCTTATGGGAATTTTTTTTTTTTGTACTCACTGTTTTTGATACCAATTAATGGTGAGTACCGAGGTACCACTGTACATGCTTCCAATAATGCATTAGTAATTTACAATGCTTGCCTCCCCTCCCAGTTGATCAACCTTCTGTGGATGTTCAGTCCTTAATGATGCTGTTTTTAGGGTGGGGGGAATAGTCCTTTTCTAAATAAATGTTATGCTCCCCTACACATCTATGCTTTCTTCTTACGTGTGGGTTTTGATTACATTTCTCTCCTTGAGGATCATGAACACAGAAAACTCCTTCTAATCCAGATGGTTCATTACCTACCACTGCTGTGTGAGTCACTGTTGCTGCTTCTTAAGTTACAGTTTTGTAACAACACAATGATATAAAAAGTATCTACTCTGCCTAGCAGATCTGCCTTAGAAATGAACTAATTTCAGTGTTTACCTGGTGAGCTGGTACTACTGGGTGTACAGACACTGTCATCTAACCATGCATTCTGAACCAGGGAATCCTGCTTCTGGGGACCTTCAAGAGAACACATTAACTCCTGCACAAGAAAAATGGGAAACAGCTTTAGAGGTCACTTAGTCTGTATCTGGAAGATTGCTTCTATGAAAGGGAGTAATAAAAGATCCCACACTGACCGCTTCATTCTCCTCCTCCTCTGATGTTTCATTCTCTCTGACTCCACTACAACAGCTGCTCACATTAGATGAAGAACGGGACAGGGGCTGCATCACACAATATCCTGATGTCTGATTGGAGAGACCTCTGCTGAAGGAACACAAGCTCCAAAGAATCACTGTCACAATCCTCAAGAGCTATTTGCCCATCCTAAATATTAATCTTCCCTTCTGACAAATATCAGCCTATGTAGCATAGCAATCTGAATTGCTGCTTCCTAAATCCTCTTACACACCGGTGGTGGGTTCCTACCGGCGTTCCTACCGCTTTGCTGCATGCGCATGCGCACTTGAAAGAAACTTGCTCAGAAAGCAAGGAAAATAGCTGAGGAGCGGCAATTTAATCTGCCGCCCCTGATCAGCTGGGCTTCAGAAGCTGAAATAAAGGTAAGTATAATCCAGAGGCGGGTGGGCAGGCCCACTTTCAAAGCAACAGAGAACCGGTTCGCTCTCTGCTTGATGGCAGAGTTACCGGTTCAGGAGAACCGGTCCGAACCAGTAGGAACCCACCACTGGTCTTCCCTAATGACACTGGCAGGTGCTATATTTCTTTATTCTGTGGAAATAATCTCAAGTCATCCCTCCTGCCCATACGATCTTTCATGTTCAACTCACTTGCTCTTCCTGTTAGGGAATTCTGGTGAACTCGGACTGGAGGAACCATCTGACTTGAGATCAAAGAAAGGCCCAGGACTCTCCAATACCTTCTGTATCCTTTCAGCCACATCTTTGCTAGAAAGAAAAGAATAACTTTATTACAGAGGAAAAAGCCCTTCTATGAGGTCTGTAAGATCCGTGACTAATTTTATGGATGCTCCAGAAGTTCTAATCTCCAGAGTAAAGGTTGGTGGTCCTTTCCCAGAACTACTTTTCATAATCTTAGGAAACCCACCCCTCCTTCAAATGTGAAACACAGAACACCAGCTAGTCTGTAACATCCTTCTTGGAACTTGCCAGATTCATTAATCCTTATGCCTGCTAATAAATAATTAAACAATGGGATAAATGGCTAGCTGTAAAACAAAGTATTAATCTCTTGCACCTTTATTTTAATTTCCAAAAGTGTCTGGGCACAGTATGGTTTCTCAAGTAAATGAAAGGCTTTTGCAATTCAGTGTTTGTTCAGAAATGAATCCATTTGACAGGGAAAAGGACAAAGATAAGCAGATCTTATAGGAGGGACCTGGCTTCATGGTGGTAGTGATGGTTGAGGCAAGTGGGAAGTAATGCTCAGATAAATTAGTCCTTTGAAAAGGGCTCAATTTTCATAGCAACCATCAAGTGAATGAATAAGCCTCCCAGCCACCATTTTGCAAAAGCACTTGGAGTATGATAAAATTCTTATCATGCCCACCAGAGCAAAAAAGCACATCTTATTCTTTTCCAAAGTGTTTGAAAACATCTTCATTACAATTACCTTTTCAGTTCATTGTAAAAAAATATTTTTCAGCTGGGCTGAAAAAATGTTTTTATGGCTGAGAAACAGCACTGGTTTTTTTTAATATGTTTCAGATGACCAGAAGCCATGGGTTCATGACAGTTATGTCTCAGCCCAGTTTTTGCCTGAAGAAAAATACTCATGGGATCCTGCCCATATTGCATTTTTTGAACTGCAATTAATCAATTTATTTACACAATGCATAATTAAGTTTGAAGTTTGCTAGCATGAGATGTGATGCTGGCTACCAGCTTGGCTGGCTTAAAAAATAAAAATAGTTGGACTTGGATCCATTCATGAAAGTCATGGGGATCAACAACTATTAGCCTTAAGGGCAATGTTACAGCCTCTGAAAGTCACCTGCTGGAGACTGTCTTCCTTCTGCAGGTAGTTGGCAATAAGAAACATTGCTGGACTAGAGGTCTGATCGAGTAGAACTTTGCTTTGGTCTTTATTCCCATGTTGTTGGAACTCTTCAGCAGTTGTTTTGTGGGTAAGCTAATTATCTCCTTGCTCTGCTGTAGTAGAGGAAGAAAAACTGCAGACACAGTCTTCTGATCGTAGGAGATAGCTGCAGTGTTGCCGTTTCGGTTCCACCACAAAACCGCGGACGACAAAATCGCGCTCGACGAAAGCGCGCATTTGACGTCATCACAGCGCGACGAAAACATCGCGCTGTGATCGATAAATGTAAAAATAAAGCGAAAACCTTACCCTAACCCCTCCAAACCTAACCCTAAACCTAACCCTAACCCTAACCCTTAACCTAACTGCTTTAATTTTATTTTTATTTCAATTTTTTTTTTGTCGCGCTGTGATGACGTCAAATGCGCGCTTTTGTCGAGCGCGATTTTGTCGTCCGCGGTTTTGACGGGTCACGGCCGTTTCATATTGATTAAAAGTAAAGCAGCTACAACAGATGCTAAATTTAATTTAAACCAAATATGGCAAGGGAAACTAGTCCCTCTCCTTCAGTCAGTGTTTCTAACTTTCTTTGTAAGAAGAAAACAAGTTCCCTGAATTTTGCACTAAAGCAAGAAGACCCCTTCCAGAAATGTTGTTTGGATCTCCCACCAAACCTAACATGAGTTGAGTTTTCTTTCACTTTGCAAAATATATCATTCTTGACATGTCTGCTAACATTGCAGGTACTAATTCTACTTTGGCTCCTCCTCCTTATTCATCTTGAGCAGTTGCTGGACTTGATCCTAGATTAGCCTAGCAGGAAATTGGATTAATTTGATTCGTTGCGCACCCACCAATGGCACCATGGCTATTGACAAGGGCAGAGGCAAGGAAAGTGTGACAGTGAACCATAACATCTCTGCTCAACCATAGCCTGCTGGCCTCTGTCTCTTCCTTGGAGGAAGAGGAAACATTTAATCATCCTTCCTCAGTTTAAAACCTTGGGCAATAATACCACTAAAGTAGAACTTGTATGCAAACTTGAACACCAAATTGCAGTATTTTCAATGTAATTACATTTGCAACACTTTAGCATGATTTTGCAAAAACATCCATGTTGCTTTTATGACTGAATACCATTACTTTTAAGAAGTTTTTATTTCTTCTGCTTTCGTTCCATTTGCAGGATAGAAAGAAAGGGATTTTAGGTTTTCTTTGTTTTTATTCTGAGGGGCTGAAGGGTGGCATTGCTTCCATAAATTATTTGTATAGCGCAACAAGCTGAAATGTTGGTGAAGAGCTTATCAGAGTAATTAATAGAACTGTCCCAAAATAATTACTATTACAGACTATGTTCATCTGGTAATCAGCAAGGAGAAGCAGGTAAATTAATTAGAATAGAGTATGGAGCCTGTATAGGTCAGGTTCATAATTATTTACAGATACAAGGTTAGTTGTTAATATACTATACAACAGAAATAATAAACAAAGAATATATCATTGTTCAGCTCTTCAAAAATTACTAGCAATGCATTTGTACATGTATCTGTTTATCTAGATCTGTTTATCAGGCACTCCAGAAATTTAATGGAGTCATAGAGCCTCATCTTGTGTGCTGACTTCCAAGATCCAGCTACCAAATTTAAGTGAAAACAAATCATTTCAGTGGCACAGGTTTGCACTTAGACAAAAAGGCAAAAAAATGGCAGATTAATCCGCTCCACTCTAATGTAGAAACATGACAATGGTCTAAACAATTTGTTTTTGTTATATCACCACATAGCTGTCATGCCCTCCTTAGCATTCAGGAACCACTTCGATTTTATGATATGTACAGCTCCTAGCTAGAAAACAGTTGTCTAATTTGATCTAAGTCAACAAATGCATTAACGTAATGAGTTTCTTTTAGACCTTTTTTGCTTAATTTGTGGTGCCACAGCATGTCCCAAATCAACTTGCTAGAATTTCAGAGCATGCTCGTAATTTGCTCAGAAAAACACAGCAAGGTCATTTGTTTAGGCCCAAATTCAAACAAGAACAGTGCCTCTTCTTCTCTCATTTTTAATCCTCATGTCAACCCTGAAAATTATTCCTTCCTCTCTGCTTCTTTTCCCTTGAATCTTTCTCATCTCTCTTCACATAGGCTCAACCTAGTGTTCTCTTAATCCATTTAAGCTAGATTCTGCAACAATAAAATATGTCCTATGCCCAATTCAGAAGTTGACTTTTTAATTGTTCAAGAAACTAAATTCAGAACTGCTATGAAATTGTCCCATGAAAGCATTAAGATGTTTATTACAGAAATCATAGAACTGTTAGGAAAGTCATCTTGACAGATTCCAGGATGACACATCAGAAACAAAACAGCTGACACACAGATGGAGAAAATGGGGTCAACAGGCTGCATGATAAACAAAGAGGAACACTCCAGTTAGGTTTGATTAGCAAGTAGCTTTGGATACAAGTGCTCTTGGTTCTTGGAATAAAATCAGAGCCCATGAGTCACAACAGTAGATTAAAAGTTACAGCTGAAATTGCTACTCAGTGACAAAGAAAATTACCTTTTGAGGGCACTAAGGACCTCTCCTGCCAACAACATACATAACCATACTAACCCCATCTTTCAAAATCAATGCCCTCCCGATATATGCAGACTACACATCTTTTACATATTGGTTAAAGGCCATGATAGCTAGGGATTTTGGCAGATGCAGTTCAACTATACCTAGAGGATACAAGGTTGGATTAACACTTGCACCAAACACTATTTCCTCCCTCTGCTCTAGTTCTAGTCCTGCCATTCTTCCCATGGTCCATACCTCTTCTCCTCTTGGATGTTCTCAATGCCAATGGCACTACTACGTCTCCCATTGAAGCGGCTGCCTCGGTTGCGTGATGGGCTTCTCCCAGGCAGGGCAAAGGACTAGTGGAGAGGAAATGATAGAAAGGAGAAAAAAAGAGGAAGGAGGAGGAAAGAAATAGAAAAGCACGAGTTGGAACAGGAGCAAAAGATGGAGAACTAGATTTCCAGATCCCGTCCATACATTTAATGCTAACAGATCAATCTGTCAAACTTAGAAAGCTAAAGAAGCTAATTCAATAGAGAAAATGTAGAATAAGAAAAGAAAAAGCAATACACTAAAAGCAATAAACTAGTAATTGCAGAGACAACAGTGAGAAATACTTTAGATATATAGAATGATACTGGCGCTGAGACAGTAGAGACAATATAGATTGAAGGAGAAAGAAAAATAGAGGGAAAAAATATACAGAGCCACAGTTTGAACCAAACAAAGCACTAACATTAGTTTCAACTACCATTAAAAATGATGCTCTAATGTCATTCCCTTCCTGAATGTCCAGAAGAACTTCCTTCCTCTTTCAAAATAAATGTTCATTATATCACTGATAACAAGCAACACACATCTTGGACAGAATATCAGTATCTACTTGTCATTCTAGCATTTATTTTCTGTGCATAATTTCTCCAAATGGAGATTCCCTCTCCTGGCTTTCCTTCCAACAAGCAGTTTGGGACCTAGAAATCTACAGCAGTGGTCAGAAAAAAGAATTAATTAGCATCTTGACATGGATTTGTGTAACTATGGATCTCAATGCCATCTTCAGGCTAATAATTAAAACTGTAGTCCCCTAAGAGGAGTGACTCCAACACCCGGGATTCATTGTAAGCAGCAACTTCACATATGTACTCTGCTCCCAGACCTGCAAGTTCAGTGTTGGGAGAAAGGCTTGTCCTTCATTAACAGTGGACTGAGCCATGGCTGAATGGAAGAACATATGAGTTGAATGCAGTAGATCCCAGCCAAAACCTCCCAAGTATATATGCAGTCAAGTCATACTAACTAATAATCCACATATTTTCGAACAATAGTGGCCAAGTCATACTAACTAATAATCCACATATTTTCTAACAATAGTGGCCAAGTCAGACTAACTAATAATCCACATATTTTCTAACAATAGTGGCCAAGTCAGACTAACTAATAATCCACATATTTTCTAACAATAGTGGCCAACTCATACTAACTAATAATCCACATATTTTCTAACAATAGTGGCCAAGTCAGACTAACTAATAATCCACATATTTTCTAACAATAGTGGCCAAGTCATACTAACTAATAATCCACATATTTTCTAACAATAGTGGCCAAGTCAGACTAACTAATAATCCACATATTTTCTAACAATAGTGGCCAAGTCATACTAACTAATAATCCACATATTTTCTAACAATAGTGGCCAAGTCAGACTAACTAATAATCCACATATTTTCTAACAATAGTGGCCGTCAGACTAACTAATAATCCACATATTTTCTAACAATAGTGGCCAAGTCAGACTAACTAATAATCCACATATTTTCTAACAATAGTGGCCAAGTCAGACTAACTAATAATCCACATATTTTCTAACAATAGTGACAAATCCATCCTAATTGCCCAGACTGTCTATAGGAAGGTTTTCTCCACATGCTTTCCATGCCTGTTAAACCAGAAATGTTCACTTGCATGCACTAGTTCAGTGCAGCAGGTTTAATGCCTAGTGAAAACTACTCCTATTTCCTTCATTTGAGGCTGTCAGATAATCATGAAACAGGCTTTATTTGCTATATCCCCTATCAAATTATCCTTAATAAGAGCACGCGAAATTAAAGATTGAGAAAACTGCCAAAACTGAGAACAGGGGAAATACTCTTTTTCTTTTTTTCTTTTTTTTAGAATTTCAGTATCATAGCATTGTCTACTTCGGTCCTTCCCAACTTGTACCTAACTTGGCATACACATGCCCTGCAATCTCCTTAATTTCTGGTATGCCCCTGCAACATGGCCAGTCAGGAACATGGTGAAATTGGTTGGCAATGAGAGAAAAGAGGGACCATGCAAGGAAAATTGGGATGGGTTTGAGGGATATTAAATTTCATGCTGACATGGATTTTTGTTAATGGGAGGAAAACACTTCAATTCAGCACCGGGGAAAGGTCTTTAGATGAATTGGATGGAGAATTGAAAACATAATGTTTTTGATAGACTTGGTTTTACAAGGAAGTGCCATGAAGTCACAGTTTAGACTAAGGAGATTAACATGAAATAATCCCAAAGAGTTCTACCTGGGTTTACACAATTGTCTGCAAGAAATCACTTAGCTTGGTTATCTGGGGTTTTCAAGATGCCACTGATAAGCTCCTTCATTTAAACATATCATTGCTTACTAATTAAGCTTTGTTACTGAAGCCTCAAGGGACATTTTTAATTTTTTCCCCCAGAGATAAAATGGCTAGGATGATCCATATTCTGATAACCATCATTTTTTCCAGAAAATGCATATGACAACTACTATCATGTATGAAGCCTTTTACAAATACAGTTTCAAAGTTACAGTGCTTTTCTTGCTCATTTTGAGCCTTGGTTGAATTTCTCCCAACAATCATCTTTCTTGCACCAAGATCTTTCCCCAAAGCCCTCCTCTAATGCCACTGGCATGTGAGGCTGGTGGGAAGCAATATTTTGGTGTTAGTATAAAAGCTTGTATTTTTTTAAGCCTTTAAAATATCTGGTGTATTTGTGACAGTACTTTTTTGACTTTTACCTTAGATTATCTCCCTATTTTAAAATTCTCCCATATACCACTTTTCACGTTAATGGAGTTGGGTTCCAAACACAGAGGACTATGATTGACAAATGAACATAGAGACATGAAAACAAATCCATATAGACATCTGAGCTATTTTTACAGAGTTACAGCTATCAGCAAAGAGCGTTGACAAGCAGCAGATCTAGAGAAAAATGGGGAAGAAGGGGGCTGAAGGCATGCTTATTAGCTTCCCCAGTCCCTACCCCATAAAACCTTACCGCAGCAATAGCCTTGGGACCCTCGGCGACACTTTGGTTGAGGGCAAGGCCTGCAGTAGCTGGGCGGCTGGGTAGAGTTGCTGGGGGCTGCTGCTGCTTCTTCATGGCTATCCCCATAGTGTCCAGGCTCTGGCTACGGCCTCGGATCACCCGCTGGAGAGAAGGGCAACAGGGAAACAGACACAGAGACATTGACATACACACACAAGGAAAGCACGGAGAGTAGCAGAGATGCTGGTGGATAAGAACTGGGAGGCAAAGAATACTAACCCTGAACTTCCTCTCACTATTGGATCTTAAGCAGAGAAAGTATCCTCCCCGCCCAATATCCAAGTGGACAGAAGAATCTTCCCAAACAATCCAAGGCTACAGTCTTCATTAAGAACTTTGTTGCTTTCCACTAAGTCAGGGGTCTCCAACCTTGGCAACTTTAAGCCTGGCGGACTTCAACTTCAAGCTTTGCTGTCTAGGGAATTCTAGGATTTGAAGTCTGCCAGACTTAAAGTTGCCAAGGTTGGAGATCCCTGCTCTAAGTGATACTGGACAACTATAATAATGATTCTCTAGGTTAACTCTTTCCTCTATTATATGAATCTTGAAGACACAAATTGGGACACCAAATCTACATTATAGTACTGAAAATAAGATGTTATCTCAAAAGAAATATGAATTCATTTTCTAGCTTTTTATGGATAGTTCTCTCCAGGCTGGTCAGTTCAGACCATAAAACAAGCAGCACTGTATAATGAACTATTATCCAGAAAGAAAAACAGAGGAGTCACATATCCTGAATGAAAGCATCAATTACTCCTTCTCATGCTCTGAATGGAGGTTCCTCCCCACTCACCCTGCCATTTCATGTCAAATTTAACTATCCTGAAGATAATATTTATCCTGAAAGTTCTTATCAATAAGAACTTTGATCAATAAAAATTAAATTATCTTTTTTAAGGTAGTACTTCCACTACAATTACTGAAAAAATAATTATAAAATTAATTTAATAAAGTAAAATGATGGTATATTGAATTATAAACCAAGTTCCCCATTATTTTCTTTTAATGGCATACAAGAATAAAAGTGGTACTAACTTTCATTGTGTTGGCAGCAGTTTTACATATAACTACATCTTTTATCTTTCACTTTTTACTTCTGTAGGAAATGTATTTCTTTCAGCTATTCAACTGCTGTTCTATAAAAATTATATCATATCAGGCAGCACTGCTTTCAGCTTATGTTGAAACGTCTTTCCTCTGTTCTTCAATTTTTGTAATATTGACAGTGATAGTATTGATGTTATTACCTAGTTTTGGTAATGAAACATCTGCAAGAAAACAACCAAGCTCAGAGAGCACCAAGGACCCTCTCATTTCAACCCTGAGCTACAACTATTCTTCTGTATCAAGACCATGATCTATTTCGACTTTGAGCCTATCCTGCCCTCCAGGGTTGGGTTGCTGCCGGTTTTACTACCAGTTCCCAACCCATGTGCAACCCACATGTGCAAGCGAACAATTTACATTGAACTGCGCAACGCACAGTCACTAAAAACCAAAATGGCGATGGTCCAGCAGCGGCAAGGGAACCGGTTCGGGGGCATGGCAGGCCTGGGTCGCTGCTGGTTCTGCGACCCAGCCCTGAATTCCATTACCAGTTCGCCCAAACCAGGCTGAACCAGGAGCAACCCACTTCTGCCGCCTTCCCACATTCCTTCCTTTAACCCATATCCAGGTGATATGTTTTATATCTGTGTACTGCTCAAGATATAAACCAAGTTAAAGAATTAGAAATCCCATGTTCTATGTAGTCCGACCTTTCCTTAAAATGTTTCCAGAAAGTCAACTAGAAGTTGAAGTCTTCCCAATACCAACCAGCACATCCTGGGGAACGTCCAATCTATGAACTATTCTAAGATCATATCAAAATTCAGATATTTGGCAACTGACTCATATTTATAACAATTGCAGTGTCCCGTGGTCATGTAGTCACCTTTTGCAACCTTCTGACAAGCAAAGTCAATGGTGAACCGAGATTCACTTAACTACTGTGTTACTAACTTAGCAACTGCAGTGATTCACTTAACAATTGTGGCAAGAAAGATTGTAAAGTGGGGCAAACGTCACTTAAAAACTGTCTCATTTAGCAATAGAAATTTGGGACTCAATTGTGGTCTTCAATGGAAGACTACTTGTATAGATAGTATGTTCTCAGTATAAAATGCATAACAATTTTCTCTGTGATGGTGCACACAGAGCAAAAACCAACAACAATATAATATTATTTGTAATTTGTAGACTGAGATCCTTCAAATTTTTGGTCTGATTTACACATAAAATACCAACGAGTATGTATTTTTGTGCCACTACAGACTGGAGTTGGATTCCCTTTTCTAGTCCCCAGATTTACTTCACTCAAATATACAACATATAATTGATCCTGGCTATTGCTACTATAGCTGTGGAAAGCAGTACCTTGTGAAACACAAAACCACCTTTCAAACACAGGCATGTGGGGGAACGACAAGCAGAGGTGAGGAAACCTGGGCCATGATACCACCTCTCCCCTTATGTATTTTTATGCAACACAGTGATGCTACTATGAAAGGACAGTTCTTATGCTGTGATATCACAACACACATTTCAGCATTTTTAGAATTAGCATCATGATTAGGCCTCCAGATTTCCAACATTATTTCTCCAATTTTTCATTCCCATTCTTCTCCACTGTATTGTAATGAGAGTAAGGGATGCAAGACTACATAACTGGACAGAAAGAAAACATGTTTGAGAATTTATACATTGTTTCTATGTGTTAATAATTTATTGTACACCACCCAGAGTCCATCTGTGAGGGAGATGGGCAGTTCCAAATTAAATAAAATTTAACAAATTTTCCCTGGAATGTAAAATGTGTTATATTTCAAGTATAAATGATTGAATCCACTTTCCCTTCCACATAGTGATCAAATATACTTTCCCTTCCAGCTAATGTACAGGTGCAGATACATAGAAACCAAAATGACAGGTGGGAGTCACATTACAGGTATTACAAATTGTCCTCCAAGCATGAAGTGGCCTTATTTTCCAAGAAAAATGAATAAACGAGCCTAGTACCTAACAGACTGAGTTCTGAGTTGGGAAATTATGTGGCTTACTTCTCAGCTTTGATAAACAAAACCCCTCCCCAACATAATATGAACTTACAGTTGCAGGCCTACCTATTGCAATATTTTAAGTGGCCAGGTGTGCCTTTGCACAACTTCATATTGTGCACCAACTGGGTCCATTCTTGGAGCGTGAGGCTCTGTTCACTGTCACTTATGTTGGTTGCCAGTACTTCTGAGTGCAATTCAAGGTGTCAATAAAGACTTTTTAAATTAGGGAGTACCCTCTGGTGGGGCTAGGAATAGAGCATTTTCTATTCCGGCAACTTTTGCTTGGAACCTCTTTCCCACAAGATTAAATTGCCCCTGCCTCTGTTGGCCTTTTGCATGGCTTTAAAGACATGGTTTTGTCACTGGGCCTGGGGATCTGTGTGTAGGTCCAAGCAATACCTGTGTTGTAGCTTCCCCCTCCCACCTTGGCTGCAGATTGTGTATGCTGTTGTTTCTTTATTGGTACTAGCCAGAGCAGCATCAAGTTATAAACATGGAAGGACATTGAGAAATTCAGCGTTTACACCATCTCTCACCTTGAAATTCTCAAAGAAGCCACCACCCCCATTCTCTATTTTGTCCTCATCTCCTGAGGCCAGGCCCATCATACTGCGGCTACGAATCTGCAGTTCTTCAAAAAGGCTCTCCAAAAGTGCACTGCGGGTGCGATCCTGCTCCAGGAAGAGAGAAACAAAGAGAAGCATTGTTGTCAAAGATTTCAAGTCAAACTATGGAAGTGCATGTGCAAAAGGGAAAGAGGCAAAATAGAAGGCCATTTCATGTCTGGATGGGTTACATAATCTGTTGAGTCATAGTTCTGAGCTTACATCCTCCAGTGTTAAGATGTTGCATTCAGTTCAAAAGTCCCTTATTTATTTACTGAAATATATGTTAATTCTGTTTTTAATTTAAAAAGGGCCAACACTAGAAAGTTAGAAACAAATAAGCAGTGGGATGCTTATGAGGATTCTCTGTCTGTCCGACCCTACTTCTAAAAAGGAAGAGTAAATAGGAAGTTTGCAGGTAGACATAGGTTATGCTAAAAAAGAAACCTAGGCAGGCATTTTGAGAGAACATCTAGGTATGCTTTCACAATTCCAAATCAAAGAGACTGCCCACCCTGCCTTAAGAACTATTTCATAAAAGCCTGTGTGAAAACTAATATTTAATATCAAGTCTTATAATCTAGATCCCTCTTCAGAGATTCAGCAAGAGAGCTTCTGGGAAAGGAATGTCTCCATGATGATGGTATAGAATGTCTCCTAGTTGAAATCTGCCGGAAAAAGAAGACCTGTATCTTGACAAGTTGATGATAAAGATGATAATTACTAGTTTGAGGTGTAAAATAATTTATTATTGTTGCCAGTAAGTTCAGGCTTTCCTTTATTTTTTGTTGTTGTTTTTACTCTCCTTTTACACATGACACCAGAGTCAGCAAAAATAATATGTTATTGAAAAGCTTTTTTTCTGGATGGTTTCACCCGACGTCCCAAGTAAGAGTCAGAATGCATCTGCCAAAAACATCATACAAATACAACCATCCACTTCCTTTTAAAAATAGTTATTCTGAACATTCCTTAAAGAAGCTTACCATATTATTAACCAGCTAGTTTTTAGGCCCCTAGGTAGAGACCCCAAAGTGGGCAAATCAGAAGGCACCAGATTGCAGATGAATTTCTTAAAATGAAAATAAGAACATTTTCATTTTGGATTTGTTGAAGTTTTGTGATTTCTTAATTTTATGAACTCAGTAGTTTAAACTGGGTCACTTAGTAGAGAAAAAAGTAATGGAAATAACTGTAATCAGTTACACCTTTATTTCTGAAAGCTCTATGCCTGTACAGCTAAACTAGTAAGAATAACAAATTAAATATCTTACTGGACAGAGTTCATACAAATCAACTGCTAATAGCATTCAAGCACATTTGCATGGACTGAATTGTACAAGGATTTCAGGAAAACCTGTAACCACCCACTTACAAGAACAGCCAATCTCTAATCCAGCTTCATCCAAATGCTTGTTTATTGATGATTGTTACTATAAGATGTTAAATGGCAAAAACAGCATGCCATTGGATTATGTCCTTATTTGAGAATTTGTCCTTTTCTTAAGGGAAATGTTTATTTTAAAAGGGCATCAAATTCTTTTCATTCATTCCCAACTCTTAGGAATCTTAAATGTAATTTTAACATTGGGAGAAATTTTCTGAAGCTGATATTTCAGCAATTTATATACATTGCTAATTATGCATTTTCATTTCATATATTTTGTTTCGTACAGATATTTGCTTGAAAAGTTATTAATAGAAATGTAACCAAACTTACTTCCAACTTGGCAAATTTCTCAGCGTGGTAACAGCTATACTCTGCATTGATAAGCTTTGCCAGAAGAAATTCACGGAACTCTGTGCCCTATGGGGAGGAAAAAAGGGAGACTCCTCCATCATGTTGGACATTCCGTAGCATCCTCTCTCACTTTAATCAATGAGAGCTACAACCATTCTGGTTTAAGAATGGAGGGTTTGGGAATGCTTTTTTTAGGAAGCCAAACTAACATGGACTCTATGGAAATACAAGAACCCAGAAGGATGTCTTAAGAATATGATTTCATTCACAGTGTAAAGTCGCTCTCTCCCACAACAATGTACATGATTCTCATAGGGGGAAAAATTATCTTCTATATAAAAAGAGTGTGAGCTTTTCTTCAGACAGCCAAGTGTCTGACCTGGATTGTATGACCTTTTCTGTGTTGGTTATTAAACAGTCAGTTCACTATGGGATTGTTTTGGGTTTTTTTTGCCAAAAATCAGAAGTAAATGCCACTTTTCCGTAAAACATCGTAAAATGTGGTCATATGACTATGGAACATTGCAAATAGTCATAAATATGGGAAAGTTGCCAAGAAATGCAGTCACAGGACTTGGGAGAGTGGTTGTTGGAACTTTAGAATTGGGTTGTAAATACTTCTGAGAGATCCATCATAACTTTGAATAGTAGCTTAATGACCAGCCATAAGTCAAGTACTACCTGTTAAGATTCAAGAGATTTACCTAACTGAGGCTTCACTGAAGAATCTCAATTGATCCTGTGGGTTCTGGCTGGCGTTACTGCCGGTTTGCTTGTGGGTGTGCTTTGCGCAGAACTAAAAAAAAAAAGATGGCAGCGGTAACGGGGATGACCGGGGAACCGGTTCGGTGGCATGGCCAGCCTGGGTCGCTGCCATTTCTGCAACCCAGGCCAGCATACCACTACCGGTTCGGTTGAACCCGGCTGAATCAGTAGGAACCCACCTCTGGGCCTCAGGATATATTGAGAACTGTGACATGAATGAGCATTAATAGAACATGAATTCAGTCAATGCTCTCTCTCTGTTCATTATCAGATATTTTTCAAGCAGTTGAACCAGAGGTGGTATTCAGCAGGTTCTGACCAGTTTTGGAGAACCACTAGCAGAAATTTTGAGTAGTTTGGAGAACCTATAAATACCATCTCTGACTGGCCCTGGCCCCATCTATCCTCTGCCTCCTGAGTCCCAGCTGATCGGGAAGAAATGGGGATTTTGCAGTATCCTTCTCCTGCCAGGCCCAGTAAGTTATGCCACGCCCAGCAAGCCACACCCACAGAACCAGTAGTAAAAATTTTGACCTAGGAACAGCAAAGATAAATCTATAAAAATCTCCCTGCACCTGTTTGCCTAGTTCTTAACTGCCGCAAAGTCTAAAGGTTTGCAGATGGAATTTGCTCTGTACTTCACTGTTGGATATAGACTGAAACATTCCCCAAATATGAAAAACTAAGCTTCAGATTTGCCCAGCTGGGTCTAAAAAATAGAAAACCAAGATTTGTTTGTAAGATTAACTGCATGATGCTGTTGCTCTTGTTGCTAACTGGTTCACTGTTTGACAATGTGAAATGAACTGCAATAATTGCCTCTGAATTGGCTGTTGTGTTAAAACGGGAAGAAGGATTATTACTCAGACAATCAAACTGCACATCACAGATATGAAAGGTTAGTTCCCTAAAAGTATCTGATATCATATATGATTTTCTCAGTCCTGGATAATCTGCAGAAATCTCCAGCCTGCAGTGTTGGAAAAAGCTGCTCTAGGGACCAGACATACCAACCTTTTTGAATACTGCTGGATTTGGAAGAGGGGGTCCAAAAAAGGGAACATCATCACGGGCAGTCACAGAAACCTGAAACAATCATAATTAACAGAGTAAGAGAGAGCAGAAAGGTCACTGCAGACTTAAGACAAGAATTAATAAGTTACATTTCTGCCAAACAGTCTTCAAAGCATGAAATTGGCAACACTCCAATTATAGGTTTCTTTTTTATGCCACATTGACTCAGGAGAAGAAGGAAGCATTGTAAAGCTGGGTTTTAAAAAAACCAAGCATTTGATTAAACTATTGTTTGATTTTTTGATTCTAGTTCTTTGCAGTTAGTTTTAACTTTATTATGCTACTTTGATTGCTTTTTATATTTTATCCAGTTAGATACCCCAATGTAATAATCTTACATTTCCAAATTTCATGAGGAGGAATTTTTGTCTAGATTTCATATATTTTCCTATTCTACCACCTCTTATATTAGGCAACATAGTATCAACAGTAGAGACCTTCTAGTAGTTTCTATTATCTCCAAGGTCTTGAAATAGACACCTAACATTAGAACCATCATTACATTCATGGCTAAACAACCAGATATAAAGATAGTTTTCTCCCATGTGCCATCATTCTGATGAACACTTAATCCCCACAGCAATGTTTCATTTTTCATTTTATCTCTTCTCATCTTTCCTACTATTTTCTCCTATTGGTTTCTTATGATTTATCAGTTGTTGTTTGTAACTTATGATTAATTTTTGTAACTATGATTATAACCTATGACCTTTTACTTGCTATTAATATGTTTACTGTAAGCTTAGGCACCAGAGATAAATTCCTTGTGTGTCTGATCACAGTTAGCCAATAAACTACTCTACTCTACTCAACTTTTGCTCCTACTCTACTCTTAAAAAATCTGTTTAATATAATATTTATTATATTATAAAGATTTATATAAATTTACTGATTATTCAGTATTAGGTTTACATCCTGATACAGTTCATGTTCTATTGATGCTTGAATTTTAAAAGTTCTAGTTAATTCAAGCAGTGCCATTCTGAAATGCTAAATGAATTATTAGTATCCTTTAGTTTAGTTCCCTTATTCTCTTTAAGTTTAATTCTACATATCAAGTAAGTAAGGGCACAGCATCCACCAGCACTGTTCCCTCTAAGGTGCACGCCTGTGCGGCCGCGCACATTGCAAGAAAACCCCGCGCAGCAGTTTTTATCTGCCGCGCAGAGATTTCTTAAGGAAACGTGTGGAAGTCCTTTGCAGGCGGCTACAACTGAATCCGGCAGTGCTGTTGCCTGTTGGAGGAGGAGGAGGCGAACTAGCCTGCCACCACCGCCCACCGCCAGCCCCGCCGCTCTTCCCGCTCCCTTCTCAGCCCCACAGTCCAGCGGTCGCAGCAGAAGCAGCCCCGGGTCTCCGCTGCCGCTCCCCGCATTTTCTGGACGGGGTCTCGCAGGAAGGAATCCCCTCTCCAAGGGATCCCCGTCCAGAAAATGCGGGGAGTGGCAGTGGAGACCCGGGGCTGCTTCTGCTGCGACCGCTGGACTGTGGGGCTGGGAAGGGGGCGGGAAGAGCGGCGGGGCTGGCGGTGGCCGGTGGTGGCAGGCTGGTTCGCCTCCTCCTCCTCCAACAGCACTGCCGGATTTCTGCCCAATGCTGCGTGGGCGCCAGCGGGAGCTTTGGCGGCTTCACCTCAGCCGCAGCGCTGGGCAGCAAATGTGTTGGTGCTGTTGGAGGAGGAGGAGGAGGAGGAAGCAGCAATAGCACCTGAGGACAGGACAAGAACCAATGGAAACTTATCAGGAGACTCAAGCTGGAAATAAGGAGAAATCTGACAGTAAGAACAATTAAAATCAATGGAATCTTAATTCATTTGCTACAGGTTTTCAAAAGACTGGAGGGCCATTTGTCTCAGATGATATAAAGACTCCTGCCTTGGACAAGGGGCTGGACTAGAAGACCTCCAGTATCCCTTCTGATTCTATGATTTTAAAAACCACAAACTTTTTACAGCTCGCTTGCAACTTTACCAAATTTAATTCAGCCATTTCCTTTTGTTATTAAATGGGTATTGCTAGTTCAATGCACATGCACTCCACTTTTAAGATGCTGAAAAAATCCCCATGACCTGCAACAAAATTCATTCTTCTACTCTTATCTTGCCCTAATTTCTGATAGGTTCCTGAAATATAGATCTATAAAATTTAGTGAAAATATTTCTATCTATTTTAATACAGACTCATAAAACAGATTGGGACAAATGACATTAGTGCTCTGGGATAATAGCAGGTTTACTCTCTTTGGATTTTCAGATAAAAGGTATCTTTTGTGCTAAGTTCTAACAATGTAGTTCTCTAATGTAACTATGAAACAGTCCAAATATATAATTCCCCTCAGGGAGGAATTCTGGGAGTTGAAGTCCACAAGTCTTAAAGCTGTCACGTTTGAAGACCACTGGGTTTTTTTCCCCCCTAAAGGGTTAGGGGTGCAAGGGTCTTGTAACAACAGCTTTAAGACTTGCGTGCTTCAAATGCCAGACTTTCTGAGCCAACATTTTGGTTGCTAAGCAGGACCGTTGTTAAGTGATACTGATATTATATAACACTTTTAATTAAGCGGGTACCTTGAATAAACATAACTTTGAGTTTCAAATAATACTGATTTTGTTGTTGTCTTAGGTGACATCTGTGAAAAAAATTCAGGTGCTCAGGCATGAAAATATGCCGCTCAAACACTATACTTTTCCGCTCACACTGAAAAAAAATTAGAGGGAACATTGTCCACCAGGTGGTCAAAACAGGCAAGATGGTGGTCACATCATTGAGACTGAGGGCCTCCCTTTGCACATAGACCCACACAATCACAGAAACCATATACTACTACTTCACATGAATATTTGTACAGTATTGACATTAAAGTAATAGGCCCTTTTTAATGCAGTTGCAGTATTTCTTCGGAGACCTATCATCAAGAACAATTACACTCACCATGTTATGTTGCATACTTTTTATTCTATTTATGAGTAGAAGAAGAAAGACATATATTTTATTTTTGTTGAAAAATGAGAACAAGAATGGATTGGAGATTCTGAAGAAAGTAAAGGGAGAACAAGGTGTTTCCCCTTGACCCCCATTTAGGCTCCCCAAAATAAAATAGCTATGTATGAGCATAGACTAATGGTTGTTGCTGAGGAATAAAAGAAGGACAGTCCAGCAGTAGACAATAGAAAAGTTAGAGAATGATAAAACAGGAATTCAGAATGCAGCAGGCAACTGTAATGCCACAGAACATTCTATGGCTTCCCCAGGAATGGTAAATTGTGTACTGTGTGCCTTTACCTTGTACAGTGTCTCTCCACTGGCATTGTGGTGGAGTTGCACCACCATATAGGCATGTAGAAAATTTGATGCGATCATATCGGGCACAAAAGGAGTATTTTCGTCTTGGAAGACAATGGCCACAATATCGTTCCCAATGTGGCGCTTGCGTTGGAGCTGAAAAGGAACAAAGAAGATTGCACAAAATGGTAACTCCTCCTTTACAGTTTGGGCAATCCACAAACCAATTCCATCCTATTCCAAATTGAGGGATGTTTATAGCAAGCTCTAGTCTGTCCATAGTCACCTTGTAGAAAATGAATGGCATAAAAATGTAATAAATAAAATAAAATAAAGTTTGTTGATTTACAACTAGAATCTTTCCTCCTGCAAATCATGACATCCCTTGAAATTTCTGTTGCTCAAAAACAATGGTGCCATTCTATTATTTTGGAATAGGAAACAGGAAACCTAAATCTAAACCTAAAATTAAAACCCTAAATCCTAAAATAGGCTTAATGATGTTTAGAAAGAATACTTGCCAAATTCCTACCTACCAAATCTAAGAAATTACAAAAATCACATCTCCACCAGTATACTGCATAGACTGTGGCTTTTTCTAAAGGTTTGTTCAGCCCTGGGCCAGGATTTTGATATCAAATTCTGTAAGACAGAATAAGTACATATTTTGTACCTATGTACATTTTATTTTCTCTTTTTGCATATAAGCAAAGATGCAGGACTGAAAATGACCATAACCCAACTAAACTGGGTAATTTATGAATGATTTCAGAATAACCCATGTAATAGTTTGAATTTAAGACTAGGTCCTGAATCCTGGCTTGTCATTGTCAAATTCCAACTCATGCACAGTTGGAAGTTAGATTTAAGTACAGATTTTTTTTATTCACAATCAACAATGAGCAAAATTACAAAAACATGTAAAACATAATAGACGGCAGGGTCATCCTTGCAATGCCCAATTTTCACTGCTTCTATAGTGTATTTGGCTAGCACCCTGGAATGTTTGGGTCTAAAAAGGAAGCAATTTAACACATCTATTCTGGCAGAATATTAGTGTAAGAGGGCCAAAATATAACACAGAGATCCCTGTAAGTACAATACACACTACATTGTTTCAATTTCTCCAGTCATATGAGGGAGTGCATTCAATTAATGGGGTTTTAGGGTGTCTGTCCTGCAAACACTGAGAAGGGAGTTCATGCTGCCTTCTCATTCTGGGAAATATAAGCAATTAAGATAATTTGAGGTTCTCAAGGAGATTTTGCAGCCTATCTTGTCCTTCTCTGTGAATTTTTATTAGCATCAAATTGACAATATCTAAAGACTGCCCCTTTCCGAATTCTATTCAACATACCTGCTGGGCATCTCCCTCTGTGAAAGGCAACATTGTAGAGACATGGAACATGAGCTCTTTGCCCCGGAAATTTGTGTAGATGGATTCTGTTCCTGTCTGACCTCTTGTAACATCCAGTCCACCTCGGAATCTGAACAGAACAATAGAGGGAAGGCAAAGGGGAAGAGCGCCAAGAGAAGAAGGACAAAAATTAGGGTTTTTAATTTTTTTTAATCAAAGTTGGAGACCTAATTCATGACTGTAATAATTGCATCTACTACTATTGGTCAAAACTTTTAGTCTGATACATATCTCAGGAAACAAAATAGGCCACTAAGGAAACCTATGGCCACATTATTGAAGATTGTTATTTGCTTCATTTCCCTTTCCCTTCTATTTTCAGTATTTTAAAGGAATCAGTTCACCTCCTATTAGCATATTACAGCACCCTTCCATCATTTGGGCTGAGCATGAACCAGAGGGACTATTTTAAGTTAGTAAAGATAAACTAACTCACTTGTAAGTCAGTGTGGTGTAGTGGTTAAGGCACGATGCTAGAAACCAAGATACTGTGAGTATCGGATCTAGTCTCCTGCTTTAGGTACAAGCCACCTGGGTGGGTCACTCTCTGTTAGCCTTAGACCAGGAAAGGGCAAACTATTTCTGAAAACTTTGACAAGAAAACTGCAGGTATTAGTTCAGGCAATTGCCAGAAGCCAACACTGATTTGACGGCACACACAGATGCAAACAGACTCACAAGAAGCCTACAGAAGAATTTATTTCTGAGTAAATATGTGTTTTTCCATCCCATCTGAGCGGACAGGGTGGTACACTGCAGGTGCTTTCCCTTATATATTATCACCTTTTGGGTCCTTCAAACCATGCCTTTTCTGGTGCAGCTCCTGCCCTATGGCACATCCTCCCCATTGAGATCCATCAGGCCCCCATCTTTCTATCATTCTGGAGAGGGCTTAAAACCTGGCTCTTCCACCAGGCATGATCAGAATATGGATACACTAGAGCAGAATAATTGTGGAGCTATGACTTTCTAGTGTTGTTGGTTTTATACTGTTTTATCACTTGTAAGCCACCTAGATTTTTTTAGAAGATAGAGAGTTATAGTTTAAAAAAAAAAAAAAGTAAATGAAAATATATGCTGTTTCTTTGGATGGGCTCATGTGCTAGCCTGAAAACAAAAGAGTCATAGCATGGTTTAATCATTATAGGCAAACCATACCAGGAAGACACTGTGGGAAGCTCCACAAAGATGAGAGCAGGTCTATTCTTAAGCTCTAATAAGTATTCTGAGTCATTTTGTACCTTTCAGGGCTGGTGAGAAATCTTCCCTGTTGGCTTCCACTGTGAGTCATGCCTGACTGAAGACATGTCCATGAATGAGTGGAAGTGATGACTGCTGTGTAGAATGAAAGACTGGTGGGTAGACCGGTCCTTCAAAGCTCTCCAGAGAAGGAGAGAACAGGAGCCCACAAGTGCTCTGAAAGGTAGGTACCTCATAAACAGACCATAAAACAATGGTTTCCTGTGGGTTTGAGTGCCAGGAGCTGAGGAAGACAATATCTTTGCTCTCAGCAACAGTAGAGCCTTTAACAAGGACACTAAATTAGTTGAACTTCACTTTCCAATCATATTTGGAAATGTTCAGTCTAATAATGACTTTATGGATATTAGGGATCTTCAAAATGACTTTGGAACCCGTGACTTTTACTTACTTCTTTCGGTTTAACAAAACCTAAATAGAGACTTAAGAATTTTCAAATAAAATACAATAAGCAAAAGGCAAAAAAATTTTTTTAAGAAAGTTAAATGGATTGGGAGGCTAGGAATATCGGCTATTTTTGCTATTAGATCTGAAAAACAAGTAGATAGTTAAATAATATCTTAGTTATTATAGTTAAATGATATCTTATTATAGTTAAATAATACCTTAAATAATATTATGGACTACTGTGGCCTAGAGGTGGAGCTCTTGCCTCACAATCAGGAGGTTGTGAGTTTGATCCTAGGGTAGAGGTAGATGTAGGGTCTCCTGCTTGGGCAGGGGGTTGGACTATATGACCAGCAAGGTCCCTTCCAACTCTGTTAATCTGTTAATATTCTTGTCGAGGTGGCATAGTGGTTAAATGCAGCACTGCAGGCTACTTCAGCTGACTGCAGTTCTGCAGTTCGGCTGTTCAAATCTCACTGGCTCAGGGTTGACTCAGCCTTCCATCCTTCCTAGGTGGGTAAAATGAGGACCCGGATTGTTGGGGGCAATATGCTGACTCTATAAAACCGCTTAGAGAGGGCTGAAAGCCCTATGAAGCGGTATATAAGTCTAACTGCTATTGCTATTGTTGGAAATGACTAAAACGGAAGTAAACCCATATTAGGAACTGAGGCTTGATGAAGGTTGCAAATGGACACTAGAGGGAAACAAAGGGCCAGGCCAGAAAACAAACAAACAAACAAAAAAAAAAAAACTCCAGTCAAAATTGCTACGTTGGCTACAATCTTTTTCTTATCCTAGAGTTTTTGGATAAGTGGACCAAAGTGTTACCTAAAATCTCAGAATAAATACAAATTTCAATGGATAATTTTTTAAAAGATGAGAAAAAAATTAAAAACTTTCACCAGGTATTGACATTATAAAATTTGAAGGCATGAAAGACAACCAAATTGAGATCACCAAAATGGGAATACAAAGAACAAATCAAGAAAAAGATCTGGACATGGAACAGATGCAACAAGAATCCTGGACAAGGTCTCTTTATGGGATTTATAAAGTGGGTTGGAATGTCTTGAATGCCAAAGACTGATGAAAAATCAAACCCACTGGAATGATTTAAAGCAGGGGTGTCAAACTCATGGCCCGTGGGCTGGATGCATCATGCACTGGCCACGTCCACCCACGATTTAGCGAAGAGGAAAAAAGTCACAATACGTCATGTGACGACGCATGTTGACACCCCTCATTTAAAGGCTAAAATTGTAAAAAGCAAAAAGAAATAATATAAAGTTGGACTGTTTGATCAGGGATAAATTATTTGTTTAATATTTCTGATAACTCCTAATGGACTTTTGCTGAACCATCTGAAAAGATGACATTATATGAACTGCAGATAAATAGTTAGGCTATGGGAATAAGGGTTTTTATTTGTAACTTTAAAAGAGGGTGAAATGTTATCTTAAGCTTGGTGTAACAAAGCTTGGAAGACACTTCCTTATTATTATTGTTGCCTTTTTCTTTTCCGTTTATTCTTTTTTTCTGCACTTCCTGCACTTTTTCCTTCTAGTTTAGTTTGTATTGTTTTTTACTGTGTTTATTAAAAACTTCAATAAAATTATATTTTAAATTATATTTTAAAAAGAAGGCCATCAAGAGCAATACAAGAAAAATAATTTGGTAGTAGGCTTAACATGGAAAGCACTTACCCACGAAAATCCTGCAGCTGGATCCTATCGCCTAGGAGATCTAAAAACTCTAAGAAGCCTAAACTCTCTTCTGTATTACTGAAGACTTCTTCCTCTGTGGTCTGGGAGTAAAAAAGAGAAGAAAAGGAAGAGGGAGGAGACAGTCATTTCTCATTCTTTCTTAAATTATCCTAAAGATCCTTTTGTACAAAGGATATAAGTCTGAAATGGTGTACAGCTGAGGTGCTCAGGTTCAATCACAGTGAGTTATTCGCCTCACTGGGTGATTTTGGACAAGCCTCTTTCCCAGCCTTGTCAACCTCTTTAAAGAATTGTTACCAGAGTAAAATGTATTTGGGGTGAAATATGCATTCCGGTATTTGCTTTTTAAGAAAAAAAGAATATTAAAAATGTTAGTAGAAAAATAAAACTTCTTTTCCTGTTCAATGCTTCATTTTTTCCTTACCTACAGAATGATGGAACATCATTTAGGATGGGCCTAAAGACAAGGCCTAGTACCAAGTACAAAACTGCCTTTTTTCTTGGTTGGCCCAGCCATATCCTTCATGAAGCCTATGAAAAACAACTCTCTGGTTTTGTAATTCAAAACTGCACTGAAATTAAACTTTATGTTAATGTATAGCAGAGCACAATATTTAAATACACAAGAAAAGTGATTTTTATGCTGATTCTAGTGGTTCTTGGCTGAGGGCCCTTCTGGATGCCTCATAAGAACCATGACAGAACAATGAAGAGCAACAGCAGTTTGGTCTGCTCACAGTTAACAAGGGTAGGGTTATAAGTCTTCTTGGAGGAAACCCCCCCCCCCTCTTTTTCATTTGATCAGCTCTTCAAACAATAACAAAGATTTTCCAGACTGAATGTGTATGGCTTGAACATGGAACAGAAAACTCAATATCTACTTTACTTTAGCCTGAAAAACTCTTTCTGTATGGTGGGGGTGGGGGAATAAATATTAAGTTTACAGCAAAGGGAGGAGGTATATCCAGTGTCTTCCTGCATGAAACAGTCTCTACTAATCTATGTTTTACAGTTTTAGAAAAGTGTTAATTTTGTTTAATTTTTTTATTGCTGTTTGAGTACTCATTTTCTATTTGGCACTTTAAAACAAAAGCATAAGGATGAAGATGCTGGCAGAGTTATTGTGCTGTAAGCGGCAAAGCTCTGGAATCAGAAAACTTTCTCAGATCGAAATGTTCTGCAGAATATTTTCCACTTGAAACAAATTTAGCAGTTTCAAAACTATATGGAATTTGATTATCTATTGCCCAACATTGTTTCCATTGTTACACTAAAAGCATTTTTTCTCCGCACCATCAAAGCTTTTAATTTATTTGAATGTACAGTGGATGCATCGTTAAATGGACTAGATTTTGTTTTTTTCACATCAAATAATGTAGTCCAAATACACATGCAGAATATTAAGGTAGAATCAAATTCATTTGCAGAAGAAAAAAATCCTCAAAAGTCCACATCTCTAATAATAGGTATACTACTTTATATTTTCCAAAAGGCAATTGACCTTTTCTTCAAAAAGAGTAATGTGGCCTGAAATGGCTCCAACCTTTGAAGTAACCTTTTTCCACCCAACCTTGCCTATTATTTCTCACTGCTGCTGTTTTTGATGACTGAAGATAAGGCAGAAGTGACTCAGAACAGAGGGCGTAAGATTAACAAGAAATAATTGACTATATACAAGCAGCATAGGGAGGGAGGATGCAATGGAAGGAATTGAAGTTTGTTTCCAGTTTCCCCACATATACATGAGCAACAGGTGTGAGAGTGAAAAGTATTTTTACCTGCCCAAATTTTTGGTAGATGACACCAAACTTGAAGTTATTGCTGATGACATGTTCATCAAATGCAACAATGAGTTGGGAAGCCTAGGAGATGGAGAAAAAGCTTGAATTAGCAGGCAGCTGGTTGGAGAAAAAATATCTATATTTTTTCTACATTCAGAAACATATAGGGGTTACCTTAGGATACAGCACAGGGAAGAAGCGGTCAACATTCACATCTTCACAGAGCAGCTGCAAGGCAAAGTAGGAGGACTTAGCATTCCTAATGTAGGAACCTGACTTCTTAGCCAAGGACAAATGCCATTATGATTAATACGAGTCATAGGAGGCATTGTATTTTCAATAGATTTGCATTTGTAAGGGATTTGTCTTTTAATTTATTCCTTCTCTTGTTCAATTATTAAACTCACATTTATACAATTAAATGTGGGTTTTTGAAATTAAATGTAGGTTTTAAACTTGTAATTGGTTAAACTGTTGCACTATTAAGACTGGATGAAGCATATATACTTGGGAGTTTTACATGCAAGTTAGCTGAAAAGAAACCATTATACTTAGTCCCCCACAAGTCAACCTCTTAATAATTAATGTTAATAATTCTCTTCCATTTATCTTACAAAGGTACCAAAATGAAGAGTTGCCAGGTTGGAGAAGATTGCTGCATTAGGTGAATTAAAGTAAAGGATTCAATGGGCAAAGGAGCCCATTCAACAGAAAAGGAGCCAGCCAAGAAACTATTGAAAGCTTTATATTGAGAAAATTTGATATTTATATCTTAAGCTGTTAGGAATGCCAAGGTCAAAACCAAAAATGTAAATGGCTCCAATATGCAATTGGCAATCAATGAAGATCTCTCAATCTTATGATTGATGTTCCTTCCAGTAATCAGTAGCTTGTCCACAACAATTTACATCAGTTGCAATTTGTAGAAACCTGCTAAGGGCAGCCCCACATAAAGCAGTAGTTGGGACAGGATGTATCTCGAATGTGGTTAGGATTAGTCCATTGCTTATAGCTGTGAAAACTTGCTTCTCCCCACAGCTATCCCCTACCAACCGAATGACAGCTCAAATCTAGGCAGCTTTCCTAGACTGGAAATCTGCTCTTTCTGGATGAGAACAGTGCCATTCCAAACAGATTCCATTTTAAGCTTCAAGTCACACATTCTTCTTACCAGTAGCACCTCAACATTTTTTCAGCTTGTTTTTCTCCATCTAATCTGAATTTAATCAACAGTCTAATTACTCTACTGCTACTCACTGCTTCCTTTGAAATAGATAATGAGGTGTGTGGAGCTGACATTATGACATTCCAAATTTGCCCTCCCACAGCAGTTTCTTGTAGATGATAAACAACATGAAATTGAAATTGAGTCCTCTGGATTTCCATAAATCAGGGATCTGGATGTTGAGCAATATTTCACACAACCTCACCTTTGGGGTGCATCCAAATGATTTGAATTACTGCAAAATATACCAGTTCCAGCACACGGTCCACAAGGACCCATTGGGGTTGGCAATTGCAGCTCTTGAGAATTCCAGGAAAACTAGAAGGATCACATTCATTTCCTCCTAGGGCCGGGATGGCGAACCTATGGCACGCATGCCACAGTTGGCACGCGGAGCCATTTGTCAGAGCACACATATGTGCGTGCTGGTCAGCTGAGTTCACCCTTTTTTAAAGCCATTTTTTGCCCTCCCCAGGCTTCAGAGGCTTTATAGGAGCCTGGGAAGGGTGAAAAGAGCCTCCCCCGCCAGAGGCCCTCCAGAGGCTTCATAAGCTCCCTGAAGCCTCTGGAGCGCAAAAAACAGGCCCTACGGGCAAACCGGAAGTTCAGGAACAGACTGAACTCTGGAGCAGTCAAAAGTCACTTCCGGTTTGCTCGGAGGGTTGTTTTGACTGCTCCGGAGGCTTCACGGAAGCCTCCTGAAGGTAGTTGAACCCTTCAGAGCACTTAAAACGACCCTCTGAGCACTTCCGGTTTGCTCGGAGGGTCATTTTGACTGCTCCAAAGGTTTCAGGGAAGCCTCCTGAAGGTCCCTGAAGCCTTCGGAGTGCTTCCGGGGGGGGCGGGGGAGGCTGTTTTCGCCCTCACCAGGCTCCTATAAAGCCTCTGGAGCCAGGGGAGGGCGAAAAAAGCATGCAAAAAATGGGGGGTTGCGCCTGTAGTGCGTGCATGCGCACTGGGGGGGTGTCGTGCATTGCATTATGGGTGCGGCACGCTCGCACACGACCCGCCAGCGCTCCCCCCACTTATGGCAAGCAAGCCAAAAAAGGTTCACCATCGATGTCCTAGGTTCTGCCATAGGGCATAATCCAAGGCAACCAGACCAGTCTTAGCCTCATAGGAAAAACTCCATTTGAAATGGATCCAAATAATTATGTCAAGAAACATCTGGAACTTTGCTGCCCCTAGCTTTTCAGTTATCTGATCCATGAGTAGATACTTTCTATAATTTCTAAGTTTTTCCAGGTCCAGGAAGGGCTTTTTTAAAAATAAAGTTGATATAACTGAGATCTTCAACTAAAGGGAAAGGCATATATCACCCATGGAAGAATTAACCATCTTCCACAGTCATAAAGCCAGTTCCATACTCAAGCCCTCGCCAATTTCCTTAAATGCACTCAGCTTTCCTGATAAATCCAAGGTGCTACTGAAAGAAGAGGGCCATAAGAACCATATTGACAACTGTGTTCCAAAATTGGCCAGGGTTTTAACAATATTGCTGACAGGTGAGGCAGGAAATTCCTCAAGTACATCCAGGAAATTTCCTGATCCATCAGGGACCTAGATCTAACCAATTCTGTAGATCCTTCATTCCTGTAGAAATTTATAGCTTCTTCTCCTCCTCCAACGTTCCTCTACATTGCTGTTTCTCCACTGTGGATAGATTGTAGAAATATATTGATCTGGATCCATGATCTTGCATGTGGACATATATGAAGGATAGGGGTATAAGGGCAACATATATCTCCACATTTATGCCTGTACATACACATGTAATCCCTGAATAGGTAAAGGTTCTCCACCCAACCTTTGAGAATTGTCATAATAGTTGCTGCAATAATGTAATTGGAGGAGTCACAGTTTTCATGGAACATTTGAAACCTTCACAGCAGAGACTTAAATAGCAAAAGCCCAAGCCAGGCTTTGATAGAAAAAGAGTAAAGCTTGAAACACTTACCTTGGCCATTTGGACAGCATTAGGAAACTCTGTCAGGCAGGAGATGGGGATGAGATCATGCTTGGTAGACGTTCGAGCTCTGTTTGAGCAACAAGAAAAAACAGAATAAATTAATGAGCAACCAAGCAATCATCCCTGATGGGTTACAGCCACTTTTCTCCCACCACAATTTAATTTGCTGGAGAGAAAGACGTACAGTGGCAAATTCTGCTACGTGTAAACACCAAGGAGACTTGTGCACATTTCTTATATCGGCAGTAATGAACCTAACTGAACAAGTCGCTGTAAAAAGTCTAAAAAACAAACTGGGACAAGGACCGGCAATTGCCAATTTAAAACAAGCTTTAGAAAACCAACAAATGGAAGGAGAACTTACTGAAAAGGCTAACTAGCCCTGTGATATCATGAGGGTGGTGGCATCAAAGGGCAATTTTACCTCAGCAACAGATGAAGATTGTCTTGCCCTTCAACCTGTTCATACTTCACAGAAAGAACCAAGTAGCCCAAAGCTGAATCATTGGCATAAAAATTCTGATGCTCCTAAAACAAAGACATCAAAATGATTGTCTTATCTTACAATGCTTGACAATGAGCAAATAAATGAACAGGCTCTGTCTCTCCTACAAATGTTGACTAACCCACCTCATATAACCCAGGCATCAGGCTACAAACTTTGGAGACTGGGAGTTCTAATCCTGCCTTAGGCACAAGGCTAGCTGGGCCATCTTGGGCCAGTCACTCTCTCTCAGTCCTAGGAAGCAGGCAAGGGCAAACCACTTGCCAGGAAAGCTGCAAGTAACCAGCAAGTAACCAGGAATCAAGACTGACTTGAAGGCACTCCTTCTTTCCCCCCACTCTGAAATAACAAGACAGTTGCAGTAATAGGTCCAAGTACTATGCTGCTGTGACATAGGCACTTTTTCAAGGGGACAGTCACAGCATATTGTAGGATTTGCCAAGTGGCCATCAATGGTTCTTTCAAGGACTTATAGAGCCGTGACATTTTTTACAATAGTTTTGAATTTTCTGTGTTTCCCACTTTTTCAGAACTGGATATTCCTAAAATGGAGTGGATATTCTGTCAGGAAAGGCACATTTCCTACACATATGCACATTTATTGGAGAAATATTGAAAGAACAAGACTGCTCTGCTATTAGTAATATTTCTAAAACATTATGTTTTTAAGCACAGGAATGGAAACTTTCAGTTTTGCTGTTTAAATTGAACTAGCTATTTTTTGCTAATTAATCTATGTTATATCATTTTAGTAGTCTTTTTTGTTTTATTTAGTACTGTAAGCTAAGTAACTCATTATGCAAATGCCTTTAACAAACAATGATAATGTATATATTATCTTCTTTCAGTAGCACCTTGGATTTATCAGAAAATCTATTCTTGATTTACAGGGTATGTGTTGTTTGTTTGAATTTGAATTCATTTTTTCTAGCATAGTGCAAGACTTTCAAGCAATAGAAATAAAGTTGTGGAACTGTGCTGTTGATTACATAATTTCCCAAGCCTTTTTTTATTTTTTATTATGAAGTTGATTAATTTTGAAGTTATATTATACTGATAATATTGCGTTCTCTATATGTTTTTTTCTCTACTCTAGCCAAGTGGAGTACTATATTATAATAAAATTAAAAATTGAGTTGACGTAGTAAATTTCAAGTTTGAATCTTCAATAAAAATACTTGAAAAGTAATATTTTTAACATTGATGTATAGTGTTTTGCTTTCTTAACCAAGTTGTATCCACTGATTTATACTGCAAATTATTACAAAGAAAAGACCTATAATATAAAGATTTGGACTATGTTAAATAATATAAACTGTTACCTTTCCCAGGAAGTGTTTGCGGTACAGCTTTGCTGTTGGATCGCACTCCAACCTCACTTTGCCACTGCAAGGAGAAGGCAAATCTTGCAATTCAGGGCCTGATACAGGAAGGCTGTGAGAGGTCCCTTCAATCCAGTAACCTCCAAACTGTGGTAAGATGATTAGAGGGTATGGCCAGCCCCTCTGTAATACCTTTTAAGATAGAAGACAGGGAATCTGCACTTGCATTTGAAATTAATCAAATTCCATAGCTATACACATCGGAACACTTTAAAATTTTTTATATTTTATTCAATTTTCAATTTTCACATTCCATTTGCAATCATTTATACACAGGGTATTTACTATAAGAAAAGAAGAAAAAAAAAAAGGAAAAAAGGAATAAAACGAACAGATAAAAAGGAAACACAACTCATCATTCCCAACCCCACCTAACCCTTGCATCCTCCATACACCCCATCTACCCCCTCCAACTTTCCTTTCTCCCTCTAACACTCCCCTCCTACTTCCCTTTCCCCTCAAACCTTCCTTCTCCCCTTACTCCCCAGACACCCTCCTTACATACTCCTTACATTCCCCTTACTCCTTCCTTACTCCTCCCTCTTCCTTCCCTCTACCTCCCTCCTTGGTGTATGCCTTTATTCGAGTGTTGTTTGATCTAATAAATGTAAAATGAACCAAGGAAAAAAAAAAGATAATAATAATAATAATAAAAAAAAGGAACCACCGTATATAAATACATTCTTGTTCTTATTAAGATTATGTTAACCCCCCCCCCACCCCACCCCCCACAATCCCCATCCCTAATCCTCCCGGCTTCCCAGGGCCCACACCTGGCACTACCTTCTATCTAAAATATCTTGTATACATATGGATTAAAAAATAAAAGTAATATATAAAAAGGAAAAAAAAAGAAACCACTCTTTGTGTTGATCTCAGCCCCCCATCTTTATCTATGCTTAAATAGTATAAATCATTCTATCTATATTTTATTCTCGTCTCTTACTTCTTTGCTATTTACCCCGATCTTCTGTAGACTCTCCCGTTCCCTTCCTAAACCTCATGATCCCTTCCAATAAGATTTAAGCAGCATAGTTCCTGCCATATATTCAAATATAACTTTACAGACAAGTAATCAAACTTTCCCTTCTAGTAAAATTTAAACAACGTGAATGATCTTTCTTTACCCCTTTTTCAAACCGTAATTCAAAATAATCTAACCAGATTTCCCCTTCTTAGTAAAGTTAAGCAACATAGATCAGATATTACTTTACACAGGAATCAATTTCTATCTTAAGATAATTCCAACCGACTTCCCCTTCTAGTAGAATTTAAATAACTTAGTTCATTCCACATGCATTTTACTCTCATCCCCCACTTGTCTGATATTTACCACTATCAAATTTATGCTAACATTTGTTTAAAATATAGCTCAGAGCGATTTGTAGCATGAATCATTCCACATATTCCAGTAATACTTTCAACAAGAGTCAGTTAACCTTCTATTTTAAGGTAGTCGCTTCTAACAAAGTTTAAACAACATAAATCATTCCGCATTCTTTTTACAGTTATCTTAAGATAATCCCAAGCGGCTTCCTGTTCTAATAAGCTTTAAACAACGTAAATTTTGCCCTCTTCCCTTGCTTGTCTGGTATTTACCACAAATAACATAATTCATTCCACATACATTTTACCCTCATCTCTTGCTTGTCTAATATTTACCACTATCAAATTTATACTAGCGTTTATTTAAAAAGTAACTATAACAACCAACTTTCCCTTCAAATAAAAGTTAAATAGCATGGATCATTTTCAAATAATACTTTCAGCAAGAGTCAGTTAACCTTCTATTTTAAAATAGTCCCATCTAACAAAGTTTAAACAACATAAATCATTCCGCATTCTTTTAACCACTATCAAATTTGTGCTAACGTTACTTTAGAATCTAGCTCAAAGTAGTTTCATCCAGCTTTCCCTTCTGATAAAAATTAGTCCACTTTTTCTACCGGAGAGAGGTCTCAAACCCCCATTCAGTCCTCAACTTTAGGAAGTCTTTTGAAGTATCTAAATTCTCGATCTGCGTTCTTCTGCTTCTCCGAGAGAGGAGGGGCTACCCCCTCCATCTTGCAGCCGCATAGCCAGCCGTTTGCTTTCTCCTTCCGCTTGTCTCTCCTCTCTTCCGAGCGCGTCAGGAAGTCCCGCCTTCAGAATCCTACAATAGAAATCTTGAGCCTCCGAAATAGAGTTAAGACGAAATCTTTGATTCTCAAATGTAACCGTGATGCCGGCAGGGGCCTCCCATCTGTATCGAATCTGTTGACTCCTAAGCTCTTTAGTTAAAAAGGCGTAGTCCCTTCTTGCTCTCAATATCTGGAAAGGAATCTCTTTGAAGACAATCAGGTCCTGGTCATCAATTCGGAGCCTATTATTATAAAAATTTTGCACAATCGCGTTTCTAGATTCTTTTGTAGAGAAATATATAATTATGTCCCTCGGGAGCTGTCGCTGTTCCGCTATCAATGAGTTCTGGCGATAGATTTTCCGAATCTGCCAATCAAAGTTAAGTCCCGGGCTTCCCAGCGCGTGGCTGAAGGCTTCAGCAAAGGTCTGTTTTAAATTCTCTTGCTTCTTTTCACGGAATCCTCTGACTCTAATTGCAAATGCCTTCCTATTAAAATTTAGTATCATAAGCTGTTCTTCGTTATTTCTAATTTTTTCTTGTAAAATTTGAATATTAGTAGTCAAATTAAAATTAGCCTTCTCCAGACTTTCCAATTTGTTTTCTATTTCAGCAGAGTAATCTGACAGGGCAGACACAGCTGCAAAAGTATTCGCCTTCATTTGATTAACTTTAGATTGTAAATCATCAAATAATTCCAATACAAATTCCCTGATTTCTTTCTTAAAAGCGTTAAGCATTTTAAGAAGATATTCCTGTGTTAAAAGTTCCTCAACAGAAGACATAGGAGACAAAGGCTGTGTTTCCAATGAAAATTCTTTAAATTCTTTTGTAGCAAGACGCTTCTTTGATTTGGATGGCATAATAAATAAGCAAGTAAGCAGAGCTTCGCTCCCCTCTATTTCCAAAAAAGAAAAATTTATTTTCTTAAGGAGCAGTCTGCAGGAAGATAACACCGGCTAAGTATATCAATCATCCACGGAGAGAAATCGCCATTTTGAGGTCTAATTAGACAAAGAAGTCTCTAAGACGAATGGTGCTGGTATTTACGATAGTACTAAAAACATAAATCTCACAGGGGTGGGACCCGCCCGTATCAATTCTAGCTTGAAAAAAAAAACTTTGTCTTGTCCTGGGGGGGGGCTAGCCTGTCTGGGGCTGCCAAAAAAAAGGCAGCTGAGAAGAAATGGCTGGAGATAAGAGCTCCGCTTCGGCCGGAACTAATCTCTTTCCACAGCCAAAAAAGAAAAAAGGCTGTGGTTTACGATTAGATCCTAACCTACGGGGCTATTCTCCCTGCCCCTTTCTTAGCCAGAAAGGGGTGCTATCTATGATCTTATTTAGATATACAGACCAGATCTCTGAGGAGCTCGGTGGAGCCCTCCTCGGCAACAGGCCACGCCCCCCGGAAGCCCACATCGGAACACTTTAAATCACCCCTCCTCACTCCACTTCTTCCAGATGAATTGGATTACAACTTTTATTAAGCATATCTCAGCATCCTCCTTCTACTTCAGAGCTCAAGGAGTTCATCCTCCTGAAATAGCTATGGATTAATCTCAAAAAAAGGAACTAGATCTGGAGACCAAAAATCCTATCAAAGAACTCAAATGTGCAATCACCCAAAGTGGTACTTGATCCTTCTTTAGCTGACAAACCTGAGCCAGACTTAGCTTTGTTCAATTAAAACATATGAACTGAATCCATCATTGACTCACCTCATGGATGCTGGGGTATGGGATGTATTCCTCTTCTCTCTAAAAACACATAGAGGCCATTAATAAATACATAGGAGTGTTGAAAAGAAATCTGACCAAATTTGTTTCCAAGCAGAGAGTAAAGAATACAGACAGTTGCTTGAACCAGAAGTAAAGTTTATTTCTGAGAGCACAATGTACAGAATCAATTGTCAGAAATGGCTGCGTTTGAGTCTTTTCTAAGAGCCTTTTATATAGAGAATTCTTAACCTTGGTTCCTCAAAAGCATGCACAAACACACCCTTTAAGAATCCCACCAAAATAGGCTTAGCCAGCACTCCGAGAAAAAGCACTTTTGCATTTAGACACCCTGCTGGCTGGCAGTTTCTGTAGCATTTTGTAGAATCACAGAGTTGGAAAGGACCGTGTAGCTCTTCCAGTCTAACCCCCTGACCAAGACAGAAGTGCTCATACCTTCTCAGACAAATAGTAGTCTTTTCTTGAGAAACTCCAAGAAATGGAGCATCCCCAGCTCTGGGAGGAAAGCTGTTCCATTGCTAAATAGTTCTGTCTGGAAATTCTTCCTTATTTCCAGGTTGGATCCCCTTCTGATGAGTTTCCACACATTGCTTCTTGTTCTACTTTAAGGTGCTATGAAGAATAAATCAATGCCCTTTCCCAATACCCTTCAAGTATTGGAAGATTACTATCATGTCTCCCATCAATCTTTTCTTCATTAAGCTAAAAATACTTAGTTCCTTTAGGTGTTCTTCATAGGTTTTAGCTTCTAGACCCATCATTGTATTTGTTGCTATTGTCTGAAACATCACATGACTGCACTAATTTATGACAGCAATCCTGGCACATCCTGTTGCAGTTGTTTACTAAGGATCATGGATCATCAAGCAAGTACTTGCCCCCGCCTGGGTTTGATCTTTCCCAGCCCAGAGCCTCCGGTAAAGGACTGCTTCCAACTCCCCCAACTGCCAATTTCCCCTCCCAATCTCTATCCTGCACCATGCTGGTTCAGGCTGGTTTGTCTGAACTGGTAGTAAAAAATGCTTTAAAAAGTAAAAAAAAATAATCCGATGATCAGCTGTGTGACAATCAGCTGTGCTACACAATCGTGGGAACTTGTTTTTACTTTTTTAAAGCATTTTTACTACCTATTTGCCAGAACTGGTAGTAAAAAAAATGCTTTAAAAATCAGCTGCGTCTGATTGTCTCTGAGGTTCCTGCTTGTTGCAGGTGCCATTTTGTGTGAAGTCCAGCTGCTTTTACATTGTGACATTGATTTGGCCATGCCTGCCCACCCAGTCACATGACCACCAAGCCACGCCTACTCAGTCACATGACCACCAAGCTAGGCCCACCCAATCATATGACCACCAAACCGTACCCACCAAGCCACACCCATAGAACCGGTAGGGAACATTTTTGAATTTCACCACTGGCTTAGACTGCTTGTTATATTGGGGTACCCCAACCTACCCCAGCATGAATTCATTCACCCAGCTCCTTTGGCTCTCAGTTTTCTTCATTGACCTTTCAGCTTTTGTCCTCAGCCACTATTTCACTACTTTTTGGACTCAGCTTCTCTGGTGAACATTTCCTATCTGTGACTCCCTGGGTCTTCAGAAAGCTGCTCTGCCTTTGTAAACCTGGCTATCTTGTCAAAGACTTTCCAAAGACAGTACAACTGTATGAACAGCCAAAATGGGTCATTTTAATCAGCACTGTATAAACTCTGAATGAATGGTTGTAAGTCAAAAATTACTTATATAGTTTTTTTAGCAACAATGGTTTGGGTGCTTTTTTCCAGGATGGTTTTTTAAAAATTTCCTGAAATAGTCTGTGGTGGGATTTTGTGATGGTGTCCTATTTAAATACTAAACAGATCTGTCTGCTGGATGTTGCCATCTGCTGTTGTGGCAGAAATGCCAGAGTTATAATATTACAAATGTTTCTAGATCAAGCTTAGGAATGAATTCTGTAACCCACTCTTTATAACGTTGTCTGTGCCTCTAATTCAGAAACTTCCAGTTTGTATTCAACTTTCAACTCTACATGGTAGAACAGATCACGAAACTGACTCCACAGGAAAATTAAACACTACACTTTATGGAGATCAGCTGTAGTAATAAAATCTTGCAAGCCTGCCTATGTTTTTCCTCCCCTCCTCCTCCTCCTATTCCAGTAAATGAGGAAAGAATAAATCTTAGTTTTTTTTTTCTAATACCCTTCTCCCACTTCCAACATTACATGCTTCAATACCCATTGTTGCCTTAACAACTTTTCCAAGGTCATCTCCATGGCTTCCTACAAGAACTCGAGCTAAGCTGGTCATTGAAAGACTTGCAAGACATGAAGACTATTGAAGTGTCTGCCGGTTTATTTCTAGTTAATGAGAGAGGCTGATTACCACTTTAAAAGCCTGTAAGGTGCTTCTTGCTGAGTTCAGGCAATTGACCTGTTTGATAGATTTTGTAAAGATTATGTTTTAGTGAGTAACAGAATCTTGACTAATGTCAGAAGCTAAAGAAAACTTGCCAGGGGAATCTTGAAGAACCAGACATGATTGAATCAAAGAAAAAAAATCAGAGGGATATTTTATGGCATGCATAAAGAAACATTCAACTAAAGTAGTGCAATTGCTAGATTGGCACACAATTATACTTACAATCACAAGAGAACAAGAAATAGGTGCAAAGAGTGACTTTTCCTTTTCATCTTGCCATTCCTTTTAATCTTGCTCTTCCAGAGTTATTTGGAAGTACTCCTGAATTAAGGCCCCTTATATGATAGTACTGGTTTATTTATTGTGAACTTTGAAGTTGTATTATTCTAGTCATGCTGACTGGGAATTCTTGGCTCTGCAGTCTCAGTACAATTAGAAGGTGCCAGTTTTGGAAGATTAGTCTGCTTTGGAACACTTCATTTATTTATTTGTTTGTTTTTAATTAATTAATATTCCACCTTTATTATTTTTAGAAATAATTCAAGTTGGTGAATGGCCCCAATATTGTTTCTTCCTCCTATTTTTCCCACAGCAATCCTCTCAGGTGGGTTGGGCTAAGAGAGTGATTTAGGCATGAAAGCCACCCACTGACTCTCATGCCTAAAGTGGGAATACCTTTGGATTCCAGCCTAGTGCCTTAATACCTCCCAACGGCCGATAAGATCTCACAGGATGGGCCTTCTCCCGGTGCCGTCGACCGGACAATGCCGGCTGGCGACTCCTTGGGGGAGGGCCTTCTCTGTAGCTGCTCCAGCCCTGTGGAATGATCTACCCCCAGAGATCCGGACCCTTCCCACTCTCTCAGCCTTCTGAAAGGCCACAAAGACCTGGCTATTCCGGCAGGCCTGGGGCTGTTAACCTCATAAATGAGGTCCAGCCCCACCTAGTTTGAGTGTATGATGTGTTGCTTTTTAATCTGTTTTCCTCTTCCCTTATTTTAACTTTTTATCTTTTTAGTTCTGTATCTTGTAAGCCGCCCGGAGTCCTTCGGGATTGGGCGGCATATAAATTCATTAAATTTACAATTTTACAATTTAATCACTAGACCAAAATAGTCTATTTTTCTGAACACTGAAATATACACAAACAATGTGTATATTGCTCTGTTTTCTGCCTTCCCCTTAGAGGCAAGAATTTCCAGCTAGCATGACTAGAGTAATATAACTTTGAAGTCTATAATAAGCCAATACTACGGTATAAAGGGTATTGATTTATATTAATATTAATTTTTCTTTATTGCTATAATTATTTCTATTTCTTTTATTTCTCTTCTTCCCTCACCTGGACTATGGCTATCTCCAATTTGCCTCTAATCAGTACTCACAGTGATACCCACAGATATTGGACTTTCTCTGACAGCACTACTAAATTTTAGTGCTACAATTTTGAAAAGTCATGGTATACGTTCTCTCATATTAAGGGATGGGATTTTCATTAAAAGCATAATGCAAGCCATAGCTAAGGTTTGAGTTAAGGAAGAAAATAAAAAACAGAGAAAACTCAAATTGGGCACAGGCCCAAATATGTGAGTCTGTTCCCAGACTATACAACCCATTGTGACTTCTGCCTCTCTCCCCCCCCTCCGCCAAAAAAAAACCAGTAAGCCTTGCTCCCATTCCTCTAAGGGTATCCATTCCCTGCACCAGCAATTCTAACTCCACAGTTGTACAGAAACAGAAGACTGCTGTTCATTCCATGATGGAGAAAGAGAGGATTCCACTCAATTGGGAGTGAAGCCTATTTCAAGTCCTTAAGAACAGACACCACCACACCACACTGCCGCCCCCCAAAATCTCACCTGCAAAGCATCCTGCTGAGTTGTTTATTGACTAAAATTCTGCTGAAATACTATGGTGCAACTTGTCCTGTCATAGAATAATGTGCAGCCCTTTCCTGGGGGTTTATCATTCCTAATTCAAAAAATGCAATGAACAATGGAAACTGACCTTGAGTGTGGCTGGAAGTGAACATCTTTGCTCATCCAAACGACTTCTCTAGACAGACAGATAGGGAGACAAGGAAGGCCAGAAGAGAGGCAGGAAAGAAGAACGAAGGAATCAATCAATCTCTGGTTTATTTTCCCTCTGCCTTAGAGAGGGAAAGCTGTTGAAAGTCGATTTGGCCTTCAAATAACATTCTGGGGCAAGGATAACAACTAAGCACAATTTAATTTACATATAATGATATTAAACACAGTTAATATAATCGTTTGCCACATATTGAATACCTCTTCCATTCTATCATATTAAATATTATGGTTTGGTGGCAAATTTTGGAGGGGCTCTAGAAGCTGTAGCTGACAACAGCAAATCACTGCTCTTTTCAGGACCAAGAGCCTCATTACCAAACCATTTTACATTTCAGGAGCAAAGAGTAAGATCCCCAAAGTTCATTATAGGCAACATATTTAGAGAATATGCTTTTGTTATGCTGCTATGCTTAATCATTCACTCTAGAATAATCACCTTTTTTCAAAAGAGGAGACTTTTGTCATTCAAACATACATGCAAACATGTATTTCCTTATAGGTAACAGTCAGATTACAGAACAAATATGATATTCAGAAATGCTAAGACATTTGAGAAAAATATTATTGGCCTAAAATCCTGGGAAGAAGAGACAGAAGGGATCAGCTGTGATAAACCAGGAGAGTTTTTTTTTTAACTAACAAAACTATTTCTATATGGTTTCTTGCTCACCCAAGTGAGGGAATCAATCCATCCCCAAACCTAATCACTACTGCCTGTAATGCAATTAACCAAAGGTTATTTTTCCCCTCACTGGTTGCTTCAGTTTAAACCACATAGGCACTCATCAGAGTAGTAATTCAGTGAAACTAACTGCTCCCATCCACTTTCTTCTGAGAGCTTCAAATGGAAAAATAAATTCCATTCATCAAATTACCAAATGTTTACTCTAGGTAACACATCCACAGTGTGTTAGACTCAAACTATATGTTACACAATCTGCCCTGGAAAGTAAGTTAGTTCTTTTTATAATTCATTCCACGAATCTCAATTGAGTTTATCAGTAGAGTGATTTCAGTTTAAATTCCAATACACAAGAAAGCGTGAACACAGATGTGCAAGAGAAGTGACTCAAAAAGCATTTCACCCTGGAGTCAGATAATTACCAGGCCCAAATGAAAACAGAGATGTAGCTCACAGGCAGAGGAAGAGAACTGAGGTATCACTAAGGGAAAGCACAGCTCTTGGAGCTACATGACTTCCAGAAGCACAGCAGAAAGAAAGCATCCATTTCTAACAAACAGACACAGCAGAGAGGTAAAAACATTTTCGTAAATTACAAGGAGAATCTCACAGGAGCCAGATGAACCAATAGAAATATCATGGCAGGAACAGGCAGGGTGAAATTTAAGGGCATCGAAGGAAGATGAGTCACCAGAAGCCAGCTACGTGGAGAGGGTTAACAGCTTACACAGCTACAGACAGGGCAGAGACCTTTGAGGTAATTATTGCATTTGGGTAATGTTCAGGTGGCAAGACAATTCCACAGCAGAATCAGCTTGTTATCAGAGGTTCAAAATTTGATCATGAAACAAAAACATACCTGCATTTTTTCAATCATTTCAAATAAGTCGACTACCTGTATGGAATCACATAAAATAAGAAATCAATTTGCAGACCCCAGATTTTAGGTCATTATTACTGTTTCGTTAGATAGTGTTTTCAATACTGCACAGTGCTTTTTTAAAAATGAAAATACAAAATACAGAGTGCTTCCTGATAGCTGCTGTCTCAGAAGAGAAAAAACATATTGTATAAGCTCTAATTATCTGGAAACCAGGCCACTTTGGAAAAGTGTCATGTCTTACACCTTTTAGTGAGCTGCTCATTACTATTGTATTCCTTACTCAGATATTCTTTTTTGTCTGAAAAGAACCAAATATTTTGCCATTTAAAGGACAACCTTTAAATTTTAAACCTTAAAAAAAACATACTGTAATTGGAAGAGACCCTGGAAAGTTCAAGTACCTGCTGAAAACAGGACAGCACTATAGCACTCCTAACATATTTTATCTATCAATCATCTCTCTCTTTCTCTCTTTCTCTCTCACTTGTCTAATTTAGATACCATCCATCTCACTCTGAGTAACATCAGGACCAGGTGCTTTACGTAAGGTTATCCAGCTCTGTTTAAACACTTTAAGGGGCATCAACTCCTATTTAAGTCTGTTTCCATTAAATGTTCTTCTAAATTTTAGCCACAAAATTACCTCTGGTTGAATCCATATCTTTCTCACTGAGACAAAAGAAATTAATCTGCTGCATATTCAACATGAAAACCTTTCAAACTGTCAGATACCACTGATATATTCTTGTCAATATTTTTCCTGGCTTCCATCTCTTAGATGATTAGTCCTAAATTGAAGACTGCATATAATACTTTCATGAGAGAAACCTGAATGGAACCTTCTCCTTTGTTCATTAAACACCTAGATGATAGTTTTTCATAGACAAAACACAGGAACCATTACTGACTTAGCAATATATATGCCATTGCAAGGGAGGAAAGAGGAAGAACTATAAGCAGTAAGGTCAAAGAAATGCATAAAATAATTATATTATTGACAGCATCAAACTGAGATACAAAAGGTAGGTTTGTTACATGAACCCCTCAAAATGTCCTAAAGAGACAAGAGTTTGGGGGGGGGGAACCAACATGCTCAAAACCTTCCCCAAATCTCTAAGTATACCAGTTCCATTTCCAATCTTTCATACTTGGGTGCCAAGAACTGAAGTTCTAAGCATATACTGCTGAAAAAGCTGAGAATCGTCCAGCTATGCTAACCCAGTTCCTGTCCGTAAGGAGACTGATACTAATGGCATTCAGTTTAGAAGATACTCAGACAGTCAGAAAACTGTCTGGGTGACCTTAGACTAGCTTCTCTCTCAAGCTAAATTATGTCCTTAAGGGTAACAAGGATTATCTGTAGCTCCAAGACATAACTGGTTGAGTTAAGCACAACTGCATTATTAGAGGCAGGCAGAAAGCAAGGGGACTCCTTACCTTATTCTGAACACCTAGATTAAGGGCAGCCTGAGGGTCCTGGATAGGTGAATCTAAGATGTCACTGATGCAGTGTTCTGCTTCATCAGATCTCCTGTATGAAGAGGAGGCCATGCCAGTTAGTATAATAAAAACAAACAACAGCTGCAGAACTGTCAATTTCCCAGTTGCTGACACTCTTTTTCATAAGCTTAGGAACTGGCCTGATTGTAGTTCAGACAATGCCCAGACTGTATTTTTATAAAATCAATTCAGAGAAATGTACATAATTCTTTTCAAGGAAAGATTATAACTATTAATGGGCAGGAAGAGAAGGTTTTTAAAATGATATCTAGCCAAAGCAAAGCACTAAAATAAAGAAACTCTAGGTAAATTCCCCTAGTCATCACAGGCATACATTTATTAATGTGCCTCACACAAGCATTCAACACTGAATATGGTTTCAGAGACAAAAGCCATTTGCAATTAAACTTCAGTCAGTGAATAGTCAAACAAAAGCATGTTTAAAAACCAAGAACAGAGCTTGTGCAGGCTATACATGCAATCACAAATCATTCTTGCCAATCCATTGTTGCATCCCTGGTTGCATTCTGGTTTATTTATTATTTATTAGACACAAATCACCTTTCATTCAGGAGCTTAAGCAGTGTATACAGCATATGCTACCTCTTCCCATTTCCTCTACACAGCAGCAACCCAGTGAGATTAGTTAGGCTGAGAGAGAATTGCTGGCCCCCAAGCCACACAGGAAGCTTCTATGGTTGAGGATGGACTTGGACTTAAGTCTCCCTAATGCCAGTGTTACCCCTTAAGCACTATCTCTCCCTCCCATTATTGGACTGATGTAAAGGTGTCCCTGCAGGTTTAACCTCACCAGTTGTGACCAACTTAAGGGGGCTATGCTCATCTCCATTTCTTAAGCCAGAAGTCTGGAGCCTTTTTTAAGCCAGTGATGTCTGGAGATGTTTCGATGGTCTTGTGGCCAGCATGTCATCACCCCTGACTGATACCTTTTATATATTATCCAGTTTGGCACTTCAGCTTTCTATTACAGCCGCCTTTCCCTTTCGTGCAAAGCAATTTTTTGGGAGACTTTAATAGTGCCACTGAATGAAAAATTGTTGAACTCACATATATCAAAAAGTTTCAGACAATCTCAGAAGATTTCAACAAGCATAAGGGGCTTTAATACTCTACAATAATGAACTGATAAGATAATCTGTTGCACGTGTAACCTGTGCCTGCATAACCCCCCTTTTCTTCCCCCCACCTCATCCTATTTAAATCCTACATCAGTCTAGCCACATCTGGTGAAGTGAGCTGCAACTCATGAATGCTGATGCCTTTTAATAAAATGTATCAGAAAAGGTGCTGCCAGACGCCTGATTTTTCACATTCCATTTCAGATGCATAGGACTCTGACTTGCTACAGTGACAATTATTTCTCCATCTCTTCTTCCAAACAAGTATTTGGATGGATGGGATGAACAATATAATTAGAAAGAGAAATCCTGAAGAATCATATTGGGACCATTCATAAATAACAGAGAAGGCTATGAATAAAAAATAGTATCCTCCTGGAATGATGCCCCAAAAGATGCATCATGTGGAAGTTCTACAAATAATAATTTGACCTGATTTAACTTTTTGCCACAAAAAATCCTAGTCTGATATAGAAAGGCTTCCTCTTCGGTATATATGAAATATGTGTTTTCTATGCATACAAAACCACAATGCAACAGTATAGAAGTTTTTATAATACATGACAAAATACTTGACAGAGTAGAACAAAAGACCATCTACTCCAATGTTCCGTACCCTGGCAGCTGACACGTACACCCACAAAATTCAGAATTAGGACATAATAGCAATAGCCTTCTTTCTTTGATTTATGTTTTCATTTATCTTGCTATCCTTAGCAACAGCGCCCTATGTTTGGTCTCCAACAGCTGGTGTTTTAAGATAGGCTGTTTTTGATTCTAGACTAATTTACTAGATTAGTAGCCATTGAAAGGCCTGTCCTCCATGAAGTGGTCTTCTTTTATAATAATCTAAGATTATAGCCCTCCTCATTACATCTTCCCTATTTGTTTCTATAGTCATTTATTTCTTTGAAAGAGTCCTGATTCTCCTTGCACAGGGCTCCTTGAGCAAGAAAAAAGGGAGGGAGAAAAATACATCTCTGTCACATTTTCTATCAGTGCTGAACATTATTTTATATGCTTCTGCTGGATCTTTTCTTATCTGCCCTCATTCTAAGTTAAGATGCCCAAATGCTTTAATGTATGTTTTTGAAGTCAGGTAACAAAATTTCCATAGGTTTTTTTTCTCTTAATATCTGCCTACCTTTTCGTAGTACAGGTAGCAGTACTATTTTTGGTAGTACGATTTATGACCAAAATTGAGCCCCAAATTTCTGTTAAGTGAATTTTGCCCCATTTTATGACCTTTCTCGCCTCAGTTGTTAAGTGAATCACTGCAGTTGGTATATTGATAACCTGGTTGTTAAATTAATCTGGCTTCCCCATTGGTCGCAGAAGTTCGCAAAAGGTGATCACATGATCTTGGGACCCAGCAATAATCATAAATATGAATCAGTTGCGAAACATCTGAATTTTGATCACATGGTCATAGGGATGCTAAAAAGATCATAACTGCGAAAAACAGTCATAAATCATTGTAACTTTGAACGGTCACTAAACAAACTGTTGTAAATTGAGGACTCCCTGTACTTCGCAGACATCTGTCGTAACACGACAGAACAGCTGAATTACTTACAGATGACAAGATCCCTCTACCCTAAAAGGCACAAGATAGCAACCAGCAAGCTACTTCTCCACTCCGAAGTGGCAGGCATTACCTGTAGCTGGTAGAATATGCTTGGATCATTTATCAAAGCAATAAAAAGTATCCAATACTATAATAAGAATTGTTTCTGTGTATGAGCCATTTGCCTAGAGAAGGCCAGGAGACATGTTTCACTGCTCCAGATGTATTTCGGTCTGGATTACCTCCAGCTGTAGCCAGCTATACACTCCGTCTGGGATTCAGTGACTAAGCTGTTGTTTAGTTATGCAGAGAGCTTACCTGCATTAATAGCAGTATTATATAAAGAGTATTATTATGCAGTATTATGGAAATTTTCTATAATTAGAAGTATTATGTAAATTCTCTATTATTAGCAGTATTATGTAAATTCTCAGACACTGCTATGCTCTTCGGTCTGACTATAAACCTGAATAAGATTGAAATACTTGACCAACCTGTAACAAATATGAAGGCCATAAAACCAAAAACCACTGTTGATGCCACCCAGTTGACAAATACAAACATTAAATACTTGGGAAGAATCATCTTGAGTGGTGGCTCTTTGAACAAAGAAACTGACTCCAGTACCAGCAAGACCAGTCAAGTGCTGGGGCAGCTGCATACTTGAGTGCTCAATTATACAATGTCTATACCAATTTCGTTGTATTTAAGTACAATGACAATAAAGATTATACATACCTTCACAAACCTCAAAGTCTACAGAGTTGTGGTTATCCCTTCTCTCCTATGTGGATGTGAATTCTGTGTCAATGACACATCAAACAACTGGAGAAATTTCACATGGGTGCCCTCAGCTCCATCCTTGACATTTGATGGCAAGACCTTGTCTCCAACCTGGAGGTTCTGGGTCACAAAATGTCCACCAGCATTGAGTTCCTTATTATCAGAGCCAAGATGTGGTGGACGGGACATGTCATCCAATGAATGACCACTATACCTTGCCAATTGTTGTATAATGTACTGGAGACTGGAAAGAGACCTTGAGGTCATTCACACAGGCTTTTACAAAGATGCTGTGAAGGAAACTAATGCCACTGTGACATTCAGCTAAGGGAACCAGAAGCTGTGGTTGCTGACACAACCTGTTGGTCGGCTCTGTGCTATGAAGCCCTTTTGTCAGCTTTGAAGAGAGGTGCAGACAAAAGCTGATAGAAAACTGTGAACTGTATCACAGAACAACATCCACAGTTACTACAACAATGGGCTTTCAGTACCTCCATTGTGTTAGACTCTGCCTTCCAGACTGGGAATGCAAAGCCTGGTTCGGGGGAGTTGGAATCAGGACTGTCTGATGGGGATGGCATGACTCCCTTGGCATGTTTGGAGAGGCCAGAGACTGAGGACAATGCTGTCAGAAGCCTCCCAGGCATTGGGAGAGGTGGTTGACTGGATGGAGAGCTGCCTGCCTAACAGACACAGGGGAGGATGGGCTGCTGACAGGCAGTAGGGCTGATAGGCAGCAGATCCCCTCTGATGAGGAACAGCTGCTTCCCCCGCTTGATCCAAGGGCATGGGGAGCCAAGAGTAGGCATACTCAGAGAAGGGCTGCTAGGCTACTCAAAAGAAGGACACCCCAACCCTCCTCCCAAGGAACACCTGGAGTGGATTGATTTAAGGAGAAGCAGTGGGGAGTTAGTCTTTGCCAGGAACAATTGTTTGTTTTGACTTACACTTCCCCAGCTTTAACGCATGCCTTTTGCCTTTAGCCTTGAGGATTGCCTTTTGTCTTGTACTTACCTTGAGGACTGCTTTTTGCCTCTTGCCTTTCCTTTTTGTGAGAATTGCTTTTTGCTTTGTACCTTGTCTTTGCCCTGAAGCCTGCCTTTTGTCTTGTGTCTTGACTTTGCCTTAAGAACTACAGTTTACCTCGTGGGCTTGCTTAACCAGGTGGACTGGACTGGGACCCTGGACCTTGCCATGTGAGGGTGCTCCTACTGTGTGGACTTTCTTTGTTACGGGGTGTTTTGGGGAGACTGAGGGTGGCTGCCTTCAGGATAGTGTGGGGTGGAGCCTTACCAGAAGTTGGAGGCAGAAGTAGGTTTCTGCTGGATCAGGAGAACTGGTAGTGGCGGCGGTGGGAGGCTCCATCCACCCACCTGGATGCTTCTGCACATGCACAGAAGCATTTTGTGAATGTGTGAGCACACGCATGAACAAACCGGTAGTAAAATAGATTGAAACTCACCACTGGTTGGAGGGCCTTTGTTGGAACACTTACTTAAAGCAGTAAAGGACTCTCTAAAAGCCTGCCTTGCTTTGACCACTTGGATCATAACAGTATCCACAAATGAACTACACAACAACAGAGGAAGCAGCTCTGCCTTCACATCAGTTTCTCACAGATAATCATGTAAAAGGGCAAGGCAGACTTTGCACAGTAAGCAGCAATTACTGTTTCCAATAAACCCACTTTTAGGCTTTCCTAGAAGATCCTATGCTTCTAGAACAAATGTGCATTAGAGGAAAAAATTACCTCATCATGGCTCATTCACATAGGTAAACCATTTGTGTCCAATGCAAATTAAAGTGTTCACTGTAAGCTTTGTAATGTAGATTTAAAGCAGCTAGAAAATCAAATAAGAACAGCTGGGTTACCTGAAGTTGCCCATTGCAAATCTAATTCTGACACATCTTCTCAATAATTACCAGAATAATCTACTTCAAACTAAAAAAGTTAGTTTCCCGAGGACAAGAAATAATGGGAACTGAATATGGATTGATCAAAAAAAAGAAAGGATAGGATCAACAGCCAGAGGCCAATAATAAAACTCTTGTTGAGTGGCCACCAAAATGTATTAGCTTTTAAAACCTTCCAACAGTGGGATATTTGATTGGTACCACAGAATAATGGCTATCTGGCAAGTTTCAATAGCTATAAAAAAAGGAGAACATTTGCAGGAGAAGGCAGCTTGGTGTCCTCCAGTGGTTTTGGCATTCAGTTTCCATCAACTACGTTCAGCCTGGTCAGACAGTGATCAGGGACTATTTATAATCCAAAACCTCTGGAAGACATCAATTTCAGACCCAGAACGTTTCTATAGCATATTTGACTGCTCAAAGTGATCCTAATAATGCATTAACCCCTTTCTGCAGGGAACTCCAAAGTCCAGACACAATCATGCAGGAATGACTGAGATTTTAATAAAACAGGAATATTTGGTAGAAGTCCCACTATTTCATTCAAGTACTGTTCCCAGGATTCTGTACAAAAACCTTCATATATCCATTATATTTCCAAACAGTTTCTAGCAGAATAATGAATAATATAGTTGAAAGGGTCCTTGGAGATCTTCTAGTCCAACTTCCTCCTCAAGCAGGAGATCCTATACCATATCAGCCAAATGGATATCCAGTCTCTTCTTAAAAGTCTCCAGTGATGGAGCACCCACATCTTCTGAAGGAAAGCCATTCCACTGGTTAATTGTTCTCACTATCAGGAAATTTTTCCTTAATTCTAGGTTGGATCTCTCCTTGACAAGTTTCCATTTGTTGCTTCTTGTCCTGCCTTCAGAATAGGTTGACTCCCTCTTCTGCGTAGCAGTCCCTTAGATACTGGAAGACTGCTACCATGTCACTCCTAATCCTTCTCTTCATTAGAGTAGACATGCCCACTTCCTGCAACTGTTCTTCATATGTTGTAGCCTCCAGTCCACTCTCAGCATTAGAAGTCAAAATAAATTGGGCAGCCCTTCCATCTTCCACAGATCTTCTCTAGTAAGAAAATGAAAGGAAATAATGGGGCTAGACCCTTCCCTTGTAATAATCCAAAGTAAAGAGAAGAGTTCAATATTAAGAGGACTTGCCTAAAACTATCTTTTGGATTTGTGGCTAAAGCAAGATTTCAAATGATGTCAGCCATTGCACTCTTGACTTTTAAGAATAAAAAAGTGAGTGCAAGGGAGGGCTGTCATTCCCTCGTATTTGGAGAAATGATGGTCTTCTGCAAGGGGATTTTTGTATTTTTGGGCACCTCTTCCCAACTGACAATGCAGATTTCTAAGTTGTTCAGAGAGGCTACAGGAACACAGAAACTTTCTATACATAGACAGTGCACCAAACTAGTGATGGATGCAGAGGGATGGCAGAAGTAGAATACTGTACTTCCGCTACCCACCTTGTATACTTACTGATGTTCCCTCCAAGGAATTTGAGGGGAGGGGGGCAAAACAAGTGATAAAAGTATTTTTCTTTTACAGATATGTGGTAGACTGTGCGGGCAGAAATTATTCCTAATTGCACTTAGTCTGCAGTGCTTTGCCAACAAAAGCAAAACTATCATCTTCTCTGGGCTAATTGACACACACTTTAATTTACAGTTTATAAAAATAAGTATCCTATTAATATTAATATTAAATAACTGAAAACACATTTGGTTACCTACTCTGGGATAATTTATATTGCTACTCTGGGCTTCTAAGCATACCATTAGGTCTTTATAAAAATGTAAATGGAATGAAATCCTTCACTTTAGCCCTCCATCTCCAGTCTAATTCACAACCAAAGACTACAAAGACCTTCTGTATCTACACATTTTAAAGGTAATTCTTCCATCAAATTTCGCCATTTCTACCTTTCCAGAACTATGTAGGCCAACTCTCCATAATCTGGTTCCCTCCAGATTTCCTGGGATAGCAACTCCAAGAACTCCAAGCAACATTAGCAATAGCTAGCAATTTTGGAAGCTTCGTTTCGAACATCTCTGGAGAGAACCAAGTTGGAGAAGGGAGAAAGAGAACCTGAGGCAAAAGCAACCTGAAATAATGAAGCATACTCCTCTTCCTCACCAAGGTATACAAAGCCATACTTCTCTTGCAAGTGGCTCCAGATTCTCAGATGTGCTAAAAGCACATGGCAGCCTTTTTATTTCCCTGGAATAAACACGGAGAGCGATAACACAGCTTGAAGGAATGTAGAGTAAAGCCAGGGTTGATCTATACATACCCTCCATAGGTCCCAAAGGTCAAACTACGCTTCCAAGAAAACATGCTCTCTTCTTGCAGGCTCTTCTGTGCCTGTTGAGGCTTTGTTGGTCTCCTGCATGTAGGCTTTGTTCTTTCTGTGCAGTATACACTGGGCAGCCTGTCTCCAGAAGACACAACTGCTATCCCCAAATCACTTCCTCCCTGGAAGTTAAATGGCTACTGCCTTTCTTTCCTGAGACACACTTCAAATGAGAAAAAGAAGAGCCTATTCTGCGCAAGAGCAGGAAACTCCTGGGGAGACACTGCAGGTTACCAGGAATGTGAGCCAGTGAGCGGCGCAACCACAGAGAAAACGAGAGAGGAGGGGCTTCATGTAAAAAAAAAGAGAGAGAACTGAATGAAATAAACATAAAGGTAGAAAGTGAAAATACATTTTAAAGCATAGCATATCATCTATAGAAGAACTGTAATCTGGGTCCCTACCATGTTTATTATTTCATGGTTTACCTGCCACAAAAATACACAGAGATTTCTGGTCTATCATGCAAAATAGATCCTTAGATGCTACAGGGATAACATTTGCAGGGAAGCAAAGATAGAAATGAAGGAAGAAATGTAATAGTCTAATATGTATTCAATCTTTATTGAAGAAGGACAAAATGATCCTCATTCTGAGAATGTATGTGGAATGTTTAAGGAATAGTCCACATGTTTCAATGGTGCTAACAATGCAGAGGTATAGTATATAATTCCATTTAGCTGCCTCAAGTCACATCCTGATCAATAATCTTTAATAGATTATTTTTCTTCAAATAAATGAAAAGAATAAAATACATATAAATTATTTTTCTTTATGTAAAATTCTCCTTATACAGGGTGAGAATCAACTCAAATCCTAGAAGTTCTGTAAGTGGAGGTCTTTGGTAAGATAATTCTTTGTTATTAATATTGCCTGCTTCTATCAACAAGAATATTAAGATAGATGGGATTAGGGTTCTAAAGCAGACATCTTGCTAATATTTTGTTCATATTAATATTTTGAATCTTGCTCTTCTATATCAGGAATTAACCTAAACCATTTCACTAGGTAAAAAAATATAAAAAGGAATAATACAAAATAGATGTCAGAGGCAGAAAAAACAGAATTTCTACTCTCTTAGTTACTTCATGCAGTAATAAATATCAAGCAGAATTACCCATAACTTATTTATTATACCAATTCTTTTGTATGAAAGCTCAGGGTGAAATACATGAAAGTATCATCTTTACTTTATCCTCACATTAATTTTTGTTAATAGGCTGGACAGAGGGATAAAGTTGGTTATATATCATGTACTAAGCCTTAATGTGTGTGTGGTGTTTTAAATTCTAACTTATTGTGGTATGTAGATTTACCAATTCAAGATCTTCTGGCCCTAAATGTATTTAGGACTCTAAAGATAAATTGAACTAAACCATGAAACTATGAGTATATACTGTATATAATTACTCTCTTAAGAGAGGTTTGGTGCTTATCTTTAATTATGATGTTGTTTTCAGATTTTTTTTTCCTGCTGTGCTTTCTTTTTTATTGATATTACCCTTAGGCCCTTGCAAAAAGTAAAAGGAACAAAAATACATAATTAAAATACAAGCAACCAAAACCAAATTTGCAACAGTCATTTAACAGCAAGAGAAATGTGTGAAAATGGCTTTTCTCTGCCAGATAGCCAGGGTAACCTCATTTAGACATGAATGATCCAAAAGTAGTAAGTTATAGAAGGACATTCTAAATATCTTTTGCTTGGCTTTTAGCTGAATTTAATGCAAAGCATGTCGCACTGTATAGTGCTCTATTGTTTAATGTTTAATATTTAATAATATATTAAGAATTTTAATACTGATGAGAAACATCCTGCCAGATTAAGGACAATAAATTATTGCCTAAGACTATGCAAAAGGTCCTTTTATATAAATCCTTCTCTCATGCCACAATCTTAAAAGACCCCAATCATCATTATTTGGGGTAGGTTTTTTTTTATAAACATAAATATTAGAAGGAAAACTAAAAGGACAAAATATAAAGAGTCTTTAAAAGGTCAAAGCTGCAAAGGAAAATACAGATGTTAAATTTAATCTGAAAAATGTAATTCTCTCCAGTAACTGGCTGCACATATCCCACCAAGCTGTATTGTGTTAATGGCTTAAGCTTAGCACATTATGGAATCCAGCCATTGTGGTTTATTTAAAATACTCTGCTTAAAACAAACTATACTTAGCATCAGGTAGATTTTACTTTACTGAGTACTATAAAACCCATGGGACAAATTATTCTCTATGTTTCAAACTATATACTAATAAACTTTACACTGCTGTCAGTTGTGATAGGTAGCCCTGGAAATATTTTTATAATAAAATGTTTGTGTCACCCAAATAACAATCTCTGGCCAATTTTTTTGACAAGAAGCACTAAGTTGAAGCTTGGTTTGACGTTAGCTTATGAATCCTGGCTTTCTGATCCCATGACTTTGTCAAAAAATCAGAAAGACAAATTTCCTCCTATATGGCTTCGCCATTATTTCTGAATATAGAATCTTGACTCTCTGTTTAGAAGATTGCACTCTTTTCCCCAAATCTCCAACAATATTGTTCTGAGGTTCAGCACCACTTTGAGGGCAATGAAGAACTGAGAATCTCGCTTCCAAATCCCAAACTACAAGTTTCATCAGTGCAAGAACATCTCTATTTCACAGATGAGAAACTAGGGGCTTCCGCTATCCTCATTTTATCTCAAAGGTACTTTTTCAAAAGGCAACTGGACTGGTTTTTTTTCTTCTTTAAGGAAGACCAAAGGTTTTGTTTTTTATCCAAGAAACTTCACCAGTTGTGATGGCGGGGGCGGGGGGGAATGAAAAGATAGATACTGACAGAAGACTGGATAGTACGGGGATGGAAAGATAGATTCTGACAGGATTTGGGGGGGGGGGTCATGTATGTGAAGGAAGAATTGCATTTCTTTGCAGTAAACTGGTCGTTAGCACTCTCCCTGAGAGCTCTTTGACCTAAGTGTCACCTGAATCAAAGTGCAATTGGTTGTGAAATCTTCTTGGAACTGCTGCAAGGGCTGTGTTGTAGATAGGAGATAGGTGGTGTTTTATTCCTCTCCCTCTGTTGAGAGAGAGCTGCTCAATGTTAACATAAATGGCCTCTTTTACTCCTCTTTCAAACCAATGATCCTCTCTATCCAAAATGTGGACTTTACTGTCTTTGCTGAGGATTTCCATCCCATCCACCTGCCATTTCTAATTCTGAACATTTTAATACTATAAAGCAGGGGTCTCCAACCTTGGCAACTTTACGACTTGTGGACTTCAACTCTCAGAATTCCTCAGCCAGCGTATGCTGGCTGAGGAATTCTGGGAGTTGAAGTCCACAAGTCGTAAAGTTGCCAAGGTTGGAGACCCCTGCTATAAAGCACATATGGACCAAAAGTTGTAGGCGTGGCATTGGGGTAAGAACAGACAAGTCTCCATTCTGAGCAATAAATAGTAGTAAAAGACTCAAAGGCCTGAAAAGGAGCAAGGGGTTAGAACTGTATTCCAAATTTTGTCTTTATATATACTAATTCTGCAAGAAGAATAGACCCTCCTGCAATCAATACCAGAGAAGAAACGTTGGTCCTACCTGAAATGTTGCTTCTAGGTATTTTGCACGAGGGTCCAGGCCCCACCCTGGGTCCGTTGTTAGGCCCGCTGGGGGTGGGGGAGGGAAGTGGGTTTTCTTTCCCCCTTTTTTCTTTTCCAATCAGGTCATTTCAATATCATCTTTATATGGCTGCGTCCTCATCGAAACTGGAGCCAAGGAGGAGGGGTCAGAGATGCGTGGCTAAAGTTATGACTCAGTCTCTGGACAGATTAGGACATGATAATCCTGAGCGAGAGGAGATTGTTCTCTGCCAATTCCCAGCTGTTGGGTTTTGACCCTTAGGGCCTTTGAGTGGTTCCCCCTTGACGATTGACAGGTGCTTTCACTGTGACATTGTCCGTCAATATGAGCAGGTTTTGGCCTTCGACCCACGATTGGAAGTGGCGAAGGGCCAGATGGATTGCTCTCAGCTCTAGCTAGATTATGTTGTGGTATAAGTCTGTCCTTGTCCACTGTTCCTGCACTAGCTGTGATCCCAGTGGAGCACCCCAGCCGAACAGACTCGCATCCGTGGTGAGGGTGAGTCCTCTATCCTTTGGGGAAGAAGTGCTGTTAAAGTGCTGTTATATTATAACCTTGAATTATAGATTATTTCCACACACACCCCCCCCCCCCCCCCAAAAAAAAAGTGGATAACAATCTTTACAATTTCTTATCTGGGAATTGAAATTCAACTAACCTAGAGAATGTCAGAGTGGAGAAGGCTGTAAAAACTATTTAGCTTGGCAGATTGCTTGCAAAATTAACAACAGATATATTTCCAGATTGGAGGTCACAGTTAATATGTATAAGATCTTTCAGAAAAGAAGGCAGGTTTCTGATCATGTCACTTTTCTGTATACAAACATTAGGTATTACAATGTTTATGGATTGTAAGGCAACTTCCATGTAAAAATATAATGGGAGAAGTTTCATTTCAGATCTCAAGTGCTGCTGTTCATAAGAGTTTGATAATGATTTTTGGCTATTAACAAATAGAATCACCCTAATAATAAAAGATAATAAAATTATTCTTCCTTTGTCCTAAGTAGTTCTGAAAAAAGAAGCTTTTATCTTCTTCTCTTCAATGGCATTTTCAAATTTTATTTTACATGCAAAAAAGGAAAGAGCGAAAAATACCCTTGTAAGTATATCACATCATACAATTGTTCACTTATAATAGTTTGAGACGGGAATCAAAATAATAAACTAGAATGCACAGATCAAATGTCTAAACAGTCTTCAAATTAAGACTCTTACCAATTAAATCCTCGTTTGAATACAGAGACGTATATCAGACCACTATATAACTGAAAGGAAATGGACGTCTTTTCAATTTTGTAATTATAGGTTTTCACCATTATAAATATGTGCAGTATCTATTTTCATTGTTCTCCTGTTGATTTCCAAACCATTGTTATATAATTCAAAAGAACATCAGTATTTATATATGTCTGCATGTCCCCCAAAGTAAAATGAATGTGTTAAATATCTTTTATCCAAAAGAGAACCATCACAGTACATAACTATGTTCTTCATAGCTAATAACTGAAGTTAATGACTTCAGAAGTTATTAAATCTTTCAGTTACTTCTTCAAAAGATATATGAGTCTAACATATTCTCCCTCTATTCCTCTCCTCTCCTTTCCTCTCCAACAATCATTTTAGGTTTTTAGATTTATATCCTATCTTTCTTTTCAAACTAATACAAAAATGAAGTCCATGGGACACATCATATCTACAGCATCACTTGTTGCTCCCAGCTCACCCTGAGGCTGGTGGCACATATCTCGCAAAGGTGGGAGCTTATGGAACAGTTGTATATCTTCCAAATAATTAAGGCGTTCATATCAGCCTTTAAAACTTCTAAACCTGCATATTGGTTCACAGATTTGCCCATTGTGTAGCCCTCAATAAAACTTCGTGTGGTCCTCAAGATAACCTTCTGCTTTAGAAGTTTAAGCCATCAGGCACTATATATACTTTTGCAATTTGATCTTCACAAAACAATATTGTAAAATAGTCTGAGCTAAGAGAAGGTAATTGGGACAAAGTCACCTACTAACCTTCCAGATTTAGCCCAATATATATCTCAAACTGGCTCTTGTAAATAAAAAGGCAGAATCTTCCTCTTCTGTGATCAGGTGAGTTGATAATCATCTCAGGAGTTTATTGACATTGTAAAAATCTGCCACTTGATAGAAAAATGTTATAACTGTTTACTGTTCACTGTGTTCTTGACTATGGGCAGAGTCAAAGTGGTGCCTGGGGCAGCGTCATGCAGTTATCTGAGATGCCTTCCTGCCTGTAGATGCCAATGAAATGTCTAGAATGTTCTCTGATATGACTTCTGCCATCCATGTCCATCAAGTTTCTATCTCTGTGTATCTGGCTATCCAGTCTTTTCTTGAAAACTTCCAGTAATGGAGCGTCCACAAGTTCAGGGAGACAAGCCTTTCCACTGATTAATTGTTCTCAGAGAGAGAGATGGTCCGGGAGATAGTCAATGGAGATGATGCTAGCCTTGAAATAGATATTAGTATGCCATCTCCTCAAAATACGATCTTTCCTGGAGCCAGCTATTTTAAACAATTATTTCCATCCTTCCCTTTTTAGACTTCTCATGATTAACTGGTATCACTGACCACAATTTACTTCTGCACCATCTACAAGAGTTGGGAGTTGGAGGTGCTGTGTGGTTGCGGAAGATAAGTTGGTCTAGTGGGTGTTCCCTTGCAGGGTGCCTCAGAGGTTTTTCAATATAATTATTTGAATCATTCCCCCATGCTTGATAGAATCATAATTTCCGATAAACAATGAAAGCTTTGGTATATAATTCAACATCATGTTAACTTCTTAAAATTTAAATATTTTCCTTTGAATCGACTTATGTGCATTAAAATACTATTCCAAAAATATATCAGATGATCACATGCCCATATAATATGGGTTAATGAACCTTCGGTTTTGTAAATCACCAATGTAGAAAATCTGATGTCCATCCTTTCAAATACATCCTTTGGAGTGTCAAATATACCCTGAATACAATTTGTGATGAATCAACTTTAATCTCAAATCTGTAGATACCATTTAAGGGACATGAAGCCATTGATGAGGTATTACTGGATACTAGTTCTTTAGTCCATGTTTGAAATATACGGTACTACAAATGTCCACTTTAAAAATATTATTGGTGTAAGTTTTACTTCTCTCATTGAGTCCATGTAAGAAAGCAACTCAGGTGCCTCTGAAGATGCAAAAGTAGCAGGCCCATATTGGTTCATTAGAACATGCTTAAATTGAAGATGTTCACTCTTTCTGACAGGTATGGAACTCCAAATTCTGGGATTAGTGCAATGCATTCTACTTGAGATTGCCCTTGAAGACTACTAAAAATGACTGTTGATACAAAATGTAATAGCCTGCATTGGCTGTTCATATTCTGGGTACAGTTCAAAGTACTGATTTCAACCAATACAGCCCTATATGAATTTGCTCCCAAATACCTTCAGGACCAACTTTTTCATATAGAATTGATCAATAGTGTGTCCTCTCTAACAAATCATATTAATATTTCCCCACTTTTGTGAGATTAAGAGGGCAGGAGCTCATAGTCAGTAGATTCTTTTATACCTGCTTTAAAGAAGGTTTTCTGGAACGTAGTGAAAATAGGTCTTCCAGAGAACATCTGAAAGATAATAGATTAGTGCTGTTTGGATTACCAGATGTTGCTTTGGTCTGCATTTATGTGCCGTTTTACTGATGTCACCCATCAGGAGTGTGTGCAGGTTGTGATATTATGCAAAACAAATACATATATTTGCTGAGGAGAAAACTATATCCCTATTCCTTAATTGGGCTAAATGAAAAATAAATCTTGATCTTGCGCATCTGAACATGCAATAATTCCTATCTATAATTAGGACATTTAAAGGCAAAAAAAGTAGGACTATATTACTACAAGGGAAAATTTGTGGAACTCTCTTTTGGGACAATCTCAGTATAAAAGAATAAGTCCTATCTTAGATTTCCCTTAGTTCCATTAAAAATGGAAATACTCCAAGCTGAAAAGGAAAATACAGCAACAATACTTTTTGGTTTAGCATATGTCAGATGATAGCATCTCTGGCATCAGATGTTAGTTTTCCAAAAGCAATTACAAACTCCTCCAGACTGGCTAACTGGGCTCAGATTTACTAATCCAATCATGTTTCCCTTTTAAAATCACTTGTCAACATTCAGTTGAAATAAGGTAGCATTTATTCTGCAGCCAAATTGGAATTTAAGTGCATACTGGGAGATTTTTATTTTTGGTGCAGTGATTTATAAGCAAACATTTAAAGAGCAGCTTGATATAAAACTGTAAAGTTTTAGCATAGTTGTTCTTAAATTCATTTGCCTAGGTTTTCATGGGAAACAATTTTTTTTTACTGTCAGTGTTCCAAGAAATATTCTCTTTTGTTCCTGGTGGATATTACAACATTTTTAATTTGTATGTGCAGTAAAGAGATAAGAGAAAGCACTCCATATCATTTACCAGGCTATCTTCAAATATGTCAGAGTATATTTCCCTATCTTTGATGAAAGGGCACAATTTAGGCTGCATGAGTAGATCAAACAAACTGATGTGCCATCCATCAGTTAAATAAATGACATCAAGATTGTACAAGCCTGATGTGAAATAGAAGAAAACAGGACAGAGCCATAGTCACTGAAAGACCAACTTAAACCTTTCTTTATCACCCAGAGAATTCAGTTTTCCAACTGAAGGTAACAGTGATGTTTGATGAAATGGAATCCTCTTGACAAAAACTTATGCCACAATGAATCTGTTAGTTCTTAAAATGCCACAGAACACACATACACACACATGCACACACTCTTTGTTTTTGCTGCAACAGATCAGTATGTGTCAAACACAAATGCAAACATCTGCTCCATGCAGAGCAGCAGAACCAAGTCATGAATATGATCATCTCTTTTTAATGCATGAAAATGGAAGCAAGATCTCTTCATTCATACCAAACCTACAATAATGCCTCCTAGACAAGATGCAGTTGGAGCAATCAGAGCCCCTTTTGGTTCACCATTGCTTAGTAAATACCTCTAAGACCAACATAGCTGACCAGCAGGCACAGAGACAAATGGCAAGCAATCTTCAATTGCATTTCTTGTCAGGCTGATGAGTTTTGGGATAGGGTTTTTTTGCCTAAATATAAATTCCTCTCTTATTTTATACCTGCTCAGGAACATTCTTAACAACAAAATCCTTGTTATATTTCATAGATAAGCCTTACCAATGAAAACATTTGCTGGATCTAAACACCACTGTGTTCCTGCACATACAAAGACCATAATTATTGGTGCAAGAAATCAAGATCTCTTATTAGCCAAGGATCCCAAAGATGCTTGCACCGTTTCTTCTAATACTGTCCCTTCAACCATAGCAATGACAGGTAGCAATTCAAGAGGGGCATCAAGTTGCAGTCCCAAGGAACAACTCTTGCAGCATTTTCTGCCTGCAATGTTTTAAACTGCCCCAGAAGAAAGGATATGGGAGAAATGGTAACTCTTCTGGACCATCTCTCTCTCTCTCTCCTCGTCTTCTTTTCCACCCACCAGCTCCACCTGGGGAGGGATGTGATTTGTGCTCAACTTAGAGCTCAGCCCAGTCGAAACATCTCTCAGTCCAGGAATTCGTTCACTCATTTAATCTTTTTTTTTAGAGAGGAGTCTGAATGTCTCAGCCCTTCTCAGTAAATGACCACGAAGGGGTACACTGCTTTTGAAGATGGAGGCTCGACTTATCTGTCACGGTTAAGAGCCGTGACCGGCTCTCCCTCCTCCTTCGTGCCTCCTTCCCTTTTCCCGCGCCTCCTTAATTAGCCTGGCAGGAGAGGCGCCACGCGGCGGCCGAGCTCCCCTACCTGCGCGCAATTCTCTCATCGCCGGCGAGCAGGCAAGCGGACGGCGGCAACGACGCAGGGAGCCCGGCGCCCGGCTGCTCCTCTGCATTTGCTAGCTTTCCCCTTCGCAGCCCAGCCTATCAATTATTCAAGTAGGTTGCGGCGTCCTTTTCTCCTCCCCTTCCGCTGCCGCGACTCCACCTGCAGACGGCAGCCGTGCTTCGGCTGAGGGCGATTTGGCGGAGAAGGGGGAAGGGGCGCGGGGACACCGGGAAGGCGGACTTGGATGGCTATGCCCTCCCGAGGAGATACGGCTCAGAGCCCCCTCCCGATTCTGCTTCCCGTGAAGGAGATGAGGGAAGCCGCACTAATCTGAGCCCAGTTACAACAGGCAGGGCAGTTTTCTGTTTCCCCCGAGCTAGCAATTTTGATGGTTTGAAATTAATGTCTTGAACTCTCTCAAAATCAGGTTCGTGACGTCTGAACGGCAGCCCAATCTGAGTAGGATTTGGGGTATTTTTTTTTACTTTAACGTGTGTATGGGGGGGTTGTGTGTGTGTGTGTGTGTGTGTGTGTGTGTGACGAAAGCAAAACCTGCCTAACATAGTTTGTCTCAGTCCCGACAACCAGCAGGGGTGAGGTGGCTGGTGGCATCTAGTCAGTCCGATCCTTTCTGTGCTCCCTTGAAGCCAGATTCCCCCAGTGCACCATCTTTGGAGACAGTCCCGTGGTTTGTTTGCTTTTTTTTGCTAAGCCACACAATGAAACAGGGGAAGAACCCAAAGTCTTGTGTGACCTTGGCTATACATTTTCCAAGCTTGCAATAGCAACCTGTCCCTGTAGAAACAAGAAGTTAAATAGAAATCTTCAATGAAGAGGAGAAGTGGTGATCAATATCTTAGTGTTGGGTTTCATTAAAGATTTTCTGTTAATTTTCCCTTTTTCAAAGTGGATAGGAGAGAGAAGTTTCAATTCACATGCAGATTAATTCCTTTTACTGTAAAATAATCTAGAAAAAAGGTTTTGATTTATGCTGGGAAATTTCATGGCTTGGAGTGGGACTTTGGCTCGCTTGAGCTCTATCACTGAGACAAAAAACAAACATTGGCTAAGTTTGTGTGCTGTGTTAGGCTGTGATTGTTTTAACCATGTTTTTTGTAGTCAGGTTCGCACAAAACGCTGAATTATGTATGTGATGCAAATAATAATGGGCTGGGTTTGCACATCCACTAAATCAAGGGCCATCCACTAAATCTAAGGCCATCCCATTTTTACTCAGAACAATGTATAAGCCCATATGTTTCTCAAAAGTATTGATCATTCCCACTCATGATCTTTGGGGAATATCCTCAAGTCCACCTGCTATCTTCCTCCTTTCAGCAAATGCAAATTCCCCTCTCTCTTCAGGAACTGCCATAACTCATTCTGAAGTCACCATCTGAAATTAATCATAGCTTCTATTAAATAGCAAAGGCGTAGATAACTTCAGAATTGGGAGAAAGAGAAGCGAGTGGGTGGGATCAAATCACTCAATAAATGGGCTTGGTTGTAGGGAAATTTAAATTTGTATTAATTTTTAAGACATGACATACTATACTTATTTGAGGGCTGACAACAGTCTTTATTTGTTTCCCACTTGAAAATGGCAGAAAAGTAGCCTTTCATTTTTTAAGAATCCTAGAAAAAGGGAGGGAGAGACAGTTTGGTGTAATGATTCAGACACCAGACTGGAAACTTGAGAGATCGTGACTTCTAGTCCTATCTTAAACATAAAGTTAGCTGGGTAAATTTGGGTTAGTCTTAGGATTTAGTTTAGGGACCAAGTAAGACTTGATAGCAGCAGGTTTGGTTTTATGACTTCAGATGTTCTATGGGGGTGGGGTTTGTTTTAAGCATCCGAATAAGCAGATAAATAGCTGGATCTTCTTCCTTCTGTGACTCTGCTTTTCAGTTACCCTTTCTCCCCTTCTTGCCTTGCTCAAGTGGAAGAGTTTGTCCTTCTTTACTCCTTAAATCTGTATCTTCTTTCAGTGTGATCACAGATAGGCACCTCAATGCTCAGATCTGATCTGGCTTCTGCACTGAAATACCTGCAAACTCATCTCTTCATGAAATATATTTGTAGCAAACAACGTCTGGCTATCAATTGCTACTGATCATATTTAATTTCCAGAGAGAAACTGCCAGAAGCAATTTGTGGCCTGGATTATGCTTCTCCTACAGTATTACAGAAAGCTAACTAGAGGAGCTTTTCAGCGGTGCAACTGAGCTCTTGTATCTGAAGGGAGTTTCATGCACATAAAAGAAAGCTACATATGAATCTCTGTGCCTGATGTAACAAATACAAGTGTTAGCGTAGAGAGGACCATCCAAGAAGTTTTGCTGCATTGGGAGAAAAGTTTCTCCCCACTCCAACCCCTTGTCATGAACAGAAATTAGCCAGACAACTCTGCAGTCAGTTAGTCAGTCAGTCAGTCTCTCTCCCCCCCCATCTTTCCCTCCCTCCCCATCACCCTGGGCACTGCCTCAGGACAAGCAGTCTCTTTTGCTACCTGAGGTCAGTTTAGGAGTTGGTGGGTGGGCACATAGCCCAAGCAGTCCTGTCTTTCAGGTAACTTGCTGCTCCCTTGCCTCTGTTCTAGGGTTTACTGTATCTCTTGGCTGCCATCTTGTGGAAATTTGGGTTTTGTAGCCCAGCACATCGCGTATCATGTTTGCTGACAAATGCTGCAGTGCAAGAATGCCCATGTTTTCTGCTAGACCAGTCCCAGAATCCTCCCAGTTAGCTAGCATAGCCATTAATGAGAATGCTGGGAGTTGAAATCCATTCATCTAGATTGAAGTTGTTTTTCAGGTAAAGGCTGTTGAGCATGTTTAATCAGTCTGTAGCCTTTCTACACTGCCTTGTGCCTGGGTCTCGGTGGCATGAAAAGGTAACTCAGATTAGGTAATCTGGTGGGGCGGGGGGAGGAACATTGACTCAAGAAGATGGAAATTCAGTTTCTATTCTGTCATACCTACCAGAATTTTCTGCCCAAGGCAGCCAGCTCTTTATGCCTAATAGCTAACCTGCCCAGCTCAAGCAGATGCTGATCTCTTTCAGATTGCGCTGAGCAGGTCAACAATGCTCTCCAGTTGTTCCATCTCTTGCATAACTTAATATTCCATCTGGTATTTAATGGATTACTTTAGGTTTTATTGCTTAACATTAGATATTCTAAAGGAATGTGGAGAGGCTGCTTTTCTGCTGGGTTTATTAGAACACTGACTCTTCAAGGCAGTTCTGTCAAAATGGATGCCATCACTGTCTGGTTGTGCTTCCACACAACAGCTCAGAGGCTGCAGAGTAGCTAAAAAAATATAGACACCACAGCAATGGCTACTGCTTTGCTCCTGTCTCTATCCTGGGGTAAACAAGAATGGAAATGTTTCTCTGCAAAGCTGTAGCTCAATATAAAATGCAATGGGCTTGAATCCCTCCAAGGGTTAATAGCAAAGGTGGTATATTCATCAGGTTCTGACCAGTTCTGGAGAACCGGTAACGGAAATTTTGAGTAGTTCGGACAACCTGTAAATACCACCTCTGAATGGCCCTGCTCCCATCTATTCTCTGCCTACCGAGTCCCAGATGATGATGAGGAAATGGGGATTTTGCAGTATCCTTCCCCTGCCATGCCCAGCAAGCCACACCCACAGAACCGCTAGTAAAATTTTTTGAATCCCACCACTGGTTAATAGTGCAATACAATAAAAGCTCAGATGCTGACCTCAAAATACCTGGCACCTGCACAGCCTTCTACATATTATCCAACCACACAATGTGCTTCACTTTGTTGCTTTCCTCTTAGTAGCTGGAAGTTCATGCCCATATTTCCTGTTCCACTGCTATGGTATCAACTGGATTACAGGTAGTCCTCAACTTACGACCACAATAGAGCCCAGAATTTATATTGCTAAGTGAGAAATTTGTTAAATGAAATTTGTCCCATTTTATGACTTTTTTTGACACATTCGTTAAGCAAATCACTGCAGTTGTTAAATTAGTAACACAGTTACGTAAGTGAATCTGAGGTTCCCATTGACTGTCAGAAGGTTGCAAAAGATGTTCCTATGACCCTGGGACACTGTAACCATCATAAATATGAATCAGTTGACAACATCCAAATGTAAATCGTGTGACCATGGTCAACAGTCATAAGTATGAAAAATGGTCATAAGTCACTGTTTTCAGTGCTGTTGTAACTTTGAACGATCTCTAAGTGATCTGTAAGTTGAGGACTACCAGAGGACTACCAGTATTGCATCAACAGGTCCTGTGGTAGGGGACCAGTTTCATCACCCCTGGAACTGAAAGAGTGAATCCTGAGTGTTTTGCAACCCCAGCAGAGAGGTTGCATGGAGATTTAAAACTCCCAGCCCCCTTAGGTTGTAGATCTATCATGAAGATGGGAAGGAGTATTCCTAACCCTCATCTTCCTATGGTACATTATTGGTTGTTTGTTGAATATGTAGACAGGTAGCCCTCAACTTAAAATGAGAGTTTCCATCACTAAGTGATGCAGTCATTAGATAAAATACCATGGGACTGCACTGCTTCGTGATAAAGAGTCCCAATGGTCCTTATTGCAGTTGTTAGGCCAGGGCAATGCCATCCTTATCTCCCACTCCAACTCTGTCCTTTTGGCGGTCCTGAGACTGCCACCTACCCCTGCCACCCCCTACTGCTGGCAGCTAACCTTTGCCATTTTCTTTCCAATGGTGATCCAGAGTGCAAGGTGCAGAGTATGTGTTAGAAGCACCCCCGGAGAACTGGTCCGTGGGCTTCAGTGCATCAGAAGCTGCTAGTGCTTTGCAAGGCTTTGCAGGAAGAAGGCAAAGCCATGAATGAGTAGACCAGTGATGGCCTTTTCTCCACCTTGTTTTCCAGGAATTCTTCCAACACGAACTGCAGAGTGTGTGCTGTGTCTCTGGGAAACTCACATCCCTCCACTTCCTTCAATCCTGCCACCATCCCAAACAGTGCTGCCATCCCGAATAGTCCTACAACAATATTTTAGGGCAGCCCTAGATGGAATGTTAAGGAATTGGCTGAACAATTGAGGGTATTCTTCAGGGTTCCCATAGTATCATCAAAATGCTTGAAATAGTTGTCTGAAGATTTGGAATGTCTTGGTGACCCATCGATATCTCTACCGCAGGTTGAAGGGTATCAAGACTCTGAACTGGTGACTAAAGCCAGAAGCAGGGCAACATGATACACAAAAATCAACTATTCAGAGAACAGATTCCTAGTTCATGGAACCACTGATCTGTCAATAGGGATTTTTACCAAGTGTCAAATGGGTTATATTTTCCTGCCCAATTTTTAGATCAGGAATGACCCTGAACTGAGCTTTGCTCAGCAGGAGCTCCAGCAAACTAAGTTTTTTGTGGGTTTATCATCTACATTGTTCTTAGAGAAAGAGAGGTTTTGCTTCAACTGACTTATAATTTAATTATTATGAGACTTTAATATAGTTATCGCAACATGTTTCTCCTGAACACGCCTTTTTTATTTGGGAGCATATTCTTCTTTTTGTCACAGCTTCACTAACTTCCAATCTGTTTCAGGAGTAATTGATCATGATTACCTTGGCATTTGCATTTGTCTCTGAATGATTAAACTGCCCCGCAAGCTCTCCTTTAACAGTTGTCATAGGTGGCTGGAATCTTTCTGTCCCACCCTCCATTCTCTTTGATGGAGAATCCCAATTGGGATAATTTAAAAAAAAAAATTCAATAGCCATGCAATCTGCTGTCTCTGTGGCTAAACTCTTGCACAGGTGGGAGACAGAGAATCTTGTTTTAATCTTAATTTTGCAAGGCACATTGATTATTATTTAAACTGAAAGGCAAAATATAATAAACATTTCTAATCTGTGGGAGTCCTTGGTGTCTCTGACCTTGCAGACTAACAAGTAGTAAACAGCAGCTTAGTCAAGGACCTACCAAGGAGAAAACCATATCACCACCAACACTGACAGGACAAGCTACTGCACATAAACAAAAGCAAACCCCACTTTCTTGTAGCATTAACGATGTTACCTAGTCAGGTAACAAAATGCTGCAAGCAAGAACCAGTCTTGGCACCAAGGATTCCACAGCGCAACCCTGAGCTACATACATTCTCTTCAATTGGCAGCAGTTTGAATCTCTTACATGTAAAATACCTCTAAGACACAGTTTAAAGCTTACCAGTAGGTATTATCACAGAGTACTTTATTTCATGGGAATGCAAGTGTGTGCATAGTAGAAATTGACATACAAAAAAAAAATAGTCATATATTGTTCATGTCAGGCTCTCCTAAGCCCAAGGTGTGGTGTGGTTAGTACTTAGAAGCAGTGGTGGATTGCCAATTTTTTTACTACCGGTTTGGGCGCGCTTGCACGCGTGCGTGACACTTCTGCACATGTGCAGAATTGTCCAGGTGGGTTGGCGGAGCTTCCCGCTACCACTACTGTCGGTTCGCCCAATCCGGGCCGAACCAGGAGCAACCCACCTCTGCTTGGGAGAGAGACCAGTAGTAAATGCAGACCTGTAAACTAACCATGACATTTTTAAAAATTAAAAGTAGACAATAAATCATTTTTGTATTTTATCTTAAATCTCCATGGATGCAACCATGAAGTTTCCAAGAGTTGAGCCTGATTTGATGCTGCAATTGCCAATATTCCAGCAAAACTGTTCACTGTGATGATTGCTGAATTATCCACTCACTAGGATGGTAGTGTTAGGCATGCAAAAATAAATAGTAATGGGTTGCAGTCAGAAAATAGGAGTGACAGTACAGGGATAGCATGTGGCTATTATGACTCAGAAACCTCTGATAAATAAATCTGTTTCTGGAGCTGTTCATTCTTATGGTGTTTGCTTTCTGTGTTATGGGAACAAAGCAGGATCTAAAAGGCACAGCTAGGGTGCCTCTGATCCTTTGAGGGCCCAGGTGGCACAGTGGTTAGAGTGCAATACTGCAGGCTACTTCAGCTGACTGCTAGCTACAGTTCAGTAGTTCAAATCTCACCAGCTCAAGGTTGACTCAGCCTTCTATCCTTCCGAGGTAGGTAAAATGAGGACCCAGATTGTTGGGGGCAATATGCTGACTCTGTAAACTTCTTAGAGAGGGCTGTAAAAACTCTGTGAAGTGATATATAAGTCTAAGTGCTAGTGCTATTGCAAAAAAACGGGAAGGAAAACAAAACAGTAAGCAAGAACTTAATTTGTTTCCTTATGAAGACTACATCTACCTCCTCTCTATCTTGAATCAGGAGTGGGGTGAAGGACTGGCAACTTGAGACTCTGTTAGGTTGCAGCAGCTTGTGGCTTGCCCCCTTTAGTTATAGCAGATAAGCATGTAAGTGGCCATCCTCCCAAAAGGGTGACAATAACCCTTCTCTTTTGTTTTGCACCAGAACTCTCCTACCAGCATAAGAATTCAATTAGCCATTTCAACTGACAGAAGGAAGGGTATTGCTCCGGCAATGAGAATAAACTGCCTTCGTATCTTTGGATTACAGTGGTGCAAAAGAATTGAAGTTCTAATCAAGTTCTGACTGATGAGGGTGGCCATATGATTGTGGTTTTGGAATTTTTAGAGAAGTGTTCATTTTTTGGCTTTAATCTCTGAACATGTAACAAAATATTTTTTCCAAGCATCTTCAAACATCACTGTTGATGACACCAAAATTGATTAACCCACTTCCTTTCCATTCACCAGAAATGACCAAAACATCTCCAGAAGATGGCAGTACTTGTGCCAGCTAGCCAGTCATGCTGGCAGAGGTGACTTCTTCCTTGTGATTAAAAAGAAAGAAAAAAAGTCAAGGACAAATGGATGATTGCTGACATACGAAAGCTCTTGTTTTTCTGGCCCAGTATTTTCAGCAATGGAGCCAAATGATAGACCAATCTACAACAGAATTACATGCAGGCTTCTAGTTTGTGCCTCCTGTAAAAATAAGATAAATAAAATATTATGTATTGATTAGCTGATTAAACTATGAAGTTATTGTCAGTCTTAGCAACCATATACATTGTCTCCTTGATATACTCCTTGATATATTTTATTCAAAAATATCTGTGACCTTAGCAAGTGCTACAATATGTGTAATTGAGTCTCCCAAGTATTTATGTTTTTGCAGGACTATATACACGGCATTGTAAAACATCCAAACATCTACATCCTAAGAAAATAATTGAATGATATAAGAAATTCCTTAGAAAAAGCACTCTTAGTAGGGAAGATCTATTAAAAGTTGTACTGCAGAAACATGATTGGTTGTTAACTATAGCTCACAGTTGATGCACAGGCAAATGCATCATTAATAAACTACGGTCTATATTGCACTAGCTGGAAGGTTGCATACAGACAGCAACCCTACCCGAAACAGATTCTCACAAAGGATAAAAACAGGATAAAACCAGACTCTACAACAAACCCAGATGTTTATTTTGCCCCCACATATACATTGACAGCAGCATCACAGGCCCCAATAAGCATGCGTAAGACCAGAGCCACCTTCACATGTTGTTGTTCTATTGTGATAATCTTATCAACAATTTCCCTCTGGATTAGAAATGGAACAAATTTTTGCACAAAAACTAGTAGACACAAATTTAACATCAGGACTCAAAAAAAAAAAAAGGATGAAGTATTATCAGAGCATTCTAACTAGGACTCTCTGTGGCAGACTTCAAAATGTTTTGTTTCGGGAGAAAAAAGCACCACTGAGCAAGAAATCGCTGAAGTCACTTATAATCAAAACGTTTCATTTAACCTCTGAACGTTTCAACAATGGGTTTTAATGCACTGCTGTACAATTATCGATAAGACATTTGTAATCTGACTTTTATGTAACCTGCATCTGCATAGCCACCCTGTCTTTCCCTCCCTCCTCCAAACTTCACACCATCTGATGATGTTTGCTCCAGCTCATGAAAGTGTTGCGTCTTTTATTAAAAATTGTTAGTAAAAAAAAAAGGGAACTTCCAGACTCCTTTTTTATAGAAGGGCCCTGTAAATGTTGTGCTTTAATGCTTATGCAAAAAGATGGGAAAAATCCAATTTAACATGTAGTCCTTTTCCCCAAATATGCTTACCTTGAGCAAGAGTTTAGAACAGTGTTTCTCAACAAATGCTGGCTGGGGAATTCTGGGAAGTCCAGACATCTTCAAGTTGCCAAGGTTGAGAAACACTGGTTTAGAATGTATTAGCTACTGATGCCTGTGCTATTTGATAGGCAATCCACTAGGCCTCTGGAACATATCTGGTGTCGAGAAACTTCAAAGAAAGGGGAATCTGTTTTGTGTCATTCAGCAAGCAGATGTTAACACTAGATGTCTATGGAGATACTCTGTCATCCAGGTCATGGTTGTCCCAAAAGTGCTTTTTCAAGAGGCAACTGGACTTTCTGGTTTTTCTTTGAAGATATTTTGTTTCTCATCCAAGAAGCTTCTCAGAGCTTCTTGGATGAGAAGTGAAATGTCTTCAAAGAAAAACCAGAAAGCCCAGTTGCCTCTTGAAAAAGGCACGTTTGTGTTAACACTGAATAGAATTCTAGATTTCTAGTCAGTTGCTCTCCTTTTCCAAAACAACGTATTGCAATAGGAGGGATAAACAAAAGGTAGGTTTGAAGTGAATAGAATATAAGCTATGCAATCTCCTTCACTTACTGTAACATCCTTATTTCAAGAAAATATAGCTTTGCAATTTGAACAGTATTTGGAGTTTTTTTTTAATATAATTTTGTTTTGCTCAGTTGAGGAGGTTACTTCTTTTCCTCTAGTTTAAATCTTATTCCAAAAACAGGTATTACATTTTATGTATTTCATGGTAACTAGAAAAGGCTTTCTTAAACTCTTCTCACTGGCAGGTGTCTACTAATGAGTATAGTCCATTAGCCTGGGTCAAGTAGAAACAATGGAAAAGGACCAAGAACGGGAGAATTCAGTTGTGTGCCAGTTTGGATACATATAAGGTCTCCAGTGTTTAGCTTATAAATGTATATTTAGCACTTTACAGAATTCTCTCAATAATCCTTAACACAATAATTTTCTCTAGGTCAGGAATATATTTCTCTTGTTGCAAGGTGATAAGCATCTGTCTACAGACAATGGGTGACCTGTGATTTCCCCTTCCACATTTCTTCTGAAATGTATCTCGCTGCTGTAGCTCTTTCTTTGTATGTGGTTTCCCCTATTAAAATGCCCAAGCTTCCAATGCTATTATTAGCCCAGGATGGCAACTGATATCTTCAAAGACGTCATCAGTGGTTTGGTGCGAAGAGATTGTGGCTTGCTGAGAGCTACCTAGAGAGGCAAAAGAAAAAGATCACAATCACTTTTAAAACCCTGGGATCTCAAATATTCTTTCTTTATAAGGAAGCAAAGGTTGTTACAATAATTTCTACATGTTGGAGCAATGAGTTTCAAGACCCTTTTTTCAAACAGACACCTGTCAGTTTCGCATTGTTCACAGTGACTAGTAATTTCTTGTCTGAAGGAAAGGATAAAAATAAAATTGGTGATGTGTATAAAGTTCAAACTGTTATGCAGTGGCCTGGAAAACAAACATGTATCAGCCTGTTGCCTGCCCCAGTCCAGGCCTATGTATGCCTAGGGGTAACAACCCAGTTGTCCTTACTTCTGAGTATACACCCACAGAATTGGCAAACAATAGTTTCCATCCACACCAAGAGCAATCCAGTGTCTGCAATAGTTTGTATATTCATGTTTCAGAGAGCTTTGCTATTTGCATTTAGATACATTCATCATATTAAAGGTAAGGTAGTACCAGCAGGTGGTTTCACATTCTGATCCTTATCTGAGCAATATTAAAAATTCTAAGGCAGGAAGGAACATTTTCTCTGTATTTGCCTTGCCTGTTTGTGGAATTTTATAAGGAAAGCTGGCAGAAGTTATCGTACTGAAGTTTATTATTCTCCTACATTTTGTTAGCTCCACTACTATCACTACCTGCCACAAAAGCAAAAATAAAAACACAGGCTTAAGGAGAGAAAGCTGGAAGAACTGCACATAACCAAAGGGTTAAGTAGAAAACCTCTTTTACTCTAGAAGCCCTTGGGGTTGCTTATGCAAGCAGAGGCTAGGATTTTCAATATTATAACTCCTGCAGTTTTATTTCTCCGAGTTCAATTTAGAAGCAGAAACAAGCATCCTTGGCTGGAGTTACATGTTTTAACAAACTGAACCCTTGGGCAGAAAAGGCCCGGGGGGGGGGGGGAACCATGTCTCTGGTGAGGAGCGCAGCAGATGAAAGAGGCCAGTTAACCAAGTTCTTCTGCCTACGTAGCTGGTGTAACTAAGACCTAGACTGCAGACATCCGAACGACCACTTTACTGCCGCCAAGCGTCGCTGGACTTTTGTAGTCCAAACCTTGTAACCATAAAACAGTTCTTCAAAAAGATGCCTGGTTCCGAAGGGGCCATCCCATAAGATTTCCGACTCCCAAAATCCCCATCCGTGTTTTCTCCAGGCAACGGAGCCTAAACCTGAAATAAGAGGGAGGCGGGGGGGGGGGGAGAGGAGGAAAAAAGCGCCGGAGCTCTGCAGATCCCGCCGATTTAACAGCTGCTGCCTGTGTTACGGAATGACGTAACCCTCCGTCTCCCGGAGAAAGGCAAGCAGAGCGGAGGCTGATTAGTGTGGATCGCACGATCTACTGCAGTCTGGGAGGCCGGCGGGGGCGGAGTGGCCCGGGCGGGGGAGTGGGACAGAAGGGACAAAAATATACCATTACCTCAACGTTTTGCGGCCTCCTCCACTATCTGCCTTTCAAATAAAGCCACTTTCAGGAACTCAGCCTTGCAGAGAGTGACCGGGTAGAAGCCCGCCCGGGCAATCGGTCTCTGCTGCTGCGTTTAATCTTGCCCCGCTAGGATCATATTTTCCGTTAACTACGTTTCATGGATTAATGATGGCGAATTGGCACATGGGGTCCCTAGGGAAAAAGAAGGAGAACTGTGTGGATTCCCACCTCCCACCCCGTTATTTTGCAACTTCTTCCTTCTTCCACACCTGCCGTCTCTATTTGGAAAGTTGGTTTTGCTTTTAGGCTGGAGTTCGCTTGCTTTTGCTTTTTTTTTTTTTAAAGGCGCATTTTTTAAAAAAAAAGAATATTGTGACCCTGTAAACCAATTTTTTAATAGCTCAATTTCCCAGATTACAGTCCACTTAATCCTACCACCGATGATGTGGAATGGGATGCAAGAAAAACATTTGGCTGCTCCCCCCACAGAAGCTTTTAACTCCCAGATGGGTGCGAAGTGAGATCTTGCTTAATGTCAGGCATGATTCCTTCAATATCCAAGAAAGAAAAACCTCAACTTCATTTGAATAGAGATAAAGTACTTTTACTAGATATGACTTGATAACAGCGAAGGAAAGCAAGATCTGAGCCCAAAAGGTGCCAACATGTACATATCAAACGTTTCCCAGCACCCTCCCCCCAATTACCACAACCCAATGTCCAATCTGCCCTTTGGTGTCATGTGGGGTGCATCTTCAAAAGGCCTCATCCAGTTGCTATGCAAAGATGGTTGACTTTGACTAAGACCAAACACAAGCCATCAGCATGCACAGAAGATGGTGAGAACAAAACTCCTTTCCTGATAACTCCTCCAGCACCAATAATTCCCCCTCCCAAATACATCAAACCCCCACCCTCCCTGTTTCTATGACAGCCAATAGCAAGCAAGCAAAGTAGAGGCTGACACTCATTTTGATTATGTGTCATCAAATCCTTTTCAATCCTTATTGACCATGGAGATCATCATGATCTCCATGTTGATCTATCCTTAATCCAGGGGTGGGCAACTATGGCAATTTTATGACCTCTGGCCTTAAACTCCCCAAATTCCTGAGGCATTTGTGCTCACTCAGGAATTCTGGGAGTTGAAGTTCACAGATCATAAAGTTGCCACTTCTGCCCTAACCTGTTCTTTCAAGATTCCCAGTGGTGCCCTCATTAAAAACTATAACCAAGTCCAATCCACCTTGCTGCTGGACATCCTCTCTTTATCTTTCCTTCCACCCTTCCCAGAATTAGAGCCTTTTTCCAGAGAGCTGGGTCTTTATATATTGTGCACAAATTAGGTTAATTTAAGCCTGGTCGTTTGTGTCTCAAGTCAGAATTTGGGGTTGATTATTCAATGATCCATTTACTTGTTTTCTTGATTGGCCATGATATTCACAAATGTTTCCAACACCAGAGTTCAAAGGCATCAATACGCTTCCTATCCTGCTTCTTCAAAGTCCAACTTTTGTTTCCGTAGAATACTAAATGGCTTGCACAGTTCTGATCTTTGTATGTACAACATAAATCACATCATGGCATTTAACTATCTTTTTTCAAGGCTTTCATGGCTGTTCAACCAAGTGCAAGACGACGATGACTGCTTGGTCCTTTACTGTTGATGGTTGATTCTGAAAGGCAGACCCTATCCACACATGTTGATATCTTCATTGCCAATTTGCATTGGTAAACAACTAACAACAGGAATTCTGATACCATTGCTTTTTTGAAAGATGTTACTTAACCAGGCGATTGTATTGGATTATTGAGGCAAAGTTCATATTATGTTGTGTGTTGTGGATATCACAAATGTACAGAGTGGAAACAAACATCCAGATAAAATTTAATTGGGGACTGCAGCATTCAGTTCCTCAAAAGGATGAAGTTTCTCCTGCAAAATGCTTCTGGTTGAGCACAGTTGTACTAAAGAGGTATCAAACATCAACAATTCTTGTTTAGCCCTAGATCCCCATTAAAAAAAACACCACTTATTATTCAGAATCTGACATTTTACAGTAGTAATATGAGTTTTCTCTATACATTGCATAAAAAAATAATAGGACTTGTAAAAAAAACAACCTGGCAGGATCCAGTGCTCTTTTCTCGCCAAAAAGGTCATGAGTGTAATCATTACAGGAGAAAAAAGCCCTGAAATATAATACTTAGGCAGAAGGTGAACAGTGTTTTAACAATTTCATTAGAAACCTCTGAAGGAAACAAAGCATAAGGCACATATTTGCATCTGATTGTATTTTCATCCATGATCACTCTTGCCCTTGGCATCCTTTCCCCTGTTTCCAGACAGTGGGCTCTTAATATGATCGATCAATAGATATTTCACAACTATTCTGCGTTTCCTTCCTTCCAGTTCTCTGGCAAGATAAAAATAGAGGAAGCTAAAGAATGCACAGGCATTTCAAAAGAAAAAGAAACAGTCACATGAAAACTGTGCTGCCCCAGTAGTATATAGCTAGTGTAGAAATTAAGAACTGTCTCCTTTAAGAAACTACCTCATGGGAAATGTAGGCAGACACTGCCTTATGGGAAATGTAGTTCCATGACACTGGGACATTGTACCCACGTGCAATGTTTATAGCCGATTAGTTTGAATACCTTAGTGAACCAGAATAGTAGCGTTGGTATCTCCACTCAGCATGGGAGTGAAATCATCATCTTTTTACACAACGTGATGGGACAGATTATGGAAAGGTCAGAAGTATCTTAATACTGAACTGTAAGTTTTGCTATTAAGAATGCCTGATAATAAACTTGATCTGAAAGAGATTTCTAAGCGTGGAGTTAATTGCGTGCCCCGAGCATGCCTACAACCGAGGCAGAACAAAAACCTTATAGAATTCTTGAATGAGGCAAGTGATTACCCAACAAAAGCCTTATCTGAATCTTCTCCTTCTCTCTACTCCAGAATTTGTATTCTGCATTCCTTTTTTAGTTACCAAACTGAAAAAGCAAGCTAGGGCCAATAATCAGAACATTATATGCATTGTTATGAAACAGCTTTAGCAAATTTCAGTCTCATCCAGAACCCAACTGAAACTCTGTCTTACCACCTTTAAAGCCATTATTGGCTTAAACATCATATGTTCATATCCAAAAGAGAGTCCTTGTTACATATTGTAGCACGGGTCAGCAACCTGCGGCTCTGGAGTCGCATGTGGCTCTTTCATCTCTCTGCTGTGGCTCTCTGTTGGGTCAGTAAAAGTAAAATGGACACTGTTAGGAATGTAAGCTAACAGTTGGGTTAGCAATATATAAGCCATGATAGTAGTACTGTTTCTTTAAGTACTGCTATAAATGAGGTTGGTTGCTGTTACCCCAAGCGGCCATAAGATGGAGCCAGAATGACTGTTAGCTCTCTCTGTTTGTTAGATGCGGAGCGTCGGATAATGCTTGTAGATGTGTCATGTGTTACTCAGCGTGTTACTGTGAGTTTTGCTACTGTTAGCGACTTTGTGTGCTGAACTGATTATATGATACTGGACTGTGTTTGATGAATCACCCCTTAACTGAGAACGTTGATGACTGACTGTCTTAACCGTGTATGAATTGGACTCTGAATACCTCTATTTCCACAGAAGTAAAGTACTATCTGTTTTTACAATTCAGTGTCTCCGTATGCTGGTTTATGCGTTCTTCCAAACCACTCTCACTACGCTTCTCTGAACGCACTCATTCTCCTAATGGGAAGCTTACCTAACACTGGTTATGGGCCCAGGTTATACCAGATGTAGCTAAAGGAGAGTTGGTGTTGATACGCAATACCGTATACAGACAGCTGTTTAGTTTGTGATAGTTACTATCATGGAGAAGATGGTACACGACCCATCAAGAAGTCTATCACTGATAACCCGATTGGATGAAACAAACTATGTTTCCTGGTTTATGAAGTGCAGTCTACTCTTGTGTAGTGAGGGATTGTGGGATGCTGTACAGAATCCACCGGATGTAACCTCTTGGAATCCAGATGACGAGGATGATGGCGAGAAGATTTTCTTTTCTTTTTTTTTTTAAACAGAACTTTTTTATTTTTCTTTAAAAAAAAAACCACAAATATGTCATCATTTGTCAATCATTAAGACATTGAAGTACAATTTTTTTTGTTGTGTGTGCCCCTCCCTCCCTCCACCCCCCCACCCCCCCTCCTCCTTCCCCCCCCCGACTTCCCAGAACCCGTACACGGTATGGATTTTTAACTAACACAGTCTAAAATCTATTGAGAAAAAAGAAATAAAGAAATTAATGACATTCTAGATTGACCTTAGCTTCTTCTTACTGAACTGACTTTTAACAGTTTAAATCATTTCTGATCTTAAGCATAGGCTAACTGGAATTTCTTAGTCCCGTATTTATTTTGTATATAGTCAATCCATTTTTTCCAGTCTCGTTTATATATCTCATTTGAATGATCTTTGAGATATGCCGATATTTTAGCCATCTCGGCTAAGTTTGTTACTTTCAATGTCCATTCTTGGATTGTAGGCAAGTCTTCCTTCTTCCAATATTGCGCCACCAACAGTCTTGCTGCAGTTATCAGGTGCAGAATCAAATTGGTCTCTACCACTGTAAAGTCAGTACATATACCTAGTAAAAATAACTGAGGACTAAACTTTATCCTTCTTTTAAAAACATTTTGCATGACCCACCATATTTTTATCCAAAATGCCTTAACCTTTTGGCAGGTCCACCATATATGATAATATGTAGCATCGAGAGAACCACACCTCCAACATTTAGGCTGTACATTCGGATACATAGAAGCCAACTTTTTAGGATCTAAATGCCATCTATAGAACATCTTGTAAAAATTTTCTCTCAGATTTTGAGCTTGTGTAAATTTCACATTTCTTACCCAGATTCTTTCCCATGTATCCAACATTATTGGTTCCTCAATATTTTGAACCCATTTTATCATACAATCTTTAACTAATTCTATTTCCGAATCCATCTGTATTAGTACATTATATATCCTCTTTATATGCATTAAGCTTTGATCTCTTATTTGTTTAAACAGATTATCCTCAACTTGGATAAAACCAATTTTTTGATCTATTTTCCACCTAGCCTGTAATTGCCCATACTGAAACCATGTTTGAACTACCTTCTCCTCTTTTAATACCTCTAAAGATTTTAATTGTAATACCCCCCTTTCCGAGGTAAGAAGCTGTCTGTAAGTAATTCTGTCCTGTTTTTGTGCTGTATTCATATTTTCAATTGCGTGTCTAGGAATTGCCCACATGGGTATCTTGTCATTTAATTTATATTGGTATTTCTTCCAAACCCGCAATAAAGCATTTCTTAAAATATGACTTTTAAAATTCTTATCCAATTTTTTGTTGAATAACAGGTAAGCATGCCAACCAAATACCAGATCGTGTCCCTCAATATTCAATATTCTATCATTGGTTAAATGAGTCCAATCACTAATTACAGATAATGCCACTGCATCATAATATAGTTTTAAATTAGGTAGTTTCAATCCTCCTCTCTCACGTACATCTTGCATTATTTTCATCTTTACCCTCGGCTTCTTTCCTGCCCACACAAATTTGTTGATACCCTTCTGCCATTCTAAAAGGTTCGCATCTTTTTAAGTATAGGTAACATTTGGAAAAGAAATAAAAATTTTGGTAAAATGTTCATTTTCACTGCCGCTATCCTACCCAGCAAAGATAAGTGCAATTTCTCCCATTTTTTCATCTCTGTCTGTATGCTATGCCAAAGTGGTTCATAATTATGCTTATATAATTTCCCATTTGAAGTTAAAATGTTAACTCCAAGATATTTGACTTTTTTAACTACCTCACATCCTAGCATCACTCCTAATTCTTCCTTTTGTTTAATATTCATATTTATAGCTAATATTTTGGTTTTTCCTAAGTTTATTTTAAAACCCGACACTTGACCATATTGATTAATCGTATTCATTAAAACCATACTGGATTCCTGCGGTTGTTCCAATATTATGACCAAATCATCCGCGAAAGCGCAGACTCTATATTCTTGCTGCCTAATCTTGATCCCTTTTAAACCATCCAAGCCCCGTATTTTATTCAACAATACTTCCAAAGTTATAATAAACAATAATGGGGACAAAGGACAGCCCTGTCTTGTACCTTTTCCAATTTGAAAAGAGTCTGTTAAATTTCCATTGACTATAATTTGTGCTGTTTGCTGTTGGTATATTGCTTTAATTGACTGTAAAAAATTATCTCCTATCTGCATTTTTTGCAGTATCTTCAGCAGAAATTGCCAGTTAACTCGATCAAAGGCCTTCTCAGCATCCAAAAATATAAACGCAGCAGGGATCTGGTTGTTGTTTCCCAAATATTCTAATGCATTAATAATTAATCTAACATTACTTTTCATCTGTCTCCCTTGTATAAAACCTGTTTGGTCCATATGTATCAATTGTTGAATGACCAACATTAACCTATTTGCTAATATTTTAGTAAAAATTTTATAATCTACATTCAGTAATGAAATAGGTCTATAATTTTTGGGTTGAGTAGTATCTTGATCTTCTTTGGGTATCAAAGATATAAACGCTGTCTTCCAAGATGGAGGGACTTTACCTTCCGTTTGAATCATATTAAATAATTCTCTAAGAGGTTCTACCATTTCTAACTGTAAGTTTTTATAGTAAACCGCTGTCAAGCCATCTGTACCTGGTGCTTTCCCTGACTTTAATTGCTTAATTACCTGCAGGATTTCCCCCGAGGTTATTGGTTGATTCAATTTTTGCCTGTGTTCTTCTCTAACTGAAGGTATTTTCTCTTTGTCTAAATATTTGTCTGTCTAAACCATTAATTTTATCCCCTTTATACAGTTCTGTAAAAAATTCCCAGAAAGCCTTTTGAATCTCTTCCTGTTGAAACACCTCCTTCCCTCTGTAAATCAGTTTAGATATATTTCGAGTTTTCCTTTTTTTCCTAATCTGATAAGCTAACCATCTGCCAGGTTTGTTTGCATTACAAAAAGTATTGTGTTTTGCATATAATAAATTAGTAGCTACCTGGTCAGAGATCAACATGTCAAATTGAGATTTTAATATGTTAATAGCTTCCTTAACCTTTGTATCGTCTGGGTTCATTGTTAACTCCAGCTCTTTTCTCTTAATTTCCTCTTCCAGTTCTGTTCGTTTTAACCCTTGCTTATTTCTATGTGTTTTATTTATATTCATCAAAACTCCTCTCATATACGCTTTGCTTGCGTCCCATACAAATTCCATAGATGTACCCTTATTCATATTCAAAACAAAATATTCAGATAGTAATTTTTTACAATCATTAATATACTTTTCATATCTAAATAAGTTTTCATTCAATCTCCAAGACCTTCTTGCCTGCACTACCCTTCCCAACTCCATCCAAACTGGGTTGTGGTCCGAAAGGACCCTAGCTGCAATCTTTGTTTTCTTGACCCTAGAAAGCAAATCATTAGTGGTTAGGATAAAATCAATCCTTGAAAGGGATTGATGCCTGTCCGAGAAGAAAGTGAAGTCATATTCCTCTGCATTTCTTTCTCGCCAAATATCTCTCAATTCAAAATCATCCATAATGTCAAAGAAAGATTTGGGTAACTTTGCTCGCATCTTGGTATTTAGGCGGGAAATCTTCTTATCTCTCTTAGTATCTATCACTCCATTCCAGTCACCCAATAGTATACAGGAACTATAGTCCCACTGTACTAATTTAGCATGAAGATTTCTATAGAATCTATCTTGCTGTTGATTGGGAGCATAAATTCCCAAAAGTAATGTCTTTTTCCCTTCTAAGATTAAGTCTAAAGCAATATATCTTCCGAAGGGATCTGCTTCTATTAATTCAGCTTTCATATCTTTTCTTAAGTATACAACTATACCATTCTTCTTTTCCATAGCAGAAGCTGCAAAATGTTGACCAAGTTTTGAGTTGATCAAATATTTTTGATCAGTTGACTTGATATGAGTTTCTTGCAAACAAATTACATCGTTCTTAAACTGTTTGAGATAATGAAATATTTTCTTCCTCTTCTGTGGAGAATTCAGTCCGTTGACATTCCATGTTAAAATCTTAGTTGTCATCTTTGGTTGGTTGAAGCATTTTTAGAGCTTCCTGCACGGCCTGTTTAACCTTAGGTCTAGCTCCTCCCACTGCTTCCAGATTTGTTATTGTAGTTCCTTGATCGATGGCCGATGATTGTTGATGCTGTTGCTTTTTAGCTTGTTTCTCCATACGTCTAGTAGTCATGCGGCTAGGTCTTAGTTCCATAGCACCTTGCACTTCTAGAGAAGAGAGATGCTCCATCTTGTCTGGTGGTTGTGTAGTTTGCTGTCTATCCTGTCCTTCTTGTGGTCTTTCTCTGGGTCCAGATGGTGCAGGGTGTCCGGCCTTCAATATATTATAATAAAAATCTCGGGCTTTCCATACAGAGTTGAGGTGGTACCTTTGCTTATCAAATGTAAATATGATGCCAAATGGCGCATCCCATCTATACTGTATCTGACGATTTCTGAGTTCTTCGACCAAAAAAGCGTAGTCTCTCCTGGCTCTTAACATTTGAGGTGATATCTCTTTCAAAACAGCCAGGTCTTGACCGCCAATTTGAAGCTTAGTGTTATAAGACGCTTGCAGTACCATATTTCTAAGCTCTCTTGTAGTAAAATATATAACGATGTCTCGAGGAAGCTGCTTCTGCTTTGCCAGCCAGGAGTTAACGCGGTAAGCTTTGTCAATTTGCCAGTCTTGGTTGGTCCCTGGTCTTCCCATCAGGCGATCAAAAGCTTCCGATAGGATCTATTTCAGGTTCTCCTGTTTCTCCTCACGCAGCCCCCTTACTCTTAATGCGAACTCCATTTGTCGGTACTGTATCATAATAATTTCTTTTTCAGAATTTTCCACTTTTTGTTCCACCACCTCTGTTTTCAATGTCAAGTTAGCGTTGGCATCATTAAGAACCTCTAGAGTATCTTCCATTCCAGAAATATGTTCTGTTAATACAGTTACAAGACTCAGCATGTCGTCTCTAATTTTATCAACCTTAGCGTCAAATTTCTCATATAGCTCCTGTTTAAGTCCTTTTATTTCACTTTTAATTTCTTCCTTCATTTCTTTTATTTCCTCTTTTCTCTCCTCTCTATTATCTCTAAACTTATCTTCCATTTTAATTGTCTGTGCATTAAGAGCCTCGCTTAGATTACTCAGGAAAAATTCTTTCGTTAACACATCCCCAGCAGGGGGCGTAGGAAGCGGAGGCTGCAGCTTTGTGCCAGGCACTGAAGATGTGCCCCTGGAAGTAGAGGGTGACGACTTCAAGTTAATATTTGGTTTTGAGGCCATTTCAAAATTTATCTGCCTGCAGTTAGTAGAACTCTATTGCCTGAATATGCAGCTTTAAGTAAAGAGGCTTTTATTTTGAAGTTTAAGGCTTGGCAAAACTTTCAGTGAGTAAACATTGTATCAAAACCGTTCAGCAGATTCATCACCATTTAACTTCCAAATAAGCAAAGTTAATGAAGGAGTAAAATTCTTCTATTGTGAAACCAAAACATATGATAAGCAATCTCTTTTGTTTTGAATTCTTGTGAGGATTAGCAAAAAGTGTTCGTTATTACCGGAGAAACCAGCCTGCTCAGCGCCATTTTAAAAGCCTCTAAGTAAATAATTTTTCGGAGGAGAAAAAGAAAAGAAGCTAAAATGTTGATAAACAATTATTGTCCACGCAGTAAACGGATTCAGCTCGTGATAAGATTAAATCAAACAAAACTTTGAGCAGAGTGGGGGAGACTTACTTTGTCCCTGCACAAGGCAGTTTGAAGTTCCCAGCACGGACAGCCGTTCTGCCTTGGGCTAGCCCCCCTTTCCTTGCAAGCACAAAAGCTGCAAAAATCGAAGAGCATTTGCCAGCAAAACAGTTTCTTCTTTCCTTCTTGCCTGAAGGATAAGAAAACCTGATAAGACGTCAGATGGAAGATCCTCTAAACAGGTACGTAGCCAGGAATTCGGAGGCAGCTGATTTTTTGCTGCCTCCACCAGCAAGCTCCTCCCAGGAAGTCCTGGCGAGAAGATTTTCAATGACGCAACAAACAAGCGTTGTGTATAATTGGTCTAACATTGACTGACCAACAATTAGTACATATTCATAGAGAAAATTCTGCTGTAAGATGTTGGGAAAATTTGAAGAGCTTTTATGTACGTGACAGTGTAGGTGCACATATACATATTACATGCAAACAGTTTAGGGCACGTCTTCTGAAAGGTGGAGATACGTTAGCTCATTTAAACTTTATGAAAGGAGTTTTCCAGGAGCTACATGAAAAAGAACTGATTTTTTCAGAGCTACATCAAGTTTACATCATTCTTTCCTCACTGGATGAGAGTTATGATGATTTTGTATCTTCCTTTGAAGTCCTAACCCGAAATGAACTCACATTGACTGACATAACTGCACGACTGTTGGAAGAGTGAAGAAGAACGGTGGAAAGAGAACAACTGAGAGAGAAACCACCACAACATGAGGAGTTGTCCTCCTACTGCCTATACTGTTGTAAAATGTTTTTCTTGTGGGGCTAGGGGACATATAGCTAGATTCTGTAAAAAGGCAAAACAACAGAATACTAGAAAGGCTAAGAAAAACACTAATGGCTACTTAGCTATGTCATCTTTGGCTATGTCTAGCAATGCACCAATAAACCATGATTCGTGGGTTGTTGATAGTGGAGCATCACAGTGCATTACTAGAAATAGAAAATGTTTTGTGAAAATGTCCGCGAGCAAGCAACATGTATCTTTGGCAAATGGATGGAAAGTGAAAGCATCTGGTGAAGATACTGCATATTGTTCATTTGTAAATGAACATTTATCCATGTTATATGTATTTAAACTGAAATTTAATTTATTATCTGTAAGGGCTCTAGTTAATATTGGCTGTGCCGGCAGGCCTGGGGTTGATGAGTTCCCCTCCCCTCTCGACTTGTATGGCTGTATGACTCTTGTGTATTTTAATTACATGTATTCTGTTTGTATCCCCGTTCCCCTTTTGAGTTGTTTGCCGCCCTGAGTCCCTCCCGGAGAAGGGCGGCATACAAATAAACTAAATCTTAAATCTTATGTAGCAACCTTTAGGGGAGATAACTGTATAATTGAAAAAGAAGGTAATAGGGTTAGTGTCAAATTAACAAATGGATTATATGTTATATCTGGTGCCCAGATAGTAAACTTAGTTTATGATAATGTGAACCACATGACGAATGTATACATTTACTACATAGACATATGGGGCACATTAATTTTAAGATGCTGCAACAAACTTAAATTGTCAGAAGGGGTAAAATTAAAACCTTGCAGTAAATACTTAAACTGCAATGTGTGCAGTCATGAGAAAAGCAAGGTTACTCCAGCAAACAGATGGAATGGTTTTAAAACAAAGGAACCTCTGGAGGTTGTTTTTGCTGATTTAATTGGACCTTTAAAACCCAGTTTGGGAGGTGCCTGTTATGTTTTGAGTATCATGGATCATTATTCAAGGTACGGTTTCTGTTCTGACCCCCCCTTGCACGGCTCATTAACAAACACAGGCAAATAACTTAAAAGGACTTTTCTTTATCAGTTTTCAGTTCAAACTGGCTTCGAGCCCAGAAAATAACATAAACATAAATCTCTGATAAGAATTCAAAACAAAACTCTTACAAGCAATATGCACTTCTTCCGAAGTCTTCACGGATCAGTTTACATGAAACACCAAAGCACTTGTCCAAGTGTAACAGGAGTGCAACATAAATCACGATTAGTAATCAAACAATCTTTTACCAAACATGGAACACACGAAGGAACGTTGACTCCAGCGACTGGGGCGTGGCAGCATCCGTCCTTTTATCGCCAAACTTGCCTCAAACCTGCCCCCAGCTGCATAATGAATCTTGATCCCGAAAGAACTCTCAGCAAAACTGCTGAGTCACAACAGGTTTCTGCTATTTAATGAAAACCAAAACAGAAACGTTCCAACATTTCTTTTATTGGCTGAGATTTGCTGAAAGAAAGATGAAAACTAAGGTGATTACTGTTGTAACAGATAATGGGACTGAATTTACAAACCAGAAATTCCAAACGATGTTAAAATCAGCTGGTATTGAGCATAAACCTTCTGCTCCTTATAGGCCACAGCATAGCTCATTTATAGAACGAAGGGGGCAAACTTTACAAGCCATGGCTCGAACTATGTTAGCTGATTCAGGATTGCCTGAAACATTGTGGGGTGAAGCTATGATATGTAGTAACCATGTTTTAAACAATATGGTGAATACAGCAACTGGTGAATTGCCATTCACTCGGTGGCATGGCAGAAAACCTGATTTAAGTTATCTACACACATTTGGAGCTCTGGCATGGGTGCATGTTCCCTCACAAGTAAGACTGAAAGAGCAACATAGAGCTCGATAGTTATTTTTTGTAGGTTACGAGGCCAAGCATAGATCGTTTAGATTTTGGGAAAAAGGCATAACTAAGGTATACTGTAGCGCTAGTGCTAGATTTATTGAAACCATTGGGTGGGATAAATTGGAATTTAACAATGATGTAGTTATCGACACCCAGGTAGTCCCTAGTGATGAAATAGTAAAACCAGCAATAGCAATTAAAGAGGAAGAACGGGATCAGGTGAAACAGGAGAGTCCACTGGTGAGCCCTGAGTTACCTAGACGTTCAACCCGTATAACACGACCACCTGACAGATATCAAGCTACTATAGTGTGTCAAGTAGATAAAGTTCCTGCTACTTATGATGAACTAACCCTGTATCCTAAGGAGGAACAAATAGTTTGGAAAACAGCAATGGAAAAGGAACTGAAATCTTTATAGAAGTTAGAGGTGTATGAAAATGTAAGGTTACCCCCAGGTAAACATGCCATAGGATGTAAATGGATCTACAAGATTAAACCAAGTGTAGATGGGACTGTTACCCATAAAGCCAGATTGGTAGCACAAGGGTTTGATCAGTCAGCCACTGACTATGATGAGGTATTTGCACCTAGTTTAAGGGCTACAACATTATGTGCATCATTAGTTTGGGCAGCTACGCATGGATATGTAGTAAATCATTTAGATGTTGAGACGGCATATCTCCATGCACCGCTGCAACATACTATATATTTAAAGAAGCCGTTGGGATTGAACACTGATAATAAGTTAAAAAAGAGTCTTTATGGCTTAAAGCAATCAGGCTATGAATGGAATCAATGCATAGTGAAGGAATTAGCAAAGATAGGTTTCAAAGCTGGAATGGCTGATCCATGTTTGCTTAAAAAAGAAAGGAATGGTGTGATTTCATTGTTGCTATTGTTCACTGATGACATAGCATTAATCGCTAAAACTGGGCAAGAAGCTATTGAGATTATTACACTGTTGAAAACGCGGTTTAAAATAAAAAACCTTGGAGAGATTAAGCAATATCTTGGTTTAGAAATAGATAAAACTAGGAGAGGATATAAAATATCACAAGAAGATTAACCAGCTACTCAGGACTTTTAAAATGGAACTGTGTAAACCGGCTAAAACTCCAGTGGGTCAAGAATTTAGCCATGATGATGTAAAAAGCCCTGTATTTGATAAAGATATTTATCAGTCTCTAATTGGTAGTTTATCTTATCTTAGTAATTGGTAATTGGTCAAGGCCAGATATAGCATATAGTGTTAATCAATTAGCCAGGTTTAATGCTGAACCAAGAGCCAAGGTGGCGCAGTGGTTAAATGCAGCACTGCAGGCTACTGCTAGATCAGCAGGTCAGCGGTTCAAATCTCACTGGCTCAGGGTTGACTCAGCCTTCCATCCTTCCGAGGTGGGTAAAATGAGGACCCAGATTGTTGGGGGCAATATGCTGACTCTCTGTAAACCGCTTAGAGAGGCCTGAAAGGCCTATGAAGCGGTATATAAGTCTACTGCTATTGCTATTGCTATTGAACCTACTGAAAGGCACTGGCAAGCTGTTAAGCATATATTGAGATATCTTAGACAAACAATACGCTATGCCTTATATTTAGAGCTTAAGGATGAACTGATCTTAACTGCATATGCTAATGCAAGTTTTGCTACAGACGTGTCTACACGAAAATCCACAACAGGTATTGCTATATTTTTAGGAAAAGCGTTAATTGGATGGCGGTCTATTCGTCAAAAACATTTAAATCTATCAACAATGGAGGCTGAATTCTCATGTTTCTCTTTGTTATGTACGGATTTGGTTTGTTACAAACAACTCCTACTGGATATGGCGATCAATGTACAAGAGCCTATTGTTGAATATGAAGACAACCAAGCAGCGATTCAGATGGCATCCAATCTTGTTGTAAAGACAATTTGCCTGCGCCAAATCAAGCTTAGCGAATATTTTACCCTTGCCTAAGGTGTGGAGGACTTGTTGAACCACTGGCACCGGATAGGGGTGCGATTGCAGGGCCTTGTTGACGGTGGATTTAAAATCACCACAGATCCTAATGGATCCGTCGGCTTTTAGGGGAACGACAATGGGGGTTTCCCAGGGAGCAAAATCCACCGGCTCCAAAACGCCCTGGGTGAGGAGCTTATCAAGCTCCACATCCACCTTGGCTTTTAAAGCCAGGGGAAGGCGGCGCGCCTTCAAATGTATAGGAGTGACAGCGGGGTCAAGGCTGAGGGAAATTGGGGTGCCAGTGTAGCAGCCCAAGGTGGGGGAGAAAACATTGGCAAATTCAGACAAGAGGGAGGAGAGGTCATCCCCTAGAGGCAGGGAAGGAGAGATAGAGTGGACCCCAGAAATAGACAGCCCCAAAGCCCAAAACCAATCCAGCCCCAGAAGGTAGGCTAAGGGACTTTTGACAATAAGGAGGGGGAGGCGGCCGGAGAAGTTGCCATAGGAAACCCTGAAATAGCCGCAGCCCAATAGGGAAATAGGGTTGCCCTGGTAGTCACGGAGACGGCAGCGGGCAGGCACCAGTTGGCTCTTTTGGTAATTGGGCAGGAGAGAGTGCAGGGAGTCCCAGGACATAATGGACGTAGCAGAGCCAGTGTCCAGCTCCATAGAGCAGGGCCAGCCGTCCAGGAGGAGGTGGAGATGGAGCTTACCCCGAGCCCCCAGGGAGAAGGAAGAGGCTGAGTCAACCAGCCACTCGGGATAAGCATCGGGCGCATCCCCTACAGAAAGGCAGTTTTGGCGGCGGGCAGCAGGAGGGGCCTGAGAGCGAAAGGAGGCAGCAGGCTGGCTGGCAGGGCGTTGGTCCGGCAGGGCGGACTTGCAGACAGAAGCCAAATGTCCCTTCTTGCCACGCTTGCGGCATACAGCAGAGCGGAATTGGCAGGTAGATCGGGCATGCCGGCCACCGCAGCTGAGGCAGGGACAGCCGCCCGTAGGTGCCAGAGACTGCAGGTGGTCAATGGCCAGGTCGAGTTCAGCCTGGAAAACATCAGAGACTTGTGGCGGTAGACAGGGTTAGCCGGCACCTGAGGCGAAGTAGAAGGTGGGAAATGGTGGAGGTCAGGTGTGGACCAATCAGCCATCTCGTAGGCACAGGCGTCATCCACCGCAATCTTGAGAGAGAGTTCGGAACGTGAGAGGATGTGCCTATGCAGATGGACGTCTGAGGCCATAGATAAATTGCTCCAAAAGAGCATCTTCAAGATCAGGAAACTCACAGTTGATGGCCGTAGCCCGAAGGGTAGCCACATATTGGCTGATAGACTGCCCTTCCTTCTGGACACAGCGGCAGAAGAACTGGCGCAGCGCATATTTGGAGGGAGCGGGCTCGTAATGGAGCTTCAGCCGAGAAAGGAGCAGGTCCCAAGGCACCGAGTAGACCGGGGAGGGCGCGGAAAGAGCTTGAGCGGTAGCGAGCATCTCAGCCCCACCATAGTGCAGGAAAATGCCGCGTTTCCTGTCAAGGGAAATGTCTGTGAGGCCATGGGCAAGAAGAAAACATTCAAAGCGTTCCATGAACGCATCCCATGCCTCAGACCCTGGCCGAAAAGGCGCAAAAACAGTAGCGGCAGCCATGGGAGGCATGCAGTAAGGATCTGGTTCTCCAGCCATCGTCGCCAGTTTTGTGGTCTGAAGTAACGACTGAGGAGACCGGTCTGAGATCAACGGAACGGTTTATTAACAGCAACTTGTTCAAGTAACAGGCAACGAAAAAACGCCGCCTGACAGCTATTTATACAGTGAGCTGTCAGACGGGGAACCAATGGGAGTGCAGGGTTTCTCCCGCCAAGAGGCAAACACGTCCTGGCCAATCAGAGGTGCCTTGCACAGTGCCATCTGCTGGCCAGGACACAACAGTTTATATATTGCTGCCAGAGAGATCAAGGAAAAGAAAATTTCCATGTCAGAGGGGATTTTCCTTCATAGCAAAATGAGTGGAGGGAAGGGCTATATTTGTTTCTAAGCATTCACTTCATGTCCCGAAAAGTTTAGCATGGGAATTTTTGTACTCACTGCTGAAATGTTATGCTTTCAGAACTTCATTGATTGTTCATTTTCTTTTATGATCATCCAGGTATTAATTAGACCTATCAACCAAAGGGAGGGCTGTAAATATTGTAAGTAAGTAAAATCAGTAAGTTCAAAAACATTGTCAATGGATGGGTTTAGAGATGCTAACTTGCTTTTATGCCTTCAACAGAAACTTGCGTATCAGAAATCAGTAGGCGAAACTTTTCAATATACTGAACATCAAAGGTCAGTGGTTTTGATCCATTCTACACACTGCCCAAATATGAAGGAGAAAAGAATGATTTAATGATAGCAGCCAGAGCTATAGTCAGTGCCTATTCTTCTTTGGGATATAATCTAAGAGGTAGATCAACTATAAGCTTTTTTTGAATATACAACATATATGAACAAAATGAGTATAAATTTTTACAAATGCTTAAATTCAGGAATCCACTATAAATAATAAAATTTAACTAAAGTTAAAGTGAAAAGCCTTGAGAAATGCATTGGAGAGCGCTATTTGATGTCATCCTAGCTATGATAGAAGAGTGATTCCATAGAGACAGCACATTTTATACCATTATAGTTTTCTGCTTACTTGATGACTAGTGAATATCACTTTAAGTTGCCTGTGAGAAAGAGCACTTTACCTGTGGTGCAATTGTACAACTCTCTCTCTGGATCTGAATAATCTGATCTTTGTGTTATTGTATGGTAAATTAACATTTCTGGGGCTAGGGTTGCATAGAACTTTTTAGTGAAATTTCCTTTTTCCATGTTAGAACCTCCTTAGATTAAAGTACTATAAACTACTGTCCTTACCAAATTATCTTTGTTGCTAATGATACAGCTCTCCATATCTTCAAAGTGTAGCTAAATAATTAATGAGTTACCTTAAATAATCTACCAGCCTCCAGGAGGCAGCAAATCAGCCTGATACCAAGTATAAATAACAATTCCGCAAAGTAGATTAAAAGAGTAGGATTTAAATGCAAAATTCATGGCAGGGCAAATGCTGGTATTTCAGTTACTAAGAATATGTAAGTATAACTAGCTAGGATTTATCTAAGACTGACCAACCTAAAAAAATTACACTGATGTCTATTTGAACCTTTTTCTTTTCTTTCCAAATACAAAATTCTGGTTTGGTGCTGCAGATCTTGAAGTGTCCTTCAAGACTTTTTCACAATGAAAACAAACTAACAGGAATGGTCTCTTGCGGAGTAATGCACTCTGAAAACTTTCCAGAAAACTTATATTTGGCTACCATTCCAAAAATGACTCTTGAGAACATTCAGCAAAGAAGTTCTTGTATTTTTTAAATGACATGATAATTCAATGGAAAGTAATTTGGGTATAATGCAATGTTATTTATTGTTCCACTGGATAACAAATTGCAAAAAGGACAAATTCACAGCCTCCAGCTTTGATCACATGAATGAGAAAAACAGGTTTTACGTTTCATGAAAAACTCTCTGAACTTCTGAAAAATATTTTAGTGAAAACATAGATACTGCCCTAGGATCTAATGAACAGCTGAGTGCACTAAAGTGCTATGGAAATTTTCACTTCATTGGGTGTAGTTGCCTATTGCCTAGAAAATAGATGTATTTGCACTTAAAACATGTCTCTTTGCTTCAATTATTGTGATCTCCAATTCTGAAAGTGTAGGTGCTTCTAAATACTGTAGACAATCTTCATACCATAAGTCAAAAGTCCTGTGTGATCCTGCTGGTGTTCCAACCTCCTTGCTATCTATCAGGATCACTTCTTGAGCTGTAAAGTTGGTTTCTGAACAGGGGGCTGGAGAATCGCTGCCTTTTAATGCTTGGGAATTTCAAGCTGCCCACCATGAGTGCCAACTTCAATCAAGCTTGGGAATTCATGTCCTCTATAACCAACCATGGTCTTGTTTATATCACCTTGATCCTGATTCATATTGATGGTTACATCTTGGATCTTGTAATCATCTCAGAATGGTTGATGATCAGGAGGAGGAAGGGATTTGTATCACCCCATTGCCATAGTCAGAATATGTCCTAATCTGGTTAAAATTCAGAGCCACCTCAGCGATTATCAGCAGTCTAACTGGGCAGAGCTGCTGCCATTCGCTGAGGTGGCATACAATAATGCCATTCATAGTAGCACTGCCATGATCCCTTGCCAGATTACCAGTGGCATGGAATTTGTTCCCATGCCCGAACTTCCCAGGGAGCCTCCCTCATCTAGTAAATGAGTGGATGGATTCTCTGAAACAGGGGTGGGAAAATATGAAGTGGGCATTGCGGGAAGTGGCAAAAATCTATAAAGCACAAGCCGACAAACACCGCAGTCCCCAGCAGCCATTCTGGGTCTGGAACTTGATCTAAGATTAAAGCTTCCATACAAAATGCTAGGGCCTAAGTTCGTCAGGCCTTTCTCTACAGTGAAAGTGATTAATCCTGTTACAGTACAGCTTAGCTAGGGATAGTGCATCCGGTGTTCCATAGCAGTTTGTTGAAACTGGTGGTAGGCTCCCTAATTAGACTGATAGACCGGTAGCCCTGAAACCAATAGTGGTGCAGGGGGAGATGCATTACAAGGTAAAGATTTTGGATTCAAAATTGCATAGGGGTAGGTACCTGGTGCAGTGGAAGGGGTACCCTCTCTCTGAAGCCACTTGGGTCAAGATCTGGGATGTAAAGGTGGATAGGTTGGTCATGCAGTTCCATGACGAGTACCCCAGAAACCTAAGGCACCTCCAGGGGGACGAAGGAGAGGTTAGGCTAATTTGTAACTAATCTCTTTGTGCTTTCTTATCGTTGCAGGAATTAATCGATGTTCTCAAGTTCTGGGGTGCCCTCATCATGGAGTTGGGTCACCTACTCTGCTGCTTTGTCCTCTAGGTTGTCTGTGATGGAGGAGATAATCTCTTGGTTGGTTAGGTACTCGTCCCCGTAGCGATCAATGTAGGCCCAAACTCGGTTTACATAAAAGGCCAGTTTGTCTGGACTTCCGTGAAAGGTAGCCCTGAAACGAAGTGACACTGAAACTGAACCCAAATAAAACAAAATTAATATATTTATACCTGGGTCCTCTGTCAACATCAGTGTTGCTTCTGGATGGGCAGGTGTTACCAATTAAAGAGCAAACTCAAAACTAGCAGATCCTTGTAGATTCATTTGTTGTTAGTTGCAAAGTCGTGTCCGACCCATCATGACCCCATGAACAACGTTCCTCCAGGCCTTCCTGCCCTCTACCACCTTCTGGAGTCCATTTAAGCTCACGCCTATTGTTTATGTGACCGGTGTAGATTCATAACTCCTGCTAAAACAGGCGTATCTAATGGGGAATTTGCCTAGCTAATGCACCAATTGTGACTCTACTTGGTGCAGGAGAAGCTAGCTAAAGTAATTCATTTTGTGGTCACCACCCAGTCTCACCACCCAGAAACTGCAACTGGTGCAGAATGTAATGACCTATGTACATGCTAGCTTTTGGCAATGGGAACAAATAACACCCATTTTCCTGATTTTGCACTGGTTAAAGATCTAAATACAATTTAAAATGTTGATGTTAATCAAAAATGGAATTTTGAATTGGGCATTTGCGGAGCTGACTGCTTCAACCAGAATCAGCCCATCTCATTAGATCTTGGAGGGCTGGTAGTGATCTCACTTCTGGGAGGTGAAGGAAGCCAAGATAAGATGACACTGTTTTTCTGAAACAATACCATTATTTGGCATGGTCTCTGGCATGGTCTATTTTTGATATATTGTGTTTTAATTATTCTTATTTATTTTATTTATTGTCATCCATGCTGGTTTTTACCATGGAAATTTTGATTATTATTTGATTGTATGCTTGTTACTTGATTGCTGTAGGATATAAGTTCAATCAATAATAAAGGTCATTGCAGAAATTGTTCTTTCCTTCACTGACATTTTTCTCTACAAAACAGTGGGACATATGTAATGATTATAAGCTGAGGACAAGATCATCTGGATTCAACACAAAATTGCATGAAGGAATACAGCAAATGTCCAGTAAAAGGTGCCTTTTCGAAGCTACTTGCACACCTCAGAATGAGAAAATTCTGAAATTAACAAAACTACTGTATTAGATCAGCACTGCAAAAAGTTGGATGACCACCAGATGGCAGCAAAGCACCAACTTTGCTGACACTTTGTGATTGTCTGGATTTTTGCAGCACAGATCAGGTTAGTCCTAACATATTTAAGTCTGGCATCAAATCAAAGAAGCACAGTACACCAACAGGGGAACAAATATATTCATTCAAGTAAACAAAATAATTTAAAAGTGATATTATGGAGTCAGGTGGTGTTTCTTGGAAGGCATGCTTAAGCAATGCCTTTATTTCTGGTTTAAAAGCATCATATATGGCCAAAAAGAAAGGGGGGGGAATCTTAACTGTGGTTATCTAAAACATTGACTGGGGTTAACCAGAAGGAAACCAGCTACTCTCTCCACCCTTAAAACCACTTTCCCTTTGCACCATTTCAGCTTTGTATTATCCAGTGTACCACTCTTCTCTTCCTACTTTTATTTTTAGTCTCATAAAACTTTATCTGGGATTACAAGTTAAAATGGACAGACTGCATTTACGAAAAAGACTGAAAAAGACTGAAATTGACTGCATTGTTCTTGTCTTGTTTAAGTTTGAAAAGACCTCATTGGGTGCATTCTCTTTTCCGAGTGTGTGTCAGAGGGGAAGCATCGCTGGGGAGCGGGCAGTGATAATAAAAGAAGGAAAAGTTGGTTGGAAGAAACATGAGGCTATACATTTTAACAGTTGTATTTTTTTAAAAGTGAGTGGAAGTAGAGGAAACTTCTTTACTCAGAAGATAAAACTGGAAGAAAATTCATGGTGGCAGGTACTGGGCAGTGACCAGAGGGACGTGTGATCATACTTGTGGTTTCATTGAAATCTGGAGCTAGGCCCAAAACAGGACACTTTACTAATTATCCTGAAAAGAGGCTGTAAGTGACATTCATATTATACACTTTTGTGTGGGATCTTGCTGAAGGTGGAGCGGCAACCTTTAATCCAGGTATGCGAACTGACAGGAACTGGTTAAAATGTGTGGTGAGGAATAGATTAGATTAAATGATTCACATTGGAATATATCTTAGAGCAGGGTGGGAAACAATGGGCCCTTTATGACTTGTGGACTTCAACTCCCAGAATTTCTGAGCTAGGCTCAGGAATTCTGGGAGTTGAAGCCCACAAATCATAAAGGGCCCATTGTTCCACACCTTTGTCTTAGAGGTACATACGGTTCTATATTGAGGGCATGATCTGGTAGGATAGTCTCTTGCACAAATCTTGCAGAAACGAACAGCCCCATGGAAACGCCCCTACTGGTGTCTTTCTTAACTTTGAAAGCTTGCTTTCTCAGTATTTTGTGAGATGTGTTAAAAATGTAATGCACTGTTAAACACAATAAAATGACAGTACAACTTTAACACACATTCAGTTTTCTAATTACAGAGACCTATGTGCTATTGTAAATGTATGAGGAACAGTCTGTTTGCATAACCATATATCACTTTACAAGATGCCCTTTCCCCGAGCATTTAACAATTTTGCATTTACGTGCTGTATCTGGTACTCATGTAAAAATAACTGAAGTCATGAAGATATATTGCTCTTTCTTGGTATTATAAGAATATTCTCAGCAAGGAAAATACAAGAAAAGTGAAGAAAGAAGAAAGGAAGTAAGAATGACTCACCCATCCTCTTTTATGTTTACTTGATGAAGTCTGAAGCAAGAACATACACATACTTCTCTTGCGATGGAATTGGACATGGTGAAACAGGAACTTTCTAATTTCATTTAGAGAAAATGTGCAAAACGTTAGGGTAGTCAGTTTTGAGGTGGTATTTTATTTATTAATTAAATTGAGGTATCCACTAAATATGTGTCTCTGGGTGGCATTCAGTAAAAACAAAATAATTAAAAACAACAAACCATTAAGAATGTATGTATGTATGTATGTATGTATGTATGTATGTTGCTTTGTGCTGATAAATAAATAATCAGCACAAATGCAACACAAATGTAACAAAGGCAACAGTAAAAATAATGGCTTTCTGTCTGGATGGTCTCTTGTGATGAGCCGATAGACAGAGAAAGGAAGCAGTATGCTTCCTCCCATATTTGGGCATACCAGGGGTTGTGACATACATACATACATACATACATACATACATACATACATACATACATACACACATATGTCAAAATCCTTGATTTATGACCAAAAATGAGACCAAAATGTCTTTCTCTAAGCAACGTGAAAAGCACAACTGATCTTATGACCTTTTTGCCATAGTCATTAAATGAATCACCACAGTCATTAAGCAAATTCCCACTTCCCCCAGTCAATGCTTAGTTTAGGATGTGAAACAGCCATTTTTTTGGGGGGGGGGCTTTTAATCAAAGATTCTTTTATTACATTTTCATTTTCCTTTATACAATCACTTAAATACTGTGCAGTTAAAAAAAAAAGAAGAAGCAATAAACAACTCATAACACTTCTATCCTACATACACCCTTCCTTCTACCCCTCCAACTTTCATTTCTCCCTTCCAACAATCCCCTCTTCTACTTCCCCTCCCCCTCAGCCATTCCTTTCTCCCCTTCCCACCATCTCACCCTCCTTACATTCCCTTCTCACTCCCTCTTAATTCCCCCCTCTTCTTTCCCTCTACACCTCGCTTCGGTGTATTTCTAGTATTCATTGGTCTATTTGTTTGTACTAAAACAAAAGAAAAATAAAAGGAAAGAAAGAAGAAAAGAAAAAAGAAAAAAAAGCAACAGTATCCAAGTGCATTCATTGTTCTGAAAATTGAGTCTATACTTCCACCCTCCCCCCCACCCACCCCCTGAACCCCCCTCCCTGACCCCCTTCCGACTTCCCAGGTCCCATTCCCGGCATCGTTCTTTATCAAGCAAAGTCTGGAGTATATTGAAACCAATAGATTAGAAGTTACAAAATAATAAAAAATAATAAAAAATAAGAACAAAAAAAACAGCCATTTTGAAGTGGAGCTTCAAACGCAACCAGGGTTGTATTTGTGATGGGCTGGGAATAATAATTGGAGGCCACACCTACAGAATAGGTTCTAAAATTTTTTGAAACCCACCACTGTTCTGTTTACACATTTCTAGGAATAAACTAGGTATCCTCCCAAAATATTCCACCTGTCCTGACCTATCTCTTTGAGAATAAGGTACTTACTAGGCTGTGCAAAATCTAGGGTGGCTTTGGTCCCTATTGATTTTGGCATTCCAGGTTTAAGTGGCTAGCCTTTTCAATTAACTATAGGTATGATTAATCAAGTGTCAAGTGTGAGTAAACAGGTGATCCAATGTAGAAACCAAAGCTTGTCAGTCTTTATTTGCGTAAATATAAATTGCTTTATTGCAGTGATTACCAACATAAGAGAATTGATAGTCAAAGTCTAAATTGACTAAGTCAGTCAAAACTAAATTGACAAAGTCAGGACAGTTGTGAAAAGTACATATACACAAAAATTTCTTGGCTAAAATATGATATTAAATCAGAATTTGCTAAAGGCTTGCTTAGGCTACTCATCTACAGCAAAAAGTGATTAAAGTTAACAATCTGTATAATACAAACTTGGAATACCAAATAAAATGCAAATACTATATAGGTGCAATTAAGATTCACTGCATAACATTTAAAACTTATTTGGGGTATATGACTGACTAAAAAGGGTAAAAGGTGTTAATTGTGCACAGCAAGTAAGCATGAATAGGCACTAATTACACAATCCCATTTCTGTGGAAAGTCCCTTTACACAAAATTGGAGAGCAACAGTAGCCTTCAGAGAACTGAAAGTAATTCAAAATGAATTTCTCTTGCTATTGACATAGAGCGGTTTCCTCCATCTACCATCCTCCAAATTTATTGGGGCTGGTGTGGCTGCAGATCCAACATACAATCAGCAGTCCTTTGTGTTCTATACAGAGAGACTCCTACGTAACCTGCTTGAGACAAAATATTATGAGCATGAAAAGGTGAAGCAATGGCACTCTAAAACTACTTTCAACGCAATAAAACTGTCCCTGTCTTGAGCAGCAGAAAAAACAAATCCATTCCTATCAGCATGATTCAACATATCATGTAAGCATTGTAAGGCAATTGAAAAGTAAGAATGTTTTAGTGTTTTCAGGCCAGGGAACAAAGATAGGAAAATCTAAACTTAAGGGGTTTCTTCAAATTCAGGCTGTAGAGATGGGTCTTTGACTGAAAGACCCCTTTAGGCAAAAATTTGCCCCATTTAGGCAAAAATTAAAACCTGGTTAACTAAAAGCTTTTTTCAGATTAAGGCAGATGATGTCATCTTTACCAGATAGACCAGATAAGAAACACAGGCACATCAGCTAATTAAGCTACACTATATTGCCAAAGGTGAGCGAATATTTTTGGCAATATAGTATACATTAGCAGAATCTTGTAAGTTTGAAAGTACAGTTCTCCCAACATCCCTTTTACAGATCCAATTTAGGGAGGATCCCTCCTGAGCCTCTTGCTCTGCTCACTGTTCAGTTGTGGGCTATGCTACCTCTTATCTGATATGGTCTTTTTGAGCTCTCTCTCAAGGCTATTCCTGTATACAATTACAATGCACTGTTTTCCAGTTAATTACAGGCTCTGAGCTATAAAGTATTTTCCATTTGTGATAACTTTGAACCTCAAAGGAAGAATAAGGAGCCTTAGGATTGGTTACTGAGCACACACTCACAGGATTTCTATTACTGGCCTAGAACACTGATAATAGACATAGGATAGGCAAGGAAGTTGCAGCCTAAGATCAGAGAAACTTATGGATGGTCAAATTAGAAACAAAATTCAAGTTGCATACACTAGATATACTTTGTCTACCATATTTGATTTTGGTGCAATTTAACTCCAAACACAAATAAAAATCACACAATAAATGCTGACATAGATGGGCAATCTAGCCAAATAACACAAACAACATATATAAAACACAGCCATGAGAGTCTCCATCTTGCCTAGCCCAAGGTTTAAGGGAACAACAAGGTCTTTAGTGGAGGTGGCACTTCTATACAAATTGTTTTATTTATTTATTGTACTTTTGACTTTTTCCAGCCAAATACATGAAATTTAGAGAACTATTAAAACCATTAAAAAATTTAAAAGCAAACATGAACATCACAGTGTAATCCCCTTCCCCCTTTATCTACCACTGTTGTTGCAGCTGGTAGCCATTTGGATCAGAAGTGGGTTGCCAATTTTTTTACTTCTTGTTCGGGCATGCTCGCACTTGCACACATGTGTGCACCCCTCCAGGAGGGTGGGCGGAGCCACACACCATCATTACTCTGGTTTGGCTGATCCAGGCCGAACTGGCAGAAAACCCACCTCTGATTTGGATGACATCATCTCACAAGATGTTGAAGATCAAGTGGTTCCTCACTATAAAGCAGAACCAAAAACTATCCCATTCTGCAATGGATTCACATGAAATTAAGCCTCCATTCCCCCCAAAAACTGATTATATCCATAGCTTGATTTTGAAGACTAGCCTAGCTGAACCAGACAATGTTTAGCATTGCAATTTGCTTCATATATTTTATCAACAGCCATGTAAGTCAAGAGCTGTACTATTATCCCTATCTTATTAGGAATGCTGAAATAGAAAATTGCAGTTTTCTTTAGACCACTCTGTCCTCAGGGCCAGAGTTAAAAATGGAACCCTAGATTTCTCTGTTTATAACAGCCACTATGCGACATCAAGGACACACATCCTTCATACCTCCCAAGAATCATTTATGCCCCTCTGTGTCCTTATGCCATCATCTGTGTTTAGCAGCTGAGTGACTGATTTCTGGTTCACCCTTGGTGTAACCAAAACAAAACAAAAAGTGATATCTCTATTGCAACAACAAAGCTGTGTTGCCCTTGTGGGTGGGATGTTTCCCATTAGTGGTAACTCTTGTTTCACTAGTCTTCTTGTTCTATACAACAAAATGAGTACTAAATTAGGAAGTCATCAAGTAGAGCTATTTACAGAGTTTCCCATGACAGGAAATATTATGGTTTGAGACCTAAATAAAATATGTATGACTTTTTTCAATTGGAAGGCATTCAGATTGATCCCATGAGGGTCTTATTAGCCAAGGCCCATAGCCATGAGAGTTCCCTTAGCTTTCCTTTACTTTTTCCCAGGATAATATGGGACAGTTGCTTGAATTTATTCTAGGACAGGGGTGTCAAACTTGTGGCCGATAGGCCAGATGCATCACGTGCTGCCCCTGCCCGGTTTAGCAAAGGAGGAAAAAATTCCAATAGGTCTCATGATGCACCATGACACCGCAAGTTTGACATCCATGCTCTAGGAGATATAATATTTGCACTGCTATTCTTACCTGTTATCAGCAACCGCTCCCTATTACCTCAATCCAATAAATAATTTCACATAACTCCTGTTGCTTACACACAAAAAGATAACAAATAAGGAAATTGGCAACCAAAAAATCCATGAAAGAGAAAGAGCAGAAAGAAAGGGAAAAAAAGAGGGAAATTAGTGGATCGACAGATTGAACGAGCAAAATCTTGTACAAAAGCCTACAATAATGGGTTTAATCACAGTTTTTGAGATTTTAAAATTAGCTTATCAGATTAGTCTGTTTTTACCAGTGTTCCTGTGAATGAGCATCCAGGTGGAAGATGAGCCTCCTTTCCATAACCCACAGTACCTTTCTCTGTTACTATCTATAGGTCTCTGCCTATAGAGAAAGCTATATTCAGAAAGAATTGTGGGACCACTTATCTTCTCACATCATTTAGATCTGTATGTCCAACAGAAACATCTTTGACATGCAGGAGACATCTCAAGAAAATTGGCACAGGATTTTATCTAAAGTGATTTTTATGATTCTAAGAATTTAGGCAGAATTGCCAGAATTGGCAGAATTTTAAGGAAAAGGCAAAATATTTTGGGGAAGTATTTCAAAGCTTTTCATTTCTAACTAGATCAAGGGTATGAATAAGGTCCTAATATTAATTTACTTTTAATATTAAGCAAAAAATCAAGAATAAGGAAGCATAACTTCAAACTGACAGGAGGGAAGTTCAAAAATAATGTTAGAATATTTATCTCACAAAAAGCGTAATGGAAGCTTGGAATCAACTTCCAATAGAGGAAGTGGATCAATCATCAGTTACTAAGGTTAAACATGCTGGGGATAAACATGTCTATCATCCAACAAAAATAAAAATTAAACAAACAAATAAAATATGACAATAATTAAGAAGGATATTTTTGATCTTCCAAAATGCACAAAAGAATAGGACCTCAGACTTGTAGACTTTCTATGTTTATAAGCACTTCTACCCAAGAACCTTTCTCCACTGTGAAACTGAAGGCTCTCCACCCATCCTCGAATCAGCAGAAAACTATGCTGGCATGAAATTGGCTGTCCCTGTTGCAGGCTATACCCTGCCTTTATTGCCTCTGTTCTACTCTGTTTAGTCATCTAACTTTCTATCAAGGGGGGGGGGAAGCCTAACAGAGTTTGGGACTGTTATTAGACAATGTCAGAATAAACAGGAAAGACTTTGATACTGCACAACTAAGGATGACTTAAATCTTTCACACTCATGGGCTGGGATAAGTTGAAAGTGATGTCATGGTGTACATAGCACAAAATAGATACTGCCGAGACTTGTCTGTGCCGATGAGGTTAAGTTCAGGTGAGGAAGGGATTCAATGACTCCATGTTAATTTAGAAGCAATTCTGGATCCCTGTGCTTCTGTGACTTCTGTTGGTTTTATTGCCAGCTGAGCTTCAGTGAATCCAAATTGCAACCAGTCAACCCATTTGCAACTCTTCTCTCCCTGTTCTGTTGGCTCTTCACCTTCAGACTTCCCAGGTATTCCCAGGTGATCTATTGAATGTCCTTTAAGGAGAAATTCAAAAGTGAAACTGACCAGTGTCCTGTCAGTTTTCCCTTTGGTTTCCACTGGGAGGAGCAATGTGCTGTATGTGTTTCCTTCTTTTTTCCCACCCTTTTTTTCCCTTTGGGTGGAGTGAGGGATAAAGGAATTTTTGATTACTCCAGGGGATTAGAAATGATGGCAATATTACACAATAAATTCCAGTAGCTTTAAAACTATGCAATTTATCTAGCTGGTAGTCCACAGTAGTCTATAATTACCCAGTTCATTATTTTCATGATGTAAAGTTATGCCATCTCCCTGAACTTTTTAATGCAACAAGAATTATGGCAATGGCCTGACAGCTTCATCCTATTACAGTCAGTTTTCATACAACATGTGTTTATACTACATGGATTCACCTATGCACAATTAATAAATAAGGGGACAATCTCTGTAAAGCAGGGGCCATGTTTGCTTATCCATGATTTTCCTGACATTCAATTTTGAGAAAATGAGATATGGCAGATGAATGCTGCAAGCATTACCTAAGTGAACATTAACAGATTGCTGCTTTGTTTACTGCTCACTCAACTTAGTTTTCTACATGTGTGCTACTTTGATAGTGTCTATTGTGCCTCTCTTCTCATTTTTGATGTTATTCAAGAGTGTCCATAGGCAAGGTAAAAAAAATTAAGATGGTGACCACGAACCTGTGATCAAAGCCCTGTCTCCCTTTTAATCTGCATTGTGAGACAAGATCAAAAAGGTGTGACTACATGATTGTAGTCATCCTGACTTTTCTAAAATTCCCTTCCTGAAGATAGCCCAGGTGCTATTACTACTTTTACAAAAGTGTGTTTTTCTCTCCTAAAATAGTAAAACAGTTTAAGGTACCAAACAACGATAAAGGTGTTAAAACTTCAGGTAGAGAAAGAAAAGAAAAAAAACTATCAACTGAGGAGAAATTTTGAAAAAAACTGAAAGAGCATGTAACATCTTGCATGCTGCTGAAGTGATGTGGACAATTGGGGGGGAAATGCTGAGAAAATACCCACAAACGTTTTAGGAGGAACAAGTAAAGTGCTACAAAGCCTATTAGGACAGGTCATAAAGGAGGAGATGGAACATCTATTAAGAGTTTGGATTGACGATCAAAGAGGACAGATAAAAGAGAACTTATTAGCAATATATGAAGACTTCAGAGAAAAAGTTGAAAACCTTGAAGACATGTTTTCAACTGTGTAAGTACTATATTGGGATTCTTTATTGTATTTGGTTTGCAAAAGTATTTTTGAGTGTCTTCTTCTAATCCTATTTCCCCCCCCCATTTTTTTTAATTATTCATTTGAATGATTTTGCATCACATGAGGTTTTCTAGCAACCCAGTTTTTGAGGTATGTAATAGCTGATTGTTCAAACATTTGAAATTTGACACACTGCATCAGATGAATACATCTCTAGGACTTAGAGGTGAGGGTGTATTCTTCTCCTAGACCAGAAGTTGCCACAGTTCCAAGTAACACCCCTAATGAAAGAAGACTTGAGTTTCCTCAAAGTTCCATTGTATTAGAGATGTCATATTGGCACATCTGGGAAAATCCGAATCTGAAAGCTTCAATGTTTTCCCCACACAATTGAAAGTTCAAATCCCTTCTCAGCACCCACATGTCCATTACATGGTCCAATCAGACTCCAACCCAACTGGAGATGCCTCCCAGTCACACCACTTCAGGTGCAGGACAAGATGTCCTTGACTCTCTGAGAAAGGAATGTTATTTAGACTATATATCTCCCATACTTCATATAATCCCTCCCCACCCCACCCATTTTCCCTCAGACTAAATCTGGCAGGCCTGAAGGCCCAAAGCAAAAGATGGCTTCCAGGCCTGACAGCAGTTGCATGGATACCGAATGAATAACTTTTTCCAGCTAAGCTTTTATTGTTCAGTTAGGGCTTGGCACTTTTGTTGTCAGTATTCTGAATTCAGCAGGGTAACTGGCAAATTGCTTCCAACTACTTTGGAAGGGATGAGTGATGTTTCAAAGTGTCCTACATGTCCTTGTCTAATTTACTAGATTATTGGTCAACAAGGTATTATTCACATACCACAGAGTGCATGCAGGGTTTCTGCTTAATTGACAACCGCGACCCAAGTTATTTCTTCCATGTTCCATTACAGGGCTAGTAGCTGACTCTAAGTGGTAATAGGACTGTGGCCTCCATTTGAGGGCAGAGGTTAGGTTAGGAAGAACAAGGTCAAGCCAAGTAGAACATTCCTAGCTCAGTCCTTTGACTTTTGCTATCATTTACCACCCCTCCAATCCAAAGAAACTATCTTAAAATGCTGTGTTAATTATGTGTTAATGCTGTGGTAATCTTACTTTACAGAATAACAACTGAAATGTCTCCATTGGTTGATGTGATATATATCACTGTGCTCTCTATTATGTTGTGGTATAAATGACCTTAGAGGACAAGAGGCATGTAAAAGAATGGGGATGTTCTAGGAAGTGTTTCAGAAGAGATCCTTTCAGAAGTTTTTCCAAAGAATAGAAGGAAAGGAGAGGAGAAATATTTTCTTGCAAGATTCTTTTGAAGTAACTTTATATAGAGCTAGTACTCATGGTTGTACATCTTGTCTGGACTACCTTGCTAAACTAATGTATGTTTTATATTATTTTAAAATGTTGTAAGCTGCCTAGAATTGCTATTGTGAGCTGGATGCCACATAAATTGAAGAATGAAGAAATGAATAATAATGGAAAGTATACATAAAAAGACAATAAATATTTTTTAAAAAGTATAAGGAAAAACTTTTATCATCTTTCCCATAAGACAATTTATAGAGCAGTTGCTGAACAGGCTTCTGGAATAATTGTTCTGAACTTCCTCCCTTTTAATTAGCAGGGTGAGCTCATTGAAATTCCAGATTGCCCTGGCTTTTGATGGAGGGGTGACTTCAAATGTTTGCATCCATGGTCACATTTTTTCTGATATCTCTTCCAATTTTTGTTAGATGTTCTGTTAAATGATCTGGGTTATGATGCCCTGGATATGCGTGTATGCTTCATTCCAGATTAGATAAGCAAAGCAGGTAACAGTACTTTCTGTCAGTATGAAGAGACCTCCAAACACAACGCAGCTGTACCCAGAAATGTTGTTAACTGGACCAACATCTGATTGCAGATTTCTGGGACATAGATGGAATCATATCTGGAATATGTGTTGAATGCAGATCAGTACAAAGGTATATAAAAATAGAAATCTAGGTCGCTCCAGCCCCTGAAGAATAATAACAACATCATGCCATAGTTGCAAAGACAGAATTATAGTTGTGCCTTCATTTTATATCCTGAAATCTCAACAATCTCAAGACAATTTTGGAAGCCACAGTCTGGTTGGGAGATTGGGGGGGGGGGGGAGAGCTCCAGATTCTCATAGAAGGTGGGAATTTAGCTTTACCTGATGGTTCCTCTTTCAACCAGTTATTCCCAATTCTCATGTAAGAGCCAAGTTTCAATCCCCATCACAGGTAAGGAACAGGCTGGAGGAGAAGTAGAATACGAATTTTCCCATGGATGGGGGAGGAAGTAATTTTGGTCTTTTGATATAAATCATTGGTTCCTAAAGATAAAACATTTGGACACCTCTGAATTATAGTATGGTGTTTCTTTCTTAATGGAAGTCCCTCAGACAACCAGGGCTTAGGTGTCACTGCTGTAAGCTTAGTTCCTTTGTTTGAGTAAGACTTCTGAGAATTTTCAGACTCTTGTTGATGTTTCCACTAAATAGTTGTAACTTTACAGAATTGTTGAGCACCTGCCCTTTCACTTTTTTCCAAACTTGAAATCATCAGGGGGTTACAGACACCTCCCTTGCCTGGGAAGCTAATTTGGCTGCTACTAGTTCAATAGTACAAAAGCTAGGGTGAAAACAGCACCTGGCAAGCAATTGGAGTAGCTAGGATGCCGTGTGTGTATCTTTATAGTTCTCATAAACAGTTTAATGAAGAACAGGCTATGGAGTTAAAGGCTAGGCCAAAGCCTCACCCTGTGGAGGGAGGTGTCCTTGAAGGCTTTTTACAGAAGAACAAGAGATTAAGCCCGATAGGGGAAGGAGGGTAAGAGGCAAACTACGTACATATTCCCTCCCTCTTTCCCTCCCTTTACACCACCCTTTTCCTTCACTAGCTTCCTGATCATTTGAGTAGCTTAGCCTGAAAGGCAGCGAAGAAAAGTGAAGAACATTAATAGAAGCTGAAAGAAGACAGCTTTATTTGAGAGGGGGGAAATCTAACAAAGCTGAAGAGTTTGCAATTATGTCTTCTCTGACTTTCTGAAACAGTGGTGAAGACAGGAAGTGTGAGAAGTTGTTGGAGTTGCTTTAGCTGGAGACAGTGGCAAAGGAGTTACTACGGTTAGCTGGAGATGACAGCAAGAGTCAAGAACACATGGCTGGATCTGTCATAGGATCTCCGTGGCTGGTAAATATCCATAGCTTATTGCATCTTTGGCAAAGGGGGCTGTAGAGAGATGAGAGCTGATTATGTAAATGAATTAAGTATCAGTTTCCTCGAAATATGAGTTTCCTGTAGTTGTATGAACACACACACACATAAATGAATAGTATTGTATGGAGAATGATTGACAAGCATAAAAGCAGATCAGAATATGTCCCAAAGGTGCTTTTCAAAAGGCAACTTAAGTTTCTTGGGGGTTTTTTCCCCTTGAAAATGTTTGCTTATCATCCAAGAAGCTTCTTCAGTTCTGAGATCAAAGTATCTTCTTCACAAAATTTACTGATGTGCTGACAGCACGGTCCTATTCCCGTTCATAAGTCTGAATTCCTGGTACTTTTGTTATAACAGAGTTATAACAACAAATATTGTTAAAAATCTTAATTAAGAGAATTCCAACTTCAGTCTGAAACTTGTAAATATCATTTGTTATATTTAGATATGTAACATTCAGGTACATTAACATTGGTATCCCCTAGTCTCTTTTAATAACTCTCATAACCTTTCCTAAGTGTTTAAAAAGACATTAAAATTTACATCATGAGACTCTGAGCTGTCATTTAATCCAATGTGGTAAGGTTGGCACTACTCACAATGGAGAAATGGTTGGTGAAGTCTAAATTAACTTCTTTGATTAAAGAAAAAAGCAGTATCAACATTTATGGCTGAAAAGAAACACCTTATAAACTTTTTGCGTGAAACAGAAAAAAAATGCAGTTTTAATTTGTAGTTTTGATTATTAGGGGGGAAAATGCTGGATAATGGAAAGTTAGGGACTGGAATTTGGAGGGGAACAGTTAAGGCTACTATAGTGATACTGCTGGAGATTAAGGCATTGGGATTGCTATGGTTTCAGTTTAGAGAAGTTTGTGTTAGTTTCTTTAAAAGGTTCCCTAATATTCTGTTTTTCCAGTGATTTGTTGAAGAAATTCAACTGCACAATTTATAGCTTTTTTGTAATCAGGAAATAAGAGAAAATTTTGTAGTAGTATTTATGTTTGCTGCAAACAAACTCAGAAGCAGTTTTTTCTTTCCCTTTTCTTCCTTTCTTTACTGCTGTTATTCTTGATTAGTTTGTGTTAGTCTTTATGTTCTTTATAAAACTTTTAATAAATATTTATATACATAACTATTCTGAATTGTCAATGACAGTATGTACAAACTTGAATTTGAAATGCAGTGCATTATAAGGATCAAGGAATAACAAAGTGACAATCTTTCTTCTGCATGAATGAAAATAATTAATTTTAGAACTGAAGAAGAAAGAAATATAACTTTTAATTTTAATAATTACACATTAATCTGTAGATCAGAAAGTTTTCAGACTCTGTGATTCAGTAGATGTCCACTTAGGCAAAACGAAAACTCAAATCCAGAATCAGTTTGACATTCCCGCTTTGTCAAAACAAGTCTGATCAAGACTGTTTTTTAAAATAGTGACTCTTCTCCCAGTTGCTTAAAAAAATGGGGGTTTAACTCAGCAGATTGAGAACTGCTGGCATGTAGTTTTCAAATTGGTGCCAACTGCCAACACTCATGAGACGTCATTTAAAATGTAATGTAGAAGTATAAAGTCTAGTTATATCTTTTTCTCTTCAAGATATCAAAAGGTGTATATTCATATTAACCTTTGTTATTATATAAAGATTATATTATAAAGTTTATTTATAACTCTAGGAAGGAATTGTTACTTATATTACATGAGCTACGGGTAATTCCTAATTAGTTTTGGGAGAAGGGGTTCTAGAAATTGTGCAGTTGAATTTCCTCAACAAATCACTGAAAAAAACAGAATGTCTGGGAACGTTTTAAAGAAAATAATACAAACGTTGTCTCTAAACTGGAAAAAACCCCATACTAATCCCAATGCCTTAATCTCCAGCAGTATCACTATAGTGGCCTCAATGGTTACCCTATGTTAGTCCCTAACTAACTGTTAGTCCCTAACTAACAATGCTTCCTGCTCACATATTTATTCAACTAAATTAAAACAACTTTGTGAGACAGGTTAGGCCAAGAAATTGTGAGACTGGACATAGGTCACAGTGAGTTTTAATGGGCAAGAAGAGAATTATGCCAGTTGATTCCTGAGTTATTTCTTGATTCCTAGTTTAATGTTAGCCAGCATTTCATGACAAACCACACCACATAATCCTGCTCATCATAGACATGTTTGCTTTCATGAAATATTATTTTAGAAAGTTTTATCTTTCATACCACCCATGACCACATTTTATTCTAGACAGCCATAGCCTAAAATGAGGAACCTGAAGGCGATCCAGAAGTCTTTTGAAGGAATGTCCATAGCAGGTGTGTCTAACCCCTGCCCTGCAGGCCATATGCGGCCCCAGACAGCTAGTAATGCGACCCCATAGGATCGTAAACTAATGTATTTATATACATTGATTATATTAGGTTTGAAGGTTTGAAGATTTTATTCGACTTGTATGCCGCCCTATTCCCGAGGGACTCAGGGCGGCTAACAAAACCAAGGGGGGGGGGGACAATATAAAAGGAAAACCACAACAAAAACAAACAACAGTACAAAACAGTCTAAGAGGTCTCAACACGCATACCCATTCGAGTAGGGGATGGGACTCAGCAACCCCAGGCCTGCTGGAACGGTTCCACCACAAATCCGTGGTAGACTAAAGCGCGCTCGACGAAAGTGCGTATGTGACGTCATCACAGCGCGACGAAAACGGCACGCTGTGAGCGGTAAATTTAAAATTAAAGCGAAAACCTTACCCTAACCCCCCAAACCTAACTCTAAACCTAACCCTAAGCCTAACCCTTAACCTAACCCTAACCCTTAACCTAACGCTAAACCTAACGCTAACCCTTAACCTAACCCTAACCCTAACCCTAATGCTTAATGTAACCCTAACCCTAACCCTTAACCTAACCCTAACCCTAACCCTTACCTTTATGTGAATCGGCTTGCTTTAATTTAATTTTAATTTATTTTTAATTTTATTTGTCACGCTGCTGATGACGTCACGTACACGCTTTGATCGGGCGCGCTTTAGTGGACCGCGGTTTTGACGGGTCACGGCTGGAACAGCCAGGTCTTGACGGCTTTACGGAAAGCCTGAAGGGTGGTGAGGGTCCGAATCTCCATGGGGAGTTCATTCCAAAGGGCGGGAGCAGCCACAGAGAAGGCCCTCCTCTGGGTAGTTGCCAGCCGACATTGGCCGGCGATGGAATTCAGAGGAGGTCTAATCTGTGGGATCTAATGGGTCTTTGGGAGGTAATCGGCAGGAGGCGGTCTCTCAAGTACCCAGGTCCAATACCATATAGGGCTTTATAAGTGACGACTAGCACCTTGAAGCGTATCCGGAGACCAATAGGTAACCAGTGCTGCTCGCGGAGGATAGGTGTAACGTGGGTGTACCGAGGCACACCCACAATCGCTCTCGCGGCTGCGTTCTGGACCAGCTGAAGTCTCAGAACACTCTTCAAGGGCTGCCCCATGTGGAGCGCATTGCAGTAGTCCACTCTTGAGGTCACAAGGGCGTGAGTGACTGTTGTGAGAGCCCCGGTTCAGGTAGGGACGCAATTGGTGTACCAGGCGAACCTGGGCAAATGCCCCCCTGGTCACAGCCAACAAATGATGATCTAAAGTCAGCTGTGGATCCAGGAGGACTCCCAAATTGCGAACCCTATCTGAGGGACGTATTATTTCACCCCCCAGCCTGAGAGTTGGAGAACATAGCCAATTTTTGGGAGGGAAAAAACAAGCCACTCGGTCTTGTCAGGGTTGAGAGCTGGTTTGTTAACTCCCATCCAGACCCTGACAGCCTCCAGGCACTGACATCACATCAACCGCTTCACTGAGTTGGCACGGGGTGGACAGATACAACTGAGCATCGTCCGCATACTGGTGATTTTTATCCCGTATCGCCTAATGATCTCACCCAGCGGCTTCATGTAGATGTTAAACAGGAGGGAGGACAGGACTGAACCCTGAGGCACCCCATATTTAAGGGGCCTAGGGTCGACCTCTGCCCTCCGACCAACACCGACTGTGACCTGTCCGAGAGGTAGGAGGAGAACCACTGAAGGACGGTACCTCCCACTCTCACCTCCCACAGTTGTCGCAGAAGGATACCATGGTTGATGGTATCGAAGGCCGCTGAGAGGTCAAGGAGCACTAGGATAGAGGAGTGACCCCTATTCCTGCTCTCCAGAGATCATCGGTCAGTGCGACCAAAGCACTTTCTGTGCTGTAGCCAGGCCTGAATCCAGACTGAAAGGAGTCTAGATAATCGGTTAGATTTTATATGTGGCCCAAGATAATTTGTCTTCACTCAACATGGTCAGCAAGTCAAAATATCTATAGTCTCAGGAGTTTAAAATATTTTTTTTCAGAACTTTTAGTTTCTCTCTACATAATTATATGCTCCATTCTATGATATTTAGGATTGCAACAAGGTTTAATATTTGAATATTTGAATTTTAATGTTATGTGTATGTGAACTGGCATGCGTACTTCTGTCTTGCTGTATGTACAATGTTCTGCTTCTTGGCACCTGTGTGGATGAATTGAATTGAATGGGTTTATTTATAGGCCGCCCTTTTCCCTGAGGGGACTCAGGGCGGCTAACAACTCATAGGAAGGGGGATACAGACAATAACATAACATTACATATAATTAAAAAAAACAACATTCATCCAACATTCGGGTGGGGGCAGATCAATCTCTACCCCCAGGCCTGGCAGGATAGCCAGTTCTTGAGGGCTGCGCGGAAGGTCTGAAGGGTGGTGAGGGTACGGATCCCCACGGGGAGCTCGTTCCAGAGGGCGGAGCTACCACTGAAAAGGCTCTCCTCCGCGTAGTGGCCAGCCGGCACTGGCTGGCAGATGGCACATGGAGGAGGCCTAATCTATGAGATCTAATCGGTCTCGAGGAGGTAATCAGCAGGAGGCGGTCTCCCAAGTACCCAGATCCACTACCATGGAGGGCTTTATAGGTGGTAAGAAGCACCTTGAAGCGCACACGGAGATCAACAGGTAGCCAGTGAAGCTCACGGAGGATAGGTGTTATGTGGGTGAACCGAGGTGCACCCACAATCACTCGCGCGGCCGCATTCTGGACTAGCTGAAGTCGCCGGATGCGCTTCAAGGGCAGCCCCATGTAGAGCACGTTGCAGTATTCAGCCTGGAGGTCACGAGGGCGCGAGTGACTGTTGTGAGAGCCTCCTGATTCAGGTAGGGTCGCAACTGGCGCACCAGGCGAACCTGGGCGAATGCCCCCCTGGTCACAGCCGACAGGTGGTGATCAAAGGTCAGCTGTGGATCCAGGAGGACTCCCAAGGCGAACCCTGTCTGAGGGTGTAAGTTTGTCCCCCCAGCCTGAGTGATGGTATGTTGGTCAAATTTTTGGGAGGGAAACACAACAGCCACTCGGTCTTGTCTGGGTTGAGTATCAGCTTGTTTGCTCTCATCCAGTCTTTAAACGGCTTCCAGACCCCGGTTCATACGTCCACCGCTCATTGAGTTGGCACGGGCGGACAGATACAGCTGTGTATCGTCCGCATTGATGGTATCTTATCCCGTGCCTCCGAATGATCTCGCCCAGCGGTTTCATGTAGATGTTAAATAGTACGGGGGACAGGACCGACCCCTGCGGCACCCATATGTTAGGGGCCTCATGGTCGATCTCTGTCCCCGACCAACACCGACTGCGACCTGTCCGAGAGGTAGGAGGAGAACCACTGCAAAACGTGCCTCCCACCCCCACCTCCCGCAGTCGTCAGAAGGATACCATGGTCGATGGTATCGAAAGCCGCTGAGAGGATGGAAGTAAAGACTAGAGTAATTCAGAGAACTCATTTGTTTGAGCAATTATGCAACTCCTGTGAATCTCCCCTTCTGCTTCCAGTTTCTGACTATTTTCTTTTTTTCCCCTCCCTTTCTAATTTGGGTTTCATAAGCACCTTCTGACTCTGAAGAGTGGAATTTTCCTGCCCTTTGCTGTCAACAGATGTGCACTTAGGCACACAGGGCAATCTCTTTGTGATTTAACCCCCAAGAAATGTGACTCGAGCATAAAGCTGTTATCATTGCAAATGGAGAATATGAGCAGAACTTCCGTCAACTGGAATTTCCTTCAGGCCAAAAAAGGACAACGTTCAAGTGGCACTTAAGATATTTTCCTTCAGAACTTTTTGTTTTAAAGATTATGCCCCTAACAGGCAGTAGAGGGCCTGCTTGCTCCATTCAGGATAAAAGCCTGTCTTTGTAGCTCAATAACCCAGATCAATATTAGGCTATTTCACTTCTAAGGCAAAAGGCAGTTACTTCAGGCCAGGTAGACTTCTAAGCATTTCACCTACCGAGGCCATTCTTAATCCTGTGTCAGATTGCAGTAAGTGATGGTATTCATTTGTGATGTATGTTTTGATGTGTTCTTGGAGCTGATCCCCGCTTGCAGCCTTCATCCTGCCCAGACAATTCTCATCTCCAATTCATTGCTCCAAGATTTTTCTTCATCTTATCTCCAGCCTTGTGCTGTCCTTTAATGTATTAGAATAAAAATACCCTTTCCCCCTTAAATTGATTTTATCCTACTCAGATTCAAGGCAAACAAAATGTGTGACATTTTGCCATCTGTTGTGGACATAAGAAGAGCTGTGTTCGTGAGTATTTGGCATGGCTATTAGCCACCTCACCCCCTGAATTCATTCTTTCCTGGTGTTTGCTCTCCCATTTGTGCTGAGATCAATCCCCATTTAATTTATTTAATCTGAGCAAGAAAGGGAGGATATTATTCAGTACCAGATCAGCACTATGCCAGAAGCAGTATTTTTGTTTTCAAACATGGATTGTCACTTTTTTCCCCTCACATAAAATCCTGAAAATCACAAGAGACTTCAAACTAGGCCTTTCTTGGTCATTGGCTGGTTATATCACCTTACACAGCAGCTAGTCAGCTTTAGTTAACCCTATTTAGAGGACATAATTAATTGTACATCATAGTAGAAACGGGACTTCTAGAATGTGCAATTATTTCTATTCCAATCTTTCTCTGTTCAAAATTTCATATTTAACTTGGGAGATGTGATAGGAGGCGCAGACCAGGCTAGAAAGGAATCCCCAAACCAGGCCCACCCCATTTGTGCTGCAGCACCCTGATTGGTGCTGATTTTTCCCACTGACTGGTGATTTTTTGAAGGAGGATATCATCTTAACCAGAGACTAACCACTGATTTTAATGACTGACATATGTGCAAATCCCTATGACACAACTTGACAGTGATATACAGCAGCGACAAAAGAGACAAAATAGGAATTGGTGACAGGCATACCAAAGTTTATGGTGGATTGTGTTTTTGTGTCCAACCCAAGGAATAAACAGCACGTAATAGCAGGAATGCCTACAGTTATTTAGGGATCATTGAATCTTGTTGCCTCTGGGTAACCGTTTGAACAAATCTTTGCTAGCTTGCCCTATCTTTAATAAAATTCATAGCTTTTCTAAGGCATTCCAGTAATCTCTTAGATTCTATTCATCCATCCAATTGCTCATTTCACTCTCCCATTTCCCTCAATCTTGCCAAGCACCTGAATTGGCTGCTGGCCTGAGTCCACAGCTTCTGTGGAATACATGACCTTGAGAAGCACCACCTACTCTTCCTGCCACCTTGTCCTTGGAACCACAAGGAAGTGGACTATCGGCTCTTCGCTCCAAATGTTGGGGGTGACTTTTGTGCTGTTTACATGTAAGGCACCAGAGTACCAGGTGCTGAGAAGCACTGGGACTTTGGGCAGGTGCTTAGGAAGGATTATTTTTTTCAGACTGGAAATGTCCAAGTTGGGACAAGTATGTCTGTTTTCTCTCTGAGTGTGAGATAGTAGACACAACAATATCCTAGGCAACAATATCCTTCTCAGGTAATGCCAGTTTGCAGTTGTCAGTGTGGGATGAAATCAGGGTTTTGTATTATAGTATGTTGATTGATGCGATGGATTACTTTAGGTTCTACTCATGAGTAGAAGTGAATTAAGGTTTCTGACAAGCTAGCTGGTTAGATAGTAGATGGTTGCATCTTACTTCAACCTGGGGGAGAGCTTCCAGGTTTGGGTTTGGTTCAATTGGGAGGGGGATGGTTGCCACTTGCTGGTGATGGGCAGAAGGAGATATGGCAGGAGACAAGGAATGGGCAGCTCTTAGGGAAAGTGTACTCAGTTTCTTGTACCAATTCTGCCTTCTACAACCCTGGCTCAACTCCAGGGATAGTCACTGATTTCTCAGTGGTCCTTAGTGCCATGTTGCTCTGTAATAAGCCATTCCTACATCAGGATCTTACTATGGATGATAGAGTCAACCTAGCATTGTTTTACCAAGACCTGGATAGGCATTTTATGTACATTTCTGAGTCTGGATTATTTGAGGCATCTGTCAGGTAAAACACTTGGATTAGCCCTTAGTGAACTCCAGCTTGACATGGTTATCTGAGAGAGTTTGTGCTTGTTCATCTCAAGGAAGTTGGTTGACCTATGAGAACAACTATTGGACCATGCCTCTCTGATTGGTTAAAGCCAAAACTCCAAGCAGTGAGGGAGGGAGTAGATTCATCTGAGCTTAAGGAGGCAGTGGTTTACCTTCTTCTCAAGATAGAAAGTCCTTTGTTACCCATCTTCATCTTCTCTTTTTGGTTGGTGCTTCAATCTATGGATCTATGGAAGATCTATGGAAGATCTATGGAAGAGTCTATGGAAGATCTATGGCATCTGTGGAAGGACCTATGGAAGATCTATGGAAGAAAACTATCTAGATCCTTCCCATCAAACCTCAGACTTGAGCACAGTAACAAGACTCATAATCGAGGGTGGCATGAGCGGGACCTCTCAATCCAAGAATAGGTGCGCTTGGTGCACAAGATGAATTTGTGCAAAACCTGCCACTGCTCTTCGTATTTAGAATTGTGAATCCTATGTGCATGTGAGTAAAGCAAGTGATTTTTCTTTCAGTGCTTGGCATCATCAATCTTTGCAGCTCTGGTCCAATTATCATTGTCACTCCAGGTTTGTTTGTGGAATTCAGCACTCTTTCCTAGACTAAAAGCATCCCTTGCAGACTGTTAGTTTTATCATGATAACTCATCTAGAGAGTTGAACTTACACTAAGAAGTTACACTATTATTGTGTCAATGATCATGGAAAACAGAAGGAAAAGTGGCAGAGTCTAGACAATGATCTGAGAAACTAAATCTGGTCTGAAGGAGGGGTGGAGGTTGCGGGGGAAAGCATCTCAGAAAGGGCCTCCTAGTTTTTGAGACAATAAACTAGAAGGAAGAGAGGGACTTTCAGACCTGCAAGATTTGTGTTACTATTCTTACAATAATGGTAGCATTAGTATTATCATTGGTGCTCTTGTTGGACGCTCAAATAGCAAGACAACTTTCAGTGTTGATCAAACTATTTCATGTAATTCAAAGGAATAGTATTCAGAATGTATTTAGATGTATTGAAAATACAGTAGAATGGGTTACTATACTCATAGTTCTGAACTTTTAAAATGCTTCAGCTCCTTTTTGCCTAAGTAAAGTTCTTGCATATTTCCATCATGGTTCATCTTCCTTACACTTTACAGACACCCTGCATAATACTCACTAATGTGCAATAAAAAAGGAATGTCTAACCATCTCTGATGGGACCGATATCTTTCAACATTTTGGAGGGATGTCCTTAACAAAATGAAACATATATAAATTTTATTTTTATCAAGTTTAGACCTAGATTTTGACCTTCTTTATTTGATAGAAAGGTAAAAAGTTATGAAACAAGAAGGTTATTGTCTAACTGCAGTGAAGTTAATCATTTTCCACCAATGGAAACATTTGGATATCTCTTACTCAAAAACTGGTTCAATAAAATTGGTCAATAGATCTGCTCGAGAATGTGTTTGATGAAATTTATTGTGGTGTGTGTGTGTGTGTGAGAGAGAGAGAGAGAGAAGAGAAGAACAATTTATTGGAACTATCAGGATTGTATCTGTTTATTAAGATGAAATGAATAATCTTTAGGATATGTGGAAAATATAAAGGGCCTGTTTAATGTAGGAATAACCTATATAATATTATTTTTAGAATTAAAAAAATGCTAAATAAAATGTTTGTGGGTTTCCACAAAGAAGACGGATCAGCCTATTTCCCAAAGCACTTGAAGGCAGGACACGAAGCAATGATGGAAACTAATCAAGGAGAGAAGCAACTTAGGCCTAAAGAAATTTCCTGACAGAACAATAATCAGTGGAACAACTTGCCTGCAGAAGATGTAATACTCCAACCCTGGAAGTTTTAAATAAAGGATTAGACAACCAATTGTCAGAAATGGTATAGGGTTTCCTGCCAGAGCAGGGGTTGGACTAGAAGGCCTCCAAGATTCCTTCCAATTCTGTTATTCTGTTCTTTTATCCTGTTAAAATGAGAGCATTGCAGTCACTTATTTGCATGTATTAATCAATTTCATAAGATCCAACCAGCTTTCGTCAGATCTATCATATTCTTCTCCATTCTCTTAGCTTTGTAGACACCCAAGATATTTGTTTTTATTTCTGGCATTTCATGCATGAATTCATGTTCTATCAATTATACCTATTATGTTCAAAATTGCAATCTTCCATATATGCCATATAATCCCAATAATGTTGAATTCTGCTGCCCATTTTATATATAATATATTTATATAAATATTTTTGTATTAAGGCGCCAGATGAAAAACAGTAGAATGTGAGTTGTGGTCCTGCCTTACCTATAAAAGCTGACTAGAGACTTTATGGCAGCCACTCTCTCAGCCCAACTCACCTCACAGGGTTGTTGTTGTGGGGAGAATAGGAGGAGGGAAATATGTTGGATGTGTTTGCCTCCTTGAGTTATTTGTAAAATGATAAAAGCAGGATGTAAATAAAATAATAAAATGAAATAAATTAAGTTACCAAGCTATTCATTTTATTCCGAAACAATCTGAGTAAAAATTCATCATCACTTAGCCTATTCCAGACTACATTATGGAATAAGTCATGCTACAATTATATTTCTTGCATAAATGATTAAGTCTTTCACAAACAGAATCCTTGGCCTTTTTGACTCAGTAGGAACTGAGTAAGGTTCTTTCTGAGTCAGGGTCTTTCTTCATCCTCCAGAGTCTCCTGATTCATGCAATTCATCCCTAATGCGATGTTCTGATTGATGGTTTCTGTTTTCATTTTGGCTAAAATCATACTTTTTTTTGACTTAATGTCACACACTTTTTTTTCCCTGAGCAATCACACTTTCCAGGTGAAGACTTTAGGTTAAACTCTAGAGTGTAAGCGAATACCCATAACTAGGTCCCATTGGTATCTTATTTACAAGTATACAAACTGCAAATACTGAAAGGAAATAAAGAGCAGACTAACTACTGTAATTACTGCTTTCGATCACCACAGAATTTCTACATCACAACGTGACTTCATTTTCAACTAGCTCCCAGATCTTTGTCCATATACCCTTTGTTCAGAGCTACTGTGATAATTCTTTTTCCTCCGGCTGTTGAACCAGCTGAAGTTGAGAGACAGTTAAAAGCATAAGGCTGCAAACGGAGACATTGAGTGTTAGTCCAGCCTTAGGCATCAAATTGGGTAAATGACTTTGGGCCCATTTCTCTTGCTGCCTCAGCTCTAGGAAGACACCAAGAACAAGCCACTTCTGAAAATCTTAGCAAGACAATCAATTTGGTGTGGTTAAGATGCTGGCCTAGAAGTCAGGAGACTGGGATTGCTAACCCATGTTAAACATGGTAAACTAGCTGGACCAGTCTCTCTCTCTCTCTCCTCCCCCCTCCCCCCCCCCCCCCTCTCAGCCTAACTCACTTCACAGGTTTGCTGTTGTGGGAAAATAAGAGGGAAGAAGTATTAGATATGTTTTTACCTTTTGAGTTGTATGTGAAAAAAACCATTAAAAATTAACCTTTAGGGTACTGTAGTCAGGCAGTCCCCAGGAATCCTCAGTAAGTTGAAGGCACACATATACAAGCCCTCCCCATCCCAACCTAGCTGAAGAATGTGACTTTTCAAGGACACAGAGTGTTTCCAGGTGTATAAAACAGTTGCAAGTCATCTGTATCCTTCTCTAAGTCTTTCATCTACTTGGTCTTTGCTATGAGCAAGTACTCTAAGGAAGGTTAGTCAACCAAGCACGCATGACGATATTTTAGAGTTTGAACGGTTAAGTGGGCTGGAACTTTTATATTCTTGTGTCCTTTTGTTCTGTTACATTTTATTATACTTTGTCCTTGCTATAAGAAAAAAAACCTATTTTCTCTTGTTTTGCTTTTTCCTTTCATTGCCACAATAATTATATTTCTGTACTTACTTATGGGCCAATTTAGATTTTAGCAAAGAACAATTCTACCCCCTATTTTTTTTTCTCTTCCTTCTTCCTCTACCCTTGAGTCTATCTCCATGTAATTCTAAAAAAAATCATTGACATTACTGGATCCTTACCCCACTACTTAAAATATTACATCTCCCAGCAGAGCTCAGGAACCATTGACTTTTACCTGAATATACGTATGCATTGTTGAATTTCTTCCTATTTAAAGTATGTAGCAGTGATGGGATTCAGCCAGTTCGCACCACTTCAGTAGAACAGTTGTTATCTTTCTGAGTAGTTTGGCAAATTGGTTGTAAAATTATTTGAATCCCACTACTGTGTAAGGATTGTTAAGTGTTTACAAATGAGAAGTACTGTGAATGGTTGTGCCTAGCATCCTCGTTAAACTCTTGATATTTGGAAATGCATTGAATCATGCATATCACTCTGTTTTGGTTGATGCCATTTCAATTGTTGGAGACTGACGACTATTGATATTGCATTTTTTCAGAAGTATGGCAGCTAGGTTCAAGAGCTTTCATGGTCTAGCATACGTACATTACTTGAATCTGTGTGTCTTGTCAATCTGCCATACAGGTATCTTTGACTTACAACTGCTTGCTTTAACAACCATTCAAAGTTATGATGGAGTATCAAAAGGTTACTAAAGATACTGTCTTCAAAGTATGATGACTGCACCTTTCTCACAGTCATGTGATCCATTTTGGGTGCTTGGCAACAACTCCATTTACAGTTGGTTGCAGTGTCCCACAATCAAGTGATCACATTTTGTGATGCTTTTGTTTTGTTCTGGCAAAAAACCCTGCACATTGAACCAAGCCAGAATTGGACTTATGACCCATGTGATTTGCTTAATGACCACATGATTCTCTTAACACCCATTGTACAAATGGTTGTAAAATTGTCCGATCATGTGGTGACTTGACTTATGACGCAACAACTTACCACCAAAATTCTGGGCTCAGTTGTGGTCAGAAATCAAGGACAACCTGTATGCTTTTATAGCACTTTGAGCTGCACATACGATAAGTTCTCACATCATCAGGTGTTAGCATTTCATTTAATGAATATTTTCCATCCCATGGATAAACAGGCATGTGTTATTCTGTGCACTATTTTTCATCTCTTTCACAGGCATCCATACTACCATCAGCTCTGCCTCATCCTGTCAACAACTGTTACCCCCACTTGTGTTGCCATGTTGTCAGAGTCACGCTGGAGGGGTCTCCGTCATACCTTGCTGGTGCTCTTCTCAGCCACCCTTCTCATTGGCATAAACGATGCTGGCCATCTCCACTGAAATCAGTCCTGTTGGGGTTTTCTTTCTTGTAGCAGGGGGCTTGTGTTTGGTTGGCTCCTCATTAGTGTGGCAGCTGAACAATGCCTGAAGCATCAGAATGCAGGAGAAGAGGCCCAGGCAGCCCCAAGAAGACAAAACCACAATGGGTAAGACCATGTAGTTGTGCTAATTTTCACATATCTTAATCACAGGATATTTGCACCCATTTCTGATACCAGTTTAAGGGAAGCTGGCAAAGACCAAGGACTTTTCTAGTTTAGAATCCTAATTCCAGTGATGAGTGCTCAAGCTTTTTGGGAAATGTATAGCAAGATATGAAGATTGTAACCTTTCCACTGTTGTGTATCTGCATCATATTTCTTCATATACCCATTGAGTGCTGACATGCATGCATGCATGCATTTTCATTCATTCTGTAGTAAAATCAGACTCAAGGCAGCTACTCTGATGCTGCTAGAGTTTAATTCATATTATCACTACCTGCCTTTCTCCAGGATGGCTTGAAAATTCAGTTCCTAGAATTCCAAGCCAATTTCATTGACTGGGAATTCTGTTCTGCAATACCACACATCTGAAAAGGGATCATTAGTATAGATTGAACTGCAGGTAAACCTTGACTTACCACAGTTTGTTAGTGACCATTCAAGTTACAATGGACACTGAAAAAAATGAGTTATGGCCATCATAATTTACACTTATGTGTAAGGCCTATGTGGATGCTTGGCAACTGGACTCATATTTATGATGGTTGCAGCGGTCACTTTTTGCAACCTTCCACAAGCAAAGTCAATGGGAAATCTGGATTCACTTAACAACCATGTCACTAACTTAACAACTGCAGTGATTCACTTAACAACTGTGGCACGAAAGGTGGTAAAATGGGGCAAAAGTTTCTTGACCATTGCTCAAAACATTATCTTTTTTTAGTATGTTCATCTGATGTTCTAGGACCGTGATGGCGAACCTATGTGGCACGTGAAGCCATATCTGCTGGTATGTGAGCTGTCAGCTCCAGTGCACATGTGCATGCCGGCCAGTTGATTTTCAGCCTTTCTGTCTTCCCTAGAGCCTGGGGAGGGGGAAAAACAGGCCCAACGGGGCAACTGGAAGTTCGTTTTTGCCTGTTGGCCTGTTTTCCGCCCTCCCCAGGCTCCCGACTCTTTCCCTGGAGCCCGGTGAGGGCAAAAATGGCTCCCCCGGCCGCCTGGAGGAAATGCCAAGCTCAGCTTAGGGAAGAGTAGTGCGGCGCATGTGGGAGAGGATGTGGTTGTGTGCGCATGTTGGGGGGCACTTTGAATTATGGGCAATGGCGCATGTGTGCCTTCGGTGGTAGCCAGAATTAGGGTTTCTCAGTTGTAGCACTAAGTCACGGAATTCTTCCAAGGGAATGCAAGTAGACCCCGGGCTGTTTTAAATGACTTCCAGCCAAAGTAGCTGTGCTTCAGATCCCTTCCATAGAAAACAACGACACCTAGTGGAACTGGAAAGCAGTTACAGTGCTTACTCTTTGGAACAATATACCCGAAGTCTTTGAGATTTGGATTGGTTCTGACTGTAGTGGCTTTCCATAAGGTTAAAAAAAACCATTCTCCCCACCCCCACCCCCGGCGTTTGGGCCAGAATGTGGGACAAGCTCTTCTGTAATGGTTTGGATTACACTAAGCCCGGGTAGGCGAACCTATGGCATGCGTGCCACAGGTGGCACACGGAGCCATTTTCAGGGCACACGAGGCGTTGCCCTGTCAGTTGGCCAGCGCACATGTCATTTTTCGCCCTCCCAGGCTCCAGAGGCTTTATAGGAGCCTGGGGAGGGCAAAAAGAACCTCCCCCCCAGGAGGCTTCAGGAGCTTCCCTGAAGCCTCCGGAGCACCAAAAACAGCCCTATGGGCAAACCGGAAGTTTGGGAAAGGACTTCTGGTTTGGTCGTAGGGTCAGTTTAAGCCCTCCAGAGGCTTCAGGGACCTTCAGGAGGCTTCCCTGAAGCCTCCAAAGGACTAAAAAGGACCCCACGAGCAAACCGGAAGTGACTTCCGGTTTGCTCGTAGGACCAGTTTAAGCCCTCTGGAGGCTTCAGGTTCCTGAAGCCTCCAGAGAGCCTACGGGGGGATGGAGGCTGTTTTCGCCCTCCCCAGCTCCTATAAAGCCTCTGGAGTCTTGGGAGGGCGAAAAAAGCATGCAAAAATGGGGGGAAGATAAGATAATGTTTGAGCAATGGTCAAGAGACTTTTGCCCCATTTTACCACCTTTCGTGCCACAATTGTTAAGTGAATCTCATTTGTGCATGTGCACTGGGGGGGGGCGCACGTTGTATTATAGGTGCGACCCGTGCACGACCCCCTTGCGCTCCCCCCCTTTATGGCACGCGAGCCAAAAAAGATTCACCATCGCTGCACTAAGCTGTAACATGGTCTCAGTTATGCTCTAGTACAGTGTGTCTCAGCATTTTGTTGTTTGTTATGCTTTGTCTGTATGTAAGCCACTTAAAGTCACCATTCATGAGTTGGGTTGCCGTATTCAATCAATCAGAGACATGTCTGTTAACCCAGGTATTTGGAGTATACAATTTGTTTCACTACCAGATTGCTTTTTAGGTTGCTCAATTATTCCTTTTTTTAAAGTGAAGCTTGTTAATTGTTGTTTTTATTGCATTTAAAAATGTTTGGTTTAATTATTTTCTTCTTCATTTAAGATTTTCTTGGGAACTGCTCTAGGCTTATCAGGACAAGTTGTATTGGAAATAACATTAGTATAATCATTGCATCACATGCCCAATGGTGCATGAAAGAGATGACAATCTACTGGATAGATGACAATCTACTAGATTATTGCTTACTTATTTCAGATAAATACGTCAGGAAGTTGAATTATATAGCATAATTTACAAGGAGGAGATTTTTGCATTCTTGCAGAATAATAATCAAACAGGATGTAGAATGCAATTATGGGAATTAAGTAGAAATAGATACAATAAACCTACGTGCTTGAAATGATTTAGAATCTTGCTTGAGTCTCATTAAAAAAAATAGGTAACTGTTCCTCATGGAACCCGGAAGCAGATATTTTGAACTTTGCTCCCATTTTTTTTATTATACAGAGACAACGCAACTTACGAAGCACCAGCATATGAGGAAGTGGTGGCTACTGGCTACTTGTCAGATTCAGCGCCCACAATTTGGACCATTACATCTAGTCCTGGAGTAACCCAAGGAGAACCCCCTCCCTATAGTGTGGTTATTGAGCCTCCTGCCCATGGAGAGACAGTGGTGGAAGCATTGAGTGTCTCGGTGGAGCCTGGTACACGGCGGGCCTCCGAACAGATCTGCACTCGAGGCTGCGCTTCCGACTGTTCCTGCCCCCAAGACTGAAACGCTTTGTCTCAGATACTCATGAACTCAAAGGGAGCGAAGAGCGCCTAGAACGCCTGGAACGCCTGGAGCCCCTCACTCCACCTCCTGCATATGAGAATGCGACTGGTGATGAAATCTTTGAAGGACACTTTCAACCTTCAAAACCTTGACTGAAAGCTGGAGATTGACAAATGGTGCCAGTATTACCTCATTACTTCTTTCGAGCCCATTATCTGCTTGGTATTGGAGCCTGTGTGCTTCATCTGACTGCAAAGTTTGTTTGCAAGGGCTTGGCTCTCTTTTATGAAAAATGCATGTATTGTAGACATGCAGCCATGGTAAGCACTCCTTTGCTCCCTTTGGAGTTTCTTTCAGGGAGTGGGGAGAGGTAGAAAGGTTCTTAGACATTTCATCTGATATGGTTACACATTTCCAAAGTCATTCATATGTTCTTACCATGAACAGCAGCTTAGGCTGCCTAGGAAGTGGAAAACAAAAGGCAGGTTGGCATACCTGGAGGAGACAGATTATAGACACAGATTATTAATCATTCTGCCTGGCTGATATAAACAGAAGTCTGGAGAGAGGGAAGAACAGGGCAGGGTAGAGAGCCAGTGAAATAAAGATTTTTTTAAAAAAAACCAGGAAGTTGTTTTAATTTTTCTTTTAACTTACTGTAAGTCTCACTGATAAGCTAGTCTAGATCCAGGAAGCTTTTAAAAGATCTTAAAAGATCTTCCTGGAAAGATTAATATCAGCCAAGAAATACAACACAATAGTGATGATTCATCTTAAAAACTGATTTCTCTTATTTTCTGTGTCATACCTGTCAGGAGTAGGCATTTTATCCAAATATTTATTTCAACATTCTGAATGAAAGCTAACCGTAACAATGAACATCTTCCTTAAAATCAAGTAGGGGCAAGTAGGGGTTCTGTAATGCAGAGGACAGTGCCAGAGGAGACTACTGAAGCGTCTCCTTTCTCTTATTTATTGAAACTGGGCTTGCTTTATGTGAATCATGATATGTACATGTGGAGTAGTTCCTGTTATGAGGATAACGAATCCAGTATGGATCTCTGTCATAACCTTAGAATCTCTCATGATGAAATAAGCTTTTATATACAAACAGTTCATACAAGCTAGTGTAATATAGTTTCCAAAGATTTTAATTAAAATTTTTCAAATCCGTCTTTGGTGAAGGGGGCTAGTAAATCAGATTTCACTAATTTTACCTGAAATAGATATTGTAAGAGGTACCTACTCCATGTAAGTATGAAATAAAGTAAGCTGTGGTGGCAAATTTAAAATTCAAATATACTAAGACTGCCACTTTAAGTTTTTCTAACAGAAAAATCTGAATAATTTTCAGGTATGTTCAAAAAATTCCTGTCTGAAATTATGCATCAGCTGCTAAAAGCAGTAGTATTGTGCAATAAATGTTATTTTTATGGCTTCCACATTGATTGTTAAGGTGCAGAAAGATGAATGTTAACATTATTTTTTTCAATATGTAAAATTGTAAAACAGAGTATGCAAAATACATTTTATAGCTTGCTAGATTTTAAAAGCATAAATCCAGCGCTGCCAAGGAATGCTCAGACAAAATAAAACATTTGATCACAGAAAATCTATGGGCTGATCTCTTGCATCCAGAATAACAAATAATGGAAGATGTTACCATAGTTGAGTAAATCTTTACCTTTCAAGCAATGCACTTTTAAGAATCCCTTGAAACAGACCAGCTATGTGATTCTTGTGTCTATTAGGCCAAGGGATAGTCACAAAAGAATAGGGTGCTGGAAATGAAAAAGAGAACTTTCTATTAAAATATAGTTCTTTCAGACATCATTCCTGGATAGAGGAAGAGGACTTAGCCCTAATCTTCTAGTTTGAATTAATTCCCGAGTGGACAATTAACTATTCACGAGTTTCACATGCCCCATAGCCCCATGGGTTCTTCTAACTTTTCTTTGTGACAGTTATCTTGGGCAAACACATGTTCTATATGCAGTAGAGCCTCTGGTCACAGCCATAATTGGTTCCATAACTTTGGTCACAAACTGATTTGGTCATGATCCGAACCTAATTTTGAAAATTTGGCACTTACAAAAAAAGAAAATGGTGCGGAAAGGGAAACTGGCTGTAAAAAAAAATTGTGAATTTTTTGGTTGGAACCCGATTTGGTCTTGGTCAGAAGTGTTCATGACCAGAGGTTCTACTGTGTTGCCAAACACAATGACTTTCAAACAGAAGAGAATATATGTAGCACAGGTTTGAACGGTGAAGTACTTGTTGCTCTGAGCTTTCTTACTTCTGAGAACCTATTTAGGGACATTAGCAAAAAGGTGTCCCACCAAGCAGTTTTTATCAAGTATTGTGAACATGACTAAGACTTGATTTATGCTGAAGGCATTTGGGTATATGAAGAATATAATAGTGGCATTGTCCAAAACCTATTTGCTATTTAATAGAAACACAACAAACAGTTCAGCAGCATATCTATAACGTTTCTGAAGTGAGCACAAGGCAGACACTCTGAAGTCTTTCAGACGCAGAGGTACTGTATGTTTTTAAAATCTATGATTACTGTTGAACTTGGAAGCTTCGGTTGCCACTGCATTTTTTGCCTTTAGTCCAATTTTCAATCGGCAAAAATTTGTACGTGGATTTTCTGTGCTGAAAGTTTTTATTCCCCCCAATAGAATATCAGAAAGACATTATGCAAAATGGCTTGGGCACTGTGAGTGCAATAACTCTCCAAGAACAGAAAGACTGCAAAATTTGCTGTGCTGGGAGAAGCTGAGGGGGGAAAAAGAGATAGTAACAATTAATGGTGGTTAGGACCGCCTTCACATAGCTCTGTATTGTGTTCCAGTTACGGCCATTTCTAGATTGGGAGGCTCTGCTCAGTCACTCATGCTTGTCATTTCCCAGATGGGTGTATTAAGTGGTGGGATTAATTTTTTTTTACTACTGGTTCTGTTGGTGTGGCTTGGTGAGGGGGTCATGTGACTGAGTGGGCATGGCCAACTCAACATCACTCACATCCATGCCCACTCAGTCACATGACTCCCCCCACCAAGCCACACCCACAGAATCCAGTAGGGAAAAAAATTGAATTTCTACCTATCTATTTTCTGCCCAGGTCTGGCCTAATCTGTCAAAGGCCTCCACCTGCATGCTGCCCACTCTTTTTGGTAGTCCTGTTTCCGCTCCTTCAGAGGCCCCGGCCCTAGTTCTGCTTCCTCCCCCATGACTGCCTCTTTCTTTGCACTTACCTTCCTCCCACAGCGGCTGGTCCGGACTCTGGAAGGCAAGCTCTCTTTTTTGGTGCAATGGTGAGAAGCCTCCCAGCCGCCGTCTCTTTGTCAGCAATTTCCCAGCAGCAGCAGCTGACTGGAGGCCACTGAAAACTACAGGTTGTCTCGAACGTGCCAAAAAAGCCGCTGCCATCACCATCCTGTTCTTTGCGCTGGCCACGCACATGCTACCCATTGCCTGCTGCACCATTCCTCTTGGACTTGCCTGAGCAAGTTCATTCGGTATGGAGGCGATTGGCGAGGTGATTAGCTGGGTCGCATGGTGAAGCCAACATATATAGGGCTGGGATGGGCGGGAGAACATCAAACAGGTGGATGGGGGAGTGTTGAGCAGGTGGACAGGGTGAGCAAGCATCAAGTGGGTGACCGGGGTGGGGCCAGCCAGAGGTTGTTACTAGTTCGGTAAACCAGGTCAAATTTCCCCTACCGGTTCGGCTGAACCGGTGCAAACCGGCTGAATACCACCTCTGGTGTATTGTAATGTGGTATGTATGGGGCTGCCCTTGAAAAGTATCTGGAAGCTTCAGCTGGTGCAGAACGCAGTATATCTCTGGAATGGTACACATTACACCTCTAATCCACAAGCCGCATTTGATGGCAGTTTGCTTCCAGGTCCAATTCAAGGTGTTGGTTTGACCTTTAAAATCCTTTATGGCATGGTGGTAGGTTATTTGAGGGAACACTTCTTCCCCATTGCATTTGCCCATCCCATCAGATTTGGAAGAAGAGATATGTTGTAGGTTCTGTCTGGTAAGGGCCCTATTTGGTGGGAACCTAAAGACGGGCATTTTCTGTCACAGCACATGCACCTAATGGAACACCATTCCCCACACCCCTTATCTCAAGGTCAAGCTGCCTCAATTCCTGCTAACCTTTTGCAAATCTCTCAGAACTTGGCTATGAATCAGGATTGCAGACTCTCAAGGGAATGGTGGGTAGTTGAGATGGTGCCATTCTTGTAAGTATCTGTTGCTCTCTCCTTGCCTTTTAAAAAAATGTATTAATTTTTAAGTGTTGATTTTTATTTTTTTTAAAAAAATATTGTGCACCATCCCAATTGTGCACATTTTGTGAGATGGATAATTTTATAAATATGAATGAATGGATAGATTAAATTTATATGGCACCTGGCTCCTAATGACTCATTAAAACATTTACAAACAAAGAGCAATAGGAAAAAAAACAAATATTCAAACAAAACACAAGAAAAAGAGACAGGGAAGGTAGAGAGACAGAAAGAAAGGAGGAGGCATCAATCATGCATTCTACAGGTCTGTGCAAATACCCACATCTTTAAAATCCCAACAGTGTGAGAATTGTCTGGATTTTGGAGGGAACCTAATTCCACAAGGCAGGTGGTATTACAGAGAATGTGCATTTCTGGGGTCCCAACAGGTAGCAAGTGGCATTGTTTAATTGATGGAATATGGAATCTGCCAACCATACCAGATCAAAACAGCTGGGCAGATACTATGGGAGAAATTCAGAAATAGACCAGAGGTCCCAGTTGGGGAGGAGGGGGAGGAAACAGAAAAATTCCCCAATGTATTTTTGCAAGAGACAAAGTTGGTCAGCATCTCAGAATGAAATCAACTTCTCCATTCTAAGCTTCTTCTTGCCTCCTTTCTGGTTACTGACTCAAAGGGCTCCTATTGTGTTATTAAAGTGTTGGAAAAGCAGATGGAGGGAGGGGAGGGAGAGAGAGAACACATATACTATAGGCAGGGGATTAAGAAGTCTAATAGTTTTCACATTTATATTATATAATCTTCCAAGATTTTGCTTTGTCTCATAAGTTTTAGTTTCATAAATGTTTTGTGAAATTTTGGCTATACAGCAAGCTGTTAGGGCGCTATACTGTGTACAGTATGGTGTTTATGGTGACATCATATGTGGACCCTTGGTCCTATTTGATTATGTTGGAATTGTGGAAGAAGTCAATATGAACAAAATGTTTGGGAATCTTTGCCGTTTACCACATACAATATTTTTTTCCCACTCATTAAAATGAATATTAATTCTCGCCGGCTCAAGGTTGACTCAGATTTACATCATTTCCATGTGGTAAAATGAGGACCCAGATAGTTGGGGGCAATATGGTGACTCTGTAAACCGCTTAGAGAGGGCTGTAAAACACTGTGAAATGGTATGTAAGTCTAAGTGCTATTGCTATTTCAATTATTTATTTATTCATGTTTGTTTATCAAATTGTATATGGCTGCCCATCTCACAAGAAATAACTCTGGGTGGCATACAGTGAAAAAATATGAAAACAAACAAGTTAAATACAGTCATATTTAAAAAAAACACTCACACAAAAGATAAAGATTCTGCCATTTCATTAATACTGGTGATAGTTCATCCTTTGTAAGAACATCCTTTGTTATTTCTTGTTCCATATGTGTTCTTTGCAGAGCACATGGAAAATAGCAGGGATGATTTTCTGTCGACATTTTCTAGGCATCTTTTCAGATAACCCCTAATTCAATCTATGAAAGGAGACCAATAACTAAGAAGGAAAATATATTGAGTTGACATCTGTAATTTGCATCCTTTTACTTATTACATCACCTGATTTGAATGCAAATTTATTTCTGATTATATATTGTCTATCTCAGGCCCCTCACCTTTGTTTAGAGTTCAGTTGCTAAAATAATCCATCCCTCACTCCACTAAGCAGGTGTAATCTTTACACTGGCTCTCTGCCCTGCATGATGTCCTATATCCCAAAATGTCCCTTGCCTCCATGCATGCTTCTAACTAAACTTTAATTATTTTTCAAAACCCAATAATAAAATAAAGATATTTTCTGCTTATTACCACTATCGTATTTTTCGGAGGATAAGACGCACCAAGATTTTGAAGAGGTAATTTTTTTTAAAAAAAGCTTTTGCCTGCGAAGTGCTCTTGAGGGCTGTGGGAGACGGGGGCAAAAATGACCAAAAAATGGCCCATTTTTCACAAAAACAGGCCTGTTTTTTCCTTTAAAAAGAGCATGCATAGCCTTTAGGAGACTTGAAGAGTGCTCCTGGGGACTGGGGCAAAATGAGCCCAAAATGGCCATTTTTGCTTGTTTTTGCCCTCCCCAGCCCCTATGAGCACTTTGTAGGTCTCCCAAAGCCTATGCACTTCCAATTTTGTGAAGGGGCGGGGATTCAGGAGGCGACAAATGCTGTATTCAGTGTATAAGACACATCCAGATTTTTAGCCTCTTTTTGGGGGGAAAAAGGTGTGTCTTATACTCGGAAAAATATGGTATTTATTTCCTTCAATAGGGACATGATGGCTCAGTGGCTAAGACGCTGAGTTTGTCGATCAAAAAGGTTGGCAGTTCAGCGGTTCGAATCCCTAGTGCAGCGCAATGGAGTGAGCTCCTGTTACTTGTCCTAACTTCTGCCAACCTAGCAGTTTGAAAGCATGTAAAAATGCAAGTGGAAAAATAGGAACCACCTTTGGTGGGAAGGTGACAGCATTCTGTGCGCCTTCGGCGTTTAGTCATGCTGGCCACATGATCACAGAGACATCTTCGGACAGTGCTGGCTCTTTGGCTTTGAAATGGAGATGAGCACAGCCCCCTAGATTCGGGAATGACTAGCACATATGTGTGAGTGGAATCTTTACCTTTACCTATTTCCTTCAATAGTATAAATATGAACATAAATATATGCATAGAGAAAAATAAAAAAATCTTAGTTTTAGATAAAGTGCATACATATTATAGGCAGGAATAGATTGATCCCTATTACCTTTATCTTTTACAAGTAATATTCAATTAACCTAATGAACTGAATCTTAATTTGTTACTAACAACCTAAATGACACATTTCAAGATAGATGGGAATCATAGACAAACCACTGAACAGATTTTTTCCCCTATTATGAGAAAGGAAATGTTACCTGATGGAAACTGACATGCACAGATTTTATATTTACTCTAAAATATAAAATGATCCTTTGTTTTGGAAACATTACTAATCTTTCAGGCATGTGCAAATTTTCTTGGACCACATAGAACTTAACCTTATATTGATTCATATTGCCTAATGCTAAACAAGCCAAGAAGAGTGCAATTATATCATTTGCTTTTAGGATAGCTGCTTACTATCCAGTTTCCAATAGGAAACTTCTTCCCCAAATTTGCTTAAGAAGGGTGGGGAATTTCATTACTTTTCTGACTGGGGACTGTTGGAAAACAAACAATGAGTAAGAGGGAAGAGATCAAAGACTTTACATCCACATCTGCAATGTAGGTCAAAGACATTACATTACTAACCTTTAATGGATTTTCCTGTACATACATGCTTATGTTAAGAACTATATGTTGCTCAATGGAATGTCTCCAGGGAATCTGGACTACAGGTAGTCCTTAATTTATAACAGTTCATTTAGTGACTCTTCAAAGTTACAACAGCAATGAAAAAGTGTGGTATGACCGTTTTTCACACTTACAACTTTTGTAGCCTCCTCATGGTCATGTGATCAAAATTCGGACACCTGGCAACTGGTTTACATTTATAACTGTTGCAGTGTCTCAGTCATGTGACCTTCTGACAAGCAAAGTCAATGGGGAAGCCAGATTCACTTAAAAACTGTGTTACTAACTTAACAACTTCAATGATTCATTTAACAACTGTTACTGAACAACTGCAATGATTCACTTAACAACTGTGGCAAGAAAGGCCATAAAATGGGGCAAAACTCACTTAACAACTGTCTCACATAGCAAGAGAAATTTTGGGCTCAACTGTGATTATAAGTTAAGGACCACCTATATTAAGTAACACATCAGATTCAGTTGCTAGGCAAGCTATTTGCTTACCTAGTGGTTGCAAATTATTTATACTAATGTACCATTATTCAATTGTTGGAAGAAATGTCCATCTGGATTGAGGGGGCTTTGGGCAATTCCTCCTATGGCTCTGTCTGAAGGAGGTAGATCTTTGTTACGTAGAATAGCCTGGGCCAGGGCTTAATGGCCCATTGACAAAGGGGGGGGATGGGTTTCTGCCTTCCTTTAAGGGGAATAGTCTGCCCTTTTAATGTTTCCTAAAATATTTCATTTTTCTAGGAGAGGTGTGAGTGCTAACTTCCTACACTACACTACAGAACATGTTATTGTTCTTATTCCGTGCAAAAAAAATTAGCAGCTTGGAAAGATGGACACCCACCCCACCCCCACTTTGCCAATTAGTTAAATGAAATAATTGATTAAAATTATTAATTCATTTAAGTGGATCTTTTCCTGTTAATGAAATCTCCTAGCTCTAATTCAGCTACCCTTTCCTTTTATAAATTGATTCCCAGGGGCTTTTAGAGAAAAACATGATTTTCATAACTCATTAAAATAATAACAAGTCTCATTCATTCAAAGTCAAAGTTGAGTTGCTTTTTCACTGGAGTTTGGGTTTTCCAGAACACTGACACTCAATTCTTGATTTCATGGACAAGTCCATGTAGTTTGGTTGACAAGAATATGAATATAGATTGGGGTTGCATTCTTCATCAAAGTCTACTATCAAGCTAATCTTATCCAGTGTTGTATTTTTTCCTGGACCTAGCTGAAGCTGGACTGATGCTGCCACCTGCTGACTGAATGGTTAAAAGGTTTTCTTATTTATTAGCATCATTTTTCTAGTTCTGAACAAGAAAAAGTAAGTGAAAGTTTGATAGCTTTCATATAATTGCAGGTAGTCCTCAACTTACAATGGCAAAGTTACAATGGCACTAAAAATGTGACTTATGACTGTTTTTCAGAGTTATGACCTTTGCAGCATCCCCATGATCGTGTGATCAAAATTCAGATGATTGGCAACTGGTTCATATTTATGACTGCTGTGCCCCAAGGTCATGTGATGTGTGACCTTCTGACAAGCAAAGTCAATAGAGAAGCCAGATTCATTTAACAACTGGGTTACTAACATATCAACTGCAGTGACTCACTTAACAACTGTGGCAAAAAACCTCAACTCAAACTCAAAAATAAATGGGGCAAAACTCAACAACAGAAATATTGGGCTCAATTGTGATTGTAAGTCAAGGACACCTGTAGAGACAAAAATTACTTAAATAGTTTATTTTATGAGTGAAAAGCTGTACTTACACAGCATGCTAAATTCTGAATACTTTTGTCATGTTTTACTGAACAAAACAATTGGTGCAGTTCCTGCAAGACATTAAATCATAATTGTTAGTTTACAACAATAGTAATGAAAATGGTAAAACCAGCTGTCTGGAGAAGGCTTTAATGTTGGCAAAGGTCAGTGGTGAGATTTAATTTTTTTTTACTACCGTTTCTGTGGGCTTGGCTTGGTGAGCATGGCAGGAGGTTACTGCAAAATCCCCATTCCCTCCCGATCAGCTGGAACTCAGGAGGCAAAGAATAGCCAGGCAGGGCCAGGCAGAGTTGGTATTTACCGGTTCTCTGAACTACTCAAAATTTCCATTAAAGGTTCTCCAGAACAGGTCACAACCTGCTGAATACCACCTCTGGCAAAGGTGCAAGGAAAGAGACGAGAAAGACTACCAGCAAGGTGCATGGATTACAGTTGCAATGGATGCACCATTGGAAGACTGGGAAGGACCAGGTTAGGGACAGATCCCTATTTCTGTGATTGCTAAGAGTCAATAGACTTCAAGGTACATTAACAATCAGTATGGCAATTCCTGTACCTATTACTTCAATACATTATGGCTTAGTTAACGATAGCTAACAAGCAGGTAGCATAATAATGTAAATACAAACAGGAGGAATCACTAATCTGTGAGATGCCTTGTTGTCGGCGGAGTATAACTCCCAAAACTATTCACTCTTGAAGCTGCTAGCTGAGGTTGCTGGGAGTTGTAGTTCAGCGGCATTCGTCGCAGCGCGATTCTCCAGCCTCATTTTAAACTCAGTGTAAACAACGTGCACGGTAGGGGAAGGAACAGCAAGAAAGCCACAAGGAAATCTTTTTCATAAGGGACGCAGTCGCAAGGAAGTCCGAAGATTGGATAAATCAGCGAAAACAACCTGAGTCTAGAGCAGATGAAAATCCTAAACTCTGCAAAAAACAACAAGAACAACCCACGAACCTGGGGAAATCTTTTCCCTTTGTCCTGGGAAAGACAGGACTGCGCGCGCGCGCGGACCGCCACTCGCGCAAGCGCACAAAGGGCAGTAGGTGAGGGCGCGCCCACGTGACCAAGGATGCTGGCTTTTTTTTTTCTTTCCTGCTTGCTAAAGAGCGAGGAATTTGAGCGGGAAACCGCTTTTCCGCCTGGGGCCTAGCAGGGCTGGCGCCGCCAAAAGGAGGACCGGAACGTGCCCTGCGTTGCTTGGCGGTGGCTCCTGCGGCGCGCTTCTTAGTCAGGGTCCGGCGCCAAAGGGACGGGAGTGGACCAGGTAGAATTAGATCGAGGGAGCTTGGCGAAGAAGCTTCCCGCCTGCGGGGATGGCAAGGGATGGAAGAGCAGCAGAAGGACCGCCCGCTCTGCAGTTGCGGCGCGGTGCCTTGGGGAGGGCGGGGCTGTTCCTGGGGGCCGAGTTGCCCCTATGGGCCTTTGACGTTTCCTCCCGAGAGTCTTGCCTACTTTCCTCAGCCCCCCGCCTGCCCAGCTCCCCCTCGCCTTTTGTCTTTCCCGCCTTTGTTTTCGACTCAGCATGCAGGAGCCTGGATGGGAGGAGCACGTTGAGTTTCTGAAACTTCGTGTTCAGGATGTAACTTTTTGCAGCTGTCCCATCTCCTCTCCCTCTTAAGTGCAGATAGAGCGAGAAGAAAGGGTGACTCACCTCAAGACTAAAAAAAATAACTCATGCTTAGGAGAGGTGGGAGGCAGGATTTGCATGAAGGGGTGTTCTGATTTTTTAAAAAAAAATCAGCTTTAGGAATTTGATAGTTGCAAAAGATTGTTGGAATTGAACAGCATTGGAATTTTTCTCTGTCTCTGCAAAGACCCTTGCACAGAATTAAATCTCTTTTCTGTTTATCTGATTATGGAATAACTGTTATATACATCTGTGGTGGCACTGTCACGGATGTCAGTTATTATATTACTGGAGCTTTTCATGGTTCCTGTGCAAAATGAAAATCAATTCAGCAAGATCAGTGTCTGGATTACATAAAGCCATTAATGCATCATTCATAAATATTTACTGGGACATAGCTCTCATTACCTTGCTGGAGTTTATTTTGAAAATGAGAGTATAGCTTTTAAATATTAACAAGTGTACCTTGCTTATGTATAAGATATTTATAAAAATTCCTGTATAATTGTTAAGTCCACATAGAATGATGTATCTGCTGAGAGTTATGTTTGTTGACTCGGGTAGTATATAAACAAATATAGCAGAACATACAGTTTTTAAATATACTTTTCAATAGGAATCAGCCATTTGGAAAGGAAAAGCTGTGAAGGAAACTTGATCTTGCCTGAAGTTGTTAGCTGTTCTTTGGTGTGCTTTTTACTGTTATCTGAATGAATGTCCCATTAAAAACAACCATAAGCTACGTAGATTTGATGCTGACTTAAATCACCAAATGTAAAATTATTTTTTGGAAAGGAAGAAGCTATGATCAACATTTCAAGCCACCATTCTATTTTTGAGTAGACTTATTCGTCCAACATTATTAGGTAATGACATACCACAGAGTTTGCTGTGAAATGTTTTTGCACTTCTGTGGTAGCTGTTGGTTGATTGGAGCAGCTCAGTGATTAAGATGAGATAAAAGAATTATCCTATTAAGAACTAATAGAAAACATGTATATTTATAGTTCATAGACTTTTAGTTGAGCATATTACTGTGCTGCAAGAATGGTTTCATACATGTCCAAGAAATACTTACTTGGACCTTGATCTGACTTGACTGCATGTCTCAGTAATTTTGCCAGATCCTATAATATCTGTATTCCAATGCTTAAAGATAAATTTAAATATTTAAAACTTAAATTGGAAGTATTCCTATTAATAGTCATTAGTAGGTTTGGAATTATATTCTAGACAAAAATGATTAACTAAATTAAATATTCAAACGCTTGCCTCTTATGTGCTTGCTGTAATTTTTAAACATCATGCAAAATGGGAAGAGCAGATATTTCCATTTAGATTTGTTTTGTTTGTAGGATGCTGGGTGCATGTGGCATGCAGAAATGTCACCAAGAAATGCTCAGAAAGAACCGCGTATCACTAGCAAGTCAACTAGTATTGAAGGAACTAATGGAACATCTTATAGCAAAAGATATTATCACAGAAACAATGATGGAGATGATACAGGTGTGTTTGGTTTTATCATAACTGGGCTTAATTTTAATTACCCCAAGTGACTTTTGCTCTAACATTGTTTATGCTTTCAAATGTTAACATTGCATTCTTCATGAATTAATACCAGCAGTTTCGGGTAGCATATAGCGATATAACTAAACCCTTATAGATGAATGAAAGTTTATAGTGTCTTGATTGATCATCTGTGGTGAGAATTGCTTCTAAATATAAATGGAAATGCTTTATAAGTGGAACATATTTTTCTCTTTTTTTTACTTTTAGTCCATCAGCACTGAAACTAATAGAAAGAGAAGGTTGCTTGGTAAATTTTCTGTCTTACAAGCCACACTGCAGAGTAAGAAGTAGAAGAGGAAATAAGTTTTATCATGCAGTGCTTATATAAGTAATCAAAATATAGCTATTAACCTCTTTTCTCAATAGTTCTCAAAAGTTAATTTTTAAAATCGTTTGCATCATTAAACATAGTAACTTAAATTATTGGAATGGTTTTGAAATATGAATATTCCATATTTTTCCTAAATTGCAATTGTCTTGCTGTGTGTTGATGAAAATTTGACCAATGTATTGTAGGAATGTAAATGTTTGGAAGCAATATAATTTTCTAGCTATCAAGCTGGGAGACAAACTCATCAATAACAACCAGATTTATTTCTATTCCTATTTATTAAAACAACGAAAACTATGTTATATAGAATGTTATATTTATGAGATCTAATCTGAACTTCTTTATATGTCAGTGTGCATAATTGCATGACAAACATTAAAATTATTATGTAGGTTTTTTATTGTCACTATCTTAAGCATTGTATGTTCAGTGAAACAATAAATATTTAATATTTATATTTCTCATCTGTGAGTTTTTCTGGGTATATAATATTTGATAGCCAATTTGGTGTAGTGGTTAAGGCTTAAGGCTAGAAATCAGGAGACTGTGAGTTCTAGCATCACCTTAAGCACAAAACTGGCTGGATGACCTTGGACTGGTCATTCTCTCAGCCTTAGGAAGGTGGTAGTGGCAAACCACCTTTGAAAAATCTTGCTGAGAAAACTTGTCCAGGTAGTCTTGGTGAATAGGACATGATTGAACAGGAGAACAAAAAAAATAAGGTACCTTTTGTGAGACTAAAGGTAATAGTATAGGAAAAAGATTAATGAAAACTATGAGCATTGAGTTGACAAAATATAATTAATTAGAATATGAGATTTATTGATTTATTTTTCACAGTTTTGACTCTTTGAGAGGGAATCTGGTTGGTATACAATAAAATGCTAAAATATAAAAACAGCACATCATCTTTCTAGTATTATTCCCACACGTACAGTGTCTGCTTTTCGGATTGACAAATGCCATCTTGCATGATCAGATGCAGCATCCTGGTCATGTCTGCATTTTGACAGATGGCTATAGATCCATTGGTTGCATAAACACCACCTTGACTGACTGACTGTTGCCTGCGTCTGATCTTGGTTTGATCTGTGCTCAGCTTATCACTGCCCTAATAGGCGGGTAGTATCCATCTATAAGAATTAAAAATGAAATATAATTAGAATTTAAAAGGAAGCAAGGATGATTGAACTGGTTAAAAATGGATTAAAAATGTGAAGGGAGAGTTCTCAGGGCTCCAACCAGACCCACAGCTGTGGGCCCTTCTGAGAGCTCCCAAGCAAGGTGTGCAGAGCCATGTTTTAACTCTTTTTCAGAAGACCAGGAGAGTGGGGAGATTATTCCACAGGGCTGGTGTGACGGCAGAGAAGACCCTTCCTAGACTCTGCCAGTCGAAATTCTCCAGGGTCTGCAATCTTCCCTACCTAACCAGGTGGGATGGGTAATGATAACAACAACAACAATAAATCAAAAACATATGCCAGACTATCCCTCCTCCTTTACATGGAGGTTCTGTAGCTGTTTGGAAAAACACCATCTGAAATAAAATCACTGCTCAACACTGTCCATATATATAGCCAAAATGTTGCAATGGAGTTTGGTTTGGACAAATGTGCCACACTCACTATCAAACAAGGAAAAATAGTGAAAACTGAAGGAATCAAGATTTCCCAGAAAAATAAAATTAAGGGTGGGTGAAGATGAGTACCACAAATACCTGGGTATCCTTCAAACTGACAACATCAAGCACACTAAAGTCAAGAAAAAGATTAGAGGTGAATACATCAAGAGAGTGAAGAAGAACTTAAAGTTCAAACTCAATGGAGGAAATACCATCAAGGCAATCAAAACCTGGGGCAATTCCAGTCATTAGATACACCGCTAGAATGGTGGACAGGACTCAAGCAGAACTAAAAGCAATGGATAGAAAGACCAGAAAAACAATGACAATGAATCATGCCCTTCATTCTTGCAGTGATATTGACAGACTCTATCTAACAAGGCAAATAAGTGGGCAGGGATTGTTGCAAGTACATCAGATGAAAAAAGGTCTTTGGAAGAATATCTAAAGGCAATGAAGAAGATGCACTGAAATTACTACACGTACTGACTATTGGAGAGACCAAACTGGCCAACAAGAAAGACCAAATGACAAACGGAATGGAGTCATGAGAAGACAAAGCACTAAATGGCCAGTACATTAAAAAAAAAAACAGGGAAAGCAGATAATAACAAGACTTGGAAATGGCTAAGAGCAAGAAAGTTGAAGGAGACCGAGGGACTAATTCTGGCTGCACAAGACCAAGCCTTAAGGACAAATACATAAAAATCCCAAATTGAGACAACACCAACAGACAGTAAGTGCTGCCTCTGCAATGAAGTTGAAGAACAATGGACCACCTGCAAGAAGATTGCGCAGACTGACTACAAACAACAGCATGACAAAGTAGCAACAATGGTGTATTGAAAGATCTCCAAGAAATATCATTTGCCTGCAAGCAAGAAATGGTGGGACCGTAAAATAGAGAAAGTCAAAGAAAATGAAGAAATTAAATTGTTCTATAACTTTAGAATTCAAACAGACAACAACCCAGACTTAACAATTGTCAATAAGAAAGACAAAAAAAGTCTGCATAGTGGATATGGAGACAGCAGAATAGAAGAGAAAGAACTGGAGAAGGTAACAAAATACCAAGCCCTACAAATAGAAATAGAATGACTGTGAGAAAAGAAAGCAAGGGTAGTACTGATAGTAATAGGCGCTTTGGTACAATCCCAAAACAACTGGAGCACCACTTTAACACCACTAGCATTGACAAATTGGCCATCAGTCAATTGCAAAAGGTAATTTTACTAGGAACAGCTTCCCTCCTGCGATGATGTCTGTAACACCTAGATCTACCTATTCTTGGTAAGGACTCGATAGATAGACAAAATGCCAAATCCAGTCTTAAATCTGGCTGATTGTTGAAGATTAAATCAATAATGATAATGATAATCACCATCACACAAAATCTACCTACTACTAACAACAACATCAACAATAACAACAACAACAATAATAAGGAGGCTTTATTTTGGCAGCTCAAGAACAAGCCTTAGCCACAAACTGCATGAAGGCAAAAATTCAACATGTTACCATCAACAGCAAATGTCTCCTGTGTAATGAAAAAGACGATACAGTCGATTACTTGATCAGTGGGTGCAGCAAAATTTCACAAACTGACTTCCTACAACGCCATGACCGCGTTGCTAAGATCATTCACTGGAAATTGTGCCAAAAGTTTGGATTTGAGTACAGCAAAAATCACTGGGAACATCAGGTTCAGAAGGTTTTAGAGAATGAGAAAGTCAAGATCTTGTGGGACTTCAGAATCCAGACTGACAGGCGCTTGGCCCACAAGACACCTGACATAACAATAGTTGAAAAGAAAAAAGTATGGTTCATTGACATTGCAATACCTGGAGATGCACGAATTGAAGATAAACAGCAAGAAAAAAATCACAAAGTACTGGGACTTGCAAATTTAAGTTGAGTGACTGTGGAAAAAGAAATCGTGTGTTGTCCCGATTGTAATTGGAGCCCTTGGAGCAATACCTAAAGGGCTACCTCGCTATTTAGAAAATTTAAATTTATCATACTTTAACATTCTGATTCTACAAAAAACTACCCTACTTGGAACAGCTTATATCCTCCGACGTTACCTTAACAGTTCCTAGGTCCTTGGTTAGGACTCGATCTGTTGAGCTACCAACCAGCCCCAAAGGCTGTGAATCTCACCAAAGATTAACCACATCATACTAATAACAATGGCAATAATAATAATCACCATCAAACAAAATCTGCCGAGTTCAGATCCTTTGGAGGGACTTGATAAGTGGATAAAAATGCCAACTCCAGTCTAAACATTATGGTTGGACTGTGCGGTCAACCATAATAATAAACTACCCTGCTTTGGAACTGTCTTTAATCTTAGACACTATGTTAATCATTCTTAGGCTGTTATGACTTGTATTGTTAAGTCTTACACTGTGAATCTAATTATAACAATACATTTAACACCATCAAACAACAACATCAGCCTATCCCGGGTTTTTGGGAAAGATTTGATAGGTGGATAAAAATCCAGTTTAAATGTGTGGCTGACCATGGCCATTCCTAATAAGTTAACTGGCAAAGTTTCATTATTGCAAGCAGTGTTTTGATGGCAAAGGTGGTGATAATATCCCCTAGGTCTGGATAGCTTTTTGTTGTTATTGCTGCTGTTTAATATTCTTTGAATTGTATGTATTTTCGCATGCAGGCGAAGTCTGGAAATTTTAGCCAAAACATAGAATTCTTGAATTTGCTTCCGAAGAGGGGCCCCAAAGCCTTTTCAGCCTTTTGTGAAGCTTTACGAGAAACTAAACAACAGCACTTGGAAGAAATGCTCTTGAGCACTATCCCCTGCCATAGGATTGAGGCTGTAAAGGTAAGGTAAGGGAAAATATAAAATTAAGGAGTACATTTAGTGCTAGTGATTCCATTTGCTTTTTCATGCAATACTAGTAGGATATTTTCAATCCCCCTTGATCCTGTGTATTCAGCTTCCTAAACTTAGAAAGTTAATGTTTCATAGAGAAGATGTTTGGCTTAGTTTTCATTATAAATAGTTTTACAAGCATTGGGAGGTTGGATCTAATTGCATCTTCAGGCAAACAAATTTTAGAACTGATATATTTCATTAGGACTGTACAGTGGTATGCACACACTTCTTGCTGTGAAGCTATTTTTCTTATATTTTGAGAAGTATTTACCAGGAATTGTTTTGAAACTCATGGTGATTTAAGATTAAAAGTGAGAGAACCATTATTTCAGCCATTCCAATTTGTATATTGGTTTAATATGAATTTATAATTAGTAAATTTAAGAAATATCATTTTATTCTTTACTTTAGATAGTTAAAATAACACAAAGTACAGATACTTTTGAATTCTTCGGCAATAAATCTATATTATAACTATTCAGCCTTATCAGGACAGATTTGACAATGAACAGAACTAAAATTACATGGAAGGTACCAGCAAGTTCAGTAAAATGCTTGTGATGTATTTTTCCAAATCCGGAGTGAATTGTTTAGAATTTAGAGAGTTCGATTTGAGATTTTTGAAGAGAATGAACATGAACCCTGCCTTCCCACTTTTCATTCTGCTAGGACAGGACAGAAGGCATCATTAGTAGTAATAGTTACTACTAGTTACTACTAATTAATAATATTAATTTATAATTTAATAATAACAATACCAGCTAAAGAACAGCAACTTTACTGTTTACATTGTTATGAAGAGATAATAATTGGACACAAACTGAAATGGACAGTTGAAAAACAAGAAAACTGACCATTCGCTATGCATTACATTTCCATAAGGACATTGATAGAGTTGCTTCAACAGTGAGATGAGTGGCATATAAATTTAATAAATACATAGAATATACCTGTCCTGCAGAAATGGAGATTTATTTCAGCGTGTATGAAGGCCAACAACAGCTAAAGAATTGGCAGCTGTGACTTCAGATTTTGAACAGATATAATAACAATCATTTTTTATTTAAATAAATAAATATTTATTACATTGATGTGCTGTCTGATTCCCACTGACTCTGGATAGTTTGTTTAAACTTTTGAAAAACAAAGAACAATACAAAAATAACATTTAAAAAGATTAAACAGTATATATTTTTATACAAAGATCCAGATTAAACAGCATATATTTTTATACAAAGGTAAACCTGATCTGAGTCATTACAGAATTATAGGAGGTAATACATAAATACATTTGTGCATGCATCTGGTTGCGGGAATGTGATTAAGCATAGCAGTCAAATTTGATTCAATAGGAAAACATTGATTCAAATTTGATTCAGTAGGAATCTATTGCATGGTAAGTACTGTGGGCAAAACTGTCAATAGTTTCTGATTATTGCTCATTGTATAACTATATTTTGCGAACTAGCTGGCTTTAGGGAATAATTTATATCCATGTGTATATGCACACATAATTGCACTATCATAAATAGTGGGAATTTTTTCATCTTTTGTCCCCATCTCTCATCTGAGGTTTTATTTGACAACCACAGTGACATTTTGTGATATTTTCATAGTACTTTCTGGTCTTTTTCAGCGACCTAATTGCTATGATGAAAGTTTTCCGTTTCCAGTGCCTGAATCCTGTGTATCCCAGAAAAGACTATATCAGAATAATGGTAAATTTATAATACAATTTGCCTTTGTTACAGCACTGTCATTATTTCATAGACTTGCAGAATGTACCAAATCTGACATAAGAACAAATATGTAAAGAAAAAAAATGCTATTTTTGTAATATATCTATTTTACTAGTTTGGGCCTGTAAATTTAGAAATGTCAAACATTTTTTAAATTAGTATATTAGGAAAAAATCTCTAAAATCTTTTAATAGGAACAAGTCTGAAAAAATTTAGTCTCAATATTTTTAATATCAACACTGAGCATGAAGTATGTTTCTAAAAGCCCAGTGACAATAGGACCTAGAGATAATCCAGTTAGGTTTTATTATTTTGATTCCAGGCCATGAAAAATAGTTCTGTGTCTTAGTCTATTTCCTTGAACAGATCTGGACAGCTGTGACTTGTGTGCTTAGGTTTTTTCTGTCTTAGTGATGAGATGTGGGAGAATCTTACACAATTTTTGCTTTATACTGTATTCCCCATACTGTAATATGGGGAAATCAATATCCCTGTATAAAATTATAGCACTAGCAGATAGATGTAATAGCACTAGCAGATAGATAAAAACTTATACATCAATGAATGCTACGGTTTTTTTTTTAATACTCTTATTTACTTTTACTATTTGGTTACATCAATTATTTTCTCTTAACTTTATAAGACAGGTATGACCTTTGAAGCATTTTTGAAATCACATATATGGTTTCCTAATCTGTGCTACAGTTCTGTGTAAGAGTGTGCTCAGAGATAGTGGGGTAGCTTGTAAAATCTAAGAGGCATTGGGATCTGGTAAAGTATTATTCAGACTTAGTCCCTGAAATATCATCAATTTTTGACATTTGAATAAAAAGTTGGTCTGCAATTTCTAAAATAGAAAAGACATTCTTGTACTTTCTTCTTGTGGTATTAGTTTCATCTGAATAATTTTTAAAATTTGATTTCCAGCATGTTTCTTTCAAATATGGTTTATTTTTTTAAATAAATTATACAATATGAATTATTTTGTAAATTATTTTTTAAAAAAGAGAAAATATTTCGGAGGTTGACATTTTGTTTTCACATTCTTGTCCACGCCTTTTCTTTAATACAGGTCCTGGTTGAGTTGTTTTTGGAACTCCCAGACTACAGTCCTGACTGAAGGATATACAGAAATCAATATCCCTGTATAAAATTATAGCTTTTGAAGGAATAATGAAAGAACAATGAAAAACAATCCAAATTTAATGCTCGGGATTTAGCTGTATCCCACTGAGATTTTAAATTGCAAACTGTTTTACTAGCTAATAATTATATAGATTATTCATTGGATGAGTCTACTATTCATATCCCATGGCTATGACTGTAGCCTAGACATATTCACAAAAGTTAATTGGCTCATTTTTCGTTGTTAACTTGTGATATAAACATAGATTTCTATACTGCAGAAAATGGAACAAAATGAAGCTATTTAAAGAATGTCAAGTGTTATACATGTGTTCAGAATACATGAGTTAGAGTTATTTAATGCTGTAGGCCATCATAAATCAAGGAAGAAAGCACTGGGTCCTCATGCTGAACCCAACAACAGATCTCCTTTTCCCCCAAATCCTGATCCTTGATGCCAGAGACTTCTGTCTAATTTGCTTGCGTCTTGTCCTTGAGGAGCAAGCATGACGGTGAAATACCAGTTTGTCCTAAGGTGGTGCAATAACTTTACTAATGACTCCCAGTGAGAAAACCTCTCCCTTCCTGATATTATAACATATAGTATTTTAAAATATTACATACTCTGCACAAATTTTGTTGAAGTTTCACGTTTTTAATTTGTACTTCATGGTAACCTTACTCTTGATACTCAAAATAGCTCAACTAGTTTAGAGGGCTATTGTTATTTAAAGGAAAAGTTCAGTTGAGAGATAATTTTTGATGGAACTCTGAGAGATGGGTTAAATTTGAAGCACTTGGATTGCAGTATTTCAATAAAGAAAAGAAACATTGCATTACAGTACAAGTAATCCTTGATTTAAGACCACAATTGAGGGCCAAATTTATGTTGCTAAGCAAGTCAGTTGTTAAGTGAGTTGCCCCATTTTATAGTTTTTCCAGTTATTAAGTGAATCACTTGGTCATTTTAATGAATCTGGCTTCCCCCATTGACTGCTTGTCGGAAGCTGGCAGGGAAGGTTACAACCGGTGATTACATGACCCCAGGATGATGCAACAGTCATAAATATATGCCAGTTGCCAAGTTTCTGAATTTTTTGACATGACTATGGGGGTGCGGCAACACTTATAAGTGTGAAAACTGGTCACTTTTTTCAATGCTACTTTAACTTTGAACAGTTAAAACAAGTGGTTGAAAGTTGAGGACTACCTGTAGAATACTTTTTAATACATTTGATAGAGGTAAAATGCTTAGATTAAGAAATGCATATACTGTATAGTTTTTTTCTTAAATATCCTCACCTTACCGTAAATCTAATGCTGTTACACCATGGCTTGCTTTGCTGTGGAGCCCTTTACATATTGGTATTTGGTTTGCAGCAGTGCCAATGGAGCATTCATTAGATGATGGAGATGGCCCTCACTATTCTCTGGTGAAACCATGCACTCTAGAATTTTATCGCACGCATGCACGCTCGGTAAGTAAATTGGAAAGTGGACATTGATAATTTCTTTTGCTGTTTTTCATAAATAGGTCTGGAGTTTTTTCTTTGCAGGAAAACAGTTAAATAGAGGGCTATGTGAAAAACTGCCCTCACACAAAATGTAACATTTTCTTTTTTTCATATATGATTATAAAAATTTAAGTAACTGAAAATTCAGAATAAAAATGGAGGGGAGGTAGGGTTAATCAGTCTGGGTTGATTGGATCTTCTGCTCGAGCCAGAGGTTGGACTAGAAGAACTGCAAGGTCTCTTCCAACTCTGTTAATTCTGTATTTGATGAATCAAGAAGAATGTTTCTCAAACTCTGTCCCACAGACTGCCATTGTTCCCAAACAGCTCAAAAGTTCTGCAAGCTAAAAAAATAATCACTAGAAGACTTAGAAGGCTGTTCATATTTAATGAGCTTTTGAATAAAAGCATTGGGGATTCTACATTTTCCTTCAACATAATTTCGCAAAAGTAAATTATCAGCAATTGCTTTAACTAAGATCAAATATAAAAATAAACAATGTTATACTGATCCATTTTAACAAATCTTACTCCAGACCTAAATGAGTACACAATCATATCCAAACTCATATTTCTCCTTAAGGTTAATAAAACATTGACTATTTATTTATTTCCATGTATTGAAAATTACAGGTATTCATTTAAAAAAATAGTTTTGTACAGTCTGGAAATATGAACTAATACTAAGTGTTTTAATTTTATATTTTGATTTGTCTTTGACCCCTGGTAGAGAGAGTTGTATATTTTCAAATCAACTTGTGATTTTACTTTCAGTGTATATACCAAGAAACTAAATGAATATATATATATATATATATAGATAGATAGATAGATAGATAGATAGATAGATAGATAGATAGATAGATAGATAGATAGATAGATAGATAGAGTTATATTTGTGCTGATAAATAAAGGGAGACTAGTATAGATCTATTTCAAGCTATTTAGCTCTCATCAGCTAGGTCTCATTTGGGTTTCTGTCATGATGGACTCTTGTGACGAGCCGATTGACAGATAATGGGAGCTGTTAGCTTCCTCCCAGGGGTTGTGACACTATATATATATATAGTTGTATTTGTGCTGATAAATAAATAAAGGGAGACTAATATAGATCTATTTCAAGCTATTTAGCTCTCATCAGCTAGCCATACCCTTACTGGGATTCGAACCTGTGCTATATTACTGTGTGTGTGTGTGTGTGTGTGTGTGTGTGTGTGTGTGTGTGTATGTGTGTAGTATTTGTGCTGATAAAATGTGTGTGTGTGTGTGTGTAGTATTTGTGCTGATAAATACTACACAAATGTAACAAAGGAAACAGTAAAATATTGGGCTTTCTGTCTGGATGGTCTCTTGTGACGAGCCGATGGACAGAGAATGGAAGCAGTTAGCTTCCTCCCATAATTGGGGCATACCAGGGGTTGTGACTTTAAATATATATATATATGTTATCTTTGTTTAATAGGCATACAAGTTGAAATCATACCCACGAGGCCTGGCTCTTATCCTTAGCAATGTGCATTTCAGCAATGAGACTGATCTAGAGTTGCGTTCTGGAGGAAAAGTGGACAATGCTGTTCTAGATACACTCTTCAAGCATCTTGGATACCAGGTGGTTGTAAAACATGATCAGACTGCACAGGTAAGTTGAAAAATGTGACAATTGTGACAAATGTTTGCATAGGTTTCACGAAATTTATTTTCCAGAATTGGCTGTTTTTAAGATAGCATCTAGATTATATTAAAATGAACATATCCTCTTAGAATTCTTTTATATTATAAAATTTTAATTATCTATAATATTGTTTTTAACTTCCATTTCTTAATTGTTTCATTATAACAATTTTATTTCTTTATTTCCATATAAATATATATTTGAATCATTGACATAGATTTTCAGATTTAAATTTAAAAAATTGAAATTTTTTTGGGACTTTTGATTGAAAATGATATAACATCATGAGCACTTTTAGAAACTATGCTCATACGTTTTCAATTTTGATCATTCCTGGATCCTTTATCTCCTAGTTATCATGTTTTTGGGTGATTATTTCCTCTAATTTCCAACTTTGTTTTCCTGTATGGTTTAAGAGATTTCTGATTAGGGATAATTTTTTGTCCTCAGCAAATGAAAGAACAGTTGGAAATTTTTTCCAAGCATCCAGTTCATCAAAACGTAGACTCCTGCATAGTATCACTTCTTTCGCATGGCATAGAGGGTGGAGTCTACGGAGTGGATGGGAAGCTACTTCAGGTAACTCAATTATATGCAGATTCCTTCTTTGTTTTGGAATGTGATCATGCAGGGAATCTGAGGATCAGACTGGCTATCATGGAAACAATCAAGCCTTAAAAAGCTGTAACATGTTATGATATTCTGCCTTAAAGTAGAATGGAAGATATTTTGGTGAAGGAGAAAGAAATGGAGGGGAAAAAACTGGGTAGAGTAGATATTATGCTTGCATTGTAATAATTAAAAAAATATGGAGCCTTTATATTCTTTGAATCACTATACAGTAAAATATTAAAGTAATAAAATAAAATATATAAAATGATAATATAATCAGTTTAACAATTCCCTTTTAAAACACTCAGTTACCTTGTCTTGTTTCTTTTCCAGCTGCAGGAAATTTTCAGTCTTTTTGACAATGCCAATTGTCCTAATCTTCAGAATAAGCCTAAAATGTTCTTCATCCAGGCATGTCGGGGAGGTAAGTGACTGGGGAGGGTGACCTGTGATTCACGACAAACATTCCCGTTTGCACGCTTGTGGTCACCTCTCCTCTTTACTTCTCTCAGGTATAAGCGGAACCCATTTCACCTCACTGCCTTGCTGTTGCCACTACCTCTCTCTGTAAGTGGTTCTCGCTGTGCATGGCTTTGGTCAGCAACTTGCAGACCTTGCAGTAACATGGAAAAAGAAGAAGGAGATTTGTAATCTCCACTTCTTGCATGTATATGGGGGGCACTTAGCCCTACTAACCGCACTCCAGTTGAGATTGTGTGCTGGAACTTTCATTCTTTCTCTCTTTGGCCTGGACTCTGGTTTTTCCTACTTGTGCCGAACTTTGATAGATTGAATGAATAGTAGTCTGAGTTCACCTTGTGCAAAACATTATGAATAGTTTGAAAAAGTTTGCTATTTTGCATTTTTGTTTGATTCAGATGCAAGGGGGAGCAGCTGAATTTAAAAGACTGTAAAGATCCAGAGGCATCCTAAAACATGTCTCTTCTAATCTGAATGTAAAACAAGTTATAGGAATGTAAGAAAAAAAGAATATAGAATGTAAGACTGATCTTAGCCAGATTATATCATACTCAAATGATTATAACTGATGTAAGGACTGGGGATGATTCAGCAGATATTTTTATCTGATTAGAATTTGTAGGAAATATTTCAGTTGCTAAACACAAACATATCACCATAATCTTAAAGGATTCCTAGGATTTTAAGTAAAAATATCCAGAGTGAAAAATAAAATCAACATGAATAATATAGACCAATAAGCCAAAAGGCATTATAATTCCAAATTATTCCCTAAATGCTGTCTCATAAAATATGTCAACTTATCCAATTTAGGGAAAGATTAAAGCTGGTGCACCTAATTTCTGGAAAGAGGTTGTTCTGTAAAATAGGGTCATTGCTGTGAAATAGATTTTTTGGACTTCAACACCCTCATCTCACAAAAGTAGGGAACCATCACTTTTTCCTGGAAAGCCTGTATTGGCAGGATGATTCTGGTGAAAGGATCTGATGTGTATTTTAAAATTAGAACTACTATCACTAATTGTGGCTAGTTATCTTGAAAAGGAGGAAAGTTTTAATAAATATAGAAGTCTAAATTCTCCTCTGTGATTCACATTTAGAAATTGTTAGTAGTGTCAGTAGTATACTTGGCTTCATGGAGAAATTGAACAAGGCTGCCGAGATGAAGTTAATTTCACCTAGGCAGCCTTATTCAATTTCTCCATGAAGCCAAGCAGCAGAGAGCATTGACTCCGTCTTATGTAAGTACATATCTAAAGCTTTATTTTTTCCCCTTTATATCTACAGCAACATTATACCTTCCATTACTACTTATTGCATTAAAGATTATTTCCCTCTGATGAAACTTCAGACAGCATGCCTGCAGTACAGATGAACTTTGTGAAGTAAATTAGAAACCAGCGCCTAGAAAATCTGTTTATGTAGTTCCCCAGAGGCTTACCTTAAATGTTTGCCTTTTATAGGGAATACATTTTAGACTTGAAAAAGGTTTTATAGGGAATAAAGGTTGAAAAACTGATTGGACATTTTTAATAGGGCACTTAAATGGTCCTTAAATTTAAATTTATTTTTTTTAGCCAAGTTTCAGATCTTAGGAGAATACCGATGCTACTCTCTGATGTGCAAAACCAGAATAGAGCTAGTGTTCTATTACTGTGCCAGGGCTGCAGACACCTTGTTTAAGGTAATATATGCTTTTGAGATATGTGTAAAGAAAACTTTGGTATTACAATAACACTTCTTGATAAAATTAACCTGTTAAACTTAAGCAAGTTTATTTAAGGCACACACAGTTTCATAATATATATCTGTTGCATAAACATTTGAATTAATTTGTAACATAATTATTATATTCCATTTTGTGTTGAAATTCAAGTGCTACGGATCATAACTGAGGGGAATTTACCACTAAAACCAGGGATATCTCATCAGGGAAAGCAGGAATCCAGTATGTGCCTTGCATAGAACAACCGTGAACTGGATGCAAATCCCCTGGGCTATGCACTAGTTTGTGGTTGAATAAATGGTATTATTTATTATTGTATTATTTTACAATATTTTGGACCACTGCATTACCGCACAACTCCTAGAGGTTGCAGTATTTCTATTAAAAATAATAAAGCCAGTACATAAAATGACAGTGAATATCAAATTCTCTGTGGTGTCTGTTAATAGCAATAAGCTGTGAATTAAAAGCCATATGAAACAGTTGTGTCGTCTGATAATTCCAAAGAGCACACTATAGTTTATGAATAAAATATGCTATTAAAGAGAATCCTGCAGTTATTTGTGCACTATCTTGCTTTCAAATAAGATGTAAATGCATTGATGGCAGGCTTCATATTAGTATGTTATGAGGATTTTTTTCTAAAATTTCTCTAGAAGTATTTAGGAAATGACCAAAGGTAGAAGGAGAAAAAGGACCTCATCATATCCTTATATTGGGAAATCAAGCATTCTGACTAGGTTACTTTAAACATTTCAAAATTATTTACTTGGTATAATTATAAAAATTGAAGAAGTGGAGGCTTATAAAATATGTTGTTCAAAAATACCTCTGTGGCTTATTCTGAACATAATTTTCGAGTGTTGTAAAGCAAGTAGAACTTATATTTGTTTCTTTGATCCAATTTTAATTTAATTTATTAATTTGCACTGTCCAATTTAAAGTTAACTATTTTAGTTTGTTATCCTTTTTACATCCACCTGTGCTACGTTTTTCAGTGAATAATAAATTGGATCAAGAAATTTGGCTAGGACATGAGTAAATAAACTCAAGGTTAATCTTTTAACTTACCGTAGTTGGAAATAATGTACAGAAAGATAGCCCAAGCCAAACCCTAAACCACTTAATGGCTTAAACTTGTAACAAAAGTCAGGAAACTAGACATGCATGGTGTATACCATGACTCAGAAGCCACAATAATTAGATGAACATTTTGTGCTAAGCTAGAATCTGCCAAGCAACTTTATGCTATAGCATGATTTGTGAACATAGCCTCAATTTCTTCTGTTAGGGTTAAGGTTGAAATGGAAGGTCTTAGAAGAAACAAATTTGGGATCTATGTTCCTTTCTCTCTGACACTCATTGTGGAAATACTGGATTTGCGAAACTGTTAGAACTAGGAAAGGAAAAATACCAACGAATGGAGAGCTGCTTGGAAGAAGAAAAATGCTTTTTTTTGCTTGACATGGGGTGTGTCTTTTCCTAGGGATTATAAGTGTATCCCAAACGTGTTGGATACTGGTATCTTTCTTTTAATTTATCTTCAGAGGATTGATCAGAGACACAAATGTTTAGTAAGCTAGCACCAGCTTTCATAGTTGGAGTTTTTTACTTATCTCCATACATCTTTATTTATTACTAAAGAGTTTAATGCATGGATAACAGTTTATTTGCACTAAAGGAGAAAAAAATCAAGAATTTTTTTACAACCTAGCTTGTACATTCTAGTTTCACTCAGGAATTCCATCTCCAAGAAATTAAATGTTTGACTTAAAAGCTGATTAAATGACTTTATGTCATTATGGAAACCTGACATTTGATGCTTATTTTGATTACCATATTGTTACATTGTCTAAACGTATGGAGGCTTGTTTGCCTTACTTTGATCCAATCTTCCATAGCACACTGCTGTTGCTTCAATATTGCAGTTCCCACTGTGAGGCGTTCATCTGTCCACTAGCTGCTGTTTCCTTCACAGTAGGTGTGGACTGACTCCTGCTGTTTAGTAATCTTGCAGCTGGAATGGAGTGGTTATGTCTATTCTACAGTCTTGCTGCCAGTCAATATTGAATGCTTGGATTTATTTCATTTTAAAGGGGAAGGGAAAAGAAGGAAGGTTAATTTAGTTAGGAATAACAAAGGTCAGCAACAGCTCCTTGCTTTCTCTAGGGGCATCTAATGATTTCACCATTATTATGAACTGGTTTGAAACTGATTGTATTAAATGTAAATCGCAGTAGGGTAAGTATGCAATTTAATAATAGTGTGCATAAAGCAATTTCAAAACACTTGGCACTGTGAATCCAGCTGTATGTATAGCCTTATTAATACCTGGCATGCAAGAACAATGAGCAAGAGAAAAACCCAAAATAAAATGCAAGTAAATAATGATAAAAATAGCTTTGAAAATATGCTAATAGCCTAATAACCATTTTTGGTGGTGGGTGGGGAGCTTATACATTTAGTAAAACTAACACTTGTCTGGACTGAATAGAAAAGAAAAGATTTTTGGAGCAAAACTAGCTGAATTTGGATTTGCTGAAAGAATAATTAAAAGAAAGGAAATATAAAGATATACAGAGTATAAGCTGCTTTCTCCAACTGAAGCTCTTGAAAATAAGGTTACCTAGTTAAAAAACCACTTTTGTGGAGCAGATAATATGAGAAAGACTTAATATTTGAAACATCTGATGAGAGCTATGGTTATAAATCAAGCTATTCTTGCTTTGATATATTTTCCATAAATAGAAAAAGAAGGTTTTTTTTAATCCTATCTCTATTTTTAGAGCCCTCAGAAGGCTACCTTTTCATTTTTCAGGAATGCTTATGGTGTCTTTAGGTTCACTGACAAAAGGGCGACCCACAAAATGCACGCCCGACGAAACCGCGGTGATAAAACCGCGAGTTCTAAACTGCGCCGACGAATGAGCGCTGAAGCACGCCGACAGAAGCGTGCTCTAAACCTAACCCTAACCCTAAATCTAACCTAAACCTGACCCTGACGCTAACCCTTACCTTAACTTAAATCGTGCTTCTGTCGGCGCGCTGTTGTTGGCACGTTGATGATGTTGCAGTTTTAGCGCCGCAATTTTGTTGGCACACTTTTGTCGTGCGCGCATTTGTTGGGTCACGGTGTCTTTAAAGAGTACCATAAATTAATAATTATTTAAAACTATTAAAGCAATATTTAAAGTAAATACTTAAACTGACAAGTTTTTAGATGAGTATTAAGGGAGATAATGGCATTTATGATGATGCATATAAATATCTGGTTATGTATACTCATGAAAATCAGGTGATTGAAGTGCTCTAGATTGTTTTTAAGCATTTCTGCATACGTACTCAAAACTGAATTCTCAGTTTGCATGGTGCAATAATAAATCTGAGCAATGTTGAAAACTTTTATTTTTAATTCCAGTTGTAGACTTGGCTTGTTTGTAAAACGCCTGCATGTAGGACTTCATGCATGTGTACATTCTTTATCCAGCACCATATTGATCGGAAAATGTTCCCTTCATATATTCTTTTTTGTTAAAAAAAAAAAAAAAGTATAGAGAGCATTTCACAGCTGAAAATTCCTAAAAGTCTTGGAAATAGCAACCACAAAGAGTGTATTAGAAACACTGGTGACCTTTCTTTAACTGTTGGAAATTGGATACAATAAGTATGGAGGGAGGCTGGCAGCAGTTGGTAATTTTAAGGTAGTCTGTAGCTCTATATGCAATTCATGTTGTATTAGGAATCTATGGTGCCTTTAGAATTCCCTGTTATTACAATCTGATCTATGATGGCTGGTTGTCACAATATAATATAATGTTTAAGTCTAGCATAAAGTGAAAGTTTAAAAAAAATACAGAACTAGTTGCAAAATTAATAGCTTATAGTTTTAAGATAACTGATGTATATAAGCTGAACAAACAATAGCTAGAAGTTTGAGAAATAATAGCATAACTATAAAATGACTGAATTACAGTCAGTTAGATTTCATGCTTTTACAGCTGAAAATAATGCTCAATTAAGATAATTGTAGCTTGTATAGTAATGATACTGAAAAGGTTTACAACATTAGAGACTGCAAAACTAAATATAAAAGTTGGAGTAAAAATACAGTGTAGCAGTACTATTAATCAGTTCTTGCCAAATCTTTCTTACTTCTGGTGCAGAATGTAACTTCATAGGTTATGGAGGAGATATTCAGAAAGTAATCAAGAAATATAAAACTGATCTGTATGGCTTGGCAATTTAGAAAATAAAGAATATCAAAACTGCCAACACTGTTGAATGAGCAGTAGAGAAGGTTATGCTTCATAGTTTTAACTTGTCTTTTCATCGCAAGGGCACAGTTGTTCTGGGAAAGATATCTTCCGTCGAGTTCAGTTGAAGGGAAAGTATTGTACTGAGCCAAAATAAAAGCCCTTCTATGGGAAAAAAGTCTAGATAAGTACTGGGTTTTACTTTGCCCTTTAGACTTCCATGATTTTTTTAAAAAAAGTTTTGCATTTAAATTAGATTGGCACTCAATATCCATTGTATACTGACTATTAGTGGTTTTGACTTGCTCATAGCCTAAGGCAGAGGTGACCCACTACCAGGCCGTGGCCTCTTCGGAACTGGGCTGTGCAAGCCACTGAACAGGGCATATGCACATTGACTTGCATGAGTGGCAGGCTGATGCATGTGCAGGTGTGCCAGCCCGCTGCTTGCGTGGGCCAGTTCTCCTCGCCCTGCTGGGCCACCAAGCTGTAAAGGTTGGGGATCACTGGCCTAGGAAGGGTAAGTGGTAGAGAATAGTGATTAATGTTGGTTTCTTCAGTAAAATTGCTTTAGATTAAGATTCATCTCCCAGCATTAAACTGGACAAAGTCCACAAGTGCAGGTTGGAAGATAAACTCAACTGATCACTGCAAATGTGAGATCCTCGGTGCTCTCTGAACTTGGCTATTTTGTGGCAGATGTTTCATTACCAAACTAGATAACGTTATCAATGCTATAAGAGAGTGGAGTTTGCTTTCATTTTATATACCAGTGGCTTGCCTTGTCAATGTTGGTGAGAGGGATCTTGGTAGTTCCTTGATCAGGCTTTTTGTTTACTGTTAACTTGTTTGTCTGCATTGGTAGTTCCTTGATTGGTGTACTGACTGGGGTACCAGAACCGACAAACAAGCTAAGAGTAAACAACAGCCTAATCGGGGAACCACCAGGATCGTTCCCACTGACAGGGCAACCAACTAGTATATAAAATAAGAGCAAATCCCACTGTCTCCTTGCACTGATGATGTTACCTAGTTTGGTAATGAAATGTCTGCAAGAAATCCATCAAGCTCAGACAGCATCAAGGACCTCATAGTTCCAAATGAGTTACGAATATTCTCTTCTATTGATCTCTAGAAATTGTACCAACTTTAGCTAGTTGGAGCTACAATAACTTTGCTTAAAAATAAAAAAAATTCACAGTGGCAACAAAATCTTTGCTCATTTTGGGCAAAATAGCTTCCATGAGTTTTGGATTACTGAATTTGGAAGATTACGCCCAGATATTTAAAATGTGAGACCTGTTTAATGATAGTCTTGTTTATATACCAGGTTTCCTTACAAAAGGTTTGGTTTGAGGGTTTTAATAGTTTATTTTCAGTTATATTGAGCTAGGGTTACCAAGACACAGCTAAGTCCCATTGGGGTTCTAGAAACAATTCTTACATCATCTGGGTAGAGCAGAAAAGAGCTATGCAGGAGGAATGGGGCAAGTATGTTTAATACCCTTGTGCGTTAGAACAGCACTTGATAAATGGCCATAAGGGTTGCATCTGACTTTCAGGCATCTGCTATTGTGAAGAGAATGACTAAGAAACAACAAGTATTAATTAACTGGAGAGGCTTGGTTTTTCCCAGACACAAGTCATAGAGTCAAGTGTGGACTTAAGTCATGAGAAAATGCATGCAGCAAACTCTAGTGTGTATCTCTTGATTAGATGTTGCAAGCACTGATCAGTCATGGATTGACCTCTCCCTAAAGCCAGCCTGTCTCTCCAGTAGGTGGCTTCCTTCTTCTAGCCAATCTCTTAACTTCCACTAAAAGCTTCTGACAGAAAATATCCTAAGTAAACTGAAGGTCTGCAATTTACCAGTCATGTCTCTTCCTTACTTTTGACATGGGTGTTGCATATACTTTTAATCTTATCTACCTCATATTTATGTGCTTGTGAATGCTGTATAATGTTAATAAGAGGACTGTTTTAAGAAAAGGTGGTTTATATCACACACAGCAATAGCATTTAGACTTATACACTGCTCCATAATGCTTTACAGCATTCTCTGGGCGGTTTACAATGTCATATTGCCCCCCAAAATCTGGGTCCTCAGTTTACTGACCTTGGAAGGATGGAAGGATGAGTCAACCTTGAACCCCGTCAGGATCAAACTCCAGGCTGTGGGCAGAGTTTGCCTGCAATACTGCATTCTAACCATTGTGACACAGGACTACCGGTGAATACATATATGAAAGTCTGTGGTGCAATGAGTATGCCTGTCATTTAACAAAGATATAGAATAGAGCTGCGTGGGGTTGATCATCTGATCTTTTTTTCTCTTGTTAGATGAGACAGATCGAGGAGTGGATCAGATAGATGGGAATGACCGGGCCTGTTCTCCTGGTTGTGAAGAGAGTGATGCCAACAAGAAGGAAAATCCCAAGTTACGCCTCCCCACCTGCTCTGATATGATCTGTGGATATGCCTGCCTGAAAGGTATTTTGGATAATACAAGTGCTGTCATATTGTCACATTATTTCTCTTGTTATGCAGCTAAGGTATTACTATTTCTTTTTCCTTTAATTGGCTTTGCTTTTTTTTTATAGGTACAGCTGCTATGAGAAATACCAAACGTGGATCATGGTATATAGAAGCTCTCACGTCTGTGTTTGCTGAGGATGCCAGAAACACACATGTAGCTGACATGCTGGTCAAGGTGGGCAGGGATACTATGCTTCATTTCTTTTTATGTTCTGTCTAAATTTAAGGTAGTTGTTTGTACTAAGTATATGCAGAAAAAACAACTTTTCTAATGGTCCATGCTTGAATCAAAGCACTTGAGTTTCAGATAGCAGCATGAGGAGGGGGATGGCAGGTAGGGAAGGAAGGAGCTGAGAAGAGAGTACGGAGTGGGAAATGCTGGTTGGATAATCACTACTACTACCAGTGTCCCTAGCTTTAAAAATAGCATATCCAACTAGTCTGCCTTTCTGCCCTCTTACCTTTGCAGAGCTTTTCTTTCCTTTCCTCTTATACTGCTCTTAGAGTAAAAAATGTCAGCCATGGTAACTAAGGAAGGTATGGAAAGGAAAGTCCTGGGAAGATAGGATGAGTATGTTGCTTGAGTGGCTCCCTTCCCCAATCTAGCCATAATTGTTGCTGATGTCCTTGACTTCAAGAGCAAGATAAGAGACATAGCAAAAAAGGGTGCTGGAGAGGTAAGCACAGGCTCTGCAGAGGAGAAGGTGCACGATACTTATTGTGTTCCTCACTGGATTTTATCTCAGCCAAAGCCTAAAATAATCAAGCTCTTCTTTGGCCCAGGTTTGCCAAACTGCAGCTCATCCAAAATGGTCCAGCAGAACTTCTGAGACACAATGTAATGGGTGTGAAACAAAGTACATTTTTTTGGAGCTATCTACGTTTTTAGATAATCTTTTGTTACTTTCTGTCTTGCAGGTGAACAGACTGATCAAACTCCGTGAAGGCCATGCCCCTGGCACAGACTTTCATCGTTGTAAGGAGATGTCAGAGTACTGTAGCACTCTCTGCCAAGACCTTTACCTATTTCCAGGGATAGATGCTGAGAATTAATTATATTGTTCTTTTGACAATGAAATCCTTTCCCTGTTCCTCTTCAGCATTCATGAAATACTTCTATACTTGTCTGTATATGTTTATGATCTACAGTACCTTCCTTCATGGTTGTAAGATGAGTTAAAACTTTCTATGACAGTGAAAACTTGACTGATGAGTTATGGCTATTTGCTTTCTTGTTTTTTGTTTTTTAACCTGAGATGTCCTAAGCTATAACCTGTAAATAAATAATGCCTGGCCCTATCAAATTTTTTACGCTGTTTGCAGACTTTGCTAAAATTACTCTTTAGAGTAAGATTTGGCCATCGTATTGGGGTTTTTCTCCCCATGTACTAAAAACAGACTGATGGGGAGCACTTTAATGATTTTATGTGAGTGTAGAAAATGTGAGTTTGAAAATTCATGTAATTATTTTTATAAAGGAAAAGATATAAACATTTTTTTAAAAGTTACACATTGAATTCTTTTTTAATTTGAATTGATGTTTGGTTGCCCACAGTAGTAGCCTTGAAAGGGAACCTTAACTCTAAAAATGGAAGCTTTGCAGACTATGAAGGCCAATTTAGAATGGCAGGCCAGTACTAAAGTTGCTTTATGCATATAGAATTCAAGCAGTCACTAAATCACTAATTTTTGTTACAAAAAATTAATATTGCTGGTTACAATATTTCTTACAGTGAAATTTGATCATTCTTGTAGAAAATTGAGAGCAGGTCTTGGAAATAATCACAGTGTTTTTTTCATTCTCTAAGATACTTCTGGTTACATAAAACTATGTGTTTCTAAGTTGTAATAGCTTTAGCTTATGATTCCGAGTGTTCATAAATATTTCCATTCTGCATGATACTATCTGTTTATCTAATCCTGATTTGAAGTTATACTGAAGACTTTACTAGACAACATAAGTACTGTATGCTGCCATGGATTAACCTACCTTTATCCTGTTCTGATTGCCTGTTCTTTTAATGTAGAACAGGAAATATTTTGCTCTTCTGCTTGTAAGGATGCCTAGACAGGCACAGGATAGAAAGTAGAGGAAGACTTCAAAGCCATCATTTTTCAGAATCTAGTTCTACTACTGTCCCTTGGGTGGGACCTATCATGTCTTTGACTTCCCAGTGGTCTTTGGAAGTAAAGGACAACAAGGCCCAAGACAGTTTTCTTGGTATGTGTGAATTTACCCTTTAATGACATAACAATCCAGGCACTCAGTAGCTCCAGAATTAAATTGGTAGCCCCTGGACTTGCTGCAGTGTTTGAGAAATAGTTATTTTTCTCTATTTAAATTGAAACCTTTGAAAATATATTTGGAATATTTTGTGCTCTTTTTAAGAAAAACGTATTTTTGTATTTTTAAAAAAAGTGTTTCTGCAACCAAAGTGACAAGTTTTTTAAATCACTGCCTATATATTGTATATAAATTGCTTTGATATATGCCAAAATAAAAAATAATCTCATTTTCCTATTTCCGTGCCTCTTTTTTTCCTTTTTCACTTGTGAGAATTACATCGAGACTTTTCCTGAAAACCTGTAACACCATATTCTTGAAGCTACTGTTAAACAATGATAGGATAAGAGGAGGTTAATGCTGCAGTTTTTTTAAAAAAATCAGCATTGAGAATTTTAAGTTCTCCACATTTAATATATTTGGAAGTATTCCTGATAGGCATCATTGAAATTAAATCAGAAAGTATTCTCCTAGCCACATTCTTACCTTAAAGCAGGAGAGAAGCATGGAGCTTTTGGGCTGGACAGCTCTGACTGGAAAGCTATGAATAAGAAAGAGCTTAAGGTCCATTGCAGTATCTTTTTTTGTCTTTCAACTGTCCAGAGTCGCTAGGTTCATTGAAACAAGAACAACCCATTAACCAACAGAACCAGTTAATGCTATTTTTATCTTTACTGCAATTAGCAAAAGTGGTATCTTTCCTGCTGTTTTTATTTACTATGTTTGTTTTCTGTGCGAAGGATAGAATATATGGGTTGCACTATAATATTGTCCCTGAAGATTATGTTATATATTTTTGCTTCCTTTTAAACTCAGTTTATTACATATAAAAGTATCCTTGGTGTTGGATTTTTGCTCACAGGTTTAGAAAAACAAAAATCTATTCCAGAACTATCTGAGCTTGCTTTAATTAGATTGTTCAAAAGCAGGAAGGATGCACTATGCAAACCAATAACTAGTGAGATGTGTTGATGCTTTTGTGGCTTTGATTCCTAATCTCACAAACTATGTATGTAGCCAATCAGATTCAAAAGGTTGACTACACATTCTGGCATGACTTACATAATCTAGCAGAAATCTCAGAGAAACTGGGACTTTTCTACTGACTGTAAACATGGTAACCTCAGGGGGAATAGGTAGAATTGATTTCACGGGCTGAAATTATGGATGTTCTTACTCATTAAGTTTACCATAGAATTATGTCTTGCTGATTTCATTGGTGCCTGTTTGTCCACAAGGATTGCAACCACAACCTTATTTCACATCTGTGAAGCTTGTGGGATTGGACTTCAGCCTCCTGGGAGAATTAAGGATTGAGGGGGCATTCAAAATACCCTAAACATGGTTGATAATGATCCTGCATTTCTATGAGGGAAAAGTTGGCAGTGCCACCACAATATCCCTGTAAATATAGTAATTATCGTAATTCATCCTCTTCATTGCTCTGTTTGTCTCTACGGGTCAAAGAACTGAAATCCTCTTACTCTCCCCCCCCCCCCCAAACCGCGGATTGTTTTCCCTTCTTATTCCAGAATCAATGTCCATGGACATAAACAAACTTGCTGTAGCCAGGAGAAAGAAATCTTGCCACCTTTTAATTTACTTGGCTGACTGAATGCCAGGGCAGCAGTTAAAAGTTATTGAGCAAAGCCATGTGTCACAGCATAAACAAGTGGGGGTCTCTGGTTACATAACCCCCCCCCCCTACATAGAGCAGCCTTCAGCCAGAGCACTCGGACGGACATCTATTTTTTCTCATTCCATGAACCTGCTACAGGGAGCCTAAAGGGAAGGCATCTCCCCCACAATGTCCAATTTCCTTATTTGGAAATCTTGGATATGACTGGGAATACCCCTCTAAAAAGGACACTATGTTATCAGCAATCACTGGTGAGTACAGTGGTATTCCTTTACTGTCTCTCGTCTACCCCAGGCTGTAGCTGGAGACCTTTAAATTAACAGTTGGCATTTACCACTTGTAAAAACAGGACTTAAAATCCATTGCATGGACCTTCCATGGATTCCATGGATCATGATAAATCAATGTACATGGCAAATGTTATCAGTCCTGCTTTCTAGATAAAGTGCTTTTGTTAGAAAAAGTGGCTACACTGCACATAATTCCAATTATTTCAGAAATTGACTTTGAAGGCAACTTTGAGCTTGGTTTTGGTTTTTGGAAATTATGGTTACTGTTGATAAAATCAGAATTGATGTGTTTTAGCTTCCTGGCTGAGGCAAAGAAAACAGCAAAATAAAAGTTAGTGCTTGAATGGAAGACTCAATTCATTGCTCTTGATAATGAAATCTGCCTTGATAATTGCTCTTGTCTTTTTTTTTGATACTTCATTGATTAGTATTGACATCTGTAGTGTATATAACCCTTGTTTACATGCATTTGTTCCTTTGCTGCAGAGCAGAGAAATGTTCTAGCTTTTCAATTTTGGATTTTTTTATCAGCTGTGCCAGCTAAAAATGTTGTTTTGAAGTAATCATCAGTTTAAGCTCCTAACTAGCTAATACTATTCAGAACTATTTGGCTTATTTCTCAGCAACCACATTTATTTTAGAAAAGTCTTGTGTTCTGATCAGAAAACAGATTGCAAGAAAGAAGATGGAATTTTAGCCAGGACATAGCTACTTTCGCTAGTAGTGATCTTACCAGAGGTTTTTCTTTGCTAGTCTAGTCTTGGATTTTAATCTAGCCATTTTGTCAGTTGTTTTGAGAGGATATCGGTGAGAGATTAATCACACATTCCCACTGCAGAAACATTAAAATAATAGAATTGTGTGGGATATAGTCACAGCCTCAGTCGCTTCAGTGTTGTGGTGAGCATACTGTGTATCATCCAGCCATCCCCAAACAATATATATTCAAATACTAATAGAAAAGTGTAGATTTAATCACCAAACAATAACCTGTAATATTACATGTGTCTGGTTAGGTTTAGGAATAGAAAGGCTGTATCCTAACTTAATTTTGTTAAATGAAGGTGCAAAGTGGCCCTGAAGCACATCCAAACTTTCTTTGACAAGTGTAGATTCTTCATGGGCTTTTCAAACTGTTCGTACGGATTTGTATATTTAGACAGCCACTTTAAAAACTCTTTAAGTGGTGTGTGTGTGTGTGTGTGTGTGTGCAAGAAATGTAAAAAATGAGGCCTGATACGTATGATCAAGCAAGAGAATAAGTTGACAAAGATGTTGGAATTCTTTCTCTTTGTGGCTTTGAAATCTTTGAAGAGATATTCCCCCTCAATCATTAGTAAAATATATTCTTTTCTTGGAGCAAGATATTGGACTAAATAGATCATAGGACTCTTGCATCATAACTATGCTAAGTAAGAATTGTGTCACTCCATGGCATATATCTCATCTGGACATTTTATGGCCTCTGGGCCACATCTGGTTCTTTGGTTGTTTCTGTCTGGCCCATTTGAGATCAGTTGAAAATTAGAAATCAGATGTAAAGAGGGCAGAGGGCAGGAGAAGAAGCCAAGTCAGGTCAAACTCTGCACAGCCACCCATGTGCTCCCTTAGTCAGCTGGTGGCTGCAGGAGGGTAAGGAGAGAACGTGCTTTTTTGCACTTGAGGAGTTGAGGTGACACACTTTGAAGATAGTTACACTGGTTCAACTCCATAGCAGTCCCAGTTTCTCATGTGGTCCTTTGGGAAAATTAATTGCCCACCCGTGACATAGATATGATGCTCCATTCTATCGAAATAAACAGCACAGCATATAGGGACAGATGTGGTTGGTAGATGCAAGGGAGTTCCCATGCCCATAGGGCAATAATATAAGGCCATGCATAACATGGGAATGAACCAGAATAAACACACACATAAACTACATCTTCTTCTGCATGATTGCATTATGAGATTGCTCAAACAAGCAATTCTTGGTTGTGTTAGTTAAAGATTAAGGCAATTCTGACAAGCTATAATTCATTAATAACTCATAACAGTTTTATTGTGTTACTGAGTCATCTTCGGTTTACCTTACCTACCATGGAAGTTCTAATCTCTTATTCCTGAGAAAGTTTAAAAGGATACTTGACCATTCCAAGTGAATCACTGTGACCAGAATTTCTTCCCTTGTTGGTAAACCTTCCAGGAGGTGACACAAGGCTGGGTTAAGATGTTGGTGATCAGTAGCTTGTTTTGAAAGAGATGGTAGTATATCCCCTCCTCAAGAAGCAATCACTCACCCCAATCATTTTGGATGCTCCCAGCCAATTAATAACCTTTCTTGGGAAATATGTTGAGAAGGCGAGGTGACTACACTTCCAACTGAGTTCTGTGAAGTATGCTTACCAGTGGCAGTTTGGCTAAGAAACTTAAATCTCATTCACATTATTGCAGTTGGTATTTGTTTATTCATATCCAGTTCTCTCCCAGCTACAATTGGACACTTTGCCGCTGTTTTCTCTTCAAAACTAGAGCAATCCCATCCCTATTGTGTGTGTGTGTGTGTGTGTGTGTGTGTGTGTGTGTACTGTACGTAGAGAAAAATGAAAAAGGGTATTTATATCAATATTTGCTGGAGAATGGAATGAAATTATTATGAAAAAGGCAATCTTTCAGGTATTGGAGAAGGAAGCATCTAGCTGGACAAGATCATGACTCTGATGTGCCTTGAACAGCCTCTCCCAAACAATGCAATTCCTTCCATATCCAGAGGCGGTATTAGTCTTAGATTGTGGTTGTACTTGGGTGATGTTCTAGGAGTTTGGCAGGCTGAACTGATTAAATTTTGGCTGAGTGTCTTCCTCGTCTGAGAAAATATTGTAATGACACTTTTTCAGTTCTTCCTCTGGAGCTACAGGGCAGATATTTTCCCACTGGCTGAAATTCCCATAAGATGCCATTCTAGTGGCCATGCCATCCTTCCCAGTCCTGAGGGAGTTCTCTGTTACTTCCACACATATACTCCAACAAGGGCTGGTTGTTGCTCTGTTAGCTTTGTCTCTCTCCTACTCAACCCACTCCTCTATTTAAAAGCAAATATGGTTGGAAGAGAGCAAGGATGGAGACCTAATGCCATGTAGCCGTTGCCTCTTGCCTTCTACAATTGGCTGGCTAGAAGGACCAAAAGCATGACAAATGATGGATCAGCTCCATATCTATGTAAATGTATGCTATGATAAGGATATTTATGCATCTATATTCGCATATAATATTCAATACTGCAATTTTGATGCCCCCCTTGCTTAAAGGCAAAAATTCACTGATGGTGACTTGCCCGTCAATCAGCTCTACTCAGATTTCAACGTTCCAGTTGGGTGAAATGAGCAGTGAGCAAGACTCCCTGGAGGCACAGCTTCAGGGTATTCCAGGAGCAGCTTTCCAGCAATATGGCTTCACTGGATGAGGAAGGCTGGCCGGACAGCTCAGAGGCTTCTGCAATAGCATCAACTCTATCTGCATTTGAAGTCATGTGAATCTTTGGTTACTCTTTACTAACTTACTCAGTTTTCATCCTGCTGAAATTACATAACTCTTAGTGGTTTGATTTTAATGTCACGGTAAAAACAATGGAATTAAAACAACATACAACTCAAATTGCAGTAACAATACTGAAGTATGATTAAAAAAAACTACAAGAAGAGGTTGGAGGTTTTCTAAGTTTTTAAGTTTTCTAAGTTAGTATGTTTTCTCTTAGAAAAAGTTCCATTTTTAATAGTTTCCTAAAAGCCACCAGGGTGGGGGTAGTCTGAACTCAGTCTTTAATTGATGATTAACTCCTAGTGAAAAAAACAACAGGCACATTATTGCTTAGATGCTGTCAATGGGTGGCATTATCTCAGGATCCATATTGGCTTTTAAGGAAAAAAGCAGCTCTGAGCTCTGGAATACTCAACATGCACACTGAACGCACATGCAAGCTTACAGCTTGTATTTGGTGGGGGGAAAATCCGTCAACTTGTTAATATGGCTTTTCATTGAAGAGGAGCTACAATCTTCGCTGTGTTTGTGGCTGTCCTGGTATTCTGCAAGGTGATTAGATGACTCGTATGGTCAGAGGGGCTTGTATTCTTTATTACTTTGTGCAAGTCAGCCTGGAGCCTCATGAGAACCCCTGCTCAGCTGTAACCTCTGGCCAGAGATCATAAAGAGAATTGCCCACCTGAAATGCAGGGGCGTTTTGCAGCCCCTTTTCCCTGATAGCTGTCGTTCCTGTGGCACAAGGGCAGCTGGGAAAACACCCCTAAATTCCAAGGCAGCATTGAGAATATCCTTGGAGAGAGAAAGTTGCTAGGGATGAGATGGGGAAAAGTGTTCTCACAGTAAAGAAACAATCCCTCCCTCCCAAATGACTTTCAAGATCATATTTAATTCTGTCTTAATGTTTTTTTAAAAAAAATCGTGTGTGTAGTTTTACTATTTAATACTCACACTTATGAATCATCCATTGACCTAGCTATGGCAGCTATATAACAAGGATGAGCAAAGCAGTGTAATCTTAAGCAATCCAATTAGTTGAACAACTGCCACTGTCACTAAAAATTATCAGCAGACATTGAACAATTCTTCCACCATAAGGCAAAATTAAAATTTAAGCCAAATTTGGGAGCCAGTCAGCGCTAAAATAAAATAAAAACCTACAAATAATTACTTTCTGGAGGGAAGAAGACTCAGGCAGGAAATGATGCTTAATAGACACATGTGTAATGGAGTCATTCTGCCTTGCTAAAGGGTCAAGCTGAGTCCATCTCAATCCATCACCCTGCCTTGGCAAATGGCTTCTGCACGTGTCCTGTGTATTTGCAGAAAGGCAGTGGCACATTCTCTTGGCTCCAAAGAAGGGAACTGTTTTGAAGCCATGTGCCAGTCACACTGTGCTGAGACAATGTGTCCTTTTGAAACTTTGCACGGCCCTTAATGCATCATCCTTCCACAGCACTTTGGCCCTATCAACATCATCATGTTTGCATGGGCTTCCCTCATCAGTTTCCCTGGCTACAACAAGCATGCACCTAGGTAGCACACTCTTCTCTTAACATATTCCTAAACCAGGTTGTCCTTTATGAATGATTCAAATCACCTTCTGTAACCAGGGCATTCCAAAGACAGGGCAAGTACCATATCCAAGAAGGTTTTGCTGCCTGTTTTACCACAGGTAGCCGTGTCCTGCTTAGCTCTGCTTCCTTAGCAAGGATGGGGCACAGCAGATATTGACTCAAGCTTTAAAAGTTGACAGTAGAACTTTGAATTGGTCCTAGAATTAAGCTGAGGATCACCACAGCACAACTGTGTTCCTTTTAATAAAGTCCCATAAAGAATCTGATTGCTATATTCTAGATAAATTGATCCTGAATTAGAACTGTCACGGATGAACGATGAGTTTAATCTTTTCCTCCAAATATGTAATCATTTATAACTGATTCTTAATCATTTCCCCCTAAATTTTGTTTTCATTCCATTTTTAAAACTGGATCTAAATCTGCAGTATACAGTTACCCATGAACAGCCGGAGTATAGCCTAAAGCTTCATCCCTATGTTTAAGGATTAATTACAGTCTATTTGGCAGACATGCCCATTTATTTTCCCTTGGCTTGTTTTTTTATTTGCCAAATCTCATTAGATTGGCGCTTGTAAATGCTCAAGCAAATCTAATATATATTTTGGAAGCTTATTGAATAGGGCCATGCATGTCAGGCAAAAGAAACCAGGAGCCAGGATAAAGTTCAAAAGTACTGTGAGTTTATTTCATGCTACCTATGCACAAGAATCTGATCTACTAACAGTCAAGGCAAATTGGCACTAGATAACGAAATCATGGGGGGCTGGACTTAAGTCTGTGGTGGGAGCATAGCAACTCCAAACTGATGACACATTTGACCCTACTCTCAGGCTCAGGTTGGTCATCTCCTACATTGCAGTGCTTCAGATTCAATTCCAAAAGATGCTTCCAGGGCAAATGATATTATGCAAGATCTGCAACTCTTTAAAGCAGCTCCATCTTTTCTTAGGATTACATGACAACTACCATGTAATCCCCTAAGAAGACACAAACCGGCATTACATTTTTTATGAATCAGATCCAATCGTCATAAAGTTCTATTACTCAAAAATTATCACTAAGTGCATCCAGAACATAATCAGAATTAATTGGAATTCCCACTTGAAACTAATTTTGTCATTCATAGACTAGCTAATGTCTCTTTGTCCAACTGCATGTTTTCAACGCAGCACTCCTATTGGTATAGGGTACACGAAGCATGGTTGTTGCTTTTTTGCTAAGTTCTTTTTATGGTTCTATGCTTTCCAGAAATGGACTTTGTATGGACCACATCTACTTTCTACAAATCACCTGGAAGGCTCAGACCCAGGTTAGGCAAAATAGCATTTGTAATCTATCAGTGGCTTGATGAGCTTGGTGACATTACAGAACCTTCCTAGAAAGCTTTGCAATATAGCACTGCAGGAGAGCGCTCAACTCTCCGTTTCATTGAAAACACATTTTAACCATAAAAACTATAGATTCTAGAACAGGGTGATGCCTGAAGATGAAAGTCAGTCAACACAGAAATGGACCAAGTCTCGATTTTCCAGAAATGTATCTTCAGTAATGATCCTTCCATTGTAACAATTAATTACTTTCCCCCCCAATTGGCATTAATGCTAATTTCAGAAACCACCTTTGTTAAAGCAGTGAAAGGTTATGTCTGCACAACAGTTAGTCCCATGGACTCTTCCCAAATAGGAGGATGGAAATGCAGAAAACAATGCAGATTCTGTAATGCTATATGGTAACACATATATACAAACACCTGCACACTGTGTACACACACACTTTCTCTCTAGATGTGTATCATCTGTCTATTTTATTGTTCTAGGTATTATAATGTAAATTGTGCAAAGTCACTTGGAGTCAGGTGTTCTTTAGGTCTATGAAAATAAATAATCAGTATATAGAGCCATAATATAATATGACAAAAGGCTGAGAGAGGAACTATTTTAGGGAACTGTCTGTTGATCTTTTTAATCTACGTTCTGTTAAATTACCCAATGTTACAGAAGATTGAATCAATATTCAAGACTATGCACAACATGCTGACGTCTCTCTAGTGGCAAAATGTCTTCATGCTGTAAGCAAAATCTTACGTGATTCTCAATTCAAATGGGGGCACTCGGGGAAAAAAGAGTCAAGGAGAAAACAAACTGCTTATCCCAAATGTATAATGCTGTATTACATAGAACAATCTACAATGTGAATTTCCACCTATACCTGAAAGTGCCCCCTCAAAAAAAAACCCCTAAAGGCAATTAACTATTCATGAAGATGTTCTAAGGCTTAATAAGAATTTGGCTGAAGTTTGTTTTTTTTAAAAAGCATTTTGGTTTTTTTTCTGTTCAAAATATAGTGCAGGTTAATTGGAGAGACAGAGATATACAGTCTAAGGGGAATTAAACGGTAAGCTTCTCACCTAACGAATGTCTCTTTAATTCCCAATGCTGAGAAAGGAGTAGGTAAAGTGTTATTTTTAAAAGAGTCAGAGTTGATCTTATATAATAATCATATTTAATGGAGGATAGGATCTGGGGGGATTTTCATCTCATTTACAGTGATATGGTACAGATACGATTAATAGGAAACTGCAGCAAATTTTAAAACAGTCGAGTTGCATACGTGTGGTGGAAGACTTCAGGAAATAGATTGCAGACATCTGCATTATGTTTTGAATTGCTTTGGTTTGGATTCTAAGGAATGTTTAATTCTTCCCCGAGTGCTAGTCTGAATCCCAAATAATTTTAGATTTATGAGACTAAAAAAAGAGAAGAAAGTACCGTCAATGATTTTGAACTGCTTCTAATAAGTCTGCATACAGTAGTTCTTAATACAGATTTAGAATTTGCCATCAGAAAGTACTGTTCACAACAGAAACATGACTTTAGACTATGACTAGGTACCTCTAGATGCAGGGTGAAGGTCAGAGGTGGTATTCAGCCAGTTCTGACCGGTTCTGGAGAACCGGTAGTGGAAACTTTGAGTAGTTCGGAGAATCGGCAAATAGGCTGGCCCTGCCCCTCGCTGCCTCCCAGCTGATCTTCTTTTGTTGCCCTGAACAGGAGAACAGAGCTGGAAAGCAGGTTGGTGGGGTGGAAAGGGAATGGGGATTTTGCAGTAACCTTCCCCCAGGAGTGAGGAGGGAATAGGGATTTTGCAGTATCCTTCCCCTGCCAACCCAGAAAGCGACACCCACAAAGCCATGCCATGCCCACAAAGTGGTAGTAAACAGAACCGGTAGTAAAAAAAATTGAATCCCACCACTGGTAAAGATGGAAACTGCTCTAAAAAAGGGCATTGATGGTGCCAAGAATCATCTGATCCAAGAGGATTTTAAAGTGTATTTATTCTGTATGAGGCAAAAGAAGAACGGGATGACAGAGAATGAGGTGGCTGGATGGAGTCACTGAAGCAGTAGGCATGAGCTTAAATGTACTCCAGAGTATGGTAGAGGACAGGAAGGCCTGGAGGAACGTTGTCCATGGGGTCGCAATGGGTCGGACATGATTTCACAACTAACAACAACAACAACAATTCTGTAGGAACAACTGATTTGAGTTGTGTCATTCTAGCAGGGCTAGGAACTCTAAGCTTCATGATCATTGATGACCACTAGATAGCAGTGAAGATACACAGAAACCTCTATTTCTTTGCTCCCATCTGGTGGTCCTTCAGATGTTTGCAGCCAGGCCCTAAATGCTAAATAAAAAGCTAAATAAAAAGAGAGATTCACTTTCTATTTTCAATCCTTTTCTTGATTTGTCTTTTTCTATCCCCTTCACCTCACCTCCAGGATCTTTGCATCACTTCTGCAAGACTTGTTCTAAAAATATTTCACTGTGCTCTGTTTCCTCAGGCAGAAAGTGTGTCCCTCTGGCACTTTGCTTCTTCCCTGTGAATCCCACAGAATAGCGGGAAGGGGTGGGGTCTGGTCACTGAGGGCAGGGGGGGATATCCCAGTGTTAATTCTAGCCTTGCAGAGAATAGCAAACTGGATGTACACAGGGTCAAACTACGCCAACAGGGATACAAACACCATGCCTGGGCTTTACTCTCACTGATGCCAAGTGGTTGTCCTCTCACTGCTGTTAGGGAGAGGGGGAAATCCAATCTGGAAATTACTCAGATTAAGGTTGGGGGATGATTTCAAGGAAAGAAAGCCAGTGCTATTAATGCCTCATTACTCTCACTTTGTCGAATAGGACTGTAGTGAACTTAAGACAATAAAGAGGGCTATCCACTTTTTTTTCCCATTGGGAGGACAAATGACAATGGGGGGCTGAGGAAGAAACGTGGTTTGTGTCTTTATCTGAGTGCAAGATTAGTTGTCTGAGCACAGACTACTCCTCTGATAATACTGTAATTAGGTGGACACTGTTTGCTTACCTACCAGTCTGCAATTTTTGTGGGCAAGGGTTTTAGTCCCTGTCTTGTCCGCAGAGATTTTATTTGGGTGAGGGAGACTAGTCCAAACATTCTCATTTTTAAATAAAATTCTCTTGCATGGGCTATGTGCTTACTCAATTTTGGGTTGTGTTGTTACTCTGATATATTTAGATAGTTGTATGAGTGATGCACAGGGACGTGCAGTCAGGGGAGGCAGGGGAGGCGGGGCCTCACCAGTGTCATGAGGAAAAGAAAAGAATTTTTAAAATAATTAAAAAGGCTAAGGTAGCTGCTGCCAGACTCCAGAGTCACAGTGACTCTGAGCCTGCTTAGTACTAACTGTAGGGGGAGGCGAGAGAACTATGGGCCACCTTTGCATAAAGAATTTTTCGCCTTTTAACGCTTGCTCAGAGTTAAGCAAGGGTTAAAAGACGAAAAATTCCTTATGCAAAGGAGGCACCTGATTCTCCCGCTTCCTGATCTGGGAGCAGTGAATCTTGCCTTGGTAGCCTTGCCTAAGTAAGTTGCTTTTTTATTTAATTTTTTATATTTTCATCATGGCGGGCGGACAAGAGGAGAGTTGAAATCCACAGCTGGAAAAGGTATGTGGATCGGACGGAGGGAGGGGGGGATTCAAAATGATAATTTAATTTGTAATTTTTTGTGAGGAATTTGTGTGTGTGCATGTGTTTCTTTGGGGGGGGTGAGGCGGTGGAGCTCAGCAGCGGCAGGGACGTTCTCGTTGCTGTGTCCAACAGGCCAGATGTCTCATGTTTATGCCCGCCATAAATGCGAGATGCCTGGCCTGTTGGACACAGCGGTGGTGGGGGAGGAATGGGCTGGGTGGGCTGGCTGGCTGGGGAGGGGGGAATCATGGCTGCTCAGGCCCTGGCGGCAGGGCTTTAAAGTGGTGGCAGGCACCGGCGGCAGGACTTTAAAGTACCAGCGCCACGTCCACCATAGAGAGGGTCCCGGTCCCCACGGCGGCAGGGCTTTAAAGTGTCGGCAGGCAATGTCGGCAGGACTTTAAAGTCCTGGCTCCATGTCCGCCATAGAGCAGGTCCTGGTCCTGCTCTATGGTGGACAGTGCCGGGACTTTAAAGCCCTGCCACCGGGGCCCTGCCGTGGTGGCAGGGCTTTAAAGTGGCGGCAGGCACCGGCGGCAGGACTTTAAAGTCCCGGTGCCGTGTCCGCCATAGAGCGGGTCCCGATCCCGCTCTATGGTGGACAGTGCCAGGACTTTAAAGGCTTGCCGCCGCGAGGCCCTGCTACAGCGGCAGGGCTTTAAAGTGGTGGCAGGCACCGGTGGCAGGACTTTAAAGTCCCGGTGCCGCATCCGCCGTAGAGCGGGTCCCGGTCCCGCTCTATGGTAGACGCGGCACCGGAGCTTCAGCGGGGCTTTCGTCCTTGCCTCACCGGCCATGAAGCTCACTGCACATCACTGGTGATGCACTGTATTCCTGTTCATCCAGGCTTTGTGTTTTCTTCAATATTGCAAAGGATGATGATGATGATGATGATGATGATGATGATGATGATGATGATGATTATATTTATAATCAGACTTTACTTTATACAACTCAAAGCAGCATATATAAGGTTCCTGCTTCTTATTTTTCTCACAACAACCAGCCTGAGCTGGGCTGGGCTAAGAAAGGGACTGTCTCAAAGTCACGCAAGTTGGCTTTTGTGGCTGAGGACTACTAGACCTCAGCCTTTGTGTCCTCTCTGTACTGCCCCAGACTTCATCCATTCATTGAAAGACAAAGAGCTTGTTGGTTGTTTAAAATAGCATTTTGTACTATTGTTTGTCAACCAAAAAGTAATGAACTTTTTATGGGAACAGAATCAACTGCTATGTTTTAGGCTGATAAGGAGCAGGGAAATCTCATGACTATATTCTACACTTGTTTAGCTTCACTGTGAGGATTGAGTCATCATGGGTATTTGGACCATGTCCTGGCTGGGATGCCTGGGAATAACTAGTGCATTGGAAAGAGCTCAAGGTGAAAAAAGACAACAACAATCAAACCTCCCAGAGTAGAGAATACAGTGTCATATAACACTGGTAGTTAATTTCCAATGTCTTATTTCTATTAGAAGGAATGATGACTCTTAATTTGGCATATAATGCTCATGCGTCTCAAAGGGAAGAGTCATTCAGTTATAATTTCTTACGCATGTTGCTCATACAATTGTGCCAAATGCAGTATAGGAGACCAGGAATAGGAAACCAGGAATAAATAACTTCATCTGTTTGCAAAAGGATGCTGTTTCTTTTTTTTAAACACAACACACAACATATTAGGACAACTTTGCAGGATAGGCAAATTCTGTTTTCACCCTTAACAGTTGACAAGTACAGGTAGTTCTTAATTTATAATGGTTTAGTGACTGTTTGAAATTATGACACTGAAAAAAAATGACTTTAGATTGTTTTTCACATTTACGACCCTTTTAGCATTCCCATGGTCATGTGATCAAAATTCAGAAGCTCGGCAATGGCGTCATATTTATGACGGTTGCAGAGTCCCAAGATCATGTGATCACCTTTTGCGAACTTCTGACAAGCACAATCAATCTGGAAGCCAGATTAACAAAGTGTGATCCTAACTTAATAACTGCAGTGATTCACTTAACAACCATGGAAAGAAGGATTGTAAAATGGGGCAAAATTCACTTAACAACTGTCATGATTAGTAACGGAAGTTTTGAGCTCAGATGTAATCATATGTCAAGGATTGCCTGTATTGAGAACAAAGCTGTGTTCTTTTTCTGCTGAGGCCAGCTCTAAGGCAATAGTTCCCAAACTTGGATTCTGGGAGTTGAAGTCCACAAGTCTTAAAGTTGCCAAGTTTGGGAACCACTGCTGTAAGGAATAGTAATTTATTTATTTAAATGTATTGGCCCCCTCAAATCCAGCAATCATATATTTCTGGTGCTCCTTCTCTCCTTTAAAAAAGAATAAAAGGAACCTAGTTCAGGAAATTGAACCAAGAGTAGAAAGCCTAGATCAGAGCTGTGGTGAGCACAGTGGTTAGAATGCAGTACTGCAGGCTACTTCTGCTGATTGCTGTCTGCCAGCAGTTTTTCAGTTTCAAACCTCACCAGGCTCAAGGTTGACTCAGCCTTGCATCCTTCTGAGGTCTATAAAATGAGGAACCAGATTGTTGGGGGAAATAGAGCCGAGGTGGCGCAGTGGTTAGGGTGCAGTACTGCAGGCCACTTCAGCTGACTGTTATCTGCAGTTCAGCGGATCTAATCTCACCGGCTCAAGGTTGACTCAGCCTTCCATCCTTCCGAGGTGGGTGAAATGAGGACCCAGACTGTGGGGGCGATATGCTGACTCTGTAAACCGCTTAGAGAGGGCTGAAAGCCCTATGAAGCGGTATATAAGTCTAATTGCTATTGCTATTGCTATATGCTGACTCTGTAAACTGTTTAGAGAGGGCTGTAAAGCACTGCAAAGCTATTGCTATCAAGAACTGAGGAAAAGAGTAATGCTTTTCAATAACCTCCAAGGCAAGGAAACTGTTCTAGTGTGTAGGAATAGCTGGTCAAAGACTGGAGTCTTCGGAGCTAAAAGTAAATCAGGCTAGATGGGGTGCCTGTCGGTAATGATCTAATATTAACAAGATTGCTTTTTATTGTAGACAGAAAGCAAAATCTATTGATTACCATGTTAAGTAATAACCTTTTGTTACGGGACCTTATGAGTTGGCTTGATGTAGTTAAAAGCCAAACCATTCAGGCAAGAGTCTAACTTGGTATTATTTTGTTACTTCTTCGACCTTAAGTAAACTGTGAACTATCAGAGCAATTGCGTGTGCTGCATGTGAAACCAAAAGCAGGGCAGCTATGGAGCTGGAAAGTTCAGCATGAACCAAGTGACCCACTCTAGAAAAGGGGATCAAGCTGATTTTATTTATTTATTATTAAACTTATATACCACCCATCTCACCACAGGTGACTCTAGGTGGCTTACAATCATTCAATAAAAATGCAATAAAAACATTGAAACAATAAACAAAGATCTTACATTTAAAATTTAAATTTAGAATTCAGTGACAATAACATTGATCAATCCAAACTGATTGTTATACTCTTGGTGCTTCCAGTACATCCAGTTCAGTGGTGGGTTCCTACTGGTTTGGACCGGTTCAGCTGAACCGGTAGTGGTTTGGTGGCCTGGGTCACTGAAACCGGCAGTGACCCAGGCCTGTCACGGCCCAAGATGGTGCCACCATCTTGTTTTTCAGTTCTGCGAATGCGCAGACCGGCAGTAGTGCCTGCCAGAACTCACCCCTGCTCCAGTTTCCTAATTAACCAAAGTGTGTTTTATTTGGGGGTGGAGGTGGGGGTGGGGTTTCACAATGTTTTTATTAACAGTTTGGGAGACTGCCATTCTTACCCTACTAACCACACCAGATTGTAGAGAGTCCAATCAAGCTAGGACCACTGAAATGTTTCCTCAGAGAGCTCTATGAATTTACGGAAGCACTACTATTATTGAAGACCTGTGTCTGAGTTTCTGCAAAGAAGTCTGAATTCCAGCCATTTTTTTCTTTTATGGTTTACACCTCTGTATAAGGTACTTATACAAGAAAAAAAATGTAGGGCAAAACCTGAACCTTGCTAAGAGGTCAATGACTGTCTCTTGAGGCAGAATTTGTTTTACTTTCCAATTTAATTCACTATGCCTATTGGTGCACAGTCTGATGTTTAAACAGGATGGGGCTTTAAATAACTTACAGTGAGTGAATGTAAACAGTTCTGAAGGATACAGAATGAAAAAGCCAATATAGTCTTTCCCTCTTTTTAATGAAATGTCTCACTTTGCAGTCATATATCTAAAACCAATTAAATAGCCCCATATGGGAATCTTGAAAGAATAAATTCAATGGTGTCTTGCAAACAGACATACACACACCCTTCTGAGAGAGAGCACTCTTAGGAAAATGTTGGTGAGGGAATATCAATATTAAACCATTAAACAAAAGCCCTTGAAAGCAGTGGTTGGCTCTGATTAGCTTAATATAGCAGTACATTTTCACAAACATCTAGCATAACTTGGAGTAGGAGTTTGGGATTAAACTAGCATGTAAAATTCTTTCTGAGTGATGGTGATGGAAATAAATGAAGACAGTGCATACATCTTGTCATTCATGGTTTTGGATCCCCCATGTTCATAAACATCAAACCTTTCTGGTGGCTAATAGTGGTTAGAATGCAGTATTCAGGCAAACTCTGCCCACAGCCAGGAGTTCGATCTTGACCAGCTCAATGTTGCCTCAGCTTTCCATCCTTCTGAGGTCAGTAAAATGAGGACCCAGATTGTTGGGGGCAATATGCTGTAAAGGACTACAGATAAATATATAAGTCTAAGTGTTATTGCTATTGCTAATATAGAAGCAATATGGGAAGCAAATTTCCTCAAACAATTGGACATTAGAGCTTTGCAATTATAAGAGGTGGCGAACATGCTGATTGTAAGACAGTCCATCAGATGAATTGTTCAATGGATAAAGTTGCCATTCAAACATCCAATGCTAATCAGCATTCAGAACTTCTTGAGTGAAAAACAGAGGTTCCTCCCATGTAATATGTTAATTTTACCCCAGATATTCTAAGTGCAACCCACCTATCCAAATACATTGCAGTTGATCAAATTGGATAGCAATCTATTTAAATTCAGTTTGTCAATTTGATCTGTATCTCTCCGGATTTTCAATTTAAATTAAACTATTACTTCTGGCCTCAGCAAAAGTGCCTGAATGAAAGTGATTTTGACATCTTGATCATTTCCAAGGGCAATTGTTCTTATTTAAACCAGTTAAGGGTCCATCCAGAAAAGGCTGCTGAGCCACTTGTTAATTTCATACATTTGATAGAGAAGATTCAGGAAGAAAACACTTATGTATAAGCCTGTTTATTTTTAGCTATCATTTTGGAAAACAATAAAAACTGAGAGCTACTTTAAGAAAAAAGTATTTGGAAAGAATAAACAAACAGGTTCATCAATGACTTTCTGCAAATCCCACGAAATAATTGCAGTAGGTTCTATCTTGATTTTGCAAAGGCAACTGGGCTTTCTTGGTTCTTTTCTTTGAAAATGTTTTGCTTCTCATCCAAGAAGCTTCTTCAGTTCTGACTGAATGGTAGGGAATGGAAGGATTTATATACTTTGCAGTCCTCTGGTTGTTAGCTCTCTGACAGCCACTGAGGCCACTTGGGGGTTTATCTGTAACCTCATGGCCAACTGAATCAGAGTGCAAATGGGTGCGGAACTTTCTTGGGACTGCTGAAAGGACTGCATTGTAAACAGGAGATAGTGTTATATCTCCCCTTTCCCATCCGGTTTTTGAGAGAGGGCTGTTCAATTTTAGGGCTGTTCAATAGATGGTTTCTTGGGTTCCTCTTTAAAACCAATGGTCCTCTCTGTCCAGAATGTGAACTTTGCTGTCTTCAAAAGAGTGCCCCAAGTCTTGCAGATTCAGATGGACTGCCTAATCCTGTCCTGATGAGTTTGTTCTAGTGTGATGTGCCATGCGTTTGTGAATGGTTGTTTTGTTTCCCCAATATATAGATGTGCAGGGAACAGTGGCTCAGTGGCTAAGACGCTGAACTTGTTGATCAGAAAGGTCAGCAGTTTGGTGTTTCGAATCCCTAGTACTGTGGAACAGAGTGAGCTCCCGTTACTTGTCCAGCTTTTGCCAACCTAGCAGTTCAAAAGCATGTAAAAAATGCAAGTAGAAAAATAGGGACCACCTTTAGTGGGAAGGTAACAGCGTTTCGTGCGTCTTCAGTGTTTAGTCACACCGGCCACATGACCACGGAGACATCTTCAGACAGTGCTGGCTCTTTGGTTTTGAAACAGAGATGAGCACCGCCTCCTAGAGTTGGGAACAACTAGCCCATATGCATGAGGGAAACCTTTACTTTTACCTTACAGATCTGCACATATCTTGCTGCATTGCATAGCATATATCACATTGCTTTGTTAGAACTGAAGATGCTTTTTGGATGAGAAGTGAAATGTTTTCAAAGCAACATTTTCAAAGAAACTAACCAAGAAAGTCCAGTTGCTTTTTGGAAAAAAACTTTTGGGACAACCATGACCTGGATGATTGAGAATCTCCATAGATAGTCTATCTTGGTGCTTCAAAAAATGTAATGATTATGTTTGATTATAGGTCAGATGTAATCATTTAGTCCTTGATTATAGCAAACAAATTCCTATTGAGCAGAAATCTTCCGGAAGCAGCTAAGAAAACTCCCAGATATTCTTTGACATCTACATTCATTAGTGAAATCCATCTGAATCTGGTTTAGAAATGGAAGATATAGAAGTTTGGTGTATCTCAGCAGGTGGCAGCACCTAGCTGACCTTCTTTGAGTTTGGGCTTGATTAAAAACTTGGAAAAGAGACTAGCAGAGAAAATCAGATCTGTAGGCTAGACTGTGTAGTCAAAATGCATCCCAGAAGAACAACTGGCAAAACCTTTCTGCTTTCTTGCCAAGAAAACAGCAGTGGGAGTCTGCTAGTGCTGGGGAGGCAGCAGGGCAACGGCGGGGTCCTTATTCAAAGATTTGTTAATGTAAGTCTGCAACCTACCAAATTCAAGCAGTTTCTCATAAACCTTGCCAAGTTCAGTCAAAACATCTTTGTAGGCTTCATACCATTCTGCTCTATAGGGAAACCATCTGGCGGTGGTATTTTTCCATTCTCTCTGTATACTGTATATCATGCATTAGATTTCTTCCTCCTGAATAGACTCTGAAAGTAGCTTTTTCTGTGGATTATCCAATGATTCAGCTAGGAGAAAAAAGAATCTTATTCATTTTTGTAATATTCTTCTGAATAAATGTGTTCAGGCATTACAAATGTATTGTCAATTCTCTAAACTATTGGAGCAAAACTCTTGGCTCAATGCTGCTTTAGTTTATATGCCAAAATGTTACCTGGGCATTCACCCAGTTCCTAATACTTCTGCCATAGGCATAATAGAGCAAAGGGTAATTTATTCTGTTAGCATCTTGCAGCTCCTGATAAAACCTGTAGAGCAAATTGAAAAAAAAAAAAGAAAATCATTTAATTTATGATGTAATGTCTTTTCTTTTTTACTTAAATGTTCATACAATATGATTTCTCCTGGTTATACGCCTTGTGTACCTACCTACTCAATAACACAAAATGATGCTGGGTGTTTTTGCTTTTATTTAATTAAATAGAACAGAAAAAAAGAAAGGAAAAAATATGACAACATATCATGCATATATATAGGTTTATAGCATTCAACACAAATGTTTCAATTAAGGATTACTTACTTCATTACAATTACAGGCATTAAGTTACAGGCAGCACCAGGTTTTCTGTACATGGATTAATTGTGACTATACATTTATTTTTCCAATATTGAAAAATAAGTCTCTAAGCAATAAGAATTGTATGGATAATTCATTTTAATTGTCCAGGAATAGATGAATAATTCAAAAGAATATGAACAACTGAAAATATTAAATCCTATCTCAAATTACATGTGTATGCACTTCTTCAAAAATATAACCGTAGGGCACTGCAAAACCACGTCTTTTAAGGACACATTATTTTCATTGTATTTCCAACAATTTTACTCATTTCTTTTCTCTACAGCTTCACTGGTTTTCAACAATTCTGAAATACTATGTGTGTTGGATAAGCTGCAGTCTAAGTTTTAGTGAACTTTTGATGCAGATGTTAAGATAATTCCCACTACTTAAAGCCATTTTCAACCACTGTGCTATTTTCTTGGATCAGCTGTTGGGGGAGGAGGAGACTGAGACATGCAGATTTTCAGTGTTTGAGGGGCTGAGATGCAACTTGCAAGAGTTGCAATCAACTCTTGCAAGTTGATTGTCAGCTTGTACAGAAATGGGGTTGAAGCAGTAAGTGATCTTTTCTTGGCTGACTGTTGGCATTCATGAGGAGATCTAGGTAAAGAGACAAGCAAGCAGGCTGGAGTAGGTCACCTAGTACAGTGATCCCCAACCCCCGGTCCGCGGACCGGTGCCGGGCCGTGGAGTACCTGGCACCGGGCCGCGCAGCGGCCGGGGGCCATGATCGCTGCAGCGGCCGGGGGCCATGATCGCTGCAGCGGCCAGGGGCCATGATCGCTGCAGCGGCCGGGGGCCATAGTTTCTTTCTGTATGCAAATTAGGGCTAACTGGCACAAGGGGTGTTACTGGACCGCTGGTGGCACTCTGACGTCACCAGCGGCCCACCGCCCCCCTGTGTCCAGCGCCGCCCTTCTCATTCCTTTTCAGCGCTTCAGCGCTGGCCGATTCCTGAAAAAAACCTAAGAGCGCCTGCGCAGTTACGTAGGGCTAGCATTGACAGCGCTAGTAGCGTAGCCTTGCACTTTATATTTATGTAATTGTATTTTATTTTGTAAGGCATGTTTAAATACAATAAAATAAAAGTTGTTTAATCAAAACAATCTGATATATAAACAATCAATGTTTCATCGCGAACAACGCCCCCCCACCCCTGCGCGCGCTCAGCGGGCCACGGTAAAATTATCAAAGGCTGACTGGTCCGCGGCGATAAAAAGGTTGGGGACCACTGACCTAGTAGACCTCTGCAGACCACCAGTGGTTCATGGACCACTCGTGGAAAACCACTGTCTAAGATGAACAACTTCTACTTCAAACTGTTTCAGTAATTTTATTACAAATTTCACTGATGTTCAATAAACAAAAGTTGTTTATCAAAAAGTTAAATGCAGTAGGACTTTGACAGTGATGACACGCCATGCAACAGTTCATTGATATTGGGGGCATACTTGTTAACCAAAATAATTATTTTTTTCTAAAAAAATGAGCACTATTATCTTGTCTTTAACATGCTCATCTTGATGTAGGAGAATATTGGAGGAATAAGATGGGAATAGTTTAGATCAATTAATAAGGCAGATGATGATTTTTCCCATTTAAGGAGCCATTTTGCCATTTAATAAAGCTGTTATTTGCAAGAAAGTCAAAGTTGCAATATTAACATTAAAATCATTTTCTTGATTTCTAGATACAGACTTTTACCAAGGTGATGAAAAGATGACTTATAAATACTCCTCACACTTACAACCATTGCAGCATAATTGTGGTCATGTGAACAAAATTCAGGCACTTGGCAACCAGCATATAGTGGTTGCAACATCTGGGGTTTATGGGATCACCATCTGCAATCATCCAGAGGCCAACTGACTAGCAAAGTCAATATGGTAACCTGTATTCACTTAAAGACCTTGTAATTCTCTTAACAACTATGCTTCATTTAATGACTCTGGGGGGAAATTTGTATGATTCACTTAATGACTGCAACTTCTGTTCTGGTCTCAATTGTAGTCGTAATTACTTATATGTTCTTTCAACCCTAAGGGCTTCAGAATCCCCTTCCATTGTAAAGCATGTAATAGACTCCTTATAAAATACTGAGCCTACAATTATTATTTATAAGCACTTATTAGAGTACTTTAAAATATTCAGTAGCATAGCAGATGCTTGGAATAGGATATAGGAATGTCTAGTACACCTATGTCAAAAGTTACTTATTTTGTATGCATGTCATATTTCTATAAATGTAAAATTATAAATCAACAAAGATATTATGTCATATGTATTGAACATCGCATCTTTTCTGGGAGAAATTGACCAATCTGTAGGGATACAATCCATGTATTTAGCAAAATACGGAAGCCACACTTCTATCCTAGTGGCTTCTTTTTGGCCAGTAGTTCTTTCTCATAAATTTATTGTTTCAGATGATTCATTGGTTTTGAGAAATGCTTATGTTCTTTTAAACCATGTAGCCATGGTGTGGAAACTAATAATAGGAGCAAAACAATAGACAGTAAGCAAGTTATGATTGCAAAAAATGTGATATTGGAATAGGAAAATTGAAGAAGGTTATATAACATAAGAAGAAATATAAGTAGTCTTTGACTTATGACAATTGAGCACCAAAATCTGTTGCTAAGTAAGGCATTTGTTAAATGAGTTTTGCTCCATTTTACAAACTTGCTTGCTACAGTTGTTAAGTCAATCACTGTAGTTGTTAAGTAACATGGTTGTTAAGTGAATGTAGTTTAAGTGAAGTTGATGGAGTTGACTGAAATGGCAAACTTGTCTATTTTTTATTAAATAAAAGAATGTAGCTCCTTTTGTTGCCGCTTCTGAACTTTGTGCTTGAAGTGGAAAAGAATGAAACTTTGACTTTTTTCCAATGAGACTGAAAGATCTTTATAGAAATGTCTTGTTTACATTATTATGAAAAAACAAAAAGTTGTGATTTAATGTTAATACCTTATTTTATTGCAACAGGGAGAGTCAGAAGTCAGTGTTTCTTTTTCTTTTTCCCCCTATCCTTCCTCACTTCTATTCCCCCTCTACCTTCCCACCATTCGCCTATTCACTTTTGTATTTTGTATCTTATCTTACTTTACCTTATAACTCTATAAAAATGTTAAACCACACACACACAAAAGAATAAATAAATAAATAAATAAAGAACGAAAGAAAGAAGTGAATGTATCTTCTCCATTGACTTTGCTTATCAAAAGTTTGGAAGAGGTGATCATATGACCCTGGGACACTGCAGCTGTCATAAATATGAATCAGCTGCCAGGTGTCTGAATTTTGATCACATGACAACGTGGATGCTCCAATGGTTGTAAGTGTGAAAAACGATCATGTCACTTTTTTCAATGCCATTGTAACTTCAGTTACTAACTGAACTGTTTTAAGTCAAGGACTATCTCTAGTGTTGTCAGAAAGGCTGCTTTTTTTCAGTTCTTCTTCGCATCGACATGAACACATTTTAAAGATCTGATCCAAGCTGCTACTGAAAAACATTTAAAGATAATGGTGGCATGGCAACCTGTGAGCTCAGTAGTCAGGAATCTGGGGGGAAAAAATCCATGTTTAGCTAGATTTTTCTTTGATTTTTCTCAAGGGTGGAGTTCTGCAGATATACATCATAGAAAAATGTTGGCTGGGTTGATTTATTGCTTTCAATGTTCTCAGCAACAGAATGGACATCTGGTTGCCCATTTCTTTTCTTTCCCCCTCCTTGACATTTAGTCATCTTTTAATAAAATCTCAGTTCTGATGTTTTGCATAATTTCTGCCATTAATAATAAATCTGAGCAAGGGCACCTCGTGTACAGCATATTCACTATGTGATTAAATCTGGAACTTGCTTCATTACTGCTGGTGTATACACAAGAATGAAAATACATTTGTTTTCCACTAGTTGTATAACGATATGAAAGATTTACTGTATCTGTGCCAGAATTCTGGGAATCTGGACAACAATTTAGAAACTTAGTTTGCTTTAATCTATTGTGTTTGTATAGAAAAGGAATGAATACATCAAGGCTCGAATGATATACCATGAAAATTGACAGCTAAAAAACAAAAAAGGATTCTCTGTCCTGCTGTTATTGCTAAGATACTAACCCTTTAACACTTCCAATTTATGTCTCTAATTACTTAGTAGATTGAAAACCTGGTGTTACTTGTAACTTTTAAATGAATTTCTTCCAGATGTCTTTCATATGTGGAGCTGGACAATGAAATATGATCAAATGTTACTGAAACTGTGAAGCCATTCATGCCTATATGAAAAGCTTTTATACAATTCTTCATTTTATTGTACTACAGTATGGCCTTTTCTTTATTAAAGCAAAAAGTAGTCCATATATATTACTTTGTATGCTTATGCTTCTATTTGCTTCTTTCTTCTTTTTAAAATAAGCAATCCTTGACTAACAACTGGACCTTAATAACCATTTGAAGTCATGACAGAATCCCGCCCCCAAAAGGTACTTACAACTGGTTCCAAAGTTGCGACAGCTGACTCCCTTGGTCACATGATGTACTTTGATTTGTGTGTGTGCATATGCACCTTTGAGCCAATCTTGACTTAACTCCTGACAATTGCCTGGACAAGTCCTGGCAAGGTTTTTCAGAAGTATTTTGCCCTTGCCTCCTTATTAGGGCTGTGAGATAGCCCAAGGTGACCCAACTGGTTTTGTGTTTAAGGCAGGAATACAACTCATGTTCTCCTGGTTTCTAGCCTGGTACCTTTTAGTCAAACTAGATTGACTAAAATGTACACAAATTAATTAAACCATGTGCTATTATGATATATGATAAGCGTGAGATAAACTGATATACTGTGTGTGAAACAAATTTAGTTGCCATTGTAAAAAAAAATTGAAAATAACCCACCCATTTTTATCTGCTTGGAGTTTCAATCATATGGTTGCAACTGATCTTTTGATTTTTTTTAAATATCCCTTTTCGCCCCCCCCCCTTTCCCCCACACACCTCTGTCAAGACACACAATAGTTTCTTTGGATGAATGAATGCAGGACTTGTGCCTTCCAGGGAGTTTAAAATTCAGCATGTCACATGTACCTAGTCTTTACATATTTGTAGGTTTGTAGCATTTGGGTATCCTGGGAGCAAACCTTGCCCATTCCCCCCCCCCCCCTTAGAAAACCTCCATTTAATATTAATCATCCCCTGGATGACGAGAGCCCATTCTGGTATTAAAAAACGTAACAAAAGGACAAAGTTCAACCCTTATCACTTTTTATTCACTCCCAAGTTTGCTTTTTACGTATGTTAAAGCATATCTGTGTCACAGATATCAAGATTAATAACCTTCATGATAGAAGACTGGTTTAAGCTATCTGATTTGTCAGGATAGCCACACTCAATCTGAGATAAAGAGCGGTGCCACATTTTAAGTCTTTCTTTGCTAATGGATGACATTTTCTTACCTCTCAGTTTGGATTTTTCCTTCCTATCCCAGCCGTATATTAAACTGGAATTTATTGCACATCAGTTCCAGGGATGACACAAATTCTCACCAATTTAAAAGTGCCTTTGGTTCCTCCATGAGCCCTCCTCTTTCTGGCCCTTTCTGATAGCAGATTTTTTCCCTCACATCAGAAAGAGCCAGGTGTTGAGTCTGGTCAGAAGCTGTAGACTGCCAGAGAATATGACAGAAGCCTAACAGAAAAGCCACCACTTAGTGGGTGTAACATTCTTTTTAACTGACCTACATTTCTTTCACTATTAACATTAGAATGCTTGTAATGGGAATCAAACACTCTCCCAATAGCCCAAGAGAAACACTACTTTGAAAATCTTCTGTTGCTTTCTTGTTTTTTTTATAGGATTCCGTTTAACCAAATCCTTAATTGATGACTGGCGGGGGAGTGGTGGGGGTGTTGGTTGCAAAGAATAGGTCTGTTTTTTAATGTTGTGGTGCTATCCATCAGTTCTTGAGGTGGCAGAAAACATCAGCTGTCCCCATTGGCAATCCTATTGTGCCACAGGCAATGGTCCATATTATGTTACAATACAGGCAAATGGCGCTGTCCTTATTTAGGGTGTACAGAGTACATTGAGAATTTTTCTTGGCTTTGCTCCCCTCCCTTCCTACTAAACGCCACCAGCTGATATGAATCACGTTCCTTAATATTTATTTATTTATTGGATTGCTTATGCTGCCCATCTCACTAATATAGTGACTCTGGGAAGTTTACAATGTCATTAAAAAATACAAAAAAGTGCCAATTAATATAGAATAAAAGTTTTTAAAAATTGAAGTTTATTTATTTATTTATTGGATTTCTAATATGGGATTGTGCTGGAAATGGGATAGAGGGACTATTTCAAAGACTGTAAGAGGGGCTATAGTTCGGAACCGATAAGACTGGTAGATTTAGTCATCTGTCAAAACATCCTCTCTTTTTGCAAGTGTTTGTGGGATATGCTCAAAGGTTGATAAGAAGGTAATCAGGACCCAGAAGAAATAAATGGCTACCAGGCTGTGTTTGTACCACACTTAGATGCTAGTGAGAAAACGTGCTTTGACTCTTAATTATGCAGGTTTGTTGCTATGAACTCTTTCCCCAAAACACCAAGGACTAGCAAGGGAACATTCATTGGGGAAATAAAATTACCAAGGAAAATGCCTATATTACGTAAGGCAGAACAATTTAGGCAAAGTACTAGGAGATCTATTCAAGAAAAAAAAATCACTGCAACACATTATAAATTCAAATGTTGTTTAAAAGCATCGTTTAGGGGGAAATATAGTACTCTTGAATAACGTCTGTACATTACTTTGATGCAGCATTCTTGGAGGGAAAGTGGTCTTAATCAACAGCTGATGTTTTGAAGTATTGGAGCTGTATAATTTATTTTCTCTCCCCCCTCCCCCTTTGGCTCTATGAATTCAGGAGACAAACTAAGCAAGGAAAAAGTATCTGAAGCTAAGGGTGTTGATTTCTAGCCTGCCAACCTCTAATTTTCAGCTAATTTTCTCCTTTTTATCATGGATATTCCAAGAAAGAAAGAAAGAGAGAGGGAGGGAGGGAGGGAGGGAGGGAGAGAGAAAGAAAGAAAGAAAGAAAGAAAGAAAGAAAGAAAGAAAGAAAGAAAGAAAGAAAGAAAGAAAGGGCTTTCAATAGTATAAGAGTGATGATACTTGTAAGGATTATCTCCAAGCTCAAAAAAAAAAAAAAAAAAAAAAGCCAAGTGTAATTAAATGTATTCAAGGAAATTGGCACTTAAGATAAAAGTTTGACTCCAGGAAAGAAATTTGAACAAAGAAAAGAACAAACTGTTAACCAAAGTGCCTTTGCATCCTTTGGGGTGATAATTTAAACCTAACAATCATTATATTCAGAGATGCTGGAAATAGTTTAAAAATTACCCAATTCTTTGAAAAAAAGAATCAGGAGCTCACATTTCAAGGGAATGTGAAAGAGGAAGAACTTGTCTTCTCTTGACTGTTTTTATAACCTAAGAGGAAATAGACTCCTTTTTATATATATCTATAACCCAGATTTGTATAATTCATCCTTTTTCTGATGCACTGTGCAGTAATTGGTAACATTTTACCCTATCGAATTCAGAAACCACCTTCACAAAATCACTTTTTACTTCCGGGGAAAAAACGCTCTATAGTGAACAATGGGTGCACTTTACAACCGTGGCATTTGCGTTACGACTGCCACAATAAAGGTCATAAAAACCAGTATGATCATGTGGTTTATTCAGTCGTTACGCAACTTACGACCATTACAAGTAGGCTCCATTGTGGTTCTGAGTTGAGGATTATCTGTATAAGCATAATTATCAAGACTTTCCTTCAGCATTATCTATCTGGAAATGAAAGGAGCATGCCTCTTTTAAAAAATGCTTTTATATTTTGCATCTTAAATAAATGTATTTAGATGCTTTGGATGGGGTTGGTTCTACCCCACCTGTATGGCTGCTGATGCCAAATACTAATCATAGGAATGAAGATTGTAACCATGTCACAATCTTCCCTATGGAGAACCCCACCCCCCACCCCTTTCTTTTTGCTTATTAATATCTCCCAATATGTTAAGACAGCAAGTCTGTTAATATTCCTGTAACAAAGTACACTAATTAATAATATACATCACCCAAGATGAGAAATGATTATTCAAACACATCCCCGTTTCATCAAACAGGTTTCCCTTAAATCAGGTTTTTAGTCACTGCAACATAAAATTAAACACAAGACTTTAAATTTAAAATTTAATATTAAAGGTACAACTAATTTCCAAGAGCTGAAATATGTTGTTACTTTCATGTTAGGCATTATCCCTTCTTGCAAAAATTAGTAGTTTTATTAGACTCTATAATGTTCATTTCCAGACAAAAAGGTTTACATTCCAACATTCATTTGGGGCATTTGGGTGGCATTTCTGTATGGGAGGTTTGCAGCAGTTTCAAAATGGTTAGCTGGGCCCAGGAATAACAAGACAAGTAATATACAAAAGCTGAAGGCTAAATCAAACAGATGAATGTAGATTCCTTGTTTTACTCAAAATGGGAAAATATGTGGTCAAATAGTCATTTATTTATTATTTGTTTTTCATATTTCTAAACCACCCTTCTCCCTCAAAGAGGAGTCTGGGCAGTACAGAACAAGACATCGAAGCATAAAACAGTATGTAAAAAAAATCAAAATACTAAATTGTTTGGTTATTTTTTTAATTATAATTTTATAAGGGATGATGGCAAAAGGTAGTAGATAATATGTTTCATAAACAGTGAAAAAATACCAATATAAGTCAAAATGAGGAGAAAGAGTGTGACATAATGGTTCAAATTGTTAGGAAAAAAAATATGATCCATTGAAAGCGGAATCAAAGCAAAGTTTATTAAATTCCCTAAAGTGATCACTGGGTTCCCAGCCAACTAGTTCCCAGTTAGGCAAAGGGTTACATAGGAGATAAAGAAGATGGATCAGCCATCATGAATTATGCAACTTACATTATGTAGATAGGAAAGATTCCCAACTTTATATCCGCAATAAATCTTTCCTTTTTTTATGGCTCTAATTTCTTTGACTATTCCAACCTCCACTCTAGCTGATCTTGCTTTCCCTGAAAAAGCAGTAGTTGATAGGAATATGACAAGATGGGAACCCAAAACTGCCTTTTTCAACCTGGTGATCACTAGAGGTTTGCTAAATTTTGGTTCCCATGACCCCAAGTCAGCACAGCTTGGGGATTGAAAAGCATATTCCAACATATTTGAAGAACATTAGGCTGAATATGCAATAGGTCACAAATGGTTGAGGCAGGTAAGTAGAGACTTATGTCATACCTACCTGTGGTCAGTGGATCTGGCTAAGGCAAAGTTTCAATCCCTTCTCTATCTCTCTTGCCCTCCATTGGGATGTTGCTATTGTCTGAAACTTGTAGCTACAAAACAGCAGAAGAAACCAAGTTGGTCTATCTGACAGGCCACTAATCTGCATTTGTGTTTGCCTGCCTAGTGTGAGCCTTTAAGGTAGGTGTCAGGATTCCAAGTAACTTCCCCAACGAAAGAAGACTCCGAGGCCTGAGGTTTCTCAAAGTTCCATTTTATTAAATATTCATACTGGCACATCTGGGAAAGCCCAAATCTGAAAGTTTCCAGGTTTTCCCCATCCAAATGAAAGTCCAAGTCCCTGCCCAGCACCTGGATGTCCATCACATGGCCCAATTGGAGATTCCACCCAGTCATACCTCTCCAGGTGCAGGGCAAGATGTCCTTGCCTATCTGAGAAAGGAATGTTATTTTGACTATATATCTCCCATACTCCATATAATCCCCCCTCTCATTTTCCCACAGCATTCAATATGGCAGGCCGGAAGGCTCAATGCAAATAATGGCTTCCAGGCCTGACACTGGGTGCATTCCAGACCCTCCAGGTTAAAGAGTCTTGTCTCGTGCAATTCCTGCCCACTGGAATGATCTCCTTCCTCTGAGATTTGTATGGTCCCACCAGTGGTGGGTTGCAGGCAGTACGCCCCAATACGGGTGTACTGGAGCCTGCCCGGAGCACCGGATACCATTCCGGTACAGTGCTCCAGAGGGCCCACCCATCCGCTCGACCTCCTTACTTGTGCTTTAAGCCTTTGGCACCTGCGCTCTGCTCTGCTGAGCAGCTGGAGCATTGCGGAGGCTTGCGGAAGTGTCAGAGGCAAGTATGATGCATGTGCGCACCGCATGCGTCCATGTAGGTGACACCAGGGCCGCTCCAACCGTACCGGTTGGAACAGAATCCGGAACCCACCACTGGGTCCCACCCTTATGTCACTCAGGAAACTAGATGCTAAGGACAGGATGATTAAGGATCCCTCTTTCATTCTTTTGCCTGATTTGATTTCTATTGCTTTAATCTTGTTTTGAATATTTTGTTCTTCTGATCAACTGTGTGAGTTGTATATTTTAGATTCTTTTATATTTATAAATTAGTTCCTTCAGTGTAAGATGCCCAGAGAGACATTTAGAAAACAGGTGGCTTATACATAAATCAAGGCAAAAACACACATTAGTTCCATTGGTGACCAAAGGAGTTATGAAGGCAGCAGTTCCTTGAATGTAAATATATACATATTCCAGCTATATAGAAGGAGGGAATTGGGTCAGTTTTTCATAATAAAAGGAGAGTGATGTTAAACAGCTATGAACTGTTTCTTCAGAAGTTCACTTCCCTATAACCTATTGTCCAAGGTAGTTTTCTTAACCGCTTATATAATTTAGTTCAATTTATTAAAAGTATGTACTTAGCCATACTCCCACAATGATTGCCTGTGGAGCAGAGGGAAAAACACAATCTCTGAGAAGTAAGAAACACAGGGGTGGTGGGTGGGTGGGAGCTGTCACTCAGAGTAACACCTTTTGGCTGTTAAAAAGGACCCCCTCTCCCTTCTGTGGGATTTAAAAATAGAACAAAATGGTTCTGCTGCCATTCCATCAATCTTGGCCTTCCTCTTTGGAGGCTCTCTTGCTGGAAATGCCTGGCCACCACTGGCTCAGAAATGTCTATGCTGCTTCCCATGAGAGGCGCAACAGCAGCAGCGTCACCTGAAGTGAGAAATGAGGAAAGCAAAGAAGAGAAATGAGCTCCCAAGTCTAATAAATCCATCACTGGCAAGGCCAGGGCAATGTACTGCTCTTGTCAAAAAAAAAATTGGCATGGGCTGCTGATAAGGGGGGGGGGGACAGAACATTACAGTGCCGTGTGACACTGCAGGATACTGTCCCTCCTTCGGTTGGGGGCAGAGTTAGGATCCGAGGAGCGAGACAGGAAGGCAGGAGTCTCTGATGCCAGATTGATTGCTGGCGCAGCAGGCAGTTTCTCTGCAAAGCTCATAAAACTGAAGCTGCAGGAGATTAAGTAGCTCGAATGCTTCGGCTGCGGCAGGAAGGTGGGGCCGAGGAGTCAGGAGCTGAGAAAGCCAAAAGAAGCCACTGATGGGTGCCAGTCCTGAACACTTGCGTTCCCTGGAAATGCATGGGAACACCCGGTTATGGGTCTTGAACCGAAATAAATCCCTTCTGTATTTATGCTTCACATTTCAGGGAAAGTTTCATGCTTTGTACTAGTTTTAGTAGATTGCTGTTGTTGTTTTTTTCTTCCTCTCTTTGTTTCTTCACACTTAAAGAGAAGCTTGAAAGTATATTTACTGAGTAACTTCTCCAATGATAGACCTGGAGAAAAATCCACAGTTTTGAGTTTATTTCTTTCAAATCAATATTACAGTCATGTCTGTATATAAAAATGAGAAAAATCTCTAGTAGAAAGCAACTTTTACAATTATCTATATTGCTATAGACAGGCTTCGACCTTGATTGTATTACTGCAAGAAAGGAAGAGGGATTCTGGGTAGTTTGTGATCTAAGAGTTTCAGCAGGTGAATTACCTGAGCAATATAAATTGGCTCAACCTTCACAATTCTGTTCCTGTTGTTGTAGCTGAATAGCTCTTCTGAGGGTCAAACTCAGAAATCAAATATATAAATAAATTATATTGGAAGTTTGGCCTTGATGTTATAGATTCTGATTTTCCCACTTTGCTTTGCTTGTCTTTGGTTTTATAAGCCACTGTCTTTCTTCTGCAGATGAATGATGCTACCAGCCGATTGGGCTGGAATCAGTTTTGCCTCTGTCGATGGGATTTTTCAAAAATCTTTTGTCAGTAATTTCTACAAAGTTGCTTTGAGAGTTGCAAAATTCTCCACAGTCAAAATTCTCCACAGTCAAAAGATAAACGGGAACCTTCTTCAAAAGGGGAACATACAGAATGATTTGACAGTATCATGGTTGTGGTGGGCTGTACAGATGGCAAAATTTTGTTTGTGTATTGCAACTCATCCAAGAGGCAGTTGCTATTTTAAGGTTGTATGAAGCTCAGCGTTCTGGCTGTGTTACCAAGAATCCTGTGAATGAGCTCTTGGAGGTGATCTGTCTTCAGAATATGATTTTCTAAAATTGCTTGAGTTTCATTTGCAGAACAGACACAGCACCTGCTATCCTCCGATCACCGAAATCTTAGCTAAGTTCTTGAAAGACACAAAGAGTTCAATTTCCATATTACTTGTTCAGATGAGTACAGTTACTAAAGGTGACTTTCCAAATAGCTCTTTCCTTCTTATGCAAAAAGAAAAAAAAGAAACCTCATTTAGAAGCCTCCCTTGTAGAGAACTCAAGATAGTCTCTTTTTGCAGGAAGAAGAAGATATCCTTGAAATGATGGCTGCTTAGTTACATGATGAGACTTTCAAATGCTTGTTTATCTAATTTGTTAATTCATACACTGCCCATCTCACTATCCAAAGTGACTCTGGATGGCTTAGAAGAAAATAAAATCATAAGTATGAAAGGAATTAACATTAATAAGAATTAGAAAAAAAAAGACTAAAAAATAAAGCAGCATGACTGGGTTGGAGAGGAAATCTCTCCTCTGGTCATCTGCAGCATAGAGTGCCCCCATTGGGACCCCCAACCCAACCAGCAGACTAAAATTTTAAGGGCCTTCCAGAAGGATTTCAGCCCCTGCAGCAAGATGTCACATACCTCCCAACGGCCGATAAGATCGCACAGGGTGGGTCTCCTTAGGATGCTGTCAGCTGGACAGTGTGGGCTGGCGGGGCCTCGGAGGAGAGCCTTCTCTGTGGCTGCTCTGACCCTGTGGAATCAGCTACCCCCAGAGGTCTGGACCTCACCCACCCTCATGGCCTTCAGAAAAGCTGTTAAAACCTGGCTGTTCCAGCCGGCCTGGGGCTGTTGACCTTATTATGTAGGGTCCAGCCCCGATCAGAATGTATGCGTGTTGGGGAATTTTTAAATTTTCTTATTTTTATTTTGTTTTTCTTTTCTTGTTCTTTGTAAGCCGCCCTGAGTCCTCCGGGATTGGGCGGCCTATAAATCTAATAAATTGAATTGAATTGAATGTTTAAAATGGCAGAGGCTATGGTAGAAAAGACTCTTCTCTCAGACCCTGCCAGACAAAATTCCTTGATAATGGGGTCTGCAGCACCTCTTCTGTCAGATTAAGTGGGACAGGACAATCCAATTGGGGTGAGATGGTTCCTCAGGTACCCTGGTCCTATTCCACATGTAATATATTTATTTCATAAAAAATACATAATTCCAGACACATTTGCATGATTTTCATACATAGCATATATAGATGTGGGACCTCAATCCTGAGAATGGAGTCTTAACAAAATGAAATTCCACCTCTTCTTAAAACAGTTTAGGCTGTTGAGCTCTCAAACAACATTTTTTTCATGCTACTAAGAATTTTGATGCTGATATGGTGCAATGTGCATTTAAGGGGGAAAATACAAAATGTCCAAATCATTTATTTAGAATCATTTATTTATTTATAGATAAACCTGGGATGTTACATTTACAAATGTGCAGTACAGTGCATAGAGGTGCAGTAGTCTAGTGGTTAAGATGCTGGGCATGTCAACTGGAAGATCAGCAGTTTGAGACCCAAGCATTCCATGATAGGGTGAACTCCTGTCACTTGTCTCAGCTCCTGCCCACCTAGAAGTTCAAAAGTATGCAAATGAGAGTAGATAAGTAAGTACCACTTTGGTGGAAAGGTGACAGTATTCCGTGCACTTTGGCACATAATCATGCTGACCACATGTGGCTCCCTTAGCTAGGAAACAGACATGAGCACTGCCCCTTAGAGACGGACACGATTGGGCAGGAGAAAACTATCTTTAGTACAGTGCACAATACAGAATTAATGTAATTGAATTATGCTTTAGTGTGACGTGGGTGAAGAGGTGATGGGACTGCTTATTAGATATGCAGGTGGCATAAAATTGGCTGAGATGGTTTGTTTTAAGAAGTCAGAAATAAAAATTTGATCAAAAGATAGAGTCCACATCAGTGGTGGGTTTCAAAAACTTTTCGAACCTATTCTATGGGTGTGGCCTCCTTTGTGGGAGTGGCTTGCCATCCATGTGACCTGGTGGGAGTGGCTTGCCGGCCATGTGTTTTCTCTCTCTCTCTCTCTCCTTCCTTTTGTCTCTCTATCCCTTTTTCCTTTTTTTCTTTCATCTCTCTTACTTTTTATTTCTTTTTTTCTTTCTTCCTTCCTTTCTTTCTCTTTCTCTCTCTGTATCTTTGTGTGTGTGTGTCAGTGATGGGTTTCAAAATTTTTTGGAACCTCTTCTGTAGGTGTGGTGTGCTTTCCGGGTCTGCTGGTGGAACCTCTTCTAACCGGTTCAGTAGATTTGACGAACCGGTTCTACCGAACTGGTGCGAACCGGTAGGAACCCACTTCTGGTCCACATGCTTGCCTTAAAAAGTTGCATTCAGGAGCTACATTTGTGCTTGTACATGCTTCAGAGCACCTTTTTGAAATGAAATCTGAAGAGCCACCACCTTATTAGAAACTAAATCCTATGAGGAAAGATGGAGGAAGAATTTGATACCACTCTTCACACACTACTGCATCCAGTTCTGGTCACCACAGTACAAAAAACATATAGAGACTATAAAAAGAGTGCAGAGAAGAGCAACAAAGTTGAAAAGGATCTGGAGACAAAACCATTTGATGAACAATTCAGGGAATTAGGTATATCAGGTGACATGATAGCAATCTTCCAGTATTTGAGGGACTGTCACAGGGAAGATGGGGTCAACTTGTTCTCCACAGCAGGTATCCCCAATCCCTGGGCTGTGAACCAGTACCAGGCTGCAGCCTGTTGGGAACTGAGGTGCAGAAGCAGCAGGTGACCATGTGAAGCTTTATTTGCACATGTGGAGAGAAACCACCCCCTTCCCTCTTCTCCCCCACCACCACTGGTCCATGGAGCCAGAAAGTTTAGTTCCAAAGCACCTAAGGGCAGGACAAGAAGTAATGGGTGGAGGTTCATTAAAGAGAGATCCAACCTAGAGCTAAGGGGAAATTTCCTGTCAGTGAGAACAATGAATCAGTGGAACGGCTTAGCTCCGGAAGTTGTGGTTGCTCCATCACTGGACGTTTTCAAGAAAAAGATTGGACAAGCATTTGTCCAGAATGGTATAGGGTCCCCTGCCTGGGTAGAGGGTTGGACTAGAAGACCTTCAGGGGCCCTTCCAACCCTATTATTCTATGTTCTACCTGAAAGGATGTTGTATAGAAGAACAAGGTATATTATCTTTTGATCCAGAATATAGACACCAAATAATGGACAAACATTAAAGCAAGAGAGATTCATAAGTTACAGAAAACTTCCCAAGAGCTAGCGCAATTTGAGACTGGAACTAATTTCCCATATACGTGATAGGCTCAGTTTCTCTATTTATTGCAGGGGTCCCCAACCCCTGGTCCATGGACTGGTCCCGGTCCGCAGCATATCAGAAACTGATCCGTGCAAATAAGCAAACCCCATCCAAGCAGTTCACAAAACCACACCCCCTCTCTCCACAAAATGGGTCCTTGATGCCCCAATGGTTGGGAGTTGCTGCTTTATTGGGTGTATTCAAACAGAGACTAGGTAGCTGTCCATCAGAGATGCTTTCATTTGGATTCCCATTGAGTTCAATACCTGAAATAGTCTGTTCTAACTTTATTATTCTTTGATTCTCTGTTATTCAAAAGTGGAATGTTAGTTTTACCAAAAAGAAAAAGAAAATCCCATTTCAACTAACAATTCCTCCATAAAAGGTGTTAGGAAATGCTGCATGCCAACATAATTTTGTTATTTAAAACAAGCTGGAAGTATATTAAATAAAAGGTTTAACACTAAAATATATAACTTTTCTCTGCCATTACTTTTTAATATAATCTCTTTTCATTTGTCATTATAAATAATACATTTTGTCTTTTACTGCATCAAGACCATTTGGACATGCATATTATCAGCCCTCATAAATATCCAAAAGCCATTTGTTAACACCATCTGTTTCTGTATCACGAATTCAATAATATTTTTCTATTTTTCTGTGAATCTCTTTTTCTACAAAACGTGTTTTTACCTCTCTCATTTACTTATTCCCATCTGCCATCTTTTCTTCTAATTTTCTTCCTTGCAGATTAGACATTTCCTCAGTGATTTCTCTAAATTTCTTCTTCCCTATGGATATTCCAGAATCCTGACTTTTTCCTCAAACTTACTTTCTCATTGACATCCTTCCCAGTCCTTGTAGTGTCTCCAGCAACGACTGTAATTTAAAGAAGTATTTTTTCTTTACAGACTTATTGATAATACATCTCACATCTTTGTGCCGTATCTATAAGACACTAGCTTGCCTTATTAAACTATAGAATCATAGCATTGTTTCTCTTGTTCTTCTTATTTCTCACCCAAGTAAAACTATTTTTTTTAAAAAAACGCCTGTCCTGGTTAACACTTCTCTATCATATCCAGCATATTTCCTTCTGTTTAGCTTTCCACCTGACCATGATCAAGTGATCCCACACAATACACCAACTGTCACTGGGTCTGAAAAAAATTGTGTGTAAATGTCAAGAGTTATGTGAATGCTGGCTTTGCCCAAAAAGGTCAGGGTTAGGGAGAATAGAGTAGCTACTTTTTGAGAGTTTCTGGCCTGTCACATCTGAAGGACCATAGCTTGGACAAGGCTACTTTGAGTAGCTCTTACCTGGGAAATCAGAAATTTCATTGTTCCAGTATCTAGACTGGAACAGAAAACCTTTGCTAAGAGGTGCAGGGTGGGGTGGAGGACACAAAGAATTAATCCTTCCTCCAGTGATAGATAGTTCTATGATATGAGGTAATAAATCACCCATTTGGCACAAGATATGAGACCAGCACTGACACTCAAGGTCAATAGATGTACTTTCCTGTTCCCTCTAAACCAGGGATTCCAAAGATAATCTCAGTGTGTTCACACAATGGTGAAGCACATGGGGATGGGGGTGGAGGAAAGAAGCAACAACTATATTAGGTCAGCAGGGCCATTGCCATCTGGGGAAACAGGTAGAAGAAGGGAGAAGAGAACTGAAGGAATCAACACATTAGGTGAAATATGAATGACAGCAGGAAACTTCCATGGCAGGTGAGCTTCAACATCCCTTCCATTTTCTTTCTTCTCAAAGTTTCCCCCATTCTGAATATATACATATAGATAGATAGATAGATAGATAGATAGATAGATGATAGATAGATAGATAGATAGATAGATAGATAGATAGATAGATAGATAGATAGATAGGACAACAAGAATTTCCTGATTGCCATTGGTTGGATGTATATTCCATTCCCTAGATTGAGAGAAACTGCGAAGCATCCTGTATTCTGTAATTAGAGCAGTTTGATCTACAACGTCTCAGCTTTCGAGATTATGTGGAAATCTCTTAACAATTTATTTATCAAAAATGTATAAGTACCCTATACAACGTACAAAACTCAAGTTTAATGTTGTATAATTCAAAGATCTTTGCTTTCTAGAAAAAATGTAAAAACAGAACATTTGTAGCATTTCTGTCTGGATGAGAGATTTTTACCATTCCTACCTTATGCTTAAAAGGGCATCCAGAAGCCACCACCTCTGCCATTTTCATACATTGATGATGTCTCTGAAAATAAGACATCTTTACATTGGAAATTAAACCTTGAGAGGCAGAAGGTTCATAATTCAACAAACAGAATGCAGAATGCAATGGTGAATGTAACATATAGCTATAGGAATTACTTTCTTTTACAGAAGTCAATCATTGTTTAAATTCTATAACTGTTATAAATATCCTTTGGAAAGAAGGATGGGATAATTATAATTATACTATGGAATATATAGCTCCATTATGTCTGTTAATATCTGATCTCTTACATGATTTTTAAAATCTTTTTAATAATGACTGTTTTTGTAAATATGTTTATTGTTTTATATCCTTCTTGTGTACCATTCAGAGTTATTAATACTTTATTATAAAAGAAATACAAACATTGGGAACTCTTAATTCTGTGTTGTGTCATATTCTGTATAAACAGATAGTGGTGTTTCATAATTGGCCGCTTTCATTTACTTGAAATTTTAAATATCTTAATGCTAGTTATTTACAATTCTGTATTACAGAGCACTTTTCACTTAGCTGTGGGAAGTGGGGTGTTCCCATACACTTCAATTAATGCTTAAGTTAAATCTCACCCTTAGGACATTTCTCCTTACAATAAACTCACAATGAAACAGCACAATAAAATAGCACTGTTCCAATATTTAGACTCGAATCAAATAGAATAGAATAGAATAACAGAATTGAAAGGGACCTTGGAGGTCTTCTAGTCCAACTCCTTGCTTTGGGAGGAAACTCTACATCACTTCAAACAAATGGTTATCCAATCTCTTCTTAAAAACTTCCAGTGTTGGAGCATTTACAGCTTCTGGAGACAAGTTGTTCCACTGATTAATTGTTTTATCAGGAAATTTGAGGGCTCCTACAAAAATGAGGGGGTCAATCTATTTTCCAAAACACCAAAAGACACAAGAAACAATGGATGGAAACTAACCAAAGAGAGAAGCAACCTAGGACTAAGGAGAAATTTCCTAAGGGTGAGACCAATCAACCAATGGAATAGCTTGCCTTCAGAAGTTATGGGTGCTCCATCACATACAAGCAACACAGTTACAAGATAATTTGAAATCTTTACAGTCTAATACTGTACTCTTAAATGCTGAAAATGCAGGATCAAAATACATAAGCATATACACAGCATTGCAATCCTATTCCAAATTCATAAAATCAATTCTGCTAATTAAAACATGTATTTAAAAATACATAAGAACTCTGACAAGAAACTCCTGCTCTATATTAACATTTTAAAAACTACTTCCCTGGCCTAATCCTGTCAAGAACAAGGAGAGATTCAACCTAGTAATAAGGAGGAATTTTTTGACAGAGAGAATAATCAACCAATGGAATAGCTTGCCTTCGGAAGTTGTGGGAATTTCATCACTGGAGGCTTTCATGAAGAGACTGGACTACCACCTCTCAGAAATGGTACAGGGTCTCTTGCTTGGGTGTAGGGATGGACTAGATGACCTACAAGGTCTCTTCCAACTCTGTTAATCTGTATGATCTATAAATTTCTATTGTTTCTGTGCTGACTGCATTCCTGCGGTTTTGTTACTGCGACTAAGTATTTGCCTGTTAAGTGGTTCTTGGCTATCTGTCCAGAGCTATTAACTGAAGGGAGAGAGGAGGAGAAGAAGAAAAAATTCTTCTCTTTTACTTTATTTCCCCCCAGAGTTTTAAAGGGGATAGAATTTTTTTGCTGAGGATATGGCTATGTGGTTATTTCTTCTTTTTCTGTCCCCTTCCTTTGGTTAATTACAAACAAGCAGAAAGGTCTGAGGTGTGTGTAAGCTATTGGAATCAGCAGGCAGGCAGGCAGGCAGGCAGGCAGGCAGCCAGCCAGCCAGCCAGCCAGCCAGCCAGCCAGCCAGCCAGCCTGCCTGCCTTGACTATTCAGTTGGTTCGCAGAACTGCACAAAGAGTTAACAAACAGTTCTCCCAAACCGGTGCGAACTGGCTGAATCCCACCACTGGCAAGGACCATACAATGAAGACTCACTCTGTCAAGTGAAGGAAAAAGAATGCCGAAGCAGAAAAAAAATCAGAAAAACAATGGATGCAAAATTTTGTGAAAAGGTGGCTTATTTTCTTAATTTCAACAATGGCAAGCTTTCCATTAAAAAAAAAAAGCAACTTTTGATGCAACATTTCTTAAAGTATATTTTGGAAGGAGGGGCATGCAAAAATCCCAGTCTGGTGTCTTAAAGATTCACAAATGGAGAAGAAGTGATGCTCTTCTTTTGTTAGTTTCAGACTTCTAGGATTCAAGAACATTCTTGTTCAGAATGCAAAATTATTCTCTATCTGTATTGAAAACTGTCTAAAATACTGGCAAAATAATATCTTCTGGCAGATGTGGAAGGCCAGGCATTTTTCTTATTTTTAATTCAGACAGCTGGTAGTACAGAATAAAGTGATACATTGTGGTTGTCTATTTCTTCTTGCTTTTATGATTGCAAGCCCCTAGGCCCTTCGGAGTAGGCAGCATACAAATGATTGCATAAATAAAAATAGGATTCAAATGCAGCTGATTCAGGACAAGAAAAAGGAACTATATAATACACACTGAAGTGACAAAATCCACTGGTGCAAGAAAAGATAATAGTTGCTACATTAAGTTTTGTTTTTTAAAGAAGTGTTAAATAAATGAATGAAAGATACGTGTCTCCATTGGCTACAATTAAATAGAATCTTCCCAGGCAGAAGCTAGGTACCGTACCTGTGAAGGAAATTGCAGAATAAATAAATCAGTATAGGCCAGTTGCATTCATATCTTGTTTTCAGCTTCTTGGAGACAATTTGATGATCACTGCAGAAAACAGAAAGTTCATTTAGAGGGAATATTCATTTTGCCACTTTGATGAATATGATGTGTATGATTTGCTGTGAAGTTCTATAGCAGGGGTGTCAAACTCAAGGCCCGGAGCCCAAATCCGGCCCATGGGCAACTTAGATCTGGCCCACAGGGCCACCCTTGAAACAGTGAAGGACTAGCCCGCGGTGCTTCTGCCAGCAAAAACAAAGCTCGGGAGCCCATTTTTGCTGGCAGAGCGCTCGGCCATCACAGCCCCCCCTGACACGACTGACGTCGAGCCAGCCACACCCATCCTGGCCATGCCCACCCCAGCCCCTTAGGTCAAACTCAATCCTGATGTGGCCCTCAATGAAATCAAGTTGACACCCCTGGTCTATATTGTCTTCCAAATGTCTTGAAGGAGCTTACCCTCTGATGAGGATAATACATAGGAGAAGGGGAGGGATCTGGAACAAAAGCTGGAAAAAAAGAAGTATTAATTTTATACATAGGTTTAGTTATAGAAGAGTTTGGTGGCTAGAGATGTGTGCCTAAGTTTTTTTTTAAAGAAAAGGTGCTTTTTTTTTTTTTTTTTTTTTTTGAGGAAGGCACCTGGAGCAAGAATTTGAGAGGAGACAGAAGATGTCTCTACATAAAAGGGACCAGTCAGAATACAATTGTTTGAACATTTTCAGAAAAGCATCAGTGGCTGTCTGGAATTTATCAGGATGTGAGGAGAAAGAAGGCTACCTGGGAAGTAATTGCTATGGGCTTCTCCTGGCAGTGTTATAGCTGGAGTAAGCAACTCAAGGAGGGATTTAAGGGGAATATCCTTACATTTGGAATATTTAAAAGCAGGGAGTGTTTTAGGTGGCAGGGTTTTGGATATATGTGAAGAGGGAATAATTCCTGTACTCTACACTGGGTCACTTAGATTTCTATAGTCCCTGCCTTCAGACAAGGCTGCTGCTGATGTAGAGAATTGCCAAGGAAGCCATCAATCAGTTCCAAGTATCTTAAGTAAGCTTGTATGCATTAGAAGCGGGAAGCCCTTTGACGTGAATATAAAGCTCGCCACATTTGAGTTCCATCCTGCTGACTCCTTCCCTGACTGTTGCTTTCTCCCCCCTCCCCCTTCCACTCCTTCAGGGTTCCCTCCTCTCACACCTGATATTCAATCCTGACCAAGTTAATGCCTCTTGCTCAGATCAGATGTGGCTTCAGAGGGATCATGTGACAGAAGAAGGCTGCTATAAATATAATTAAACCTTGCAATCACTGCCCCAGACGCCTTTGGGGGCAGGAAGAAAAGAAAGTGAGAAAGGCGTAAGAAATAGGGAAGGACAGGAGGGCCAGGAAAGGGGGGGGGGCATGCCTTGGACTGATCAGCTAGCGGGACTTGGAGTTTCTTCTGCGGTGTCCTTGTCCCACCTCAGCAAAAGTTGAGCTATGGAGCATTCAGAGCTCAAGACAGTTAAGACCCAGAAGGATACCACGCTGTGGGGTGGTGCCCCCCAATATGACTACGTCCATTATGACAATTGCACCAGTTATGGGATCCCATCTGAGGATGGTGGGACTGGAGATGATACACACTACCAGGAGAAGGCCCTCAACCATATCCAGGTAGAGTGGGGAATATGGAAGGTATTCTGGATCAGATTGCTTAATTCAATGTCAGCCCAAAGTTCAACGTAAGGCATTAAAAAAAAACTGTGTGTGTGTGTGTATGTATGTGTGTGTGTGTGTGTGTGTGTGTGTGTGTATGTATGTATGTATATATATATACATATGACTTTATATATATATATAAAGTCATATATATATATATATGACTTTAAACATATATATCTATATATATCTATATCTATATATCTATATATCTATATATCTATATATCTATATATCTATATATCTATATATCTATATATCTATATATCTATATATCTATATATCTATATATCTATATATCTATATCTATCTATCTATCTATCTATCTATCTATCTATCTATCTATCTATCTATCTATCTATCTATCTATATATATATATATATATATATATATATATATATGTTTTCACTGTGATTCACTGAATTGGAATTTTAATGACTTCTATCAGGACACCCTAAGTGATCAAACTGCTGACATGAGGATAATATAGAAAGAAACTTCAATATCTAATTCCGACCATGTTAGTTCACACTTATATGGTATGACTAGCATTAAAAAGCATTTAGGATGATGCATATGCTGTATTGAATTCTGAATAAATGTTCTATAATCTTGAGGATACCAGTTGTTATGCTTTGGAAAATGCTTTAATGTGCATTGTGGTTGAAATATCCTCCCTGGAGGTTTTAAGAATTAGAGAGCCAAGACATGATTCTTTTCTCTCTGTCCTACAGAAAGTCAGAGGCCTCTGTGTGGAAGATAACAATCTAGTGCAGAGAAAAAAGGCAGGGTTTTTTATGTCTTTAAAGGAGAAGTTCCATATTACGCATATAATGTTACCATATTTCTGATATTTCATAGAAGCTGCATGGATGCGTACATTTTACACCTGAAGATTTTGTTTCATTTGTAATACCTTTGTCCTTGCATGCAGAGTGCTGTTTCAGTCTTACAGTAGTTCTTCCAAAGCTGATATAGGTAGTCCTTGACTACAATTGAGGCCAGAATTTCTGTTGCTAAGCAGGGCAGTTTTTAAGTGAGTCATATCAAATTTTATGCCATGGTTGTTAAGCGAATCACTTGTAATTGTTAATAACTTGGCTGTACAACAAATCTGGCTTCCACCGTTGATGTTGGAATGATGTTGGAAGCCAGTTGGGAATATCGCAAATGGCGATCACATGACCCCATGACACTGCAACTGTCATAAATATGTGGCAATTGTCAAATGCCCAAACTTTGAACACATGACTGAGGGGATGCTGTGAAGGTTGTAAGTGTGAGTACCAATTACAAGTCACTTTTTCTAACATCAAATGTTTGCTAAATTAATGGGTGTAAGTCAAGGACTACCTATATATTTCAAAAGTTTTGGACAATTCTCTAATGAGTGCAACTGGCCATAGCAATTAGAAATTATGAGAACAGATCTAATATAGCTGGAAGAGTCTAGATTAAGAACACTTCTATTACAATAATCCTAAAATAGAATAGAATAGTTTATTGGCCAAGTGTGATTGGACACACAAGGAATTTGTCTTTAGTGCATATGCTCTTAGTGTACATAAAAGAAAAGATACATTCATCACGAATCATAAGGTACAACACTTAATGATAGTCATAGGGTACAAATTATCAATCAGGAAACAATCAATATCAATATAAATCGTAAGGATATAAGCACAAAGTTACAGGCCTGCAGTCACAAGTGGAAGGAGATGGGTGATAGGAACAATGAGAAGACTAATAGTAATAATAATGCAGCCTTAGTGAAGAGTTTGACAGTGGTGAGGGAATTATTTGTTTAGCATAGTGATGGCGTTCGGGAAAAACCTGCTAGAGATGGGCTAAAAGCAACCATTCAGAAGGCATGAGAAGACTTGGGCTTAGCTTCAGATTTTCAAAACTATCACATTGTTCCTTGCAATGCCCCGATCCATACAGAAAGTTTGATTTTTGTAATGACTTTCATGGAGGCCAGATGTTAAAAAGGGAATGCAACACTGGTAAAAGCTTGATTAGAGATATAATGTTTTAGATTTCTGGCCTTGAGTAGATTTGGGCAAGAATCATTCTGCAGCTAAGTCTCATGTTTTGAGTGTATTGTGAAAATTAGTGTATTGTGCAAAAAGGACATGTACGGTTATGGATTAAAATAACTTTTCTAAAGTAACTTTTATAAACCATGGCAATTGCTGTATAATTTGGGGAATTACTAATTTTCAACACATACATTTCTTTGACCATGCATCTTGGCAGAGGTGGGCTGCACTTACGTTCACAAGCTGGTTGTAAGCACGCACGTACTAGGTTTGCTCACAAGCATCCCTTTGGGAGGGAAAAAGAGCTTCAAAGAAGCAGGTAATCAACTCAGGCAGCTCCAGTGAGTAAAGTAGGGGCGGCGCAAAACTCAGCTGGACAGCAAGGGTGGAGAGAAGGAGCCAGAAAGTTAGTTATAAATGGATGGTTTAGCACAAGAGCAGGTGTGTGGGCCCAACCAGCGAGCGAAGCTAAGGGTTCGCCCAAACCTGCACAACCACGCAGCAGCCCACCACTGCATCTTGGGAAAGAATGTTGGACTCCATGCAAGGACAGGGACATGAAATGATATTGAAAAATCTTGATAATGGACAATTATTAGTGAAATCTTTCCCTTTTTACTGGCCTCAGCCATCTTCCTAGGGCCTTCTCTATGGGTGTATAGTGATTTTTGACACTTCAGAAATAATGCAAATTAAGCCATGGGCCTTAGGAACAGAAACAGGCTTTTGCTGCATAGTTGATAACTGAGCCTATTCTAATAGCAATAGCAATAGCAGTTAGACTTATATACCGCTTCATAGGGCTTTCATCCCTCTCTAAGCGGTTTACAGAGTCAGCATATTGCCCCCACAGTCTGGGTCCTCATTTCACCCACCTCGGAAGGATGGAAGGCTGAGTCAACCCTGAACCGGTGAGATTTGAACCGCCGAACTGCAGCTAGCAGTCAGCTGAAGTGGCGGCAGTACTGCACTCTAACCACTGAGCCACCTCGGCTCTAATGATACTAATACGTTTACATTTTCTCAGCTAGATCAAAGAGATAAATTCCCCCTCCTGACTGGTCAATGTAAGGCACTATGTTGATATTCAAGTCTTTTCTACCATCCTCAGACCCATGATAGCAGAACCCATGATCCAGTGTGATCATGTAAATGTTTACATTGATTTGCCTCTTAGTAATTGAATTGAATTGAATTGAATTGATTTTATTTGTAGGCCGCCCTTTTCCCTGAGGGGACTCAGGGCGGCTCACAGAAACCAGGGAGAGGGGAATACAATACAATACAGTACTAAGACAACAACACATAATAAAAATGATACACAACATGCATACAACATTCGGGCGGGGTAATGGTCCTTATCCCCAGGCCTGACGGGCGAGCCAGTTCTTCAAGGCTGTGCGGAAGGCCTGGACGGTGGAGAGGGTACGAATCTCTACGGGGAGCTCGTTCCAAAGGGTCGGGGCCGCTACTGAGAAGGCCCTCCTCCTTGTGGTTGCCAGCCGACATTGGCTGGCCGATGGGATGCGGAGGAGGCCTAACCTATGAGATCTTATAGGCCGTAGGGAGGTAATTGGCAGAAGGCGGTCTCTCAAGTATCCCGATCCACTGCCATGTAGGGCTTTATGGGTGGTCAACAGCACCTTGAAGCGCATCCGGAGATCGACAGGTAGCCAGCGCAGCTCGCGGAGGATAGGTGTAATGCGGGTGAATCGGGGTGCACCCGCAATCACTCGCGCGGCTGCGTTCTGCACTAGCTGAAGTCGCCGGATGCTCTTCAAGGGCAGCCCCATGTAGAGCACATTGCAGTATTCCAGCCTAGAAATCACGAGGGCCCGAGTGACTGTTGTGAGGGCCTCCCGGTTCAGGTAATGTCTGACATAGTTTATTTAATTTATATAACAACAGCATATAGACTTATATACTGCTTTACAGTGCTTCACAGCTCTCTCTAAGTGGTTTACATAGTCAGCATATTGCCCCCAACAATCTGGGCCCTCATTTTACCCACCTCGGAAGGATGGAAGGCTGAATGGAAGGCTTGAGCCTGGTGAGATTTGAACTGCCAAGTTGCAGTCAGTCAGCGGAAGTAGCCTGCAATGCTGCATTCTAACCACTGCGTCACCATAGCTCATGTAGTCATCCATTTCACAGATTGGGCAATTAAAACAAAACAATTAAACAATAGAGCCTTAAAACATTTTTAAAAAACCATTTAAATCATAAATGTAAACAAAACCATGGAAGAGTGCATTAAAAGTCTCATATACAATATTTTAGTCTAACTTGCCACTTGTGGTTTTATGATACAATCCCATCAATCCTATGAGCAAACATGGCCAATGGACTGCTGCTGAGGAAGTAGCAACTTTAGCTGTGAGGTGGGGATATCAGCAACCAGAGAGGGGACTAATATCAAAAAGCTTAATTTTAAGATGAACATTCATACAATTTAATTCCATATTTTTCAGACAGAAAGAATTTAAAATGAAGTTGCTAGACATTAATCTCTAAAATGGTCAATACTCTGTTTACCTCAAGTGCTCCAAACTGGAGATGCAGAGCGAGGGAGAAGTGAAGCCAAAAGAGCTGAAATATGGTGAGGAGAAAAGAAGAAGCAATGGGGTAGAAGCCAGTGGGACATTAGTCATCCACTTTGCTTTCAGGTTTTGATGTCAGACTTCTGGATATAAGAAACTTACCTATTTGAATGTTGAGATTAAAGTTGCAGGACATTACGCATCGCTAGGGTAGAACTAAGCAATACAAGAGTGGTGGCTTGGCAAAAATATAGGGGGAACCCAGGACAGAAATACCAAGCAACTCATGACTAAGAGATTCCACAGGAGACTTTGCAAGAAGTGAGACGCTTAGGTTTAGGATAGAAAACAAAACTGCTGATGAGCTGACCACATGGGACTGATTAGGAGCAGGTACCCAGGACCAATGCCTCTTTCTCCCCTTCTTTCTCTTCCCTTTTGCAACTTTCTTAACTCTTCTTTTTTTAAAAAAACTATAACAATTCAATCGGTATATAAAACAAACACAGGTTTGCTTGTCAGCTAAATAGATTGGTCCAAATTTATTTGTGAGAGCACCAATCCTTGTTTCAGATGGACTCAAGATACGTGAATCGCTAATAGTCTCTGGGAACAGCTTATATAAACAGTAAACAGTAACAGTTGGAAGGGACCTTGGAAGTCATCTAGTCTAACCCCTGCTCATGCAGGAGACCTGTACTAGGGATTCAAACCACTGAACTACTGACCTTTCTGATCGAAAAGCTCAGTGTCTTAGCCACTGAGCCACCTAGACAGGCTTATCAAGGAATAGCCAACAGCTATTCTTATTTTTCTGCTCTAGGTCATGATTCAAACTGGATTCATTATTGTGAGATGGTGGGAGGCTTGAGGACTTGGTGTGTGTTTGTGTGTGTGTGTATGTGTGTGTGTATGTGTTTAAAATATGTGGAGACTGGAGAGATATTTCAAAGAGTGCCTTCATTTTGAAATGGAGTGCATCTTGATACCAATTAATGCAGAACAAATAATGTGAGAGAGGTGCGGCCTTTATGCACTGTTTTTAATCTGCCCAAAGCACCTGCATGCAACCATCTGCATTGAATCATCTGAGGGTCCTTTTGGCTCAAGTATCTTCCTTACCATCTTATCCTACAACTTCTCTCTTCCCTTTCTATTTTGTCATGTTTTTTATTCCTCCAATTGGTTTTCTGTTTTATTTCAACAGATTTAGGTGAATCATCCATTGGTGAGCTAACTAAAAGGAACCACTTCTTTGGAATGACAGTGATGGCAAACCTTTTCGGCACCGAGTGCTGAAAAGAGAGCATGAGCACCAGGGGTGGGTTCCGGAAGCCACTACTGCCGGTTCGCTCATGGGTGCACATGCGCTTGATGCTCACTGTGTGTGCAAACGCTGCTGTCAGAAGAACAGTTCGGGGGCATGGCAGGCCTTGGTCACTGCCGGTTCCAGCGACCCAGGTCATCCAACCACTACCAGTTCTGCCAAACCGGTCCAAACCAGTAGGAACCCACCACTGATGCACGCTCCTCTGGGCCGCAACCCAGAAAAGGAGCTGCCAAAGGGGCATCCGTGCGCTGGAAAATGAACTTCCGGCTTCCAGTGCGTGCTGGCTAGCTAGTCTTCTGGTTACTGGCCTGCATGTGTGCATGATGATCAGCTGGCTGGCACTCATGCTCATGCCGGAAAACTGGAAGACCAGCTTTTCCAGTTTCCGGTACTGCCGCATGAACAAAGGCTAGCTGATTGTCACGTGTAAATGTGTGCCAGAAACACAAAAGAGTAATGGGTGATCTTGCGTGTGCCAGGAGAGATGGCTCTGTGTTCCACTTCGGGCATGCATGTCATAGTTCGCCATCATGGACAGAGGATGTGGTGTGCATTAATTTAATAAATGTAGAACTGGATCAAAAATGATGTGCTTTATTAGGATTCTTCAGGTTTTAACTGTCTTGCAGAATATTGCCCTATTTAAAACAACCCCTGAACTGGAAACATGGGCTCATTCTCCAAATATTTGAAGGGTCCAGCAAGGCTCCTGGTTGTCGACAGGAAAAGAAGCCTTAGCTTTGTGCAGTGATTAGGTTGTAAGATAAGAGTAGTAGCACCAACAGAGATTCTTGTAAGATCATCATAAATTGCAGACTCGTGGGCTTTCTTCTGATAAAGCTCCCTTTTGTAGTTCTGTTTCCATAATGAAGGATGAAGACTTGCTTTTGTCATGTTTTTAATTTATTTTTTGCTCAACAGTGGATGTTTACACCCTTCAGATATCTGAGGCGGTATCATATTGCTTCTTAGTCATCATTTAGCCCAGCTTGTTTAATCTTCCTTTTCACATCGGGCTGCCCAGCTGCTCTCCAACAACTTTTCTGGGCCTTTTTGGCCCCATGCCTGCCACTTGGCATAGCAACATACTGGAAAAGTCCTCTTTCAAGTTTGACAGAGCCTGCTTGGAGGGGAAAGAGCAAGCGTGATGTTCAGCATTGGCAACATGACTTTCTGTGTCCTCTGTTTTTGGGGCTGAATTAAGAGGTTGGGGGGGGGAATAGAAGGAATACTTGAGTTTGGCAAGATTTATTGTATATGTCAATATGCAATCATAAACAAATATAACAGATGTTCCAAAAAGCTATTTAACTCCATAGGATTTAAATGGATAAAATTAACATTGACAATAAAGGAAGTGTATTTTAAAAAGTGTATTTCTCCCCAGCTAGGGAGAAATAGTTGTTGGGATTTCAAGGGAAAACTGTATCTTTCTCCATATTTGGTGGCAGATAATATTCAGTTCTCAATGCCGCTCTTGTGTTGGGCTTATGGAATAACGTGACAAAAGGGTTGTAAAATTGAGTGTGACTCACTTAATAACCATATTGCACTGTGACAGAATTTCCGATCCCAATTGCCATTGTAAGTCAAGTACTACCTATTTAGGACCTCCAAGATGCTTATTTTTTGTGGGGAGGGGCAGGAGATTTCTGTGCCATTTTTAAAAAAATCTCGAATGGCTCAGAGACATGTATTAGTGAGATGGAGTGACATAGAAATTTAATAAAGAAATAAATTCATGTTCATTCATGTCACGTTGGAGATTACACTCTTGCAGATTTTCTCATCTGATTCAGACAGTGGGTTGAACATTCTAATAATGGTCCATCAATTTCCTTGTCATATTCAGATCAATTTCTGCTGAGATTCATGCTACTCGTGATCATCCTTCTGCAGTGATTGGATTTTCAGAAAATTTATTCAATTTCTCACTGGCACTTTTGCAGTTGCCTTCTTTTCTGGTGCAACATTGTTTAGAAGATAGGCATCATGACTCTAATCTAATGCATTGTCTCCCATTGAGCTCAGTCCAGTTGGTTCTCTATTTTCTATGCTATGGAGCAGATCAGGGAGTAGTTTGCTTGAAGACTCATAGTGAGACTGATGAGACACAGGGAAAATCTTTTTATTGTGCTAATCTGGCAAAAATGATGGTTAGGAAAGGTCACCCCTTAATAGCTAAGAATGACATACTTGCAAAGCATCCAAAGACAAAAGGATCTTGTTCACATTTGTTCACTTCTCACAGCAGTAACTGTGAGAAAGATCTAGGAGTCACTTAAGTTTGAGCCTGCGGTATGCTTCAGCTGCCAAAAATGCCAAGACAGTGCTAGGCTGTATCAAAAGAGGGATATCAAGATCACATGAATTGTTAGTACCGCTTTATACTGCACTAGTAAAACTATACTTTGAATCAGTGGCGGGTTGCTAACTGGTTTACTACCGCTTTGCTCATTCTTGTGCGCGTGCAACACTGCTGCTGCTACTGGTTCGACTGAACCATGCCAAACCGGCAGCAACCTACCTCTGCTTTGAATACTGCATCCAGTTTTGGTCACCACAATACAAAAAAGATGTGGAGACTCTTAGAGTCTAAGCAGAGCAGAGCAACAAAAATGATTAGGAGACTGGAGGCTAAAATGTATGATGAATGGTTACAGGAACCAGGTATTTGTAATCTAATGAAGAGATGGACTAGTGGTGACATGATAGCAGTGTTCAATTATTTGAGGGGCTGTCACAGAGAGGGGGGTGTCAACTATTGTCCAAAGCAGCTGGGGACAAGAGAAGAAGTAATGGATGAAAGCTTATCAAAGAGAAATCTAAACTAGAATTAAGAAGAAATTTCCTATCAGTAAGAACAAATAACCAATGGAACAGCTTGCCTCCAAAAGTTGTGGATGCTCCATCACTGTGGTTTTTAAAGAAGATATTAGGCAGTCACATGTCCAGAATTGTATAGGATCTTTTGCTTAAGCAGGGGGTTGGATTAGAAGACCTGCATGGTCCCTTCCAACTCTGTTATTCTGTATTCGTAACAGTTACTGCTTTTATTCACTCCTGTGTTTTCTCTAGGGATTTCTAGTAAGCCTAAGCCATTAAGTAAATGAAATATAGATTTGCTTGATTGGGGAGATGCATCCTTTCCCTAATTATTTATTTTTAGAAGTTAACATTGTAAAATTCAATGCAAATTTATAGCATTAGTGTTAGATTTTTATGACTGTGTTATCAAATCAGTGTTGACTATTAGTGACCACATTGCTAGGTTTTCTCCAGGACAATCTGTTTCCTAACTGATCCTTCAGATCTTCCACACCTGAGCTTAGGCAACAGCCCTTCAGATTTATTTTTATGGTGCATCTATTGCTACTATAACTAAGTCCATCCACCTTGGTGCTGCTTATCCTTTTTTCTTTCCTTCCGTGTTTTCCAGAACTATGTACTTCTCAAGAAACCTGAGTCCAGAATATGATAACTTGATAACTTGAACTATTTTGTCCATCCTTGTGATAAAATACAAAAGTAGTTTATCATTGTTTTCTCCTACATGGTATAAAATTTTGACTTTGCCATTGTCATTATCATTCGAGTGAATATTTGCCTCCAGCATCTTCCTATATATCATTGCTGCTTGATAGAAGTGTCTGCTTGCTTTAGATGAGCAGATCGGATGATCTTCACGTCTTGGGTGACCTTGCTGGGAATGCATACTTTTGGTGTATATTCCGGGTATTCTGTGATCATCTCTCCCAGGAATGCTTCCTGTCATGATGAGGCATCATAGCAGGATTTGAGGGTTTGGGGTTAATACTCCTGATTGCTACTGTTTGCCAGGACACTCAACTGTGCTCCTACTATGACAATTTCCCACAGTTCCCTCTGCTAATTACTCTTCCATCCCCTGCAATCACCATGGGAATGAAGAAAGAAGGAGAAGAGTGCTGTGATTGGTGTGTTCTATTGATGCTCAAACCAAAAATTTGAGATGCTATGGCATCTCCTAGCAGCTCTCAGAAGGCTAACCACAGAGAGCAACAGCCACTTGGTACTTCAGCCTTATTGCAGTCTGAGCAAAGCACAAAAAGGATGAAAAAAATGTTCTCATTCCATTTGCACAAGATAGCTGGCCGAATAGTGAAATCTGTCTTCAACCCTGTTTTGCCCTGGATTTCAGGACAACAGTTGTTATTGTTGTTGTCATCACCATCTCCATCAGAAACATCATAATCAAATCTGTATCCTGCAATTACAATTAACAAATAAAATTATTAAATTGAGTTAACTAGTTACCGTAAATAGGAAGTCGCAACATGTACCCCTAAGAAAAGGTTAGGGCAGAATACAAGTCCTGGCGGAGTGCATTCTGCACTTGAGGGCATTAGGGTTGATTGCACAGTCAGCCAGATGTTTAGGCTGGATTTGGAATTTTTATCCAGTTATGTGGAATCCAGCTATCTAGGATAGGCAGATGTTTTTATTTATTATATTAAAGATATCATTCCAGGATGTAAGCTGCTCCAAGTAAAGCTGCCTTTTGCAATTGAGTGATGATGATTTTGTCAATGCCAACACTGTTCAAGTGGTACTTCAAATATTTTGAGATTGGACCCAGGTACTGCAATGTCCACTATCCAGACTTTTTTTGAGCCGAGGTGGCGCAGTGGTTAGAGTGCAGCACTGCAGGCTACTTCAGCTGACTGCAGTTCTGCAGTTCGGCTGTTCAAATCCCACCAGGCTCAAGGTTGACTCAGCCTTCCATCCTTCCGAGGTGGGTAAAATGAGGACCCGGATTGTTGGGGGCAATATGCTGACACTGTAAACCGCTTAGAGAGGACTGAAAGCTCTATGAAGCGGTATATAAGTCTAACTGCTATTGCTATTGCTATTTTGGTCCCTCTTATCAAAAGCTTTTAAGTCTGGGGTGTTATGTGACAGATTTGTTTGAATTCTAACATCCTACAGCATTTAGCTCTTGTATTATTACGGTTCATTGCACAGTCAGTCTCCTAATATCCCAGAACTGGGATATTATCATTATTATCATTATACACAACAGTGTGAAATCACAGCTGCTAGTTCTTTAGTGGGGGTTGGCCTTCATATGCATTGAGTCCTTCTCAAGAACCTACTGTAGGATGTTATAATGTATGTTGTAGTATATGAGCAGATCCAAGCACTGGCCTTTTGTAATTGACAGATGGAGATTTTATCACTGTGCAGATTCTAACCTAATCATTTTCAACTACTTTTTCAACTATACATTTCCACCTGTTTTTCATTTCTGGCACATGATAATTTTTATAGATGTTCAATGAATCATTTTGATGACTGTGTTATGCAGTGGTAGGATTCAAAATATTTTACTACCGTTTCTGTGGGTGTGGCTTGGTGGGCATGGTGTGGCTTGGTGACCATGGCAGGGGAAGGATACTGTAAATTTCTATTCCCTCCCCACTCCAGGGGAAGGTTACTGCAAAATCCCCATTTCCTCCTGATCAGCTGGACTCGGGAGACAGAGAATAGATGGGGGCAGGGCCAACCAGAGGTGGTATTTACCGGTTTTCAAACTACTCAAAAATTCTGCTACTGGTTCTCCAGAATTGGTCAGAACCTGCTGAACACCACCTCTGGTGTTATGTCATTGTTTCTAATCTTTGTATGACCTTCTTGCGTGAGCTGAGTATATGATCAACTACTTCTTCTCCTTCTATGCACTATTTACTCTTTGAATCATTTGAAGATTTTTTTCAATTTTGGCCATGATTGCATTAGTTCAAATAGCTTGCTCTTGAGCAGCCATAATCCTAAATACCCACTCCAGTGTACTCTGGAGAAGAGTATCTATTATCTATTCACTCACGGGAAGAATTTCTTCTGAATATAGAAGACTTCCTATAGCTGTCTGTCCACCAAGCAGATTTTTTAATGTAAAGTTGTTAGGACAATATCTCCTGAATCTAGAACTCAGGCTTGTAATGAAATTAGTGACTGGCTCAAATAATCACTTCCTAAGCTATTAAGACTTTTAAAAGTTCAAGTTAGCATTTTAAATGCAAATCTTTTAACAAGGGAATTATGTGGTCCTTGTATCTTGAGCAGCATGTTGACACTCACATCCTACTCGGAAGGTTGAGAGTTCAATCCTAGGTAGTGGCAGATGTTTCTCTCTTAGAATTTGACATCAGGAAGGGCATCTGGCCAATAAACACACAGCTCCCTCCAGTCACCCTGACTATACCCCGAATTAAGGGATGACAGGGTTGTAAAAAGGGAGGTGTTTTAAATGTGTCCTTGTATTATGCTACAGTTAATATTCCATCTCTTGCCTTTTACACCAGCTGAACTTTCTGGACACCCTTTAAGCATAGTCCAAGGACCTCACTTTGCAACAATCAAGTCAGGATGCAGCAAAGCCATAATTAACAGCTTCCAGGTCGAACCAGCAGGAATGGTTGCAGATGGAACATGTTTCTGTAAATTGGCTCCTGATATTTGGGCATCCAGAGATAATTGGGGGCCAAAGAGCACTCCTATAATGTGAGTTTGCTTTTGTGGGGAAGTGCAACTACATACAGGGCGGGGCATAACCTTTTCCTAGGGGGTCACAGCAACACTTGTAATAACAACACAAATAATTCATACACCATTCGAAAGCCCATCAAAAACTGAGTTTATTGACACGATTTAATAGTCAGTATGACCACCATTAGCCCTTCGAACAGCATTCAAACGAGGTGGATAAGAACACAACAAATCTTCAAACAGTTCCGTTCGATTTTCCAGATTTTTCAACACAGTTTCCAAATTCATTCTCAAAGTTTCAACCGAATATCGATTTTGACCTTGCTCCTGAATCATCAGAGCTTCCACTTCATCCTTAATTATGGCCCCAATGTTCTCTGCCGGATTGAGATCTGGCGAATTTCCCGGCCAGACATCATTGCCCCAAAATTCGACATTGTTTTCCTTTAACAATTGCTGAGTCGCATTTGCACGCATGCAAGGAGCTTTGTCATGAAGAAAGACAGCCTCACCAACCACCAAGACATTGTCTGGATCACTGAGAAATGGAATGACATTCTCCAATAAAATTTTCTCACGGAAATAACTGCCATCCCAGGATTCCCCTTTATCCTTCAAAACCCAATGCAGTTTCTTGGCTGTGAAAATGACGAAAATCCCGATGCAAGTCGGATTGTGAACGATTTGTCGATATCGTTCATGTTTGGCGATGTCGTCGACGTCTTTAGCCCAAATTCGATCGTTCTGGAAATTCGGTTTTCGAATGGCATAAACGAAGAATTCGTCAGATGGCGCCAAATGAAGAAAATCTTCCTCGGTCCATTCAGACAACCAATCGCACAACCAAAGCCGATCTTGAACGTGTGTTTGAGTTTTCAATGGTTTGCAAATGACGTGGAATGGCTTCAAACCTTCTCGTTCTCGATATCGGCCGATTGTCCTTTGATCAACTCGTTTTCCACGAATTTGAAGGATTTCTTGGGCCACTTTTCGGTTTCCTTTTCGTTGTTTGCGACTGCCAGTTGCAATGATGGCTTTGCTTTCTTGGGACAGTTGCAGAGGACGCCCTTCTCCAAATTTTGTGAAACATTCTTGGGCTGTTTTGTTCCAATTATCAGTAACCCAATCCGGATGACGTTTCAATTTGTTTGCAATCCATTTTCGATTGATAAATGTCGCTCCAGCATCGCGAGCCTCTCGAAAGTCAATGCATTTTATTCTGTCAATGATCCTTTGTTCTTCCGAATCGAATTTTCCAGCCATTCTTAAAGCAAATTTAACATTTAATAGCTCATTCAATTCAGTTTTTTATGGGCTTTAAAATGAGGTGTCGCGGAAGTTGTAAACTGCTGTCGATCTTGCTGTGACCCCCTAGGAAAAGGTTATGCCCCGCCCTGTACAAACCAGAACTTGGTCCTCCCTTAGTTTTGCCTCAACTGTCATCCATCAGTCACTTCCTTCATTCTTTGAGGAAGGCAACTCTCCATTCTAAAATTTTGTTCATGTCTGTTTTAAAGCCTGTTTTCAACAGGATTGGAAAGAGATGCATTGTATTAGTCTGTGAATGTTCTAAAGTTCTTTGAACTTAAGATGCTATTTAAACAATCAAATCCTGGAATTAAAAAAAACATAAACTACACTGTTGACAATAGTGAACAAAAATTATAGGGTATTTTGGGGTAATTAGGTAATTTTTAAAAAGCCAAGATAATTCAACAGTAAAAGAAACTCACTACACCACACAAAATGATTTTTTATGGACACATATGCTCAAAGAACCTCATATATTATGGCAGCTTTGTTCATCCTTTTCATTCGGGGTTGCAATGCCAGAATTCCTAATCCACCTGGTAGGCATCAAATCTTGGCAGCATCAACCTTTGGCTCTTAAGGAAGTCCTAATTAAGAACATCTGAAGCAATAGCTTTGAGGAACCTTTAAGAGGCAGCACAATTGATGCACGGGATATAATACAAGTAAGCTATATTCAAATGGAAGGGAATGAATTTATTTTAAAATGTGTTCATAAATGGCCAGCTGGTTTTTGTGTGGGCTTCCTCCTTGATGGATGATTCTTGGCAGGTGGTGCCCAGAAACATTCAGGGAAATGAAAATGACAAGCAGTTGAAGTCTTCTCTAGTAATTAATTTGGCAGCATGCCCAAGTCATTCATTAAACACAATAAAAACAATGAACCAAAACTAGCTCAAGAGAAGCATGGAGAAGAGGTTTTCATAGGCAACATAGTCAATGGACACACTAGATAGGCATTACATGGAACACATGCAAATACAAGATTATATCTTACTCTACATTGTGCAGGTGAAATGGTAACACACAAATATTATGTATAAACTAGCAGAAGTGGACTGTGTTGAGTTGAATTACAAGCAGAAGTATACTTTTCTCTCTACTTACAGGTGTCAAGAAGCATGACTGATGCCTCAAGGTGGCTTGGTCAGGGAATTAATGGATAGTATCATGCAGGAATTTCAGCACTTTGGATGTTTCATATGGAAAACCTAATCTGATAACAATTGATGCTCAGTGGAGTCCTTGTTACTTCTTGTACTAGACCAGGGTGTCAAACTCATGTCATCATGTTTTCATCACATGACATATCGCAACTTCCCCCCTTCACTAAAAAGGGGTGGGCATGGCCAGCGCATGACACATCCAGCCCACAGGCCACAAGTTTGACAGCCCTGAACTAGACAATCACTTTTGACTTCTTTCTGAGGAATTGATACCCTTAAAGGAGGCATCCTTTGGTCTAGAGTTTTCTAGCTGTTCATTGCTGATGCTAATTGACAGTCATCTGTACATATGAGGCTCCTAAATATAAAATTGATTAGTTTAGCCTAGGATGCAGTCTTTTAGATTCCTAGCTGGAAGTCAGGGGCCCAAAGAGCTTGTAGCTAATTAGGTCTTACTCTGGGGTGGTATTAGCATCTGGAGTTTCTACCAGAAGTTTCCACTCTTTTTGGTGTAGGTTGGTGGTTGCTAATCAAGACTGAGTCAGGGAAAAATGATTCATGATGAGATAGATGTCCATAGAACTGCAGTTTAGGGGGTGGGAATGCTTGTTAATTTTTTAAAAAATTCTAAACAAATAAATGAGTCACAAAAAAATATGAAGTTTGTCTACAGAGTCATATTTTCGTGCATGATACTTCTTAAGAAAGACTTGGCTTTCATTCACAAGAGGCATAATTCTAAACAAATAATCTTTTTTTTTGGCTCAGATAAAAAGAAATAGTAAACCAATGAAATTAAAAGCTGAAAAACTTCTAAAAATCACAATTGGAAAGTATAGATGCCGTATTTTGATTAAGAATATTCTTCAAGGGCCAAACAGCTCAAAAAGTCATAAAAGTTCAACTTCATGCAATTACCATAATTGGTTTTATGGTAACAGGGTTTCTTGTTCTAAGTCAGAACAATGGAACTAATATTTTGGTAACTGGAAGCCTAATGGCACGGGACTGGATTTCCCCCCTGGTGTTAGTGGAGTATGAGTTTTGTGTGTTACACAACTGTTATGTGTTTTAAGTTGGAATTCAGGGATAAAAAAGGAATTCAGGACTCCCACAGCCCCACAGAGACTGGGAACTTGAAGCTGCTCTCCTTGCCTGCAGACAGAAGAACCTTGTGCAGTTCATGGGAAATGATATCTTGAGCTTCATTTTCCAAAATTCAATGTGTGGGAAAAATTGCACACCACATTTCACTATTAAATTTTCTATTACGTGAGATAATGATTCTAATAGAAGAGAATATTGCTTAGGGTTGAACTGTGGAGTCCTTGGTTGACTCTGAGCTTGGTTGTTGGTTGCAGATGTTTCTTTACCCAGCTAGGTAACATCATCAGTGCCTAGCTGGGTAATGAAACATCTGCAAGCAAATGTCTGCAAGCAAACAACCAAGCTCAGAGATCATCAAGGACTCCACAAAAAAAAGAGACTGCATTTCATGAACAGTATCTCAGAGATGGTACCTTAAAAGACAATAAAACTGTTAGAAAACTGTTAGAATAAAACTGCTAAAATGCTTGATGCTAAGTATCTCAGGGAATAGGTTTTGTTCTTGTATGAAACTCTTCCCTAACATTTCTGATTTTCTAATAACATCATATTTACATTGGACGTCATGGGCAAACCACCTTGGCATCTATGAATTACATGGTCTTCTCTGTGGCTGCACAAATACTTTTGAACTGCAATATTCTGAGAGATTCGTTTATCTGCCTTAATGCTTTTTTCTTCCAGAGAGCGTTGAAGACCACTATTTTTTGAGAAGGCCTTTGATTTATGTGGTTGCTTGTCATGTGTTTTACTGAATATGTTTCATCAGCTTTCTTATTATTCTAAAGGAATACATTATAATATTCATTTATTCTTATTGTTTTATCTAGTAAAATATTATGACATTTGGTAAGCAACAGCTTAAAAAGACTTTAATTTTTTTAAAAAAATGAGTGATTAAATATTATTAAATATTTTAAAGTAGTTAAAAAGAAAACATGATTAGCTTTTTAATTCATGTACAGTTTGCATGATAATATTTATGTTTTAATATGGGTATTGTATCTTTGTGTCTGTTGTTTTTATTCAATTGTTTAGCATCACCTAGAGTTGCTTTTTGTAAGCGGACAGCTATGTACATTTGATTAAATGAATTTAAAAATGGTTTACACTTTAGGACAAGCTGCTATAATCACAGAGGGTGTCATGAAAAAATAAACTTTAGGAATATGCACTTCTGTTAATTGTATGTCTCATGTGTGGGGCTGTGGGTATGTACACGTGGTCTAAGCAGTATGCACACTTCTAGTATGAGAGTTATACAGTTGCACCAAAATATCTCCTACATTCATCAAGGAAATATTTGTGAGAGCACATTACTATGTTTCAAAACATAGAGCCTGACATTAAATTAACTATTAGAGTAATGTCAGCTATCTACATTTATGGCGTTTCTGGTGTATAGAAAAGGGCTGGAAACTTTTGTTAATGAGGATACATAGATGTATATTCATTACTATCCAAATTGCATATTAAAGTCTCTGTCAGGAGTTTGAATATTTTATTTTTATTTTTAAAGAATATTCTCAGGAAAAAGAGCAAAGCAAAAGCAATGTACATATGTGACTGTTTTAACTACCCGGAGCTTCTGTGCTCAAAATCACACCTGCATTATTTTTTCATCTTTGCTGACATTTAGCTGTTCCCTTCCCATTCTTTAGAGGTGGGGCAACAGTCTCCCTGGGATGCTTTGCAGGAACAGCAGCCATTTCTGCTGTGGACGCAGTCTCTTGTTCTGCTGATCCAAGCATTGCCCATTCTCCTCCCTCCTTAGGGCCTTGGAGAGCATGTGTGTTCAGGGAGCAAGAAGGGTTCAACATGTTGGAGGTGTGAATTCTTAAGATCTTGAGATACACAGGAAGATGAACTTCAAGTGAGCATTCAAATAACCTATGCTGGATTACTGAAGGGCATGTGATCGAGGCCTGGGTGTTCTCAAACAAATTCCCCAGCCCCCAACACTCACAGAGAGAAGAAAGATATCATCAGTCAGAAATTTGATTGGCCACAGGTTGTATTTGTTATTTTAAAAAACAGAAAAGTGCAGTAGAACTTTCTTGACCCAAGATGCTACTTCAAACAAGACTTAAAAATAGATACAGTCTCCCTTGATTTTTGCTCAGACTCCAACAGATGCCTGGAACCATCCATTTTGCTTTGTGGAATGACATAGAAATTATTTGCCCTTGTCTTTTTTCCAACCTGGATCACAACCTCATTTTGTTCATATTTTCACCTGTACTGCAAGCTGTGCTGAGGGTATTGTATCTTCTTTATTTTTGCAGTAACAAAAGTTTAATGAAAAAAAGTGAGGCTAGGACATCAAAGCCTCCTTTTCCCAGAAAAGGCATTTCTCTTGCCCTATTTCTTTTTATTTCATTGTAGTTAAAATCTCGCTTAAAACATTAAGGTGCTGTTTCTCAACTTTAGCAGCTTGAAGATATGTGGACTTCAACCTACTCACTGGGGAATTCTGGGAGTTGAAGTCCTCACATCTTCATGCTGCCAAGGTTGAGCAACACTGCCATAGGAGGTAGATTGTGCATAAACGTTGACTATTACAGAGTTGGAGCGAAATCTGTTGGTTGTGACTTGAAGAGCACTGGAACTATTTTTTCTGAAGGAAAAAATCAGTCTCTGTTGAAGTGCTTTTATTGATTTTTCATCCAGTTAAAATCTCACTTTTCTCCAAGGAGTAGACGGTGTAAGTCAGCTTGTGGCTGAAAAATAAATTGAATGATGTTTGAGAGACAGTTAGGTTTTTCCCCCCTATTGCTCATTCATAGAAAGAGCAATTTCAATGGAAGAATGGTGGGCTATGGAGCTCTCCCCTTTTTTCTGTGGGTCATTTTATTTTGCAGCTGTTTCCTTCCTGCAGAATAATAGATCCAAGATTCCTTTATTCTCCCCATTAAGTCATTAACTGATTGACTTTTGAGAAAGGCCGCTCCACCAGTAGTAAGGCTGCTTTGAGTTCTTTACAGATTTAAAGAGTGACACTAACATCTTAAATTGTATCCAGTAGGCAACTGGCAGTCAATGCAGGGCAATCATATGGTCTCTGTTGTTTACATTAGTAGAAAGCCTAGCCATTACGTTTGGCAGAATCTGTAATTTCTGAAGAATTTTCAAGGGCAGCCACACATAAAGTTCAATGAAATGGACCAGGCATGTTGTAACCAAGTCCTGGATAACTGTTACAAAATCTGACTGCCTCAGAATGATTGCAGTTTGCACACTAGCTGGAATTGCATGGATAAGTTCCTCACAACAGTTTCAAAGTTTCAAAGTTTAATAACACTTGTATGCCGCCCAATCCCGTAGGACTCCGGGCGGCTCACAATACAAATAAATCAAAAGGCACAGAAAAAAGAAAAGATAGGCTTAAAAACACACCATGCACTCCATTCCAAGTGGGGCTGGACCATATTTTGGAGTCAACAGCCCCAGGCCTGCCGGAATAGCCAGGTTTTAGTGGCCTTATGGAAGGCTGAGAGGGTGAGAAGGGTCCGGATCTCTGCGGGGAGATCATTCCACAGGGCCGGAGCAGCTGAGAAAGACTCCCCTGAGTAGTTGCCAACCGGCATTGCCCGGTCGACGGTACCCAAAGGAGGCCCAATCTGTGGGATCTTATAGGTCGTTGGGAGGTATGTGGCAAGAGGCGGTCCCGTAGGTATCCAGGTCCTAAGCCATGTAGGGCTTTAAAGGAAACGACCAGCACCTTGAAGCGCATTCGGAGACTGATGGGAAGCCAGTGCAGCTCGCGGAGGATAGGTGTGACATGGGTGTACCTAGGTACACCCGATATCGTTACCATCAACTGATCCTTTGACAGGTGAGGTTCAAGAAGTACTCTCAAACTATGAACTTGCTGTTTCCCAAGTCAGGGATTTTCTTTACCAACAGCATCTTCAACATGTCTGGACTTAGTTTCAGGTTGTCCCGTCTCATCCCATCTATTACTGAAATAGTATAAAATACCGATTGCTTCCTTGGAATTAGATGGTGGGAGCAGTATAGCTGGCTGCTATCAGCATAGTGATGATATCCCTCTCTAAAGCTCTAAATTTAATGTAAATTAAATAAATGCAAATATTTATTTTTTTGACCTGGTTGGATGATGTCTCTGGCTAGAATATAGCAACTGAAAGATTCAAACTTGTTCAAAACAAATAGAAACAACAGGAGTTACACCGCCTGTTAAAAAATACTGTTACAATATTGCAATCTCAGCTAAGCATATGATGTTAATAATGCCTTCTGAAACCATATTGCAAATCTGTCAAAGAGCCATGAAATTGCAAATATGCAAATATGCAGTACCCTAAGATTTTGCCAAGCCCGGTCCTTCTAGCAAATTCCTTGATTTGTCTTTCTGATACTGTTCTATTTTAGAGGGTTAAGGAAGGCAGCGAGATAGGCAGCATATACATTTCAGAAATAATTTATTAACAGGGAGGATTTAATTGTCTAACAAAAAAGGGAGGATTTAATTAACTAACAAAATGAAATTCAATGGTGAAAAAAGTAAGGTTCTACACTTAGGGAAGAAAACCAGATGCACTGTACAGTAATACACAGTACCTTGCTCAATAGTAGTAACTGTGAGATGAATCTTGGAGTTCTAGTGGACAATCACTTAAATATGAGCCAGGAGTTTGCTGCAGTGGCCAAAAAAGCCAACACAGTTCTAGGCTCCTGAAGAAACCGTCTTTGGATCCAGCAGTTCTTAACAACTATCGTCCAGTCTCCAACCTCCCCTTTCTGGGGAAGGTTGTTGAGAAGGTGGTGGCCTTACAGCTTCAGCGTACCTTGGAGGAAGCTAACTATCTTGACCCCTTCCAGTCTGGCTTCAGGCCCGGTTACAGCACTGAAACCGCTTTGGTCGCATTGACCGATGATCTCTGGAGAGCCAGAGATGGAGGCCACGCGTCCATCCTGGTTCTCCTCGACCTCTCAGCGGCTTTCGATACCATCGACCATGGTATCCTTCTGCGACGACTGCGGGAGGTGGGGGTGGGCGGCACTGTTCTACAGTGGTTCTCCTCCTACCTCTCGGACAGGTCGCAGTCGGTGTTGGTGGGGAGGGAGAGATCGTCCCCGAGGCCCCTAACCTATGGGGTGCCGCAGGGCTCGGTTCTGTCCCCCCTACTATTCAACATATACATGAAACCGCTGGGCGAGATTATTCGGAGGCACGGGATTAAGTACCATCAATATGCGGACGATACGCAGTTGTATCTGTCCGCCCCGTGCCAACTCAATGAAGCGGTGGACGTGATGAACCGGGGCCTTGAGGCTGTTAAAGACTGGATGAGAGCTAACAAACTGGTACTCAACCCGGAAAAGACCGAGTGGCTGTTGTGTTTTCCTCCCAAAAATTTGGCTAATGTTCCAACAATCAGGCTGGGGGGGCAAAATTTACACCCCTCAGACAGGGTCCGCAACTTGGGAGTCCTCCTGGATTCACAGCTGAGTTTTGAGCATCACTTGTCGGCTGTGACCAGGGGGGCATTTGCCCAGGTTCGCCTGGTACGCCAGTTGCGGCCCTACCTGAACCGGGAGGCTCTCACAACAGTCACTCGAGCCCTTGTGACCTCTAGGCTGGAATACTGCAATGTGCTCTACATGGGGCTGCCCTTGAAGAGCATCCGACGACTTCAGCTAGTTCAGAACGCGGCCGCGCGAGTGATTATGGGCGCACCACGGTTCGCCCATATAACACCAATCCTCCGTGAGCTGCGCTGGCTACCTGTTGATCGTTGGGTGCACTTCAAGGTCCTACTTACCACCTATAAAGCGCTCCATGGTAGTGGATCTGACTATTTGAGAGACCGCCTCCTGCCAATTAGCTCCCTGCGTCCCATCAGATCGCACAGAGTAGGCCTCCTCCGAATTCCATCCGCCAGTCAGTGCCGACTGGCGACTACGCGGAGGAGAGCCTTCTCAGTTGCAGCTCCGACATTATGGAACACCCTCCCCGTGGAGATCCGTACCCTCACCACAGTCCAGGCCTTCCGCACAGCCCTGAAGACCTGGCTATCCCGTCAGGCCTGGGGATAGGATTACTCTCACCCCGCCCGAATGTTGAATGAATGTTGTGTTTTTATGGATAATTTTCTTTTATTCACGATTTTTTTTTCCTTTAAGTCTTGTCTTGCACCCCCTTCCCCTCACTATTGTAAGCCGCCCTGAGTCCCTCCAGGGAAAAGGGCGGCATATAAATTCTTAATAAAATCTAAAATCTAAAAAAAAAAAATCTAGGCTACATAAAAAGAGAGATAGAATCAAGATCATGTGAAGTGTTAATACCACTTTATAAGGCCTTGGTAAAGTCACACTTGGAATACAGTATCCAGTTTTGGTTGCCATCAGTGGTGGATTCCTACCGGTTCAGACCGGTTTGGACCGGTTCGCCCAAACCAGTAGTGGTTTGGCGGCCTGGATTGCACCCCAGGCCTGCCACGCCCCCAAACCAGTTCTCCGGGCGGTGCCATAGGTGCCACCATCTTGTGTTTCACTTCTGCGCATGCGCAGAACAATTTTTATTTATTTTCTTTGTAGCGCGCCCACAAATGAACTGGCAGTAGTGCCTGCTGGAACCCTCCCCTGGTTGCCATGATATTAAAAAAAAGATATTGAGACTCTACAAAGAGTGCAGAGAAGAGAAACAAAGGTGATTAGGGGACTGGAGGCTAAAACATATAAAGAACGGTTGCTGGAATTGGATATGTCTAGTTTAATTATTAGAAGGACTAGGGGAGACATGATAGCAGTGTTCCAATATCTAAGTGGCTGTCACAAAGAAGAGGGAGTCAAGCTATTCTCCAAAGCACCTGAAGGCAAAACAAGAAGCAATAAGACGGAAACTAATCAAGGAGAGAAGCAATCTAGAATTAAGGAGAAATTTCCTGACATTTAGAACAATTAACCAATGGAACAGCTTGCCTTCAGAACTTGTGAACACTCCAACACTGGAGATTTTAAAGAAGAGATTGGATAACCATTTGTCTGAAATGGTATAGGGTTTCCTGCCTGAGTAGGGGGTTGGACTAGAAGACCTCCAAGGTCCCTTCCAACTCTTCTCTTCTCTTAATTGAGGAAACAGAAACAGCAGTAAAGTGATGAAGTGGCTGCTCTTAATTTCAAGATAAAATAAAACAGATACACAGATCTTGGACTTCAAAAGTAGATGTCATAAATTCAGAAAGTAATCATGTGATAGGAAAAGCTAATGGAAAAAAGAGCTCAAGGATGTAAAAAATCCCTAAGGGAGGTAAAAGTAAAATTGCAAACAATTCCTTTGAGGAAGAAAAATGGAGAATTGCAGGAGTCTACATGACAATCCAAAAAGCATCGTGAAGATCTGAAAACAACAAAAAAAGATACATAAAAAGGGAATCTGAAAGAGGAAGAGGGCAGTCAGGTAACACAGCATTAGAGAGCTGGAGTCAGGAAAGTGAAAGTGCAGAATGAGTTGAAGTTATTTAAAGGATGCTAAGAATAACAAAAATGGTTTCTTTAGGCAACTTCAAAGGGAAAAAAAGAATTAGAATATCAGCTGCTCAATAAAGATGGCAAAACACTAACAGGTAACAAGAAAAGACAGAGAGTAGTGATATATGGCCATGATGGCAAACCTATGGCACGCGTGCCACAGGTGGCACATGGAGCCATATTTGCCGGCACGGCAGTCTTTAGCTCTGGTGCGCATGCACGCACTAGCCAGCTAATTTTCGGCCTTCTGGAGGGCTGGGGGATGCCATTTTCACCCTTCCCAGGCTTCATGAAAGGCTCCGGAGCCTAGAGAGGGCAAAAAACAGGCCCAACAGATCAACCGGAAGTTTGTTCTTCCGGTTGGCCCATTGGGCCTGTTTTTCACCCTCCCCAAGCTCCAGAGCCTTTCATGAAGTCTAGGAAGGGTAAAAATGGCCTCCTCTGGAGGCCCTCTGGAGGGCCGGGGGAGGCCGTTTTCACCCTCCCCAGGCTTTAAGAAAGCCTCCAGAGCTTGGGGAGGGTGAAAATTCCTCCCTGCACACGTGTGTGTATGCCTATGTGTGTGTGACTCATGTATACGAGGGAGGGTACTCACACATGCGCAGGTGGGGTCATGCACACATGCGCAGGTGGGTGGACACACATGCACACGTGATAGCATGTGCGCACACAATTTTGGCACACCTTTAGAAAAAGATTAGCAATCACTGATACATGGGAATGACCTTGGGAGACCTGGCAAAGAAATGCTGCCTAAAGACCAATCAGACAAGAGTGAACAAATCCCACAGCTGCATAGTGGGTTTAGGAAGAAGTTCAGGGAGAATCCTCCCTAATCATTGGGCTGTACAAGCGATGGTCGGAGAATTATACTTTTTTAATACTAGAATTATTCCTTCTTGCAATCATTAATAAGACTAGTTAAATATTCAATAAACGCCTAGAAATAATCTGGGTTATTTTCAGATTGAGTCAATTATCCTTGCCCCGCTCCTTCAAATAAGATCTGATCTATACATTGTAAGTGCCTGTAGTCTGGTACCTCATCATCTTGTATCTACAATGTGTAACTACTATTCAGTTTGGAAGATTGTGAATATAGGCATCTACCAGCAGGGATTAAAAATCTCTTCAAGAGTTGGGATTGGTTAACATAGATTCATCATTCATCAATGATTATATAGCGAGAAATAAGATTATGCATGAATGAGCTATCATAAATCTTTGCCACAGGCAGAACATTCATACCATTTCACATTTACACTTTCAAGTTGTCAAGCACAGCCTCATGAGATCTATGTACTGCTGTGAACATTTACCAATCAGGATTATGAGCAAAATATACTTGGTTGACATATGGCAGAGGACCTGGAATCATGTCTACATTTAGTTGTGCATTATAATTAAAGGTACTTCATTTTGACATACCTATTACTATATGTCTTGCACTCTCTGGCTGTCTTGTTCTATATTGTCTTTGGAGTGTCTTGACCACTTATGACTCTTCTCTCAGCTCTATGGCCAGTATACGGAACAACCTCCCAGTCTTTCCCAGAAGGAAGCAGCTGAACTTCTGAATAAGAAGTCTCAGGACCCCTTGAAGCGGGGAAGTCAAGCTGAACTCAAAGAGGAGACCTACTCTAAGTATCATGGTAAGCCCCAGTGAAATTGGCGCTTCCAAGAATCTCACAGTACCTTGGGGGAGTTTATTGCGTATGGTGAGAGGGAAGAATGGAAAGGAAGAAGACAGAATGGGCATTTTGATGCTTTAATTCTGTAGTTGACATTTTTTTAAATTTCACAATATCTTCCAACTGTTCCAATATAAAAAAAAGTTGCCATGATTGTGGCTGTGAGTGCATTCGGGGCAAACTACACATTGCATGCAGTGGTAATCTTAAGGCCTTTTTATGAATGAAAACTACACTATATTGCCAAAAGTATTCGCTCAGCTGCCTTTACTCACATATGAACTTACTGTAAGTGACATCCCATTCCTAATCCATAGGGTTCAATATGACGTTGGTCCACCCTTTGCAGCTATAACAGCTTCAACTCTTCTGGGAAGCTGTCCACAAGGTTTAGGAGTGTGTTTATGGGAATTTTTGACCATTCTTCCAGAAGCGCATTTGTGAGGTCACACACTGATGTTGGACGAGTTTACGTGGCCTACCACACCGTGGCTGAGTTGCTGTCGTTCCCAAACACTTCCACATTTTTATAATACAGCTGACAGTTGACTGTAGAATATTTAGGAGTGAGAAAATTTCACGATTGGATTTGTTGCACAGGTGGCATCCTATCACAGTTCCACGCTGAAATTCACTGAGCTCCTGAGAGCGACCCATTCTTTCACAAATGTTTGTAAAAACAGTCTCCATGCCTACATACTTGATTTTATACACCTGTGGCCATGGAAGTGATTGAAAACACATGTTTCTGATTATTTGGATGGGTGAGCGAATACTTTTGGCAATATAGTGTATTTGGACTGGGAGACTTTGGGGTAGGAAAGGGACATAAGCATTTAAGATCTCTTCTTCCCTCAGGTTTTCTCAATGAGAACCTCAGCAACACACTTTTTAAAGATTTTTACCCACAAATAAGGTGAAACATTTACTGACACTATTCAGCAACAGGGCAGTATTAGATTTGCTTTTGGATGATAAAATACTGTATATAGTTCATGTGGAACAGTGTCTCTCCACTTTAGCAACTTTAAGATGTCTGGACTTCAACTCCCAGAATTCCTCAGCCAGTTATAGGAATTCTGGGAATTGAAGTTCAGACATCGTAAAGTTGCCAAGGAAGAGAAACACGGATGTAGAGCAATAGTGAAGCTCATTCTTGATTAACAAATGCACTAGCATTCTCAAGCAATTCTGTGAAAATACATTTTGAATTTTGAAAAATACAGCATATCTGCTTTGTTCTGGGTTGGATACAGATTTCTTTCAAAAACGAACTAAACTAACTAAAAGCAATACAATACAATACAATAGTAGAGTTGGAAGGGTCCTTAGAGGTCTTCTAGCCCAATCCCCTGCCTAGGCAGGAAACCCTATACCGTTTCAGACAGGTGGCTATCCAACATCTTCTTAAAGACTTCCAGTGTTGGGGCATTCACAACTTCTGGAGGCAAGCTGTTCCACTGATTAATTGTTCTAACTGTCAGGAAATTTCTCCTCAGTTCTAAGTTGCTTCTCTCCACCCATTCCTTCTTGTTCTACCCTCAGGTGCCTTGGAGAATAGTTTGACTCCTTCTTCTTTGTGGCAACCCCTGAGATATTAGAATATTGCTATCATGTCTCCCCTAGTCCTTCTTTCTCTTAAACTAGACATACCCAGTTCCTGCAACCGTTCTTCATGTGTTTTAGTCTCCAGTCCCCTAATCATCTTGGTTGCTCTTCTCTGCACTCTTTCCAGAGTCTTCACATTTTTTCTACATTGTCGCGACCAGAACTGAGTGCAGTATTCCAAGTGTGGCCTTACCAAGGCATTATAAAGTGGTATTAACACTTCACGTGATCTTGATTCTATCCCTCTGTTTATGCAGCCTAGAACTGTGTTGGCTTTTTTGGCAGCTGCTGCACACTGCTGGCTCGTATTTAAATGGTTGTCCACTAGGACTCCAAGATCCCTTTCACAGTTACTACTATTGAGCAAGGTACCATCTATACTGTACCTGTGCATTTTGTTTTTGTTGCCTAAATGTAGAACCTTACTCTTTTCACCATTAAATTTCATTTTATTAGATAGTGCCCAATGTTCAAGTTTGTCAAGATCCTTCTGTATCTTAAACCTATCTTCTGGAGTGTTGGCTATTCCTGCCAGCTTGGTGTCATCTGCATTGATGAGTTCCCCATTTATTCCCTCATCCAAATCATTGATGAAGATATTGAAGAGTACTGGGCCTAAAACAGAGCCTTGGGGTAGTCCACTGCATACTTCCCTCCATGTAGATGCAATTCCATTGAGGACTACACGTTGAGTGCGGTTGGTCAGCCAGTTACGAATCCATCTGGTGGTGATGCTGTCTAACCCACATTCTTCTACTTTATCTAGTAGTAGGTTATGGTCTACCTTATCAAATGCCTTACTGAACTCCAAGTAAACTATATCGACGGCATTCCTCTGGTCCACTAATTTTGTCACATTATCAAAGAATGCAATAAGCAGGTTAAGGAAAGTTTGTCTACTATAACTAATTAATTCCTCGAGACGCACTGACCAGATTCTAAGATGTTTCAGCAGGCATTTGTTTGAAAACAGGCAAGACCCCCCCCCCTAATACGCAGTCCTGCTTTCCTGCCATTCCACTTCCCCTCACCCTTGCCCAGTTTCTCAGGGTATTGTGGTCAGTGCTCAAATAGCAGCAAGGAAGGTGTTTTGCAATGAGAAATTGACACAAGACCCTGATTAGAATTGGAACATAAAACAAATGGAGAAACAACACAGTTGTTTTTTCTTCAAATAAAAACGACCATTTAAATGTATTTTTAAAAGAAAACTAAGGATGCTATGTTTTGGCTGTTTAGCTCAGAACCTGTGTCTAAAGCCTGTAGAATATTTGATTTAAAAAAAAAGTTATTAAGAAAATTAGACAATATATGATAACTCTATTTCTGCATACAAAAAGGTTAATTAATGGGATAATTCAGAAATTCAAACATATTCACATGGGGACTCGTATTAGCAATGCTGAAGAGTAGGTGTTAATGGCCTATTAAAAATAATGCCATATGCTATTTACTGTATTTTGCCTGCATTCTCAGAGCACTGTAGGCTAAGTTACTTTTTCTAATTCAGATTGGACATCAATGTAAGATTTCCCCCCCTCCCCAGTTAAGTGAAATGGAGAATGTTTATTTTTCTTTTGTTGTTTTAAGCCTACTGTTTGCTATTTTCAACTAGTCGCATAACACATGCTTAATAAAATATGGATCAGGGCACTTCAAACCTGATGAATTTACTGATGCTTATGTTCTTCAACACCTCTGAATTAAGGAGAGTTTCTGCAAGCTTTATATGTATCTCCATCTGTTTGGAAGGAAATGACACAATCTGGCATGATTTAAGTGCTCTCATCCTGTTGATTTCAGTGGAAGAAATCTGACATATTTATTACAATGTCATACAGTTCCCAGTGTGATATATAGAACTATAAAATAGTAACTTTGGTGGAAAGTTTACCACTATTCAAAAGACCTTCTTTTTCTGCAGCTTGTACTAAAAGTATCAAGAATTATATTACGAAGAAGCTGGGAGAAGACTGGATATTCTTGATTCTTCTGGGTCTAGTCATGGCAATAGTCAGCTGGGGGGTGGATTATGCCAGTGCCAAAAGCTTGCAAGGTAGGTTGGTTCACACTCTGAAGAAATGCTACAATTAAAAACATATCTACTCTGTTTTATTATTAATGTGGTATCATTCACAACGGAAACCAATTAAAAACCTAACAAACGTAGCACATAAAGGGTCAAGCAAGACAGTAGAGCAGTGTTTCTCAACCTTGGTAACGTGAAGATGTCCGGACTTCAACTCCCAGAATTCCCGAATGCTGGCTGGGGAATTCTGGGAGTTGAAGTCCGGACATCTTCACGTTGCCAAGGTTGAGAAACACTGCAGTAGAGAGATTAATCATTTCTTGAAAGCACAGCTGACTGAAAGAGAAGCTCAGAGGTATCAGTTTTGGTCATGGAAGGTGTGCTTGTTTGTTTTCTTTCCTACTGTTTGCTCTTTCCAAAAGCAAACATTGTGCTTTTCCCTCTGGCCTTTCCCAGGCAGGTAGACAGCTCTCATTCCTAGTGAACACCTGTTATCCAAATGAGGAAGGAAATGGCCTTGGAAAGGTGCTTCATTTGTTCATTAGGCTGGCTGTTGGGTTGCTGCTGATCATAGAAACTGATCGGTGTCTGTCTGGATTGCCTCCAGATTGGCCAATCAGTGATCCTGCCCTCTTTGAACCCTGCACAGATCCTGACAAAATGCCCTTCCACAAAAAGAAAAGGAAATGCTTATTACTGATTTCTTCTATTTCACCCTGCCTATCCCTGCACTTGACACAGGGATATAGATGGAGGTAGGAAAGACTGCAGAGTAAGATTGGAAAATGTTCTTGCCTTGTTTAGTTAGGCTCTGCTTGTTATCATTCTGTAGTGGGCTGACTGCAGCCAATGACAACTCCCTGCATGGGTTGAATTTATGTTTTTTGGGTTCCGTTCAGGTGCTACAATCACTCATATCTATTGTCATTTCTCCCCTTACAGCTTACAAGTGGATATACAAAGAGATGCAACCCAGCATCCCTATGCAGTTCCTGGCCTGGGTCACCTACCCCCTCATCCTCATCCTCTTTGCTGCCCTCTTCTGCCAGCTTGTCTCTCCACAGGCTGTGGGTGAGGAATCAAGCGACAGCGAGAATATATGTCTGTTCATCTCAGGCCCCAAACTACACAACTATAGCAGACTTATTTGTCATAGATGAAGTCCCCTGTCTGCCTTTTTGCCTGCCAATTCCTATTCCTAAGGGATCAATGATCACTGATTCTATTATGTCCATGTAACTTGTTCTGTTTTTTATCAGTGCCAGAGGTGGTATTCAGCAGGTTCTGATCAGTTCTGGAGAACTGGTAGAGGAAATTGTGAGTAGTTCCAAGAACCGGTAAATACCACCTCTGACTGGCCTCACCCACATCTATTCTCTGCCTCCCGAGTCTCAGCTGATAGGGAGGGAATAGAGATTTTATCCTTCCCCTGCCATGCCCACCAAGCCGCGCCACGCCCACCAAACCACATCCACAGAACCGGTAGTAAAAAAAATTGAATCCCACCACTGATCAGTGTCCCATGGGTTTTTACATCGGGAAGAAGGACAAGGAGAGATTTGCTGCAGGCAGATAGGACACTTTAATATCTCCCATTAAATCTTATTGAAGATTCAAGCACTCATATTTGTTTGTTTGTATCCTGCCTTTGTTATTTTTACAAATAACTTAAGGTGGTGAACATAACCAACACAACTTTCTCCTCCTATTTTCCCCACAATAACAAACCTGTGAGGTATACTTCCTATCTGACTGAAGTCAACCTGGGTGTCACCTAAGAGGTCTGGTAGTATCTGACATGTGTCCCTTGTGCTGTGGTCTCTCAATATGTTTTGGGCTATGTTCTCTCTGAACTTCATTTTTCATGATTCCTTTCTGTTTTGCTCAGGCTCTGGGATTCCAGAACTGAAAACTATTATGCGAGGAGTAGTCCTCAAGGAGTACCTCACACCTAAAGCATTTGTGGCCAAAGTTGTAAGCCTGACAGCTGGCCTGGGAAGTGGGATTCCTGTTGGAAAAGAGGTGGGTACAACTGGGAGTAGACGTAAGGGAGACAAGAGGGTAAGTAATGGCAGGCATCAGCTTGAAGGCAAAGGCTTGAAAGAACTAAAGGATTCTAAACTCAGAATAGATCAAATGAAAGAAAAAAAACCAGATGCATTTTAAACCACATTTACAAACATTAAAATGACACAGTAAAAAAAGCCAAGAAGGAAACAAAAAGACATCCTCCCCTGCTGCCAACACCATAGGTGGGTTGCTACCTGTTCAGACAAACAGGTAGTGGTATTTTGGCCTTGGTCGCCCAAACTGTCAGCAATCCAGGCTGGCCATGCCCCTGAGCTGGTTCCCCGGTCGCTGATGCCATTGCCGGTATCTTTTTTAGTCAACTGCGCACACGCATGCAGTGAACCGTCACCAATGCCGCCAGCAACCCACCCCTGGCCAACATCCAGCTAAGCAGGGATTAACACCAGACAAACAATCAAGCAGAAAACAGTACATTAACGAAGGAAAGAAGCACACCCTCAGCAAACTGGCAAGGCAAGCTATTGCACATAAACAGGCAGTAAAACCCACTCTCACTTGCACTACTTGGGTAATGAAACATCTGCAAACAAAAAATCAAGGTCAAAAAGCATGAAAGGCTTCATAGTTCAACCCTGAGCGATACATATTCTCTTCTGTTAGTATCAGTGAAATAAACAGGTGGGAATGTTTCTGAACTAAGCTATTTTCCCCACTGGAGCACTAACCTAGCCAGTTCTCTTTTGCTGGCTGCCTAGTTTTCCCACTGGAGTCCTAAACTAGGCAGTTCTCTGTTGCTGGCTGTAAGACAGTATCTTTAATTAGTCTGACAGTGTCAGATGCTAGCATTTCTTTAGGTCATCCCCTTCTATTTAATTAACAGAGAAAGGCACAATCTCTTCCTTACATCAGCAGCAGAGGCACATGGATGATGATCATTGCAACTCTGGCTTCTGGCAGTTCCATTAATTCCCCCCCCCCCCTCAATACTGGTACTTTTGAGCCAAAGATATTTATCAAACTAAAAAGACATAAAGCACAAGAACAATGAAGTTACCAGCATCTCAGGAATTGGATGATAGTATAAATTGGATAACGGTGCCTGAATTGCAATTTCACTTTTGCATTATAGCAAAGCAAGCAGAGGAGTGCAACTAACTGGTTTATTCTGAGGCAGAAATAGACTCAGCTGGAAGAACAAAGAGAAGGGAGGAACTGCAGCTACATGGGTATACTTCTTCCTGGCTTGATAAAGGAGCATTTTGGGAAGCAGTCAGAGAGACCCATCCAAAAAGGAAAAGCCTAGACTTGAATGCAACCAGAAGCTGCAGAAACGAGCTTATTTATTAGAAGCAACTAAGCCACTCCCACATGCCCAGAGGCCTGGGGGACCAATCACTCCCTTTAATTATGGACTCCCAAATCCAGCCCTGAGTGCTTTTGATCTTCCCCACTACACTTGATCACCAAGGACAGAAGTTCGATCTGTGGATTTGATAGCACAAAAGAGCTAGCAAAGATGCTGAAATAGTTTTAGTTCAATGTAGGCAGGGAGAGAATGGTCGGAGGTGCATCCTTTGCTGTTGCCCTGCACTGTGATGCTACTCAGCCTAGTTCTTCCCAGTTCTTTATTTACACAATCTCTCTCCCTCTCCCTCCGGCAGGGCCCTTTTGTGCACATTGCAAGCATCTGTGCTGCTGTCCTCAGCAAGTTCTTGTCTATCTTTTGTGGAGTTTATGAGGTAAGTGTTCTGCATGCTTCATCTAGTTTCAGAGTGAGATTGCTGGGGGAGAGAACATTATATAGACTATTGAAGATGAAAGCAGAACTGAGAACATTAAAATGAAACAGTTCGTTCAAAAACAAGAACCTGCACAACACAGGAGATGACAGTGGGAGGAGTATTAAGTATCTTGACTGCAATTATGTCCAGTGAAACATGGAAGAATTGCTCAAGAATAATGTAGTGCAATTGTAATTGTACTGGAAAAAATATCAGGAGCAATGTTTGGCTTTTCCAAAATATCAATTTCTGTGTAAATAAAAGTTTGGAATTACGTATGAGGGAACAATTTGAACAGGTAATCTGGCAGTATGGAATGGGCTTTTAATATCAGTTTCCTATCCTCACGTTAAATCTGAACTTTACTTATCCTGTGGAATATCAACTCATTCTGATTTGCGCCTTTTCTCCTGATAAAACATGATTCCAAACTTTTGCAAACACAAATATGCAGAAGAGCCAAAGATAAACAAGGTTGGCCATATCTCTGTCATATATGCTGGTTGCAAAAAGACCAGCATAATTTAGGACTGAGAGTCTTTACTTCAGTTGTTACCCTTATGAAACTGAAGTGTTTGAATAGATGTAAATAAGGATGATTCCCCCTCCCCCTCTTCTTGTATTTAAGAGCAGATTCATTGAGAACAATTAACATGCAAACTGTGCTTATAGCTATGGCTGTTGTAAGCAGCTACGTCTTGAGGCTGGCTGTGACTCCAGAAGCTTGTTGCTTCTAACCCTAGCTGCAGAAATAAAATAAGCAACAGCTTTATGACTTGGCCAGACTGTATTCTTCCAATGGCTGAGAACAAATGCTTAGATGATTTATTTTAGAAGTCATCTAATCCAGGGGTCTCCAACCCTGGCAACTTTAAGACTTGTGGACTTCAACTCCCAGAATTCCTCAACCAGCTTAAAGTTGCCAAGGTTGGAGACCTCTGATCTAATCAACCTGAACATTAAGAAATAAAATGAATGTAAGGAGAATACGGGAAATGGGACCAAGGCAGGAAGAGTCTGAGTTCTTGTAGATACTGGCTGACCCTTGCTACTAAAGCCGACTCACAAAGCTCTAAAAGAAGGCTGGCTTTGCTGCTGGCAGATGCTTAGCATTTGAGCAGCAGGAGAAGAAAGGACTAACTCTTGCCTGTGCTCACTCTAACCCTGGCATGCCTCTCTCTGGCTGGGCTCTTTGTTCCAGAACGTGCATAGGCAACTGGACCTCCTGGTGGCCGCTTGTGCAGTTGGTGTTGGATGTTGCTTCGGGGCCCCACTTGGAGGCAAGTGCATTCCTGTGTTAATACAACATGCTGATGCTCCAGGCTGAGGACATTTCTGGGATGAAAGATGTGTTTTCTTTGTAACAGATACAAGAACTCTTAAGGCACAATGGTGCAGCTATTTTATCTCATGTAACCTTGCAGGGAAATGGAAAAACGCTGAATGAGCATCCTGTGGAAATCCACAGGGAAAATGACTATCCCCATTATCTCCTCCATTTGTTTTTTTTTCCTTAAGGAAAATAGGAACTTTAATTAAAATGCTTTACTATATATACTGTAGGCTATTTTTCTTTTCACCATTACCTTAAAACTGCTAAGTCAGGTGCTGAAAATACTTTGTTTTTACAGCTAGTCTATAAATAACAAGTATAGTCATAACAATGATAAAATAATACTTTGGGTTAAAGACCTTAAGAAGAGATTTTGTTGTTGTTCAAGAAAATACTTTTATCCATAGGCGGGAGGGAGACAATGATTCTTGGTATGAGATTAAGGATCTTAGAAATATTCAAGTCATTTTACAAAGATGAAATATTAGATGGGAGATAAATGGACTTCGATTTCAGCCTGGCAGCTTTTTTCCAAGAGCCCAATACATTTAAATATTGCCATATGGAGAAGTGTTTGTTTTTGGGAAATGGAAGATTTGTTTAATGCTGATTTTATTGTTTGTTTATTTATTTATTTATTTTTCTGTTTCTACCAAAAGTTAGAGCACAAAATATGGGTACTCCTAGAAGACGTTTAAATAAATAAAACAAACAAATAGCCTATAATTAGTCACTGAAGAAACACAATTGAATCCATAAGCTAATTATAGCAGATTCTTTATCAAGTTGCCAAGAGCAGGAAATCCGATGGCATCTTGATTCACTCTTTTTTTCCCTTTGAATAAAAGCAATTTTTCAATATATTCAGTGAGAGCAAGCCTGTCAGTCAACTATCAGCCACCCTGTGGTTATACCTGACATGGATCATTATTTTCTGAAGTGACAATTAGGTATAATTTGGAAATTTGCTATTTGACTTTTGCAACTTTTTCAAACTTAATTTGGAAATGTATACTTGAATGGATAGCAACAGCAGTAGCACTTAGACATATTTACTGCCCCATAGTGGTTTATAAATGCCAGCATATTTTCCCCAACAATTTGGGTACACATTTTACTGATCTCTGAAGGATGGAAGGCTGAGTCAATCTTGAGCCCATCAGGATTGAACTCCAGGCAGAGTTATTTTGCCATACTGCATTCAGACCACTGTGCCACCATGGCTTATATATATATATATCTTTAAAACTTTACATTTTTCCCTATCCTGGTTGATGAATGCTAAGATTTTTTTAAATTTACTGATAAAGGTAATTGATACCCTTCATTGTTTTTTCCTTGCTGAATCCTCTAAACAAGAATCTGTGTTTGGTAATTTTGAAATAAGGCATGTACTACAAACATGAATTTGAAACCTCTGTGTAAATTTGAATGAAAGCGCTTTAGTAGATAGAATTCAATATTGATAATAATCCTATCCATATAAAGATGACCTTTTGGGTTACCAGCTGTATTTTGGTGACTTCAGCAATCTCTCTTCCTATGTGCTTCTTTGAAGAGAGGCCTTGTTGCTCCTTTTTTTCTTTCCTCTTATTTTTTTGTCATCTGTGTATGGCAGTAAATCATATGAATTGGACAACAAAAACAGATTGAGTCAAACCATTTGAAGCTCCATCTAAGCAAAGAGATTCAGCCAGATACATTGCCTGTATGGCACATCCATTAATTCCAAATGAAATAATTCCTACTATTGTAATTATAATCTTTAATAAAATTACTATTTAAAAATAGAATTCCAAATGGAATGGTTCCTAAAGTGGTATTTCACTCATGAGAATATCAACCAGACAAAAAAGCTCTTTCATGCACAACATTCTGTTCATTGTTCACAATTTTTTATAAAAGCTAGACTACAATGGAATTCGTTCTAAGGCAGTGTTTCTCAACCTTGGCCACTTGAAGATATCCGGACTTCAACTCCCAGAATTCCCCAGCCAGCATTCGCTGGCTGGGGAATTCTGGGAGTTGAAGTCCAGACATCTTCAAGTGGCCAAGGTTGAGAAACACTGTTCTAAGGTACTGAAGTTATTCACAAGTACTTAGTACTCCCAAGTACTATCGTAATTGGGAGAATGCAGCAGTTCCATTTTGTAGCACATTCTCGAGGTATTTGTATTCACAGACAAAAGCCTGTACATTTAAAACACATCCAGATTCCTATACCTTCAAACTGGAGTTTTATGATGTGTGAAGGTATTCACAACATACGCTTCTTAACCATCAACTGTTAATATGCAGCACCCTTTTTGATGTTTTAAAAAATGTTGGATCTGAAAAGCTGAAAGTATTCTGTTTCTATAAGAGTTGTGCATTCATGTATAATGCCCCAATTTCTTGCACAAACATATTGGATCTTGTCCGGGCCAGAATGACATAAAACAGAAACAGTGACATATACAGAATATACAGTAAATGGGTCCAAGATGGGCTACAGAACATCAACTGATTGTCTTGTAATATTAGCTTCCAATCCTCTCACTCCTCTTCTTTCCTGTTTTTCCCCCCTCTCTCTCTGTCTCATCTCTTCCACTAGTAGCAGCCATATTATTATGCAGATGTCCTGACTGTGGGATGCGCAGTGGGGGTTGGCTGCTGTTTCGGGACACCACTTGGAGGCAAGTGGCTGCTTGCTTTTGTCTAAATTTTCCAAGTCACATCTTCTCTCTTGAATCATGCTTTAATCATTTATAAGACCTTTTATTATTATTAATATTATTGATTTTATATTGATAGCACTCTTCCTTCCCAGGATCCTATTGGTCATCATTTTCCAACCCATTAAAAAGCCCTCCATTTTTTTTTAGAATCTTAACAATATGAAGATTAGTGTTCATTCATAGCATCTTCCCATGCTTCTCCAATACATACTCAACTGAGAACCCATATGGGTAAAGCCAATGCAATGTTTTGAGAAGCCCCTTGTCACTAGAATAGGAGGCAGTGATGTCACATTGGAAGGGTGGCGGCAGCTTCTATTCCACCAAAATACAGGCTTTCAACATTCATTCCAGATAACCCTGAAGTTCTTTGGATTTTTTTTTCCCAGTAAGAAAACACATTTTACAATCAAGCTCAATTGATGTTAGGCAGAGTTCCTCAAACTTTTCCATCCCTGCAGCCCGGTGGAGTGGGGGGAAGGGAGATGGTTCTGCACACTCACCCGCCACTTCCACGGTCCAGTTCTGAATGCTCAAGACCTGGTAGTGGTCTGTGGGTTGGGTACCCCTGAATTAGATTCAGCAGTGCTATCCAGAACGTCTTGTGAAGTGAACTTAATATGTAATCCAGCCTCAAAGTGTTCTTCAACAGGAAACATTCTTCTGATGGTAGAAAGTTGGGAAAGTAGTGAGTTAACATAAAGGGTGACTTGGGGAACTTCATAAGGGAACTTACCCTTATTCCTCTGTGGCCTTATGTCAGACCAGTGGTGGGATTCAAATAATTTAACAACCGGTTCTCTGCCCTAATGATTTCTTCCAACAATCAGTTCACCAAACTGCTCAGAAAGTTAACAACCCATTCTCCCGAAGTGGTGCGAACTGGCTGAATCCCACCACTGTGTCAGACCTTATGAAAGCCATCTTTTACATTGGGCCTTCAGCGTTGGGGGTGTTACTTGGAACCCTGACACCTTAATTCTAACCATAAAAACAAAACAAAACGTTTGCAAAATGAAAAGAAATTAAAAGTAAACTTCACTTTCATGCCCATGTATTGTTGTAACTCTTATCCCTTTTGCAAAAGCCTATTTTGGGGGAGTGATGGCTGGGAGAAATAGTATTTGCATGCATTTTGTGGGCATAGAGAACTGATGAGAATTTTTATCTACTCTGTAGGTGTCCTCTTTAGCATTGAAGTCACTTCCACCTATTTTGCAGTTCGTAACTATTGGCGTGGATTCTTTGCAGCTACATTCAGTGCCTTTGTTTTCCGAGTCTTTGCTGTCTGGAACAAGGATGCAAGTAAGATGAGAAGAGGCATCTCCTTCCAGTCTCTCTTGCCATTGTTGATGCCTCCCTCAATTAGCTTCACACACAACTTCTGGAAGATTATGGGGATAGTGGGTAGGGGAATGTCTGTGCAAGGCAGAAGGGTTTTTAGTAACAACAGAACCATTTTTAACAAGGTGGTATTAAGGCTGAATTATTTCACTCTTCTTGGAACACTTACAATTCCCCCCCCCCCCCGAAAAAGTTCTTAAACCTGAGATGATGGTAATAAAGAGTGTTCTTAGGCTGTTCTGAGACTCTCTCATTGTTTGGGTACTGAGGGCCTAACTTCATGTTTTTTTTCCTTACCTGGTCACCCTGGTTGTTTATTCTCTCCACCCCCCTCCTCACAGTCACCATCACAGCCCTCTTCAGAACAAACTTTCGCATGGATTTCCCCTTTGACCTACAGGAGCTGCCGGCGTTTGCTGTAATAGGGTAAGCCCACTGGAGCACACCTAATTGCAGTTGGGGTTGCGGGGGTGAAGAAAGGCAAGCCATATTGAAAATTGTCCGTTTGAAGCAGTTAAATTAGAAAGTTCCATATTAGAAACAGATAAGGTCTCTTTTGAAGCATACTCAACTCTTAAGGGGATTACAAAGAAATGTTCACACAGTTTCTTGGGAACAGTATAGAAGTGGTTAGTCATTGCCTCTTCCCCATACAAGTCAAACTTTTTTCACACCTGTATTTCAAGCTGCCTTATATTAGCAAATATATGCACCCCAGCATGATGTTGCAGGATCCAATCTGGATCAGTAACCAGCAAGACCACACTGGGAATATTGCATCTAGTTTTGGTCACCACAATATAAAAAAGATATTGAGACTCTGAAAAGAATGCAAAAAAGAGCAATTAAGATGATTAGGGGGTTGGAGGCTAAAACATATGAAGAATGGTTGCAAGAATTGAATATGTCTAGTCTAGAAAAGAAGGACAGGAGTAACATAATAGCAGTGTTCCAATATTTGAGGGGCTGCCACAAACAAGAGGGAGTCAACTTATTTTCCAAAGCACCTGAAAGCAAATCAAGAAACAATGGATAAAAACCAAGGAGAGGAGCAACTAAGGAGAAATTTCCTGACAGTGAGAACAATCAACCAGAGGAACATCTTGCCTTCAGGGGTTGTGGGTGCTCTATCATTGGAAGCTTTTAAGAAGAGACTGGCCACCCATTTGTCTGAAATGGTATGGGGTCTCCTACATGAGCAAGAGTTTGGACTAAAAGACCTCCAAGGTCCCTTCCAATTCTGATGATGATGGTAATGATGATGATCTTTTGGACTCATGCTGGATCCATCCTCAGGGATCTTCTCTCTACTGGAATGTGTGCTTTGGGGCTGATCTATGTATTTATGTGTTGCCTGGTTGGGTGTGGCTTTCTATTGATTGATCGGGATGTTGATGGCCTGTTATTGGCTATTGTTTCCTTGTGCTACCAAGTCCTTGGCTCCTAAATTCCTTATAAACTGGTGGTAAATCAGCACTCCTGTTGACTGACAAGGAAATGTTTTGTTTTTGTTTGGCAAAAGGGAAATTACACTCTGCTTTGGGATGATCAGATGTAAAAGAAAACACTAGATATTGGTGTTAGATTTTTATTCTGCCTTTTCTGCAAATTATATAAACAATCCCTTCCTCAGTTTTAGAGACTTATGAGCTAGGTTGTACTGAGAGATGGTGACTGTGACTCAAAATTATTTGGTGAATTTCCATGACTGAGAGTGGAATTCCAATCATCGTCTTAATTAATATTTTTGGTTGTGTAGTTTATCATTAGGATTGAGAAATATTGTATACGCAGCAGTGACGTGTGGTGAGGTTTATGGCTGGTGAGGCAAGCGGGCAAAAGCCACCCTATGTTGGACACAGTGGCAGGGTGTTCAGATGCCCCGCCACTGTGTCTGACATAGAGGCATCCCGCATCTATGGCGGACACAGCACTGGGGCTTTTGAATTCCTCCCCCTCCCTCCAACCCACATACCTTTTCCAGCTGTTTCACAGAGGATTTCAACTCTGCTATTGTCTGCCATGATGAAAATGTAAAAATGTAAAAAGAAAAAGGCAAGAGCTGCTGAGGTCAGGCTGGGTTAGTTGCTGGCAGAGTCTTCAATGGATGACTCTGCTTAACTGTTTAAAAAAGCCTCTAAAAAAGTGCCCTATACAGGAGGAAGCAAGAGAACCACATGCCTCATCTACATAAGGAATTTTTCGGCTTTTAACCCTTGCTTAACTCTGCTCAAGTGATCATAAAGATAGACTAAATGAGGCACGTGGTTCTCTCGCCTCCTCCTGCAGAGGGCACTTTTTTAGAGGCTTTTTTAAACAGTTAAGCACTAAGCAGAGTCATCCACTGTGACTCAGGCAGCAACTACCTCAGCTTTTTTCCTTTTACATTTTTTTTTCTTTTCATGATGACAGTGGTGAGGTCCTGCCCACCCTGCCTCCCCTAACTGCACATCCCTGATACGCAGAAAAGCTGTTTTGTTGATTTCTTTGTATGCAACCTGACCAGAAGTCTTTTGGATCAAAAGCAAGCTTTGAAATTCACTCCTGACAGAATTAATTCAACAATTAGTTTAGTGTAGGGTGACCAGACGTCCTGCATTTGGCAGGACAGGCACGCTTTTTCATAATTTTTCCCGCGTCCTGGGCCGTTCTCAAAAGATCCTGCTTTTTAATTTTGGCGCCTTCTTCGATCGCTCACTCCCCCACCCATCCGCTGCTGCTTGCATGGGCAGGGTAGCGTAGCGAGTGAGTGGGCGGATGGGCAGGGCAGCGAGCTCGCCTTTCCAGCCCCACTTCCACCCGGACAAGCCATGGGAAAGCCTCCGCCTCTCCAAAAAGAGCCACCCTCGGCGGGGTCTGGAAGCGGCGCCTTTCCGCCAAACCATCCCGCGCGCACTTTGAGGGCCGGTGGGCGAGGCGAGCGCAGCAGCCAGAGACTCCTCCGCGGGACCCCTTTCGGCTCCGTCTGCTTCCCAGCCTGTCCCGGCTCTCCTGACTCCCGGGGCCGCCGCTTCTCTGAACTCACCCAAAGAGAGTAAGTGACGAGCATGGGCGGGGTAGCGTAGCAAGTGAGCAGGTGGATGGTGGTGGGATAGCCACCAGAAGACTTCCTGCCCACCACTGGCTGCACTGCAGCTGACTTGCCCCGGGCAGGCTGGAAGGCTTTGGAAGTCCGGGCGGGAAGAGCCGCGAGCGGATGGTGGTGGGATCGCCACCCGGGAGCCGCCAGCCTTCCTGCCCAACATCTACTCTCCCTGAACTTGTTTTGATGAGCGCGGGGCGACTGACTGTAGTTTGTGCCAGCCCCGCCCACTCAAACTATTGTCAGTTGCCCCGTGTTATAAAATTAAGATCTCTTGAATTAGATTCTGGCTGATGCGGCGGGCGGCGCGGATTGCAGCAGGGACGGCCACCGATTGCAGCCCGATTGCGCCAGGGGCTGCGCTGGTGGGGACAGGCGGGAGGGATGGGACTGGTCCTGCTAAGGGTGCGGAGGACGTGCCTCTTGTCGGTCGAGGCATCGGCTGCCCTCCCTTCTTCTGCCTTATCTCTCTGCCCATCTACCTTTGCGTTGGGAAAGAGGAGCAGAGTGGGAAAGCAAGACGGATTGCCATTGTCAGTTGCCAGGCTTCCAGCAGGTTGGCTGGACGCTGCCCCAGCGCTCCTGCCCAGTAGTAGCAGCAGCAGGTCTGGCGCCTGAGTGTATGGCGGAGACACCCACAGCCTTCTCTGGCTCACTGATTCTCCCCAACCCCGCGATTTTCCTCCTTTCCAGCTGGGTGGCGGGAGCGCCTGGGATCTCCCTAGGTCAAAGCCGAGAGGAAGCAGGGAGATTCCATATGAAGGCATCCCGAGGCTCTACTTTAACCCATGCGGGAAGTTTGGGGGGGGGGGGTTGCATCTTTTCCCTGGCTTCTTCGAGCTTCGTTCCTCCCGCTTCCGCTCCTTCAGCTGGAGACAATTATACACACACACCCCAAAGAATCCCAGGCACACAAACAAGCAGCTTCCCCACCGTGGGCTTTGTTCTTAACCGACAGCGGGCAAAGGGAATAGAGAGAGGCGGTGGCGAGGCTACCTTTTGCGGGGAGAGCAGGAGCTTGGCCAACCGTGGAAAGGTGCCCCGGGGCTGGGATCCAAGGCGCGCTTAACTAGGTGAGGAACTTGTGCGGACCCGCCGGGGCGTGGGAACTGAGGAAAAGAATAGAGAGGGGGGCGTGTGGAGAAGAAGAAGCGTGCTGAGCTGTCATCAGGGCTGCTGAAGCTTGCGAGGGAGATCTAGAAGCAGATGGCATGGGACTTGGAGTCCTATGATCTTGGCGAGTGGGGTTCCTGCGATGGGATTTGGAGTCCTAAGACACTGGCCATTGGGGGCTGCTACGATGGGATTTGGAGTCCGATGCCCCTGGCGATTGGGGGTTCCTGCAAGGAGATGCGGGAATAGGGGGGAGGGGTCTGCACAAGCCCCCCCGACCCCCTTCTTTGGAAGAGCCGGAAGCATTAGAGGAGGGGCCTTTGCACATCCCCCACTCCCCCGAAGCCCAGCGCCTGCTTACAGCAGCCCCAGATCGCCAGTGTCTTAGGACTCAGCACGCTTCTTCTTCTCCACACGCCCCCCTCTCTATTCTTTTCCTCAGTTCCAATGCCCCAGCCGTCCCTGCTGCAATCCGCACCGCCCGCCGCATCAGCCGGAATCTAATTCAAGAGATCTTAATCTTATAACACGGGGCGACTGACGATAGTTTGAGCGGGCGCGGCCGGCGCAAACTACCATCAGTCGCCCCGCGCTCATCAAAACAAGTCCGGGGAGAGTAGGTGTTGGGCAGGAAGGCTGGCGGCTCCCGGGCGGCAATCCCACCACCATCCGCTCACGGCTAGGTGGAAAGCCAGGGAAAAGATGCACATGCTCAGAGGCCAGGGTGACGCTTGCAAAGGAGAGATGCGAGAGGCGCTGGGATTGGTTAGAATCGTATGAAGCTTGGCTTTGGAAAGGTTGCGGGGGGGAGACAAGTGAAAGTGAAAGCCCCAGAGAGTGACGCAACCAAGAAGAGTTTTGCAGTGTTCCACGGCCTTCCCCCCTCAGGAAAGGAGGGTTAGGATCACAGGCACCTGACTCTATTCGCTTTGGGTGTGCATCATAATGTTGTAAGCCGCCCGGAGTTACCTGTGTGTGAGGTGGGCTGCCCTATGCATTTGCGTTTGTGCGCTGGAGAGAGAGTGAAAAAGAGAGGGAGAAATAATTATATTTATTAGATAGATCAGTGTTTCTCCACCTTGGAGACTTGAAAGAATTCTGGGAGTTGAAGTCCACATACTTTCAAGTCTTCAAGGTGGAGAAACACTGAGGTAGATGATAATGAGATGAGGGAGGGAGAGGGAGAGGGAGAGGGAGAGGGAGAGAGAGAGAGAGAGAGAGAGAGAGAGAGAGAGAGAGAGAGACCATAACTAGATAGACAGATAGGCAGGCAGATAGACGGATGGATAGAGAGAAAGAGAAAGAGATAGGTAGACAGTCAGATAGACGGATGGAGAGAGGGGGAAAGAGGGAGAGGGATACCATAACTAGATAGACAGATAGGCAGGCAGATAGACAGACAGACGGATGGATGGATAGAGAGAGAGAGGATATGTATAATTAAGATGACCAGACGTCCCTAGTGAGGCCGCGGGCTGGCAGTAACTGCGACGGCCTAGCTCCCTCCCCCGCCAGGTCAATGGTGTCCCTCTTTACCAATCTGAAAATCTGGTCACCTTAGTTTAGTGGCATGTTTACATACATGTAGTTTAAGAACGAGCTGTGACTGATATTCTAATCTTGGCTTAGGAACCCCAAACTCTTTCATGCTTTGCCAAGAGTTTCAGTACTGAGTTGTAGGTGCCGAATCTTTAACCAAATAACTCAAAAAGTAGTGATTCTTCCAATTGTTTTTGGACCTCTTACAGCTCAAGAATGTGTGGTTGTTCAATCTAGGTATATTAGTGACAACAAAAATCAGGATTAGAGTATATGGCGAACCTATGGCACGTGTGCCACAGGTGGAACGCAGAGCCCTCTCTGTGGGCACACTAGCTGTTGCCCCATCTCAGCTCCACCGCCCATGTGCGCATGCCTCCATCTGGTCAGCTGATTTTGGGGAATCTGCTGCGCATGCCTAGGGTGCATGCGGGAGATGCACACACATGCATGGGGGGAGCGCGGGGGGGGGTGCGGCGTTCCCCCCTGTGGCTCATTTTTAGTCCCAGGAAGCTGCAGGGAGGCCTGCTAGGCCTAAAATGGAGTGCAGGGGATTCACACGTGTATACGGAGGGGGTGGGGCACATGGGGGGTGCCGCACATTCTGGGTCTGGCCACATAGTCACACACTGTTGTGTACGCATGCATGCTTTCGGTACGTGACAACAAAAAGGTGAGCTACATCTGGCATATACAATGCCATGTACATTCTCTGGAACATATAGTGCTGTAGAATAGTGTTTCTTAAACTTTTTTCTCTTAAGACCCTTCCAACTTCTAAACATTAGGGAGGACTCCGAAGAGCTTTTCTTTGCATGGGCTATATTTTAGTGATATTTACTATATTAAAAATTAAAATCAATGATTTCACTGCTGCAATTGCCACTTATGATTGATTGATAGGATGTTGATGTTGTGTTATTTTTCAACGTATAGATAATTTTAATTTTGCAGATTCCTGAAAAAGTGGTGAGACTCTCCCCCCCCCCCGCCCCCGGTATCCTATGACCACACTTTAAGAAACAGTACTGTACAGTAGAAGATTATCTTGGGATATATCTTAGTTTTAGGGTCATATGAACATCTAAGTACAGTGCTGAGAAGCAAGCTATGGGGATATATAAACAAGGAGGGCAACCTCTGGAACATACAAATCATAACAGATTGGAAAATATTGTTAGGGAGCGAATTCTGAAGTGATAGATTGTGTTTTATCATTTTAAACTGTATTTTAAAATGGATGACAGTTCTGAATGTTCTTGCAGTAAAACAGGATGCAGAAAATGGGTTGAGATCTCTGATACTGCCTTTTTTGTTTTTTTATTTGCAGTTTTTAAAAAGTCACATAAATTAACCATTCAAATGGATGCCCTGCAGCCAGAAAAGTTGTGTGCCATTTGAAGATTTTAAAATCTTAATCAATAAGGTTTATTTCTCTCTGGTTACTTATGCCTTCTGGATATACTGTTGAACTTAAATATAAGGGAATGTGCAGAATTCAAAATGGAATATATTTTGCTATTTATCCTTGAACCTTTCTGGAAGAATCTGATCGGCTGTTGAAAGATTAGCTATAGATTTTTAAATCTAATTTTGACAGTGCTCTTATGTAAATTCAAAGCCGAGGATTAATTTTATTTTTCAAATCTTCTGTTATAGGATCTTTTCTGGGTTCCTTGGAGCATTTTTTGTTTATTTTCATCGACAGGTGGTTTTATTTGTCAGAGAACATACTACTCTAAGTCGATTCCTAACCAAATAGTGAGTATGCTTTGCTAACTTATTATATTTTTAAGTTTAGTTAAGATTGGAGCCATGATCTGAAAATTTAGAGAAAAAAGTTCAAGGGATAGACAAGTGGCAGAAGCTGCTGAATTATGCTCTAGTTCAGATTAAACAAGTAACACCTCCAATACATTAATATTTATTTTACTTCCTGATAAAGTGGCTGGATTTTTTGTTTGTGCTGAACTCACACTGATATCTAGCTAAGAGGAAAAAGTTCCACACATTCTCAGGAATCAGTGTTGAAAGCATTGGCTGAGCCCTTGTCTTCTGCGTGGCATTTGCAGCATCTTTCGGAGACTGTTCTATGAATTTAATTCCCGTTTCTTTTCTTTTTCAGCCGCCTTGTGTATCCTGGGGTGATAACTTTTGTGATAGCGTCTCTGACATTCCCCCCTGGCTTTGGACAGTTTATGGCTGGAGAAGTGAGGATTCCACTTATCTGTCTAGTTATTTATCAATTAACCTTGTGGTGTTGTTCTTCATTGCCTGAGGTTCCAGAGCAATGTACAAATATAAATAATAGAATTTATAAAAGCTCAATAAAACTAACAGTTGTAATAACACAGTGTATAAAAATACACACCAAGTGTCTGTTTCATATAGTGCAGGATACAGCGTTTTCCATTTGCACTTACTTTTCAAATAGCACTAACACTTCTTTGTTTGTGCTAGCACACTGGTGCTGAATAAACTCTTGCTTTTCCTTCTATTTTGCCTGCATGCTGAGAAGAAAAGCAATGATAAATCCATGCTTTTGTTGTATGGGAAAGGGAAGGCAGGGAATTCTGCCTTTGAAAAAATAAGATCTAGATTCATCCTGCTCATATATCGTATTAAGCCATGGTTTACTGAGTGAACTGCAAATAGAACAAACTGGGCTCAATAAGGAGCTTTGCTATTAACCATAGTTTACAAATCACAAAATGGCTAAGTTCACACAACATGTGGACCCAACACATTATGTCTTAACATGATGTATGAAAGCTAATCTTTTTTATTCTGTCAGGAATTCCATAATTCTTCCACTAAAGACCAAGGATGAATTCACAGGAGAAGGTTTTACTCACAGTAACCTTATGCAATCTTTTTTCTATTAAAACAGTTGTTCTCTGCTTGCTGGAAAAAGAGGACATCATCAAAACAATTAAAGAAAATATAAATATTATCCTGGATTATGAAACAATATAAATTACATCTGAACTGTGGAAGGATCTGTCAGATGGGTTGCAAATATGATCAGGGATTGAGAAAACCTCCTTTCCAGCCATATAATATTTGGTTGAATTCAAACTGGGAATCATTATTGCAGAAGAAATAGTATTTGGCTTATTTCTTGTGCTCTGCTGTTTTAGAGCTTGTTAGAGAAGAAAGCTGCCTCCCAGTTCCCAGTGTTTTGTCTTAAAGCTGGATGTTGGCATCTTCTTAAAATCTCCAAAACCAGATTCAAGATGGGTGGTCCTTTTCAAAATGCAATTTACAAAGGGGAAAGAATTTTACAAGACTAAAAAGATGAGAAAGGGCATCATTGGCTGGCTAGCAGTTAAGCATCAGTTGGTTAAATCCATTCTGTGCTTCTCTGTTGACCAGTATTGTTGGTTCTCTGCAAGGCTAGAGATTCTCAAAGAAGCAAGCATGCTGTGGTGGTTGTATCTTGAGGATCAAGACTTATGCAAATAACCCTTTCAAGCCTGGTTTTGTTTTGATTGTATGATCTGGAGGCCTGGGTGACAGAAAGACTGTTCAAAAGTGGCCTCCAACAAATATAATTAGGCTTTTTTGTATGAAGAGATCCTGCAGCAGCATCAAAGGGCAACAAAGCATGGTTCTGTCACAGAATACATCTTGCTAAGACTCTTCTGTTTCATAACAAAAAGCCAAAACAATTATTTTTTCACATCTACAATGAGATGCCATGCTTGAAGTGAAAATATGCAATACAAATTGGCATAATTTATGCATATCAAAATGTCAGTTCTGTTTCTAAATTTGCCTCACTGAGGTAGGGAAGAGTCTTCTCTGAGAGACAAGTATAATTGCCTTTTCTCCTTGTAGCTGATGCCCAGAGAAGCCATCAGCAGCCTCTTTGATAACTTCACTTGGGTAAAGCACACAGAGGACCCACAGGTCCTGGGGAGATCTGCAGTTTGGATCCATCCCAAAGTCAGCGTCTTTGTCATCATCTTGTTGTTTTTCATCATGAAGGTAGGGAGATAAACTGGCAATGCAAGTTCTATGTTGCTCCCACCATATTATGAGCCATTTCCCATGAGCAGAGTCAAAGAACTGTGAAGACTTCAATTCCTGGTTTACTTTTGTACAGAAACTCAGTTAGGACGTTGCCCAAACATTGTATCTCAGTGCTATTTGACTTCCCACCTTTTTTCAGTTAAGGTTTGTGCAATCAGTACTGCATAAAATGTAGTTTTAATGCCAGATTTCCAATGTGAATGGTCAAAATGATATTGCAACAACCATTCCTTAAGATAATTGCTTTGTTCCTTGCTCCTTTATTTACAGCGTAAATAAGTTGTCCCTTGAATTTATCCTTAAAAGATTATCATTTATTCTTGGTCCATGGGGAGGAGACTTTTGTTCTTTATGTCTTCCTAATGAATGAATTTGTGAACTTATGCAGTATAAAAAAGTTTATGCAGTAAAAAAAAGTTAATTATTTTTTATGTTCATCCATTTAATTTTTAAAAAAGGGATGTAGATGAATCGGATTTGCTTTAGTGTACACCATGGGAATTTGGCCATGTGTTCATGTATTGGTGAATCTTATGGAAAATACAAAGCTATACTAAGTGCTACAGGAACCGACATTTTATTTCTGCACCAGTGACTAGGGTCATGACAGGTCATAGTTTAGAAGCCATCTGTATCTGAAGCCTTCTTTCCATCCCTTGTGGAACAAATATCTTTTTAGTATGCTATCTAACCTAAGGGGAGCTTCAAAAGAAGTATTTATGCTAGTATTTAAAAAATGTTGAACTAATTGATGCATAACACACAAACCAAGTGTTGGCCAAGTCAACAGATATGGATTGGTCTGGACAACTGCTCTGCAATTTAACAGCTATATGATCTTTCTGCTCTACATCAAAATAACTGCTCCAATGTAGCCTAAGGGGGAGGAGAAATGTTCCTTTTTAGAGAAGCACATTGTGTGGGGAGAGGACTGGAGCGAGTAGATTAGAAAGGTAGCTGTTGAAGAAGATTCCTCCTTTGTATCCTCCTACTTTGCCAGTCAGAGTAGAAGGCAAGAGGCTCTGCTAAAACCTTCATCTGCCAGACTGCCCTCAAGCTATTTCTAGAGGGGGGAGGGGGGAGGGGAGAGAGATAGAGAGGAGAGAGGGACAGAGGGCAAGAGGGATGGAGAAGAGGGGAAAGAGGGAGGGAGGGGGAGAGAGAGAGAGACATTGCCCAGTAACCATGCTTGCTTATTACCTCTGTCCTAGTTCTGGATGTCTGTCGTTGCCACAACTATGCCAATACCCTGTGGAGGGTTCATGCCAGTGTTTGTGCTGGGTGAGTTTTAATCTTTTTGTGAAAACTTTCAGGCAGATCGAGATGGAAGGAATTGCTGGTAGAGTCATAAATAAAAGGGGAATTGTGTTTCTATGAAATGACTGAATGTCCTGAAGTCATTTCTCCTTCCCTTAATCCATTCCTATTTTACCTACATACCACCTTCCTATGTCTTCAAGTTCTGCAAATGATTGTGGCAGTCCCAGAAGTTATGATCTATTCATCCTCTGTTCCAAGATGCTTCCTTGGACAAGTTTATAGAGGACTAGCACTGAAAAGCATGAAAATCTGACTCTCTGGCAAGCCGAAACCTGGGGTACTTGAATGCTCAGAAATAGCAACGATGCCCACTCTTTCTATTCTGGCATTAAAGGAAGCAAGGATGGGTGTTGCTTAAGCTCTGGATGGTGACTCGTTGTCCTCCTTCAAAATATCATTAGAACATGAGTGTGTATTAGTGACCCTGATAAAGACAGTTTAGAAACTACCTTTGTTGGGTTTTAGGGGCTGCTTTCGGACGCTTGATTGGTGAAATCATGGCCTGGCTCTTCCCTGATGGGATTCTCTTTGATGGCTTTGTTTACAAAATCTTACCTGGTGGTTATGCAGTAATTGGTAAGTGTAAGACCCTCTTCCTTTCTCTGGTTCCAGTTGGGATCCAAGTGATGCTAACTTTGCCCTTTTTTCCCTTGTCCTGGGAAAGGAGCTGCAGCTCTCACAGGTGCTGTCAGCCACACTATCTCCACAGCAGTGATTTGCTTCGAGCTGACAGGTCAGATTGCCCACATCCTGCCAATGATGGTGGCCGTCATTCTTGCCAACATGGTGGCTCAGAGTTTGCAGCCAAGCCTTTACGACAGCATCATCCAAGTGAAGAAACTCCCCTATTTACCAGACTTGGGCTGGAACCAAATAAGGTACTTAGGGCTGACCAAGAAGAAAGGGGGTAGGCTAAAAGGTGGTGAGATGTTCAGGAGGAGATAGAGATCAGTTCAATCCCAAGCAACGAAACAGGTGGCTCATAGATTGGAATGTATTTATTTTGAAATCATCTGTAGCCAATGTATCAGTTATGGCAATCATAGCTCAATAGCTACTGTAAAGACTTTAAGTGAGGATGATTTGAGGTTTGGCTCTTTACATGATATCCTGAACCACAAAGCAACTAATCCAGTGGTGGGATTCAGCCATTTTGTACCTATTCGGGAGAACCAGTTGTTAGCTTCCTAAGCAGTTCGGAGAACCGGTTGTTGGAAGAAATATAATTTTGTTTTTTTCCACTTTACAGGACTAATTCTGTAAGGAAGGCAGGAAGGAAACATTCTGGTGTTGTTTCTAGCCTAATCTTTATTGCCCTGCTTACAAAAACTGCCTCTCTGGTTAACCCTTATTACATTGTAATAACTAAGGCGAAGCGCCCATTGATGTGAGTGACGCTGAGTTGGCCATGCCCACCCAGTCACATGGCCACCAAGCCCCGCCTACCCAGCTGGTCATTAGGGCAGAGAATCGGTTGTTAAATTATTTGAATCCCACCATTGAACTAATCACATCTTTGCCTAGCGCCTTGAACAAAAATGGATTAAGTAAAGTACAGTTAAGTTATGTTTGGTAAACAGCATGAGCTCACAACTCCCCAAAGCTTCAATTCATTAAAAATAGGTCAACTTTCTTGTGAGTAGAGTGAACCCCCAGGAAATGTGTTAAGGCTGTCCATTAAGAACCATTGGTTCTTTTTTTAACTCCTGGAAATAATTTAAACTGAGTGATGGTTCTGAAATTTCAAGCCACCTAATGCCCTGAATGGAAAAAAAATCAAAAAATGATGTCCCTTCTTTCTCTCAACACTAAGAAATAGTGATATCTGTTTGGCAACATGGCTGCCCCCCCAAGCATTTGTAGTTGTTGGGAATAGTGCCTATGTTCCTTTGTTTGTGTGTTCCTTTTTTTTTTTTTTGCATTTATATGGTTGCCCAACTCAAACAACCTGACTGGATGGCGAACAAAGACCAGTAAATGAAAATATCAAAGGGGGGGGGGAAGCAAACAAGAGCAATTAAAGCAAGTTTTTCTAAAAGCCTGTGAGGTTTTATGTTTTATGTTTTTCTGTTAGATGTTTCAGTATTTTAATGACATCCTGTAGGCTTTAATTAGTAAGATTTTATGGTAACTTTTTGATAGGAAGTAGCTTTCAGCAAGGGCTCAAAGTATGACATGAATAAATAATTCTCTTTCTCCCACTTTACTTATTCTTTCTTAATTTTTAACTTATGCCCACTCAAGCAAATACAATATTTTTGTTGAGGACATTATGGTGTCTGATGTCAAATTCATCTCCTCTAATTGCAAATATCGGGATCTGAAGGACGTGCTCCAGAACACCACGGTCAACACGTTTCCTCTGGTGGATTTTCCAGGTGAGCTTTGTAGGGAAACACATCAATTCCTGTTTCCAATTAAAGCAGTCTTGCCAACAGAGATTCAGGAAACGGTTTCTCCGGGATTTACTTTTGTCCCCTCCAAGCATTTCTGATCAGTCATTTGATTGGTTTTAATGAGGAATGTAAGGGATGTAATTCTTTCAAGTGTTGATTTATTTATTTTTTAAATAAGAGTTTCTGACTGCATTTATGATGGCTGCTGGCTCTGTGGGAATGTACAAACAAAAGCTTGCTCTTCCATTGGAAAAAAAATCCAGCTGGCTAGCGGATTTGTTGAATATTCATGCATTATTTTGAAAAGTAATTTAGGGTAAAATAAAATTTACTGATTGCCTCTTCCTAATAGAGAGACAGAGCCAAAAAAGAGAAAAGAGGGGCAGAGGCAAAGAAGAATTAATATGGAATTTTTCCAGAACTTTCTAGAACCTGAGCACTAGAGTTTTGGGAGTGGCATCAATGAGGAGAGATGATAGCATTGGTGACAAATTGGTAAACTTTGTATACTTGATCAAGAAAGAACTATCAAGAACAATGAATCCTCTCCATATTAATGTTATTGCTTCCCAATTCATAGCTATTGTATAAACTGAACCTATCATTTCCTCTTATGGGCAAGGAACACCATCTTAGTAGCAAGAATTCACAAATATATTCCTATAGTATAGTTCTGTAGTATGAAGGAGAGAGGGCAAAGCCAAAACTCTACTTTCAACTTAAAGTTCAGTTTTCTCAAAATGTAATTTAAACTTCTTTTTAATTTAATTTCTAATTTAACTTTCTTTTGTCTGGGGCAGGGAAAACAGTTTTTTCTTAGCAATGTTTACTTATTGGGGAAATCAGTCAATACTGAGAGAGTAGTGTAATTTCCAACTAGCCATAAAAATCTGAGAACTAAGAAGTCACTGATTTTGTGAATATGTATCACCTAAATGAAGCAGTTTAGAAAATAATTCAATAATTCACCACAGAGCTGTGGTGGCGCAGTGGTTAGAATGCAGTACTACAGGCTACTTCTGCTGATTGCTGGCTGTCAGCAGTTTGGCAGTTCGATTCTCACCAGGCTCAAGGTTGACTCAGCCTTCCATCCTTCCAAGGTCAAGTAAATTCTTGGTCTTGTTGATAAGACAAATTTAAAGATAATGATGCAGTGTCCTCCCAAACAAGGATTTCCATGAGAGGCACCAATACTTTGGGGACTACTGGGAACAATGCTACCATATTCATCTGTGAGTGAAGATGTGTACTGAAAAAAATCAGGGAAAGTATGGTAGCAGTTTACCAAGTAACAGGTGTTTTTTTTTTATTTAAAGCATAATGCATCTGATGAATTCACTGGATAAAGTGACCTACGGCTCAAGAAAGCTTATGTCCTTTAATAAAACTTGTTAGTTTTAAAAAGGGCTATCAGACGCCTTACTGTCACCATAGATAAACTCAACAATCCTCCTATCACGCAGGTTGAAGAAATTGCACTGAGAATTGGCAACAGAGTGAGCCAATTGCCATAGAATGCCCGTATAGTAGGTTTTGGTCACCAACCATCCTGCATTAGGATCCAGTACCTTGTGTGGGAGAGAAGGCAGCTACAGGGCATTGATGCCAAATACTGAATTGAATCAGCAGCAGCTGCAGTCCTGTGAGGAAATCTCACCCTGATGGAAGAGAAGAAGGAGGAGGGGAAGAAAGGGATAGTGTATTTCTGGAAAGGGTACATTAAGGCCGTTTCATGGTCAGAAAGCTTCAATGATAGTTGAGGAGATAACATAACTGGACTGCAAAATATAGATCCCTGGTAGTGCATTGATGAATGTCTTTGGTTGCTATTTTGTTTTGAAAATACATTGATTTTATTATAGTTTTTAATTTGTATGCTATCCTAAGTCCTTGTGAGTGGGTAGCTGTGCAAGAAAATAATGATATATGTAGCAGGGATAGAGAGAAATAACAGATTGTCTGTATTTTTGCAGTCCAAAGAACTGCCCTAGCTAAGAAAACCAGAGCATTATTGAGATGGCATTTGTTAGCTCCAGATCAAATGTTTATATAGTCTTTGATTCCACTCATTCTTTTACATCCTAATCATGACTCAAGAAGCACTTTGATTCTAGCAAGACTCTGAAATGGTTTTCCCTTGTCTGTTACTTGTCCACAATGGAAACTCAATAGTTGGTTGATGATTCAGAGGTATATTCTGAATTTATTGAATATTTCAAGAATGCACATGTGTAGGCAGAGGAGAAGTGGTGTGGACAAAGCAGAAAGTAGATATGCCCAGAGCGTCTTAATTTCTAACTACTTTTTATATAAATAGATTCCTGTCACATTTCCTCTCTTCCATTTTCTCCATTTCTAAAATTAAATTTTATTTAATGCATTTCTCTGAGTCATCTCATATGAAAGGAATGCTGCCTGCTGTTAGATTCTTTCTCATTGGGAAACAGATCAGTTTTCCAGAGTTCTCCAAGCTCTTCCAAACACACTGAAATCTGCTGCTCTATAACATATGATGAAATTCAGCCTTCTGAGATGTATTCCTTGATATTTTTCAATTTTCTTCTACAGCCCCGACCTGTTACTAAGAGAGAGTTATGAGGTGATTGTGAGAGGGAAGTTAAGAGAGTTATGAGGTGATTGTGAGAGGGAAGTTTCCTGGAGTTACCTTCCTACAATATGGCTGGAGCTTGCACTCTAGTTGTGTTCTTAGAAGAAAATATATCTAAAATCATAAGGCAGTCCAGAGACATTATTTCCAGGAGTGGGCTGCTACGGGTTCATCTAGGTTTGGGAGAACCCATAGCTGTTTGGAGAAACTCCAAATCCCTCCCCTGGCTGGCCCCACCCTGCCCCATCCCACCCCTCCCACCCGTCCCATTTTGGATGTGAGGTAAGTTCAATGCCCATGTGGAGGCTCGGGGAGGGGGAAAAATGGGCGCCCTGGAAGTTCCAGAAGGCCGGAAACGGACCTGTTTCAGGCCTCTGGAGGGTGTCCGGAGCCCAGGAGAGGCTGTTTTTGCCCTACCAGAGGCTCAAGGAAAGTCTCCGAAGTCTGGGGAAGGTGAAAATGCCCCCCAGGGATGCAGGAGGCCTAGGCCATGCCCACCATCACCACGCCCACCCGGGCAGAGTACCAGCTGTTGAAATTTTTGAAGACCACTCCTGATTATTTCCTGTTCATCATAAAGGTGTAAGGGTCATCATGTAAAATGGATTCATAAGCTGAAGATCTGTCAAGTGACTCTCTGATCGTTCCTGAATTTTAGACCTTAGATTTTTTAAATTTGCTTTCCTCTTCTCTAGATTCCATGATTCTCATGGGCTCAGTGGAGCGAACTGAGCTCCAGGGTCTGCTGCTCAGACACCTCAGCCCAGACCGACGTCTGCATCTTGCCAGGGAGACACCACAGAAACTGATTGAAGCATCTTATGATGGACACCAGTGGAAGCATGAATCATTCGCTTTTGTGGATGAGGATGTGGATGAGGAAGTAGAGGACAAGGGAAAGACTGAGGTAGTGAACGAGAGATTAATAAAATGAAAAAACAACAATAGTGGAAAGAAGAAAAATAAAGTGTAACCAATGAGACATAGTGACTAGGTAGATGAAATGTGAAACAGGAAGTCTTAAGTTAAAACTCAGAGCAAACTCACTGAGTGCCACTAAAGAAACTGCAATTCAACTTAGAGCAGGGTTGGAGAACCTTTTCGTCACTGACTGCCGAAATGGGAGCGCGCGTGCGCACATGTGGGAGCATTAGAAACAGGAAGAGCAGCTCCCTGGCACGCATATGCATGCTGGGATGCTGAGCTTCCAGTTTCTGGCCTGCATGCGTGTGTGAAGACCAGTTCGGCGATACGCATGTGTGCACTGGAAACTGGAAGCTCAGCTTCCCGGCATGCATATGCGTGCCGGGGAGCTGCTCTTCCAGTTTCCAGCACTCTTGCAAGCACGAAGACCAGCTGGCTGGCACACATGCATGCGCTGGAACCTGGAAGAGCAACAGGTGACAGCTGGCCTGCCTGGAGAGATGGCTCTGCGGCCACTTCCATGCCACAAACTCTGCCCTGGGTTTGCCATCCCCTTTGTAGCATGGGGAAAATAGCTGCTTCTGCTGAAGAGTTCATAAGGATTGCTGAAATAATATTTTTTGGAGAAGCAGTAGATTTTTAAAAAGTAGTTATTAGAGAAAATGCTAATTCTTGCTTTGTTTTATCTTCTGTAATAGTTTCCACAGCAGCCTGCTTTAACCCCTGATTACCCAGAAGGACCTAATGGGCCAGTGACTCCTCATAAGCTAGTGGCAGAGGCACCAACACCTACACAAACTCCAAGTACTGTGTCTTACTAGTCCTTTGTGGTGGTATCTGATGGCCAATATTTGAAGATTTAAAGGGCCTTTTCTAATTGGGTTATGGGATATAGGAGGGGAGGGGGATGTCATTTGGATTGCTGGAAAGTGGATATATGTCTGACTTATCAACTTGCTAATGCTAATATTTACTTTGAGGGGAACAGAAAGGTGATTATAAAAGAAAGAACAGAAAGGTGATTGTAAATTATGCAAGAACAAACTGCATTTGTTTTGGTATTTTTATAAAAAAAATTATTTTATAACATAAAAATTCTATTTTTAGTTAAACAATATGTTGTCTGGGTACAAATATTTTAGGAAATAATCAAAATGTTTACAACAATATTCATTACATTGCTATTAGTTTAATACAGTAATAACAACAACAACTACTACTTAATCAATTTAACAAGCCTCCCTTGTATCATGAGTCCTTTTCTTTTATCTACATGTTTCTAATTGTTAGAAACTGCCAGCCATTGATAAAATAACTCCCATGTCAAAAAATATTCCTTTTCCTTAATGGTAAGTCTATCCCTTTCTGCACATTCTAATATTTTTTAAATCACATTTTCATCTGTAGGGATCTCTTCACTTTTCCATTGTTGTGCAAATTCAATTCTAGCTGCAGTTAATAGATGTAAAAACAAATATGTATTCCCCTTGTTATACTGCATTTGTACTAGAGGTATTTGTTGTAATTAAGAGATGAGAGCCCCTAAATTAGAAGTTATGTCACACAACTGTGGTATATACTTTATCCCCCCCCCCCATACCTTTTTTCATCTGCTTTGCTCATGAATCACTCCACCAGATAAGGCTGTTTAATATTATGGGGATTTTATATTTTCACCCACCAGGTTATATGACAGAACATACTATTCTTCTAATTCATCATTGCTTTATCTCTCAAGGTCCATAAACATAGAACCAAAAGGCTACTGGTTTCTTTAGTGAGTGTTGTCTGCTTTGCCAGGCATATCCTCAGGGTTACTTACATTTTAAATAAATTTACAATGTAAACAAACAAATAAATGTCATAAAGCATTTAAAGTAAAGCACCAGTAAAGATTGCAGGATAGGGTTAGATTTGCCAGATTTATTTTAAAAGATGAAGAAGAAGGAGAACTGGCAAATCATGGTTGCTTTCAGATAGAAATGAAAAAGCTAATGAAAAAGCACAGGACAACTGTTCCATCTTCTCCTCCTTAATGTATTCCATCTGGAAAGAAAAATGCCAAAACAACTGCTAGGAAAATATAGGGGGATTATTGAACACATGATGGGGGAGGACACTTTATCAGACTCTGCATATTTTGACTAAGACAAAGACAAGTGACATAGATAACACTTCTTGACGTATAACTTTGTTAGGTCCACATACTTTTCTAGGTACATTCTGCTCCAAAATGAAGAGTGAATTTGATAGACATCGGAATTATAAAAGCATGATTAACAGGAGATTGGCATTTGATCTCTGTTAAATTTGTTTAGTAAAATATCACAGTTTATTTTTCTGTAATACCAGAGTCCTCAGCAATGGGGTGCATGGGGTGACTGTATGCCTGTCTACAAGTCCCATGGGCACCCCTAGATCCTTGAAGCCCAGTTTTGTTAAAATTCTTTGAATCAAAAGAAAATTATTGGGAAGTAAGGCTGCTCCAAAACAACAATAATGCCATCCTTGAGATTAACCTAAGGTTTCAGCAGGTGTTTTGGAGGTATAGTGTTGTCCTCAGAAACTTTCTTAGAAAATAGTTTATTGGGATGTGTGCAGCCCAGGGATTTATTCATATTTTGGTATGTCCTTGTTTTATGATTTGACGTAGCAATCTTTGTGTGAGAACCCCTAGAATGTATTCTCAGTTCCAAGGGTGGCTATTATCTACAGTATATTTGGGGTACAACAGCATGTTAGCACAATGGTAGCAGAGAGAGATTCCAATTGTGATTCCTCAGTGCTCCACATTTGAAGGCAGGCAACTGCCCTGCTGGATCAGGTCAAAGTCTCTATAATCTGGCATCTGTTAATAATCACCAAGTAGACCTGCCTTTCTTAATTTGTCCAATCCTGTTTTTTCTCACACACCCACTCACTTACTTTTTTGTACATAAGCCTAGAGCTTATTGGCTGTTGCAATCAGTGCATTTTACATTTTATTTCCTGCATCTTTTTTAGACAGTGTACAATTGTTATTCGTTTCACACAATTCTACAAAAGGTCTAGACAACATCAGAAACCATCTACACTCACCCCAGATTTTCCCTTCTGCTATCTTTTTGTTGCTGCGGCTAATCTATTCAGGAAAGGATCAGGACAACAGTACAATCCCTTTCCTAGCTTCCTATATGAAAATTTATACCTCTATTTGAGGCATGATGAGCAATTGGGAATGGTTGGAAGGAATGGTGCAGTTTGGTAAGGAAGGAGATATCCTCAATATTCTATCTGCATTTCCAACTTTAGCAATAGCAATAGCAGTTAGACTTATATAACGCTTCATAGCGCGGTTTACAGAGTCAGCAAATCACCCCCACAATCTGGGTCCTCATTTTACCCACCTCAGAATGATGGAAGGCTGAGTCAACCTTGAGCCAGTGAGATTTGAACCGCCGAACTGCCGAACTAGCAGTCAGCTGAAGTGGCCTGCAGTACTGCACTCTACCCACTGCGCCACCTTGGCTCAGTAAACTTTAAAGTCATTTCATATTCCCCACTGAAGATCCAATCTTTAATCATGTTTAGCACAATTAATAAGCAGGGAAAAACTGGCCAGTACATTTTTGAGCCAAACTATAAAATGGATGTGTTTGGGTTGTCTGATTTAGAGCCAGTTATAAACTGATCGTGATAGACAGATGTTACTTGATGAAATTGGTATGGCTTACAACTCAAACCCTAACCATGAATTAAAGTATTTGGAATTCCATGGCTCTGTACTGCTGACACTTTGATTAACTGATGATTGATGCAATTGTTCTATACTGAAAGTTTAAGAAAGCCAAATGGTATTTTTTTCCAGCAAAGCTATGCAGGTGACTGATTTGATTCACTCTTGTAATGAAATTGACTAGAGAAAACAACATAATCTCTGTTTTCTCAGCTTATCTAAAAGCATTACAAACACTTTTAAAAAATGAAAGGCAACTTGAGAGTTGCAAACAGACATATACATACACAACTAAGCTAAATAGGCACAATGAGACACCTACTTTCAGTTGGGGGCAATTAAGGGGGGAAAAGGGGAAAAGACAGTACTGTGTGCTTGGCTAATGATCTTTCCATGTATATGGAACACAGCATGATCACCAGAAATTGGAAGGCTGATTACATTTGGAACAAAATGGAAAGATCATGATTTTTCAAGTGCTAAGAAGTCTAGTAGTACAGTTTGAAGTAGGGTTTCCCAGGCAGCTTAGTTACTACTATATGGTTCTCCAAGCCCGACTTCTCTACGATCAGGTAGCCAGCCACTCATTTTATTTTTCCAGAAATCAGAGCCATCCTTTTCTTGGAATCTGGCCAATTATCAGCCTTAATCTTTTTGGCTTTGCCTTGTCTCTTTCCCTTTCGAATTCTGTCACAAACAATTCCATTTCCATGGACACTCAACCAGTAGTGTTTATTACTCAATAGTAATTATCATTATGAACAGGCCATCCAAACAGAACATCTGTGTGAAGTTCAGTCAACCTAGGAAAACATTTATCAACTTGTCAATAGTTTCCATACTGAAATGATAAATCATTGTTGAGAGGAAAAAAAAGATGACCTTGATAGAGATATACAGAATCTGTTGCCTAGGTAAAAGGGGCTGAAGCATTTTTAAAATCCAGAACAAGATGATACTCAGAAGCAGCTCAGACAGAGGCCTCCCTAATTCACTGAACTGCAAGGAAGAGGAGGCGGTGGTGGTATAGCATCCTCAGATTTCCAAGATTCCCATAGTATAGCCAGTGTCAATAAAAGTAGTTTCAGCCTTCCTGTGGCGTTGATTTCATGGCCTGGTCTACATAAAGGCTGACAGCCATCAAATACCAAATGCTCAGTTGAAAAATAAGAAGAATTATATTTATATGAAGCTATATTGTTTCAGTTTGCCTTTATATTGTTCTGCTCTGGAAAATATACATTTTGCTTCCTTAGAAATCAGAGGTGATACAGTGGCAATCTAATGTATATGCATTATTGAAAGGATAGGGAAAAAAGCTTTGCTTCTGGTTAGCCAGAAATGTCTGCAGAGTGTAGTACAAAAGATCAAGATGGCAGCCACAGCATAAAAATAGGTGAAGCTTTGTCTGTAGGTTGTGGCTGCCATCTTGATTTTTTTTTTTAATCATACCTGCAGAGAACCCAGTGGCCAGCCATTTTATTCCTTGCATTTTTCTCTCCTCACAGCCCGGAGATGTTGGCAGCTGAGGAGACTGATGGAGCAACTTCTTTGTCTCAACCCATCCCCTCAGCGAAAAACCTCCAAGAAGGTTTGAACAAGAAAACTATCCTATGCCTGAATAATTTTGGAAAAAGAGTTCTGATTGGTATCATACCCCGAGAAAATAGCATTTTTAGACTCAGAAGTGGGGGGAAATGAAATAAATTAAACTTCTCAAAATGAAGGACCAGGTAGCTCAGAAGTCCACGTGGGCACAAATCTACAAGTGAAAGAGAAGTTAATATGTACACTCCATGAGTTTTAATCTCTGCTGTCTTGCACAAATTTCGTAGAATGCTGGAATGCTTTTCCTATTGCAGTACCTTCTGTTCCATTCCTGTAGTCAGTGTTTGTAGTCTCAGGCTGGGAGATGACAGGGAGTTTTCTCCTCCTTTGAAGGACTTTCCCAATTTATTTGGAATTACTTTTGAATCCAACATTCCAGACAGCCCTTTGCACTGCCCCTTTGGCTGGGCTGACTGGGATGAAGCGGATAGGCAGAACATCAAAAGCTTAGTAAAAGTGAATGGAAATGTTATGGTTTTGGACAGTCTGTTTCTATTCCAGACTGGCCTTGTGATGAACAACATACATACTTCATTATGGTAATGGAATAGGTTAGCTATGCAACACTGATATTCTGCAGTCATTTATCAGTGTTTTACCCTTGTCTCCTTTTTCTTAATAGGGTTAATCCCTTTAGGCAGGAAAACTTAAAATAGCAAGGGAAGCTGAGCATCAATCATGACCTTTTGCTGTCAGAGATTTTGGAAGATGTTCAGTACCAGAATTGACCTATCCCTGTTCATTCATCCCTGAGCTGTCATGGCAGGAGCACAGATGTTTTATACATTAGCATGCATATCTAGATTTTAAATGTATTTTTAAGCCAGACTTTCAAATCACTTGAGAATACCTTATGTTGCCCATCTTTGTATCTTTGTATTTCTTTGAATGGAAAGAATAAGGATAATTTTCTACTATTGTTCAGTGATAGAAATTGATGAACTAACTGCAAAACATTTTCTTTATTATTATTATTTTTAAAATCTGTACGCTACATGACTGGCCTAATTATGAAAGGGGAACTGAAGAAGCAATTGAATCCTTCCAGCAGATAATATCACTGCCTAAGAAAAATTCCTTTGCAGATTAATATGCCACGATCATATGGATCTGCTTTAATTATTATAGTAAAGTCTTTCTTCAAATAATAGATAATAGATTTCTTTGTTACAAACATAAGAATCCCAAAACTGCAACAGGAAGAATGATAAGAGGGTATTTTGGAATTCTGTTCCATTTATTTGTTTATAAAAATTACACATGCACTTGTATGTCACAAATATGTGCACATTCAGAGCATTGTATTTAGGAAAGTAAATGGAGTGAAAGGAAACAGACGATGTGGGGTGGACAAAGTACGTGGAACTCCGAGTTTACCTATCTGTCCTGTTGTGAGAATGTGATATGGTAAGTTTCCTCAGAGGGAAATACTAAAAAGAACTAAGTGGATTTCCCCCTGCATTTCTACAAGCAATAAAAGCAAGGATATAAAACAAAGGAATACAGCTTGAGACTCAACAGATAATTGCCTTCAAATTTGCAGGCATGGAGGACAATAAATTCTGTTTTAGAAACTGTAACCCAAGATGCTTAGAATACATGGCCATTTCATGTGCACCTCCATGCTTTCTTTGCCCATGTGCTAGATCTCATGATACACACAGCACTCGTTGCAGCAACTGTGTTAAGGAACAAGCAACTGAAAATGAGATTTGGATTTAAGCTTTGCTGCCTTTCTTCTGATCTTGGAACTGATTACGTATTCCTTTCAGGATTCAGCAGAGATTGAAGACCCAATGAAGCCAGAAGAGGTACGTTTGGAAGTATAGCATCAGGCAAACTTGAGGGGAGTTGACATTTCCAATCAAAGTCATGCCAGGATATTCCATGAAACAGCCATGTGATTATTTTAAAACAATCACAAGATTATTTATCCATTCTCCACTATGAAATGTGACTTTTGAAAACAACTCCTTATTTTCTCTGTGACAACTATGCTGTCGTATATGTTACTATCAGTATGCGTGGCACCTCCAAGAACAATGGGAAAGAATATAATAGTCTGCAGGAAAAAGTTGAAGGTTAAAGGGGGAAGATGTGTGTTAAATCTTCCCCCTACACTAACGCTTGTAAAGCATTGCATGAATCATTTTCAAAAATATATTTGTACTTAATAGTCCTATGACAAAAAGTACAGTGTAATATCTATCATGCTTATAAACTATGTATGAGCTGTGTGACTCAAGAAAACAGGGAATATTAATAAGGCCACATGGTTGGGATACTCAATAGCACTGCAATTGCAGGTTTTAATTGATATCGAGTATGTTCACTTTCATCCAGTTTTCTATCTATAGTGGTACACAGGCTCAGATTTTTTTGATGAATGCTGTGGTTAGCTCCAAAGCTGCATGACTTTAAAACACTGTGGGGAGAAACTGAGTAGAGCCTTCTTCGCTGTGCTGGAGTGAATCAGATCATTTCTGTAGTCCCAAATGCTTTGTTGAAGTGAATTTGTGTTGTTTTGTCAGGCCTGGTAAGTAACATACCCCTGGAAAGGGTCCTTGGTTCTCTCTGAGCTTCTTATTTTTACAGACATTTCATTAGCCAAACTAGTAATGAAAACTGCTAGCACTGATAATGTTACCTAGTTTGGGTAATGAAACGTCTGCAAGAAAACAGCCAAACTCAGAGAGCACCCAGGATGCCCCATTTCAACCCTGAGCTACAAATATTCTCTTTCACTGGTAAGACACCCTTTCTCCAAGCAGTGACTTAACAACAACAGTGAAAACACTGCAGCTTTTTGCAGAAGCCACCATGATTACTGAAAACCATGTAATTGAATGGAAAACTAGGACTTTGCAAATGAAAAATTTAGGAGAATGGGTTGGAACACATATTTTTTTGTTCTTAAGAGAGCCTGTATAATGTCTGCATGAGTGAGGGTCTGTACAATATTCATGTAGACCTCCCTCCTGATTTCATTAGGGGATGGACTTTAAAAATTAAAAGCAAAGTATTCACGGAAAAAGGAATCTATGAGAAGGAATGTAAATGTAAAGAAAATGGAAAAGTGTACTGAGAGCAGTAGGAAAAAAGAATAAAAACATGGTGTTTACTTTTGGAAAGAGATTGGGTTCAGATTCCCCATTACAAATGGCTTTCTCACTGCTCTCCTTTGGATCCCAGTCAACCAAGAAGTTAGAAGAGGAATTGGACAAGTTGGGAAATGTACCCAAGAAAGTAAATCATGCTGGCCCATTGGCTAAAGTAAGCAGCCTGGGAAAGCGGTTGATGCAAATTACTTCTCTGAACTTGTGAACTCTTTTTTTCCTGTGTCAGATAGAAGTTTGGGAGCAGGAGGAGCTCGAGAAAAAGGTATGCTTCAGCAGCTGCCGCATAGATCCTTCTCCCTTTCAGCTGGTCGAGAGAACATCGCTGCACAAGGTGGGTGCCTGCATTTACTCTTATTTTCTACTTTCTTTGCTATCCAACTCTACTCCCATCAAGGCCTACACCTTCTTCTGATTTCATGATCTCTTTGTATTTCTTGGCCTTCAACATAAGGCGTGATCTTGCTCAAGCTTTAATCTATCAGATGTAGTAAGGCTCTCTCTATATAGTATGGCCTTGACAATTCTTCTCTAATTTTCTCTTTCAGGCAAATAAAAGGTACAGAATTGGGCTGAATCTACAAAATGCAGATCTGTTCTCTTTTCTTCTGTTCCTTCTTGCCTCCCCACCTACAGTTTCTGCCACATTGTCTTACTATCATATTTTTTTTCATCCATCTCTTTTCCATTGCATGTCGCCAACTTGCCATGCAATTTTGCAAAGTAAACTAAGAGCTGCAATTTTCAATGTGAAGCTGAACTTCTAGAATTTGAATAAGAAAAATAGCATTAAAAGCAAAAGAACCACCCCAATGTTCAATTAAGTTTATTTTATTTGTTATCATTCTTGCTGGTTCTGTGTCTTGGTACTACCACCCTTAGCTTAGCAGAAAATTTCATCTAAGACGCAGTGGTACTTCTTTAGACAATCTTCTCTACTAAAATGAGTTCTGTATGGAGGTAACAAGAGGGATCAAACTAGTTGGGCTTTACTTGTTTAATCTTTGCAGGATTAATTTTCCTAATAAAATTGGGAACAGAAATTGTTGAGTAAGTTGTTCTTTATTCTCAATGTTTATTTTCATTGTTCTCAATTCCCAATACATATTTCAAAATAAAGACGTTAATAACAGTGCTTCTTATGAATATGAATTATCAGTAAATATAAAATTGAAGAAAATCTATTTAGAATTTTTATATGTTTAATCAATTCCAAATATTTCAATCTATGTATAAGGTGACCTTCTTTAATTATTGTAGGTAGCAAGGTTTTGTTTAATATAAGCACATGTGTGATTAGGAGTGATGGGCCCTATTATAGCACAAATTGCCTATTTCCCTGCCTTTCAAAGAAGAAAAGTCTTGGTCTCACCTAAAATGATACTGGCAAGGACATATACAAAACCAAAAGGCATATTTTCCCTTTTACCTGGTTTGATTTATTCACATTTACAGTGCAACCCAGTTTTACTAAAATCTAAGTTTTTCCAAAGAGCTTACGTCTATGATCCTCCTGAGCCCTGGTGGATCAGTGGTTAGAATGCAGTACTGCAGTCTACTTCTGCTGACTGCAGGCTGCCAGAAGTTTGGCAATTTGAGTCTCATCAGGCTCAAGGTTGACTCAGCCTTCCATCCTTCTGAGATCAGTAAAATGAGGACCCAGATTGTTGGGGGCAATATGCTGATTTTGTAAACTGCTTAGAGAGGGCTGTAAAACACTGTGAAGCCGTATATAAGTCTAAGAGCTATTGCTATTCTATTGAGTTCAGAAGAGCTTAATTACATTTATATCCCATCTAGATGAACTCTTCCTCCTTTTGCTACCTGAGAATACTATTTACCATGCTAGTAAGAAGATAAAGATAATTTAGTCTGATGGGTCATAGGTTATGCAGTATTGGAAAATTATTTAACCCATAATTTTATTTTGCATATTGCATTGCTATATAACTCAATATCAGTTGACCTGGTACAATTTATTTTTTTTAATGCCAACAAAGTATTACATTGTGTTAATTGGACAAATGGATCTCCGATTCTAACTATTCCAATTTCAGACATGAAGGTTTCATTCTTTGGCTTTGCTTCATGTTTATTCATGCTAATATGGGTAAAACAGTTCTACCATTCTTAACCTGTTTCAAATTCTCCATGAGTTTGCAACGGTTGGCCTGTTTTATTTGCTAATTTGTCTTATCTTCTCATTTCTGTAGACACATACCTTGTTCTCATTGCTAGGACTCACCCATGCCTATGTAACCAGTATGGGAAAACTAAAGGGTGTGATTGCACTGGAAGAGGTAATTTAAATCATGTGACCTTTGTATTTTGTCCAGTTGAGTCTTGCTTGAGAAACTGTACGCCCCTCAGACAGGGTTTGCAACTTGGGAGTCCTCCTGGACCCACAGCTGACCTTTGAACACCATTTGTCAGCTGTGACCAGGGGGGCATTTGCCCAGGTTCGCCTGGTGCACCAGTTGCGTCCCTACCTGAACCGGGAGGCCCTCACAACAGTCACTCGTGCCCTTGTGACCTCTAGGCTGGAATACTGCAATGTGCTCTACACGGGGCTGCCCTTGAAGAGCATTCGGCGACTTCAGCTAGTCCAGAATGCAGCCGCGCGAGCGATTGTGGGTGCACCTCGCTTCACCCACGTAACACCTATCCTCCGTGAGCTGCACTGGCTGCCTTTGATCTCCGGGTGCGCTTCAAGGTGCTACTTATCACCTATAAAGCCCTTCATAGTAGTGGACCTGGGTACTTGAGAGACCGCCTACTGCCAATTACCTCCACTAGACCGATACAATCACATCAATTAGGCCTCCTCCGAATACCATCTTCCAGCCAGTGCAGACTGGCAACTACCCGGAGGAAAGCCTTCTCGGTGGCTGCTCCGACCCTCTGGAATGAACTCCCTGTGGAGATTCGGACCCTCACCACCCTCCAGTCCTTCCGCGCTGCTTTAAAGATCTGGCTATCCCGGCTGGCCTGGGGTTAAGATTCTAACCCCACCCGAATTGTGTGACTGTTGTGTTTTCTTTTAATATGTTGTACTGTCTTCATGTCGGAAAATTGTTTGTCCTTCCCCCCCCCACTTTTTGAACTGTGAGCCACCCTGAGTCCCCCCAGGGAAAAGGGCGGCATACAAATAAAGGGAAATGAAAAATGAAAATGAAAAAAAAATAAAGAAAAGGTCTAATGGAAAACCCAGAATGGGGGGGAAAAGATGGTAACGGGAGTATTACTCCTTATACACGACTTATACTTTACTCTTACCATTCCTTCTGGGATCCTGGTGGTGCCTTCTCAGTCCACATTTAGAAAAGGCATTTAATACCTTTTATCTTCCATTTAGCTTTATTTTACATTTCATATTCTTTCAATACTATCAGCAATATATAACATAACTCCCCTATGGACTTTAGATTCAGTTCTCAGAGCTTCTCCATACAAAGCCAGCAAAATGTAACTTGTAGTATCAATACCTGCAAATAATGTGTACTATTTAATTTTATTTTCATAAAGTTTAAACTGAAATATTTTATTTTATTCTGGCCTCTTTTTCATCCTTCCCTAATTTTTGAAGTGTACTCACTTGAAGGCTTAGTGCATCCTTGCTAAAACTTGCAAAATCTGATATAGAGATATATGATTATCTAGTCTATAAGAGAAATCCCTTTTTAAACCCTCTTACATTCAGAAGAAAAAAAATATCTTATAGCCTTATTATGGCTTTATTGGCTATAAAACCAACTGGATCGTGGCCCTTTCCAAAAAAGGAGAAATTAGGTTATGGACTTGAGTTGGATTTATACATGCTTAACTACCATGGCTTTGTCCTTCCTCCTAAGAATCTTGGGTGGAGTTAATGGCTATTGAGCCCTTTACTTCTTTCATGTAAACATACTCATCAGTATTTTTATAGAGCAGTCATTTTCAGCAACTCTCCAAATTTCCAACCAGCGCTACTTGAAGAAACCTAGTAGGGAGTTTAAAAATACCCTATTGTACCGTAAAGATGATAATCAAGGTTTTTTCCCCATCCCTTCCCCGCTTCATCAGTCATGAACTTCTGACTGATTTTCTCCCTTTATGAAGAACAAAAATAGCATAGATGGGTAAATATCAGAGTGGAGTTCTGACTGTGAGATGCAGTCCCTACCTCCCCGCCCCCCCCAGCAGCCCATTTGATGCTTCCAAATCCTCATATGTTAGACAAGGATGAAAATTGGGGCTCTTTCTGCATTTTTTAATGTTTAAGAAGCAATATGAGTGCCTTAGCTTTTGCAGAGAGTTAAAGCAGATTAAAGACCCCCATCCCCCAAATTTTCTTATGGAAAATGTTAATTTTGGTAACTCTTTCCAGATCATACTTTATGTATGCTGTTGAGATTGCTGTGGTCTAAACACAAATGAATGAATTGAATGTTTTAAATGCAGACAATGGGGTTAAATGGTTTTTGTCTTGCCTATTTTGGTGACATTGTCATGTGATAAGGCACACCTAGCAGGATCCTAAAACGTGGTTCTTAGGATGAAAATGATTGCCCTTCTGGTCTATGGAAACTATTTTAAGTCAGCCTTCCAAGGTTGATAAAGAGAGGACCCAGATTGTTGGGGGCAATATGCTGACACTGTAAACTGCTTAGAGAAGGCTATAAAGCACTGTAAAGCGGTATATAAATCTAAGTGCTATTGCTATTTTGATCGAGGAAGGGTACCTTGGTGCAACTTCCTTGTTAATTCTGTATCTCTCAAACTCTCAGCTCCAGAAAGCTATTGAGGGGTCTACACGTACTGGGGTCCAACTTCGTCCTCCTCTTGCAAGTTTCCGTGATGCCACTCAGACGACAAGCAGCAAAGAGCATACCAGTTGGTCTACAAAGATGTGGAGCAAAGAAAACAATGATACAGTCCCTGGGAAATCTGCAGTAGACTCAGGACCAGAGAACTCAGTGGCCCCTAGTTCCCCTGTCTCACAGCAATCTTCCCTTCCCAGGTAAAGAAAAGGGATTCTCTCTGCTTCAGATGCTGATAATAGAATTGGAGGGCATAGAAATTTCTGGCCTAGCTGCTGAGAACATCTCAGACACACTCAAGGACTTTAACTTATGCTCCAGAAACCTGGAAGAGGATGATAAGGATGATAACAATATGACAATATAATTGCACCTTGGGAAAAAATTACCTCATCCTTCGGCATAATCTGCCCACCATACTTACATTTCCAGAAAAGGCTTGTGACCTGCTTTGCTGGTATCAGTGGAAGATAATTCATACTGGAGAACTTGTGTGGCTGTGTGGACTGGCTTTCCTCTGCCATTTTCAGTGGGATGCAAGAAAGACATGCAAAGCAAATGGGTGGAAGGATCCTGGCTTATATCTTCTAGTTTTGCATCCTTTGATTATGATCCCTGTGTGGGGCACATGGTATGGCCCCATTGCCTATAGGGATATATTTCAGGTGTTCTTCAGATAAACCTACCACATATATCTTCATTCAGCATGCCATGGTGTTAGCCTGGTGGGGTAGTCCAGACAAAAAGTGTAACCAGGAGTTCTAACTCTTAACTTTATTGTAAGGTTGCATTAAGAGAATCTTGCCAGAGTGAAAATATTTCTCCCTTCCTTTGTTTTCCTTGCCAGAAAACTAGGGAGGGTCTCTTTTGCAATGTTTCCCATGCCTTCCCTCAATCTGTGGGCTGTCTTTTACACTCAGGTTATCCAGTCTGACTTTTCCTCCTGTCTCCGAAGGTCATTCCCACATGCCATTATACATAGCCATTTTCATCCCTTTCAGGTGTTCTGAAGGAGGGCCAGAGAACTTAACCCAGGCTCAGTCCTGATGTAGAGAACACATCCCAATTTGTAAACAAAACAGAATATGACAAATGCTTCATACCCCCTTTTACCTTTTTACAATGTCTTTTCTTTTGAAATAAACTCCAATCTATGCTCTACATGTGACACTAATTCACCCCTTCACAAATTGTTCTCATTTTGTCATTATAGGCTTAATACCTTATTATTTCTACTAATTTGCACATCCTTGTCCTAAAAAATAATTTCTCATATATTGAAATATTCCTCTGATACTTATTGCTGGGGTAAAAATACTAAAACAAGTCTAATTCTTTATTGAGGATATTACCACCAAGTATAGGTGACTTGGTATAATGGCAACTTGCTATTGATAATAGCAACTGCTATTATCCAGATAGTTCCCCATCTTGCCTATACAGAGACATTTATAAACCTTCAACTCAGTGGTGGGTTCCAGATCCCGGTGCAACCGGTACGGTGCAACGGGGCCGCACGCCCACCACATGCAGCACATGCGTACTTATCGCCCGCAATGCTCCACGATGGCTCCATGACGCTCCAGCTGCTCGGCGGAGCATTGCGCAGGCACTGTACACTCTGTGCGTGTGCGCAAATGCCCCAATCGGCTCAAATACAGGTAAGGAGTGCAGGCGGGCCCTCTAGAGCACTGTACCAGAACAGTCCCTGGTGCTCCCAACAGGCACCGGTACACCCGTACCGGGGCATACTGGTCGTATCCCACCACTGCTTCAACTCTATCTGTAGTGATGCATTTGTCAGAACATTACTGTTTGATTGAACACTTTGAAAAAATAGTCAAACCAGAAGGGAACATCAGTGAAGTTTAAATGCTGATGAGCCAAGGATTCAAGTTAAGGCTGTTTAAATATCACTTACATCTTAAAAATCCTACTTATTACTTGAAAGAAATTTCTACAAATGCTGTCTTAAACATATTTGTACCTGATAAATAAAAACTGATGTGGGAAGATGTTGATGTTGTTGAGAAGCAGCATTAATAAATGAAAGAGGGGGGTGGCATTTCTAAGGATATATCTGCATTTCATAACTTTTATACAAACGTAACACAATTGACTCTTTCCAAAGGAATCCCTAAGAAGAATGTACTGAACATTCTGTAAGAAATAACAAGCACAACTAAACTTTATGATTGTTAGTTGAGTTCAACAATTCATTGGAAGTATATGGCGCATAACCAAATAAGAAAAATCCTTGCTTTAACCTAACCTCTTGCACCTATAATCAATTCTTGTTGCAGTCATTGCACTCAGACGGAAACTTTTTGTGTTTCACTAGCACTGTACAGTACCAGTACTGTATCATCATCCACACTCAGTACAGATGTATTAATTATTTTTAAATCTAGTGTTTCTGAGCAAGATTTGGTCTAATAAATGGAGAAAAAATGTTTTGGGGGTTTTGTCTCAGGTATGAGGAGCCTAGCTTGGCAACATAGATAATCAGTGTCAAAGAAATTAAAATTTAGTCCTTGTAAATCCTCTTGCTTTTTTGGCTAGAGTTTCTCAGGGAAATAAGCACATTATTCCAAGCAGAATAGTATCAGTGTCAAGTTAAAATAAGCATCATATATTTAGAGAAGAGATTGGAAAGAGCATGTATGTGTAATGGAAGTTGCTTAGATTTGGCAATGTCATGGTTTCCACACCAGTCAGCTATGGCAAATGGAAGTTTTCCATCATTAGATAGCCATCATTCACTGAATTTCAATCTTTCATGGAGTTGTTAGTGGACCTGATAAAGGAAATAAGGTATTATTATTATTAATGGTGGATTTTACCATTATTTATGGGAAATGCCTTCCCCAGGTTTGTCAGAACCGCATTGGATAGGGTTTTTCTTGGAAATCGTGTCAATGTCTGAATGTTTTGAGGCAATTTGACAGCCATGTTCCCAAAGTGTCTAATCAAGACCGATTAAATGCAGATCAGCTTTATCTAATCACTGTTTAGTCATTCTTTCAACAAACACACAATTTGCTGGTGTATACATTTTAGTGCTGATTTCTATGAGTTTGTCATAGAAGGATACTGGCTATTTGGAATAGTACTTCAACAAAATCTAGAATTTGGGATACTTATCAAGCACTTAAGGCAAATCATTGTCAGTTTCTTTGAATCGTCCATGTCTGAGTCAAAATGCATATAGGTCTGTAAATCATTGAATTTTGATTCTGACATTCATGTGCATTAATAGCCTGTGATATAAAATGAGAATGCAAACAGGGCTTGTTCTCAGCTAAGCAATAAGCAGGACAACCTTTCAAAGGCACAGAAATTATTTCTTTTATTGTTGTTGTTGCCCCACAATTGCTTCTATGTCACAAGCTGCAACATCTGGGTATCTCTTACTCTACCTAAATAGTCCTCTAATTTATTTAGCCCATATATTTACTGGAGTAATAAATCTTTTGTTTGGCTTATACTGCTTCAAATTGTAGCTAGAGGATAGATGCAATAGTCATCCATTAAAAAAAACTGCCCAGAAAAACTAGATGCCATAGTATCAAGGATGTGAAAAAATTCATTAATATAAAAGTAAGGCCACATCCACAGCCTGTAGAAATTTTAAGAGTTTCTTCAGCCTACCATTGATTAGAGAGAATTAGAGGAAGCAAAAACAAACAAGCAACTCCATATAGTATCTGTTCACATTCTTCAGAATTATCAATGGTATTTTGCTTTGCCTAGGAATATTAATGTATTCCGATAATATCTTTATTTTGTTCCAAGATTGGGAGTACAATTTCTTTAGTAACAGTCATTACTAAATTGCATAATCTTCTGTCCAGAAAGACACTGTTTCCTCTTCTACTGGAGTAAACTTACCTTGGGGGTCCTTTCTGGGCTAGTAAGTAGATTTCAAATAAAACAGAAGGATGAAATATGCACTCTTTGATTCTATAGAGAATCTTCGAAAATGTTATTCTGGATGCTGTTGCTTTGTAGCGCATCAGTTTCCTGCAGATACATGCATACAAACATTTCTGGAAAAGAAAAGTCACATGGACGGGACTATAATAACACAAAGAGGAGTGCACAGATACAGTACTGGTTTTTAAACCAAAAATATGAAGAGATGCCGTAATGCAAATTATATTTCTGCCAGTGGCATTTCTGAAACTTCTCACCATTACATCAGCATGATTTTGCAGTCATAATCTGCAGTCTAGATTATGGGTTTTTTGAGTGCTTGTGTTTCATCTACATTTACATGTAGTCCTCATGTGTTAAATGGTCACAAGGTTGGAAATCACATGACCACAACTGTGCTTTCCTTTCCCTAATCCCCTGACTTCTGAATGTTCATCCCAATGCTGGGATAATTAGTAAGAAAATAATTAATGTTTATATTTACATTAATTGGAGAAGAAGGGATTGCAAGAGTAAGCAGGCAAACAATGGAGAATCCACATCAAAAACAATGAACTGGAATCAGCAACCATGAATGTGCTATGCAAACTGTCTGGTGTATTCCCCATTGTGAGTCTGCTTAAGTAATCTCTTTCTCTCCAATCATTTTCCTCTGTACTTAGGTATCAGAGAGATTGCCTACTGCTTGTTTTTCTCTTCATCCTCTTCCTTTCTATGGAATAGACATGCTCCATATTTCATTTGTATTAGGTAGAATCTGAGGAAAATGGGGTGGTGGAGAGAAATGGTTTTTACTTCGTACATTGACACCAATATATTTAAAATTAAATGACAAACATTAAGTCTTAACCATGTTTTAACAAAACATACTCACTTGGCTAAGGACATTCATTCAACTCTTTGTAATTAATACAGACTGAAAGGATTGAAACAGATCTCTCTATAAATACTGCTACAAATGGCAGCTATACTTCTATTTCCTTCTGACTCCCTCCATTAAAAAGCAGTAAAATTTATCACAGATTATGGTGGATTTCACTAAGCTAGTGCACATCAGATGCACTGAATTATAGATCTGTTATCTTGGTCAGAATGGTTCATGTGCTGTGCTAATGAAGACTTGAAGTAAGCCCTATAGTCAAGATCCAGGTTTTTCAAACTGTGTTCCATGGAATCCTTGAAAATATGACAAAATTCTATAAGAAACTTGGGATAAAAAAAGAAGCCACCGTAAGTCAAATGCATCCAATTTTTCCATCACTGGAGTTTTGTCTTTTGATCAGATGCTCCAGCTAAATTTCTTGCTTCAGAAAAAAATTACAACCACCTGCTATAGACTTTATGGAGGAGGAGAAGGACATGATTCACAGCTGCAATTTTCAGTAACAACTCTACATGCACAGCAACATTTGCATATTCTTCAATTGAAATGTTTGCCAGATACTAACTGTGAGGGCTACTTTTGAATGGCGAAGAATGTATGCTTTAGCTGTTCATACCATGATACTTAGCAGACAGGAATCTATCTGATTGCACAATCCATTTGGAGGAACTTCCCAACAGAAATAAAACACACTTCCACCAACCACAATGGCAAAACCACGTGCTGTTTAATAACATTAACTTGATGAGGTTCTTACATGCCCTTGCAGGCAACGCTCTCTTTTCCTCAATGGCTATTAACCATAACCAGGCATGAAACGCCATATAATTTTTATACCTATAGATATAGTTACACACAGGCACACAGACACACATGTGTATGCGTGCACAAAAGATATATGTATATATATATATATATTGAGAGAGAATATATATTCTCATAAGTCACATTATCAAAAACATGCACAGAATAACCAACAAAAAAAAAAGGTTTAAGCAAAGATGTTTTGGAGTTGGAAGACCAAAGGCAAATCTGGTTTTTTTCTGCTCGAGTGTCCCAGAACTGAAGGAGGTGAGAGGGTTATTTTGTAAACCCACTTCTACTTTTCCTCCCATTCCTTTCCTGGAAAGTCACTGTCCTCAATTAATCCCATATTTTAAAGATGGGAAGAAAACTATCATTCCCATCTTCATAAATTCAGAATTGTGAAAAGTCTTAAGACTGGTCTCTTTATAAACTTCCCTGCAAGACAACCTTAATAAGTTTAATAAAAAAAAACACGCCCCAAACCTTTGGTTTCTTTAAACATGCTTCAATTACACTAGCCACTATTCCTCTTTTTTATATAGTTCCTGTATTTATTGTCCTATATTCTGCTCTTAAGCTTATCCACCACTAGCTTGGAGGATGGGTCCAGCACCAAATGAACTGGAGAAATATTTAAAAAAATATGGTACTATATTCAAAACTGATTTTTTTATCTTTCAGACAACATTTTGCAGTTCCTAGAAATAACAGTAAATTAATATCCAAACTTATAATTGCCCATACAAAGTTTGGAACAAAATTCAGACATCTATGACGATGACATTTAAGGAAATATGTAACAAAAGTGCCATACTGAAGTACGTATAATATTGTTATTTCTAAAGAATTATACTACAGGTATGCCTGGACTAAAAATAGATGGAAAAACTGAATGAAAATAAACTATGAATTTATTTAAAATACTTTTTCTGCTTGCTTCACTATTAAGACTCTCAATTTGAATATGAAAGTTTCAGATTATAAATTGGTTTCCCACAATTATAATACTCCTCCACTCAGAAAATTATTTGTGCACAGAAAGTAAGCATTACATGGAAACCTGGCTTAGAATATTTTACCCCTGATCACCTGCGTCAGCAACTGCTGTGAATTATCTTTGCATAGAGAAGCATTGGAATCCAGGCTTCCCTCACCCCTGGCAATCAAAAATGGTACCATCTAGATACAGCTTTACTGTGCAGTGAAATGCAGGCCAGGGACCTGAATACCCTTGACAGCATCACTCCAAAACAAAATGGGGATGATTTAAAATGAAAAAGTAGCAACAAGCAGAGCAAATGCAGCTTTTCCACCACTGCTTCAATTATCTCATCTCCCAATTATCTTGATTCTTGAGAAGCTCAGTGACCGGGAGAAAAAGTTCAGCAGAAGCTGCTGAAGATATTTTGCTGCCCAAGGTGAGGCATCAGAATAAAACCTCTGTAAATATGGCAAATATTTGTGTAAGTTTGTTCCAGAGTTAATCCCTTCATTTTCCCCCTTCTTCTTATAAGCAGCCGGTAAATACAGAGAGATAATGACTTATCACAAGGGGCTACAATGAAGTAAGCAAAATCTCTGGCATCAGGGCTAATTTAGTGACTTTTAAAAACAATATGAGTCTATCTGCAGCTAAATTATCTGCACCTATGTGCCATCTTCAATATTTGCTAGATGGCTACATTTTTAAGTGAAATATGATTAAGAGATTGACTTCAATCTCCTTGAAAGTACCAAAAGTAATAAGCCACTAGCCACCTTCTCAATTATTTTTACATAATAATGTAATGCATAACATAAATGCATGGATCACAGTAGTTCTTTGTGGAGTCCCAATTTCTCATTTTATTCCTGCCATTGTCTGGACTGACCTAAAGCCAGCATGGTGTAATGGTTAAAGTGCTAGAGGATCAGATTCCAGCCTGGCTTTTGTCATAGAAGCTCATGGGGTGACTTGGTCTGGTCACTTTCTCTCAGTCCAACCTATCTCACAGAGTTTGGTTAGGGATCAACTGCTATCTCTATTATTATTAGCTCCTGAAGGAAAGAAAGGGAGGCTATATGTTGCATGTATGAATAAGTAAACAAATCTTAGAAACGAGAAATGCAAATAAGAGTAAGAAACAATTCATCAGCAACAGAACAACAAAGTAGTTCAAAACCGGCAGACTTTAGGCATGTGAGTCCATGGTATGTGTCAAAAAAGTCAATATGGCAATAATGACCATGTGATTGAAGCCCAGCCACTTGTATATCGCACACATGTACAAAGGGACAGAACTTCAATATCGTGGTCATGATCGCCATCTTGAGTTTTTTTGACCACCATCATTTCCCGTATGCCACTGCTTTAGGCCTGCCTAAAGGATAAAACGTATTGCTTCTTACACTCCTCTGCACTTCAAGGCTATATGCAGGAATGTAGGAGGTAAAGATACTAAAAAAATATATACTTATTTGTGATTTTAACATAACCAAGCTGAGACTTTGAACATGTTCTCACACTGAGCCAACTCATTTCCTAATTTATTGGTCTGACATGAAAATTACATTCTCATGGGCCAAGGGCCAAGAACAATGATGGCCACTGGACCATACGCTTTCTGCCCCACCCTGCCTGAGGGCAGTAAAGGTCACTGTGGAATGGAGTTGACATTTTCAGAGCCCTTTGGGAGGGTGCTGAAGAAGATGAGATGTCTCCTTTGCCCCTTAATTTTTTTTTTAAAGACGCTAGCCTGATTTGAGTGGCAGGAAATTAAGGGGGCTTCAAAGGAGTGATAATTTTGCTTTTCAACTCCTCTAAAACATACAAAAATATTGCTCTTTGTGAATGCCTTTCTCTATGTCCTGGAGTGGCACAGGCAAGGCCCTCTCTCACACCTAATATAGAAGCTTTTTCTAAGTAAGCCTATCTTAACAAACACCAATTCTACAGGTCTTATTGCCAAAAACTTATTCCTAAAAAGAGGTGAATAAGTTGGCTGAGGGTGATGCAAACTGAAATCCAATACAGTTGAAAGACATCTTACTAGGGCACAGGAAGGCTGTCCCCAGAACCTGTCCCTTGGCTCTAATCTTGTTCTTTCCCTCTGCTTTGCTGTTTTCCGCTTCACTCTTTATGTATTAAATTTATATAGCCACCCACTCCTATGACATTTAAATGTGTCGGTGTTAATATATGTAACTATTAACCATGTAACCCACTGTAATAATGTCTTGATATTAATATTTAATCAAGACACAATTTATATCTGGTTGCAGTTCTTGCAAAAGTCCTATTTTCATAAACACCCTGGTGATTTTCATATATACTTAGATGTTTCATTCAAGGAGAAAAAAGCAGGAAGGAGCAGAGTTAGTTATCCACATTAGCTCAGGTGAGAAATTGAAAAACATGAATGATGCATGTAAGACCCTTAGGCACTGACTAGGCATGATGTAGGAGGCACATAAAGTATCTGATTAACGTTCATTTTTTAAAATGCAGCTGCAAAGCTTTGGATTTTACTTTAAAAAAGGGAGAATGGTTTATTCTTTTCTCAGGGGCTGCTGATTTGCTCAAAAGTAGCTCCTACAGCTATTTCTTCCCTCATAAATGTTGTTGTTTTCCATTATTAGTGGAATAACTCTTTATAAATTATTTAAGTGGCCTTCCCAGTTAAGAAAAGTCCATCTAACAATTACTGAACTAAATTAAGGGGGGGGGGAATGGAGGATTTAATTGGTCCTCAAGGTTCAAGGACATTTTGTTTTCTTTCATTCCTAGTTAATTCTCTTCCATCTTGAGCTAGCAAATAGAGCCTGTCACTATGCTCCCAATGTTGTGATGTCATCCACCATGATGCCATCTGTTAGTTCTTCTAGCAGTTAAGAAATGAGTAAGGAGAAGGATTTAAGGCTCACAGGCAAGGACAAGCAGGGGACAGACATTTATGGAATGTTTCCTCCAGGACTCTTTGGCAATCCCTTGATTACCCGTTCAAAGTAAAACTGCTCAAATACCTTGGAATAAAGCTATCTAGCATTCATGCCACAACGTAAACACTGCAATATTGCACCAGAGAAAATTATTTAGTGAGTAGTACAAAATACGCTATTTGCTAACTATGATTCTATTGCTGCTATGATTCATGCAAAGGATCAGGAAGTGGCAGCAGAGGCTTAAAAATGACTTCATGAGATTCCCCCCCACAAAAAAAAAATGTCAAGGAAATCCAATGCCAGTTTTTACTTCATTAAAAAAAGATTAGACATTCCTAATGGTTTCATGAATAATCCTTTATAAGAAGGGTGTCATTATTCACATATATTAGCCAAGAATGGGGAACCTAAAGTCTCTATATGTGATCTAAGTGTAACTCCAAGAAGTCTTGGGTGGTAGGGCCAGTGGTGAGGACACAACATTTCAAGTTTACAACTTCTGCAGAGGAGTGCATTCCTCGACCTTGGCATAATCTCCAGGCATCGGATAACAGTATCTTATACATGAGCACAAACCTACACATCCCTTCTAATATTCTTCAGTCAGGAATTCACTGCCTATCAGTTCAGAGACATTCAAAATATAAAGCTACACACAGTGTATCTGAATTGCATGGTTTCATTTTGCTTCCAAATTTTTAAGAAGAAACCAAGCGATTAAAAAGAAAGGCATGCACATTACAAATGTGATGCATGTAACAAATGTGAAATTTCTGATCATGAACATGTTAACATGAAATAATAATAAATGCAGCCCTCATAGACTAAAACAGTGGTCTCCAACCTTGGCAACTTTAAGAGCTGTGGACTTCAACTCCCAGAGTTCTCTGGGAGAACTCTGGGAGTTGAAGTCCACAAGTCTTAAAGTTGCCAAGGTTGGAGACCACTGGACTAAAAGGTTCCCCCCCCCCTTAGCATTCTGTGGCAAGGAGCTGGCGCTGCAGTCTTCAGACACAGGTTGCTGTTAAATAACAATAAGGCAGCAGAGTTGGAGAACTGAGAGAGCAGACGAGGCATGGGGCTGTAACTTTCCCTCAACTGACCTTTTTTCTTAATGATCTTTCCTGGGATTTTTTTCTCAGTCAGGCTCCAAGCCCAGAAATAAACCCACCTATAAAGTGGTAAAAAGTGTGTGCAGTATGCTGTGCTATCTGCCTGTTTTCTTCTACAAAAAATAAATAAATAAAAATAAATCATCCCCAACTTTCCTGATCGAGGTTTTCTAACCACAATATATTCAGAGATGCAGAACTGCCTTGGCACAGACAGATAATAGTATTTGTTCTTCAGTTAGCTGGTACTAATGTGTTTATATCAGGAATCACTTTGAGCTGTTTCCATTCAGGTCAGTGAACCTGACCTGACTCTGTTTAGCAGCTGAGATCTCAACATTTGTTGTTACTTTTGAAGGTGTCACACAGATCTGTTTTATTATATGAATAGAGCAATACAGCCATTCTGATTATTTTGTCCAATCAAATGAAAGCTGTAATCTTTTAGGATTTGGAATGCGACACAACAGATAACTGAAGGATTATTTTCTCGTCTGGGGCCAAGTGAAACTGAGTAACTTTTTCTCTCTGCTGATGTACCTGGTTAAAAGCAGAGCCATCAGTACATTTAAACATAGGGAACAACAGGAAAGATATTTTAAAAGGCAAGATACCTTGGCAGGGGATGGAGAGAGAGGAAGGTAAATGGAGTTTCATATCCCGAACAATTCTATTTATTGATAAACCCTCCCCAAGAACTGTACAATTTAAAAGAAAATATGGTTATCTTTGTTTGGTAGAACTTTCCAATGATAGTTATAGAAATCTGCAATACAGTTGTGATTATCTATTCCCCCGTACACATTGTTCAGTCACATCCCCAGTTCTACAAACACAAAATTAGCTTTCCCTTGTTGTTTCTTGATTTTCATGCCATATGACCCTCTGGCATCTCTCAGACTGAGAAAAATATACACCTCTCAAACATTTGTGATATGTGGCATTATCAAATGCATGTTGCTTACATTTTCCTTTAAAAAAGAGACAATAAAATAAGGTATCTAAACAAGATGAGCCACTTATTATCGAGTTCAGTGAGCGCCAAGATGAAAGCAGGATACATTTACACAGAAACAAATTACCGTAAACATCCAGGTTTAGTCCTGGTCCTGGATAGGCACATGGAGCATAATGGTTTGGAGGAAAGGAGAATCAGGCTGCCTGAATCTCCACCCTCCCCCATCACAATACTGGAAACATCTCAAAGCTTTCTGGTTATCCTGAAGGCTCGATGATGTTGGAGTAACAAGAGTTTCATTCATTCTTCATTTGCAGAGATGCACACTCTGCACTCTTCATGGTTCTGCATCATTGCTGGGAGAATTCCCTACAACTGACTGAAAGCCAGAATGCAGCAATTTAAGAAAAAAAAAAAGCAAGAACATGAGGTGTTGTCCTCATATCCAGCGAAGTTCTGTATCCAACCCTCTTAGCCTTCAGTGGTTGGCACTGTAGCATGTAAACATATTTTAAAAGAGAGGTGGGCTCCCAAAGGCTCAGAGGTTGAGCAGCCTCCCCAACCCAAGGAGCCAGGAAGAGTAAGGAAACAGAGACAAGGAAAAGAATGGTGACAAAAGGCTTTTCTTTCATGCATTTTGCTTTGATTATTTTTGCCTGACCATGTCTGTATGATGAAAATGTTCTCAAAGAAGGTGCAGTAAAGGGGAAGACAGAGTTTCTTGGTTGTTGAAAAGCATGGAGTTCCTCTCAATACTTCATGAAAAGGGTGGGGGCACTTCAGCTGTCTTTTGCTGATGATATCTGAATGCAAAGCTTCTGACCCCAAAGTTTTCCCCCTTTCTCTACACAAAGGGGTAAGATCTGAGTAAATAAAGCATTGCTGTGCAATTTACTCATCAATTTTCTAGCCAGCAGACCCAGAGAAAACAAATTAATTGCAAGCCACATTGAAATTTCAGGTAAATAGAATGGTGTAGGAATGGAGGAGGAAAAGAGCAGAGAAAATGCCATTAGCTGTGAGTGTTTTCTCACAGTATAGGGTCACCTTTTATGCCAGTGTCCTTATTTTTCCTCTTTTAATGATGACCATAAACTTATTTTTATTAATTCTGGTCATTTTTTATATTATTATTTTCTTCTACTGTTTGTGTCTGACAAACAATGGTGAAAGAACACAGTATTAAAAAACTAGGTTTTATAATGCTTATTTCCATTTATCCAAAACAAACCAATAACTGAGAAAAAGGGATAACTTGAGATCAAACTCTCTGGGCCACAAAATGTAGCAATCATTCGCCTTCCCCCACCCACCCCAAAAAACCCCTTCTTCAAATAAAAATTGAGAAAAATGTGCCACTTACTTTTTTCTTATTCTTGACTGAGCTAGGCATTACAAATCCAGTATTTGTCATTATAACCAAAGCAGGAAATTGAATGGGAACAGTAGAGAATTACTCTTGGCCCAATCTCATTTTGCAATATTTTCAGAAGAACTTGCAAGTCTAGAAAAGGAGTATTACCTTACGCTAGATGGCACCAGGCCATTCCCACTGATGGCCAAAAAACTGTTGCAACATAAAAATTTGGGAGAAAAATAGAGGAAAACTAAGTACATAGTTAAGTGTGGTATGTGTTTGCTTTCGTTTCTTTGTCTTGTCTTCCCTGTATACAATGGAAAGACTGAACTCCATGTCTGCATAAATTATAAGATTGACGGATGACCCTTTTCCCTACATGCAGTGCCCAATAATAAATAGAAGGGGAAAAACCCTCTCCAGCCCCTATATAGGCAAAGTTAACAGAGGGTGGGTGCATAAGAGGCTTTCAGCGGCAAATGCATGCACACGTGCTGAAGAATGAGGTTTGAATTGGACTCAGAGTACCTCAGTTTTATCACAGAATAGTCACTACCCCTAAAGTCCCACAGTCTGGATCCATGCCCTCCACTTCATGGTCCTCTAGGCCTCAAGTGAAAGCTTCTCTCCAAAGAGCACCTCACTTCCATAAGTAGAATTCTTGATGAGGCCTGACTTTTTTGTTGCCAAGTTATCTCCCTCTCTCCCTGTCATTGATCCACCAGGTTCCAAGAGCCAGAGCAGAGCAGCCTTTGCTCAGAGGCTGTGCTAAGTGAATCAGCCTCACAAAACCACTCTTGATACCAGCATAACTTGTGCCCACTGTTTGCAATGTCCACATGAGGCCACTATCTTGCATTCCCTGAGCTTTCTGGGCAGTAAGTCTTAAAATTTCAGCCTAACGTGTGCAGGAGGAGGTGGGGGAGTTAGCAATGCCCAGCACTTTGGTCCTTGGCTTTACCTTTCCATAAATCTAAGGATAAACAAGTGTGCTATGGGGAACTGGGGAATTGAGATAGGGGGAATTGAGGAGCTGGAGCGGGGCTTCCCTGACACTTTCCCCCACCCGTGTTTCCCATGCATATTGTCAAAGGTTTCAACATCCAGGATCAGTTATTGGTTTCACCTTCTTCCTCATCAAAGGACTGAACTCCAGACGATGTGACATCAGAAACCTTGCGGCTAAGGGCAGTAGGCTCTGCCTCCTCTCTGGGTGAAAGAGACTCCAGATCCCGGCATACAACATCGTCCTCTTCTGGAGAAGGTTTCTTGTTCAATAGGGGAGCTTTCTCCAGCACGGGGTTTTCTTCCTCTTCTGCGTGAACTCCCACAAGAGTGCTGGATTCAGCATTCCCCCCATTACCAATGCTATCATCACCATTAGGAGTTGTCTGAGCTGGCCATACATCTACAAGGTCAGTATTTTGGAACACAGCTTGTTGCACTTGCTGGTGTTGTTGTTGTTGTTGTTGCTGCTGCTGCTGTAACTGTAACTGTTGCTGCTGCTGCTGCTGTTGCATTTGCAACAGCTGGTGCTGCTGGATAAGGTTGTTCTGGATTAAAACACTTTCCTGTAGGTTAGACTGACATTCCTCAAAGTTCTGGCCGAGGTAAGAGCCAGCAGCTGGGGACGCAATGAGGGACTGATCGCTGGTTTCCCAAGCATCAGATGAACCCAGGCAGTACATGCCTTGCGAGACGTAAGAGTGAGGCCAGCTGTCATACTGCACCTGGGCCAGGTGTTCTGCACAGGAGGTAGGAAGAGAAGAATAAAAATGAGAGAAAGAGAGGTGAAACACAGAATTGAAGAAGACATAGGAAAGGCATAAGCAAGAAGATTTTTTGGGACGAAGGGAAGCTTGCTCAGCAGTTGCCTGAGGAGGTTGTGAGAGGACACAATCTAATGGTTACTTACACAGCTGTTAGACTCTCAGAATCACACAGCTGTGAAGATGCATTCATGATTTATATCCAGATACTTTGATTGATCCAATGTACAGATCAAGTGAATATGGACTGAGAATACATATTCATGTTAGGTGTCTATGAGATATAGATGCTTGGATTGAACCATCTTTTGTGCTCCAGGGAGCTGCTGTGGGGGAATGCCTTGAGACATTTTTTTTTTCAGTGATCTGAAACAAGACCATAAAAAATCCAAGAGAAGAAAGAGATCTGACTACCAGAGAGAAGGCAGTGAAAGATGTCAAACTTCTAGCAAATACATTACACATACAATCATGGTGGTGCAGTGGTTAAAGTGCAGTACTGCAAGCTGCTTCTGCTGCCTGCTGGCTGCCTGCAATTAGGCAGTTCAAATTTCACCAGGCTCAAGCTTCACTCAGCCTTCCATCCTTCTGAGATGGGTAAAATGAGGACCCAGATTGTTGGGGGCAACATGCTGACTCTGTAAACTGTTTACTGTAAAGCACTGTAAAGTGGTATGTAAGTCTTAAGTGCTATTGCTATCATTTTATAGCAGCTCTGAGGCTACAAAATGAAAGACTAAGATTGAAATTGCATTCCAGCTCTGCCCTAATCTAGGAGTGCAAAAGTTACAAGTCATATACCATACTACATTGAGCTCATTTATGACCCCAGAGGAGGTGGTGTTAGTTTCTTTCTTTCTTTCTTTCTTTCTTTCTTTCTTTCTTTCTTTCTTTCTTTCTTTCTTTCTTTCTTTCTTTCTTTCTTTCTTTCTTTCTAACTCTTTTCCATTTTTGAGGCAGTGATTTAATGGCCAATTATATCCATTAAAAACAAAACAATAAAAATAGAAATATCCCAAAAACTCAGGCCAGTTTTCTTTCTTTTTTAATTTTTTGCTGCAAAACTGGTACTTACTTTGTCAGTTATGTTTCCCACAAGCTGCTGCCCAAGAATAAGTAAAACAGCTTTTGCTCTACTACTATATTTCAATAACTTCTCTTTCATTTGCTATTCTGTATATTTAGATTCTTGGTATCATTTCACCCTCTGCTGATAAAGGAGCCATTGTACTATAGTAGTGGCCAAAATTGTGGAAACCTTTTGGGAAAAGTGTATTTTTGAGGTTTGATAGCTAATAATACCACTTTTTTTTGGAGTAGTACCATAAAAGTATATATCAATGGAAAGATAATTTAATCAAGAATGTAATGCAACAAAGTTATTCAATTATCTGTATTTTATGAAATGTTATAGCCAAATAATCAGAAAAAGGAACATCTGGGTGTATACAAGATGAAATGGTGCAATGCAATAATTTTTGCATATCTCATTTTTTTCTACATATTTCACTTTTCTTCGTTGTAACTGCTATTCTAATAGCAAATCCTTCATAAAGGCTATTGCATTACATTCTTGATTAAATTATCTTTCCATTGATATATAATTTAATGGTGCTACTCCAAAGAAAATAGTATTATTAGCTATCAAATCTCAAAAATACTTGATTAGGTTAATATCAGGTAGCTTTCCTTCATCTGATTGTAGCCAATGAGCATGAGTGTCTAGAGAGCCAATCAGGTGTCCTCTTGTTTTGGCAATGAGACAATCAGATCACAGTAAGATTCAGTTATTGATGCCATGTATTGAAGCTGAGAGGAGGACATTTGTCAGTGTGTTATGTGATCACTATCAAGTTGGTTGTTTTTTTTGTGTTCTTTCATTTAGTGAGCTTGTAAAACGTGATAAAATTAAAGTAATGGTGCAAAGATCTGACTGGTTGCCCAGAAAGTGATGTAAAATAGTATTATTAAGTGAACAAGTTATAAAGTTATATACTTTATAACAGTTATAAAGAAATTAGAAGAAAAATTGGTGGAAACTTAACCAAAGGTACATTTCTAAGTTTTTGAAGTATAAGGATTTTGCAATTATTCATTACAAAACCACACTGGTAAAAGCAGGAAGAGGTGCACAACAGCAAGTGATGATAGAAGAATTAGGAGACTGGGCCTACGTGACAGAAGAAAATCATCTGGGTGTATACAAGATGAAATGGGGCAATGCAATAATTTTTGCATATCTCATTTTTTCTACGTGTTTCACTTTTCTTCTTCATAAAAGCTATTGCATTACATTCTTGATTAAATTATCTTTCCATTGATATATAATTTAATGGTGCTACTCCAAAGAAAGTGGTATTATTAGCCATCAAACCTCAACAATACTGTACACTTTTCCCAAAAAGTTTCCACAATTTTGGCTACTACTGTAGATTTAATAATTTCCCAGCTTGCTATTGAGAGGGATTTTAAACCAGTCTGGAGGACATCCACCAAGTTGCATCAGTCCCTATTTGTATTCTGAAGCAACACGGTCTAGACACAAGTTTGACCTAAATTCTACAAAGCTTGAGGCACAAAGAGACCTACCAGGTGGTGTTGGGGGACAAATAATGAAAGTAGAGGAAATAATATAATACAGAATACAAGCTGTGTCTTAAAGGGTTCAGTAATCTAGATAATATTAACTGAATACTGATTACAATAGCCTTCTAACAGTGGCCATTATTAGGGGATTTAAGGCTGATAGCAGCTTTCTTAACATTATTTAATGTGTTCAGTGCTGATAAAACATTTAAAACTACGATTTTCCTGCTTAGAGCTTAGCCAATGTATTGCATCAATAAATAGAAAGTTCGTAACAGATAACTAGGGCTGGTATGCTTCTCCCCATCAGTATAGCCTTAGCCTTCTCTAATTGTCTCATGAGAAAAAGATTACCTGTTTCCCTATAGCTTTATGTCCATCTCCTGGAAGCCTAAGAGGAAAACAAATATTCACCTTGATTCTCCATCATCTCTTGATAGTTTTCATTGTAGTTGCCAGTTTGGTTTTCCTGATTTGAGTTGACACTTACATCCTCACCATCCATGGAAGACCAGGCCATCAGTGTGGCTTCTGAGATAGCAAACTGTTGCATCACTCCTAAAATATCAAAAGACAGAAAAGAGTAAATGTCAGTTATGCAAATTCATTCCTTTCTCTCACTTATTAATAATCACATCATCTATCACTTCACTCTGTTTCTTTTCACTGTTTTACTGAACAATATCCTGTTTCAAAACTTTGAACCTGGATTCTGAAATTTTATATTTTGAATGGACAATCTTGTATCAGAATGGCTGTCTCATGCATATAGGTACATAGTCAGTGGCACAGGAATAAATCCCACCCTCAAAACATTCAGCAATGTTTGGAAGTTGCTAAAATATGGAATAGGAATACAGAACTGTATAGTAAAATTATACATGATATCAGAGCCAGAAATATGATCTATAATATTTAAGGAGGGAAAAGGAATAATTCAGCATAGAGACATTGAAATCTTTATTTGTTTTATTTGAGCCTGGGGAATAAGATGGTGAAAAGATATTATCTATATCGAGAGATTTGAATGGGTCCAATCCACTCCAGAGTAAGCATATATCCTCTAAGATAACTCTTAGATTATTTTCACACTTCTTCAAATGTAAGAGGAACAGATCAGAAAATTTTATGTCCAAACATCTGAATATCCTCAGTCCATTTATGCAATCCAAAGAAAAGCTATATTCCAAATAAATAGATTTGGAATTTTGATTCTAATGAAATAACAACATTTGCCTAATCCAGGTTTTGGGAAAGACTCAACAGGTAGACAACAATGTCAAATCCAGACTAAACATCTGATTAACTGTGCAAGCAACCATAATAATAGAGGAACAGTCATTGTGATTCCACAAATCTAGAAAAACTATTCTGTATCCCCCCCTTCCTCCTCTTCTTCCTCCTTTTCTACTTAGAGCCATTTGCATACAGAGAGGTGGTAGCATACCTGCAAGGAATCGGGCCTCTTTTTCTCCCTCACTCAGGTCAGAGTAAGCATCTGCATCCTTGCGTACCGTCTCATGAGTATGGTGCTGCTGGGTGGAGCCTGTGCCCCAACCCTGCCACTCAATCATATGTGCAACACGACCCTGCCCCATGGCAGTGGGCTTGGTGACGTGATCCTTCATGCTGCGGGATATCCCTAAGGCGCCAGACATTAATAAAACAAAGAGGGGCTATTATACAGCACGAGACCAATCTGTCATGACAACCTAGGACAAGTCTACTTTATTCTCTCTTCCTGTCCCAACATAATTACTCTACTACTACAGGAGACTCCCCGTAAAGGTAAAAAAAAAATGCTCCAAGGAGCTCCAGAATTGCTTTACCATCTTTTTATCTGTACAATACAATTATTCATCATTGCAGAGGAGAATCTGAGCTCGACAGCAAGAGGATAATTGGGGCCACAATATAACAACATGTGTAATGAATTTTAAACATCTAACAAAATATGATAATAAATGTGCATAAGCAATATGCTTTCTCCCCCCCACCCCCAAAAAAAATGTTATGTGGAGCAAAATCAGGACTGCACTGCTGAGGAATTAACTCTCATCTATTCTCACCCAACCCTCATGCATTTTATAAATTTGCTCTATGCCCACAGAGAGAAATTTCCATTGGCACTTATGTAGTTTTTCTCCTGATGCACACAAGAGCAAATCTCGGTGGGTATTTGGCTGCAGCTCAGCAGGAGGGAGAAAGAGATGAACTTATATGTATCTAGACTGAGCCTAAACCACTTGAAAAATGGGTCATTGACATTGTCTAATGGCCTAATGGCCGTTAGAGAATTTAATGAGACAAACAACAAAAAGGATCTATGTATTACATAAATAAATTAACACTCTTTCAAAAGACAGAATGTTGATTTTAGCTGTCTATTCCCTAATCTTTGCTCTTTATGGGACAGGAAATAATTTCTCTACTTATAAATCAAAAAGTTTATAGAAATTATAGTAGGCAACAACATGAAATTATACAATTTAATGTTCATTCATCGAAAGTTAAATATATTAATTGTAATGTATTGATTGTTAATAAAAGCAGGGCTGTCTATTTTCAGAATAGTTTTAACCATGAAAGATTAATGTTAATTAATTCTAGCACTTGCTTCTTTTCCTAGTTATGACTAAAATTTTCAAAAGCTTTAAACACATTTATAGAACTTCTTTAAGTCTGTGAATCTTTGGTATAATTCTTTCTTTTTTCTCTACTATGAGGAAAAGTGAATAGAAAATTCTGTTATTTAAAATGATTTTAAGGACAAAATCCTCCCAAGGCTGCTTACATAATGTAATCACATGGAATAAATACATAAATAATAAAATAGTAAACACTGATAAAGAGCAAAAATCACAGCATCATAACAATACTAAGACCAGCCAATACTAAAATCAAACTACAACTGCATCTAATCCCAGAACTATTCCCACATCGCTCCCATGAGCAGCAGAAAAGAATAAATATGCATTCAGGGTTTTCTAACACTGATAAGGCTTGATAGCTTCTAGATGCCAACCATTTCAGGAACATAGAGTACTGTAGAAAAACCCTGTTGTTTTGTATTGGTCAGCTTGCCACCCTCAAAGAAGGCAAGAGAAATTACTGGACTTTAAAGGTGAACAGGTTGATACTGGTGAGGGTGATATCCTCGAAATAATTTCATTGAAAAATTAGAATATCATGCAAAAGTTCATTTATTTCAGTAATGCAACTTAAAAGGTGAAACTAATATATGAGATAGACTCATTACATGCAAAACAAGATAGTTCAAGCCGTGATTTGTCATAATTGTGATGATTATGGCTTACAGCTCCTGAAACCCCAAATCCACAATCTCAGAAAATTAGAATATTGTGAAAAAGTGCAATATTCTAGGCTCAAAGTGTCCCACTCTAATCAGCTAATTAAGCCATAACACCTGCAAAGGGTTCCTGAGCCTTAAAATGGTCTCTCAGTCTGGTTCAGTAGGAATCACAATCATGGGATAGACTGCTGACCTGACAGTTATGCAGAAAACCATCATTGACACCTTCTATAAGGAGGGAAAGCCTCAAAAGGTAATTGCAAAAGAAGTTGGATGTTCCCAAAGTGCTGTATCAAAGCACATTAATAGAAAGTTATGTGGAAGGGAAAAGGGTGGAAGAAAAGGGTGCACAAGCAGCAGGGATGACTGCAGCCTGGAGAGGATTGTCAGGAAAAGGCCATTCAAAGTGTTGGGGACTTTCACAAGGAGTGGACTGAGGCTGGAGTCAGTGCATTAAGAGCCACCACACACAGACGGATCCTGGACATGGGTTTCAAATGTCGTATTCCTCTTGTCAAGTCGTTCCTGAACAACAAACAACATCAGAAGCGTCTTACCTGGGCTAAAGAAAAACAGATCTGGTCTGTTGCTCAGTGATCCAAAGTCCTCTTTTCTGATGAGAGCAGCTTTTGCATCTCATTTGGAAACCCAGGACCCAGAGTATGGAGGAAGAATGGAGAGGCACACACTGCAAGATGCTTGAAGTTCCGTGTGAAGTTTCCACAGTCTGTGTTGATTTGGGGAGCCATGTCATCTGCTGGTGTTGGTCCACTGTGCTTCATTAAGTCCAGGGTCAATGCAGCCATCTACCAGGAGATTTTGGAGCACTTCATGCTTCCTTCTGCAGACGAGCTTTATGGGGATGCTGACTTCATTTTCCAGCAGGACCTGGCACCTGCCCACACTGCCAAAAGCACCAAAACCTGGTTCAATGACCGTGGGATTACTGTGCTCGATTGGCCAGCAAACTCGCCTGAACTGAGCCCCATAGAGAATCTATGGGGCATTGCCAAGAGAAAGATGAGAAACATGAGACCGAACAATGCAGAAAAGCTGAAGGCCGCTATTGAAGCATCCTGGTCTTCCATAACACCTCAGCAGTGCCACAGGCTGATAGCTTCCATGCTATGCCGCATTGAGGCAGTAATTGCTGCAAAAGGGGCCCAAACCAAGTACTGAGTACATATGTATGCTTATACTTTTCAGAGGTCCAATATTGTTCTATGTACAATCCTTGTTTTATTGATTGCATGTAATATTCTAATTTTCTGAGATTGTGGATTTGGGGTTTTCATAAGCTGTAAACCATAATCATCACAATTAAGACAAATCATGGCTTGAACTACCTTGCTTTGCATGTAATGAGTCTATCTCATATATTAGTTTCACCTTTTAAGTTGCATTACTGAAATAAATGAACTTGTGCATGATATTTTAATTTTTTGAGTTTCACCTCTAAATCCACAACTTTCATAGTCACTCTGAAACAACCTGATATCCAGTGCCATGTAGCCCAGACACTCCATATCCCAAAACATTTGAATCATGGATCATCTTATAGGAAGCTGCAGATTATAGTTCAGAGATGGTGAACCTTTTCGGCACTGAGTCCTCAAACTGGAATGTGCGTTCATGTCCGTGTGCTGGACCACTGGGAAACCAAAGACCAGCTGGCCAGCATGAGCATGCCTGTTTTTGGACATTTTTGGGCAGTTTTCAGAGCAGTTTTGGCCTAAAAAACACCCCCCAAATGCCCTCAAACCCAGTCTGAAAAGGCCCCCAAAAGAGCCTGTTTTTTGCTGTTTTGGGGGCCATTTTCAGGCAGTTTTTTGGGCAGTTTTCCGGCACTCCAGCACCTGCAAAGACCATCTGGCCGGCATGCCGGAATCCAGAAGAGCAGGTAGCAATGGCACGCGTGCCCACAGAGAGGGCTCTGCATGCCACTTCTGACATGCGTGCAATAGTTTCATCATTACTATAATATAGTCCATCCTTGTCACCCTTACTGAATGGATAACCAAAGTGAAGCCTGGAGAACCAACCTAGGTTCCTGACTGTCACAGTCTCTCGGCTTTTGCCATAGGAAGAGTGCTCTAGAACAAAGGGTCCCCCAAAGTGGAATCTCTATCCAGAGCACATAGTTTTGCTATCCAAGGATTCTTTTTCTTGCCTGACTAAATTTTCATTTGTTCATTCTCATTCATCCTCAAGCAGCACTTTTGCACTGAAATAAAGAGGAGATCAGCATATAACTTTAGGAAAGCATTCCTCAATCCTATGTTCTTTAGAACGTTGGTCCATGGCTCCCCCACCCTCAGTTAATGTGAGAGTTGTGATTCAGTATTGAGAGATATTAAACTTAGGAAAGTTGTTGGGAAGAAACTATATATGTGTTAATGAAGCATGAAGCCTTACAAGTGCATTAGCAATTAAATGTCAAGAGAAGAAAGAATACATCACCCTTTATTGTGGGGGGGGGGGATAATTTTATTTTTGCATTAGGAAAAAAGGCCTTGCTCTGTAATCTGTGAAAGGTAATGGGTGTTGTCTAGTTTTTATTTTTACCCCAGACAGACAATAGCAAATTCTTGTTATGCAATGAACCATACCTACCTGCTCCAACACAGAAATGTGAAAGAGTAACGAACCAATTCTGAGACATAGGAGCAACGAGGGAATTGATGAATATGTGGCACTTAATCCTACAATTTGGGTAGGTAATAAATTACCTAAATTACCTAAATTTTCTTTTTACCCCTGTTATTTCATAAAAATGTGAAGTTAGGGCAAAAAGTGGATAAAACCCAGGTTAGTAAGAAGTACAACAATTTTAGATTCACAGGTTTGAGATCCTCACCAGATAAAGATGACTTAGCAAGAGCTCCAATCCCATAGGCATTTGAGTTTCGTTTCAGTTTGGGAAGAATTGAGGTTGTATCTTCCATTGATAGCTGAAAACAGGTCATACCAAGAAATAAACCATGAGATAGAGAAAAGGATAGAGAAAAGTAGGAGGTATTCTGATCTGAGTTTCTAAGAAAACAAGAAACATAAATCTAAAATAGAAGGAACAAAAAAGAAAAAACAACAGTAACTGCAGAAAGTTTTTAAGGCAAGTATTAGTTTTACATCAGCTCTAATGAGATAAAGTTAGATTTGGTGTCTGGCTGGAATGTGTTTTGCTACTAATTTATAATATATTATATGATAAGGTTAAATGACAGAAAATAAACAGCATTCAAGGTAAAACCTGTTGTGTATTTAAAGCTCCCAAGTGCTTCAGAGCATTTCTAACATAACAACTAATAACATAATACACCATCACCCTGGCAGTGGATTATAAATTTAGACAGGCTTATATCACAGTGATAGCTGTATAATTGGTGGTCTGAGTGAGTAGAGAAGAATAAGAATAAGAATGGATTACTGTTATCTGGATTCAGATAAATACTGAGTAGGTAAGGTCAGAAAGTATTTTTCAAATTTACCCAGCTGCTTTCTTATTTTGATTTAGTATAGAAACCAGAATGATAAAGTAAAGATTAGATTCCAGGAACTCTACACAGAAATCACTATTTCTTCTGCTCTACAGCAAGCAATAGAGCATATCTCATGTCTTAGTATTTTTTTTTCTGTCCCTACTTCTCATCTTTGAATGCTACACAAAGGAAACACTCAACATTATTGTTGAGGAACATGGTGTACAATCACAAAATGAAAAGAAGAAAAAAATATAGGAAGTGAAAAAATATTGCAATTGAAATTGGGTACAAATCCTCCAAAACCATAGATGTGTCAGTTAATTTTCCTTCTATATTATCCATGCAATCTGTGAGAATCCATACTCCTGAACTGCTCCCTCTTCTTACTGAAAATCCCCTCCCCATACATACACTAGATTGGCCATTTTTCCGGAATTTGCCTTTTATTGCAAATAGTATTGTGTGGGACCCAGAAAACCCAAGCATCAGAAAGAAGGTGGTTGAAGAACAGTGTTGGTTTGGGGTCCAGTAGCTACTTTTCTTTAAAATAAAAATGGCAGTATTATGCACATATATTGTAATTACTCTAGCACGTCCTATGATTTGATACTTGTCTCCAGAAAATGGGTTACAAAAGTAATTGGTTGTCTAATAAAAAATGTACTCAGAGCATTAAAGAATAGACATTTACATTTAGCCATGATCTGAGCGTTATTATATGCCTTTGAGTAGCTCATTATTGTTTGATCTAAGCAATTTATATGACAGTTAGTGATAAAATTAAATGGATGATTCCCATTTAATCACAATCTCTCCTTAGCAGAACATATGAGATCATTATTAGAACTGTTACTCCCTGAAGAATGTACAGAATGCCAACTATGTACTTTGTATGTATACAGAATGAATATATTTGCTTTTTTCTCTATTGTTTGAGTTTTTTTCTTTTAGATAAGATGTTTTGGGGGTATTCTTGTGGTAGACTTTTGGCAAAGCACTTCCTGTAGTCCTTTTTTAAAAAATCATGTTTGTTCGTCCAAGTACAGAATATTGTGGCTAACACAATAGGAATTATGTAATGATTTTGAGTTCCAGTTTAAAACTTTAGATTGTAGATAATCTAGATAAATTTTCTTTTCTGGATATTTAGGTTTTTTGGCGATGAAGACTACAGGACCTATCTTCTTTAATGGCATTTGCATTATTTCATGAACAGTTTGAAAGGTGATTTTTATGTGTCGCTTTTACAGAAGTGTATGTGTTTGCATTTATGTATACATTTATATACACGGTTCCAAGCTAGGAGAGTCTGAAAAATTAGGATAAAGTCTGTATTATTTTAAAATGCTATGATAAAAAAGAGAATGAAAATAAGGAGTCATTAAAATAGATGTTTTGGAATTATACTTGCAAATGATAATAATATCTTATAAAAATGTTTGCAACATAAAGTAAAATTAACCTATGTCCTTGAGTCCAGGCTAGCAAAGTAGTCATTCAAATATCCATCTACTTTAAGAGCGGATTTTGAATACCCACCCACGCATGGGTCAGATTTTCTGCTGCTGGGGATGGGGAGGTCTGTTGTAGGATCATGGACAAAATGTTTAGCTAATTGGAATTTGACCTTGAAATACACATATCTTCAGTGTAGTGAGCTGCCATTCAGATCCATTATTTGTTTTTCTGGATAAAGTATCAATTAGACTATTAACAGAAAAATGCTCAATCTAAGGTATGACCCAGAATTTACTAAAGCAAGATGGGTCCCTAATGGTCACCTGAAGACCCACCAGAAGCAAGGCTCTCACATAGACAGACTGACTCAGCTAGAGTGCTGTATGTACTCACATTAATGCCATCCCAGGAGAAATCTGTCCGTGTTTGCTACATAAGAATTAAGATAAAACATTAGTAACACCCAAACTCTCTCCATTCCATATTCATTTCATGTAGCAGTTGACTTTATTGCTTCCTCTACTAAGGATTTCAAAGACCAGGATGCATGTTTAGGGAAGAGACTGTTCTTGATAGTAGTTACAATTGTTAAGTGTATAGCACAATAAATAAAGATTCGTGAGAAAGCAAACTGAGACGTGAGAAAATATAATTATTCCAGAATCGAAGCTGCATGGCACTGAACATCAATGATACTGTCAGATGTTCATTTAAACAATGAGTTGAAAACTTATTTATAGCAGCAGTAGATGATTAAGTAGGCATAGATTTATAAAACTGCCTAAAGCTTAGGCACAAAGCTAGCTGGGTGACCTTGGGCCAGTCACTTTCTCTCAGCCGTAGGAAGGAGGTAATGGCAAAGAACTGTGCCAAGAAAATTGCTGGCACTTATCCAGGAAGTGCCCAAAATTGGACACAACTGAACAGGAGAAAAAGTGCCTATAGCAAAATATCTTTACTTTCCCTCTTCTTATATTCTTCCATTCTAGCTTTCTTCTTTTCTCATCTTCCCTTCCTTCTGCCAAGGTGAAATACTCTTCCTGAAAGCTACCTTCCTTTTATTCTTTTCCTTACTCATCCATTTTTTGATGTGACACTTTACTTATAGAAAAGCTTTTCTCCCAATATTTGCTCTACTTTATCTATATATAAATACTTTTCTCTCATCCTTCTCTGTCTAATTGAATTTTTCTTCCTCTTGACTTAGCTCTTCAATTCTTCCTTTCAGTTTACTAGATGATGTATCATATATTGTATCTGAGATTGCATATTGGCAGGAAAACAGTTTAGGATCGTTAGTTGACATGGCTTCACAATTTCTCAGAATTTCCTATGAGTCCTCCAACAATCAGCTGATAGCGTTGAAAGGTAAGCACCATCTGCCATTGTCTTAAGAGTAACTCCTGCAACACAAGGAAGCTGGATTTACTATTGGTAGTATGATGGAAAGTGCCCAGCAATGTCATTAACTCATCATAGGAGGTCCACTTTGCTTCCTGGATGGATCTGAAGCAACCTATATAGGAATATGGTACATTCCTGAACATTTAGAAAACATTTTCCAGCACCATATGTGTCTTATCTCAAGCAATGTAGCCTCACCTAGAGTTGGATTCGTATATACATGTGAAAACATGGGAGTTTAATGCAAATTTAACCAATGAAGTGTGCTGTTTAGCCTGCTTAAGCATAGTTGTTTAGTAATGCTTGTCTATTTAATGATTCTAAGATAAAATATTAACTATTTTATTACATGTGCTTAAAGAGAAATGACTGAAGTCACACTTTATTCTTAAGAACTTCTGCCCAGCATATTTCAAATTAAAAGAGGTTCTGCTAAAATTACTTCAGAAAATTGCTGTCTGACATTGAGAGAAGGTAGTGGTCAAAATAGACAAGATTAGTCTGGTTTAATTATTGGGCCACTAAATCTGAATGAAGGCAGAGCTCTGCGTAGTCCAATAATTATTTTATAACAGTGGCCCATGAGATGCCAGTAGAAAATTTTATAATGGAGAAAAATGGAACCACCTGAGCCAATTCTCCTACCATTCAAATGGATATCACATTGAGTAGTCAAAATCCCCTGAAGAGAGATTTCAGGAATCACAGTCTAAGTAAGCATACATCAAAATGCTCCCATCTATTTGCAGGAGTTTCATAAAAACTAAAATGTCATGCTTGAATAGCATTTATCTACTGTATTCCAAAAAGCTCATTAAATTTCATTTCATACACCCTATTAGATAAGTAGGCCACATACAATTATCAAAGAATCAAACAAAGTTATGCAAGAAGGATAATCCATCTGAAGGCATCTACTCTATGCTGATGGATAATGAAAACACATATACACAAAGAGCCAGCCCCTTATGTTTTTCCTTAACCCTAATTTCAGTACATGGGCCTGAAAAGTTTGAACTTCTTCAGGCACTTTGATATCTAATCATGTTTTCCCTCCTGCAATTGATTGGATCTATAAACAACTTTTCTCTGTGCAAACCATCCAAGTATTGTGGGGAGAGCTGCAGGATTATAGCAGAAAGAAAAGTATATAGTGTGCTGTTTTTCCCACTGAAATTCTGCTGCTTGGTAGTTGGCAGGCTGACTGTTATGTGATTAAAAAGGGAGGACACTTCCTGCATTCATATCTTCTGCTCCATCATAATAATACTCAATCCAGTCTGGTTCTTAGCTGAGTGCCAGGGGGAAAAAAATCAGATGCCTCTAGGGGACCAGGGCTGGCCATACTTGATGCACAAGACTTACTACCAAGTCATTAAATGACCTGATCTAAGTAGAGATTCTATAGCAAAAGGAGAAAATTATCTGCATGATCACAAGAATACAAGAGGATACTGTATAGAGAACATGAGTGGTTTTATCTCGCCGGAACTCATTAGAAAAATTTCACAGATAAGGATTTATCCTAGGCACTTCATGGAATACTGCCAAGATGTTTTTGACAGCTAATAGTTCTAGAATCTTATTGGATTCAAATTCCAAACAATTATTTGGTTTCCTGCCAATCTATATCAAAATGAAAATTCAAAAAAACTTATCACTGTCTACAATAAAACATTTCCACCCCTTTTGACTATTTGAAAGATCCCGGATCTTCATCCTGGAACATATTTGTTTCTGTGGGCTTGGTTGGAGACTTTTCTTTGCTGATGTTCCTTGTATGCTCTCTTATCTATGAAGTGGAATGAATGCTCACCTCAGTAGATGGTCTGTGGATGCTGCTTCCATGGAGTGAGCTGGTGCTGTCCATATTGATCTGGTCCACATCTTTTAGCCCTTTCCAGTCCACAGCAATCACTTCGTTTCCTGAAGCCACACAAAAAGTAATCAGAGTACCTACTTTTGTAGTGATTACATTCCAAAATTTCCTTGGCTTGGGATGTCCCATAGCTGATATAAAATGTTAATTTAAGCAGGAATCTCTGAGGAAGGCAGTCACACATTTCATTAGGATATCCCCTTCACCCCAAGGATGATAATATCCTATTGAATCAAACTATGATCTGATGTTTTTAAAAATGTTAGAAGTTTGGATGAAATAGTGTGATTGGCTGAAATATTGTTGAATGCCAGGAAAATTGCAAGATTCATCAATCATTGAAACTGAGAGAAAAGAGACCCCTGGATTTCAGAACAGCATTACAGCCAAGTTTTAAGAAAATGTGGTGTCACTTCAGACTCTTAGCACACACTTAGCAAATTAGAAGTTTAATAAATAAATAAAAACTGGCATTTGGGGTCCATCAAAAGAATCAAATCAACATTAAGATCAAATATAAATTATGAAGATGAATATCATCTACAGAGTGGTGATCCTTAAGTGCCTTCCCTTTGAGTCCCTTCTGAGGACAACAACTGAAAACTGACGGCCCAATTTCCTGCTCTTCTTAGGTGGGAAATCATACTGCAAGCTAAAAAAAAGTCAGATCATAAACTAAAAGAAAAAAGAAACTCTTCAAGCACCTGGGAAAAAACAGTGCTACCCAATTGTGTTTAAAATTCCCACCCATCCTTATACATCCCCTTATACATGAGGCCCTTGGTCACAAAATTTGCTCATCCTAAACCAGTAATGTACATATGTTAAACATTTGAGTAGAATATTAATAGTTACACTATAAACCTTAAATACTACATGGAGACTAGTTTCAAATAGGATTTGTACAGACAGACATTTAAACAGGACTTGTCATTCTTTTCTCCCTAATCAAGAGCCTGCCTGTTTCACAAACCATTCCCCATAACCAAAATACATCGATAGATCATTAGATCATGCAGTCATGTGTCTTCCTCTCCCCCTCCCATTTTTCAGATAGCTGAAGCAGTTCTAGGCAAAACAGTATGCATTTTAAATGCCACCTAATCAATACTGAGCTTTCTGAAGAAAACTTACAAAACTAGCTTCTTTTCTTAATCTGATCCTAAATAGTAAATGTATGTCATATGATGCATTAAATAACTTCTCAGGAAAATGGGGATCTGAAAATGATAATAATGCTAAATGTTTTGCTGTAACTATGGAGAGAGAAAAATTTAAAGCAGATTCAAATCCACAGGGTGTTTCAATTATTAGCACTTAATATGTATTTGAAAGTATTGGGCACTTGCCAGAAAGTGTGCCATTAAACATAAATTCATAACATGGTGTGTACCTCATGGACTTCATGGCAAAATGTTGCCATGACATTCAATAGTGCAAGCACAAAAGAGTTAACTTAAATGGAAGGAATGAAGCAACACTAAGTGCAGAACACCAAGCTGTTGGCTTGTTCAAGCAAAGCAGAAAAGAAAGCCTGGAGTGTGGTCCAATAGGACTCTGGCTTTGCACACATGAGCACTCCCGCTCTGCCTGGATAAACTAATACGTTAAATCCAGAGTACAGGAATTCCTGGGACATGCTAGTTTTGCCCCATGAAACATTGCCCTCCCCCTCAGTCCCCGCAACTCATATTCACCTTAGTGTAGTCATAATTATACTCGTGCATTCATTATACTAATTTTTGTTTCCTTCCTTCATGGAGGTCTGAGATAGTTAATTTCCATGGTGTTCTTCCATGATATAGTTGGATTTGTGAGATTTTCACCATAGAATTGGGCTGCTTATATTACCTAATATAGAGATACATTCATAAATAGTATGAATATTATGAGGGATGAATTCAAAGATTTTATAGGTTTAGATGTTTTTGGGTTGGGCAGATGAACTTCTTTGCCTTGCATGGGAGATCAATGGCACTCTAATCTTCTAAACTATTTGCTGTGCTTAATTGGATAGTGTTATGCTTTCATTCTTCTTTATATTTTCATTGACAGTTTTCAATGCACTCTCCAATGGAAGTCTTTAAAAGATTAAATGTCATTGCATAAAAGTGAAATACCCTTCTTTGGTGAATGGATGGCTCTGAGGTTGTCCATCTTTGCTACTAGGAGTGCTGTAAAATTATGCAAAAAAACATTGTCTCTGGATTTTTATAGTTCCTTAGCTCGATACGATTTGCCAAATAGTTTGGACATTTGGACAACAGTTTCTGTGTCATAAAATAACTGCAGTGGGATTGTATGCAGCACTTCATTTCTGTGACGTGACCACTACAATGCTGTCTAGAAGAACACACAGCACACAGTCAGTATGCAGCCCTCAACCTTTTCTTTGGCCCAGTTTGACTATTTACATTTGATTATGCATGTCAGTAAATTATTACTTTTACAATATACAATTCGATGAAATAGTATCTGCAAAGCCATACATTACAGATTATTTAAAAATATTTAGCAGTATTTGCTATAAACCCCATAATCACTTCAGGAAGAAAAACAAGTCTTTCTGAATTCCTTATACAGCTCCTATTGTTCAAGCACAAAAAAAATATTTTTCTGAGGAGGTCCTCAAGGGAGTTCTTTTCTAGCCAAATTGTGGAATCTATCACAGAAGCTCTATTTATAAAGAATAATTACAAAATACAAATCCCCATTTTTATACTTTATTCTTACCAGCACAGCCCAAATATTATGTGGTATAAAATTATTGTTCATCTAGTGATGACTGATTATTATACAATTATAAGGGACAATTATACAGGACAATTATATAAACAGCTACAGTTTGTACCAATTTGATTTTTTTTGTGGGGGGGAGCTGCAATTCCAGACCCGGGGGAGGGGGGGCAGAAACTGAGAAGGCCTGCCAGCTCTATAAGGCAAACCAGACTAAAAAAACAGACATTACAGTCATGAAGCTACTTTTATTAGAAGAGCTATACAAACAGAAATGTACAAGTTTGGATGTGTCTCCTTTCCTTTCCTTTTATCTTCATGTGAATTGTTAGGGGGTGGGGTGGGGCACTGTATGAGCTGTGCAAACCACTTTCTTGGTCTGGGCTCAATCCTCCTCTATCATTGTCCAGACCACAGTTCTACCTCTGACCTTCAAAATTTTCCTCTTTAGCTACAGTAATAGCACTTAGACTTTATATTGCTTCACAGTGCTTTACAGCCCTCTCTAAGCTAAGTTTACAGAGTCAACATATTGCCCCCAACAATTTATGCTCATTACAAGGCCTTGCTTCCTGTAGAAGACACCCCCTTAGCAAAGGATCCACAGTGAATGAACCATTGCTTCAAGACCCTAATGGATGGACAGAACTACTGGGAAAAGTAATCCTGAGTCATGGATGATATGCACACCTTGTATTGCATCTAGGAACATGCTGGTAACCACACAGCTTTTGAAATAGTAGTGTTGCATGAACAAATTGACTGGCTGACATAACTGCCTGAGCCACTGTGTTCTGGGCCAACTGAAGCTTCCAGGTGGTTCTCAAGGGCAATTCCCTGTATATCACATTAGAGTAGTTCACTAAGAGATTATCAAGACATGAATGATGGAAAACAAGAGTGCATGATCCAGGAAGATTTATCTACAAAAGATGGAGCTGTGTAAAAGTCATCCTAGCTGTAGATGCAACCTGCTTTTGAGCAGTTGTTCAGGACCCCAGATTACGAACGTCTATCCATGGAACTGAACCCTGCCTAGAATTAAAGATGGAGTGTTTTTGGAGTCAGAAGGCTTCCACACACTAAGTCACTCCATCTTATTGGAACTAAACTAGGCCTATTTCCTCCCATTTAGATCTAAGCACTTACAGGCACAAGTACAAATCCTCAACAGCATCTCCTGTCCAGCTGATGCCCTTACAAGTAGTAATGGTAGAAGCAGTGACGTGCGATGAGCTTTATAGCTGGTGAGGCAAGTGGGCAAAAGCCACCATATGTCTACCGCCCTATGTCTGCCAGCACCGGGGCTTCGGCGGGGCTTTCGGAAAGCCCCGCCAAAGTCCTGGCGCAGCTTTCCAAAAGCCCCACTGAACCCCCACTGCTGTGTCCGTCATACAGGCAGGATGCGTCCCGCTCTATGGCAGACACAGCGGCAGGGCTTTAAAGCCCCGGCGCTGTGTCTGCCATTAAGGCGGGATGCGTCCCGCTCTATAGCGGACACAGTGCTGGGGCTTTGGCGGGGCTTTCTGAAAGGGCAGCATTCCAAACGCAGCATAAGCCGCGGCCAGGACAGAGGGGAAAGCGGCGACAGTGGAGGAAGCGGCAGCGGCGGCCTATGAAGTTCCCATGATGCAAAGTGCCCCGCCACCGCCGAGGCCAACATTCACGCTGCTGCCGATGCCGCGGGTGGGCAGCGGCATCGGAGGTGGCGTGAATGATGGCCTTGGCGGCGGCAGGGCACTTTGTACCACGGGAGCCGCCAAGCACCTTTGCTGCAGACCCGGGTATGGTGCTGGACTGCCCAGCACCATACCCGGGTCTGCAGCAAAGGCACTTGGCGGCTCCCGTGATGCAAAGTGCCCCACCGCCGCTGAGGCCACCGCCTGCCCACTGCCCCGGCCTGCAGCCAGCCTAGGTGTTAAGTCTGTGGGCTTTACTTCTCAGTAGCCCCATATTCGCTTACCATGTTTGTTGGCCATAAATTCCCAAGTGGCTTCCACATGCAGATTGCTTTAATTTCCCATGTCGGGGATGATAATAACAATAATGTCTTAATGCAGACTTAATCATTCTTAAGGGAGAGTTTTTGAAATAAGAGACCTCTAAGTCTTCTGATGGTTCTGCTCTTGGCGGCTCCCGCGATGCAAAATGGAGAGTTGAACTTCCTCGGAGCATGAACTTTTCAACACAGGCACGTTTTACAAGCAAGACTCCTGCTGCTAGATTGCGCAGTTGCTCAACTGCAAGACATAATTCGCTGCTCCCAGATCAGGAGGCGGGAGAATCATGTGCCTCCTTTGCATATGAAATTTTTCGCTTTTTAACCCTTGCTTAACTATTAAAAGGCGAAAAATTCCTTATGCACGGGAGGCCCATAGTTCTCTCGCCTCCTCCTATAGTTAACACTAAGCAGACTCCAAGTCACTGTGACTTGCAATCTGGCAGCAACTACCTTGGCTTTAATTATTTAAAAAAAATTCTTTAAAATTCTTTCCTTTTCCTCATGACTGGTCAGGCCACGCCTCCCCTGCTTCTAGTGACTGCACATCCCTGGGTAAAAGGTAGCTGTTATTACTTAGGGCTCTGCGTATATGTCTGATTGGACTTTCACTCAGTTTGAATCCTTGTGTACTTCTATGTCTGCATTAGAAAGCATGGTACAGCCTGCATCAAATGAGCAGGAAGGAGGAGGGAAGGGATGCCTTTCTCTGACTGCCTTTCTCACAGAGGTGTATTGTTGCCCCCCTCCTTCCCCCCCTCTCTTGCAACTCATGGCTTATCCCACCATAATAAAATTTGTTCACAGAATTATCCTGCTGATGGACAGATGAATGCACAGAATCTTAAGTCCATAAACAGAACATCTTTCCATTGCATTAGAAAGTATAAAAAAGAAAATGCTCTAGAGCTATATGTATTCACCTTGTAAAAGTAATTTAATTTATTGGACTGTCTTGCACATATCAATTTAGTTTGCAACAGCAAAGTTGATATAATTGCACAACAAGTTGATTCAAATTTTCAGGTATATTAATACCTACATGAGCAAGAACTTTTCAGTCAGATATGTGATTCACCACAGTAATATTTTCCATTGTCACAATCCATATCCAGGGAAGACGTATGACTTAATTCAGCAAATTAGTTACAGCATTTAGATTTACATGACATTTTTACAAATAAATACTGTATGCTGGATTTATACAAATGGTTTCCTCCAAAGCACATTTACAATAAGCTGGGAGCAAGGTTATGATGAGTTGTCTCTTTATTATCCAGTGGCAGCAGGCATTTAACATTAGCAAATGCAGAATTCACTAGGGACCAGTCAAGCCAAGAACATGAATTCTCTGTAGATACCATGACACCTCACAATTTTTAAATGTCTGTCATTTGCTGCTAAAACAAGATTTCCTTGAATCTGGCTTGAAGTTAGCCATTAAACCATGGGGTTTTTCTCTCTTTTTTGACAATGCATATGGTAGAAAAGGCAGCATTTATTTTAACAAGACCACACACATCTTTTAGTGTAAGCTTCTCTATAACTAAGAGCTATAGAGAAGTATAACACTGCCTTGCCCAGATCTCACTGATCTCCATGAAATTACTGTAAGAGACTCTCTTAGAGGTTTCCCCAGTATTCATAAATTTAATCATTGAACTCAATCATCTGCATGGGACTTCAGAAGGATCCAATGTGTACCTACTAAAAATAATGTGAAAACAGCAGTTAAATAAGCAGCAGGCTCAGAGTCAACAACACACCGGTACCCTGCCAAACCATAATAGTACTGAAATGTGCTTGTTTAATTTTCTCTCCATGTAGGACAAAAAGCAGTTAGCAATCCTTTAGATAATTTTCAAGTTGGTCATGAATTACTGAACAGAGGCAAGCACTGCGAGCTGCCACTGTGCATAGACACTACTAATTAGAAGAAAGCTTCTGACTCATTAAGTGAATTGGCCATTAGTGAAGCTGGGAGGAATATGAAAATCGAAATCGAGTAGCGTGACTGACATTTTAATGCAATTAGGCTGCCAATGATAACAAAAATATAAAACCAGAGCATAGTATGATAATAAAAGATAAGGTGAGTTTGCATCTGTTCATCTCTCCAGGAAAAGCTGAGATCTTTAGTATCAAGTCATGGAGGGAGTCTCTGATTTGTGCCCTCAGGCACATCACTGGTGTTGCAATTTTTTAAACTGATAACTTTGTTTAATATTAAAAAGTTATATGATCAACTGAAAACTATCTTTAAAAAAAAAAGAACTTAAATTGAAGAAAAGTACTTGAATTATTCGTAGGGATTGTCTTAGAAGAAACATTTGCCTCTAGCTCCACTTATTCCTAATACTGACAAAGATCTGTATTGTATGTTGAACTTACTCATATATGTAATCTAAATGTAACCTTTACAAGAATTTTGTAAGATGTGAGTAAGTACGTTTACAAATGGGGCGGGGGGACTGGAGCTGATTGGGTCCACAGCAGCCCAAATCGGATTTCCTGAGCTATGCTGCCCTTTCTTTTAGTTGCTGAAAACCCTGGAACAAACATTTGAGGATCTTTAGTTCTATCTGCAGGTAAGTCTCTTATTTGTTTTTTTTAATCTGAGCCCAGACAGAACTGTTGTAGTTCCCTGCTGGGTGGATAAGTAGCCTGGGCAAGATTTTTAAGTCATCAGGTAATGATACTCTCTTCATCAAGCAGGGCTGTCCATCAATATGTGCTTTTATGTGGAAATATTTCCAACTGAAAGTAATTCTAACTCAAACAGCAGACAGGAGGACACTCAAATGTATGAAAGAATGGGCAAGATGTTTCCCACAACATGTTAGTTGCTCTCAAACTAAGTGTTTTTTTAATGACATAATAGCACATGAGAAGTAAGATGATATACAAATATTCACCCCAAAGTCATAACCTTTTAATGTTTTCATGCTTGAAAATCTGATTAGGCACTCTGTATGGATCTTGAGTCTTGCTATCTTGCCCCAGATTCTGCCCATCCTCTTTATACAGGATTCCCAGACCACTTGGCTTCCCTTGGGAACATGGATAAGGATCCATGTTGCTTATTGGGAGAGTGAGTAATCTATTATGGTTCTGCAACGATTTAAGGTTAATTTCCTGCTTGATCTCCCCTCCCTTCCCTCTCTGGGCATTTCCCAACATGTTGTCAAGGAAGGCTATTTGAAAGCCTCATTGCCATATGGAATTCAATTTTTAAGAGTTATACAGATATTCCTCCACTTACCACCACAATTGAGTCAAAATTTATGTTGCTAATTGAGAAATTTCTAAAGTAAATTTGGCCCCAATTTATGATTTTTCTTGCCACATTTGTTAACTGAATCACTGCAGCTGTTAAATTAGTAACACAGTTGTTAAGTGAATCTGGTTTCCCCATTGACTTCGCTTGTCAGAAGATAGCAAAAGGTGATCACGTGACACCAGGACACTGCAACCGTCATAAATGTGAATCAGTTGTCAAGCATCTGAATATAAATTATGGGCTATGGAATGGTCATAAGGATGAAAAATGGTCATAAGTCACTTTTATTAGTGTCGTAATTTTGGTCATTAAATGAACTGTTGTAAATAGAGGACTACCTGTAATTGTAGTAGTAGCTTTATTTTACATGCACATATAACTAGGCACAATACAAAAAAATAAAATATATCATCCATAAGTAATATAACAATCAAATTATAAAACCAAAATATAATATATATGAATTACTATAAAATATAGTAGTATGAATGTTCACTATGTTTGAAATAACCGTTAAAACGTATATCTAAATAACAATACATAACAATTCTGCATAAAATATAAGTAAAAATGTAAACTTTTCTGCAAAAATCTTCAATCTGGTGAGCCTCTTCACCCCGCACTAAAACTTGTTTAAATGTTAGAACTTTCTACATACAAAATAAGGATACTAGGCAAAAGAGCAGCCCAGTCTTGCTATAAAAGCACTGAATATTCTTGCATTATTCATATTAATAATACAGTGCTAAAAGCATAGCTTTCCTCTCATTAAAACCTCAACCCGGTCTAAGTCTAAACTTCAAATCTGGTGACCACATTCCACCCTCCTCTTCTTTTCCAATCTACATGGTGCTTAATGAAGAGGTATAAAGGACTTTTACATGTTGCATATTTTCTTTGAGTGTTTGATTTTACCATAATAATTATTGCCAGCTATAGATTTTGCATTTACATTTCTTATTTTCTTATTTTCTAAGATTTGCTGGATAACTACCAACCTCTATATGCCAAAATTGTAAAAATTGTAAAGTCTACTAAGCAGCATTCAAATTTGCAAAATAATCCAAGATCCTATTCCCTCCTCCAAAGTTGAAGCTAAATTATTTAGAGGGATCCACTATCATTAGATGAATTTTGGGCCAGAGAGTACTGGACAGATAGTCCTCAATTTATGACTATAATTGAACCTGTATTATGGTCATACATTGTGGTGGTTTAATGCATCATCATTGGACTGTATCTGATTTTACAAACTTTCTTGCAGTGTTTATTAAACAAATTCATTTAGTTGGTGGCAGGGGTGAAATCCAGCAGGTTCTGATAGGTTCTGGAGAACCAGTAGCGGGAATTTTGACTACTTTGGAGAACCAGTAGCAGAAATTTTGAGTAGTTCAGAGAACCGGCAAATGCCACCTCTGGCTGGCCCAGAAATGGGGGGGGGGATGGGGATTTTGCAGTATCCTTCCCTGCCATGCCCACAGAACTGGTAGTAAAAAAAAAAAGAATTTCACCACTGGCTGATGGGCTTTTGTTGCCAGAAATCGGAAGGCCAGTTCACGCCAAATGTGACCAGATGTAGGAGGAGAAGTGGCAGAACCGTGGGCGGTATCAAGAGGGATCAGCCTACAATCCCTACGTAGCCACAAGCAAACTAAGTCCAACATAAGTTAATGGTTAGTTGAGAAGATTCCTATGCATATGCATAATCAGCAATAAACTGGAACCATGTTTAAATGTTTCTGACACCACGCCTGACACCATGGGATACTGCATACAGCTATAAATGTGGGCTGGTTGTCAAGTGCCCAAAATGCAATTACATGATTGGAGATTGGAAAGGGGATTGGAACTTCAAAACCAGATTGTTAAATAGTTCTGGGGAAGTCTACTGTAACTTCAAACAATCACTAAACAACTAGTCATAAGTTGAGGACTACTTATACTTTATATTGAGAAATAAGAAGGTAAAGCAAGATGATTATTACTTATTTGCTATTTCTAATAGGGGGAAATCATCATTAAAAGCAAGCTGGTAAAGGCTCCAGGTGAGGAAAAAGACAGGAAACAGGACAATTTCGTTGGCTCAGCAAAAAGCTTTGATGGGCTCCATTTCTCCATCAGAATTGGCTTTTACAAGGATTTTTTTTTTAATGTTGGGAGCTTCTGATTTTCCTTCTCATCCCTTACCCCTTTTGTATTTGCTTTATGTCTTTTAGATTATAAACATGGAGATTTTGTTTATTTTTTTATTGTCCTGTAAAGCATCACGGAACATCCTGGCTGAAGATTAAAATAAAATATTTGAAGTAAGACAAACTAAAACAAGTTGAGAAGATTGGTTTTTCTTAATCGTTTGGTTTCCTTGGTCATAGGAAGCTAAATGATTAAAAGCAATATCTCTTTATCAGGTGGAAAATGGCCACCTAAGGCTACCAGACTGTGTTGCAGACCATTAGATGACAAGAGATAAGTAATATTTTCTTTATCTCTTTGTTGCCATTTAATGACCATCTGGATTTTTGCAGCCTAGATTTGGTAGCCCTCTACTTTCCCTTTATTCCCAACTCTAACAACTCGGGGAATCCTGTATTGTTGATAGTAAATGCCAAGAACACCACTCCAATCCTGTGACATTTGTTACGTGCTCCATATCTTATATGGGTGGCAAAATAACAGAATTAGCAGGGACCTTGGAGGTCTTCTAGTCCAACCCCTGCTCAAGCAGAAGACCCCATACCATACTAGACAAATGGTTGCCCAATCTTCGTAAAAACTTCCAATGTTGGAGCATCCACAATTTCTGGAGGCAAGCTGTTCCTCTGATTGACTGTTCTCCTTAGTTCTAGGTTGATTCTCTCCTTGATTAATTTCCATCCATTGCTTCTTGTCCTGCCTTCAGGTGCTTTGAAAAATAGGTTGATTTTTCTTTTCTTTGTGGTTACCCCTTAGACACTGAAACACTGCTATCATGTCACCCCTTATGGTTACATACTACTTTAAAATCTAGTATATAGCCCACTAGCCATAGTGGCTACATACTAGAATTTAAAAAACATATTAAAATACATAAATAAATATAATTCTCTAATATTTCTGTGTGAATATCTGCTGTTGACCCATCTTTCATTTCCAAATTCCATCAAGCTATAAACTAAGTATATATACAGGTAGTCCTTCACTAATGACCATTTGTTCAGCAATCATTTAAAGTTATGGTGCTACTGAATGAAAGGAAGTTACACCTGTTCCCTAAACTTATGGCTGTTGTGGTGGCCCAGAGATCATGTAATCAAGATTCAGGCACTTGGATATCCACTTCCACTTATGATCCCAGGGGTGCTTCAATTCCCTCCACTCCTCCTCCCCCATCTCTGCCCTTGGCACATCCTGCATGCTACCACTCTGCTGGCTCTGCTGCCCCCAGTTACTCACGAGGAGTGTCCAGCCTGGCCCTTCACAGGCAACTGTTGGCTGTGGTAAGCCTTCTTCCTGAGCCATGGACAACCTTGAGCAAATCATGTGTCATCTTGTGAAGCTTTCAAACCTTCCAAAGCTTGACAAAAAGTCTGTGTCTGATTTGGAAAAGAGCTGAAGGGAAGCAGAGGTGGCAGAGTGCAAGGTGGTCCAAAAGGGTAGAGATGGCGGGTGGGATGGGGAGGAAGTGCTTTGTCTTCCTGAAACTTGGGGTGGGAGGGACCAAGCCAGTAATGGCTTGGATTGGGTGGTTCCTCACCTAACAAACAGGTGGGATTTAATTAATGACAGCAACTGGGACTGCCAAGGTTGACGTTGCTATGTAGTCACATGGCAGTGCATTTTGCTTAGCAATGGAAATTCCTGTCCCAGTTATTAACCAAGAACGATCTGCAAGTGGTCTGCAAAATTAGAAAGCAGTTCTAATTCAGCAATGCCTACAATATTGCATTATATCCTTACAAAAGAAATAAAATATTCTGTAGCAATAGATAGAATGGTTCAGAAACATCACTATGAGTTATTTCTTTTTTAAAAGACATTTAACAAAATTATGTTCTATAAAAGAAAGGCAGGAGATTATCTTCATGGAACCATAATTTGTCATATGGTTTATAAAATAATAACTGCCCTCTCCTTCTCTCTCTGTCTTCTTTGTCATTAATAGACTTTTCCCTTCCCAGCAAACAGCAGCAACAAACAATAATTTTGAGGAACTGACTTTCAATTAATCAATGGAACAGCTTAATTTCCTGAGTTGTGGGTGCTCCATCACTGGAGTTTTTTTTTAAAAAAAAGATTGGACAGGCATTTGCTCAGGATGGTATAAGGTCACTATCATGGATTGGACTAGAAGACCCCCAAGGTCCCTTCCAGCCCTATAATTCTTTAATTCTAACAGAAAAAGGTACTACCATAGATTTAATTTGGCAGCTTGCATATAACTCTCTTGCTCCTGGATTTTCTAAAATAAAATATTCTACACTGAAATAAATAAACAAATTGGTATAATAATAAACAAATTGATAGATAATTCTTTGGAAGGAAATGAACATTTTTTTTATCCAGGAGTGATTAGCCAAGATTCTAGAAACATACCAGAAAAGAACAGAATAGATAGTTCTATTAGTCTAAATAGAAAGTCATATCCTTTGATATTTAGCGATGACTCTGTGTTGATAAAACAGGCATGTAGAAATGCACTCAATATAAAACAAATCCAGATAAAGTCACTCTAACATGCAATGCAGTATTATAACCTTACAAGCTCTGCTTCCTATTGGTAATAATCAATAGACAAGAAGCTACAATGAAGAAAATTCCTGCAACTGAATACTTCTCCATCTAGTCATACTGAGTCCAGCAGCATTGCAAATTAAATTGTTTTCAGCATCTGAGTGGAATCTATAGCATGGAGTCTATAGAGGCATAGTCAATAGATAAAATACAGTATATTTTATTTAGCACCCTTTGTTAGCTCTCAAAATAAAACAGTATATAAATATAAAATTCTATAAATCTTAACCCCCCAATAAACCATACAATATTCATAACTACTTGACAAACCGAGCAGGCTCTAACCCAGAATTCTGCTACTTTCTGCATTGTCTCTGAGCATCGATCTCTTAAATTGACTTGCCTACAATATACAATATCTTTCCAGGAATCTTATCTATATGGGGTAGGATAACTACTAAATGCACATCTCTGTAAGGAGAAAAATGCCACAGCAAATAAGATACAATCTTAGTTCACCTTAACCATATGGGCACGTTTGGTTCAGGTGTTAAGTATTCTTTCTTTCAGAAGGTCCAATGAGAAAACAAAATATGCTGCCATAAATTTCTTTTTGATTCATCACTTTAAGATTAATAGGACAAAATATTATGTCAAAATCAACTCACATAATCATTAACTGCCATGCTCACATTAGTTTACATAGTACATCTCTTATCTACTGTCTAATTATCAGCTTTAGTTTTATAAAGTTCAATTAACTTTACTCTGGGGCAACTCATATAGACAAGAGATTTTGTCTCCCATGTTATTTTTCAGATAAATCTAATACTATCTTGAACTATCAAATGAGCCATGTCCAACAGATGATGATAATGATTTGCCATCAGATCAGTGTTAACTCATAGCAACCACATAAATAGATTTTCTCTAGGAAGATCTGTTCTCAATCTGGCCTTTCAGGTCTTCCGATGGTGCAGCCATTTCTGCTATAATTGAGTCTATTCATTTGCTGGTAGTAATCCTCTTCTTCTACCTTTCCCAACATTATAGATTTCTCCAGAAACCTAGGCCTTTACATAATGTATCCAAAATGTCCAATGGGGAGACACAATAAATTAATCTAAATTATATTTTTGCTAACCCATTCTAAAAATGTACATTTATTTTCTCTAATTTCTACAATCTTTATAAATACGTAACCAGGAACAGTTGGGTACAGCTTTTATGTGAGATACTTTTGATGGGATATATTTGTTTATCAAAGTCCAGTCAACTCCCATGGGCTATTTCAACTGCACATGATAGTTATATCTTCAGGGAGACTTGTTGCCCCTACTGGCCAGTAGCTCTTCTTTCCTGTTTTTATTAACTACTTGTGAGTTAAAGAGCTAAATTACTTGTGCTATCATGGACTTAGCATCTTGAGACTCCTAGGCCTAATGATTTGGCTTCTGAAGACCTGAAGACATTATGTTTATTTGTCCATTTCTTGTGGTAGCACAAGTCAATCTATTGACTTTTCATTTACAGTTTTGTGACACATTGAAGAAACTTCTCACTTTCTACCATTCCATGCGGGATTGAGCAAGAACCCCAGTTCCTTATACATTTCAGCTTTTATCTTAATAGATAGGGAAGAGGAGTTTGAAGTGGAGACCATTCTGGAATTTTGGTTAAGTAGGAGATAGCTTGAAGATTTGGTTCTTTAAAAGAGCTACCCAAAGAAATTATTCCTGGAAGGCAAGATTGATGGATGCATGTTCTTTGTCCTTAATTGGTTCAGTTGCAATACTCTCACAAACCCAAATTTCCTGACTGGTTACATAGAAGAATTGTATTGTTGATTCTGTGGGGAGAAGGAGAACTGGGTGGATAGGGAAATCTGGAAGTACAGTGACCAAGGAAAGAGATCCTGAGGCTGACATTCTAATTACCTTCCAAGCTCCTGGACTGAAAAATCTAGGCAGAAAAAAGGTACAAGTACAGGTTAGGTGAACCTGGCTCAAAAACAGTAATGTGAAAGGACCTTAGAGTCCTAGTGGATGATTACCTAAACATGAGCCAACAGTATATGATAGCAGCCAAAAAAGCTAATATAATCCTTGGTTGCCTAAACAGCGGCATTGAATCAAAATCATGCATATTAGTATCGCTTTATACATCCTTAGTAAAACCACACCTGGAATACAGCATCCAGTTTTGGTCACCACAAATAAGATGTTGAGACTTTGGAAAAAGTGCAGAGAAGAGCAACTAAAGATGATTAAAGGCCTGGAGACTAAAACATATGCATAACGCTTGTAGGAACTGGGTATGGTAGTCCATGGAAAAGAGGAACTCAGGGTGACACGCTAGCAGTATTCCAGTATTGGAGAGGTTGCCACAAAGAAGGAGGGGGGGTCAACTTATTTTCCAAAACATCAGAGGGCAAGACAAGAAATAATGGATTGAAACCAATCAAGGAGAGAAGCAACCTGGAACTAAGGATAAACATTTTAATAGTGAGAACAATTAACCAGTGGAACAGCTTGCCTTTGGAAGTTGTGGGTGCTTCATCACTGGAGGTTTTAAAGAAAAGAGTGGACACCTGCCTGCAACAGCTATAGGCTCTCCTGCTTGAGCAAGGGGTTGGACTAGAAGACCTCCAAGATCCCTTCCAACCCTATTCTGATTGAGTCATTGAATTGGAGGATACTTTATTGCTGGAAGGAGAAATCTGAAATCATGGCTATGTCATATGAAGACTGTGGGGAAGGGGAGCAGGCACCTGAAGGAAGCAGGGAAGAGGACACTTTATAAAGAGGAGGATGCTTTTCTCAAAGCAGGAATGTTGAATATACATCAACAACCAATGGCCATATCACAAGGTAAAGTTGATCCATACAAAAAGTTTGGGGTGCTTAGTTTAAACTTCCAAGGTATGGTATAAAAGGAGGCTATACCGTCATTTTGATAGAGGGCAATCAACTAATGGAAAAGACTCTACTGTGAAATACTGCAAAGATATTTAATTAGCTAAGCTGCATTGTATGTCTGGGTAGCTTCTGCTGAGTTCAAGTCAGCTAAAAGAGGAAGCCTTTCTCAGCAGCCATCTCTATCCCTGCCTTTGCACTTTAATAAAGAGGCCTTTTAAGCAGCGATACCCAGGTCTATTCAGAGAATTTATTAACATTTCAGGGCCAGGTGAATATTTGCAAAGTGTTTCATCTTTTACTGTATTTTTAGCCCTCATACACTTTGTTCTATAGAATCATGTTAAGCCTAAGAGGAGTTTAGTTTATAAGAAAAAGAGCTGGCTGGGGTGGGGGCAGCGCCATAATTTATATAGATGATCTCTAAATTGAATCAGTTCTTGAGAAATGAAATATGACAGTTTTGTGGAATCTGGTAAGAGTCAAGAAATTATGAAACAATACAAAGCTCCATTATTGTTCGCAGTAGGAAGGAAAGGAGATTAATAAAGTATTCCTTAATTGATGGTGTACTGGCAGCAGGCTCATGCAAGCTTGAGGTGAATCAGGAGATGCATGCAGTGAAGTGCCATGGTGTAATATAATGGATGACAAGAATAATGATATGAATGCTAGAACAATAATAGAGAAAAGTGGCCAACTAGGATAAGGATCTGGATATAGTTTAATAAAAATGTTCACTCTCTGTATAGCTGTCATTACAATGGTCAATGTCATCCTTGGAATTATTAGAAAAGGAAACGGAAACTGAATTGGAGAGCCAGTTTGGTCTTGTGGTTAAAGCACCAGGAGGAAAAAATGGGAACAGAGCTGCTGATATTATAATGGTATTATAATGATATTATACTATTATATCAGCAGTGAGAACCAGTTTGATGTAGTGGTTAAGGCACCAGGCTAGAAACCAGGAAACCCTGAACCTAGTCCGACTTTAATCATAAAACAAACCAGGAGACCTCTTTCTCTCAGCCCTAGGAAAAAGGTAATACCAAACCACTCCCCAAAACCGTCAAGAAAACTATAGGGAGATGTCCTTGGTGCTCTCTGAGCTTGGTTGTTTTCCTGTAAACATTATCCAAACTAGGTAGCACTTGCCCTGTCAGTGTTGGTGGGAGTGGTCTTGGCGGTTCTTTGACCATTCCTACAAACACTGACAGGGCAAGCCGCTAGAACAGGACTGTCAAACTTAAGGCCTGTGCTTAGATCTGACCCGTGCGGCTGTCCTGGTAACAGCGAAGGACCAACGCGCAGTGTCTCTGCCATTGAAAATGGAGGTCGGGAGGGCCGTGTGCAGCCCTCCCGAGCGCTGTTTTCACTGGCAGAGGGTTGCTGGAAACCGTTGCAGCTGAAAACAGAGCTCGGGATCTTGTTTTTGTTGGCAGATTGGTCAGGTCACCACAGGCACCTCCAACACAAGTGATCTCAAGCTGGTCATGCCCACCCTGGCCCCTGATGTAAAACACAATCCTGATGCAGCCCTTAATGAAATCGAGTTTGAACCCCTGCACTATAATATAAACTGAGAGCAAACCACATTCCTTACTTATGATATTACCTAGTTTGGATAATAAAACGTTTGCAAGAAAACAACCAAGCTCAGAGAACATCATTTGAACCTTGAACTTAAAATATTCTCCTTTATTGAAACTACAGGAACTAATCCAGGCAATCACTAGGAGTTAATAGTGACTTATTAAGTATGGTACTTATTCTGGAGAATTTTGGTTATCACATCTTAAGAAAGTTATTATTGAACTAGAAGATACAAATATGAGCAACCCAAATGATTAGGAAGTTTTTTTTAATCTCCCTGGCAAGGAAAGACAACAGCAACTGGGGCTTGGAATGAAGGAAGTTAAAAAATATAAAATGATGCCTGGCATAGACACTGTGGATACAGAAACTTATTTTCCCCTCTCTCACAATCCAAGTCCATCTACTGGATCTAAATTCAGAGTGGTCATGTCTGATAGGAGATACTTGTTCACCCGGCTTATAGTTCATTTGTGAAATTTGCTGCCAGGTATTATCATGCAGATATTCAATGTGACCAAATCCAAAAAAGAACTGGGCAGGTTCATGCAAGATTGGTGGCTACTAATCTTGATGAATGCTAACCACCTCCTGAATTATACACGCATGGATTGCTGGAAAGCAATTGTGGAATAACGCTATTGCTCTCTAGTCAATTTAGCCAATTTTATCCTTTTTTTGAGTAGAAGACAAGTAACAGGCTTAACTCTCTAAAACAAGTCTTAAAAAATACCGTGGCTGGATTTTGTCAGAATCTTTGCCATCTGAATTGTAGCAGAATCTTTTCTGGTATCTATATCTAATACCATCTGGTCATTTCTGAATACAGAACAGAGGTCAGAATGCATAACAGGAAACTATTTATAGTCCCTGAAACTTCTAGAAACTGTGCTCCCAAATTCAGATAATTTTTCCTTGGCATGAAAAAAAAAGAAATTGAGAGTATACTTTTGCTTGGCATTAGTAATCATTAACTTTCATTTCAATTAAATGTATTATTGTTTATTAAAGTTAACACAAATACATTCCTTGCAAGGAAGACGAAAATAGATCTTGCTATTATTAATGATATTAACAACATAAGATCACCATATCCATTGCTATTGTTTTTTTTAATGTAGCTCCAGCTGTTAAAAGTTCCAACTCATCTGGGAGTAGAATGGGTTTATGCTTTTGTGGCTTTCCTCTATGTCTTGGATAACAGAATGAAGATACCATATTTTCTACTCAGTTTCCTCCTAAACTGACCTGTTATCCATGGCTTTGGACAGTAGTGGCTTATGTGGAATGGGGAAGAGCAGATTCTCTTATTCTCTGACAGAAAAAATATCTTGGGCCATCCCTGATATAGGAACTTTCTAAGGCCAAGCCACTTTCTATGTGAACATAGTTCTATGATCAGAGCATGATGTGAAATTTACAGTAGGAGATGACTTCTAACTATTATTGTAGTCTACTATTTGATTTCACTCACATATTATTTCAGTAATTCTAGAATTCATGAAGAATGAGCAATGTGTTACAAGGTGATGGTCATTTGTTACCATTGATGTAATTTATTTTTATTCCTTTCAGCCTACCTAAGCAAACTATTTCTAATGTTACAATACTCCTATATAGGTCCTTTGTGTAGAAGAACATATGCATAATACAACATACAGTATACAACAGCAATAGCAACAGCAATAGCACTTAGATATACATACTGCCTCACAATGCTTTACAGCACTCTCTAGGCAGTTTACAGTATCAGCATATTGCCCCTAACAATTTGGGTCCTCATTTAAACAACCTCAGAAGGATAGAAGGTACAGTCATCCTTGAGCTTGTCAGGATCGAACTCCAGGCTGTGGGCAGAGTTAACCTGCAATACTGCATTTTAACCACTGTGCCATCACAACAATTTCATTACTGCATGAAGGAACCAGATGTACAATGAAGTTACAATTAGTGACTCCCAAATAAATATATATGTATTAGAAACATGCAGGTGTCATATATGGGAATGAACAATTTATTTGTATTGCATTATTTGTATTTTGCATGGTGTTTTTTTTTTTTAAAAAAACCTGACATCATATATTTACCACAAGGTTCATTCTTTGTTCAGTTTTCACATCTCATTGGGTAGGCTGTTGCCTTAAAAAATGAAAATGCATGTCTGAGTTAATTTGCAATGTAAGGCTATACAAATCTAAAATACACCTCATTATTTGCAGTGGAGCTTATTCCCAGATAAATATATCTAGGATTGTAACCTACTTGCATAACTTGCCACTCTTTGCCTTCTTGCGGTGGGAGATTTAATACACCTTGTCTTTTACAGTGCATTCCTACAGCTACTGTTCCCCTCTCCTCTTGGTTTTTGAAGCCCACTGTCTTTTTGTTCTCTTAATAATGCCAGGCTGATTTCTATTAACACTTTCTTCCTGGAAGAGCTTCATTCTTTCTCCCACTGTGCACTACACTGGCTAATTTTAAATGCTATTTTCTCAAGTTACAAGAAGACTTGTTTTGCCCATTTATTCAGCCCCTTCAACTCTACTTGCAAGCTTCTAGCAAAACCAGGAATCTTAAAATGAATTACAGTTCTCCATTCTTTCTAACCAGGAAACTTTGGTTACCAAATTCAGTCTCTTACTTCAATTTTATACAAGATTCTGTCTTATTCAGAAGCCAATACACCTTCACAATTAGGATTTTCTGGTTTAATCATGATTTGGCAAGAAGCAAAATTCTTTGTCAAATTTTATTAGTGGATGTTTTATTAGTTTCAGGAATGATATTTGTTTATTTCAAAGTAGTTATACAGTGCACCATACTCTACTTTTCTAAATCAAAATGATTTAAGGCAAGGAGGAAATAATTTCTCCAAATCAATCAAACCATATTTAAAACATTATAGCAAGTATTTCCTCAAAGACTTCAACATTGGAATGGCAAAGTTCATGGACAAAAATGAAGCTTACAGACAGAGGTTCACACTGCACAAATTGGAGTGCAGTTTTAAGTTAAAGTTTTAATTTAATGTACAGAGAAGATTTGTTACTGGAAAGTAACAAAGTGCAATTTAAGGTTCCTGTTATCGCCTATAAAGCTCTAGATGAGTGGTTCCCAACGTGGGGCCATGTCCCACAGGGGGGCAATTTGATTTTTAATGTGGGCAATTTGAACCTTGTTTAAACCAGGTTAATGGTCTTTTAGGCTTCCTCTGCGTGAGTAGAGTTCCCTTTTTGAATAAAGTAAGAATTATATGTCACAGGGGCGGGGGGGGGGGATCACGATTTTAGAGATGCTTAGGTGGGGCATGGCCAAAAAAGGTTGGGAACCACTGCTCTAGATGGAACAAGGTCATGTTACAGTAGTTGTAAGATTTATCTTACAAGCCTCTCCTGTATGATATGTGCTTATTCCACAGACTTTAATATGCATTCTTTGTTGTTGGAAGATCACAAATGGCAATCACATGACTCCAGGTTCCTGGAGTATATACATGCCAGTTGCATATAAATGCCAGTTGCAAAGCGCCTGAATTTTAATCATGTGATGGTGGAAAAAATTACTAAACAAGCGGTTAAGGTTTAGGACTACCTGTATTTACCAGACCGACAAAGTTTAAGTTATTCAGCCATGTAAATTATTTAAATAATAAAAACATGTTGCCATTTCACAATGAATCTTTTGAATTTGATGATCAGGTTCACTGTAGAACTAATTACACAATTTCAGGCAGCAAGTTTGCTGTAACTCCATCTGTAATTCACTTCATAGAAAATATTATTTTTGTTATCTGTCTCAAAGGGACCATGATAAAGGAAGCCTTGGGTCCAGCAGATTCAGGATGATTAAGACATGAAACTTTTAGGGAACAGTTTAATCCAGTTAAAGCAGAGCTGGAACATTGATACACATTACAATTGCTTAACGAACGTTAAACATCATATGAAAAACCAGCTCGGGCACATTGTCCTTGAGCAGTTAGCATTACTTTGGAGAACAGTCATTATTTCCCCTGTGCCCCTCTTGCCTTCTTCACAGAGTGAGAAGGGAAGGGCTGAAGTGGGAAGCCTGCTGGCTGTGGTCTCTCTGTGTGATTTGCAGGTATGCAGATCAAGATTTAAAATAACACGGGGAGCTGTTAGTTGTAGACCAGGGTCCCAATTTTGGACTTGCAAATGGGAGAGGGTGGGAAAATGGGAGAGGGTGGGAAAATGGCAGAGATACAACACAAAGTCGATTTCCTTCTCTTAAAATAGGCAATATGAAGTTCTTTATTGCACTAAGCCTTATTGACCTTCAAGGCAAGAAGCACAAACTCTGAGTATGAGCACTACAGAATCATGCAAGAATATAGTATATCTCCCCTAGGGAGGGATCCTTCGGAAACACTTCCCATGCCATCTCGTCTGGACTGAGACATCTTCTACATGACACTTGTCTAACCTGTGGATTTTCCTCCTGTGTCCCAAGGTCCTTCCCACCCACCATTACAGGCATAGTTTGCACAAATTAAAATCTGTAGGTAGAAATAGGGCAATATTTCCACTGTACTTTTCGGTGCATGGGGGGAAAAAAGAGAGTGAGTCATATTTAAGGTACCAGTGGTCTGCAAAATGTTTGGCCACCAATCTAAATAAACTTTATGGATCAGGTGGAATAGCATATCAAGAATTCAGTGTCCTAACCCCTATTTGAATATAATAGCATTTTTCTCAGTAGGAGGAAAATAATTTTTGTCTCTCCAATCCTATTTTTTCTAGTTTAAAAACATAAGTTATTATCATTGATCAATGTTCAGACTGGCTTTGACATTTTTGTCTATCTATCAAGTCCTTACCAAGGACCAGATAAGTAGATCTGGATGTTTGATGGTGTTACAGATATCGTCGCAGGATGGAAACTGTTCCCAGTAAAACTGCCTTTTGCAATTGACTGATAGCAAATTTGTCAATGCCAATGGTGTTCAAGTGTGCTCCAATTGTTTTGGATTGCACCCAAGGTGCCTATTACTATTGGTACTACCCTTGCTTGCCTTTGCCAGTTGTTCTATATCTATTTGTAGATCTTTCTATTTTGTTATCTTCTGCAATTCTTTCTTTTCTCTTCTATGGTCTCCAGGCACTGCCATATCCACTATCCAGACTTTTTTGTCTTTCTTATACACAATTGTTAAGTCCAGAGTGTTATGTGGCAGATGCCTGTGTTTGAATTCTAAAGTCCCAGAGCAATTTAACTTCTTCATTTTCTTTTGACTTTCTCTATTTTATGGTCCCACCAGTTCTTCCTTGCAGAAAAATGATATTTTTGTAGATCTTCCAATGTACCATTGTTGCTACTTTGCCATGCTGCTGCTTGTAATCAGGTTGGGCAATCTTATTGCAGCAATTTGTTCTTGGTCTTGTAGAGCCAGAATTAGTCTCCCAGACTCTTTCTTTTTTCTTAGCCATTGCCAGGTCTGGTTATTAATTTGCTTTCCCTGTTATTTTTTAAATGTACTAGTCATGTATTGCTTTGTCTTCTCATGCCTCCATTCTGTTTTTCATTTGGTCTTTCTTGTAAATCAGTATGGTCTCTCCAGTAGTCAGTAAACCTTTCTGGCATACTAACTTCAGTGCATCTTTTTCATTGTTCTTCAGATATTTTTCCAAAGCCCATTTTTCTTCTTCAACCATCTGATGTACTTGCAACAATCCACGCCCACCTATTTGCCTTGGTAGATAGAGTCTGTCAATGTCACTGCGAGGATGAAGGGCATGATTCATTGCTCCTTTTTTGTCTTCTTATGCAGTTATGAAGTAAATCCTGTGGTCTGGCTTCCACCATTTACTTTGCTTGTTGGAGGTTGGTTAGAAAAGTTACAAATGGTGATCATGTGACCCTGGGACAGTGCAACTGTCATACATACATGCCAGTTGCCAGGTGCCTAAATTTTTATCACATGACCGTGGAGATGCTGCAACAATCAAAGTGTGAAAAACAATCATAGTTATTTTTTTTAGTGCCATTGTAACTTCAGGCAGTCACTAAAGAATTGGTTGTAAGTCGATAATATATAAAAGACAAAATGAAATAACAAGTGACATCAAAATCAGCAAAACAAGCAAACAATCAATGCAATAATGTTACTGATAAATATGGACATTTCATTTCATGCATGTGTTAACTGCTCCCGGACTGACACAGAAAGCTCAGAATTGAAATGAAATGGCTTGGAAAAACTCAGGAACTCTAATATGTTACACATGTTTACTCAGTTCAGTAGGACTGATTCCCAAGTGTGCAAAGGTCTGTAGCTTTGGCTGAATTAACAGCATAACAGCTGCATCATGGCAGTGTTTGAACTCAACTCAGTTATTAGTGTTTATTATCAACTATCTGCACCATTTCTAAAACAAACCTTGATTAATGAACCTTCTTTTTATATATTTTATTTTATATCAGTGATATGCTACTTTTCCTTGTGTATTTATGTTATTTTTCATATGTGTATCATGTCCTATTTTAAAACCTGTAATAAAAGATGATAGCTGTAAATGAATGTGCCTACGATGAAGACTGACTGTATAGAATGGCACTTGCCTGTATGCCAATGTTTTTCAATCTTAGTATTTTAAGATGTTTAGACTTCAACTCCTAGAATTCAGTTGGTAGGGAATTCTGGGATTGAAGTCCATTAATCTTAAAGTTGCTCTGGCTGAGAAACATTATTCTATGTATAGCATGCATGTATTGCATCAGATCAGCTGAAATACCATCTCATTCCCTTATGAATTGACAATCCTTGCAATGTGCTTTCATCCTCAAATTTAACAACCTGGGCTTCTAAATAATGACTTTTAGATAATAAAAATGAAAAACCAAGAGTATTCTGACAGAAATGCATTTCACTTTGGTCAGAGGTCTTTAAACCCCGACTTGATAGGCATTTTAGAAGTTCATCGATGGGCAGATTTAATTCTTCCCCCAATGAATAGACAAAAAATAGTCCTCTAAGAGAACAGCATGAAGTATGTGAAGTATAATGTTTCGTGCTCCAGATAGATTCTACAATATGATTGACCCATTTGGGGAAAGAAACTGGGAGAAAAATGATACAGACTTGGGCCTATAAACTTCAGTCAGGGTTTTTCAATCCTGGCAACTTTTATATGTGGCAACATATGTGGACTTCAATTCCCACAGTTCTCCAGTCAGAATTCTAGGAACTGAAGACACGCACCTTAAATTTGCTAAGTTTGAGAAACACTACTCTAACTTATGTCATCACAGTAATTTTCAAACTATCGATGTGGAAACTAAATTGGAGCTTATAGATAAAGTGAGCGTTTTATATGGGTTTTCTTTACTATTGCTACATATTGCATCCATCATTTGCTTATGTCATCTCCTGCCTTTTAGCCATGCCTGCCATCATGGCTAATGAAGAGCAACAGATTGAAGAATTCACAAATGTATTTCTTCTTAGAAGTGCATAAATATAATTCTTACAATACTTTCTTCCTCAGATATCTAACCCTAATTTGCCTTTAAATTATCTACATAGATAACACAGAATAGTACTTCAGTGAAAACCTAGCCAATTAAGTGTGGGTGTTATTGGGTTGCTCTTTGTTATTTTAGGAGAATGTGTGGGTGATCTTCACATGGAAGAGATAGAAGTGGAGTATTTTGGGTGAAATAAATTAATAGATTGTGTACTGGGCAGCTGAGATCTTGTGGGACATTTTGAAAATGTTGTAAGGAAATAATCTGGACTCTCCATACCAAAGTAAAAAGTAATTTGGACTGAAAACAAACAAATATTTTCAGAAAGTTAAAGTCTAGTATGGTCAGTAAATTAAAAATAAAAAAACAACTTGAAAGTCTCACACAAATGATTTTCCCTGAAATTCATGCTCTAAAAATTGAACAGCTCTTCAATGCCATAAATGTACGTATGTTGTTCTTGTTTAGCAACTGCATTGTTTAGCAAACATTCAGTTACTTCAGGGATGAAAAAGTAACTTTCCTGACAATCCTAATATTTTTTAAAAAAAACCTAGAAAAAAGGTTTTTTTCCCCTGTTTGTGCAAGACACTATTAGAAATGGATGACATTATTTTGAGCATTAAAAAAATAGTTAGACTAGTTTTCTCACAATTTGGAACATATCAAAACACTTAGCCTAAATGTTTATGTACCCAGATGAGGGAATACTACCCAGAAGAAAAACACTTGGGTAGCATCATGGTTCTTAATACACGTTGGTAATAAATTCAGTGGCAGAATTCAGTGAAAGCATCAATTCCAAGAGATTGTGTGTTTGCAATTTAGTGTCCTGTTGACCTTTCTAAATAAACTTTGCAAAACATTAATTCAAAAAGGTGCTTTTGATCACATATAAAGTCCTATATAGCACAGGCCCTGATATTTCAGAGCCATCTGTCTCTAATTATATACAATATGTCTATATTACAAGTTCCAGTAAGGCATGCTCTGGGTTGCATCAATGTTATCTAATGGGACATAGGAGTCATGCCTTCTCTATCACAGCAGCTGCCCATAGAATACTGCCTCCCCCCTTTGGTTAGCTGCAACTCTTTTTGCCTTTAAGGCGGCCTTGGTTCTTCCCTCAGGGCAGGGTGATATATAAGCCTGTTGAAAACACATGAGGTCTGCATTTTCATAACCTTGACTTGTTTTGTTATTAACTGAAGTTCTTATACCGTGATGTTTTTAACACTTGCTAGCCTGCCACAGTTACGGCAAATACAAAGGCATAATTTGAGCCAATACTTCTTACAACAGTTGTTCAAAAGAGAGTAAACAAGGATCATATTCCAGAGGCTGGGATTCTATCCAAATGATAAATTTGAGTACCGATCTGTACACTGGTTGCTTACTGTAGTAATTATACATCTCCAATTCAGTCAAATTTTCTAAGATTATTGCTATTCAGGTGACAACTTACTTTATAGAATTACAGTATTTTTGATTGCAGAATTACAGAATTTGGATTGCAGAAGTAAGGATTAGAGCAACAATCAGGAATATACAGGAAATTTTGTTATCAAGTAAGATTTATTATTTCTTTATTAGATTTTTGTTATCTATAACTGCAGGGGGCTGCAAACAAAAGCAGGATATTAAGTGAAGATTATCAAATGAATAGAGAATTGCAGGGGAAAAGACTATATACATCAGCCTAAATAGCTTGGAATAAAAACAAAAGTTTTTATAAAAGTTTAATAAAAATAGTATTTTAATGTATAAATATTAAATTCTTATGATTACACACACACGTTTTCGTAGATTTTCACGGGTGTAGGTATGCTGGTCTTGTTGTATTCGGGTCTTTTCCCATGTAAGATTGAGATTGTCTTGGCAGCGTTTCAGCGAGGTCTCACTCGCCATCTTCAGGCTGGGTTTTGGGCTTAAAAGCCCCAAACCCTTTTAAGCCCAAAACCCAAAATATTTTGGGGAGTGGCGATGAGCAATCTGAAATTTCATGAAAGAGTCCATGATTTAAAGTGTTTGGATGCCCTTGTGATAAGCAATTGAGCAGATATTTTCTGAGCTGCCAAATGTCAAATTAGCTAAATGGCATTTTACTTTAGTGGCTTTTTTCTTACTGATGTTAGCTTTGGAGGTAGGAATTGCTAAGCATACTTAAGATTTCCAGCTCTTTTGTTTCTCCCACCCATAAGGTATTGCACCTCTGTAGTGGGTATAGCAAAGAATTATTCTAAGCACATTTTCATGGAAGTAAGTCTCACTAAATTCTATGTAATCTACCATCCTATGGAGTCCATTTAAGCTCACGCCTTCTGCTTTGGTGACTCCATCCATCCACCTCATTCTCTGATGTCCCTTTCTTCTTTTGCCCTCAATCTTTCCCAGCATTAGGCTCTTCTCTGGGCTTATAAGCTATTTCAATTAAAACTAACACTGAGCAACCCAACCTTAATATATTTTACCATAAAATAGCAAACCCTAAATCTCTCTCTCTCCCCCCCCCTCTCTCTCTCCATTCAACAATGTTATGCAGCTTTTATTCTACAGTATTTTACTGTCCATCCATTCAACAGTTTCTATTTGTAGAAAAAAATTGCTAATAGATATTTTAACAAAATCAGTAAGGATCTCTATGACACTTTAAATAAATGTATGGCTGGATCAGTTTTCACCCAAGACTAGATTTCATCAGATCCATCAACAACCAATGAAGAGCAGCAGCATTGCATGCTAATGCTGTAGGTAAGATGCCATTGGGCAAGATATGCACTAATCTTTCTTAAGATCTGGTGGCGCACCTTAAAATGTTATTCAAAATGTATTTATCTCTAAAGTGCAACCCTTCATCATTTGGCTGTTTTACATATGCTTAATACTTCAAGATCTTACATCTTCAATGGGCACCCATGCATTAATGAACCAGAAAATTCCTTACAACTTGTATTAGGTTATTTCTATGTATAACCACTGTTTTTCTCCTGGTATACACAAATATCTGAAAATTTGAACCTCCACAAACGATATTTTCAACATTAGTATATAATGGCAGAATGCATGCAGAATGATGTAGGCCACAGAGACAGATACAACTGGGAGGCAAAAAAACCCAAAATCCATCATTAAACCCAATGCAAGGATGAAATCCATATTTGACCGAATTCAAAGGCATAATTCTCACTACTTTCAATGTTTTTGGATTGAACCTTCAGTGTCAGTAGTCTGTTTACAATATAGTGCAAAACTACACTTGATAATAGCAATTTGTGAACAGTTTAGGACATACTGTTTTAAATCCTGATCATTTTCTCACCTTCTAAAATTTTGAGAAAAGCAGTCACGGGATAGAAATTGAAAGTTTTTAAACACTTTTTCTTCAATCAAACAATCTACTCTCTACTCAGTATTAAGCAATGTGGCCTCAAACCCTTTTCTTCTGCAGAGAAAACATGCATACTTAGATGCGAGCAGTGTGTGTGTGTGTGTGTGTGTGTGTGATTGTGTATGTGTGCACGCACACAGGTTTGTGCTTTCAAGTGTATTCCCAAATCTCGTGTCCATTTTAGCTCATATAACTTGGACTCCTCAGCTTCTAAATAGATCTAAATTAAATAGATATTTAATTTCCCTTAATCACAGTTCCCATTCTGACTACTTCTGCACTTCCTAAAATGTCAATGCTTAAGGGACAGAGAAAGAGAAAAATATGAAATGGCAGAGGGGAGAAACAGATTGGCAGTTGGGTCAAATTTGCAAATGCAAGTTCAAATTCAGCCAGGTCATAAAGTTCAACATTAATAAAAGATTGCTGAATCTTGCACTACGATCCTCGGTATATTTACTCTGAGATGACAATATTTTACAGGATTACTCCTTAATAAATGCAACAACAACTGCAGTCTCTGAGTTACAGAGCTAAAATAGGATGCCCAGACACTCTGCAATGATTCATGAGCCCCAGAGAACTTGGGGGGGGGGGGGGGGAGAAATACAAAATAATAGATAGAAAGGTAATTAGCTGGCGTAGTATGAAAGAAGGTAGTTTACTCAAAATGTATGTGCCAATGGCACAAAATACCAAAATTACACCACATCCCTGATTGATGACAGGGAGTTCAATCTACTGGGGAAATCTACATAACAAGGCTTCTTACAGGGATTGTCAATTCCTATTGATTATTGCTTAAGTAAAATTCCTGGTGGATCAAGATTAACCTGACTAAGGCTACGCTTCAGGGCACCCCAAACCTACCTACTCGTCTATTTTCTGCGCAGATTACAGTTGTCAATGGATTCTGTAAAAATCATTTTATTTTGCAATTTTCTCCAAAGAGAAACTTGGGGCCGCAAAGTAAACTGGGTAGGGATGGACTGGTCCCAGTAGGCTTTAAAGGAAAGGAGGCGCAAAGAAGCTATGGATCTGGCACAGCTCTCTCTTGTAGGAGGGATCCAGTGGCTGTTCTCTGCTGAGGCGTGGGCAGCAACTACAAAGGAGGGAGGGAGAGAGGGACGTGCAGCTATCACTGCAGAGAGATAGATTCTGATGGTACTAATTGTAATGAGGAAGAGAGAAAATTATCAACTCCCTCCAACCTCTGTGGCCTTGCCTTTGATTTTTCTCAGGTTTACAGAAGTGTGAGGTGTGGGACCATCCATCTTTCCACCCCCACCACCCCCATGCCAATAAGGACATCCCTGTGGTGGAAGCTGTCAGGTGGCATAGCCACACACACCTTCTCTGCGAACCATCCCACAAAAAGCGCATTGTGGACTCTCGGGGAAACCTCTCGCTGTCAATCACCCAGCTAAGAAATCCCCTCCAGGGAGCAGAGAAGGCAGACCGAGGGTAAAAAGCCACATCCAGGGGTGGGGGTTGCCAGGAAGGGACGGGCAGCGCCTCCCGAGGGCAGGGGGGTCCCCCTCTCCGCGGTCCTGGCGCAGAACTCGCTCTCTGCCTAAAATCGAGACAAGGACGTGCGCTCCGCCTGCACCGCCGCACAGCTTGTGCGCTTCGCCGCATCAGGCCGTGCCCTGCCCAGCTTCCAGGACCGAAAGGGCGGCCAGATCTACGCCTGCCTAAGCCCGAAAGGGAAACTGCGGCAACCTCCATCTCGTCTCATCCACGCCCCTCCTTACCTACTGTCCTGGAGCCGATGCAACCCATCCTTCCGCCCAGCGAGGCTCCTCCAGGAGGAGGGAGCGGTGGCGAGCGGAGAAGAAGGAGCAGCCGCCGCCGCTGCCGCCGTAGCAGCAGCAGCCTGCGCACCGAAGCAGAAAGCGGGAGCGTGGCCGCGCTGTGGAGCCGAATTCCCGTCACGGCGAGTCCCCAAGGCGGCCCTCCCGGGGCCGGGTGGAGCTCCTCATCACTAGGCTGAGGTGCGAGAGAGCGCTCCGAGCCAGGGCTGCTGCAGGCAGCGCGCGACGCCTGGAGGGAGAGGCACCAGAGCCGCTTGGCCGCCGGACCCGCCGCTGCCGTCTCCCCTCAGCCTGGCGGGGGCCAAGAAGGATGCTCGCGGGGCTCACAAGGGAGACGGGTGGGCGGGGGAGGAGGAAAAGGAGCGCCGAGATTGGGTAAACAGCTCGGGAGCCTTGCGCGGCGCTGCCATTGGCTGAGTCGGAGCCGCGGCTGGAGGAAGGAGGCAACGGGGAGCCCCCGCGCTGCCGCTTCGGCTACGTGTGATGCTCGGAGCAGCAGCCAACAAACCAGACGCTCTGACACCCGCCCATTCGCCCCGGGTTGCGGCGGCGGCGATAGGGGGAGTGGCGCTGCAAAGCGGAGAACTTGCATTCACGACTTGCCAAGCGGCTCCGCTGCCGGAGCGGTCATTCTTGAAGCATCCTCTGAGGAAAAGAAAGGGCGCGGAGGAGGAACCGGCGAGAGCTAAATCAAGGAGTCCGACCTGGGGTTCGCGGGACGAAGCGTTGGGTTCAAAAGAAGTCCCTTCATTTGCCCCAGGTGAGCATGCAGAGGATGGCAGCCGGGAACGGGAAGGCGCAAGCTGCCATTCTATGCAGCCTTACCTGGGATTAAGCCCTCTTGAACCCAACGGGACTCGCGCCGCGTGCGAAACAACCTCCCGGCAAAACCCCGCACTGTGCTACGCGCTCTGCTTTAGAGCAGGAACAGCTCGGTTCGCCTGACGAGAGGACTAGGCGCTCTGAAAGCCCGTCTCGCGCTCCTCCTCCTCCTCCCCGCCCGGGTCCCCAAGGGCTCCGCGTGCGCAGAGCCTCCCAGCGTTTGCCGAAGGGAATTGCAGCAGCGCCTCGGAGCACGCGCCGCAACCGCATTGCCTTGCGCTGCACTGCATCGCTTTTTGCGGGCGCGTGGGGAGCTCCGCTGGACGGAGGGAGACCCTTGCGGAGACGTGGCGGTAGGATAAGGGACGTAGAGGCCGAAGGAAGAGGGGGTGGGGGTTGAAGTAAATTCGGTCGAGGATACTGGGAAGGAGACGAAACGAGACGGAAAAGGGTGAACAAGAGAGCTGAGCTGGTCGGCGACGGACGAGTACGGGTGAACGGAGGTGCCTCTAGGCAGAAATATCAGCAGCCGCGATCTTGCCTTCCCTGCCTTCCCCGGAGGAGATGGAGGAGGATCGGTCCCTCCAGGCAACAGGAATAGAGAAAAGCTCCCCACACGAACAGAAACTTTTATTTCCGTCTTTGGCTAATAAAAATACATTCTATAAGACAAACCGAAATTATCCCAAAGATGATTTTTCAAGAGGCAAAAGGTGCTTCTTCAGAGTTGAAAAAGCTTCTTGGATGGGAAGCAAAACATCTTCAAAGAAAAAAAAATCAGAAAGTCTAGTTGCCTCTTGAAAAAGCACCTTTGGGACAACCATGACCTGGATGACTGAGAATCTCCATAGACAAACCAAAATTATCCCTTAACCTCAGTAACTGTCAGCAACCATTTGTGGGGGAAGCTTATACACAACTTCACAATATTTTGCTACTTTTAGAGAAATAAATTTATCTTCATTATTTAAGAGAGAATACTAATAATAATTATCAGAGTGCCCTGGAAATGTAAATAAAAAGGAGACAATCGCTGGTGGAAAATATGCTGTAGAACTGACAGTACAAAAGTACATGGGCTGTGGTTTCTATGGCACCCGAGTACCAGGGCTGATATTAAGTTTTACATGAGTTTTCCTATATTTAACTATCATATTACGAGAAAAGGCAGCCGTTTCTGTTTGGCCTTCCAGAAGGCCAAACAGAAATGGCTGCCTTTTCTCGTAATATGATAGTTAAATAGATTATCTGCTTTAATTTGATCTAGCTTGATCTGATCCTAAGATTAGGATGGCTTCACTGGAGGAGCCATAGAGGTTTCCATAGCAGCTGGATCAGTAACAATTACGGGATTGTATAATTAAAATGATAGTATTGTGTGATCAGGTTCCGGTACATCATAGTTATATACATTATGAGTATTAATAACCAAATCGTAGTGCCCATACCAGATACATATTTATATCATATTATGGTCTCCAAATTCAGGAGACCCTTATATTTAGTTGGTGCTATAGAAATCACAGCCCATTTTATTTTGTAATGTCAGTTCTACAGAGACATTTGTCATTGCCCTCTTTTTATTCAAATTTTCCAGGGCACTCTGATGATTTTTATACAACTTATCTTAAACAACCAAGATAACTTTATTTCTCCAAAAGTAGCAAAATGTCTACAATATTGTGTGTAAGCATCACCCAAAAATGGTTGCTGACAATTATTGATAGTATGAGATAATTTTGCTCTGTGTATTTTATAGAGTGTATTTTTATTGGTCAGTCGCCATAATAAGGTCTCTGTTCCGTTCTCCCCTTTGTGACATGACTAGAAGGAGAGCTTCCATATTTACAGAGAAGCTGTAAGGTGGAAAGAAAAGCATCTGTTGCAGCAAAAACAAATGTCAGAGACTGATACAATCGTTTTTTAGACACTGAAGAAAGTTTGGTTATTGATTGCACTAAAGTGACATAGAGGCTGCCCTGGAGAGAATTTTTTTTAAAATTATAAATACTATGAATACTTCTATCACTCACCAGTCTCCTCACCACCTCAGCTTCTTCCCCCTCCACATTTTCAACAACTTTGTGTATATAAAATGTTCCTCTCTAAGGAGCTTATTTCATACATCTGCTGAAGTAGAGTGTAATTCATAAAATCTTGTATACCGTATTTTTTGGACTATAAGATGCACTGGAGTATAAGAACACACTGACATTTCCACCCTCTTTTTTATGGGTGTGTGTGTGTCTTTTTACTTCAAAAAGTATGGTAATCATAAATAAAAATGCAAAAGATTAAGACAACTAATTCTTGCCAAACATGTAGGTGGTGGCAAAAGCTGCCATGACTAGAACTGCCCAATGGGATGTTCCCTACTACTGACAGTTAGCTGAAGCTTAGCACTACAGAAAGTCCTCAACTTACCACCATAATTGAGCCTGAAATTTCTGTTGTTAAGTGGCACATTTGTTAATGCCCCAAGTTTTGCCGCATTTGACTATCTTGCCGTAGTTGTCGTGAATTACTGGAGTTTTTAATTTAGTAACATGATTATTAATTGAATCTGGCTTCCCCATTGACTTTGTTTATCAGAAGTTTGCAAAAGGTGATCACATGACCCCCGGACACTGCAACCGTCATAAATGTGAGTCAGTTGGCAAGTATCTGAATTTTCATCACAAGGGGATGATGCAATGGTGATAAGTGTGAAAAATGGTCATGTCATTTTTTTCAGTGTCATTCCAAAAAACTGAAAACAGCACCAGGATTAACACACAATCACAGACCCATGAAGCTCATAATAGCAAAAACAAGGCCATGAAGTCCAAACATCTGTTCAGACAGAAGTATTTTCATCTGGTGTTGAACCAGGGGAGGAAGATGGCCTGACATCTTAGGCCACAAACGTCTTGTATAAGATATATCACACAGGATTACTACAATTAACTGCAATTAAAAGTGATGGCATAGCCATGATAAGATGCTATGGCTGTGTCAGATATGCCTATTGTGAAGCTGCTTGCCTGCCAAGATCAGCATGGAGCAGAGCATCATCTTTATTTCAACCTACACTTAACTTGAGTTAGCACTAATTGGATCCAACCTATTTCATTTTTGACTCTCCTTGGTCTACATACTGGAGGTGTGATTTACTATTAGAATGGAGGTACAACAGATCATAGGAAATGCAGGTTTGGGAGAGAGAAAACTGTTTTAGCAATAGCAATAGCAGTTAGACTTATATACCGCTTCATAGGGCTTTCAGCCCTCTGTAAGCGGTTTACAGAGTCAGCATATTGCCCCCACAGTCTGGGTCCTCATTTCACCCACCTCGGAAGGATGGAAGGATGTGTCAACCTTGAGCCGGTGAGATTAGAACCGCTGAACTGCAGATAACAGTCAGCTGAAGTGGCGTGCAGTACTGCACCCTAACCACTGCACCACCTCGGCTCAATGTTTTGGTTCTACTTCCAGTGTTACTAATGCAAGGTCATCTTAAAAAGATTTTGTATTTTGTAGAATGTGTTTGAATGTGTTTGTGCCTGTGTGAAAATATTACAGAAATCTAGTTTGTTGTTCATGAAAGATACTTGAAATGTGGTAGCACGGATGCTGTGGCATGGAGAAGTTAGGCTTCCAAAAGTACTGGATTAAAAATTAGATTTAATTAGAAGTTATTCCAAAAGTACTGGATGAAAAAGAACAGAAACTTTTTTTATTCTTAATCCTTCCATGAAGAAGTTTAGGAGTTGTTATATGCAGCATTTTTCAAACATGGGAACACATGAAAAAAAATTCTCCCATGACTGTGTACAAGCATGCAGCATACATACATGCATCCTTATGTGAAAAATGTGAAATAAAACTGTTAAGTAAGTACATATGAAAGTTCTCAATGCTTGAAATAGGAGTTCCCATTTTAGAGTGTGTCTTTAAAATCTCAATTATTATAACATAGAATGTATTTGATGCTGTAGCTGATTGCAGGAATTCGGACTGAGTGGTTGAGAGTTTGGAGCATGAACTACATATAATAAAATGTTAATGACCAACACACTTATTATGGATTGTGCTTTTCGAGAAAAGAGAGTCACACCTGAAAGCTTCTGCAATAATACATTTGTCTCTCTTTAGAATGCTATATTTGTTCTCAAAATGACAGACTAACATGGCTGGATATTTCTAGAGAACTATCTTCACTGTATTCAAGCAAGGGCAAAATGACTCACAAGAGTAATACTTCCTTTCCTCGTCAGTGTGGGTTTGTGACTTTAACCAAGGTAAACATGATAATCATTTTTCTTTTGTCCATGCCTTTCTTATTCAAATAAAGTACAATAAACTGCAGTGAGTCTGATTTCAGTATCAAAAAAGTCATTTAGCTCAGAGTGCTTCATTCTCCATCGCTCATTTGCTTTATTGTGTAGCACCCAACTTTTTTATTTCCCCCAATAATCCAATTCTGGAACAAGAGAAGTTAGCCAAGAAGAAAAGGGACTTTTTGACAAAGTGCATAAGGTAATGTTAGGAAAGAGGGAAATTCAGCACCCCCCCCTTGCTATCTTGAATGGATACATACAATTAATTTCTATTCAAGCAAAGTAGAGAGTATACAAGTGTCATTGCCCCAAATACATCTTGAATCATATGCTTATCTGCTTTGCAAATTTAACTACAGTAACTTTAAACAGGAAGATGATCGTTCTATGCATAAAATTGGATGAATAGATACTAGACTCTCATAAGCCAAGTTCAATTATCAAGCATATTTTTTGTAGCAAACACTGGATGCTTCTTTATTGTTAGAGATGGTGGATGGTGCAGTGGTTAAATGCAGCACTGCAGGCTACTGCTAGATCAGCAGGTCAGCGGTTCAAATCTCACCGGCTCAGGGTTGACTCAGCCTTCCATCCTTCCGAGGTGGGTAAAATGAGGACCCAGATTGTTGGGGGCAATATGCTGACTCTCTGTAAACCGCTTAGAGAGGCCTGAAAGGCCTATGAAGCGGTATATAAGTCTACTGCTATTGCTATATATTGCTAGTTATTGCACACACAAGTGCTGAAGTGCTGGAAGGCAAGAAAATGAAGACAAGCTGAATGTCAGTAAAGATAGAAATGGCATGTTAAGAAACTAAGAATTTTAAATGCTGTCTTGATGCTTATCAGCTGCTCAATGTTGAGCATGTACATTTGAGAATTAACTGCCAGGGTTGGATGATAGGCTGTTGTGCTAAACCTTGCCCTCTTAAGTTGCCAAACTGTTTTTAATCCTATTGTTAGGATGCTTTAGAATTTCTTTCCATTTTCTTTTGGTGATTACTTTTGCTGGTTGGAGAATTCTAGGAGTTGAAGTCTACATATATTAAAAGTTGCCATGGGTGGGAATTCTAATTGAGATATCCACAGAGCTGCAGGTATTTTTTGTTATGCAGTTCTCCCTATAAGCTTTCTTGGGTGCCCATCTGGAAGGATGTTCCTTAGGGATGTTCCTCATCTCCTGGAATGTGACTGATATTTGGAAGCTGTGTGTGCTAGTGCACTTTTTCACCAAAAAAAAAGCATGACAAGGAGATGGCATGCTGTTTTAGAATGCTTCTGGATTAAGCTCTCCTTGATGTCCCGGCATGAGGCAACGGCCAATAGTACTACTCATTAGTTTTGGATTTCTAGAATAATTGTAGAATAATCTACAATTATTTTAGAACAACTCAAATTACATCTGCACCGAAAACCAGCAAGGGGCAGTTGTAAAATTTTCTGGAGGAATTTGCAGGATTAGCCAGGATTGGGTATTGTGATGTCCAATTGGCCTCGAGACAGAGTTAAAACTGAAGCCACGCCTCTGTGCTCCTTACTTCTGGTTCCCAGTTTCAACTGTCTGGCTGAAGAAGGACGAGTTGTTTTTGGTTCCAGTGATTCCCAAACACAATCCAGTGACATCCTGCAAATTCCTTCTCCTTGCCTTCCCCCTTTTGTCTCCATCTGCTTCCCGGAAGCCTCCCCTTGGTGTGGCTCGCTCCCTGCCGCCGGTAAGGGTTTTACAAGTTGTTTGTTGGGGCTACTAGAGGCGGGATGCCATTTTGGGCCTCCTGTTCCAGCAGGCCGCAAGGGCTGAGGCAGAGGCTGCTAAGGAGCCTTGATCTTGTCCCTGCCATCCTTGGGGGGCATCCCTTCTACAGCGGCGGCTGTGGCAAGGCCCTGTGGGCCCGGAGCGAGGCCAGGAGGCCTGGAGAGGCGTGGGACAATGAGGATCACGTGGCATGCTGTGTGGTGCCGGCAGTCGTGCGGCTTGAAAAGGGGCTGGAAAGGCCTACCGGCCTCTGAAATCACCATGCGGAGGCCGTGAGTGACTGGGGGACGTTGCTTTTTGCTACTGGTCGGGTGGGCTGAGCCTAGGGGAGCCCTGACCTGGTACCATGGCAGATAGAGAGGAGAGGCCTAATTCCCCCCCCCTTGTCTCCTGGGGAGGGACATTCCAGTGGGGCCTGAGAAAGGCCCACAGCCTTCCAAGGTCTTACACAGGGATGAAGAAAGAAGGCACAGGGCCCTGGAAAAGCTGGTGTCCAGGGCTGAACAGAGGGGTAGGCCTAGTTCTCCCCTGAGGTCCAGATCACCTATCAGATCAAGGTCTAGGTCCTCTTCCATGGGGGATTCCCCGTTATATGTCAGAGAATATGCAGGGGATATTTCTTCTCACCCCCCTCTCCATGGTAGAACAGGGCCCCTATCTGAGGATCTTTTTCAATGCAGGGGGCCCAGAGGGGATAGTCCCATTAGACCATCCTTGGCTCCACAGTCCGATGACTGTGAACAGATTGGGGAGGAGGAGGATTCCTTCATTAGGGACATGGAACAGCTTCCTGCAAGCATTCAGAGGTTTATTTCCTCTGCAATCTCACATGGAATTGCTACTGGTTTAAAAAGGGGGACTGCAAGCCCTGCAACTGGGGCAAAGGTCACTGGGGGGGGAGCACTACTCAGGCCAGGCCTAGATCCTCCCCCGCAGAAGTGCACTGGCCAATTTCACTTTCTTTGGCTAGCGAAGGTTCCATGGCTGGGGATCAGGTCCAGGGAGAGTAGATATGCCCGATGATGAGGATCCCTCAAAGCCTGAAACACCAGCATTCTCAGGATTATTTCCCCTGGATTTGTTCAAATCTCTGCTACGCAAGCGAGGGCCACAACACAACTGGGTGAGACGGAGAGCACCAAGGAAGGTGCCAAGGAAGGTGGCCCGGAAAAGAAACCAGAGGGCCGGGTTTACTCAGAACCTCCTCCAGCGAAGGAGGAAATCCCTGCTCCTAAACTATTCTTGGAAGTTGTTAATAAACAGTGTGAAAAGCCAGGGACTTTTCCTAACCCTAGTAGCAGTGATAGGAGATTCTTTAACATAGAGCCTAGTTTTTCTGAGGCTTTGCAGGTGCCCACAGTTGATCCTCCAGTGGTGGCCTTGGCTTCTGCGTCTATGGTGGTGTCCGACGATGTGGCTGATTACTTGAAAACCGATGACAAGAAGGCGAAGCTGACTCTTCGCAAAACGTTCCAGTCTTTCATGTGGGCAATCAAGGCAGCTGCCTCAGCATCGTTCTTCAGCCGTATGGCTATCCTTTGGCTCCAGCAGATGCAGGAACGGATTCCACTGGAGGAGGTGTGTACTCGTCAGGATCTCAACAAACTGGTTGCAGTCGCACAGTTCTCTGCTGATGCCACTCTGCATGCCATGAAGTATGCCTTCCAGGTGTTGACCTCCTCGGTGACCTCCCAACGTCTCCTGTGGCTGCGGGGGTGGCAAGCTGAGAACAAGGCGAAGTGGCATCTGGCCTCATCACCTTATGCTGTGGGCTGCCTTTTCAGTGCCCCGTTGGACCCAATCTTCATTGAGGACAAGAATAAGAAGAAGGTCATGCCCACGTCCGCAAAGAAGTCAGAGCAGAAGTCTGCACCTTATTTTCAGAAGCAGCCCTATCTCAGTGAGATCAGGAAATTCAACAAAGCAGGCATTTTTCAAGATCAGATAGGCAGTCGGATAGACACTACCTGAGGGATAGGCCTAGGTTCCAACCCCAGGGGAAGAGGCCCTTTTGGGGGGAGGTGGCCGGCCCTACCGCTGGGGCAAATAGGTCAATAGCGACCCCACCCATAGGCAACAGACTGATCTTGTTTGCCGACGCCTGGGCTGAGCTTACCACAGATGCCTGGGTTCTGACCACCATCAGATTTGGCATGCGCCTGGAGTTCCCCTCCATTCCCCCGAACCACTTTTGGACGTTTTCAGTCGCCAAGAGTAGGGATAAACGCTCTCTCATGAAACAGGCGATCCAACACCTCTTAGATATTAGGGCGGTAGCAGGCTGAACCAAAGTAGGCCTCAAACCTAAACCAAACTAGGGTTTCATGATATTAAGCTTTAACTGTTCATATATAGAAATTGTAAAGGTTTGTTTTTAGGACATGGTGTAGTTAGACACAGGTTAGAGGCACATGAAACCTGCTGAAGCAAAGTCTCTATTTTAATGTATTTGCTGGCTTGACTGTCCGGAAGACACATTTAACTTCCTCAAAATATGACCTACTCTGCTCCGTTAGTTGACTTTGTATTATTACTTCCTGTAGACATAATATTGCTGTAACCCAAGGGCAAATCTTAAGGGGTGTTTCCAAAACTAACAGATGGCTTTATCTGAACGCGATAAACTATATAAGGGATTTCCTGCCTATCACTCATGGTTCAGGCCATTTATTCTTTGTCATGAACCTGCGCAAATAAACTATTCTTTCCCTGGAGAGCTGGCTTGCGTGTCCTGTTTTTTCTACAACAACCGGACCAAGTAGGGTCAGGATTCTATTTTAACCTTTATTGTTCTGAAAAGGTTTTTTGGGGGTGGTGGTGGAGGGTGATACTAGATCTAAAACTTCTAAATTTTCACTTGGTCTATAGGAGATTCAAGATGGCATCCCTTAAATCCATCTTGGCGGGGATCAGGTGTAATGACTTCATGGCCTTCATCGATGTGACGGAGGCTTATCTCCATATCCCCATCTTTCCTGGCCATCGTAAATACCTCAGATTCTCCTATTTAGGTAGGCATTATCAGTATAGGGCCCTACCGTTTGGACTGGTGTCTGCACCTCAGACCTTCACTAAGGTCCTGGCTGTGGTGACATTTGAGCATGCTAGGGAGTATATTTCGTTAGTAGTGTCTACACTCCAACAGTTAGGGTTTTCAGTGAACTTGGATAAGAGTTCCGTGGTCCCCAGCACCAGGATTCTTCACCTATGGACTTTCATAGATTCCAGGTTGGGGAAGGTGTTTCTGTCCCACGACTGTAAAGTTAGTTTGTTAGCTTTCGTTAGACAAGTTAGATGTCAGCATTTTGTTCCTGTAGTGGTGCTCTCTAGCTTGCTGGGTAAATTCATTTCTTGCATAGATGTGGTGCATTGGGCTCCTCTGCATGTGAGGCCACTTCAATGGCATCTCCTGCTGCATCAGAGGTCCAACTTCAGCAATTCCAAGGCAAAGGTTCCAGTGATGCCGCAGGTACAGCTGTCATTGATGTGGGGGCTCTCCCCGGCATTACACAAGGGCTGTGAGTTTAGGGAGCCGGAGCACTTCATCCTGACAATGGACGCCAGCTTGTACAGGTGGGGACTTCTCTTGGAGTCCCGGATGGCACAGGGCCGTTGGACCTTGTTGGACCTTCAACACAATATCAACTGGCTGGAGCTGTGAGTGATTCACTTGGCACTGCGGCACTTCAAAGACCATGTTCGAGACCGGAACGTCTTGGTGCTAACCGACAATGTGGTGGCAAAGGCCCACATCAACCGGCAAGGCAGCACACCCTCCAGAGCTCTTCGAACTGAGGCGATGGCACTTGGCTCCTGGGCAGAGAGACATTGTCGATCGCTCAGGGCGGAGTACATCACGGGAATGAACAATCATCAAGCCGACTGGCTCAGTCGGGCCACGGTTGACCACAGAGAGTGGAGCTTTCTCCCGGAACTCTTCCAGACCATCTGCTCCAGGTTCGGCCGTCCAGAGGTGGACCTGTTTGCCACACCGCAGAACGCTCAGGTAGAATGGTTCTTCTCTCGGTTCCCGACTCGGGGGACAGAAGGAGTCGACACTCTTCAGGCTCCGTGGCCGGAGGGCCTGACCTATGCTTTCCCTGCCCTTCCCCTTCTCCTTGGGGTAGTTCGGAAGGTGATCTCAGAGAGGGCGTAGCTCATCTTAGTGGTGCCTTACTGGCCGCGCCAGGTGTGGTTTGCGGACGTCATGTGCCTGTCAGTGTCACATCCGTGGCGGATCCCAGGGAGAGATGTAGACCTCAGGCAGGGGAACCTGGTGCATCCCGAGCCACAGTGGCTGCAACTAGCCATGTGGAGATTGAGCGGTAGCACCTGAGGGACGCCCAGCTTTCCCAGAGGGTAATCTCCACCATTGAGACCTCACACAGAGGTTCCACCACCAGGATCTATGATTCCACCTGACGGGTCTTTTCAGAGTGGTGCCTGGTCTCGGGAGTGAATCCCCTTGAAGCTTTGGTACCGCACGTCTTGGAGTTCCTCCAAGATGGGTTGGATAAGCGGCTCTCACATGGCACCCTTAGGAGACAGGTGGTGGCCCTATCCACGATCATTCGGGGAGAAGGGCTCCTTCCACTTTCCCAGCTTCTGTTAGTTAAGAGGTTACTGAGGGGTGCGGGCAACCTCTGCCCCCTGGTAGTCCACAGATTTTCAACATGGAGCTTCATTACGGTTCTCCAAACCATGACAGGAGCACCATTCGAACCCCTGAGGATGGTTTACCTGAAGTTTGGGACCCTTAAGGTAGTGTTCCTCATGGCAGTCACCTCAAACCGTCGCATCTCCAAACTGGGGGCGTTGTCCTCCAGGTCGGCTCTTTCCACATTCCACAATAATCGGGTCGTCCTAAGACTGGATCTGACTTTTCTCCCCAAGGTAAACTCCCTTTTTCAGAGATTTCAGGAGGTGATCTTGCCGGATTTTTGCCAGGACCCGTCACATGATAGGGAACATCTTTGGCACTGGCTGGATGTCAGGTGTGTCTTGCGCATTTACCTGAGACACACGAAGACCCTCAGTAAATCTGAAGCACTTTTTGTTTCCTTTTACCCGTCTTCCATGGGGAAGGGGGTGTCCTCCTCTGCTATAGGGAGGTGGATCAAATTGGCCATTGCACTGGCCTATGAGGTTCAGCACCTACTGGTTCCCCAGGGCGTCACAGCACACTCCACCAGGAGCGCGGCTACCTCAGCGGCCTGGGATACAAAGGCGCCTATTGCAGAGATTTGTAGGGCTGCAACATGGGCGTCCCTGTCTCCCTTTATCAGGCACTACAGGTTAGACGCTTTTGCATCGGCTGATGCGGCGTTTGGTCGTAAGGTGTTACAACAAGTGGTAGCGCATGGGGAGCCCAGGACCAATAGTGCCCCCTTGAGGGACGTTAACTTGGGTATGTCCCAATCCTGACTGACATCGAAGGATCAAAAAGCGATGACTCTATGAACGCTTGGCCGCCACAAGTTGATCTTACCTGAACTGTTATTTTGGGAGGTTTGCAGGATTAGCCAGGTTCCCCCCCTAGCATTGGTCCAGGGGGTTGGGGAGTTCAGGGCGTAGGGTATGTCCCCTTATGACTTGTTTTCAGGTGTTTTTCAGTAGACTTGACTCGTTGAAACTGGGTACCAGAAGCAAGGAGCATAGAAGTGTGGCTTCAGTTTTAACTCTGTCTCGAGGCCAATTGGACATCATAATACCCAATCCTGGCTAATCCTGCAAACCTCCCAAAATAACAGTTCAGGTAAGACCAACTGTCATTCTCTGCAAATCAAGAGATATACTAATGTGGGATAATCTATTACCAAAACTGCCATTGTTATGATTTTAAGTACATGAAACAGTGTATCATAGGGGGATATGTTTTGAACCAAGGTGCATCAAATAGATTTATAGAATATGTCCAAAATCCCAGACCCTTGACTCTCAAAAGGAAGGAAATTTGGGAAAGTTGTGGCTACTACTAATTCAGTGATTCAGTAGACACCCCAGGTTTCTGGAATGTACTCCTTGCTGAATAGAGGGAATAAATCCTCTGTTCATTTTTTTAAAGTCCTTATTATGTGCATTTGTGCAGATTTTTGATTTGGTGAAGATATGACTATTTTGAACATTCACTGTTTCAACATCATTTCACATTTTTATTATAAATTATTGGGAATTGGTGGAATAAAAAATAAATCAATTATGAAAAGAAAAAATAAAGCAATTGGAGATCATCAGATTTGGTAGTTTCCCATAATACAGTCTTTGCATCAAATTTGCACTTATGTTAGGCAAGTTGACCTTTAGTGGGCTTGATGGTTCAGTTTGCCTTTAGGGCCTCCTGGTTTCACCTATGATAAATGGTTCACAGGAGTTACTGAATATAGTTACATCTCCTATGTAGGAGCAAGAGTCCACACCTTCCCCATAAGGTTTTGAAAGGGGCTGCTATTCCATGTAACTCAGACTGTGCATTCGTAGCACAAGTTATGAAGAATCAAGAAAGTGGAATTTTCAGCAAAATTGGAATAATAAGGAACTTTAACAAAACCAGCTATTATAATTTAGAGATCTCAGATAATGTCAGCCCTTGGAGGAAAACTGGGTATTCATTGTCATATATTTTAGACTAACTCTAATTCTACAAATCAGAGCTGAAGCAAAAGACCTTTGTTCTCAGGCAGGTGGTTTCAGAATAAAATTGTTCTTCATTCCAATGAATAGAACTTTTTCCTACTAGGTGATGAATATCAACACAGAAAATTTGAACTGAAGATTTATTCATTCTGAGGAAAATATACACATTTCAGAATCTACAGTTGTTTGCTGTTGGCTCCCTAACTTTGTGTGAACAATCTGACTGCAATTAGGCCAATGAATATTTTAATTGATAATAAAAAATATTCATTGGCCTAATTGTTCCTTATTAGTCAAGTCTTGACTTGTGCTTAATCTGATGCCAGAGAACAAATTTCTGTTGTAAGAGAATCAGTTGAGCTTAAGTTAATTTTTTCTGAATGATCAAAAATAAGAGAATAATCAGATTGGATTATTTTAAGGTAAATCAGGTATTCCAACACTCCATTAAAAAGTGTTTTTCTCTCTCCTGATAACTACATTTTAACCTAATTTCAGTTCCCTAAGTTTTAATATTCTCCTTAATCTTTCCAAGATCACCTCATTCAAAGTCTATCAGGCTACCACTGTGGTTCTGATATTGTAGGTGCTAGCAGGGATTTGGTCCTGCATGTCGTATATGCTGCTGCTAAGGGTAGATGAGAGAATTTGATCAGCCTCTGACCCAGTGATGATCTGCAGTATTTCTGTGGACACGGTAGACATATCTGTTATTGTGAACAATGAGACACTGTGTTTTTCTTCAACCATAAGTTTGAGCATTATTTTAGAACGCTTATGGGCAGAACTCTTTTCGCTAATTTTGTGAAAGGTTTGTCCTGCAATCTTCTCTCATTTAGCAAATGAAGACTTTAATAGCAGAAAGGTCGGGGAGGGGAGGTTGTGTCCAACACCACTGATAAATTAACTACCACCTTGCTGATTCACTGAAGCTTCAAAATTATTCTGCACTACCTTGAAACTTGCAAGAATTGAAGATACATGTGCCCAGCAAATACCTGGGGGAAAACATCATAGGAAATTGTTCCAGCTAAAAAGAAATCAGTTATATTTTTGGCCGAGTTAATTTTCTTCCTGTCTTTGTTTTCCAAAGCCAGTGAAACTACAGATTCTCCAGGAATGCATGAAATCCAAAGCCATTACATCATGCAATGAAACCTCTAGGAACATATCCAGCAAGAGCTGAAAATCTTGTTCTACAAAGATAAAAACAATTGGATTATTTGGTAAAAATAGTTTTTGTGGGGTACTTCAGTATGGCTAGCACTACAATAAATTGTATACATGACTTTATAGCTATTTTATTTTATTCAACTATCTTGTAGCATTCTTGATGTAGACAATTTCCAGAAATTAGGTATCACAGTGGGGTATCCCTGGATAAATCAAACTACATAATTTTGCCCTTTAATTGTAGCACAAGCTGTGCTGGTGTAGTGTTATAAATCAGAAGCAGAATGAGTCTAAGAAGCTAATTTAAGGAAGAATTACTACACTAAATAATGCCTTATTGTTTTTAGGACAGCCAGTTCCAAAGCTGTTGAAGCACAACTCCCATGCAAAGCACATAAGCAGCATCAAAGCAACAAGGAAAATTTCACAAAACATGTTGTTGAACTCATTTGTCCAATGAGATTATGCCATTCATTTTATGATTATTCTGCATGTTTGAGGATAACAAATATTCTATCAATACTTGAGTGGAAGTTACCAGAACTCTCCAACTGACAGAAATTAAAAAATAGCTAAATTTCAGGTGATTTCAGAGGCCATTTGTCTTCTATAGTCTTCTACAGTATCCAGGCACCCTATAAAGATGATATAATACCAGCACAGGAAGTCCTTGACTTATGACCAATTGAACACAAAATTTCTGTTGCTAAGTGAGATATTTGTTATATTAGTTTTGCCTCATTTAATGACCTTTTTGGCACAGTTGTTAAGTGAATCATTGCAGGTGGTAAGCTAGTAACATGGCTGTTAAGTGAATCTGGCCTTTCCATTGACTTTGCTTGTCAGCAGTTTGCAAAAAGTGTTCACATGACCCCAGGACATTGCAACCGTCATAAATATGAGTCAGATGCCAAGTGCCTGAATTTTGATCACAGGACCACGGGGTTATCACAACAGTCATATAAAAAACAGTCATAGGTCACTTTTTTCAGTGCCATTAGAACAGTCACTAAACTGTTGTAAGTTGAGGACTACCCGTATTAATAATTTCTAGTTAACACTGTATAAATATCACTGTATCATGTATTTTATGATACAATAAAACAATATTTTCAAAAAGTGGTATAATGCCCATTCTGATTACTATTACGTCAGTCCCACAATAGTTAGATTGATGACTGGGGAAGGCATTCTAAATTATAGTCAGATAGCCCAAATTAAGTTTATCAATTGTGCAGATACAGTACTTTAGGCAGAAATTATATAGGCACCTCCAGATGCTTTAATTATCACCCTGGAATATTCCTTAGTTTCACCTAATACATTCCCATTCACAAATGATGTATTTTGTCTTTCTGTGGTGGTACACTTGGTGATGGCGAAGTGAAGCATGCCCATATGTTTAACAATGATCATAATTTGTATTGCACTCTAACTAAATTTGGATGCTGTAAGAAAGGTGTCTTTCTGACCATCTTTGCAACAACAGATGGCAGAGAAGATAAACCAGAGAAAGATACCTACCTGGATGAAACCGAGTCACTTTTCTGTGGATCTTGTTGATTTTAGTAAATACCAGAAAATAGAATAGAATAAAATAGAATATTTGGCCAAGTGTGATTAGACACACAAAGAATTTGTCTCTCGGTGCATAACCTCTCGGTGTACATGCAAAATAATAGAGTAATAATCATAATAATGATGCCAATAAGAGAAGGTAGTAGGAAAACTGAAAAGGATAATAGTAATGGATCAATATTACATGGCTAAATATGCTTAAGCACAAGACAGTATGGGAATTAAATGTTCAGCAGTGATGGTAGGAGGGATGGCACACTATCTCTGTGTTTGGTTGTTTTGGCATGCAATGCCCTGTAGTGGGGTCCCAAGGGGATGAGCTGATGAATGGTTTATGTCTAGAATATGAGGGGTCTGTAGATATTTTCTGACATGTGCAATATACAGGTCCTCAATGGAAGACAGGCTGATTACATTTTTTTCTGCAGTCCTAACTATCTGTTTGAAGTCTGAACCTGTCCTGTTGTACCAAATCAGACAATTATAGAAGACTCAATAATTCCTCTGTAGAAAAGGAATGTAAGTAATGAAAATATACAGTAGCATAGTTGATAAAGGTGAAAGAAAGCTTAATCAGTATCATTGACACAGATATCATAACATAAATGACTTTTTGAAAAAAGAGTGATTTCAAAATTATGTTGAAAAAAATTGACTGAAAGAAGACATTTGTTTAAAATTGCAGGAAGGTTAGATAAAACAGGAAGTTGTCTCATGCTGACTCAAAGCACTAGTTCCTCTAATTCAGTATTATTCTCTGAATCACAAACGTTCTTGTTCATAGCAAAGATTTCTCCCACCACCACCACCTAGAGGTACAGGATTTGAATCATCTGTGTAGTGAATGTAACTACAACTAAATCTCGTCTCTTTCCCAAATATTGGAAGGTGCTTGTAAATCCATTTCCTGTAGCTACTTGCTAACTAAAATGGGCAGAAGCACATTTACAGGTTTTTCACTTTTATGTATCCAGAGTATGAGGTGGCTTCAAAACACTTTATGTGACATGGGTATTGTTTGTTTTAACCATTGCTATGCCAATCTTTTTGCAACATAGACAACAGACTCTTTAGAAAATATAAAAGTCTTCAGTTTCTGACTCCCCACTCTCCTGTAAAGGATGAGGAGGAAACCCCTTATCTCTTGAAATAGGAGCTGTGGTCATGGGGAATCAAATTTGGTAAGAAAAAGATAAAAAGGTAGCAGTTTAGCCATGGAGTTGGAAGGAGAGTATTATTGTATATTAGAATAACTAAATGGACTCTGAAGAACAGTTTCCCTAGAAGAGCAGTTAAATGCACTTCTTAAATTAAGTATTCTGTCTTTTAAATCATCTAAAAACTGCTAATAAGTAATAACTAAGTAAAGGCTATTGACATTGTACTTCTTGGGGTCAACCTTGAAATTCACACATTCAATACTGTCCAGCAGGGGGCTATAAACTATTACAGTACTGTATAGTGATTTTGGAGTGCTCTCTTTATCCATTGTTTTCTGCTAGCAACAAGAATGACATACTTCAATTCCTAGGCACACCCTTTCCTGGTGCTTAGGAAAAGATCAGGGCACAAGGCAAGAGTTCAAAAAGGGAGCGGTCCTGCTGGGAGAAATAATTAATTACAGATTATTAACAAGTGTTCTGTCATTATTTTCTTGCTAATTTCAGATGTAAAACTGCACTCATTAGGAAATTTGTTAATACATTTTTGCTGCATTGTTCTGAAATATTTCTGAGGATATATTTAATATTTAGAAATATTTAGAATATTTCTAAAATTGGAACCAAACTTGTATTTTTTTAGTTAAAAAGTTTTTATTTTTAAAATGTTGCTTGCCTATAAAGTAACTTCTGCATGTGCTTTATCTTGAAAGCATGCATGATTAATGCAACAGTCCAGGTAAGATCAATCTCCAATGTAGATAGTCCCATTTATTTCTAGTGGCACAAGAATTGTTTTCTGGGAATATCTTTCAGATTGGAAATGTAGTCATGTGGCATTTCATTTTATGAACACTTCTCAGTGGCAGCTCAAGGAGACTATATTTAAGCTACAAACCAATATGGGAGGTGTGCTGACTTTAGGGTTACTGCCTTCTCCAACTTGCTGATTGATGAGTTTTTTCCTTCATGCTCTGAGCTTGGTGGATGGTTGGTTATTTGAACCAGGTTCAGAGAGTATGAAAGCTTCCTGACTAGTCAATCCTGACTACATATATTCTCTTTTATTGATGACTTTTAGTCTAAGACATCTAAAGAATATCCAGTTCAGAAAGAATTCTGCCAACTTCTTGGTATGCCAATGGAAGATAAACTCACCATAGAAGTGGACTGATTGGTATATAATCATACTTATAGAATTGTGACTAAATGGGGTTAATATGCTGGACATACAGGAACACATTTATAGTATCACTTTCATCTACGGCCATATGCCCATTGAAGGGGAAACTTTACGCCAGAATCAAAACTGGTGGCTAAGCCAGTTATAGGAAAGAAAACTGCTGTCCCCTTATTGATGGTGGCAGTGTCCATATTGCCAGGATTACGCTCAGAATACAAAGTAACTCAACACAGTTACTGCATGCAGCACTAATATCTACAGCATTGAAGGAGCTCATAAACTCAGACGATAATATGTTATGGCAGAGTTCTCCAAGGCACCTGAGGGTAGAACAAGAAGCAATGGGTGGAAACTAATCAAGGAGAAAAGCAACTTAGAACTGAGGAGAAATTTCCTGACAAAAGAATTAATCAGTGGAACAGCTTGCCTCCAGAAGTTGTGAATGCTCCAACACTGGAAGTCTTTTAAGATGTTTGATAGCTATTCGTCTGAAATGGTATAGGGTTTCCTGCCTAGGCAGGGGGTTGGACTAGAAGACCTCCAAAGTCCCTTCCAATTCTGCTATTGTATTGTATTGTATTGTATTGTATTGTATTTGTATCTCCCTGGGTTCATGTTATGGAGACATAAAGCAAACTGCAGAAGAGGCACTTTCCTCACAATGAGTTCCAGTATCTTTTAGCAACATCATATATTGTTGACGCAATACAAGTTCCTATTATATTGCTGCAACTTTGGTTAGATGACACTAGAAGCTGCTAAAGTCATGAGTGAGGAAATATAAAAAAAGTCTCAATACGCATGAAGCAGCTATACAACAGCATTGAATGCAAGTACATTGACTGGAGAACCTTTGCAAATACTTTGACTTAAGAGTTCAGACACTAAATTTCACTCTGGGCACTAAGACATAACACACCACCACCTTGGTAAACAATACACCCTTTGCAACATATAACTGATTATATTATCTCCCATATTCTTTTCTTGTATACAAATTATATGCCTGTATTGCCTTTCTCCCAGTGGCAGGAATTGGAAGCTGTATTTGTTGTTGACAAATACAGATAGATTTTGCTTATCCTGAAAGAGCAAATATAATGCTAAGTCATAATGCAGGGTGTTAGAATTGGTGTAGTTGCATGAATCCAGCAATTCTGATTTATCGTTTACTATTACATAGCTCTGGATTAAGATTCTATGGTTTGTTCACCAGCCTACTTTAACAGCAAACTATGCCTCTGTATAACATAAACTAAGCTATGTTGTGGGTGTGCTTCTTAGGTGCCTCGGTTCTTGCCTTCTGCCAGAAGAAGCTGTATGGGGCTACCCTGTTATGCTTGCAGTTCCTTTGCTTTGTGCCTATTTTGATTGTGTGAAGACAAGAGATTAAAAAAAATCAACAAGAAAAAGAAAGAAAGGAAAATGAAGAGGAAAGGAAAAAAGAAAGTCATAGGTGCATAGTGCTGAAGCATGCCATAGTAAATTCATCAGATTCGGGAGTGGGTAGTTTATGTATATCATTGATTGCATTTGAGGACTAGCGATGCATCTTCTTTTTTCTTATGTTGTAGTTACTATGAGCAGGATAAAGCACAAGCAAATCTTCACTTGCACCAAATAAAACTACACAGAGTGAATTAAAGGAACAATAGTTCCATTAAGTACTTGCAGAACAAAAACTGTGTAAGATGCAAACTGGGAATGGAGAAAACAAGTTGTGACTGCAACCTAGAATGGAGAAATAGTGCAAAATTGTTCCATCTTATTTGATATTTTGAACTGTATTCATTTCATTTCATTTCATTTCATGGATTTATAGGCTGCCCAATCCCCGACGGTTTACAGAACAAAAGAAAGTAATTAGTAGAAAAAAAAAAGAAAGAAAACAATTTAAAAAGCATCACCATGCACCCAGTCTGATCGGGGCTGGACCTCAGTAATGAGATCAACAGCCCCAGGCCTGCTGGAATAGCCAGGTTTTAACGAAGGCCATGAGAGTGGGTAAGGTCCGGATCTCTGGGGGTAATTCATTCCATAGGGTCGGAGCGGCCTTAAGTTAAAGCTTCCTCCCCCCCCCCCCAATCTTCTTGATGCCAGGAAGATAAGAATGCAACCATTTTATAACGCAAACTGTGGGGGTTTTTTGTGTAGAAAGAACAAACGTCTTCACCATTTTTAAAAGGGAACTTGTGAGTCAGAAACTCTTGCAGCTGGTTCAGGAAGAAAGAGAGAGTGGGTGGAGGAGAAGCCAGGCAGACCCTGACTCATCAAAAGCAGCTTCTCGGAGCTTGGGGGTTCCAAAGGAAATGAAATCACTTCTAGAGGGAGAAGGGGAGGGGGAGCGAAGATCCAGGAGGCAAACTCAAGATGAATTTTTCAATAAAGTTGAGAAGAAGGGAGCAGCACAAATTGAAGAAAACCATACAGTGGGGAAAGGGGGAGGGTGAGGGGAGGTGGGCGCCCCAACGAGAGAAAAGTCGGACTGGGACTAAAGAAAGCGAAACAAAAGGGGCAGCACCGACAACCTATAAACGACTTTGTCCTTTTCATTCGGATTGCGGCCCTTTCTTCAAAATAAAAAAGTTTTAAAACTCCCCCCGGCGGGTAAATGTTAATAGGATCTGGCGCTGCACTGACATTCAATGAAGACCAAGAGGTCTTGCTTCTGCGCCAGTACGCCCAGGCGACGCCGACTTCCTAGGACTCCCGAGAGTCGCCCTGCGCAGGACTGCCTCTGCTTCGGAGGAAGGGAGCCCAGAGTAGATAGGATTGACCCTAGAGTAAAACGAGAGGCGAGCCGGACTCCTGGAAGGGCGGAAGCTTCGGTCCCGCTTAGCGCGCATCCCCCGCCCCCATTCCGTCGCCGGCCTCCCCGATTGCCACATTCCCCGAAGAGTGAGCTCAGCTGTTAGCTCAGCGCAGCCTCTCTCCTTTTATGGTCAAACGCTTGGGCAGGGGGAGGCTCTTTTCGGCAGCCTTGGGGCTCCGGCGGCTCGGCTTTCCTCCGCCCCGTCCCCGCTTTGCACAACTCCCCTCTTGGCAAGCCAGGCTGCTCAGAAAGTTGCGCTCGGGCCAGCCAGGCAGAGACGCCTGCCCACGGGTAAGCACCGCCAGAGGCTGCCATCTGCAGCGCCTCGCCTTCCGGAGAGACGCAAGAGCGCCTGCTAATCCCGCGGAGCCCCGGAGCGGTTTTCGGTCCCTGAAGGTAAGTTCGCCCCTTTCCCTGCGGAGGAGAGCTGAGTCTCGCTGCCGCGGGCTCCCTCCTCCACCGCTCTGCCTCGCAGCGCTTCCGAATGCCTCCTTGCTGCCTTGGGCTGGAGGACGCGAGCGGCTCCCGGTCTTTCTCGGGCCCCTGATTGGTCACTCGGGGCTGAAATCCTCCACTTTGCCCTGGATGGCGGCTGGGCGTGCGCGCGTGCGCGCCTCCCCGTCGCGTGCAACAAGCTAGGCGAAGATTAGGCGAGAGATGCGTTATGCAGCCGGGGGGACCTGCGAGCATTTTTCCTGGAGGGTTCCCGGGGGTGGCGGTGAGCGCCTCAGCTCTGAAAGGAAGACTTGGCGTGGTTGGGGCCGAAAGAGAAGGGCAGGATTCTAAGGAAAGGCACCTCTCTCGGGAAATGTTGACAAATTGTGGGGCGCCCTCTTCGGACTTCCCTGCCACCGCTCCCCTGCTATGGGACAGTATCTCCCGCAGCCGACTCCCCTTCTTTGTCTTGGAAAGTTCCGCCAGTCGGTGAAAGCTGAGCCGCGCGCTGGGAATTGTTGCCTGCTTTAAGCTCAACCAAGCCGGAGGGGGGTAGTGCAACCCCGCGCCCCCGAGCGCTTTTCCAGATGTGTTTAGATAGCGGAAAGAATCTGCAAGTTCTTGTCGGGACGGCAACTCTTGCGTGACTTGTGAGTCCTTCCTAGAAAGACGGTTGGTGTTGGTGCTTGTTGAAGCTTCCCCGGATTATTTCTTTTCTCTTTTTTTTTGTGCGGGGGTCGAGTTTTACAGCCGTCCCAATGTAAAAAATAAAAAAATAAATTGGGTTAAGCGACTTTTATCTACATACATGGTAAACACTGACATCCTCTGCAATCTTAATATAACTTTTTGGGTTTTTTGCCCAGAACATTTCTGCAGTGTCTCTCTTACTAACCAAAAAGGCACATGATTAGCAATGAGGAGTAGTGGAGAAGAAAAAAGGAGCAGATGAAGAATTCAGGCAACATGTTCACAATGCTATTATTTATTACTACCCTCCTTCCTCTGAGGACCATATGTCACTCTCCGGCTGCTCACATAATTACAACTTTTATATATCAGTATTGAGAATTTAGAAGTACAACTAGTATAATCCCACCTCCAGGTTGTCATTAATCCTAACTAGAGCTACTGATCCTAGATCTTCTGGCCTTTGCTATTCCCAAATTGATTGGGGCAACAAAATTGAATTGTTCTATCTCTTCAGACATACTTTCTCGAACTGCCAAGCCCACAATCTACATATGGCAGAATGACTTAGAGTATTGGTAAACATCCTGCTTCACTGTCTGTGTCTACGAGAACCAGAGGTTTGTCATGCATCCAACCAGAGACATAATCCATGACACATATGCTGTATTGTGGTTGATAGATCACAGGTTACAAAGTCTTGTCTAGGAAACAGACACCAACCTGAATATGTCTGAGCCCTGAAGGCATCCTAAATTCTAATAATGGGATTGGCTTGCATTTCCAAAACTCAAACATATTAATTGGGAAGCTGTAATGTACTGTAAATAGGGCTGCCACCACAAAGGAACTGAAACTAGGAAGTTTTGAGAAAAAAAAACATTTCAGTTTTAAAAACAAAGCCTTCACCCCTTTTCCTTGGCCCTTAGTTAATGCATATTGAACATATCCCAGTCCAAAGAAAAGCCACAGTGTTATTGGTTTTCTAAATGCCATTCTTCCTCTCAGAGGAGCCCAAAGCAATGCACAAAATTTAAAATTATCCTTAATCAAACATCCCACCAATGTCAGGAGATTGTAACACTACAACAATCAAAATTAAGTGCCATTACACAATTAATCTATACTTGTAATAGCAAGCTATGTGGTAAGACTATGTAGTTCTGGAGTGGTTGTGCAATGAAGGACAACATGATACAAGCAACAAGGTATGACTCTTCAAGTGGTGGTCAAAAGTAGAATGCTTTTATGTAGCAGACCCATTCAAAATCTTACTTTACAATTTGGAGTTTTTTTTTAGAGATATTAGACTCATTCTTTATTTTGGGTGGAGATGCTTATTATGAGTATGTATTCAGTGGTTGACCACTAGATACTTGAAAGTGCACTGAAGCAGGATGGGTGGTCCAATCCTTCCTAGCATGGTGTCCGTTGGAGTTTTTCTGACTGTAACTCCACAGTCCCTTACTACCGGTCATGCTGATTGGGGCTAAAATGAAATCCAGCATGTCTGAATGAGGAAGACTGGTATTGCTGAAACATTAAGACCACTTTGCTGTGTTAATATAAATCAATATAAATTTTGGAACTGATGAGGCTGAGTGTTTCTAACACTTCTCATAAGCTGGGCATAAAGACGTTTAATATTTAAAGGAAAACTTCCCTGTCTTGAGATGGTTTTTGCTGTTGTGTTTTTGCTACTATACCTCTAAAAATGAGAGAAATTATTTGAACTAAGGGTATAGCGATATATTTAATATTTTGTTAGAGACTATTTTAACAGTTGTATGCATTTAAAAATTACACAGACTGGCTGCAGGACTCTTGTCGGCCCTTCCCACTTTTTTTCCTGCCTCAATCTTTCTTGCAATCTCACTTTTCTTTGCCAACAAATGAAACAAAAGGCATAGGATTAGCAATGAGCAATTAGCAATGAACATTTGGTGGGAGTGGTGAGGAAAGAAGGAAGAAAATATTGAAAGTTACTGAAAAGAAGAATTCATGTTATATACTTACAAAACCAATTAAGGAAAGGGAGATATGCCATTGTCATATCTTCACTAAGGACCACTGAACTTGTGTTTTCCCATAATTTTTATGTATCAGTATTTAGAATTTTATTTCTTGTTTAAAGAAGTAGCATTCTGTATTCCCAGCCTACCTAAGGGAACAATGTAATTGCAGATATGGGGTACCCCTTGAGTAACTGGACCTTTATTTAGTGTGTTTGGGTTGCAATCATTTTATGCATAATAGTATTTTTCACATGCATAACATCCCATTCACCTTTTAATGGACATTCAGATGTAATGGAATCTCTTCCGCCATCAGACCACAAAATCAAGGGTAATATAATGCAGATGAAAATTAAATAGAGTGTAGCTTTTGTATATCATGTATGTTGGACCAACCCTTGTGGAAGGGGATTTTTGTCTGTCTTCTAAGCATTTTGATAGAATTATTTTGCTGTAATTCTCCATGGAAGGAATTCTTCAGGGAAGTGAAAACTCTTGAGGATTTGTCTTTCGTTTACTTTGAAAAAGGCAGAATTTGTGTGAAGGAAAACTTCATTTTCAATCTTTGGCGTGATAGAAAATATAGTTCTTTTGTAGAAATCCTAAGCAGTTTAAAATGAGTGGTGCGTGCAATTTGCACTGATTTGAAGGCAGTTAACTTCCTCTCACTCTTTTAAATCCAAAGCTTTAATCTGGTTGACCAAAAGCCATTAAGGTAGTCATTGAACATTTTGTGGCCACCCTCCCAAATAGCTGTTCTAGAGCCTAGAGATACAATAACTGGTTGAGACTTGCTCACATGAGAAATATTCTCCCTTGCCTGTTACTTGCCCATGTGAACATTATAACTCACTCTTATGCTGGCTCTTGCTTGCTTTCTTAAGTACAATTGAACTCCTTTTATCAGTTGACCTTGGAAATGGAGTGTCTCTTCAGAGACCAGTTTGCAAAATGTAGTGTTTGATTCAGTGCTCTGGTGAAGGCAAGAAGGGGGATAAGATGGGCAGGGCAGCTGCAATGGGAAAGCGACTTGTTGTGGGGGGAAAGCGGAAGGAGTTGGAACAGCTGCTCATACTATGCAAGTGTCTTTCTGGGACAGCTGACTCCCACATAGTGTTTGTGTCAATGTTGAGCCTTTCCATTTTTATGTAATCCGGTTTGCCATCTCTTGGAAAACTGGTCAGATGAAGTCTGAAAAGTTGGTAAAACAAAACCTTATGTTTAATGTGTAACTCAGGGAAAAAATAATGTGGACTTTAATAATGAGCTCTATGGCAGAAGTAGGATGAAGAGAGAAATGTTTACAGGTAAACATGGATGGAATATACCGGTATCAGCATCATTAATATTTTCCCCATTCTGTTTATCTGGAGCAGAGTGTTAAAGATATTGTCTGGCATCTTAAAATGATCTGATATTGATGTGTTTCTTGAGGGTGCAGTTCTAAGTGTGGGCTAGACTGCATTTTCATCCTTTTGACTTGCTGGGAGTAATTGTACCAGTAAAATGAGGAATTTGCAATTCTTAATGAATAAAAATGGTCTCAAATTAGTGTGAATAACTCAAATGTGTTAATAAAGCCCCTGGTAGTAAGATATGGTTTTGACTATTTTTGTGTATAGTTATTTAACAAATTTATATAACTCTCAGTGGAATTCTGGGTGGTGAACAAATGGTACATTATTTGTGGTAAAACATAGTACATGATCACTTCAATTAAAAAAGTGAAGTCGGGGCCACAGTAAGAACATCTGACCAAAATGTATTCCCTTCCACACATGCTGGGTTCCATTGACATCTGGAAAGCAAATTCTTCACTGCCCATCCAAACCCAGGGGAAAAGTTGATCCATAAGGCAGGTACCATGGCTGAGAGAGCATACATCGCGCTACCAGGTGACATTGCTTCACTGAGCATGTCCCCTCTACTGGATGTAATGGGATGAGCAAAAACTATTGCAGTTAGGCAGTCTTGCAAATAACTTGGCCCCTTCCTTTTATCACTTTGAGTTGCATCCCAAAGCCTACCGGCAGTCAGTACAGCTCACTACTGCACATGGCAGGGTGGATTTGATTTAAATCAAGTTGATTTAAATCACAATTTATATAACAATTTAAATCACTAGTAAAAAGGTTTGATTGAAATCAACTCGATTTAAATCATAATTTTTAAAGAGCAACTGTCATCTCGGTCTCACAGCTCCTCCTCTGATCCGCTGTTGACTCACCGACAGTCCCAATATTGCAGAATATACAGCTTCATGCTACATAACTAAGCTCCATTTCATGTTGAATAAACTGAATTATTAATGTATCTTAAATAGAAAAAATGTCTTTAGATAGATTTTTACTCCAAAAGCATTTTATTAAAATAAATTTGGTTAAAAAAAACTCATTTAAATTTTAAAAATGATTAAAAAAATTTAATCATTGGTTTTTTTTACCCACCCTGGCCATGGTGAATTCACTACACATGTTGTAGCATTCTGGACTAGCAAAACGTCCTGAATGCTTTTTAAGAGCAGCCCCATGTAGAGTGCATGGCAGTAGTCCATTGGAGAGGTGATTAGGTATAAGGGTTCAAGGGTTCCTGAGCAGCGCCTCCAATCTAGGAATGAATAGAGTTGGCACACAAGGTTTCAAAGGCTTTCCCGGCCATAACTGCCCCTTCTCTTTGAGCAGGAACCCCAGGTTGTACAAGAGTGCTACCTATGCAGAGTTAATAATGAAACATTACTAAAGGAGATGGAAGGCCCACAATCCCATGGCCACTCTGTCTTGTCAGGGATCAGGTGAAGGCTATTCTCCATCCTCCAGATCTCCACAGCCTCCAGGCACCTTGATGACATCACCTGGACCCTGATATGTATACACACATACTGTATAACATACTGATGAATTTTTTATTTTTTTTTACAAAATTGTAGGCCTTTAAATAAACACCCTTCCTGGCACAGTTGCTGTGCTTTAAACTGCACAGGCAAGCATTTGATGTTTTAAAAGAGGATTTGTATTTGACTCATTTAAATTTGTCTGTTAAGACTGTGCTTTAACTGCCTGGGAACAGTTGCCTGACATATTGCAAAGCAACCTTAAAAAAAAAAAACTAAAAAAAAAATAGCCTGTGCCAGGGTTGCAGCTGATAATTGGCTGCTCGTTGTGTGTGCCTTGGCTTCAGCAGCAGAAAAGCCCAACAGCAGGGTGTGCATGCTTTAGGGCAATCTCTGTGCTGCTCAGTCTGGGGAGGGAAGACTTGTGACTCCAGGAACGTGTCAGCACGGCTGGCTGGGACTAGGAGCTGCTTCCTGTGTGGGTGGGTGGGGGAGTGGCAACACCGATAGCTGAGAGGCAAGGATGCTGCCCGAGAATGCTTGTGACGGGAAGGACCAGGCAGGACGGACCAGCTGCAGGACGGAGGAGGAGGGGGCAACGGGGCTGATGGTGGATATCGGGGGCTCCAGGGGCTGCCTCGCAGATGCCGACGCCATGGAGACAGACAGGTTTCCTTTTGTTCTTCTCCTATCCGTTGCCAAATTGCCTTTGTGTTGACCAGCAATGCCTTGAGGTGGAGCGAAGCAGAGGGGACAGCAAGCAGAGAGAAGAGTGTGGATTCTGTTATATGCGTTCAAATGGGTAGAAATACAGAGCGTCGTCCTCTTTAAACCCTGTGCCGTAATGTACACAGAGCCCTATTCTCTCTTTCACGCAGCTGCATTGACTCCCAGGCATGCCTTGTAAGAGGGGAACCTACCCTTTGAGGCATGTGGTTTCTTCTGTGGCATTGATCCATTTTTCCCCATGTGACAGAGCTTAGGTTGTTCCCAAAATATATGCAGGGAGGAAATTCAGGCCTGGCTGTTCTCACCCTAAGCGGAGGCTGAGGCTTATCTACACTTTGGACCTTGCTTATTTGTTCCTTGCATCCTGCTCTCCTCTGTCCTTCATTTTTAACACCCCCCCTCCCCTTTTCCTTTCCATCTTAAATATTCTCATTCATCCTTCGGGCACCAGACTCCATGCTGCTTCTGCCTTTTCATGACTGATAGGAGGGTTTTTCTTTCTTGTCCTCCTTATCTAGGTCCTGTGCCACCCTCACCAAGATGGCCTCATCCGGTGCCCCAGGAACCCGCATGACCTCTACTGTCAGCATCAACATCTCCACTCCAAGTTTCTACAGCCCCCAGAAAAAATTTGCACCCGTCGTTGCTCCCAAGCCCAAAGTGAATCCCTTCAAGGCTGCTGGACCGATTCCGGAAAATGCTTCTGAGCAGAGGCTGCCTCCGGCTGCTGGAGCATGTGCCCAGATAGGAAAAGTGGGGGAGATCCCCATAGCTGTGACTCTTTCCCCAGCAGAAGGTAAGTCACCCTAGTTGTCTTCTACTGGGAAAAGCAAAGGATGCTCAGTCAAAGGACAAGATGGAAAGGTGGTGGGGTATGGGGTGTTGTGGTGGGGGAGGAGGAAATGGCTCACAATCACACCAAAGTTGTAGCTTCCAGGTTAGAAGAAGGTGTGGATCTCTATTTTTCAAAAAAAGTGGAATAATTTCCATGAGGGTGTGGCTGCCAGAACTTTGCTGAGCGAAGAATGAGAAAGCAATCTCAAACAGGAGAATTGAGGGATGACGCTCTGTGATTTGCCTCTGAATCATCTGAAATATTATATCCCTCAATGAAACAGTGCTGGAGGAGCATCAGATAACTATCCTGCTGGGGTTGAAGGCAACTGTCTTCCATCAGAAACTTAACAAGTGGCCTTGGGCTAATTGTGGATTCTTAATTTGACTCTCTGCTCGCAGTGGTAATAAATGAATGTAGTCAGGGGTGATGTAATGTTGAGGCAGCTATTTTACCACAAGTTCCAAAAAATAGTTTAAGATTCTGGTTCTGGAATGCTGCCAAGAGATGCTTGAGTTATAGGGGAGAGAGGGTGCATGTGAATGTCCTTCAATCTGCCTTCCTAATTCTAGATTTGCAACTATTTGGTACAAACTGTACATGTAGAGAGAGATTAATTATTGTATAGGTCAGCATTCTGTAGCATTCCCCAAATCATCAGGGCTCTCCCTATTTAGGGAAAAGGTTAAGCCTTAAAACAGATGTGTTAAGGCTCTGGGAGGTTAAATACAACTGCGTTTTGAATTTACTTCCCCCACCCTCAAAAGCCTTTGGGTACGCTTTCTGCAGCCTTCAGATGCGAGTGCAGTAGTGGTGGGAATCTCATCAGAATTTTTAAATTTATATTTGAAACCAAGTTTATATTTGGAGAGCAAAAGTCCAGAGCCAGTTTTACTTAAATAAGACATTTTAATTTACTTGTACGTTTTTTTGTTTGCATAATCTTCCTTTGTTGTCATAGTTGTTTTAACCCCTTTTCCTAGGCCTACTTAATAAATTATAGGTAGTCCTCAACTACAACTGAGCCCAAAATTTCCATTGCTAAGGAAGACGGCTGTTAAGAAAGTTTTACAACCTTCCTAGCTACAATTCTTAAGTGAATGACTGCACTTGTTAAGTTAGTAACCTGGTTGTTAAATGAATCTGGCTTCTCCATTGACTTTGCTTATTAGAAGTTTGCAGAAGGTGATCACATGACCCCGGCACTCTGCAACTGTCATAAATAAACTGGTATGTGCCAGTTGTCAACTGTCTGAATTTTGATCACGTGACCACTGTAAAAAAAGTCACTTTTTCAGTGCTGTTGTAACTTTGAATTCACTAAACGAATGGTTGTAAGTCAAAGACTACCTGTATTGTTGACTAAGTCATTTTCTTTGTTTTCTTTCTTTCCTTCATCTCCACATTAAGAATGTTCTTGTCTAACGGAGGGCTTTCTAGTCTTTGTCTTTTTAAAAACACCTTTAAGTAGGATACCGTCTTCATTATTTGGTTTCAGATACCCTTGGAATTCAAGTCGTTTATTTTTGCCCTTGTAAAATTGGCAGAATCCCAACAGCATGTCCGTGACTCTATATCTGAGCTTGGGTAGTATTAAAATTCTTTCTCCGACTATAAAAAAGAAGTATACATATACTTTCATCTCATCTGAGGAAACTTAAGAAAGCATGTGCTGAATGAAACCCACGCTTCTTCCTCAGCCCTTCTGTGGCGAAGCACACTTGAGGCTCTGAACAGCGTGCGCGCACAAACACACACACACCACATAACCTGGGAGATGTTTTAACAAATTATAATAGAAATGATTCTGGGATGACTTGTTACAATGTACAATTAAGTGTGATCAAAACTAGTTTATCTGAAATTTTAATTGATTTTTTTTCTAATCAATTGTTTAATGTTTACAAACATTAAAAGTGGCTTCTTGATTGGCTTCTGCATTATCCAAAATAACTGCCTGATTGCTATTTACTAGTATAATTGAATATGCTAGAATAATATTTGATCCTTGAGACGTCACAGCTCTGGTTCTTCAGTTAGTACACCTGCTCCATTTGAATCCTGGGGCTTGTATCCCATACCTAGCTTTTGTATAATTTTTACCTCTTCAGCCTAAGGCAGATGTAAGTATTGCGTGAATATGTTTGTATTTCATAGTCATACTCTGTTATTGCTAATGGAATCTCTCTGGAAGCACATTGACATTTTAATTAAAACATACCCTTGGGATATCTGCATGTGAAAAAAGTCAATAGGACAACATACTAGCATTATTAGTAATTAATGACTTGGTTATCTTTCTAATCAGTGAATAGTTGCAATCCAAGGGATGGCTCCTCCTCAGTCCCAGTTTTCTTTAATGGGAGTTAGGAAGGGCGGAGAGAAATGCTGTCAAGTTGGAGAAAGAACAATAGTGCTTTAGGGATGCAGAACTTGAGCATCTAGGAAGGCTAGAGAGGCAAAGGAAACTAGATATAGAAGTGGTTAATGTTTCCATAATGGGGATGGCCTAGCATTTGCACACAATGATAAGCCAAATAAAGAATCAACCCTGGCTTATGAATCCACCAGTACTAAGAGAACGTTTATTTATGATTAAGACATTATTATGACTTATAATTGCATGAACAAGAAAACTAGACTTGATTGTTTCCTCTAGGTTTAACCAAGTTAGTAGAAAATTCACTTTGATTCTCTTTTCCTAGTCTAGAAATGTTCAAAAATTCATTGCTTGATGTAGCAGAACCTATTCTGTTCATTCATAACTAGAAATATTTGGCCCCTAAAAACATCTGGTTTTGATCCCTGCTTGGGGTGGGGGGAGTAAGTAAAATAACAACATAATAGTATGAATGCCAGAAAGAATACCACTCCTAGTGCAGAAGAGTGGCATCTTGTCACATTTCAGCAATAGTTTGGATAATTTATAGGTTAAATGATAAAATTATTCCTTAAATGCAATGGGAACTTTACGCTTTACAATATTTGAGGGGCTCCTACAGTACATTGACAAGGGGGTCAAACTGTTTTCCAAAACACCAAAAGGCAAGATGAGAAACAATGGATAGAAACTAACCAAGGAGAGAAGCAACCTAGAACTAAGGAGAAATTTCATAAAGATGAGAGCAACAACCAATGGAACAACATACATTCAGAGGTTGTGGGTGCTACATCACTGGAGACTTTCAAAAAGAGATTGGACAATCATTTATCTAAATGGTATAGGGTCCCCTGCTGGAGCAGTGGGTTGGACTAGAAGATCTCCAAGGTCCCTTCCAACGCCATTATTCTATGTTTTCTGTTCACTTGCAAATTTCTTGCATTCAGACAAACAGAGTGGAGAAAAGTCTATTTTATGCTTTTATCCTATCTTTGATTAGGTCTGCAATTCTAAAATCACATGGTCTAAACAAATGCCATGATTTTAGTTCCTGGTCAACTGGCATAGAATTGGGCCTTGCAACAGGCTTGGTTGTTTGATTGATTTTCATTTAGCCCATCAGCACTATATTCAAATAGTAGATATGTAAATAAAAGGCTCAAAAGTATTGGAAAGATATCCACAATACCAATACCAATTTTGGTATTTAATTAATTTAAATTTGCAATAAACCATATTTTCCTTACTAGGTATCATTTTAGAAAAAAAAATCAACAACAAGCACCACAAATTAATGAAATAAATTCCCACATCTGCTAGAATAATTTTTGCCCACTACTGGAAAAAAAAGATACAATTCTAAGAATATCTGATTGGGAATGTAAATGTGGAGAATATGCAGCAGTGGCAAAACTCACAGTATATTTTCACAACAGAACCTTAAACAAATTTAAGCAAGAATGGTTCCCATACATAATACCATACATCACGTAGCACGGCAAATACAAACATTTACACTTTGGCTTCTGTGGGGACCAAATGTTTTATAAAAGCTATAAATTAGCAGGAGCATAAAAAAGGGGGGAAATCAGAAAACAAATGATCTTTTTCCTTTTTTCCCCTCCCTCCTTCCTCTTTATCTTATTTTTAATCTATTGGCATTTTAATTGTTGTCAAATTTGCTTTGTTTATCTTCATTATATGGGTATGTCCCCTTGGTTTAGATTTTGGCCCTGCAGATTGTTGAATTGATTTCAAGCAGTATAGCTCCTACATCACTTAGCATTCAGAGTAGGCAAATTCATCTTCCTTTGTTCTTGAACCTTTCATCCCAAGAGAACAGATTGGGGTTAAATCTGCCAATTCAACATCTGTACTTCATTGCAAGAGTTCCTAGAATTCAGAATTTTTCTTGGCCAGTTGTTTTATTTGAATCGTGGTATTATGGCTTTTCAGAGGACAGGCTTCTCAGGATTTTGGTATCTGAGAATTTATAGAATAACAACTACTAAACATGACTTTTTCAGTCTCTTATAATACTTTGATTAGAAACTGGGGAAAAAAAGTATTGCATTCCCTGATATTTGAAGTAGTTTCAGCTTTTCCCTGAGCTTGATAATATCTTTTCTGTAATTTTGATTTTGGAGTGAGGGAAGGGTTATGAAGATAATCAGTATGGGCTGTGAGCCTGTGAAAGACCATCAATTAAACCTTGGTTGTCTCAACTGCTAAGTAAAAATTGGCCTTGGTCACACTTGTAAATTTGAATATCTGATTTATTGTTTGTGATATTTATAATCATCTCAATCCCAGCATATTCTGGGTGGGGTGCACAGATTAATGGAATACTGCCTGATTTCCAAATGTCTTGGAGTATTGTATTAATTTGTGAGCCCTACCCAGCATTTTCTATTGTTGGGGCAGATTATACCATATTTTTCAGACTATAAGATACACTGGTGTATAAGACACACCAATATTTCGAAGAGGTAAATAAGAAAAAAAGTTTTTGTCCTCCCTGGCCCCTAGGAGCGTTCTGCAGGCTGTAGCAGGGCTGAGGTAAGGCAAAAACACCCCTGTTTTTCACCAAAACAGGGGCATTTTCCCTCCCCCGCCCAGCCCTTCTGAAGCCTGCAGAGTGCTTTGGGGGGGTGGGGAAAGGTAAAAATACCCCAATTTTGGTGAAAAATGGCCTGTTTTTCACCCAAATGGGCACATTTTCCCTTCCCCAGCCTGCAGAGTGCTTCTGGGGGGTGGGCAAAGGCAAAAATGCCCCAGTTTTTTGCGAAAAACAGCTCATTTTTCACAAAAATGGGATGCGGCAGTGGGGCTTCGGGAGGCCAAAAATGGCTGTATTCAGTGTATAAGACACACCAACATTTCCACGCTCTTGGGGTGGGTGGGAAAGGTGTGTCTTATACTCCGAAAAATACGGTATGTATAAAATGGAGTGGTAAAGAAATCGGAAATGAGTCAGTGGTGGGTTGTAGGCGGTATGCCCCAGTACGGGCATACCGGAGCCAGTCCGAAGCACCAGATACGCTTCCGGTATGGTGCTCTGGAGGGCCCACCTGTCTGCCCGAGCTCCTTACCTGTCTTTTAAGGCTTATGCGCACGGGCATGGAGCAGCTGGAGCATTGTGGAGGCTCGCGGAAGCACTAAGATGCATCCGTGCGCTCTGGGTGTGTGCATGTGGATGCCACCGGGCCCGTTCTGACCAAACGCTTGGAACGGGATCCGGAACCCACCATTGAACTGAGCCCTGAAGTCACTTGCCCATCAGTAGTGACCAAAGCATGCATAACCAAAGCAAGAACTTTGTCACTATGCGTAGATCCAACATAGTTGAAAGCTTCTGTTCGCTTTGATATGGGGAAAGGTTTGGGCTTTATATGTCAGCAAAAACTTAACTTAGCTTGAAAAATAAAGAATATATTGCCTTGTTTTTCCCCCAAAAGAAGAAACGTTGCTTGGGCATAGAAGTCTTTGTTAGCTCAGTTCTGCAGCCTCATTTCCTCCAAAGAGTGAGATAGGCAGCTGGTAATGAACATCTGGAACTTGGGCTCTTTTCCTCTGGAGTCATCATTAGTCCTTGTCCTCCTCTTATGACTTGGTTGTTTCTTCTCTCAGGAGAGACAATGCACAAATTGTCTTTGGCCTGCTCTTCCTTGGCTTTACTTCAGGAAGATAATAGTATTGTTGCATAATAAATATGAAAAATGTCTTCACTGTTGAAGGAAGCAAGAGTGGGGGAATTTTGATACATGCATATATGTATGTATCCCACCTTTACTGTTTTATAAATGACTCAAGGTGGCGAACATAGCCAATACTCCTTCCTCCTTTTATTTTCCCCACAACAATTGAGCTAGCAATTGAGTTCCCCAGGCTTATGGTCCTGGGGGATTTCAATTTGCCTTCGCTCGGTGAACACTCTGATGAGGCGCAGGAGTTCATGGCTTCCATGACAGCCATGGGCTTGACCCAGGTAATTCGGGGCCCTACCCACTCAGCGGGTCACATGCTTGACCTCGTATTCCTCTCGGAGCAGTGGACTTGTGATCTTGGTCTGAGGGGTAATGAGATCATACCCCTGTCGTGGTCAGACCACTGCCTACTGAGGCTTGACTTCCGGAGACCAAACCCCCACTGTAGGGAGGAGGAACCGACCAGGTGGTTCCGCCCCAGGCGACTGATGGACCCCTTGAGGTTCCAGACGGAGCTTGGGGTTATTCCTGACTCTCTCGCCCACAGTCCGGTGGAGACTCTGGTTGCTGCCTGGCACTCGGCAGCATCGGAGTCTCTTGACCGGATTGCGCCACTACGGCCGCTCCGAGGTGGCGGATCCTGGAGACCTCCTTGGTTTACCGAGGAGCTCCGGGAGAGGAAGCGCCAGAGGAGACGCCTAGAGCACCTATGGAGGTCTGATAAATCCGAATCGAGCCGAGCACTCTTAACAACTTGCACCAAGGAGTACATCAGGGCACTTAGGACAGCAAAAAGATCGTATATTGCCACCTTGGTTGCGTCCGCTGAGTCTCGTCCAGCCGCCCTGTTTAGGATAACCCGTTCCCTCCTAAATAGGAGGGATACGGGGGAGCCCTTGCAGGGCAGGGCTGAAGACTATGTCCAGTTCTTAGCGGACAAAGTTGCTCGGTTTCGGTCGGATTTGGACTCCACCTTTGTAGATCCAGCCGAGGCACAGGAGGACAATTTGGCAGACCATCGCTGGGTTGAGTTTCAGGATGTTGCCCCCGGGGACATGGACAAGGCCATGAGAGCTGTGAGTGCCTCCACTTGTGTACTGGACCCGTGTCCCTCCTGGCTGGTTGCCAACGGCGGAGAGGTGACACGGGGCTGGATCCAGGTGGTCGTTACCGCCTCCCTTCGGGAGGGGATCTTCCCCGCCGCACTTAAAGCGGCGGTGGTGAGACCCCTCCTGAAGAAACCATCTTTGGATTCAGCCGTTCTTAACAATTATCGTCCAGTCTCCAACCTCCCCTTTGTTGGGAAGGTTGTTGAGAAGGTGGTGGCCTCCCAGCTTCAGCGGTCCTTGGAGGAAGCCAGTTATCTTGACCCATTCCAGTCCCGCTTCAGGCCTGGTTACAGCACAGAAACCGCTTTGGTCGCATTGACCGATGATCTCTGGAGAGCCAGGGATGGAGGCCATGCCTCCATCTTGGTTCTCCTTGACCTCTCGGCGGCTTTAGATACCATCGACCATGGTATCCTTCTGCGACGACTGCGGGAGGTGGGGGTGGGAGGTACTGTTTTGCAGTGGTTCTCCTCCTACCTCTCGGACAGGTCGCAGTCGGTGTTGGTTGGGGTGCAGAGATCGACCCCTAGGCCCCTAACATATGGGGTGCCGCAGGGTTCGGTCTTGTCCCCCCTACTATTTAACATCTACATGAAACCGCTGGGCGAGGTCATTCGGAGGCACGAGATAAGATACCACCAATATGCGGACGATACCCAGTTGTATCTGTCCGCCCCGTGCCAACTCAATGAAGCGGTGGACGTGATGAACCGGGGTCTTGAAGCCGTTAGGGACTGGATGAGGGCTAACAAGCTTGTAATCAACCCGGAAAAGACCGAGTGGCTGTTGTGTTTCCCTCCCAATAATTTGGCTAATGTTCCATCACTCAGGCTGGGGGGCCAAATATTATACCCCTCAGACAGGGTTCGCAACTTGGGAGTACTCCTGGACCCACAGCTGACCTTTGATCACCATCTGTCGGCTGTGACCAGAGGGGCATTTGCCCAGGTTCGCCTGGTGTGCCAGTTGCGACCCTACCTGAACCGGGAGGCTCTCACAACAGTCACTCGTGCCCTTGTGACCTCTAGGCTGGAATACTGCAACGTGCTCTACATGGGGCTGCCCTTGAAGAGCATCCGGCGACTTCAGCTAGTACAGAATGCGGCCGCGCGAGTGATTGTGGGTGCACTCCGGTTCGCCCACATAACACCTATCCTCCGTGAGCTGCGCTGGCTACCTGTTGATCTCCGGGTGCGCTTCAGGGTGCTACTTACCACCTATAAAGCCCTCCATTGGTAGTGGATCTGGGTACTTGAGAGACCGCCTCCTGCCAATTACCTCCTTGCGACCTATTAGATCACACAGATTAGGCCTCCTCCGAGTTCCATCCGCCAGTCAGTGTCGACTGGCGACTACGCGGAGGAGAGCCTTTTCAGTAGTAGCTCCGACCCTTTGGAACGATCTCCCCGTGGAGATTCGTACCCTCACCACCCTCCAGACCTTCCGCACAGCCCTCAAGATCTGGCTATCCCGTCAGGCCTGGGGTTAAAGATTATAATCCGTCCCCTCCCGAATGATGAATGTTGCTTCTATTTTTAATTACGTACTGTTTTATATGTCATTGTGTGTACTCCCTTCCCTATACGTTGTAAGCCGCCCTGAGTCCCCTCAGGGAAAAGGGCGGCCTATAAATAAATTTATCTAAAAATCTAAAATCTAAAAATCTACAACAAAAGCCCTGTGAGATGAGTTGGGTTGAGAGATTGTGACTGGCCTAAGGTCACCCAATAAGGTGGGACTAGAACTCATAGTCTCCCAGTTTCTGGCTTGGTTCTATAGAGCTCTTCAACTTCTTTGTTTGCATAGATGAATATGAATTTGTCTACCTTCTAATTTTTGCTATCATTAAACTTTAGTCCTATTTTTAAAAGCCATTGTTTAAGTAGCCAATCAGGACTTTTGATAGGAAATATTATGTAAGAAGATGGGAAAGGAAAAAATAGCTAAAATAGCATTTAGATTTATTTACCGCTTCCCAGTGCTTTGCAACCCCTCTCTAAGCGGTTTATAGAGTCAGCATGATTTGGGTTTTATTTTACTGACCTCGGAAGTATAGAAGGCCGAATCAACCTTGAGCCGGTGAGAATTGAACTGTGGGCAGTCAGCAGAAGTAGGCTGCAGTACTGCATTCTAACCACTGTGACACCACTATCTTAAAATAGTATATATTCCCTTTTTTTCTAATGAAGATTGACTGTCTATGGTGGGAATCTTTGTATTTGTTCATTCGTATTTACCATTTTTCCACCATTTCTGAACCCATCTCAACTGCTAGGTAAAAGAAGTGCAGAATTTCAGATCTAACTGTAGGCCAGTACTTAGAGGATGGCAGAGTTCCATATTTCTGAGATAGCATTGGTTAGACAAAGTTGTCTGTATTTTATAATTTTTAAACAGTAGCAGCAGTTCCTTTCTACTTTATATGTCCAACTAATAAAAATATGAAATTATGTATGTATGTATGTATGTATGTATGTATGTATGTATGTATGTATGTATAAGAGTTTATGATATTCAGCTTATCTAGAAAATGGCAGGTTAGAAAGGCTAGTTTATGGTGTATGTTGCAATTTTCTTTGCAATAAGGTGTTAGAGCATTGTTTCTCTTTTTAAACAGAACTTTTTTATTTTTCTTTAAAAAAAACACAAATATGTCATTTGTCAATCATTAAAACATTGAAGTACAATTTTTTTTTTGTTGTGTGTACCCCTCCCTCCCTCCACCCCCCCACCCCCCCCTCCTCCTTCCCCCCCCCCCCCCCGACTTCCCAGAACCCGTACCCGGTATGGATTTTTAACTAACACAGTCTAAAATCTATTGAGAAAAAGGAAATAAAGAAATTAATGACATTCTAGATTGACCTTAGCTTCTTCTTACTGAACTAACTTTTAACAGTTTAAATCATTTCTGATCTTAAGCATAGGCTAACTGGAATTTCTTAGTCCCGTATTTATTTTGTATATAGTCAATCCATTTTTTCCAGTCTCGTTTATATCTCTCATTTGAATGATCTTTGAGATATGCCGATATTTTAGCCATTTCAGCTAAGTTTGTTACTTTCAATGTCCATTCTTGGATTGTAGGCAATTCTTCCTTCTTCCAATATTGCGCCACCAACAGTCTTGCTGCAGTTATCAGGTGCAAAGTCAAATTGGTCTCTACCACTGTAAAGTCAGTACATATACCTAGTAAAAATAACTGAGGACTAAACTTTATCCTTCTTTTAAAAACATTTTGCATGACCCACCATATTTTTATCAAAAATGCCTTAACCTTTTGGCAAGTCCACCATATATGATAATATGTAGCATCGAGAGAACCACACCTCCAACATTTAGGCTGAACATTCGGATACATAGAAGCCAACTTTTTAGGATCTAAATGCCATCTATAGAACATCTTGTAAAAATTTTCTCTCAGATTTTGAGCTTGTGTAAATTTCACATTTCTTACCCAGATTCTTTCCCATGTATCCAACATTATTGGTTCCTCAATATTTTGAGCCCATTTTATCATACAATCTTTAACTAATTCTGTTTCTGAATCCATCTGTATTAATACATTATATATCCTCTTTATATGCATTAAGCTTTGATCTCTTATTTGTTTAAACAGATTATCCTCAACTTGAATAAAACCAATTTTTTGATCTATTTTCCACCTAGCCTGTAATTGCCCATACTGGAACCATGTTTGAACTACCTTCTCCTCTTTTAATACCTCTAAAGATTTTAATTGTAATACCCCCCTTTCCGAGGTAAGAAGCTGTCTGTAAGTAATTCTGTCCTGTTTTTGTGCTGTATTCATATTTTCAATTGCGTGTCTAGGAATTGCCCACATGGGTATCTTGTCATTTAATTTATATTGGTATTTCTTCCAGACCCGCAATAAAGCATTTCTTAAAATATGACTTTTAAAGTTCTTATCCAATTTTTTGTTGAATAACAGGTAAGCATGCCAACCAAATAGCAGATCGTGTCCCTCAATGTTCAATATTCTATCATTGGTTAAGTGAATCCAATCACTAATTACAGATAATGCCACTGCATCATAATATAGTTTTAAATTAGGTAGTTTCAATCCTCCTCTCTCACGTGCATCTTGCATTATTTTCATCTTTACCCTCGGCTTCTTTCCTGCCCACACAAATTTGTTAATACCCTTCTGCCATTCTAAAAGGTTCGCATCTTTTTTTAGTATAGGTAACATTTGGAAGAGAAATAAAAATTTTGGTAGAATGTTCATTTTCACTGCCGCTATCCTACCCAGCAAAGATAGGTGCAATTTCTCCCATTTTTTCATCTCTGTCTGTATGCTATGCCAAAGTGGTTCATAATTATGCTTATATAATTTCCCATTTGAAGTTAAAATGTTAACTCCAAGATATTTGACTTTTTTAACTACCTCACATCCTAGCATCACTCCTAATTCTTCCTTTTGTTTAATATTCATATTTATAGCTAATATTTTGGTTTTTCCTAAGTTTATTTTAAAGCCCGACACTTGACCATATTGATTAATCATATTCATTAAAACCATACTGGATTCCTGCGGTTGTTCCAATATTATAACCAAATCATCCGCAAAAGCGCGGACTCTATATTCTTGCTGCCTAATCTTGATCCCTTTTAAACCATCCAAGCCCCGTATTTTATTCAACAATACTTCCAAAGTTATAATAAACAATAATGGGGACAAAGGACAGCCCTGTCTTGTACCTTTTCCAATTTGAAAAGAGTCTGTTAGACTTCCATTGACTATGATTTGTGCTGTTTGCTGTTGGTATATTGCTTTAATTGACTGTAAAAATTATCTCCTATCTGCATTTTTTGCAATATCATCAACAGAAATTGCCAGTTAACTCGATCAAAGGCCTTCTCAGCATCCAAAAATATAAACGCAGCAGGGATCTGGTTGTTCTTTCCCAAATATTCTAATGCATTAATAATTAATCTAACATTACTTTTCATCTGTCTCCCTTGTATAAAACCTGTTTGGTCCGTATGTATCAATTGTTGAGTGACCAACATTAACCTATTTGCTAATATTTTAGTAAAAATTTTATAATCTACATTCAGTAATGAAATAGGTCTATAATTTTTGGGTTGAGTAGTATCCTGATCTTCTTGGGTATCAAAGATATAAACGCTGTCTTCCAAGATGGAGGGACTTTACCTTCCGTTTGAATCATATTAAATAATTCTCTAAGAGGTTCTACCATTTCTAACTGTAAGTTTTTATAGTAAACCGCTGTCAAGCCATCTGTACCTGGTGCTTTCCCTGACTTTAATTGCTTAATTACCTGCAGGATTTCCCCCGAGGTTATTGGTTGATTCAATTTTTGCCTGTGTTCTTCTCTAACTGAAGGTATTTTCTCTTTGTCTAAATATTTATCTATGTCTAAACCATTAATTTTATCCCCTTTATACAGTTCTGTAAAAAATTCCCAGAAAGCCTTTTGAATCTCTTCCTGTTGAAACACCTCCTTCCCTCTGTAAATCAGTTTAGATATAAACTTAGATATATATTACCCAAATCTTTCTTTGACATTATGGATGATTTTGAATTGAGAGACATTTGGCGAGAAAGAAATGCAGAGGAATATGACTTCACTTTCTTCTCGGACAGGCATCAATCCCTTTCAAGGATTGATTTTATCCTAACCACTAATGATTTGCTTTCTAGGGTCAAGAAAACAAAGATTGCAGCTAGGGTCCTTTCGGACCACAACCCAGTTTGGATGGAGTTGGGAAGGGTAGTGCAGGCAAGAAGGTCTTGGAGATTGAATGAAAACTTATTTAGATATGAAAAGTATATTAATGATTGTAAAAAATTACTATCTGAATATTTTGTTTTGAATATGAATAAGGGTACATCTATGGAATTTGTATGGGACGCAAGCAAAGCGTATATGAGAGGAGTTTTGATGAATATAAATAAAACACATAGAAATAAGCAAGGGTTAAAACGAACAGAACTGGAAGAGGAAATTAAGAGAAAAGAGCTGGAGTTAACAATGAACCCAGATGATACAAAGGTTAAGGAAGCTATTAACATATTAAAATCTCAATTTGACATGTTGATCTCTGACCAGGTGGCTACTAATCTATTATATGCAAAACACAATACTTTTTGTAATGCAAACAAACCTGGCAGATGGTTAGCTTATCAGATTAGGAAAAAAAGGAAAACTCGAAATATATCTAAACTGATTTACAGAGGGAAGGAGGTGTTAGAGCATTGTTTCTCAACCGTGGCCGCTTGAAGATGAGTGGAGTTCAACTCCCAGAATTCCCGAGCCAGCCACATTGAGAAACAATGTGTTAGAGGTTCTTTGTAGATCAATCTTTGTGATCCTTGTAAGTCCGTGGGTGATAGTGTCAGTTTTTCTAGCTAAATATGTGAAAGAGAGGAAGCCAAACAGTCACTCAAGAATCTTTGTTGGAGGCATCTTAGTGGTAGCGATGGTTTTGTTTCTCTATCTTTTTTCTCTTTCTTGCCTTCCGTTATCCAATATGTCCAGTGACATTGATCTGAAAGAAAGGTAAAAAATCAGATGGGACTTGATGCTAGAATAGAGAAAAGTGTATGGTTTGATAGGAAGATATGTGCCCTTTTTTTTTTCAAATTTGGGACACAATAAGGGACCGAGCAAGAACCCTGGTCCTTCCCCAAATTGCTTCATTTCAGAAAATGTAAGAAATATTTTTTCTTCCTCCAAAAAAGTAAAATGCAGGTAGTCCTCCACTTACAACAGTTCATTTAGTGACTGTTCAATGTTACAACAACACTGAAAAAAGTGACTTATGTCCATTTTTCATGCTTAACAAGCATCGCAGCCTCCCCATGATCACATGATCAAAATCCAGCCACTTGGCAACTGACTCATATTTATGACAATTACAGTGTCCCAAGGTCATGTGATCCCCTTTGGTGACTTTCTGACAAGCTAAGTCAAGAGGGAAGCCAGATTCACTTAACAACCGTCTTACTAATTTAACCACTGCATTGATTCACTTAACAACTGTGGCAAGAAAGGTCATAAAATGGGGCAAAATTAACAACTGTCTCACTTAATTAACAACAGAAATTTTGGGCTCAATTGTGGTCACAAATCAAGGACTATGTGTATAGAAACAAGAAACAAGAAGGATATAGTGCCACAGAAGCTTCTCTCATAAATAGTAACCATTCACTTCCATGTGAAGAAATAAACCATGCAAACTGAAACCATCATTGAGGGTGGAGTGACTTCTAGCACCAGGGATTTCCAAATTTAGAGAATTGAAAGTCCTGCAATGTACAGAATTCTGCCCAGTTTTGCTTCTTATTACAGTAAGATTGGACTTCTGGGAACTGGTGAAGGGTGCATATTGTTCTGTTACTCTCTGCCTTCTATTTATAGAAGAAGGTTCCTGTAACAGTAATTGTGTGTGTGTGTGTGTGTGTGTGTGTGTGTGTGTTTTTTCCAGGCTCTCTACAAGGGTGAAGGTGATTGTGTCTCTTTTTCTCTGGTAGTTGTGGCTCTGATTTAGCACAATCCATTGTAAGAAAGTATGCTATTTGTGGCAAGGGTGATTTGTCTCTCAGGATGACAGTGGAATGTAGAAGATCTTGTCTTGCTGATATTATGGTATGTGGTGTCAATTTCTGGGGCTTCCTTTTTCTTTTTCTTTGTAAATTTTCTTGTTTCAGGCTGTACTGAATATCAGAGATCCTTGTAAAGATGTAAGGCACTGTTAAAGGTCCCCCACTCCCCACATATACATTATTGCAAACAACAACAACAACAACACTTCACCCCATTCTTTCCCCTTTTTGTTGCTAAGTGAAATAGTTGTTGAGTGAATTTTGCTCCATTTTACGACCTTTCTTACCACAGTTGTTAGGTGACTAATCACAGTGGTTAAGTTAGAAACACATTTGTTAATTGAATCTGGCTTCCGCATTGACTTTGCTTGTCAAAAGTTCCCAAAAGATGATTACTTGAACACTTCAACAGTCATAAATATGAACCAGTTGCCAAGCATTTGAATTTTGATCACATGATCAAGGAGATGTTGCAAGATTGTAAGTGTGAAAAATGGTCGTAAGTCACTTTTTGCAGTGAGGTGGTAACTTTGAACAGTCACTAAATGAACTGTTGTAAGTCAAGGACTACGTGTAATTTTGTTAAGATGCTTAAGATAGTTGGCTTTCAAGCATATGGAAATATTGCACAGTTGTTTATACTAAGTAAAACTGTAACAGAACATAACAAAAGAAAACAAAAATATCTTGATATGAATTAACATTCTTGAAAAAATGTTTTGGAAGCATAAACCAGTTTTGGCAAGCATTCAACTTTTTAAATCCTGTAGTATTCTCTATTCGTGCTATTATCAAGATCTGATTTTTCAAAGGAATGTAAGTGTACAGTATATCTACGTTCTATGTGTGTAATATGCTATCAGATCTGGGCTGCAGAAATCTGGATGGCATCGATGGCAATAAAGTATTGAATTTGAATTTGAATTTGAATTGATTTTATTTGTAGGCCGCCCTTTTCCCTGAGGGGACTCAGGGCGGCTCACAGAAAACCAGGGAGGGGGGAATACAGCACTAAGACGACAACACATAATAAAATAATAAGCAACATGCATACAACATTCGGGCGGGGTAATGGTCCTTATCCCCAGGCCTGACGGGTGAGCCAGTTCTTCAAGGCTGTGCGGAAGGCCTGGACGGTGGAGAGGGTACGAATCTCTACGGGGAGCTCGTTCCAAAGGGTCGGGGCCGCTGCTGAGAAGGCCCTCCTCCTTGTGGTTGCCAGCCGACATTGGCTGGCCGATGGAATGCGGAGGAGGCCTAACCTATGAGATCTTATAGGTCGTAGGGAGGTAATTGGCAGAAGGCGGTCTCTCAAGTATCCAGATCCACTGCCATGTAGGGCTTTATGGGTGATCAATAGCACCTTGAAGCGCATCCGGAGATCGACAGGTAGCCAGCGCAGCTCGCGGAGGATAGGTGTAATGCGGGTGAATCGGGGTACACCCGCGATCACTCGCGCGGCTGCGTTCTGCACTAGCTGAAGTCGCCGGATGCTCCTCAAGGGCAGCCCCATGTAGAGCACGTTGCAGTATTCCAGCCTAGAAATCACGAGGGCCCGAGTGACTGTTGTGAGGGCCTCCCGGTTCAGGTAGGGTCGCAACTGGCGCACCAGGCGTACCTGGGCGAATGCCCCCCTGGTCACAGCCGCTATATGATGGTCGAATGACAGCTGTGAGTCCAGGAGGACTCCCAAGTTGCGAACCCTCTCTGAGGGGTGTAAAATTTGACCCCCCAGCCTGAGTGTTGGATTAATGGCCAAATTTTTGGGAGGAAAACACAACAGCCACTCGGTCTTTTCTGGGTTGAGCACAAGCTTGTTAATCCTCATCCAGTCCATGACGGCTTCAAGCCCCCGGTCCATTACGTCAACCGCTTCATTGATTTGGCACGGGGCGGACAGATACAATTGAGTATCGTCCGCGTATTGATGGTATCTAATCCCGTGCCTACGGATGATCTCTCCCAGCGGTTTCATGTAAATGTTAAATAGTAGGGGGGATAAGACCGAACCCTGCGGCACCCCATATTTCAGGGGCCTTGGGGACGATCTTTGCCCTCCCACTAACACCGACTGCGACCTGTCCGAGAGGTAGGAGGAGAACCACCGTAACACGGTGCCTCCCACTCCCACCTCCCGCAGTCTTCGCAGAAGGATACCATGGTCGATGGTATCGAAAGCCGCTGAAAGGTCGAGGAGGACCAGGATGGAGGGGTGCCCTTCATCTCTGGCTCTCCAAAGATCATCCATCAATGCGACCAAGGCGGTTTCAGTGCTGTAACCGGGTCTGAAGCCTGACTGGAAGGGGTCTAGGTAGTCTGCTTCCTCCAAGGACCGTTGGAGCTGGAAGGCCACCACCTTCTCAACAACCTTCCCCAGAAAGGGGAGGTTGGAGACCGGGCGGTAGTTGTTAAGGACAGCTGGATCTAGGGATGGCTTCTTCAGGAGGGGTCTCACCACCGCCGCCTTCAGTGCGGCGGGGAAGTTCCCCTCCCGAAGAGAGGCGGTTACAACCGCCTGGATCCAGCCTCGTGTCACCTCACTGCAGTTAGAAACCAGCCATGAGGGACACGGATCCAGGGCACAGGTGGAGGAACTCACAGCTCTCATGGCCTTGTCCACATCCCCGGGGATAACCTCCTGAAACTCAACCCAGAGCTGTTGAACTTGGTCCCCCTGAGTCTCGGCTGGAACTGCGGGTGTGGAGTCCAAGTCCGTCCGAAACCGAGCAATTTTGTCCGCTAAGAATTGGGCATATTCTTCAGCTCTGCCCTGCAAGGGTTCCCCCGCCTCCCTTTTGTTCAATAGGGAGCGGGTTATCCTGAACAGGGCGGCTGGGCGGGACTCAGCGGATGCGACCAGGGAGGCTATGTGTGATCTTTTAGCTGCCCTAAGTGCCCTAGTATATTCCCTGGTGCAGGTGGTTACCATTGCTCGGTTCGATGCGGACTTGTCGGACCTCCAACGGTGCTCTAGGCATCTCCTCCGGCGCTTCATCTCCCGGAGTTCCTCGGTGAACCAAGGGGGTCTCCGGGATCCGCCGCCTCGGAGGGGCCGCAGTGGCGCAATCCGGTCGAGGGCCTCTGACGCTGCCGAGTGCCACGCAGCAGCCAGAGTTTCTGCCGGACTGTGGGCGAGAGTATCAGGAATAACCCCAAGCTCTGTCTGGAACCTTACTGGCTCCATAAGACGCCTGGGGCGGAACCACCTGGTCGGTTCCTCCTCCCTACAGTGGGGGTTTGGCCTCCGGAAGTCGAGCCTCAGTAGGTAATGGTCTGACCACGACAGGGGTATGATGTCACTCCCCCTCAGACCAAGATCACACATCCACTGCTCCGAGAGAAATACGAGGTCAAGCGTGTGTCCCGCTGAATGGGTTGGGCCTCGGATTACTTGAGTCAAGCCCATGGCTGTCATGGAAGCCATGAACTCCTGCGCCCCATCAGAGTTTTCACCGAGCGACGGCAAATTAAAGTCCCCCAGGACCATCAGCCTAGGGAACTCAATTGCCAGCTCGGCTACTGACTCGAGGAGCGAGGGGAGGGCTGCTGCAACGCTGTTGGGAGGCAGGTACGTTAGCAGCAAACCCACTTGACCCTTGAGGTCCAACTTTAACAGCAAAGACTCACACCCGACAATCTCCGGAGCAGGGACCCTACGAGGAACTAACGACTCCCGGATAACAACGGCCACACCCCCACCCCTTCCCTGGGCTCTCGGCTGATGTAGCACCTGAAATCCTTCTGGGCACAGTTCTACAAGGGGGACTCCTCCCTCTGGGCCCAGCCAGGTCTCAGTAATACATGCCAGGTCTGCCCTCTCGTCTAAAATTAAGTCCCGGACGAGAGGTGCTTTATGTACAACAGACCTGGCATTTAGCGACAACAGCCTGAGACCAGGGTCCTGATTACTTGCGCCATCTGGTCTTGGAGTGGGGCTCCTAGGGCCGGAAGGAGGGATCTCTGTGATGTAGCGAACCCTCCTTCCCCGGTAATGGCCTGCCCTAGAGTCCCCGCCGTATCTGCCCCTCCCTGTCACGACCGCAATACCCCGACCCTCTCCCGTGTCTTTAGTCCCCTCAACCACCCCCATAGCCCCCGCAATTCCCGGCAGGTCCTCCGAATCAAGCACACTCATTTATACACTCAAGCAGTCCCCACGTAATAATTAAAACACATAAAAATACAAGAATCATAGGGTAATAAAAGTGGGATCATCCAATTCACACATACAATCACATGCACTCACCATACCATTTAAAAGTTTGCGCAGTGTGCGTAGATCTTGTAAAAAAGTATATCTAGAAGGGGAAGTAGCCTTTCTTCCCTTCTTATGTAGTTGGGAAGATCCCAAAAGTCCAGGCGACTAAAAGAAATCGTCAAAGATGTTAAAGTCCGATTTGTCAATAATGTCAGTAGAGGCAGAGTCTGGGTAATTAAGATGGTTGCCCTGGGACGATGAGGGGTAGTGTTAACCAGATGGATACAGTTAGTTCGTACGTGAAGAAGCCCAACAGATGTAATTATAGATGTAATTATAGGAGGGGTGGGTAGGTGGTAATTAAAGAGATGGTAAAGATGGTAAAGATGGTAAAAATGATGAAACCAGCCAAAAGATGGAGGAAGTGTCGGTAATGGCCACTGGAGGGAGTCAGAGGTCCACATATGCTGCCTTTCCGGAGCAATGGTGTCCAATGCAAGATGATCCGGTGGACGATTTTGCCTAACGTGGCCCTCCTGAGGCAGCAGCAGCAACAGGTGGTACCCAACACAACAAAGGGCTTGTCGTTGAAATCCTGGGATCACAGTCCAGGTGGATAGATGATAAATAAAACGTTGCAGAGCCCAGTGAAAGCAGCGGCAAAACACAAAGGGGATGCCGTGCCAAGGGGAAAGAAAGCAATCAGCAGGGCCGCAGTACAAAGCAACAAAGTTGCGGTGGGGGTAAAGAGCTAGTCCTCCAGTCCAAGCAGGCACTTCCATACAGCTCCCTGCCCTCTGTTCAGGGCACAAATCAAGCCTCCCAAGGTAGCGGGGCAGCCTCTTGAGACAGTGGGGCCAAAGCCACCGCCATTCGTACAACGCCGCCACCGCCGCCGCCCAGCTGTTCGAAAGGGAGCAGTCAATAGGACCGTAGTGCAAAGCACCTGGGTTGCGGTGAGGGTAGAGAGTCAGTCCCCCAATCCAAACAGGCACTTCAAGGCATGAATCAAGCCTCCCAGGGTAGCGGGGCAGCCTCCTGAGGCAGCGGGGCCGAAGCCGCCGCCGCAACGCCGCCACCGCCGCCGCCCAGCTGTTCGAACGAAAAATCACCAGGGGAGGTAACGCCGTCCAGGAGCCACCTAAAGGCAGCCCCCTCCTCAAATAATTACCTCCCCGGGAAGCCTGGATGTTGATCACTTGCAAGGACCCCTCCGTTGTCATGTTCGGGGTCCTGGTCGTCTGGAATTTATCGCTATTATTTTTCAATAACCGGAGCGTTGGAGCTCGGCGGCCATTCCCATTCTCACGCATGCGCAACAATCCCCATTCTCACGCAAAAACAATCCCTTCTTTATTCCCATCTAGAGGTAATCTGGATTTTTGCATTTTCCAATTTCTTGATAGCTGTATGTTTGTTTGGTTGTTTTTTTAAAAATCAGAGGTAAATTGCTTTCCCATTACATATATTTTGTAATTCTGAACTATTTTTATAACATTATATTGGTTCAATGTTTCCCAAGTAACATATTATGCTACACATGGAGATATGGTTCAATATCAGATCCACTTACAATTAATATTCTTTCTAAATCTGCTGGATCAAAACTTCCTGGATAACATGATCATTGAGAGCATCATTTCATAATTATGAGAGTTGAAGTCTGATAGAACTGCTTGACTCTCTCTGTTGTATCACTCTAATGTGTCTGCTTCTGCTGCTAAGGGGGAATGTAACCCTTTTGGGTAGTCATTGTGGTATATAATTAGGGATGAGCTATGCTAATCCTCCATGCTTCCTCTTCTCTGCAGAATTTCCTTTGCCACCACCACCGCCTCCAGGAGAAGAGATAGTGGTGGTCCCAAACAACAATGCATTCCCTCCGCCACCTCCCCCATTTGAGGAACCACCTCCTCCATTTGAAGAACCATTTCCCCCTGCTCCAGAAGAGGTCTTTCCTTCCCCTCCTCCCCCTATGCTGGAGGAAGAATCCATGTTTCTGACTGGCTTGCCTGTTTCTCAGGTGAGTCCTCATATAAGATAATGGAAAGCAGGGAAAGACATATTGGGGAACTATTTTTCCATAGTTATCTTGTTCCTACTATGCTTTAGATGTTTGGGCTCCGGCGCGTGCTGGGATAGAATCTAATAAATGAGCAGAAAGTCCCAAGGATGTCTTAAATGGACATGTCTGTTAAAATGAAGTGAGAAAGGAAGGGGGTATGTTTGTAAGCAAAGCAAGTGCTCCCCCCAATATTCCTTATGCTCTGCAATAATTAAAATGGAATTTTAATTGCCGTTCTGCATGAGTTTTTAAATGTCTTTGGATACCACTGTACTTTGTGCAGATACACATTGCATAGTTTATTTATAGTAGTGGTGTGGTGTTTTCCTCAACCATACACATATTTCTGGGATTTATGGGGAAAAGGAAAACTTATATGCTGAATGATTGTCCCCTAAGCAATATCAGTCACCTTTCAAGCATCTGAGATTTGATCTGGTTTTGGCCACATTCTGCAAGCACCTCTTGAAAACTGTTGTTTGTTTGAAATGGAGCTTTGACTGTGGAAGTAATGCGAATTAAGAATGAATTGCTCATTACTAGGACCCTGCTTGGAAATCTTTCCCTTTTGTTCTAGTGTTGACTGACAGAGTGGTTTATGGGTTTAGTAACCTCCCTCAACATGTACCTACCTTTCTTTTCTATTGTGGCAGGAGAAGGACCGTGGAAAGTTGAGCAGCATTGATCTGGAGATTGATTCTTTGTCCTCAATGCTGGATGACATGGAAAAGAATGACCCTTTCAAAACCCGGGTAAGCTGCAGTACAGGATGGCCTTTCCAAAGCTAACTTAAATTGAGATAGTCAGCGAACAGAGGCCCAGCCAGCATGACTAAACAGTTTTCCAAAAGCATTCTGCAAAAAAGAAAGAAAAGTATTTTAAGGAAAACATGAGCTTAGGATACTTTGTTGGATAGGCTAGCTTTCTGTGTGAAGATGATTTTTTAAAATATATAATAGAATGTTTATGCAAGTGGCATCTTTAATCAGAAATGGCTATGCCATCACTTGACTAACTGTGCAAAAATTAGGTGCAAGACCTTGGGTTTGGGGGAAAGAAAGCAGTGGTTCAGGTTTTCTATACTTGACTTTGAGATGAAAAATCTATGTAAGAAAAAAAGACATTCAAACGAAATCTCAGTCTGGGGTAGCTATACTTATGTTTGTCAAAAAAAGACTTTGGTGTGAATGTATGGGCAAATGGGTGGTAGTCACCCATTCCTTTGTTCTTCCTCTGGATGCTGAAGCTAAGATAGATTAACATAGTCTGAGTGGGATGGAAGTGGCGATTGTTATATTGACTTTTTCTTCTGATTACCTTTCAGCTATCTTCAGGGCCTATATTTCCAGCAAATGTAGGTTTTGCTTCTAGAAGCTCTGTAGAAACTGTAGCTCCAACTAAAGACAGTCCAGTTCCTATTACCCAGGCTGCATCCGGTCCCAGTGGAAACTCTATGGCCAAACAGCCAGAGGAAACGGCTCCTGTTCCTCCACCATGGGTAGTAGCCATGAAGCAGCGTAAAGACTTGTCATCATCGGTGTCACCTGCTCCTCCGCCCGCTACATCAGTTCCTAAATTCACTGCATCTCTTCCTGCTACGGGTCCAAGATTTGTACCTAAACCAGCTCCTGTGCCTCCCCCAACTTTGCCGAAACAGCCTGCTTCATTTCCTGCACAGTCTCACTTCCCAGCCCCTTTGGGCACAGGCTCAGCTCCGAAGCCTCCGCCTCAGCCTCCCACTTTCGCTTATGCACAACAGCGAGAAAAACCGCAAGTCCAGGAGAAGCCATTTCCTACTGGGCAGCCATCTGCCCCACGAGAAATGGTGAGGATGCAAATCTGTACATGAATAAAGAATTAAAGAGTGGCATACAAACAAAACAGGATAGCCTGTTAATTAATGTCCCTGTGTCAAAGGCAGGTGATTTTTGCTTACTCCAAATCCGTAGGGAATATGGGGCTGATATCACCTGAATAGCATTTTTGAGGGTTGTTGATTAAGCAAAGTAGGTGTGTTCAGTTTATTAGAGGTGTAACATTTATTTTGCTTTATATCTTAAGGGGGGGAAGCCCCCAAATCTTGATAGTTTTCTGTCAAATATTTTTAGTATAATATGGGGTAGGTAGGTTCTGAAAAAAAGTGAGGTGCGATTGGCAACTCTTGAACTGTGGACTGTCCATCTCTGCTTCATACATAGACCTCAAATCAGACCTGCTTAAGTACTTTAGTCTTTAAAACTGGAAAAAGAGCCTTAATAGGATTTCAGAATTTGGCATCAGTGCATTTTTACAGAACCAAACCCTAATGGGTTCTTTATTCTTGTCTCAGTGGCAGGTACATTCCTATGCATGGTATTTTTTGTTGTTAGTTATGAAGTCGTGTCCGACTCATTGCAACCCCATGGACAACATTCCTCAGCCTTCTTGTCCTCTACCATTCTCCAGAGTCCATTTAAGCTCACATCTACTGCTTCAGTGACTCCATCCAGTTACTTCATTCTCTGTCATCCCCTCCGTCTTTTGCCCTCAATCTTCCCCAGCGTTAGGCTCTTCTCCAGTGAGTTCTTTCTTCTCATTAGGTGGCCAAAGTATTTCAGTTTCATCTTCAGGATCTGGTCCTCTAAAGAGCAGTCAGGGTTGATCTCCTCTAGGACTGACTGGCTTGATCGCCTTGCAGTCTTCGCCAAGAAGTCTTTTTTTAAAAAAATCCAGACAATAATTGCATTTTATACATGCATGTACATTTATTTCTTAGTTTTATATGTTTATAATATAGCTTTTCTTTAAAGTACATATATTCTACTTTTTGTGGTGAAGGGGTGAAAAAGAATGTAGACTGAATAGAAAGGGTAAATGGTACAGGAATTTCTTCATTAATCAATAATATTAAAGAAAGTGCGAATTGATCTTGAATATATGTTCCAGAATGTGGGGTGCTTAAAAGTTGGAGATTGCACTTATCTCAGTTAATCTTCTTTATTTGTCCAGCGCAACCCCATATTTCCTCCAAATGTTGGATCAGATCCACCTAGGAGCAGCTCTGCTCTGACCATGAAGGAAGTAGAGGAGCTGGAGATGTTAACCCAGAAGCTCATGAAGGACATGGATCATCCACCCCACGCTGAAGCCTCCACTTCTGGTCTGTGTGGGCGTGTGAATTTTAGGGGGGGTTAGGAGAGAGAGGGACTAGAATCTATTTGCTCCTTTTAGCAGTTTAATATAGAGGTGGGAAATTTTCTTAACTTTTTGATCCCTAGGAAACCTTCCAAAAAAGGCCTACTTTTGCAATCATGCAAGAGCAGATAAAGTCTAGAGGGATTAATATTGTACTTACGTAAATATCTTCTCAGACTTTTTTCCTCTTTTCTTCCCATTGAAGAATTGTGTGGTTTGTGCAGTAAGGCACTATCTCGGACTCAGCCTGCAGTCCGGGCCTTGGACCAGCTCTTCCATGTTGAATGTTTCACCTGCTTCAAATGTGAGAGACAGTTGCAGGGGCAACAGTTCTACAATGTGGATGAAAAGCCTTTCTGTGAAGAATGCTATGCGGTGAGCAAAATAGTGGGGAAGGATAAGGCAGCCAATCATGGAGACTTGGGAGAGGGGAGAAGCAGTGTGATGCCTTTTGTCTTAGCAGTGCACAGCCTGTTTCCATGGGCTCATTTTGAGGAATTATACTGTCAGCTGATGAGAGCCACCTGTGTGAATTGTGTGATGACCTTTTACGCTAGCTTGATAGGCCTTGGCCAGTTGTTTATTATTATGAGCGGAAGCAGATTCCAGATAAATAAAAATACAAAGTTTGCCTATGTTGGCTAGAAGTTGCAGCCAACTTAACTGAAGGACCTCAGATTATGAAAAGCAGTCTGTATGAATCATGGTTTGCAAAGTTCCAAAGCCAAGGTGTTGAAACGTTTGGGCCCAAAATGTATATTCAGTGTGAGTTAACTTGAGTACTAATCTGAGAAACACCCACATTTTTCCTTCTCTGCTCCCACATAGTTCTTAGTTTTAGATATCACAGGGTGGGCCACATGAGAAGCTCAACCACAGAGAATGGCCAAATCTGTGGAAATGTTTAAAGTACATACAAAGATGTGTGCATGCTCAAATTAACTGTGAATAACCAATCAATTTCACCTGATAGAAAATTACTTTCACAAGAGGAGGCCGTAGGAGAAAATTTCAAGAGTTTAAGCATTATTTCTGGAGTTTTCAAATCAGATGAATGAGAAAGCCAGTGCATTGTCCTGGCATATGGAAGATTAAAGTCATTAAAATAATCTCAATCTAAGGTTGAGTTGATTTTCTTCACAGTTCCTCTTCTTGACTGTTAATCTGGTTGAATTAAGTTGGCTAATGTTGATGGCTTTGTCCTACCAGAGAAAGAAGTAATGCTCTCAACTGGAGCAGATATGCTTCCTTTCTGATCTGCTTTTTGTTCTTCAGGGCACCCTAGAGAAATGCTGTGTGTGCAACCAAACAATCACAGACAGGATGTTGCGGGCCACTGGTAATTCCTACCATCCTCAATGTTTCACATGTGTGGTGTGCCACAAACCCTTGGAAGGGGCATCCTTCATTGTGGATAAAGCCAACCAGCCACATTGTGTTGATGATTATCACAGGTATGTCCCCTGAGTTTCATGTTCTCCGCTCTGGCCATGGTGATCTTCTGTTGCCCTGAAGCTTGGATTTGACCAAGCTGAGTGTCTGAATCTCCTGTATTTTTTTCTTCTGCGCTTGCAGAAAATATGCTCCTCGCTGCTCAGTATGTGCTGAGCCTATCATGCCAGAACCTGGGAAGGATGAGACTGTTCGTGTGGTGGCCCTGGAGAAGAATTTCCACTTGAAATGTTACAAGTGTGAGGTGAGCACCTTCTACCTTTTTCCTCCCCTCTTCTCCTGGATGTCGGCATTTAGTCTACCTTGCTGATTTCTTTCTCTGTTAATCTTTCAGGATTGTGGGAAGCCCCTGTCCATTGAAGCAGATGACAATGGTTGCTTCCCTCTGGATGGCCATGTGTTGTGTAGGAAATGTCACACCACACGTGTCAAAGCTGCTGTCTGAGGATCTTGAATCAGGAGATGCTCTCAATGTATTCCTCCTGCCCAAAGTAGCAGATCTGATCTTTTGTATGCTTTTTCTTATGACTCCTCCTTAGGATCATGAACGCATTTTGCCTGTTTGGCAATATCCCTCCCTTTTCATGAAGGGCTCCTCCACTTCTTTTTTAAAAATATGTATCGCTTACAATACAAGGTCTTAAGTCCTCACTTTCTGGCTTGGAAACTTACCTTGCTATAAGCCTTTCGGTCTTACTGAGTAATAAAGTAGTCCTGGAACAAAAGGCTGGATTCTTCCAACCTGCTTTTTCTTTGTGGAGCTTTGCCCTGTCCTCTGTTCAAATGTGGAATGTAAATTACTATTTTATATCTTATTTTAGAGACAGAATATACATTTCACTGCTGGCTTGTTTTCTGTACTGGACTCGCTTGCCAAGATGCTTCCCTGTGTCAGCAGGAAAACTTTTTGTTCCTGAGTTAATGGACCAGTTTTCTCCATGTGTTTCCCCAATCAAGGTGGTTCCTCTTTTTGTGTGTGTGAACGTGTGATACTTTGGTCTAATCACTTCTGCACTGCACACTATTCAAAGGGCTACTTATTTGTTTACAATGGGCTTTTTGGAGTTTATTGTGAAGCTGGCATAGTGGTGTAATCAGGAGTTGTCCTTCCTCAGCCATTGTTTTGCATTAATAAAGTTGTGCAGTTTTTACCCCCTGTTGTCATTCCAATTATTTATTTTTATAAACAATTCAAGGCGGCAAACATATCTAATGTTCCTTCTTCCTCCTATTTTCCCTACAACAACCCTGTAAGGTGATTTCGGCTGAGAGCGAGCAAAAGTCAGCCAGAGTTCTTGTGTTACAGTACCAGAAGTCATCTTTTCTTTCAAAGCACCAGGCTTCTTCTCTTCTGCCTTAAAGACCATGTAGAACAATGGCCCCCAAGGTTCTCTACAAAGGTAGAGAAAGGTATTTCCATGGATTGGAGGGGACATAATTTTGTGTGCTGCCTGTATACCATGGGTGGGGCTCTGCTTGTTTGTGCGGCCCAGTTGCTGGCATGCCATGAGTTTGAAGATCCCTGATGTAGAAGAAGGAAAGTAGGCTTGGTCTTTTAAATTGCCTTTGCAGACAGAAAGGCCTGTGCATTCACTTTCTGACTTCATTTCTTTATTCAATTAAAACAGTGGTGCAAGATAGCTTTTCTAAGAGAGGGAACCTTCGGCAATGCATTTCTCTTTGGAGGGTATTTCTCTTTCATTTCTCTTTCATTTCTCTTTGGAGGGTATATTCTGCTTAATCTGCAGACTGGACATCCACAAAAATTATACTGTACACAAAGTCATAAATTTACCACCAATGAATTTCGTCTTTCAATTTCATACTACAGTTTGGGAAGAGAGCAAAGTTGGTGGAGGCACAAACTGAAACAAGAATTACTGCTGCTGTTGTAGCATTTAGCTTTGGTTGCTGTTCTGGAAGCCTTCTTCAAATCACATTTCTAATCACAAGACATCCTCAGAAATTTTAATTTTTTAAAATTTAATTAAGAAAAAAACCTTTTACAAATGTCATTCTTTCTTAGTGTAAAACCTTTGTTGAGGAATAGTAAAAGTCTTAATCCATATCAGGTCGAAATACATTATGGGCCAGATTGTCTCCATTTCTTTGCCTATCAGTTTGTATATAAACATGGCTATTAAAAGGTTAGCCATGATGTTATAATTACCTTGAAATTTGCTTGTTTTTGTTAGTGGCTCAAATCTTAGCAATTTCCCAAAATATAAAATATTGTTTTAGATTGCTGCAGAGAACCATGTAAAGTTGAGGTTTATGTATATCGTGGGACTGACAGATGTGTTGCTACTTTGCCTTGGCTTGTAGTACTCAAAAACCTTTTTTTTAGTTGTACAGCAGCCTGTGTGAAAAATAATTAGGCGCCATTGGCTTAGCTTATTGAATATTGCTCTTGTGTGGTATTCTCACAACCAATTTTGTTGAAAAATTGAAATTGTTGGTCAGTGTACCCTAATAGTTTTTCAACAAAGGGGGACAAACAGCTCTGTAGTGTTTTGCAACCAAATGAGAAGCTGCCAGATGTATCAGTAAGCTTACTTGGTGTGCCTTAGGTTAAGGCTGGATTTTGTACGGATTTGTTTCGTACAAATGTAGGCAAGAACATTTGGTTTTGGCAAATGTTCTTGCCTACATTTCATGCTTGCATAATCTTCCTTAGACCTCTGTTTAAAAAGTGGAAGTCTTTTTTCTTATGTAAAAGAGCCACTTTTACAGTAAGTACAGAATGTGATCTGAAATGGAAATTAACACCAATGAATCCACAGAAGTATTTTCATGTCCATTTGCTTCTGTATATTTTCTCCCCAATCTCCAATGTTCTTAAAACTCATTCCTTGCATTTTGATCTGACATGTATTTTAACTGGCACAACCCACTAAGATTTACAATCTTTTTAAAAAAAATCTTGAGAAGTCTTTCTCGAAGATGGCTCTATTAAAGCACTTGATGTTACTAAAACACCTTGTAGTGACTGGTGTCCTGCGTGTAAATAGTGTATCTCATGGTGTTTTCTCCAACAACTCTTCTTTCACTAGGACTTTGCTGTAGAACCTTGTCTAGGGCCATTGTTTTGATGCTGCATGCTTGAACTTTCTTTTGATAGAGTAGGTGGAATACTTGCTTGCTATACCCTGATATAGAAACAAATACCATCTTCACTGCCACTCACAAGTGCATGTGTGGATATTGAACTTACACAATAAAAAAGCTGGTGTGTTATGAAGCAAATCACCAGCTTTCAAGATCATCTTGGGTTCTACAGAAACTTACTTGGAAAATTAAAATGTCAAGTGCCTATGCTACAGAGCTTGCTTCGTAAAATTTGCATCTCATCAGAAAAACACAATGGTAAACTTGGGTGGATAATTGCTACCTTGGAGGGTTGTAAAGGGTGAAATGAGCACCATCTCTTTAGTTTCGTTTCTTATAAAGGCAAAGTTTTGAGATTAGCTATTCCCACTGAAGGATGCATGAACATATCTTCCCAATATGAGCCTTTTTCACTGAATATTGATAGTGTACACACACACACACACAGAGTGTCATATGACCAGAAAAGGTGTGGAACCCCTGAGCTAAGAGATCAGATCAAAGGTATTGTAAAGGGGTCAGAGTTTGAGCTCATACTGAATTAGATTTTACACTAAAGAGCAACAGTGATTACAACGAAAACTGAAGAAAGTGATAGGACACCACTTTCCTAAATATCAAGGCAGTTACAGAAGGCACCTCAGCAAATGCAACAAGATCTCTCTTTTTTGCTTCATAACTTTGTTATTTTTCATTTCCTGCCAAAAGATACCTTATGTATCCTTCAAATGTTCTCCACCTGCTAGCTGTGCTGTAGTTTATGGTTTTCTAGGGGACTGGAGACTAAAACATGATGAACGGTTGCAGGAACCGGGCATGGCTAGTCTAGTGAAGAGAAGGACCAGGGGAGGCATGATAGCAGTGTTCCAGTATTTGAGAAGCTACCATAGAGAGGAGGAAGTTGGGCTGTTTTCCAAAGTACCTGAAGGGCCAGACAAGGTATAATGGATGGAAACTGAACAAAGAGAGATTCAACCTGGAAATAAGGATAAATTTTCTGACAGTGAGAGCAATCAACCAATAGAACATCTTGCCTTCAGACCTTGTGGGAACTTCATCACTGGAAGCTTTCAAGAGGAGACTGGACTCGCATCTGTCAGAAATGGTGTAAGGTCTGCTTAGGCGAGAGGTTGGACTAAATGACCTACAAGGTTCCTTCCAACTCTTAATCTAAAATCTAAAATCATGTGCACCTAAGCTACATAGACTCTTCCTGTCTTGTATTTATGGTTCCACGCAATCTCTATGTGGCTCTAATATTCATAAAGTATTCCCATTCTTCCAGTTCTTGGTAATGCTATACACTACATAAAACATTTACAAAACATTTCTTAGGTTTTTTAGCGTTTTCTTCTAACATGTGCACAAAACCTACTTTTCCCTTCTGTGATGGTTTTAATAGCCAACTTTGAAAAATAGAAATGGTCATGAGCCAAAAACTCTGATCTGCGTTATGAGTTTATTTACAGAATCATATCTACAACATATGATTGATCCAGGTCTGGGTTTTCTCCCTTATGCCACCCCTTCCTGATATTTTAAATATATAAGCAGATCCTCAACTTGAGGAAAAAAACCTCCCAAGAGCAAGGGCTAGTTTGCTTTAAACAAGCCTTTTCTGCTCTAAGGAGTAGACTGCAGAGAGAGAGGGAGGGAGGGAGGGAGGGAGAAACCTTATATACAAAGGAACATCAACTTGGACAAAAGATGAGCACTAACCCACTAAATCAGCGGTCTCCAACCTGGGCAATTTAAAGACTTGTGGACTTCAACTCCCAGAGTTCCTCAGGAAAGCTGGCTGAGGAACTCTGGGAGTTGAAGTCCACAAGTCTTAAAAGTTGCCAAGGTTGGAGACCCCTGCACTAAATGACAAGGATAGGTGTTCGTGCTCTCTGCAAACAATACTGTAATAAACATCTGGCCACAAGCATCTGGAGCCTAGAGTTTGCTGCAGAAAAAGTCCTTTCCAGGTAGGTATGGTTTTACTTCAGTGTTTCCTTACAGTGGCATGTTACGTCCTCAATAGTAGCTGTAAAGTATGTCAAGCCAGAAGCCTCTGCAATAGTGGAAGAGTGAAAGAAGAGAAGGCAACATCTGCTTTTGAAGCATGTGCTGTTTTCTGGTTTCCTGTGCAGGAAGTTCTTTCCTGTTCTAGGCTACTCAGCCCCAACCTGTGCATCGCATTTCAAGGTGCAGCTGTTCGCCTCTGGCTTTTGATTCGCAGGAGGGCTGCCACAGGGTCCCTTTTTTAAAATCTTCTGCAAAATGGAATGGCAGCAACTCTTGCTGGGCACCTGGCATGTTTCACTCCTTGAATCCCTGGATGCTGCACAGGATTCGCTTCTGGTGGCCAGGAAGAATCACCCCCATTTGCTTCAAGTCCCTTAAAATCACACGGATAAGGAAAAAGATTAGTCACTGAATTGCTAGAGGAGAGGGGCAAGTTAGACAAAAGGACCATTTCCTAGAGTGATGGCATCCATGGAAGGTAATCCTCCCCTCCCCACTTGCTTCTCCAGTTCTATTGAATAAATAAAATAAATAGAAAATGATTTCTCAAGATCCATTCTTCAGAAAATGACATGAAAAATGGAACTTAATTTAATTAAATTAATCCATATTTTGCAGTGGCTGAAGATTTTCTAATGAACCCAAAATGCTTCTTAATGCTACTCAAAAGGGAAATAGGGGTGCAAAACTTTAAATAGCTAATTTTTTTCTCGTCTTATAATAGACCATTGTGTGTCATTGTATTACAGCATGGTTCTAATTTAAATCTATAGAGGCAATATTTTATAAGGCCTGTACATAAATGTCCCATATCTCTAAGGTCTGCATCCTACAAATTAGATATTTGCAAAAATTATGTTTGTGTAACAATTTCTTAAAAGTGTTATCTGCCCAAAACATTTTTTTCCGGCTCGTGAATTTTGCTATGTTGGTAATTTGCATATGTCTGATACATTCAGGAAGCATTGCAGATGTATACAGTGTTATAACAAAAGGGATAAGTTGATTGTTTACAGATATTTATTTTGTCCTGTGGCTTTTCATATTCATATTCATAATATCTCTTTTGGATGGCAGAGATTTTCTTTTAGTGTTATAAAAGCTTTCATTTGACATTCTGTATCCTATTTCTATAATTGATTAAAGAGTTCTTGCAAATTTTTGAAGCACTATAAAAAAGCCTAGAAAGCTATTTGGGCCAGAAACATCACAGTGCTGCTGGAAATTGGCAAACAGATTGTTATTTCCTTGCCATGCCATTTCTCACTCTTTGAAACTCCAAAGTAATGCTTTTCTTTACCCACACTAACTGCTCATTTGCAAAATGAAGCCAAAATAGAGATGGTTGTAGCTTTTTTTTAACCCATTTCTAGTTCCTCAAAGGAACAGAATTGCTATGACTATGTGTTTGTTGCTATATGAATCCAAGCAACTACTCGGATTTTAGATGTTTTACTGATTGTCTTCTTGATATATATCTTGAATGTTAATATGTGGAATTGGTATCTTCTTTTGTATCAGGAAAAGTACCAGCCATTCTAGTTGGGTGGAGGAATACTGATAGCAATCCTAACAGTGACGGCAATACTAACAACATCTACAGTGGTACTTCCTAGGGATCACTGCCAAAAAAGGGATCAAATATTTAAGGGGCTGAACGTTAGCTGATGTATTTTTTATTGAGTTTTTTCAAACAGAGGGAGGACAATGCAAGGGTGTGGAAGCATGAGGATGTTACAAAATGTTTGTTGTATTATGAACTTAGTAAACTACAAGTGACCTGCAAAATCAATAAAGTTTTTTGTACTCTAGTACAAGGGTTCCCAATCCCGGGCTGCAGCCCACTACCAGGCTGTGGCCTGCTCAGAATTGGGCTGCATGAGTTGCTGGCTGGAGTGTGCATGTGCAGCTCAACTTACGCAAGTAGTGGGCCAGCAGGCACTTGTGTGTGTGTGTGTGTGTTGACCCACCACTTGCACAAGGGCTGCATGTGCACCAACCTGCCACTCATGTGGCCCAGTTCCCTTGTCCCTCCCCCCCAGCCGGGCTGCAAAGTCACAAAGGTTGGGGACCGTTGCTCTAGTAGAAATTTCAATAGATATTCCGGCATTTAACTGTAATTCATGCTTACAGCCTTCTTCTACTTTTGGTCAAAGCCCACAGCCCATATACCCAAGGCTTACTCAGCAGACAGATCCAGGACAGATTCCATGGTGTTCAGGCCAGCAGTATGGAAGTTGAGGATGTAGCGTTTCATGCGGATGGATTCTAGCCATTCGGCAATAGACCGATAAGGAATCCCATCGGACCCACTGCAGCTTGGAAGTCGAAGTGTCACCCTATAAATTGATAGGTATTTTCAGACCAATTATGAAATTTAAACTGTAACATGGGAGAAGGACAGGATCCTACTTTGATGAAGATGGAACCATTCTAAATGGCTGAGAACTTCTAACTGTGTGGAGAATTTCGCTTTTCATTATTTGCCTCGTGTGAAAATTAGCCATGCATAGTCAGTGCTTTTTTTCATAATAGGAAAACACATCATCTAGAAAGAGCACCCTAAACAAATACATGTAGGATATAAATGTGCAGGTTCCAGAACTTTGTATACAGATTGTGTAGTAAAGAAATTATAATTAACCCTGGTGGTAAAATTCAGCTTTTGTTGCTGAAGATTTATTTATAGATAGAATCTCTCAAACTGTTCTAAAGGAGTGCTTATCTCTTACCGAGGGTCAAAATCAGCCACAGTTCGAAGCAAATGTGGGCTGGAAAGGAAGTGGTCTAGTTGAGCTTGGATCTCCCGGAAACGTGGCCTCCGTGTCCGATCATATGACCAACACACCTTCATCAGTTCATAAAGGATAGAGGGACAGTCCACTGGTGGGGGGAGTCGATACCCATCCTCTATACTTTTCATCACCTACCCAGAAAAACAGGCAATCAATCAGGTTGTGAGTGCAAACTTCCTTGGACAATGTAGCAGAAGTATGAAGAGTTCTGGGCATTTCTTGATCTCAGATCTAAGCATTAGAATCATTTGGAATTAGAACCATGAGTTTTCAGAGAGTCACTTAGATTATTTTTTGAACCATGGATACCAGATTAAATAAACTCATGATAGATCAAGAATTTAAATATTATTTTTTTTAAAGTGCAAAACACGATCAGGGTGAGGTCCCTCTGAAGATTATGTGATTATGATGTGAATGAGTCATTTCAAATGAAAAGCAGTATACTTTTTTATTTTTCAAAGAATTATGCTGAATTCAGCATTTCTTCTAGTAATTTTTCTCCACTTAAAATACAGGAAAGAAAATCATTAGTTGATTGCTTGTCTACAGTGGTGGGACTCAGCCAGTCCGCACTTATTCGGGACAACCGGTTGTTAACTTTCTAAGCAATTCAGAGAACCGGTTGTTGGGAGAAATCTCATTTTGTTTTTTCCCCACTTTACAGGGCTAATCCTGTGAGGAAGGCAAGAAGGAAACATTCTGGTGTTGTTTCTAGCCTAATCTTTATTGCCCTGTTTACAGAAACTGCCTCTCCAGTTAACTCTTGTTACATTGTAACAGCTAAGACAAAGTGCCCATCAACGTGAGTGACATTGAGTTGGCCACACCCACCCAATCACATGACCACAGAGCCACGGCTACCCAGATGTTCATTAGGGAAGAGAACTGGTTGTTAAATTATTTGAATCCCACCACTGCTTGTCTATTACAGTAAACAAAATCTGCCCCCCACCCTAGATCTGTATGAAGTAAGGAACCTTGGAGGCAATTGATAGTGAAAGAACCGTGACCCAACAAAAGGGCGAACGACAAAACCGCGCCCAACTAAACTGCATCGCTGACGTCATCAACGCGGCGACAACAGCCAGCGCGGAGAAAGAAGGGCGCTTTAAATAGCGCGTTGAAAGAAAGCCGATTTAACGTAAGGTAAGGGTTAGGTTTAGGGTTAGGTTTAGGGTTAGGTTTAGGGTTAGGTTAAGGGTTAGGGTTAGGGTTAGGTTAAGGGTTAGGGTTAGGTTTAGGGTTAGGTTAAGGGTTAGGTTTAGGGTTAGGTTTAGGATTAGGTTAAGGGTTAGGTTTAGGGTTAGGTTTAGGGTTAGGTTTAGGGTTAGGTTTAGGGTTAGGAGTTAAGTTTAGGTTTAGGATTTACAGCGTGCTTCTTTATCCGCGCTGTTGTTGCCCTGTTGATGACCTCAGCGACGCGGTTTAGTCGGGCACGGTTTCGTCGTTTCCCTTTTGTTGGTGAACCGAAAGAACAAAAGTATTCTTCTGCTTTCTGCCAATGGAAATTTTTAAGGTGAAATTTGGGTTGGGAGTTCTCACATTGGCAGGATAAATATTTCTGACCCAGGAGTATATATGTTGGTATAAATTTCATGATTCATTAACAACTATTCATTCAACAGAACAGCCTATTTATGACTGAACAAAAAAATGAAGACCTAACCAAACCATTTTTCCCCTCCAGGGTATTTGCTTGTTCAGAGGATGGTTTGACTGACAATCCCTGTTTCTCCTTGCCCTCTTACCTCCTGATTAGACATATCTCCATAGGGCTTGTCTCCATATGAAAACACCTCCCACATGACAATGCCAAAACTCCAGACATCGCTGGCAGAGGTGAAGATTCGATTGGCAATGGCCTCTGGAGCTGTCCATCGAATAGGGATCTTTCCACCCTGTTCAATGAGATTGCAAAGGAACTTGATACTCAACTTTCGCAAGCACTAAGGACTGATATTCTCTGTGAAGTTCAACATTTGTTTGTCTTACGCTTACTAATAAATAGTAAAACACAATAGTTGCTTTGGGCACAGATGCATTTCTTTCTGTAATGTAACACAGAAAAACAGTATGGCTTTGACAGCTCTTTGGTAGTAAAGCTTGAATGCAGGGGTGGGTTCCTGCCAGTTCTAACCTCTTCTATAGAAGAGGCTCCACAAATCTACAGTACCATTTAGAACCATTTCCAGCTCCTCCCACCGTCTGCCCGCACATCATCAAGATGAAGAGCAAGAGGAGGAATTCTGAGATTTGAAGTCCACAAGTCTTAAAGCTGTCAAGTTTGAACACCCCTGGGGTTTTTTTTCTAAAGGGTTAGTGGTGCAAGGGTCTTGTAACTTGACAGCATTAAGACTTGCATGCTTCAAATGCCAGAGTTTCCGAACCAACATTTTGGTTGCTCAGCAAGAGCAGTGAGTTTCACCACATTTTACAATTTGGCTACTCCCACCCAGTCACATGGCTGGCAAGCCACTCCCACCCGGTCACATGGCTGGCAAGCCACTCCTACCCAGTCACATGGCCAGCAAGCCACTCCCACAAAGCAGGCCATACCTACAGAAGAGGTTCTAAAAAAAATTGAAACCCACCACTGCTTGAGTGGGAATATATTCTTTGCAGAATTTTTAAAAAAATCAAAGTTTTTTCACCAATATTGTGAGGCATAAATACATGACAGTACTCTTCCCCCTCAATGAGGAGTACCCTCTAATAGCTTCTGTTGTGTTACCTTTGTTTCATATGTTCCTTCCACATCATTTTCCAGGATTCGAGAAAGACCAAAATCTGAGACTTTGCACTGAAGGGTGTGTGATGCCAAGATGTTGCGGGCAGCCAGATCACGATGCACATAGTTGCGGTCTGAGAGATAGGTCATACCTGAGGCAATGCCCTGCAGCATCGTCACTAACTGCACCGAGCTGAACTTGTCGATATTCTCCTGCAGTGCACACAAGGACACTGATGAATGCTTGTATTCTGTTCATCTGTTTGCTTCACAGCAGGGAAAGGGAGTTATGTTCGTCCTAGGTAAGAGGAACTAAGTCTCCATTCACAGCTGAAAAGCTTCAGTTTAGGGCAGTGGTGGGATTCAAATAATTTTAACAACCGGTTCTTTGCCATAATGATTTCTTCCAACAACCAGTTCGCCAAACTGCTCAGAAACTTAACAACCGGTTCTCCCAAAGTTGTGCGAACTGGCTGAATCCCACCACTTGCTTTAGGGATATATTCAAATAGTCCATCAGACCATCGGGTTGCTTCTACAACATAGGGTTCACTCAATCAAAACAAGCTATGGATTTTGCTAGGTAGTATTATTTATACTCCTAAAAAGTAAGCAGAGGTTGGAGGTTTCCAGATCCACCAAGTACCACTCTATGCATAGGCAGCCTGGGAGAGTGAATGTAACTTAGGTAGACAAGAGTTCCAAAGTTTTAAATGGATGGGAAAGATTTAACAAAACTGGCATCTGCTAAATCAGTATTTCTCAAACACAGCCACCATAGGATGCGTGGACTTCAATGACCAGAAATCCACATATTTTACCTTGCTAAAGTTGAGAAACACTGAGCTAAATGACCACTGGATCATGTGTACAGCAACTGTGGCATTATCACACTGAAAGACCCATGACTAAGAATGAGAATACCAAGTTAAGAGCTGGCTGTAGTTCCTGCTGCCAAACTAAAGATGCTATAGTATGTGTAGAAGATGACCAGGCTGAGCCTGAGGGATGGGGTCAAGCACTTCAGTTTAGAGACCCTTTGAGATCTAAGTCCATCCCTCCTCAAATTCCATTGATGCTTATCTACAGCCAAATCACGTTCACCATAGTAATACAGATTCTTCTTTAGAGGTACCATGAAATAAACTTGTATTCATTTTGGACCTAACCCTAGCTCTGATTTCTTGTGCCTGACAGTATGTTGGGTAAACTAAGATTAGTCTGAGGAGCTTCTATTTCCTTCTGTTTTCTAAACAGGTTTTCCCTGAGGTGGTAGTAAACCCACCAGCCAAGCTGAATCACCTTTAAGCCAGACTGATATCGCTGATTACAAACACACACAAAAACTTGCCTGAAAAACATATTAATCTATAATTCTCTCTCATCTTATTTATGTGGGAAGATATTTCATACTGACTGAAAGATTGATTAATGTCATTTAGCAGTTCAATCTTACTATCTGTGAAATGTTACAGCTCAGACACACATTCATCAGTTCAAGTAGTCACCAAACTCTTCGATTAAATCATTCTCTAGTTTCTTACCCTTAAAAAGGTGTCCAGGGCCCCATTTTCCATGTATTCTGTAATAATCATCATTGGATTTCCTGTGGGGGGAAAAGAAGAAAAATACTAAGGTTATTTTCTTATTATATCCATAGCTTCACCTTCCTTCTCATTTCTTTGGCCACGAACATAGATTATATTTCAGTCCAATTTGTCTGGCAAATATACTTTTGGAGGAGATAAAGCTACTTTCCTCGTAATCAGTCCCTTTCCTTGTCTAGCTCACTATTGCCTATTCAAACTAGTGACAGCTACCCCAACTCAGAACACAACCTTTCAAGAAGTTTTTACATCTTTTGTGCTTCACACCCAATCAATTCACCCCTTCAGGGGAATCAAATATACTTTATCTCACAACTATCACTGAGTGTAAATGTCCTACTGTCATTACAACTCTGAATTCTTACGTTTTGTGACAACTCCCTCGAGCCGGACAATGTTGGGATGGTTGAATTGGCCCATGATAGTTGCCTCACGGAGGAAATTCCACCAGGTTGAATCTGAGTAAGTTGACTTCAAGGTCTTGATGGCCACAACAATACGCTCTTTCCCTGGGAAGTGCAGGGCACCACAATAGACCTCCCCAAATTCTCCTATGGAACATCCCAAAACAAGGCAAAGGATGAAGGAAATGGAGAAATGGCATCAAGCGAGGTAGAGACAATCAGCTAATTAAACTTACCTTCACCAATAACTGTGTCAATTGAGACAATAGATGGGTCCAGTTCCTTTGTGAATTCTAAGACACCCCTTCGGGGATCCTCATATGGTTGGAGATCTACATAAGGTTTCAACCACATCTCATCTGCAATAAAAGCTGACAATATAAACTAGTTTCTCCCAAAAGTTTCAGACAGCAGGGGAAAAATCAATTCCATTGACTTGATGAAAAATGAGGTCCTCCCACACCACAGCCCTAAACATATTGTATAAGAAGTAAATCAGGGCTACTTTCATGAATAAACACCAGGCTGATGAAAGCTTCCTCATTCAGAAAACTCTCCCAGCTGTATGTTCCATCCTTTGAGATGCATAAACTGATTCCCTGGGAGCTGAGTGTGAATGAAGAAATGGCAAGAGAATATGGCTTTTACAGTTCCCATAAACCATTTCTCCATATTAAATCTCTTTTAGCCCCCACCCCCTTCACTAAAAAAAAATGCTTTGGGAAGGTGCATTTGGGGGGAAAGTGGTCAGAAAATTTTGGCCAACAATCTACTAAAACTTATTTATTCCTGATTACCTCTAGCTGGTTACTCAAGCGCCCCTGATTACTTTGCATGTAACAGTCTTTTGCTAACTGGCATTCTACAATATTTTTGCAAGTTTTTTGCAAAATCAATCGCCCCTCCACCCATGTCATGAAAACTTCTGAAGGTTCTAAAGACTGGAGAAGGCCACTGTGCTTGAATTCTAGAAGGCAGATCTTTGCCATCTCCTTTAAAAAAAAAAAAATTGAAGCCTCACCTCGGTTGTAGCCATTGTGGCATGGCCGTGCTCGGTGATGATGAGCTCGTCTGAAGAATAAGAACAAACATAAATACAGGCTGTAAGCAAGCAGGGTATAGAAGAGAGCAAACTCCTGTCTTTGGTGACAACCTTTACACCAGAGGTGGTATTCAGCCAGTTCTGACAGGTTCTGGGGAACTGGTAGCGGAAATTTTGAGTAGTTTGGAGCACAGGCAAATAGACTGGCCCCGCCCCTGCTACTTCCCAGCCTCCCAGCTGATCTTTTTTTGCCCTGAACAGGAGAACAGAGCTGGAAAGCAGGTTAGTAGGGTGGAGAAGGAATGGGAATTTTGCAGTAACCTTCCCCTGCCATGCCCACCAAGCCACAGCCACCAAGCCACACCACCCCCACCAAGCCATGCCCACAGAACCGGTAGTAAAATTTTTTAAATCCCACCACTGTCTTACACACATGGCCTTTACCTTCGACGGAAGATTATGATCCCTGTGATCAGCCCAAGGAACAACAGGATTCCAAAGATGATTGACACAATCACACCTCCAGGAAGCATACCGGTGTCTGCAAGATCAAAGAACGAATTACAGACATCCCTTCACTAGAACAAGAAAATCTATTTATAAATAGATATTAAAATACTTCTATTCAAATAAGAATTAGGATTATGTACTGGATGTCAACTAGGAAGTGGTCATAGTGCATTATTAAAACTGCAAAATGGTCCATAAGGTTCAATAATGGCCTTGCCATCTGTTTTATAAAGTATGGACTCTCGATTATTGGGGCTATGTATACCTTTATTTTTAATTTTAATGTTAATCCATGTTTCGATTTCACTTGTCGTTACACATATCTTTGCATGATATGCTTTGTGCTTTAATACACTTACAGAAATAGTTTTAAAGCACAATACATCAAATTGGTTGCGCTATTTAGCAATCAGTTCTGGTTTATTTATAAATTCCTGATGCATCAGGTTATTAGAAGAATTGATGGAAACAAACAGTGATGATGTCTATGCCCAAAATAGAAATGCTAAATTTATCCAAATACTCTATATTCAAGAGGGATATTGAAGCTTTTGTGGGTAGTTTGATCAGATCTTAAATAATGCTCTTAGCAATGACTGCCTTATGGGTAATTCTTCCTGTATGTTGTTCTCCTAATTCCATTTACAGAAACAATAGTTGGTGGTTTTCACCATGCTTGTTCCTGACCTTGCTTAAATTGTCATAAAGGGAACCATATGGATGTTAGAGGAATTTCATACTGCAACTGTATTCAACATAGGCAGCTACTGTGATGGACCCCAGGGAAATGAATATGTGTGAAAAACAATGGAACAACCCTAAGTATGCAGTCAATTGGCACCAGTAAGCCATATAATAAGAGCTCATAGGTTTTTATTTGCTCTTCATATTTTATTGCAGAAACTGGCACGATTCCCTGTCGATGACAAACATCGCTGCTGTGTAAATTATGCGGCAGATCTGTTGCCAAAAGAAAAGTATTTTCATTAAGAGACTTTTAAGCTGCCATTACTTCCTTCTCTCCAATCATTCCAAAGTGCTTTGAAGCCATCTGTGCTTGCCCTAACTTCTGCTGACTCAGAAAATGATAAAAAAAATTACTCTTCTAACTTGAGCGCCATGGAGCCTGCTAGAACAACAGTCTCCTCATCTCCAAAAAGTTTGGCACTTTGCATGCTATTTGGCAGCTGATACAAAAAGAGTAAAACAGCTATAATCTCTTAACCCTTTCACTGGCCTGGGCTACTGAGGAGAGCTGCAAAGCCAACATTCCACTTAGAAGACCGTTAGGGCAGATGTAGCTCAAGGGTCAAGAAGAGGGGTTGGGGGAGAAGAATTATCTCCAGTGGCAAAATGGTTTGTCCCTAAATTTTGCAGAGCTCCAAGTTTCCAGTTGCAGCCAGCTTCACGGCATTTCTTTTGCATAATAGTTCATTGAAAATGGTCTCAGCTGCCCCAAAAGGAATAATAACAAGGGATCACAAAAGCATGGAAGCATGGGAATTCTTGTTTTTGAACTATTATTTATGAATTCATTTTGCTCTGTGCTGCTTATTTATTTCATGGCATTTTGAAGAACATCATCTGGGACAAAGTCAAGTTACATTTGGAAACTCCATATTTTGATCACATCCTTCAAAAGGCAGCTGTCATGAGGTTAATGTCTCCGTGCTCATGATGATAACACTGCAGGCAGCATCTTTAAATAACACTTCAGTAATAACAGTACACTGTTTCATCTGGATATAGGAGAGAGAGCCTGGAAAATGAGATGCAGCTGCGATTCAATTTTTTTTACTGCCAGTTCTATGGGCGTGGCTTGGTGGGTGTGGCATGGCTTGGTGGGCGTGACAGGGAAGGATACTGTAAAATCTCCATTCCCTCCCCACTCCAGCTGGGGCTCGGGAGGCAAAGAATAGATGGGGCCAGTCAGAGGTGGTATTTACCGGTTCTCCAAACTACTCAAAATTTATGCTACTGGTTCTCCAGAACTGTTCAGAACCTGCTGAATACCAAATCAGCATTAGGCATAGCCATGAGAGAGACCATGGGTAATGCCAATAACAAAATATACTTTTTGCCATTTTGTGGGTGTATTCTCTGACTTCATTGCAGAACCTTAAGCTTTGGGACAAGGAAAAGATTGGTAACTGATTCTTTCAACAGGAATGCTTTGTAAGATGAATGATGGTGATGGAATTCAATTCAATCGTCCAAGTTTATTTCTTTCTTTCACCTTGTTAAAAGAAAGACAGGGCCTATACTTGATATTTATCTGTTCTTAGGAGTATACTCCCAAGGAGGGTATTTACCCATCCATGTTTGCAAACCCTGCCTTCAGCACTCCTTCAGAGGAAAATTCCCTAACTCTCAAGTGAAACAAGACCTTTGCTCCTTTAGGCAGGGTAAAGTGGAGAATATTAAATACTATGTTTTATATTGAAACTTTATGGAGCGATGAGAACAAAAAAAAAGGCTAGGTCACAGTTCTGGATGATTAATTTCTGTAAGAGTGAATATTTCTTATACTAGTAATCAAGTAGCTATTTTTACCCTGCAGTCTGTTAAATCTAGAAAGAACATTATTATTCTAATTGCTGATTTCTGATTACCATTAAATAGAATTGAGGTTATGCCATTATTTTACTTTGTTGTAGAAATAAAATACAGAATTGAATTAATGTAATGTTTAGGGGAAAAAAATACAGAATGTGCCTGAGCATCTACATCGGTTTCTCTCCAGAGTCCTCTGCAGCAATGCATGGCTGATAAGTTGTCACTAGCTGGCTTATTTATTTCAATGATTTGGCAGGGACAGCTGCTTGTGCTAAGAAAGAAACAAACCCATTAAAATATCTGTGGCTTGTTTTGAAATCATTCCCCTTTTTATGGCAAGCAGAAATTGCTGTCCAGCGGCACAAAAATGGCAAAATAAACTTGAAATAAGCCAGTAATGGCCATTGGTAATATATGATATGGAGCTAGCATGCACATCTGGATACATTGGCAGTAAATCCAGAGTTCTTAATTTGTACCTTAAGCTAATTTATGAATCGGATTTCTTCAATTCATTTGGTGGAGACTTAGTGGGGTACAGTGGTTAAGGCACCAGACTAGAGACTGGGAGACTGAGTCCTGCCTTAGATAAAAAGCCAGCAGGGTGACCTTGGGCCAGCCCCTCTCTCTCTGTCCTGGGAAGAAAGCAAGAACAAACCATTTCTGAAATCTTCCCAAGACAACTTGCAGGGACAAATCCAGGCAGTTGAAATACAATTCACGTCAGTGGCAAGAGCAGCCTCACATATTTAATTCTTTAGTGCAATGTTGCTTTCTTTAGTGCAATGAATCAGAGGCTTTATGGATATATATTTGATTGCATAAGACCACAGACAACCTGATCAACTTCAGTAAGTCTGCTACTGTTAAAATCAGTACTAAATTGCTTATTAATTGAACAACTAGATTAACCAGTTAGTTGGAATGATTCTTAGGAACCACATAAATAGATTTGCTCCAGAAATCCTATTAATACTGAGACTGTTTTCACCATAGGGGAAATAAGGAAGTACAGGGGAAGGAGGGAAATTTATCCTCTCCCCCTAGAAAAACTGTTTCCATCAACAATGGATTTTTTAAATCTAGCTATAAAACTTAATTAAATTGTAATTATAAAATGTTATAATAAAAATTAATTAAAATATACAACAAAATTCTTTTATTACAAATGTTAATTTTCAGAAATGTATAGTTTATAATTTAAAAAAAGCACAAAGAGAGAATGCCCTCCTTCCTTCCCCGCTCCCTCCCAGCCCCAAATGCAGTTCCAATTTGGATTGTCTCTTGCCTCAGAATTGGGTTCTAAACCACTGAGCTACAAACATCCCTGAGCACAGAATTGGGATATGAAAAGACAACCTTGTGGCAGAGTGCGGAATTCCTGCTCCTGGGAATATGGTCCAGGTCCTAACGGTGTGATGGAGCGCACCCGCAGCAAATAGGCTGTGTCAGGCTGCAGGTTAGCCAGGGTTACTTGAGGTTTCTGAAGATGATGAACGGTGTAGTGTTTTTCCTCTCCCTGTGGAATTGAATAACCAGAATAGCTTTCTTAGAGTCAAAACAAGATGCAAAGAGCTACACATCAAGGGGACAGTCATAGATTTTGGAGGAGGACAATCGAATAGCACATTTCACCCACTGTTCCCTCTAAGGTGCGCGGCTGCGCGGCCGCGCACATGGCAAGAAACCCCCGCGCAGAGGTTTCTAACTGCCGCGCAGAGGTTTCTTTCAAAGCAAACGTGGGGAAGTCCTTTGCAGGCGGCTAGAACTGGCCGCCTGCAAAGGACCTCCCCAAACTTGTTTCAGCGGCAGCTCTCAGCCTGGGCGGCAGCGTCACGCAGGCTGTGGAAGGAGGGGGAGGAGGAGGGAACCAAAGAGAGGCTTTTGCCGAGTCTGCGCCCCACAGCCAGGACCGTCCTGGCGCCTCAAGCCGCGTTTCTTCCTGCAAAGCCCTTCTGGCGTCAAGCGGAACTCTCGGGTTGCCCGAAGGGCTTTGCAGGAAGAAACGTGGCTTGAGGCGCAAGGACGGTCCTGGCTATGGGGCGCAGACCCGGTAAAAGCCTCTCTTTGGTTCCCTTCTCCTCCTCCTCCTCCTCCTTCCACAGCCTGCATGACGCTGCCGCCGTAGGCTGAGAGCTGCCGCTGCCGCTGCTGCACAACTGAGGGAGGGAGAGCGAAAGCAGAGGTAGCCTCAAATTTAATTTAAATTCTTTAAAAGAATTTTTGGATTTCTCCTCACCAAACCTTTAAGACTGAAAGTTTTTCCTAACATGAACTTGAGCTAATATACTTAATATGAGAAAGGTGCAGCAATTAACACTGCTTTTTAAAAAGAACAATATTTCTCAATTGTTTATCTGTATGAAGTCTGCCTATCTTAAGTTCCTACTATACAAAAGGTATTACCTTCTAAGGCAACCTGTATACAATACATTAGTGGCCAATGTTACATTGCTCCTAATGACAAAATTAGAGCTGTGTTAAGCCTATGAAAAAAATCCCAAATGAATAAAATCATTATTAAGACCCAATGAAAAAATTACAAAAATTATGCATAAACTTTCATGTTCCCCAAATTTCCAATCCAAAACTTAACCCAGATTCTTCAGACATAGATTTGTAATTCAGAGTCAGACTCAATTATTAGAATGAATGCATTAATCAGGGGTGAATAATGTTGGTGAAATCTCATCTAACCTTCCATAATAATAACATACATACACAAATAGCTGACAGCCACATCTCTGAAACACTATTAAATCTGAACTAAATGTTTATCTAGAACTCAAATAAATAGCTGCTTTTTGGTTTTATTTTTTTAATATTTATCAGTCTCTCTTTTATTCCATACTTCTGGTTGAAAGACTATTCTATGTCATGCTAAACAAATGCATGTTCTAGTGGCGGTGGGGGCTCGTTGGCATCTTCAGCAGCAGCCCTGCCTCCTGTGAAAAAAACCGAAGATGGAGCAGATCCACGCAGATGACGTTGCTGCAACATGACTGGAGGAGGAATTCTGGGAGTTGAAGTCAGCAAGGCTTAAAGCTGTCAGGTTTGAAGACCCCTGGGGTTTTTTTTCCTAAAGGGTTAGGGGTGCAAAGGTCTTGTAACTTGACAGCTTTAAGAGTTGCGTGCTTCAATGCCAGAGTTTCTGAGCCAACATTTTGGTTGCTAAGCAGGACCGTTGTTAAGTGATACTGATATTATATAACACTTTTAATTAAGCCGGTACCTTGAATAAACATAACTTTGAGTTTCAAATAACACTGATTTCGTTGTTGTCTTAGGTGACATCTGTGAAAAAAATTCAGGTGCTCAGGCATGAAAATGTGCCGCTCAAACACTATACTTTTCCGCTCACACTGAAAAAAAATTAGAGGGAACATTGATTTCACCTTCTCGAAGTACAAAACCTCATAGTTCACAGAGCTCTGGCTGCGAAGACGGGAAGGGAGCCAAGTCACAGAGAGGCTGCTGTCATTCCGCTTATCCAAAATGACATTGGTCACCACAATTGGAGCTGGATGGAAGGAGAAACAAGATGGTCAAGCTTAACTTGTTCTTTTACAGCTGAAGGCAATGCCAAACCCATTGAAAGTTTGTATTTCTCAGTATTAGTAATGGAGAGTAATTACTAATTACTAATTAGAGAGTAATTGATCTTTGGAAATAACAACAGCTGGGATGAATTCCACAAATAAGGGGCCTGCTATGAAAGGGAACCATGCAAGAGAAGCCAATCTCACCTATCAAATCCAATTTTCCAGCATTCTTTGCATATCCTTTTCAATCTCTCTGACTTTTGGAGCCAGTTCTCCTACAAGTAGTTAGATCAGCATCTGGCTCCAAAATACATTTTGATTAGTGATTCTAGCTCCCAGAATGTACCCTTCATATATGATGGTCCAAGACATTTCTGTGCTGGAGCCGGAAGATCCCAAGGACTCTCCTGTTCTTACATCCACGTACCAACAACAGGACATAAGGTGTTTTTTTTTACTATAGGTACCATTGCCTGTTTAAATCTCTTTAAAAGAAAGAGGTACTATATAGTGCAAGAGTCACAGAAGAATTTCCCATTCCACAATGTTAAATTTGTGATTGTGCATGTTGTTTGGATTTTCTATCCCAACTTCAAGATACCTGGGCTGATCTTGGTTCTAAAAACTATTTCCTTGGAGATTACTTTATAGGCTTTATAGTAGGACTTTCCTCCTGCTCAAAGTTTTCTGCTCAATGCTGAAATGTTCAGTGTTGAAAATTCTCCAACACTAACACATGACCTCTGTATGAAGGCTGTAAAGTCTCCCATCTACTCAGACACCTGTAATCCAACCCATAGAAGTATAGGCAGCCTTTGACTTATAAGCATTCATTTAGTGAAGGTTCCAACAATGCTGAAAAAAGGGACTTATGACCATTTTTCACACAAACATTGCAGCATCCCCATGGTCGCGTGATCATTTTTGAATGTTCAGTTGACTGAGTTTCATGTTTAATGAATAATAATAATAATAATAAAAATAATAATAAAAATAAATCAACTTTTGTAGATCAACATTTGGAGAGTCTTTTCTTCTTAGGAGTATGCAAAAAATGCAAAAAGCCGCACTGCTTGGATCTGCACGCATATTACAAAAATATGTTACGACGTCCTAGGCCCCTGGGTGGGGCCCGACTAGTAACCAATGCCAAATCCGGCGAAACAACTGGCCACTATGATACAATTGTATAATAATAATAATAATAAATAATCAACTTTTGTAGATCCACATTTGGAGAGTCTTTTCTTCTTAGCAGTATGAGCATTTGGACACAATGTAAAAGATATTATTTATGCTATTACTTTTGAAAATATTTTATATGCAAAGTATAGAATAGCCTGGAATAGCACAGCATAGCATAGCATAGCATAGAATAGGTTGCAAGCCACACTTATTTGGAAATCCTTCAATAAAATATGCTTAGGATAAACTCACTATACAAGAATGTGATACAATCTCTAGCTCTGCTTTGCTATGGTTTTATCTTTTTTTTTTTCAAAAGTTGCTCATTATCAATGCTTTATTGATGCTTATGTAACATTACTGCTATCTATCTTCAGATATTGTCAACAAAAGCAGTCCAATGAGTAAAAATAAAACAAACACATCCCAATTAAATTTAAAAGGAAGACATATAAATATGCTCCCTATTAAATATTGGAATATTATGAAGTAAAGCAGTATTTTTCGCTTATTTTCTCATAGTTTATTTTTCCAGTGACTGCTATTATTAAAACTATTTATTTTAAAATATTCTTCCTTTATTGTTAATTGCAATTATTAACCTAATCCCATAAATATGTCAACATTACCTACCACTCAGAAGTATTATAATGTAGAATAGACTCTTAAAAATCAGCCTAAGATCTAGGAAAAAAGATGTGATAAAGACTGGAAAATCTTGTTTCCAGAAGCAACTGGTAGGCAAGATAACTCATTTTCGTAATGAGGAAGGTAGAGAGGTGGAACTGAAATCCAAATAATTAGAAAGGTGATGAGAGACCCAGCTGTGCTTAGAAGTGGCTCTTATTGACATGGCCTGCAACTTGGACCAAGGAGGCAGAGGAGGGATAGAGGTTACCAAAATTAGAGTCTTTTGGCCTTTAAAAGAGTTCCTGATTCATATGTGTTTCTAATGCGGTCACAAGAGATGTTTCTGCTAAGGAAATGACTTGCATAAGTCCTTGTGCCACTGCCTAGTTAGATATGTCCTGGCTTGTCTGGTTCTCCGTAGATGATCAAATAAGTCATTTCTGTAGCATAACAAAACGAATTCTCAAAGTCAGACTGGAAATTATTTAAGTGTTTATTATGGAAATATGTTGCTCAAAGTAGTTTTAGCACCAGCGTAATCCTAGATTAAAGAAGTAGAATTTTCTTCTGATACCACTTCATCAGGAATGAGAACTTTAAAAATCAAATATATTCATGTTAGTGGCCTCCGGTGGAGCTTTGAACACACAGCAGCAATTTACAAATTGTTTTCGGGAGAGTTGATATGAGCTAAAATAAACTTCAGGTTTTATTCTCCAGAATTCTGAGTCTGAAGAATCAAACAGAAACACAGAGCTGCTAACCAGAATAAGCAGGTATAAGAGAAACGAAAGGGCATCTGTATCAGCATCATCTTCACTTTACCAAATTAATCTGATCAAGCTCATAGTGGTCTCTGTTAGCATAAATTTTTAATATGCTGGCTAACTTTTCAATGGAAAATTGTCCCCCCGCATAAACGGTTATGGTTTAAGCTCTAAGGAAAGATTACCATTCCTCAAAGGAAACGCTCCTTTCAAGAATGATACCATTCATCTTATCATTTATATAACTTCTGTTTTTTCAATCATTTTATAAAGTTCTCCATAATATTTCCACCAATCTGTACAGCAGGTTGGGATGATGACCTCCAGTAGACCTGAAGAGGTAAGTCTGATAGTAAATGGCTTCCTCTAGGCAGATCTCTATATCACCATTTGTCCTAGTTCTAATTGTCTGTGAGAATTTGCCATGCTGTCTGGGACTGATGAAAGTTGGCATCCAAAACTAGGCTCCCTACTCCTCCACTCCTATAATTTATCATTGACATTAGTACTGAGTCAGAGAATTACTTTTAACTATTACAGCATGCCCTCATCTTATGTATTACCAAAGTTGTCTATGGAGAGGTGAAGAAGCTTCTTGGATGAGAAGCAAAACGTCTTCAAAGGAAAATCAGAAAGTCCAGTTGCCTCTTGAAAAAGTACCTTTGGTCAAAAGGCAACTGGACTTTCTTATTTTTTTCTTTTCTTTTCTTTGAAAATATTTCATTTCTCATCCAAGAAGCTTCTTCAATCATGACCTGGAGGATTGGGAATCTCCATACACATAGCTGGCTGCTCTTAGCTAGCAAAAGGAACACAACAAGAATTATAATTCAACTTCTACTCCATCATTGGTTGCTCATTTCCTGAGAATGTAACATCTTTTCTCCTTACTCATTGTAGTAACTCACCTGCATGGCCCACAGACACCCAGATGGGGAAACTGGTGCTGTTATGTGAAGCAGGGCCGAGTCCTGACACTCCGTTGTGAGCCCGTACTGTGAAGCTATAATTGGTGTAAGCTTCCAAACCATCCACGATCACACTTGGTTTGGGGAGACCAAAAGCACTGGGGGAAAAAGTCACACTACTTTCACAAGGTTCGCACAGAAAATGGCAACGTTGGCAGGAAACATTGTAAGTAAGATCCTGGCGCCCACCCCAATCAAGGGGAGGTTGCCACCAAAGGGAAATCTGTGTCCCCACAAGGGAGACGTTGAGATTGCGCGGAGGAGAAGGAGGGCCTGGAAAGGCAAAGAGAAGAAAGCGTATTAATCATTCCATCCCGGAAAATCCTGTTTCACAGTTTTTAAACTTTTCTTAATGTACATATTCAATGCATAATGAGATTCTGCAGTGGTATTCATTCATCTTTATACTATGAGTACTTTCCATTGGGCAGAGTTTACCAAAGCACTGGACAGAATATGTTCAGTGGATTTCAACGTAAGTAAGGATGATGGGATCCTAAGCCTAAAATACCAAGGAGAAGGGAGGTTGTATTGCATCTCTGTGCCTTGGACACATACCTTCATCTTACAATATATCCCCAAAGCATTGAGACCTTCGCTGGGAGAGAAATGGGAGTAGGTAAAACAGACAGATATCAATACAATAGTGCAATTCCACCACATTTTCATCTGCATTTTACAAGAGATGTGAGGGCTTTATTCTTCAAAGGACCATCTTCCCTGCCTGGAGACATGTGTTGCTTCTTGAAGGACTTACTTGTGCAGGCCACAGTTTGATCCTCAGTGGATGTTCTAAAGAAGCCTTGGATGCAGGCACAGCTTGTAGAGGCAGGAGAACGGGAGAAGCTCTTGGGAGGACATTTGAGGCACTGCTTCATTTCTAGAGAGTGACGATAGAATCCAGGCTGGCAGGCTGTGCAAAAAACAAGCATCTCATGAACACCTGCAAGGTAGTAGCTATACCCAAATTAACTTTCAAAGTGCACAGTCATAGACATGATGGAAATAATATCTTACCCAAACTTGGAGAATCTTATCTTAGAACTGAAAAGCAGGTAAATAATTAGCTATGTTTATGTTTTAATTCATGGTGAATTTCTTGTTATTGAACTGACTAGGTATGATAAACAATAAATTAGGTTCTACAAGTTCCATAGATAGGTTGTACAATTTTTGTTGGCTCAAGAATAACACTAGGATTCGAACAGCTTATCAAGCATTATGGTTGAAAAATCAATGATTTCAGGAATCAAAATGAATGGTAGGACCACAATTTAATGTTTACTGTATATACTCGAGTATAAGCCTAGTTTTTCAGCCCACTTTTTGGGCTGAAAAAAGCCGCCTCGGCTTATACTCGAGTCAGTGAAAAATTTGCCCGAAATGGAGGAGAAAAAGGGGCGGGGCCATGCCGCTGGGTGACACTCGTGAATGGCCCAGTGCCCCTGTGAGTTTCCCCTCCCTCTGTGTCAGTTTGCCGCGCAGCGCGCACCGCACCATCCCCCCTCCTCACGTTCTAATGTAATGCAGGGCTGTCTTACGATTCCCCTTCCTCCCCCTCCTGCCGCTCTGCAACGATGTCCCACCTCCTCCTTGTTTTGGCAAGCAGCCACATAGTGATGTCCCACCTCCTCTGGTACAGTGATCCAATGATAGGAATCACTGTGCCGTGTGTCATAGGAGGCGGGACATCGCTCCCGCGGCTGCACGGGACATCATCATCACAGCGGGACATCAGCATCATGAGGTGAGTGAAGTATTTCATTGAATACACCGCTAGTTTACTGTTTTTCTTTGAAATAAATATTCAAAAACATTATTGGTATCTATTTTTATTTTTGAAATTTACCGGTAGCTGCTGCATTTCCCACCCTAGGCTTATACTCGAGTCAATAACTTTTCCAGTTTTTTGTGGTAAAATTAGGTGCCTCGGCTTATATTCGGGTCGGCCTATACTCGAGTATATACGGTACTTTATTTTCATTATTATACCGGTATTATGTTACTTTTAATTTTAGTTCTATTGTATGTTCTATTGCTTTTTTGGGAGATAGCAAAATCCCAAGACAAAAGATACATTTTTTTTCATAATCAGAGAATATTATGAAATTGAGAACTAAATTATTTTAATATAATTCAAATTAATATTTGTACCGTCCCGGCTATCCCCATTCCTTAGATCTTTAGATTACCTTTCCGATACTGCCACACTTCCAGTTTTATTGTAGTAGAGGTAGTAGCTTAAAAATGCCCTTGATCAGAGAACATTGTGTTACGATGATATCGGTTTTCTGAATGGCACCAACTTAAACTAAGTAGAATATGGTTGCACTTATACCAAATACTAAAATTCCTTGCTCCCAACGTTACTGTAAATTGTTATAAGTTATGGGTGACATTGCATTGCTTCTTTGTATTTGTACGGAACTGTAATAAAGATTTCTCTATTCATTTAAATAGTACATTTATATTGGATGATAATCATGAAGTCCAATTTGGATGAGAAACATATTTACATCCAAATTTCTGCCAATGCTCTTTTGGAATGCAGAATAAGCCTAGGCTATTATTGGGTTCAACTGAGGACTAAATTAGATATAAAGTTTGTCACGAGGGTAGTCCTGGCATTTTGTCTGGATCCAAACTTGTGCATGAGGAGAGGGAGGGTTTAATCATTTGTTTCTGCTGCATACTAAGTCAGAAACTGGTTCATCTTTTCCCAAGAGAAAATGTCTAATTCTCATGAATGCAAACAAATTCTTCAAACTCTGCAGGCAACAGCCCTGCTAAAGCCTCAGAGATCTTGGGAGTCGTTTGTAGTGGTGTGGAGGAATTCAGTTTGAAGCCCCAGCCAGGCGATGATCAAACCAGTTATTGTATTATTCTCTGCCACTTTTACACTACCATCCCTTCCCATTAACCGAAAAGCAAATTACAAGTGGCCTGCAATGATGTGGAGTTTTGCTAACCCAGAGACTCAGAGAATAAGCTGAAAAAAATCATTGCTCTTTATCCTGCAGTAACAAAATCACCCTTATTGCCACTCTACCCAAAAAGTGAGGGAGGAAGGAGATGAAATAAAAAAATCCCTAAGCAACCTGGACCCTTGTAATAATAGTTTGGCCACTGCCTAAGAAAATGGGAAACTGTCAGTCTTTTGTCAATTTTTACACTTGCTATCTTTGCCTGAGCAGGGAGGGGAATGGGGGGACGGACAAAGGGGGACGAGGGGATGGACTACTAAGCTGTCAAACCAGACTCCCTCTTATCTAATCTGTTGAAGCTGCCGAAGCTCAGGAACTGAGAGGAAGGGTAAGGCAAGAGTTCCCTTCAACAAGGAATCAACATCTAATGATTTCCACTGAAAACCAGCTTCAGAGTGGTTAACTTAGAAATCGGCTGACAGTTGGAATCGCTTTATGCAAAAATGCCAGTAATCCATGAATATTGTTTTAGTATTCTTCTTTCTCCCTTGAGCTGAGTTTCACATCTCTATGCCCCACCCTAAAAAAAAAGATCAGCTGCTACTAATGGCTCCATGGAGAGAGAAAGAAGCAAAAAAAACCCCGAAAATTGCTGCCAATTCTTTTGTCCCCACCCAAAACCTTTCCAGTGGTTTTCCCAGACCCACCCGTGTCAAAAGGCATCATGGCATCAATGTCTGAGAAATGAATTACCTGAGCCCTTCCCCTCACCCCTTCCAAAGTGCCCTGATGTGCTTTGTTAACTATTATGCAAGAGTTGCCATGACAGATTTGGCTATATTATTTCTGCAGAAACAAAAAAGAGGAGAATTGTTACGTGGGTGGCATTAAAAGGGAGTGCTGGAGACCTGAGGAAGGAGGCAGCAAAGGTGAAAAAGGAAAATCAGTAACAGGTTCCAGCTGGATTATGTCACCAGAGGGAGGGAAAGGAATGAAGCTAGGGAAGGTTGCACCACATATGCCCTTGCATAATAAATAAATTAAAAACAGCAGGTGGCAGCACCTGCCATAGGAAGGTAGATTTTCCTTTATAGATGTAGTCCGATATAAATATATTGGATATTTTTTTCAAACTTAATCCATTAACTTGTTTAAAGTTTTTATAATGGTTATTAAAACTACTTTCCAACACTATATTGAATGGCATTTAGAACTGACACACAGAGTGTGGTCCAAATAAAACTGTAAATAATGAGGCCAAGTGTTCTCACTGAAAGGGCCTAAAGGAATCTGATTCAGATTTCTGCCTAAGTAAACTTAGGTACAAGGGTTTGCAAGCTACAGCTCACTTCATCATATTATGGAGCTGTATGAGAGTCCTTCTAATTTTTGGTTTTACTATATTATAGTCTAACTTGGCTCTCTTCTTACTATCACACCCAAGGGGGGAAAACTGTGCCTTTAAATGCAAATGTGACTCCAAAGAATTGAATTATGTTTTCTTCAAGAAAAACAGCAGATCAATTCATTTTAAACAAAATTAAATTTCCTTTCTTATATTAAAAGTCTCCCTCAAGCTCTCAGTCATTTGTTCCAGAGAAAACGTCATTGGCTTAAAATTGGTGAGCTGACAAGGCCTGTATCCTCTTAATGCGTGTTGGATGCACTACACAAACATAAAAAGGGATTTGTTTGCTTTATCACAGCTGCCCATCTGAAGTCAGTGACTACTGTTGCATTTGGCCTTGTTTGATGACCACATAGATATGTTCATAATGTCCAGATAATAATCTTGACAATAGTACAGTTAATCCTTCACCACAAGTGAGCCCAACATTTCTTTTAAGTGAGACATTTGTTAAGTGAATTTTGCCCCATTTTATGACCTTTCTTGCCTCAGTTCTTAAGTGAATCCCTGCAGTTGATAAGTCAGTAACCCGGTTGTTAAATAAATCTGGCTTCCCCATTGACTTTGCTTGTCATAAGATCATGAAAGGTAATCACATGACCCTGGGACATTGCAACCTCCATAAATATGAAGCAGTTTCCAAGCATCTGAATTTTGATCCTATGATCATGGGAATGCTGACAAGGTCGTAAGTGTGGAAAACGGTCATAAGTCACTTTTTCCAGTGCCATTGTAAATTTCAATGGTCACTAAATGAACTGTTGTAAGTTGAGGACTACCTGTACTGAAGGAGTTTACCACTGTCTTCTCCCAATATTTTTTTCTCAATTTCCAGCCCTGTGCTAATATAGAGGGTAGCAAGGACCATTCTTGTTTTTCATCCTTCTATACAGAAAGTCTTCCCCTTTCCTAGATTATCAAGCATGAAAACTTCTTCAGTGAGAAGTTAGTCATGACGTGGGTCCTTGGTGGTTGCTTTGCTTGCTGGTTTTCTTCCAGATGTTTCATTGCCCAGATTAGGTAACATCATCAGTGCTAGTAAGGAATGCTGTTTGCTGACAGTTTATATTCTGGTGGTTGCCCTGTCGATGTTAGTGGCGATGGTCTTAGGGATTCTTTGGCTGGGCTATTTATTCTTGGCTTCCTCGCCATTTTCTTGGTTGGAGTATTGTTTGCTTGATTATTGGTCTGATGTTAACTTTGGAGTTAATCTATGCTGATCTGGGTGCTGATTGCTGGTAGAGAGGTCCTTGGGTCTTTTTGTTCCTTTTCGGGGTGGGTGGTAGTCTCTTTTGCATAGTCTATAGATGTTGTTAATATCTATGTGTCTATTGATGGCTGATTTGTCAGAGTGGCAGGCTTCTAGAAATTCTTTGGTGATTTTGGTCTAGGATGGTCACATTTTTCCAATTGAAGCTATGGTTAAATCTGTCTATATGGAAGCAAGCTCAGAGAACACCAAGGACCCCTCAAGTCAACCCTGAGTTACAAATATTCTCCTTTATTGGAGAAGTTATTCATTTCTAATATGCAATGGATTCAGGTGATTACATCATACTTTGGGCCTGTTGCAGAAGCTGAAATGAATCAGATGCAAGAAAACACTTGTCTTTCAGCCCCTCCTGCAATTGTCCTCCATTTTCCTGGTTCGGGGCTCTTGTCAACCAGGATTAATTATTTCTAATATGAATAGGCAAGGATTAATTCAGAGCAGACAGTCTGATTTCCTTGGAGGAAGGCATAAATTGATGGGTGTTGTGCTGATGCTGAGCCACTTTGCTCTAAGATGAGTAATGCTTCTTTATAAATACTCCTCACTGGTTTGATTGCGCATAATATCATAGCAGCCATGGGTTTCCCACACTATGCATTCAGTGAGCTCACAGCCAATGAAGAATCTTGCTTGATGCATGTTTTGCAAATATGTTTGTCACTGTCATGCTTTCATATTTTCAAAAGTGCATCAAATAAATCCATAAATGAATGTTTGAAAGGAGGCTCCTTCAGCAGAAATTGGACATCTAACTGCCAGAACTTCCTCGTGATACAGCTTGAATTATTTGAGGACTTTTCTGGATTCGCACTTTGATAGTCACTATATTTCTTCCTGACTTTGGAGTGGTGGATAAACACCTTATCCCATGAGATGCAGGAAGACCCATTTCTTCTGTTCTGAGACAGACAGCAGGAAGGTAGGCAGACAGACAGAGGGGAATTTGGTTGCAATTTCGTGAGGGAAAATAACAGGCCGCGTGATGCACCCCTCCCCTTTGTGGGGGAGGCAGACAGTGGCACCAGCTCATCTGCTACCACCACCCAGCAATTATCTTAATGAGCTTGTATGGGCTCATTAAATTGAAGGGAAAGAAAGGTACTGCCACCCCAGTCCAGCCGGAGCCAAAAACGTTTCACTATTAGTGAGAGAAGGCCAAACAGCCAGTCAGAATTGTCCCTGTGAAATCATCATATGGTCTCTTTTCCCTCACAACAGACTATGCCCAGCTCAGGTGTGTTTTGGGGAAAAACATGTGCAATGTTTTTGTGCAATCCCTGACCTATGCAGTCACGTGAAAAATGTCAATCCCTACCACCTGATCCACATTTCAACCTGATCTATATCTCATATGGGAGATTCTTCAGTTGAAGCTTTCTGAGCTTCCCTACAGAAGGTCAAGAAGAAATGGAATGGAAGATCAAGAAAAAATGGGATATGTATATCATTCCTCCCAGTGGTTGGTTCCTACCAGTTCAGACCAGTTCAGCCCAACAGGTAGTGGTTTGGCGGCCTGGGTCGCTGGAACTGGCAGTGTCCCAGTTCTGCCACGTCCCTGAACCAGTTCCCTGGAAGGCGCCATCTTGTTTTTCAGTTCTGTGCATGTGCAGAACAATTTTAATTGCACAGCACATGTGTGTGCAGCGCGCATCAAGAGTGTGTGCAGCGTGCATGCGAGCAAATCTGCAGTAGTGCCTGTCGGAACCCACCCCTGATTCCTCCCTTTCTTCAATCCATGGATTAGTTTAAGCAAGGTTCATGACAAATGACCTGCTCCCTTGATCTTCTAGAACCCCAGAAGAACTTCTAATTCGTTTAATGTCATGCCAGGGAAGGTACTAAGCTTTGAGGCAATCATCTTTCTTTTAGGTGAAATACCACAGATGACTCTGACTCAGGCCTTTGCTATCTATACCACAGGAAATGTCCCAGCTGAGATTGTAAATATTCTGTGCCAAAGTTCTACAAGGTGCTGGTAGTTAGGTCAGCTCAAGAAGCTTGTTTGATTTTAAGTAAAAGAGGTTGATTTGCCCTTCCTGGGATCATAGGTCAAGCTCTTTCAGTATAAACAAATATTTGGATTGCATGATACAAGTCTTGGCTCAAAAGAAAAGTACAAAAATGTGAAGTTGAATATACCAAAAATGCCTATCTGAGGGAAGATGGCTGCAGAAAGGATTCTTGTAAAAAAAAAAAAAAAAAAAAAAAAAAAAAGAAAAATTCTACTGATTTTTCCCCCTGTGGGTGGAAAGCAAACAAATGCAGAAAGCGGATGGAACTCATGGATGTATGAGGCAAATTCCAGAAACAAACTGATCTTTCCATTCCTAATGGCGGGGCTGAATAAAGTTCTCTGAGAACCACAGCTTTCATTTCTATTTATCAGAAGAGTGTGAAAAGAAACAGGAGAATATTGACAGGTGTGACCGTGATATGAAAGAGAAAATTTCAGTGGCATGAGGAAGCATATTCTCATAGCTATGACAGTGAAAGAGACAAAGCATACAAACCAGAGAAATGGAGAACGCCCAAAACCATTCTGAAACAAAAGTAAGTCCAAAAAATACATAATTAACAAGTATATTTGCTGAACGTTTACTGTATTCTCCAGGGGGGTTTCCAAAAGATGGAAATACATGTACTTTATCAAAGGATGTTTATCCTCCCTATTAATACATGTAGGCCTCAATTTATGACAATTGAGCCCAAAATTTCTGTTGCTAAGTAAGCCAATTATTAAATGAGTTTTGTTCCATATTAAGACTTTTCTTGCCACAGTTGTTAAGTGAATTACTGCAGTTGTTAAGTTACTAACACAGTTAAGTGAATCTGGATTCCCCATTGACTTTCCTTATCAAAAGGGGATCACATGACCCCTTGCAACTATCATAAATACATGCCAATTATCAAGCGTCCAAATTTTAATCATATGACCATAGGAATGCTGAAATGGTTATAAGTGTAAAAAACAGCTATAAACCACTTTTTTCAGTGCTGTTGTAACTTCAAATGGTCACTGAATGAATGGTTGTAAGTCGGGGACTACTTGTACCTTTGGAAGTAAAATCAATTCATTTTTCACTGTATATAACTCAGGAATTTTGCCAGTAATTTTAAAGACTGAAATACTCTTGAAAAGATAACAAATAGTTTATAGCAGAGGTGGGCTGCTGCAGGTTTGGCCCAGATTGGCCGAACCGGTAGTAGTGGTGGCAGGAGGCTCCACCCACCTGCCCAGAAGCTTCTGCGCAAGCGCACAAGCGTCATGCAAACGCCCGAACCTGTAGTAAAAAAATTAGCAACCCACCTCTGGTTTATAGGTTTATCTTTGTAGCTATACTGCAGGAGAAGACTTGTGACACAAGTCTGATAGCCACAATTCATGGAATTTTTTATTAAATTGATTAGTCAGAAAAGAGGCTACCGTCCTCCTGATTCTTTGTGGCTTCAGTCCTTCTCAGTACCATCAGCCATCTTTCTAGTCAGACTGCTAGTCAGACTAAGAGCCAAGGTGGCGCAGTGGTTAAATGCAGCACTGCAGGCTACTGCTAGATCAGCAGATCAGCGGTTCAAATCTCACCGGCTCAGGGTTGACTCAGCCTTCCATCCTTCCGAGGTGGGTAAAATGAGGACCCAGATTGTTGGGGGCAATATGCTGACTCTCTGTAAACCGCTTAGAGAGGCCTGAAAGGCCTATGAAGCGGTATATAAGTCTACTGCTATTGCTGCTATTGCTATTGCTCCATAAAATATCCTGCGTATTTCAGTCTCTCTTCATCCACAGAGATAATGAACTAAATGTAGGGCAGAATCTGGATAATGAAGGCCACAAAGGTCTGCTCAAAATTTGTCTGCAAGTATTTAAAAGAATAATTATTTATTTTACTCACAATACATGTATCATGTCTGACTAACCCTTACAACTTCCCTCTCCTAACAAGATGAAGGATAAGTTGTCCTATCTCAACTGCAATGCATGTTAAAGTTTGAGCATGTATCTTCCTTTCCCATTTCCATCTTTCATGTAGATCGGACAAAGACCAGAGCTGTACGGCTGTCCCCTTTAGCCTTTTCTTTATACTATTTGAAGACAACCCCACCCTGATCTTTGAACAAAGGCCAAAAAACATATATATATCTGGCATGCTCCCAACACTGGGTGAGTCCATTAAAGGTTGGTTTAAGCCCTGACTTTCAGCAGAATTTACTTCAAATATATTTTATTTTCATCCATAATCAGCATCTGGTAATATTTAAAACTACTTTGGACTACGAATGTATGCAAAGATATATAGACATTGTCTGTCAGTCTATCTAGTTTACCTTAGAAGGGCTTGGTTAAAACCAAGAATGCTTTCTGAAAAAAAAAAGGAAGGCATTTCCTACCATGTTGGCCCTGGACAGATTTTTGAAAATTTCAGGGTGGCACTCAAGCAACATAGCTGTGATTCTGAGGGAAGGCTGTGTTTGTTGTTGTCCAGCTATCAGTAAATGACACAAAAAATGTTTGGCAAAATAGATTGAGGCATTTTGTACCTTGCCACTAAAACCAAAGTGCCCAGAAAATCTCATTTGATTTGCACCCATGGCAGCACTGTCTTGAACAAACAGCAGCTATATCCTTTGACCAGGAAAAAATAAATGGGAACGGTGTATGAACCTTAAATATCTTCCCTGTCCCCATCACCCTGCTAACTAGGGCCCAAACACAATGGAAGTGTTACCTCTTCTTTCATAAAACATAGACAACCAATTCACTTGATGAATTCCAGTTTTATGTTTGTACAGTAGATATAAATCAAATGTTTCTCATCATCACATTGACTCTGTCTTGAGTTAGCAATGGCTATTATTCCAGTTACGTTTTCTCTTAAAACTTTTTCCACTCTCCCACCCTAAACTTGCCTCCTCATCAGTCTAAGAAGCAGCTTTCATTCTTTTGACTCTGTGGTTGGAAGACACCTTTTTCATTACTTATATGTAACGTCGTTAAGGAGCAACAGCATGCCAGCTACAACTTCGGTAAGTGCCGTCAGAGAGGACCTGCCTGGACAGGATGGATTCTCTATCTCATTCCAGCAAACTGTTCGCAACCCAGGAGGGTGGGGGAGAAAGCAGTCGTAGTAGCAGCTAAGTGGAAAAACTGGCTGAGCTGTGGAAGAGGAACGGGGAGGGGAAAATCCTAGGTTGTAAAAAATTCTCAGCTTTTCTTCTTCTGGTCCCAAGGGCAGGGAGGCAAATTAGACCAAGGAACATGGAGCTTTAGTAGTTGCCCAGGGACTTCCAAGAGTTGTAAGTTAGCCTCTAGAGGGAAGCAATGCTGTAAAACAATCTAAAAGGAAGCATCTTGGGAAGTTGCCATTATGGGTGTATCATACATACATCTCTTTGTTGCATGAGAATATGATCATTAGAGCAACTACTGTATATCAGATAAAACTTTTCTAATCTAGCATTTTGACTATGCAGTGGCCCTGTGAGAAGCTCACCAACAGAACAGAAAGAGAAGAGTCTCCCTCCGCTCTAATTATGCAGTTTCAGAGGCACACTTCTTTTGATTTTACAGAGAATAGAGGGTCATCCTGATGGTGCAGTGGTTAGAATGCAATATTGCAGGCTAACTCTGTCCATAGCCAGGAGTTCAATCCTCACCAGCTCAAGGATGACTCAGCCTTCCATCTTTATTAGCTCAGTAAAATAAGAACTCAGATTGTGGGGGGCAATATGTTGACACTGTAAACTGCTCAGAGAGTGCTGTAAAGCAATATAGAGTGGTATATCGGTCTATTGCTGTTGCTATCCTGGCTAGTAGTGATTGGAAATCTTATTCTCTAGAATATTGTTTAAGCTTCTTTTGTGGTCATTGCTACATCTGGTGAAATTCCATAAGTTCTTGTGTGCTTTAGAGATATTTTTTTCCCATCTGCCTTGAATGCAACACAATTCATCTTTACAGGAAGATCCTAGTTCTAGTGTTGTAACACAGATATATGCCTTTTCGTCAGATTAGATTTTCCTTCCTTCTTTCTATCATGTCCTCCTTACTTGCATTTTAAAAATATATGTTCCAAAGCCCCCCTGTACCCTTTTTTTTTCATAGGTCATTCTTTTTTCAACCTTTCTCATTATAGATGACATTTTTGGAAAGTTTGAATAAGAATATTTTTCTACCACCAGAGGGAAACTCCCGGAGACAAAAACAAGCAACCTGTCTCTCCAGTCCAGTGGCTGTCCAGAGTCCCAAGGTGTTTTTTTAATGCACTTGTCTTGTAACAGGTGATGAAAGTAAGGGAGGAGCAGAAACTACTTTAAACTACCTTTCAGAAGTGTTGTCCTGAATTTTAATATTTACTAGCTGATAACCTGGCATTCTCAGAATGTCAGCCAGGATAGTCCTTAGTTGCTGAGAATCCTGGGATTTATACTCAGGAAATACTCCCAAATCAGGAACAGATGAAACCAAACAGGATGACACTTCTAGCTAAGCCGTCTCCTCCAATATATTGAAATTCATTGTGTATCATTCATATATATATTCATAAAATATCTTCCAATTGATTAACATTTAATTATGGGCATATATCTTGTGGAATATGTTTGTTGGACAAGTAGTTATATGCTCTGATACCCTAGAAACTGTTTCTAAGCCTTGCAGGAAATTAAGAAGCAGCGGAAGGGCAAAATGTCAAATACGTTTACTGTCAGAAGTAGAATGGAACAAAAAAGGATAAGGTAATCCGATGCATTAAAGGGCCAGGGGAGCCAAATATTGTACCCCAATCATGTCATGAGTAATTTCTCACATCTTCTATTTGTAAAATTACATATTTTCCAACCTAGAAATTGGAAAATCCTCCAAGTCCACCTCAGGGTTTGCCCTTTGGGTACTTACCCACACATCTTCCTTTGACTTCTTCGAAACCAATGATGCATATGCACCTGCCCACTGGCACCAACCACTCCCCATTGGGACTGCAGTGCATCTTGGGTGGAACACCTGTCTCCTCGGTTGCATTCTCCAGACAGACACCAGGCACTTCTGTTAGACCCTCAACACCTGCAAGTGTCTCTGGAAAATGGGCCAATCCACTAATGGTATCTGAACAGGTCTTGTAATAAACTCTCACTGAAACCAAGGCCACACAAGCTCCCAAGTTCTGGAAAGCCAGATAAAAACCACGCTGCTGTAGCTTCCCAATGGAGCATACTTTCATGTTCAACTTCAGCGAGCCGACCTCAACATCTCGAGCTGTGAAAATGTTGTCACCTGCCACAGTGTTGATCTGGAAAGCAAAAGGATTTAAGTCAGTTGAGCAGCTTGTTTAAACCAAACACACTCCCTTTCTGAAATGCAGCTGTTCCATCATAAGTAAATTAAGTATATTTGAATCCTCATGAATATTCCGAACTCCCTGCATGTAGAAAATATGCAGGGAAAGTAAGCATGTGGAGAGAGAAGTTTAATTTAGCTTTTATCTCTAAAATTCAGATTTTTTTTTAAAAAAAACATAGCTATTTTCTTTTTTTATAAATCCTAATTCATGTATGCAACCTATCTCTACCCACCTTTTAGATTAATTCAGGACATAATTTGAATTTGCTAAATAGTTTAGCAGAAATCAGATATAAATTGATTGTTTGAACAAAATATTCAGCAGTAAAAGAGACATTCGAAAACATCTAAATCAACATTTTCTTAGCTATTTGGAAAACAAAGAATTTGGCATAACATATCAATCATGACAGCCTAGACTGAGCTAGGGTATAAAACCAAGTATAGTGTATTCAATAATAAAGCTCTGACTAATAGAAAAAATGTAAAATTAATCCTTTAAGATTATAGCATGTTAAAATGTTGCACAACAGTATTGAGATAGAATTAGTCACTTGATACCCAGAGCAGACATAATAAGAGAAAGCTCAGAACCAATTTAGGTTACATATAATCCAAGCAGTTTGCATTAGTTATAGGAACTCTTTCTTGCAATACCAAAAGGTACTAGAAATAATAAAAAAATTCCATTCAGCCATTCTCTTTCTGTTTTGATTATATCATAGAGGTCTTTAGTAATCAGAAATATATGCCAAAGAAATTGATTTGAAAAATATACATCAAAGAATAAAATGGATTGAACTGAATAAAGAAACAAATGTAGAATGTCACTAATAAGCAGAGAATAGATATGGGCGGCATGATACTGTATGATGTGAAGAAATCAAGAAAGGACATAAACGAAAACTGCTTGTCAGCCTTGGCTGGCAGGTTTTGTCAAGTACGGTACTTTTATTTAAATGATGGAAAGATTTAGAAATAAAATCGGTAAGATACCTCCAGAGAAGTTATTTGACCATACTTGTTATACCTGGGCTTTATTGGTCAAAATCCAGAGGCCACGCTGCCCAGCATTTACCTGCAACAAGGGTTAGAATTCATGCGCATATTGGATGGAAACTGATTAAAGAGAGAATCAACCTAGAAATAAGGATAAATTTTCTGACAGTGAGAACAATCAACCAGTGGAACAGTTTCCTTTGGAAGTTGTGGGAGCCTCATCACTGGAGGCTTTTAAGAAGAGATTGGACTGCCATTTGTCAGAAATGGTGTAGGGCAGTGATGGGCAACCTTTTTGGCGTGGTGTGTCAAAAATCGGCAAAAAATCTAGCATAACTTGCGTTGTGTGTCACTTCGACAAAAACATAATTTTGCGCAATTTATAGTTTAAACTACAAAAATATATAATTGCAATATAATTGTATTTAATAAACCAAAAACAAATTATTTAACATAGCTGCTTAGTAACTTCTTTGTTCATCAGTCGATTTCGTATGTTGCCCTTGATATTATTATCAGTATCACTTACCAACGGTCCTGCTTAGCAACCAAAATGTTGGCTCAGAAACTCTGGCATTGAAGCGTGCAAGTCTTAAAGCTGTCAAGTTACAAGAACCTTGCACCCCTAACCCTTTAGGAAAAAAACCCCAGGGGTCTTCAAACCTGACAGCTTTAAGCCTTGTGGACTTCAACTCTTCAACTAAAAGAGAGACTGATAAATATTAAAAAAAATAAAACCAAAAAGCAGCTACTGCAGTGGCTTAGAATTTTACTCAATTACTGTTGAGCCCATGGAAAGTTCTGCAGCCCCAGGAGCAAAGGAAGGGGGACGGAGAGAGAGAGATTGGCTGTTTGGGGTGCTTGAAACCACCTGGCCCTCCCCAAAGGAAACCCTCATTTGCAGGATGAGCCTCGACTGGCTCTGCCCAGCGGGGTTACCCCAAGCGCCATTGGGCAGCGACGGATGCTTATCCTTTTTCCTTCGGCTGCTTCAGCTGGGACTTCAGACACCCCAAGGGAGGGACTTTATCGGGCCTCCCCCTCCCCACCCTTTGAATGAAGGTGTGATATGGCTCCTCCATCCCTGCTCTTTAACCCAGCCAGAATTACAGGAGGGCTGCCCCCGTTCTGCTTTCCGGGGTGGATCTTAGCCGAGGGACACCAAGACCCCAGAATGGGTGGGGGGTGGGGGAAGAGCTTCTTGACGGAGGCCACGATCGACTTTTGGAAGTTGTGTTTTCGTAAAATAAGATTAACCTTTGGATGTGTTTGTTCCGCTCGGCCAGCGGCGTTTTCTCCCACTTAATCCCGGCGGATCCTGATATCTGAGCTGGAAAACTGCAACCCCCCGGAAATGATGACGCCCCGCTGAGTAGCTGGGACTTGCAGAAAAAGGCTGCAGAGAGAGAAGCGTTCGATCCGTAATCCGTCTGTGGGGGGCGCTGGGGACAGGCCGGGCCCCTTCTTCCCACCTCTATCCCCCCCCACTCTTGAGGGACAAGCCCTTTCCCCTGTCCCAACGGTGGAATTTGAGGCTACCTCTGCTTTCCCTCTCCCTCCCTCAGTTGTGCAGCAGTGGCAGCGGCAGCTCTCAGCCTGGGCGGCAGCGTCACGCAGGCTGTGGAAGGAGGGGGAGGAGGAGGGAACCAAAGAGAGCTTTTACCGAGTCTGCGCCCCACAGCCAGGACCGTCCTGGCGCCTCAAGCCGCGTTTCTTCCTGCAAAGCCCTTCTGGCGTCAAGCGGAACTCTCGGGTTGCCCGAAGGGCTTTGCAGGAAGAAACGCGGCTTGAGGCGCAAGGACGATCCTGGCTGTGGGGCGCAGACCCGGTAAAAGCCTCTCTTTGGTTGGTTCCCTCCTCCTCCTCCTCCTCCTCCTTCCACAGCCTGTGTGACGCTGCCGCCCAGGCTGAGAGCTGCCGCTGAAACAAGTTTGGGGAGCATGTGCGTGTCACCCGAAATGGCTACGCGTGTCAGCACTGACACGCGTGTCATAAGTTCGCCATCACTGGTGTAGGGTCTCCTGCTTGGGCGGGGGGGGGTTAGACTAGATGACCTATAAGGTCCCTTCCAACTCTGTTAATCTGTTAAAGAAGCGTTCAGGAAAACACTGGTTATAAACATAGATGCTCCCTTCTGAGAAGCTGACTAATAGCTCTTGAGAATGCTTAACATTTAATCCCATGAAAACAAGTAAAATTAAACATAGGGCTACTGTTTTGACAAGGGGTTTGTCTGGGCAGGAGCCTAATGCTCTGACAAAGTACTAATGCTGGGCAGAGGGTGTGAGCAAACTCATTTCTGAAAAGCTGATGAAGAATAGAAAAGTGAAAGACAGCTGTGGGAGCTCTTGTGCTCTTGTTTCCTTTTTTAGTTGACTGGTTTGGAAAAAACCCAGAGGAACAGACAAGTAAGCAAAAGTGCAGGGAGCTTCTAGTACTTTTCCCACCTGAAAGTAATTCAGTATTCAAATCCATGCTTTTGAGATGTCGTTGTTCTTTTATGAGTGGTAGTTAAATAATAACAATAATATCGATATCAATAGCCCTTTGAAAGTGGCTTCTACTGATATTTCTGAGCCACACTTTCAAAAGCAGTAGGTCAAGACAAAAAATATGAATTATTGATTCCACACCCTTGAATTAAAATTAAATGTTAAAATGGTTTTATTTATTTGTTTATTAAACTTATACACTGCTCATCTTGTCTAGAGGCATCTTACAACCAATAATAACAACAAGATAAAACATTAAACTAATACATACAGTATTAACACTCAAATTGACTTAAAAATGAACAAAGATGGCAGGGAAGGAGACTAAATTATTATTCTCTGTTCAGAATGCCTACCCCATTAAAACATAAAATTTAAGAGCTGGGTTTTACAGGCCCTGGGGTAGGGTGTGACCTCAGGTTGTGTATCTAATTCATTAGATTAATAAAAACATTAATACAATGAAACATAAAATTCATTGCTTCAATGATGCAGAAAGTTGCACAACATCTTCAATGGAACGTATGGGGGAGAACGTCTGAGTAGGTTTGTACTCTGAGTTAGTACATTATTTTTAAATATTAAATTAAAATGCTAAGCAATTCTATGAAAGGCTGTTGCCAAATTTGGATTCCTGCGTGCTCTGTTCAGTTCAAGAATTCATCACACGCTGACACACTGCCAATAATGTATGCAGTAGAGTGACCTCCTATTCATTTACAGCTAATTATATTATACCCAAATACAAAGATGTATGAACTATATTTAAAAGACATAAATAATGCTAGGGAGGTCACTCAAAATGACATCATATGCAAATATGCAGGAGCCAAAATATTAAAATTATTTTCAAATGGATATGGTTATTTTATGCCAGAGTTAAGACAGAAGGGATACATCAAGGACATCTACTGCAGAGAAAAATGATCATGCAAATATTTTTAAATAACTGCTTTCATCTCTCTTTGGGTGGTGTTTGAATGGGTCAGTAGAGGTGGAAGGTATTCCCAGATCACATCTGAAGTCTGAAAGAGTCTCATAGAGTTTCCTCTGTATAAGAAATGCTAAATAATCAGTGATCCCAATTACATAGAGAGAAATCCTTGTGTGTATTTTTTATGTCTAAGAGAACTTACTCTTGATGAAGGGCTGCAAATTGTGTATATATAAGTCCATTCTCATCTCAGTACATATTTGAGTGAATATCACTTTTGTAGATGATCCACCAGCCCAAGTTTTGATTCTCAGGATATAAAGTAAAGGCAAGATCCCACTCACTAGGGCAGTATATCTCAATCTTGTCAACTTCAAGATGGGTGGACTTTAACACCCACAATTCCCAATGCTTGCTGGGGAATTCTGGGAGTTGAAGTCCACCCATTTTAAAATAATCAAGATTAAGAAGTCTGCATCAGAGAGCAGGAAATTGAATTATCTTTCCTTTTTTCCTCCATGTAACCTAATATTTCTGAACCATTTTTTTCGTTATGGTCCCCCTGAAAGGAGCCTTTTTAGACAGTTTTTTTCCTAACCGAACCCAGGAAAATTTAATACCACATATATATTGTATAGGGATGTGGTGGCTCAGTGGCTAAGACGCTGAGCTTGTCGATCAGAAAGGCCAGTAGTTCGGCAGTTCGAATCCCTTATACATATAAGTATAAGCATTTTAAATCATTCCCAGCAAAAATAAAACAATAGAAAAAAATAAATTGAATTCTTAAAAATTATTTTTAGTGAATCTAATTTTTAATTTAACTTACAATTAAGTTTACAAAAGAAAGTTACCTATCCAAGAATGATTCCGTAGGTTTCCTGAATCAGATGTTGTTTTCATTAAAAGTTCAATTGTGATCCTCGTAAGTTTAATACTAATTTCCCCTCTGATTATATATCAATACTTTTTCTTTCCTTTGTTAATATATTATTTATTAAAGTAAAATTACATTCAATCATATAAGATGTTGAAAAACAAACATCCTCCATGAGGCAGTTAATGGTAGCCAATAGAAACACACAGACCATCTCTTGCAATATGATTTTGAGACTGAGCAATCAATTGAAAGGAAGTCCTTTAATTACAGCCATTTATTTGCCATAGTATTGATTTTTCATTTATTTTATGTAACTTCAGTGTCATTGCCATTTATGTGACTATCAATAAAACCCAAGAAGAGAAATTAAATTCTAATACTAATAAGATTTTATAAGGTAGGGTTAAGCCTAAATTATCTATAATCTATTTTCAATAAACAAAATACATTTTTATGTTGACATAATTGTTTGAAACCATTACCTTTCCCTCTGCAATAATTAGGGAGTTAGTCCATAATCTTGTTCTCTATGGGAAGCAGAGCTACATATAAATACGAAGCTAACCACGAATCTTTCCGGATTTATGATGTTTTTTTCAACTTTTTTTCAACTTTTGCCGAATGACCGTAGTCATTAAGCAAGACGTCACATGTCTGTGACTTGCAATTTTCCATGTTTCCCATTAATTCTGCTTGTTGAAAGCCAGTTGCAAAATGCCCAGATGGCAATTATATGACCACAGGACACTGTAGCAGTCAGAAATGTGAAGACTGGTCACAAAGCTGATTTTTAGTATGTATGTATAATCTTTATTGTCATTGTACTTAAATACAACGAAATTGGTTGTATTTCTTCTTTTTAACTGTTGTAACTTCTAACGGTTGTTAAACAAGGCAGTCAGTAAGTAAAGACTATTTGTAGTGGATATAACTTTGAGAGCAGAACGCTTTTATTTGAGGTAAAAGTTCCCCTATCTACAAAGATAGATTGATTAGAATTACCTCATGATACTATTTTATAAAAGGCATTTTTTTTTGCTTTGTAAAAATCTCTGAAAATCTTCGACCATGGCAAAATTACAAGCCGTCATGCATAGCACCTCAGCTTCTGAACTGAATTATTGTTCACATCAATTATATTATTCCTGACTTAAAACTATCTGCATCTAACTCACTATGTCTGAAGAACAAACCAGTGCGTGTATCTATGATTGCAAACAGGTTGTTACAAGTTTCTGATCATTCTGCCATTTTTTAAAATTTCTGAATATTTTTGTGTTCTGAATGAATATAAGAAATCTGGCTAATCTCCAAGTCAGTCTGAAAATGAGGCCTTTGATCAGTGATGAGAAATTGAAGAACTTTGCTAAGGAGCATGTACACTGTACTTAAAAAAAATGCATAGCCTCACATGTATAACTTTGAATAAGCGTACAGGCATTGGTTTATTCCCTTCTCACTTTTATGGATGATATGTGTTTTTCTCAATCTCAGGGCTTCTACCAGAGGCTGGGAGTTTGAGGGTTCTGTGCAGGATCTTAGCTGCTCCCAACACTGTAGTTTTCCGGACAGAGAGCTCTTATGTTGTTCCTTGGACCTGTTGGAGCCATTCTACCAGCAAAGGGGGTCACAGCCCCAAGTGCTCCTACCACCATGGGAACACTTTGACCTTGACTTTTCACACCCTCTCTAGTTCCTCATTCAGGCCCTGACATTTTCTTCCACCTCTTTCCTTCTTAAGTCTGGTTGTTACCATTTACTGCATTCACCTTGTTTGTCCTATCCTTAGTCCTTCTTCCCCAGTGACATTCTGGACCTTTCTTCTTCTGCTTATGAAATTATACACAGAAGATTCTATATAAATGAAAAATTGCCATCTTGTAAACCTTTCTGCAGTACTTGCCTTTCAATGGGGGTCTTCCCGGACTCACAGGTCCTGCTTGATGAGCAGGTGGCACCTGTGACAGGGAAGGCTTTTGAACAAGCATATGTGCCCTTTCCTGGAGAGGAAAGCCCTTCAGATAGTCACTCACTTCCGGCCTCTTTGTGGCTTGACTACTATAACGTGCTTACTTGGATCTGCCCTTGAAGACAACTTGGAAACTTGAATTGTTCCAGAATCCAGCAGCACAGGCAATGTAAAAACTGCACTGATTGCCAGTTTGCTTCTTGGTGCAATTCAAAGATGCTGGTTGTTATTTATAAAGCCCTACATGGCATAGGGCCTAATTACTTGAGGGACTATCTATTTCTCATAGTGTCTGCCTGGCTGATTTGATCCAATGAGTTGGCATGCTGCAGATTCCTTCAATTAAATGGGGCTATTCTTTTGGAACCCTGGGAGCACATTTTCTATGTTGCGGCCTCTGCCCTCTGGAATAAAGTTCACCCTGATATCTGGTGGCTTCCACCCTTCTGGTGTTTCAAAGGGCCTTCAAAACCTGGCCATTTACCCAGGCCTTTGGCAAGAATGCTTGAAGTCCTTTCTGACTAGTATCTGGATATTTTTCATTGTTGTCTGTTTTTGCCATCTTTTTCCTCCTTTATCTTTACTGTTACATGGTTTATCTTTGTAAACTGTCTCTAGTCACTGGGAGTCAGGCAGTGTACACATTAAACAAACAAACAAACAAATAAACAAACAAACAAACAAAGCTTACTTTAGTGAAGAGAAGACGGCGGAACTGGATGCCAACATCGTCCTCTGATTCCATGTAGTAGAGGTTGAATGTCTCCTTGCAGCTCACCATTTCTCCTCTGAAACTCTTGCAGTCTCGAATGGTAAATTTCAGCTCCACAAAGATGCGAGAAGAGATCTCCCCTCGGAAGATCCAGTTTGTGCGGAGCCAGTGGTCAGTGTCTCCTTCAGAGAGGACGCTGCAATCCTGGTACATATACACAGGAGTCCCATTGATCATCTGCTGCCCTTCACTCCACTGCATAGGAGAAGGAGAGAAGATTGGAGACGTTGAGCTGAGGTTCTCTACAGGTTATCGAAGAAACATTGCAATGTTGTTGCTGGCATAATAATGAGAATAATAATAAAAACTATCCCAGGGGGATGAATAAGGGGATAAAAATGCCAAATCTAGTCTAAACATCTGGCTCATTGTGTGACCAACCTTGATAATAAATTGGTACCCCATCTTTTACCCAGAGGGCAGATGGATGGGTGGATATCTGTAGATATTTTAAAAAAAACACAAATATGCATATGCTTCCACTCATGAAAAAAAACCCCTCCTCCAGTGTTTGTTCCCACCTGCACGTTATCTGGATCTGCCTACCTTCTCTTGCTTTCTTTTTCTCTGTCTCATCAAAACCTAGGCCGTAAATCTGGTTGTCACATGCCTTTTTGCTCATGTTCATATTTTTTTTATTTCAATGACACATTACACAGCAGATCAGATTTCTCTTTTGTTTGCTTTTCTTTAAAGCAGCTGCAATGAAGGGCAACCTATCCATTTGATCAGCAAATGACTCTGGGGTGGGCCTGTTCAACCTTGTTCTGCCATTTTCTTGACCTAAAATGCCCTCCTGAGGTGACTGCAACAGGGACGTGATCATTTCAATGTGCCTTGTACAGTGCACACTGTCATTTTGCTCCTTCCTATCTCATGTCTCCAATCTTCGCAGAGGCACCACTAAAAAAATTCCTGCTCTTAATGCTATTATTTATTCAATTTATATTCCATTTTCAAGATGGCATATAGACAGTGGGGGGGGGTTTCAAATTTTTTTAGAACCTCTTCTGTAGGTGTGGCCTGCTTTGTGGGAGTGGCTTGCCAGCCATGTGACCGGGTGGGAGTGACTTGCTAGCCATGTGACTGGGTGGGAGTGGTTTGCCAGCCATGTGACTGGGTGGGCGTGGCCAACTTGTAAAATGTGGTGAAACTCGCTTAACAACGCTCTTGCTTAGCAACCAAAATATTGGCTCAGAAACTCTGGCATTTGAAGCACGCAAGTCTTAAAGCTGTCAAGTTACAAGACCCTTGAACCCCTAACCCTTTAGAAAAAACCCCCAGGGGTGTTCAAACTTGACAGCTTTAAGACTTGTGGACTTCAACTCCCAGAATTCCTCCTCTCGCTCTTCATCTTGATGGGTGGGGGGAGGGAGCTGGAACTGGTTCTGTACCAGGATTGCAGCGTCCTCTCTGAAGGAGACACTGACCACTGGCTCCGCACAAACTGGATCTTCCGAGGGGAGATCTCTTCTCGCATCTTTGTGGAGCTGAGGATTTGTGGAACCTCTTCTATAGAAGAGGTTAGAACTGTCAGCAACCCACCCCTTCATATAGAGTACTCTGTTCTCCTTCTTTCCCCCACAAATACCCTCTCAAATAGGTTAGGCTGAGAAAGAGAGAGAGTGACTGGTGGCAGGCCTGAAGGCCCAATGTAAAACATGGAATGGCGTTACTGGGAGGCATCTCCAGTTGGGATGGTGCCTGATTGGACCATGTGATGGACATGGGAGTGCTGGGCAGGGACTTGAACTTTCATTGGGTGTTGGGAAAACCTGGAAGCTTTCAGATTCGGGTTTTCCCAGATATGCAAATACGACATCTATAATAAAATGGAACTCAGAGGAAACTCAAGCCTCAGAATCTTCTTTCTTTGGGAGTGTTAATCGGAACCCTGACAACTGGTTGATGTACCCAAGTCAATTTCCATTGCTTGGGATAGACTAGATCTCAGACGCCATTTGTCATTCAAATCCACCACATCACTCTGGCTCTCAAAGGACCACCTGACAATTTGTAGGGCTGAAGTTAATCTGAATCACTTCTCAAAAGTCATTTGCAATACACGGAGGAGCATCCATCCATTGCAAATACGTCTCCAGTGCATGCCTACTCAAAAGTTAGCAAGGGCAGAGTTGAAAAAGCAGCTACTCTGCATGCCTATTCCAAAGGTAGTTTTGCCAGTTTCAGGAAAATTTCATCCCGGGGATAAGACTGCAGTCACCTTACAGAGAATTAAAGCATGAACTTGCCCCTTGAGTAACTCAGCAGGTTCCTCCAACCTCCAACTCCTCCCCCTTCCTCAGAAGTGTGAATGAATTGTTATCAGCAAACCTCACTCCTTATTAGCCCTGATGATGTTACCTAGTTTGGGTAATGACACATCTGCAAGAAAACAACCAAGCTCAGAGAGCACCAGGGACTCCTCAAATTGTTATCTGCACCATGCAATTAGATATCAACTTATTGATATGGCAGTCCAAATGAGTTTTTAGTGAAGCTTATTCCCAGGGATCCCAGAGAACAATCATTTTGCAGCCTTCTTCGGTATAATTAAACAATACATAAACAGAATTTGACAGCACAATTTGTTTCTGTATCTGTGGAGTAGTTTCTGGTGCTGTATGAGATAGAGGAAGGAAAAACATACTTGTAATTTTTATCTCATGCTGTAGGCTCTAGAATTTTCTTCCAAAGAAAGCTAAACTCATTGACAAGTTTATTTACAGTACTTTGCTCCTAGTACTTTGCAGCTTCAATGAATTCCTGCAGTCTTGGATAGGCAGGGAATGGCCAAGCTTTAGAAGAGAAACAGAAGTAACACTTTCCTTTAGGGACTAGGTCTGCTCATTGGGTTTGCTCATTATAAATTTGTCCTAATAAGGACAGTGACCTGGGGCTGAAGCAGTGCCTCAAAATGAAATGTTGTTATAACTATTCAACTTTTAATGGATGGAGATCAGACTACAAATCCTAGCCTTTCATCTCTGTTTCTTCACTCCTCTTCTTTTTGATTTCTCTGATGCCTGTCCGCAATGGAGGAATTCAATATTTTTGACCTTCAGGATCTTGCTTAAACTGATTTTTGCTAGTTCTTTAGCCATACCTCGACAGGTCAGAGTTGCAAAAAATGAAGTGGTAGCTACAACTGCAGTCAAAAATGCTCCATCGGTGTATAAAATGCTTTTAATTTGAGGACATTGCATGCATGTGCACAGCAGATATATGTATGCACATAGTAGATATATGTATGTGACATTTAACAGCTCTTCTATAGACCCAGATATAACACTGACTTTTGGAAGGATATTCCATAGACATCATTGTTCATAAAGCAAAAAGTCCATTAAAAAGTTTCCAGTCTTCTATAAAAATAGTTTCCCCCCCCCCCTCCCTAATCAAACAAGTCAATTTAGCCCTGTATTGAGGCTACACCACTTTACATGACACTCTGTAGTCTTTATATAAATGCACATCAGGGAGAAATAGACTTAAACATTGCTTTCTAGCATAACCAGTTTTATGGAGATTGCTTGACTGTATTACTGTGAAGCCCCTTGCAGATTCAGATATGAATTATAACTTTAGTCAGCTCTAAAATGCAGTTGGATGTTATGATCATAAGAGAAAAAACATTATGTGGAACATAATATCAGCACAGGAATTCTAAAGAATTATTCTATGGATAGCATCAAACAAAATTATTTCACCTGAAGGGCTTCTGTACAACCTGAAAATACGACCCTGGGAGAATTTACAGGAGCAAAATCTTTTTTCCCTATACCTCAGTCAGATGTTAGTTTGGGCAGGCTTCAAAAATTATTTGAAAATATTGCTTTGGACCTGGGAAGAGTGTGATTGCTCACTGCTTTTCATTAAAGCAGACCATCATTTAACAGGCATTTCCACAAGCCTTCCAAATCAGTTTCAAAGGGGAAGTAGCCATACTCTGTGTCAGGGCTGTCAAACTCATGGCCTGTGGGCCAAATGCATCACGTGCTGGCCAAGCCCAGTTTAGTGATGAGGAAAAAAGCGCCGATATGTCACGTGATGCTGCCGTGACGACGCGGTTTGACACCCCCTGCTCCATATGATCTGATTTGAGCTAAGCTAAGCTCTTGTCAACAGCATACAAAATAATATATCTTCCCCTTTTGATACACAGGATTGCTAGTCATCCAGCCTGTCCTGTGGGAATCAGTAAGCTCAAAATAACCAATTTTCCCTTAACCTAGTCAATCACAAGTTCCTGAACCCAGTTCAGAAAACATAAGTTGATATCAGGATATGCAAAAGAGTATGTGCTATGTTTATGTATCTGCAAATGTGTATCCATATATAGTATGTATATGAGTGAGACGCAGCAAAAAGAAAATCATTCTTAAATATTAAATATACAGTGTACGAAGTAAATACAATGTACAAATATAAAAAATATGCAATATACTATTAAATATACAAAGCAGTTTCCTAGAGGCCTTTGCCCTGCTAAGACCAATAGCATTGTTAAATAAATAAAACTAAGCAAATAAATACACACACAAATAATTATCTTTATCTTATTACTTGTTAGTATATCTGGGTATTAAAGGAACATACTGATTAGTATTTAAAGTACAGTTGTTAAATCAATGGATTAAGGTTAACTTAGTACTGTAATTCTTTCTTGGGGAAGGGTGGCATACACTGGTTGTTATTGCTAATAGCAGCCGCCCGTGTGGGAGAAAAATGTTCTTTAAATGCCACTGTAGGAGGAAAAGGCACCGTAATAATGTTACAACAGATTTATTTCCTCGGTACTAACGTAAGAAAATTGGCTTCCATTAGAGACAGACAAGGGTGTTTTTTTTCCTTTTAAATCAAATTAGAATTTCTAGGCCATTATCCTTGACAGAATGAGGAAACAGGATTCTGGGTCTTGTAGACATTGTAAAATTATATTGGATGTTATAAAACAATCATGGTATCTTCAAGGCATCTTAGTAATTGTAGGTAGAGATATTTCTGTTAAACATGACTGGATACTTTCCAGTAAATAAAATAGAAAGACATGACAAACTTTCTGATATATACATACATATACATATACATATACATATACATATACATATACATATACATATACTTATACTTATACTTATATACACATACACACACATGCGCGCGCACACACACACAGACACACACACAGACAGACACACAGACACACACACAGACAGACAGAAAGACACATACACACACACACACACATATATATTTGCTGGTCTTGGGGTATTCGGGTCTTTTCCCGTGTAAGATTGAGATTGTCTTGACAACGTTTTGGCGAGGTCTCACTCGCCATCTTCAGGCTGGGGTTTGGGCTTTGTGTTTGTGTGAGTAAAGCGTAATCGTTGTGTGAGTAAATGCACGCATTGCAGAACACAAGAACACAGTAAGAAATAAGAAAAAAACCTCCTCCCTTTTCCAGCACCTTAAAGCTACAGGACATGAAATTAATTTTGAAGGAACCAAATTAATCTCCAAAACTGAACACTTCAACCACAGAATAATTATGAAAGCTATCAAAATAGAGAAACACCCCCACAACATGAATAAACGTGACGATACCTCCCGCCTACCAGACATCTGGAAACCAGCCATAGTCAACAAACGAGCACCACCCACCACCCAGGCCGTTACAACACAAAACAACAACGGACACACAGCCAGCACCAATCAGCACCAATCTACCAATCATGATACAACCACACAACCAATCAACCCATGAAACAAAGCCAGAACTCCACACCCCCCCACCAAGATTTATAGAAAGATGGCAGCTCCGACCATGCTTTACTCACACAAACACGAAGCCGAAAACACCAGCCTGAAGATAGCGAGTGAGACCTCGCCAAAACATTGCCAAGACAATCTCAATCTTACACGGGAAAAGACTCGAATACAACAAGACCAGCATATATATATATTTGTTATATTTATGCTGATAAATAAATAAAGGGAGACTAGTATAGATCTATTTCAAGCTATTTAGCTCTCATCAGCTAGCCATACCCAAGTTTTTTGGGAATCGAACCTGTGCTCTATTGCCTCCCAGGCAGGGAGTTAACCATTTGAGCTACAGAGAACGACTCCTTTATCAGCCAGCCAGGGTGGTTAACTCCCTGCCTGGGAGGCAATAGAGCACATATAAAAATGTAACAAAAAAGGCAACAGTAAAAAATATTGGGTTTCTGTCTGGATGGTCTCTTGTGACGAGCCTAATGACAGAGAGTGGAAGTGTGACCTTCCTCCCATACTTGGGCATACCAGGGGTTGTGACTTTAAGTATATACCTCCCACCCTGGCTGGCTGATAAAGGAGTCGTTCTCTGTAGCTCAAATGGTTAACTCCCTGCCTGGGAGGCAATAGAGCACAGGTTCGATTCCCAAAAAACTTGGGTATGGCTAGCTGATGAGAGCTAAATAGCTTGAAATAGATCTATACTAGTCTCCCTTTATTTATTTATCAGCATAAATATAACAAATGTAACAAAAAAGGCAACAGTAAAAAATATTGGGTTTCTGTCTGGATGGTCTCTTGTGACGAGCCTAATGACAGAGAGTGGAAGTGTGACCTTCCTCCCATACTTGGGCATACCAGGGGTTGTGACTTTAAATAAATAAATATATATATATATATATGTATGTATGTATGTATGTATGTATGTATGTATGTATCAGAAAGTTTGTCATTTTGATTTGGGTTTCAAATAAATATATTTTTAAAAGATACAGTGTTGTTTTTATAAAACAATTAGCTAGCTTTAAAAGGTCATCTACATGCAAGGACAGAAATTACTTTACTCTGGTCGGTGGGTTTGTGTGTATGCATGTCCGTGTCCTTGTGTGCATGCCTGTGGTCCTACTTGCTATGAAAAAATAAAAAATAAATTGTGTGGATTGGCCACAGCTAGTTTCAGGCATTACAACCTGTGGCTTCCCTCAAATGGGTCTTTGAGAGAGAAGATACTGTTTTCTCTAGAGGACCCAAAAACAAATTTTAGGTTTCATAGTTCGTTGTTGTCATTTATGTTTTATGGCCTGTTCTTTTTTAACTTTTTAACTTTGGTTTAAATGGTTTTTGTTGTTTGGCTATTTACTTGTGTGTGTTTTAGGTGTTTTTGTTTATTTTTTCACTGAGTGGGCCACTCAGTATCACGAATGTGAGATGAGAGGCTATGCAGTATAAATGGAACAAATAAATATGTAAATACAGTGATAACCAATATGGCTGCAAAGTTATAGTCAGCAGATCAAGGGAAGAGGTTTGACTGGAGACATAACATGCATGGTACCTGGAAGGTTTGTTATTCTTCTGAATCCAAAATGCTACTCTAAACTTTATCCTAGAGAAAAACCTTTCATCCTTCCATAGCTTAGGGAAATACCATCAGATTGATTAATGCCAGGGTGCCCAAAAAGGGAGGGCTGATAATTTGGCAGCAGAGCACACCTTTTCCATGTAGATAGTGCCAGATTAAATTCCTGACATTTCCAAGTAGAATATTTTAGCAAGGAGGCAGGTAAATATTTTCGCTAGACATCCTGCCCTTACAAAGTGCAAGGTTAAGTAAGCAATGTTTGTAGAAAAGAAAAATGTAAAGTCCAATTTATTTAAAGTACTCCTTATTATTGAATACCAACCAGCAGAATCTATTCAAAGGTCACGGAACACAAAACAGTCAAGAAAATTAAAATTAAATCAAAAATACTGGGAATATGTAATACGTATATTCTGGGAATTAAAATACAACAGACATTGGATAGGTACTAAATAGCATAATTCCACAAAGAAGGTAAAAGAGAGGTAGGGATTTGATTGTGCAACTACTTCTGTCAACTTGACATTTTGACCCTCCCCCCCCCCCATCTCAAGCCCTTTGTCTGGTAGTGACTGGTCTTAAATGATGGCAAAGTGGCAGTCATATAAACTTTAAATGCAGCATTCTAAATTGGAGTTGGGCCACCCTTAGAGACACATTTATCTATTATTTGTATTGGGTCTTTAATTAATGACTCAATGTACTTTAGATAGAGGCCCTTCCTCCTATCCTGCGCACATTCTCCCCCTTCCCCCACCAGCAACAACTGCATGCTATAGTTTAGGCTAAGCCAGAGTGAGTGTGAAATGGGAAGATGGAATAACCTTGAGGAACAGAAGGAAGAGCTGCAACTGAGACAGCAGGGAGATCAAAGAAATCTGAATTTGAGGCTGAAATGTAACCTGAGAAAGCATCTCAGAGTCAGACATGATCTTTCATAATTTTCATTAAGATAAAGGGAGGAGGGAGCAGGTGTATTCAGATTGAGAATATTCTATTATTGTGACCTTATAATAAAAGTAGTATTAGCTTGTGTGTCTTTGGTTTCCAAGTTTGGTCTACTTTAAATGACTAACAGGGTGGCCCAAAGTCACCTAAAGAGCATCTGTGTTTTAGCGTAGTCTTGAACTGTGCATTGCTGGTGCCAATCCAACACTATTGATCTTATCTATTTAATATATAATCATATTGTAATGTCACATTCTATACTGTTTCTGAACAAAAACATCCCTATATGGCAAGCCAAACTCTAGATTAATAGTGAATAAGAATAACTGAGGTCAAGTTATTTCAGCTGCTATGTTGGCGTATGCTGCTAAAAAAACTTGTGCTACAAAATCTGTCTCGAGAGCTATTGATAAATATCCATCAAGAGGAACCCTACAAGATGAGCACAATTTTCTTGGGCAGCATGTATGAAATGTCCAAATGTTCCATAGAAAAAGCTATTGATTTGAATTTAGCCAATTTACGTGAATTTCAGAAAACTGATGACATCAGTTGAAATCTAGGTGTTGAAACAAGAATTCTATTTATTAAAGGTCTCAGATATTTGGGATACGATTTAGCACTAGCATTGTCCAAGTGACTCAACGTAACCAAACAACCTAGATATGCGATGGCCTCTATCAGCTGAACACATTATAGAATTCATTTTAGCATAGTTCTCATTTTTTGTACTACACATGCAATATTTAGAATAATATAACTGGCAGTTGATTATGTTCTTTTTAAAAATTACTTTAGCAAGGAGCACTGTGTGAACACTTCCACATTGCTGTTTCTATTACAACAATACACTCCAAAGCTCTTTGAGGAGAGCTCTGCGATAATTTTCTCTTCCATCTTCCTACAAACCGACACAAGACCTGCAAGCTACAGCTGATCTAGAATGCAGCAACACAGGTATTTAGGGGTCCACCTTGGTTACAGCTATGTAACATTGGTAGTTTCAAGTCACACTAATTGCCAGTGGGCTTCCGCGAACTGACTCTCACCTTTAAAGCCCTTCATGGGGCAGGGCCTGGTTATTTGTAGGATCATTTGTCACGGATAATCTCTTTCCCTTGTATAAGATCAGATATAAGCTTGTCATGCTCCAGGTTCCATCTCTTTAATAAGGTCATTTTCTGGGAAACAGAAGACGTGCCTTTTTTGATGCCTTATGGAATAGCATTCCCTCTGAGATCTGGCAGGCCTTGGGCCTGTCTTTCATAAAAAAAACTTTGAAGGTCTGTCTGCAATGGGTCAGTAGCATTCCAGATTATTGTTTTGATTATTGAATTGCCTTTGGGGGAATTAGTTTTATGTTCCATTATCTTTTCGGATGTGTACATTTCACTGTGTTGTTGCTTTAACTGGATGCTACCCTGAGTAGTTCCTAAGACGATGCCAGTATAAATGGACATGAGGAATACTCAGAAGTGATGAAGACTGTTCCATACAGGTAGTCCTCAACTTATAATCATTTGTTTAGTAACTGTTCAAAGTTACAACAGCACTGAAAAAAGTGACTTATGGCTCCTTTTCACACCGCTGTTGCAGCATCCCATGGTCATGTGATCAAAATTCAGATGCTTGGCAACTGGTTCCTATTTATGATGGCTGCAGTGTCCTGGGGTCACCTTTTGTGGCCTTCTGACAAGCAAAGTCAATGGGGAAGCCATATTCATTTAAGAACCGGGTTGCTAACTTATCAACTGCAGGGATTCACTTAAGAACTGAGGCAAGAAAGGTCATAAAATGGGGCAAAATTTACTTAACAACTGTCTCAGCAACATAAAGTTTGAGCTCAGCTCAAAAATCGAGGATTACCTTTACTGAGCTATCACAGGTCCTGGAGAAACCCAAATCCCCTCATCCAGCCATTCCTCACAAAAACGGGAAGATGTCATTCTCCATGTCCTTATTTTAAGTTGTGCCTGGTTCTAGGCAAAACCTTAAAGCACTTCCCGGGTTCAAATCCACCAAGCTACCTCCCCCCCTTGAAAGACCTGCTAGGACAGCTGAAACCCCAAAGCTGAGAGTTGGGTGAGGCAAATATTCTTTTAGTCAAAAAAAGTGCTAAACCTCCCACAAGCTTCCTAGAACTGCAAGAGGCCAAAAAAATAGGTTTTACTCAGGTTTGAACTTTGCAACTGCAAAGCCAGAAAGGAGTCCACTCCCTGAGTGGACGCTGCTAATATTGTGGGATCATGAAAAGTCTGGTCTTCATGATCCCATAATATGGGATCATGTAGTCCTCATGTTGAAAGATGAAAGAGGCTCTATGTTTTTTCCCAATTGTTTTTATGACACTTACAGAGGAGTTGGAAGCTTTAGTTTCCATTTGACCATTCTACAAACCAGGGAAACTTGAGTTTACAGCAAAGCCCAAGTGCTCCTATTAGAAATTCCCCTAATAATACTTTTCCATGTCTGTAGTGCGAAAGACCATTGCAAAAATCCTAGAGCAGACATTATTTTCATGAGGTTGAGAAAGTCAGAGTTGGAGGTGGGGGGAGGGAAACAGACCTCAGTAACAAGTAACCCAAATTCTCTGCAATTCACTTAAGTTTCTTGCTAGAAAAAGAGGTAAAGGTTTCCCCTGCCCAGTTGTATCTGAATCTAGAACATGGTGTTCATCTCTGTTTCTTAGCCAAGGGAGCCAGCATTGTCTGATGACGCTTCCATGGTCACGTATAGTCAGAATGACTATACATCAAATTGCATGGAATGCTATTACCTTCCCATCAAAGTGGTACCTATTTATCCACGCTGCATCAAGGGACACAGTGGCTCAGTGGCTAAGATGCTGAGCTTGTTGATCAGTAAGTCGGCAGTTTGGCGGTTTGAATCCCTAGTGCCATGTAACGGAATGAGCTCCTGTTATGTGTCCCAACTTCTGCCAAACTAGCAGTTTGAAAGCATGTAAAAATGCAAGTAGAAAAATAGAGACCACCTTTGGTGGGAAGGTAACAGCATTCCATGCACCTTCGGCATTTAGTCATGCCAGCCACATGACCATTGAGATGTCTTCGGACAGAGTTGGCTGTTTGAAATGGAAATGAGCACCACCCCCTAGAGTTGGGAACGAGTAGCACATATATGCGAGGGGAACCTTTACCTTATTTATCTACTCACATTTGCATGCTTTAGAACTGCTAGGATGGCAAGAGCTGTGGCAGGAAAGGAAACTCACCCCATCCTGCACTGCTTGAGTCTCAAACTGCCAACCTTCCAATTGACAGCCCAATGTCTTAATCACTAAGCAAATGATAAGAAAACTCAGATCTCTATTCTCCAGATGAAGAAAGTTCCAGAAGATGCAAGTATCCACTGGAAGTAAAATTAGTAGCAAATAATCCAAAAGGCCTCTGGTGATATAAATAAAAAATGCTGGAAAAAATGTGTTTTGTAGCAGCTTCTGCTCCAAACAAGCACAACTATACACATCCGTAGATAAACACATACTACATCTATCTAGATTTGTCTTTGGCTCTTTCTCTTTTCAAGAATGTAGATGGCAATTTTGATCCATTTCTCTTTCCCTTTCCGTAAATGGTGACTGGCATTCAGCTGTGACCTACCCACTTATATTTGTGTGTGTGTGTGTGTGAGAGAGAGAGATCAACTAATGATTTAAGCAAGACAAAGTCAAAGGGGACAATTTATTCTGGAATTGGCCATTCATAAATGGAAGGATTTTGAGGAACGTGGATTCAGTCTCCATTCTGACTCTCAGATGTCTGAAAAACCTCTGAACCTAGACAGACTACAAAAAATGTACTTTTAACTTCATGTATCAGAGACAGGAAAGTTCTAGCGTAGAGGAGTGGTTCAGAGTGTGAGCTGTGGGTGGTTTTCTTCTAATTTCTGGTCTAAATCTCCCTCATCCCTTTATCTGCAATAAAAGAATAATGAAACCCGCTTATAGGACTCTGGTAAGCATTTCCGAGATGCAGATCAGGATGTGAAAGGCTTTAAACATGCTAAATGCTGTATAAACATAATAATACTTTTACATAATTAAAAACAGAGCTGCTATTTTAGGTGCAGGGATAATTGGGTTACAAGATTTAATCAGTTTAATTGGCAGATTAATCAACTGAATACTTGGTTAGTGAGTGAGAACTCATTTATGTTGGGGGAGGACACGTTAATTAGTGGCCCTTTACATTTGGCATGCTTTTTTTTTTTTTTTTTTTGAAAATATTAAGATGGCCCTCTGAATGTTACTTACTGAGTGAGATCAGTGGGATTTGTAGTTTGTCAAGTTCTGGAGACTCAGGATGTAATCCTGATCTAGAGTCTGCTAGAGTCTTAGTATTTCAAATATTAAGGTACCATTTTGTTTTCATAATTAACTCTTGATCATTCAACTGCTTGTCTCACATTTATTTTGGTATCTTGAAAGATATTGAGATGTTGTTAAATGAGTATTTTAAAATGCTCCAATTATTTACAGTGGAGGTTAGGAGCAGGTGGGAGTCCCTGTCAACCCTCTAAGGGTTAGAAGCTAGAATTGGGTTGGGTTGGATGAGTAATTGGATGGAAACCATTAGGAAATAGTGGGGCTCTAAGCAGGACTGAAAGTTAAGAAAAACGCTCGAAATGCAAGGCCAAACCATTTCTATACCATGGCCAAGAAAATTGCATGGTTGTTATGTAGTCACCAGAAGTTTGAGTTGACTCAAAGAAGGTTCACCTTTTCCACAGTCCACATAAGATTTTTTTTTAATGGCACATTATGTGTATGTATTAAAACATATACTTGAAGTTAGCATAATACCCATCTCTATCAATGGCACCAGGAAGTCAAAAATAGAACCACACAGAAAATATTGCCCCATGATGTGAGAGCCAGATAGGTGTAGCAATTAGGGCTTTGGATTAGAAGAGAATGTCCAGATTCAACTTTATTCTCAGCCACAAAAGCTCGGTAAGTGTGCCAGTCAAGATCTTGTGACCCACCCTATTTTGTTTTGGTGGATAAAAACTGAAGGAGGAAGTGTTAAAATAATACCATGAGGTCCTGGAAGAAAGCAGAGATATAAATGGAAACATGGAATGGAAATATCATTAGCTGCATTAACTGGTATTCAAAACTACTCAGCATTCATGCATCGAAGTGGCAGTTTATGTATTCATTTGATTTAGATCCTACCTTTATTTATATGTATTTATTACGCAACTCTAGGTGGCAAATACAGTGCTCTATTAATTGGCATGGGAATTGTTAACAGGTGTAAGTCTTCATTTGCTTTCTTTCTGTTTTGAAGCAATTAGGTGCTACTTAAAATGTACAAATTGTCTTATTTTCACCATTTTTGAAATGTATAATCAACTTGAAGAAACTAAGCACCTTAAAATCTTCAGTTTCTTTCAATCAATTTCAGTAACATAAGAGGTATATAGTTACAGCACAGGATTATCATTGCAAGAAGTGCTATATTTGCTGTTATTGAGCTGGTGAAGAAAAATGGGGTACAAATCTAACAAAGGAAGAATGATGATGTATGAATAAATAAGACTTGTTTATAGATGTTCATTGCAAGTCTCAAATTAATTGGCTGCAGCTGGTACTTGTCATTAGAGTTTAAAAATTCCATCTTGTAAATGGCACAAGTCCAACCAAAACTACTGTTGGATCACATCAATTACGTGAATTCATGAGATGGCAACTCCTAACTTGGCTGGGGAAGTGAATGATATGGTATGAAACCACCTTAGAGGAGGAATGTTGAAGTAGCCACCTCACCAAATGTTAATTAGATCTCTGAGTTTGCTATGAAACTTGGGTAAGATGTTAGAGTAAGAAGCCTGCTGAATTGCATTGCAGAACTTGCTGATTTGGTCTCCTAACTTTAATACTATGGGTGAGGTTTGTTTTGTTTATTTGAAGGACCAGCCTTTCCAGCTTTCCAAGAGTACAAAGAATCATATCAGCCAATCCTGCTGTGCTGTCAACGCTTAGAGCAGTTAAACCAAATAACAATTATATGGTCTGAAAACATACTGGGTTATTAAACTTGCACCTTAATGTGATGACAAACTAATCAGTCTCACTACTCAATTCAGACCATAGCTCTTAGCCTATTCCCTGGACACATCCTGTCTATAGTGCTGATGTGGTTTCTGCTCATCTGGTGGAGCCAGGTTTTCTGCTTCAGTTGGTTCACATCTCCTTTGGTGGGATTTCCCTACCAGATAGAAAGGAACAGCTGCACTTTCTGGAGATGGGTATACATGGATGGATGGATGGATGGATGGATTCCAAGTGCACATTATTTCGATACTGCTAAGAATTTGTGAAGCAATTAGCTATCAAGTTTGCTAAATGCGCTTGGACCAAGCCTTTCCTCTCATCCTTATATAAACCATGTCCAAACTTGCATCTTCTAGACTTGCAGTTAACCAAAGTACAAACATGCCCTGCAACTTTTCTTTCCTATCCTATGATGTTGCCTTCATGTCATCACCAACTCATGAATGAGACAGCCTTAAGTGATCCTTAACTGTACTAAAGATGTTCAAGCAGTGGCTTCCCCCTTCTTTTGATATTATTCAAAAGAATCTGTCACCCATTATCTCAGAAGGATGCCAGGTGACATCAGAGACCAGATAGGAATCAGCACTAGGGGCTTCAAACTTCATGCCTGTACAGTATTCTGCTGATATTAGCTATGTGATAGTGAAGAAAGGCCCATAGTGAGTTGTTGAAATAATGAAGTAGATTGGGACTACTGTATAGCATGAATGCACATGAAAGGAATAAATAATGATCAGGCTCCAGACTAAAACAGATCTTAAGCAAAAGCATAAGGAAAGATATTTCCCAAAGTGCTTAGAGAGCCATCATCAGTTACAGTAGCTGGGACTGGGTCAGTTGTACAAATGATCCGATTCATTCAAAATTGCTTCACAGGATGAAAATGAAACACTCCCATTAATACAATATGTACAACAATGCATTATGTAAAAATACTGGGAACCATCTTAAGAAGCCAAATCAACATATATAGCAGTATTGTATATGGAACTTTTGTGTCAGGTTATTGGATTAGTAAAGAAAAGTTTCAAATGCTGACATGGAATTTGGTAGCGGAAGAAAAGCAGTACCTACATGTCACAATGGAGTTTAACATTACGGGAAAAGAAAGAGGCTAAATATATAACAAAGGACTTGATGAAAATAATATTTATTTACTAACATCTATTGAGCAAGAAAAGCATAAGAGCAGGTGGTATATTTCTATATGACTTGGAAGGACTGCAGCAGTTAAAATGAAGATGTCACTAGGACTTAGTTTTCTTTTTCAAACCAGTCTAATATGTGTTGAATATAAAATATTAAGTGGTCGGCATAAATAAGTACGGAAGTACTTATGGTCCAAAAAGCTTGAAACTTTTAAATTGTATTACCATGTTTAGCTGCTTAACATACTGTATATCTGAGAATAAACTGTATTTCCTTTGGCCCATCTGCTTCAAGGAAGGGGGCAGGACTTTCAGACAGCCTGCCCAAATATCTTTGGGTTGATTAAAAACATAAATAAATAATATAATAAAAGTTTGCTTAATAAAAAAAGACTTCTATTGAGATGTCTAGAATTAATACAGCAAAAGATTAAGTCCAAACTCCCTTCTTCCATTGCTTCATTATTAAATATCTACTTTATGAGGAAGACAATATTGAAATTAATTCAGTGGAAAGTTAATAACTGGTTTTGATTGCAATGTTTAATTATCAATAATATTTATTTCTTATATTGATTTACAGTATACAGTCCCCCACCTCACAATAATGACTGGATGACATTAATAATTTTGAAGATGAAGATAAAATCTTTTTTGGAACATTTATTTCACAAAGGTCTAGTCTCAGTATCTTCAACTTAGTAGTATTGCACTACAAGAATTATAGAAACAAGGAAGGCTATTGTAAAACTTGACTACATTTAAAAATCTTGCAACAGACAATTTGGAGTATTTGTAAGGCTTCATTTATAATTTTATGGTAAAGTTTAACTTGGAATCCAAACAAATCAAAATTTGCATGATTAAATGGATGCAGAATTTGAATGCAGTAACAGAGACACAACAATGGAAAATTTCAATGGAAGATGAATATTCAATTGACTCTGAATATTATACTTAGAGAAAATTGATATACTTGTTTTATCATAGATATATCACTCCAGTTTTGATTATTAAAATAGAGAAGTTATTTTTTAAAAATAGTTGGAAATGCAATGGACAGGTTGTATCATTTTTCACATTTGGTGTCAATGCTCTAAAATCCTGGAAAATGATTCCTACTAACTAGAAGGAAATTGATTTTAAAAGTTGAGTTATTTCAACCTGCAATATTCACACTCAATTTTACTGAATCAGATATTCTGAGTATATTGAATTGGTTTTATACATGCTAATTACTGCGAGGACATTACGTATATATTTCTTATTGGAAAGAATGTCTGATTTCCTTTTGGAAGAATGAAATTTCTTATAGGAAAAAGCATTGGTGCCCGCTTCCAGGTACTGGTTAGAAAAACATGGATGGTGATAGTGATGATGATGGTGGTGATATTGCTGATGATGTCTTATTTGGCGGAAAGTGGCCCAGATTGAAATAGTGACATTCTTCTACTGAAGGCCTGAGGAGACTACATTAAATACTGACATGTCCTAACTCTTTCCATAGTAATGTTGGCCCTATTTGCAGAACCTTGAAGATACCCTCTTCCAACTTCACATACATATATTCCGCCTAAAGTCAGAGGCCACACAAATTAAAGTACTCCTGCATTTGATCAGAGACAAGTAGCTGTCAACTTTCTTTTCGGTTTCTCTGACAAAAACCCTTTGCAGAAAATTTATTAGTAATGTCCTAGGGGGGTGAACAAGGCTCCACAATGCTTTGCTTTTCTTGAAATGCTAATGGTCTGAGGAAACAGAGAATCAATGGGCAGGAAGTCTTTCATCACCTCATTCATTGCCTCCTGATTCTCCCCTTCAATTGCCCCCTTGCACTTTTTAAATCTGTAACCCCCCCCCCCCAGCTGAGTTCAGAGACTGTAATTTTTGCAAAAGAGAAAAGAGAGGGAAGCTCTCTAGGCAGAAGTGCTAGGGTCATATTCTCTGTCCAATTTACTGTACAATTACTTTCCTATGAACCAACCCTTGCTCCATAATGTTCTCTTAGTAAATATGGATTTGGGAATCTTTGTTTGCTAACTAATCCATAAACATCAAAGAACTTTGAACAGATTTTTTTTAAGGAAAAGGAAAAAAGTGGGTTACTTGTGTAGCAAGCTGTATGGATAGTCAGAAAAGACAGAAATTTGGAAAATATGTTTTTGTGAAGGGCATCTGAAATAGTTATTGGTGAATGTGTGATTCTAGGAATTACATCCCCCGTGTGTATATGTGTAAGTGAATTTATGTTGCTGAACGAAGCTGGTCTATCTTCTAGGATGAAAGATCATACGTGCAGTTTCTCACTAATGCATCAAGACTCTCACTGTGGCACATTATCCAAAAATGCAGTTCTGTCTACCTGCATTCTTTCTTGATTGCAAGTTCCTTGGAGACAGAGAAAGGCATCTCTCTTTCTCTCCCTCTTCATAATATATATATATATATATATATATATATATATATATATATATATATATATATATATATATATATATATATATATATATATATATATATATATATATCCTTACATTTCAGCAATGCCTACAGCGGCATGGTATAGTTGGAATAACTAATGTCATTATGTACTAACTGCCAACTACAGTAAGCCCTGTGTTTCTCATCGGCATCTCCCAAAGCTTGTCCAGGCAATTGTTTCTTGCAAAAATGAACCAGGACACCAAATATTTGCATCTAAATGTGACAAGCTAGGAACAAGTTTTCTCATGCAGGCATGCAAGTGCCCTCCTCCCCCCCTTGAAAACTGCCAATCAGCCAATTACTTCTGTATGATCAGTTCACACCAGGAGGGTCCTAAATTAAAGGCTCGCTGAGATTTTTGTGGCCTGCCCAACACAATTGCTCTGAAAGACTGTTAATCGTTAATGGCTGAATAAGATGAAGGAAAGAAACAGAAGAGGAAGTAGTGATTAAACCTGCATGCATAGCAGGAATGTTATTAGGTGAGTTACTTAAGGAGACTGGATCTTAGTCCACGATCTTTGCTATGCAAAGGTGGCTATACTGGATCACCTTATTATTTTTATCCAACCTAGTGTTGCTTCCTGATGGTTTATAACTCCAGATGTCAGTCCTCTTGCCCCATGTTGTCACCCTCTGTGACAGGACCAAATGTTGTGATCAAGACTCTGACATCATGTAGCCACTTGCTCACCAAACTAGATATAGATTCTTGAACACTCCTACACACACACACACACACACACACACACACACACACACACACATTTTACTGTGCTGTGGTCACAACATATAATTTAACTATACCCACAGAAGAATATGGAAGATTTCAGCAAAATATATGCAGACTTCATCAATAATTGCTTGGAATATTCTGTGAATCTTTCACTATATAGATCTCTAATCACATTACACTTAATATAGAATTAAGACCTGTGGGATGCAGGAATGTATTCCAGTATTCACTGGCAGGCAAATCCATTGTAAAAGTGTGTATGTATGGACCCCCTACCCACAGTTTTCTCTCAGTCTTGGCAAAACAGTAATTGGAAATATATGTTTAATCAGCAGGGGGACACAAGCAATGTTGGAAAACTCAATGCAAAGGAATAACCATGTTAGGGGTCCCCCCCACCCCCGCAGCAAATGCAGAGTATAGCAAAGGCTCTGTGTTTTTTCCTATCTCAAGAAGTTGAAATCTCCTCAGACTTAATTGGGGATGTGAGAATAATTTGTTTAGCTTATGCAGATTTAGCTAATTTGCACTTCCTGTACAATGAACCAACTTGCATATATCTGCAGCTACCTTCAGTTTTCCAAAACCTGTGATCAACTTAGCAGTAGTTATTGTTATTATTCGATATTTATCTTGCCTTTTAAAAGCATATTTGGTCAATTCAAAGCAATGCACATATCTAATTATGGACTCCTTCTATTTTCTACACAACCACCACCTTGTGAGGTGGACTGGGATGAGTCAAAAGTTTGTACAAAAATACATACTAGAGTAGCAGTTCCTCAAATCTGTATATCATATAGAGAAGTGAAAACAAAATATACCAGGACAATCACTTGCAAAGTTATCTATGTTCAAAATACACAAGAAAATTCATATAAATTTTTACATAGACAAAAGCAACAAACTAATAGGGAGTTTAAATAAATTTACTGGAGAAAAAAACAGAAAGTTGAATAACACTGAACTTGACAAATTGGCCCTTTTCTAAATCTAAATCTTCCTTCCATCACAACAATAAAGGCAAGATATAAATACATAAATAGGCTTTTCCATTTTTTTTCATTTTCATTTATTTATATCCCATTTTTTATTTTTATAAATAACATAAGGCAGCGAACATATCCAACAGACTGTCCTCCTATTTTCTGCTCAACAATAACTTGGCAACAATATTCGTCCTCAAGAAAAGTAAAAAGACCAAATTTATCAACATTGTTTCTAGTTATATATATTAGTGAGGTTATGATCACAATTGTGACACCTCTCTCTCTCTCTCTCTCTCTCTCCTCTCTCTCTCCTTCCCCCCTCCCTCCCTCCCCTCTCTCTCACACACACATTTGCCCCAATATGCATAATTATATATTTTCTTGCACTGAACCATTTACTCTTTTAAAAACCATCCAACTAATTCTTTCTTGCACTCTTCCTGGTGCCTGAAGCTTCCTGATAATCTCAAAAACTCTAGGTGATTAATGGACTAGGACTTTCCTTCGCCGAAGCCATGCTAATTCTTCTTCAGAAGACCTACCCTTCTACATGCTTAACATTTTATCTTGAATAATCATCACCATCTTCTGCTTGCTTCGACAACGCATATACTAGCTTGGAACAACACAGGGAAGTTAGGCATCTTATCTTTGACAATGCTTTTTACCGTTTACATAGAACAAATATTAAAGTACAGGTAGTCCTCAACCTACAATTGATTGAAGTTACAATAGACTCCCCCCCCCCAAAAAAAAAGATATTTACACCCCATGTGAAGTTCCAACAGCTACTCCTTTTTCCTGTAGTCCAGTGGTTCCCAAACTTGGCAACTTTAAGACTTGTGGACTTCAACTCCCAGAATTCTCCAGCTGGAGAATTCTGGGAGTTGAAGTCCACAAGTCTTAAAGTTGCCAAGTTTGGGAACCACTGCTGTAGTCATTTGGCCACACTATGGACATCTGGCAACCAGCCCACATTTACAGTTGTTTGCAGTGTCCCTGTGACTGTGAGTACCTGACCTTTTGTGTGTGAGAGAGAAATTGATGTTTACTTCTAGCCTACCAGTAATCGAAGTGTTTATTCAAGGACCACTACATAAAGGTTGTAAAATCAGGCATGGTCACATGATGACCTGCTTAATGACTGTCATGACTTACAACTATAATTGCAAGCTCAATTACAATTGTAAGTTGAAGATTACATGTATACTAGCTTTTAAAAGAGCAATATTAGGCACCAATGTTTAAAATACAGCATTGTTGGAAGAGCAGAAGTCAAATATTTTTTTGTGGATTGCTAACTGCAGGACAAACAGTGACACATTAAAGGAAAACCCAATTTTCCCAATTTAGATTAACAGGGATCAGTGCTTAATCACAGAATACATATTTTACTTATAGAGTAGAAGACCTGGTTTGATGGTTGGTCTATAAAGCAGGGATTACTCTGCTTGACTAAATATTATACAGAAGATAGAATGACTTATTTCTCTAGAGCTCCTTTATTTAGTACCTCCTTTACAGTACCTAATATCACATTAAGGACTTCTTCTTAGTCCACAACAGTTGAAGGAGAAAAGTAATACATTTGTAAAATAACAGACAATCAGAGGGTTAAAAAGAATTGGTGTGAAATTCTTAAAGACAGGATTTGTAGTGGATGATCTAGCAATCTTGTTTGGTGTCTTGGTCAAAGTCAAAGGCTCTGGGTAAGACAGAGCAATCATTGATTACAAGAGACAGCGCTCAGAAATGCACACCCAGAAAGATATATTATAAACAATTTTCCTGACCCAAAAGCTGATTTGTACATCTTCCCCATTTTATTTCACTTTACAAATTATAAGAAGCTCATGGAAACATTAAGTTCCAGGTACATTCCTCAAAATCTCTGCTAATTAAAAATAAAGGAGAGGTGCTTGTTAGTCCCAAAGTTGCTTTTTCAAGAGACAACTGGACTTCCTTGTTTTTCTTTGAAGACATTTTGCTTCTCATCCAAGAAGCTTCTTCAGCTCTGAGCTTCTTCAGCTTCAGATGTCTTCAAAGAAAAACCAGAAAGTCCAGTTGCCTCTTGAAAAATCACCTTTGGGACAACCATGACCTGGATAGCTGAGAATCTCTATAGACAGGTGTTTGTTACCTTCTTCTCTGGGTTGTTCCCAGGATCACCTTTGGCTTGCTAAGTAATGAGATGGTGGCAAAGGGAAATGTCTCCCAGCAAATCTGGGATCTCACCCCTAAGTAGCAGTCCACTGCTAGGAACAATGCAATTTCTATTTGCTCAGAAGAACTTGCTATCTTCCATGAATGGACTCTAGATGTCCTGTTAGATTCTGGGGCTGCGCTAATACCAACAAAGTGTTGAGACACACATGCTCTAATGGAAGATAATCCAGATGAGCTGCATGTTGTCATATAGAACTGAACAGACAGATCTGAATGCTCTCAGGATGTATTTCAGCTTGGTCTAATGGGGGCAGGCAGTTCTAAAGTGATGTGCAGCCAAAATCATTCATAATATCATTCTGAACATTCTATGTGTTTGTTGATCAATCTACCCCTGAGAAGCAGAACTTCCCCACAAAATTCCAAGGCGTTATTTTTCAGGCATTATGGTCACCATTTAGTTGCACCAAACAGGGAGATCTAAATACTATAATCTCAAACCACTCAAAAAACAAAAACTCATTGGCAAATTTGCAACAGTAACCTTTGGTTTCAACAACAGTGGCTGGAATTTTTTTTTAATTCAACTGAAAGTTACTCAGAACTTTTATGAGTGTACTGATCTCATTATACCTCTTATCAACAGTAGCTAAGGACCGGAAATGAGTCACGACCACACCAATTAGACCTTGTCCTTTTATTACATTCTATTTTAATATATATTCAGCATAAGGTTGACATACGCATATCTACCGCTTGGGCTATTTGTACTCTTGGTCTCATCTTTTAGAGAAGATCCCCCCCCCCACTTTCTGCATTTAGAAAAGGAAGTGCACGAATGAAAGGATCATTGTAGTGTATGTTTATGGATAAATATATATTGATAGGTGTCCTCCCATCCGGAGATGACTATTTATAATGGTTAACAGCACTTTGACCCAAAAAAGTTTAGACTACAAGAGTTGAATTGAATCAGAAATTATGGCGCTATTCTCATATACAGTATCTACAATGTCAGCATTAGCAAAGCCATCCACTGGAAGAAGAGATTTACCAATGTAGGAAGGGAGAAAATGCAATTAACCATGTGGCAGCCAAAATGTGGGAAGGCCAGCACTAGGTGCTTGCCCGAGGTTGAATTAAGGGAATGCTACACAAGTTTGTTTCAACAACTAATTTATTTAAATGATGAACACAATTAAATGAGGAACTGCATTGTGACATGGAAAAAAGGCTTTGATACAGCAAGAAATCTGCTGGTGTGAAATTGTTTTCTCTGCATATTCTTTCTCTCTTCCACTTTTGTAGAAAAGCAGAGATCTGCACATTGTGTGGAAAACAGCACAGAACTACCATGCAACACTGAAGATGTTTAAGAAGAGTTTGGACAACCATTTGTCTGAAATGGTATAGGGTTTCCTGCTTGAGAAGACCTCAAGGTCCCTTCCAATTTTGTTATTCTGCTTAAAACGATGGTGAGCAGATTAGGAAGAAAGTATGCATGAGTTTCCTATGGGGATGTAAGTAGAGTAGGAAAAAAACCCCAATGCATCTCTTAATTAATCTGCATAGCTTGTCTGCAATTGTCAGGAACACAAATTTAGGAAATTGGAATATAGTGGCTGAGATTCACCTCCTAACAGCTTTGCGCCTGTGGCAGACTTCTTGTAAACTTGCATCAGTGCAATATTATTTAGTGCTTCCTCCCCTCTTGATCGTTTAAATGCTTTATTTACTGTTGAAAAAGTATTCTGAAAAAGACATACAGACCAAATATACAATTGTACATTGTATATTTCATCTTTTCACTAAAAGTGGAGATGTGCAATTTTTAAAAGTAGAATAATGAAGCATGATAACAATACTATTATAAATGCACTGGTAAACTGCATCCAACAGACTCAGGACTATGCTACTGTTATGCCTAAATACTAAATAAAAATGGGTTTTGCTTGCAATCAAAAGATAGCAAACAGGAAATGAGCTTGATCCCCTCCAGAAAGAATTATAAAAGTGGGGAACAACCACACAGAAGGTTTCCTTAAGTTCCTAAAAAAACATACCTCTGATGAGAGAAGGAGAACAGGTGAAAATCTTCTTAAGGTCATAATGCTAGGATGGTTCATAAGGACAAATGCCATCTGCTGAAATGGCTAAAGATAGCCCATTTTCTAGCAATTACTCTCTTTTCAGCCCTATGAAACTCTTAACATTCAGGAGAAATAAGGGCGAAACCTCAAGTTCTTTTATATGCTTCTGTTTTATGAAGAGGGTGAGAAAGGAATATGAATCGTGGCAGGAAAAAGAGGAAGTAATGAAATTCTCTTTCCCAGTCTTCTGTTCTAGTCCAGTTACAAGCCAGGAGGAAGACTACACACACCACCAAACCTGTTTTCTTCAGGGTAGCCAGCATGTTGCAATTACTTCTTGGCTCCACTTTGAAAGGACAGCGTTGAATTACCCAACAGCTACGGCTTTTATTCTTTACACTTTCCAAGGTCAGAAGAAATATAAATAAGCATGCAGTCCTAGCAGTATCAAATACTGGTGTCAGGACACAGATGGTAGTTCTTTGACTTCAAGGAAATAATTGACAACCTTTGTGACCGAGACATGCCTTGGACTCAACTAGAGAAACAGACAAAGATGAGCATTGCACAATATTTGTTGGGGCCGTTGCCTAGCAGCACTATCCAGCAATTATAAGAATCTCAGGATTCTGACCCTGTTCAGCTGTCAGTCGTACCCTGACACAAAAGAATGTTCAGTGTTCATTAACCACAATGCGATGAGATATCCTATTCACAAGAAATGTGCCTTGCCATTATTATAGAAGTTCCTATAAATCCAAGAGGCTACAGCTCATTTTAACAACATTTTGGAACCTTGATGGATTCAGGTGGTGTATTATTATTAATAAGTGACACTATGTGGTCAATCTTTTCTGGACCCAGAAGATAAGCAGGGCCAAGCCTGTTTAATACTTGGATGGGAAGCTCCAGCAAGGCTGTAATGTTGGAAAGTTGAAAAGTCATGCCAGAAGAGAACATTAGTACGTAAATCATTTCTATGTTGCTGCCAATTTTTTTTACATAGGTATGCCCACGAAATTGCAGGGAATTACATTTTATTTGAAAATGGCTTTAACCAACCAGCAATATAATCCAGCCTGAAAGCATAGGTGTAGTTTTGACAGCCTATTTGTTTCACATTTAAAATGCTGTTATATTTCAACCCACATTTGTCTTGGGACAAGATCACTCAGCAAATGCCTTTTTCAGGACACCTTTAATCAGAAAAAAAATGGGTACCGTGTTTTCCCGAAAATAAGACAGGGTCTTATTTTCTTTTGACCCCAAAATAAACACGGCCTTATTTTCGGGGAGGTCTTATTATTTTTGAGGTGCAGGAGGCGGTGAGCGTGGTCACCCCGTGGCTGCTGCTGTCTTGCAATATTTTCAGGAAGGGCTTATTTTAGCGCATGTGCTCAAAAGTCTGATTGGGCTTATTATCCAGAGAGGTCTTATTTTTGGGGAAACAGGGTACTTAAAAGAAACACAACCTTTTCTGAGATGGCAAGTTATGTGGAAATTTCTTCTTAGCTCCTTCATGGCATCCCTAAGATGGGATGGTTTTTCCTTTCCCTATATCAAGGGTTCCCAGTTTTTTAGAGACTGTTATCTGCAAAGTTCATGGAAGTATACATTTTCAATTGTATCCTCCTTATCTGGAAGTTTTTCTCCCAGGCATCAGAATGGCCCAACTCTGTTGGTTTTTAGGTAAAGATAAAGGTTCCCCTCACACATATGTGTTAGTCATTCCTGACTCTAGGGGGTGGTGCTCATCTCCATTTCAAAGCTGGAGAGCCAGCGCTGTCCAAAGACATCTCCGTGGTCATGTGGCTGGCATGACTAAATGGTGAAGGCGCACGGAACTCTGTTACCTTCCCACCAAAGGTGGTTCCTATTTTTTCTACTTGCATTTTTTCATGCTTTCAAATTGCTAGGTTGACAGAAGCTGGTCAACTAACGGGAACGCATTCCGTTACGCGGTGCTACGGATTCGAACCGCCAAACTGCCAACCTTTCTGATTGACAAGCTTGGTGTTTTAGCCACTGAGCCATTGGTTTTTAGGAAGTCTATAAAATCATGACCATCTGACCATGGGCCCAGAATAGTATGACTATTCCTTCTGATGAAGAAAAATCTAATAAATAGCATGTTGATTGTATGTTTCCATTTTCTACATTGTTTTTTCCCCTATGGATTGTCTATATTGCTAAATTTAATGTTTTGTTTTTAATCTGAATTTACGAAGGTGGAAACTGTATGCTGTTCAGGCTCAGCTTCAATTGGAGCAGCTTACAAGCCTTTGTAAACAAATGAGTAAATATTTTTTGTCTATTATGATCATTTTCTGCTTTTCATTGGCCTGAACTTGCAATTGTACTGTGTTAGTTAGTCAAATTCCTTGTGGGATGAATGCCATAAGTGCCATAAATTGCTCTACCCTTCTCAAAGTTCATATCCCTTGTCCTCCTTATCTTGGCCTCATCTCATCTTGTGTCCTTGCATTGTGGTAGTACAAATTAAGAAAAAAGGTGACTATCACAATCTTATTTAGCCACAAAAAGCAAAGAAAGACCACAGTCTCTCTATGTAGAATAAACATTGAATATTAGTAGATACCGCTAGTCAGAATTGCAAAAGCCTTAACTACAAGAATTTTTAGTTAGGAATTCGCAAATAACTTCAATATGCTTTATATCTAAGCACAGGGGAAAGTCTTGTTTTTTCCCCTCCAGAATGACAAGCCTGTGAGATTGATTGTGGCTTATAGATGATACAATGAAGGCTCACATTGCTTGCATTAACCATTAGTAATGGGTTGTACCAATGCCCCCTCTTAGAATTCAACATGACACCTTTTGTGGTGGAGGGACAAATATGCTATAGAATGGATTTAGCATCAATAGTTAGTCCCACCATTTCCATGGCATGCCTTCTACTATGGAACAATTTCTTGTTGAAAAGACCAGCCCTCTTCTGATTACAGTTAAAAAGGAGAACGAAATACATTTTAAGCTTCTTGTTTAGTGTTTTGAATGATTTTTTCATTTGACTGTATTTTAGATATGGTTAACAGTACACAATCACAAAATAAAAATGGATAACATAAAAGACATTCAATTGATCAATTAGAAATTCTGGAATTATGATTTCAGGAAACTCTTTTCTCATTCATTCATTCATTCATTCATTCATTCATTCATTCATTCATTCATTCATTCACTTTAGATAGCCACCCACCTCACTACCATATCCCAGTGCTACTTACAAAATTAAAAATGCAGAAAATGATACCAAATCAACAAAAAACAAACAGGAAAAATAATGTAAAACATAAAAAATAGAATTATTAAAAACATAAAAACAATAAAGCAGCATTCATTTTCCTAAGGTGGGGGGGAACATTCTTTTGTATGGATGGGGGAAGGGAGGCAGCAAATGGTAGAAATTCCGAATATTTAAAACACTACAGGAAGATCAAAAAAGCTGACATGTGTGACAGTTCCCCAGAGGCAACTGAAATATACAGTGCATTCCAAAGAATTGCAAAGTACAGCAAAGTAGTCTTCCACAAAGCCATAAAGGAAGAGAGAGGAGGGGTGGAGGGAGCGAGGGAGAGAGAGAGAGAGAGAGAGAGGGATTCATTTGGGAAAATGTATTAAATATGGATGACCCATTGCAGAATTAGAAATTTTAGAATTGCCACATAAGAGATTTTGCACTAAGCAGTAACGCTTGATCAGTTAATGCATAGTTCATAAATGGGCTTGTGCCTTTATATCCCACTCCTGTTGTTGAAACTGGATAAAAAATAAACCAGCAAACAAACCTAGATAAGAAGGGAACCAAAAAAATGGTGGGGAGGGAATAAAAGAAGCAAAAGAACAAGAAATGACTAGATATCAGAAAATCAGCAAAATCTATCCAAGAAACAACCTGTGGATTATCTCACAGATTAGAACACTGCATAGAAAATAATATGCAATAGCAAAATTACACTGAAATCAAGGTGAAGTTCAGCAAAAAAAAAATGTTTGCCTCTTGAAAGGAAATATTAAAAAAACAGGAGATTCTTGGTGACAGATGAATCTTTCTTCCCCGTGCTTCAACTGTTTTCCTTGCCTCTTCACATCTAAATCTTGGTCTTTGTTTTTCTTCTGGAATATCCCCTTTTAAAATCATTTAAAATTTCAGGCTAGCACCCTTTATGTTGATGTTGATTTTATTTATATGCCGCCCTTTTCCCCGAAGGGGACTCAGGGCGACTCACAGGATGGCTTTACTGTCTTTTCAACCCCTATTCAACTTTTCTAAGGCTTCTGCTTCTTATTGACCCTCATTTGTCAGACTTCTCTAGCTACTTGGCCCTTTCTAGGAGCCAAGCAACAGAGCAGCACAGACAGAGGGCTTCGTCTCGCTCTTTGACATTAAGTAAACCAACTAATCTCTAGCAGAGATTTCCTAGCTGCCACTGAAAACTCAGCTCCATGCTGCAGTGCAATACAGATTGTTTGCATTCTAGTTTTTGTGGTTTGTACTTACCCCTGAATCTGGAGGGTCTGGCAACCAGCCTAGTTCATTCTGAGAAGTGCTTGTGTCCAGAAGATTAACTGAAAAGAAGAATAAGAAAAAAAAATTGAGTCAGCCATCAAAAACGTGAAATTCGTACCAACCTTGCCTGAAACAATTAATGAAGAATCACCCCAAAGGCCTACATGGTCACAGTGGTGAGTTCCTAACCAGTTTACTACCGGTTTGCTCGTGCGTATTCACAGAAGCGTCCAGGCAGGTGGGCGGAGCCTCCCGCCACCACCACTACTGGTTCGGCCGAACCGGGAGCAACCCACCTCTAATGGTCCAAGGTTCTCTTCTCACCAGAAATCAAAGAGATGCTTTCAAGAAAATCCGTAAGCATTACGAGGGGTAAAGGTAACCCTACTGCTCGAGCTTTCCATCCACTGCTATTCAGAGGCAATCCTGGAAACAAAATGTAGCTCTAGGAGTTTGATCAGCATGATCCTTAGGATCTTTTAAGAGGTCACATGTCTCTTAAGCACCAGAGGGCTGGTCAAGAAGAAATGGGTGGAAGCTTGTTAAAGAGAGATCCAATCTAGAGATAAATTTCCTGTCAGGGAGAACAAATAATCAATGGAATAGCTTGCCTCCTGGAATTGTGGGTCCTTCATCACTGGAGGTTTTTAAAAATAGACTGGACAGCTATTTGTCTGGGATAAAGTCTCCTGCCTTGAGCCAAGGGTTGGGCTAGAAGACCTCCAAGGTCCCTTACAGCACTATGATTCTATGTTCTATTTGTTCCTGTAACATTCTCAATTGTAGATGGTGCAGACCTAATGATTATGTTAATAAAATGTAATTATATAATCAAGGACCTGCAAATAAATCAAAATAGTTGTTATGGGAAAGGCAGCTATCATATAATATTCTCTGATAGTGACTAATTAGTAAGTCAAGGAGGACAAAACTAAACCCGGTGCTTAAAAAAGCATAGTAGATTAAGAGTATGCTTAGGTTGTTCGATTAATTATCTTGTCCTTGGTACCGATTATTAAGGGCTAGAGGTAATCCTCAACTTACGATGACTGGATGCTTAGTGACAATTCAAAATTACAACAGATTCCCCCCAAAAACTACTTATGACCTGACTTTGTAGTTCTGATGTCGCCTCCTCCCTTGGGGTCACATAATTGCATTTGGGGTATTCAAACATTGGTCCATGTTTATGCCTGTTTGCAGTATCCTATGGTAATATGACTATGATTCACTATGGTTTTTTTCTGGAAACCAGTGTTTACGTTTCTAGCCAAAACTGCCTCATAGCGAGCAATGTGTTTGCTTAACAACAGTTGCATTCACTTAATGACCACTTAATGGTCATGTGGTGACCTGCTTTATGACTAACATGATTTATGACTGTCATTGCCTGGCTCATTTAGTGATGTAACTCGAGGACTACGAGTACAATGGAAAGTGGGACAACTCTGTTAGCAACTAAGAATATTGGAAGTCAATGTTTGTGATGAGCAGATCACGAATGTGTTTGGCAATACTCCTGCAGAGAGAAGAAATAAAGCCAAAGGCCTAAACGTGGTGATTCTGAGCTTAAGGCAGGGCAATGGTAGTTCTCTTTTCTAATATAATACAGTGCATCACACGACAAATATGCCTGACAAGCTCTATGGTTCTATATTTGAGAGAAAGAAAAACCAGTCTCTAACATGAAGGCAATGAAAGGATAAATGTAGATATCTCAAGAATATAATGGGGGGGGGAATAGAGATACCCTATTCCTTTCTTTAAAAAAAATATTTTTTTATTTATTTACAAACATGCAAAACACACGCACACAAAACTTAGACGTACACCACATTTACACAATACAATACGAACAGGAACTTCATGTTCTCCTTATATTATTTCCCCTTCTAGTATATTTCATTTGCATTTCACCATTCTTAACCCTCTTATTTTACTCATTTGTCTGCTATATTGGCTGATCACCTCTAGTAAATTTAAACCTCTTGGATGCATATATATATGTGTTAATTCCCCTTAACTACTACTTTGGGGCTTTGTTGTCTTCCTTCATTGATCCTTGTTTCTTTCCTCCATCCACCTATACCTTTTATCCCATATCTGGTAGTATTCTGTTTCTTCTTTTCCCTGGATTTCTTTTGTTAATTTATCCATTTCGGCACAATCCATAACCTTTCTTATTATTTCATCTTCGCTTGGAATTAATTTGTTTTTCCATTTCTGAGCGAAGGCAATCCTCACCCCCGTAATTATATGTAAAATTAAATACTGTATTTCTTTTTTTGTATTTTGCAGTCATTATTCCTAGTAAAAAAAACTTCGGGTTTCCAATCTATTTTGACTTCTGTTATTGCCTCTAGCCAATTTTTGATCCTTTTCCATCAGAGATACCTTATTCCAAATTTGAACTAAACCCCCAATCCAAGGCTACCTAACAATTGGAGTTAGTCTTTAGCTTTAAATATCTGTGAAGAAACTGAAAGAAATTCTCCAACCTTGATAAGAAAAAAAGAGCGACAGCCTTAACACTAGTAGGAACAAATTGAGAACTGCATAAATTCTATAGGCAACCCAAGAAAAAGAACATTATCAAATATATTGAATTGAAATTATGCTCACATGATTCCCAAATCTTTGGATGATTGGTTTTGTTCCATGGGCTGTCCTCTAATGAATCGTTTATACAAACATGCTTATTTTTAAAAGGAAAAAACATTATTTTAAATTTACTGAGGGGTACTTGGTGCTCTCTGAGAGTAATGGAACCCCTCATTTCAGCCCTGAGCTATAAATATTCTCCTTTATTTTACATTTGCTGAAAATTATCAATAAAACAAATTCTGGAATGCTAACCCATAAATGCATATAATATATCTCTTCAGGTATTTATTTGTTAGAGAAAGAAGGGAAGTGACATTTGAACAATGAAACAATGGAAGTCTAAGTGTTGGAGTTTTGTGTTTTCCAATTTTGAAGAAAGAAAATCTGGGACAAAAAATTACTAGCCTAATGAAGTCCTTTTGTGACAAATATAGGCTGAATCAAATTGTCTTCTCACCCTTGGTAGTTTCTAGATAAAGAGAGATAATTAAACACAGAAGTCTTGGATGTAATGAAAGTAATGCTAAATTTAAGCCCAAATTCCCTCGAGAGAGAATAAAAGAATTTTGGCCAGGAGATGCTATGTGTTTTTCTGCCAGAGATTTAACAGTAGTCAACTGTTGATCTGTTTATGAATCCAACTTGCTTGGGCCTAGCACATTTTTGACATCCAGCCAAGAAACCAAATTTCCATTAAGCTAACTAACATATAAATTACCAGGCACAGATAGACCTGTAATTAGAAGGATCTAATCAAATCTTTTTAATAAATTGGTCTAAAATTTGCTTGAGACCATCGTCTTCTTTGTTAATTTGAGAAAATTAAGCTGTTAAAGAAAGCCATTCTTTACATTATTTGACATCTGATGAGTCTGAATCTCCCACATGTAATATTATAACTAATACTTGATGGCATTTGACAGCTGATGAAATAAATATTTGCAGAATATTCTATGGAGTTATAGAGGAGGAGTAGGAAGGAAGGAAGGAAGGAAGGAAGGAAGGAAGGAAGAAAGAAAGAAAGAAAGAAAGAAAGACAGACAGAAAGAAAGAAAGAAAGAAAAAAGCTTTGATACTTTTCTTGCTGTTATTTCACTTTATTTTTGGAGGTTTCATCCCATTGTTCCAGTGAAGGATGCTAGTTTTGTTTTTCTCCATTCCAAGGAGCAAAGAAAATGAAGTTTGGATCCATCTCTTCCCTTCCCCTTCTTATCTTCTTCTTTGTCACTTGGTTAAAATTCAAACCAAGAATAACAACCATGAATCTTAGGTAGCTCATCTTCCCTTGCTTGCAGGGAACTATTTCCTTGAGGCTATTAGGTTACACTTGATTTATTAGATTTCATCATCTAACATCTTTCAAAATCAAGGCAGTTCCAGGGATTCATGCATCATAAATCTTAGTAATTTTAAAAAAATCAACAACCAAACGTTTAGATTCTGCATTCTAAAAATGAAGGCTATGTTGCTACTACTGCATTTTAAGCTAGCAAAAGCATGAACAGGGACAAGAGGAAATTACCCAATTAATTAGAACTGGTTCAGGGATCTACACTAAAAGCAGACTTGATCGGCTAGCAGGCTGTAAGAAAAAAAAAAGCCTCTATATGTCAAAGAAAGTGTGTACAGTCATAGACACTTTTGTCTTAAATCCACACAACGAATAACTGAATTGTTTGTTCTGCTACATGGGTAAAAAGACTGAGTGTCAATCAAACTTAAATCCAAGAAGCTTCCTGGTGTTTAAGAGAGTTTAAGGGTTAGAACATGTAGCCCCTGCTTTCTTTCTGATCCCTTTTGACCTTCAGTGATGGAATTCTCACATTCAGTTTCGGGACTCTGCATATTCAGCGTACCCCAAATCAAATCGGTCCATCTATAAACAGCAGTGAGCTTGGAAGCTTGAATTTAGGAAACATATAAAACATATTTTAAACATTGTAATAGGAACCAACCTTCTACAGCCTTCTATATCTTTCTATTCCAGAGAATAGCTATATCTAAAAATCATGCAATAGGTTTTTGCAATTTCAGTTGACTTTTCTCAGGGCTTGTCTTTATATTCCATTCTGCATTGGGCACGGGGAAAGAGAAGGCCATACTGTTGGCTTAGTTCTTACCCCATCTTCTCTTTTCCTCTTTAAGTCAACTCTGCTCTAGATTCTTTCTTCTACACCCAGCAGTCCTCTCTCCTCTCTTCCTGGCACCAAAAAGGGTTAGGAGAGACATCACCCCTCCCCTTTACTTCACAGAAACAATATCACCTTTGAGCTGCTGACACAGTCCAAGTATTAAGGAAATTAAGGAAGGAATGGGACAGATCAGGAGTTGGAATGAGAACATGGCAAGGTGAAGGAAGGACTCAATGGTTTATGGTGAGTTTCAATTAACTTTTAAAATGCTTTATTTACTGAATGTATTTGAACCCCAAATTTTCTAGGATGATAAAATGACTCTTGATTGTTTTCCACATTTCCAACTTAAATTTGGAGTATCTTTATACATTCTAGAAAATCTTAAACTTAATCTCGTACTAAGTACTTTGTATCCAGTTTTTAAAAGTGCTTTGGAATGCATGAGGTTGCATTTGTAGTACTGTCTCAGTGGTGGGTTGCAAATCCCGTTACAACCAGTATGGTTGGAACGGGGCCAGGGGCATCCTCATGGACGTGCGCGCATGTGTTCAAGTGCCTCCGTGACATTCCAGCTGCTCTGTGGAGCGTTGCGCAGGCACTGTACGCACCATGCGCCTGCGCGGAAGCGCAGAAGCCTTTAAACACTGGTAAGGAGCTCGGGCAGGGGTGGGCCCTCTGGAGCATATTACCAGAACGGTCTCCGGTGCTCTGGGCTGGCTCCGGTACACCTGTACCGGGGCATACTGCCTGCAACCCACCACTGTACTGTCTGTAACTTTTAAAGCAACCGCCTCATTTCCTGGGACTGTGAGGTATCAGGGGACTCTTTAAAGCAGTTGAATCAGTGCCCATCCCAGGAAAAAAATGCTGCTGCTTTAATGGTGCTACCTTTATGGCCTTGTGTCGCCTGAAACATTTTAAAATCAGTTTCAAAAATTAATATTAACAGGATAAAGGCATCATTATATTATTGACACATGGTCTCATTTTTGCTACTACTTCCCAGCTTCCTCATTGCTCTCCAAGACCCACTTTTCCATCAGGAATTTCAGTTGGGAAATATTTCCACAAGTGAGTGACGGCTTTAAAATGAGAACATGCTGTGAAGGCATGACAGAAGTATTAATTCCCTCCAGTCTCTCAGCTGCTGTCATGTCTCTGTGAAGTGTATCCTATCTTTCTATTGTGAAAACCAAAGGTAATCATATTTTTTTAAAGGTTAGAACATCTATACATCAATATCATGTCATAGATAATAAAGAGGCATCCTAAGCACTAATCCATATTATCTTGCTAAGGATCTCTGACAGATCTCTCAATGTTTCATGTTACCATGGCTCCTTCTTTGCAACTATACAATAGTCTGCCTTATGCTTGATTGTTAAGATGGCAAAATAGAGCACAAACTCGATTGTGATGTATCATGACATATCATGACGTTTTTTGCCTTTGTGGAGCCGGGATGGGTGTGGCCTGCACGTGACACATTTGGCCCACAGACTGCCAGTTTGACGCCCCCGATATAGATCATTCTAGTTAAAGATATATTAGAAAAACTTAATTATCTCAGGAAACTTTATTTTCCTAAGTAATTCAGACACCATCAACAGGAGTGTTAAAGGTTTAGATTTAGGTTTTATTTGACTTGTATGCCGCCCTATTCCCAGAAGACTCAGGGCAGCTAACAATCAGAATTGACTAACAAACAAACAAATCTTCATTGCATGTGACTTCTTCGTATGTTCGGTGGCATACAAATTGAATAAAAAAATATACATAGGGAATCACTAACTGTACTAAAATAATGCTAACAACATTTTCGAACAACATTTCTAAAGAATAAAAAATGACTAAAATGTTAGTTATAAACTCCAAATCTAAGGGGGGGGGAATCTTATGTTGGAATACAATACTTAAATTCAGCCTCTTATCTAGAGCAATTCATGTGGATACAAGTTTGGATCACAGCCCTACTATAAGAATTCCTGTAGCTGGATATGAGTTCTAGGAATGAAACTAAAACTTAAATTATGCAATACATATGCTAAGAATGTTAAAGAAATTCTTCCTGGATTCCCTCCAAGAGAAACAATGCATTCTGTGAAATAAAGAATATATCATGGTACAAGTAGGCACATAATTCAGAGTTTGCTAATGCTATATTTCGTGGCTTAAAAGTTATAGATAAAAATGTCTATCTTACAGAAAGTTACATTAAAAAAATGCTTACAAATGTGGTCCATTAGGAAAAGTTAGATACAAGAATATTTTTTGAGAGCTTTTTCCTAATTTTACAATGCGTAAAACTTTGGCAGTAGAGATGAATGACTGCAATGCACATTGATTGGATAAAGGCTGCTCTGGACAGATGGAGGTGGGGGAAAAGGACCGTAACAAATCTGCTTTGAAATGATTAATAGATGCAAGTTATTTTCTTAAAAGTAGAATATCTAGTTCCTTCCTTTTTGTGCTATGAAATTTAAAACCAAAGAATGGATACTAGAGACAGGGAAGCATGCAAGCTGACAGGGAGAATTGGGGGTCTGGCCTTATGTCCTTTGATCACATGATGGCCCTTTAGGTATAAGCAAGCGAATTAAATTCCTGAAGTCTTCCGCAGGTAACACCCTTGCCAAAGTGGCTGTAGGTAGGCTGGTATGCAGGTGCCAAGAAAGAACCACAGCTCAAATTATATCATTTTCTTAATTATGGGCAGATGAGGCATTTCGGGACAATTGCCCTTAAATTTGGGAGAAATAAAAGGTCATATTGTAAACTTATGATTTGCCAGCATCATCAATATGACTAGGTTCTGCAAGGAGAAAGTGTCATCTAAATAGAAACTGAGGCTACACAGAAAAGTATTATAGCGGAAAAGGTTTTCCTGGAATATAAGACATTATTGAAAGAACCATAACTTTAAACTCAGTTTTATTTTTTAAATGTAACTTATGAACCTTGAATCTGATGGTGGCATGTTTTCATCCATTCATTTCAGACATTCATGACTGGCTGCTGTATTTAAACCAAGCTTTCTACCCCAGGTCATTGTCAGTCTTTCAATAATTGGAGGTTAAAGGCCATTCTTGTCCACTCTGCTGTTTACCTAAAGCTACAGAATCAAGTTCAACCAATCACATAAACTAGTTAAACCAAAACATTCTAAGTAAAATTATTCTAATCAGCCATGGAGATTAGTGGGATTGGTTATTATTAAGATGTTGCAACTTATTTTTCTAGTTATCATGTGCGAAATCGCTGAACCAATACAATATTTAACTACATTATGGGAGACACTGCAATAGGTCTGAGTTGGCTTATGCTAGGAGAATGAAGGAAACAAACAAATGGGACTCTCTTAAGAATTTTTTAGCATGTAAAGTTATCCATGTCCTATCATTACACAAATGCAGAAAGCTTCACAAATTGTTTGTAGACCATTTGCAAGACATACACATTTTCCATCCCAGTTTGGAGCTACTAGCTCTGTTTTTAACACAGAAAATGAAAAGTCAGATGCTCATAAGTAAGGGTAAGAAGCAGAAATGAACTTTTCAAGAACTCTGCAATAATTTAGAACGGGTGGTGGTGGTGGTGGTGGCAACTTTAAGACTTGCAGACATCAACTCCCAGAATTCTCCAGCCAGCCATAGCGGACTGGGGAATTCTGGGAGTTGAAATCCATATGTCTTAAAGTTACCAAGGTTGAATACCTCTGAGTTTGAAGCACCCTCAGCCATTAAATAACACTAATTGAGGGTTGGGTTTGGCAACCAGAAATATATAAAGTTTGTGTATTGAGTGAGTGTATATCCATTGCAAAGAAGGAACTATTTAATTTACTAATGTTCTGCAACAACAAAGATATTTGTAAGTTCTGCTAACAGAATGCATTGGTAATTTTTTTTAGAGGAGCTAATTCAGAGAAGCCTAATTTTACTTTATTAATTATGAACAACGTGTCCAGTGATTCTTATAGATACCATTTAAAAAAATTACATGCATGTTGTACTGTATCAGGAGGGGGAGTGGAGGTGTATAATTGGGAACCAACCCCAAAACAGAAATTACAAGTTGCAGCCCAACCCTGCCTGCTAAAGCGGAAGATACCTGATTCCTGTTTCCATTAGGATTTTAATCTAATGAATTTATAAAGCTTATTTGACTCATAACATTATTGCTTGCTTACCAAGAGATTTCAGTTACCCAATAATCTCATTAAAAAAAGATCTTTTGAAAAACAACCCTAAAATCCGGAAGCCAACCAAAGCTTTCCTGAAATCTAGAGCTCCAGGGCTACCATGTGTCATATGAAAAGATTCCCAAGCTATTGGAAGTACCAGGGCCCACTTCATCCTGCTTTTCAGCAGGGTAGTTAACCCCACAATGGAGCAAAAAACAGAGCGTGACTAATTTAACTTTCTTGTCAGGTTCCTCATTGTCTTCCAAAGCTAGGGCTCTTTCATTCATTTCAGACAGCAGCAAATCCAGGCTGATCACTGGATGCGGCAATTGATTCCAACCTGCTGACAAGCAAACCTTAAGTAAGTACAGTTGGACAGATTCAGGCTTTGTCTTTGTGGAAAAAATATCTGAAGAGGACAATTCCCCAGCAGCTCTCCTCCCCAAACATCAGCACTTGTGCATAATGCAACTTTGTGTGGTTTTTTTCAAGCTAACATGTCCTTGCGAAGTGTGTTCTCCTTTTGTTTGGCATTTTTGGTTTCGGAGTCTAAAACTTCCCTCTTGCAACATTCCAAGAAGTTATGTGGCTCCCCCAAGTTTTGAATCCCGGGTATCTTTCCCTTCTCCCCAGCTGCCCTTACCTTCTTTAGCAGGTATCTCTTGCAGAAAGGAAACAGAGAACAGAAACAGCAGCTTCAAAGATAGAGCGGCTTTTCTGCCAAGGAATCTCCGCTCCATTTCCCGTGAAGGCAATCCTGCTCTCAGACCAGGCTGGCTCTGAGCCTCAGTTCCGTCACTCAGAAAGTCTCTCAGCTTGGTGGCCACAGGCCTGAGACATCGAGGCACTCGCCTGGTGCCCTTGATGTGAGACTTTCACCAGAGCCAAAGGACTGACGGAGATTCCTGCATTGCAAAAGCTACCTGCCTGGCCCTGACTTATGATGAAAGAGTACGGCAGAGAAGTGGTGAAACCAGTTCTCTCCCAATCAACTGCTTGCTACTAGCTTTAAAGGGGTTGGGCCAGCTACAAGCAGATAGGCTCACCTTAAAGGTAGTTGCCACTTTTCCTGGGAAGTCCCATTTCCCGCCTCCCTCTGTCAGGCTCCATGGATGGCTCCACAGGGCCACCTGGTGGGCTCACAGTGACATTTTTCAGACCTAGGCCCAATAGGCTTTTCTTCTCACAAGAGGGGAATGTGAAATATAGCAGGTTTGAAGACTGTGGAGATAGATTCTTAATAATCCAGGTCATGGTTGTCCCAAGGGTGCTTTTTAAAAGCCCACTGGACTTTCTTGGCTTTTTCCTGAAAATCATTTCACTTCTCATCCAAGAAATTTCTTCATTCAGTTCAGAAGCTTCTTGGATGAGAAGTGAAAAATTTTCAAGGGAAAAAAACCAAGATAATCCAGTTTTGAAAAGCATCATTGGGACATAGCAGGATAGAATACACAAAATCTTGGTCTTCATGCATGGAAACATACTTACCTGCATTGATATATCTAAATTATTCAAAAGATCTGCTCATTTTTTAAGAAATTCAAATATTCCAAACAGTGCAATAAAGAAGGGTGGTTTGGAGGAGTAGTTAAGCATCAGACCAAAAGACACCGTGTTCTAGTTCTGCCTTAAGCACAAAGCCAGCTGGATGACTTTGGGCTGGTCATTTTCTCTCAGCCCCAGGAAGGAGGAGGCAGTAGAAAGCCACTTCTGAAAATGTTGCCAAGAAAACTGGAGGGATTAGTCCAGGAGTCAAGTCTTAAATCAGGATTGATCTATCATGCCAGATTTTTAGCAACAATATCCAAGAGGTTTGCCTTTGTCTTCTTGTGATGTTTTGGAATTCCTTAGCCTACACCCATCCAAAGAATAAGCTAGCTTGATCCTGCTTAACATTTTTTTAATGAATAGTCAAAGTTAATTAGGGGTTGATACTTACTAACTTCCCTAACAGAGATAACAATATTAAATAAAACTGGAACAATATTTAAGCTGTTCCCCAAATTCTTCAGTCTCTTTGGAAGGATGACATGGAAAGAAGACGGGGATGCTCATGGAGGGATCAGAGAAGTCAAGATGGTGAGCACAACCAATTAATGGAATCCCTTTTTAACATGCATCATGTGTACACAAAAGGTATGTGGGCCTTCAATTGCATGGTTATATGCACCATCTTCCCCATTTTTGATCCTCCCTTTGGGTGTCCCACATGAGCTTTGTGATTTGTCAACAACTCAGGGCTATCTGCCTCCAGTCAAAGAACCAAAGTTCATCATAAAAGCTAACCCAGCCAAGTGAGAACATTCTCACAGTAACCTGAAATAGATTAAGAGCTCTTGAAAAGTTACACAAAACTTTTGATGAAGTTTGTAGTATATTCTTTTGCACTGGAAAATACTAGTTAATCAAGCCCTTTTGCCTGTCTCACCTTTTAGTGTACTCTTACCATCTGCTTCTATTCTTTCCCATGGACTTTTGCTGTTGGAATTCTAAATACCAGCTTTTGGTTAATACTAATGTAACATTATAAAACCTTTGAAGTGAAAATAAAATATGGGTTGCAGAGTAAAATATAATACAGATTATAAATCATAGAGGAGGAGGAGGAGGAGGAGGAGGAGGAGGAGGAGGAGGAGGAGGAGGAGGAGGAGGAGGAGGAGGAGGAGGAGGAAAGTCTTTTCTGGGTTGTGTGTTCCTTTCATAATCATTGTTCCCCCAAACCATATGTTTTGAAAACTTCTTATTGCACAAAAAATCGTACCCCAATCTTGGTAGGTTTGATCCTTTCTAAAAGTGGAGGATCTGAAGTTTTTGCATTTCAGTCAAGACTTCCAAGTTTCCAGGAAGTGCGACAGTGACATTGGTTTATGTCAGATGAGTTAAACAAGATCTAAGGTCATCAGAGGCTGAGCTTTTGGCCTTTTGTTGGTTTTCATTAGACATCCTTTATTACTTCTATTATGGCTAAAAAAGTCCACATATGAAAACTGGCTGGAACTCTTCTGGATCATCCTCTAAACAATCAGCTACTGGCTATTATTGGGTGCCTTGTGGATGAGCTGATTCATTTCCAATTCTGATGCTCATTCAACTTGATTCTGAGAACTTTCCAAGCTGTTCTGAAATGTTTTATTATTCCCATTTCCTTGCTATGGTTTTAAATATAGATTGAAGCAAAAAATGGAAACTAAACAAGGAGAGAAGCCATCTAAAACAAGGAGAAATTTCCTGACAGTGAAAACAATCAACCAGTGGAATGGCTTGCCTTCAAAGGTTGTGGGTGCTTCATCACTGAAGGCTTTAAAGAAGAAACTGGACAACCACTTGTCTGAAATGGTATGTGGTCTCCTGCTTGGGTAGGGGCCTGGACTAGAAGACCTCCAAGGTCCTTCCCAATTCTGTTATATTGGAGATAAGGAATTGTTGAATAATTGTTTTGTGTTCCTCGTTGGCTTTATGGAAGAGGTTGCATGATAAATGGAGACTAAAGCAACAGGCAACTGGAATTATAGCCAGAGGCTGGTAGCAGCACTCAATTTTTAATAACTGCATTTCTTTTTCTGACATGCCCTTTGACTGGCTGATATTTTCCAGCTAAATAGTTGCTTATCTGAATTATTTTTAACCTTGATTTAAAGTAGAGGATCTTTATATTTTGTAGGTGTGGGAAATATAGTAATATCTCTGAAAGAGTACTGCCTGAATGATAGGACTGCCCCCAATGTTTTCAACATTCCTATGTTCGTAGGCAAACTATGGTGGGGACCATTTACAGACCCTCTCTTTTGGGATGGTAGTAGGATGCACAGCAGTGGTGGGATTCAAATAATTTACCAACCAGTTCTCTGCCCTAATGACCAGCTGGGTAGGCGGGGCTTGGTGGTCATGTGATCATGTGGGCGTGGCCAAAACAAAGTCACTCAGGTCCATGGGCACTTTGCCTTAGTTGTTACAATGGTAATAAGGGTTAACTGTAAGCAGGGCAATAAAGATTAGGCTAGAAACAACACCAAAATGTTTCCTTCCTGCCTTCCTTACAGGATTAGCCCTGTAAAGTGGGAAAAAACAAAAGATTTCTTCCAACAACCGGTTCTCTGAACTGTTTAGAACGTAACCAACCGGTTCTCCCGAATAGGTGGAAACTGGCTGAATCCCACCGTTGATGCACAGCCATGCTTTTTACTTATGTTGTCAGGCCAGATTCAGGCATAAGAACAAGCTAGAAACCAGGAGATTGTGAGTTCTACTCCTGTCCTTAGCCATGAAAACCAGCTGGGTGACTTTTCTCTTCCAGCCCAATTCACCTCACAGGGTTATGGGGAAAAGGGGAGGAAGAAGAAGTGTTAGATATGTTTGCTGCCTTGAGTTGAAGAAGATCGACAAAAAAATGAAGGGTGATCTTTTTCACAAATATAAACATTTCTTGTGATACATTCTGGCACTTAGTAATTAAAGCAGTGGTGGGTTCCTACTGGTTTGGAGCAGTTCGGCCGAAGCGGTAGTGGTTTGGCAGCCTGGGTCGCTGGAACTGATTCACCCGGTGGCGCCATAGGTGCTGCCATCTTGTTTTTCAGTTCTGCGCATGCACAGAACAATTTTAATTGTAGTGTGCATGCTCGTGCAGCACACATCAAGCGCACACACATGGTGCACACATGAGTGAACCGGCAGTGGTGCCTGCCAGAACCCACCCCTGAATTAAAGGCACTTAAATAGATACAAGAAGACTGTGGGTTTTTGTTCCACTTTAGGCATAGAAGCTGGCCAGCAGTCACTCTCTCTCAACCTGACCCTCCTCACAAGGGTGATTGTTGTGGAGAAAATAAGGGAAAGGAGCAGCATTGGATATAGAATAGAAAGAATAGGAATAGAATAGAATAGAATAACAAAGTTGGAAAGAACCTTGGAGGTCTTTTAGTCCAACCCCCTACTTAGGCAGGAAACCCTACACCACTTTGGACAAATGGTTGTTCAATCTCTTCTTAAAAACTTCCAGTGTTGGAGCCTTCACAACTTCTGGAGGCAAATTGTTCCACTGATCAATTGTTCTAACTGTCAGGAAATTTCTCCTTAGGTCTAAGTTGCTTCTCTCTTTGATTAGTGTTCACCCATTGCTTCTTGTCCTATCCTCAGGTGCTTTGGAGAATAATTTGGCTCCCTCTTCTTTGTGGCAACCTCTGAGATATTGGAAGCCTGCTATCATGTCTCCCCTAGTCCTTCTTTTCATTAAACTAGACATACCCAGTTCCTGCAACCATTCTTTATATGTTTTAGCCTCCAGTCCCCTAGTCATCTTTGTTGCTCTTCTCTGCACTCTTTCTAGAATCTCAACATCTTTTTTTACACCATGGAGACCAAATATGTTCATTGCCTTGAGCTATTTATACAAATAATAAAGATGAGATAAAGAAAATCTAAAAATCTAAAATAATACTCGAGTCATTCAAGTCTCAAGAATTTTTCATTACCTTTATTTTCTTTTCCTTTAGGATATGTTCCTTTTGAACTGTCAACACAGATGCAAATTAATAAGAATAAAGGCAGGTCCTCATAGCAACATAGATATCAGATAACGTTGTGGGTGCAATGTCTTTTTTATGATGGGCAGATTATCTCTGTTTGTAGTATGATCAATCACAATGAGAAGGTATCAAAGCGGGACAAAGTACAAAATGATACAATACATACAACAGACCCTTGTGGTGATCTAATAGGATCTGATGGATATGCCCTAAACAAACTGGTTAATAGTTCAAAGGATCTCTTATTCAGCCTGTAAACCACATCTCTCCAAAAGTAAAGCATTTCAGTACAGTTTATTTGTACCAATCAGGATACTCCACATGCATTTCTCTGTTCTCACAATGTTATTTGATTACTGGTTCAGTTTCAGTATTTCCCAGACTGGACAGGGAAAAAGCAAGTTATGATATTTTGAAACAATGATATTCTACAGATTTTGAGATGATTTGTTTTCCTATTGGTAGAAATTCTTACTCAACCTATTTCACTGCTCCCAGACTTTAGCAGATGCTGCATTCGGTTCTTTGGGCTTTAATAGGATGTGCAAGTAATCCTCACATAGTGACTGGTTGCTTAGTGACTGTTCAGAGTTATGACGGACCCCACAAAAGGTACTTATATGACTCAGATTTGAAGTTCTGATGGCTGTCCTTCCCCATGGTTATGTGATTTATAGTATTTATAGTCATTTGCAGTGCCTCATATGACCACAATTTATAATGTTTTTGGCTGGAAATCAGCATTTACTTCTGGTTTTCGGCAACCCCCCCTCCCTATTGTGGACAATAGGTTCACTTTACAATTGCCATGTTTACTTGAAGAACTGTCCTGCTTGCTTTTTGACTCCCGCCTTCATTTAACAACTGCCACAGAAAAAATAGTAAAATCAGAGTTGCCATGTGATGACCAGCATCATTTATGACCGTAGTTCTGAGCTCAATTATGGTGACAATCCCAAAACTACCTGTAGGTCCAGAAGCATAAACTACTCTGCTGATTCCACAGAAATGTATCTGGGATCTCTATGGTCTATTTTGACCCTTTAGATCAGTGGTAGTCAAACTGGTCCCTACTGCCCACTACTGGGCGTTCCAGCTTTCATGGTGGGCGGTAGGGGTTTGCTGTAACTCTGCTTTATAAATTTTATAAAGTTACTTCCCTACTTTATAAATCACCATTACTGTGGAACCGGTGGGCAGTTAGAAAATTTTACTACTAACAGAGATGCAAAAGTGGGCGGTAGGTATAAAAAGGTTGACTCCCTCTGCTTTAGATGCAGAAACAGTGAAAAGATTTGGGAAGCCTGATTGAAACCTGATTGGTATGAACCATGCTACTTTCATAAATGGGATTTGTAAAACAAGAGAAGTAACATTTACAGTTTGTGGAAAAAGATTAGCAATACCAGTGTCTGTGTCATACAGACTGCTTTGTTGAAGATTACTACAGGTAGTCCTTGACTTACAACCATTCGTTTAGTGACTGTTCAAAGTTACAATGGCACTGAAAAGTGACTTATGACTGTTTTTTCTCATTTACAACCATTGCAGCATCCCCATGGTCATGTCATCAAAATATGAATGCTCAGCAAATGGCTCCTATTTATTCCTCTTTTAATTTGTTTTTTGCATTTCATACAACACGATGTAAGCCCTCCTACACTGTCCACATCCATGGTTCACTGACTGGTTGCATGGCTTAGTATACCTGGATAATTGTCCTTGAATTTGATGAATGGACTATATACTACACCAGTGAATGTCCTAATGTTTTGTTTTTTTTACTCCTTAAGGGATTGCAAATTCTCTGTTGCTTTTGCCACAAAAGATAAACATGGCCATTCTTTCTAGTAGGTGATGAAACCATATAAAACGTTTACATTAAATTAAATTTATAATTAAAATTATATCACAAGGCCTGCAGATTGCAGCCTCAGTCCAAAGATTCTTATGATAAGCATCTCCTTGCAAAACTCTGATACTATACAGTAGTGATATGAAAGCCCTCTCTGAAGCAAAATGACTCCAGGGAGCCCCCTTGTGCCCATTTGCTGGATTTTTCTCTCCTCTTTCTAGTGGCCTCTTTTGTAAATTGGTGGCAGAAAGTTTTAGCTGTGTGCGTGCATGGATTGCAGTATGAAAGCCTTCCCATCTCAGTATGTTGCATTATAATTTCCATAACACCCAGCAAGTGTCACTTGCTTTCATAAGATCCCAGGGTTCCTGAGTAGAAAGTATGAATTTTATTAATGAAATGAACTAGCAGTTCTCGGGTGGTTATTTTAAAGCTGTGCTTGGATGCACAAAGTAGGACAACAGTTCTCCTCTCATGTCTTGTATGTAAGGGAAGCCCACATACTGATAGGGCAGCAAGGTAAAGCCACTACTATGACCAACACCACCTTCTGTGTCATTTTACTTCCCTAATGAATTCTTCTAGCTTTTATGGAAATTCTTTCAGAACATGGACCGCCTGCAATGGCTTATTTTAATGGCTATTTCACCTACTCTGAAGGGAGATTGAAGGATACAGAAATTTTTCTAAATTCTCCACAGATCAGTTTCTATATTGGTGCTTGGACTGCAAAACTGAAATAAAGTTGTTAATAGTCTTCATATAACGGAGGTCCTCAAAGTTGTAACGCTGTGACCTCTTAGACTTAATCCAGCCTGACTTTGCCCCGAGAAGTTCTTTCAAGTTTCAGCAGGCCAGGCTCAAAGCTTTGTCAGATCCAGGCCACGTGTCAATGTTCCCAGAGAGATGGCTACAAGTTAGAACGAGGCATGAAAATGTGTCAGGTTGGGTTGCCATTGATGCTGCTTCCAATGACCCTCACATGACGCCTTATGTGCTATCACTTGAATACAACTGGTGATGTCACTCAGCTCTGATATTTGCAGCTGGCCCATTCAAGAGTTTACTACTGGTATTGAGATCCTGCCAAGATACTTTTGTACGCAACTTCCCACTTCCTCACTCTCTCCTCTCTGACTTTTGAAGTGATACATTGGTATTCTCCCAGCTTGGCCAGCCGTGACTCCAGATCAGAGCCTTCAGGGGCAGAGCAGAGGTGGTATTCAGCAGGTTCTGACCAGTTCGGGACAACCAGTAGCAGAAAGTTTGAGTAGTTCGGAGAACCTGTAAATACCACCTCTGACTGGTCCTGCCCCCATCTATTCTCTGCCTCCTGAGTCTCAGCTGATTGGGAGGGAATGGCTATTTTACAGCATCTTTCCCCTGCCATGCCCACCAAGCCATGCCCACCAAGCCATGTCACGCCCACCAAGCCATGCCCACAGAACTGGTAGTAAAAAATTTTGAATCCCACCACTGGGGCAGAGATGAGAACAATGGGGCAAAAGCATGCCACATGTTTATAGTCCTCAGTTGCAAGTCTGCTGGTGCCTCAGCCCATTTCCCCTCTGTTCTCTCAATGGTTATTCATGAGCCAGGGACATAGTAAGTACACACTACCATATGCCCCCTACTCAGCTAGAGACCAGTCAGGAAGCAAAACTAAATAAGCTAATTCTATTTTATTGTAAAACTACATTAACAGAATCTTGCAAGTCAGACATTTCCTATGTGGCATCTCTTTGCTTTGTCCCCAAAGGGGGCATTACATCCCTCTGGTACACCATCAGGATGTGGGTCACCATTTCAGAGGGGAGGCAGAGTGACAAATAAGGCATGTTTTTAGGGTTCCTATAAATGGCATTGCAACCCTGTCAGATCAAACCAGATAGGCAGAAATCCACAGGAAATAGGCATCTCCTCAAGTTAGCAGGGTCTCTATCATATAGGGTTTTATGGATAAAACCCAGCATTATGAATTACACCTAGAGTTAAACTGCAACTCCCTTGGTCTTCCAAAAAGGAGTTAAGACATTGCTCTGTAACCCTGCATGGGGAGCCAAGGAGACCACACAGCCATGGAGTTAGTCCCCTGAAAGCCCTTCCTTCATTTTTTAACTAACTCTTGCCTTCTCTTACATTTCATATATATATATTTCACATATATATCATATAGATAGGAAGCAGCCTGCTTCCTCCCATATTTGGGCATACCAGGGGTTGTGACACTAAATATATATATACTCTCTTATATGTTAACATTTTATTGTACACCTCTCAGAGTTCCCTTTAGAGGGAAATGGACAGTACAGAAATGTGGAACATAAATAAATAGTGTGTGAGTGTGCACAGTTAAGCATGTACATTATCGTACACGGTTATTAATTATGTCTTGCATAATTTGTGACCTTCCCACCAAGATGAATTAACAATTAATGTTTGACCATCCTAGGCGGAGCGGGAAGAGAGAAGATTTATTGATGAATCCAGTGGGTGCCTCTGCTTTTTATTTGCTTTCTCTCCATTATTCAAGATTTCCCAATTCACAAGAAATATTGATTTCATGGATTCTGGGCTGGAATCAATTTACTTCCTCAGAAATGAGCAGGTCTGCTTTTAAAGATGCTCCAGTTTGAATAAGCTAATCTTTTTTGCAATAACTTCCTCACAGCTCCTTTGATTTCTTTGTTCCTAACACTATAAATTAAAGGATACAGCAGGGGGGTAATGTTGGTATAGACCAGGGCTATCATCTTATCTCGACGGGGTGAATAACTAGACTTGGGTCGGACATATATGAAAGTGGCACAACCATAGTGCAAGATTGTGACCACCAGGTGTGAGATGCAAGTGGAGAAAGCTTTACCTCGGCCAGAGGAATCATGGATCCTCATCACAGCAAGGCAGATGCAGATGTAAGAGATAAGAATGAGGAGGAAAGGGAGGAGCAGGAGGAGCGTGCAAGCTAGAAGGAGGGGAAGCTCATTGATATAGTTCTTGGTGCAGGCCAAGTGGAGAAGAGCAGAGACATCACAAAAGAAGTGATCAATATGGTGGGAACTGCAGAAGGGCAGGTGGAAGATAGCCAGAGTCAGCCCCAGAGAGACTACAAATCCCCCAAGGTAGCAGATGACCAAAAGCTGAAGACAGAACGCTTGGTTCATCACTGCCATGTAGTGAAGGGGCTGGCAGATGGCTACATAGCGGTCATAAGACATGGCTAAAAGGAGGAAACATTCGGCTCCCCCCAGAGCTACAAAGAAATGCATCTGGGTAGCACAGCCCACAAAAGAAATGGTGCTTTCCCCATTGCTTAACAGGTCAGCCAGCGCTTTGGGAGCAATGATGAGGGTATAACAGAGCTCAATGGCCGAGAGCTGGCAGAGGAAAAAGAGCATTGGAGGACGGGAGGGCTCAGCTGACACAGCCAAGAGAATCAGCAGGTTTCCTGCAAGGGTAGCCAAGTGCATCCCAAGGAGGATGAAGAAAAAGAAAAACCGCAAGTGGAACAGGTCAGAGAACCCAAGCAGCAGGAATTCCATGCTTGAGGATGTCTGGTTATCGGTCTCCATGCAAATGTCAACAGAGGTTAGACCTGCAAGAGGAAAAAAGAATGAGACGAGAGAATGTAAATCTAGATGGAAAGATGAAACTTATCCATTCCCAGAAGTTTACTTATTGTGGTCCAAGTACCCATGGAAACTAGCTGTAGAAAAGGAATGGCAAACTAAAATCCACCAATGCTCCCCAGCTCCAGTTGTTGTGAGGAAGGATAGTAAATTGGAAGGCATGCATAGCTTCCATGTATTTTGTGTAAAACATATTGTTATTCCTGCAGTATATTCTAGAAAAACAAGATGATCTTGCATTTTCCTTTTTTCTATTTCTTCGGAAATCTTGCAAGAAGAAAAGGCAGGTAACATGTTTCTCAGACTGCACCTAACTGACTAGATCGCGGTACTGAAATCCTTGAGCTGTATCTTTAGGGAGTCTAGGTGCTATGTTTCCAGAATCTGGAGAGCAGTGGAGTATCCAAAATCGTAGAATTTGGCCCTACTTCTGACAAAGTCACATCAGTGACGTGCAGTCAGGCGAAGCAGGGGAGGCACAGCCTCACCACTGTCATCATGAAAAGAAAAAAAATGTAAAAGGAAAAGGCGAGAGCTGAGGTCAGGCTGAGCTAGTTGCTGCCAGAGTCACCGTGGATGACTCTGCTTAACTGTTTAAAAAAGCCTCTCAAAAAGCGCCCTCTACAGGAGGAGGCAGGAGAATGACGTGTCTCATCTAGTCTGACTTTAGGCTTTTTATGACCACTCGAGCAGAGTTAAGCAAGGGTTAAAAGCCTAAAAATTCCTGACATAGGTGAGGCATGTCGTTCTCCTGCCTCCTCCTGTAGAGGGCGCTTTTTAAGAGGCTTTTTTAAACAGTTAAGCAGAGTCATCCATGATGACTCTGGCAGCAACTAGCTCAGCCTGACCTCAGCTCTGGCCTTTTTCCTTTTATATTTTTGTCTTTTCATGATGACAGGCAAGAGCAGAGTTGAAATCCTCTCTAAAACAGCTGGAAAAGGTAGGTGTGGGTCAGAGGGAGGGAGAGGAATTCAAACTTCATCCTCCTGGTGCAGGGCTTTGGGCAAAGGCTGGAGGGAAGTGCTTTCCCTCCCCAAGTGTAGTTTGATTGCAGGCAGAGCCACATTGTCTTTTCAAACCTGTAATCAGTGAAGCTGGGCTGGATCCTTTCGGGGCTGTGGGAAAGTATGTGTACTCCAATATGGCTCTTTGACTGGCTTCCTGCCTCCTCCTGTGGTCTCCTCGCTGGTGCTCTCCCTCCAATCCAACTTTGTGTGTGTAAGTGTGTGTATGTGTGTGTGTGTTTGTTTGAGGGAAAGTGAGTGAGAGAGGGAAGGGGGTAGGAGAGATAGTCCAATCCAACTTCTCTCTCTGTGTGTGTGTGTGTGTGTGTTTGAGAGAGGGGGGAGGGAGGGAGAGAGGGAGGAAGGAAGGAGGGGAAGAAAATAAAAATATGTATGGCTCTTTGACTGGCTTCCTGCCTCCTCCTGTGGTCTCCCTGACTCCCTCCAATCCAACTTTGTGTGTGTGTGTGTGTGTGTGTGCTTGTTTGAGAGTTTCTTTGAGTGAGAGAAGGAAGGGGGTAGGAGAGATAGTCCAATCCAACTTCTGTGTGTGTGTGTGTGTGTGTGTGTGTGTGTGTTTGAGAGAGGGGGGAGGGAGGGAGAGAGGGAGGAAGGAAGGAGGGGAAGAAAATAAAAATATGTATGGCTCTTTGACTGGCTTCCTGCCTCCTCCTGTGGTCTCCCTGACTCCCTCCAATCCAACTTTGTGTGCGTGTGTGTGTGTGTCCTTGTTTGAGAGTTTCTTTGAGTGAGAGAAGGAAGGGGGTAGGAGAGATAGTCCAATCCAACGTGTGTGTGTGTGTGTGTGTGTGTGTGTGTGTGTTTGAGAGGGGGGAGGGAGGGAGAGAGGGAGGAAGGAGGGTAAGGGAGAAGAAAAAGAAAAAGAAAGAAGAAAACTTATTTCGCAAAGGAGAAAAACAAATGCTGTCGCTTTAAATCAGAACTGAGCATTCCTGGCTGTGGAATTCTGGGAGTTGAAGTCCACAAGTCTAAAAAAATTTGAAACCCACCACTGTGTCAGTGCCTCACCAGCCATAAACCTCACCACACGTCACTGAGTCACATTATACATTTTATACCTAACAGTGACTTGTAACATCACTATAATACATTCTGCATTGGTGATAATGTTGATGATTATGTTGTGCAACTTAGCACTGTTGAAAATATTGTTTGATTAGCATTAAAAAATTATTAGGCACATACAATATTATACCCTAACAAGAAAATGACTTGAGTTTTCTAATGAAATAGCTTGATATCCCAGCATCCCAACAATCCTATTTCCCTTCTTATGAAAAGGCTTCCACTGTGATACCACTGTTTTCTGATACCTACATTTTACATATAACCTCCCAAACCAAGGAATATTTATTTGTATGGAAAAATAAAATAAATATTTCTTGGATTGGGAGGTCATGTGTAAAATATGGGTGTGGAATATAACAACCTGCCTCTTTCCAGAGTAATTAATGCCATGGTGCACAAAAATCACTATAAGAACAGCAGCTGAGAGGCTATTTATCAGTGATCATTCAATAGCAATTGCAGGAAGACATAAAATGGATGCAGCCAGCCAACATGAGACTTTGGAGTAACATTAGAATTAAGCTTGCTGAATTTATTCATGAGTACAGGAATTGTTGCTGAAAGATCATGGCATGAATAACAACAATATCAAAATACTGCTTTATAGGAAGCTTTCTGTGAAACCCTTGTCTAATTTCACATGTAGCCATTTCCTCTCGCGATTGGAAATTCAGGAATCTAGACTCAATGCATCGAAGCTGGGAAGGGTCAAAGTATCCAGGTTGAATAGGAAACACAGAAAGCCTTAAATCAGCATATAAATAATGAGCTCAGGCAAAAAAAGTTATGGTTTTCTCTTTTCTTGTTCAAACAAAGAATATAACCTCTGCTGCTTCTGATTCATGTGCAGGGCAGCTTACAGTAACCAACAGGAAATCTTGGAGGTTATATAGGCAATATAAGTATAAGGACAGCAAAAACACTTATTGGTTAATGTGATGCAATTTTGTTTTGCGTCCACCTAGTCTGGATTCTTTGTCTACAATAGTGGGTTGTTAAAGCAGGAAGATTAAGGCAGAAGAAATTTTAGTTTGAAGAGAGCTAAACAATTTCTGCCCAAGGAAATATAACAAAGGAAAGTGATTGCTCAGATTGTGCTGGGTTACTTTTTCAGTCCAGAGTTTGATAAAGCTGTTATGGCTTTTTCACACATTATTTTATATTATTCACTGTCACAAAATACAAAAGAAACATTTTCAACCGCGTAACCTTTAAGATTTATATCATATTAGAACCTAAAGGAAAATTGGCACACAACGTTTTACAGATGGCATACAAACCCATCATTAATATCTATGACAGATAAATCACAGATGTTGGAAATGCCATGAAACAGAAGGAACATTTTGTCATATGTGGCAAATGGGTAAAAGACCCAAAAATACTGGCAAAAGACATAGGCAGTTCAGTGCAGAAAAGATACACATACACACACAATAGAAATGTAACTGAATTTAAGGAAAAATAGTTCTCGCATGTATAGTAATATATAGCAATGTATACAATCATCTGCAGTTTGGTGTAATGGGGCCTAAATGTTTATAAATATTGTAATTAGCAGACATAAAAAGGGTGAAGTCAAACACAATAGCTTTAAAAACATTTTTTTTAACTTTATTTCCTCTACAGTATTTTAATTTTGTTAAACTTGTTTTGTTTATCCATTTTTCTTCTTTAACAAATATAAACACACACACACACATACCACATATACACCAAGTAACAATACAATAGAGATTTCAATATCAAGTAATTTAGCTTCAGACTGAAACCTTTATCACACAACAAATACCTTGATATAGGATCTTTCTTCATCTCTTCCTACTTAACTTTGAATGAAAAAGCCAAATAATCATTGCAACACTGATATCCTAAAAAGTAACTAATGACACGATAACAGAATAATAGATTGGAAGGGACCTAAGAGGTTTTCTAGTCCAACTCCCTGCTCAAACAGGAAATCCATTTCAGACAAATGGTTGTCCAATCTCTTTATAAACCCTCCCTTTTTAAAATATCCAATACTTTAATGCATCTAAACAATAGAATTGATTGTATGAAAATAACAATGTATCAAGATTTATACTAACATAACAACAACAAAATAAATACAGAAGGAACCACTTTCAAGGTTTCGGGGAACAAAACTATCTGAAACATGAGAAATGTTTTCCTTTGTGTCTATTATGGCTATTGCCCTCTGTCTTTATTCTTTCTTCTATTGCAAGATACAAGTTTGCCCCTTGGAATTCCTAGAGGAAGGAGCTATTGTCTAGATCAGAAAATGAGCTGGTCCAGAAAAGATTTAACAGATTAACAAAGTTGGAAGGGACCTTATAGGTCATCTAGTCCAACCCTCCGCTCAAGCAGGAGACCCTACACCATTTCTGACAAATGGCAGTCCAGTCTCTTCTTGAAAGTCTCAAGTGATGAAGCCCCCACAACTTCCTAAGACAAGTTGTTTCATTGGTTGATTGTTCTCACTGCCAGAAAGTTCCTCCTTATTTCTAGGTTGAATCTCTCCTTGGTCAGTTTCCATCCATTATTCCTTGTCTGGCCTTCAGGTGCTTTGGAAAATAGCTTGACCCCCCCCCCCCTCCTCTCTGTGGCAGCCCCTCAAATATTGGAACACTGCTATCATGTCTCCCCTGGTCCTTCTCTTCACTAGACTAACCATGCCCAGTTCCTGTAACCATTCTTCATATATTTTAGTCTCCAGTCCCCTAATCATCCTGGTTGCTCTTCTCTGAACTTTTTCTAGAGTCTCAACATCTTTTTTATAGTGTGGTGACCAAAACTGGATGCAGTATTCTAGGTGTGGTCTTACTAAGGCTTTATAGAGTGGTATTAGTACTTCACTCGATTTTTATTGTAACCCTCTGTTAAAATGAAATAACCCCCTTTCCCATCATTTCCCTTAAAAGCTAATTTAAACACATCTACACTAGTGTCATGCAACTCCCAGGCCTAGCTATGGTTCCTTCCCCTCCATAAATCCTTTCAGGGCTTCTAGGCTACCTGTGAAAAACAATTTGGTATTGGTTTTTTGCTGCAACCCTCCCCTGGCCTGGTTCTTGATCTGTTTTGCAAACTTAGTCTTTTCTTGTTTCATAACAGAAGAATGAAGGATATCTCCTTAATCTGTTTTTTATCCAGTTGTAGCAAGAGCACTGAAGAGAAACCATGGATCCATCCTCTTCTTTTAAAAAAATTGCCAAAATGATTTCTCTTTCTATGGTGTCCAACTGCATCCTTCTTTCCTTCTTTCTTTTACTATCTTATATATCCTGTGTGCTTTCAAGTACTCATTCTTCCTTTCTGCTGCCTATGAAGGCCTCCCTTGAGAGTCTGCATGCTGAAACGTTAAGCATCTTTGATCCTTTCAAAGAAAAAGACCTTACAGCATTTTCAGGGACAAGAATCAAAAGTGATTGACAACCCAAATCTCTTAAAAAAGAGACGGACAGTTGCATTTTCCTCTAAACACTCTGAATTTTGCTTTGTTTCACTGGATTAGAAGAATAAAGATGGCTAGTTAATATTTTATAGTATGTAGTGCTTCTTAGAAATATTTTTAAATGAATAAATGAATGTTATTTTGTGAAGTAGCAATAAAAGGAGAAAGGTGTTCTGATGAAGAATAATACATAAATAAAACCACACTAGAAGAGACACATTGGGTCAAGCTGAAGAATAAAGAATGAATGGCCATTTGGATCAAGGCTGGTAATTTGTAGAATATTAAAAAACCCTCAATTTGTTGCAATTTAAGCAGAAAGGCAGGCAAATTGATGCTGCTAGCATGTAAAGTAGCATCTAATGCCCACAATTAATAACATAACATCTTCGCTCCAGATTTCTTTGTCAAGCAACTATAAAACCAGAAATTTCCATTCCATTTGACTTTTTAAATCTGAAGGTATTGGTATGCTTCCCATCTCGCAGATATCAAATGCACAATAGCTATCAATAATTTGGAATAGTGCCATGCATAAAAAAAGTATCACGTTATCTTTTACTACCTACCTGTTCCTTCTTGAGAATTTGCTTTCCCCTTGATGGGGAATGATCTTATTAGTTTTGAAATGCATGTATGGGTGTGTGTTTAGACTGTCATTGCACAATAAGCTCTTCAATCAGTTGCAACCTACCTGGCTCTCTATGCTTCAATCATTAAGTCCCAAGTGATGACATCATGAAGAAATACCTCTCATTATCTGAAACCAAACAATCTCAACCCCTGGAGATCCTTTTTTCACTTCCTCGAGCAATAGAATGAGCTTAGACTCCACCAAGTGAAATCCAGAAGAAATTCTCAAACTTCTTGAGACCAAGTTAGAAAACTGGAAGACCTGTTTGTGGTGCAAATTAAACTTTTGAGAAATTTCAAGGAAGATTTTGGCAAAGCATTTTATTATTATTATTTTTGGAAAAAAAAGTCAGAAAGTATAAATGTTTGACATTGGGGGGGGGGGGAATCTTACATTCCATTGTATGTTAAGTTGAAAATTTAAAAAGTGTATTTAAAAAAAACCTTTTCATTTCATTGGTAAAAATATAGAGAAGTTTAATTTTTTTGTCAATTATAATTTAATTAGCAATTGACACTCTTTTTCATTAATTTTGGGTGCTCATCTCTTTTCACACAATGCTTGAATTTGTACAATAGAAATAAATGACAAAATGTAAAGATGTGAAGGATAGCTGATTGTTTTCTGTTTACTTACTCACATACAAAATTAGATAAATATTATTTTATTATAATACTATATTATAATGAGAATCCAACAAAGTTGCTCATGTATCTCAAACTGTGGCATACAAGTTTATCCATTTCCTCTCTCCTCCCACTCCATTCCATCTTTCAGGGACAAGAATTATAAAGAGCCTGTATTCACTAAGTAGAATGAAGAAAAAGATCTCAGAATAGAGTAGAGTAGAGTAAATTAGAGTAGAGTTGAGAGGGTGAATCCAAAGAAGATTTTTAAAATTCTAACTTTGCAGGTGTTTGAAATCAGAGCACTGTTAGCTGCAAGGGAGAAGAGCAATATTAAAAAGAAAACATCCCTAGTTGGTTCTTTCATATTTTAGATATACACACCTTTTCTGCTCAAATTTCTGTTCTGAATGTTACATCTACTGTGCAAAAAACCGAAATGCAACTTCATTCATAGGCAATATTTTCAACAACCAACTGTCTTCACTTATCTGCTATCCAGGTTACACACAAAACTGTCCGAAACCCACTGGGAGTTTGGTGGATTCATAAAATGAAGGCTGGAAAACAATCATTGTTTGGCCGAGATAACAGTAAGGTGCAAAAGTCCTAAAGAAGTAAAATAACTGTTTAGAATCCAGGAAGTGACATGGGACAAAATCCTTTACTTGTTGATATTCCAGTGTTTTCTGGGTATTTATTTATAGTGGGAAAATGTCTGGACCAAATGTAATTTCTAATGTTGGATTTTGCCCCTTACCAGAGGGAGTTCCCTTTTGGAGTACTGGGAAGCCATTACCATGGCAACTCCACTGCGCTGTACAGTAGAAGCTATTTTACAGCAGTACAGTAGAAGCCAGTTTAAGATACAACAGGCTATATCTTAACAGAACACACACACCAAGGTGTGTTAGGGGTATCTTAGCCCCACAGTATTTGTTTCCACAGAGTAAGTCATTTGTGTACCAAGTTATGCTGGAACACACACACACACACACACACACACACACACACAGCCATTTATATAGACAGATAGATAGATTTTAAGGCTACTGCTAATCTTTTTCATTGAACTTTGAATTTCAATACCATTGGTGACCTTGAGCTCCAGGTCCCTTGAAGGAAAGTAAAATCAAATAATTCTGTATTTTATCACACCAAATGCATTGCTATTATCTTCTCATCTTACTTAAGATGGGCCACTTTTTGTGAGCTTTTGGAAAGCATATGAAGGTACTGACAAAGATCTCCATTATTGCCACTCACAATTCTTAAGTTCCAAAGTTGTGGATGAAGAGAAAGGGAAACAAAAAATTTCTTCCAAAGACCAGGGTAAGGCTTTATCAAAGCTTGAGTAATGGCTTTCTCCCTGGAGATGAGAGTAAGACAATTGCTCCCAAAACCTGTGAAGAGAAAATGATGTCTGTTGGATTATTTTTATCTTGAAAAGTCTTCTCACAATGATCTTATGAGTGTAATTTTTCTTTTGGAAATTCTTGATTTGGTAATCTGAATTTTGATCTGGAAATACTATATTCTGAAGCCCTGGGAAAAATAGATTGCCACTCCCAGATGACTCCCTCCCAAATCTCAAGATAAGGGATAGGGGAGTGAGGGAGTAGTATATGTAGGACTGAGTCAAGCATAAAGTTGTTGGACTTGAATCTTTCTTATGAGCACTATTATTTGCTTGCAGATTCTGCCTAAACAAAAATACCCCCCCCCCCCGAATCTCTTTAGCATTCCAAATTGGTTAGATTTCTTACAAAACTTCAGGGACACATTGGATAACTTGTCCCTTACAAAGCCACACTACTACTCATTGGGTAAAGTGGTAACAGTCTGTCTAGAAAAGAGATACAGCTACAGTTGTTTTTAACTTTCTTTTCCCCATACCTCTGAAATCCAGGTTGTTGGCTCACCGGTGATCTTTCTTTCATCTACAGTTTATTCTTATGATCTCCGTGGACTTGAATTGATTAGCATATATAAAGGAACAACATCTTAAATATCTCAAAGTGTTGGATAAAATGTAATTATTTGAACACAAACATTAGCTCATCAATAGTGAATCAAGCTAACTGAGAGTTGATATTTACTTAGACAAACAGTATGCGCCACTCTATAATCACAGAAATGTTTGTTGTCTGGGCTTTGAAGTTTACAGAAAAATCCCTCTGACCTATAGGAATCCCCTAAAACAGGAGTGTCAAACTTGTGGTGTCACGTTGTCATCACATGACGTATTGTGACTTCCCTCCCTTCGCTAAAACAGGGATGGGTGTGGCCAGCATGTGATGTATCCGGTCTGCAGGCCACGAGTTTGACACTCCTGCCCTAAAAGTACCCAAAGATAGGTGCCAAAATACTCCATGGGGACAGGGCATAATGACCAATAGCTCCTGAATTCTAGCAGATATATAAGAATATAGGACAACAGTAATAATAATTTATCTGATTGCTATTATATTGAATTGTTCAATCAGTTCCAATTCATTATGATCCAATGGACATATTTTACTAGGATAGTCTGTCAGTCACTGTATCTATGAGTTCTTGTCATCTCTGATCTACCCAACTTCTCTTCTACCAGCATTTTATATTATATTACATTGGGAATTATCATTACATACCGTAGATCTACAGATAAAGGAAACAAAATGCCAGTTCAATGTTCAGTGATAGAATCAACATAAAAACAATATTTTGTAATTGGCTCTATTGTTAATTTAATCTGGTGTTGGTTCTTTAATGCAATTCACTTTTACTAGTAAATTATATAATTATATAACACAATACAATTTCCTACTGAATTAGTGGCTGGTTGACAATCATAGTCAGTTTAAAACATGTTTTCATATCTGAACAATTAAATAGCTTGCTTTCTGTCCATAACAACTTATGCTTGAGCTTGTATGTTGTGATCTGTGCATTCCAGAGTCCAAAATTGAAGCCATAATAAATAACCAACCAATTTCTTAACTAGTGCTTGAAAATAATGATATAAAGGCAATAAAATAATAACAGCTACCTATTGGGAGGGAAAATAATACAAATAATACTTAAAGCTGACAAACAAATAAATCAAATATGAAATATTAACCCATGAGAATTTAGCCTATCATTCAATTCAATGAGAGAAAGGAAAGCTGATCACAGAATTCAATTCAATTCAACACTGAATTAAAAAAGAAATAGAGGCATGGAGAACATCAGGAGAAATGAATATCAAACATTAAGAAATGCTTAACTTCATTCTGTGTTCAGCAAAAGGAGTAAATAAAAAGAGAAATATCAAGACTCTTACTGCAACAAAGGCCAGCAGTTTCGAGGTTTATTATTACAGTATAGTAAAGTGGGAGAAATTTACCAGATGTGACATTCACATCTATGTGTTAAGGAAAGGCACCTTTTGCACAGGTACCACTTGAGAATAGAGAAGATGCTTCAGGATCGAAGTGAGGCTGAGGACAGGATGGAAATAATTGTCTCTCCTTTGCAACCTGTAAAGAAAGTTCTGGTCTCTGAAGTACACTCCAATAAATGGAAAGGAAGGAAACTAATGAGTCTCTTTCAATAATTTCTTTGCCCATATTCTTTAGTTGCCCTGTTCAGTGTATTTTTGAAACCATGGAGCTTGGGATCCCACTTATTAAAAATATGAATTTTGATTTGTTTGATTTTGGATGCAACTGAAAGGTGAATCTGGGATCAAGTCAGCTCAGCTGCTTCAGATACCCAACAGATAATACTTCTAAAGTCTAGGAGAGGCATGTATTGGCGTGCTTTGGTCCAGCTGTGCTTTTGGGGGTTTCACTATAAATCCAACTCAATGGACTACACTGATCTCTTGAGAGTCATGCAGGTTAAGTGATGAAGGTGTCAGCATCTGAAGGCTTAAAATGGTTTCTGTCTGGCATGAACCAAAAGGCTGGCAAATGAGCGGAAGAGCTTAGGATACACTGTCCCCTTCTGCATTTCTTCTGATCAACTTCAGCCATGAGTAGAGATGAAAACAAGAGCAGAGCAAGCTCAAACTCAAATGAGCTCAATCTAGCTTCAAAAGGTAAAGTTATTCTATGGAAGTTTCTGCCATGAGCAAATGTATTATTAGTCCAGATAATCCCATTTTGAAAAAAAAAACTGGGAATAAACAATCAAGCCAGATGCCAACTGTCCAATTAGTGAACCCAAAGCAAGGAAACACTCTTGGGAGAATTGAATTCCCAAAAGTAAAAGTTTATCGGATGCACAATGTTGGCACTGAAGAAACAAAACCAGCTCTGGTTTCCCATGCTAATGCTTGTCCTGTTAAACAATACCTTCTCCTTCTCCCCACCCCTAGTTGATCACGTTGTCCAATTATGAGATGGTCTTTTGTTATGAGAATGGTCAAAACCATCTGAAGCACCTGCAGCAGTGATCTTGCTGGCTCCATTCTGTCACAATCTCTGCATACATTCTCTATGTTCCATTTCCCTCCTCCTGGTTCATTGGCAAGTTGAAAAGAATTAGGTTTCAAAGAAGCAAAGCAGTTCAATCTTGACACCAGAAGATGATCAAAACTACTTCCAGATAGCTATTGGTTAGGGGAAAACATTCAGGAAATAAATGAATCATTGACTCACTAATGTTCATTCCTGTGATTAACAGAGTACATGGCTAAGACACTATCAAATCTACCATGGTTTTACTGTTCATCTATGAAAATGGGAAAAGTTGAGAGTGATGTCTGGTAATCTTAGCTTGGAAAGATCATCCATGGGTCATTTAAATTATAATTTTTACTATCTGTGGCTAGCAGCATTGTTATATGCATGGAATACTTAAAGGAAGTATTGAAAGTACCCTACTTTTCTTCAAACTGGGGTCCTTTTTACAACAAGATATCCCTGGCAGATTCCTTCTATTACATGAGGGTATCTGTTTTGGCTTCAAAAGGAAACTGCTTGCTGTAAATAGTATTTTTGACGTCTTGGTTTGACCGCAATGTCAAATTTGCACATGCTTTGAGTCAAATCATGTAAAATATCAATAGTTTACTAGTAAGAGCAGCCTAATCTAGCAACCTAGATTTGAGACATATAAATTATGCATCAAAATTGTGACAACACTCTCTATTGGCCAATATTTCAAAAGTTAATCCTCTTAGTTGTGTCATCTAAAATTATTTCAAAATGGGACATTAGAGGCCAATTAAGAAAGTATCATAAAAATCCTTTGGGCCTAATTAAAAAGTTTTTCTATTAAAGTAAAATGGTAATTGCAGATTAAGTACTTGATATGGCCCAGTGTTGAGCCCTGTAGTCCTCTCTGAATTTCCAACAACTGAACTTTTTCCAGAATGAGGCCCCGAAAACTCTAGGGTCTTGTTTAAAGTAATTGATGTTGAACTACACAAGAGTTATATTTAACCAATAATTCCATCTGTGCTCTCCAATGAATTATAGCAATGTTTATTCATTATAGCAGAATTATAGCACTGACATATTTAGCAAGGTAAACCTGGCTTCTAGGAAGTGACTGTGAATATTCCATCTCAGCATGGGCCATGGTACATATATATCAATACTAGCCAATAACCCAGTATTGCCTGGATATTTATTTATAGGGGGGAAATATCCAGATCAAAGCCCCCTTGTGAAGTACTGTGAAACTACTGTGTTGCACAGTAGAAGCCATTTTAAGGCACAACAGGCTGTATTGTAACAGAACACACCCCCCCGGAGACGTTTTAGCGGTGTCTTACCCCCACAGTATTTGTTTCCCAGAGAGTAAGTCATCTGTGTACCAAGTTTGGTTGAAATGGCTTGAGGCGTTTCAGAGTTATGCTGGAACACACACACACACACACACACACACACACACACACAAATACACACACACACACCTGTTTTTATATATATAGATGCAGGGCAATACTATTCTGCTGCTATTTAATAATGGATAGTAGCACATTCACGAGTCCATGTCCAGAATCAGAATCTTAGAGAAGGTCCAGATTCAAAGCCAAATGAACTATATCATGGGGAAGATATATTTAATATTATCTTGTGATATATTTGAGTGAAATAAAACAATAGAGGGTGTTAGGTTGAATGGAAGAATGCAAAGGGACACTACAGAAAGCTGATTAGGCTGATTTTCCATTTAACAGTCTTCTGTTCCTCAATACAATTGATATGGTTCACAGACTGTGAAACTGTGGGTGACAATCCTCTCATTTGTTTGTATCTGATTTACATTGAATCAAATCTGAGGTCCAGTCTATTCCATATGGGCCTGCATTCTCCCTGAAATGATATTTGGATTTCAAGGTGGTGGTACAGGTAGCCTTCCTTTAGCAACTGTTTGCAGTTACGATGGTGATGAAAAAGTAACTTTACAATCAATCATCACACTTACGACCTTTGTAAAGCTATAAAGCAAAGGAAAGCTGATTATATGTACAGTTGTGGGTACATTTAGCAACTACTTCACTTAATGATGGAGTTGCTAGTCCCAAGTATTATCTGTATTTCTATTAGTCAGATATTATTGTTCTTGATATATTTAGTTACATAATTTAGATCTATAAGGCTGTCATTGTTTAATTATAGATACAATATGAAGGGAGCCCACCGTATCACATCTTATGGTGTAAATGTGTTTTATTTTCCATTTTCATTTTCGTACAGTCACACATATACTGTACAGAACCAGGGCCATATAACATTAAACAATAAACACAGCCATTCCTCTTGTCAATAATACCCCCCAAAATAGAAACCCAATGTACCTCTTCAACCTTCCATACATCCTTTCTTTCGCCCCCCTCCAACTTTCCGTCTTCCCACCATCAGTCCCCTCTACCTTACTTCCCCTCCCCCTCTACCACACCTCTCTCCCAATACACTCCCTCCCTTCCTTCTCACCCTCCCTCCAATCCTCTCTCCCACCCTCTCTACCCCTCTTTCTTCTATCCCTCTACTCCTCCCTTGGTGTATTTCTACTATCTATTAATATATTCAGCTTGTCCTATTTTTACACTGGAATTAAAGAGCAACAGTATACAAGTGCAATCGTGTTACTTTAAAATCTAGCACATACTATATATCCCCCTCCCCCCTAAGACCCCACCTCCCTTCCCCCCCCCCGACTTCCCAGAGCCCGTACACGGTGTAGCTTTTTAACAAACACAGTCTAAAATATATTAAGACAAAGGAAATTAAAAAAAAAAGAAAGTCAATAACATCTCTGCGTTGAACTCAGCTTCTTCCTGTTGCACAAACTTTGAGCAGTTTAAATTATTCCTAATCTTAAGCATAGGCTATCTGGAATTTTTTAGTCCCGTATTTGTTTTGTGTATAGTCAATCCATTTTTTCCAGTCTCGTTTATATCTCTCATTTGAGTGGTCTTTAAGATATGCCGATATTTTAGCCATCTCGGCTAGGTTTATAACTTTCAATGTCCATTCTTGAGTTGTAGGCAAGTCTTCCTTCTTCCAGTATTGCGCCACCAACAGTCTTGCTGCCGTTATTAGGTGTAGAACATCTTATGGAAAGGGCAAAAACAATAGGAGAACAATGGTCCCTCATATAACGAGTCATGTATAACACCTGAAGGGTGTTATACACGGATGTCAAATTCAATTGCATCACATGGCGTCACATGATGTATCACAACATTTTTGCCTTTGTGGAGCTGGGTTGGGTGTGGCTTGCATGTGATGCATCCAGTCTATGGGCCGCCAGCTTGACACCCCTGGACTGTTATAGGTCACAACCAGCAATTTGAATAGCCTATTGGCAATCAGTGCAGCTTGTGTAGCAAAAATGTTTCATGGGTGTTCCAAGCCATTCCTACAACTGCTTGCAGCATCACATTCTGGATCAGTTGTGGCTTTGAAGTGGTCTTCAAGGGCATCCCCATGAAGACCACACTGCAATTGACCACACATGAGGTGACTAAGATATGAGTGGCCATGAGAAGGGAATCACAGATCCATCCAGAAAAGCGTCTGATTAACACATCAGATGAATCTGTGCAAAGGCTTTCCTGATCACAGCTGTCATCTATTCTTAAGTAGGAGCTGTGACTCAGGAAGACCTCCAAAATGTGCACAAATTCTATCTGGGGAAGTTAACCTCATTCAGAATTAAAAATGGAAAATCTTCAACCCTGGAAGGATCATGAATCCATAGTCACTCAGTTTTGTCTGAAATGAGTTTAAGCTTGCTCTTCTCCATCCAAACCCTGTTAGCTTTCAGGCACTGAATAGATCTTGACAATATCATTTGGTCTACCAGGGGTTCTGAAAGGGTACTGAGTATAGAGTTGAGGTGGCTCAGTGGTCAGAGTGCAGTACTGCAGGCTACTTCAGCTGACTGCTAGCTGCAGTTTGGCAGTTCAGATCTTACCAGCTCAAGATTGACTCAGCCTTCCATCCTTCCGAAATGGGTAAAATGAGGACCCAGATTGTTGGGGGAAATATGCTGACTCTGTAAACTGCTTAGAGAGGACTGTAAAAGCACTATGAAGCGGTATATAAGTCTAAGTGCTATTGCTATTTCTATCACCCACATATTGATGATACTTGACTCCATGTCAACAGATGACTTCATCCACAGCTTCATGTAAATATTAAACAGGAGGGCAGGAATTTTGAACCCTGTGCTACCCTACAAACCAGGGACTTTGGAATAAAGCTTCTCCCCTATCACCAGCAAGACAACCACTGCAACACTGTGGCTCCCACTGTGGCTCCCAATTTCTATACAGCAGTTGGTTCAGAAGGATATTATGATTTAGGGTACTAAAAGTCTCTGAGAAATTAAGGAAAACTGGAACATTAAGTATCCAGTGATCCTGTGTAAGGTATGTGCGAATGATCTTGGGAGACTGGGTGAAGAGATGCAGCCTAAGGAATAATCAGATAAGAGGGAGGATAGCACACAGCTGCATAGTGGGTGAAACAAAGAGAGATCTAGCTTATCTGCCTGTTTTTCCTGTCAAATACTGACTGTACCTTTCCCTAAGTGGATCAGATTCCCATCATCCCTCTGCCCATGACACCTGTTACTTGACAATATCAAAAGTACCCTTTATGGAACTCTATCAATTTGTTTTGATTAAACAAAAGGGTTGGGTCAGTGTTGGAGATCTGATTATTAGCTGCTTTCTAAATATAATTCCAGGTGTTGATTTTAAACTTAAAAACTATTTGGATCTAAAAGTTAGGGCCCTCAGAATGGTAAGACTTTTGGAGAAAGTTATGGTTCTTTTCTCCACTCTTCAATCCATACATTTTACCAGATTATATGTCAGACAGAACCCAAGCAGTGAAGAAACATAGGACCATATCTAGAACAGAGAACATAGAGTAATTGGGTTGGAAGGGACCTTAGAGGTCTTCTAGTCCAACTTTATGTGGTTTCTTCCTTTCTCTGAGGAGGTTAAGAAAACTTCCTCGGGGTCATTCTCTAGCTTTACTAGAGCCATGACAGGACTAGTGTTTACAATGAGAAAGGAGTCAGCATTCTGAATTACACTGAAAAGAATTTGTTTTGAACCAAATTTCATTGATCTGTGTGTGTAGTTTTATCGTACGCTGTGCAAAATGATAAGCATTCCTCCCAAATGGAGCTTTGCTCCTTTTTAAAAACAATTTAGACTTTTATTAAAACTTATCAACAATGCAAACAAATGAAAAGCAAATCTGTAAGAAAGAAAGGCGCAAAGTCTACTTTCCACACAATAGACTATAACAGAAGGGAAAAAAGCCAATGTCTCATTTTTTATTTTTAGTTCATTCTTTATTTTTTTAAATTCTCCATTTTTAAAAAAAAAATAAAAAGTTTTTATTTATTTATTTATTATATTATATTATTATATTATATTTCAACTCTGCCCAACTCACCTAAGTGACTCTGGGATGTTTACAAACAACATAATAAAATAATAAAAAACATATCTAAAAGCATGTGTAAAACAAAATTCAAAAAAGTTTAAAATTTACAAGTTAAAAATGAAAAAAAAAAGAAGGCTAATTGTTTAATTTAAATTTAACTGTGTTTATTTTTCAGCAACTGAACTTATTTTATTACTTAATACAGGTTTGTTGTTATGATGCAACAAAAATAGTTATCTGGAACTTTCGGCTTAGGCTTCAAGTATTACAATAATTCGGCTTTGATATTCATTGGCTTCATAAGCATCTCATCAGAAAAAAAGGAGATTAAAATAAAGCCCAAGCATTAACACAGTGTCTGGTTCATCATGGAGATCATGTCTCTTCCACATACAGCAGCTAATTTGTAGGATCCATGACAAACCTCGTATTGATTAAGGTGGATTTGCATGGAAGATAAGAAATCATATCAAAAATTCTCTGCTTCTCTGGGAAGCGTGCTTCCTCTTCACCATTCCTTTCAGGGCTTCCCACACTTTTTCATTTCTCAGGGTGTAAATAAGGGGATTTAGAAGTGGTGTCACCACAGCTGTCAGAATGGCCACCACTTTGTTGAACTCTAGAGAGGAGCTTTGGGCTGGCTGAGCATACATAAAAATGGAACTACCATAATAGATTGTCACCACCGTGATATGTGAGGCACAGGTAGAAAAGGCCTTGCGCCTCCCAGTGGCTGATGGGATCCTAAGCACAGTGGAGATAATGTAGATGTAAGATACTGTGATGAGCAATAGAGTGCCTACAAGCATAAAGGAAGCAAGAAGCACATCAACAAGTTCAATGAGCTGTGTGTCAGAGCAAGAAAGCTTCAAGAGTGGGGTGCTGTCACAAAAGAAGTGATTGATTACATTTGGACCACAGAAAGGGAGCTGGGATATCACTACTGTTGGCCACAGGATATGCAAAAAGCCGCCCACCCAACAACTAGCCACCAGAGAGATGCAGACATGGCTGTTCATTATGATGGGATAACGCAGTGGGTTACAGATAGCAACATAGCGGTCAATGGACATTACACTCAAAAGAAGCAACTCAGTGGACCCCAGGAAGAAATAGAAGTGACACTGAGCAATGCAAGCTGAAAATGAGATGGTCTTCTTCTTAGCCAGCAAGTTAGTCAACATCTTGGGCACAATGGCTGAGGTGAAGAATATTTCCAGAAAGGAAAGATTTCCCAGAAAAAAGTACATGGGTGTATGGAGATGAGCATCAGTTACTACAACACTGATGATAATCAGATTGCCCAAGAGAGTGAGAGTGAAAATAATAGAGATGATTGCAAAAAGGAAAATTTCTAACACCTGGACCTGAGGAAATCCTATCAGAATGAACTCCGTCACAACTTGTCCAAGGCTCTGGTTATTATTGATTGTCACTGCATCCATCCTAGGCTTCATCTGGAGAAATGGAAAATAAGTGAGTCTGCAAGAGGATAGAATCACAATCACAATTAACTCAAAGAAAAGAACATCACTCTCAGTATTGTGTTGCAGAACTATAAGCTAAAAAGAAGGAAATATTTAGGAAATGAAATATGGCATGGAACACAGAACATAGAAACAGAATATAGATGAAACTCAATCAACCAAAAATTTCTATACCTGCAACATTTTGTATTTTTTTTTTTGTACATTAAGAATGTCAAAGAATTAAGTGAATTTTCATATCATCTGGAAGTTTAGTAATGCAAAAATAAAAGTCAGCTGTTTCTTTGTACATCAAATATTTATTTATTTATTCTTTATTTATACTCTGCCTTTATTAAAGGTAGTCTTGACTTACAACCATTTGTTTACAATAGCACTGAAAAAAGTGAACTATGGCCATTTTCACAATTACGGCCATTGCAACATTTCCTTTGGTCAAATAATCAAAATTTGGATGCTTGGCAACTGTCATGTAGTCATGACAGTTGCAGTGTCCTTGATCATCTGTTCATCTTTTGTGACTCTCTGACAAGCAAAGTCAATGGGGAAGCCAGATTCACTTAACACCCATATTACTAATTTAACAACTGCAGTGATTTACTCAATAACGGTGGCAAGAAAGGTCCTAAAATGAGGCAAAACTCATTTAACAACTGTCTTGCTTAGCAACACAATTTTTGGGATCAATTGTGTTAATGGTTGTTTGTTTTATTTACAAATAAAACCTGTATTTTTTAAATAACTCAAGGCATAGAACATATCTAATAACTTCTTCTTTCTCCTATTTTCCCCACACCAATAACCCTGTGAGGTGAACTGGATTTAGAGAGACTGACTGGCCCATGGTCACCCAAATGGCTTTCATGCCTAAAGACTAGAACCCACATTCTCATGATTTGCTATACTCTACTGCTGCTTTACTGTTTTATTGGACTATGTGCCAATTTATTTTTAAAATATAATAGGTAACTTGGAATAAGTTTGTGTTTTTTTGTACTTAGAAGCACACAGTATCCCATCATCATAATCATAATTCAAGATACAGTATTGCTCTTCAGGAATTCAATGAACATAATGCTCTTTTTCCTCATTTTGCATTATGATCTTTCATACAAGGAAGATGAGTTATGCAGTTTCTGACGTATTGTATTGATTCAGAAGAAGTAATATATTTGGAGAACTTTCATACAAAATGCTTAGCATCAGAGAACCACTAATTGTCCCTTGAATTATATAATACTCGAGCATTAGAGATTACTGCTAACCCTTTGCTTCTTTGCTTTTATTAATCTCTGTACACTTAATGAACAACATATTCATGATAAACTGAGCAATGGATTCCACCACCCCTCAACCAAAATAATTTCTAAGAAAGATTTTTCTTCACATAATAGATACAGAGATACTGTAACTTAATAAATGTATAGAAAGTCATAATTTTACCTCCAAAAATGTACTAGTTTGTAGTGCAATTCTGGGCATTTTCAGATTAAATTCAGTAAGATGGAATTCCTGCATCACATCCTTACAAATATTGCTCTTGTGCATAATTCGTATCTTCATTTCTTGTAATAGCATTTTGTTAATGAAACATATTAGAATAAACTTCTATCATTGGCAATAATATTACAACAACTTCTTTTTTCTTCAGAATGTGGCTTCTGAGATCAGAAATTGCATTGTTCATTAATACAAACACTAACCTCTGGAGGAAACATATCCCTGTTGATGTTTTCTTCTATTTAACAATTAGTCATTATATCCAATAATATGGAAAATATTGAAATAATAATGTGGTTTCTTAATAAAGATCACAGGCTATTATTCTCATTTCAATACAATACAATAGCAGAGTTGGAAGGGACCTTGGAGGTCATCTAGTCCAACCCCCTACCTAGGCAGGAAACCCTATACCATTTCAGACAAATGGCTATCCAACATCTTCTTAAAGACTTCCAGTGTTGGGGCATTCACAACTTCTGGAGGCAAGCTGTTCCACTGGATTAATTGTTCTTAACTGTCAGGAAATTTCTCCTCAGTTCTTGCTTCTCTCCTTGATTAGTTTTTACCCATTGCTTCTTGTTCTACACTCAGGTGCCTTGGAGACTAGTTTGACTTCATGATTTCATGTCTTTACGTGTGGCCCTTTTTTTCCAAACTTGGTTTTCTGTTCTACAGGTAGTCTTTAACTTATGACTGGTTGCTTAAAAAACTATTTGAAGTTACCACAGACTTCTTCAGATTTACTCATGACCTGCTTTGGAAATTCTAATGCTGTCCATGTCACCTCATCCCCATGGTCACATGATCACATTTTGGGATTTAGGGTCATTTGCAGCATCCCAGTCATGTGACCACAATTTAAGATATTTTTTGCTGGAAACCATTTGTTCTTTGTTTCTAGCGAAAAATGGCCATTAGATACAATGGATTACCACTCAAAAAAAGGGGGGGGGGAATAACATTGGGTGCAGTCACATGTGATCCTGATCCTTTCCCGGGTGGTATGCTTTCACGTCTTTCCTCAAGCTTCTCATCTCAAGACTGATGTAACAAGGCTGTATTCATGAGTCTTAGTTTCTAGTTTCCTGATCAACCATATGGCTCTTCTTTGAATTTCCCAGTTTTTCTCATTTTTTCCCTCTTAAAATATGGGAGACTGTTTCTGAGGAGGAGGAAGTCTGATCAAAGTGGGGTAATTGTTTCATGGGATTTGGAAGCTCTGCTTCTGTCAATGTTGTCAAAACTGTATGCTTACCTATAGGAGCCACATCACAGTCCTGAGTTATATTTAGCGTGGAATCCTTTTATGAGCTGCTCTAGAATTTTCTCAGGTATTAATATCCAATTGGCTGATTTATAGCTAGTTTTCCAGATTTTCCTTCCCCCCTCTCCCCCTGCTTTTCAGCAATTCCTAAAATTGCTCCCTGTCATTTAAATATAAGGTTAGTTTACATTGCACTTTTCATATTATGGTATTTCTGCTTTAGTAGTTCAGTCAGAAATGGCATCATTAATTTTCACCAACTGGAAACATTTTTTTGGAAAAGAAAATTATGTATTTGGAAATAAAGATAAGTTTTGGGGTGTCTCCAATAGCACCAGCTTTTAGACCTTGTCATATGCTAAATAAAATAAATAAATAAGCTATTGGACCTGAGCAATTACATATTAATTCATTTGTTGCACCAAGCCTCAAATATTCAGGCCTAAGAAATACTGGCACAGGTAGTTTCACACAATGGAATAAAAGTAAACAAGAAACAATAAAGTTAGAAGAATAGTATTTGTAGTAAGCATTCTGAAAGATGATGCTTGCATGCAAAGAAAACAACAACAACAACAACAACAACAACACATTCTGTTGAGAAAGTAACAAGGCGATAGAAAGCCTAGTTACTTATTCTGATAGTGTTGGCATGGTGCATCCTCAGCTATCAAGAAGAACCTGAAATGAAGTAGAAGTGACGACAGTCCTGAGAATATCAATTTAATTCATACTATTCCATCAGTTTATTCATTCCAACAGACAGAACTTTATGTCAGTTCTGATCATCTGCCTTCAAGTCTCAAGGCCACGAAGAGAAAAATCTCACTATCTATAACTTAGAATGGCAGGAAGATACAGAGGATCTGAGTGCTGTGTGCTTCAGTAAGCAGGTCTTCTGTGTATATATGCCTTCATTTTTGTTTGAAATCAAGAACTTAAACTTGTGGTGCTATGTCTGTAAAACTTCTGTTGAAAAACCAGTTTCTGAATATCGGACTAGGGGTCTGGAGAATCAAGATTTACCACTATGTCTAGCTTGAAGCCTGACAAGTATGTTTTTTCAAATATGGTATACCATCTGAGAGCCAGCTTGATGCACTGCACCAGGCTAGAAACCAGGAGTCCATGCATTATAGTCCCATTTTAGGCATAAAGTACTGTCATATACTTCTTCAATTCCATTTTCTCTGGTTTAAACATACCCAATTTTGAAATCTTATTTCATTAGAGCTTAATTTCTAGTTCCTTAAGTCACATAAGTGTCTTCACTCCTCTTTTCATAGGATTTTGGTCTCTTAATGATCTTCATTCCTTTTTTCTTGAGCCAGTTTTAATTTCTGTGAACCATTTTAAAAATATGGCTCTCAGAGTTGGACAGACTATTCAAAATGCCCAAAGCAGAATAATGTGGAACAATTACTTCCACTGATCTAGAAAGTATACTTGTATTGATCCAATCTATCAGGTTTGTTTTGAATTTCATTTCTGTCTTCTAGAATATTAGCTATTAGCCAACTACATGTCATTAATAAATTCAATAAGTATTAGATATTTTGATTAAAGACTTAGAGAAAGTAGTAGAGGAAATGGAATATGATCAAGCAAAGGTCAAACAAATATATCCCTGGGATACTTTTATTTAGATCCTTGCATAGAGCAGAAGGTTGGATCTATTGGCTGAAATTGTCTCTTCCAACTCTATAATTTTATTATGAATTTAGTGATAATGAACTGTCTAGACACTAAAAACTATGCTTGTACCATTGATCTGCAAATAATTGATGAAATCCTTCATGATTGCTGATACAGCTACAAAAAGCATTCATGAAACTAGCTCATATTATTTGTGCAGTTAATAGATTGCCTGGATTTATCTTCATTTGTAATAAAACATTGCATTTTCCAGACTTAACTCAGAATCTTTTTGGAATTTAATAAGAAATGTAAAACTTGAATAAAATAACATATATAACTATATAATAAGGTGACCAGACGTCCAGCATCTGGCGGGACAGGCACGCCTTCCCATAATTTTTCCCACGTCCTGGGCCGTTCTCAAAAACCCCCGCTTTATTTTGGCGCTCGCACCTTGCTCGCTCCCCCGCCCATCAGCTGCTAGCTCGCTCGCTCATTCCGTTCTACACTAAAAATCTAAGCCAGCCCAGCCAGACGCTCACTGATTGGCCTGGACTCCAGTCAATCAGTGAGCTGGCTGGGATGGAAAACTTTAAGCATGCGGCGTGCTTAAAATTTTCCATCCCAGTCAGCTCACTGATTGGCTGGAGTCCGCTTAGCTTAGCACGCTCCATTTAATTTCGTCATTGCTTGCTGCTTAACTGGTGAGTAACGTTACCGGTGGGAATCGGGAGGCATTGGGGGGAGGAGATGGCCCTCCTCTACTTCTCCCCCTTTGCGGAGTTTCCATGTGTCTCCCAGGTCGCACCCATCCCCTCTCAAAAGGATTCATCCCGCTTCCTCCTCTTCTTCTTCCTCCTCCTCCTCCCCGTCCATGGTGGTAGTCACAGGATGGGGTGGAGAGAGAGAGAGAGAGAGAGAGGGGGGGGGAGGGTTCCATCCCGCGAGGAGATGCCCACCGAGCTGCGGGTCCCCCCGCCGCCTTCTTTCCCTCGTGGTTGCTTCCCTTCTTTCGACTCGTGGTCGCTTCCCACCGCTGGCGGTGCCTCGCTTCCCACCATCCCGCCATCGCCCAGCCGCCACCGCCGCCTCCTCTTCCTCCCTCCCTCCCCCTCGGACTCCTCTTCCTGCCCCCGCCGCCTCAGCTTGGAAGGGCCGGGACAGCGAGAGAGAGAGAGAACGGGGGAATCTCTCGGGGCTTGCCAGAGTGCTGTTCCTTTCCCAGAGCGAGGGTGGCGTGGGGAAGACGATCCGCCGGAGGAACCTTCCGAAGTGGAGGCAGTGGCAGCGGCTGGGTGATGGCCAGCAGCGCTCCAGACCCGGCGAAGCTGCCCAACCAGCCTGGCATGCCACTGCAGGGAAGAGATGTGGCGGGGCTGGGTGTGGTGCATGCTGCTCTTTCCCTCTGCGTCTGGGTCCTCTCCATTCCCAAGCAGCCCCATCCTCTCCTCCTCCCTCAGTCCTTCCCGTGGCTGCCTCGCCAAAATCTCGCTCTCCCTCCCCCTGCTTCGTTCGCGGCTGGCCATTGCCCAGACGCCACCGCCTCCCCTTCCTCCCTCCCTCCCCCTCGGACTCCTCTTCCTGCCCCCACCGCCTTGGCTAGGAAGGGCCGGGAGAGTGAGAGAGGGCGAGAACAGGGGAATCTCTTGGGTCTCGCCAGAGCGCTGCTCCTTTCCCAGAGCGAGGGCGGCACGGGGAAGACAATCCGCTGGAGGAACCTTCCGAAGTGGCCCTTATTTTGCACTATTCCACGTCCAGCGTTGGGGCACCGAGACAAAGCGCCCGAGGAGAGAGAAGGAAAGAAGGGGGGGAGAGAAAACTGGGCGCCCGAGCCCTTTCCCCACATCCCTATGCAGCGGGGAAAGAGAGGCCGTTCCCGGTGAAGCGTCACCCCCGCGCTCGCTGCTTCTACCGCAGCCACACCGAGGCCGAGACGGGATTCGGGGTTTTGACAGATGTCCGTTTCCCCCCCCCTCCGCATGGCTCCTTCCGGCTGGAGAGCCATGTAGATTCCTTGTAGGGGGAGGGGAGGGAGGGGAGGGGAAGAGGCTCCACAGGTGGGGGAGGGGAGGGGAGGAAAATGGGGGACACTGCAGAGGTCAAGGAGATAAAGAAGACCTTCATTGTGCCAGCCATCAAACCCTTCGATCACTATGATTTCGCTGCCGCCAGTTGCAAGGAGTGGGAAGGAGAGGAAGCAAGGAGGGAGGGGGGAAGGAAAAGAAGAAGGGAGGGGGGGAGAAGATGGAAAGAGAAAAGATGGATGGAAGGAGAAAGAATGGAAGGAGAAGGAGGAAGACGGAAGAAGAAAGGAAGAAAAAGAAAAAGGGAGGGAGAAAAGAGGGAAGGAGGTAGGAAGAAAAGGGGTAGAGAGGGAAGAGAGGGAAAGAGCAGAAAGACAAAGAGGATGAAATTGATAGGCAAGAGGAAGGAGGAAGGAAGGAAGAAAGAAAAAGGGAGGGAGAGAGGAAAGAAGAAAAGATGGAACTAGAAAGGAAAGAAGGGAGGGAGGGAGGAAAGGGGAAGACAGTGAAAGAGCAGAAAGACAGAGAAGGTGAAGGTAGATAGGCAGAAGGAAGGAAGAAGGAAGAAATAGGAAGGAGGGAAAGTGAAAGGATGGAAGGAGGAAGGAACAGAAGCGAAGAGGAAGAGAGAAATGGAAAGAGCAGAAAGACAGAGAAGGTAGATAGGCAAAAGAAATGAAGCTGAAAGAATGGAAGGAGGAAGGAAGAGAAAAGGAGGAAGGGAGTGAGTGAGGAAAGAAGAGGGAATGGAAGGAGAAAGGAAGGAAGAGAGGGAAAGAGCAGAAGGCGGATAAGGTGAAGGTAGATAAGTAAGAGGAATGAAGGAGAAAGTGAGGTGTCTCGAGGAGGGGGAAAACATTTAGTGACCAAAGTTACAATGGCATTGAAAAAAGTGACTGATGACCATTTTTCACACTTAGCGACTGTTGCAGCATCCTCATGGTCACGTGATCCAAATTTTGTTTGGCAACAGATTCGTATTTATGCTGGTTTCAGTGTCCTGGGGTGACCTTTTGACAAAATATAAATTTTTTAATCAAACACCCCCCCCCCCCCCCGGTCAATGGTGTCCCTCTTTACCAATCTGAAAATCTGGTCACCTTAGAATAAAAATACACAAAATAAATTAAAAACAGGTGATAAGAGAAAAAATAGTTTAGATGAACAATATACTGTATATATAACCCATCATTTCTTGTTTGCCTCTTTGCTTCTATCAAAACCATACATATATTACCTTTTGTTCTTTCAAAAGAACAGCAGTCCATCTGCATTTGAAAGACAAAGGTCACTCTTTTGAAGACAGCAAAGTCCACATTCTGGACAGAGAGAACCACTGATTTGAAAGAAGGTCAAAAAGGCCATCTACATTAAAATTGAACAGCCCTCTCTCAATAGAAGGGGAGGGATACAATACCACCTATCTCCTGTTTACAACACAGTCCTTTCAGCAGTTCCAAGAAGGTTCCACACCCATTTGCACTATTCAGGTGACCCTGAGGGCACAGATAAAGCTCCAAGTGGCTTCAACGATTCTCAGAAAGAGTGTTAATGATTAGACAATTGCAAGGAATATAAATCCTTCCATCCTCCACCATACATTCCAAACTGAAGAAGCTTCTTATCCAAAACATCTTCAAAGAAAAATGAAGTCCAATTGCCTTTTGAAAAAGGCATTCGTGACCTGGATGACTGACATCTCCATAGATATTTGTTCTTTCAAGTTTTCATACAAGATATATATGAAAGATTCCCAAAGACTCAGATTAAATCTGGACCCAGTTTACCGAATTATGGCAGTTTCAAATTGAATAAATGACTACAGAAGAGTATTTAGATTTTTTTTCTGTTTTGACTAGAGCCTAAGGTACTTTGCTATGATACATTGGACATCTAATATAAGCGATGCTTAGATGCAGACAGGAACAAAATTTAATCCAAGAGTCAAAATTTTTCCACTAAAAGTCCAATGGCCAGAAAGTCCAATGGCCAGAAAGTCCAAAAAGCCAATGGCTTTTTTAAAAAAAGAGCCAGAGTTTGAAGTTATTGTTTTGTGATAATTTGATTGTTTTTACTGAAACCAAGATTGGGACGACATTGTTAGAAATATGGAAAGGGAGTTTACTCAATGTCTGGATGATGGATACATATTTCTCAGTCCATAGGGAAAGAAATAGATGTTACAGGAAAAATCCACTGGGTGACAGCAGAGACTAAATAGAAAAAGTAAGTTTTTTCCCCCTCAGATTTTTTTCCACAGACTTAGGAAATTCCATCTCTGCAAAAAGGCTTCCTTTTACATTTAAAACATTTTTCCCAAACACAATGTGAATGACAACTAGATATTCTAGCATTTAGAAAAATGCTTCTCTCTTGTAATAAGAAACGTATTATGGCAAATGTATTATAGATGGTCTTCAATTTATAACTATTCCCTTAGTGACCATTCAAAGTTACAATGGCACTGAAAAAAGTGACATATGATTGGTTTTCACACTTATAACCATTGCAGCATCCCCATGGTCATGTGATAAAAATTATGGAGCTTGGCCACTGACATGTATTTATGACAGTTGCACTGTCCTGGGGTCATGTGATCACCATTGTAAATCTCCTAGTCAGTTTCCCACAGCAAAGTCAAAGGGGGAAGTCAGATTTGCTTAATGACCACACAATACTTCACTGCTTTTTTTTGAAAATATATTTGTTTTAGATTAAAAAATAAAAATGTTTAAAATAAAGCTACAGAGTTAACATAATGAAATAATGTAAAATACAACCAAGAGTAGTAAATGCTTATTTACTCTCTTTTTTTGTCTTTTGCATTCCTATATTGTCACTTAAAAAACACCAGGAAGACAAAAACGTTTCAGTATCTTTTAATTATCAAACTAGTTAGTGAATGCCAATAAGAGAGGAGTCAAAATTTGGGCACCGGGAAGAAAAGGAAGTTATCAACATGCTCTGAAGGGTTTTTTTTTTAATTCTCTCACAACAAAGAATCAGGTTAGCCTGAGGTCACAAGTGGGGAGAAGATCAAATGGCCCAATCAAATATACTTGGATAATATGGATTGTGAAAGAGTCAACATTAATAATTATAAAATTTAAATTAACCAAGAACCAGACAAAGGGCCAATATGGAAAAGGGTTTACAGGTCTACTGATCTGAACCCCTTCTATCCTGCCTTGGTTCCTCAGTGTGCACACAGTGGCAAAAAGCAGGAGAGAAGGAAGCATCCCTTCCCTTCCTCTCTTACTTTCACAATGGCATCAGTTCTTCTACCACAATGCAAGGAAAGTTTTTCAATATAGCTGCTGGGAAGTCATGCCTCAAGTCTGGATGGGAGTGGGGAGGAAATCTCTCCTGGGGAGACTGGCTAGATTGGCAACTTCAAGAAGAAGAGCCCCTTGGATTCCTGGAACAGTTTGCAGTGGCAGGTGACAAAATTATAGAGCCTTTCTTTTCCTCATGCTCATGGATATTTGCACATTTTCTTAGCACACAACCCAGTGCAGGCTTCCAAAGATATGTATCTTCAACATGGTGGATGATGAGGTTCAGTCACAGGTGTGGAGATTACGAAAAGCAGGTGCAAGCAAGTAACAGAATAAAAGGAGACCAGTTGGCGTCGTGGCAGGAACAGAGGGAAAATAGCGGAGCTCCACTGAGCTCCATGAAAACCAGCAGGTATGTTTGCCTGAAGACCCTATGGGGTCAAAGCCGCCCTGGAGAAGTGGTGAAGAAAGAAGAGGTGCTTTGTTGATTACGAGGAAACCGCAATTTCCTCATTGATCCAAAGAAAGCTCTCCCAAATGGCAGCAGGAATGACAGCCATTTTTGGCAAGTCACAACCTGTGACAACTGGGATAATAAGATTTGTGCTGAAGTGGTTCGTGGACAGAGCATTGAAACTGGGCAAGATAACTTTCAACTTTTATTCTAGAGATCTAACCCAAGCAAAAGAATTCCAAGAAATTATCTCCAAATGTTAAGAAAGTGGTTATTGAATACAGGGAAAAACATTAAAGACTCAGATGTGAAAGAAATATCTAATGGAAGTTTTAAATCATAAAAAGCCTGGAAAAGATTTAATAATATCTTGAAAAGTGATTATTGGGAGAAACTGCTTTTCTTATTTTTATTATTAACTCTCCCTGATCTATTATATAAGGAAAGAAAAACAGAATAACATCCATTTCCCCTCAGGGTTTGGATTGGCAGACTGATACAGCAACTTTAACCAGAATCCCCAAATGAGGGATATTCTTTCTATGCAGACAATGCCAACCATCTAATCCACTTGCTTTCCAGTTACTGTATATACTCAAGTATAAGCCTAGTTTTCCAGCCCACTTTTTGGGCTGAAAAAAGCCGCCTCGGCTTATACTCGAGTCAGTGAAAAATTTGCCCGAAATGGAGGAGAAAAAGGGGTGGGGCCATGCCGCTGGGTGACACTCGTGAATGGCCCGGTGCCCCTGTGAGTTTCCCCTCCCTCTGTGTCAGTTTGCCGCGCAGCGCGCACCGCACCATCCCCCCTCCTCACGTTCTAATGTAATGCAGGGCTGTCTTACGATTCCCCTTCCTCCCCCTCCTGCCACTCTGCAACGATGTCCCACCTCCTCCTTGTTATGGCAAGCAGCCACATAGCGATGTCCCACCTCCTCTAGTACAGTGATCCAATGATAGTAATCACTGTGCTGTGTGTCATAGGAGGCGGGACATCGCTCCCGCGGCTGCACGGGACATCATCATCACAGCGGGACATCAGCATCATGAGGTGAGTGAAGTATTTCATTGAATACACCGCTAGTTTACTGTTTTTCTTTGAAATAAATATTCAAAAACATTATTGGTATCTATTTTTATTTTTGAAATTTACTGGTAGCTGCTGCATTTCCCACCCTAGGCTTATACTCGAGTCAATAACTTTTCCAGTTTTTTGTGGTAAAATTAGGTGCCTCGGCTTATATTCGGGTCGGCCTATACTTGAGTATATACGGTATTTTTGAACAGAGCCTCCCAGAACTGCGGTTCAGAATAATGGACAATTCCGGAAATGTGGATGCTTGCCATGGTAACCTCCAGCCAATGAGCTTAGAAGGAGCCAGTGATGTCACTAACAGTCATTTTGGTTTGGCTTGGAGCTGAGATTTGAAAAATATGGTTGCCTTCACGTAAGAGGCCTGGCCTATTAATTTATTGGCAAACTCCTAAGGGCCTTTTGTGCCCTGAATGAGCCTCAAGCAGGGCTAGTTCATTTGAATCACTTTGTCTATGCTTTTGCCTGATAGAGCCATTGTTAAGAACAGCAGTTAGCTAACACCCACTTTGATACTTACTCGAAGGAGCGAAAGAGGCGGACTACAAAAAAGGTTATACTGTTTCCTAAAATAAATTAGCTGGAAAGCTAGCTCTTTGAGTGCCTGGAGGACTTATAAAGTCTACATTCTTCCTAATTGGTGTGATACAGGCAACTGTACATAGGTCATCTTGAGAAAGGTGGGCAGGCCTCAGCCATCTGGAGGGAATCCAAACACACCTGCCATTTTGTCCTGCCCACTTGTGCTGTAGAAGCTTTCTGGAGCATTCAGAAGCTTCTGCAGCACTAGTCAGACCCTGTTAAGCCAGCATAACGAAGAAGTTTATATCTGGGCTGTATGCCAGTGACATGAGTGTGGTGGCCATTTTGTCCTGCCCACTTGTGGGCTGGGAGAAAATGGCTACTGACAGACAAAATGCTTGATTTGGCTGCCTTAACAGGGTCTGCACAGGGCTGCAGAAGCTTTTACAAAGTAAAATGAACCTGTTTATTTTTGGCTCACATGGCAGCAACCAGAACATAGGTGTAATTCTGTGGGTAGACAAAATGGCAGTGACTTCTGGAACAGCACTATGCGGCTGCATAAAGAAGCAATCTATTACAGTACTCTGGAGGCCTTGGAACTCTTCAAAAGGTAAATGAGAAGACGGGTGTTTGACCTGGAAGTGTGGGAATCAGGCCTAAGCCTTGAGGGACCCAGTGGAAGTTGGAAAAGGCCTGTGGGGACCCAAAGGGAAGCAGACCATGGGATGTCTCATGGGTGGGAGAGCCTTTGGGAGGACCAAGGCAGGTGGGCCTGGGCTTTTGCTAGGTCTTTAAGAGTCACCCCCACCTTTGAGGCACCCCATGCTCCACTTAACACTCCTTAAACAACAGGGATGGACAAGTCGTTAGATGAGACACTTCACCTAATGACCATCACAACATGTGACCATAATGGGCAGGCTCTCAAATATTATCTGTACAATAATTTCAGATGTCTTTCTGAGTTTTCCTTTTTATCTCATTATTATATAATCATTCTAATATTCATCTTAAAGAACCAAGTTAAATTGGAAATGCTTCTGTGGCTACAGTTGTAGCATGAGTAGTATTATTTTCAGTTAATATTACTGCTTGATTCTTAAAAACCTTTTAAGGTCTTCATTGGAAACTTTGTTGTACAATATAGCTTTAAACACTGTATGTATAGCCAACAGAAGTAATGTGTGTTTTTTCTGCTGTAGCAAATTCTCCAGCTTTTGTTAGTGTATAGAAAGTAGAAATTTATAAAGGTGCAGTATTAACATGATGATTAATGTCTTTCAGAAAGGGGTGGTCCCAGCAGCTTTGAAGAAGGTAGTGATGCACTCTCTTGGACACAACTGTTTTGGATAACTTTTATCCAGTCTCCAACCTTTCCTTTTTGGGAAAAAATATTGAGAGTGTCAGGCCTGCCTCCATTCAAAACCCAAGAAAGAAAACTTCCAACTCCACTCCACCTCTTCTCCAAGTAGAGAAGAGGTACTTTTACTGAGTTTGAAATGATAGCAGCGAAAACAAGGCAAGATCTGATTCAAAAGGCATGAAAGTTACAGGTTGAAAGTTTCCCCAAATCCCCTCCCCCCCAGGTCTCATGCTGAGTGTCCAATCAACATCCCAAATAATGTCATGTGAAGCTCCTCCTCAGGTATTTCACCCATCTGGAGTTCTAGAATGGTTGGCCTTGACAGGGTGTAAACAACTCCACTCAGCAGCACAATAATTCTTGAGAGCAAATCTCTCTTTAAGTTCACATGGGTCTTCACCTTACCAGTTCACTTCCCCAACCCAAGTGCCATGCCCCTCCTTCCGCATTACTACGGCAGCTGATAGCAAGCATGCACCAAAGGAAAATCCCATGCTGGAGATCCAGCTGTCATTGAGGGTTGAAGATCTTCGCCTGCAGACAGCCCTGGATAAAGCAGACCTTCTGAACCCTTTTCAACTGGATATATGGTACAGCACTGAGACAGTATTGGTTGTACTTGCCAATGGCCTCTGGACACCCTGGAATGAGAGTGGAGTAATTGACCTACATCTCCTGGATTTCTAAATGACTTTCAAAAGCATCTATGTATACCAATACCCAAAAGTGCTTTTTCAAGAGACAACTGGACTTTCTGGTTTGCCTTTGAAGACGTTTCACTTCTCATCCAAGAAGCTTCTTCAGCTTTCACTGGATGGTGGGGAATGGAAGGATTTATATTCCTTGCAGACAGCTGGTCATTTGCATTCTTTTAGCAAGTACAGTCTTTTCAACAGTTCCAAGAAGGCTCCACACCCATTTGCACTACTCATGTGACTCTGACAACACAGATAAATCTCCAGGTGGCCTCAACAACTCTCTAAAACAGGGGTGTCAAACTTAAGGCCCGTGGGCCAGATACTTAGATCTGGCCCGCGGGGCCACCCTAGAAACAGTGAAGGACCAGCCCATGGTGCCTCTGCCATTGAAAAGGGAGGTTGGGGGGGGGGGCGACAGGGTGGCTATTTTCATTGGTAGAGGGTTGCGGTAGGCTGTCACAAGAAAAAATGGAGCTTGGGAGCCCGTTTTTGCTGACAGAGCATTTGGGCCACCACAGGCACTCCCGACATGAGTGATGTCAAGCTAGTCAAGCCCACTCCAGCCACGCCCACCCCAGCCCCTCTGAGGTCAAACAATCCTTATTCGGCCTTCAGTGAAATAAATGTTTTACACCCCTGCTCTAAAAGAATACAAATGACTAGCTATCTGCAAGGAGTATAAATCCTTCCATTCCCCACTATTCAGTCAGAGCTAAAGAAGCTTCTTCGATGAGAAGCAAAACATCTTTAAAGAAAAAACAGAAAGTCCAGTCGCCGCTTGAAAAAGCATATTTGGGACAACCATGACCTGGATGACTGAGAATCGCCATAAACCTCAATACCAAGAGTTATGTCTCACAGTATACGTGACAATATGGATCAATCAATCAAAAAACAAACAAACAAATAAACAGATGCAGATGTATACTGTTAGATATTTCAAAACATAGTCCAAGGTTCTGCCTCAGTGACTGATGGATATTAGTTCCAGTTGGGCAAGAATGAGGTTAGGTTTAATCTCAGGAAGACTGAGATTGTAGATCAAGGATCTTCTAATTCCAGGTACTTTCCAGCTTTCTCTTGCACCATGCACTGATTTACAATTAAAGTCTTGGTGCTGAATTTCACCTACAAAGTCCTGCATAGTTTAGATCTTACAGGTGTAAAGGTCTACCTATTTCAGACTGGTTTTTGCTCATTCTATAGTATCTGGCAGTATTGGTGTTCCAGGCTTCATTAAATAAATAGTGTCATTTTATGGATTACCAGAGGTGTACCTATTCTGTCACCACTCTTGTACTCGAAAATATCATTGCCTTCTGAGTTCCATAGGACCCTGATTCTGTTGTGCTTGAAAGCAACTTAAAAAGTTCTTCCAGTAGGCCCTAGCCCAGAGCAATTTGTGAACCTGCATAAAGTATGCTCTTAGTAATCTTTATATTTCTCCAATGCAGTACTTTTATTAACTCCATGTTTGAATTTCTGTAATTTGTTTTTAAACTTTTTAATATGTTGACTTGCTCACAATTAAGTGGCTCAATAAATTGAATGAAATGAAATATCCATATTTAAATTAAATAATTGGAATGGCAGAAGGCTTTTGAGCAGCCTGTTTATAGTTATTCAATTAGAAAGGGATAGCAGTTGCTTCTTTTTTTCCTTTATGTTATACTATCTTTCTGTAGATTGCTTTCCCTCCGCCGCTTTTGAAGGTCTAGGTGTGCTTATTTTCCCATGGATAGCCCTTCCTTCCTTCCTTCCCTCCCTCCCTCCCTCCCTCTGTCCCTCCGTCCATCCGTTCGTCCCTCCCTCCCTAACTATGTTCTCCAACAGAAATTCATGGATTCTTTACATGAAACTTACATTTATAATTGTTAGTGTGTCAACCTGGTTTTCTCATTGACAGTTGTGGGCTCCATTGCTGATTGGACAGATGTAGACTCCAGTGCTGATTCAACAGATGTGGAGTTCATCACTGATCTGGCAGATGTGGAGTTTATTCATTATTTAGCAAGGTAAATCTTTTCAACCCAACTGTTATGTTTTGTTTAGGTTTTCCTTGTTTTCATTTTTCATGGGCATCAATGTAGAAGATATTCCTCCTGACATGTACTACTGCCTTCTCCTAAATCCTGGGCATGGTGGGGCACCATTGATGGGTTGCAGTGTCTGTAAGAGGCTCTCTCCAAGATAACTTTCTGTCCATAAGGGGCTTGTGGGGCAAAAAGATGGACAGGCTGACTGGCTGGTCTGAGAAAGGGGAGGTTGAACTAGGTGGATGTTCTTTGACATGTCTGGACTGGTTAGGACTGAAGAGGCACAGAAACAGATTGAGGAGCAGGAGAGCTCTTGTGATGGAGACACATCTTCATTCTCAGTGGTAAGGATGATTTTCCAACATGACCAGAAGGGGTTCATGTCTCAAGACCAGGTAGAGGAGAGGAGGAATTCTTGTTTGGAGGAACCCGGACAACCTAGCAAACTCAGCAGATATAGAGGGGAGGGATCTCTACCCTCTACCTCTGCTTCTGATAAAGGAAGAATGTTTCAGGCCAATCCCATTGGCAGGTCAGCTGGCAAGCTTCTTAGTGCCTCTACTTTGCCATTCTTTAAAGAGGGCCCAGGGCTAGTTTTGTTCTTTGGCCCCTTCAATCTCTCCCGAGAGATGAGAAACCAGAGAAGAAGAGGCCACAATTTATAAAATGTGGGATATTTCCATTGATATCTTGATAGCTTGGTGGGTAAAATATAGGAAAACATTAGGGAGGAGCCATTGGGAGGGAGGAGCTTGTTGGCCACATTTTTCAATTTCTGCAATCTCTTTGCCCTCTGGAATGCAGCCTTCCCTCCTGGGAATCCAGACAACATTCACCACACACAGAGAGCTTTGATTTATACCTTCAAATGAACAATTGCTGCTTTCACGTTTTGATGGTTGTTTAGGCAACTGCCTGGAACCCCAGGATGGAAGATGTTGAGCCCTCCTAGAGGACAGTGCTTTCCCATGGGTTTGAGCAATGCTTTCAAACATGTGGAGACTTTCACTTTTAATTGAGTTTCAGAAATCACCTATTCCTCTACTTTAGTATATAAGAGTCTTCAACATAAGAAGTTTGAAAAGCTACATGGTGAGCTTAGTACTAGAAAATAATGGATATTCTCATAAAGAGAATTATGGAACATAATACAGAGAAACAAGTAAAGTGGAACTACAATAAGTCAAAATATTGACATAGATAAAGACTACAGGTAGTTCTCAACTTACAATTGTTTATTTAGTGACTGTTCAAAGTTACAACATCACTGAAAAAAAGTGACAAAACTGATTCCTGAAAAGAGTATTTTAGATTAGCATAGGAATAACTGTGATGCAATGATAAGTAGAATGGAATAAATCTAATAAGCGATAGAGCCTAAGGCAAAATTAATGGAAAAGAAGCACTCATTCAATGAACAAGTTGCAAAATGGTCAGGCTATAGAAGCAAATGAAGTAATGGGAAAAATATTAAAATACATGTATATGGTTAGCTTATGGAAACTCAGTGCAACTTCTTTAACTTTATGAAGATTGCATCGGAATTTGAAAATGGAAAAATTGCGTTGGTGGATTTAGAAAAAATGTATGATGAGGTATCACACTCCCTCTTTCATATTCACTATGGTACATGGTGTGATACAGAGGGGCATAGAGAGTGCGAATCCATAGAGGGGCCAACATTGGACACAATTGAATGGCTGATGACAACAGTGACAATGATTAATCAAAGAATTGGATGCTCCTCAGAGCTAGGTTTACTACATTTATTTACAGCACCAATCATAAGCTTAAAAATAAAGAACAATATTTATTTAATCTTAGCAGCCAAATTAATAATTGTGCATCATTCAGAAATTAGATAATTAAACAATAAGACCTTTTCAGTTACATTAGAAAAAAATTATAGAGCTAAATTAAAGAAATATCAGAGGCAAGAACCACAAATTTTTCAAACTTGAAGAGATTTAATAGTTTATGTCAATAGCAATAGATTTAAGGTATACTTTAGGTCATCCTGTATAGTGTCCAGCCAATTGGTAGTAACGTGGTCTCTTCTTCTTTTCTGCTGATCATTTCCAGCATGATTGACTTTTCGAGTGAGTCAGGTCTCATGACATATGATAGCCTTTGTTTGATAATCTTGGCTCTGAGTGATATTTTGTCAAAGTTTGGTCTAGGACCGGGATGGTGAGCCTATGTGGCACGCTGAGCCATTTGAGCATGTGTGCGCTGGCCAGCTGAGTTCAGCCTTTTTTAATGCCATTTTTTGCCCTCCCCAGGCTCCAGAGGCTTTATAGGAGCCTGGGTAGGGCAAAAAGAGACTCCCCCGCCCACCCCCCAGGCACTCCGGAGGCTTCAGGAGCTTCCCTGAAGCCTCCGGAGTGAAAAAAAAAAACAACGGCCCTATGGGCAAACCGGAAGTTCGGGAACGGACTTTGGTTTACTCGTAGGGTCAGTTTAAGCCCTCCGGAGGCTTCAGGGACCTTCAGGAGGCTTCCCTGAAGCCTCCGGAGGACTAAAAACGACCCTATGAGCAAACTGGAAGTGACTTCCGGTTTGCTCGTAGGGTTGTTTTTTGCTCTCCAGAAGCTTCAGGGAAGCCTCCTGAAGGTCTCTGAAGCCTCTGGAGGGCCTCTGGGGCGTGAGGGGGGCGAGGTGGGGAGGCTGTTTTTGCCCTCCACAGGCTCCTATAAAGCCTCTGGAGCCTGGGGAGGGTGAAAAAGAAATGCAAAAAATGAGGGGGAGTGTCTCTCATGAGCTCATGCTCACTGGGGGTGCGCATTGCATTATGGGTGCGGCACACCCGCGCACAACCCCCCTGCGCTCTCCCCTTATGGCACGCAAGCAAAAAAGGTTTGCCATCGCTGGTCTAAGACTTCTTTGTTTGTTTGTTTGTAATTTCTACAGTCCATTGGAGGCAGAATAGTCATCTTCAACACCATAGTTTGAAGGCTTCCACCCTTTTTCTATTTAGCAATTGGAAATTTATTGTGTTGCCTAATCTACATTTGGTTGGGAGGCTGATATTTTTACTATTTTTTCAAGATGTTATTCATGCCAGACATCTTTGACTAATAGACTTGACTATCTCATCAAACAATTTATGCCAAAAGGTTATATTGATGACAACCCCAAATGAAAAAATGACATTTTTGACAATCTTTCCAATAGGTTGGAAAAATAACTGTGATATATGTGCCAACCTAATAGGAATAGAATACCTAAGATGTATACTTTTCTATTGCATTTTTGCATTGAAGCTGCAATAAATCTGCCTGGTTTCCAGAATTTCTGACAATTTGTCTCCTATATAGGATTATCAAGATCAATATCTTGAGCTTCCTTTGAATTATATGGTAATCATCTATTTAAGATTGGAATAACAATTTATTAGCTTGGACTATTTAAGATTTCATTTCATGGTCTTTTGTTCCTTGATATTTCAGATAAGAGCATATCACATAGATACCATAACCATTTCAAATCATGTTTCCAGAAATTTGATAAATGTTTAATCCACTGAACAAATATTTCAGTTGGTATCCAAAGGTACAGTATCTAAAGTATCAAAAATTATTTAAGCAGATAATGATGCTTGATCCAATAGATCCAATACTTGTGTTCAATAGATGAATTACAATATATTAGCATACATTGAATTATTATGATGTTAGGGAGAGAGTTGAGTGGTGGTTTTTTTTTCTAAAAATGAAATAATGTTCTTGCCAAAATCACAAGAGCAAAATAAAAAGTGCATAAGTATCAAAAATAATAATGCTAATGTTCTGAACTCAATATAAGTGCATTGTCCATATTTATATCTACAAATGCTTTTTCTGCTCCATAAAAGGGCACAGGTTAAGATCAGTTATATGGTTTGAATTTTGTAGTTCAAATAATGATATAATATGCTGGAGTTATGTCTAGAATCAAAGCAAAGTTTTAACACCTGATTAAATAATCCCTTCAGGCTACAGGGAAAACTGAAAAAATGTTCTCTAAAATAATCTGTTGAGATAATCTTATTTCTTCTTTGTCAGAAATTGCCTCTGGGATCATAATTTTTCCTATCATTGAACTGACATGTAAAGATTCAGCAGGATGGCACATGATTAAACTGGAAATGCCAAACATTTGAAACTGTTGCCTGCAGGATAATAGCTCAATTAACTTTCCTTTTTGTGAAAAGTTAACATCTGCATGTGATACATAAGATGCACATTTTAATTAGGGCGATCCTAAACATTTTCTTATAATATTTTAAATAACATATTTTGTTATTTATACTGTATGTGACATTACAGTATTTTAAAGGGAAACAATTCTAAAGAAACTTACATTACAGTCAGAGTAAGATGTGACTTTAAATCAAGCAATAGATTTAATAACAATAACAAAAAGGATCCAAAATTCACCATGCCTTTCAGATCTGCCATGGTCATGTGATGTGATACAGAGGGGAATGGAGAGTGCTGATCCATAGAGCGGCCAATAGTCACACACAACTGAATGGCTGATGACAACAATGATGATGAAAAAAAATACAACAATGATGATGATTAATCAAAGAATTGGATGCTCCTCACAGCTAGGTTTACTGCATTTATTTACAGCACCAATCATAAGCTTAAAAATAAATAACATATTATTTATTTAATCTTAGCAGCCAAATTAATAATTGTGCATCATTCAGAAACTAATAATATAACAACTGAGTTCTGGATTAATGTCCTCTTCAATTTGTTATTTACCGGTATAAATTACATTAAGGTGTTTTAAATGGAAACAACTCTAAGGAACATATATTGCAACCAGCATAAGATGTGAATTTAAATTAAGCAATAGATTTAACAAAAAAGATTCGAAATTCACTTGAAAAAATACTAAAAAATGAAATTAATAAAAAAGGAAGGAGGAAATAAACCATAGCTTTCAGATAGAAAAAAGACCTCAGTCATGCACAATCATGCATTTTTCCCACCTTTAGAAAACCAGAGAAAGGGGTGAGAGGGAGGAGCCACGTTGCAATGTTACAGCGGTGGTCTCGATGCTCTGAGACTGCCATTGATACTTTTGCTGCTGGAGAGTCCTTTGAGACCTAAACTGTCCCGTAGAGATGGTGATCAGGAAGACAAAGTCTTGCTGGTCTCAGGGATATCGCAAAATCCCTGATAGACTCAAGGGAAGTGCTTCAAGCCCGTGGTAAACAGGCAGCCCCTAGGCTGATGAAATCGGGATGCTCCGGAAGGAAGTGAAAAGAGAAAGCGAGTCCATCTGGTAAGGTATTTTTTCTATTTTGCTAAAGATTGCCCAAAGAAATGTTTCTTTAAAGCCAAATTATATCCTCAAACAAAAGAACTGAGTGGCGAAAATAATCCTAATGGGATTGCTGTGGAAAGGTTTTTTTCCCTTTGTTGTTCTAATTATTTTTGTGGATTGAAATGCTCGTAACATTCTTCATCTCTTCTCTTAAAGTGAATGGATTGATTTTTCTTCTTCGGCTTCTTGTTGCTTTATTTTTTGACTTCTGGATTAAAACCTTTTTTTATTTTAACATTTCTTCCTACTACTTGTTATTAAACCACACTAAAAGAAATCTAAAGAACTTTGTTTCCTACAGAAGGTGAAAATTAACTGTGACTCGGAGTTTTTTTTTTAAGAATGAATCTGTTTTCTTACTTGACTTCACTAACTTTGCAGCTGAAGAGTTTGCAACTTGTTTACAGAAACTGATAAAGAACCAAGGGCACGAACTGTTTTCACAGGTGCCTCTGAGAATTATTTTGGCAGGGAAAGAAGGAAAGAAAGAAAGAAAGAAAGAAAGAAAGAAAGAAAGAAAGAAAGAAAGAAAGGGGAACAGAACCCCTCCCCTTTGAAGAGTATAAAAGCACTTGTGTTCAAGTCAATTTAAAATAAAAGTAAGAGAGGCCTTGAAGACTATAGTTGCAGTCATTATTACTTTCTTTTTCTTTTTCTTTCTCTCTTCTGTTTTGGAAACATGGGTCAATACTTAGATGAGGAAACCTTAAAATTCCAAAATATCTTGGCTGGAATTCAAAATCTATTGGAAGGATATGGGATAATTGAGAAGAAGCTGGAAAGACTACTCTTCCTCACAGCAAAAAATGACGGGGTTGGAGCCCCAAAAATTAAAGGGGAGAATGAAGATATAGAAGATAAAGATAAAACAATAGATAAATTTATTAATGGAGCAAATATCGGTGAAAATGGAAAGAAGGAAATATGGAAAAGGGAATTCGGTGAATGGGAGCTCTACCCCAGATTCCAGACACAGAAGACAAAACAATATTAATGATGATATACATAAGAAGAGAAATTTTTTCAGAAGCAAGATTGACAAACGAAGACAAGTTAACTTCAGTAGCAACTGGTGGGCAAGGAGATTATCTGAGAGACTCTTCAAGCAACAAAGTGCGGAGAGAAGCCTATAAAAACCTTATAAAGGAGATAAAAAGAAGACTGACTCCACAATTGGCAAGAGAGATAAGACTGTTTTGTTACTGGAAAGATACAGGTTGACAATGAAAGTTGGTAATAAAAATAGGTTTTTTATTATTGGTGATTAATAAGTAGGAATTTTGTAACTCCTAGATTGTTTTAGATTGCTATTAAATGTTTACTCGCCAACAATTAATTAACTATAAATAATAATAATGAAATGTTAATGGATATAGTGTAGTGATATATACATGTATTGACAATTTAGTAAAAGAAATTTGGATATAAATTGTAAATTGTGACTTGGGAAAAAGACCTATAAATTTTATTAACAAATTTTCATTTAGATCTTGTTATAAAGGTGTAAGGTTTTTTTTTTGGGGGGGGGTTGGGGGCCCTGATGAGAGGAGATGGGGCATAAACAGTAAATGATTTTTAGCCAATTATAATAACAACAAGGAAATGTTAATGGACATTGTTTAACAATATATACATGCTATGGTATTGGATAAAGAAACTTGGATATAAATTTGAGTCACTGAGTTGGGAAAAAAAGGAAGGGAAAGGCTTAGAAATTTTATTAATTGACTTTTACTTAAAAGTTCTATAAAGGCGTAATGTTATTGGAGAATTTTTTGAAAAAGCTAATGAATACCATTATGTGGTTGTTTCTTTAAGTATGAATGATTTGAGGTAAAAGCATGCTCAAATAACTGTAGTCAAATGAGAATTGTGGTATATTGATAGTAAGATATACAAAGATTTTTGTAAAGTGTATAATCTAATATGAACTATAAATAATGACTGTGGAAGAAATGCACAAAAGTTATCTGCAACCAATTGACACACTTTCTACAAGATGTAATGAAGGATGATTCTTTTGTGTGTGTGTTTTTGTTCAATTAAAATTTTAAAAAAATTCAAAAAAAAAGAAAGAAAAAGAAAACCAGAGAAAGGGTTCACAGATGCTAAACATACTAGTCTTCCCATTGGTAAAAACTCACCTCATCCCCATCCAAAATTAACAGAAATGATTGATGGATCCCTCCCTCTAGCTGGTCACATGGGGGGGATGACAAAGGCAGGGGGAATCCACCTATTGCTTCCTTAAGTTTGTCAAGATTGAACACCACTCACAAATCTGGTTCTTCAAGGCAGCTCAGTCCAACTTATTCTGGCCTTCTTTTCTGTTGACTCAGAGACTGGAGGATTATATGTTAACCTGGCTATGAGGAACAGCCCATTGCTGTTATTTTGGCATGCTTATGTTTGGGTGATTCTAGAAAACCCTATAAATTGCTTTTGGGGAATGACTTGGATGCTTTAATGGCATGAGATGATCTGGTCTTTGAAATTGTTATGGGAGCAACAAACAAACACTGAAAGAAAAGACAGTGACAGAAAAGTGCCACTAAGGAGTACTAAACTACCTAGAGCTCAGAGGTGAGATTTGGGGATGGTCTGTCATAGTTATGAAAATCTATGAAAATCATAGTATAACAGAATCAAGGAACTTTAGAGATCTTCTAGTCCAACCCCTTGATGGCATCAGCAATCCTCAGAACTTCCCAGAGAAACAGCTGTTCAACCTTTCTTTGAAAAGCACCAGATGGAGCACCCTTGACTCTAAAAATTCTGTACTTTGCTGCAGAAAAATCTAGGATGTGGGGGAAAAAATCTTGTGAAAGATTCATTGGGTTCTCAGTGAAGAAAACCTCCTTCCTTGACTGCTATTGCACATAAACAGCTCTAATGCTTCAATAATTAAAGAAAAACATCATAGTCATGCAATTCTTTTCCTTAACCAATTCCTCTCACAGATCACAGGAGCAGAGGAGAAATTAGGAAGACACTAGGTCTTCTTTCCTTGTTGTTGCAGACATCCACTTATTTTAAAACTATACTTTATATTTTGGCAATTTTATTTAATAAAAGAATGCAGAAACATGTCTATATGCATCTATATAGGTACATTTTACAGATGAATGTATAAACCATTAGTGTGAAACACAGAGTTAAAATCTGACTAGAGATGAAGGAACTACCTTCTGAAAGAAATTAACTAAACAACAAGGTTAGATATATTTATTCATTTATATATTAATTCATTGTAATATACAGCTTTCTCCACAAAAGTTCAAGGTAGAGTATGTAGTATTCCATCCTTTATTTTTTCTCCACAATAAAAAATGTATGAAGTAGCTTACCTGAGAGAGAGACTTGGCCCAGAGTTACACAGTGATCTTCTATGACTGAAGGCAAATTTAATCTTGGGCTTTCCATGTTCCTAATTAATTCTTTAATTGCCCCATCACATAAAAACCATTACTATAAAATATAGGACATCAAAATATGAAATTGTTCATAGAGCTTGCCCATTGGACACTGCCTTCCTTCTGCCTTTGAAGGGATACTTTAGGACAGTGGTCCCAACCTTTCCGGCTTGGTGGACAGCTGTGCGGGGAGGAGAGATTGATTCTGTGTGAGTGTTGGCACATGCTTTGTGTGTGAGTGCAAGTGTCCGTGTGCATGTTCACCTGCCACTTGCATGGCCTGGTTCCAAAAGGGCTGCAGACTGGTAGTGGGCCGTGGGATAGAGACCCCTGATTTAGGAAATGGTTAATTTGAAAAAAAAAATGCTTTGAAAATTAAAGCAAGAGTGGGAGAGTCGGAATTAATTAAAACTGTCCTCATGAGAATGTCACATCTATTGTATTGTGTATACCAAAACTAGAAGCAGGCCTTATGAGAGACATCAGCCCAAATGCAGTTCACTGCTTGCATAAAAGTGGAAAATTGAGTGCAATTCTCTCTATAACTAAAGAGCAATGATTGGCTAGTGTAACTTATCCTGAAGTGGTCTTAGCCTAGGCTGTTCTGAAAAGTCACTGTGCCAATTCTTTCTTTTTCACAAGTTCTCCTGCACAATTTCTCCCACATAGTATACTACCCAAAGTGACTTTTTTCATCTTGAGAGATGAGCTGTCCAGTCTTAGCTGATCCTGGGATCCTGAAAAACTGTTAGGCTCCTCAATATACAGCTGTCATCTGCAGTTGAATGATAAGGTGGAAGCCAGCTGATAGCTCTTGTTACTTCCTTATCACTACCCTCACTCTAACCTGTTCGATGAGTAATAACAATTCCCAGGGAAAAAGAAGCTTTTAATCAATTACTTATTTCGGGCTGCAGGCTTTGCTTATCCCATCACCCATTGTTATCATACAGAAAACTGGAGAATCTTATCCGTCAGCACTGCATAATGACCTAGGCATGCAAGTATCTTGCAGTTCCACATCCTGTTTCAGTAAAAGCAACAAAAATGCTTACTGTTTAACAGATACGGCTGTTACAAGAAACAAGTCTGGGTGATTTGCACAATTCCTTATCAGGCAGCAGGTTAAATAAACCAGAAGTGGGGAGGGGGGGGAATCAAAACACTAGGAGTGGTGTCATTTCTTGTGCATATACATAATCTGGAAATGGGAAAAATGATGTGTTCTAGGATATAAGAACTGTGTGATTTGATTACATGGATGACACATTCCTCAAATATTCTGTGTATTACAACTTTGAGCAATTGCTCTGTAAATGATCTCAGTGTTGAAGTTTAACATGAGTTATTTTGAATGGCCTTTGGGGAAAATGTGAATTCTTTTCTGAAAGGCTTTGGGCTACTGTCCACTAATGAGAGAAAACAAATCCCCCTTTTGGTATCTTGCTGGCTTGCACTATTGTCTAAGGTTTCAACTAATAAAGCTTTAATATCTCAACTCTGAATATTGTGCTTTCTCAGCAAGAAAATTGTAGAACAAAATAATTAGATGTTTGGCAGAAAACTGATTTCAAGGGTAAAATCTAGGTTGTTGGGGTTTTTTTTTTTTGGAATTGCAACAGTTTTGCAGGAGTAATCTCCTGCTATTCTTTTAAAAAGTTCTCATCACTTCTTTTTTTTTTAATCATTACTAGCTCCTTTGTTTCCAGGCAATTTGAAGAACTTTATAGGAACCAAGTCACGATTCACAAAGAAGTAACTTTCTTACTACCATATGTTCAAGCTGCATCTAGATGCAGTTTTTAATATAAAAATGTTTATTTATTTATTTGTTTGTTTATTTTATTTGTATCCTGCCATTGTTATTTTTGATTCAAAGTGTCCAACATATATCCACACACCTTCGTTCTCCTATTTTTCCTACAACAATAACCCTGTCAGAGGAATTGGGATGATAAAAAGTAACTGGCCCAAGGTCACCCACCAGGCTTTCATGACTAAAGCGTGACTAGAACTTACCGTCTCCTGGTTTCTGATCTGATGCCTTAGCCACTAGTCTAAACTGACTGCTTTGGAGATTTAGAATTGGAATTGAGAAGCTCTTGCTGCTTCATTCGTAGACTTCATGAATGAATTCAGATAAAGTTTTTTCCATTTGTAACTATCATACCTTCCTATCTCTTCTTTCTTACCATGAAGTATAGATATCACTGCACAATGACTTTGATTAGTAGCACTTGAGGTTTGCCCATATGTTACCCTGAGAAATAGAGCAGTCCTTCATTAGATGGTTAACATTTGTAGCTTGCATATGCATATAACATAGCAAATTCTCTCCAAACAACAGAGGATTGCTATATGAAATAACAGAAACTCCCTATCTGTATAATAAAGATATACTTGTAAAATGTTTGGTTTGCACTAAACACAGCCGGTGCAAACATGCTTAACACATTTAGTTAGTTTGGCATGATTACAAAAGGAGATAACATTAATAAGAACATGAAAAATCCCACTAAAGGGATGTGAGCTTGTGCCAAAAAGTTATATATGGCTGTTTTTTCTCTTTTGATATATATTACCCAGAGGCTATCACAGCCATATTGAAAAAACTCAGAGTCATTTATAAATTTAGCTAACGTTAGTCATAATTAATGGAATGGAAAAAGCAATAGAACTTTTAGTTTCAGCATGTTTCCATTGATTTTAATGGGACCTATTTGGGACTAAGAGAGCCAGTTTGGTGTAGTGGTTAAAGCACCGGTCTAGAAGCCATGAGATTATGAGTCCTAGTCCAACATTAGCCACCATGGGGTGGGTGACATTGGGCTACTCATTCACCTTCAATCCTGGAAAGGAGGCAAATCACTTCTGAAAAAAAATGTCAAGGAAACTGCTGGGACTAGTTCTGGCAATTATCATAACTCGAAAATTGACAGGAATTAGGAAAGAAGGAAGAAAGGAGGGAAGGAAGAAAAAAAGAAAGAAGGAAAGAAACCAGAACTAGCTACAGTTGGCTTGCATATTTGAAGGTAATGTATTCACAAATGGAAATGTGAGAGGTGAGAATTTCTGAAAAAATACTGTGAATTATTTTCTTCTCCAATGGCTTCCAAGTAGATAACATCTCTGTTTCTCCATGATAATAAAACAAATCTGCTCTACTGAGTGCCTTGACAACTAGCCATGGCAATAGGAAGCCTCTTGTCACCCAATTTCCCTAATAGCCTTCAGTGTGATGACCTCCATATATTTTAGAGCTATAAAAAAACCATCTGTCTGAAAACTTATATAATAGTGCTGATCTGTAAAGAACCAACTACAATGGAACTTCAGATCTTTAAGTTTCAAAAAGTGATAAAAATAATGCATTATTTAGGGGGAAAGAGAGCAGTAGTTGGAAGAGTTTTATCTTTCTGCCCTTCCTGTTGTCTCCCCCCTCCCGACATTTCTATTAGAAATTTCCATGGGAAAAATTATTTTAGTATAGCAGGGTATAGTAGAAAACATTGATGGAAGATTCTTTTTAATCTGTCACTTTTCCAAGTTGTATCCTTTTATTTTCCCATTCTATGTATATTCGGTAGAATCCTGATTCTCAGAAAGGTTGCAATGTATTGTACAAATAGTGGAGCAATATTTAGCAACATTCTGTGAAAGAAAGCCAGATTGATTTGATAATAACAACTGGGGGTAAAAAGGAGTCAGAGCACCCATGTGCTTGATTAAAAATAGAGATAACAACTTCTGCTGTGCATCAGCTTAAAACTTGCAGTGCTCTGATTCAGTAGTTCAATTGTTCTTCCATTTCAGGGACATAGTCACTACTCACCTGGGATGTTCTGTAATCTCTCCTCAGTAACAGCTTTTGGATAATGTTAAATCTGGCTAAAGTCTTGTTGAATTGAATTTGGGGACTGAGAAAAAGGTGATTTTAGCTTTGCCAGTTGTTCCTGTCTCCAAAGTGCTATGAGTTTATCTTTGACGTACTGATGAAAGAAATATCCTTCTGGGTTCAGCTCCAAGTGGGGAAAAAGACACTGGAGACATGGAGGCTGCTTGGAAAGATGGTTTATTGTGGACAGGACCACATGGCTTGAGCCCTGAACAGAAAAGGTAATCACATGCTTCAATGTTGGTGGAGAAGAAGAGAAGGGCTGAGGGAGGGGCTTTCTAGGCTTTTTATAACTTGTTCAGGCCCACCTCTCTGTTTCCTGTTCCTGTGTAAGAAATGTATTCTGATTGGTTGTCAGACTCTCATGGGGCCATGCAGGGGCAACTCTCTAGGCTGTGTTTTGAATCCAGGTTTGGTTGAGTTCTCAGATGCCATGTTCTCAGATGCAAATATTATCATGCTTTAATCCCATCCCCTTTAGCTGAAGTGGAGAAGTCTTTATTATGTAAAAGGACTAGCTTGGCCTTCTTAATTGCCCATTGACAAAGTGGGGACGGGCAGGAAGCTATAGGCAGCTATTCTGTCTTTTAAAACATGTTTCTTTCTTTTCACATCCAGAGAAATATTCTGCCTTTTCAATATTTCCTAGGATATTTCATTTTTCTGGGAGAGGGCTGGGTGATAAACTTCCTACAGTACAAACTGATAGAAAGATCTCATGATGGATATGTGGGATGATAAGAAATAACTTAAGAATTTTATGAAAGATGCTACAACTCATTTCATATGACTGTTACACTGACTGATAGCTTAGATAGAAAGATAGCTGGTCTGACCTTTATTTCTTAGAGTTTGAATTAATTGATTCTGGTTCCTGCAGTCTGGGGAACTAAAGAATAAATTCTTCATATATTTAGCAACACTGCATGTTTTTGAAGAAAACTCCCTTATCTATTAGAGATCTTGAAATGGAAGGGGGACAGTAATCTGTCAGATATACTCTAGTGAACCTCAAACAGAATAAAAAATTCAAATGACCTTTAGATACCTTTAAACTCTATGTTCCAAAGGAGCTTTTCTAAAAAGCAACTAGACTTTCTTAGTTTTTTCCCTTGAAAATGTTTTGCGTTCCATTTTCAAGGGACACCCCCCCCCCCCCGAAAGTCCAGTTGGCTTTTAGAAAAGCACCTTTGGGACAGCCATGACCTGGATGGTTGAAATCTCCATAGACATTTTCCCAACTTTATGATTCTTCCAAGAGAAGCACAAGCGTGGAATCTGAACTTTGATAACAATCTTAAGGATTTCCATCATCTTATTTGTCAAGGATTACGAGGAGGCAGCAGTGATGGGCTGCTAACAACTTTCCTCTCACTATCAGAGTAGCAATGGATTAGCAACAAAACTGCTCTATTGCCTTATCATTAGCTCCAAGAGCTGCTGCCCTGAAATATAGATACTAAAGAATAAGCTGCTGAAATAATATTCCTGAGCATTTTCATCTTCATTTTGATTTATCTGCTGATCATAGATTAAATTTTTAATTCTCTTAGTCCACTGCAGATGTGTAGTCATTTCCTAAATATTGAACAACAACATTCCAACAAGTGTTATCTACAGCTGCTTTTGAAATGTAATGATATATAATGTAATAAGTCATCTTTGGGGGTCTGGCTGCCCTGTCTTGGCTTGTCAGATATTTTCATTTACAAGAGTTGACCTCCACCTCACCCCCCATCCCTCCTTGAATATGCTGTGCTGGATTTGTTTAAGCTAAACATATTTTAAAGTAAGATCAATTGCAAATGGTAGAGATTGTCCTTAAGAAATATACAAACACATACAAACTCAATGAGATTTTTTGGTGGTTTTTACGTAGATAAGTCACACTTTGAACAAATAGGCTTTCTACACTGAGTTAAAGCCATAACCACCCCATTTCCTTTTGTGTATCCACAGAATGGGGTTATAAGAGCTGTAAGGAATATTTTTTCTTTCCTCATGCCAGGGATCATTGACAGATCACTTTATAAAGATAAAGCTATGCTGGTGTGGAGAAAAAAGCATGACATTTTTGTTTTAGTTGTCTTCTCTTTTTAAAGGCTATGGATGGTGTTATCTTTGAGCCTAGTAACCCAACCATTTCTCTCTTGTGTATGAAATCTTTCAAAGGTCATCTGGTTCAGAGGAAGCTAACAGTAAGAATGTGGGTAGCTTTAGATAGCTAAAGATCTTCTGAAGTTACTTAGTAGTTGCTCCAGAGAAAAGCACAAGTGATATTTTAAACAACGTTTGGGGGAAGAGAAGGCACGTTTTAACCTGCAGTCTTCCTGTGAATATCTGTTTTGCCATTCCTGAGGAGCAAGGCGCCAGCAAGCAAAGGAATGTCAGGAACCTTCTGAAAGAGATGGATTAGGGATACGAGTCCAGACTTCCAGTTTTGCAGTTGCTAATATCAAATGCTTTATTAACTGTGTTATTGTATATTTAAATAAAGGCTAGATATCCACAAATGGTCACTCCGTATCCCTGCTGTTCAGCTCCTTTGACAAGCCACTCATACTGTGTTTTATTTGCTTTCACTACCTCACAGAGCAGAGACAAGAAAGAAGAGCACAGAGATGGCCCTTGCACCTGCACAGTTCAAAATCTTGGCTACAGAACCGGAGGCTCAGCACAGGCCTGGGGACTACAAAAGAAAGCTGCAATGAATATACAATAATCACTAAATATTCAACCTGAATTATGTTTATATCTGATTTCTTTTTGTCTCTTGTAACCCAGTGGATAGACATAAATGTTTAACACAATGAAAAATTGTATTCTCATGCAGCTCACTGGATTTGTGGTTTATTTTTTCCAATCTATGTTGGGAACTGCCATGAGTTTCTAATAAGATGGGTGCCTGTATAAATTATTATTTTTTAAAAAATTAACAAACACTGCTGGAGTTATTTTCTAATTGCTGATCAGTTTAGATTTAGATTGATCAGTTATTGTATATGGCCCTGAAAAAAAATATGAAGGTGCCTCCTCGTCTTTCTTGCTGTAAATTACAATAAAACTAATTACTCAGAAGCATAAAATACTCCTTTCAAATCCATGTTCTTGAGCCATTGCAAGCACAATGACGTCAAGCAGGATCAACAGCTGCCTTGCCAGATTACCCTGCAGGAATTAAGAGCACTGTTGGACAGACTATGCTCAGAATATGTTGTATCACAAGATTGGGATTTCTGCCCTGCATTGCATTTTTTACAAGGGCATGGTCCAACTCCAAGTTGTAACATTCATTTTTTTTACCTTCGCTAAGCAGAAGCTGACTCAAAGTATGTGATGTGGTACTCACCTTCTGCCTTCTCCCATCTTTCCCTCCTTTGGAGTAAGATCTAATATTGGCTTAATAGTATCTCTGAAGTTCCATCACTAAGCATATTCCTGGAACATTATTTTACCTCTCAAGCAAGTATTGGTGCTAAAATGTTCTTCCTAATTTCTGCTCCCAAGTTCACAGTGCATTGAGAGTTCTGTCTTTTTACTCTGCCTTTAGATTTCCATCATGAAAGAGCTATGGAGAGCATGGGAAGTAATATGCTGCTGTACTATTTAAATTGTTAAATTGTTTTGAAGAAAAACTTCATAGAGGGCTTGATGCAGTTGATCCAGTGGATCTATTCACCTGGGCGATGGACTGGTAATCATGGATCATCAACAATATGAACCTTGCACTATCCATGCTCTCGTCTAAAGGCTTCTTGTGAAGGCATTTGTTGGTAGCAATTGATGCATCAATGAGTCACAGTGAGAATCTGCAAATTCTTGCCCCTTTCATGCTTACTACGTGTTCTTGTTGAGCAGTCCTTTTCTGCCTATTGATTCCCATTCACTTCTGTCAATTCTGATTGAACACTGCGCTAAAGATGATCGGGTAAAGGAAGGCACACAAAGGCTCCAGTAACAACAGCTCTTTATTGTAAGTCAAGTAAACATCCAGCTGGAGACGGGTCCGACAGCATCCCTTTTAAAGGGATCTGTCAGACCTCTTGACCAATGGAATTCGACCTCTGTTCCCGCTGGAACAGAGGACTTTGGTGGAAACCTCTATCAGTGGGGTGGGGAGATATCTAACATCCCTCCCCTCTAGGATAGATGAAGCCAGCTGGTGACATAGTCATGCAGGTAGGCGGGCTTTTGTATAGCTCTGCCTGACCTGCATAGTTCAGTGCAAGTGGTTCCTTTGGACAAGTCAGACGGACTTGTTTGCTCTGCGGTTCTGCCTGATGGAAACTCCTGGAACTTTCCACAGGCTGCAGCTGGAGATTCTGGAGTTAACTCACTTGGAGCTCGCTGCAGGCCTGCATCGAAGTCAGATAAGTCTTCCGAGATTCTCAGGCTTGAGTTGGACATGGAAGGGTTGTTATTTTGTTTTGTGTGGCTTTGACTATCTCATGCAGGAGTTACTGTTGGTTGCCTAAGTTTGGAATTGGAAATCCGGCTACGGAGTTGGTCAATGTTCCTTCTTCAATTTCTACCATCCTCAAGTTCTACTGTATATGATCGAGGACTGGTAATTCCGATTACCGTGGCAGGAATCCACAATGTTCACCCTGTGTAGTTGTGTGTGTATACCAAATTACCTATGGGGAAGGATCAAACCTTGCTTGTGGAGTTTGGGGGTGATGTGGTGGAATAATTTGGATGTAGCCGGTTTAGGTGAGACCTTAGGCGGCGGCCCATGAGAAGCTCAGAGGGGTTTCTCCCAGTGGTAGCACTGGGTGTGATGTGTTGGATCAATAGGTAGTGGTCGATTCGTGTCTGCCAATCGCCGAGACCCAACCTAGCAAGGGTCTCCTTTGCAGATCTCACCATTCTCTCTGTCTGACCATTGGAGGCCGGATGGAATGGTGCGACCAGGGCATGCCTGATTCCCAGAGATGCTAGGAAGGTCTCGAATGGCTGTGAATTGGGGGCCGTTGTCAGGGACCAAGACATCAGGAAACCCGTGCATGGAGAAAAGTCTCCATAGTACTTTGATTATTGCTTCCGCTGTAGTTGAGGTCATTAGGACTACATCTAACCATTTTGAGTAAGCGTCCACAACTATGAAGAATGTTTGGCCATGTACTGGTCCAGCAAAATCAATGTGCACCCTGGACCATGGTGCTTGTGGTCGCTCCCACTCTTTAGCGGGCACTTCTGGGGGAGTGGTCTGGATTCCTGACAGGGGGTGCATGTGGCCACCCATTCCTCGATCTCCCTGTCCATGTTAGGCCACCATACGTAACTCCTTACCAGAGACTTCATCCTGACTATTCCAGGATGCCCTACATGTAATGCTTCTAGTACTGCGATGCACAGTTTGTTGGGAATAATTACTCGGTCCCCCCACAACAAACACCCGTTAATAACCGACAATTCATCTCATTTGGCAAAATACATTTTGAAATCAGCACCGACAGGCCACCCCCTCCACACTCAGTTCAAAATTTGCTTTATTTGTGGGTCCTTTGCAGAGTGGTGTGCAACGTCACTAGAGGAGACGACATGCAGTTAATGAGGACCATTTCGGGGGTGGGGTCAGTGAGAATTTCAGTCAAGGGCAACAGCTCAAGGCATCTGCGTGCCCTAAAGTGGAGCCAGGTCGGTGAATTAGGCAGTAGGAATAGGCAGCCAGAAAAATAGTCCACCGGGTCATTTGGGGGGGATAATGATACCGGGGTGGGGCAATCCCCAGCCAGTAACCCCAACAAAGGCTTATGGTCTGTAACCAGTTCAAAATCCCAACCACTGCAGCCAAAGCCTCGTGGTCCAATTGGCTGTAGTTCCGCTCTGCGGCAGACAATGGCCTGGAATAAAAAGCAATGGGGGCTTTGGTTCCGTTGGGCATGCGGTGGCAGAGGACAGTGCCAACACCAAAAGGAGAAGCGTCACACGTCAACACTAATGGCAGGGTCTGGTTGTATTGTACAAGGAAAGAATCCACTGACAAAAGTCGTTTTACTGCGGTAAATATAGCGGTCTTGGCTTCGCCCCAGGACCATTTCACGTTCTTGGCTAGGAGGTGATGTAATGGTTCAGCAACAGTGGCTTTCTGTTTGAGAAAGATGCTGTAGAAATTAAGGAGCCCGAGGAACACCTGCAGTTTGGTCTGATTGCAAGGTGTGGGGGCGTCCTTAATAGCTTTAATTTTTTGTGAGGTTGGGTGGATTCCAGACCCATCGATCAGGTACCCAAGGAATTTGACTTTTGGTACATTAATTTGACATTTTTCTTTTTTTGAGGCGGAGACCCTTGTCTCTAATTTTGGTCAACACTGTTCTAAGTGTTTTAAAAGTTGCGCCTCATTTGCAGATGATACCAAGATGTCGTTGAAATAGGGGACGACTCCAGGAATCCCCCTGCAAAAGTTGTTCCACGATTCTTTGGAACAGCCCTGGGGCGATACTAACACCAAATTGCAGGTGGTGGCATTTGAATGCACCCCTGTGGGTCACAATGGTTTGGGCCTCTGCGGTAGCACCATCTACTGTCAACTGTTGGTATGCCTGCGCCATGTCCAATTTTGCAAAGATTTTTCCTGGGCTGAGCGAATGTAGAAGGTGCTGGACAATGGGTACAGGGTATGTGCTTTGTTGTAATGCTTTATTAATTGTGCACTTATAGTCCACACAGATGTGGACAGACCCATCGGGCTTGACAGGTGTCACAATTGGTGACTCCCAGCGTGCATGATTGACTGGTTCTAAGATACCCTAGCTCACAAGCTTGTCAATTTCTTTGTCTATTTTAGGACAGAGAGCAAAAGGTATTCTCCTGGGTTTTAGCCTAATTGGGGCTATTTTGGGGTCCAAGCTAAAGGAAATTGGGGTTCCTTTGTACTTACCCAGACCAGTGCCGACAATGTCCTTGAACTCCTTAAAGATGTGTTCAGCGCCGGTCCTGAAAACATCCTTGAACTCTTTAAAGATGGCTTCAGCGCCTTCGTCCCTCACAGAGTTGATTCTAGTCACTTCCATCCCCAAAGCTTAGAACCAATCAAGCCCCTGAGGCTTTGAAGGTTTCCCCTGACCACTGTCATGGGGAGATTACCGCTGAATTGTTTGTAGTTCACCCGGAAGGTGCCTTGGCCCACAATGGGGACCTGGTTCCCCTGGTAGTCATGCAGGCAGACGTCGGGGATTCGGAGGTGACGCTTCTGTAGCTTTGGGATCACTTGCTTGAGGACTGACCATGGAATTATGATCAGTGGCAATCCGGTCTCCATTTCGCATGGAGAGTCCTTGATGAGGACAGTGACTTTCAGCTTTTTGGGGCGCCTGGTGCAGATTTGTCTAACTGGGACAGTGACATTCAGCTTTCTTAGGCGCCCGGGGCGGATTTGTGTGACAGATTTGTGGTTGTATTGTTGCTTTCTGACTGTCGTGGGTACTTCTGCCAAGCCCCTGGTTTGGACCGATGTTGGTGGCCTTGTGAACTTTTGGGCTGTCTGGTGGCAGTAGGGAAGTCGCTGTGGCACACCTTGGTGATGTGCCCCTTCTGCTCACATTGCTGGCAAGTTGCTTCACGAAAATGGCAGGATGCTCGGGCATGGTCTCCTCCACAGCTGGCGCAAGGCGGAGCTTGCGAGTTGAATTTTCATGCCAGCTTGGCGCAGCTACCGTGCATGTGGTAGCTGTCGTCCTCCCTGCTTTCAGAGCTCTTGGGTTCGATAGTCTCGCGATGTACTTGGGTACTCTTCCCCATGTCTTGAGGTGTGCTCTGGCACTGTAGGGTTGCCGTCGATTTGGCGGCTGATTCATATGCCCTAGCCTTGTCTAGTGCAATTTACAGAGAGAGGTTAGACTTAGCATGTAGCCTCCTCTGCAGAGTAATATTTCGACGCCGCAAATTATGCGGTCCAGAATCAGCTTGTCCAGGTCTCGGAACTCACAGTAGGCTGTGGCTTTTCAGAGCGCTGCTACATACTCATGGATAGATTCGCCCTCCATCTGGTTCTGGATGTTAAATTCGTGCCGACGAACATATTTGGATGGCTTGGGCACGTAGTGAGTCTTCGGTTCCACCACAAAACCGCGGTAGACTAAAGCGCGCTCGACAAAAGCGCGTACCTGACATCATCACAGCGTGACAAAAACATCACGCTGTGAGCAGTAAAGTTAAAATTAACGCGAAAACCTTACCCTAATCCCCCAAACCTAACCCTAAACCTAACCCTAAACCTAACCCTTAACCTAACCCTAAACCTAACCCTAAACCTAACCCTTAACCTAACGCTAAACCTAACGCTAACCCTTAACCTAACCCTAAACCTAACCCTAACGCTTAACGTAACCCTAAACCTAACCCTAACCCTTAACCTAACCCTAACCCTAACCCTAAACCTAACCCTTACCTTTACGTGAATCGGCTTGCTTTAAAAGCGCTTTTTAAAATCTCCGCGGTCGTATTTGTTGCGCTGCTGATGACATCAGGTACGCGCTTTAATCGGGCGCGCTTTAGTGGACCGCGGTTTTGTCGTGCCACGGAGTCTTCATCATTTGTTGCAGTGCAGACCAAGACACTGCTTGGAGCGGAGTTGGTTCCGAGAGGTTTTTCGCCGTTTCAAACACTTCCTGGCCACCGTAACCCAGGAACATGCTCTTTTTACGGGCTTCTGGAACGCCCATGAGATCGTTCACTTTGAGGAAACACGTACGATTCCCAGTGCTCGGTGGCTGGATCATATGGAGTTGGTGGGGCATGCATAGCCATCCTGATGAAGTTTCGTCTTCAGCTATGGTTTGCTTGATGCCACACAGGATACTCCAGGCTGGATGTGCTTGCAAGATTCTGTTTGCTCTTTTTGTTCGCCTAGTTGCCTTCCAATCCCACCTTCGTCGCCAGTGTTAAATCGGGTAAAGGAAGGTACACAAAGGCTCCAGTAACAACAGCTAGTCAAGTAAACATCTGGCTGGAGATGGGTCAGACAGCATCCCCTTTTAAAGGGATCAGACCTCTTGACCAATGGAATTCGACCTCTGTTCCCGCTGGAACAGAGGACCTTGGTGGAAACCTCTATCAGTGGGGGGGGGGATATCTAATAGTTTGCATTCTTATAATGTGCCATCATCAGTATTAGATGAGGTTGGAAAGAGTGCAGTGGTGGAATCTGTCAAAAAAGTATCACTTAGTGCTATATAAAGAAAAGCAGAATAAAACCTGCAGCAGAAACAAGTGCTTCAGAGCAATTTGGAAAAATTTACAAAAGCTTTTCCTGTGGATTTAAGGATGATGACGCAGAATCAGAACTAAATAGTCTTTATCCCTTAATTCATTTGTTGAGATTTGAAGCTAATACTGAGTTAGTATAAAGCCCTTATTGGAGGTTGAGGAATGGGTGTATCCTGTACTGTATATAAGAGCATACATGCCATTTCAATAACAGAAAATCTAATTTTTTCTGGTCTTATCTCTACTTGCATCAGATGGAAGTCTGTATAATTGAAATATATGAAGAAACTTCACAGAAAAATACCATGTTAAGGAAGAAAATAAAAACAAATCCTTTCCTCAGCATATTCAATACTACTACTACTACTACTACTACTACTACTACTACTACTATTGCTACCACCTCCTCCTCCTCCTTCTCCTCCTCCTCCTCCTGCTTCTGCTGCTGCTGTCAACTGGGAAACCAGCTGTATTTCATAGTAATCCTTATCTCATCATTGTAAGAATGCTACTCTCAATGTGCAGTTCAGGATAAAACGTCTGGGGTGTGTGTGTCCTAGTCTGGGTTTATAATGTTTTAAGGAGAATATAGTAAGTGTTATTTGCCCAAATGCATACAACCGTTTTATTGATTTCTATTTTTCTTAGGATAAAGTTCTCAGAGTTGTTCTGGAGTCTAGTGGCTTCTAAATCTCATAATTAAACAAACTTTTTTCTTTGTTTCTTTTTTTAAAAAGCAAAATTTCTTCCTAAATACAGAATTATTGGGCACAGTCATTGAGGGCAGAAAATCTGACATAAGCAGGCTGAATTTGCCAGTTACACTGTAGCCATATGTAAAAGGAGTCTGATAGCATGTTCTCCTTTGCCATGTTCTCCAGAGAGATACATTTAGGAGCAGAGAATTAAGCATTCACTTTCTCTGCCACAAAACTTCTATCCAAGGATGTTTTCCTGTGAGAAGGAGCTTGCCAGACTAATGTTATAATGAAGTTTAAATTTGGTCGGCTGCATATTTCAAAAGAGGTTTATGAACATTCTATTCAAATGAAGAAAATATTGTGCTAATGTCTGTCACTGAAACATATTTATAATATCACTTCTTTTAGGAACTGGGGAAAAAAAGAAGAAGAATCAGTGGAAGTCAAAGCTTGTATTATTTGTACCTTCGTATTAATAGAAGCCTGAGGGACTAGCACGGCAAGTTGAAACAGGCAGTGTGAAGAAAATATCTCTGATCAAAGGAGGCATGCAAAATTATGGCAAAATGGGTAAAAGGCAGTAGCAGGACAATTGTGAGGGCAAACTATGGATTGAATGTCAAGTGTGGTTAAAGCAGTTGGATTCTAGTATTGGGTGTGTCTCCATGTGCATGTGAGGAAGAGATAATATCCGTGGCGGAGGGGGGGGAGGGATACAGCAACAAAGTGACAGTCAAAGGCTGCAGTCTCAAAACCATTGCAGGCAATGAAGTTACTGTGCAGTCACTGGGGGGGAAAGATACATGTTACATTCCAAGGAGTCGAAAGTGTGTTTGAACTGCACATTCCAGGAGGAAACCATGATACAAAGAAGAAGTGGGTGGGAAAGTTATCCGCTTCTTTTTCCTTCAGGGATGTTATTTTGACCAGTTTCCCTGCCACTCCTCCATCTCCTCCTCTGTCATGCTTCCAGCCAGAGTAGGAACAGAAAACTTGGTCTCTGCTCTGAAATGATATACTTTGCTAACCTCTAAGGAGAAGGTGGAGTAAAGGACCCAGAGAAAGAGAGAAGTTTTGCAAAGAATTCAAGTGAAATCATGAGGACATCTCCGCAGGTAGGATGGAGCCCACTTTTCTCTCTCTTTGCTCATCTCATTTTAGGCATTTATCTTCTCAGGCATTAGTTGCTTTAATTTGAGAACAAAAAGATGTGTTGCTAATTCGCTCCTGATATCCTGGTACCGCCACACAAATGTTTACCAGCTAAAATGGAACTTGTATTTCTGCTTTTGTGTCTCTAAGATAGAGAAATTATCAGTTCAGAAAGCAGAGAGTTTTTTCTTTTCTTTTTTTTTAGCTTGGATTCAAGATCATTTACAGCCAGACTCAGAATTAGGGAGACAAAATTACACATCAAAAACTTTCAGTGTATAGCAGCAATGTATCTATTTTTAGAAATTAAACATAGGGCATTTATACAATGGCTTCCTCTGCAGCAAAATTTGTATATATTTATTGATGAAAACAAATATTGGATACTGCTTCCATGTGGTGATACCCATTTCCCCATGCTCCACCAAGCAACAATTATGTCTTTCTAGGGAATTAAATTTTTAATTCTCTACTTAGTCCATTGCAGATGTGTAGTCATTTCCTAAATATTGAACAACAACATTCCAACAAGTGTTATCTACAGCTGCTTTTGAAATGTAATAATATATAAAGTAGTAAGTCATCTTTGGGGGTCTGGCTGCACTGATCTTGGCTTGTCAGATATTTTCATTTACAAGAATTGACCTCCACCTCACTCCCACCCCTCCTTGAATATGCTGTGCTGGATTTGTTTAAGCTAAACATACTTTAAAGTAAGATCAATTGCAAATGGTAGAGATTGTTCCTTAAGAAATATACAAATACATACAAACTCAATAAGATTTTTTTTGTGATTTTTACGTAGATAAGTCACACTTTGTATTAATAGCTCGATTTAATTTAATAACATGTTGCAATCAAAACTTTTTTGATGATAAAATACCTATATCCCACATACGTTGCAGTGAGACCCCTGTGTCCGTCTTAACCCATGGAAAAGCCTATTCTACCTAGTTCTCAGTTTTGAAGCCAAACTGGGAAAAATAGTTGTCTTCCTTCTGTCAGAAAAGCATAAACAATTTTTAAATCTTTTAAATCAGAACAGATTGGAATTTGAAGGAGCTAGAGCATAATAAAATGCTAAATACCATAGGATTCACAATAGGGAATCCACATTATAAGCCATACACTTCAGTATCTGTTTTCTTTTTAGCTAAAACAGAAGAAAAATTTAACATAGACCACATCACTATTAAGTATTATGCTTGCCAAATTTCCCAGAGCATTGTACTGTGACAGGCTTAGTTCCTGGTGATTATTTGGACAAATGCCTGTCAACTTGATTTGTGTTTAGTATTGATTCATAGGTCTTCTAAAAATATTCTTGGAGGTTCTTTATATGCCTCAATATTATGAGAATGTAATAGCACTGAGAATGAAACTAGATCATGTGATGGGAAATACATATGGCAAATCTCAGAACAACATTAATGGGTGTTTGGGCAAAGGAAAAGAGAAGTAACAAGGAATTAGAACTAGTACTTGCGACTAAAAAGCCGTGAAGAAGAGTACATGAGATTAATTTATTCCTAAAAGAAACCAAAAACATCTCAAACCCTCACAGCTTCAATTTTAAACTGCCTACCATGGACCTCACCCCATTCCTAAGAGGTCCGTAAAGGGAACATGCATAAGAGCACCAGCGTGCCTACCGTCCCTGTCCTACCGCCCCCCTTTATTTGTATTCATTCATGTTCATAATTATACCTATCTTGTACATGTTTGACAAACTAATAAATAAATAAAAAAACTTATCTTTAAAACTATCATATAAACAAATCTGACACAAAATATATTCTTCCCATCCCCCAACTTCTACTGGTGAGAGATGGGAGATAGTAAAGCAAATAAATAATTAAAATAACATTTATTTTTCAAATTCTCTGCTAGCGTCATTTCTGAGGCACAATCTTTGATATAACCAATGATAATCTGATTGTAAAGGACATTCCAGTTACAGAGAAAATCTGACATCATTGTATCCAGCATTCTCTCTACCCTTTTCCTACCAAGGTAATTTATTTGAGCAAGAACAACATTTGGCATGGGCAGAGTTCCTAACCTTCAGATCAAAAGTAGAATTTTATGGAGAATTTTGTATCAGGAAAAATTAACCTTGTCATTTTACAGAATACCAAAAATAGCACCAAGCTGCCTGATAACATGCAAAGTTCAGTTTCACGTAACGATACAGACTTCACAAAATGAGAAAACAGCTGATATTTACTTGTATGACATCCTTTTTTTCAATAAATTAAATGTTAGAAATGTTGCACAATATTTAATAAAGTGAAGAATATTTCTCTACTATGGATTTGCTTTGATGTATTGTTATTAACACCTAAGGCTACATATATACTAACGTTACTTTGACTTGGAAATTAGATATAATTATATTTTGTCTACACCTTAAAGATTTTTGTTAATTCTGCCATGTTTTCTTTAATGAGGCTGTTTTGTTTTGGCCTAGCTCCAAATAAGAAAATGTAAGATAGCTCCTTACTACTTTTGTCACTGTTTTAAAACTGTGTATGATAAAACAGGTTTTTTTCCCCTTAGAATATGCCCCAAATTTCCCAGTCCAATTCTAACAGTTAGAAGTACCAGATGTTTTCAGCCCCAACTCCTATGGAGATCACTAGATTTAACCAAGTACTATCGTATGCTGTTTGCATCTACTGATTTAACCTTGGTTACACCAAGAACCCTAGAAAATGGTTTTTCCAAATCTTTTCCCTGAATCTTTTATTCCAGGGATTTGGCACTCCTTGCTTTGTAGGCCTGCATACAGAAATAGCAAGAGTTGAGGATGACCTGGAAGTGATTATATGGCTGAAGGTGCTAGGTGGGTCTTGGGCTTTCTCTCTGCATAAAATAATTGTTTTCCTCCTTCCTCAGCTGCCACTCTCTCTACGATTATCTCACACATTTATATCTGCAGAAACACGATGTAACACAATGCTACATGCTGAATTCAGATTTCAGCTCTATAAAATTATAGAATTATGTAAAAATAATCATGATAGTTGGTTGACGAGCTGACAAATGTTCAGGAGATGGTTTGGTAAACAGACTGTTCCAAGTTTCTGCATTATTTATGAAAAGGTTCAGTTCTTTGCCACTTCATAGAAAAATTGTTAGAAAGAAAAGGACTAAGACTGCATTTTCTGCCCTAAAATATTCAGGCTGTTAATTTAGTTCCGTATGAAAAATATTGTTTTTATAAATAACTCAAGGCAATAAACATACATAATATTTCTTTCTGTTTAACCCACAACAATCCTGTGAGCTAAATTGAATTGAGAAGAGGGTGGTTGCCCAATGGTGGGATTCAATTTTTTTTTACTACTGGTTCTATGGGTGTGGCTTGGTGGACATGGCATGGCTTGGTGGGCATGGCAGGGGAAGGTTACTGCAAAGTCCCCATTTCCTCCCGATCAGCTGGGACTTGGGAGGCAGAGAATATGTGGGGGCTGGGCCAGTCAGAGGTGATATTTACCGATTCTTCAAACTACTTTAAATATCCGCTATTGGTTCTCCAGAACTGGTCAGAACCTGCTGAATACCATCTCTGTGACTATCCCAAAGACACCCAGAAGGCTTTCATGGCTAGGGAAGGACTACAACTCATGGTGTTCAGGTTTCTAAGCCAGCATCTTAAGCGCTACATCTAACTTGGCTCTCTTGCAGAAAATCATGCTGAAAATCGGGTATTCTATCCCTTTCAGTTCAAAATATTAATGAAAGTACTGTGAGTTTCTAATTTGGAAGAGTTGCCGTGGATTTGAGACAATTGCCAGAATGACAAAATGATTTAATTATTGCTTTCATTCTTTTAAAAAAGACAGGCATTATGTGTGGTAGGACAGACTGAAAAAGTGTCAAGCTTATAAGATTCAAATACTTCATTCTGACCTCTGTATTATACTAGTAGTGATTCATAGAGATGATTGTCAGGTATATTTGTTGTTGGCAAATTTGGGCCAGCATATCCTTTGCTGCACTTTCATCATTCTGTACATATTGGTTTTCCTTTACTTATGTTGTAAGCTGCTGCTTCTCAACCTCAGCAACTTCAGGACCTGTGGACTTCCACTCCCAGAATTCCCCAGCCAGCATGATGACTGGGGAACACCCACACATCTTGAAGTTGCTGATTTTGAAAAACACTGATGCATTTGCAGCAGCTTTTGCAAGTGCCTGTCTGCCATTTATTTTCTTTTCATGGCTAATCAAGACTTGGAAAAGTAAAGTCTCCACTAAGCTCAGCTCCCAGTGATTTCATGGAGACATCCATTTTGTTTTCTTGTTAGAACTATGGGAGTACTGTATGCATATGTCTTTATAGATATATACTGTAGTTTAGTTAATCAGACTATGCCAATAATACCCTTTCTAAAGGAGAGTGCAATATTTGGTAACTTCATAGACGTGTCTAGGTGATTTTTGTTTGGTTTGCCTTCTGGGATGATGATGATGATGATGACAATTTGGACTTCTCTGTAAGGCCTGTCCCAGCTTGGGCATTTAGGAATGAAAGACCGTCGACTCCATTTTCAGTGAAAGGTATATGTTTACTAAAGCCAAGTGGTTACAGTGTAAGTAAACCTAGATCTGAGAATTCCCATGTAAATTCTGTGATTTTCCCTTTCCCCAGGCTCCCCCACCCTTTATGAGTGTGAGTGTCCAATAAGGTTCAAATTTACCTTGTGAGTGTCAAATTAGCGGTTTTGGTAATAGTTCTAAAGTTTAGTGTCTCTTTGGTAGGTGTTCACATTCCGTTCCCATGCCTGTGTCCAATGTTCCCTCTAATTTTTTTTCAGTGTGAGTGGGAAAGTATAGTGTTTGAGCTGCACAGTTTCATGCCTGAGCACCTAAGAGAGCAACAGTTTGAACTGCTGTCACGTCTGCTGGACATTTGCGCAACATTCCAAGCGTCAAGCGCCGATTACGAGCGAGGTTTCAGCCTGATGAATGCCAGGCATGAAAATGTGCTACTCAAACACTATACTTTTCCGCTCACCCTGAAAAAAAAAAAAAGGCTCTCTGCTCAGCTTTTAGATTGTTAGACTGGCTAGAGAGAGACATAGCACCAACAGCCTGGGTCCTGGCATTTTGCAGGCAACCTGTCCTCTCACATTCTTTGGAATGCAACCCATCACATTTGAATTAGATTTTGCCAATTATCCTATTAAAAGATAATCCTATTATTCTAAAATACGACTAACTCAATATTAAAAACTGTAAATATTTAATGCTGATAAATAATAGCAGTAATTGTTATTTAGTATGAGTAAAATCAGTATTGATATATCAATATAATATCTATCAAAATTGACAATAAACACTAAAATAACAATACAAATATATAATGTGAAATATAAATGTAATAAATATAATATATAAATGCAACATAAATGTAATAAAATGATTTATCATGAAACTCTCCCCCTTTAAAGTAGTAAGATCAATTAAATAGTCTAGCAAGTTTGGACTATATGCTATATGTTATGTTACTTAACAATATATATACCTCAGAATCAGATACAACATCCACATCATTTCCAACTGAATTGATAAAACCATATGCCATGCCAAAACTATTTTAAATAAAGATATGAAATTAATCAAGTATTGCATTTATTTTTCAAAATGAAAGTACTATTTTTTTATTTAAGTTTGTACCCCATCTTTTCATCTCCAAGGCATTCAAAGCAGCTAAAAGATTTTTTTAAAAAAAATTGAAATCTACTTAAAAACTGGTGTTAACATCACCATAATCTAATTCAAAAAGCCTGGCTAAAAAGAGAATTATCCTTTTCTAAAATCAAAAAAGAAAGAACTGCTTGTATTCCGTAGTATTTAATCAATGCATAGCTTTAAAATGTAATCCAAATTATATATCTAGACAACATTATAAATCATTTAAATATCAGAAGATTCGAGCATTGTTTTTTCTGATCTCTTGGCAGAAAGGATGTGTACTGGCATTTTATGGAATTTAAAATGATTAAGTCCATGACACAAATTGCACAATAGGAAATCCAAGCCAGAATGCATTTAACTCATTGTATCACCAGGGACCAGAATTTAGCAGGCCCAGGAAAAAAAAAGTAGGTAAGGCCACTTTATAGCTAAATTTGATACCATTAAAAATTAAATAGGATTAAAATCTGTGGTTTATAATTTACCCAGTTGTGCAATGTCGCCTACCCCACTCCTTTCACCGGCAGTAGCCCGCTGCACCAAGGGGGCATGTAAGAGGGAGGGGAAAAACAGGAGGAGATACGAGTCGGGGGAGCAGGTCGAAAGCCGCCGCACAGAGGGGGTGGCGGTGGAAAGGCAGCCAACCAGCCTGCCACCGCCGGCCACTGCCAGCCCCGCCGCTCTTCCCGCTCCCTTCCCAGCCCCACAGTCCAGCAGTCGCAGCAGAAGCAGCCCCGGGTCTCCGCTGACGCTCCCCGCATTTTCTGGACGGGGTCTCGCAGGAAGGAATCCCCTCTCCAAGGGATCCCCCGAACATGGACTTGAAGAGCCGTGCTCTTCAAAACAAGTCTGGGGAGGTCCTTTGCAGGTGGCCAGTTGTAGCCGCCTGCAAAGGACTTCCCCATGTTTGCTTTACAGAAATCTCTGCGCGGCAGATAGAAACTGCTGCGCGGGGTTTTCTTGCGACGTGCGCGGCCGCGCAGCCGCACACCTTAGAGGGAACAGTGCCTGTGTCCTTGGATCATTCAGCTGTAGACTCTGGTTGGCCCTTCTCATTCCTTTCATCCCCCCCCCCTCACTGTATCCCTCCCCCTCCCCATACATTTCGACAGTGGTTCTCAACCTGGGGGTCAAACGGCCCTTTCACAGGGATCGCCTAAGACCATAGGAAAACACATATTTTCGATGGTCTTAGGAACTGAAACACCAATTTTATGGTTGGGGGTTACCACAACATGACGAACTGTATTAAAGGGTCATGGCATTGGGAAGGTTGAGAACCACTGCATTACGGCAAGCTGTCATCAAAGCAAATCCGTGCTAGCTGCTTCCCTGTCTAGCTTAAAGCCTTGGTATTCCCTGGAGGTCAGTTACTTAAGGATCAACCAAGTCTGTTTCTGCTTAATTTCTGAGCCCAGTCATAATTGTCCAGGTGTTAATATTTTCTATGGGTTGTATCTTAGAGATCAACTAATTGATTATGACATGTTTTTGTAATCTCCACTTTAATAAATGTAGGTTGTCACTTTTGTGGCAACAAATTTGACAGGGTTGCTTCTCTAAAAATGATCAATGAATGAAGACTCTCAGTAGTAGGTGCAAATTGATTTAAGGTGATGTTATGAAAGTTTAATTATGAAAATTGTTGTGCAAGTTCTATCTGGAGTATTTGATATGACAGGTGTGCATGTACTACCTGAAGCTGCTGACTATATCATGTGATGCCCAAGGTTGTATTAATTTTTAAGTGCACAAGTAAGAGCTTGTAGGGTACCCTGTCATCCAATTTTTAGAGACCAGGAAGAATATGAAAGAGTTAAAAAAAAGAAAGGAAAGGGATTTTAAAATCCTCAAATGTATTTCCCATGTATATCCATATCCACTTTAGTTCTGTTGACTTACTATTTTACATCATACCTAAACTGTTTCATTCTGGCAATTTGTTCACTTCCATTTCTGTTTCCACACATACTCCTATTTACCCAAAACATTTCATTTTATATTAAATAACCCCAGCTTTGAGTACCTTGGAATATATCCCATTTGTTGATAAATTTTGTATGTTTATTAGGAACATAAAAGGCCTCATTTAATTAAAAAGTGACATTCTAAGTCCTGAGTATTGATAATCATATAAGATTCACACAAATAATAAAGTGATTCTGCTTAGAAAATCTGAAGTATTCATGGAAAATACTAATTGTATGTTTCAGTGAAATATTAGTCATTTTTGTTAAGCTTGATATTCAAATATCAATGCAATATGAGTGTCTTTAAACAATTCGTTAATATGCTACAATAGAAAATAGTATCAATGAAGGAATTTTGTATAACTGCACTTATTATATTTTAGATTGAGTGTAGAGAATTCATGCTAAACTACCACTCTTAGTCTCCTCCATGAATTCATTATCTGTATTTTGATACTTCTTCCCTGAGTTTCACCTGACTTCAAACTTTTCCTGATTTTGGTTTCTGGATAAGAATTATTGCAGTCCTGTCTACCCAAGGAAATAACTGGTTGCTGTGTTTCTTTGATTCCAGAGTGATGAAAGCCCAAGAGGGACTGTGCAAAGATGTCGTCAAAGAAAATCCCTGTTCCTTTATGTTCTACTCTTCAGTGCTGTCGTCGGTCTTGTTTTAGTCATTGTCTTCTCCATCATTACACGTAATCTAGGTATTAGAGCTTTCCTTTTTTTAATGACTTATTCTGTGTTTGTGCATTTGAAGCAGTGGTGGGTTTCAAATATTTTTAGAATATTGTAGGTGTGGCCTGCTTGTGGGAGTGGCTTGCTGGCCATGCAACCGGGTGGGAGTGGCTTGCGAGCCCTGTGACAGAGTGGGATGGCTTGGCAGTCATGTGACTGGTGGGCAAGGCCAACTTGTAAAATGTGGTGAAACTTACTTAACAACACTCTTGCTTAGCAACCAAAATGTTGGCTCAGAAACTCTGGCATTTGAAGCACGCAAGTCTTAAAGCTGTCAAGTTATAAGACCTTTGCACCCGTAACCCTTTAGAAAAAAACCCCTCAGGGATGTTCAAACTTGACAGCTTTAAGACTTTAAGGTTTAGATAGGAGTCTTAGAGGTGGGCGGGGCGATTGGTGAGCCAGCCAATCAGTGAGCGGCGGGTGGAGCAAGCGTGGTGTGGACGGTCGGGGGGAGGGAGCTGAAACCGGTTCTAAACAGCACAGAAGATTTGTTGAACCTTGTCTATAGAAGAGGTTAGAACTGGCAGGAATCCACCCCTGATTTGAAGGCTCTCCCTTATCACTTAGTTCTCTCCAGGTTAAGCATAAAAATAAGTGACAAAACAATTTTGTCAGATTGATGGAACCAAGAATGCTTAATTAAATCTGAAGTTGCTTCAAAAAGTTGCTTTAGGATGGTTATAATGATTAAAAAGTATGGAAATTATAATCCCACACAATTCTGTTCAGAAGTTTGTTGGGATTCTAGAAGGGATCTGCTTTTAAAAGGGGATCAGTTGTTCCTGTGATGTATAGACGCTGTGTGGGTGTATCTTACCAAGCATATTTGGATGAAATGTTAGCAAAAAACTGAAATAAGCTCTCCTTTGGACTATATTCAGAGCAGTATGACAACATTAGAAGAAAAATGAGGGAATCACGTTTCAGAGCTTCAATGTTTACTTACCAGAATAATAATTTGCATTGATAAAGATCTTTACCAACTAAGATCACCACAGAGTTATGAGAAAAGTTGCACATATTTTCGAGAAGTGTCATTATTGTGTTATGGAAATCTCATCAACTTCCATACTCCCAGAAAACTCTTAGAAGACCTTTACATCTTAATGTTTAAACTGCTTCTTGAAAATCCCTAGATCCCCTCATTTATCATAGTTTCTCACTGAAGATAGCAGTAATATCAAATACATTTGTAGAAAGCACTTAATACACTATTAGTCATATTTTCCTGTCCCACATATTTTAAATATTCATGAAATATTCAGTCAAATATTCAGTTTGGTTACCACCTTTTAGAAGTTACCATTTCTCTGATGCTTCATTGACCAAACAACATTACTGAAACTTAAATATATATGGCAAAAAGACAAAAGAAAGACCTTGAGGAGGGAGTAGACAGATGATAACAAATTCTACCATAGATTGTGCTTAGTAATTTATATTGCCATTCATGATATAAAGTAAGATATATAGGTAGGTGATCTGTGGCCTAATTTATGTCATGTGACTTTCAAGGAATTATGGGAAGCACATGCCACGGTTACTTACATTTTTCTGAGCAATGTGGAACTTATTTTGAAAGAATGAAAAGATTCAAAGGAAAAATTACCGTGTTTTCCCCAAAATAAGACAGGGTCTTATTTTCTTTTGCCCCACAAAATATGGCCTTGGGCTTATTATAGGGGGAGGGCTTATTATTTTCTGAGGCAGGTGAGAGGGAGGCGTGCTTTTTACCTTTCCAATTTCCAATTTAGCCACTGGTAAAAAACCTCAAGAGTTCAACTCAACTTTTTTTTACAAGGGGCTTCAATGAACGAAAGGGTGAGGAATGCAGCGGAGCTGTCAATCTCTGGTAGCATTAGGACATGCGTCTCGCTTTCCCCCACCTGCCACCCCTTGCTAAAGGGATGGCGGGGAAGGGAACCAGGCAGGCTGCCTTTACCATTCGGGTGGGGTGTGTAGTGTTGGGCCATGAGGCACGCCTCTTACCTTTCCAGGTCCGTTTCATTCCTCGCCCTTTCATCCAGTGAAGCCCCTTGTATAAAAAACCTCGCAAGTTGAACTCATGAGGTTTTTTTACAAGGAGATTCACTGGATGAAAGGGCGAGGAATGCAACAGACCTAGAAAGGTAAGAGGCACGCCTTGCTTCTCCCCCCCACCTGCCACCCCTCGCTAAAGGGCGGCGCGGAAGGGAACCAGGCAGGCTGCCTTTACAATTGGGGTGGGGTGGGCGGTATTTTTTTTGCATGAGAAAGAACAGGCGGGAGGGGGTGATTGCATTGCTGGCCTGCCGCTCTTTTTGCGGCGGGCTCTTTTTGCATGGGAGGGAAGGGTGGGGGGGGGAGGAGGCACTTTGCTTCGCCTGTCACTGTTTTGGTGGTGGGCTCTTTTTGCGTGGGAGAGAAGGGTGGGAGGTGGAAACACTTTGCTTTGCCTGCCATTGTTTTTGCAGCGGGCTCTCTTTTTGCCCCACAAGCTGTACCGGTAGGTGGTACAATGGTAATGTCGGGGACCGGTTGGGGCGGGCTTATTTTTGTGGGAAGGCTTATTATGGCACATGCTCTGAAAAGCCCGATTGGGCTTATTAGCAGGGCATGTCTTATTTTCGGGGAAACATGGTAGATGGAAAACATCCATTAATCAAATTGCTCCTTATAGAAGTCCACAGTATTTTACACACTCACACACATACACACAAACACACCTCCAGAGATTGCATATGGTATGGGTTTTCCTGCAGTTATAGTATAAAACAATCTATACTTTTCAGTAAAGGCAAGATAATTTACAATTTCTCCTCCCTGTTCCTATGTTTTTCCAGAAAGCTGCAATACTGCGTCCTGCCTTGTGCTCCTGACTAGATTGCAGGAGGCTCAGAATGTCACCATTGATCCTTGTGAAGACTTCTTCAGTTATGCATGTGGCAACTGGCAGGCTAATAACACATGGGACAGTGATATACCTTCAGTGAATGTGTTTGATGTACTTTTGGAAGAAAATCATCTCATCATGAAGAAACTTTTAGGTAGCGGGACAATGCATATGATTACTTCTATGGTCAGAATCCTATGCAGATATCTAGGGTGAAGGTGGGTGGGGGTGGGGGGTGGGAAGACCAGGAACATATTCTAAATAGGACTGCTAGTAATTATACCATTAATGAACATATAGTGTGTAACAGACATAGATTCATTAAGTACTAAGATTCTTCATACCAACTCCCTGTTATCAGAAAATCTACATATACCCCCAATTGCAAGTATAACAACCTGCAACAGAACAAATTTAAAAACCAATTCAGATGGTAATTTTTTATTTGGCAAAAATATCACTAGATAACATTTCCTACTCTTTTGATATAAAGAGCATTTTGTTTCTAAATGTATCAAATTGGAGGGGTAAGGAGAGCTTTTAGCTAACCATTTCTTTATGCATTCCTTTTAAATCTGTTTATTCTTTTGAATCTATTATTTATTCTTATTCATATTCTACTGTGTACCCATAATTTTAGGGATTTCTTTTTGATTACATTATTTCATCAAGTGTTGTTGAGTTTGATGCATGAAGTATGATTCATTTATTCATCTCACTTGTAGTACAATTACCAAAATCTTTGCTGCTTGCAGTGCTATATTCTTTCTTCTGACTGTTAAAAAAATTGATTGGATTCTGTTAGAGATTCTTGGTAAAAAAAATATCACTCAAATTTTATCACTAGAGTTTGTCCTCTTGGGATTCTGGGATGGTGATTATGAAGATGATGATGATTTTAATGAATAGGTTCTGTGGCATGAACAGGTTTTAAACCTCTTGCATTCTACTGTCCTTCATTCTTAGCCATTTGTGATGACCCTAGTAACCCATAGTTACCATATAACATTTCTGCCAGTTATCTATATATAAGAAATATATATTCTCCTCTATTAGTTGCCTACTTTCTTCTTGACTTTATCAATTCTGCATATCAATCATCTCTACTGCTTCTGTTCCTCCTGCTCCTTTCTGCTAAAGAAAAATGATAGCCAAGTCACTTAAAATTAATAAAAAATTCAATACAATAAAAAACAAAACTTTCAAATGGAAAAAGACTTCCCATGAAACATAAGGAATTCCGAAGGTCAAATTCAAAAAAGTCCATTTGATACTCTTTTTGAATGCAGAGAGAACAGACCAATAAAGAAGAATATCTGTAGCTCAGGGTTGAAATCAAGGGTCCTTGATGCTCTCTGAGCTTGGTTGGTTTCTTGTAGGCGTTTCATTACCCAAACTAGGTAACATCTCATGCTGTTACCTTGTTATTTAGTTTGGATAATGAAACATCCACAAGAAAACAACCAAGCTCAGAGAGCACCAAGCACCCCTCAGAGAGAACAAGGACGATCACAACTCAAAATAGATCTCTCATGTGAGTTTTTAAATCCAGCCAAATAATATTTCTCCCAGAAGTACGCTACTTAATAAATCCCAGAGCAACTGCATTTCTCTATGGTATTATATCAACTTTCCAATTAATACAAACGTTTCATCTGTACAAACATAACATAATCAGATAACATTTTTGGAGGTCTTTTTGCTGAATTCAATATGTCACCTTTAGCCATATTCAAAAGAAAGATAATTATGTAAACACAATGTAACCAAATTAATTCGATGATCAAACATTGATTTCTGCAGCCATAATGTCTTCATGATGCTTCTTCACTTATGCATTCTTCTTTCTTCCATGGGTGGAGAAAGGGTCATCACCTCCATTCCCTGACCAATAAAAGGCAATGGGAATCTAACACATCTGAAGGAAGTGGTTGGGTAAAAATATTGCACATTATGTCCTAATGCAGTAAAGCAGACATATGAATGCAAAAGCATATGGGGATCTGTTCTCTGTTGAACTCATGGATATAACCTTAATATGATTTGATTTAATAATACGATTTAAACTAGGGGTGGGTTGCTACCGGCATTACTGCCGGTTCGGTGTGCAAAAAATTTCGCTCACATGCATGCCAAGCGTACACTCCGTGCATGTGTGCATTTGCAGCTAAAAGGGTCTGTGCATGCACAGAACATTAGAAAAGGAAAAAATAAATACATTTTTGCAATGAAGAACCAAAAAACAAGATGCTGCCATTGATAATAGAAACGGTTCGGGGGCATGGCAGGTTGAGTTACCTTTGACCGAACTGGTCTAAACTGGTAGGAACCCTGATTTAAACTTAGTATGATTTAAATTTAGGGTTATTTCTGCTAGCCTGCCAGACCAATGTATTGGCTTCACTCACATTCTTCTTTTCAAATTTCATATGCTGAAGAAGCACATATAGAAATAGAAAACACTTATTGGAATGAAAGAATTTTAGCTTTGTTTCACTATGCATTTTATAGCTTGTCATATTGAAAGGAATTTGGATTGTGTCACATTTTAAAAAAATAATCTCCCAATGATTTTTGTTGATTTTAACGCTTTCTCTTGTTCAGAGGAACGACAACTTGGGACTAGTGGCTCAGCAAAGGAGAAAGCTGTGCGGTTTTATACCTCTTGCATGAGCATGGATCAGATTGAAGCTCAAGGTGCTGAGCCTTTGAAGAAGCTCATAAATGAGGTGATCACTGTACATTAATGTGGATGTCTGATTTTGCCCAGGCATAGATGTATTCTAGTATAGGTTCTATCTTCTTCATATTAACATTGAACGTAACAGGCATTACCATTTACTTTCTGGCCCACAAACTCAAATAATTGATGGTTGGTTATGATGCTCCTATTTCTTATTGACATATATATCTATAAAATATAAAGATTCTATCCTGCTCAGCCTATATTTCTGCCCTTATCTTCAGTTGCTTCTTAAATTCTGTACCTACTTAGATTCATTTCTCATTGTCATTATTTCTCCCTTATTTGCTATTCTTAGGTTGATAGTTTCCTCGTTTTTTAAAATGTCAACTCACAGAACTTAATAGCTGGAATCCATCATTTTAAAAATGTACTCAATTTGAAAGATTTAAATTTAAAGATGTAGTGATATGTGGGAATAACCTTGAGAGACAGAGAGAAGAGCCACATCCGGAGAAATAGTTGGATATGAGGCAGATTAGCCCACAGCAGGAATGTGGGTATCTTAAAAGGAATCCTCCTAATTCCTCAGACTGAATGGCAATGGGGAAGAAATATATTTTCACACTGATAAGATTCTGTTAAGTGTAACCTTACAACGAAGTAGAATTAGTTCTTCTGGACTGCAGATGTCTTGTCTGGACTGCAAGGCTGACCAAAAGTGATAAGCCTATATTTCTACTTAAAGATAAACCCACATCTCCCTTGTCCCTGGGTTCAGAACATCAGACACCTTTTGAATTGCAAAGAAAGTAGTTGTAGGAAGAAGAGTTGAATGACAGCAGCTTCATATCTTGCCACTTTTCTGCTCAGGGAAGCTTGTTCTGTCAGCCAAAAGAAAATAAAAAGGCAGCATTGAAGCTCTTTTGCTCATATGTACACACTTGTATATTATGTATATACTTGTATATATTTGTATATTATGAAGAAGGCTTCAAATAATATTTGTGTGTGTGTGTTGAGACTTTGAACAAACCCACTTTAATCTGTTGACTCATAAAAATTGAGTATGAATAAAATAATACTTTCCATGGATGTGAAAAAAGTATCCCTCCTGAACATAGTAATCCAGTGATGATATTTTCTTGTGTGATGTGGACTTTTATGCTCATTATGTCACTTGTTATTTGTTTTCTTTTGTGGCTAGTTGTCAGATAGATTACTGTGATGATGTAGTCTTGGACATAAAGTTCTTTCCAGATCTATTTTTCTAAACCTTTCTTAAAGGTTTGTTTACTACTATTAATAGGCCAATCACAGCTCTAATACTATCGAATTTTCATAGTTCCTTAAAGCAGGGGTGGGTTTCAATTTTTTTTACTACCGGTTCTGTGGGGATGGCTTGTTTTGTGGGTGTGGCTGGGCAAATTTATGTTTCAGATTGGAGATAGGAAATAAAATATGCTGTAAAACTTTTTTTTAAAAAGGCCAAAGAAAGCAGCAACCCGAGCCTTGCCAGCTGAACGCAGGAGAGCTGGAGGGTTCGAAGAGTAGGTGGTTTTGTTCGCTGTCTGTGAGCTCCGGGGGGGGGGGGCAGCAACCGAGTGAGCAAGCCAGCAATATGCTGGCTGACGAGCACCCCGCTCATGAGTAAACTTGCTCATGAGTAAACTGCAGATTAGAAGCAGCTGACAGATCCTGGCATGCTCGCTTGGCTACTTGCCTCCCAACCTGGAGTTCGCAGACAGCAAATTAAACTGTCACCTCCTGTCTCTGTGCATCGAGGAGGTGGGGAGGCTCGATCCCACTTAGGAGGTGGTGTTTGTGAAGCCTTGGAGCTCCCTGAGCAGCCCATGCTGCTTACCTGTGTATAAGCACTAGGAGGCAGTTGTGTGGATGCACGTGACGAAGATGAGGCAGGGCGAGCGTCGGAGCAAGCCAGTTCATGGGCGTGGCCAGCCAGCCATCACTACCGGTTCGGTGACCCACGCCCAATTACCACTACCAGTTCTCCTGAACTGGTCTGAACCGGAAACAACCACCTTTGCCTTAAAGGCAATATTTTTTTCCAGAGAAGTCACCTTAACTTCCATATTCAGTTCCCATTCTTCAAATAAGGCAATCTCAGGCAGAGAAAAATGCATATATGAATCATCCCATAGGAACTTCTCCTTGGTTTTCATATTACTTTCTGGGTGCCAATATAGCTATAAGCATTGACTAGTGAACAGGGAGAACCAATAGGAGTTTACAGTGGAATTCATATGAATTAAGGATACATTTGACATCTGAGAAAGTAACAAATAGAAATAAATTATTTTTCTATTTATGGTAAAATGAAGGTGAATGGAGCTGACTTTGCTGCTGTGACTTGCAACAATCAGGAAATATGTTTGCAACTAGTGCAAGCAAATGTCACTAATGAAAGAAATACTGCAATTGTTTGTGCAGGGGACTACAACTGTTAAGAAGATAAGACAAAATGACTAGACTAAAAAGGCGCATTACAACACGAGTCAGGAGTGGAAGCAACTTTTCAAAGGAAAGGGAATCAAACAAAGAAGCAAATTGAAAGTGAGTGACAACAAGGACAAGAAAGACAGAAGGAATAATGCAGGATAGGAACTCAGAAATTGTTTTCTGATAACAACAAAGGAAATTGATTAAATATTCTAGGAAGGAAAACCAGGGTGGACTAAGGAAATGAGTGATTAAAGCGTTAAAGAGCAAATGCATGCAAGAGAATTTAGAGGAAAAAATTTAGTTTGGATTGTATGATTTTGAAAACAGAAATTAAGCAGGAGAATTACTTACCAGTTTCTGCCAATCCAGTGATTTCTTCATTGCTAATATATTATTCAAACAACCTATGCATGACACCTGTGTACATTGACAACACAAGATGGAGTACACAGAAATCAAATCAATGTTATAAGAAGGTACAAGAAGGTAGAAAACCTCAGCTGTAACAGCAAAAACATGAAACAGTTAATGTGCAAGTTACAAGTCAAAGTAAAGTAGAAGAACAAAGCCAATTTCTACTATATGAGCATATAGCCTTCATTTTCAATGAGAACATCAAGAATCACTTTGAGATCCTGAACCTCATTAATAGAGAAATGATGGAATGAAATCAAACAAAATGTTAAGTACAGATGAAAAGAAAATGTGCCAAAGACTAAAAAACAGAAGAAAACAAACTAGATGTCAGAACAAGGAAAATGGCAAAGAAGAGAAGAGAAGCTAAAGTCACGAAAGACAAATACCTCAGGAAGGATGTATTTTACAGATCTTCTAGAAGAGACAAGAAGCAATAATACAATATCTGTAATAATGTGGTATATGGAAACAATCATAGAAAAACAAGAACAGTTTTTCAAAAGATCTCTGAAGTCAGAAGTTTCCAATGTTGAAATGGTATGCAGGAGGACACCAAGTAACTGATACCTTAGAAATGATTTCCTGTTTATGAGAATCCTTAGTACTAGCAGATGAAGTTATAATGGCACTCCTGTGGTCACCAAGTTGGAAGAATATAAGAACTTATGGAATAACTATAGAAATATAACACACAACAGAAGAAGAATCAGTAAAAGTCCCAGTGAAACTACGTCATCAAATCTGGAGAACAATACATTGTGCAACAGATTGAAAGGAGTCTGTCTACATGTCAGAAACCAAAAGGAAAAAAAAGAGAGAAAAAAACAAGTTTTCCACATAATAGCAAAATAATGCTTATGATCATTCAACACAGATTTATTTCCTTACATGGAAATAATTATTTCCTTATATGGAAAAGGAGATGCCAGAAGTTCAAACTGGTTTTTAAAAAGGCCTAGAATCATGAGATTATTATTGCTGGAGCATAATGAATAGAAAAGAAAGCCAAAGATGGGGGGAAATCAGTATGTGCTTCATGTACTATAGAAAAACTTTCACCTTGCCAGCCACAAGAAGCTGTGGAATTTTCCACAACTGTGGAAGAGGGGAGGTGGGTCAACCTATTTTCCAAAGCACCATAAGGAAGAACAAGGAGCAATGTATGGAAACTAATCAAGGAGAGAATCAACCTAAAAATAAGGAGAAATCTCCTGACAGAACAATAAATCAGTGGACCAACTTTCTTCAGAAGTTGTGGGTGCTCCACCACTGGAGATTTTAAAGAAAATATTGGATCACCACTTGTCTGAAATGGTACTATAGGGTTTCCTGCTTGAGCAGGAGGCTGGACTAAAAAAACTCTTAGGTTCCTTCCAACTCTGTTATTCTGTTATTTTTGAATACAGATAGCTGAAAATGCAAATTATCTGTAAACTCTAATAATGAAAGTTAAGAAGCACAGTGAAAAAACATGAGACTATGATTAAATGTAAAGAAAATCAAACTAATATCAACATGTACTGCAAGGAGCTTTAAAACTGATTGTAAAGACATTGAAATAATGGGTAGCTTCTGTCTTTTAGAATTGAATATCAGAGTAAAGAAATAGCAATGAAGACATTTTTCAGGCTAGCATACAATATGGAGGCAGTAAAGATATTTAGATGCCATGATGTGTGTGAAATAGCTTTCCTTGTAACCCTCTGGGAAAGAAACAGGGTAGAAAGAGTATTGATGGCTTTGAACGTTGTTGCTAGAGAAGACCCTTGATAATACTAGAGACAGCTAAGAAAACAAACAAATGAATCACAGCAGAAATCAAACCAGACTTCTCACATGGAAGAAACAGAAGAGTTGCAAGCAGCAAAGTGGGAGGATTCAATTACAGTGGAAAATGAGTTCATCACTGAAAGCTTGAAGGGCCAGCTTGGGGACTGATCATCCTGGAGGAAGTTTATATATATGATTACTAAGATTCAACATTGACTTGGTAGAGCTTAATCAAACAAACAATTATTCAAGGTCTTTGGAATGCAGGTTCAGACTTTAAAACATCTACAAAGTACTTGGTAAAAGTATTTGAGATTTTAAAAATCCTGTTGTTTTGAGATTATTATGGGCAACATGCCAATTTATTTTTACTTATATAATATTTCCCTCAGTAATGTCCCAGTTGACATCGTGGCGGGATCAGACACACAGCACGTGTTTCCATGCTCCCATGCCAAGTTCCCTTCAATGGTGGGCTCTGAAAGGAGCCAAAGGCACCCTGTAGGGGTGGTGAAGCAAAGAGGGGTGCCCAGTGTGGTTGCGGAGAGTTGCAGCTCTCCTGTTTGAAATTATTTTTCCCTCTCAGCCACGGCGAGGAGAAGAGGTAGCCTAAAGATGGCTGCCAAGAAGCTGGGACAACCATGAAATAACTAAGACTGGTGCTGGATTGAAGTAGATGAACAGTGACTGGAACTGGGGGAGATGATTCCTTTTCACTTAAAATCTAACCCCAAGAAGTAATGTAGAACTATTTGCTCAGAACTATTTGTTAAAGCAGTGTTTAAGCATTCTGAAAAAAATATCAGACCAGAAGGAAAAGGCGTAAAGAGAGAAAAATAATAAAAAATTAAATATTCAGAAAATTGACTCCTAAATTGGGAAGATGGGATAATGGGAAGACATTTTAAAATGCTGAAATCATTTATTTGAAAAACTTATCCTGCTTCCATAATTGAACAACAACTAAAATGACGATTAAGTAGTGGCAACACTGACATTTAAGTGGAGAGCGCCACCTGCTGACGAAAGGAAAATATACAAGTCTGGGAATACTTATATGAAGGACTGGGCATGGCTTGATGAGCATGGCTTGGTGGTGGGGATTCATGTGGTAGGTGTGGCCAACTTTTTTTTTAATATTTAAAGCATTTTTTACCACCTATTCACCTGAACCGGTAGTAAAAATGCTTTAAGGAGTGGGAAAAAAGGTTCAGCTGAGCCGTGCGATCCTTGGAAGCTTTTATTTATCTTTTGCTTTTAAAGCATTTTTTTCCTGCCTATTTGCCCAAACTGACAGGGGAAAAATGCTTTAAAAAGTGGCGGTGGTGGGGAAAGCTTCCGAAGATTGCACAGCTCACAGCTGAGCCGCACGATCTTCAGAAGCTTTTTTTCACTACCGGATCATGGTCATTGGGCATTGTCATTGGGCATTTCAACCCTGCTAACTACCCCATGACTACTGGAGACTCAAATATGAAAACAAGAAAGCTATTTAATTAAAAGGGCCCCTGAATGTTATGCTACAAGATTGAAGCTATAAAGGGGACATAAACAGGCTTTTGAAAACTTCTGGAACTATTCAAACAGAGCTGATTGTTTATCTATGGGATATAAAGAACTGTGATTAGTGTACTTCTTGAAGGGCAACTTTAGGACGGAATAAATAGTTCTTGGACCACTGGACAAGAGTTGGATTTTAAAAACAAAATAAGATGCTTAATAAGGAAGAAATGAGTGGAACATTGAAGGAGATGGCGTTGCTTTTTCAAAACACAAAGAACACCATGGAGAAAGGATTTAAGGAGATTATGGAAAAAATGGAAAATACTATACAAGGGATGACGAGTAAAGACCAAGACACTCAGGAAAGGGTGGAGCTAACAAAAGAAATGAAGGAAAAGTTTGGACCGAAGAACCAGCAAACAATAGAAGAATACAAGGAAGAGATAATAATGAAAATAACAGTGATTGATGAATTAAACCAGGGGGGAAATATTTTAAGAGAGTTGAAAAGAAAATTGAAAATACAGGAAGATACTTTTGAAAGGAAGATAGGGGCTTGGACAGAAAATTTGGAAATTAGGCAGAGGAAGAGGATAAAAATGGGAGAAATACTTAGACTGAATAGCCAAGAAGTAGATGTAGACAGAGATAAAGATCTAAGAGAGGAATATAGGAGGCAAGTCAAAAAAAGCATAGCAACTAAAATACTGAAGAGGGCAAGAGACGATGGATAGATGATTTCTCTTTTTGTTGCTGTTCTGATTTTCTTTTCTTTTTCTCTTTCATTTCTTTTTTAGATAGGTGACATGATTAAAAGTTAGGTAGGATAGAAAGAAAATGTCTTTTAATAAAAGGATGACATGATTAAAAGTTTGAATAAGAGATAGAAATAAGAGAAAGGGGGAATATTAGTGTTAATATTAATACACCTTTGCATAATAAAATAAAAGCAATAACAAGAGAAGACATGGAATAATTAAATAATGACAGACTATAACTTAATATAAATGTGTATTATTATTAGAAATATAGTATGCAAGTTGGTTGAATGTAATAACTATGATTAATTCTACTAGTTTTATTTGAATTAGAATATATGACATCCAGGTGCCACACTGTTCACGCATTTATACATATACATATATAAATAAAAAACTTGAAAGAAAAAAAAGAAAACACTTTTAAAAATCATTGCCCAAGAGGGAAAAAAAAGTAATATCCCTCCATTAGAAAGTTTATTTGCAAACATTACTGAGGTAAATGAGTGAAGGATACATGGAATGCTGCAGTTTCTTATCAAGGCCATAATTCATTTTGATAATTTTTTTCATTTTCAGATGGGCAAAAAGTTGCTTCAGATAAGTCTTATTATCCTACTGACTTACCCCCTCCATAATATTAGGTGGTATCTAGATGTCACTTTACAATTCTATTTACTCACTGTTTCTTCTGTCAATATTGGGTTCTATATTAATACAAGAAATGTGTTAAAAAAGGAGGGAACAGGAAAATGTGCTATTGGGGTTCATCACCTGAGTCAGGGCTGTAAATCCATCAATAAGTTCAAATAATAATGGAGTGAAACAATAGTGCTCTGGCAGAAAAAAAATGAACTCTTTCTTCCCATAACACAATCTTGACAGAAATACTAATGCTCTTATTTTGAGGGTGGGAGGGGGAGAATCAGAATTTTGCCTTTGTATTAATGAAGACATGTGGACTGGGGAATACAACTAGATGAGCTAAATCTACTTTGGTGTAAGGCTACATTATTAGAATCTTGCAAGTCTGAAAGTACAAACTTCTTGCCTGCCATTTTTAACTGCTTGACCCATTAGGGAAGCTCCTTCCTATCTTTCTTTCTTTGACTGAAAAACAATTGTCGGCTCGTCTCTCTCTTATATGATGGCTTCCAAGGCAGCATTGCCTCTCTCTTTTCCTCTGGGTAATCCATGCATTCTGTTACAGGGATTACTATTTTAAGTTAAGGATAGTGCAGCAGGACATTTATCAGGATTGCAAATGTGGAAAGAAAAGAATGAAACCTGTCCTTACATATGGTAGGGATGGAGTTTATTACTATTATTATGGTTTCATTTTTTTGAAAAGGAGTCTTAGTTGAGTCCATTTCTGAAATTAAATTTGAGCTGAGCATTTTTCGACTCAGAACTTATGCATACTTCGCTATTTTATAACCCTTTTTTTTCTTGGTAATACTGGAAGAAAAAATCCAGTACAGTTCCAATCTGGAAAAAAGGTGTTGGAAATAAAATGGAGGTTGGTTGGAAAGAAGGACTGTGATTATTGATGAGCAGAAGCAACAATAGCATGCAGTTCTGGGACAGCTGACAAAATGCAGTTGGGATGAGTGGGCTTTTATACATTCTTTGGGGGTTTGTGTTTGAAATGCTCCAGGGGGTTGTGCAATGTAGTGAACTTTGTCTTTTTTGCTGTTCTAATAGGGGTGAGTTAATCCTATTATGTCCTAAATGTCCTGTCCTTTGTAATCCCATCAGCAGGAGCTTTGTTTGTGAATAGATTGGCCCAGTCTTTCTTAATTGACACAAAATATCCATCTCTAAAGACTTTAGGTATCTGCTGGAGGCTGTTTTACTATGCAGGAAGACTGGGGTTGCCTTTAAGAACCTGTTTTCTCCATTTCTTCTTTGGGGAAATATAATATTCTGCTTCTTTTTTTAATATTCCCCAAAATATTTCATTCTCTGAGGGAAGGGGCTTCCTACAGTAACAAAATTCAAATTTTCTTTGTTCAGATTGGTGGTTGGAATATCACCGGTTCCTGGAAACAAACAGATTTTAACCAAACTCTTCAGATACTCATGGAAAAATACAACACTTTTCCATTCTTCAAAGTATATGTGGGACCCAGTTCATCTGATCCAAACACCAATATTATCCAGGTAGGACTGCTAGAAGGCAACATTTAGGCAATGCAGTGAAAATGTTTGATTCAAGTACATGCATTTTCCTCTATGAAGTTACCTTATGCAGAGTCAGAACAATGGAATTAGCGCACAGAATACGGCCATGTGCAGCTATGAACATGCAGTGATCAAAACAAATATTATGATAAACCTCTTTCCTTTCCATGTTATATCAGGATTTGGGTGTGATGATTTTCCCCCCCATATAAAAGAAAGTTAATGGAAATTTGAGTATTTTTGTTTTTTTATATATTTTCATGTATTACTACATAGATATGTGAACATGCTTCTTTAGTGCAATTTTGTGGGGGGAGGTCAGGAAAGAGAGAGGGGGGTGGGTGGAGGGAGAGATAGAGACAGAGATCTAAGCTCTTCTGAAAAATGCATCTACCACTGTTCACAACATTCAGTAAATTTTCATGCTGACATTTAAAGTGTGGAGGATTACATAGCTTTTTTAAAATTAAGGAAAGATATTAGCTAGGTTTTACATCATACGGTACTTGCATTGGCATCATTGCTCTGTCTAGTGGAGTTAGAAATGCTTATTGGTTCCAAACAAAATCCATGATCAAATGGATGATTTATTATCAACAGCAACAACTCAGAATGTATTATTTTCCTCTTTGAAAATTGCTATATCAGCTTATATTTGATAGATAATCACATGCAAATTTAATGCAAATTTGTGCCATTGCCTATAACAACGACATTGTAAACTCTTGTGTTTACAATGCTCCCTCATCAGCAATTTTGCAGAAGTCAATATTCTCTCAACACTTTTTTCCTTCCTTCCTTCCTTCCTTCCTTCCTTCCTTCCTTCCTTCCTTCCTTCCTTCCCTCCTTCCCTTATTTCCTTTCTTTCCCTTACAATTACTTTTTGTTTATTGTTACCCTGTTTGTAATATAGCTGGTATCTATCCTTATTTTCTTTTTTCAGATTGACCATCCAGAATTTGAGTTGCCACTAGAATACTCTTTTGAAAGAAATGTGAATTATCCCCAGGTAAGCTATGTTAAATGATTCATTTACTGTTTCTGGTTTAGTCATTTCTCAAGTCAGTTTCTATGTCTTGTGCTTGTTGCGTGAAACTGAGAATATATGTAAGGTGGGTCATAAGGACTCATTCATCTATGATGTCTGTTACTGTATTGTACTGAGAAATTTAAATGGATGATATTGCTGTCTATGTTTTTAAAGTAGCATCAACTCATGGTGGGGATTTGAAGTCTCCATTGTAATCAATTTAATCACCAGGTAATTTGTCCAAATTGAAATATACTATGGTCTTTATGTGGCATTGAATCAGTGGGGCACTTTGAAGAAACTTGGTTTATAGCCTTCCTGTGTGAACTAGCTAAGATGATCTGAAGTGTGCTATTAAAGAACTCCAGGATAACGATCCTACAAAAGTTCAACAATTCAATTCATGCTGAAGCTGAGACTTTATGCTTTCCATGTTAACTGTGAATCATTCTAAAACTATAACTAGATAAAATCGTAATTATGACATTTAACTGTCTTAGTATAGGTAGGACATACTCTCACATTAATTCTGGCCTGGGATATGGGTAGAATGAATTTGATACTGGAGGAAAAGATAATAGTTATTCCAACATGATGCTCAGAGCTTCATTCCCCTCAAAAAAGTAAAAGGAATCATTAAGAGCATCCACCTTTGACAACTAATGGAATCTAATGGATTTTTGGCTGCTCTGGGTTTTTTGCAGAAGCCAGAGTTAATAATCTTGTTTTAATCTACTACCAGTATATGGGACAAAAGCATATTCAACTACTTTGAATCTTTTTGATCTATACTGTACAACAGGAAAACAAAAGATATTCAGACAATTGCTCTAAATTGTTTTATTCAGCATTGTAGATAAAAAAAAACTTCTCCCTAGTTCTCCTGAAATCTCTGACCATGGAGAAGGTGAGGAGACAACTGAAATATAAGCGGTATGATATTTACAATGGTGGTGCACACAGCCCTGCTTGTTGGGTGGCATAAAAAAGTTGTAAAGACTTCTTCACATCTTTAAATAGCTGCTCAGCAGATCTTTTCAAAGTGGGTTTATTATTGTTAAAGAATTTATTGTCATTGCCTCAGATAAATTGAATTTACAGCTTTCAATTACTTGCTTGAAAGATTTAGAAGGCACTGAGGACAAAATTGCTCATCTTCATGCTAATGTGAACACAGTTTTGATTTCAAATCTACTGAACTGTACATTGTACCTCCTGATGCCTGTAGCTATGATGAGATGTCTTGCTCACTTGACCATATTACCTTATCCAGTGAGCATCTCAGAAAATAGCAATTGCTGACTGTGCCTATGCTCTCTAAAAGTTGTGTTGTGAGATCTTGTAAATAGTATTTTATTCCCATCCCAAAGGCGCTTTTCAAAAGGCAACTAGACTGTTTTTTCTTGAAGACATTTCACTTCTTAACTTCTGACTGAATGGTGGAGAATGGAATATAAATCCTTCCATCTGCCACCATTGAGTCAGAAGAAGCTTCTTGGATGAGAAGCAAAATATCTTCAAGGAAAAGCAAGTCCAGTTGCCTTTTGAAAAAGCACCTTTGGGACAACCGTGACCTGGATGATTTAAAAATCTCCATAGACATTTTATTCCAATGCTATCTATCATTTATATGAAACTGTGACTGTCATAAATGTTGGCTTTGGTATTTTCAGTATGCAAATGACACTAACGCTTACTATTCCATAGAATCTGATTCCGAGAGTCTCTGTCTGGATGTAGTGGTAGGATGGCTGGATAACTTACATCGTTAGATGGAATCCTGGTAAAGTGAAGATGTTTTTGGCAGATGATTCCAAAAGGCATCATTGTCTTTGATAGCATGTGATTTCTGTTTAAGAAAACTTATTGTAAACTTTAGTTGATGTGCTTTCTTGAACAAGCACATCTAAATACAAGGTCATTTTTGAACTGGAAACCACATATTTAAACCTTTAGTATGGTCTATATAGGGTTGCTGCTGTGCTTGGTGTGGAAACTGCAGTTGGTACATAATCTGACAGCCAAGTTGCCACAAGGGACAGTTGCATATCCACATGTTATACCTCTGCCAAAGCATTTGCACTGGCTGTTAATTAGCTACCAATCCAGGTTCAGATTTTCATTTTTGACTTATAAGGTACTTAACAACTTGGGATCACACCAGCTGAAAATATACCTTCATCATTACAAGTCTGTCAGTTGCTAAGGTCATCTAGGGAGGTCCTGTTGCATGAGACAGGATTAACAGGGCATTGTCTTGTGGTTATTCCCAAATGGACCTTCTTTGCAGTGGTACCTATACTCTAGAATCTTCTCTTTTGAAATTCATGATGTGCCTACTCTTATGTCTTTTAAGTATCTGGAATAGAATAGAATGGAATAGAATAGAATAGAATAATAGAGTTGGAAGGGACTTTGGAGGTCTTCAAGTCCAACCCCCTGCTTAGGCAGGATACACTACACCATTTCAGACAAATGGTTATCCAATCTCTTCTTAAAAACTTCCAGCGTTGGAGCATTTACAACTTCTGGAAGCAAGTTGTTTCAATATGAGTAGTAGAAGAGTATGGTATGTGGATTTTTTTTATTATTATTTTAGATAGCTCATATCTGAGTAAATGGCTCAGAACAAGTTTAACTACTGACTCTGCTTGAAAGAAAGGTTTGTTTTGCAGGTCTTACGTTCATATTACTCATATTTGAAGAAGCTAGAAGAGTTGATGGGTGGACATACAGATTCTACTTCTACCTATGTTTCCTTGGCATTCTCCTTTATCTCAAATCTTCAGAAGATTGTTACTCCCCTGAAGAAACGACAGGAGAAGAGGATGCTATTTCACCACACTACCATCAAGAAGCTACAGGTTGTATACAGTTTTCCAGAAATGTGTATTTTGTATTTTTACAGTATATAATGCTGAGTCGATAAAAAAAACTCAGTGGTTAAGTGGTTAAGAGTAACGCTGCAACAGTACTGTGAAATCAAAATATCTAAACGTGGAAAATGTCCATAGTGTGTGTGTGTGTGTGTGTGTGTGTGTATAATAGCCACAAATCTTGTAACAGAAATAATAAGGGTAATAAAGCAAGGGATCACTTAAATTAATTTCTAGAAAGTATGACCACTATCAAACATTTTCTAGAAATTCTTAGTCTTAACAACTTCCAGAAGTTTAAAACAAAATCCAGGATATTCTGGATAATGAAATGAATTTTTAGTGCCAAGAGGACCTGAAATTCTTTTTGATTTAAATTGATTCATTATTTTTTATACTGTAGATGATCTAAAATTAATGCACAAAGGGAATTTGAAATACCAATGATTCACTGAATTTTGCTACTGTAATAGTAACATTCTGCACCCACTGAAGCCTCCAAATCATCTTTAACGTTGGCCCCCTGCAGAGTACATTGCAATGACGTAGTTGAAAGAATAGAAGGCTAAACTGTGGCAATAAGGAACCCGAAATAAGCAGATGATCCCAGGCAGCTATTTGCACTGAAAGAAGTAGAAATCTGAAGTCCATGAAGCTACTTCTTCAAAGAGAATACAGTACTTTCCAGTGTAGGCCATTCTCTCATTTACTAGGCTTGTAAATCACATGCCAGCAATGTGTCTATCTTGCCAGAATCTGTATTCTACTTTTATTCAGGGCACAATGCCATATGCACTGAAATGGAAACAATGAGATTTATGATGTGAAATCATGCATAAAATTAGGCTTGTAGTATAGCCCTGCTTTCTCCACCAATTCATAGCATTGTCTTTTTATTGATTTCTGAGGAATGTTTTGTGTGTGTGTCTTCTTTCCTCCTTTCTGCCCTCCCTTCACACTAGAATGCCTTCAATTTCCAAGCAGGTATTTTGTTGGGTCTCTTCTTGGTGAGATTTCATCTTTTCATCTGTCTAATTCTATTTTTAGGAAAAGGCTCCTGCTATTGATTGGCTGTCATGCCTTCAGGCAGCTTTCCATCCCGTGCAGCTGAACATGTCTCAACCAATTGCTGTGCATGACATGGATTATTTGAAAGGAATGTCACAACTTATTGCGCAGTGGCAAAACCGGAGGTAAGACACTGCTGGTTTGTGGAATGCTGTAATTTCACTTCTATAACTTAAGAAAGCAAGACCTGGAGAAGCTATTTTGACTGTACATATGGAAGTTGAAAAAGGAGGCCACATTGATTGCTTCATGTTCACAGTTACATTCTGCACTAAATGCATAGAGGAAATTTTCCTGTTTGGTATTCATAGAACTTTACATAATTCATGTGTGGCCCTTCTTGCATGTATACTCTAAAACACCTTTTTGCAGTCCTTAACCAGTACATACTTAAGAGTCATTTCACCTTTTTTCAATAATTTTTTTGTCTGATGTTTTCTTTTTCCATGAAGGGCTAGCAATAACACAACTATATATATATTTGCCTTAAATGTGATCCAAACAATTATTAAGGTACATAATCTATAATAGCTTTTACATAATGCATTTAAAATGCCAACATTGATTTGTTACTAAAAACCGTGTTTTTATAGCCAGAATTACAAATCTGACTATCCCCATTGTAATTTTAGGATTTTCATCTGCAAGTATTTTTTTTTTTACATACTCAAAAGTATAATAGTTTGGATTTTAATATAAGTAAGATAATTTTCTGCTAAGGACTCTTATCAAATTTACAATACAATAAAATCTGAATTGCCCTTTCAAGATCAATACCATTACAGGGACAAAAATCACATTTTGTTCTTTTCTTTTTCTTATTTTAGAGATGTATTGCAGACCTACATGATACTTTGCCTAATTGGAAATCTCTCCCCAGCCCTGGACAGCAAATTCCAGAAAGCTCGTCAAGAATTAGCAAACATACTGGATAGCAGGACAGGGAACATGGTAAGAGTGCTTTTCTTATACTCTCTTTTTCTATTGCATTAAGAATTAACACTTAATGTTACTCCAAGATCACTTTTTCATTGTAATTTGGGAGTGCTAGAATGCATGAAAGAAAAGAAATGTTTAACTCATCAGTAAGTTCCCTGGGCTTCTTTCTCTCTGAACATTAAATTGGGGACAAAGTGTATGGACATTTTTCTCTTTTTTAAAATAATATGGTCTGGTGGTGGATTTCCAGTCAAGTAGGACAAATGCTACTATTAACAACTACATTTTGGGATTGTTCCACAATTAGACAAAAATTTCCTGTTGATGGCCTAGTGCCATGGGTGGCAACCAGAGCCCTCTCTGCGGGCACACAAGCCATTGCCCCAGCCCAGCTGCCTTCTGCCAGCCTGCTGGTCTTTAGGTCTCTGCCACGCATGCACAGGGCGCATGCACGGGGGATGCATATGCAGGGGTGAGCGCTCACATTGCATTTTGGGCCTTATGTCCCCCCCAACCCCATTTTGGGCTTGGAAAGTCTCCTGCACCAAGTTGGAAGCCAAAATGGGACGCGGGGGCACCGTGCAAGGCCCCCTGGTGCCCTGTTTTGGCTCTGGAAAGCCTCCTGCTCCAACCTGGAAGCAAAAAATGAGGGGGGCACATGCATGGGGAAACACGGGGGTCACATGTACACATGCATAGGGTGGGGCACACACGGGGGTGGTCACGCACGCATTGCATTATAGGTGCAGGCACACTGTCGCGTGCGCTTTTGGCACACAACAACAAAAAGGTTAGCCATCACTGGCCTAGTGAACCCCTCTGTTTCTTGATACCGTTTCAGATTTGCATATGCTTCTTCCTGAGATAGACTCATGACTGCAATGATGGCCATTGCCACAGATGCAATATCATTACTTCTTCAGCAATATTGCCTCATCCATTGAAGCTGCAGAAAGAGACACAGTCTTCTGTTGTTGCAGCTTCTAGCAGTCACATTTTATTTTTACAAAAGGGAGGAAAACTGCCCCCATGGCTTGTCTTCATAAACCCCTTGCTCCTGATCTCCAAATTGAGATGCCGTTCTAGATTCATGCACTACAGAAGGATGGGTGATGTTGTTATGCCATATTGAAGGAGGCAGAAGAAGCACATTATCGTGTGTAGATCAAATATATTTTTGATTGAAGGAATCTCTCTTGGGGCAAGCAGGACTCCATGGATATGCCCATTTGGGTTGCATTGTCTTCTTCCATTATTTTTTTTTCCAACTTAAATCCTGGAATTTTTTTTGCGGGGGGGGGGGGGGGGGATTTTCATCCACAACCACATTTAGCTATATTCTGAAGCAAATGCCCCCATTTGTTCTGGATCATTTTTCATACTTGTTCAACGTTTAATTTTATTTTAATTATTCTCAGATAAGAACTGAGCGATGGAGGAAATGTTTGATTGACACTAGCACATTCTTTGGACCTGTTCTTGGGAAGATGGTTGTGCAGGAGATTTTCCCCCAGAAGGCCAAGGATCTCGTAGGTATTCAATTGTACCAGATACTGACTTATTAGCCCATATTTTCTTGTGCTTTTCAAACTAATATGCTTATGTGGTATGTTTCATGCCTATCCATAGCTAATCTTAGATTTCATTAGAAATGGCAGAAGATACTGTTATATTATAAGGGGGGGTGTCCTCCATCAGGAAGAAAACAAAGTAGTATCAGATAAAATATGTTCTTCAGCATTCTATAACCATACTCAATATTATCCACTATTCAAAACAAAACAGCAGATTTAGTTTCTTCTTAACCATTCCTTTCAAGAATGCTGCCATATCTACTATACAACTTCTTGTTTTTAAAGTTCAGTTTAGTCTTAGGGTTTATGGGCAAATAACAGGTGAAGTGCTTCCCTACTTCTGGGACTCTCTTTCTTTTCTCTGGCCAGGCAGAAGAGATTTTTTCTGAGATCCGGGATGCCATTAACAGCCATCTGGATCACGTTAATTGGATGGACTCCCGATCCTGTCAAGAAGCCAAGAAGAAAGTATGCTCATCTATTGTGATGCTTGTTTGGTTAGGTTATGGGAATGTATGCCTGTAATAGAATTTATATCTAGGGAGTGTATTCTCCACCTCAGAAACTTCAAAACTAGTGTCCATGTCTGGAATGGAGCTCTAGGTATATGATATTTCTGAAAAGTGAGTATTTATTCCAGCACTTACCAGTCAGAAATTTTATCTTTTTTTTTCTGTAACACTTGGTAATGTTGTCAATGCAACCTTTATTTTCAAGATTAAGGTTATATAGACATGAGATTCATCAGTCTAATTCCAGGCATAGATTAAAAAATTTCCCATTCAATCTTTAATGGCCTTTGACTATGGCCTGCTTTGTACAAAATATGGTTTATTTACATTAGTGAATGAATACAAGAGTTATAAGCAGGGGAAATCATACTGTAAGTAATGCTCAAGTCTTCTCTGAAGGATGCCCTTGTTTACATACCAATGCCAGTAGTACTTTTTTCATCATGTCATAGATTCAGAGTAAATAACTAATCTTTATTTTCATATTTTTAGATTTATAGCCTCCAAGTAGAGATTGGCTATCCAGAAACCTTGCTCCAAACAAACAAAATTGATGATGAGTACCAAGAGGTAAACATTAAGCACCATTTGTGATTTGGCTTCAAATATCTTTATTTCTTCCACTGAAGGATGGGTCTTAAGACACTGAAAAGTCTATTTGCTGCTCTCCTACAGTTTCAAATATTAGGAATTGAATCAAAGACACGGACACTATCTCATGGGCTCCACTTAGATCAGGGGACACTGCCAAGAGAGTCAACAATATCAAAACAGCAAGGACGGCCAAGTCCTTGCTCTTGTAGGCATCTAAAAAGGAGTGAAGGATCGAAAATCCTGCTCTATGCCTCCCATTTTGACACAGCTGATCTCCATTCAAGAATACTCCTATCTCAGATAGCTCTTGAAATAAAACTGCCCAGTTTTCAATTTTACAAATAAAGTTAGAAACTTTTAAATTATCAGCAATAAATTGAATAGTCATCCATAAATCAACTGCATGTTAAATGTGTTACACCTATGGGTTGTTGTTTGTTTTGTTTGTTTTGTCTTAACAATTAATAGTTACACTTGCTTGCTTGTGTTGGAAGGGCAGCATATGGGAAAGGAGGACATAGCAAATTTTTTGTCAAATTGCAGCTGCAAAGGAAAGGAGTAATCAATTTATTTCCTGCAGCTATTCCATGAAGGTTGACGGGGGAACGACAAATATTATTTAATAGGCAGGCAGTATATAGTGAAACTCTCACCTGCCAAATGATTGTGCCTTTGTAGAGCTACAGATTTATGACATGTTGATAGAAACTTAGAATTTCAGGGGAGAGTCGGAAGAATTAAATACCCAACATAATTTGTACTTAATTATTTAACAAAGTGAAACCTAGGTAGAATCCAGAGAACAAAATGAAAAATAATATTTATTGTCTTTGCCAAACATTGTCATTGAACTCCCATTCCTAACATTATTGTTTGCTACTTTGTTCAGCTGAAGATTGATGAGAATAATTTTTTCCACAATGTGGTTGCCTGCCTAAACTCTCTGAAGAAGAGGTTCTTGCTCAGACTTGTCAGTCCCCATCTGCACGAAAGGTATGTTTTTCTTACCAAATGAATAAACTAATATCTTGGCTTCCCACATCCTCTTCTGCTGCTGTTCTACAGGTTTGCTCTCCTTGGCTTCCAGTTTAATCTATAAGATTAAACATTTTAGAAAAGTTCCGAATTGCTAACTATTATTATTACTATTACTTGAATTCTTTTTTTCTTTATAAACTATTGATGTTACCTTGTACACAACGACAATTGAATGAAGACTTATTTTTGAAACTTGTCTTCATCTATGTATTCTCTCTGTCTGTCTGCCTGCCTGTCTCTCTCTCTGTACTAGGAATGGGGAGACTAAAGTTGTAGTCTTTTCTTGGGTACAGAAGCCAGCTGGGTGACTTTGGGACAACCACTTCATCATAGCAAATGTAGATGTGCCAATTTGCACTGGACCAGTGTGATTGATTACGTCCCGTAACTTCATTGAGCAGGCCTTCATTCTACAATGGATCGATTCAGCCAGAGGATGATAATAACGATAATAATATGTACCACCCACCAGCATAATATACTAATATACATAAGTAAATGATAAAGTTGAAAAAAAAGATTGAAAATGTAAGATGCTTCTGTCTGAAGACAAACCAGACTCAAGAAACACATTTGAATCAGCAGATTGCTAACACATTGGTGCCACTGTGCTGAAAAGGTCAAGTAATTTGGAAGCTTAAAACTGTGAAGAAGTTGGCATTGCTATAAATGTGAGAACATATACCAGCAAAAAATGAGAAAGTTCCAACAAAAGCAATTATTTCCTTCCTTTGCTGTGATTTTTCCCCCATTTCAGTTGGGAAGTGCCTCCTTGGTCTGTCCATTCCTACTATTCACTGCGGCGCCATGCTGTAGTATTTCCTGCTGGGATGTTTCGTAATCCTTTCTTCCATACTGAATTTCCCAGGTAAGGAAAATGTCAAAACAGCTATAAAAACCATTGATCACTGTCCCAAAGCCGGCTGGAGAACATGATCCTGAAGCCTCTGGGTGCCAAACCATGAAAGGCATTATAGGTTAAAACCAGCATTTTAATGTAGACCAGAAACCAACTTGCAAACAATGCAGACTTCATAAAATCAGTGTTATGTACTCTGTCTATCAAAATTATGTGGGCTGCTGTATTTTAAACCAACTGCAATTTCTGAATATTATTTAAGAGCAGCCACAAGAAGAGCACATTACAGTAGTCTGTTATGGATGGTCACAATTGGTACACCAATCAGAGTTGGGTAGGAACCCCCCTTGCTTTAGGGGTTAGGGTTGATCTAACATGAGTTGTGAGTCCATCAGGATTCCCAAGTCTTGAATCTGCCCCTGATGGGTAGTGTTAGCCCATCAAGGAGTAGCTCTGGTGGCCACAGAAGACCTTGCTATATCAGCCACAGCCCTGATTTACCAGGGTTCAGTTTGTTCTCTCCCCAGTCCAGATGCTGACAGTCTCTAGCCTATTTGGTATCTATATATCTATACAAACACACATATTCTATGGAAATTTAAAAGATCTCCCATGTCTTTTTTCCAGTGCTGTCAACTTTGGAGTCATGGGGTTTTTCATGGCACATGAACTACTGCACTCCTTGTACGATTATGGTATGTATTCTGCTAAATTATGGGTAATATATTGACTATCTTGCTAGCTGCATTTATAGGGCTTTATTTGGTAAGGCCAGAATTGAAAATCCAGGTGTTGTAAGCCTTTCACAACTGGCTTAGTGGGTGGGAGGTGTGATTTTTTTTTAATGGCAAATGTTTTGTTGGCCACTGTTTTATCATTCTGTCCCCTTTTCATCTGATACTCACTCATCCCATCCGTCTTTTCTTTGCAGAATTACAGAACTGTATTTTTTTTTAAGTATATGGTTTTGGGATCGGATTTTGGAGTTGGGTGAAAGAGGGCTTTTCTTCCGTTTCTTTCCTTTGACACTTTCAAGGTTGCTTTGCTAAGAAGAAACAGGGCCTGAATACATGAGACAGATGTGACATGAGTAATTTCAGTTTAAAGGAGTATAGAATTACAACCATTTGTTTAGTAATCCTTTCAACTTACAACAACACTGGAAAAAATCCTTATGACAGCTATTCACACTTATGACCACTGCAGCATTGTCACAGTCACAGGATTGAAATTTGGATGCTTGACAACTGGCATGTATTCATGATGGTTGCAGTGTCCTGGGGTCATGTGATCACCTGCTGCAATTTCTTGACAAGCAAAATAAATGGGTAAACAAATCCCTTTAGCACCTGTGTTACTAACTTAACAACTGTAGTGATTCACTTAACCACTGTGGCAAGAAAGGTCTTAAAATGGAGCAAAATTCACTTAACAACTATCTTGCTTAGCAACAGAAATTTTAAGCTAAGTTATGGTCATACGTCAAGGACTACTTGTAGCACACCAATTGTTAAGCATACAACGACATGGTTAGTACAATATTGAAACCTCCATCGAAATATCTAGTTCTTTTGGGGCTCCTGTGTTTTTCTTTAATACTATATATCCATTCTTCAAGGAGGAACACATCTTGGGCTCAGCTTGTGTTTCATCTTTTCCCCATATGCATTGTTAACTCAGACAGAAAAAGTACCTTTATTCATAACATGCAAACCATTTTAATTAAATGGAGCAAAGGGGCCCAAATTCATATTGGATTGAGCTACTACTCTAGAGATGTAAATTAATTCTGCTACAATTTTGTTATGAATGCTTTGGGCATTTTGCTTTCTCTTGAATTTCAATTGAATTCTAACATGAAGTCCTGTAGAGTTTTGCCTTTTTCCATTCAAAGGCAAATCACCCCCTTTTTAAAAAAAAAAACAACAACCATGAAATGCCCTGAAAATAAATTACATTTTAAAAAAGTACTTACATCATAGAAAAATTCCATGAAGCCAATATCACAAAATGTCTTGGAGCTAAAGGTATTTTCCCCCTTATGTTGAAGGAAAATCTGTGAGCAATTTATATTAATGCTGATTTAATTTAGGGAGAAATGGATGCAAGGCTCAGCATAGGGCATGGCAATGAAAATATAAATGTTATGAAGTATTCTATAATTGTTTTAGACTGCTAAAAAGTAGATTAAATAACCATTTTACTAACTCCATAACCTAGAAGAAATTCTAGACAGCTGTATAAATTTTCATAAGAATCAAGTTCTACCAACTGAAGCAATATTTAATCATTACAGCTTCAAGGAGGGCTTTGAGGAGGGAAATTTTGTTTAATGGAACTATATAGAGAGTTACAGTGGCTGATAAGACCTGGCTTTCTTTCTGGAGTTTCTTTCCTTTTGTTTACAGTGTTGCCTGAGAACTGTTCTACTTGTGTCATGAATATACCAGCAGAAGATAAAGATTGTCTGGTGAAACAATATGGGAACTATTCCCTGAAGGGCCATAGCGTCAATGGCTCCTTCACACTCCTGGAGAATTTAGCTGACACTGGAGGGATTGCCATTGCTTACCAGGTATCTGAATAAAATCATATAGAGAAATTGACTAGGACTTCCCTTTCAAACAAATTGACTTCATTTCACTTGACAAATTAGAACCGATCCTAGCATAATGAACTGAACTTTATACAGATAGTCCTTATAACCATTTGCAGTGTCCTGCAGTCAGATGATCACATTTTATGATGTGATACAAAAACTGGCCCATAGCAAACATTTGGTTTGCCTAATGATGGTCCATTTTTTTGACCATCTTGACTTACGATCATAATGGGCATGCTCAATTACAATTGTAAGTTGAGGACAGTGGTGGGCATAAAATTTTTTTAGAACCTTTTCTGTAGGTGTGGCCTGCTTTGTGGGAGTGGCTTGCCAGCCATGTGACCAGATGGGAGTGGCTTGCCGGCCATGTGACCAGATGGAAGTGCCTTGCCAGCCATGTGACTGGATGGGCATGGCCAACTTGTAAAATGTGATGAAACTCACTTAACAATGCTCTTGCTTAGCAACCAAAATGTTGGCTCAGAAACCCTGGCATTTGAAGCACGCAAGGGTCACGTTACAAGACCCTTGCACCCTTTAGAAAAAAACCCCAGGAGTGTTCAAACTTGACAGCTTTAAGAGTTGTGGACTTCAACTCCCAGAATTCCTCCTCTTGCTTTTCATCTTGATGATGTGCAGACAGGTGGGGGGAGGGAGCTTGAACAGGTTCTAAACGGCACTGTAGATTTGTGGAACCCCTTCTATAGAAGAGGTTACAACTGGCAGGAACCCACCCCTGGTTGAGGAGTACCTGTACTGTTTAAAACTTTGCAGGTGGCTTTTGGCTCTTACAAAAGCCTTGAAAATCTGTGTTTGAAGTCCATAGGACCTCGATACAAAATTCATGTGAATGCATGTGAAGGAATAATGCCAGGATCCCCCCCCTTTTTTTTAAAAGAGCAAATAGCTAGGGACAGCATCTCTGAGCTGTTAATTGAAATTAATTATGGAAAGGCAAACTGCAATAACTATAGAAAACACGTTGCACAAAGCAATGTGTAGTAATTACATTTTTAAAAAATTGATTTGACAGCAGATTGATTAGGTTTATATACATTTAAATGAGCAATAGAATTTATTTCACACATCATGTGCAAAAAACCCATGTGATTTTGCTGCTAGATGTGCACTTGGTTAAGAGCTGCAACTGACCCTATAACCCTGATAACTGCATATTTTTGCAAAAATCCCAGCAAAGTTTTCCTTTTTTGCTTAGCGATGTTGCTTCCCTCAAGATTCAATGAAGAACAAAGTATCAAGATAAGAAAGATATGTAGAGGCCTCTTGGCCAAAGTGACAACCACTTTGTACAAGCTGTTCTCTTCCCAGATCCATAGGAACCATGTTGCTAATTTTAATATGAGATAAAAGGCTTTGCTCACTCAGCCATTGGATTACTTAAGGAGGGGGAGAAATCATAACAGATATTTTTGCAATATGCAAAGATCTCTAGAATGATTACCTATTTGTTATCAAAGGATCAGCTAAGAACTAGATCGTGAAACAAGCAATATGCCTGAGTCATATTAGCAGAAGCAACAAGAACAACGTGGAACAACTATTGTTTAACCTCTCCCTACATGATTAACCTAACCATTAGGGATACAATATATTGCAATATTTCATTAGAGCCTCCAAATTTCATTTGGTAACCTTAGATGTTAACCAAGATCATGCCCCTGAAACGCAATAATAAAATATTAAATAACAGGAGTATTACTTCCATTTAGGGCAAGAAATCTAATAAAATAGAAACATAAAGGCACAAGTATTTTAATGTATTTATTCACATGTTATGTATTCATTTGTTTCTCATACTTACATGCCCCTTTTGTCATAAATAACCTCTAAGCAGTTTACCCACCAGCCCAGTAACAAAATGTAAAATGTAGGTATAAAATACAAATACACACACACACACATATATATACACACACAAATACACACACAAATACACACACAAATTATATATAATTATATATATTATAATTATTTTTCTATATAAAGAAAAATCATGCCAAAATAAAATCAGTCTTACAGTGGAGTAAGAACTCAACTCTTGGTATTCAGGTGCCATCCTAACTAGAAACAAGGCAGGGATGTTCCCAAACCAATTGGTTTCTGAGCTCAAAGGAAGCCACTTCAACCAGCTGAGATTAAGCTTGAGTTTGTTCTTTCCAATCCAGAGCCTTATAGCTTCCAAACACTTAAATAACACCTTCACCGCATCTCCTGTTCAGGCCAGGCTTGAGACACACACCTGAGTGCCATCAGGATATTACCGACACCATGTGGATGAATGACCTTCCCCAGCAAATAGGAGGGGAGAGAGAATTGAGCCTTGGTATGCTTCATAACAGAGACCCTGATATCAGATTGAAAACTGTTCTGGAAAAAGGAGGAGAACCAGTGCAAAACAGTGTCCTCTCACTTCCAAATGTGAAGATGGTCAGAGGGATTCTTCTCCTAACTATGGTTCTTTTTTTTTTAAGCAGGATCCTAGGCTCCTGAATTATTGTTTTCTCATTGAGCATCATATCCCAAAGTATAAAATGCATTTATTTTCTTTCTTTTCCTCACAGGCTTATGAAAACTGGTTTGCAAAGCACAGAGGGGTAACAAATTTACCTAAGCTTGGACTCTCACACCATCAACTCTTCTTTGTCAGCTTTGCCCATGTAATTCATTCTTCTTTTTTCTCCTGGTGGTCTTAGTTTGCTACTCAGCTCTTTATATTTTTACAACCTTACCAACTGCTTTTACATTTTCTTGGAATATTGTATAGCTCTTTTTCCCCTTAAGTCATATCAGGAACATCTATAGCTCAATAACTGTACCATGAGAATATGATGCTAGTTGCTACAGAAGGAAAAATACCAGTGCTCTTCCTCTTCGCTTTCAAAAGATCTTCTGTTTGAACCACACAGATCAACAAGTTACAAATTTGGCTTCAGAAAGATCTAATAGCATGATGTACACAAACTGGGCCAAATTGTGGGTTCATGTATCCATGTTATTTAATCAAAGGGTTAAGTACCCAAGAAATATGTATTAGTGAGCTCCTGATTGATGCTACTGAAGGTCATAACGTTTATAAGTAATAATGCCATCCACTTTGCGGCCATAAATATTATGAAGGAGTATATGCCATTTTTTTCTCTGCATACCTTTTCTCTATTCTCAAAAGTTCTCCAACCTGAGTGACTTTTTCTCTCAATATTTGTACTCGGATGCAATTATTTTGTTTGCTGCTTCTCTATGCTAACTTTCTTCTCCAACCTGGAACTGAATGTTTGGAAACAGAGATGTAAGAGACTATGTGGAAAAATGACTTGTTTTAATTTGGCTATTCAATACTTACACCTGCATGTTTTCCACAGGCAATGTGTGGGCGCCAGAGCCTGGAGAGTCTGAAAGCCTTCTTACACAGGGATCCTCACAGCCCCCCTCCTCTTCGAGTGCTTGGTTCTTTAAGCAACAGCCAGGATTTCTCTAGACATTTCCAATGTCCAAGCGAGTCGCCAATGAATCCAGCTCTTAAGTGCCACTTCTGGTGAGATGATCTCAAGGGCACATGGGACAGTTAATGCAGAAGACACAGAGATTGGGGCTTTAAAGTCAGGACTCAATATGTTGATTGTGCTTGCAGCAAGTGTTTGGAGGCTATATTCCATTCCTTCATGACACAGTGCTTCTTCCCCTACTCTCCAGTTGTCAATGTGAAAGAAGGTTCCATCCATTTATCAAGATGGAAAAGAAGAGAATATCCTGCACTGTGGAACTTCCCTACCAACTTTTTAAAAGCATTTTGCAAAAAAAAACATTTTGTAATCAGACAAAAGAAAGACTCCATCTGAGAACTGGAAAAGCGAAACCTGAAGCTCTGAGATTAGAAACCTGAATATTCAATATCTGCCAAAGCACACATATCACTTAAAATTCAATCTGTGATCAATGTGAGAAATTTGTGTTTGGGTTAAACCAATTCAGAATGGCTGACCTGCCATGCAAAACTAAAAAAACATAATTGTGCAAGAAAAAGTTATTCTCTTTCCTTTACATGATAATTTCCTATTAATTCAAGATTTTTTTGTATAGAGAATATAGCTATCAAAGTCATAATTTGGTATTCTAAATATCCCCCGAATAACCATAAGTAAAAATCGTATTGTTTTTCTTCATGATGTAGCCCCTGAAGACAAAGCAATAAACACAGCTATGTTTTTGTTTATAAAACATATCACAATATAGTTTGTACACTTCCTAGATTGCAAAAACCACTTCCAATTATGATTTTAGATTACAATTTCTAATTCTGATTCCCAGCTATAAAACCATAGTTTATTAATCAGTTGATGCTTCAGTTCATGCTGTAAGTTATGCTTTTTTTAACATGAATTAATCTTAAATAAATGTACATATTACCAGTTATTTTACTTTACTATTTATATTACATGATATAATCTTGATATTTGCTTTATCTGCCTGCAGCGACACAAAATATTGTTTTCCTCATCATTCTTTCACTGGGGGGAGGAGGCAAACACTGAGATAACTAAGTAATAGTTTGATGATTTAGGCTAAACACTCTGATGTAAATATACTTGGCCCATTGAAGATCTACTAATTTTGCATCACTTAAAAAGATCATACATATTTCATACTAATACTGTTGATTGCTACCTCAGACTTTTCTGAGAAAAGGAATATGACAACTGCTAATGTGTTTTTTCATGGCCATCTTTTAAGATTTTTTTGCTCATTCTTCCAAGTGAAATCCTATTTAAGAAGCTAACTTAAGTTAACTTAACACTTACAGATGTGGACATACTATTATGAAGATCATCCTTTTAGGCTAGAAATTACAAAATCAGTGTAGATGCATAGCAGAGCCAACAACATGTGAAAATAGCAAAGGGATATGTTATGTCTGCAGCAACAGAAGTAGAACCTGACAGACACAGAATGGAACAGAGAGCCGAAAATGAAATGTTTCTTTGGCTTTTTACACTAAGGTGGTACTATTTTCCAGAACAGGCTATGTAAATTAGCCCTGATGTGCCATTCTTCAGATGAGTGCAGTCCTACAGGTGTGTCAAACTGGCGGCCCATGGGCTGGATGCATCATCTGCAGGCCATGCCCACCACAGGCCCACGAAGGGAAAAACGGCAACATGATGCTGTGGGTGTGACACCCGTGCCCTAAAAGCATAGACATTTGACCATTTCTGATTTAAATGGATATCCAGTAGCACATGTGGAATGGGTTGCTCTATTATAGCAGAATATATTAGAACACATCCTTTGCTCTAGCACAGTATTTCTCAACCTTGGCAACTTGAAGATGTCCGGACTTCAACTCCCAGAATTCCCCAGACAGCGAAACACTGCTCTAGCATAACTGCTTAAATGTCACAGCTGATCCTATTGTTACCTGGCTCTCTTTACTGATTTTCTATTAATAAGCTTTTTTTTTTTTAAAAAAAGAACTTTATATCAAGATGGTTCTTGAAAGCTTAATAATTAGAAGCGCAATGCACTTCTCTTTACAATTCAGTAGTATTACTCCCCAGAAAGAAGCATGATCAATATTGATTCATGGGCCAGAAAGCCCATTACGACACATGTGACTTCCACTGAATAATTATTAAAATTCTAGGTGATTGGAGCACTCCCCACCCAATCACAGACAACGTGAATGTTTCTCCTAGGTGTCAAAAGCACATTTCAATCCCCTGGGAAGTTAGCCTGCACAATTGCCACTCAACAAAACAGGAACATTTTTAACACCTGGATCCGTTTCAGTCGGGTTTCAGGCCTGGATACAGCACGGAGACGGCATTAGTCGCATTGGTCGATGATCTCTGGCGGGCCGGGGACAGGGGCTGCTCCTCTGTCCTGGTCCTGTTAGACCTCTCGTTGGCTTTCGATACCATCGACCATGGTATCCTACTGCAACGACCTGGGGGGTTGGGAGTGGGGGGCACCATTTTACCGTGGTTCTCCTCCTACCTGTTGGATCGGTTGCAGTTTGTGTTGACTGGAGGGCAGGGATTGACCCCGAGGCGCGTCACTCATGGGGTGCCCCAGGGGTCGGTTCTCTCACCCCTCCTGTTCAACATATATATGAAACCGCTGGGTGAGATCATCTGTGGTTTTGGGATACGGTATCATCAATATGCTGATGATACCCAACTTTTCAGCTCTACCCCAAATCACCCAAACGATGCCCTCGACGTGATGTCCTAATGCCTGGAGGGCTGTGTGGATCTGGATGGGGAGGAACAGGCTCAAGCTCAATTCCCCCAAGACTGAGTGGCTGTGGTTTCCGTCATCCTGATTTGTGCATCTTGTTCCATCTTTGATGATAGGGGGAGAAACGTTAGCCCCCTCAGAGAGGCCCCGCAATCTGGGAGTCCTCCTGGATATGCGGCTTAGTTTAGAAGAACACTTGATGGCCGTGACCAGGGGGGCCTTTTACCAGGTTTGCCTGGTATGTCAGTTGCTCCCCTTCCTGGATCGGGATGCTCTGTGCACAGTCACTCATGCCCTCATCCTTTCTCGCCTGGACTACTGTAACACTCTCTACATGGGGCTGCCCTTGAAGAGCACCTGGAGGCTTCAAGTGGTCCAGAATGCGGCTGCACAGGTTATCATGGGGGTACCTACATGCTCCTATGTTACGCCCCTTTTAGGCGGCCTGCACTGGTTGCCGGTTGTCTTCCGGGTGCGATTCAAGGTACTAATTATGACATTTAAAGTGCTCCATGGCTTAGGCCCAGGATATCTGCGAGACCACCTACTGCCACCGGTAGCCTCCCACTGTCCAGTGCGATCCCACAGAGTTGGCCTTCTCAGGGTGCCATCGGCCAGACAGTGTCACCTAGCGACCCCCAGGGGGAGAGCCTTCTCTGTGGTAGCGCCTTCCCTCTGAAATGAGCTGCCCCCGGAGCTTCGTATAATCCCCGACCTCCAGTCCTTCCGACGCGCCCTAAAAAGTTGGCTTTTCCAGCAAGCCGGCCTGGCCGGAACAAAATTTAAAAAATGATTGATTATTGTTAATTTTAATCAAATTTTTAAATGTTATTGTTAATCTTAATTGGGTTTGTTTTTTGGATACTCTATCTATTTTTTTTTAACTTTTGTAATATGTGGTTTTTTTTTAATGTTGTACACCGCCCCGAGTCCTTTGGGAGAAGGGCGGCATATAAATCCAATAAACAAAACAAAACAAACACACTTCCTGATTATTTCAATAGATTAATGCAGAACTTCACAACTAAGTGCCTCCTTATTAAATCTGACTGTTCAAACAAAAGCACTGAAAAGTTTTCTTCCAGTTTAACTGATCAATATGTACTTTTAAAAGCACAACACTGAATCACAATTAAATTGATATAATCTGTACATTGTTTATAATGACACAATATCTCTTTCTCTTTATTGAAGTCCAAGAGCATTACAGCACAATATAAAAAAATAGTGTTGCCAATCTGTACAACAGGCACTATGTTTTTCAGAGAAAATAGAGAAATAACTAAAGCAGCAGAACAGCAAACATTGGGAGACCATTTGCATTTAAAGCTAAGGAAGTTCAAAATTTTACATGTATTCACCACATCATAACAAGGTAAAAAAACAGCTCTGGGTCCTGTCCCCCAATGATGCCACAAAGCATAACAAGAATCAGAGCCCCCTGTGGGAGAGATCACAATTTCTCTAAGGTTCATTTGGTGCTCATGTGGATTAAGATGAGAACAAGCATAAGAAGTGGCAACAACCTGTAAAAAATATTGCCTCTCTGGTATATTAAAAATGCTTGCTCAAGGATACATTAAATATGCAGTTGCAGTTCACATGTGTCTATCTCCTAACACGCCCTTTAAACAGAATTTAGAGGTCTCATTGCAGTGCAGGCAGAGAGGATCAGGTTTTTTTCTCCATAGCATAGTGCCAGTGAAACCTACCTCTCTAATGCTGCTCATCTTCTCCATACAGCAGACTGACCTTAAATGGTCAGAATTCAGACAGGGGACTGCTGGCTGTTTAAAAATCTTACAAAGGGAGGAACTATGTGCCTGCTGGTAGGCTAATAGATAATCAGCTGGGAGGTGAAGCCTAAGAGAAGATTGAACACCTGTAACCATGCTGGGTCATTTAAAGACAAACCTACCCCATTTTCCTCAACTGGTAGGAAGGAATCCCCATAATTCTAATAAGAAAACCAAGTTATTTTTCAGTTGTGGAAAAACAAAGGCTCTTATGTCTTTTGTAGAGGAAATCTTAACACAGTGTAACCATGCACCATTTCAGATTAAAGAAGGAATGACTGAGATCCTCTTCTCAAAATGAATTATCCATAGAAAACTAAGATGTTGAGGAAATGTCCAGATTGATTTGGTTTTACTCTCTGGCACAGAGTTTTCTATTCACAGTTGATTAGATGGTCCTGGGGACCAGAAATAAAAATTACAGAGGGATTATCTGTTTACATAAAAAGCTCTTAAAGCCCAAAAAAGAGCTAAAGGGACACACATCTAAGAATGGGCAAAACCATGAGGATCAGAATTCATATTTCTGGCTTAGAACACATCCTACAAGCTTTGGTTAGAAGGTTTATTGCTCCTCTCAGGGGCCATGGTGTGGAGACATGCTTAGTTGGTACTGAGGTCCCTGGGTCCGAGTGATGGTCACAGCTTAGTAGGCAATCATGAAGCAGAAGTAGATGTTCAGGTTGTCTTCATCCATTATCATTGCTAAGACTTCTGGCTCTATGTCACGCATAAAAAAAAGAGCATGACACTGGCAGTATTCAGAGAGATGATTAAGTCCAGCAAGATGTCCTTCACTGCTGCATTCCCAAGCTGTTGGGAGTCCTCACTCTCAGCCATGTTGATCACCTCCATGCCTTCCCCTGTTGATGAAGCCACAAATGTTTCTTCCATCTTTCCCTCACCTTAAACACAAATCAGGAATCAACCGTCTCTTTTCTGTGACTTTCATTCTTTCATTCATCCTAGCTGCCCTTTTGTTTCTCCCAAGTCAACCATTCTGTGGTGGTTTTTAACCTGGCTACCTTCTCACAGAGCTCTACTGAATGTTTGTATGAGATGGTTGAAATAAGTGGAAATGTTTGAAGAAAATAAGAAGCATAGGACTTAATTCCTATGAGTTTACTGATTTTTAGACAACTTATATTGTAGCCAATTATCATCTTAATCTTACCACATTACTTTAAATGCCCAAATGGGAGTAACTTGACATAAGCATCTGTTTAGTGACCATTCGAAGTTACAGTACTGAAAAAGGTGACTTATGACTGTTTTTCACATTTTTGACCATTGCAGCATCCCACGGTCACACAATCAAAATTCAGATGCTTGGAACGGCCATGTAATTACAATGGTTGCACGGCCTTTAGGTTACGTGATGACCTTTTGTGACCTTCTAACAAGCAAAATCAACGTGGAAGCCAGATTCACTTAACAGCCGTGTCACTAACTTAACAACTGCAGTGGTTCACTTAACAACTTTGGCAAGAAAGGTTCTAAAATGGGGCAAAACTCAACAACTGTTTTGCCTTGCAACAGAAAGTTTGGGCACAATTGTGGTCCTAAATTGAGGACTACCTCTATAATAAACTAGAAAATAGCATTTATGCCAGCAGGTCTTGCTGTTTTCCCACCAGCCTTTGGGAAGAAAGATACTGATATGAGCCTTTAACCAATATTAAATTAATTTGATATCCATATCTCATTGAGCTGATACAAAACAATGCCAGCATAAGATCAGGTATTCCTATTGTCAATCTTTATCCTGCCTTTGTTGTATCAAAGTAATTGCCAATTGATGTTACCCTAACTGGCAAGTATCCTACTTTTTTTAAGCAAAGTGATTGGGTTTCTCCTCTGGCTTTGTTCACCTCTGGTGATGTCTCCTCTGGTGACGTGCTGAAGGAAAACTTCAGCATATCACCAGCCAGCAGGGAAATCTTCCAATGTTCAGGGCCCTATGGCAGAAATAGGTTGGGTCTTCAGAACTTCGCCTGTCTTTTCCTGCTTCTCCTCATTTGGACATTTCAAGTAATAGGAAATAATGAAGCAGGTTGGAAGTCACAGCCCTGGAGAAGACAGTCAGATGCTGCCATAACTGTGTATCCAGCTAGAGCAACCTCTCTTCCATTGTATTGCATTGTGGAGAGGAGAACTGATGGATAGAAACTGATCAAATTTACCAAAAATGTCACACACTTCACAGTAGCCTGATTTAATGTCTTTCATTATATTTTCAGGACACTGCAATGAAGAAAAGCAGCTAAAGATCCCAGTTTAATCACATTATGGAAACACAATTGTACAGATAACTCCTTCTCTTTCCCCATCTAAAATAACACAGATCTGCTAATACTGTAGTGCTAATTTGTAACCAAAATATCACCTCTTCTTTTAAGGAAGGATTGTGTTGTACAATCAAGGAATAAGATTACAGTTGTTAAGGCATGATGGTGATACAAGAAGCTACAAGTTGCTTTCTGCATAGAGTTTCTGCACAACCTATTTGTAGTCATGCGCAATTATGTGTATCTAATTGGGGCAAGATTGGCTGCATTTGAAAACAAGCAGTTGAATGGATGCCCCATTAATAGCAAAGCAGTATATACAAGTGATCCCCTAAAAAGAGAGCCATACTAAGATTATGCTTCTTTTCTTCCTGTCTAACTTTCTTGTCAATAATTTAAATTTTGGGATTGGGGGGGAAAAGGGACCTTATTTTTCCTCTTTAGGTGTATATAAGTAGGTTGCAGACTTCCCATTAACAAAGAATGCTTCCTCATTGCTCTGTGTGATAAGAGGAAATGCCAACCTGTCTTCTAGTAGTCCTTGCATTGTGCTGCAAAATATGCTCCCTTCCCTGGCAGTGCCAGCATATCTACTCCTGTTCTAGCACAAATGGTCCAATTAGCCATTTATCTTTTAAACATCATTTTGAAATCTTTACCATGATCCATTGTAAGATAGCTGCAGCTATTGACTGTCCAGGCAGAGATCATGAATCACAACACAATCCTTAAAAGACCCCTCTTGGTGATGCATATAAGGTACATATGGGATGTCTGTAATGTGGTAAATCAGCTGTGCTCTTTAACAAGAGGACACATCAAGCAGAGCATTGGAAAGGTAGCAAATGCAGACTTGATTTCAATTTGCATCCATCTTGATCCACTGCCTGAAATGATTGCTTGTTAATAGCAGCAGGGACAAACCTGAGAAAGGCTATCATTTAGCATTGTTCATGAGAATACATCACCAACTGAGCTTTCAGTTAAGGAATAAGGGGGTATTTTTTTTGCTGAATTTAGGAACAATAATGCAACTATATATATCATAAATATATTGCAACCATCTTTTGGAATAATAAATAAAGTTAATCTTCTGGAAATCCTAATTACTAGATCTATTTCTTTTTAAGTCTTTTATATTCCTACAGTCAGGAGATTCTATCAAGCCGATTTTTGCGCCTGACTCTTCCCCTAGTCATTATGCTGCGCTTGTTTGCTTGGGGAACATCTACCTTCCCACAATTTTCAGCCACATCATTTGTTAACATGTACAGAGCCTAGCATTTTCCTGCTTAGCTACTTCTGTTGATGCAAATTACATGTACAGTTGCAAACTAAATCCCAGATGTTTGTCAGTTGTATTAAATAACATGGTGAGGATCTACAGATTTCATTCCCATAGGAATAGGAAACCCCTCTTTTAAGTTCCCTATCACTTAAACTTAAAGCAGTGTTTTCTATTCCAATGGGAATGAAAAGGAGGAAGTGGGAAAATGAATGCTTTGCCTATAAATCATCCTCAATTACCTTCTAAGACGCTGAAACTCTACTTTCTGATACTTTCTGTCCCTGGAACTTCTCCAATTCTATTTTATTCCTAGGCTAGGAGATGAAGCTTTTTACTTGTAATTCATGTGGGCTTGTCTTTAAATAATAATAAAAATAACCATTAATTAAGCAGTTCCCAGGCTGGCCCAAGGCATTTTGCTCCTGCAGAAGCAGCACTGTATTCTCTTCCCCTGTGCTCCTGATACTATTACTACTGGCATAGCAGTTAAATCTTACTGGTGAAGAGATAGAGCCTGCAATCCTATGTGGGAGTCACCTGTGATTAGATAAAAGGCAGCTGAACCATCAGAAGGACCGGGGACATGGCAAACATCTCAGAAGAGACCATTCTTAGGTCCTTGGACTGTAAAGGACAGGGGAAAGAGATGTACTTTCAGACTTGCAAGATTCTGTTAAAGTAACCTTGCAATAAAGCCAGAGGTAATATACCTGAATGAGCTTCTTATCTACCTTACAAGGCTGACAGATTCTTGGTCAAAATTGATTGTAGCAGCTAGTTTAATGGGGGAAACCTTGTGGGAAACACGGCAGAAAATAGCTGAGCCACTTGAGAGAAATAGTTGAAGAAGTGGTGCTATCTATATACTAATCTTTTTTCATCCAATAATTGCTTTTTAATTGAGGGTCATCACACATTCACTGATGACCCATAAGACAGAATTCCCCAACCTTTCTGGCTTTGTGAACTTGTGTGTGTGTGTGTGTGGGAATTGTTCGGCATGAGTGGTGGGCAAATGAGTGTGCAGCTCCATTTGTGCGAGCAGCAGGTACAGACACCCGCCATTCGTGCAAATGGAGGCCGTGCATGCACACGTGCTCGTCTCCTGCTTGCAGAAATGGGGATGTGCGTGTATGTGCTTGCCCACCAACAGCTCAAGGCCTGTTAGTGGGCTATGACCCAGGAGTTGGGAACCCCCTGCCATGAGACAATATTGAAAACAAAGGAATGGGCAAGAGGTATTAGAGTTCTCCCTGTTCAAAGGCACCCATCAGCTGTTGCTTGGGAAGGAGTTGTTGCTATTTGTCTGGTGAATTTAACCCTTTCTCTAGTACCAAGCCCTGCTGAAATTATACTTTTATTTTCCCCCCTGTGAAAATGGTTTGGTGTAAGACAAAACGGGTTGGCATATATATGGGTAAATCTCATTTTACAAGCGATTGATTTTAATCATCATTTGGTTGTTAATCTGCTTACTTTCTGGGCTCTGCCTGTTTGGATTCTGGCAGATATATACATATATGACCACATATTCTGGAAGATATACAGAATGTGGCAGATATATACATATATGGCCCAGGTAGGCATCTACTGGTGAGAAGAAAAAATTTAGGGGCCATTTTGGCTGGAATGGTAAACCCTGGATTGGCACATTCCTGATGTGCATGAAGGGACTACATCTTTTTATCTCTTTATAATTTTTCCTGCCTAATCTTTCTTTTAGAGAGGGGTCATCTTGAATCCAGGACTGACTCTTTTCTAAATAAAATTAGGAGATTATGTGCTTTAAATATTAATCTGAAAATGAATTTCAGACCTTTTCCAAACACTCCACCTCACTGCTATTTTTAAAGATCATTTTTAAGACTGTTTTGCAATCCTGAAAATTGTTCCAGCAGTAAATGCCATAACTTTAGGCTGATTTGTTAAAGCAGTGACACCTTTCCCCAAGGTCATGCTGTTGCATGTCAAATTATATGTTGAGTTGGAACTGCCTCTGAATAATTTTTGAAGCACTTGTAACTCTGATACCTCTGTACTCGACTGCTTTAAAACTCATTGAATGTGTTACTCAATGCATTTTGATGCGAACATTTTGTATTCATTGTTTTTCATTCATTGGTATTCATTGCCTTTGAACAATGGTGCTGGAGAAGATTCCTGAGAGTCCCTTGGACTGCAAGGTGATCAAACCAGTCAGTCCTAGAGGAGATCATCCCTGACTGCTCTTTAGAAGGCCAGATCCTGAAGATGAAACTGACATACTTGACCACCTAATGAGAAAGAAAGACACACTGGAAAAGAGCCTAATGCTGAGGAAGATTGAGGGCAAAAGAAGAAGGAGATGACAGAGAATGGGGTGGCTGGCTGGAGTTACCAAAGCAGTAGGCATGAGCTTAAATGGACTCCAGACAGAGGTAGGTTTCTACCGGATTGGACCAGTTCAGCTGAGTAAGTAGTAACTTGGCTGGCCATGCCCCTAAACTGGTTCTATCGGCAATGTTGTAGGCACCACCATCTTTTTTTTTGCTTCTGCGCATGTGCAGAAGCATATCAAGAAAGCACACACACAAAGTGCATCCCTGAGTGAACCGGCAGTAACAGAAGCCGGAATCCATACCTGACTCCAGAGGATGGTAGAGGACAGGAAGGCCTGGAGGAACATTGGGGTCCATGGGGTCGCAATGGGTCAGACACAACTTCACAATAACAACATAACAATTCGTTGTTTGGTTTTCGATGTGCAAGCTAGAACTTGTTGGTGTGGGGTTCCTCATGACTCGCTACCATTTCCAGTCAAAACAAAGAGTCACTTGTTAAGTCATGTGGTTTGTTTGGTAGTTGTCATTTTTAGTACTCATCACACCTCCTGGAACCAATTAACGACATGTATCGAGGTACCACTGTAATAGTTAGCCTCTGCTACGAGAGATAGCTGCCTCTAGCCTCTAGCTGCCTAACAGTAGGTATAACTTCTTTAATCACCCTTTGGATGATTGGATGTCTAATGCTTTTCTTCTTTCTATCTCAGGATTCAATTCCCAAAACTCTTAGCATATCACTTACTTTTTTCCTGCCATTTGTTAGTGGTTACTTGAAAGGCAGCTCTGAAGCCATCAGAGTAAACAAGGAGATGTGTTGTAAAGAGCGCAGCCAACAGGCAGATGGTACACCCCAGGGACACCATTGGGATTAGATCACCCCTTCTCCACCTCTACCATTTGATAGGAGCCTCTGCTCCTCATGACTCCCTTGAGTGAATGAAGGACTGAATCAGGTCTCTCACTTCTGAAGTGGGCCTGTGACATCACCAGGCTTTTATGACCTCATATTAGTTCATACTCTCTTCTGCATCTCATCAGACAGTAGGATCCTGAAGAAAAAGAGGGAAGAATAATAATAAGGAAGTTGTCTTTGAATGGCAAAATTAAGATGGACTTGTCAGCAGGGATGGAATTCAATTTTTGGGGGGCATGGCTTGGTGAGCATGGCTTGGTGGGTGTGGCATGGCTTGGTGGGCATGGCAGGGGACAGATACCTAAAATCTCCATTCCAACTTCACTCCAGGGGAAAGTTACTGCAAAATCCCAATTCCCTCCTGATCAGCTGGGATTGGGAGGCAGAGAATAGACAGGGGAAGGGCCAGTCAGAGGTGGTATTTACCATCCTCTGAACTATTCAAAATTCCCACTACCAGTTCTCCAGAACTGGTCAGAACCTGCTGAATTCCACCTCTGCTTGTCAGGTACCAAGAATCAAGACCATCCATTAGATTGCACCATAGAATATTTATTCAAGCCTATACAGAAGAATATGGTCAAGTAAAGATCAACACCAAATTGATTCCAGATAAGGGTCCATGCAATTCAGGAAGGATTGAATGTGGTCCCTTATCTGGCATCAATTTGGTGCAACGGGAATGGGAATGAATGGGAATGCAATGTTGTTTAAGTGCACTGCCTGCACTTTTCCTACAGGACTAGAACTTGAGCCAAAAAGACATATGGCTAATTTTATGATTTATTTGAAGTGAATTGGTGCTGTGAAAGTCTTCTACCACAAATTTCTCTGGAAGTTGATTTCAGAGCAGAAGTGATGTATAGCCTCCCAAGAAATCTACAGAAGACGTCCTGTATGTTAGCCAAAAAAAAAAAAGAAAAAAAGAGCCAGCTAATTGACTAGGCTGAATTTTGTATCAGTTCTCTGAGTGATCTTTCAGGTGTGTGGTTATTAAAATGTTTAATCTTAAAAAATCAGGTTTTCCTACTTTTCTTCACCACTACTTCTTGAATTGACATTGTAAAATTGCATGATGGTATGGTTAGTAAGTTCCCATATGATCTGGAAATATAACTAAGTAAATACAGGCAGCTCTCAACTTACAACATGTTCATTTAGTGACTGTTCAAAATTGCAACGGCACTGAAAAATGTGACGTATGACTGTTTTTCAGAGTTGTGACCTTTGTAGCATTCCCATGATCATGTGATGAAAATTCAAATGCTTGGCAACTGGTTCATATTTATGACTATTGCTGTGTCCTATGGTCATTTATCACCTTTTGCAACCTTCTGTCAAGCAAAGTCAACGAGGAAGCCAGATTCACTTAACGACTGGGTTGCTTTCTTATCAACTGCAGTGATTCATTTAAAAACTGTGGCAAGAAAAATCGTAAAAGTGGTGTAAAACTCACTTAACAAATGCCTTACTTAGCAAAAGAAATATTGGACTCAGTTGTGGTCATAAGTTGATGACTACTTGTATAACTAAATAAAAGTATGCATTCTCCTAACTTAGAATGTGTTCTGTTTAGTCATAAAGAATCTAAACATAATCATTCTGCTTTTCATGTTAACTGAACTAGAAATTCCAGCTTGCAGTGTGAACTAGGTAGCAATAAATGTCTCATTTCAACAGGATTTGTAAAAGGAATTAATTTACCAGTGCTCAATGTTTTTATTTAAAAAAAATAGCATTTATTCTCCCACATAGCCACCAGATGGTGATATGGCACAATGATCACAGTTTGGAAAGTATGCTAGATCCAATGAATTATAAATTATAAATTATAATTCTGCTCTGTACGCCTGCTGTAGAAGCTTTAGTGGGGTACCCTTGACAAAAATTTCATCTTCCAATAGTTCTAAGTTTAAAAACTCATAAACATGATCAGAATTCAAAACAATTCTTCTATGCAGATGTATAACATTTCTATGCTTGTAATGTGCATTTTAATATTCAGAATCATAAACTCCTTGTGTTTGTGAGACTCAGTAGCCCCATAAAACATATTCATAACTTATTCAAGGATCTTAGGAAAGTACTGGGAGAGTACTACTGAATACCAATTGTTGGTGAATTGTTCTGGTGGGTTGGGATTAGGGTTAGGGAAGGAAGATTCTCTTGATTAAAATGATTCTGAAGTTTCATGCAGGATTCTGATATTTCAGCTGCAAAAAAAAAGGGGGGGGACACATTTTTTCTGCCATTTAGTGTTCATCTGGATTTTAGCAGCCCAATTGTGGTACCCTGGTTCAAGGATCCCCAATCCCCAGTCCCTGGCCCATGCTAGGCCTCAGCCCATTCAGAACTGGGTCGCCGAACTGGTGGATGAGTGTGTGCATGCATGCATGCACCAAGCTGCATTTGTGAAAATGGGGCATGTACACATGAGCAAAACCATCCTTCCCCCCACCATCCCCATCATGCCACCTCCACCAGTCAGCCAAGCTGGAAGGGTTGGAAACCACAGCCCTACTTCATTGACAAATAGTAGCTTGAAGAAACATTTCTGGTAGGAAAAAATGAAGGAGGAAAGGATCTATATATCACTCAGCATTTTGACCTTCAATCAAGCTAGATACAATATTGATGCTATTAATATCCCCAGAGTAGGGGATATTAATAGCATCAGTGCGGCGTTGTCGCCACACTGGTGGGCTGCTCATGTGTCCTTGCCTAATCAAAAGGAAAACACCAGACGAAATTCCTTGGGATGAGCAAAAGCTTCAAATGATCGTCGAAGGGCTCTTTTATTAGAAAAAGTTAGTTACAGCGTCATCAAAAAGGAGCGTATCAAAAGGCATATATAATCAATAATAGCAGTAGACTTATATACCGCTTCATAGGCCTTTCAGGCCTCTCTAAGCAGTTTACAGAGAGTCAGCATATTGCCCCCAACAATCTGGGTCCTCATTTTACCCACCTCGGAAGGATGGAAGGCTGAGTCAACCCTGAGCCGGTGAGATTTGAACCGCTGACCTGCTGATCTAGCAGTAGCCTGCAGTGCTGCATTTAACCACTGCGCCACCTTGGCTCTTGGCACAAGTAAACTAATGAAAAGTTCACAGCATTCTACAAATAAACCAATAGAAAATCACATCATGGCAAAGGGTGGGCAAAGGGGGAACAGAAGATTACAAGCTGCATGGCATTGGGAGGGGGAGAGAGGGAATAGAAAGTTATAGCACAGCATAGGGGGGAGAAAAGGCATGTGTGGGAGTAGCTGGCTCACATAGTTCTTGTTACATGAGGCTGCATAGTGAGTTATGACTGTTAGGCCAGAAAGATGTCTGCACGCAAACACCCGGAATGAATTCCAACATCTCCTATATTTTTGTTTTTAAAAGGCAGCATCTCCCTCTTCATCGCTGGGCATGCGGAAGGGATCTTTCCCCATGAAAGGGGTTGACTGTTCATGTAACTTCATGTGGTTGACAATGTGAATTTTCTTCTGTGGAGCCAAGCTAGAGGGTATATTCTTGCACATAGTTAATAAAGAGGGTACACATTGAATACAGCAGCACAACAGTATCAGCAAAGCAACAAGGGTTATAATGGTCTTGTCAGTATTTCCCAACCAGCTAAAATTAGGTAGCCAAGAGGTCAGCCAATCCCACAAGGAGTCCGAGGCCTTATATGTCTGTCTAACTGTTTGAACAATATCATGTAATTTTTCCACACTGGTTTCAATTTCTCTGGACTGGTTCAAATAATGACAACAAGTAGCATTCAACCAAACACATAGGCCTCCTTCCTTGCTTAACAAGTAATCCAGAGCTAATCTATGTTGAGTTAAAATTCCAGATAAAGAGTCAACTTCGGCCTGCAGGGCTTGTAGCCCAAATATCGTGGTGTTAGCTAGGGTTTCCATTTGAGCAGATAAAATACGCAGTTGTTTAATGTTCCATGCAACACTCAAGAGTGGTAGGGTAGAGGGTGCTCTGCCCTGTTCTCCAGGTCAGAGACAGAGACAGGCTCAAGCTGTGGTTCCTGCTGGTTGGTCATGGTCAGGCGGCTTCTGTGTTTGTGTAGGTGGTTGTGTAGGTGGTTTGGGCAAATATGGTCTTACGTGCCGTCCTGGGATCCAAAGAACCTTGTCTTTTAGTTGGATTGCAGCGTAGCCCCTTCCCCAGGTAATCAGGTCAGCAGGTCCTCGCCACGTCAGGTCAGGCAAGCAGCGATAGTAGACGGTGGTCGAAGAGTGTCAGCAGAAGATGGAGCTGCGAAATGATGAGTTGCTGCTGAGGAAGGTGGCTGACTGGTGAGATTTAAAAAGTTTAATGTATAGAGACAAAGATTAAGAATGTTTTGCAAAGCTGGGAAGCTAGGGGGCGCTTTCCCCTGTGTTTCAATGTAGCGATCAAGGGCATGCTTAAGAGTCTGATTAGCACGCTCAACCATTGCCTGTCCTTGGCTGTTATATGGAATGCCGAATTTGTGCACAATGTCCCATTGGTTACAAAAAGCAGCAAAGGCTGCACTGATGTAAGCGGGCCCATTGTCTGTTTTTATCTCTTTTGGGCGTCCCAGCGATGCGAAGGTTTGAATGCAGTGGTTGATAACATGTTTTGTGGCTTCCCTCCTTTGTGGGGTAGCAAACAAGAAGCCAGAGAATGTATCTATGATTACATGTAGATACTTCCAAGGAGCAAAGGATGGATATTGAGTCACATCCATTTGCCAAATTTGGCAACATTCTGTCCCTCTGGGATTAACTCCCATAGGGAGGGAATGAGCTTGCCGACTGCAATTGGGGCATTGTTGAATGATTGCTGATGCCCCCGCCGACGTAAGGCCAAATTGTTTTATGAGCGCTTTTTTATTCTGATGAAAGTAAGAGTGGCTATCCCAAGGTGTGATAGCAGAACAAACATTGACATGGGGTGGGGGGTGGGGGCTGATGCCGCAGCGTCAGCAACATCGTTGCCCTCCTGGAGAGGCCCAGGGAAGGGCTGATGGCTTCGAATGTGGGAAACATGGAAAAAATGGGTGCGAGCAGAAATTAACTTTTGCAAATATAAAAAGAGCGAGAGTAATTGTGGTTCCAATGAGGGAGAAAGATAGGCCTCATAGATTGATTTCACAATCTGAGTTACACAGAGGCTATCCAAAATCAAGTTAAAGGGTTTATTTGGAAAAGTAGAAAAAGCCAAAATAGAGGCAGCAAGCTCCGCACGCTGAGTGGAAGTCTGCCGGGGGGGTGGGTGGGTAATTTTTGTGCACCACCGACCATTCTCCTGCCAGGCACAAGCACCATAGGTTTTGCTTCCGTCAGCAAAAATAGTCATGGCCTGAGGAAGAGGGAGAGGGGAATATGGAGTGTGCCATTGCAGGGGAACAGTTTTCAAAAGAGCCAATCTAGGGTCGGGGGGTGCATGGCAAGAAATCTCACCTGGCCAGTCAGCAAGTGCGAATTGAAGGTTTTCCGAGTCAGCAAGGAAAGTCTCCCAAGTTGATAAAGAACAAGGGACAAAAATCGTGGAAAGTTCAATTCTGGCCAACAACTTTGTTCTGACACGGGCTTTTGTAATTAGAGCTGCAAAAAGTGCAGGTTTCTGAGAAATAGTGGACTTTGGGGTGTGAGACAAGTGTACCCATTCAATAATTAATAATTTTGAAGTTTTTTGCACCACGGCTCCTGTTGGGAGCCCAAGAGTGTTACATATAATGAAAGTTGAGGGGGTGTTATCCTGAAGACGATCCACCCAAATTTGAGCAAGTGCCTCATTTATCTCTTTTAAAACTTGCTGATGTGTTTCATCTAATTTAATAACATCTGCAGGGTTTTTGCCCATTGTTAATGCAGAAAACAACGAAGCCAGTTGAGGGGTTGTGAGCCCCATATATGGGCGTGCCCAGTTAATGGAGCCCAAATATTGCTGTAACTGTACTAATGTGGGAGTGTGTGGCAAGTCCAATTTTGGCATTGCAGGTGCAGCATGAGAAGCCAAAAGCTTATGACCCAGCTACGAAAAAGGTTGTGCTGTTTGAACCTTTTCTGGAGCTATGTGCAGGCCATTTTTATGGAGAAGATTAGTCAAAAAAGGTAATGTTGCTAAAACCGTACCTGGGGGCCCACATGCTGCTACTAAGATATCATCCATATAGTGGTAAATTAAAAAGTGAGGGTGTGCCGTCCGATACGGCTGCAAAGTTTTATCTACAAAATATTGACACATGGTGGGGCTGTTGAGCATTCCCTGAGGCAGGACTGTCCATTGAAAGCGAGAAGCAGGTTTGGAATTGTTAAATTCCGGGACAGTAACTTTCTCATGGAGTGGGATAGAAAAAAAGGCATCTTTTAAATCAATGACCATGAGATCACATTCTTGGGGAATCAAATTTGGATTGGGGAGGCCGCACTGCAGCGCTCCCATGGGCTGGAGAATTTTATTAACAGCCCGCAAATCATGCAAAAAAAACGCCATTTACCAGATTTCTTTTTTATAACAAACACTGGGGTATTGTAAGGGCTGTGGGATATCTCTTTCCTCTTCCTCTCTTCTCTCTCTGTCTCTCTCATCCTCTATCTCTTTGTCTCTGTTCACTTTCTCTTTCCCTCTTTTCTATTCTTCTGTCCTTCTCCCCTCTCTCTCTTCTTTGTCTCTTTCTGTCTCTTTCACTCTTTTTCTTTCTTCCTCTCTCCCACTCTTTTATCACTTACTCTTTACTCTCTACTGCCCAACCTGTCCCCATAATTTACCTACTTTCCTAGTTTCCTTACTGGAGCCCTCGCTCCCTCAAACACACACACATGCACGTACGCATGCACGCACGCATGCACAAAACCATTTTTCTCCATTCCAATTCAGATCCTATGAATCAATTCCTCTGTGAAACATCTGTGAAAAAGATTCAGGTGCTCAGGCATGAAAATGTCATCAAAGCAACAGAAAAGAAATCAGAAGAGTCAGTAAGAAAGGGAGTAGCAAGAACTCCTTGAGACATGAAATCACGATGAGGAAAGACTAAGAGAGGCATCGTAGGGGGTAATGGAATAGAGGTAGCCGGGATGACCAGAAGAAAGTAAGAAGAGCCAGGCATTGGAGCATCTATAGATTCACTTGCCAAGAGATTGAAATAAGAAGGAAGATAAGAAGCAGTCTTTTGTGTGGGGCTGGCTGAATGCCCCAGGATTAGTCTCCCAACTGTGAGTCAGGTTGGAAAGCAGGCAGAAGCGTCCTCTAAAGGGATGTAATGCTGAGGAGCTTCAGAGGCTGAGGGTCACAGAGGCATGGATACAAGGGAAGAGGAAGCCTTGGATTCAGAGTGTGAATTTAGTGAAGAGGTTTCCAAATATGGCGGGGGGTGTCTGGTCCCCCCATCATGGCTTTTTCATGAACTTTTAAACATTCCATGACGATCCGCCAAGTGGAAAGTATTTTCGCTGGTGCCCTTGGAGGGTCATGGAAATACTTCCCTAATTTTTCCCAAGTGGCTGTTCGAATTGAGCCCTTCTCGGGATATGTGGGACAATTTTGATAAATGTACCTGAGAAGGTTAGTAAGATCTTTTTTCGAAGGGATGGGGAGAAAGTTCCCATTGTTTTTTAAGATTAATATTGAGGATTTGGCCAATTCTCTAAGTTTGAAAAGGTGTGCAACCTGGGGCTTAGAGAATTCTGCCCCCATACTCACAATTCTGGGAGGATGCTCCGTCTGTGACGGCCGGTCCTGGTATGCAAGGGGCGTTCCTTCGCCGGTAAGCAATAGGGGTGCCAAATGAGACGTATGAGGTGACGTGCTTGATCAGCAAGATCACGTCGGGGTCACCAGTTGCGGCGTTGTCGCCACACTGGTGGGCTGCTCATGTGTCCTTGCCTAATCAAAAGGAAAACACCAGACGAAATTCCTTGGGATGAGCAAAAGCTTCAAATGATCGTCGAAGGGCTCTTTTATTAGAAAAAGTTAGTTACAGCGTCATCAAAAAGGAGCGTATCAAAAGGCATATATAATCACACATGGCACAAGTAAACTAATGAAAAGTTCACAGCATTCTACAAATAAACCAATAGAAAATCACATCATGGCAAAGGGTGGGCAAAGGGGGAACAGAAGGTTACAAGCTGCATGGCATTGGGAGGGGGAGAGGGGGAATAGAAAGTTACAGCACAGCATAGGGGGGAGAAAAGGCATGTGTGGGAGTAGCTGGCTCACATAGTTCTTGTTACATGAGGCTGCATAGTGAGTTATGACTGTTAGGCCAGAAAGATGTTTCTGATGCGATGTTTTGGCATCCCTGTGTATGTGTGTTTCAGACAGCAGAAGCTGCCCTGCACGCAAACGCCCGGAATGAATTCCAACACATCAGTGGCTCAGTGGCTAAGATGCTGAGCTTGTCAATGGCAACCACTACCCTGAATCAATTATCTCCTTAAGAGTAGAAAGGCAACTGGTGGGGAACACATGCAATGTTGTTTGGAAAGGAAAGTTTGATTGATGATAAATTCGAAAGGATTATATCAGTTTTTCCACTTTCTACAGGTTTCTGAAAATACTTTTGGATTTTTTTTAAAAAAGGGTGGGAGACAGTTTTACATTTTAAAAAAGTCTGGAACACACTTTTAAATGAGGAGAGTTTGGTGACACCTGTTTTGACCACCAATTTTATTCAGAGTTTTTAGGTTTCACCACCAATTTTATGCAGTCTTTAGATTTCACTGGGTGAATCTGAAGAAGTGAGCTACAGTTCAAGAAAGCCCATCCCTTGAATACAATTGGTTAGTCACAAAAGGTGCTAATGTATGCTTCCTGATTCTTTGTCAGCATAGATTAATACACCTCTATCCTCTTACCTTTTCCATAAATGGTTTCAATATTTGTTGTGGATGGTCCTGTCTCTGTGTTACTATTATGATTGCTGTTTTAACCACTTAATTTTAATTCTCAACTGCTTTGAGAATCTCTTTATGAAGGAGCACAGCATAATTACCAGTAAAACACAAAAATTATGTCTGATTGTGACTTGGTTAATGCTAAAAACCACAGATAATGTAAAATATTATGTTACATGTTTCTGAAACTACAGAGAGTAACTTTCTGTGGTGGATAAACAATCTGCTTTTATTTTGGACATTAACTAGCATTACCCACTTATTCCAGGTCATGCAGTGCTCCCTAACCATGGTGATGTATGTGTTCCTAGGAAGGATGAACAAACAATATTAGGGGCTGTATGCAGTGGTGAAATTTATTTTACTACCGGTTCTGTGGGCGTGGCTTGGTGGGTGTGGCAGGGGAAGGATACTGCAAAATCCCCATTCCCGATGTCAGCTTCTGCCTTGCTACTGCTTCAGCTGTCATGAAACAGGGAGGGAGGGTTTGGTATTTGGGAGGGGTTATTCGATGTGCTGGAGGAATGTTCTAGTATTTACTGGATGGTTGGATTACGCATGCGTGGGTGCTTCCCGCCTGGACCAACGGCCCCGACATTCCATCTTCGTGATGCCTTTTGAAGTTATCTCACACCTGACACTTGAAGGACTTATGATTGGCCTGAGGCTATGATCCCAAGGGGTGGGGAATGGACTATTCTATATATCAATTGCTTTCGTGCCTAATTAAACAGACTTCGCTTTGCAACTGCTCGCTAACCATTTGTAATTAGTAAAAGTACTTTTGATTTCCAACACATGGAATCTCTTGGTCTTTCTTTCCTAATTATATAATGGAGGGATGCTGACAAGAAGCGAAGTCTCTCAAAACCCTTTCCAGGAGACCAACGTCTACCGTGAAGGGAGTAAATGTCTTCGCCGGTCAGAGAAGACGAGGAGGCCGCTTGTGATGTGGATCCCAGCGAGGCCGCCCCCCCCCGAACTTTCGCTTCACGAGGCCGGACCTCCCGACCTCTCGCTTCATGAAGATTTGTTTCAACTGCAGATATCAAGCCAGCCTGACCCACCCCCCACACGATGGTCCACTTCGGTAGGACAAAGAGAGGAGGGGGCAAGCTGGGATGCAGGGGTTACCCGAAGGCAACCCCGACAACGACCGCTGGAGATGGGAGCCGTAAGAAAACCCCAGAGGAGAGATTTGCCTGATTACGGGGGACAAAGGTACTTTGGGGAAAGAGGTGGGGAAGATGAGGAAGACTGGAGGGGCTGGGAGCGAGAGTACCCACGCGCTGCTTCACCCCCTCCTCAGACTGCTTCGGAAGTTTTATGCTGCATACCCTGACAAGCCTTAACTTTCTCTCACCCCCTCCCTTCTTCTTTTTCTGTTTTGTTGTTTGTCTGTTCGTTTGTTTTTTTTTCTAGGCCTGACAGCCTTTTTCCGGGGGACGGCCGGATGTCAGCTTCTGCCTTGCTACTGCTTCAGCTGTCATGAAATGGGGAGGGAGGGTTTGGTATTTGGGAGGGGTTATTCGATGTGCTGGAGGAATGTTCTAGTATTTACTGGATGGTTGGACTACGCATGCGTGGGTGCTTCCCACCTGGACCAACGGCCCCGACATTCCATCTTCGTGATGCCTTTTGAAGTTATCTCACACCTGACACTTGAAGGACTTATGATTGGCCTGAGGCTATGATCCCAAGGGGTGGGGAATGGACTATTCTATATATCAATTGCTTTTGCGCCTAATTAAACAGACTTCGCTTTGCAACTGCTCGCTAACCATTTGTAATTAGTAAAAGTACTTTTGATTTCCAACACATGGAATCTCTTGGTCTTTCTTTCCTAATTATATAATGGAGGGATGCTGAAAAGAAGCGAAGTCTCTCAAAACCCTTTCCAGGAGACCAACGTCTACCGTGAAGGGAGTAAATGTCTTCGCCGGTCAGAGAAGACGAGGAGGCCGCTTGTGATGTGGATCCCAGCGAGGCCGCCCCCCCCCCGAACTTTCGCTTCACGAGGCCGGACCTCCCGACCTCTCGCTTCATGAAGATTTGTTTCAACTGCAGATATCAAGCCAGCCTGACCCACCCCCCACACGATGGTCCACTTCGGTAGGACAAAGAGAGGAGGGGGCAAGCTGGGATGCAGGGGTTACCCGAAGGCAACCCCGACAACGACCGCTGGAGATGGGAGCCGTAAGAAAACCCCAGAGGAGAGATTTGCCTGATTACGGGGGACAAAGGTACTTTGGGGAAAGAGGTGGGGAAGATGAGGAAGACTGGAGGGGCTGGGAGCGAGAGTACCCACGCGCTGCTTCACCCCCTCCTCAGACTGCTTCGGAAGTTTTATGCTGCATACCCTGACAAGCCTTAACTTTCTCTCACCCCCTCCCTTCTTCTTTTTCTGTTTTGTTGTTTGTCTGTTCGTTTGTTTTTTTTTCTAGGCCTGACAGCCTTTTTCCGGGGGACGGCCGGATGTCAGCTTCTGCCTTGCTACTGCTTCAGCTGTCATGAAACGGGGAGGGAGGGTTTGGTATTTGGGAGGGGTTATTCGATGTGCTGGAGGAATGTTCTAGTATTTACTGGATGGTTGGACTACGCATGCGTGGGTGCTTCCCACCTGGACCAACGGCCCCGACATTCCATCTTCATGATGCCTTTTGAAGTTATCTCACACCTGACACTTGAAGGACTTATGATTGGCCTGAGGCTATGATCCCAAGGGGTGGGGAATGGACTATTCTATATATCAATTGCTTTCGCGCCTAATTAAACAGACTTCGCTTTGCAACTGCTCGCTAACCATTTGTAATTAGTAAAAGTACTTTTGATTTCCAACACATGGAATCTCTTGGTCTTTCTTTCCTAATTATATAATGGAGGGATGCTGACACCCACCCCACTCTGGGGCCAGCCAGATGTGGTATTTTCCGGTTCTCCGAACTACTCAAAATTTCCGCTACTGGTTCTCCAGAACCTGTTCAGAACCTGCTGAATTTCACCCCCGGGTGTATGTCATGACTCTCAGCAGGGTCATTCAAGTTGTGAAAGTCTTCCCAGTTGTCTAGCTAAAGCAAATAGGCAACTATATTGAACAGCAGCAATATAGGAAGATGCTGGAAACAAATGATCACTTTAGGACAATGGCAAAAACATCATTGATAAACCACTACTGTATTTTTATCAAGAAAACCACGTGGCTAGAAAATAGATTGATGTTAGAGTGCTGAATGATGGTGCTCATCAGGTCAAATGGCACTCCCCAAGGAAGTGCCATTTGACCTGGGGAAGAGCTGGGGATCCCTTGAGTACTAATGTTATTTATGATATAGCTAGATTAAATCTTTTGGCATGTCTAGTTGCTAATGTTGCCATACTGGAAAAGAAATCAGAACCTGGAAAGACAGAATTACGGAGTGAACATGCAACATAAGATGTGTGAACATGGAAAAGCTCAGCAGAGTAAAAATATGAAATGAAACAACTACAAATTGACAGCTTAGGCACTAACAAATTGAGATGGACTGGGATTGGACAATTTCAATTGCAAAATCACACCATTTCTTATTCAGGATATATAAAACAAAGATAGAATGGAGTTGTTTTTATAGTTAGGAAAGATATAGAAAGAATGTAACACTCTGAGTGTGGTGAATGCTGGGTTGTACTTGGATATTTATTATTTCTCTGGGGCTAAAATAGTCTTTGGTTGTGGTTTGTGGTTTTTGTTAGTTTGTTTTTACTATTGTTAGTTTCTTCTTTTACTATTTTACTATTTTAATCTTTTTACTGAAAGGAAATGCAAGCTGCTCAGAATCCCTCTTAATTGGAGAGTCTCCTGAAGTTCTCCAGCTGGACAAATGTGGGGGATGTGAGCTCTGAAGAGCCTCACATGAACCCTGTCTGACAAACTATCTCCGAGATCCGTTTTTGGATCAGAACCACCCGGAGGAGTGTGTGTGTGAAGAAGGGGCAATGTCTCACCAGATCCAGAGGGAGTGCAACAGGTCCCTCGTAGGTCAGAGATTTGCCCTCTGAATCGTAGCTGGGGCAGCAGCATGGCAACATGGCTGAACAAGAGCTGGCTCCAGGCCAAAGCAGCTGAACAGGAGCATGCAGAGCCGAGATGATAGCCTGCTAAGATCTATTAACCTGCAGTTATAAATCAGAATTTAGAAAATGCAAAGAATCTTGAGAGCATAAATAATAATGATGGACAGATAGGGATTTTTGTGAAAAGAAAGAAGGGGAAAAATGGAGGGTTGAATCACTAGCCACAAAGAGGGCCATTTGCTTGAAACAATTTGGACAGAAAAGAGAAAGAAGAGACGTGACAAACCCACTTAAACACAACTCTAAATTTGGTTTTGGACTTCAAAAGATTGTGTTTTTAAAAGAGTCTAGGAGCGTGAAGATTTGCTTCATCCAAGTGTTTTTTAACTAACCTATTTTAAGCAACTCCAATTAATGAGAACTGGAATGCAACAAGGGAGAAAGATCAAGAAAAAAGCACCATCTCCTTACTGACAACTGATAACCAATCTTGCCTGTGTGGGAAACTTTAATTAACCAATTGCCATAAATCAGAACTTGTAAAAGCAGGAGGGAAGAGAAACCTACCCAAATTTGTCTGTATGCAAGTTGTTCCAATTAATATATTTTGAGCAATTATAATCAACAAGAAGCTGAAAGTATCAAGGAAAAATAATAACAAAATCAAGAACTGGGGAAATGCGAAGTCTTTTTTTCTTTTTTGTCTGCAAAAGATCAAGATGGGGAGAGAGGAGAAGGAGAGAGGAATGGGAAGTAGAGAAGAGAAGGGTGACAGAGGGAAGAAAGGAGATAGGGAGGGGGAGGAGAGAGGGAGAAGAAAGTGATGGATAAGTTACAAATTTGGTGTATGGAGAGCAGAACGGCCAATAATTGTTTTTGGGAGTTGATGGTAACATGAATTGATGTAAACATTTAATAGTACAATACGATGTTGGCTGTGTAATAGTATACATGTTATGAAAATGAAAAAAATAAAGAAAACTTTATATATAAAAGAATTCCTCTTCATTGGTTATATGTCCTATGTAAGTCCCAGCAAGGAAGTGAATGAACAAATACATAAAACGTTATTTTCTCAACATCTTTTGCATGGGATTTGAAGATGTTGCTGGGTGATATGGCAGAAAAGTCTGATGGTGTTAAGAACTAGCTGACCTCTGACTTTCCAAATCATCTTTACCTATTTGGTTCTGTCATCTTTGGAATGAAACAGCAGCAAAACAATTTTCAGACTCCCGGAGCCAGATTTTCAGGAAAGTGAACTCGGCAGACAACCTCATCGAAGGATTATTGTGAAGTACCAGTATTACATTTCTCATAAGGGTCAGTCAGGTTAAATAGAGGGCAATGGCTGCAAAGGGGACAAAGGTCAATGGCCTTATTACACAACAGAGTTTGAAATATTGCTGAACTTCATAAACACAGTGATTTGACTTTCATTCAGATATAAACTTTTATAAGAAGCCATTTTCTTTAAAGATACCATAAAGTTGAAACAATTATAATTTCTTTTTATATTCTCAGCTGCTTTAGTCAACAGAACAGAATGGGATTATCTATGGTTCTGTTTGAACTCACCTGTTGGCAGTTTCTCTTGAAGTCAAGTGGGTTCCATGCCTGCTAAGTGAGGCCCCCAAAAGCCAATCCTATAATATTTAGGTATTTGGCTTGACAAATACCTTTCTACCCCAAAAGGCCTTCTGAAGGGCTGCAGTGGCTGTATTTCATGCCTTTCCATAAGCATAAGCCATATTAGGGTCATAGGGAAGAGCTATTTTTATGTCTGAATATGGCATGCCTACTTATTCAGAAAGTGAATAGACTTATATACTGCTTTACAGTGCTTCACAGCCCTCTCTAAGCAGTTTACAGAGTCAGCCTATTGCCCCCAACCATCTTGGTTCTCATTTTACCGACCTTGAAATAATGGAAGGCTGAGTCAGCCTTGAGCCAGTGAGAATCTTGTGTGTGTCCAGCTTTGTTAGGTTTTCTTTTATCTGAGTACCTTCTCTTAAACTTAATGGGGAGAAAGAAGAAGAGGACTCAATCAAACTTGGGACATAAAAGTCCAAGAAAATCCTCAAATCAGCTAAGAATTGATGAGCTGATCCATGAACTTGACTACATGCCAAAAAGTGTTACAGCTTTATTTACTGTAAGTAATCACTTCAGTTCTTTGACTGACCCATGATTGGAGACAATTTCAGAGGCAGGGGCAGATGTTGTGAGAAACCAGGACATGTCAGCATACTACTTACTATACTACTTTCTACAGGAATCTCCCTTGTCAAAACAGCAAACAGCAGGACTAAAAAATAACAATAGCAATATCTCCTGTGACAATGGGCACCTCTCAGAGCGTGTTAATGGCAAATCAATGTTTAATTATTGTAGATCAGTTCATAATTAAATAACAGTGAAAAATGGGACTCCCCAACATGGATTTAAAATATTAGAGAAAAAATATTTCTCAAGAGTTTCACTACCAGACCAAAGAACCTGTCTTAGGATGGATGTTGAAGCAACCTCAAAAACTTTACAATATATTATACAATCAACTCAACTGATGCTTACCATGTATAATACCATGAATACTTTCAAGAAAATAGCACTCTCCTTGATTTTGCTGATACATATCCTGATTTCCCAGGAGTCAATGGAATATCTTTCCAAGTGATAGGGATGCCAGTAGGATCTTCTTAATTTAACACTTGCCTAATTCTATCAGTGCTGATTAAAATGAGGAATACTTGGCTACCTTTCAGATCTCTCCTAACCAGGTTTTCAACGATATGACAATTAGGCCTCTGCTGCTGCCTTTTGAATCTGGGCCCTTTGCCAAGCATATCTTTGCTGGTAAAGATACTGATAAGAAGCTGGCTTTTGTCTCAGAGTGGCTGACCTTGGGAAGGCAAAGCCACTTCTTCAAGCTTGGATGAATTAATTCCTCCATGCTGTCCTACCAGGGAGTAGAAGCAGGTTAGAAACTCTTTTGCAGGGCTACCTAGGAATGAATGAGACCTTGTTTTTCAGAAATTAAAGGGCTTACAGGTAGAACTTGCCAATCTACTCTCCAAGGAGTGAACAGCTTCTGTGACAGCAGATTCGAGTTTACCTTCAGACAAACATGCATTGTTATGATAATTTCACTACTTCTTTTAATAACCTATTAAACACAACATACCTCCTCCATAGTAAGCATATATAGTATCTAATTCACATTACATATCTAAGAAAAAGGTCAGAATATGCAGAACAACTATTATCAATACCCTCAGTTTCCACTACAGTGGACTAATCTGTGAATGGTGCAGACTCATGCTACCTACTGTTACAAGACAAAGCTTACTCCTTGCTCCTCTCAAAACACACCCCAAATACAAGAAAAGTATAAGGACAAAGCAGTTACTCGCATTCCAGTCTCCTACCTTATCAGACTCCATCCAAATCTCCAGCTTCAACACCTGCCAATACATCTGGTTTTGCCACCTGGACTGTTTCCTCTAATAGGCCATTGTCTTCTTCTTCTACCATAAAACCCAGGTTCTGGAACATCATGAAATGCTGTCCTGAATGAGAAAATCCAGAATTTACAGAATATTTAAACAATTTGAAATGTTAATTTTACAAGAAACCTAATACAAAATTGCTTTACATTTAAATAGTTACACCTCTGATTCCCTTTTGGCCCGATCTCACAAGAAGGATGGCCATCCATTGAGGGAGTTGGCATTCTTATTTCCAATAAACTGAATGCCTAGACTTTACCTGTTTTCTATTGAGAACAAACTTGCTACAGGTATGTTCTTGACAGTTGGTTAAACCAATCTGCTTATGATAAGTGTGTATTTCTTACCTTATACCCATATTTCTCAAATTAATAGTAGATGGGACTATTTTGAATCATGGCTGGTGAATTTAAGTTCACAATTTCCAAGTACTATAATAATAATGGTGGTTTCAAGGCCAAATTTGGAAATAATTATAAGGCTATCTTGCAGTAACACAATGAAACCACATTCTTCCTCAATTGAGGAGACTTCCTGGAAATGTAAGGATTCCAGTTTTAACACACTAGAAACTTTTTATTGGCAATTACATTTGATTTAAGGATTCTTAATGGATATATGCCATGGAAGCCAGAGGGTGAATTCATCTTTTGGGGCCCAAGCTCTGGACTACATGCTAGTTACTGGATGTTTGCATTCCATTGCAAAGACTTTACTGTTTCACTCAGAGAATGATGACCTACCAATAGACTCAACCAGTCCTAGTTGCTCATTACTACCTTATGATTTACCGTCTACTGGCAGATCCCTTAGAGGTAGCCAGCAGTAACAACGTATCTTATTTAATTTTGAATAAATAAGCCATTATATACTTTCCTTTTTTAACCATCTTAATCTTCAAATATTTTTGTAGATGGTTCGTTTCTTCTTTGTCCCCTTGCACAAACTTCTTCAAGGCTGTAACATGGATGTAACACTTTGTAAATCCAGAAGGAAAAAAATATCTAGGTCACTCACTTGGTTTCTCATTTGTATTTCATTTTTAAATTTTATAATCTCAGCCATTTTCTTTTGTAGAGCCATTGAAACATCTTTTTCTCAATCATTCTCTTGGTCTATCAATTGTCAATCCACCTTCAATGTCATCTTGTCAGATAAATTTTGTTTTATGTCTGACATTTTTTCAATAGCATCCTTTGGATATAACAAATCCATGAAAGCAGACATCTGTACTGACATTGTTGATATTGTGGTTACTATTCTCTGATTCCATTTTTCGAAAGCCTCCTTCAGTATTTTTATTGACTTAAAACTTTTTGCACAATCTCACTTTTCCCTAAGTAAAATCTTTAGTCCTCTCTGGTGTTCAGTTTTGGAAATCATTAAATTACTCATCTATGTTGTATTTTGTGAAAACCAAAACAGGGCCTATTTCCCATAAGAAACTATACATTACAATTAATTTCAAAATCTTATTCTTGTTGCTTCAAATATGTTTTATTTTCATTTTTTCATTTTCATTTCATACAGTCACATATATACTGTGCATGACTGGGGCCATATAACATTGAGCAATAAACACAGCCATCCTTGTCAACAATACTCCCCAAAATACAAACCCAATATACCACTTCAACCCTTCATACACCCTTTCTTTCACCCCCCTCCAACTTTCCTTTCTCCCCTCCAACATTCCCCTCTCCTACTTCCCCTCCCCCTCTATCACTCCTTTCTCCCAATACACTCCCTCCCTTCCATCTCACCCTCCTTCCGATCCTCTCTCCCACCCTCTCTACCCCTCCCTCTTCTTTCCCACTGCTCCTCCCTTCGGTGTATTTCTACTATCTATCAATATATTCAGCTTCTTATTTTTACACTAAAATTAAAAAAGGCAACAGTATACAAGTGCAATCATGTTACTTTAAAATCTGGCACTATATTTCCCCCCTCCCCCCTATGACCCCACCTCCCTTCCCCCTCCCAACTTCCCAGAGCCTGTACACGGTATAGCTTTTTATCAAACACAGTCTAAGATATATTAAAAACAAGAGAATTAAAAAAAAATAAAGAAAAAAAAGGGAAAAGAAAAAAGAAAGAGAAGAAAAAAGTCAGTAAAATCTCTGTGTTGAATTCAGCTTCTTGCCACTACACAAACTTTAAACAGTTTACATTGTTCCTAATCTTAATTGTTTGATTACCTGCAGGATTTCCCCAGAAGTTATTTGTTGATTCAACTTTTGCCTGTACTCTTCTCTAACTAGGGGCCTTATCTCTTTATCTAAGTATCTGTCTATATCTAAACCCTTAATTTTGTCCCCTTTGTACCTCCTTCCTCTATAACACAATTTGGATACATTTCAAATTCCTCTTCCAATTCTTTTCATTTTTGCCCTTGTTTATGTCTATGTATTTTGTTTATATTCATCAGTACTCCTCTCATATATGCTTTACTTACGTCCCCTACAAATTCCATGAATATACCCTTATTCATGTTCAGAACAAAGTATTCAGATAGCAATTTTTTACAATCATTAAAATACTGTTCATATCATCATAAACTCCCATTCGACCTCCAAGACCTTCTTGCCTGCACTATCCTTCCCTATTCCGTCCAGACTGGGTTATGATCCAAGAGGACCCTCGCCGCAATCTTTGTCTTCTTCACCCTAGAAGATAAATCATTAGTGATTTGTATAAAATTCGAAGTTGTCCATCAAGTCTTTTTCCCTTCTAGAATTAAGTCTAATGCGATATATCTTCCAAAGGGATCTGCTTCAATTCACACAGCCTTAATGTCTTTTCTTAAGTATACAACTATACCATTTTTCTTTTTCGTAGCAGAGGTCACAAAATATTGACCAAGTTCGGGGTTGAACAGATATTTTTGATCAGTTAATTTGATATAAATTTCTTGCAGACAAATTATATCATTCTTGAACTGTTTGAGATAGTGAAATATTTTCTTTCTCTTCTGTAAAGAGTTCAGACATAACTCCTTGATCAATGGCTGATGATTATTGATGTTGTTGCAATCTGCCTTGTTTTCCCATTCGTCTGGTAATCGTACGGCTAGATCTTTGTTCTCTGGTCCCTTGCCCTTCCGGAAGGAGGAAATGGTGCTTTTTGTTTGGTAGTTGTGCGGTTTGCTGTTTATCTTGTCCTTCTCGTAGTCTTTCTCCAGATCCAGATGATTCAGGATGTCCCACCTTCAGGGTCTTGTGATAGAAATCTCGAGCTTCCCATACAGAGTTGAGACGATATTTTTGCTTATCAAATGTAATTATAATACCAAATGGCACATCCCATCTATACTGTATCTGACGGTTTCTGAGTTCTTCCACTAGAAAAGCATAATCTCTCCTGGCTCTTAGCATTTGGGGTGGTATTTCTTTCAAGACAATCAAGTCCTGTCCGCCAATTTGTAGCCTGGTATTATAAGACTCTTGTAGTATCATGTTTCTAGACTCTTTTGTAGTAAAATATATAATTACATCTCGAGGAAGTTGTCTCTGTTTTGCCACCCAAGAGTTAATGCGGTAATTTTTTTCGATCTGCCAGTCAAAGTTGATCCCCGGTCTTCCCACCAGACAGTTAAAGGCCTCTGAGAAAATCTGCTTCAAGTTCTCCTGTTCGTTTTCACACAGCCCCCTGACTCTTAATGCAAGCTCCATCTGTTTGTAGTGTATCATAACAATTTGTTTTTCTGCGTTTTCAACTTTTTGTTGCACCACTTCAATTTTGGATGTCAAGTTAGTGTTGGCTTCATCAAGAACCTCTAGCTTATCTTCCATTCCAGAAACATATTCTGTCAATACAGTTACAAGTCCCACCATATCGTCCTTTGTTTTGGTAATCCTAGTATCAAGCTTATCATATAAGTCTGCATTAAATTTCTTTATCCTCTCTGAATTCTCTGAGGGTTTCTAAGTTCTGCTCTCTAAATTCTCTAAGAGTCTCAAAAAAATTTCTTTCATTAGCAAATCTCCAGTAGGGGGTGTAGAAGGTGGAAGCTGCAACTTTGTGCCAAGTGCGTGAGGTGTATTCTTAAAAAGACGTCTCCCCGACTTTGATGCCATTATTTCTTTTCTTCAAACAATTATTCAACAATTATTCAAACTCTGCTGGCCTGTTGTGTAGCTTGCGAGAGAAGAAAATATTAAGTCCCCCCTTTATTTGTTCTTAGAAGTTTTTCAAAAGGTTTCAGAAAAGAGCATTGTAACAAAGCAAGTTTCAAAAGATTAGCATTGTAATGAAACAGTTCGTATTCATCTCTGTTTGGAATGTCTCTATATTAACAAGGAGGCTTTTACAGCTTTTAAAAGTTGATAAGAAGAAAAAAAATCTTGGAAGCTCTTCAGAGAAACGAAACTAATTAGTCAGGGAATGCTATCTGGCTGTTCCTTTGATCTTTCTCTCTGTCGGACAGTTAAAAATGTGGCATCCGCCATTTTAGGAGCTTATTTTTTTAGAAACCCGATGCACAAAGAAAGCTCTTTCTTTAAAAAAAAAAAAGACAGATAAGGTTCTCGGGTACGGACTCTGCTTGTATTAATCTCAAATAGATATATCAAAAATTGTCCTAAGCGGGGGTTCCTTACTTTGTGCCGTAGTGGTTACGGCAGAAGTTCCTGGCTCGGAGGTGTGATTCAGCCTTCGGTAGGCCCCCCTTCCGTTCGCAGCAAAAAAAGCTGCAAACTTCAAAGAAAAGCTCTTGCCAGCTGGATCTCTCTCTCATTTTCTTTGCCTAAAGAATGAGTTTATCTACCAGGTATTTAGGCAGATAACGCGGCCAGGAACCCGGGGGCAGCTCGTTAAGCCGCCGCCATCAGCAAAGTCCCGCCCCGGAAGCCCAAAATCTTATTCTTAAAGTGTCAATATTCCAATTGTATCTGGGCCCTTAGACTGTTTATCACTGTCAGCACCTCTTCATTGGGTAATTAGGAAAGAAGACCACGAGACTCCATAGGTAGAAATCAAGTGTACTTTTACTAATTATAAATGATTAAAGGCGTAGCAAAGCGAAGACTGATTATTTAGGCGCGAAAGCGATTGATATATAGAATAACCCATTCCCCACCCCTTGGCATCCCAGTTACAGTCCAATCATAATTCTCCTAAGTGTCAGGTGTGAGATAACTTCGAAAGGCATCACCAAGATGGAATGTCGGTGCCGTTAGCCTTGGCGGGAACCTCCTCTGCATGCATAGTCCAACAGGCAGCAGAACTCCAGAATCTTCCTCCAGCACAATTAGTAAACCCCTCCCAAACACCATGCCCTCCCTCCCCGTTTCATGGCAGCCGAAGCAGCGGCAAAGCAGAGGCTGACATCTGGCCATCCTCCGGAAAAAGGTGGTCAGGCCTGGAAAACGAGAAAACACAAACAAACAGACGAACAACAAAAACAGAAAAAGAAAAGGGGGGGGAGAAAGTCAGGAAGGAGAGTCAATCAGGGTTTGTCAGGATAAGCAGAATAAAACTGTTGGAGTAGCTGGGGAGCACGGACATGGGACTTGTCCACCCACTCGGCATGAGATGGAGGAAAATGCTTCCAAGCCACTAGGTACTGTATCCAATTCCGCCATCGCCGCGAGTCCAATATTTCCCGGACCTCAAAATGTTGTTCACCATCAATCAACAGGGGGGTAGGCGGTGGGTCCACAGGTGGACGTAAAGATGAGAAACGAACAGGTTTAATGAGATTAACATGGAAAACTGGATAAACCCGGCTGAGGTGCTTGGGTAGCTGCAAGCGAACCGAAACAGGATTGATGACCTTGATTATGGGAAACGGGCCCACGTACTTAGGCCCCAACTTCTTAGACTTTTGCGTAGTTTGAAGGAACTTCGTGGATAAATAAACCCGGTCACCCACTTTGTACTGATAAGGTTGCGTACGTTTCTTATCAGCCTGTTTCTTATGCGCGTGATGCGCCGCATCCAAAGTACTAAGTGCCAAAGGCCAAATATGGCTCAATCGCTCACTCCACTTGGAGACGGACGAAATCTGTGGCTGCTCAAGAGGAACCTCGGGAATAGGAACAAAGTCCTGGCCAGATACAAAACGAAAAGGAGTGAAGCCAGTGCTGCTATGTACGGAATTATTATAAGCCACTTCCGTGTGCCGCAACAAGTCCACCCAATCATCCTGCTGGTAATTGATGAAACAACGTAAATATTGTTCCAGAACAGAATTAGTCCTCTCGCAAGCCCCATTAGTCTGAGGGTGGTGGGCGGAGCTTAAACCCTGGGTGGAGCCAATGCGCTTAAGAAACTCCTTCCAAAAAACAGAAGTGATGCAATCAGGCACACCATGCAAATGGTAAACGTGAGAAATGAAGAGTTTAGCAAGTGCCTTTGCAGAAGGAATCTTGTAGCACGGAATAAAATGAACTTGTTTGGAAAATAAGTCAGTAACCACCCATATAACGGTGTGCCCCTGGCTCTCAGGAAGCCGAAGCAGCAGCAAAGCAGAGGCTGACAATCACTTTCTAAGATTAAAATTTAACTTTTTCTCGATTTATTTTAGATTTTTTAAATTCTTAAGCTTATAATTATTATTATTTTTAAAAGAAAAAGTTTAGAACTCATATTCTCCCTGTTTCTCGTTTGATGTCTTAAACATATCAAACTGGTCTCATTGAGCAGATAACATCCTTTAAATATCTAGTTCTATATTTTAAATCTGTTGGGGTATCTCTCTCTCTCTCTCTCCCCCTCCCTCCTTTTCTCCCTTTCTCTTTCCCTTGAAGATAGTGTGGAGTTCATGACAAACCCATGGAGTTTTCAAATAAGAAAGCTTCTAATAAAAGTCCATAAAATATCTCTTGGAATTATTAAATGTGCAGATCAATTTGATAACAATGTCTAAGCAATTATTAATTTTTTAAAAGCTAAAGTTCCCTTAGTTTATAAATAGTCTTTTAGTAGAAGCCATTCAATCAAAATTCTTGAAAATGTTATTACAACTTCCTAATTTAACTTCCAATGCCCTAATATGATTAGAATTAGGTTTCCTTTCCCTTGGGACCTGAAGCAAGTCTATTGGGTAACTTCCTTAGTTCATTTCAACTTACTGGATGGGTTCTTTTCCTACCTAAAAAGAGAAAGTAATAACAAACTGGCATAGTGAGGTCTTACCTTGTCAGCATTACCTGCTTTGTGATTGAACCAAAGCAGAGTATTTGGGTACTAGATAGCTACAATGACAAAGCCAAAATCTCCCATCCTTTTTAGGGCATGATTATTCTTTCTTTGTGATCTGTCCCCATATACTGAATTTCTATAACATCTCATATGCTCTTAATTGGAGGTTATTTATTTTGGCTTGATTTGAGGCACCACCTATTAAGGCAATAACTTTAGTAGATATATTAACACCCCATATGAAAGCCAGAATTGTTTCTGTTCAAACTCAGAAGCAGAATCTACCTCCTTATTAAAATGTCCATTGTATACCCAACAGAGATCTAGTTTGATGCCTCCAGTTTTTAATAACTCTGCTTGCCATTACTCTTTTCTTGTGAGACCACTTTTCAAAAACCTGTAAGAAGGCTTCAAAGATCTTATCAATATAATAGAAGCCACCTGCTTCTTTCCTTTTACAATGAATTGTTAATTGCTAATTTGCAATTTTAGAATGTCTTTTTATAGGTGGTGTATATTGGTCTTTTAAATAAGTTTTGATTTGACGATCGTTCTATTTTGTGATTCACAGGAGCAAATTCAAAAGCATATAAGCCCCCTATAGCAATAGCAGTAGACTTATATACCGCTTCATAGGCCTTTCAGGCCTCTCTAAGCGGTTTACAGAGAGTCAGCATATTGCCCCCAACAATCTGGGTCCTCATTTTACCCACCTCGGAAGGATGGAAGGCTGAGTCAACCCTGAGCCGGTGAGATTTGAACCGCTGACCTGCTGATCTAGCAGTAGCCTGCAGTGCTGCATTTAACCACTGCGCCACCTTGGCTCTATGACTTTTTTCCCCTGCCATCCATTTTAAACTTTGCATTTTTTGCTGTTGATCAGCCAAGCACTTATTATTGCCTGAAAGCTATTCCATTAGTGCTGCTTATGCTTTATCAAACAAATCACTGAATGTTACGCTCAGTTCTGGAAAAGGCCCAACTAAAATGAAAATAAATGTCAACGGAGTTCACAATTTTGCAAAGATTATCTGAGGAGAAAAAAGCTATTTGCATAGAAGAAGTAAAGCAGCGCTAGAAGTTTAACTCTTTATTGTTATGGTCTTGGCCACGTCCTCTTTTAAAGGGTTTCTTCTGATCTAGAATTTAAAAAAAGATTTTGAACAGGACTTTTGTTTATTGAGATTTTTTTTTATGTCTACTCTGACTCTGGAGGGGTGGAGAAGTACTTTAAATTCAGGATTATTTTAAGATTTTTAAGATGTAAAATCTTAAGGCAGCCTCTCCAGGAAGACTAAACAATAAATGACAACATTAAATATTAAAATAATGCATGATTCTGGAGGGATGACACTGATAAATAGCAAAGCAATTACATAGAATTATTCACAGCCCTCTGATTTGCCAATTTGGAAGGGCCAGAGTTTTATTAGTCAGTTGTCGACCACCTGGAGGAGGGCCTTCTCTGTGGCTGCTCTGGCCCTCTGGAACGATCTCCCCGTGGAGATTTGGACCCTCGCCACCATTCAGGCTTTCCGTAAAGCCGTTAAGACCTGGCTGTTCCAGCAGGCCTGGGGCTGTTGAGTTCCACCCCTACTTGAATTGGTTGTGTTTGTTGTGACTTTTTAAATTGTTTTGTATTGTTGTTTTGTTTCTGTTTTTACTCTTTTTGTATTTGTGCCCCTTCCCTCCTGGTTTGTCAGACGCCCTGAGTCCCTTTGGGAATAGGGCAGCATACAAGTCAAATAAACCACTAAACCATTATTGCAGCTGAAAACCATTAGGCAGGAAATAGCAATATTTTCTAAATGAATCCTGAGCACATTGTGGGAGGAGACCCTCCATTCATCTATGGTAATAAAAAATCATGAATTTGGTAGCACCTTTTCCAACTAACAAACTTTTTAAAATGCCTCAGCTTCCATAATGTAGCTCACCTCCTCAGATGCATAGAGTAACTAGTTGAGAGAGAGGGGGGGGAACTTTCCCAAGGTCACCCTGCTAACTGTGCCTAAAACAGGACTAGAACTCATGGGGGTCTACGACAATTCTCCACAGCCAACTCACACGGCCAACTTGTCATGGCCAACTTGCTATGGACAACTCACTGTGGAACAATTCATCACAACTAGCTTGCCACAGGACAATTCACTGTGGGGCAAGAATTACACTAATATCAAAGAAATAGTAGACTAGAATGATTAAAGAAAGAATAAAAAAAGGAGGGATAGACTGAAACATGAATGGCAAAAATTAAAATATTTTTTTATTTATTTTAAATAATTAAATAGAATTGTTATATTGTCCTACAGCGAGTTATCCGACAGCAAGTTGGCCCATGGTGAGTGGTCCTGCAGCGAATTGGCCATTTCAAGTTGGTCATGGTGAGTTAGCCATGGTGAATTGGCCGCAGTTGGCTGTGGCAAGTTGTCCCATTCTGAACTCATGATCCCCTAGTTTCTTGCCTGATGCCTTCATTAAACAAATTGAAACACAGATGTAAAAAGAGGATTTGGAACAATATAAAAATCAGGAAAAATATTATTTAAATGAAATAGGCAACATGAAATAAGGACAACCCTCTAAAGAAGTCTATATCCCCAGATATGAAAATCCTCAAGGAAAGAAGCACATGGAGGTGATCCAGAGGTAGCAAGAGGAGGGAAGAGATGCATTAAAATTGGTATTGACCATGACAGATCTCTCTATTTATTAGCTACTTGAATCATGAAGGTGTGAGTGTGTGTTACTATGTTGTATTTTAAAACTAGATAGTTCCAGATGATCTAGATAATGATTTGAGGGATAACCATTTTTGTCCCGCAAATCATTATTTAGATGAGTGTTCAGTAGGGATGTGGACATTGGACATTTCCAAACTAAAATAAATGAAGCATGGCTACCAATCAACCACTCAACCTTCTTTAAGGAACCCATTAATATTGAAATGGCCTGGAGAAAGTCAAGTTCTCTCTTGAAGACAAGGAGAAGGCAACATGTTTGGTGAGGCATAAAAGGCTCACGGCAGGATTTAAAATAGTACAGAGTATATAACTCTTCAATAACATGCAACACAAAGAAATGTGAGGGCCTGCTTGCCTCAGGAGGAATGGACGCAAAGACCTCACCGTGCACTGGGTGACATAGAAACAGTTGTGTTGCTTCAGGCTGTTGCATCCATCATAGTTTGTAATTATTTTGTGCTATTCTTCCTCTACACTTTGGTGGTAACTTTGGTGTCAATTGCAAATAATACCCTGATATGTTTTGTCCTTTTTCACCCTCCAGATACATCCCACCTCTGACAAGGACATTTTTTGAATAGCTGCCACAAGTGAAAATGACAATACAGGCAGTCCCCGACTTACAACCATAATTGAGCCCAGAATTACAGTTGCAAGTCATTGTGGTCATAGGTCGAGGCACTCAGATGAAGTAGGTTTCCAATATGTTTTGTGTTGGTTATTAAGTGAATGGTAGGGTCATTACGTGAATGCCATGATTGTTAAATGAATGTTGAAGTCATTAAGTGAACCCATTCATTTGAAAGGAAGTTCAAAGGAATGCGAGTTGTGGTCACATGACTGTGGGATATCAAACTGGTCATAAAGCTAACCTGTTGACAAGTAGAGACATGATCTTGAGGAGGCAGGGTATGACTTTTTTATGGCTGGGGGTGCTCTTAGGATTAAAACACCTGTTCCCTGGGTGTTCTAATTTAGAACATTTGTAAAACATCTGGTTGTTATGTGAGAACTACCTGTACATCTGGAAAATCTTGATTCAAATCCTTTATTAAACCTGAAACTCACTGAATGATCTTAAACCAGTTGCCTTTTCTCAATGTAGCCTACTTTGATTAGTTCCTGAGAGAAAAGATGAGGAAGCACACAGCTATTTGTGCAGCCTTGAATTCTATACATACTATACCTATCGCCATAATGTCCATTTACAGACTTTAATGACATATATGCCATTGCGGGCTGAATGGAGAGGGACTGATATAAAGATTTTTTTTTTCATTGCTGAATCATTTTTGCAGGTCTCTTAAATCAAGAGTCATGGCATAGACATATGAATTCTTTCCAATAAGCTGTCACATGTCAATAAGGTAATTTATGGGCACCAAAAGGAGAGAATCTGAAGATAATATTAGGATAGCAACAGATACATATGCAAGGAAAAAACCCTCCTTGGAAGTGGTTTTGTAAATAGAGTGAATATTATTGGAGATGATGTCACTTAGACATTAAGAGATCTTATTGGCTAGCGCTGATAATTAACTTGGTAGTTCTAATTTAAAATAATAAGATTCCATACCTTCTTCAGAGTTAGCCCCAGAAACAAAATAGTATAGCGACCAAACTGGGGATAACTGCAGAATGTGTAAATGGCACTTTATCTCAATCTAGATTAGATTGTTGAATTGAGATGAGTGGGTAATTCTACTTCTAGTGACAATAACAAATCAAGGAACAATAGATAAAGATAAAGGTTCCCTTCGCACAATCATTTCCGACTCTAGGGGGCAGTACTCATCTCTGTTTCAAAGCCAAAGACCCAGCACTGTCTGAAGACTTCTCCATGGTCATGTGGCTGTCATGACAAAATGCCAAAGGCACACAGAACGCTGTTACCTTTCCACCAAAGTAGTCCCTATTTTTCTACTTGCATTTTTACATGCTTTCAAACTGCGATGTTGGCAGAAACTGGGACAAGTAACAGGAGCTCACTCCGTTCCACAGCACTAGGGATTTGAACCACCGAACTGCCAACCTTTCTGATCAACAACCTCAGCATCTTAACCACTGAGCCACTGCATCCCTATAGAAAACTAAGAAGACCCAAAACCCAGAGGGTGTGCTGTTGCTAGTCTTTGGTTAATGACTGTAATGATTAATGACTGATAATTCCCTAGTTATTACTGCATCCATGGAATCTTGAAGCATACTTGGATGGCCAATGGCCATGGCAGGAGTTTCACCATGACTAACATTCTTTAATAGAATGTGTGAATGGAGAAAGAGGGGAAGAAATGCTTAGGAAACAATCAGACAAGAGAGGCAGAAGCCCTAGTGGCTTAACAATCAGACAAAGAAAGTTACTCTAATGGATCAAGCAGTTAAAAGTGGAAGTGGAAATTTTGTGCCTTCAGATTTGCAGGATTCTGCTAATGTAGTTTTACAATAAAGTAGAATTAGTTCATCTAGACCCGTTTCTTGTCTGATTTACCTGTGTGGGCTGACATATTCTGGGAATCTTCAGTTCAATATTTGAAGCCCTTAGGGAAATGATTTAGAGAAACAAGATAACACATACTATACCAGAATCTTTCACTGCTCTATCTGACAACCAACACTCAATACAAATATTTAATGTTGACACTTCTATAGTCTACAAAGGGAGATGAAATTTCTAGAGGTTAAAACAATGCTCCACTGTCACCAGTATTCTCAAGATTATTTATTTATTTATTTATTTATTTATTTATTTATTTATTTATTTATTTATTTATTTATTTGTGTTTATTTACTTATTTAATTAATTAATTGTTTGTTTGTTTGTTTGTTTACTTATTTACTTATTTAATTTATATGATGCCCATCTCACCATCAAAAGCAACTCTGGGCAGCTTACGGTGCAATAAAATATTATGCTGATGGAAGACAGAATACTTCAGTAATTTTAACTGTTCATTCTTCCAAGCCTCAGTAGGCATATCTGATCAATTCTTTTCTATAGGATTAAATTATATTTATGAGCTTTAATTTGAGCCAATCTGGTATGTAACAATAAATGAAAAGGCCTGCGTAATAAAGTGAAAGTTTGTCCAATGTAGGGAAAAATAGAAGAAGCAATAAACACAAGATTTTACATTATTGCAACATTATGCAATTTCTTCATAAATGGGTAATGATACCTCCACAGAAGTAACAATAACAATCAGAGTTTTTCATACATTCCACAAAAGCTGCAAACAGTCCATTGTAGTAATATAGTAGAGAGGCGTATGAGTTATGCACTATACACATAACTGATTAGTAAGAGCTCCATCTTAAGTTACCCTTCTCACTCAAACAGCAGAGAAAGATCAGGTGAATGATACTTGTGTGTGACTCATTTGTACCAGCATTGTCCTTCCTTTGCCCTTCTTCTCTGGACAGTGGAAAAGACCCTTTCTTGCCCCAAAGCCCTCCTGTTCAATGAGGAGCCAATTCTGAACATAGCCACCTCGCCAATGTCATTCCAATGTCATTCTTCCCTTCACTTGCTCCTTCTTGCTTGAGGCTCAGTAGGCCCCTTCTGGGAATGAGCTCCTACCTTGCCCGTCTCCTTGCACTTTCTGCTAATGAGCTTGATATGGGCAGCGATCTGATGAAGAAAGTGATAACGTTTCACTCTTTAATGGCTCTGTGCTTCAGTGCACCAGACAGCTACACTGTTTTACGGGATATGCTCAGGTATTTGCTCATTCAACCTGGAAGGAGAGCATGAACTTGTCTCCTATATCCACCCCCCTGATTTGATCAAAGCATTAATCCCCCCCAAAATGGCCCTGAAATCCAGAGTGGAAGTTCTGAAAGTAAGCTCTCTCTGTGGTTCCATGGGCCAAGATCTTAACAAATATTAAATATTATAACAAATATTAACAATTCCAGAAAATCGAACTTTTTTTAATGAGCTATTTTATCAGTGAAACAGTTTCCACACTCAGTCTTCTCACACCCATCCACCTGAGGTCCACAGTACATAAAATCCTCTACTGAATGCTGGCAAGCAAAACAACATTTTTCTCCAAAGAGACAGCTGGGTCACTTTCTCCTAAGATTTCTAAATATTGCTACCAGATGAATCTGTCAGAATCTGGCAAATCATACATATACATGTGCAACAGTTTTGGTCTTCCTGATAAAACACCAGCTGAAGGAGTAAAATATAACAGTGAAGGCATAAACAAATTGAACACAAGCTTATGCACTGGAGAATATGTTGTGAGCATGCATAAAGGCACAATCACATGTCATAACTGCATCTGTTCCATCTTTTCTCTTTTGGAGATGTGACTGTTGGTTTACACTCCTATTTTATAAGTTTTATGTGTTCATATTCAAATACTTAATAAAAGTACAATTGTAAGCCTGCATCTCAATTAGGTATACATCTGCTTTTGCCCCCTGGATATTTCACCTTGTAGTTGTAGGTTGTGATGGGGATGGTATTTTTTCCTGTGACGCAGAGGTGCCCTAACAAATGGCTCAGTATGCCACCTGTGGCATGCGTGCCATAGGTTTGCTGTCACGGGACTAGCACATATATGCGAGGGGAACCTTTACCTTTACTGAAAGATCAGTGTGACCAAAAAGGAGGGCTTGAGAAGCAGTGATTTCCATGATGATGGCAAAGGTGAATGAAAACTTCCAACTCTGTTATTTTATGTTCTAACTAGCTGATAACAGAAATAGAAATCCTGGAAGGCTCAAATTTAGCAGAGAAGGGCAGAGAGGAGCAAAAAATATTTCCAGTGACTGCTTCCTAGTCCTTTGGTCTCCAAACTTCCCTACATATATAATAAAGATTTAATGCACTTTTCCCACAAGGCCAAACATTGTTTGGGTGCCAATTAGTTCACCCTCACTATTTGGATGTAGGTATGTTTTAGGTTTGGCTTAGAAAGGCTGCTTCCAAAGGTGCTGAACACTATTTCAATCTCTATCCCAGGGAGCCAGCAATTCTCGGTCGTTTTGGGATTTGAGAGACAAAATGTATGCTTTTTAACATGGAAAAAGGAGCCCACTATTACAGGTAAAACTCAAAAAAGTAGAATATCAGGGGGGAAGAAGGCGGGGCTTAGCAGTGAGAAGACGGATTTTCAGGCTACTCCTGAAATTCCTCTATTCCGAAGGAATTGGACGGTTCATTTTTTAACCCAAGCTGTCCCGGAGAAGACAGTGAAAGGTTGGGGGAGATCCAGTGACCCCAGAGACGTTTGCAAGGTCCCTGAGGGCTTGGAATTTAGCCTCCATTGCCAGTTCCTTCTGGATTAGCTGAAGCTAACCAAAACTGCAGGTTGCCCCTAAGAATGGTGGAAGTGTTTTCAACTGGTAAGCTGATTTTATTACTCAAAGAGATACGGTCCGCATTAAAATTCAAGCTAATTGAAACCAAAGAACAGAAGAATCTAGTGGCAAATTGGTCTTTTTTTAGGGGTTTATGGCCGGTGGTTACCCTATTTCTTAAATGTTTTGAATGCTGTTTATGTGGATAAAGGAAAGTTTACTTTACTCCAACATTCCATCTGACTCTCCTTAAGTGGGCTGTAAACCAATTTACTATAATTTGGCTTCTTATAACTTGACACTTTTACTGCTTAGCTGTGTTGGTCTAAGATCAGATAAGACTGCATAGCTCCCAGCGTGTTATGTTATTGGAGAGACATAGGCTGATAGATGGAAGAATACAATTGAAAATTAGCTAAATCTAATTACTCTTATTTGTAATAGATATAGCTGAATAATAATTGATATTGATAGTAATGTATATAATGTGGAGTTGATATGATAAATAATAATTGGATATGAGAAAGGAAGGTTGGAAATATTTTTGGACTATATACAAAGGTTATTAATCACAATAATTATCACTATTAAAAAATAAAATAAAATATATACAGTTAAATGTTAATTAATATGGGGAAAATGTTATGATATACGATATAACTACATAAAGAAGGGAGAATGATAATAAACTATATTAGTTTATTAGTATACTGCATGGAAGATGGAATTTTTGGTATTAAATATTATGGATGTTCAGCTAAAATAGGATATGAGGATTTGATGTTAATAGAGGATTTTACAAACAAGTAAATGAAATGTCAGCATGTGGTTATGGATTAATTCTTTGGCATAGTTAAGGATGAAGGATGTTTAAATAACTGTAGTTAACTAAAAGTGGAGGTATAATGATGTCAATATGGTAAACATTTGAGTTAAGATATTTGAATTAATATGAATTAATGGAAGAGATGCACCAAAACATGTTGTAACCAGCTGATATACTTTTTTTATAATATATACCTGTGGTTTTTTTTTCTTTTTTTTCTTTTTTTGGTTTTTCTTTTGTTTTTCCTTTTTTTCCCCCTGCTTTGTTTTTTTTTGTCCTGGTGTGGGCATGTGTTGTTTAGTTAACAAAAATTATTATTATTATTAGTATTATTATTTTTTAATAACAATTATAGTCAAATGAAAATGGATATATGATGATGGTGATATGTATGAATATTTGAGTTAAAACGCTTGAGTTAACATGAATTATGTTTGTTGACTGTGGAAGAGATGCACAAAAATCTATTTGTAACCAACTGATACACTTTCTATAGCATGTAAGGAAAGATGTTGTATTTGTTTTAAATTAAAAATTAATTTTTTTAATAATAATAATAAAAAGTAGAATATCATGCAAAAGTTCATTTATTTCAGTAATGCAACTTAAAAGGTGAAACTAATATATGAGATAAGATTCATTACATGCAAAGCAAGATAGTTCAAGCCGTGATGTGTCATAATTGTGATGATTATGGCGTACAGCTCATGAAAACCTCAAATCCACCATCTCAGAAAATTAGAATATTACATGCAATCAATAAAACAAGGATTGTACATAGAACAATATCGGACTTCTGAAAAGTATAAGTATGCATATGTACTCAGTACTTAGTTTGGGCCCCTTTTGCAGCAATTACTGCCTCAATGCGGTGTGACATGGAAGCTTTCAGACTGTGGCATTGCTGAGGTGTTATGGAAGACCAGGATGCTTCAATAGTGGCCTTCAGCTCTTCTGCATTGTTCGGTCTCATGTCTCTCATCTTTCTCTTGGCAATGCCCCATAGATTCTCTGTTGGGTTCAGGTCAGCCGAGTTTGCTGGTACAGTAATCCCACAGTCACTGAACCAGGTTTTGGTGCTTTTGGCAGTGTGGGCAGCTGGAAAATGAAGTCAGCATCCCCATAAAGCTCATCTGCGGAAGGAAGCATGAAGTGCTCCAAAATCTCCTGGTAGATGGCTGCGTTGACCCTGGTCTTAATGAAGCACATTGGTCCAAAGTCCTGTTGCTCCTTGGTCCAAAGTCCTCTTTTCTGATGAGAGCAACTTTTGCATCTCATTTGGAAACCAAGGACCCAGAGTATGGTGAAAGAATGAAGAGGCCAATCAAGCACAGTAATCCCACAGTCATTGAACCAGTTTTTGGTGCTTTTGTGAGTGTTTAGATAATCCCCCAACTGATAGTCAAATATTGTCACTTTTAATTCTTTATCTCCCCTCTAGCCCCGCAAATTTGAAAATTTACCTAGTTGTTGCTCAGCTAATGATAACATGCACAGATATAGGATATTAATTTCATTAACATTTTAGAAATTATGATCCTTCAAAGTGAGCATTTTACAGATAATTTGGTGCATCAGAACAGCAGCATACAATTGTCTTAAATAGCCCTAATTGTCCTTGAATCTGTCAGTTAATTAGCTACACTGGATTTCCTCTTAGTTTTCAGCTTTCAATATCTTTTTTATCAATCCTGAAGAAAAATGCAGTCAGGGATGGCTAAATGCTCTCTGGAGGGATAGTGAATTCTTTTTTTAAAAGAATTTTTTTTATTTTTAAATAAACACACACAGACAAAACACACACAAAAAAACCCACAAAACCATTTTCCATTACAAATTGTAGAAAATGTGTCGATTGGTTCCACAGTTCCACAGTTATCACTTACAATTCATATCAAATCATATATTTTAAATCAAATATATTTATATATATATATTACTATCATCATACCTCAACCTTCATTTGACTATAATTGTTTTTATGTCCTTTTATATAAAATATTCCAGATTTAAAGCAAAACCACATAATGCCATTCCATTAGCTCTTCCCAATATCATCCAGTAACATTACATCTTTATAACATGTTCTAAATCAAAATTGGTTTTATTTAATAACAGAGTTTCGTAGTCACCATTTGCAATTTATATCAAATTTCCTCTTATCAAACCAATACATATATATATACATTATTATCATTATCAATCAATTATTTAACTGTATCCATTATTACTTTATTTTATACATAATGCTCTAAATTTAACTAAATTTGACTTAATTTTTTATTATAAGCTTTCATTACATCAACCTGTTTCTTTCCAGTAATAGTGCAGTCTTATGTCTCTTGCCATTTGTGGCATTAATATTCTGGTTATTTCATTAGTAAGTTTTGTATGGACTTCTCTTCGCAACTTATTGCTTATTGCATATCTTGTATAAGCTCAAAACCCTCCATCTGCTTCTTCGACCAGCTTACCTTTGGTTATCACTAGTGCTTCTGACAAAATTTCTCTCCTTAGTTCCATCAATTCTTCTCTCTTTTCTTCTTCTATACTTTGGAATCTGGGGTAGAGCTCCAGTCCATCTATCTCCTCTTTCCATATTCCACTCTTTCCATTTCCAACCACGCTCAGTTTACTGTCAGTATCAACAATTTTCTTGTCTCTTTGTTTATTTTTTCCTTCAGTTTTTAGAACTCTGACCTCCACTTTCTTCATTTGATGAACATCCTCAATTTTTCCATCAAATTTTACTGTTCTACGATCTATGTTCTCCAATCTCTTCTCAATTTTCTCTGTTACTTCTAATAATTTTTCAATTTCAAACATAATCTTTTGCAATGTTAAGGTTTCTTTTTCATGTTGCACCATTCTTCCAGCTTGTAAACACTGCCACTCTGGCATTAAAAACTTTTTATTAAATTTAAAGTAAGTTCATTTATAATCTTTCAAGACAAGGCTTTGTTTTCACTCCACTCCAGCTGCCAATAAAGCTCCTGAAGAGCACCTGTATAAACAACCCATGCTCTTCTCACTATCACTCTCTGTAAACAAGCTGAGGAACCTTGAAATGCAAAATCAAATGATCAAAGAGAAAAAAGAAAAGACAATATTTCCAAGCCTTCCAAGCCTCCAGCCTCCAAGTGGCAGTGTTACTTCCTTTCCCTTGGTTATTACGGCCCTCTTTGTATTTCTTTTATATCTTCCTTATATTCCAGGCTTAAAGAAAACAAATTCTTAAATGGAGCAAAAAAAAACCCATCCAATTCAGCATTATAAAAATAGGGAAAAAGATTTTAATCCTTAGGTTTAAAAAAAAGAATATAAAAAGTAGTAGAAGAAAAACTAATCCATTCAATTTAAAAGAATAGGAAACATTTGCAAAGTTCCACCGTAAAAGAAAATTAAAAAAGGATAACACACTGTCTAATGTAGCTTAATTTCGCCGCTTGTTCTCTTCTGCTTTCAAATTTAATTTAGCTTTAATTTTTTGGGGGGGTAGTCTCTTTTATAATAAGAAGATTTCCTCACCAGATGGACACACTTTCTCTTTCCGTTTTCCTCCCATTCCGGAGCTGTCCCAACTTCAGCAGCTTCAATGGCTGTGCTTCTGTTGCCAGCAAAAAGAGATTCTCCTGGATCAATCAGGGACTTTGTGGTGTCCCTAAGATCACCAGGATGTACTCTTCTCTGTCACTGCCTCTTCGGGATGGTTTAGATCCAAAAGGACGTCCAGTGGCAAAAGTATCAACTGCAATCTTGGAGCTCCAAGATTGCATGCCGTGTCATTGCGACATCAGCTCCTCCTTCCGATAGTGAATTCTTATGGACCATAACTCCGATATCTTTGATCTTTGGGCATGCCAACTGGGGCTTTCAGAAATTATAGTTCAAACAATATGGACATTAGTTGCCTAACTCATTGTGCAACTTCTGTTAGCTATTGATCAAGTCTAGTATCAGGTTGCTCATGAAATGGATCATAAATAAGAATGTGCAAAGCCATACTGGTAAACGTTGCTGATATTATTGAAACGGGCTTCCTTCGGGGGAAAAATGTTACCTCAAGTATTGCTTGAGGGGGATAACTTTCAATCTGTCTGGGAAATGCTGCTGGACTTGCTTTTTTTCTTACTTACTAAAAACACCTCATATGTTTTGCTTTCTGTATAGAAACCCATCAAATCTGAGGCAAGTGATTGGAAGTAATATGAAATTTCAAGAAGGAATGGTGTCCATTCCATTCGTACTCATTGTCTCCACATTTGTGAAAATGTAGCTTAGATGTCAGAAGAAACATACTGAGCCCCACCAATGGTATCTGCTCCATTGATGTCCAATCATTCCACCCAAAATGATGTTCAGAAGGAACTGATTTACGTACGTACGTACGTACATACTGAGAAAGAGAGGGAGGGGAAGTTCTGCAAATCTAAGGACATTGCTTTCAGCAAAATTGGGTGGCCTACAATGGTAGGTTTGCAATTGGTCATATTGGGGGTGGAGGAAGGTGGGCTGAGTACAAGTAGCTAGTGATGTATCTCAAGATAAAACCAGTAACATTAAAAGGTTTAGCATGGAAAATGCCTCTGGGTCAACCAAGGATGTTCAGGTAAAAAAACACACTATTATTAGTGAGGCAAACATTGTTCTAGGTATGGAGTGTGCTTTGACCTGACCTTATCCACCTTTTTGTTTATAATGCTATTGGGAGAGTATTTTTTTCTGATTTACACAGTAGGGAACATAGCCAAAAGTACGCAAAGTGAGTTGATCAGCTGACACTGTACATATTTCTGGCTCCTATTCTGAACTAGCTGAACTTTAAAAAAAAACTTTCCATCCATCCTCTGCAAAATAATAAACACCCACACTGAGAAATCTCCCTTGATTCTGCAGGGCTGCTTGCTTTGTACAAAGCAACATCTATTGTAGCTGCATGAAAGCCTAGTTAACATGACTTTTTCTTCCCTTTAATAGTAGCATGGAAGAAATAACGATACCAATAGCACTTAGACTTATATACCGGTCCAAAGCACTTTACAGCACTTTCTGGGCAATTTCAGCATATTTACTGCAACAATCTGGGTCCTCATTTTACTGACCTCAGAAAGAAGGAAGGCTGAGTCAACCTTGAACCCCATTAGGATCGAACCTCTGACAGTGGGCAGAGTTTGCTGCCATACTACATACTAACCACTGCACCACCATGGCTGTTTTTTTTCCTTAATAAGGGCTTTAATAAGGATTTTAATAAATGCTATAATAAGGTTATTTTTGGCATCCTGTACATTTCTGTGAAGATTGTTATGTAGCATGCTGTAGCATGCATTTAAAGAATACTCAATTAATTATAATAATATACAATTCAGCAAATTGTTCAAAAACAGTTACATTTTCTCTTGGTGTTCAAAAGTTTGCTGTAGTTGTATCATAATATTTGTTAATAGAGTGCAAGAGAGGAAGGAGTTGATGTAGAAAATAGCACTTTATGTATGCACATGTGTATCATTTGCTTAATGGCATACTGCTAAGGCTAGGTACATTGCAATCTCTATTAGTTTTAAAATTAATGATAATTTCAAAGTTTACGTAAGTTTAAAGAAATGGAAGGGGGGAATCCATCTACATTTTTAAATAATGTTTTGGATAACATAGTTTCTGGCAGGAAAAGCCAATTTTCTAATAAACAATATTAAATTAACTTTGAATGGTCTTGTGATATGTTTTATAATATTTTTTGAATCTATTTTGTATTAAAACATAAAGGTAGAATCTTCTTTTTGTCTATAACTAATTCCTATCTATATGTTTGTATCTACATATGTAATAAATAAATATAAATATGCATACATATTAAAAATAGCCAAATTCATAATATTTCTTATTTATGAATTAGTTGCATTATGTTCATACATTATTTTAATGTGTTGATGGATTATTAAACAAAAGGTAAAGGTAAAGTTTCCCCCTGTCCAGTTGTGCCCAACTTTAGGGGCATTGTTTATTGGCTGAGTGAGCCAGAATTGTCCAAAAACATTCCCATAGTCATGTGGCTAGTGTGGCTATATGCAAGGTACATGGAACATTGTTATCTACACACCATAGTGGTACATTTCCATCTATTCATATTTGCCTGCTTTCAAATTGCTAGGTAGGCAGGAGCTGGGGCAAGGAATGGGAGCTCACCCAAAGAAATAGATAAACTTGTGGTTTTCTAAGTCAATGTGTGGCCTACAAGGATCCTTATGCATGGTTTAGTGGTTCCATTTTAATACCATTGAACTGGATAATTCTTGTGGTTCTTTCTAACTCTATAATTTGAATATTTTCTCCATTATTAGTCATAAGTATTAATAATGGTTTATATAAAAACATAAACTATAGCTGTAGTGAAATTGCATAATTTAATACATATAGCTTAATTAGATGTAGCAAATTGTTAAAGCCCATTCTTTTACCTGATACATAGAAATTGGCAAGTAAAGCTCCCTGCACCCCCACCTATTATTGCCAAGAAAGAACAAAGGTCCAGTGCCAGAAAAAGAAAATCATAAATAAGCCTGATGGAGAGAAAAGATATTTTTTCTTCCCTTCCTACTTTTAGTACCAATTCCACAATTATTTAGTATACTAAGTGAATCTAGTGTGTCTCAACCTTAGCAACTTTAAGATGTATGAACGTCAAAGTTGACTCGGGAATTCTGGGAATTGACATTCACATATCTTAAAGTTGCTGAGATAGAGAAGCACTGATCTAGATAATGTACATTTCCTAATATCTATTGATAATTACAGAAATTTTTAGGAAAATGCCATATCCCATTCTTTCTCTGTCAAGCCAATCAAGACCAGCTAATTATTTGGAAGGTGATTAAAAACAAAGCAGCAAAGATTCTTCGTTGATTTCACTTTGCCAAAAGCAAGTAGGTAGGTAGGTAGGTAGGTAGGTAGGTAGGTAGGTAGGTAGGTAGGTAGGTAGGTAGGTAGGTAGGTAGGTAGATAGATAGATAGATAGATAGATAGATAGATAGATAGATAGATAGATAGATAGATAGATAGAAGAGAGAGAGAGAAAGAGAGCGAGAGAGATGATAGATAGATAAGAAAAGAAAAGATAAAAAGATAAGAATAGAGTAAGATAAGATAAGGTAGGCAGGTGGACAGACAGACAGACAACCTAGTTTATGTGTTCAATCAGGGGAAAATATAGACAAAACTCAGATAACTGGTGCTAAATTTCTAACCATCCTTCCTTCCTCTCCCTCTTAAATGCCCTTTCATATTTTCATGAATTCTTGATGATTCTTTCAGTGAAACAAAAACACATAACAGTATGGAGTCCTTGATGCTGTCTGAGCTTAGTTGTTTTCTTGCAGACATTTTGTTATCTGAGTAGGTAGTGCATCTTCTACCATGTTTGGTGCTAGAAGGCAGTGGAGTTTGTTCTGTTAGCTTGTCCTGAAAGTGTTGGTGGGGTGTTGATTTCTTCTTGGCATTCTTGATTAGGTAGGTTGTTGTTTACTGCTGGATTGTTTGTCTGGTGTTAATCCTGGTGCTAATCCCTGTTTTTCTGGGTGTTGAATTTGTAGTTAGGAGGTAGTGCATATTACACTAGAGGGCACTAGTACTTAGCAAGATGCATTGAAATAAATGGCTAGGCACAGTAGTGTAGTGGTACATGACATTATTGAATTTTCCATTCATTCCCTAGGGCTGGGATCTGCTCCCATAATAAAGAAGGGTCAAGTAGGGACACTTCTGTTATGGGCAGCTAGCAAAACTTTACATTCACAGGGAAAAAAACTATAACAAGATAGCAGTCATAAAATAGCAGCAGCATCTAGATAGCCTTGATGAACTTAAAAAGATAAACAAAGTCAAAGCTAATTGATAGTTGGAGAAGAAATCAAGATATTACAGGCCTATAAACTAGTCAGGGAAGCTGAAAAAAAGTTTACAAGAAAGGCATCTATCTTGCCAAGAAAACATTACATCTTCATGTACTTACTGGTAGTAGAAATCAAACCTGGTGCCAGCAGCTTCAGGAGAGCACAGAGAGGAAAGACTACAATATTTCCCCTACCTTTATAGGCATATGGAGGTGATAGCTGATATTTAGTTTAGAATTATAGGCAATAATTAGAAGTAGCAGATACTGTGAATAGATAGAGACAGGCAGGCAGACAGACAAACTCAGTTCCCAGAAAAATACATTTCTGCAACTACAAGTAAATACTGCTTCTAAGAAACCCTCTGCCATTTTCAGTCATTCAGAACAAAAGAGTAAAACTCCTTTCTTCACAGAATTACAGGTAATCCTCAATTTACAACCATAATTGAGCCCAAAATTTCTGTTGCTAAGTGAAATGACTCTTAAGTGAATTTTCTTAACCTTTCTTGCTACAGTTCTTAAGTGAATCACTGCACTTGTTAAGTTAATAACACCGTTGTTAAATGAATGTACTTCCTCATTGTCTTTGCTTGGAGATGCTGCAATGGTCCAAAGTGTGAAAAGTGGTCATAGTTCACTTTTTCAGTGCCATTGTAACTTTGAATGGTCACTAAATGAATTGTTGTAAGTCAAGGACTATGTGTATGATGTTTCTGTGCTTTTTAATTAAAATCAAGAAAGACAAAGATTGTAAGAAGGAACTAATAATTTCAGAAAGCTGTTAGAAGAAACAAGAAGCAGTACTATGAGACTGAAGATGAAAATAGCAATGGAAAAACAAAGAAAGATTTAAAAAAAAATGTGAAGAAGATTTGAACCTTAAATTGATATGCTATTTAAATAGCACTCTTGTCATTATTGCAAGGTGCAGGAATTAATAGAATATCTATAGAAACATGACTACCAAAAGAAGAATCAGTGAAATTTTAATCAAGTATGCCAGTAAATGTGGAAAATGAAACAGTGACCATTAAAATGCTATATAGCAATCTACATGCTGGTACCAAAGTAAGAAGAATTAAGAGTGTTCCAAGTATTGCACAATGGCCCTAATATTACATACTGGCAAAATATTTGCTTAGAATCATCCAATGGAGGTTAGAATCCACAAAGAAAAGGGGGAATGTCAGATGTTTAAGGTAGTTTTTAGGAAAAAAATAGAGGAACAAGATATATTAGTGCTGATGCACACTGGATAATTGAGAAACCAAAGAAGTCATTAAATGCTTCATTGATTGCAGAAACGGCTCAGAATGTGCTTAGGAAAATGGAACCCCAGAACATCTCATTGATCACTTGTGAAGCCTACGCACAGGACAAAGTGCCACAATCTGAGTAGAACAAGGCCACAGACTGAGAAAAGGCTGTTTGCTCAGCCATGCTATGCTTTTGATGTTGTTTTGATATCTGTAAACAATTTGCAAAGTCTACTAATCAAAGTCAACAAACAAGTGAAAAAAATGGGACTAAAAGAAAATATAAAGGACCAATCTAATCTAATGAAAGCGGATCTAATAACCTTTGAATTGACAATAAGGTAGTGGATAACTTTTGCTTTTATGATTCAGCCCTAACAGAGACCCGTGGGTTCTAATCCTACCTTAGACACAAAGCCAGCTGGATGGTCTTGGGCCAGTCTCTCTCTCTCAGCCCTAGGAAAGAGGCAATGGCAAATCAGTTCTGAAAAACCTCGCCTAGAAAACTTCAGGGACTTGTCTGTTGCTCTGAGAATCAGACACGATTGAGCAGAAGAAAAGAAAAGTGCTAAAGGAATTGGCAGTTAAGCAATATATTGCAGACTAGCATATTCAAGGACAGTAATAAAAGCCTTTGAAAAATATATTCAGAGGTCATTATATGTCTATACCTGCAAAAATCAGAATTATATAGGTAACTGTTTTCCTGATGCACTATGGAAACAGAAGCTGGACTTTGAAAAAGCAGGCTAGGAAGAGTATTGGTGCCTTTAAACTGTGGTGTTGGAGAAGATTCTTCTATATATTATGTATAGCTATCAAAACAAACAAATGTTATTAACTATCAAAAACCAAATTAATCAGGTGTTCTTACTTGAGGTGTGCATGACTGAGCCCAAAGTATCATATTTTGGACACATGTTGTGTGAAATCTCAGCTTCCTTGAGGCCAGTAATGCTGAGAAAGTTGGAAAGAAAGAAAAGAGACCCACGATATAGTAGATGGACTTGGTTAAAGTGTTCACTAAAGATTCAGATCATCTTACATAGATCATCTTATATAAAGTAATCCTCCCTTACTAGTATGAGATGATTATTCCAGGCTTAAAATTGCCAAGGTTGGAGTCCCCTGTTCTAGCCCAACCCATTGCCCACAACAGTCCTTATATCATCCCGGACAAATGGCTGTCTAAGGTTTTCTTGAAGACCTCCAGTGATTGAGCAAACATAAATCTGGAAGGCAAGCTGTGCCATTGGTTAATTATTCCTACTGTGAGGAAATTCCTCCTCAGTTCCAGTTTGAATCTTCTTCCAACGAGCTCCCACCCATTGCTTCTTGTCCTTACTTCAAGTGCTATGGAGAATAAATTGATGCCCTCTTCTCTGTGATTGCCTTTCAAGTACTAGAAAACTGATATCAAATTTCCCAGGAGCCTTCTCTTCATCAGACTAAATATACCTAGTCCAGCTTAATGAAGAGAAGACTCAGGGCAGACATGATAGTGGCCTTCCAATACTTCTTGTGATTTGTCTTCACAGCTATACTGCATAAATACAGATAGTCTTTGACCTATGACCACAATTGAGCCCAAAAATTCCATTACTAAACAAGACAGTTGTGAAGTGAGTTTTGCCCCACTTGTGGCACAATTGTTAAGTCAATCACTGCAGTTAAGATAGTTTAGGTTTATTTTAGGTTTATTTATATTTATATGCCGCCCTTTTCCCTGGGGGGACTCACACAGTTACACAGTTGTTAAGTGAATCTGGCTTCCCCATTGACTTTGCTTGTCAGAAGGTTGCAAAAGGTGATCACATGACCCCAGGACACTGCAACCGTCATAAACCTGATTCAGTTGCCAAGCTTCTAAATTTAGATTACATAACCATGGAGATGTTGCTATGGTCATAAGTGTGAAAAATAGTCATTAGTCAATTTTTTCAGTGCCATTGTAACTTTGGCCACTAAATGAACTGTTGCAATTCAATCATCACTTTTGCATCACCTTTAGAATATGTAGCATCTGTCATAGATTTTTGATAGAAAAATGTAATAGCCCTGCAAATTTTAGACTCAAACTCAGCTGCTTTTGCTTTGCAAACAATACTGAGATTATTTAGTGCATTACTTAATATTAAATAAGTTTTATTAAATACAGCTTAACCCTCAGGTTTTGAGATTTACTTTGTTCAACTATTTTTCATTACTGAACTGTGTGTAAAAAGTGCAAGAATTGACACATGCAATCATTTTAATTTCAATATTTTAATAGTTTTTTTTAAAAAAAACATATTTTTGGTACAAGCACATCATCAAAGGAGACCGAGGATAGGCAGAAAATGCACCAATGCCTCTTGACAGCCTTTGTAGTAGAGGGCTATCCTTTGTTATGTAACATATCTGGTCACTTTAAAACAACATAAAAATTTATCTCGTCTATCTTCATTCTTCTGGGATGATAAAGTGATCATCTTTTTTTTAAGGGGCACATTCTTAGTTACAGAATATGTTCTTTACTGTTTGAAATTTTAAATCCAAACCAGGGGTGGGTTTCAAAAATTGTTCGAACCACCTCCGTGGGCGTGGCCTCCTTTGGGGAGTGGCTTGCCGCCCATGTGACCGGATGGGAGTGGCTTGCCGCTCATGTGACCGGATGGGAGTGGCTTGCCGCCCATGTGACCGGATGGGAGTGGCTTGCCGCCCATGTGACCGGATGGGAGTGGCTTGCCGCCCATGTGACCGGATGGGAGTGGCTTGCCGCCCATGTGACCGGATGGGAGTGGCTTGCCACCCATGTGACCGGATGGGAGTGGCTTGCCGCCCATGTGACCGGATGGGAGTGGCTTGCCGCCCATGTGACCGGATGGGAGTGGCAGATTACGTGGGATGTGTTTGCACAACAGTGGAAAAACAGAGATATGTAAATGAATAAATATTACAATGTGCCGGAATAAATAAATTGACAATTAAAATCAAGAAGGCTTTGAATACTTTTTCACGTGGGATTGGTTTTAGCTATTGCCAACTAACGGAAACAGGAATTAGAAAGCCAAAAGTATGAAAGAAAAGACCAATTATGTAAAGAAAGGTCCCTAAAATGTATAAGGAAATATTACTAGATCATTATTAATGCGTAGATAACTGCGGGACATTACACACACACACACACACACACAAACTATGATGGAAAACACAAAAAAATAAGAACAACCCCCCCCCCCCCCCCCCAAGACTGCGAATGAAACCAGGTTTTTTTTCCCTAAGCCTAAGGACAGGAAAGACAAAGCCACTGGAATAAAAACCATCAAGGCATTGCGGGCAATTTTAAAGGACAGGCATTCACAGAACCATCAACCACCTCAGAATTACCTAAACAATGAGGGTGAAACACACTAAATCTGATTTTCTAGGATACATACACTTAGCGACCATGTTTCACACTTAGCGACCATGTTTCACACTTAGCGACCATTTTCACACTTAGCGACCGTTGCAGCATTCTCATGGCCACGCGATCAAAATTTTGATGCTTGGCAACAGATTCGTATTTATGCTGTTTTCAGTGTCCTGGGGTCCTGTAATTGCCTTTTGTGACCATTTGACAAAGTCAAATGGGGAAACCAGATTCACTTACTTATGTTAGTAACTTGTCAGCTGCAGTTATTCACTTAAGAACTGTGGCCAGAAAGGTGGTATAGTGACCAAAGTTACAATGGCATTGAAAACAGTGACTGATGACCATGTTTCACACTTAGCGACCATTTTCACACTTAGCGACCGTTGCAGCATTCTCATGGCCACGCAATCAAAATTTTGATGCTTGGCAACAGATTCGTATTTATGCTGTTTTCAGTGTCCTGGGGTCCTGTAATTGCCTTTTGTGACCTTTTGACAAAGTCAAATGGGGAAACCAGATTCACTTACTTATGTTAGTAACTTGTCAGCTGCAGTTATTCACTTAAGAACTGTGGCCAGAAAGGTGGTATAGTGACCAAAGTTACAATGGCATTGAAAACAGTGACTGATGACCATGTTTCACACTTAGCGACCATTTTCACACTTAGCGACCGTTGCAGCATTCTCATGGCCACGCGATCAAAATTTTGATGCTTGGCAACAGATTCGTATTTATGCTGTTTTCAGTGTCCTGGGGTCCTGTAATTGCCTTTTGTGACCTTTTGACAAAGTCAAATGGGGAAACCAGATTCACTTACTTATGTTAGTAACTTGTCAGCTGCAGTTATTCACTTAAGAACTGTGGCCAGAAAGGTGGTATAGTGACCAAAGTTACAATGGCATTGAAAACAGTGACTGATGACCATGTTTCACACTTAGCGACCATTTTCACACTTAGCGACCGTTGCAGCATTCTCATGGCCACGCGATCAAAATTGTGATGTTAGATCCCAAGGTTTCAGTAAAACTATTCAATCATAATTAGTTTCATGCATTAGGATTATTTCAAAGCACAAGCAATAATTCATATTTCATTTCAAACTATGCCAACACACAATAACATAAATGAAACCATTACTAATATTCCACACACAATAAGTTACAATAAAACTATTATAAAAAATTCAATGCACAATACATTTCAAAGTATTGAGTGAAGAATACTTTAAAAAGGTTTATTTTAATTTATTTTGGATAGAATCTTTTTTTAAATCGTCTAAGACGATTTAAAAAAATATTATATCCAAAATAAATTAAAGTAAACCATTTTAAAGTATTCTACACTCAATACTTATATGTAAAACTATTATAAAAAATTCTATGCATTAAATAAAATATTTTAAAATACATTAAAATAATAATTAAATAAAACCGGGCCACTTACCAGCAGCAGGCAGAATCAGCAGCACTCCGATGCGATGGATGGATCCTCGTCGCGATGGCAGGCAGCAGGAACAGGTAAGAAACCTGACTGGAGGGACAAGGCTAGGTAAAGTCACTTAGGTTGCCTGGCATGCTTAGCAAGCCAGGCGAGGGTAGAGGGGAGGTGGGGGGCTTGCTTCCCTAGCGAAAACTAGACGGTCGCAGCCACGGCCACGCGTAGTACGCGAGGCCGCGGCTTTTGCAGGGGAAGGCCTGGAGGACTTCCCTTTCGCAAGCGAGGCCGCGGCGGCGCCGGCGCCGCCCGCACCACACGGAGGCGGCCACGCGTAGTACGCGAGGCTGCGGCTTTTGCAGGGGAAGGCCTGGAGGACTTCCCTTTCGCAAGCGAGGCCGCGGCGGCGGCGGCGCCGCCCGCACCACACGGAGGCGGCCACGCGTAGTACGCGAGGCCGCGGCTTTCGCAAGGGAAGGCCTGGAGGACTTCCCTTTCGCAAGCGAGGCCGCCGCGGCGCCGCCACCGCCCGCACCACACGGAGGCGGCCACGCGGCCTACGCGAGGCCGCGGCTTTCGAAAGTGAGGCCGCCCCCCCCAACGACCAGAAGACGGCCACGCGTAGTACGCGACGCCGCAGCTTTCACGAGGGAAGGCCTGGAGGACTTCCCTCGCGAAAGCTAGGCGGCTACCGGCGCCCCCCCACCCGAAAGCGGCCACGTGGCCTACTCGAGGCCGCGGCTTTCGCAAGCAAGGCCGCCGCCCCCACCACCCGGAGGCAGCCACGTGGCCTACGCGACGCCGCGGCTTTCACGAGGGAAGGCCTGGAGGCCTTCCCTGGCGAAACCTAGGCCGCTACCGCTGCCACCCCTATCCCCCCCCCAGCTTCCTACCGCCGCTACCACCGCTGCCGTCGCCACCGCCCACCCGAAGTCCCGCCGCTAGCGTCCCGAGTCTTGCCGCCAGGGCTTGGTTGCTTACCTGTGGGGAAAGCAGCAAGCTCCTGGAAGGCGAAGGGAAGGCGTGAAGCGCGAAACGAGGCGTCTCGGCAACAAACAAACCCTTTGGAAAAGACTCTTTGAGAGAAAGATTCTTTTCAAAAGAGGAATGTTAGCCGTTGGCGCCACACTTTTAAACGAAGCCAGCCCGCTCACTGATTGGCTGGACTCCAGCCAAACAGTGAACGGCAGGCTGCGCTTAGTCCAGACGGGCGGGGGAGCGCGCGACAGGGCCCAGGACCGGTGTTCCCGGAAGTTCCTTACTTCCGGGTTCACCGACGAACCGGATCGTGCGATCCGGTGCGAACCGGTAGGAACCCAGCCCTGATCCAAACCCTAAAAAGTGCTGGGAAAGATGCAAGGAAGGATAGGTGGATGGCCCAGAGCAAAGTGGATAGGCTCAATTGTAGGGGTGATGGGTAAGGTGACCAGGCGTCCCAATTTCAGCGGAACAGTCACGCTTTATAACAATTTGTCCTGTGTCCCGGGGCGTTTTAAAAGGTCCTGATTTTTCGGGCGGGCAAGCTCTGATGCGAGCGAAAGAAAAATCCTTTCCTTCGCCTGCATCCCGCCCGAGCTCTGATGCGGGCAAAAGAAGGCACTTTATTCAGTGGGATGCGTGCAGGGAGGAGAGGAGAGATTCCTCCCTGCGCGCAGCCCACTGATTAAAGTGCGTGCTTTCACCTGCCCGAGCTCTGATGCGGGCAAAAGAAAAGTCCTTTCCTTTGCCTGCATCCCACCCGAGCTCTGACGCGGGCAAAAGAAGGCACTTTATTCCTCCCTGCACGCAGCCCACTGATTAAAGTGCTCTCTTTCGCCGGCAGGCCCCAACAACGCTGTCAAGCGCTGTCAAGAAAGAGGCTTTTGGCCCGCTGGATGGGGATTCCTGCGATGGGATTTGGAGTCCTAAGACACTGGCCATTGGGGGCTGCTGCGATGGGATTGGAGTCCGATGCCCCTGGCGATTGGGGGTTCCTGCAAGGAGATGCAGGAATGGGGGGAGGGGGTCTGCACAAGCCCCCCTGACCCCCTTCTTTAGAAGAGCCGGAAGCATTAGGGGAGGGGGCTTTGTGCATCCCCCCTCCCCTGAAGCCCCGCGCCTGCTTACAGCAGCTCCAGATCGCCAGTGGCATCGGACTCCAGCTCCCATCCCAGCCCTCTGCACAGGGTGACGCTTGCAAAGGAGAGATGTGAGAGGCGCTGGGATTGGTTAGAATCGGATGAAGCTTGGCTTTGGAAAGGTTGGGGGGGGGGGGACAAGTGAAAGTGAAAGCCCCATAGAGTGACGCCACCAAGAAGAGTTTTGCAGTATTCCACGGCCCTCCCCCCTCGGGAAAGGAGGGTTGGGATCACACGCACCTGACTCTATTCACTTTGGGTGTGCATCATAATGTTGTAAGCCGCCCGGCGTTACCTGTGTGTGAGGTGGGCTGCCCTATGCATTTGCGTGTGTGCGTGGGAGAGAGAGAGTGTGAAAAAGAGAGGGAGAAATAATTATATTAATTAGATAGATCAGGCAGGCAGATAGACAGACAGAAGGAGAGAGAGAGAGAGACAGGGAGATACCATAACTAGATAGACAGATAGGCAGGCAGATAGACAGACAGACAGATGGATGGATAGAGAGAGAGAGCATATGTATAATTAAGGTAACCAGATGTCCCTAGTGAGGCTGCGGGCTGGCAGTAACTGCCGCGGCCTAGCTTCCTCCTCCCCCCGCCCCGGTCAATGGTGTTCCTCTTTACCAATCTGAAAATCTGGTCACCTTAGTGATGGGTGCATCAGAAGGAGCCTTGAAAATTGAGATAGATCTGTCTGGAGAAAATGTATCCAGGTAGTCACCATGAATAATCACCATCTTGTTATCTTATAAGGAGCCCTGGTGATACACTGGTTAGCATGCAGTATTACAGGCAAAGTCTGCCCATAGCCTAGAGTTCAATCCTGCCGGGCCCCAAAGTTGACTCAACTTACATCTTTTCAAAATCGGTAAAATGAGAACCCAGATTGTTGGAAGCAATATGCAAATAATGCTGATCTTATAAACTGCCTAGAGAGTGCTGTAAAGCACTAAGGGGCGGATGTGAATCTAAATGCTTTTGCTATAATTTATCAACCCTGTAAAAAGGTTTTCACCTAAAATAAAACACAGATCATCTCCTCCATCACGGATAAAAAATGTTCAGCAGCAGTGATTCTCCTCTGTAGTTTCTTATCACAAAATGCTTATGGAACTGTTGAAAGAAATGTCCTTCTGGGTTCAGCTCCAAGTGGGGAAAAAGACACTGGAGACATGGAGGCTGCTTGGAAAGATGGCTTATTGTTGGACAGGGCCACATGGCTTGAGCCCTGAACAGAAAAGGTGATCACATGCTGCAATGTTGGTGGAGAAGGAGAGAAGGGCTGAAGGAGGAGCTTGCTAGGCTTTTTATACCCTGTTTAGTCCCACCTCTCTGTTTCCTGTTCCTGTGTAAGAAATGTATTCTGATTGGTTGTCAGACTCCCATGGGGCCATGCAGGGGCTACTCTCTAGGCTGTGATAAGTTCTCAGATGCCTTGTGGTCAGTTGAGTAAAGTTCCAACATTATCATGCCTTTACTCCCATCACCCCCTGGGGCTGCAGTGGAGAAGTGTTTATTATGTAAAGTGGGCTAGCCTGGCCTTCTCAATGGCCTATTGACAAAGTGGGGATGGGCAGGAAGCTACAGGCAACTATTCTGTCTTTTAAAGCATGTTTCTTTATTTTCACATCCAGAGAAATATTCTGCCTTTTCAATATTTCCTAGGATATTTCATTTTTCTGGAAGAGGGCTGGATGATAACTTCCCACAGAACGTTTCTCTTCATTTTGAAAAAATACGAAATTGTCCCTAAGGCAGATTTCAGACAAAAAGTGTTATCTAATAACTCTTTGTTTCCTGTCTGCCCTTCTCAGACAAATGACTTAAGGGAATTGCAGAATGCTGAAGATCAGATAAACAGAAGAAATGTCAGAACAAATAATAATGAATATGACAAATGGACTGCCAACTTTGACCAATTGCATATTGAAAAGGTTAATACAGTTTCTTGTATTTATCCAGAATCAAACGAAACCAAAACACTGTATTTTTGACATATAGCTAGAAACATAACAAAAACTTCATTAAATTATATTCATATTTTAAGGGCAAATGATTCATTAATCTATCCAATAAAGGAAACATGAATGACTTCTGTGTAACATGTACTTATGACTCTTGCTGTTCTTTTGAGGAATTCATGATGTTGAAGGACAAATGTGAAATGACAAAAGAATTTTAAAATCCATCCTTAGGGCTGAGAAGCTCAAAGTTTAATCCAAACAGCCCAGGGTGAGGCTGAGCAGTTAGTACTTGCTACATTTTCTGTTATGTTTTTCCTTTGTGGCATAATTTGCAATTCATAGCAAATGATCTTGTTTGTAAAGTTGTGGGCGGTGAAGCCTCATTGATTATTTGGATGGGTCTTTGGAAGAAGCTTAAGGAAAGACTGATGTCAAGAATCAAACGCTGCTTTAGGCCCAATTGTAAATGTCTTGTTTTATTGCAGCTATACATTTTTAACTTGACAGAATGTGTGCTATGAATGAAGATGGGATGAGACAATATAAAAATAATAATAATAACAGCAATCTCAGAATAATGAGGTCAAGGTGACATGATGAGTGACACACTGGCAATGATTAAATTACACACAACATATAAAAATGTTAATAGCTGCACATTAAGAATGGCTAAACCATCTCTGCTGTTCTGTTATAGCAAGAAAGTGTAATAGAGGAGGGGTTATTCGCAGTCTATGCATCCTCAGGCAAAGAATTTTCAACATAATATTGCACTTTAATTGTACTTGACCTATCATTATATAGGAATTTTCCTACAATCTCCCATAAATGAAACACATGTAGTTTAAGCATAAACCTATTGTTCAATTTTTGCCAACTAGGTTTTTTACAGAATTGGAAGGGACCTTGGAGGTCATCTATTCCACCCCGCTACTCAAGCAGAAAATCCTATACCATTTCAAAAAAAATGGTTGTCCAATCTCTTGTAAAATTTATTAGCTGCCCATATTACCACATGGTAACTCTGGGTGACTTACAACATTAAAAGATAAAACTGTACAAAACCTAATGATATACAGTAAATGCAGTACGATAAAAATCAACCTAGCTAAAAAGATGGAGAGGGATGGAGGGACTATGAAGAGAAGGGGGGGGGGGTGGATCTGTTGTTACTTGAGCAGCTACCTTCAGTGTGAAATTCCCTTGTTGGAGCCTTAAACCAACTGGCAGAACCAGGTCTCACAAAAGGTAAGGAGGGTTGGAGCTGACCTCACTTGGGGTGGGGTGGGGTGCGGGGAGATGTTCTAAAGGGCAAGTGCAATGGCAGAGAAGGGCCTTCTCCTGGACTGTCCCTCCAACCAGAATACTATGGCCGATGGGGCCTGCAGCATGGATCCTCTGCTGGCATGTTGGGGAAGGCCAATCCCAGGGGAGTGATATCCTTCAAGTAGCCTGGAGATGGTCCTTCAAGTAGCCTTATAAGTATTCAGTAAATATATCTTTCAATAATATGACTCAACTTTGAAAAAGTCCTTTATGATGATGATTATGCAGCATCAAGTCATTATAGAACCTTAGTGGCCATGTACAGTAGGTGGATTTTGTCTATGACAATCTATCCCTAACATGGTCCTTCAATCCTTTCCATAGCACACTCGTTGTCATTGTAATTGAGTCCAGTCATCATCCTATTCTTTTCTTTCCTTACATTAGAGTCTTCCCCAGCATTAGAATCTTCTCCGAGAACAAGGATTTCACATAAAATGACCAAAAGAGGAACATTTAACCCTGATCATTTGTGCCTCAAATGAACACTTAGGGTTGATTTTATTTCTTTAAAAGTATGTACCATTATTGCAGACTCAAATTATCCTAGAAAAATACATAGGCACATTAATGCCATAATATCTCTTTTGATCACAATAGATTTTCTTTATCTTTTTTTTTCCAAAAAAATCCTCCAGAAAAAATATGAGAAATTGCCATTTTTTAATGACAGCTTGATTCTGATTGGCTTATTATCTCCTTGCAATTTAAACAATGAAAACAATTTAAACATTGTCTTATTTATTTCAAAAGAAGTGCAATTTCAAATTTAAGCAATCTATAATAAACAGAAAAAAACTAGAGGAAATCACAAAATACAAAACCTGCAAATAGAAATAAGAACCGTGACAAAAGAAAGCAGATATAATGCAAATAGCAATAAATGCCTTAAGTGAACACCATTGGCATTGACAAAATCATCATCAGTCAATTGCAAAAGGTGGCAGTACTTTTACATTCTGTGATAACACCTGTAACACCATCAAATAACATTTTCCTATCCCACTCAGGTCCTTTGGAAGGTCTTGATAGGTGGATAGAATTGCCAAATCCAATTTAAACGTCTGGCTAACTGCAACAAGTCATAATAATCGTAAGCATTATATGGTCAATTTCTACAAATGACCAGAGGGAAAATATAGATCGTACACTCAGCTTGTGCAGTAAGATTGCACAAACTGATTATAAACAATAATGACCATAATGATTCACTGGAACATCCATAAAAAAATTGTGTCAGCAGTAAAAGATTGGTAGGAACTTATAATTGAAAAAGTATTTGAGAATTAGCATGTTAAAATATTATTGGATTTCTGAATACAAGCTACTAAAGTCTTGGCTTGTAATACATCAACTTTAACTATGGTTGAAAAGGGAAAAGTGTGTATAATTGATGTGGCGGGAGATAGTAATTAGAAGACAAAGAATTGGTGAAGATCATAAAGCATCAAGATCTGAACAGTAAAGGGAGGAGGAGCCAATGTTGCGACAATATGGTTGTGTGGTCTCAATGCTCTGAGACCACAGCCAACACTTTTGCCGCTGGGTGGTCCAAATGGACCTAAACCATCCCGAAGAGACGGTGAACAGGAAGAATGCATCTTGCTGATCTTGGGGATATCGCAAAATCCCTGAAAGAAGCAAGAGAAGTTCTTCAAGCTGGCGACAAAAAATCCAGCCAAGGCTGACAAAGTCGGGGTGGTTCCAAAATGGAAGGATATGGAAAGAAAAAGTGTTCCAGCTGGTGAGGAATTTTTATTGTTTTAGAAAAAGACTGCCTATAAAAACTTAAAAATCAATTTAAATTGAAGAATAGAAGAATCAAGCAGCGGAATTAAATTTGGAATGGTTTTGGACAGTGGTTATCTTACTTTTTAAATGCTATTTTCATGGATCAAATCTATGCAAACCTTTTGAAATGGATGGATTAAGTTTTCTTCTTCTACCTTCTCTTTGTGACTCTCTGTAATCTATAGACTAAAGTTTTCCTCTTTTATTGCTGTGGGTACTTTTCTAATTCATTTAAAGATTGGACCTCTTTTTCTAACTTGAAATACAAAAAAAGATACAAAAAGAAACTCTTTAACGGATTTTTTTTTCACGGATTGCTTTGACTTGGCACCACAAGGTTTCACTGTTTAGCGACAGAGTGATAAGAAGGGAAACACACAGATGTCTCTTTGAAGTATATATTCAATCAGAGAAAAGTGAAAACAACGTTCTATGTGAATCTATGCTTTAATTTTATTAACCTTCCAAGCTAGAGCAGCTGTGTTTGTGAGAATGGCACAACGTCAAGAGAAAATAGAGGTCTTAACTTTGCAAAATATATTTTCAGAACTATGGAAATTATCAAATATAGTAGAGAATAAACTTGAATACCTAGAGAACATAACAACAAAATATGATGAAAAAATTGATGATGTTCATCAAATGCAAAATGCGGTGATTGAAAAAACTGAAGTGGAAAATGAATATAAAGAGATTAAACCTGCTGATATCTATGGTGATTGGTTTGTTCCTGAAAATGGAAAGAATGGAATACTGAAAGAGGAATTAAATGGAGAGGAAATCTATTCCAAAGGTCAAGCTATAGAAGAAGATAAAATTAAAGAATCTGTGGACTTAAAGAAAGAAATTCTATTAGCAAAAGCATCAATAACACTGCTGACAATCAAAGACAAGCTGAATAAGGAAACAGAAAGAGGGCATCAAGATTATATGAGAGATCTTATAAGCAAGGAGCTGCTAAGAGAAGTCCATACAAAGCTGATCAAGAAGATGATTAGAGGATTGGTACCACAAATGGCAGAAGATATGAGATTGTTTTGTTATTGGAAAGATACAGGTTGATAGATGGAAGGGTAGAACTTAAAACTAGTTAAACTTAGTGTAATTTAGTGATAATAGATATAGTTAAATAAATAATTGATAATGATAATAATGTATACAATGTGTAGTGTTATGATAAGTAATAATTGGCTATGAATATTGAATGGTACCCATGAAAGGAAGATTAGAAATCCTTTTGGATTAGATACAAAGGTTAATAAAAAAGAACTAAGTTAGATACAGTTAAGTTTTGATCATTGGGGGAAAATGATATGATGCAGGATATAGTCAAATAAAGGAGGGATAATGATAATAATGTATATATATGTATGGGTACAACATAAGGAAATGAGATGTAAACAGTGATTTGGAAAGGAGGATTAGAAAACTTTGTTATTAAATATTATGGATGTTTAGCTAGAATAGGACATAAGGATTCAGTGTTATTGGAGGATTTTAGAAATATTAAATGAAATGCCAGTATGTGGTTATGTATTAAATCTTGGTATATTTTATGATGAAGGACGTTTAAACAATTGTAGTCAAATAAAAATGGATGTATGATAAGAGTAACATGCATAAATATCTGAGTTAAAATACTTGAGTTAATATGAATTATGCTTGATGACTGTGGAAGAGATGCACGAAAGCCTTTTGTAACCAAATGATACACTTTCTACAGTATGTAAAGAAGGAAGATTTTATGTGTTGTGTTTGTTTTGAAAATAAAAAATAAAAAAATTAATATAAAAAAAGATCTGAACAGTAAAGTTGAAAGATTATGGCATGAACCAGCTGTAGTGGTTCCATCATCACATTGGATGCCATACCAAAAAATGTCCCTTAGAAAATCTGCACATTGAGAAAATTTCCATCTGCCAACTACAAAAGGTCACAGAGTTTGGATCTGTACTGTGCCAATGCATTATAACATCCTAGGTTCTCAGGAAGAACACAATGGAGATGAAGGCCAACACCAGCTAAAGAACTGCTGTTTTCACATCATTGTATATATAATTATAATTTTCTAAATAGACAAAAGTCCTATGCAAAGTCTACTTTCTGCACTTTGACAACCTAGAATTTTCAGGTTTAGGTGAAACCAGTCTAATTGGCTGTAAAATAAAGTTATGTCAATAATTATTTAATCATCTATTCACACATACAACTATTCGTACTCTTACACAGAAGTATAGAAACCCTTGCCTATTTTTGTTGTCTGTTCCAGCAAAAATGGCAGAAAAGAAAAAAGGGACAGGCTGAAGATGAGATGGAGGAAATGAAGTGTTGACTGGAAAAGAAAAAGAAGGGGAAAGAAATGAGGCAAGAGAAAACCTAACTAGACAGCAAAGCAAAAGGAGAGAGAGAGAGAGAGAGAGAAGAGAGAGAGAGAGAAGGAGGGAGGGAGGGAGGGAGGGAGGGAGAGACTGGGAGGGAGGGAGAGAATATTTAGGTTGTTCAAAAAGAGTTAAATTCACCTGTCAGGTTGACCCTCATTAGCAACAACTTAACTTCTCTCTAATTTTCCAAGGGATCCACCCAAACATTGCAAATGCCTAATCAAGAACTAATTCTACCTCTTGTTCATTCTTTAATTATCAACAGCATCTTCTATTTTTATTAGGGAATATACAATGATTCTATTAATTCATAGGAAAAACAAAATCTATTATCAGGTAAACTCAATAAATACTGTGTTCTGCATTGGCCTGTTGTTCAAGTTGCTTACAGACTCCATGTGTGTGGGGTGGGGGGTAGGGGATATGAAGGTATTGGTCTATCTCAATGGAGGACAATTGATCCAATGAACTAATCTCCAGAGGGGTCAGTAGAATCCCAAAATGTTCCAATCATGTATTCGATTAAACTAACCCCACCAACAGCATGATTGCTTTGGTCTAGGGGTTAAGGCACCAGGCTAGAAAGAAAGAAAAAAACCATGTGAGTTCAAGTCCCACCTTAGCCATGAAAGCCAACTGGGATACATTTACCATTTAGGGTTGTTTCTAAAAATAATAAAGGCAGAATACAAATAAATAAATAGTTAGAAAGGTAATGAAGTACTTACAGTGGAAGATTGGATTATAAAATTAAGTGAACATGCAGAAATGACTGAGCAGTCTGGAGTGAGGGAGGTCCCCCCCTTTTAAGACTGGAAACCTTTTTACTGAGAAAAGAAAAGATCAAATTGATGGTTTCTGGATTGGGAGAAACTAAAGGGCCAAAAAGGATGGGGAAGAGAATAAGATGATAATGACTCAATAGAAAGAAGGTGGGAGGTGTAGCTAGTTTTCCCTTTTCCTTTTCCTTTCTCTTTTTCTTGTTTTCTGTCTCTTACTTTACATCTCATACTGCCTACCTGATTAATGGGGAAGGATTTGGCAACACAAAGAATCTTTGTCAATAGTATAAAAGGTTATGAGATATGAGGCATTTCCTAGAGAAAGTGGATGGGGAGTCTGTATTCAAAGTAAGACTATTTTCCAAAACATCTGAATTTTCTAGTTAGTACACAACCTTAGTGGAAATTCCCTTCCTACATGGCATCTCTTTCTTCCATATTCCTCAACATAATGCTTGACCAGCATTCCTTTTTTTTTAATCAATCAGTGGTCAACAAAAGTATCTTACTCTATAGTCTCACTATTTAAATTGCAGGTGTAGCATTTACACATTGGATAACTTGTGATTGTTCAGATCAAAGATCTGACAATGCCATCCAAAGACAGCAAGAATATAGGGCTTATGCTCTTAGAGCCAGAAAGCCCAACTGGGAGGGTGAGGACTGCAAGTTTACAGTGCAGGAATTTATCTACTTACCTATCTGGCTCAGGTATTTATAAGGCAGATTCAACAATGAATATTTCAGGAGCTTATCTAGTTTTAAACCAGTGGTCTTAGGACTCTTTCTCTATGATCAATAGGTACAGGGGCATTTTGTTTTTCAGAATCAGCACATTTTTCTCTGCTGGCCTTGCAGCCAACTATATCAATGAGGTTTAAAGTTGTGTTTAGAATCAGAAAGTTAGAAGAACCACCAACATCAACAGGTAATTATTTAATTTTTATCCAGCCTTTGTTTTTTTTACAAATAGCTCAAGGTAGTGAACATATCCAATACACCTTCATCCTTCCATTTTCCCCACAATAACAACCCTGAGACGTGAGTTAGGCTGAGAGAGAGTGACTGGCCCAAGGTTACCCAGCTGGCTTTCCTGGCTAAGGCGGGACTTGGACTCAAGTTTTCCCATTTTCTAGCTTGGTGGCCTAACAGGTAGATCAAACTGGCTCTCTTAATATGTATTTCTATTTCATTTGGTATTTTGTATAGTGTTTCTTCTGGGACCAAATTTTTTCATAGTGTATCTCTCCATCATGTAGGAAGACCACCAACATATCACTATTTGTGTCCACTTATTGTCAGGTAAACATGTAATGCGCCCTGCCAATTTATATTTTTGTTTTAATCCTAATTTAATGACATATTTGAAGCTAGACTGTTGTTGAATTTCTGATTTGATATCTGAGCAAGATCATTAGCATTCATTTCCCCACTGCATGTTGCATGACTCAAACATTTGTTGCATCTGATATAAGTGCCATACTTCACATCCATAAATGTTAGCTGGAATGATCATGGTGTTCTCTGCAGGAATTCAAGTCAAAACATCCCTTTCCATAACTGTCCAATGTTTGCTTCTACATAGCGAATAAATGGAATCCCACTAGGTCTTGTGGTAATCACACTTCCTCTTACTTTAAGGATGTTTGATCATAATATTCAGTCAGAATTTGTCTTCCTAGAATTTGTTATTTTGTGTTCTGCCATATGAGAGAAAGAGAACTTCTCTGTGTGAATGCTTCTAATTACAGTATGTCACATCTAATCTGCTCATCTCAAGACCAAATATATTCAGATCCTTCAATGCATTTAATCTCCATGGCTCCTCTCAAGTCCCCATGGCTCAAGTCTCAGACCCTACTGTATATATTGGCTTAATATAACTTAAGTAGGGTGCCTAAAAGTAGAAGTGATATTGGGTGCAAAATTGGTTGAGGCAACCCAAAAGTGAATTTGCCTTTTTTTTGTTGTAGTCATCTCATGCAGAGGACTCACATTTAGTTTATAATGAACTATAATTCCAATGTCTGTCTTACAAGTACTGATGTTAAACCACATATTCTCCAGTTTCCACCAGTACATTGCCATTCTATTTTCTATGTGAAAAACTCAGCCTTTTTATGCATTCATTGTATTATTTTTCAGTTCCTTTGAGGTATTAAAATCTGTTTCCAACCTATCCTTTGATAGGTTCAAATAAATCAATTTGGGGATGAATAAAGATGCCTTTCAAAGCAATCTTTCCCAGATGATATCCTACAATTCCCAGTACTGCCAGATTTTGACTGATTGGATGAAGGGGATGGTAGACTAACTTTTTAGAAGATAGCAGGTCATTGAAAGTTTCTTTCAGTTTTGTACAAATAGCTTTAGAACATTTTCCCATATGTCCATAGCCTTATCTTAGAGCACAGAAATAATATTAAAGCCATCACTTGTGGAGATGAAATAGATAAAAATTAATGAATGAATGAATCCCCAAATCTGTGATGCATACCTGGGCTAGGTTGCAGGAGTAGAGGAGATGATAGACAATCAGGCAAATTCATAGCATATTTTAGGCATATTTATTCAGAAGCAAGTTCAATGGTCTCAGTGTCCTTCTAATTCCATTCAGCCACGGTTGGAGTATCCATATAATAAAACTGCCTGCTATAAAGAATTGTTCTATCAGTCTGGAAGGAATTTGGGACTCCAGTCACACGTGTAGTTCTAAGAAATGGCAGATGTGAGAAGTTGTAGACTAGAGTAGGTTGTATAACTTCAAACTTTAGAGTTGGGAAATAGTAATCTTGAATGCCCTTCAACATGTAAAATAAAACAAAAACAAACTATTTCTAAAAGCAAAAACCCTAACAGAAAAAAAGTTGCAGCCTAACCCACCTATTTGTGTTTCTTTTCTAAGAGATTTTTGAAATAGGGTAGCGTTCAATGTACAGATAGTGCTTTAGAATAACAAAGTCTTCATTCCAAGAATTTTTGAAGGCAAGGACTTAAGGTAATACATTAGAAATAAACTATACTCAACAACAGATAAAGTATACCAACTTCTGTTACTCATTGTGGCTTTGGTCAGCAACACTGGTACTTGTTTTCTAAAGTGAAAGGTAGTCTATATTAAATGTAGTCTATATTACCACCCTTGGTTGTCACCATGCTGTCATTTTTGTCAGATCCTGACTAGTATGCCACAAACTCAAAGTTCATGTTTATCCCGAGCAGTATTCTATACCAGCTAAGATTACTAATCTAGAGACCACCTTTCAAGCCATCATAAATTACACACCTTACCAACTAAGACTCTGCAGTGTATAGGCATAGCCTGAGGACACAAGCATGTACTGTACAATGTGCTTAATTTACTTGCAAGTTTCTAAAATTCTAACCATAGACATTATTATAAATTAAAGTTTCTAAGGAAGCCTAGAGCCAGGTTCAACAAGTAACTAAGAGAAAGCAAACTTTTTATTACCATTCATAGATTACTGAGATAGTAAACTGTGTTATGACAATGGCTCATAGCTGCCCTTTGTTGCTTCAGCTATCTGGTGAAAATAAGATTGTACAATGCAAACTTGAAAAAGAGGAATAGACAGTGAAAAAGCAAATAATTAGGCAAAAACAGGAAAACTACGAAAAACAGCCAGTGCTGTCACTGACTCGTTCATCCATTCTCTCCCTCTGGGAAGTGGACTGAAAGATGTTATGTAATTCAGGAGGGAAGAACCAGTATTCTGTATGTAATTGTTGCAAATAAGATTAGAAGTCTTCTAACTTTGTAAAAATGTATAAATTCAGCCCATACAGTGGACTATATTTTGTAGGGTCTAATAGTCTGGAGAAGGACGTAAGCATATTATTAGGCTGAAGTAGTGGTTGCTCTTGGAAGAAGCCATCAGCTTTGCTGCTGCATATAGAATTTGGCTCCCATTTCTCAAGATAGATTTTCCTGCAAGGTAGATTTTCCTACCATTTCTCAAGGTAGAACTTCCTGGGCCAGTCTTTCTTAATGGGCACAAACTATTTCTGCCTTTAAGAATATGTTTCTCCATTTCTCTTTTGGGGAAATATGATATTCTGCATCTTTTAATATTTCCCAACTTCCTGCAAGTTGTCTTTCTCTCTTTCCTGATCTCCCTGTAGGAAGAAAAATCCGGTCCAGTTCCAAGTCAGAAGAAAGGTGCTGGAAATAAAATGGAAAGAAGGATTCAGTTTATTGAAGAGCAGAACAGAGCATGCAGTTCTGGGACAGCTGACAAAATTAGCTTGATGAGTATAAGGGTTTTTATACAGTTTCTGAAATGCTGCAGAGGTTGTGCAATGTAGTGAGTACATTAATTCTATTATGTCCTAAAGGTCAAGTCCTGTTCTCAGAATTGGGCGGAGGGGAACTATTTCTGCCTTTAAGAACATGTTTCTCCATTTCTCTTTTGGGGAAACATAATATTCTGCCTCTTTTAATATCCCCCTAAATATTTCATTCTTCTAGAAGGGGGAGGGGCTTCCCACACCCTCTTCCTCTATTCCAGAAAGATTTGGACCCAGAGGAGTGAGGTGAAGCTGAAGATCACCCAAGCAGGGATCTATATCTGGGCTGCAAAAACCTAGATAGCCTAAAGAAAAGGCAGACAACTTTGGTAGTCCTTGGGATTTTTATAGCTCAATTCAGCCTAACCTTTTATTCTGGAAGCAGCTGGAGAAAGTACCAGATCAACTGTGCACCTTGTGAAAAGTGAAGAAGTTCTTCTTAGCTGCGGTTACTAAATGTCCTCCAGGGCCTGCGAGGGGGCAGCCAGGCCACCTCCGATATTTGCGATCCCCAGGCGCCAACGGACCAGAGGAACTCTTCGACCTAGGGCCACTCTGGGGAAGGAGGGGTGTGGTGCGCGTCACGATTTGCCCCGCCTTCTCCAGCGCTTGTCCCTATATTTCCCTCGCCCAGGATCGCTGCTAAAAGCGTGGCTCGGGCGGAGAATCTGACGCCAAGAGTGGGAAAGGAGGACCTGGCGCGTGGGATAAGCCGCGCTAGCTAGGACCGGTCTTTTGCGCGCACGCACGCCGCTCCTTTCTTCTTTCTCCGGGGAAGTCGCCATCGCAGCTCTGGACAAGCGCCATTAGTTTGAGCGAGTGGGCAACACAAGACACTCTGGCACCTGGTTGCTGTCTAGGGGGCGGCTTCTGCTGCTTCAGGCGCGCTGCCAACCAGGAGGGGGGAAGGAGAGCCATGGGGGTGCCCGTGCCGGGTGCCAACGGCCGCCTGGGCGCTCTGTGGAAGAGGCTGAATCCCGGCTTACGACTCCTTATTCAAACCAAGGACGGGCGGCAGAGCTGGGACGAGATACACCTGCTGCATCTGAAAAGGTAAAGGCGGGTTTCGGATTGGGCTGCTGCTGCCTTTGGGTCTTAGAAATCAGCCCTTTGCCGGCAAGCGAACAGCTGGGCGGGATAGTTTACTCCAGGCTGCAGGATCCGATGCTTGCAGGCGCACGCGCCTCTTCCACTGATGAAGATTCAATCACGGCATCGTCATGCAGCAGGAAAGCTAGCTAGCATAGGAGAAAACGGTAACAATAATTTTAAAAAATTCCTTGTAGGCTGGCTTGTTTCTTGGTTGGTCCCTGGGGGAGCGCTCAGAAACGGCATCCTCTCTCTTTGCAAACTGTTCGAGTCAGGATTCTGCTTCTGCTCTTCCTTCTTGGATCTGGATAAGTCCTTCTCAGGCCCCTGTTTGCTCTAGCTCAAGGGGCATAGTTGCATCCCTGAAGGCAGGTCGTTTTTAAACCAGGGAAAGAGTCTTGTAACATTAAATTGTTTGCAACGGCAAGGATTTTTGCCACCTGGAAGAAGTTGTCGCCAAGTCTTGATTTTGCAGCAATGTCTTCCTCTTCCTGATGATGTGCTGCGACTTCATCAGAAATATTTTCCTGTGTACAAATACTTTAGGAGCAATCTGATACATGTCTGTCTGGGAATAAGCCCCACTGACCTTATTAATGCCTACTTTCAGATCACCTTGGATTACAGTCACTGTATCAAAGAAGTCAGAACTGAATAACTGCTTAATGTTACCCCAAATCAGTTGCCTTAGATGACTTTCTTACTGTTGCTTAATTAAAAAAAATGAGCTCTGGACTGGTTTATCAACATTTTTATAAAACAAGTTTGTAATCGCCGGAGCGACCCTTTGCTTTGTGGTCAAAGTTTTATAGTGATGCCAGTGGTTATTCATAAAGAATTGGTAGACAGTTCTGGATTTCAAAGTATTTATTGTATGTAATGTTTTTAAGGGTATCACAGGCACTTCATGAATGTTATTTACACTTTAAAAAGCAGCCCTAACCTAGGTACATATCTCTTCTAGGGATGTGTCTTGCATAGTTCCCAAACCTCAGTAAACTGATTTATATAAAAGAATACTGCGTAATTATGGTTTTTCACTTCCTCCTCAGCTGATTGGTGTAAATATAATGCAAAAAGAGAGGATGGAGGAAAACTTACTTTGAATTGAATATGAATGAAATCTTCTGTACTTGATGGAATCGTCTCAGAAAGTAGATGAAATTCACGTTTAAACCTCTTGTGAAAGTATCTTTAGAGTCATGTTAGAAACTTAAATATGAATAAAACCAATTACCTCAGCCATTCCAAACTTAATGGTCCTTCATGGCCAACATTAATTGAGAATTAGGAAAGAATTGTCTCACACAATTCAAAAACACAGTTTGGGGAAGGCTGCTTCAGGCCTTAGAAAAGCAATATATGACACCACATCTCTGTTTAAAGATGTGGTGGCCATTGCACCTGAGTTACCATCTATGAGTACATAGGCTGTTGGGGTTTTTCAGACAGAGGATTTATTGAAGAGTTGTTTATTTTACAGAAAGCATCCAAAGTATTTATTTCATTGAAAATTTCCATTTATCCTACAGCTGGGGTAGAATGATGTTGATTAGATTTTAAATGCGGAAAAATTGCCATAAATGCAATATATAGGTAAGGGAACAATTGTGGAAAACTCAGCGAAGCTTATACCTATTAGAAATACTAGAATTAGTGCAGTGCATACTTTGGCTTTTGAAATAATTTCTATGGATTATAAAATCATTTTGGAATTGACTGTTTTGTAATTAGTGAAAATTTAAATTTGCATTTCTTTTCAGGTGTAAAAATGTCTAGGCATAATAATCGGTTAAGCAATGAATAAGGAGTCATTACTTGATAGGAACTGCAAAGTTTATATTCTTGATTTCAGTGCAACTAGGATAATTGGCTGCCTAAAGCAGATTCCAAATTTAATTACTGAATTAGGGAAGCATGAGCAAGGAGATTCTTAATACCCTGATTCATAAACTACAGTACCAAAGGCCATGAATCCACTGTCTTCTTTGCTTACAGATTAATCTCTTCTAAAATACTATATCATGTTCAAAGATATACTGTATGTATTCTCTCTCTTTCTCTATCTCTCATATCAATGTTCAGTATATACAGTACAGCACTATAATATGCTGTTTGAATTGTATTATTGTGAGTTTGGGATTAACTGCCTAATGCAACCCAAAGCCAAGAGGTATGCAGTTAACTCCACACTTGGGGCAATAAAATAATTACTTACCTATAAATGTAGACTACCTGCCCATACAATGTATTTGAATTAGTTTACAAGGATTTTGATATAGGACTATTCTCCTCTTTAGATTTGGTTGTGCTTTTTGTTTCCATTTGAATTGTTTACAAGGTTAATTGCAAGCACAGTCAACTGCTTTAATCTTTAGAGCTAGATTAGCCTGGAATTTACCTAGAAAAACAGAGATCCTTTTATTTGTAATTCAGTAAATTCAGTTTAGCCTGCAGTGATAATTATTACGAGGAGATAAAAACTGATGGCGCTTGAGGGAATGAGATTTAAACTTGTGAGTCTTACTATATATTTACATTGTGTTTATATGGTAAAGCTGTTGAAAGTAATTATATTGCCCAATAGAAAAATGTGGATTTGGAAATGATTATAATCCCATGTCTCTCTGAACTAGTAATTCTGCTTTCCTTCTGAAAGATGTGGTGAAATCTGTAGCTGCTAAAGTTGCTACTTACGTTGTTATAGTTATTTATCTGAGAACTGTATTGTTCAAGCCTGAGCTACAGATATTCTGTTCTAATGTAATGTGTGCTTCTCTCTAGTAAGATTTTGCAAACCTTCCAAACAAGAATATCTGGTAGGCGTTTTTGATCTAGGTCTTTTCAATCATCACACATTACCTCTTCTATTAGGGATAATTTCAGTCAAAATATTAATCATATTATTGTTCTATTTGTGGTGAGATTCCAAAATTGATTTATTTTTTACTAGAAATCTCATTTAAGGTGCAATTCAGGATTAACTAACACGAGTTAGCCATGCCCTGTTCAATGACCTAAATACATCCTATGCCTTGCAGATTCAATAAAGTTCATTTAAACTAGTGTTACTTGCAAGCAATGTATAAAAATAGCAAAAACTACATGATTCATATACTTCACTGAGGAACTACACTTCTGTATCCAAAACCAGGTTACATATAGTATATCCTATTTACTCCTCATTTTGTCTATACTGTTTTATGGTTTTTTGTCTCCTTTGATTTGAAGAGTGCAAACAATTATACTTGCTTAGGCCTTACTAAGTGTTGCCTTGTTTAGCAATCATTTGTAATTCTTGCATTTATGACCTTCTCAGGTCTGTAAAGTAAAGCTGAAGTAAGATCTCATAAGCACAGTTGCTATTTCAGTTAGCAACTGCTTTACTTAACAACCAAGTTGCCAATCCCACTTGTGGTTGCTAAGCAAGTGCTACCTTTATAGAACAATCCTCTCGAATGTGGCACTTCCCAGTGTGTAAGGATAATAAATGTTGGGAAATGCAAGGCCAACTCATGAAAGGTACCCAGTCATAGAGTCTAGATATAAGTTCTAGAATGGGTTTCTAAAAAGTTCTCATCAATATCTCCAGAATGGGAGCAACTATGAGCTACTAAACTTCATGTACTGATATTCAAAATTCAGTTGTTTCCTTTCCTTTTCTCATCAACTAAGGCTACACACACACACACACACACACACAAACACAAACACACACACACATACACACATATATGTAGCGATGTCGAGAGGAGGAAGGAAGGAAGGAGAGAAGAAAGAGAAGAAAGGAGGGAAGGAAGGAGGGAGGGAAGGAAGGGGGGAAGGAAGGAGAGAAGGAGAGAAGAAAGGGAAGGAAGGAGGGAAGGAAGGAGGGAAGGAAGGAGAGAAGAAAGGAGGGAAGGAAGGGGGGAAGGAAGGGGGGAAGGAAGGAGGAAAGGAAGGAGGAAAGGAAGGAGAGAAGGAAGGAGGGAAGGAAGGAGGGAAGGAAGGAGGGAAGGAGAGAAGAAAGGAGGGAAGGAAGGGGGGAAGGAAGGAGAGAAGGAGAGAAGGAAGGAGGGAAGGAAGGAGGGAAGGAGAGAAGAAAGGAGGGAGGGAAGGAAGGAGGGAAGGAAGGAGAGAAGGAGAGAAGAAAGTAGGATTGTTGTAAGATAAGATGGGTTTATGGGATGGTAAGAAAGCAATTTCAAGTATATTGTCAACTGTAGGGGAGAAAAATTGTTACAAATACATATTATTAATAACAGTTATGAGATCATATAATTGTGAATGTATATATGAGAAATAAAAAATTAAAAATATATATATATGTAGCGATGTCATGTTACTTGAGAAATGCTGCTAGTGCAAGATTCATAAGAATTAACATTGTTTTGTATAGGCATTTCAATACAAGCCATATCACCACTAATACATAGTTGTAAATAATTGCTTTATATGAGATGATGCTGGATTTTAGTTACCCCATTTTTAAACAGATGTTTGTTACTTTAGTAACAAAAATGGAAAAAAACCAAGCTGGTATAAAAAATGAAAAAAACAAACAAAGCAAAATAAATACATGATATAATACATATAAAACAGCTCGGTTTTAAACATAGTAATAAACCTTAACAACATGGAATAATGTTGATCAGTCTTTCCTTTATGTCACCACAGAGATTGTTTATAATTAAAGAACAATCCCGTATCAGTCCAAGAGAGTAAATCTAGAACTGTACTATCTTTCCATTATAACAAAGCAAACTCCCAATTTTCAATATATAATAACACATTGACCTCTTAAACTGGTATTTCAAACCTTTTTTTTCACTGAGGGTTGAAGAAAATTCACCAGGCATTTTTAGACTTATCCAAAAGGTTCATTATAGCTAAAAAGCAATTAACAACCAATTTATGAAAGCAATTAGAAAAGGAACTATGTGAACCAAGTGCCTTTCAAAAGCACTGACCATGGTTTGAGCAAGATGGTTATTTCCTTGTCTCCTGGGGTTCTAAACCTAGTGGCCTCCATCTTGCAGTCTCCTCACAAGGAACAGTTGTGAGTGATTTCAAGTCCTCGTTATTCAGGGAGGAATTACAAACAGCTGGTCTACCTCCTGATTCTTCATTCCGCCATGGTTGTCAGCTCTACTTTTTATGGAGCTGTCTTCAGTTCACTATTTCTTTCCTGGAAGTCTGCCTTTCTAAGCTTTCTCTGGGGTATTTTGTAAACAGGGGGGAAGGGGAACTCTTTAGCTGAATTAATTCCATTTTAAGAGTTTACAAACATACTTAAGATTCTTTTAGATTCTTAGCCTTTGAATGTGAGTATATGATATTCCAACCCTTTATTTGAAAGATCTTGCAAATGACCAATCTTATTTTTCCCCAGACAAGATAATTAAAGCAGTAGAGGGCTTTCAGGTGCAATTATTGTTCATAAGTCTGGTTATGGATTGTCTCTGGGGAAGGGAAGAAGAATTCCAGCATCAAACAAGAATTGTCCATAGTTTCTGTAATTAGTAACTCATCAGTGCAATCACTGATTTATTTGAGGTTTTATGGCTATTCTAACTAGTTACCAATTTTATTTCAAAGATGCTTTTGAAATACTACACGATAAGAATCTGTGGGGCCACCTTAGATGTTTAGGGTTATTTCTAAGGCTAATAAAGATCTTGATAGAGTTTATTTTAAGGGCAGAGAAGTCCTGTGACCTACCAAATTGCTAGCAGGAGTGGACAATGTAATACAAGGAGCTTGATGTAGTTCCTTCCTGGGTTGCAAATTACACATACTAGAAAGAATTGATGTTGATGAGTTCTTTCATTTTAGAATTATACAGCATAGTTTGGTTTAGTGTAGAACTCCCACCTATTATTACATCCTGGTCATCTCTGCATATGTTAGAAAGAAAGTTCTCAAAACTTCCACTAGCTGACCATGACAACTAGTTAGAATAGCCATAAAACCTCAAATAAATCAGTGATTGCACTGATGAGTTACTAATTACAGAAACTATGGACAATTCTTGTTTGATGCTGGAATTCTTCTTCCCTTGAATGTATAATGTGCAACTGCCCTCCTATTTTTAATGCTAAAATAAGGTTATGGTGGCCTCATTTAGAGGAAGACACTTCCATGCAGTGGAACCTTCTCTATATACAGGTAGTCCTCTTCCCTATATAAAGTAGTTGGTATGTTTTAAGATCAAGCTCTTTTTTTCTACCTTCTCAATTAAATTACCTTCTTCCCAGAGCTGAGAGGTCAACTAGCTTGCATCTTACCTAAGGCAGAACTAGAACTCAGATCCCATTTTCTAAACCCCTAAACTAAAATGACTCTACTGCATATCACTGTTTTATAAATCCATTTCTGATCTATAAATTCCCCTCTATTTTTACGAGGTATTATTTGTTAAGAGTTTGAATATGTTGTTGTTTTCACTTTTATTTAAAGAGAACAGAAAAAGAAGAAAGGGAAAATTGAATCTCACTGTCTTCCTCGGTTACATTTCTATATGCATATAAAGCTATATCGGTTGTTCATAAATCTTTTGTAACATTCATTCTTCAATAATTTGGACCATCAATTTATCTTTTCAGTGTTAGAATCAAATCTCTTAGTGACAGGTTGAGTCAAGGTAAAAGTTTTTATTTCTACTATTTTATTCAATTCAGACTTAATTGCTTCCACACTTTTCATAACTATTCCAATGTCATAGAGATTATTATTGCCTTGAATACAAATAGTAATCTTTGATAGGATGTCTAGAAATGAACACCAGATTAGGATCTGTAGCCAAATCTTCCACAAAAAAATAGACAGGTCTAATATTTTAAATCTCATTAAGTCCACAAGGAGTTAAAGTTCTCTGTGGGAAGATTGTTTGTCACGGAGTCTCTATCCTATTCTAATACTTAAACTATCTTTCCCCAACATATTCTCTATCTCTTAATATTTTAGGAAATGAGATTTTACAGAGGAAAAAGTTTGTGGAGACTTATATAAAATATTTCTCCAAATCAGGGGCGTCAAACTCAATTTCATTGAGGATTCATCAGGACTGTGGCTAATCTTGGGAGGTCGGGGATGGCCGGACATGACCAACTGGGTGTGTGTTGTCAACTGGGTGGGTATGGCCAGCTTGATTCCACTCATTAGGTGTGGCCAACTAGGTGGGCGTGGCCAGTTTGATGCCGCTCCTCAAACTGCCGGCATGTTTCCTCTTCGCCGTGGGTAGACTGAGCCAAAGCCATGCTGGCCCAATGTTTCCTCTTTGCATTGGGTAGAGCGGGCTGAAGCGACACGGGCTGGCCCCTTACATTTTCCTAGACGGCCCTTTGGGCTGGATCCGACCACATTGTAGGCAGGATCTGATCTATAGGCCTTGTGTTTGACACCCCTGCTCTAAATGATCTTTAGTGGATCAAAGACTGTCAATTCTCTCAGTGCACTTGATGATTCTTTTGTTTTCTTGAACTTGTTCACCTGACTTCTGACATCTGGAAATGTGATTTTAATTGTTCCAGGAAGAATGTCACATTATAAACCAAACACCTGATTTATATGTGATGCTTATAGAGTTTATCTGGCCATAAGCCAGAAAGTTAAACAGGAGAAGCCTCTTGGGAGTATGCAGAAGAAATCTTTCTCTAAGAACATATTACCGTAAAGTGAAATATTCCAAGTAATGCCAAGTATCTTGTATATAGTCTTTACTCTTCTTTTAAATTGTCCAGCTCTAGATAGCAATTCTAGTTCATTGTGGCTGAACTGAAAAAGCTAAACAAGGTTGGATTTTCACAGACTGGAGAGTAGGAAATGCCACCAGTTTGTACTAGTTGGTTGTAGTGTTTAAGATGTTGGACTAGAAGTAGGGCAATCCAGATTCAGTTCTATCCTGAACACTATCAAAATAACTTTATGTCAATCAATCACTTGCATTCTAACCTTCCTCAAAACCTGCAGTTGTAGGAATAAAATGAAAGGATATTCTTTATAAACTGCCTCCAGGAGAAAGGGCAGGATATGAATCTAGCAAATAAATGCATAAATAGATTGGCAGTGTGGGGGGAGGGACCATTCCAGAAGAAGATGGTGGCAAAACACTTGTTCACTGGCTGTATTCAAGAAGTCACCAAGAGTCCAAAAAAAAAGTGACATGTTTTGATTCAGAGCTCTAGTTTTTGAAATGCTACCTTTCCCAAACAGTCTTTTATACTTTTAAATGCAAGTATAAACTACTTTTCAAATAAACAAATCCATTATTTAAATAATGTTCTTCACTTACCATTAAAATGTGGTAGCAAATACGTTTCATTGTACCTCTGCAGTATTTGTTCCTTTTAGGCTCTTAACATAATAGGATGCAAATGGTCCTTGACCATTGCCAAGGTAAAATAGGAGTCTGTGTGCTTATTTACTCTCCTTTTTTACCAGCCATTCTTACAGGCTTTCTGTGGCTAACTAAGCAAGTTAGCAAACACACCCTTCCACGTGCATGCAAAAACAGAAACTATATAAATAAATCATGAATGATGCATATTATAAAGCAGCTTCCTACTGTGTCAACTTAAAGGGGAAAAAATTCCAAGTTTCTGAAATAAAGGACAGATTAAATAGGCCAAAATTCAACAACTTTGTATAAAACTTGCCTCTGAGGTCCGTCAGATGATAATCTTGCCCAGATGCCCTGCATTTGACTCTCTGAGAGTTAGTTGGATAGGAGAGGAATGTCAAATAACCAGGCCTGAAGCCATGATGACCGGTACCTTGAATCTTATTGGGAAGCCCATTGGTGACCAATGGAGCTCCAAAAATTTTGGAGGAATCTAATTATATTGGGACATACCCATCACTGCCTTCCTGGGCCACCACAGCAGCTTTTGGTTGACATACAGGAGAGAAGAAAAAATGGAAGGAGCATGGGTAGCAAGCAAGAAGAAAGACAAAAAGGAGACTTATAAATAAGCAATGAAACTTGTGGGACTTCAGAATTCAGACTGACAGGCACTTGGTCCACAACACACCTGACATAACAATAGTTGAAAAGAAAAAAGTATGGTTCATTGTCATTGCAATATCTGGAGATGCACGAATTGAAAATAAACAGCAAGAAAAAATCACAAAGTACCGGGACTTGCAAATTGACGTTGAGCGACTGTGGAAAAAGAAATTGTCTGTTGTCCCGATTTTAATTGGAGCCCTTGGAGCAATACCTAAAGGGCTACCTCGCTATTTGGAAATTTTAAATTTATCAGATTTGAAAATTCTGATTCTACAAAAACCCAAACTACTTGGAACAGCTTCTAACCTCCGACATTGCTTTAACAGTTCCTAGGTCCTCGAGCTGTTGAGCTACCAACCAGCCCCAAAGGCTGTGAATCTTACCAAAGATTAACCAAATAATAACAACAACAGCAACAACAACAACAACAAAAACTACATCGGTCGTCGCGCGGGTTAACAAGGGCCGTGGCGAATGTTGGGGTCCCTGGACATCCGTCGACAAGTGGGCTACAAGTGGACCAGTCAACAAAACGACAAAAATATAGTGCAGATGAAAACCGTGCCATAATGGCCTGTTACTACAACTCAGAGCCAGAAAAAAGAGGTTATTTAAAGCGAATGTATGAATTATGGAAACAACAATATCCAGATTCAAATGTTAGTGAACAACGACTAGCAGATCAAAGGCGATTTATTGTACGGAATAAAGTGTTTAGTGAAGTTGAACTTGAGGAAATTCAGGCAAAGTGGAAAACCAAAAAAACAATATCACAAGTGGAAATAACTGATATTCAAGACACAACTAAAGACATTATAGTAGAACTCCCAGAAGAAGCTGTCGGGGAGGAAATAACAACACTACCACTAGAACCAGTTATTACTGAACCAACTGATGAAGTAACTCAAAAACAAAAAGAATTGAAGGATAAGATCATGGAACATTTTCTGCTTAATGAGGAAAGGCAACGTTTACCATCACTAAAAACTGTGCCTAAGAAAATTTTGGCCCCTTTCATGAAAATGGTTAATGCAGTGTTTTCAACAATTGAATCGAGATCCATCTTGGAAACGAACCAGTTAATGTACAGCGCAGCTGTAATAGTCACTAATGAACTAGGCATTAAAATCAAAGTACTTAGTTACACAACAGAAAAAGCATCAAAGCCAAAGTGGAAAATCCGATTAGAACAAAAAGTCAAAAAATTAAGGGCAGATGCTAGTAACTTAAAGAACATGCACGAGCAACGGCTTAAAAACAACAAAATCATAGATCGGCTAATCAGAAGATATAGATTGGATACAAGAAACATCAATGAAGCTGTAGAGATTGTAAAACAGCAGATAACAGCAACAGCTAGAAAAATTGAAAGATATGAGGCACGAATCATCCAATATAAACAAAATCAGCAATTTTGATCAGACCAACGGTGTTTTTATCAAAGTCTTAATGTGAATGGTGACACCAAAAGTGAAAAACCAGAAAAGCAGGCCACAGTTGAATTCTGGAAAAAATTGTGGGAAAATGCAAAGGACTACAATAAGGAAGCAAAGTGGATACATGACTTTAAGAAAAGCATTGGCAACAAACAAATGCGAGTATTAGAAATAACAACTGAGATGGTCAAAAATCGAGTAAAGAAGGTAAAGAATTGGACATCACCTGGAAAGGACCAATTACATGGTTTCTGGCTCAAATATCTGACCAGTTTACATGCAATATTGGCCAGGCAATTGAATGAAATTTTACAAAAGGGCCAAATTGATGAATGGTTGACAACTGGAAAAACATACTTGATTCAGAAAGATGCAACTAAAGGAACAACACCTGAAAACTACAGACCAATAACATGCTTGCCAACAACCTTCAAATTACTCACAGGCATTATTGAAGATAACATGATGGATTATTTGGAAACAAACAACATCTTGCCAGTAGAGCAAAAAGGCAACAAAAGAAGGAGCAGGGGCACAAAAGATCAGCTCCTAATTGATAAAATGATATTAGAAAATTGTAAGAACAGAAAAACGAACTTGAACGAACAAAGAGGCATTCGACTCATTGCCACATAGTTGGATCATAAAATCCTTAGCAATAATTGGCATTAGCAAAAATATTACATCCTTTACTGAAAAGGAGATGAAACAATGGAGAATTGAGTTGGCAATAGGGAATGAGAACTACCGAATGGTTAATATCAAGCAAGGAATTTTCCAGGGTGATTCACTTTCACCTCTTCTCTTCATCATCGCCATGATCCCACTATCAGTAATCTTAAAAAAAAATGAAATTAGGCTACCAAACAGCCAAAGAAGCTGAAAAAAATTTGCATTTATTATATATGGATGATTTGAAACTCTATGGAAAGTGAGAAATAGAAATCCAATCACTGACAAACACAGTCTGAGTATTCAGCACCGATATTTCAATGCAGTTTGGCATGGAAAAATGCGCCACTGTATCCATAAAAAGGGGCAAAATCACTGCATGTGAGGGAATTGAAATGCTCAATGGCCAACTAATAATTAAATGCAATGAAAATGAAGCCTACAAATACTTAGGAAGTTGGATAACATCAAGCATGGAGAAGCAAAAACTATTGTCAGGCAAGAGTACACCAACAGAGTTAGGAAAATTTTGAAATCTAAATTGAATGGTGGAAATACAATCAAGGCCATAAATACCTGGGCAATACCAGTTATAAGATACACAGCTGGTATAGTTAACTAGACACAAGCTGATTTGGACATTTTGGACCGAAAAACCAGGAAACTAATGACAATGCACTACAGTTTACATCCACGGGGTGATACTGATAGACTATATCTGCCCCGAAAATCAGGGTGCAGAGGATTATTACAAGTAAATCAAACAGTTGAAGAAGAAAAACACGCACTGGCTGATTATTTAAAAGAAAGTCAAGAACATCTATTAATTGAAGTAAAGAACAAAAATCTACTGAAGGCCCAACAGATGAAACAAGAATACAGAAAAGATGTGATAAAATCAAGAATGGAGAGTTGGCAGAACAAAGCATTGCATGGCCAATTTCTTGAAAAAAAAAAAGATAAAGTGGACAGTGAAAAAACTTGGTTATGGTTAACAGCAGGTACATTAAAGAAAGAAACAGAGTCACTAATCCTGGCTGCGCAAGAACAAGCTATCTGCACAAATTCCATTAAGGCCAAAATTGAAAAATCCTCTGATGATGCCAAATGCAGACTTTGCAAAGAAGCTGATGAAACTGTTGATCACATCCTCAGCTGCTGTAAAAAAATTGCGCAGACTGATTATAAATTGTGGCACAATTCAGTAGCACAAATGATCCATTGGAATTTGTGCAAAAATTATAATATTAAAACAGCAACAAACTGGTGGGAAGATCAGCCTGAAAAAGTCACCGAAAATCAGATGGTCAAGATCTTGTGGGATTTCCGTATACAAACGGACAAAATGCTGGTGCATAATACACCAGACATCACACTCGTTGAGAAAAATAACGCCACAATCATAGACATCGCAATACAAGATGATAGCAGGGTCGCCGAGAAGGAACATGAAAAAATCGCAAAATGCCAGGACTTAAAAATCGAAATTCAACGACTATGGCACAAACCAGCAGTGGTAATTCCAGTGGTAATTGGCACACTGGGTGCTATTCCAAAAGCACTGGAATTACATTTAAAACAGTTAAAAATTGACAAAATCACCATCAGTCAAGTGCAAAAAGCCGCACTGCTTGGATCTGTACGCATATTACGAAAATACGTTACGATGTCCTAGGCCCCTGGGTGGGGCCCGACTAGTAACCAGTGCCAAATCCGGCGAAACAACTGGCCGCTGTGATACAATTGTATAATAATAATAATAATAATAATAATAATAATAATAATAATAATAATAATAATAATAATAATTTTGAGGAACAGCGATTGTTGGAACTTTCTTTGTTAAGTTGATAGTTATTTATATTAGTTTTGTCCATGGATTTATCTGTACTAATAAAATAAACTTATCAGAGGAGACATGTAAAAAGCAGAACAGTTTAATTCATATATTTACTAAAATATAATACTGTATATGGAGAGTATAGAGGATGGCAGATGACAGAAAGAGGGAAGATCCATTTCCAAGGGAACAAATAGATGATGGGGCAATATGCTGGCTCTGTAAACTGCTTATAGAGAGGCTGTAAAACACTGTGAAGCTGTATATAGCTATTGCTATCTTGATACTCTTAGTTTGATACTAATTTTCCTTTTTTTGTCAGAGTCCTCAAACATACAATATTTCCTGGCGATGCATTTCCTATCTTTTCATTAAAATTCTGTTTGTCGTTGACATGGGTTATTTTGTTCCTCAAGAGTAATTTTCTTATTGGGCTTTTTTTTTTCCTGCAGGATCTGGGAATCTCCTCTTCTCTTGGCTGCCAAGGAGAACAATGTTCAGGGTCTTAGGAAATTAATTGAAGATGGTTCTTGTGACATTTATCAAAGAGGTAATTAAACCTACTATGAAGAGAGTATTTTCTTGAACTATCAAGTTCTGCATTAAAATTACATGCATTTTTTTCTCCATTCTCTGATCATCTGCAGTACATATGTGCAGATGTATATAGTAATGTGACTCTTCTTTCACATTATGTGGTTGTTACATGCTGGCTGGGAAGTTCTGGGGATTGAAGTCTACAGGTCCTAAAGTTGCTGAGATTGAGAAACATTACACTAGGGGTGAGGGTGGGTTCCAAAACTGCCATCAAGAAACATTTTGGTATAAAAACAATATTTTGAAGCAGAACATTTCTAGATTACTTGGAACAGTCCATTCCAGGGTCGGAATGTTCTGTGACTTAACATTTTGCAACTCTTTAGTATATACCCAAGACTAGTGAAACACCCAGGTGTATGCTTATTGCAATTGGATGAGAAGAGAAGATGCCAAGATAGAAGAATGGTGTACAATTTACAGTCAAGCTATAGTGCCCTGACTTATAGTACATAGCAAGATGGAATAGTTACCTTGCCATCACAGAGCCCTACTTCTGTTTTGGTCTTCTTTGCAAAGCTCTAAATTTTATATTAAAAGATATCCAGAAGTGAGGCAAGCCATTTTTTTCTCTTTCCCTTTCATTTTAAAAGACAAGACAATAGATAGATGTTTCTCAACTTACATATCTGTCAACCTGCAATGAAATGAATTGAATTGAATTGAATTGAATTGAATTCTTTATTGGCCAAGTGTGATTGGGCACACAAAGAATTTGTTTTTGGGGCGTATGCTCTCAGTTTACATAAAGAAAAATAAAATATATTCATCAAGAATCATAAGATACAACACATAGTGATAGTCATAGGTTACTAAATAAGCAATCAAATCATACATGGGTATGATTTGGTTTGATATGGTAGTCCATAACCCTCAAGAAAAAAAAAAACTTTCATTCTGTAGTTGATCGATTTAGCTGTTGGGGTTGATAACATGCATTTTTGTTTATCTTTCATGTGTATGGGACAGATGTCTGAATCAACCACAAGGCTTGGTTGTAAACTCATTGTTAAGTGACCTATGTTTTTTTTAATTGTTCTGTGCAGGAGCGATTGGGGAGACGGCTCTCCATGTAGCCACCCTCCATGATTGTACAGAGGCTGCTGATTTTCTTCTGGAAGTTGCTCCAGAACTCATCAATGAGAAAATGACATCAACACTTTATGAAGGTGATTATATTAAGGAACTGATCTAGGATTTTTTCTTTAAATTCCAAAGTTTATATCAATAGCGCATATATATATATATATATATATATGTATGTATGTATGTATGTATGTATGTATGTATGTATGTATATATATGTTTTTTTTTATTTGTGCTGATAAATAAATAAAGGGATACACACATACACATACCGTATTTTCACGACTATAAGCCGCACTGAAAATCCTAAAATTTGATCAAAAACCGGCAGTGCGGCTTATAACCCGGTGCGCTTTATATATGGAAAAAGATAAAAAAAATCTCTCCCTCCCGATTTTACGCTCAAACTTGAAACTCGCAAGCAAATGACCGCGAGCAGGCACGCACACGTCCCTTGGGTCTCTCCCTCCCTCCTTAGCCGGGAGGCACCAAACTGCGCCCAGCCATCCTCACTTCGTCCTGGTTAAGGGTGGGAGTGTCTGAGACGCCGCTGGGAGAATGTCCACTTCGGGTTGCCGGGACAGCAAATTTCAAGGAAAAACGCAGCTGCTGGAATCGGTGCACCACCGAAAGTTCTCTGGTCTGGCTGCACCCGAGCTGGTGAAGCGCCCTTGCGATCGGAGCAATCGCGCGGCTCACCTGCACTGGCTGTCTCCCTGGCGATAGGCGGGCGGTTGCGAGCACTCCATCAGCTTGGGTGCAGCCTGACCAGAGCCCTTTCTCTTCTCAGAAATGTCTTCTCAGAGGAGCTATAGCAGCCTGCATGCCCCTTTCAGGTACTTTGACCCCCCCTGGGAGGGAGGGGGCCAGCCAGAGGGGCATAAAGGGAGCCGCAGCTTCTCTGTGAATGGAGGGGAAAGAGTTCGGCTTCTCTCTGCCATTTAAAGGCTGCAGCAGGGAGAATCGCAACTTTTTTCCTCTCCCTCCATTCAGAACGAAACTGCTCCAGCCTCCCCCACCCCCACGTTGCCCAGTAACCCTAACCTTCGCTCTCTTCTCCGCATTCTCCTCGGGATTGCAATAGATGTCCAGAAGCGGCTTTTGGGGCTAATGGGGATTGGATTTCCAGCTCGATAGCCCCTGCCGCTTCTGGACGTCTATTGCAGTTGTGAGGAGCCGAGGAGAGTGTGGAGAAGAGCGCGAAGGTTCTTGGCGCTCCGGGAAGTGGGAGAGGCGCGCGGTTTGGTTTATCCTCCCTGGATGTCGCAGTAGCAGCCCCAAACTCACTGATCTCAGTGTTTTTCGCATCGGGGTGTGCTGCAAGAGGGAATGAGTGAAGAGTGAAAACCTTTTCCAGCCAGCGCAAAGGACTCCCCCGGACTTTTTTTGCTGAGCACAGGGCGACGGGCCCGCACCTCCACCACCAGCAATCCGGAAAGGTCTTCACTTACTCTCTCTTGCAGCATGCCCCGATGCGAAAAACACAGAGATTGGTGTGCTTGGGGCTGCTGCTGCGACGTCCAGGGAGGATAAACCAAGCCGTGCGCCTCTCCCAGCTGCTTTCGCGGCTTCCTGGAGCGCCAAGAACCTTCGCGCTCTTCTCCGCTCCTTGCGACTGCAACAGATGTCCAGAAGCGTCGGGAAACGTGCGGCTTATAACCCGGTGCGCTTTATATATGGAAAAAGTTTGAAAAATTAACGTTAACTGATACTGCGGCTTATAATCCGGTGCGGCTTTTGGTCGTGAAAATACGGTATATATATATATATATATATATATATATATATATATATATATGTGTGTGTGTGTGTGTGTGTGTGTGTGTGTGTGTGTTTGTGTGTTTGTGTGTGTGTGTTTGTGTGTTTGTGTGTGTGTGTTTGTGTGTGTTAGTTAATTAATTATAGTTATTGAGATCTTCCATACCTAAGTCCAATGCCCAAATGACATATAATACAATAGCAATAAGACTTATATACCTCTTCATAGTGCTTTATACCCCCCCTCTAAGTGGTTTACAAAATAAGCATATTGCCTCAGTAATCTGGGTCCTCATTTTACCAACTTCGGAAGGATGGTAGGCTGAGTCAACCTTGAGCCAGTGAGAATAGAACTGCCGGCAGTCAGCACAATTAGCCTGCAATACTGCATTCTAACCACTGTGTCACCACAGCAATGTTATGATATAAGCTCTGCTTTTTTACCCTTGTGTCACATGATACAAAAATATGTTAGAAGTGGAGCTTATGATGCAACATAATGATTTAGCTCTTTTCTTTATGGAACATCATTCCCCCCAAGGTATGATTACCCCCCACCCTGTTATTTTTTCTGAAAGACCATGAAGACATGGTTTTGTCAGCAGGCCTTGGGACCACAAATGAATATGGAGCCAATCCAGTGGAATATTTGACTCTGTTGCTGCTGCCAAGGGGTGGGTAGCGTTAATGGGTTTTTATGTTGTGGATTTTTAATGTTGTAAACCACCTGCAATCATCTATGTGTGAGTTAGATGTAAGTTTATTAAACAAAATTTAAAAATTGTTTAATGAATAAACATTGTAACACACGATTTAACACTTGATGCAACACTTGCTATTGTTGCAAATATTCATGATCTCAAATCAGAAAACTGAATGATAATAGAAACAAAGTGTTTTGTGTGTAGTAAGAATGGGGCTTTTTATCTTTTTTTCTGAACTATTTACTGTCTGAAAAGCTAAAGCATCAGAGTTGAAATTTGCTGCTAAATCCTATGTTTTGTAGCAAAGAGTGACCATATTAGGAAGTGGATTTTCAGTGGGAAGATGGTAAAGAAGGGAATGCTTAAAAAGCCATTAATTCTACCTACAGTCTCAGATGCAGTGAATTTAAAAGGGGGGGGGAATCCTAATCATAGGATTCACAGATGTCATTAATGACATATCTAGTATAACTGGAGCTTTGGCTTTCATTTCCATCTGAGTGTTTGAACTTTGTATTGGATCTTGTAAGTTAGGAAAGTTTTGCAGAATATGAAAGATGTTCTTTCTAAATTTCCTGTTGAAAAACAAATCTAAAATGGTGGTTGGTTTCTTAGCATTCCATAATTGGAAACAAGCTACTATCGGGTTATAAAGAATATCCTAATTTGAATTTTCAAAAATATTAATTGCAGGACAAACAGCACTCCACATTGCATCAGTTAATCAAAATGTTCACTTAGTGAAATGTCTGCTGAAGAAGAGGGCTCACATTTCTACTCCTCGAGCTACAGGACACTTCTTCAGGCGTAACTCCTCACATCGCTCCTATTTTGGTATGATTCCATTGATTGCTCCAGAGGACAGAGATAATTTGATTAGCAGAAGAAAGGCAGTACTCCGCAGAGTTAGCTCTGCTCCTCAAAAGTTCTTTTCTATCCCTCCTGTTACTGCTGGATCTGTCACTTTAGTAAAGAAATCTTAGACTAGTTTTATCTGCAAGTGAGTAAATATAATGGGATGAATCAATATTTAATCATACAGGAACTTTGGCTTTCATTTCCATCTGAGTGTTTGAACTTTGTATTGGATCTTGTAAGTTAGAAAAGTTTTGCAGAATATGAAAGATGTTCTTTCTAAATTCCCATTTGAAAAACAAATCTAAAATGATGGTTGGTTTCTTAGCATTTTATAATTGGAAACAAATCACTATTAAGTTACAAAGAATGTCCTAATTTAAATTTTTAAAGTTGAGGATAACATGTAACTAAAGAAGGATCCTTGAAATAACATCTTAAATCCCACTACCATGAGCCCTACAGATTATTTTATTTAGCTCATGTATGCAGAGGCATGGCTTTCCTAAATAGGCAGCTGCTGTCATACTAAAAGTACAAAACAAAAGAAAACTATTAAATGAAAACTGATTAATCAAGGGCAACTTGTTCATTGATCCTCCAACATAAATGGAATCAGCTAAATAGTGAAGCCTAATTATGAGTCTCAGAATAGTTTTTTATTTCATTACCGAAACTTTGTTTTAATTTTGTTTTCCCTCACAAATTCTTCCATAGGGGAGCATGTTTTATCTTTTGCAGCCTCTGTGGGCAATGAGGAAATTGTTCGTCTATTAATTGAAAATGGAGCCGATATCAGGGCACAAGATTCTCTAGGTAAGGTGCCTACAGTCAACTTGTAACAATATGGATTGTTTTTGGTAGAAACAATGAGGAACTATATCTGGTTTGAATTAGGTAGACCATTGAGTAATCAAACACTTGGCACTTACGTACAAATTATATGACAGCATTTAATATATTTTTAATAACCTTTAATTCCTAGGAATTTTTTGGTGTTTTATTTTTCTTCTTGTTTGTTTCATCTCCAGGAAACACGGTTCTTCACATTCTAGTTCTTCAGCCAAACAGGACATTTGCATGCCAGATGTATAATCTCATCCTTTCCTATGATAAACAAGAAGGGAACTTGGAAGCATTAGACTTGATTCCCAACAATGAAGGTCTTACTCCATTCAAACTTGCTGGAGTTGAGGGTAACATTGTGGTGAGCACATGGCCCAGTTGATCTCTATGTGAATATTTTGGGGGGAGGGGAGGGAGAATTTTAAAAATATAATTAGTTTTGATATCTTGTTTTGTCCTCAGAAAAGTCCTAAATATTTATATTGGGCTCCCTGACATTAAATACTAATTAGACCAAAAGCCAGATTCAGAAGTTAAATCTTGGATTGTTAGGGATTATTGTTTGGTGCTGGGGTCATAATTTAGATCCTTCTTTTTTCTTCATATACAAAGCAACAAAATTTAAAGTTCCATGTATGTGATTCATGTTTTACTTAGGAATGGAAGGAAAATATACAACCAAGTCTCATATATATGATGACATACTTGGTATTTATTTAAGTATGAATAGGATACTCATGCTAGTATAAGCAAATCTTTTTCCTTCAGATTATCTTCTGATATAATTAAAATTTATTTTTAGTATGAACATCTTTCTCTTAATTGGAAATGTGATTTTTCTTTTTCTTTTGGGTGTTGTTTCAGTCTTGACTCCTGGCAACTATGTGGATGGACTAGGTCCCTTCAGGCATGGTTTTTCAGAAATGATTTTGCTATTGCCTTGTTCCTAGAGGTTAAAGAGAACAGAATGACTGGCTCAAGGTCATATCATTGACTTCATATCTAAAGCAAGACTAACAGTTTTGGTAGATCTAGAAAACAGGCTCCTGGTTTCTAGATCAGTCTTTAATCAGGATCCTAATGGATAAATCAGGATCCCGATGGATAAAGTTCTGGATCCTAAAAGCTTATAGTCTTTGAACCATTCAGGCTGTATTTCAGAATTTCTACACTTTCATCCAATTCCAGCATCCAGAGTTGAATTATTTTGAAATGCAATGCCATATTTAATACATTCTAGTACTGAATCTTATCAGCAACCTAATGCAAACAATCCTGTGCTGTTTTTTCTTTTTCAGATGTTCCAGCATCTTTTGCAAAAGCGTAAACAAATAATGTGGTCTTTGGGACCTATTACTACCATTCTCTATGACCTTACAGAAATTGATTCCTGGGGTGAAGACCAGTCTTTTTTGGAACTTGTTGTATCAACAAAGAAAAGAGAGGTACTATGGAGCTCAGATACTTTTAATCTTTGTAGAATGATGACTGCTTCTATTATTGAACAAGGAATTCAAATGTTCTCCTAGATCATGGGTGTCAAACTCAAAGCATCACGTTGCCATCACATGACATTTCATGACGTTTTTTTCCCTTTGCGGAGCTGGGGTGGGTGTGGCCTGCATGTGACTCATCTGACCTGCGGGCTGCCAGTTTGACACCCCTGTCCTAGATGTTCATATATATTGCATTATCTATGAAGTTTTTGTCCAGCTGATGAAGAAGCAAAGATTGCTGAGATTCTGATAATAGAATTCACATCACAGTCTTAAGAGAAAAGTCTTTCAATGCAAATTGTGTAATTACTAATTCAACAGGTGGAGAATTTGATTGAATAAGCAAAATTTCCTGCACTCTTGTTACATTTTTTCATTCAAATAAAGAATTAGACCGTAGTCAAAATATTCATAACATAAATCAACTATTTGAAAATTTGTTTCTCCTGTATTTACAGAATGTTATATGATGTTTAAAAAAATAACAATTTAGAAGAGCCCACTATATCATTCTTTGATTGATAGAAAGTTGATTTGTTGCATAGGCTTCTATTTGTTTTCTAATTTTATTTTTCATTCAGCTCTGAAAATGATCCCAGAAAGTTCAAAATTTCCTTCAAATAAAATATAGTGAATTGGTTCATTTTGTTTATATAGCAGCTTTCTTCCTGGAGCTGAAGGTGATTTACACAATGTTTCCTCCTACGGATTTTTTTTCCTTCAGAACAACCTTTTGACGTAGGTTGGGCTGAAAAACAAGGACTGGCTCAGTGCACCCAGTTCCCTAGTTCAATGTGGACTTGAACCTGTCTCTAGGTTGCAGAGTTCCACGGAACTTGGGTGGCTACGATTAAGCTGAATTTATTTAAGGGCCCAGGAAGTATATAAAACATTAACAGTATTACTGTTTGTAATGGAGTTAGTGATATGATAAAGATTAATCTGGAATTTGTTCCATTATTTAGCCTTACTTCACACACACACAGACAAGCCAAGTTTATTTATTTCTTGTGGTTAACTTCTCATTACAAAGTTGCAATTTACCTTTTGACCTTCTGGTGTTCCTCCATTCCCACCTGTGTCACTTTCTGAATTTGCCTTGTACTTAAGGATGTAAGAGATGCATCTGTACAATAAAGAGTTTTAGTCTCTGAAATGTAATTTCCAAAATAGAAAAATCTTCACAAGTTTTTATGGAACTGTAGACAGTGAAGAGATTTATATCCTGCCATTATTTTATAGTTTGTTTGGTAATAACTTAAGCATTGTAGCCCCCTCTATTTATTGTTAAGGCAAGGGCTGCAGCTCAGAGATAGATAATTTACTTCGAATTCAAAAGTTCTTGGTTTTAATTCCTGGCATGATGGAGATACCATTGAGGATTATGCTTTCTCAAATTTTAGTAAGCCATTTTTAGTCAACTTTGCCACCTTGTAATTGTTTGTTCCACCTCTGGTTGTAACTGACAAAACAGGTCAATTGTCCTGGAAAGATACATTATTTGCCTACTATAAGACCTTGTTAACCTTACTGGATTTTGCATGTGCTATCTGGCTGTCATCATGTTAAATTTAATAACTTGTGAGGTGTATGGGAAGGTTTTTTTTTTTTACACAACCTATGATCATCATTGACTTTACAACACCAATTTCCAACTTTTGTGAAGATTATATATGACATTTGACAACTTTTGACTTCTTTGAACCATAAACATAATCAGAAAAAAAGTAACTGCATTTAGTTAAAATCATATTTACAGATGACAGCTCTCTGAGTAATGAGACAATTATTTATATATATACATATGTATGTATGTATGTATGTATGTATGTATGTATGTATGTATGTTATATTTATGCTGATAAATAAATAAAGGGAGACTAGTATAGATCTATTTCAAGCTATTTAGCTCTCATCAGCTAGCCATATCCTTACTGGGATTCGAACGTGGGCTATATTACATATTAGGCAGATGTGTTAACCACTAAGCCACAGGCTCTGATCCATTATCAGCTGAGCCAGGGAGAAAGGTATATATTTAAAGTCACAACCTCTGGTATGCCCCAATTATGGGAGGAAGCTAACTGCTTCCATTCTCTGTCCATCGGCTTGTCACAAGAGACCATCCAGACAGAAAGCCTAATATTTTATTGTTGCTTTTGTTACATTTGTGTAGTATTTGTGCTGATAAATAAATAAATATATATAAACACACACACACACACACACACTGCACTGGGTTTCATTCCACATCTTAAAGAATTTTTAATCTTTCTCGCCTTCTGTCAATTTCAGGTTTAGGACTGATCATTGAGTGTCATTACAGATCTCAGATACTGTCCATTGACGAGTGTAACTCTACACTGGTTAGACTCATAGATTGCCATAAGCCTTGGTTTATTTCAACTCAGCTTACTTAAAAAAAACATTCCTTAGCATATGTGTGAAGTTAGCAGCATATATTCTTTAATATTTTAAAGGAAGCAGGCAAATTTATTAATTAGTGTGTTTAAAATAGAATCAGTTTACCCCTTCTTCTTATATCAGGCAAATAATACACATTTTCCAGAGGAATTTTGCAGGATTAGCAAGGATTGGGTATTGTGATGTCCAATTGGTCTCAAGACAGAGTTAATTTGAAGCCAAAAACAATCCAGTGCCATCCTGCAAATTTCTTCTCCCTACCTTCTTCCCCTTGCCTCCATCTGATACCTGGAAGCTTCCCCTTGGTGTGGCTCGCTCCCGGCCACCGGTAAGGGATTTAAAAGTTGCTTCTTGGGACTTTAGAGGCAGGACGCCACTACGGTGGCCATTTTGGGGCCTCAATTCCTGCAGGCCGCATGGGCTGGGACAGAGGCTACTATGAAGTCTCGCTTTCATCCCTGACTTCCTGGGTGGCCATCCTTTCTACAGCGGTGGCAGCGGCAAGGCCCTGCAGGCCCAGATCAACGATAGGAGGCCCACAGACTCTGTGGGACTGCGAAAAACTGCAGCAGCTGGAAAATCCTCCAAGGCCTTGCAGAAGGATGAGGAAAGGAGGCACAGGGTTCTGGAAGCAGGTGTCCAGAGGGGTAGGTCTAGTTCTCCCTTGAGATCTAGATTGCTCATTAGATCCAGGTCTAGGTCTCCTCACGGGGGATTCCCCAGTGTATCTCAGAGACATTTCACCTCCCCCCCCTCTCCATGGTGGAACAGGGCCCCTATCTAAGGGATCCTTTTCAGTGCAAGGGGCCAGGGTAGTCCCATTAGGCCATCATTGGCTTCACAGTCTGAAGGCTGTGCACAAGAGGAGGAGGAGGATTCCTTCATTAGAGACATGGAGCAGCTTCCAGCAAGCTTTCAGAGGTTTATCTCCTCTGCAATTTCACCTGGAATTTCTGCTGGGTTATAGAAGGGGTCTGTGCGACCCGCAATGGTGACAAAGGTCCCTGGGGTGTGTGTGCCACTGCTCAGGCAAGGCTGAGGCCTTCCCCCTTGGACGTGCGCCGGCCTGTTTCTCCTTCTCTGGCTAGCGAGGGTTCCATGGCGGGGGATTAGGTTTAGAGAGAGGTAGATATGTCTGATGATGAGGATCCCTCAAAACCTGAGGCACCAGCATTCTCTGGTCTGTTTCCTCCGGATTTATTCAAGTCACTGTTGCGCAACTGGGTGAGACAGAGGGCACCAAGTCAGGTGCCAAGGAGAGTGGTCCGGGGAAAAAGCTGGAGGATCGAGTTTACTCAGAGCCTCCTCCAGCAAAGGAAGACATCCCTGCCCCTAAGTTGTTCCTAGAGGTAGTTAAGAAGCAGTGGGAAAAGCCAGGAACATTTCCCAACCCCAGCAGCAGTGATAGGAGGTTCTTTAACATGGAATCTAGTTTCTCTGAGGCATTGCAGGTGCCCACAGTGGACTCTTCAATGGTGGCATTGGCGTCCATGTCAACGGTGGTGTCCGGTGATGTGGCTGATTACTTGAAGGCTGAGGACAAGAAGGCGGAGCTGACCCTTTGTAAAACATTCCAGTCTTCCACGTGGGCCATCAAGGCAGCTGCCTCTGCATTGTTCTTCAGCCGCACGGCTATCCTTTGGCTACAACAGATGCAGGAAAGGATTCCACCTGAGGAGGTGCATACTCATCAAGATCTCAACAAGCTGCTTGCTGTTGCTCAATTCTCTGCAGACGCCACTTTGCATGCCATGAAGTATGCTTCACGGGCAATGGAGGCCTTGGTGACCTCCCGACGTCTCCGTGGCTGAGGGAGTGGCAAGCAGAGAACAACGCAAAGTGGCACCTGGCATCATCACCTTATTCCGTGGGATCCCTTTTGGTACCCTGTTGGGTACCCCATTGGGTACCTCTTCATTGAGGACAAGAATAAAAAGAAGGTCATGCCTACCCCCGCAAAGAAGTCGGAGCAAAAATCTGCGCCTTACTTTCGTAAGCAGTCCTATCCTCAGTCAGATCAGGAGGCGCAGCACAGCAGGTATTTTCCGAGATTGGATAGGCAGTCGGATAGGCACTACACCAGGGATAGGCCTAGGTTCCAACCCCAGGGGAAGAGGCCCTTTCGGGGGAGGTGGCCATCCCTACCACTGGGGCAGATAGGTCAATAGCGACCCCACCCATAGGCGGCAGACTGCTTCTGTTTGCCGATGCCTGGGCTGAGATTACAACTGATGCCTGGGTTCTGAATACCATCAGATTTGGCCTGCGCCTAGAGTTTCTCTCCATTCTGCCAAACCACTTGGGACGTTTTCGGTCACCAAGAGTAAAGATGGAGGGCGATTCTGGATCTTAAACTGCTAAATTTTCACTTAGTCTATAGAAGATTCAAGATGGCATCGCTTAAATCCATCTTGGCAGGGGTCAGATGTGGCTGTTGTGTTTTCCTCCCAATAATTTGACCACCGTACCATCAATCAGGCTGGGGGGACAAAATTTATACCCCTCAGATAGGGTCCGCAACTTGGGAGTCCTCCTGGATCCACAGCTGAGTTTTGATCACCATCTATCGGCTGTGACCAGGGGGGCATTTGCCCAGGTTCGCCTGGTGCGCCAGTTGCGGCCCTACCTGAATCGGGAGGCTCTCATGACAGTCACTCGAGCCCTTGTGATCTCTAAGCTGGAATACTGCAACGTGCTCTACATGGGGCTGCCCTTGAAGAGCACCCGGAGACTTCAGCTAGTACAGAATGCGGCCGCGCGAGTGATTGTGGGCGCACCTCGGTTCGCCCACATAACACCTATCCTCCGCGAGCTGCGCTGGCTGCCTGTGGATCTCCGGGTGCAATTCAAGGTCTTACTTACCACCCATAAAGCGCTCCATGGTAGTGGATCTGACTATTTGAGAGACCGCCTTCTGCCAATAACCTCCCTGCGTCCCATCAGATCGCATAGAGCGGGCCTCCTCCGTATTCCATCCGCCAGTCAGTGCCGACTGGCGACTACCCGGAGGAGAGCCTTCTCAGTTGCTGCTCCGACGCTATGGAACAATCTCCCCGTGGAGATTCGTACCCTGACCACAGTCCAGGCCTTCCGTACAGCCCTCAAGATCTGGCTAGCCCGTCAGGCCTGGGGATAAACTCTTCCGCCCCTCCCGAATGCTGAGAGAATGTTGTGTTTTTAGTATTTTTCAGTTATTGCACATTTCTTTTTATGTTTTGTCTTCACTCCCCTTCCTTGTTATTGTAAGCCGCCCTGAGTCCCCTCAGGGAAAAGGGCGGCCTATAAATGCTATTAAAATCTAAATCTAAATCTAATGACTTCATGGCCTCCATCGACCTGACAGAGGCTTACATCCATATCCCCATCTTCCCTGGCCATAAAAGTATCTCAGGTACTCCTATTTAGGTAGCCACTACCAGTATAGGGCCCTACCGTTTGGCTTGACGTCGGCGCCTCGGACCTTCACTAAGGTCCTAGCTGCAGTGGCGGCTTACCTCTGTGAGCGCTCTGTAAGGGTTCAATGCTATCTTGATGACATCTTAGTCCAAGCAGCATCATTTGAGCAGGTGAGGAAGGATCTTTCGTTGGTGGCATTCACACTACAGCAGTTAGTTTTTTCGGTTAACCTAGATAAGAGTTCCCTCATTCCCGCCACCAGGATTCCTCACCTGGGGACCATCATAGACTCTAAGCTGGGGAAGGTGTTTCTGTTCCATGACCATAAAGATAGTTTGTTAGCCTTAGTTAGACAAGTTAGAAGTCAATGTTTTGTTCCTGTAGTAGTGCTCTCCAGCTTGCTGGGGAAATTCATTTCTTGCATAGACATGGTACCTTGGGCTCGTCTACACGCGAGGCCGCTCCAGTGGCATCTCCTGCCGCATCAGAGGTCAAACTCCAGCAATTTCAAGGAAAAGGTTCCAGTGATACCACAGGTGCAGCTGTCATTGAGGTGGTGGCTCTCCCCAGCGCTATCCGAGGGCTGCGAGTTTAGGGAGCCGGAGCGCCTCATCCTGACAATGGATGCCAGCTTGTATGGGTGGGGAGCTCTCTTGGACTCCTGGATGGCGCAGAGGCATTGAACCTGGTTGGATCTCCAACATAATATAAATTGGCTGGAACTGTGAGTGATTCACTTGTCATTGTGGCACTTCAAGGATCATGTTCAGGATCAAGATGTCTTGGCAACGTGGCGGCAAAGGCCCACGTCAACCGACAGGGTGGCACACACTCTAGGGCTCTTCGAACTGAGGTGATGGCACTCGGCGCCTGGGCGGAGAAGCATCTTCAATTGCTCAGGGCAGAGCACATCACAGGAGTGAACAATCATCAAGCCGACTGGCTCAGTCAGGCCATAGTCGACAATGGGGAGTGGAGCCTTTCTCCAAAACTGTTCCAGGCTATCTGCTCCAGGTTCGGCCATTTGAAGGTGGACCTGTTTGCCACACCGCAGAACGCTCAGGTGGATCGGTTCTTCTCTCAGTTCCTGGCTCGGGGGACGGAGGGAGTCAACAGCTTCGGATTCCATGGCCAGAGAACCTGCTCTACGCCTTCCCTCCCCTTCACCTTCTCCCTGGGGTAGTTTGGAAAGTGATATCAGAGAAGGCGGAGCTCATCTTAGTGGCACCCTACTGGCCGCGCCAGGCGTAGTTTGCGGACCTAATGTGCCTGTCAGTGTCACACCCATGGAGGATTCCGGGGAGGGATGTGGACCTCAGACAGGGGAACCTGGTGCATTCTGAGCCACAGTGGCTGCAACTAGCCATGTGGAGATTGAGCGGGAGCATCTAAGGGCTGCCCAGCTTTCACAGAGGGTGATCTCCACAATTGAGGCTTCACGCAAGGGTTCCACCACTAGGATTTATGATTCTACCTGGTGGGTCTTTGCAGAGTGGTACCGGATCTTGGGAGCGAATCTTTGCAAGGTTTCAGATTGGATAGGGGCTCTCACATGACACCCTCAGGAGACAGGTGGCAGCCCTCTCCATGATTATTCGGGGGGAGGAGCTCCTTCCACTTTCCCAGGTCCTGTTAATTAAGAGGTTTTTGAAGGGTGCAGGGAATCTCCATCCCCCGGTTGTCCACAGTTTTCCGACATGGAGCCTCACTACGGTTCTCCAAGCAATGACAGGAGCACCATTCGACCCTCTGAGGACGGTTGACCTGAAGTTCATAACCCTTAAGGTAGTGTTCCTTGTGGCGGTCACCTCAGCCCATCGCATCTCTGAACTGGGAGCGTTGTCCTCCAGGTCGGCTCTTTCCACATTCCACAATAATCGAGTCGTCTGGATCCAACCTTTATTCCCAAGGTTAATTCCCTTTTCCACATATCACAGGAGGTGGTATTACCGGATTTTTGTCTGGACCCGTCTCATGATAGGGAGCACCTTTGGCACCGGCTGGATGTCAGGCGTGTCTTGTGCATTTACCTGAGGCACATGGAGAGCCTCAGGAAGTCTGAGGCACTCTTTGTTTCTTTTTATCCTTCTTCCCTGGGGAAGAGGGTGCCCTCCTCGGCTATAGGGAGGTGGATCAAACTGGCCATCACATTGGCCTATGAGGTTCAGCACCTTCCGGTACCCCAGGGCATCACAGCATACTCCACCAGGATTGCGGCTACTTCGGTGGCCTGGGCCACACAGGCGCCTATAGTGGAGATTTGCGGGGCAGCTACGTGAGCTCCCCATCTCCCTTTATCAGGCACTACAGGTTAGACGCGTTTGCATCGGCTGATGCGGCATTTGGTCGTAGGGTGTTACAACAGGTGGTAGCGCATGAGGAGCCCAGGACCAATAGTGACCCCCTGAGGGACATTAACTTGGGTATGTCCCAATCCTGGCTAATCCCTCAGGAGTCCTGGAATAATGTAATAATGGATCATACTAAGTAATCTGTGATTGCAATTTACAAATTTTAAACTCTGGGCCCTACAATATTACCCATCTTGAAAGTTATATGAATCGAAACACAAATAGATAGACATTTGAATGCAAAAGAAAATAATAAGAATAAATTCTGATTGGGAGGCAGAGACAGAATGAGACTCAGGACATAAATTGTATCTAATCTTTTAAATAAATTGTGAGAGTTTAGAGGAGCTAGCTATCTGGCCCAGGCCTGCCAAGATTGTTCAATCTAATCTTACCAAAGGCCAGATTCCTTGTGTATCTAACCACACTTGATCAAATAAAGTATTTGATTCTTAAAAAAAATCCCCTTATTTATCATTGGCTAATCAATGCAATATATAGTCATGCAGTTGATTTGAACAAAGGGAGAGACCTTAAATATATATTAACTTAAATAAAACAGTGAGAGTGCCTGACGAATGAGGAACATATAACAATGTATAAACCTGCTGATTATGCAGTAGAGGCCTTTTGAAAGAAGATGCATAGTTTTCTCAGGAGTGCATGAAGAACTCCCCTCCCCTCTCTAACTGCTCTCCAATTAGGGAATGCCCTTTCTTTTGAAAGTTCACATGTCTTTCTCCTGTTTTTAATCTTATTTTTATTTTTCTTGGAATACTGCCTTGCAGTTCTTTGTGAAAGAAAGTATATAAGTGCCCCCAATATATAAAATAAAGATACATTTGTAAGAATATTTTATTAGGACCACACCAGTGGCTAATTTTTGAAATATGGGACTTTTAGAGTTAATTCCTAGGTTTTTTTTTCTTCCTGCCTCTTCTTTCCAGGCTCGCCGTATACTAGATATTACTCCTGTGAAGGAGCTTGTGAACCTGAAGTGGAATACATACGGGCGTCCTTATTTCTGTTTCCTGGCTCTGTTTTATGTCCTCTATATGATTTGCTTCACCATGTGCTGCGTTTATAGACCACTGAAAAGTCGCTCAGAGAATCAAACACACAAGCGGGATAACACCATCATTGTGCAGAAAACATTGCAGGTATATTGGTGTATAACTACAGGCTTCTCTGTGAATCTAGGCAAATTGTAAAATAACTTTTCATAATGCAGTGCAGAAGAATCAACAACACAGTTAAATAAAATGTTAAACTTTGCAAAATCTCTTTTTGAAAGTGCTCCAAGAGGCCGTGAAGAAAAAGGCTGCCACAACTGTGAGAACAGCTTAAAGATAAGAAGAAATCACTGAATTTGCCAGCAAGGCTCTGGCTTTCACTAGCCTCTCTTGAATGAGTCATTCTCACCTGATCCAAGGACAAATAATCCACATTTCTTAGATGAAAGATTAAAAAATGAAAGATCTTACCTTGGATTCAACTGTATCTCTTCAATCTGTAAATGGAAATTAGCATTTTTTTACAACACTCCCTGCTATAAAAGCAAGGTACCAGGGGAAATATTCTACTCTTGTTCTTTCACTGGCCTACAGTATTTGGTTTCTATGTTCAGGAAATATTTGGTAATGAATGTTACTTGTTGCAAAGTCATCTATTGGCTCATCTTTCCAATAACAGTTTCACTATCAAATCAGTATTGCCAAAAGAGAAATAATTAAATTATAATACACTAAATAAATTAAACGTCTTGACACAAGTTCCAGGTTTTTCAGATCTCTATCATCTCCTTAATTAGGATATTTTCCTGTTTTTAGGAATCATATCTGACATATGAGGATCAACTCAGGCTTGTGGGAGAGTTAATTACAGTGATTGGAGCCATGGCAATTTTACTCCTAGAGGTAAGGGCAAAATAATAAAGTTATATTAAACTGATCTTCATTAAAATTTACCAACATCAGATTGGCAGTTCTATCTGCCATTGGAGAGACACTGTATACCTAAGCAATCATATGTTATCTGAAATCAATATAATTGTCTTGAAAAACACGATGTTACCTATGCTACCTGTACTTCTGACTTCCCTGTTGGGAAGTATCCAGAGTTAATTTTTTTTTTGGAAATAGTTAAAGTAATAGATGAGCTGATTGTGGATGAATATAGCCAGTAATTGTTAGCAGGACCTGCATATACTGTAATAAAATAATTGATCAATATTACAATTTGAATCAATTTCTTTAAATCCCTGTCTTACTAAATTTTACAGGCTTAAGGCATTTCATATTTTAAATTGTACCCAGTTTGGAGCATTTTAACATCTTTTCACATTTTGCTTGCTTAATCACTAATATTAAAATATTTTTTTAATATCTTTATTCTGCAAAATTACTACTCTAACATGAAGTGGTTTAGATTGTTGACTTATCAAGGTGTTGCTACTAGACGACATTTTTGATTGCTAATAGTTGCAGTGTATAGGTTTCTCTTTATAAAATCATGTCAAGTACAGGTAGTCCTTGACTTACAACGGTTTGTTTAGTGACCATTCAGTTACAGTGGCACTGAAAAAATGTGACTTACGAACGTTTTTTACAATTATGCCCTTTGCAACATTCCCATGATCACAATGATCAAAATTTAGGTAATGGTAACTGGTTCATATTATGACCGTTGGTATGTCCCAAGGTCATATGATCACTCTTTAGGACCTTCTGACAAGCAAAGTCAATGGGGAAGCCAGATTCAGTTAACAACTGGGTTACTAACTTATCAGTGATTCATTTAACAACCATAATAAGGAAGGTCATACAATGGGGCAAAATTCACTTAGCAAATGTCTCACTTAACAACATAAATTTTGAGCTCAGTTGTGATCATAAGGACAATTAACAGCATTATCCTCATAACGGCTTGTTTTCCTTGACTTGGGCACAAAATACGTTGTGAACTCTCTGTATTGTTGAGTCAATTTCTAGAGGTAGACTCAGCACATTGGTGAATTCAGTCCTCAGTTGGTTATAAACTTTTGACACATATTTCATTTTTTAATAGATTCCAGATATTCTAAGAGTTGGAGCCACAAAGTACTTTGGACAAACTATCCTGGGAGGACCTTTTCACATAATAATGTGAGACTCTACAGTTCCAAAACTCACAAATGCTCTTTTTTTTCTTATGTATACTCTGCCATTATGATCTTCCTTTCACCATTTTTCTCTTCCACTTCTATTTGCTTCAAACCTAGATTTCTTTCTTTGCAGATTTGTCTCTCTTAACATCTGTTTATGTTCTGTCTGGTGGGGGGGGGGTGTTTGACTGCTAAATCTCCTGAAAAAAATGGAAATTCCTGAGATGTTTCAACTTGAGATGCATTAAAATTGATAACAAACAATTTTTCACAAGAAATCCCTTGTTCCAGCAAAAGGGAACAAAGAGACATAATTTTCTATGAATGCACATCAGCATATATTTACATGCATTGTCTGCTCATGTATGTTTAGGGCTCAATTCTGTCTTCATTAATTTTATGTTGTATTAATTACTCATTCTCACTTAGTTATATTGTCCATTTACAGCATCACCTATGCCTGTGTGATTCTGGTAACCATGGTAATGCGACTGACCAGCACAGAAGGAGAAGTGGTCCCCATGTCCATTGCCCTGGTGTTAGGCTGGTGCAACGTCATGTACTTTGCACGAGGATTTCAGATGCTTGGGCCTTTCACCATCATGATACAGAAGGTAAGGAAAGTGAAGCTAAAAACTGAAGTCAAACTGAGAAAGAATTCCACAGGTAGCCCTCAACTTACAACTATAAGTGAGCCTACAATTAACGGATGTGATGCAGTCATAAGTCAAGTCATTGCATGAACGAATCGATTTTGCAATAGTTTGTGTGGTACTTGTTAAGCAAATGTCACAGTGATTAAACCAATCAATTTCCCCCAGTGAGTGGGTGGGGATTTGTCAGAAACTGGAATTCAACACCAGAAACTCGCAAGAAATGTCACAATGGCAAGGAATGCTGCATATGGCTATAAAACCGAGCTGGTTGCTAAGCAGCCAAAACGCAATCACATGACTGCAAGGGTGTTTGTGTGTGGCTATTGTAACTTCAAAGGTTGTAAGTAGCTTTTGGGTGGCTCCATTGTAATTTTGAATAGTTGTTAAATGACTAGTTGTAAATTGAGAGCTACTTGGATTTTTCTCAGAAGTACACCTTTTCTGATAATTGGAACTGAGAATTTAAAGGTCAGACAATAGAGGGCAAAGGAGAGCTGGAGAAAAGTTAGACATAATAATATTGTTGTTTTATCTTATCTACAGATGATATTTGGTGACCTTATACGTTTTTGTGGTCTAATGGCTGTTGTCATACTTGGCTTTGCCTCAGGTAAGCTCTAGAGGAAGATGTGAACTTCCAAGATTATTCCAGTATTCTTTGCATATGCAGTCTGAGAATCATTTCTCCAGTGGGGGGGAAAAATCCTCTATATTTCCATTTTTTTAAAAAAAAAAATGTACCCATGTTTTTGTATTAGCAATGGCTTTCCTAAAAACCTTGGGATTTTAAGGAGTGCCATAGCAAGAAAATAATATTAACAGATAATGCAGTCTAAAACATAAATTATTTGGTATTTCACTGTCATGCACGTGGGAGTGCTAGACATATGTTCAGTGAATGTGACCAGTATACCAGCTTAGCAATATTGACTGGTGTCTTCTTCGAATAAAATGCTTATAATTTGGAGAGGGAGGCAGTATGCGCCTAAATATTATTGGAAAAATGGAGGAATAAATAGCAGGAAATGTTGTTATCAGTCTGTTGGGAGCCCTTGTTAAAATGAATTCATCCAAAATGTGTAATTATTTGGGGGCAATGTGCTCCTAAATATTAGTGGAAGAAATGGAGGAATAAATAGAATAAATTGTTATCAGTCTTATGGCCATTGTTAAAACAGAGAAGAACAGATCCTTTGCTCTAATCTAGCATGAGTCTTATGTTTGGAAATTCTATAGGAAATGTACTGAGGTTTCTTGTGCAACCTTTTAAGAACAGAATGTTCTTAAGATACAAAGTCTAAAAGCCATTATTTTAGATGATGGTTTACCCTGAGCCTTCTGTTATTCTGGCTTCCCCATATATTTTTTTATAAAATATATTATTTCACATTGTTGCCTATCGAACACACCTAATGACTGATTTTGCAACTTTTCATCCATAACTGCATATCACATGTTTAAAATTGCCTGCTTCTCATCTGCTTTTGTGGGACTTCCGTAACATTGAATATCAGTATCCAGTTATTCACGTTATGGAAGAAAAGAATTTACATGCCAGCCTTAGATTTTTCATGAGAAAAATCTTAACCTTCAGGACAAGTAAACTAATAGAGAAAACCTCAGCAGAAAGAGAGATAAAGAATTAAGATTCTTGTGGCAGAGTAGTTGAAAGGAAGAGCATAAGATGAGGATGCCATTATCTGGTTGTACGTGTGTGAGTGTATATACTATGTATATGTAGCTGACTGCTCGTTTTTGTTTCATCAACAGCTTTCTACATCATCTTTCAGACAGAAAATCCAAGCAATCTGGGACAGTTCTACAATTATCCCATGTCTCTCTTCAGTACGTTTGAGCTCTTCCTCACCATTATAGATGGACCAGCCAACTATGATGTGGATCTTCCATTCGTGTTCTGTGTGGTGTATGCTGCGTTTGCTATCATTGCTGCTTTGCTCATGCTCAACCTGCTCATTGCCATGATGGGTGACACTCATTGGAGAGTAGCCAATGAACGGGATGAGCTTTGGCGAGCACAGGTGAGATTATAGTCCTGCAGTGCAGTCTGTTGAGAAGTCATCTATTTTTGCTGCTTTGGACATGTGTGCAGTGGAAATTTAGATCACTTTACAACTGATTTAGTTCCCAGTGTTAAGTTCGTTATTAATTGAAGAGGCGTGAGGCAGCTGAGGTAAGAGAACAGCTATTTATTCGGTAGAACGGCAACAGATAAAATAAAATTATAATACTGATATGCCCTTATGCTGTAAAGTTTTGTTATCGATTTCACTACTATTAGCTGGGTGCTAATTTAACGTTAACTCTTTCCAAATAATTATATTTTCCACTATTGACAATACCATCATCACACTCAGCTAGAAGCAGTTGCTAAATTAATATGTAATTCTAATTCATTCCAGTTCATTTAATGAATGCATACTTTTCAGCATATGGGCTTGCAGATATGAATGAAAAATTTACAGATTCAGATCTGCTGTGCATGGCTAGTGAAGGAAGAAATGACAATGTACTCATGTTTAAAGAACTGAGTCCAGAGACAATGTAAAGGCCTCACAATTAGTTTCTAGAATCAAGGCTGCAACCTGTGTAAAACATTGAGCTCACAACAAACCTGGTGGGACTCACCTCTATGTAAACATGTTATATCACATTCAATCCATTTCCCTTTTGATTATAGGTAATGTGCAGTTTTAATAGCTGGAAAGTCTTTTCGAATTGCTCATAACAACACAATATAATGTTGAGGTTATTTTTGAATAGTTAAAGCTAAAAATAAGGTACAACAATTTGAAAGATACTTACATGCAACTGTGATTATTCCCCCATATCCTTTTTCTCATTCCTGCCAATGCACTAATGTTGTACTCTACAAACTGCAAATGCCACTTCCTGTTGTAGCATGCTCTTGTCAGTCAAATTCTTTTCTGCTACAGATTAATTAACTATCCAGAAAATAAAGTCTAATCTATCTTATTCCCCTCCCATCAAAAAAATTGGGTCCCCCCCACCCTAAATATGGAGAATTATTTTATGTTAGAAAATCATTTGATTTCTTGTCCTATGCATGAAAGGGGAGAAATTGTTTTGAGAAGATGAAACATTTTTTATAAGAATGTTCTATCAGTATGCTTAAGAGGGCTATGTTCAAAAACCAATAATCAGTTTGGGTGTTCTACCATAAGGAACAAAGAAACTCAAAGCAAACTCTTCTATCCCGTATTTTTCATCTTGGAAACACTCATTTGGATAGCAGAGTAATTCACGCTGAGTGCCTATCATCAAGGCTACAGAAAAATTGGCCACTTAATTTTTTTTTTTTAAAAAAACCCTCTCATAGCACCTAACAGAATCACCTAGTAAGTATGACTGTGCAGGCTGTGACTCCCTTGCACAAACAGCCACAGAAATGATTCAAGAAAGGAAGCAAGAGAAATAAATTAGTGTCAACAAAGCCTATGAACAGCATTAACAAAGGAAAAAACATATTTCAGTGGGTAAGACACACACACACACACACACACAACCTAATGCACATGAGCAATGTATACATTTTGCCCTTGGTACCCATTGTAAATCTCAAATATCAAGGCAACCTAATTTTTCCATTTGGCAACCTGACAGCTAAATAGTACAGTAGCACATGCTAAGACAACCCAGAGCAATAGCACTCTATTACTAACCAACAACCAATTAATTTTGCTATAGGATAACGTGTACTGTAACTTAATCTCAGAACATTGTCTAACTAATTCTCCCTCACTTCTCCCTTTCCCTCCTGAACCAGTTCTAGATAAAGACAACAGGGGTGCAGCCTTTGCTGTATTAGCTTCCCAGACCTCTTTGTTTGGAGGATTTTTAAAAAGAAACTAACCAATCACAAATCATTCTTTCACTCGAGACGGAACTTCAAAACATGGAGTATCTTGTTAGTTTGGAACATACAAAATGATTATTTTATGTTCAGGATGTTCTTGCCTATGGCTGTTGAGCTGAAATCTGAACAGTTTGAAATCACATGCCTACAATCTAATTATGTCAGGGAGAATTCTTATACATGAAACTTTATTTTACATAACTTGCTAGCTTGTGGTTTTAACTGAGTACCAGTGCATGCAAAATTAAACAAATCTGAAGAACTGTATGAAATATATAAAGATAGAGCTACTTCACAGAGATAATAGATAAACTAATTCAAGCATAACCACATTTGCCACTGAACATGATTGGGATGTGGAAGGAGCCCCCTTAAGCCATGTGCACTTGGCTGTACCTGCTGTGAGCAGATTGCATTATGGGAATTTCTCTCAAAATCCGGCTTTCCTTTATGAAAGCTGAATTGTTTATATTCACATGAAGCCTCCACCACAGTAGAGAATTTGTTATTTAAAAAAACAGTTTTATTCCTTATTAAATCAAAAGACTCTCAACACCATTAGCATTTAGTACAATTGAAGAATTAGTAAAATGTACTATCTCTAGTCATCTTAAAAATCCCATAGGGAGAGAGCTTTATAAACTTATGGGGATGTAGAATTGCTTCTTGTGCATGTCCCCTAACTCCAGTCCTCCCACAGGATGGATGGATTTAATTCAGACAAAGCAGTGCCTGGTAAGACTTAGAGCTACATAGCTAAGGTTATGTAAGTCATTATCAACATTTTGAACTGAGTCCAGAGGCCATTTTAGGAGAGGCGTTATTGTGCAAGGATGGACTGCCCACCAAAAATCTTATTGTCACATTGTGGACCAGTTGCTGCCTCAGATTGATCCAGAGGCTGGCGCCTTATAGAGCATGGGAAAAAAATCACCTAGTCAGATGATGATCAAGACTCCCAAATAAACCATCTTGAGTACTTGTCTATCTCTAACTGTAGCAGAAGATTGCACTATAAAATAGATGGTTGCTTTTGATTTTGTGTCTGGTCCCATTTGTATGGGTCTTTTTCCCCCCCACTTTGGTTCCACTTAGTGAATTCTTATAAACCTAATGATGTATTTGAACAATTTTCTATTTTGTTTTTGAATACAAACGTTTACCTGGTTTTGTGGCATGATTGAACTAATCTGTTTGCTTTCATGCAGGTGGTTGCTACTACAGTCATGCTTGAACGGAAACTCCCACGATGTCTTTGGCCTCGGTCTGGTATTTGTGGCCAAGAATATGGGTTAGGAGACAAGTGGTTTCTCAGGTGAACTCCTTTTACCTAGTTGTGTATGGCCTACAGGAATAGTCTCCAGTATAGTTAATACAATTACCGTATTTTTCAGAGTATAAGACGCACATTTTCCCTCAAAAAAGAGGCTGAAAATTTGGGTGCATCTTATACACTGAATACAGCCTTTTTTGTGCCTCCTGACACCCCCCCCCTTTCACCAAAATGGCCATGCAGAGCCTGTAGAAGGCTTTCAGAGAGCTCCTGGGGACTGGGGAGGACAGAAATGAGCAAAAAATCCCCCCTCCGGTCCCTAGGAACACTCTACAAGCCACCTAAGGGCTATTCATGCCCCCCCTTTTTTTTTTAAAGGGCCCATTTTCATGAAAAATGGCCCATTTTTGGGAGGTTTGCAGAGTACAAAAACTTTTTTTTAAAAAAATTGCCTCTTCAAAACCTTGGTGAGTCTTATACTCCGAAAAATAAAAAGCTGTTTATACCAAGCAGATACAGAACACTAGCCTGTTTAATTCCTGCTAAATTGATATCCAGCTTTTTAAACACAGGCTTTTTGTTTCTTATTTGCAAATATCAAGTTGAAAATTATGTTTTCTAATTAAGGACAGAATCTGAGATTGGCATTCAAATGTGAAGTCAAAGGATAATAATACAAACCTGGTCCAGTAATTCTATTACTGCTTTCTACTTTGCGGGATTCAAGTTGCCTAACTATTACCAAGTCCAGATTTACATGCCCTACAGCCAGGTGTACACCCATTCCCATGTTATCAAAACCGAGTCCTTGGTTCAAACCAGAATTTTTGTGGCTCAAAGCCTGGAGAGCTAAATAATAGAGAGCTTTATCAATCGCAGCAGAATCTGGAATCTGACTGTTGCGTCTAACGCTTGTTGGAGAGTTAGATTGATTAGTTCTGGCCTTGAACCTGTTTTCATAATGAGGAATCTTGGCTAAACCTGGCATGTTTTTTCATGATGTTTTTAGTGGGCAGTGTGTGGCATTTGTTCTTTTAGGATTTTTTCATTACTTTCTGTTTTTATTTTATAACGTTACCCCCTCAGGGTCACCTGGAATTGGGTGGTCTCTAAAATAAACAAATGAGTCATCATTACGTTTATTTGCTCTCTTTTCCACAGGGTGGAAGAGCGTCTGGATATCAGCAAGCACAAGATGTTACGCTATGCAGAGGCATTTAGAAACCAAGACAAAGAGGTTTTTGATAAGTATTCTGGGAAACTATACCAACCTGAACCTTTCCAATTCAAGAAAGAAACTCCATCTCCATCTGTCTCACGAAGCTCCACTCTAAGTAGCTTCCACCGTGGTTGGCAAATCCTGCGGAACAACACCTTCAGCCACCTTCGTGGGGAAGTCAATCATGCTTTGGAAGAAGAGATCTATCACTTCTGATATGCCTGTTGAATGACTGGTCACATTACTGGTGCTTTGTGCTGCTTCACAAATTTTTCCAGTAGTTGGTGGGATCTGGGGGCAGTGATATCAGGATTCAGGATGAATCTTAAACTTCCCTTGTTATGGAGCATCATTTTATTGCTTTCCCATTGTTCCACCAAAAGGACTGAAAAAAAAGTTACTGGTTTTTTATATAGGACTCCAGTGCACTTTAAGTTAAATAGGTGACATGGAATTTTATCCCAGGTTCAAGTTTTGTAGTCACTATGATAGGATTTCTTTTCTTGGCTGAATTGAATTCTGCTAATGTTTCCCTTGGGGAGAGGAATAACGAAAAGGTTTACTAACTTAATTGTATTAATATACAGCCTCTTCTGTTTATTCTTGCTGACTTGGAATCAAGCCTGTTACTACTCTTGACCTGTTTGACAGCTATTATATAGGACCAGAATTTTCCTTAAGAGGAAATCTAAAAATAAAACCCTAATTAACTAAAACCCTAACTTTAAGTCACCTTAATAGGTGAACTTTCCAAAAGTATTGTGTTTCCTTGAGAAGGCATCAAGATTTGTTTAAGGTAGAATACAAAGTAATTATTAAACATTTTTACTCAGCCAAAAATAACTGCAATTAATTTTAGTGAAATGTTTCAAAAGATTTTTTCATAGTCTCTACTTCCAAAGTGATGGCCTTTCCTACAGATCCAACTTGAAAATATCATTCTTCCAAATATAAAGTGAAACAAAGCAAGTGCTTTATTAATTTATCTTTAGCTATCACTTGAAACTTTACTCCAGAAGGAAAAAGCCAATATTTCATCACTTAAAGCAAATTAATGACTTACTGCCTTTCCAGCAGCTGAGTGGAAAATTACTCCAATTCATTTGTAGCAGGAGCAGTGAGAGACTGTTCTAGCTGGTCATATTTGCCTTTCAATTGACTTTGTATATTCACCTGAACTATGTCGCATCAAAGAATGATGCAGACAGTTTTCAGGCATTGTCAGTCTGATTCCTGCTTGATCTACTATTGCCCAAATTTGGCTCTGGCCTTCAAGAATAAGCTGGCTTGATTCTCATTCCATAACAAAAATGCATTTTCTATGCACAGATGTCTGGCAACTCAGGAATTTCCCGTTGTATTTTAAGGTTTGTCACAATGGCCAAGGATTCCTGAAGGATCTATGCCTGCTACGAATGATCTTTCCCTTGGTTGAGCTTGAGAAAAGAAAACTATGAGAGTCTTTTCAGACATACCTTCAGAGGCCAATTAAATGTTGGATTGGGAAGGTGCCACTTAAATTGGTTTCAAACCCAGAAGATGCCTCTCTGCCCGCTCTGAACCACTCTGAACTCTGAACTCAGACTTGGGGCGAGGGAAAGATTTCTAAAGAAGAAATGGGGAGGAACTTTTTTTATCCAAGGATGAAGTTCAGAAGCTACCTCTTCAAGCTGAAGTTGGAGATTTGTCATATCACTGTGATGAACTGAACGAGTTTTGATTACTTATGGTTTTATGTATTTCCTTTGTAGAATTTTGCACTATATGTCTGTGAAAATACAATTTGCACATGTATAAAACTGATCTATGCTGCTTTAGGGTGTTTGAAAAGTAATTTCATTTCATGCCTTAATATTCTGGTTTCATATTCTCTCAAATGAAGTATTAGCTAAAGAAATTCCTTAGGGGGTTATTTGTAGTTTAGTAATTTCTCTAGTGGCATAGATCTTATAGTTTCTCCAAGTGATTAGACAAGGACTTGAATTAGTTTGGACATTGATTTGGACAAGAAATGATTGAAGATGTTACCCAGTCTGGTAATAAAACAACTATGAAACAATAACACAAAATAAATGAAGCAAACAATCAAGCCCAAGGATTGCATGGCTAGACAAGAACCTGCACCATGGCTCACTTCATCTATGATGTAATTAATGGGGTACCAGGATATTTGGAACAATGGCGTTGGTCTTTTTTCCTGGATTCTGCCAGGAAATTATGTTTCAGAATATTCATTAATTAGAATATAAGCTTGCTGCCTAACAGGAATAAAATACATAGTTTCAGCTCAGTCGTCTTTCTATCATTCAGCCTTTGGAGATACACCATTTTATCAATGGTGATTTTTTTTTAAAGTAAGGCAACAATCAAGTCGAAAGTAACATAATCCAGAAAAAACGGCACATTGAGCTGAGATCTTAAATTAAGTCAGAAGATGTCCAATGTAATGTAAATTTGGAGCAGCTTTGAGCTAAATTTCAGGCTTCCATTTTTAAATGGAAATATGATTTATTGAAGTAAGTAGAAAGATATGTATATAAATCACATTGTAAATCTCTTGAAGCTTATCAAGATTTGCCTTAGAAGAACTATTGTTTTAACAATCACTAGCTCTCAGGGGAGATGAGTCTAAAGGGAACATATTGTTAATCCCTTTTGTTCACAACAATTTAATTATTTATAGTGAATTAAGCTAATATAAGTACAAACAATTGTTTTAATTTGTAGAAAGGTTTTTCTGAGTTCATTTTGTTTGAAGTTGCACGTTCTTACTCTTTTGTGTCATATTAATGTAGACATTTTTTTACACTTTGCTGAAAGCATTTAATAAAATTTGAGATTCAATCAAAATAAATTTATAATTTTATACTACAAAACATATTGCGGTCTAAATCAGAAAGTTACAACAATCATGTTAAGATTTCACATATAATTTGATTGCTAAGGAGTTAGCAATTTTCCAAAGGCTTTGCTATGTTGCACAAGCCATTTCAAAACCTTCAATTGATTGAACTTTACAACTAAGCCAGGGCGTATTCTGAATGCCACTAGTAACAATGAAAAAGCCTAGTGTATTTGAGCTCTTTAGAAATAGCTATCTATTTGTATATATGTTACATCATAATTTTTAGCAATATGTACATTTTAAATACAAATCTCATATTAAATCTCAGATCTTTATCCAATGTTTTCTGTATGATGCAATTGGGTTTTTTTTTGGTGAGTATTCGTATATATTTTACTGGTGTGACTTGAACAAGCTTTCTCACAATTTCACACATGAGATTTGGAGAATCTTAACAGCCAAACACATCTGAGTACTTTCTGAAGGAAAGTGAAGTGGAGGATAGGATAGCACCTAGAAACAAAGAAGATGATTACTAGAAGCCAGCATGGGTCGTTAAAAACATCATATCAAACCAGCCTTATTACCTTTTTTGACAAAATAAATTAATGGATCAGCAAAATGCGGTGGATCTAATTTACTTGGACTTCAGCAAGGCATTTGACCACAACCTACTTCTTGGTAAGAGAGAACAACTTGGGGTAGACAGTACCACCATCAGATTGTACCACCATCAGATTAAGAGCCGAGGTGGCGCAGTGGTTAAATGCAGCACTGCAGGCTACTTCAGCTGACTGCAGTTCGGCTGTTCAAATCTCACCGGCTCAGGGTTGACTCAGCCTTCCTTCCTTCCGAGGTGGGTAAAATGAGAACCCGGATTGTTGTTGGGGGCGATATGCTGACTCTGTAAACCGCTTAGGGAGGGCTGAAAGCCCTATGAAGCGGTATATAAGTCTAACTGCTATTGCTATAGATTGATTTATAATTGGCTGCCCTACTGAATTCTGGATAGACCCCAATGGAGCTACAGCTAATGGAGGGAACATGCAGAAGGGTACCTCAAAGATAAACCTGCACATTGGGCCCAAGCCAACAAAATGCAGTTCAGTGGTGAGAAAAGTAAGGTCCTGTACTTTAGACAGGAAAAACGAGTTTGTTTAAAATAGGCAATGCCTATTTTAGCTGTAACTGTTAGAGGAATCTAGATACCCTAGTGCCATGATGGTGAACCTATGGCATGCATGCCACAGGTGGCATGTGAAGCCATATTTGGTGGCACGCTAGCTGTCAGCTCAGATGATTTTTCACCCTTTCGGAGGGCCTTGGGAGGCTGTTTTCACCATCCCTAGTTTTAGAAAGGCCTCAGAAGGCTGGGGAGGGCGAAAAACGAAAGGCCATATTAGAAGTTTGGAAACAATCCATTGCCGGCTTCTGGAGGGCCTCCAGGGGAGCAGAGGCTGCCGTTTTCACCCTTTCTAGGCTTCTGGAAAGCTTCCGGAGCCTGGTGAGGGGTCACGCGTGCATGCGCGGGTGGGCAAGGAGGATTGAGTGGGCACACACGTGGGGGCAATAGCAATTTTGGCACTGCCCTAGTGGATCACCTAATAAGCCAGCAGTGTGCTACAAGCTGCCAAAAAGCCACTGCAGTCCTAGGCTGCATCAACAGGGGGATAGAGTCAAGACAATGAGAAGTGGTAAGACTATACTTAGAATACTGCATATAGTTCTGGTCACCATGGTTCAAAAAAGATGTTGGGTCTCTGGAAAGTGTGCAAAGAGCAACAAAGATGATAAAGGGTCTGGAAGCTAAATCCTATGAACAGTTGAAGAATCTAGGTATCAAAGCGAAGGAGTGGGGGGAAGGATGGCAACTGTCACAAAATAGAGAGGATTGATTTATTCTTGAGGGCACCTGAAGGCAAGACAAGTAATGGGTGGAACCTTGTTAAAGAGATCCAACCTAAAGTAAGGAGAAATTTTCTGACAGAACAATTAATCGAATAGCTTGCCTCCTGAGTTGTGGATGCTTCATCACCACGGGTGTGCTTCTTTATTCAGCTTTCCCAGACTCCAGAAACTTTCTTTAAGCCTCTGGGGGGGTCCCCCAGGATCTGGAGGCCCTCCCTTCGGCTAGAAACAGGCCTGTTTCCGGCCTTCTGGAACTTCCGATAGGCCCGTTCCCCCCTCCAAGCCTCCGCGCAGCCCCTGCACTTATATCACATCCAAAGCAGGCCGTATGGAGACTCCTGGAGAGGAGGGGAGGGGTGGGCGGGGCCAGCCAGCTGGGCATGAGATTTGGAGGTTCTCCAAACTGGCCATAATGTTAGCTATGGGTCAGTGGTGGGTTTCGGATCCTGTTCCAACCGGTACGTCATTCACATGGACATGCGCAGCCGCGCATGCGTCTTACTATCCAACAATACCTCCGCAAAGATCTTCAATGCTCCAGCTGCTTGGCAGAGCATTGTGCAGGTACTGTATGCACACTGCGCATGCACAGAAGCGCAGAAGACTTTAAAAACAGGTAAGGAGCGGGGGCGGGCGGGGGCCCCTCCAGAGCACTGTACCGGAACGGTACCCAGTGCACCGGGCCGGCTCCGGTACGCCCATACTGGGGTGTACTGCCTGCAACCCACCACTGCTATGGGTTCTCCGGAACCCAGGCAAATCCAATAGCAGCCCACCGCAGTTCATCGCTGAAGATTTTCAAAAATAGATTGGACAACCATTTGACTGGAATGGTATAAGGCTTCTGCCTTGAGTAGAGGATTGGTCTATAAGACCTGGGAAGAAACTTCCAGCTCTAGGATTCTATGATTCTATCTATAATATGTTAAAGCTATTAACAGTAGGCTTTGTTTAAGAAAATCAGCATTTATGTCTAACTTGCATAGAGGACACACGTTGTTTAAAAAGTTCAAAAAACAAACCTTTGCTGCATTATCATTTCATTCAGTAGTACTCAGGAGCCTTAATTAGAAAGTTTCAAATATCTCCTAGTGCGGTAATCCCCAAGTATGTGCATAAACAATATCCTTGATCAAAATGATTTTTTAAAACATTGAATTATCTTTGTTTGCTGTCCATGTTCCATAAAATGAAAATATTCAGAATAAATCTATTGAACCTTCTTGAACATATCTATCTATTTTCTGTATTATTATTATACAATTGTATCACAGTGGCCAGTTGTTTAGCCGGATTTGGCATTGGTTACTAGTCGGACCCCACCCAGGGGCCTAGGACATCGTAACGTATTTTCGTAATATGTGTGCATATTCATCAATTTGGCCCTTTTGTAAAATTTCATTCAGTTGCCTGGCCTATATTGCATGTAAACTGGTCAGATATTTGAGCCAGAAACCATGTAATTTGTCCTTTCCAGGTGATATCCAATTCTTTACCTTTTTTTACTTGATTTTTGACCATCTCAGTTGTTATTTCTAATACTTGCATTTGTTTGTTGCCAATGCTTTTCTCAAAGTCATGTATCCACTTTGCTTCCTTATTGTAGTCCTTTGCATTTTCCCACAATTCTTTCCAGAATTCAACTGTGGCCTGCTTTTCTGGTTTTTCACTTTTGGTGTCACCATTCACATTATTATTAAGAGCCGAGGTGGCGCAGTGGTTAAATGCAGCACTGCAGGCTACTGCTAGATCAGCAGTTCAGCGGTTCAAATCTCACCGGCTCAGGGTTGACTCAGCCTTCCATCCTTCCGAGGTGGGTAAAATGAGGACCCGGATTGTTGGGGGCAATATGCTGACTCTCTGTAAACCACTTAGAGAGGGCTGAAAGCCCTATGAAGCGGTATATAAGTCTACTGCTATTGCTATTATTATTATTATTATTATTATTATTATTATTATTATTATTATTATTATTATTATACAATTGTATCACAGCGGCCAGTTGTTTCGCCGGATTTGGCATTGGTTACTAGTCGGGCCCCACCCAGGGGCCTAGGACGTCGTAACGTATTTTCATAATATGCGTGCAGATCCAAGCAGCGCGGCTTTTTGCATTTGACTGATGGTGATTTTGTCAATTTTTAACTGTTTTAAATGTAATTCCAGTGCTTTTGGAATAGCACCCAGTGTGCCAATTACCACTGGAATTACCACTGCTGGTTTGTGCCATAGTCGTTGAATTTCGATTTTTAAGTCCTGGCATTTTGCGATTTTTTCATGTTCCTTCTCGGCGACCCTGCTATCATCTTGTATTGCGATGTCTATGATTGTGGCGTTATTTTTCTCAACGAGTGTGATGTCTGGTGTATTATGCACCAGCATTTTGTCCGTTTGTATACGGAAATCCCACAAGATCTTGACCATCTGATTTTCGGTGACTTTTTCAGGCTGATCTTCCCACCAGTTTGTTGCTGTTTTAATATTATAATTTTTGCACAAATTCCAATGGATCATTTGTGCTACTGAATTATGCCGCAATTTATAATCAGTCTGCGCGATTTTTTTACAGCAGCTGAGTATGTGATCAACAGTTTCATCAACTTCTTTGCAAAGTCTGCATTTGGCATCATCAGAGGATTTTTAGATTTTGGCCTTAATGGCATTTGTGCGGATAGCTTGTTCTTGCGCAGCCAGGATTAGTGACTCTGTTTCTTTCTTTAATGTACCTGTTGTTAACCATAATCAAGTTTGTTCACTGTCCGCTTTATCTTTTATTTTTTCCAGAAATTGACCATGCAGTGCTTTGTTCTGCCAACTCTCCATTCTTGATTTTATCACATCTTTTCTGTATTCTTGTTTCGTCTGTTGGGCCTTCAGTAGATTTTTGTTCTTTACTTCGATTAATAGATGTTCTTGACTTTCTTTTAAATAATCAGCCAGTGCATGTTTTTCTTCTTCAACTGTTTGCTTCACTTGTAATAATCCTCTGCCACCTGATTTTCGGGGCAGGTACAGTCTATCAGTATCACCACGTGGATGTAAACTGTAGTGCATTGTCATTAGTTTCCTGGTTTTTCGGTCCAAAAGGTCCAAATCAGCTTGTGTCCAGTTAACTATACCAGCTGTGTATCTTATAACTGATATTGCCCAGGTATTTATGGCCTTAATTGTATTTCCACCATTCAATTTAGATTTCAAAATTTTCCTAACTCTGTTGGTGTACTCTCCCCTGACAATAGTTTTTACTTCTCCATGCTTGATGTTATCCAACTGCAGAATGCCTAAGTATTTGTAGGCTTCATTTTCTTTGCATTTAATTAATTGGCCATTGGGCATTTCAATTCCCTCACATGCAGTGATTTTGCCCCTTTTTATGGATACAGTGGCACATTTTTCCATGCCAAACTGCATTGAAATATCAGTGCTGAATACTCGGACTGTGTTTGTCAACGATTGGATTTCTATTTCTGACTTTCCATAGAGTTTCAAATCATCCATATATAGTAAATGCGAAATTTTTTCAGCTTCTTTGGCGGTTTGGTAGACTTTGATAAAAACGCCGTTGGTCTGATCGAAATTGCTGATTTTATTTATATTGGATGATTCGTGCCTCATATCTTTCAATTTTTCTAGCTGTTGCTGTTATCTGCTGTTTTACAATCTCTACAGCTTCATTGATGTTTCTTGTATCCAATCTATATCTTCTGATTAGCCGATCTATGATTTTGTTGTTTTTAAGCCGTTGCTCATGCATGTTCTTTAAGTTACTAGCATCTGCCCTTAATTTTTTGATTTTTTGTTCTAAACGGATTTTCCACTTTGGCTTTGATGCTTTTTCTGTTGTGTGACTAGGTACTTTAATTTTAATGCCTAGTTCATTAGTGACTATTACAGCTGCGCTGTACATTAACTGGTTTCTTTCCAAGATGGATCCCGGTTCAATTGTTGAAAACACTGCATCAACCATTTTCATGATAGGGGCCAAAATTTTCTTAGGCACAGTTTTTAGTGATGGTAAACGTTGCCTTTCCTCATTAAGCAGAAAATGCTCCATGATCTTATCCTTCAATTCTTTTTGTTTTTGAGTTAGTTCATCAGTTGGTTCAGTGATAACTGGTTCTAGTGGTGGTGATGTTATTTCCTCCCCGAGAGCTTCTTCTGGGAGTTCTACTATAATGTCTTTAGTTGTGTCTTGAATATCAGTTATTTCCGCTTGTGATATTGTTTTTTGGGTTTTGCAATTTGCCTGAATTTCCTCATGTTCAACTTCACTAAACACTTTATTCCGTATAATAAATCGCCTTTGATCTGCTAGTCGTTGTTCACTAACATTTGAATCTGGATATTGTTGTTTCCATAATTCATGCATTTGCTTTAAATAGCCTCTTTTTTCTGGCTCTGAGTTGTAGTAACAGGCCATTATGGCACGGTTTTAATCTGCACTATATTTTTGACGTTTTGTTGGCTGGTCCACTTGTAGTCCACTTGTCGACGGATGTCCAGGGACCGCAACATCCGCTGCGGCCCTTGTTAACCCGCACGACGACCGATGCGGTATGGAATTCTTATTTGTTTTTTTCACCATATTGTATGGGTTGGCGGTTTTTTTTTTACGGGACCAGATGCCAACCTGACCCCAACCTTCCTCCTTTCTCATCCGGGCTTGGGACCGGCAACGGCGGAGTTGTATTATTATTATTATTATTATTATTATTATTATTATTATTATTATTATTATTATTATTATTATTATTATTGTACAATTGTATCACAGCGGCCAGTTGTTTCGCCGGATTTGGCATTGGTTACTAGTCGGGCCCCACCCAGGGGCCTAGGACGTCGTAACGTATTTTCATAATATGCGTGCAGATCCAAGCAGTGCGGCTTTTTGCATTTGACTGATGGTGATTTTGTCAATTTTTAACTGTTTTAAATGTAATTCCAGTGCTTTTGGAATAGCACCCAGTGTGCCAATTACCACTGGAATTACCACTGCTGGTTTGTGCCATAGTCGTTGAATTTCGATTTTTAAGTCCTGGTATCTTGCGATTTTTTCATGTTCCTTCTCGGCAACCCTGCTATCACCTGGTATTGCGATGTCTATGATTGTGACCTTATTTTTCTCAACCAGTGTGATGTCTGGTGTATTATGCGCCAGTATTTTGTCAGTTTGTATACGGAAATCCCACAAGATCTTGACCATCTGATTTTCGGTGACTTTTTCAGGCTGATGTTCCCACCAGTTTGTTGCTGTTTTAATATTATAATTTTTGCACAAATTCCAATGGATCATTTGTGCTACTGAATTGTGCCACAATTTATAATCAGTCTGCGCGATTTTTTTACAGCAGCTGAGTATGTGATCAACAGTTTCATCAGCTTCTTTGCAAAGTCTGCATTTGGCATCATCAGAGGATTTTTCGATTTTGGCCTTAATGGCATTTGTGCGGATAGCTTGTTCTTGCGCAGCCAGGATTAGTGACTCTGTTTCTTTCTTTAATGTACCTGTTTTTAACCATAACCAAGTTTGTTCACTGTCCACTTTATCTTTTATTTTTTCCAGAAATTGACCATGCAGTGCTTTGTTCTGCCAACTCTCCATTCTTGATTTTATCACATCTTTTCTGTATTCTTGTTTTGTCTGTTGGGCCTTCAGTAGATTTTTGTTCTTTACTTCGATTAATAGATGTTCTTGACTTTCTTTTAAATAATCAGCCAGTGCATGTTTTTCCTCTTCAACTGTTTGCTTCACTTGTAATAATCCTCTGCCACCTGATTTTCGGGGCAGGTACAGTCTATCAGTATCACCACGTGGATGTAAACTGTAGTGCATTGTCATTAGTTTCCTGGTTTTTTCGGTCCAAAAGGTCCAAATCAGCTTGTGTCCAGTTAACTATGCCAGCTGTGTATCTTATAACTGGTATTGCCCAGGTATTTATGGCCTTGATTGTATTTCCACCATTCAATTTAGATTTCAAAATTTTCCTAACTCTGTTGGTGTACTCTCGCCTGACAATAGTTTTTACTTCTCCATGCTTGATGTTATCCAACTGCAGAATGCCTAAGTATTTGTAGGCTTCATTTTCTTTGCATTTAATTAGTTGGCCATTGGGCATTTCAATTCCCTCAGATGCAGTGATTTTGCCTCTTTTTATGGATACAGTGGCGCATTTTTCCATGCCAAACTGCATTGAAATATCGGTGCTGAATACTCGGACTGTATTTGTCAATGATTGGATTTCTATTTCTGACTTTCCATAGAGTTTCAAATCATCCATATATAGTAAATGCGAAATTTTTTCAGCTTTTTTGGCTGTTTGGTAGCCTAATTTCATTTTTTTTAAGATTACTGATAGTGGGATCATTGCGATGATGAAGAGAAGAGGTGAAAGTGAATCACCCTGGAAAATTCCTCGCTTGATATTAACCATTCCGTAGATCTCATTCCCTACTGCCAACTCAGTTCTCCATTGTTTCATTGCCTTTCAGTAAAGGATGTAATATTTTTGCTAATGCCAGTTGTTTCTAAGCATTTTATGATCCAACTATGTGGCAGTGAGTCAAATGCCTTTTTGTAATCAATCCAGACCATATTCAAGTTCGTTTTTCTGTTCTTACAATTTTCTAATATCATTTTATCAATTAGAAGCTGATCTTTTGTGCCCCTGCTCCTTCTTTTGTTGCCTTTTTGCTCTACTGGCAAGATGTTGTTTGTTTCCAAATAATCCATCATGTTATCTGCAATAATGCCTGTGAGTAATTTGAAGGTTGTTGGCAAGCATGTTATTGGTCTATAGTTTTCAGGTGTTGTTCCTTTAGTTGGATCTTTCTGAATCAAGTATGTTTTTCCAGTTGTCAACCATACATCAATTTGGCCCTTTTGTAAAATTTCATTCAGTTGCCTGGCTAATATTGCATGTAAACTGGTCAGATATTTGAGCCAGAAACCATGTAATTGGTCCTTTCCAGGTGATGTCCAATTCTTTACCTTTTTAACTCGATTTTTGATCATCTCAGTTGTTATTTCTAATACTTGCATTTGTTTGTTGCCAATGCTTTTCTCAAAGTCATGTATCCACTTTGCTTCCTTGTTGTAGTCCTTTGCATTTTCCCACAATTCTTTCCAGAATTCAACTGTGGCCTGTTTTTCTGGTTTTTCACTTTTGGTGTCACGATTCACATTAAGACTTTGATGAAAACACCGTTGGTCTGATCGAAATTGCTGATTTTGTTTATATTGGATGATTCGTGCCTCATATCTTTCAATTTTTCTAGCTGTTGCTGTTATCTGCTGTTTTACAATCTCTACAGCTTCATTGATGTTTCTTGTATCCAATCTATATCTTCTGATTAGCCGATCTATGATTTTGTTGTTTTTAAGCCGTTGCTCATGCATGTTCTTTAAGTTACTAGCATCTGCCCTTAATTTTTTGATTTTTTGTTCTAAACGGATTTTCCACTTTGGCTTTGATGCTTTTTCTGTTGTGTGACTAGGTACTTTAATTTTAATGCCTAGTTCATTAGTGACTATTACAGCTGCGCTGTACATTAACTGGTTTGTTTCCAAGATGGATCCCGGTTCAATTGTTGAAAACACTGCATTAACCATTTTCATGATAGGGGCCAAAATTTTCTTAGGCACAGTTTTTAGTGATGGTAAACGTTGCCTTTCCTCATTAAGCAGAAAATGCTCCATGATCTTATCCTTCAATTCTTTTTGTTTTTGAGTTAGTTCATCAGTTGGTTCAATGATAACTGGTTCTAGTGGTGGTGATGTTATTTCCTCCCCGAGAGCTTCTTCTGGGAGTTCTACTATAGTGTCTTTAGTTGTGTCATGAATATCAGTTGTTATTATTATTATTATTATTATTATTATTATTATTATTATTATTATTATTATTTTTAGATTTGCTTCTTGGGTAAATGCTTGTTATTCTTTTAAAAAAATCTTTTGGAAGGCTCTTACACTCATACAAATCTTTTGGAAGACTCTTAGAATCATGCAACTTATTTAGACAGTGAGGAAGGAAGATTATTTATATAAATTATTAATCCAAAATGACAAAAACTCATTTCAACCTTATGCTCAGTATGTACAGCAATCATATTTTCTTGAAAAAATAAAAGACAAACTTGAAAAAGAGACAAATAAAGAAGTTCATAGAATTGCAATTTTTTATGTTTATAATTTTGCTTTAATTCAGGAGCAAAACCTTTAGAAAAATGCATATTTTAATAAAGATGTCTAAATATGAAACAATATATAGAGATTTATTTTAATAAGACAATTCAATTTACATATTTTTCACATGAATATGAAAAGCTGCTTTAAGTGCTGCCATTTGTACCATAAAAGTTAAATGACCAAAATAAAGGACAAAAGTGAGTTATTGAAAAATAAATACATCTAAAGGACAGCTTTCTGAAATAAATAGTGGTCCTTTATAACAATGGATATATGGTCATTGTATCATAAAATGGCAAATCTAGACTACATACTAAAAAGCAGAGACATCACCCTGCCAACAAAAGTATGTATAATCGAGACTATAGTTTTCTCAGTTGCAATGTATGGCTGTGAAAGTTGGACCATAAGAAAGGCTGAGTGCCAAAGAATTGAGGCCCTTTAACTATGGTGCTGGAGAAGATTCCTGCGAGTCCCTTGGACTGCAAGGCAATCCAGCCGGTCAGTCCTAGAGGAGATTAACCCTGACTGCTCTTTAGAAGGCCAGATCCTGAAGGTGAAACTCAAGTACTTTGGCCACCTAATAAGAAGGACGGACTCAATGGAGAAGAGCCTAATGCTGGGAAAGATTGAGGGCAAAAGAAGAAGGGGACGACAAAAAATGAGGTGGCTGCATGGAGTCACTGAAGCAGACTCCAGAGGTTGATAGAAGACAGGAATGTTGTCCATGGGGTCGCGATGGGTTGGACACAACTTTGCAACTAACAACAATTATAGAATAACAGAGTTGAAACCGAGATATAGGATCCAGCAGTCCCTCAGTCCTGCCCCAGCTTGCTTGTATAAATAAATATGATTTATTCTTTTTTCCCCAGAGACTGGTCAAAAGATGGGAATGAAAATTCAATGTTGTCTTTCTCCTTCCAGTATTGATCTCTTGAACTCCAGAGAAAATCTAGTCTTTTAGCCCCTTTAGCTCCAGAGAAGGATCTGCTCTTTCTGTAGAGCCATTAATCTATTGCAAGAAAACTTTATGAAACTTTAAAGATTTTAAATTGCTATACCTTATTATTTATAATATCTTATTATTTGTTACACCTTACTATTTATTATACCTTTCACAGCCTTGCACAGCCCATGAAAGCTGAGGCCATAATAAATTTATAATTTGTTAAGATGCCAGAAAGTTCTCTTATTCAGTTTTGTATTACAGTTTCTCAACATTTGTTTGAGGTGGAAGAAGGAAATGATGTGAAAGAGGAGAAGGAAGCTTTTTTCCAGTGGACTACCTGGGCTTGCGTGTTTATTGCTGCAACAAAATCACAGCAGAATCATATTAAATTACACCTAATTGAAGTAACAGCAACCTAAACTTCACCCAAGATTCTCCCAGCTGACGTCTTTTTTTAATCTTCCATCTTACTTGTATGAGAGGGCTAGGTTGTTTACTTTTTTATGTTAAGGCATATTATCATCTTTTGAATGATAGCAATTACTGAGTTACTTGCCTTTGTGGATAATCTAGAGTCATTTATGTTGTGCCTAATTTAGCATCACCGTCATCAACTCTGTTTTGCTACTTATATATCATTATCTACATGTTTAGGTTGATTCCACATGTAATCAACATTTGGACTTGATGATTTCAGGATTCATTTCAGCTTCACAGAATCAGTCAGAATAAGGCTCAGATTCTTATAGGTCAAGTCAAAATGCATGTGCATTTTGCAAATTCTTACCTCTCTCCATCCCTTGGAGCCTGTTTACAGATTAATGCTCATTATTTGATACCTCTCCCAAGAGTCGCAGCAGTGTCCAGGTAACAAAAGGAAGTTATTTATGTAAAGTAGTTGAAAAAAAAATCCTTGGAAACAGGGGGAAACAAATTGTAACAGTTTGCAAAGCAATACAGTCAGTGGTGGGATTCCATTTTTTTTACTACCGATTCTGTGGGCGTGGCTTGGAGGTCATGGCATGGCTTGGTGGGCATGCCAGGGGAAAGAATACGGTAAAATCTCCATTCCCAGCCGACTCAAGGGGAAGGTTACTGCAAAATCCCCATTCCCTCCCGATCACTTGGGACTCAGGAAGCAGAGAATAGATGGGGGGGGGGCAGTCAGAGGTGGTGTTTATGAATTCTCCAAACTACTCAAAATTTCCGCTACTGGTTCTCCAGAACTGGTCAGAACCTGTGAACACCACCTCTGAATATGGTATTGTATAATAATAAATACTATGTAGTGAATGTCATGGATAAGTATGAATCAAATATGAAGTCTGTTGCCCCACCATAAAGACAAAGTTTCCAGCCCTCTTTAGCACTTGTCTCTCATTGTTGCTGTGCCCCTGTATGCCACTTGATTTTGACAATGCAGCCCAGTTTCTGGCGCTTTTCTCCAGTCACCTGAGATGGTATCCATTCTCATACTATTGCTGGTTATTTTTTTATTGCTGCCTCTCTCTAAAGCTACTGTGAGTTTGTTGAGCCATAACACTGTCCCCTCTCTTTCTCTTTCTACCAAGCCAGTCTGAAAGTAAGAGAGGCTTACTTTCCCCATCTTGCTGTGGGAGTTCAGTCTTCATTAAATTCTACCTTTATCAGTTTGTATCTTCATAAGGGTGATGGTCAAATCTGGCCCTAGGCTCGTGCCTTGGCATGCAGAGTCCAACAAAACAGACTGAGACAGGAATATCATTTTATTATGATTCATTCAGAACATTCTGATAAAAAGAATTGATCTCATTCAAAGGGAGAACCTCTAGGCTCATCTTACATTCCCTTTTACACCTAAGACATCAAAGGAAATTTAAAAAGAAAAGTTGATTGCAAAGGATAAAAGCATCCTCCCCTTTGCAAAGGAAATCAGTTATACAAAGTCAAAAATGGTACATATAATAACACAATTACACAAAGGAATAATTTATTTATTTATAAAATTTATACTGCTGCCTACTTGCCCAAAGTGACTCTAAGCGGCTTATAAACAATAAAAACACAATATAGAAAAAACATTTGATCCCCTCCCCCAAGGGTCCCTACTCTGGATGTTTCTCCTTTCACATCTCTTGCATGCTGGATTAATTACCCTCAATAATGTACTGATTGCAATGTATACTTTGTTGACTTCCCTCATCTACTCTCTCTCCTGGATATCTCCTGAACATTCAGAAACATAACTTTTGGGGGCTGTTTCAGACTGTGTCCTCTCCTTCCTTGTCCTCTGTTGTCCTCTTCTTCCCACTCATCCTCCCCTGCTTTCCTCTTAGTTAGCTTTCTTCCAGCCTCTTTTCTTCAGCAGCCACCTCCACTGTACCATACTGAGAGCTTCTGATGTCACAACTAACATCTCCCCTGCCCCAAAAAACCTTAGCGATCCAATGTCCTTATTTAGAACTTACTGGCTTCACTTCTTAACTTCTAGAAAAGCAAATACACATGTGACATAAACATACATTGGTGAAAGAGTTGGACACAGGTGGATTAAACAACCTTTCACACCAACATGCTTATCACTCGGTTTCAAGCACTGCTCCAGAGTTCAGTCGGGAATTTATTTTGCCTGGTGCTGAAATGCAGATAACACAGCATTACAGATGAAGTATATGCTCAAATTTCAATAGAAAATAAGAATGTGAAGCCTTGATTCTTAAAAACATGAAGCCTTGAATTCCTCTAGGTCTTGCATAAATATTGGACGAGTAGCTCTGCTTGCTGAACATGACAAACCCTCCTCTGTGCTGCATTTCAATCACCCTAACACCAATCTTCCTTCCTTCATGCTAATAATAACAACAGCAACATTAGCACTTCTCTTTATCCAACTTACATTCAACGGAAGGCCACTGTCCATGAAGCAGAAAAAGAAAGAGTCTGCAATTGGGAATCCCCACAGAAGTCTCTGGGTCATTTAGAGGTCCCTGGAACATTCTCCTGTTTTCTGAGGCACACGTTTCCCAATAACGGAAGCAGTGCCATTTTTGTTTGTGTGTGACTCTGTTTATTCTATGACTCTCCCCATAGAAACTGGGGAAACTAGACCTGTTCTTTTTGTTTACATTAAGGAAGGTCTAAAATGCCTAAAATGCACTAAGGATTAAGCAGATTTTTAGCAAAAGAAGTTCCTTGTTCAATGGTTTATAATTTACCAAAGAAAGAGTGCAAAGGGAGAACAGAAAGGCAAAGTAATTGAGGCAACAAAACACAATTTTTTTGCTCATTTGCTTTTAGAATATACCCAGATTCAGAGTATTTTGCACAATGGAGAAAGAGAGCATGTTAAAGAATAAGTAGAGTGTAATGATAAAAGAGCTGAATAATGTTTGGGAAGATTCAAGTTCCCATTTAGCTATGAAATTAACTGAATGACTTTGAATGAGTCCCTTTCTCTCAGTCTAACCTTCCTTCCAAAATTAGCATGATTATACAATAGACACGAAGTATTATGCCTGCATATAAAAAGGCAACCAGTCAACCAAAACCAACCAAAATAATTTGAAGCTCATCAAAGTGTGCAATCCTTTGCTCTAGAAGACCTGCTATCTTATATTCTACATCAGTTGCTGTTTTAAAATTACCCATTTTAAAAATAGCTGTAAAAGGTAAAGGTAAAGATTCCCCTTGCACATATGTGCTAGTCGTTCCCATCTCTAGGGGGCGGTGCTCATCTCCATTTCTAAGCCGAAGTGCCAGAGCTGTCTGATGACAATTCGGTGGTCATGTGGCAGTCATGACTAAATGCCGAAGGCGCACGGGACACTGTTACCTTCCTACCAAAGGTGGTTCCCATTTTTCTACTTGTATTTTTACATGCTTTCGAACGGCTAGGTTGGGAGAAGCTGGGACAAGTAATGGGAGCTCACTCCGTTATGCGGCACTAGGGATTCAAACCACCGAACTGCCGACCTTTCTGATTGACAAGCCACTGAGCCACCACGTTCCTTGTTAAAAATAGCTGTACATACCAGCTATTTTTATACATTCTATCCTGTAGTGAGGGCATGTTCATCATTGTCCAGAAAACATAGATTATGTCCAGAAACAGGGCACCTAAATGATAAGACTGACCCGATTATAGCATAATGGATGGAAAAATGAAGTCAGATTACACTTTAAGTTGATAGTATGATTTATAATCTTTACCAAAGAACTTAGAAAACAAACTGTATTTTCCCTCTCTTCTTTCTTAATCTAAATGGTCTCGTTTTCCTCAACTTCTGAATCCTTTACAAGAGTCTTGGCAAACATTGTAAATGCAATAAATTAACTGAAAAACCACTCAAGCCAGCTGAGTCTGTCATTAAATACTCCTTTCTGTTTAAGGTGATGGAGTGCAAACCTATCTTCTAGGCATCCTGGATCCTTAAGGGCAATAAGATGTAACTTACTTGCCTCTCCACAACTGCAGGGGATCCACCCCCAATAAACCCTGGAAAGTTCCCATCTCTGCACCCAATGCCCTTGTTCTGTTTACAGTTCTGGCCTCAAGCACTCAGGACAACCGGTGTCCCAAGATTCACATTTTTAAGACCAGAGTGGTTTCTGTGTGTAACAATACACTAAAATATTAACACAGTCTGAAAGGAAAATTATAATCATTTTAGGTCACTGTATCTGACAAAAAGCTGCAAAATTGCAGCCCAGGCACCCATGATTTTCAGTTAGCCAATACTCTGTTGATCTCAGTAGTAAACATTGTTTTGCCAGACATTATTGCTTCTGAAATAACTAATTGTTTACCAAATGATTGGTTCTAAAATAGCAAATTGTTTACCAAATAACCAAGAAACAAATTCCATGTTATGCCAGGTTTTTCCTATAATCTACCAAACCCTTCCCAGGCTCAATCTAGCAATTGAGTATTTCTGAATTCCTAACTTGGTAGGAATTATTGTAATGGTCAAACTCCAGGGCTGCTGGAGCTCAATTGCTAGAAGGAGACACATACATGAATGGGGCTGAATTCTTCCTCATTTTATGACAGCTGTTGCTGTTTTAGTTGGAGTTTCTCTGGTCATAAAACCAGACAGCAACATGTTTTCAAACTAACAATTTGAGTATGGGGAAAATATGATCCAGAAAAGGCTTAAACATCTCCAAATCTTGACAATATGTCATTGTTTTCATTGTCACTGCTGTTGATGATGATAATGGAGATTTAAAGCACAACACTTGGAGACTAGCAAGGCGGATTCAATACCAATTTCATTTATGCAGCAAATACTGTTTTTTTTTAACCAAGATATAATTCCTTGATAAACAAACTCTGCTGAAGAGGAAAAAGCAAGTGGTTTATCTTTAACATTAATTAAAAGAGCTTAAATCCCACAACGTCATTTGTATTTGTTCACTTTTCAACTACTTGCTTCAAGCTGCATAGCGTTCATTGAACAATAATACCTGCAATGACAACCAGTTTGTTCACTGTATATCATGACAGTCTTCATAACTAATAAAGTATTTATAGACTATATTTATTTAAGTCTCAGAGTGGCATGAATCCAAATTTGGTCATTGTGGTTAGCTTGAATGGGAAAATATTAAGAACCATTTTTCTAAAAGCATACTCACTGTGCTTAGATCTGATATTAGTAGATATTGTGCTTCTAGATATGTGCAAATATACCTGCTAATACTAATAGCTGAAAAGTCAGTGATGTAGATGTGAGTGACACTTATATGTCAAGTTGGCCCCATCAAGTTGAATTAAGTCATGGTTCTCTTGCACATTTGCATAATATTAGAGTTGGGCCTTCGTTTTACCAGAAAGTCAGAAAGATCAAGGAAGGCTACAAAGACACAGCTTTTTTTCCCAATTAAATTATGGAGTGGTATTTGCATCTCAAATAAATTGTGTATTTCTTTCTGGCACATTCCTCTGGTAAATTGGTGACATAGAAGGTCCTTGAAATGATTTGATCCTTCTCAGGCACACCTCAATGAAGTTGTTATGTCATTAAATGGTTGTTTCAGACTTATGCAGTTAGTTTCCAGATACCAGCTGTTCTTACCTGAGTGAGCATTCTTGAATTGCCTCTGTTTCCTTCACTATGTACTTTGAAGGAATCTCTTTTCTAGTGAGAAACACGATCATGTTGTAAATTTCTATGAGTATTTCAAAGTTGAGAAAGAAAGCAGCAGACTCTAAAACACATTCCAAAAATGATTAATGAGGTTGCCATTGAAAGGGTCAGTACAGGATACAATAACTAGAATTTTAACAGGAATGTTTTATTCCAATTCTATCAACACGTCAGTCTACAAAAAAGCCAGTCATTGTCTTTTTGTTGGTGAGCTCAGTTCAAAGTCCTTCTTTTGGCTTTTAGATTTCTAATTTTGGGTCATATGTAATTCAAAAGCCACTTTTTCTGCTGCATTATCTTAGGTGGTCTGCTAAGGTCCTCACTTGAGGGCTCCTTGTTGAAGGGAAAGCTAACTTCTTGGTCTCAAGAAGAAACTGTACTGATTTCGTCAAATGTATTTTCATGCATGCCTTAAGGAATTTTTAACTGCTGACTTGTTGCTTGTTTGCATTTTCTTACACATAGTGTTCATTTTGGGGTCTATATTATCTCTGTAGGAAGGTATAAGTAGGTAGAAATTGTGCAGCTTACAATGTTTACAATAGAAATTAAAACTGGACTAGTGCTTCAATGCTGTTGCCAGCAGGCAAGCATTTCTTCTTTCATGAAGGATTTCTTCATTTACTTATGTATTTATTCATTCATTCATTCATTTGACTTATACAGCCACTTTCTCACATGACTTTAGATGGCATTATGTGCTCTATAATTATTTTTTCTGGTGGCAAATCATAATTATAGAGCTTAGACCATAAGAGATAAGTTCCTTCTAGAACTCTGATAAAGAAAATCACAGTTGACATTCCCTTTTAAAAAATGTTGAGTTTAAATGTGTGCATACATGAAAAAGCAGGAGTGGGTTTCAGCTGTCGTTGCTGCTGATTCACTCGTGCACGTGGCTCGTGGGCACTAGATGTGCGCTGTGCACACATATGCACTTCAGTGGAAATTATTCTGTGCATGTGCAGAACTAAAAAAAAAAAGATGGTGATGGTGGCAACCGGGGAACCGGTTAGGGGGCATGGCCAGCCTGGGTCGCTGCCAGTTCTACGACCTAGGCCAGCATACCACTACCGGTTCGGCCAAACTGGGCCGATCCAAGCTGAACCAGTAGGAACCCACCTCTGTGAAAAAGCCACAATGATCTCTTTTGGAGAGGTAAGGGAAGTAGGAGAAGGAAAGGAGAGGAGGAAGGAAGGAAGTAGAGAAGGGAGGGAGGGTGAAAAGAAAAGAAAAAATAGGGTGGTGATAATACAAAATAGGTGCATGGGATGGTAAGAAAAGCAACCCAGAATGTGTACTTTAACTTTCTATGTGGAAAAACAAATATGTAAAAGTGATAAAGATAAATAAGAACAATAACAAGTATACATGTAACTATATATAAGAGAATAAAAATAAAAAAAACTTTAAAAAGGAATTTTCTCTCTTGGATTTAGATTAATTTCTCAGTTTAAAGTGACAAAGGTAAAAATTGGATTTTGCCAAAATACTGAAAATACATCTTGGTTGGTTGGCCTCTCTGTTAGTCTCCCTGTTTACTGCCGTTAATAACTTTAGGAGGGACTATGGACTATCCATTGATAGTCAACTTCTCAGGTTGATCAAAATACATCAAAATACAACAATGCAGATTAAAGGCAATTGAAGTGGTGAATTTAATCACTCTTATCCCTATCTGTAGATCAAGTTAAACAGTTAAGCATTCTTGTCCCCTTGCTATTAAACATTTATATAAATTACATCACTATGAACCTTTCTAAACAAGAATTCTATCCTCAACACTTGTCCACCAACCTATTCCAATCCTCTTGTGCACAATATTATATACAATCCAAGTGGCTTTATCCTGTTTCCTCAAAATCCAACTTTTTCTTCTACAGACCAAGATAGAAGCCATGCAGCAATTGTATATATGTCTGTTCAGATGCAGAGATTAAGTCAGCAATCCATTGTCCATTTGGATCATACATAACATCTGGCACTTATAAATCCTATTATCAGACATTTTAATTGTCCTTCTAATTAAGCAATTGCAGCAGGGGTGGGCTGCTGGGGGCTCGCAGGGGTTTGGGAGAACCTCTAGCTAAGATTCTGTGCAATTCAGAGAACCCACAAATCCCACTCCTGGCTGGCCCTGCCCACCCCTCCCCTCCCAGGAGTCCCTACATGGCCCGTTTTGGATGCAGGTAAGTGCAGAGCACCCACGGAGGTTCGAGAGGGTGAAAAACGGGCCTGCCAAAAGTTTGGAAAGGCCAGAAATGGGCCCGTTTCCAGGCTCCAGAGGCCTCCGGAGCCTGGGGAAGCTGTTTTTGCCCTCCCAGAGGCTTAAGGAAAACCTCCGGAGTCTGGGGAGGGCAAAACTGCCCCCCCCTGTGGTGCAAGAAGCTGACTAGGCCACGTCCACCATGGCCATGCCCACCCAGAAACCAGGCAGAGAACCCCTTGGTAAACATTTTGAAGCCCACCCCTGAATTGCAGTCTTCCTTCTGCAAAATCTAACCTGGGCAACTACTACCATATAAACATGGTCAAATTTCTAGCAATAGCTATGACTAACAGAAGTTGATTAGCCTCCTTCTTATTTTAAATGTTGCACTTGTTTTTTTGTCTGGAACAATAGATAAATAATTAGATGCAGTTTTGGAAGAAGCCAATATTCACTCCAACATTTATTCAAGTTGGTTAAATGTGTCTAGTGAGCAGGGTAGTCCCTTGCTCTCATGCCCTGGATGCACCATAGTACATTCACATATTCCCAACTTTTCACCTTTTTTACAAGCTAAATCCAATGCTATTTGATTCCCTTTTCATGTTTACATCACAAATAAAAAAAAACCTCTGGAGAAAAGCCTGGGGCAATATTTACCCAATTTTAACTGCAAGTCTAGAGAAGAACAGAGGAGCAGAAATTTTAACAGCATCTGTTCCTTGCTAGAAAATCTGCTAATGTACAGTATATGGTGCCCCTATAGGCATGCTTCTTTGCTTTCACTTGACTTTGCTTGGACCTTTCTAAATAGCCAAATGTTTTAAAGATACAACAGATGATGATGATGATGATAATGATGATGAAGAAGAAGAAGAAGAAGAAGAAGAAGAAGAAGAAGAAGAAGAAGAAGAAGAAGAATAGCAATAGCAGTTAGACTTATATACCGCTTCATAGGGCTTTCAGCCCTCTCTAAGCGGTTTACAGAGTCAGCATATTGCCCCCAACAACAATCTGAAGAAGAAGAAGAAAAAGAAGGAGAAGGAGAAGGAGAAGGAGAAGAAAACAATTACAAGGATGATTGGCAAAGTCCATGTCCTAAATATTATGAATGTGTAATAATGAAGACCATGCATTACAACTTGGATTCTGAGTTTAGGTGACATAAGACTCTTGTTATTAAAAGCTAGAGGCAGGTTAAAGAGGACAATGCTCAATTGTATGCTTTACCCATAACATCTCTTTAATAGTGTTATTCTCTAGAATAAACCTGGAAAGAGTTGTTGGCCAGGTAACAAGATGATTCATCTTATAAACAAAGTGCATGAATGTTAAAGATTAAAGAGAGAAGTTAAATCTTCAGAAGCATTCTATTTGTGTTAGAGATCAAAGCTACATTTTGTCTAACATTGCACTTTATTCTATGGGAAGAGAGTATGCTTGTTTTTTCCAAAAATGAAAGAAGTAGAATTATAATTTAGCTTTTTAAAATATAGTACAGTATTGGTATCTCATATACTATTTCAGAGCAAAAATAAATAAATAAATGCAAATTAAAAGAAATATATTTGCTTTAAAGCGGATAAAGAATGTACTCCTGCCAGAGTTTTCCCAGCTCATTTTCAGAGAGTTTTCTATACCGTAATTTAATTCTGCAGCTCTGTGGGTGCTACAACCTAGCATTGATTTCATAGTAGTTTGAGACACAGTTTCACACAGTCTTGCCACAATCTAAATGTTACCTAGAAACAAAGGTTACTACATAAGAAACTTGAAAATAATGATTCTTCCAAGCATCGTTAATTTCTTTTGTCAGTTTCTTGGAAATGAGGAAGAAGAGCATAATATTGAGGTGGACTGGAGTGTTTCAAAGATGTTTACTCATGATTTGAAAACAAATTCTTAGCTACTTCTAAGCAAACTTAATGGGCACTTCTAGCCAACCCGCTTTCCTGTTCTCAATCTATTCAGAATTGTTCCTTTTGTTCTGCCTGTTTCAGATTCTTTCAGATATTGAGATGCCCCAAGATTTGGGTCTATGCTGTGATCCATCAGCAAAACAGTGCTTGTCCTTTTCGGTGAATAGACAAATGCATACATTTTCTTAATTCACTTAATCTCTAAACCATTGGTTCCCAACCTTTTTTGGCCCACCTAAGCATCTCTAAAATCTTGATGCCTCCCCCTCGCCCCCCGTGACATATAATTCTTACTTTACTCAAAAAGTGAACTCTACTCATGCTGAGGAAGCCTAAAAGGCTATTAACTTGGTTTAAACAAGGTTCAAATTGCCCCCATTAAAAATCAAATTGCTCCCCTGTGGGGAGTGAGCCCCACATTAGGAACCACTGCTCTAAACTATAAATTAAAAGAGGAAGCTTTTTCTGGCTCTTGGGCTCACCCTCGTGGCAGACTCGGTTCTGTACTTGGAACCCATCATTTGGGTAGTTAAGTTTTTACATTGATTTTAATGTACCAAAAAAATCACTATAGTCAACTTGTAATGCTGGTGTTTCATAGACATTTGGCACAGGCTTTTTCTCCACTGGTAGGAAGTCCTATCATCTGGCTTTGGGGTTGACCTCAAGACTTTTTAAAGGACTTCCTGGCCAGTCTCACCTAATGGGGAATGATGTTCCATAGGACAGGTGCCATGGCAGAAGAGGCATGTCTCCTGGGTACCACCAAATGTAATTATTTGGCAGAAAAATAGAAGTATCCAAAGCATACTTCTTCTGCTATATCTTATTGGACAGGAAGATGTAATTGGGGAAATGTAGTCCTTCAAATAACCTGGCTCTATGAAGAGGTTTCAAGGTCATAACCAGCACTTTGAATTACCCCCAAAAGTAAACTGGCAACCAATTCAGCTACAGAGCAGAAATGTAACATGTGCTCTTCTAGGGGCACATACTCTATAACTGCCCATGTGGCCATGTGCCACTGCATTAAGTACCAGCTGGAGCTTCTGAATACTTTTCGAGAAAAGTCTCATGTAGATTGCAATAGCAGTTATAGCAATAGTAATAGCAATAGCAGTTAGTCTTATATACCGCTTCATAGGGCTTTCAGCCCTCTCTAAGCGGTTTACAGAGTCAGCATATTGCCCCAAACAACAATCCGGGTCCTCATTTTACCACCTCGGAAGGATGGAAGGCTGAGTCAACCCTGAGCCGATGAGATTTGAACAGCCGAACTGCAGAACTGCAGTCAGCTGAAGTAGTCTGCAGTGCTGCATTTAACCACTGCGCCACCTCGGCTCTTGGCACTCTTGGCCACCTCGGCTCTCGGCAATAGTCCACCTGGGAGGTAATCAGGGCATGAGTGACTGTGAGCAGAGCCTCCTGATCCAGGAATGGGCACAACTGTTGCACAACAGAAACCTGTGCAAAAGAGCTCCAAGCCAATGCTCCCATCTGCTCTTTGAGTAGCACTCATAAGTCTAGGAGGACCCCCCCAAATATCCTTGAAGGACAAAGAAGGACATTCCAAGGGTATATAAATCTGATTTCTACATTTTCTTATCAAGTTATAATGAGGTTTTAAACTTTCTTGGCTGCCAATTGTATTGCTGGCTATGTATTTTTATTTCAATTTCTCTCTGAAATGCAAGTTTAAACTTTCCTGGCTGCCAATTGTATTGCTAGCTATGTATTTTTATTTCAATTTCTCTCTGAAATGCAAGTAGTCGGGAAAAAAGAAACCATTATGGCACAATTATAAACTTATTATATTATTTCACTATCTCAGCAATGGTTTGACTCCATCGTTATCCATTTTATTTCTGTACTATATTTCTTGCTTCAAAGGCTGCAAGGCTTCTTTGAAAGATGTTGAATGAAAGTATCATTTTGACCCCCATTAAACATAACAAAATTATACTCTAAAAATGCAAAATGGCTGTATATTCAATTAAAATTTCTTTTGATTAAATAGTCCAGATGCAGAAGGAGTCTCTGAAATTACTATCGGTATTGGAGCATACTGTATCATTTAAAATCAACACTATTTTTTAAAAATAAAGAGTATTATTAAAGTGGATATTAGTTGGCAAGAAATGCTCTGAAATAAAGAGTTTGAATATCAGATATTCCAAAGCCAATGTGGAGTGTCTTAAATAATACTCTTTTTATTTAAGACAGGATTAGAATAACCAAAGATTGTTTTTCATATTCTTTGGACACTCAGAGCATGTTTTAAAAGCGTTGGCTATCAAATTCCTCATGCTGCATATTTAAAATATGATCATAAAGTATATGTTTGGTTAAATGTATTTTTGAATTATAAACCAAAAACTTAAAATTGATTGGTATATGAAGAATTATAGATTTATTGAGTGAAGGGTGAGCAGAAAAATTTTATTCTTCAAAGATAGAAATAATGAAACCTGTTTTGCAATCTTGGTTTATCAATATATATTTGTTTTATGTCCTATCAGTTCAATAGATAGACTTGTCAATAATATATTTATGGTATAAATTAGGCTAAATGGTTTCTTCATGCAACATAGTATGTTTTTGTTTTCCTGTTTCTTTTTTTCTTGTTTCTTTTTGCAGTATTTTCTTTCTGTTTTTCCTCTTTGTATGTTAAGGTAAGACTTTTATTTTTTAAAAAAAGAAATCTATACATGGTATTGTAGGAAATTAGCACCCGCCTCTCTCCTGGAAAAATGGAATATTCTAGGAAATATTAAAAAGGCAGAATAGAATATTTATCCTAAAAAATAAATAGAAATCTTAAGACAGAAACTCAGCCCCAGCTCCCTGCCGGCAGCAGATATTTTGGTTATCTACAAGACAAAAGACTGGGCCAGTTTATCTACAACACAAAAGACTTTCAACTCCAGGGTGATAGGATTAACCCTCACTCAAGATCCAAACCAAGACAAAGCCATTAAGCCATATTAGGAATTGCCCAAAACCCTTTCGTTACATCATTACCCATCAAGATTCAACCTCGCCCCATGGGAGTCTGACAACCAATCAGAATACATTTCTTATACAGGAACAGGAAGCTCCAGGGCAGGGCCCAAGAGAGGGTATAAATCAGGGGTGGGTTTCAACCCGTTCGCTGCGCTCCCCGCGAACGGGTTGGTCGGCGAACCCGGAAGTAAGTAACTTCCGGGAATGGCGAAGGGCCCACCCGCCCGCCTGCGCTCCTTACCGGTCTTTGAAGGCTTCTGCACTTCCACGCAGGCGCATGGCACATACAGCGCCTGCGCGATTCTCCGCGAGCAGCTGGATGGCACATACAGCGCCTGCGCGAGTCTCCACGAGCAGCTGGAGCATCGCGCAGGCGCTAAGACGCATGCATGAACTGCGCGCGTGCACGAGGACGCCGCCGGTCCCATTCCAACCGAACCGGTTGGAACGGGATTAGCAACCCACCCCTGGTATAAATATATCTCCCTCTCTCACTCATGTGCTCGTTTTTGCCCAGGACCTCAAGCCATGTGGTTCTGCCAACCATTAAACCATCTTTCCAAACAACCTCCATGTTTCCAGTGTTTTTCTCCCCACTTGGAACTGAACTCAGATGGACATTTCTTCCAACAGTATAAAAGAACAGGGCAAGAAAAAGCATCTCTTTCTTCTTCAGTAAATATTAAAAAGCTAATATTTCTTCATAATTAAAGAAATTGCTTACTTGGAAAGTATGCATTACATTATTGAATTAATTTTTTATTAGGGTGTAGTGATGTCTGTAAAAGTTGATGGGACAAATTCATGAAGGAGATTATTAATAGTTATCATAAAGTTGATGCACAACTTTTAACAAATTTACCATGTTCAGTCAGCCTTTGAATACTATGTGCTGGGAAATTTAAGCAAGCATGTACACACTAAACAGGTTTATTATTTCCATGGTAAAACTAGCCTTCTGATGCAACAGAACTTTTCTTGTGTTACTCCTTGGTATTATGAGCAGACTTCTTTTTATGGTACATTTGGCATGTGACATAGCCTAGTTGTGATGGCACCCAAAAAGCTATTAGTATAGTTGGAGTCAGATGGAATAGGGGTCTTACAATTGAGAGATTGCCCATAGAATATATCACATCAAAACACATTTTGCTGTGCTCATTTTTCCAGAAATGGCATAAACTCAAGCACTTGTGCCATAAAACTAGTAAAGAGAAAGCACACACATGCACACACGCCTCTGTATAATCTAAACACGCTGGCATTGAGAACCTATGGGTCAATTTATATAATCAATAGATGAGAGAGAGAGAGAGAGAGAGAGAGAGAGAGAGAGAGAGAGAGAGAGAGAGAGAGAGAGGGGGAGGGAGAGAGATGATAGTTTTATTTAATTTCTAAATCAAATACTAAATACTTTCTTATAGTCTATCCAAGCCATGAACAAGTTGGTTCGTCTTTTCTTTGAATTCTTTAGGATTAATTTGTCCATCAGCAGTTGGTCCTTTGTTCCTCTTGAATTTTTGCAGCATCCTTTCTGTTTTACAGGAAGCAAGTTATTTCTTTCCAAGTATCCATAAATATGGTTTGCAATAATACCAGTAAGGAGCTTGTATATTGTTGGCAAACAGGTGATAGGTCTATAGTTTCCAGGATCCTTTCCTTTTTCTTTATCTCTTTGGATCAAAGATGTCCTTCCAGTTGTCATCCATTCATCATTTTCAGGTGTTTTTAAGATCTGATTCGCAATTTGCAATTCACAATTTAATGGGTTTCTATGCTGCCCAATCCCGGGGGACTCCGGGCGGCTTACAAATACGAAATGAAAATAAAATACACACAGGGGGAGAATACAAACAATACGAACAATTTTAAAAGAACACCATACATTCGGTTTAATTGGTGGTTGAGCCTGATTCAAAAATCAGCAACCCCAGGCCTGTCGGAACAGCCAGGTTTTGGTGGCTTTTTGGAAGGCCACGAGGGTGGGAAGGGTCCGGATCTCTGCTGGTAGTTCGTTCCACAGAGCCGGAGCAGCTACAGAGAAGGCTCTCCCCTGAGTGGTCGCCAGTCGGCATTGTCCGGTCCAGTTCATTTGGGCTGCCAATCTTTTGTGCACACTTGTAAGTGCCTTTAACCAGAAACCATGTAACTCATCTGGTCCAGGTGCACTCCAGTTCTTCATTTTTCTTGACTGTCTTTGCACCATTTCTTTTGTTATTTTCACATCTTCCATTTTATGCACTTTAATAGAATCCTCAATCTGTTTGATCCATTTTGCATTTCTGTTGTGCTTCTTGTTGTTTTCCCACAAATTCTTCCAGAACTTCAGAGCTTTCTCTTTATCAGGCTTTTCATTTGTTGTTACTCCATCTCCACTTTCTAAGCTCTTATAAAACTGGTGATTATTATTATTATTATTATTATTATTATTATTATTATTATTATTATTATTATTATTATTATTATACAATTGTATCACAGTGGCCAGTTGTTTCACCGGATTTGGCATTTGTTACTAGTCGTGCCCCACCTAGGGGCCTAGGACGTTGTAACGTATTTTCGTAATATGCGTACAGATCCAAGCAGTGCGGCTTTTTGCATTTCACTGATGGTGATTTTGTCAATTTTAAACTGTTTCAAATGTAACTCCAGTGCTTTTGGAATAGCACCCAGTGTGCCAATTACCACTGGAATTACCACTGCTGGTTTGTGCCATAGTCGTTGAATTATTATTATTATTATACAATTGTATCACAGCGGCCAGTTGTTTCACCGGATTTGGCATTGGTTACTAGTCGGGCTCCACCCAGGGGCCTAGGACGTCGTAACGTATTTTCATAATATGTGTGCAGGTCCAAGGAATGCGGCTTTTTGCATTTGACTGATGGTGATTTTGTCAATTTTTAACTATTTTAAATGTAATTCTAGTGCTTTTGGAATAGCACCCAGTGTGCCAATTACCACTGGAATTACCACTGCTGGTTTGTGCCATAATTGTTGGATTTTGATTTTTAAGTCCTTTAAGGACTTAAAATTTAAAGAAATTTAAGAAATTTCTAAATTTAAGAAAATTTTTTGCAATTTTTTCATATTCCTTCTTGTCGACCCTGCTATCATCTGGTATTGCGATGTCTATGATTGTAACATCATCAGCATCAGCATCAGCATTATTATTATTATTAATAATAATAATAATAATACCCGCCAACCCATACAATATGGTGAAAAAAACAAATAAGAATTCCATACCGCATCGGTCGTTGCGCAGGTTAACAAGGGCTGCGGCGGATGTTGGGGTCCCTGGACATCCGTCGACAAGTGGGCTACAAGTGGACCAGCCAACAAAACGACAAAAATATAGTGCAGATGAAAACTGTGCCATAATGGCCTGTTACTACAACTCAGAGCCAGAAAAAAGAGGCTATTTAAAGCGAATGCATGAATTATGGAAACAACAATATCCAGATTCAAATGTTAGTGAACAACGACTAGCAGATCAAAGGCAATTTATTATATGGAATAAAGTGTTTAGTGAACTTAAAGAACATACATGAGCAACGGCTTAAAAACAACAAAATCATAGATCGGCTAATCAGAAGATATAAATTGGATACAAGAAACATCAATGAAGCTGTAGAGATTGTAAAACAGCAGATAACAGCAACAGCTAGAAAAATTGAAAGATATGAGGCACGAATCATCCAATATAAACAAAATCAGCAATTTCGATCAGACCAACGGCGTTTTTATCAAAGTCTTAATGTGAATGGTGACACCAAAAGTGAAAAACCAGAAAAGCAGGCCACAGTTGAATTCTGGAAAGAATTGTGGAAAAATGCAAAGGACTACAACAAGGAAGCAAAGTGGATACATGACTTTGAGAAAAGCATTGGCAACAAACAAATGCAAGTATTAGAAATAACAACTGAGATGGTCAAAAATCGAGTTAAAAAGGTAAAGAATTGGACATCACCTGGAAAGGACCAATTACATGGTTTCTGGCTCAAATATCTGACCAGTTTACATGCAATATTGGCCAGGCAACTGAATGAAATTTTACAAAAGGGCCAAATTGATGAATGGTTGACAACTGGAAAAACATACTTGATTCAGAAAGATGCAACTAAAGGAACAACACCTGAAAACTACAGACCAATAACATGCTTGCCAACAACCTTCAAATTACTCACAGGCATTATTGCAGATAACATGATGGATTATTTGGAAACAAACAACATCTTGCCAGTAGAGCAAAAAGGCAACAAAAGAAGGAGCAGGGGCACAAAAGATCAGCTTCTAATTGATAAAATGATATTAGAAAATTGTAAGAACAGAAAAACGAACTTGAATATGGTCTGGATTGATTACAAAAAGGCATTTGATTCACTGCCACATAGTTGGATCATAAAATGCTTAGAAACAACTGGCATTAGCAAAAATATTACATCCTTTACTGAAAAGGCGATGAAACAATGGAGAACTGAGTTGGCAGTAGGGAATGAGATCTACGGAATGGTTAATATCAAGCGAGGAATTTTCCAGGGTGATTCACTTTCACGGCGCCTCCAAACTTGTTTATCCCCTTTTATAGTTCCCAGAGCCACAGTTTCGCAAACGCTCGGAGCAAAAGGGACCCCCTCGTTAAAGAGCCGGATGCGGCGAGGTTCAGGCCGACGGCGTTAACGACCGTCGCCCTTCTTCTGCCCTCAGCCCCGAGCCCTTCGGTTTTAAAAAAAACCGCTCAGCGACTAAGAGCCTCTCAGATACGGCGGGGCTCGAAGTGCCTCCGGTGAGGAACGGTAGATGCTCTCTCCTCCCCAGCCCCCCAGCTGCACACTTTCCTGTGTGTGTGTCATCTCCCAGATAAAATGCACCGCTTGGGTTGGCCCTGTTAACTGGAGAGAGAAAGGGACGGTGTTTTTTTTTTTAAAAAAAAAAACCAAAATGCTTCGGCAGTGAAGCCCTTTCACAGAGCAAAGCAGAAGAAGGGAGGGTGTGTGTGTGTGTGAAAACGGAGCCACAGCCGCACCGCCGCCTCCTCCCCTTCCCTTCCTGCCGGACTTCCAAGCTCAGAGAAGGCGAGGAGCTGCAGAATCCGGGCTTCCTCTCACCTCCTGCTTCTTCCTGGTCGCTTCGCCCATAGCCAGGGGCGGGGTTTTCACGAAGGCGTCCCGAAACCCAAGCAGGAAAAGGGAGAAAAGGAGCCCGAGCCGGAAAGCACCAGATCCTCCCCCCTTCACGAGAGGGAGAAAATATCTGTTTCTGGCTTCTTTTTTTGCTCCCTCCCTCCCCTCCGTGCCTGCCACAGTTTTTCGCAAGTTCACGCATCGCTTTAATGTCGGCGGAAGGCTGTCCCAAGAGAGGACGAGCTGTGGCTTAGGTGAAACCGTTAAACTTCTGGTACCTCTACGCGAGCCCATCTCCTGCCCGGAGCTTGTCACGCTTCCCTTCTCTTTATAGGAAGAGTACATTGAAGGGAGGGAAGGAAGGACGCGGGAGAATCGGGATCGTTTGTAGGTGAAGCGTCGGATGCGGCTTTAACAAGGCGGGGGTCCCTTTTGCTCCGAGCATTCCCCTCCGAGGAAGGGAAGGGGAGGCGGCAAAATAAATAAAGGCAAAACATGCCCTCAATTTACAGCAAGCCCGTGCAGCCCAGCAGCTTTAAGTTTGCCCACAAAGGATTCTTTTTATGTTTCAAAAACATTTTAACCTTTCTCTCCTCTCCCACACCGACGACTAAGAGCCTCTCAGATACGGCGGGCCTCGAAGTGCCTCCCGTGAGGAACGGTAGACGCTCTCTCCTCCCCAGCCCCCCAGCTGCACACTTTCCCAGAGTCCCGGGCCCTTGAGGGCGGGGGTGGGGTGAACCAAAGAGGAATAAGTGTGTGGGGGGGGTTGAGGAAGCACCGGGGGCTCCGAGGGCGGAAAAAGGGGTTTCCCCGGAGCTTTCAATGGCCTTTAGAGAACTAACCTCGCCAGCCAGTACGGTAGGTCGTTTGGAGCTCTCAAGGCCGCCTCACGTTGCCACTGCTTGCCCTTTTTCTGTCAGCGTCTCACACCCCCCCAAAAGGAGATTCCCTCGTTGCGTGGCGTTTGTGGCAGCCGAGAGCGCGGAGGACGCCGCTCCTCCTGCCGCACGTGTCGTGTGTCTGTGTGTGTGTGTGTGTGTGTGTCGTCTCCCAGATAAAATGCACCACTTGGGTTGGCCCTGTTAACTGGAGAGAGAAAGGGACGGTGTTGTTTTTTTTTTTTTTTTAAACCAAAATGCTTCGGCAGTGAAGCCCTTTCACAGAGCAAAGCAGAAGAAGGGAGGGTGTGTGTGTGAAAACGGAGCCACAGCTGTGCCGCCGCTTCCTCCCCTTCCCTTCCTGCCGGACTTCCAAGCCCAGAGAAGGCGAGGAGCTGCAGAATCCGGGCTTCCTCTCACCTCCTGCTTCTTCCTGGTCGCTTCGCCCATAGCCAGGGGCGGGGTTTTCACGAAGGCGTCCCGAAACCCAATCATTTTTTTTCCTATTGAATTTCAAGATCTCTCCCTTGAGTTGAGTTCCTCCAACCCCTCCCCAGCTCGCCCAGGCTTTCTCCTCCGATTGGTTTTAATGGGTAGGTCCGATGGAATAGCGCTAATGTAATGTTTGCCGATGGCTTACTCGTTGCGGGTTATATAAGTGGGCGGGGTATACGGGAAACATTTTACACGATCTTGAAAACCTGCAGGTTATTCGCGTGGGCGGGTTATTTGCGTGGGCGGGTTATATGGGTGAAAATACGGGTAATCTTTAAAAAAATGAAATTAGGCTACCCAACAGCCAAAGAAGCTGAAAAAATTTCGCATTTACTATATGAATGATTTGAAACTCTATGGAAAGTCAGAAATAGAAATCCAATCATTGACAAACACAGTCCGAGTATTCAGCACCGATATTTCAATGCAGTTTGGCATGGAAAAATGTGCCACTGTATCCATAAAAAGAGACAAAATCACTGCATGTGAGGGAATTGAAATGCCCAATGGCCAATTAATTAAATGCAACGAAAATGAAGCCTACAAATACTTAGGCATTCTGCAGTTGGATAATATCAAGCGTGGAAAAGTAAAAACTATTGTCAGACGAGAGTACACCAACAGAGTAAGGAAAATTTTGAAATCTAAATTGAATGGCTGAAATACAATCAAGACGATAAATACCTGGGCAATACCAGTTATAAGATACACATCTGGTATAGTTAACTGGACACAAGTTGATTTGGACATTTTGGACTGAAAAACCAGGAAACTAATGACAATGCACTACAGTTTTCATCCACGTGGTGATACTGATAGACTGTACCTGCCCCGAAAATCAGGTGGCAGAGGATTATTACAAGTGAAGCAAACAGTTGAAGAAGAAAAACATGCACTGGCTGATTATTTAAAAGAAAGTCAAGAACATCTATTAATCAAAGTAAAGAACAAAAATCTACTGAAGGCCCAACAGACGAAACAAGAATACAGAAAAGATGTGATAAAATCAAGAATGGAGAGTTGGCAGAACAAAGCACTGCATGGCCAATTTCTGGAAAAAATAAAAGATAAAGTGGACAGTGAACAAACTTGGTTATGGTTAACAACAGGTACATTAAAGAAAGAAACAGAGTCACTAATCCTGGCTGCGCAAGAACAAGCTATCCGCACAAATGCCATTAAGGCCAAAATCGAAAAATCCTCTGATGATGCCAAATGCAGACTTTGCAAAGAAGCTGATGAAACTGTTAAAACAGTTAAAAATTGACAAAATCACCATCAGTCAAATGCAAAAAGCCACATTGCTTGGATCTGCACGCATATTACGAAAATACGTTACAACGTCCTAGGCCCCTGGGTGGGGCCCGACTAGTAACCAATGCCAAATCCGGCGAAACAACTGGCCACTGTGATACAATTGTATAATAATAATAATAATAATGCAGATGAAAACCGTGCCATAATGGCCTGTTACTACAACTCAGAGCCAGAAAAAAGAGGTTATTTAAAGCGAACGTATGAATTATGGAAAGAACAATATCCAGATTCAAATGTTAGTGAACAACGACTAGCAGATCAAAGGCGATTTATTATACGGAATTAAGTGTTTAGTGAAGTTGAACTTGAGGAAATTCAGGCAAATTGCAAAACCAAAAAAACAATATCACAAGCTGAAATAACTGATATTCAATTGAATTGAATTGAATTGAATTTATTACATTTGTATGCCGCCCTTTTCCCCGAAGGGGACTCAGGGTGGCTCACAACCCAAGTCAAGGGGGGGGGTACAAATAAGGAATAAAAAGACAAACAAAAACAATACCATAGTTTAAAAGCACACAACAACCATACCATTCGAGAAAGGGACAAGACTCATTAGCCCCAGGCCTGTTGGAAGAACCAGGTTTTAAGGGCTTTGCAGAAGGTCTGGAGGATGGTGAGGGTTCGAATCTCCATCGGGAGCTCGTTCCAAAGGGCCGGAGCTGCCACAGAGAAGGCCCTCCTCCGGGTGGTTGCCAGATGGCATTGGCCAGCGGATGGAATACGGAGGAGGCCTAATCTGTGGGATCTAATCGGTCTATTGGAGGTGATCGGCAGCAGGCGGTCTCTCAAGTACCCAGGTCCAATACCATGAAGGGCTTTATAAGTGACAACTAGCGCCTTGAAGTGTATCCGAAGACCAATAGGCAGCCAGTGCAGCTCGCGGAGGATAGGTTTAACGTGGGTGAACTGAGGTGCACCCACAATCGCTCGCGCGGCTGCATTCTGGACAAGCTGAAGTCTCCGAATGCTCTTCAAGGGCTGCCCCATGTAGAGCACGTTGCAGTAGACACAACTAAAGACATTATTTTTTTTAAAATAATTTTTTTTTGTTACAAAAACAACACATGCCCACACCAGTGGGGGAGGGGGAATCAAAACACAGAAAAGACAAAAAACAAAAAACAAGGCAGGGGGAAAAAAAGAAAAAAAAAGAAAAAACACAAGTATATGTTATAAAACAGTATATCAGCTGGTTACAACATGTTTTTGTGCATCTTTTCCATTAATTCATATTAATTCAAATATCTTAACTCAAATGTTTACCATATTAACATCGTCATACCTCCACTTTTAGTTGACTACAGTTGTTTAAACATCCTTCATCCTTAACTATGCCAAAGATTTAATCCATAACCACATGCTAGCATTTCATTTACTTGTTTATTTAATCCTCCATTAACATCAAATCCTCATATCCTGTTTTAGCTAAACATCCATAATATTTAATACCAAAGATTCCATCCTCCATGTATATAGTTTGTTATCATTCTCCTTTCTTTATGTAATTATATCGTATATCATAGCATTTTCCCCATATTAGTTAAGATTTAACTGTATATAGTTTTATTTTATTTTTTAATAGTGATAATTATTGTGATTAATAACCTTTATATATGGTCCAAAAATATTTCTAACCTTCCCTTCTCATATCCAATTATTATTTATCAACTCCACATTATATACATTACTATCATTATCAATTATTATTCAACTATGTCTATTACAAATGAAATTAATTAGGTTTAGCTAATTTTGAATTGTATTCTTCCATCTATCAGCCTGTGTCTCTCCAATAATAAAACCTCCTTAATCCTGTTGCCATTCGTGGATCAAGTTCTCCAAACATCTTTATGAGCAAGTCCAAATAAAAAGATCTTCGCACCTTTTTGCTTAAGGTGCCTCTCATATAATGCTGCCGTCCTCCGTTTATTCCCCTTTTCAGCTTGTCTTTAATTCTCAGTGGTGGTATCAAAAGTTTTGCAGATGATATTTCATAAAGTATAAATTCTTTAGTGCTTCTCATTCATCCTACGCTCTGTCTTTCGAAGTAAATCTTCTGTGTGGCTGCCCCCCCCTTCAGACATTCCATCTTTTTCTCCCTCAGAGGTAAACCAGATGCCCGGAATATCAGCAAATTGAAAATCTTCATCTCTGACATCCTTTGTTTGTATTTCAGGAACATTCAAACATTCAACATTCTCATTTTTTTCTTCATATTTTGTTGCTAGAAACAGGAAATAATCCAGCTTCCTCTCAAATCTATCGTATGTGGCAGATACTTTTTGTAGTGCGGAAAAAATCATTTGAAATGAATCATTTGAAACTTGAACAGACGCCATCTTTGTAGGCAGTTAGTATTTTTCCTTTGGAAACTCTAAGGTATTTGCAAGTAAAAACAAGCTGGGAGCTGTACAATCTTATCTGATCTTAGACCAACCCAGCCAAGCAATAAAAGTGTCAAGTTGTAGGGAGCCAAATTATAGTAAATTGGTTTACAGCCCACTTACAGGGGGTCAGAGGAGATGCTGGAGTAATCTTTCCTTTGTCCATGTAAATAGCATTTAAAACATTTAAAAAATTGGTTAACCACCGTCCATAAACCAATAAAGAGATCAAAATCGCCGCTAGATTCTTCTGTTCTTTGGTTTCAGTTAGCTTAAATTTTTATGCGGACCGTCTCTCTCTGAGTAATAAAATCATCTTACCAGCTGGAAAACACTTCCGCCATTCTTTGGGACTATCTGCAGTTTCGGTTAGCTTACAGCTAATCCAGAAGTCACTGGCAAAGGAGGTTAAATTCCAAGCCCCCAAGGACTTTGCGAACGTCTCTGGGGTCACTGGATCTCCTCCAACCTTTCACTGTCTCTCCGGGACAGCTTAGGTTCAAAAATGAACCGTTCAATTCCTTCGGAATAGGGGAATTTCAGGAATAGCCTGAAAATCCGTCTTCTCACTGCTAAACCCCGCCTTCTTCCTCACAACTAAAGACATTATAGTAGAACTCCCAGAAGAAGCTCTCGGGGAGGAAATAACACCACCACCACTAGAACCAGTTATCACTGAACCAATTGATGAACTAACTCAAAAACAAAAAGAATTGAAGGATAAGATCATGGAGCATTTTCTGCTTAATGAGGAAAGGCAACGTTTACCATCACTAAAAACTGTGCCTAAGAAAATTTTGGCCCCTATCATGAAAATGGTTAATGCAGTGTTTTCAACTATTGAACCGGGATCCATCTTGGAAATGAACCAGTTAATGTACAGCGAGCTGTAATAGTCACTAATGAACTAGGCATTAAAATCAAAATACCTAGTCACACAACAGAAAAAGCATCAAAGCCAAAGTGGAAAATCTGATTAGAACAAAAAGTCAAAAAATTAAGGGCAGATGCTAGTAACTTAAAGAACATACATGAACAACGGCTTAAAAACAACAAAACCATAGATCGGCTAATCAGAAGATATAGATTGGATACAAGAAACATCAATGAAGCTGTAGAGATTGTAAAACAGCAGATAACAGCAACAGCTAGGAAAATTGAAAGATATGAGGCACGAATCATCCAAAATAAACAAAATCAGCAATTTCCATCAGACCAACGGTGTTTTTATCAAGTGTTAATGTGAATGGTGGCACCAAAAGTGAAAAATAAAAAAAGAAGGCCACAGTTCAATTCTGGAAAGAATTGTGGGAAAATGCAAAGGACTACAATAAGGAAGCAAAGTGGATACATGACCTTGAGAAAAGCATTGGCAAGAAACAAATGCAAGTATTAGAAATAACAACTGAGATGGTCAAAAATTGAGTAAAAAAGGTAAAGAATTGGACATCACCTGGAAAGGACCAATTACATGGTTTCTGGCTCAAATATCTGACCAGTTTACATGCAATATTGGCCAGGCAACTGAATGAAATTTTACAAAAGGGCCAAATTGATGAATGGTTGACAACTGGAAAAACATACTTGATTCAGAAAGATGCAACTAAAGGAACAACACCTGAAAACTACAGACCAATAACATGCTTGCCAACAACCTTCAAATTACTCACAGGCATTATTGCAGATAACATGATGGATTATTTGGAAACAAGCAACATCTTGCCAGTAGAGCAAAAAGGCAACAAAAGAAGGAGCAGGGGCACAAAAGATCAGCTCCTAATTGATAAAATGATATTAGAAAATTGTAAGAGCAGAAAAACGAACTTGAATATGGTCTGGATTGATTACAAAAAGGCATTTGATTCACTGCCACATAGTTGGATCATAAAATGCTTAGAAACAACTGGCATTAGCAAAAATATTACATCTTTTACTGAAAAGGCGATGAAACAATGGAGAACTGAGTTGGCAGTAGGGAATGAGATCTACGGAATGGTTAATATCAAGCTAGGAATTTTCCAGGGTGATTCACTTTCACCTCTTCTCTTCATCATCGCAATGATCCCACTATCAGTAATCTTTAAAAAAAATGAAATTAGGCTACCAAACAACCAAAGAAGCTGAAAAATTTCACATTTACTATATATGGATGATTTGAAACTCTATGGAAAGTCAGAAATAGAAATCCAATCATTGACAAACACAGTCCGAGTATTCAGCACCGATATTTCCATGGAATTTGGCATGGAAAAATGTGCCACTGTATGCATAAAAAGAGACAAAATCACTGCATGTGAGGGAATTGAAATGCCCAATGGCCAACTAATTAAATGCAACGAAAATGAAGCCTACAAATACTTAGGCATTCTGCAGTTGGATAATATCAAGCGTGGAGAAGTAAAAACTATTGTCAGACGAGAATACACCAACAGAGTTAGGAAAATTTTGAAATCTAAATTGAATGGCGGAAATACAATCAAGGCTATAAATACCTGGGCAATACCAGTTATAAGATACACATCTGGTATAGTTAACTGGACACAAGGAAACTAATGACAATGCACTACAGTTTACATCCACGTGGTGATACTGATAGACTGTACCTGCCCCGAAAATCAGGTGGCAGAGGATTATTACAAGTGAAGCAAACAGTTGAAGAAGAAAAACATGCACTAGCTGATTATTTAAAAGAAAGTCAAGAACATCTATTAATCAAAGTAAAGAACAAAAATCTACTGAAGGCCCAACAGACGAAACAAGAATACAGAAAAGATGTGATAAAATCAAGAATGAAGAGTTGGCAGAACAAAGCACTGCATGGCCAATTTCTGGAAAAAATAAAAGATAAAGTGGACAGTGAACAAACTTGATTATGGTTAACAACAGGTACATTAAAGAAAGAAACAGAGTCACTAATCCTGGCTGCGCAAGAACAAGCTATCCGCACAAATGCCATTAAGGCCAAAATCGAAAAATCCTCTGATGATGCCAAATGCAGACTTTGCAAAGAAGCTGATGAAACTGTTGATCACATACTCAGCTGCTGTAAAAAAAATCCTGCAGACTGATTATAAATTGCGGCACAATTCAGTAGCACAAATGATCCTTTGGAATTTGTGCAAAAATTATAATATTAAAACAGCAACAAACAGGTGGGAACATCAGCCTGAAAAAGTCACCGAAAATCAGATGGTCAAGATCTTGTGGGATTTCCGTATACAAACGGACAAAATACTGGCGCATAATACACCAGACATCACACTGGTTGAGAAAAATAAGGTCACAATCATAGATATCGCAATACCACATGATAGCAGGGTCGCCGAGAAAGAACATGAAAAAATCGCAAAATACCAGGACTTAAAAATCGAAATTCAATGACTATGGCACAAACCAGCAGCGGTAATTCCAGTGGTAATTGGCACACTAGGTGCTATTCCAAAAGCACTGGAATTACATTTAAAACAGTTAAAAATTGACAAAAATCACCATCAGTCAAATGCAAAAAGCCGCACTGCTTGGATCTGCACGCATATTACAAAAATACGTTACAATGTCCTAGGCCCCTGGGTGGGGCCCGACTAGTAACCAATGCCAAATCCGGTGAAACAACTGGCCGCTGTGATACAATTGTATAATAATAATAATAATTATTATAGTGGTACTTCGGTACTCATTGCTAATTTGTTCTGGGAGGTGCACTGGGTGCCAAAATGATGACAAAACAATTTTTTTTTCATAAAGAGTAATGTAATGAGTCACTGTAGAATAAATTACCGCATGCCAATGTAATGGCAGTGAACACAGAAAAGTTCTAACTTGTGCATTAAGTACCAAATAAACAATGAGTACTGGGACAAAATTTTTGTTTCAAAATATGTTGAGTATCAAATTGGATAAGTTTCAAACAGTTGAGCACCAAGGTACCACTGTATTCCTGTTCTTTTCCATCATGCTTGCAGATAACCATGTGAGAGGAAAAGACAATGAAACTGAGGAGAACAATTTTCTCTGCCAAGCTCTTTCATTTGCACACGAGAGAGGGAATAATTTAATGATCCAATTCTTACTCTGGGTAGAGGAAAGGTCATTCTTTGAGGAATGTCCACATGGACCTTTGGGTGAGTTTATAATTATGCAGTAAAAAGGCAGACCTATCAAAACCTATCAAACCAGCAGAGGGAGTTTGAATTTTACAGAGGGAGAGAAAAGTTTACAGAAAAAAGTAACCTCTCTGAGATTTAATTATGTTTATGAGAACATGAATGCTGTTGAGAAAAATAATAAGTCAGAAGAGTCCATTTCTCACATATTGAGGACTCTGGCAGGGAGTATTTTTGAGTATTAGAAGAGTCCTGTGTTTAGATGCTACTATAAACAATTAGGCAGGCTGAAGAGGCTCTTTTATCTTACCCCAGTTAATATGAATTATCGGTTTTCAAAATCAGTTCTTACTTTGTGATGAAGTAATATTTTTTATAAACAAGTACTAGTCATAGAGTTTTGTACAAGATTTCTCTGCATAGTGCTCTAAATTGGAATTGATCTTAGTAAGATATGGACGGACAGGACTAAGACAAAAGGATAAACAGAAACATCTGTGTTTACTCCCTCTCTCCCAGGAAAGGGAAAATGAAAACTAATTGTGGACGTCCTCCTTTTCACTTTTCAAAACTCAGTGGGTCTTGTAATGGCCCATGATTATGCTGGTGACAATTGTTTCTGGAAATTCAGATAAGCCAAGCATAGAAGCATTCGGTACAGCTGGCCAGAAAGGTCTGCCAAATATGTCCCCAGACACAGGGGCTATGGTGGCTTAACAATTTTATAGATTGCAGAAAGCCAAGGACTCTAGGAACGGGATTGGCAGAAGTTTCCACAATGGGAATAAGCCCACTATCAAGCTTAGCGGACCTTCAGAATCATGATTTGAGCTGGACACAGGTAAGACAGAAGAAAATTGTATCAGCTGTTCATTAGCCTTTCATTGGTCATAGGTTGATATATGGATGTGATGTAATCAGAACAGAGCCAAAGGCTATCTGCTGAAGTGCTCTTGGAGGTGATTTGAAATTAACACTTGATTGTCTTTATTCTGCTAATTTTAAATGCTGAGAACAAGAAGTAAAGCCCACGACTGCACCCAAATCCCTTTACCCTGCTTCAAGGGATGGGATGGGAAGAAAACTTAGCAACCTAAAGAGAATAAATTGATGTAAACATCCATTTTTACACCACTTTTTCCTTTGAACTATTGAAAGAGAGTTATAAATCCATCAAGTGAATGGTTTCTTACATTGCAGGAGGAGAGCCATGTTAACATATGTAACCAAAAAGCAGGAGTCTAGTAGCAGCTTTTCCAACTAAGTATCTTATTTAAGGGTGCATCCCTCCCCCCCAAAAAATATGCGTGTGATGAAGGGAGCTGCAGCTTGATTGATTGATTGATTGATTGACTGATTTGATTTGTTTGCCACCCACTCACCTCAAAATTTTGACTTATAATAAAATGTGGAAAAAGTGCTTACAGACTCTTTCTCTCACAGTAGTCACAATTCAGGAAGCAAATGAGAATGAATGAATGAAGCAACTAAAACAAGAAACATCAACCCTAATTTTATCAGTTTGTAAGCAAATTGCATCTCAGGTAGAAAAAAGATCAAGCAACTCCACTCTCCAACACCAATGATACAATGGAAACATGTAGGTCCAGAGCTGCTCTAGGCAGAGAATATGGAAGTGTCCCATCAGATTTGCAACATCAATCCAATTGCTCAGTAGAAGGCAATTTCCTTCCACATCTTACAGTAAGTACTTGGACCACAAGAACTTTGAGATGAGTACTAATAGCACTTGAAACTATGAGTAATTAAATGTCATTTATATACACCACCTTGTCTACTGTCATGTAGGTTTTGAACATTTCCCTTGTGCTGCGCACCCATAGAGACACTTTATACTGCCACTACAAAATGTCTGGTTCAACCTTCTGTTTTATTTATTTATTCAATTTCTACAATCACCCAACTCTGCACACATATCAAAGAGATCAGGATTAAACCTACCTGCTCTAAGATCAGGTGAATTATGGAACTCAATTCCTTTTCCCTAGGTTAATTTGGCAATAATTCATTTTTATGCTGTGTTCATTATTATACCATTTGTATTCTTGTCTTCAAATTTCTGCTAAAATCCAGGGCTCCTGGTCTTTCTGTGTAATTAAAATTGCATAGTAGACCTCTTTGGGTCTACTTTGTAATTTATAAATCCTATGAGAAAGGGATCTATATAATTATTTTATCAATAATCAAGAATTTAAATCCAATGGTACAGAAATATTAGAATTTAATGTAATGACAAGATGCTTAATTATCAGTCAATATACAATAAATCCAGTATATCTAATATGTAAATAAAAAAGAATAAAAAGGCAACTGATCGTGAGAGAACCTATTTCTTGGCAAGATAGAAAAATGTGGGATAGACAGCATTACCGCAAGATGAGTTTGTAAAGAACTGTGATGGTGGTTAGAATGCAGTATTACAGGCTAATTCTGTCGACTGTAGAATTCACTCCTCACTGGCTCAGGGTTGACTCAGCCTTCCATGAGGATCCAGATTGTTGGAGGCAACATGCTGACTGTAAAGCCACTTAGAAAGGACTGTAAAGCTCTGTAAAGCGATATATAACTCTAAGTGCTATTGCTAGAGCTAACTGGCTGACAAATCTTACTCTGTGTGTAGTCCTCAACAGAACTAACATCTATATGGAAGGAAGGAAGCAGTGAGGTGCCCCAAGGTTCCATTTTGGGCCCAAAACTCTTCAATATCTTCACGATTTACACAAGGGAATAGAAGGGGAACTCATCAAATTTGCAGACTACGCTAAGTTGTCAGGAATACCAATACCCTGAAGACAACCTCAAGATTCAAAAGGATCTTGACAGACTTGAAAACTAGGTCCTATCTAACAAAATGAAATTTAGTGTAGATAAAAGTAAGGTTTTACAGATAGGCAAGAAAAACCAACTATATAGGTACAGGGTAAGTGAAACTTAGCTTAATGCCAGTAACTGTGAGAGGTTTCTTGGAGCCCTAATGGACAATCAAATATGAGCCCTAAAGAGGCAAGAAAAAATTAAAAATAACATGAAGCTCTAATAGCATCATCACAATATAAAAAAGATGTTGAGAGTCTGGGAAGATGCAGAGGAGAGCAACAAGAATGGGTAGAGGTCTGGGGGCTAAAACATATGGAAAAAGGTTAAAAGAATTTAGTTTGTCTAGTCTAATGAAAAGAAGGACTAGGTGAGACATGATAGCAGTGTTCCAAAATTTGAGAGGCTGTCAGAAAGATGATGGGGGTGGGTGGATATCAAACTACTTTCCAAAGCACCAAAAGGCAAGACATGAAACAATGCATGGAAACTAATCAAGGAGAGAAACAGCTTGCAACTAAGGAGAAATTTCCTAATGGTGAAAACAATCAACCAATGGAACAGCTTGCCTTCAGAAGTTGTGAGTGTTCCATCACTGGAGGCTTTCAAAAAGATAAAAGTGTTTGCCTTTCCTTGGTAAAAGGTCTTCATTTGTTCATATACAGGGCATTTAAAAGGTAATTGTCCAGTCTTAGTGCTGGACAACCAATCTCATGCTTTCAAAGTCTAAGATTATTAAGGAAAGGGTGGAGGGCACATCCATTAATCGGAAAGTTTCTTCTGCACATCCTCTCCAAAGGGACTGGAAACAGCCAGATAGTAGTGGCCATGGTGGTGCAATGTTAGAATGTAGTATTGCAGGCTAACTCACTACTCACTCCAGATGTTCAATTCTGAGCGGCTCAAGGTTAACTCAGCCTTTCATCCTTCTGAGGTCGGTAAAATGAGGAGCCAGATTGTTGGGGACAATGTGCTGATTCTGTAAACCTTTTAGGGATGGCTGAAAAGCACTGTGACCATCTGTGTTTCAGTTACATGGGGGAAAAAATCCTAAAGTATTTCAAGTACCATCTGCTCTGCATGGATCCATTTTTGAACCACCTATGTTTTATTTGTCTCTTTGTGAAAACAGTGACTTTTACCTGCTGCAATGAATCCACTTGGCTTCCTCTTCACAATACTTGGCAAGGGCTTGCGACAAGTCTTCACATGAATCTGAGCATAAGGAGTATTACCGAGGTGATTTACATATCAAGGCATTATCAATTAATAAGTACGTGTGTGTACAATTTACTGCACAGTGGATATGCATGCTTGCCTATGTCTTATCTGTGTTAGTTCAGAACCAAATTATTTACTGCGATAATTACATCTAGTTCACCCTGAAATATCAAAGAACAATTACCTGTAAATATTCATTTGTTTTAAAGTGTTTAAAGCTGTAGAGAAAGAATGGGAATCCTCTAGCTTCTCCAAAATTGCTGAACTGCAACTCCAGCAGTTCCAATCACTGTGGACAAAGTTGGGAGATGATAGGAGCAGTAAATGATCAACAGCTAGAGGAAGCTCCCCGCTTCTGCAAAAGTATAATTGTCCTTTTCATAACAATGTAGCTCAACATCTTTTTCAATCATAATAATGTTATTTTGGCAGATTTCTGTTTATTGTTACAGTGGTCATAATTTGATATGACATTATAATCTGTTGCAAGAAACAAGAGGATTTCCCTTCTCACTTAATGTAGAAAGAGTAAACCTGAAGCCAGTGTGAAATGAGGAAGCAGTTGGAAAATGTTTATCTTTGTTGGGACATCCAGTTCAAGAGAGGAGTTTCTCAACTCATAAGATAATTTTCCTCTGGTATTATGAGAATGCAAATGTACAGTGATGTGCAATTGTGGACAGGAAGATAAAGATCAAAGAAAGTGTACAGTAAAGGGGTGTTATACCAACTTGAATGTAGAGATTTCATATCATAGTCCTGTCCTTCTGGGAAGCAGTTTAACCTACTTATTTAAGTATGCAAACAAGACAGGCCAATTTAATTTCACCATCAAGGAGATTAGAAGCAAGTGCCTGATCAGTGCTGCACAAGATGACACCTGGAATACTGCATCCAGTTTTGATCAGCACATTACAAAAAAGATGTTGAGACTTTGGGAAAAAATGCAGAGAAGGATACTAACATGATTAAAGGCCTGGAGATAAAAGCATATGAAGAACGGTTGCAGGAACAGGGTATGGCTAGTCTAGAGAAAAGAAGGACTAGGGGTGACATGATAGCAGTATTCCAATACTTGAGGTCTGCCTCAAAGAGGAGGGGTCAACTTATTTTCCAAAGCATCATAAGGAAGGACAAGAAACAATGGATGGAAACTAATCAAGGAGAGAAGCAACCTGGAATTAAGGAGAAACTTCCTAACAGTGAGAACAATTAACTAGTGGAACAACTTGACTTCAGAAGTTGTGGATGCTTCATCACTGAAGGTTTTTAAGAAGAGACTCTTTAGCCACTTGTCTGGAATGGTATATGCTTGCACAGGGGGTTGGATTAGAAGGCCTCCAAGGTTCTTTCCAACTCTATTCTGATTAGATTAAAGAAAGGCAAGAGGAGGAAGGAAAACAGATTGGAGGCTTACCAGGTTTGTTTGCTCCCTCTGATCCATTTGCATCCATCTGGCCTTCAATGAGGAACAAGCAAAACAACTCTCAAAATCTGAGGAGCAAAACAATTATCAGATTAAAGAAGGAGAACCCAAAGGTGTTTTTTCAAGAGGCAACTGGACTCTGTGGTTTTTCTTTGAAGGCATTTCTCTTCTCATCCAAGAAGCTTCTTCAGCTCTGACTGGATGGTGGGGAATGGAGTGTCATATAGACTTTCTAAATGAATAGAAATAGACCTGTTACCACAGCAGAGATCCACTGTTCTGCCATACAAAGAATATAGGTCTTTGCAAAGGTGTTCTTTCACACACATCCGGCAGTATGCTGAAATTTTGGAAATGACACTGTCTTGATTGCAAAATGCTGTTTCAGTGAGGAGATATTGACCTTTGATTAAAAGCAAAAGATGTTTTTATTTCTTCATTACCATGAGCAGCTGCTGGAAAACTCAAGTCATTCTAAACATAAAGTTTGGCTATAAATACCTACTTCTTGGTAAACTAGAAAAATATGGGATAGACAGCATCACCACCAGATGTATTTGTAGCTGGCTGACAAACTGTACTCAACAAGTAGTCCTTAATGGTACTACATCTACATGGAAGGAAGGAAGCAGTGGGGTACCAGAAGGTTCTGTCTTAGGCCCAGTACTCTTCAATCTATATAAATAAAAATGTAGTGGTTGTTTGTTCAAAATCACTAATCTCTGAAAGTTCTTCACCGATTGCTTTGAAATTTTGACACAACATTGCATTCAAATACGCGAATGTTTTTGTATACGTATATTATATAGATGTCACACTTGTGACAGGTAAAAATATGATTTTTTGTAAAAACATGCTTTTTTGAAAACCAGCGCCATCTGGTGGACGTAAAAGCAACACACACTATACTAAATATTTCATGATTCCATTTCAACGTTTCCAGCCCCATCTGGTGGACGTAGAGCAACACACACTATACTAAATATTTCATGATTCCATTTCAATGTTTCTGATTCCATTGTTATATTGAATTTTCATAGATTTTGATTTATTTTCATTTTGATTTAATTATTTCGTGTGACATTGCGTTGGAATTGAGTTGCATCATTTACCATAGTGTTCATTTAGTGAGTATAGTATATTTGGAACAGTTCGGCCTCTCCCCTTTCCGTCCCTTCTCTGACGAGCTTCGGCCAGTTCCACCAAGGGGAGCCAAAGCCCTTCAGCCTCCCCCTCCCCTCTATCCCCTCCCCTCCTGCCGGGCCTTTGCTGTCTGCGGCGGTGCGCCACATGCGCCATCCCTCGGCCGCCTCCCCCTGCCCTTAAGCCGGCATACCCCCCACCAGCCCAGTGGAGCATCTCCTCAGCCCGGCTGGCCGCATGCGCACTCCACCCCCCCTCACAGCGAGCCAGCTACGGCCTCACCAAGGCGGCTCCAACGGGGCGGTGGCAGCGGTGGCAGCCTAAGGTGCAGCGGGGCTGGGGCGGCCCCTGGGTGGCACACTGAGGACGTCTCCTCCTCCTAGATCCTGGACATCTCACTCTCCCGGGCCACCGACTTGGGGGACCCTGAGCGCAGCTCCTCCGAGGAGATGCTCAACAACTTCCACGAGGACGACAGCCCCGGTGCCATCTCCCCCAACCCACCTGCTGCCCCACTATGTCCAGACTGGGCCACAGCAACGTGTGACCGGGTACAGCTAGTATCTTCATAAATGTCTTAAATGGCAGGAATAGCCAACATCTCAAAAGACAAGCTCAGGATCCAAAAAAATCTTGACAGACTTGAACAATGGGTCCTATCCAACAACATGAAATTTAATGTGGAGAAAAGCACATTTACACTTAGGCAGGAAAAAGCAAAGGTACAAGTACAGATTAGGTGATAACTGATTCAAAAACAATAACTGTGAGAGGGACCTTGGAGTCCTAGTGGACGTTTCTCAATGTCAGCCGCTTTGTGTGGATTTCCCTAGAGGATTTCCTCTATCAATTAAGTCTCTGTATCTTAGCATTTTGTTCAAATCTATAAAATTTGGGTGAGTCATCCTTTCTGTCGGTGATAGCCAATTCGGGATTTTCACATAGTGGATTTTTTTGATTTGAGCCATTTTTGCAATAACGCTCTTCTGATTAAATGATTTTGAAAGTATTTGTGCGTTTTATTTTATTTTTATCATCCCATAGGAATGTATGCCAGCCTGCTTGCAAATCATGACCTTCTAAGGTCAAAATTCTTCTATTCTTTAGCTCTATTCAATCCTTCACCAATGTTATTGTTACTCCTGATGCGTATAAATTCCAATTTGGTAATGCTAAACCTCCCCTCTCCTTGCTGTCTTGCATTGACTTTAGTTTAATCCTCGCTTTTCGTCCCTGCCAAATGAACCTAGCGGTTATTTTGTTTAATTCTTGAAAGAATTTTTTACCCAGATTAATAGGTGCGGCTTGCAACAGGAATAAGATTCTTGGTAAAATATTCATTTTAATTGTCGCTATACATCCCATGAGTGATAACTGAATATTTTTCCAATTTTCTAAATCTTTCTTTATTTGTATCACTAATTTATTATAATTATCATCTTTAATTGTGGAACATTTTGCTGACACCCAGATCCCCAAGTAATTTACTTTCTTAGTTATTTGCATTCTGGTTGCTACTTCCAGTTCCTCTTCTTGCTTTTTTGTCATGTTCTTGGTTATCAAAAAAAATGACCTTTTTAAACTTCAAAACTTACCTTCCATGTCAGCACTTGTGAGTAAAATAGCTGAAGGTAAGCTGAGCTTTAAAACAGGGAAATATAGGACAGGAAAGCGCAGGGGCAGATGGGCTAGGCCAAATGCTCACCAGGACTACTGGTTCGCTCGGACCAGTCCGAACCGGCTGAATCCCACTCTGGGTAGTAACGTATGTGTTCTCTTAGTTTTTCCCTTAGTTAATAATAAAGTCAATGGAAAATAAAAATCATGAAATCTTTGAGTTAAGTTTGCCTCTTTGTGCATATTCCCATAGTTTTCTGGAGTTGCCATTGCTGTCTTGTCTCTGCGATTGCATTTTAATTCTCCAATCTTTCTCCACCCCAGTTCAGACTTCCCTGATGTCCCTACACAGGATATAGAACATCTACACACTCCCATTAAAATGCCAGGTTTTTGAGATGTAAAATAAAATCATACAAAGATAAATCATTTCAGGATTTTGTTTCTACCTTTAATATAACATATAACCTGTACAATTGAACAGAAAAAACAAACCTTATAGAGGAGAAAATAGCAAAAAACCCCACCCAATAATAAATAAATAAATAAATAAATAAATAAATAAATAAATAAAGTGATTGCATAAGTGTGCACACCCCTTTATAACTAGGAATGTGGCTGTGTTAGGAATTAACCAATCACATTCACACATTTTACCAGGAGTGTGTAGACTTTTGATAGCCATTGTACTTCTGAATTCAAGCAGGCCAGGTAGCTGCCATCATGTTTTGAGGCATGAAATTTGTTAAATAAGAGTCTCTCAAGTGACCTGTTCCTAAAGATACCAAGGAGGGGAAATTGACTCCTACCTTTCTAAGAGTCATACTTTCGTATCCGGCATAGTCTAGTTTAATGTTGAGTTTAATGAAAAGAAGGACTAGGGGTAGCATGATAGCAGTGTTCCGATTTCTCAGGGGCTGCCACAAAGAAGAGGGAGTCCAGCTATTTTCCAAAGCACCTGAGGGCAGGACAAGAAGCAATGGATGGAAGCTAATCAGGGAGAGAGGCAGCCTAGAGCTGAGGAGAGATTTCCTGACAGTTGGAGCTGTTGACCGGTGGAATGGCTTGCCTTCAGAGGTTGTGGGTTCTCTAACACTGGAGGTTTTGGGGAGGAGATTGGATAGCTGTTTGTCTGGAGTGGTGTAGGGTTTCCTGCCTGGGCAGGGGGTTGGACTGGAAGACCTCCAAAGTCTCTTCCAACTCTGTTATTCTGTTATCTGTTATTGATGTTTCACTGCACATAATTCCTCTCTCTCCTTGGTACAGGATGATAGTTTCTGGGGGTTGGGGGGATAGGAGCAGTGTTATTTCTGGTGGTGTATAAAGGTTAGTGCTGCTTGTCCAGGCAGATGCCTAAATGGAAACTCCAGATCTCCCTGTAAGCGCCGTGCTCCTTCTTCTTGGTTTTCCCCGGTTTCTACATGGAGAGAACTGCCAGATGGCAGGTGCATTCTGTTCCAAGTCTGTGCAAAAGGAATCCTGGGTGTTTTGCATGCGGTGATTTGATGCTGCAACTTGTATTCAGGCTGTAATTATGGAGGGGTGGAACAAGGGCTGCTCAGGTGCTTCTCTCGGCGGTAGGAGAATGGCATGCAATCTCCATGACCTGTGGAACCACATTTATGTACCATACAGTCCCAGCTGTATTGCAACATCCTCCTAATAAGATGTTCCAGTTATTAACTCTGCAAGCTCACACGAGTAATTTTGCTGCCTCTCAGGGAGATCATGAATAAGGACTTAGGTATTCATTTGTTTATTTTTATTATTTAAATTTGAATTTAAAGTTTGAGAATAGCATAAACCATAACTCTTTGCCCTCTTGCTTCTTCAGCTCCAGACCATGGGAAACTGCACTTTGAATATAAATTCAGAGATACAGCAGTCTGTAATGGGCTGGGAGAATAATCTTGGAAGACAGAAAAGCCTCAGCAGGGATGTTTCAGTCCACAGAAGAAACGGAGGTAGATAGCATCTCAGAAGGGACACTCTCTAATTATTGAAAAGTAAAGATAAGGGAAGGGAAAAATACTTTCAGATTTGCAAAATGCTGTCACTATAACCTTACAATAAATATAGTATTAGTACTCAAGGTTTGAGTTTCTACCTGGACTACCTTGATAAGACTTACCAATGGATTTAATAAAGGGCAGAAGGAATAACCATGCAGAACAGGAAGAAGAGCCAAAGCAGTGGTGGGTTTCAAAAATTGTTCAAACCTACTCTGTGGGTGTGGCCTCCTTTGTGGTTGTGGCTTGCTGCCCATGTGACCGGATGGGAGTGGCTTGCTGCCCATGTGACCGGATGGGAGTGGCTTGCCACCCATGTGACCAGATATGAAGATGTCGACGACACTTGTCAGAACCACCTTAAATTACCTCACACACAGCACTGGCATGCATAAGAATAGGATGTAAACTTGTTTTTCAAAAGGCATCTTTGGTTTGCGTTAAAACAACTTCAACACATGCAATGTTCTGATTGCACCACAAACGCAGTAGTCATCCTTACCTTTCACAGAGGCACTGAGTTTTATAAATATGAGCATGATAGTGTAGAATAATCATATCCAAGGACCAGTGGTGGGTTTCAAAAATTTTTGGAACCTCTTCTGTAGGTGTGGCCTGCTTTCCGGGTCCACTGGTGGAACCTCTTCTAACCGGTTCGGTAGATTTGACGAACCGGTTCTACCGAATAGGTGCGAACTGGTAGGAACCCACCTCTGAGCCAAAGCCAAGACAATAGAAATCTGAATGTGGGGTAGAAATGTAATTTGGATAAACAGACATGACTCTCCCTATTTGTCAAGAAGACAAAAGGTGGGAAGAGGGAATTGCATTCATGCTTGCAAGATTCTGTTATTCTAATTCTTTAATAAAACAATAATCGTTTACATGGCTTTGGTTTCCAGGTTTGGTCTACTTTCAAGGGTTGTCAGGTCTTGAGCAGCTGCTCAAGGATTCCACCATCAGAAAACTGTTAATTTTTACTCGTGATATGGTTCCTGTTTCATAATTCAGGATTACTGAAACTCGACAGAGAACATACTTGACCTCAAAGATGAGCTTTCTACATCATCATTTAGATTATCTACCCAAGATGCTCTGTTTTTCCCCTTTTCCTTTCATTTAGTTATTTATGCTCTATATTATTATGTTTGCAGCTATGTATTAAGTTGATTTAACATTTGAACTTGTTTTTTTAAGGGAAGCTCAGTCTGAGTTTCTAACAATGCAAATGCAGGTTAGTAAGTCTGTGTGTGAGAGAGAGATGGGGGGGCAGGCAGGTAGGCAGAGAGTATAGGTAGCAAAACAGTCCTAGGGCATAGGTGTGGTGTTAATTTTCAGTTAGAAATCTGAAAAAGGATGACTGAACAGCATGATAATAGCAGAATAAAAAACTGTATTCACTTATACTTTGGACTTAACATTTACAGTTGAGTTAACATATGTTACTCTTAAGTGAGCTCATTCACGCAGCTCCTGGGTTTTCAGTGGTCTGTGTTGAACCATTCAGATTTCCATATGAATTTCATGAATTTTAAAAAAATTCCCAGCTAATGAGGGCCCAGTAAGGGTCCCGTTGATCAAGGAATAATTCCACAATTTATAGAACACTTTGCTTGATCTAACTCTATTTTCCAAGCTTAGTTGACATAAGAAAAGAATGTGGTAGCTGTAACAAATGGGTGTAGAAAGGAAATATCATGTGTTACAGATGAAGCTCTGGAAGTTGGCTTGAGTATCTACAGAATTTGTTCCAAATTAAGTCAATACATAGTGCTTTTTGTTCCCAATAAAGAAAAAAATGTTATCTCCAGCTTTTACCAAGCATTTGCTTTTTACCACTTTTCAAAAAATTTAAGGCTGATGAAGCCAGGATTGTCAGTACCTTTCTACTTGTCTATGGAGATTCTCAGTCCTCCAGGTCACAGTTTTTCAAAAGGCAACTTGAAGAAGCTTATTCAGTTCACTGACGTTCAGTTCATTGAATTGAAAATGCTTTTGTAGATGAGAAGCAAAATGTCTTCAAGCAAAAACAAAGAAAGTCCAGTTGCCTTTTGAAAAAAGTGCCTTTGCTTTTTGCTTTCTCCTTCAGAAAATGCATGTCTATAAATTGTACCCATAAATTGTGAGGGATAGAGTGGCTGGCAGTGAAGCTCCTGTAGCAGAATCCAAAAGCAAAGGATGAAAGCTGGGATTTGTGTGAGGGGAGGTGGGAAGTTGTGTCCAGTGCATGTTGGGGAAAATTGTTTTATAGTTGGCCAATGAGGAATGCTAACAAATTTCATTGTTAACTGCCTTAAATTACTTACATCTCAGTGAAAATGTTCAGTAACATTACTTGGTTGAAAAATTGTAATTGATAAACTTTGTGAAGAATGGCAAAAGCTGGTCTCTTTAGTTTTCTCTGTGAATGTATTGGAAACTGATATTCCATAAAGCTAATTCTAGACCAAAACATTACCCAGCATGTTATCTAAAGAAAATACATCACTATAATAAACTTGCCTTGAGTCCCAATAATATCTGTGGTTTTTCATATGCTGTAAATAAAACATCATTTCAGAAAAAAAATGTTGGGTTCTTTTAAGGAATGAAGTATACTACTAGGATTAGGAATTAGAGACACGAAAAGAGAGAAGACACAGAGAGAAAGAATTGTACTTCTTTCCCAAGTGTGTTAAATTGGTTCCAAAAAGCATCTGAATATATCTGTAGAAGTCACAATTAAATTATTCAATGCTTGAATTTTGGTTGGGTGAATTTTTATCAGCTTTTCGTACCAATGTGATTTCAGCAGTTTAATTCATATAAATCTAGGAATTTTTCTTTGGTGGTCATTAAATTGTTGACAGCCAGTTTCATGTAAAAGTTATGGTGCTGGACCAGAAACCGAGAAACCATGAATTCCAGTCATAAAAAAGGGCTGAGTGAATTGGGGTCACTCATTCACTTTCAGCCTAACCCCCTCATGGATGAGTTGTTGTGAGACTGTTGTTGTGGGAGGCAGGAGGCACAGGTATTATGTACACCTCTTTGAAATGCACAAATAAAGCAAGACATCAATCTAAAAAGAAAAAGAAATGGCTTTGCATCCAGCAAAATTAATGTCTGTTGTTGGACTTCAATGTTCTTGTTCCAGCGTATTTCCCAGTTTGAACTCTCTTTATTTGAATATGTATTCTACTGATTTTTAAAAGGAACTTATTTTGAAGGAAGTCTGATGAATTAAACCTAGGGATTTTTCCTCCCATGTTAAACAATAGGTCTTCAGCATTCCTCAGGTTTAAAGATTAATAAGAATCAATTCTGTGGACCACACACATGGCCCTGTGGGCCACTAAAGTTATAATAGAAGCCTGTAGTTTGCTAATCGGAGGAATCTTTTTTGCTGTGTTTCATACACAGCCATGTATTTACGATAAATCATTCTTATAGTTGCATTAGCCGAAAAAGTCCTCCTGGCATCCCAGAGAGAGATTGGTGATACTGTGTTATCATTATTCAAGGAAGCACTGAAACAGTGTCCATGCTACACCTGAACCATTTTTGTTATGAAATGAAAAAGCCCAAAGCGCTGAACAGTTCATGTACTTTCATTTGTAGAATCTGAATAAAAGATCAGGTGAATGACAGCTGGGAAAGATTTGGAAAGAGAAACACGGAGAAATGTGCAACATTGGGACCCTTCCTTCTGCCACAATCCTCGCTGACCTGCATGTATATATGGAGGTAGAAGAGGGACTAGATGTCAGTTTGGTGTAGTGGCATCAGGCTAGCAACTAGGAGACTGAATTCTAGTCCCACTTTAGATAAAAGCCAGCTGGGTCACCTCTGGCCAGTCACCCTCTCTCAGCCTTAGGAAGGAGGCAAGAGCAAATCACTTCTGAAATACCTTGTCAAGAAAAATGCAGGGGATGTTTTACAGATGGTATCTACCCCTGACGAGAATAGCAAGGATGTTCAAGAACAAATCGGAAAAATATTGGAAATGTCCGCAGATACCGGGTTCATATTACCATATGTGGTGGACTTGCATAGAAGCTAAAAGATATTGGACTAAAATCCACACTTGGTTGGAGAAAATGATACAAATGATACAAAAACACATAGACTTTAAACCAGATATTTTTTTATTGGGAATCATACTGGAAACATACAATAGAGAACTGAAATATGTGATTGTAAATGTGCTAGCAACAGCTAGAATTGTATTTGCTAAAAATTGGAGAAATGAGAAAATACCAATGCAGGAGGAAGTTATTCATAAAATAACGGAATGTGCTGAAATGAGTAAATTTACATTTGAAATTAGGGAACAAGAAGATAAACAATTTTATAGGATATGGGATTTATTTTATTCATGGTTAGATAAAAAATATATGGAAATGAAAGATACCAGAGAATGTGGCAAATATAAGAACAATTGAATGATATAGAATATAACAAAAATATTTTACTACTGGAGATATTTGGAATGGAATGTTGGAATGTTTATTTAATTTGTATGCCGCCCCACTCCTGAGGGATTCAGGGCGGCTAACAACCAAAAGTGGGGGAAGGGGATACAAATAGGACAAAATACAGACAGAGTAAAAACAACAACAGTCATAACATTTCACGTGGGGCTGGAAATTCATCAGCCCCAGGCCTGCCGGAACAACCAGGTCTTTGTGGCTTTGTGGAAAGCCTGGAGGGTGATGAGGGTCCAGATCTCCACAGAGAAGGCCCTCCACCGGGGATTTGCCAGTCGGCACTGGCTGGCGGATGGAATTCGGAGGAGGCCTAATCTGTGGGATCTGATCGGTCGTAGGGAGGTAATTGGCAGGAGGCGGTCTCTCAAGTACCCAGGTCCAATACCATGTAGGGCTTTAAAAGTAACGACTAGCACCTTGAAGCGTCTCTGGAGCCCAATAGGCAGCCAGTGCAGCTCACGGAGGATAGGTGTAACGTCGGTGAACCGAGGTGCACCCACCACCGCTTCACTGAGTTGGCACGGGGTGGACAGATACAACTGAGTATCGTCCGCGTATTGGTGGTATTTTATCCTGTGCCGACGTATGATCTTCCCCAGCGGCTTCATGTAGATATTAAATAGGAGGGGGGACAGCCCTGCGGCACCCTGTAATTGAGGGGCCTGGGGGTCGATCTCTGCCCTCCGACCAACACCGACTGCGACCTGTCCGAGAGGTAGGAGGAGAACCACCGAAGAACGGTGCCTCCCACTCCCACCTCCTGCAACCGCCGCAGAAGGATACCATGATCGATGGTATCGAAGGCCGCTGAGAGGTCAAGGAGCACCAGGATAGAGGGATGACCCCTATCCCTGGCTCTCCAGAGATCATCGATCAGCGCGACCAAAGCAGTATCTGTGCTGTAGCCAGGCCTGAATCCTAACTGAAAGGTGTCTAGATAATCGGTTTCATCCAAGGACCGCCGGAGTTGAAAGGCCACCACTTTCTCAACAACCTTCCCAACAAAGGGGAGGTTGGAAACTGGACGGTAGTTACTCAAGATGGCTGGATCCAAAGACGGCTTCTTCAGGAGGGGTCTCACCACCACCGCCTTTAGAAGGAGCGGGAAGGATCCCTCCCGGAGAGAGGTGTTAACTATCGTCTGGATCCAGACACGTGTCACCTCCCTGCTGTTTGTGACCAGCCAGGAGGGGCACGGGTCCAGTATACAAGTGGAGGCACTCACCGCTCCCATGGCCTTGTCCACTTCCTCAGGCATGACAAGTTGAAACTCAATCCATAAATTTCGCTTAAGACCTTCCCCCGGTACCTCGGCTGGCTCTGAGCAATTAGCAATAGCAATAGCAGTTAGACTTATATACTGCTTCATAGGGCTTTCAGCCCTCTCTAAGCGGTTTACAGAGTCAGCATATCGCCCCCACAGTCTGGGTCCTCATTTTACCCACCTCGGAAGGATGGAAGGCTGAGTCAACCCTGAGCCGGTGAGATTTGAACCGCCGAACTGCAGATAACAATCAGCTGAAGTGGCTGCAGTACAGCACTCTAACCACTGCACCACCTTGGTTCTTGGAGTCCAGGTCTGTCCGAATCCGAGCGACTTTATCCGCTAGAAACTGAACAAACTCCTCAGCTCTACCTTGTAAAGGGTTATCCGCATCCCTCCTTTTCAAGAGGGAGCGGGTTATTCTAAACAAGGCGGCTGGGCATGATTCAGCGGACGCAATAAGAGCGGCAAAATGTCCATGTTTCTCCGCCCGTATTGCCACGAGATAGGCTCTCACATGGGCTCTCATCAGTGCTTGGTCTGACTCAGAGTTACTGGCCCTTCAGCGGCACTCTAGACGTCTCTTTTGGTGCTTCATCTCCCGGAGTTCCTCGGTAAACCAAGGGGCCCTCCAGGATCCGCTACCTCGGAGAGGCCGTAAAGGCACAATCCAGTTTGGAGCCCCCGCCGCCGCTGAATTCCAAGCAGCAACCAAGGTCTCTGCCGGACTGTGCACGAGAGCATCAGGTATTACACCAAGCACTGTCTGAAATCCCATAGGGTCCATCAGGTGCCTGGGGTGGAACCACCTAATCGGTTCCTCCTCCCTACAGTGGGGGATTGGTCTCTGAAAGTCCAGCCTCAGTAGGAAGTGATCACACCATGACAAGGGCAAGGTCTCAATACCCCTCAAATCTAGATCACATCTCCACTGCTCCAAGAGGAATACGAGGTCAAGTGTATGACCCGCTGAGTGAGTCAGGCCCCGAATTACTTGGGTCAAGTCCATGGCTGTCATGGAAGCCATGAACTCCTGCGCCCCATCAGAGTGATCACTGAGCAAAGGCAGGTTGAAATCCCCCAGTATCATAAGCCTGGGGAATTCAACCGCCAGCTCAGCTACGGACTCGAGGAGCAAGGGGAGAGCTGTTGCAATGCTGTTGGGAGGAAGGTACGTTAGCAACAAGCCCACTTGACCCCCAAGGTCCAACTTCACCAGCAAGGACTCACACCCGACAAGCTCCGGAGCAGGGATCCTACGAGGAACTAAAGACCCTCGGATGATGATAGCCACTCCCCCACCCCTTCCTGGGGTCGCGGCTGATGAAGCACCTGAAAACCCTCTGGGCACATTTCAGTGAGGGGGACTCCTCCCTCCGGGCCCAGCCAGGTTTCAGTAATACATGCCATGTCTGCCCCCTTGTCTAATATTAGGTCCCGGATGAGGGGAGCCTTGTGAACCACAGACCTGGCATTTAGCAACAGCAGCCTGAGACCAGGGATTTGAGATGGTGTGTTGAACTGTTATGGTGTAAATGATCCCAATACTTAATATATCTTGTGGAAAATGAATAATAATGGTGACAGTCAAATAAATGAGGTACAATAATAGTAATGTATAAAAATATATTTGATTTGATAATATGTGATTTTATATGAATTGTAAATGATGACTATGGGAGGGATGCACAGAAACCTTCTAATCAACCAACACACTGTTTGTAATGGAAGATGGCTTTATATTTTTTGTTTTGTTTGTTTGTGTTTCTCTAAAAATAAAAATAAAAACTTTTCAAAAAATGCAGGGAGTAGTCCAAGCAATCTCCATGAACTGGAAATGGTTGAATAGAAGGAAAAAAAGAAAAGAAGAGAAGAGAGACCGAAGAAGGTTGCTTCGAATTTTGCACCTTAGGTGATTGTTTTAAGGCCAGATAGTCAGCATCAAGAATGAAATAAGACAATGTATTTCAAACTTGGCAACTTGAAGATGTGTAGACACCAACTCCCAGAATTCTGAATTGAAAAATACTGGAATAATGCATCAGTCTTTTTCAAAAAGAACCCAGAGGACTTCCTACATATCAATAGACATTTCAGGAGGAGCAGTCTCACAGATAGGAATGGGAAAACTTCTTGCCTGGTTGAAATGTATTTATCCATTTTTATTGCTGTATTATATCTGTCTTTTTGTACAAGGCAATTCTCTCCTTTGATTCTCATCATTAGACCTGTGACATGGGTTAAGCCACGTGAGAGTGCCTGGCCAAATAAAACTCTGTGAACTCCTTGGTTGAGAATGATCCTCTTGCTTTGAGCTCAACAACTTAATACCTATTTGCACAAGCTCTCCAGTTCTTTTTTGCACTCACATTGTTGCATACACAGCTAGACTGTGCACAACACCTAATGAACACTTTCATGATGCCCCAACTAAATGCAAATCCCTTAGATGATTCAGCATAGAAAAGTTATTTCACCGATGTCTAGAAAAGTGGATATCAGCAACTACTCCAACATATTCAAAGGAACTGCCTAAATCATCTCTGACTTGTCAAAGTAGAGAATAAATCCAAACATATTACTTGTAAGCTTCCTAAGTATCTTTATATTACAAAAATACCAGAAGAATTAAAATACAGTGAACACTGAATAATGCTCATCTTTAAACCTGTCAAAATTATTCTTGCAACCCAGTGACAGCTTAAATTTAATTCAATTTATTGAAAAATGAGACCACGCATCAAACTCATGTATTAGTAAAATGAGATTAAGAATAGTTATTTATGGCTTTTATATAACATATCTGTATATACGTTGAAACTTAAATTATGCTTCTCCTCCAGCCATATCTTTCATATTTTCAGCATTTTTCAGCCTGAGGACCCAGATTGTTGGGTCCTCATGCTGTTACACTCACTCTATAAATACGCTCACTCTGTAAATCACTCTGTAAATTGATTGTAAAGCACTGTGAAGTGGTATATAAGTCTAAGTGTTGTTGTTATTGTTGTTGTTGCTGCTCTTTCTAAGGGTTCAACCAAGATCAAATAAATCAAATAAAAAGAAAATACACAATTAGACACAATTGTAATTTAAAGAGTGAACAAAATATCTCAGTCCAAAATATGTAACATTTTGAAAATCCAAAGTGAGTTACGCATCATGTCAGAAACCTCCAAAAAAAACATAAATGCAAAAAATTATGTAATCTGAAGAAAAAACAGAATGTTTAAATCTTGAATATTTTAAACTTTTTAGCTTTTAAAATTACTAATTGTTCGTATCCCATTCTTCTTATGCTTGTCAATGACTATAATAATCAATTGAAAAACTTTCAAGATAAAAGCCTCCCATAATTTCATAAATTTAATTTCTCAGAAAAGAAGAGGTATGGAGTTAGGTGACATCCTGTATTAATAATGGCAGATTCATAATAAAATAAATAAATCATTTTTTTAATCGTTGACAAGAAAGTTGGAACAATGCACTTTGCACTATTAAGTTCAAGGGACCTTATACTTGTATGTATGTATGTGTATATGTATGTGTGTGTATGTATGTTTGTGTGTATGTGTATATATACATACACACACACAAACATACATACATACATACATACATATATATATATATACATACATACATACATACATACATACATACATACATACACACACACACACACATCTGCAATATTAAGATCTTTTAAATCTCCCTTTGCCTATAAATCATAAGTACAATAAAAATAACTTGATTTGGTCATATCTCATTTTATAATTTCATTTCAAATATGGTTTTATATTTAGGAGCAAAATCAATGAGAGATGCTGAGACTTTGTTTATGACCAATTACATTTGATACTGAAGCATCAATAAAATATGGGGCAGGTCATGTGCAACCACAGCTAAATGGAGTCAATATTCATATAATGTGTTGATTAGAAACAACGTTATTATTAACTTAGATGTTCAAATTGTATAACTATTTCATCTCCAGTATATAAATGACAAACTGGCCTGCCTTAGGCATTGCACTCATTTCTTTTCATATTCTTAAAATTAAATTTTGTTTTTATATTTTTCATGTCTATTTGAAAGTGTCATTACACATACCGTGTTTCTCCAAAAATACAACATGTCCTGATAATAAGGCCATGCCACATTTTTCAGGTGGGCAAAAATGTAAGCCCTCCCTCGAAAATAAGCCCCCTGAACAACCCTCCCTCCAGCTAGGCAGAGCACCACTCACTGATCTAGCAGTATCCCGAAGGCGCCAAGCCGCAGGAATGGGGTGGGGGAGCAAAGGCTCACGTTGCTTGGTGCCTTCTGGATACTGTTAGGTCAGTGAATGGTGCTGTGCCCAAATGGAGAGGGGGATTGCTGGGCGGTTACTCTCTTGAGAGCAGGCTCCCGAAGAGCCAGGCACAGCCTCAGGGTCAAACGGCTACGCTCATGAGCAGCCGCCTGACAACCCCTATTTCCAGCCAGACAGAGCACCATTCACTGACCTAGGGGTATCGCCAAGCCACATGAGCGCCTGTTTGCCACCCTCCGGCTCCCACAGCTTGGCGCCTTCGGTATGTCCCTTGGTCAGTGAATGAGGCTCTGCATGGCTGGAGAGGGGGTTGCGCGAGCGGCTTTTCCACTCCCCACTCACGCATCTCCAGCCTCATGATGCCCTTGCCTAACTCTCCCTGTAGAGCCAGGGCATCTCTGCCACCGCCCGCCGCTACCGCATGGCTTTTTCTGCAGCTTCCAAAGCACAGAGGTAGGATCCTGAGTCTTCCGGAAGTTGCCACTCTGGGAATACGCTCTATGGTTGTACACTCTGGGAGTACGCTCTGCCTCAGCCAGCCCACAACCATAGAGTGTACTCCCAGAGCGGCTACTGCTGAAAGACTTGGTTGCGGATCTCCGGAGTTTGGAAGCCAGAGAATAGGTTATGCTCAGAGTGCGGCAGCGGTGGCGGCACACTGGCCCTGTAGGGAGAGCTGTGCCAGGGAATGGTGAGGTTGGGAGGCACACCATCTGGGGATGGAACAGATGCTCAGGCAACCTCCCTTTCCAGCTGGGCAGAGTGCCATGCACTGACCTAAGGGTATTCCAAATGCATCAAGCCGCGTGAGCTGGGGGGAGGGCAGAGCACCATGCGGCTTAGCAGCTTTGGGATATCACTGGGTCTGTGAGTGGTGCTCTGCCCAGTTGGAAATAGGGGTTGCCGGGTGGCTGCTTGTGAGCATGGTCACCTCATGGCTGGTATGTTGTGCTGCTGTGACAGCGCAACACAGCCGTTTGCCCCTAAGGCTGTGCCTGGCTCTTCGGGCACCACTCACAAGAGAGCAGCCACCCGGCAACCCCAAAACAATAAGCCCCCGCCGATAATAAGACCCAATCAATATTTTGAGGGTCAAAAGAAAATAAGACCCTGTCTTATTTTTGGGAAAACATGGTACTCAAAGCAATTTCACATCGTTCATATCACAAGACAGAGTTATCAGTGCCCTTGATAGAGTCCCAATTTTTGTAGAGCTGCAAAAACTGTCAGACCTGCCTCTGTTCAAATCCCAAAAAAGAAAACCCCGACTCCATTGAAGTAGAGAAGAGGAACTTGTACTGAATTTGAAATGATAGCAGTGAAAGAAAAGCAAGATCTGAGCCAAAAGGCGTGAAAGTTGCATATTGAAAGTTTCCCCAAATCCCTCTCCCGAGGGGCCCAGGTTGAATGTCCAATCCCTGTCCCATCTTCAGGTGTTTTCGTCCATCTGGAGTTCCAGGACGATTGGCCTTGATTGGGTTCAGCAGTGCAGTAATTCGTGAGAGCAAACCTCCCTTTTTATTCACATGGCCTTCTTCATGCCAGCTCACTTCCCGAACCCCAATGCCATGCCTCTGCCCCTCCCCATTACTATGGCAGCTAATAGCAAGCAAGCATCAAAAGGAAAACTCATGCTGGATATCCGGCTGACAAAAACATTAAGAAGAAAAGTTCACCCAGAGAAAATAGCCATCACAGTGATGTATGTCAAGATATTTTTTTTTGAAGAGAAGCTTGGTTTACCTTGTGCAACAAGGAGTAGGAATCAAATCAAACCCAAGTACTATTGAACTGCTACTTCCAGAATCCATGGGAAGTATGGTCAATGGTAAGGAATGTTGCGAGTTGTAGTAACACTATCCCAGTAGAAGAGGCTACATAAAGCTCAGGGACAAACTGCTGGGTTGCTAGAGCTCTCTGAATTTGGTTGTCTTCTTGTAGATGTTTAACATGATGATACTTCGTAGCCTGTAATGAAACATCTGCAAATACCAAGAACCCAACCATATCTGGAGGGCCTACTGCAGGTTACTGCACAGTGCAACCAATCACTTCAGAGAAAACTATCCTAAGTCTGACAACTATGTACCAGTGTTTCTGAATGTCATGTTCACTATATAAACTGGGAGTTATAATCTAAGATGTTTAGAAGACCCAGCTTGTTAAAAGCTAGTATAGACTATATGTTTTGTATTATTAGTTCAGTCATGTCTTTTTCTGATTTTTGTTGTTGCATCATCATGGGAGAGTCAACTGAATACCTGCCAACATATTAGGATAAAAATAGAAATGTGGTTATGCAATGCAGCATGAAAAAGAGCTTCTAAACTCCACCAAGTAAGATACATTTTATTTCTTAAACCCTCGAGAGGCAATGAATGCAGGGCTTAAACAATATTTGGCACCATATGGGCAATCTTTCCAGATTGACAAGCCGAAGTTGAGATATATGTCGAAATAATGAATGGAATTGTCTCATAATTTGCTAATGGATGTACTGTATATAATGCAGGCACAGACAAGACCATAAATTTTCTTACCACTTGTATAGCAGCTTAAGAACACCATTGTTCTTATCTACTCATGTCTACTTCTTATCATATCTATTCATAAATGTGAGTCCTGAACCATATGATTTTTCAAACTGAGAGATGAATCATAGAAATTTTTTTATAGTGAGTTTTGGAGATCTGAAAACATTTACTTTTACTGAAACTATCACCCCTAGCAAATTATTAAAATACAATTGTAAAAAATATATATCGTCATTTAATTATACAATAATCTGAACTATATCATTTGTTTCTTGTGAACCGGATCAAGAGCTCATTGGTCATTAGGAGGATTTTAAACTCTTGACTTTACACATTTTTCTGAGGCATGTCAATATCTATACTATGCAATAACTCGACATTATTAATCCAACCATGGGATAGTCCAAATTCAAAAGGAAATGTTTCATTAAAAGATTATTTTACTTTCGATGCAATTAAGCAAATCCCTTCCCTCTCATTTCACAATGGTTTGCTTGAAATTTTCTTTTCACAGATTATAGATTGACCATGTGCAATCATTATTGCAGTAAGTTTGGAACAGTAGTTAAGGCATCTGGCTGGAAACTGGGAGATTGTGAGTTCGAATCCCATCTTATAGCTGGGTGACTTTGGGCCAGTCATATCCTAACAGTTCTAGGAAAGAGGCAAGGGCAAACACTTCCATAAATCTTGCCAAGAAAATTGCAGGAACTTGTCCAGGCAATTGCCAGGAGTCAACAATGACTCAAAGCTATGCACAAATGTGCCATTGTTATTTTATTGATTCTTAGCAACCACACTGATAGATTTTCTCCATGATAGTCTATTTCTTACCTGTTTTTACAGGTCTTCCAATGGCACACCTGGTAAGATTTTGAAAATAATATTCCTTGCATCCACTATTTGGCTGGATGATGAGTGCATAGATCTATTTTGTTTTTTAGATACATACAGTATCTGCAGAATTATATTCAACTAAATGCTGTGCAAAACTTTTTTGCATTTGCCTTATTTGGAGACCATTATCATACTTCAAAAGCATTGAGAGCCTTACAATAGAGATCTCTAAATTGTCTGTAGCATATGGAAAAGCAACATACCAGTATTTTTCAGAGTATAAGATGCACCTTTTTCCCCCAAAAAAGAGGGTGAAAATGTGGGTGCGTCTTAGACACCGAATGTAGCCCTACCCACCCTCACCAGAGGCCAAAAATGTGAGGCAGCGATGGTTTATGGCAATCCCTGCAGCCTGTAACAGCTGATTGGGGGTATTCCAGCAGTTCGATCCATCCACCAATAGCTGTACTGAATCAGGCTACAATAAGTGCTGAAGCTGACCTGGCTGGTCAGAGTTTGCAGCAGCAATCACATTCAGAAAGCACAGTAACTGATTCAGCAGGATTCAAAATAATAGTAATATACAATACATTACCAAAAGCAGGTTTTCCAAGGTAGCAGTAAATACAAGCAAAACACATGCAGTTTTATTTTCAGTTCTCCACTAAGCCAGGCTCCTTCCTGTCTCCTCCTTGCTCACACAGCAAATTTCAGAGTCCAAATAGCCCTCATTGGCTGACTTAGTTGCTATGCCTATTTATTGGCTGACTTTGTCACCATGTGTCAGCTGAATACTATGGATGCTGGTAGGAAGAGGCAGAATTTTATTTCTCCTTATTTTCCAAAAACTAGGGTGCGTCTTATACTCCGGAGCATCTTATACTCTGAAAATATGGTAGTTGTGAATGAGCAGGCACTTATTTTATTCACTTACTTATCAAATTTGTATGGCCACCCAACTCACAACTATTGACTCTGCGCAGTGTACAACTTTAATTTTTAAAAAATAATAAATATATAAAACATACTGAAAACTATTAAAAAGTTTGTTCATTGTATTTCTCCCCCTAGTTACAATTAATTATAGTTCTCCTCCACACAGGTATGCAGTGAAATTAAAACTTGGAATATTTAGAACTTCTTTAATGCTGGCCACTGATATCAAATAAGATCACATCTGAATTACAATGATTTGGTGATTTTCTTGGCCTGATTACTCCTTGAAAGAAGTGAGATGTAGAAGAAGAAAACTATATTGAAAGAAAGTAATGGCAAACGGTTTATAATTTTTGCCAAAGATTCCAAATGTGAGCATTTCTTTATAGCCATCTGGAGCTGAGGTCTAATTTAGGCTGTCTTAATCTTTCTTTTTTAAATTCCCAACTTGAAAAATGGATCCTTTAAATATTTAATACATAGCAATACCCATGTGCCTTCACCTACTGGTCATACACTACAAGTTTTGGGAGTTGAAAATCATTTGAGTAAACTGAAATTACAACATTTTATTTGACATGGAATTTTTGCTTAAAAATTTTACTGGGTGTACTGCATATCAATTGAAGATGCTCTACTTCTTTCTTACCAATAAAATAGATCTGAAGCACAGTGGAACCCCTCCTGACCTAAGGCTAGAGCAGAAGTTTGAGGGGAGGCCCCAAACTTGTTCTCTGCTCAATGGATGGCCATCAACAAGAAACAGACAGGGAGACATATCAATGTCTCTTAGGCATGACTTTCAAAATGTCAGACCATTTTCAGACATTTGGAGATTTTTGTTCACCCTGGGGATCCATCACAACTTAATGCTAGACCACCTCTTCTGAATACAGAAAGTCTTACAATCAATCCCTGGCATGTCTATGAGTACAGAAAAATGTGCCTAGAAAGTCTGAGTCCATGAGTAAACAGTACTGGAATGGATGAATTAATGAATGTCCTCCTTAGTGTAAGGCAGCTTCTGTGTTCTTGTGTTTAAATCAAAGGGAAGACAACTTATGATTGTCACACTACTAGGGGGAAAATTTTGCATGTAGTTCAGTACAGTGGTGCATTGCTAGCTGGTTTACTACTGGTTAGTTGTGCTTACTGATTATTGAAAGTATTTGTTGTGAAAGATGGTTCCCAGAAAGGAAGAGTTGGGGTGATGGACTATAATGACATGGCAGTTTCTCGGGAAAGAAGGAAGCCCATTCTGGGAAGGAGAGGGAGACAATGGGCAGCCCACCCAGTCCAGAGTTGGATAGGAGACAGAGGAAGAAAGCAAAGATGACCATTCCCTAGAATCTCCCAAGGTATATCCTATTAGGCTGGGAGAAATAAGGGTTTCATTTGGCAAGACTCTGTCTGTTGGATGTAAGCAAATAAAGAACTGAACTCTGAATGAATTGCTCCATATCGTTCTTGAGCTTAGTCTAAGAGTAATTGATTTTGCAATCTTTCTAATTGCTTATATATATTATTCCTGTCTTTAATTATTTGGCAAAGTGGCGCTAAAACAATGGTGACATCATTTAATATGATTGGGAGGAAGAATGGCAAGGAACAAATTTATGTGACTGACAACAATGAATACAAGTTCTTTGAACTCCAAAGTTCCACCTTCAGAACTGGAAAAATAGGATCAGAAACAATGGGAGAACATCTGGAATCCATAGTTGCATCCCTGCTTTCATATCTGAAAGCATAGGAGAATATCTGACATTAATTCTGCAGTTGATTGAGATACACTGTTTTCTTTAACCCTTTAGTCCTATCTTAGATTTAGGCTGCTTTGGAAACTGCTTTTTGTGTTTCTTAAAAAGCAGCATCAAAACTTTCCACATTTGATACATCTGTGCTTAGGGTGCATTTAATCTCCGAAATAATAAATATAAAGTTGTTTCACTTCTGTTTAAGCATAATTATTGCTACCAACTGTGACGTGTACTGGAAACTGGCTGTTCCTTTCCACATATTTGATTGAAATGAAAAGTGAATTCCTGATTTGGACATTTATTAATTTATTTTTATTTATTAGATTTATGTGCCGCCCATCTCATCAAGATGTGGTGTGATGGTGTCATGCAGAAACTAATGAAATATTGTGAGACTATTTGAGATGGCTCTCAACTGAATACACTTTTATATGCCTCAAAAGTTGATGGAGTTGAAATTGTAAAATTGTGAGAGGATCTTTCCAATTGCTGGCAGAGATTGCTGAGTGATGGCACCAATTTTTGTAGTTTTTGAATCTTCTGGAATATGCTGGTAGCTTAAAAACAACAGCATTGATATATTCCTCTAGTACAGCATTCAGTATCTCAATTGTGGCTATCATGCCTCTGGAAAATTCACACACAAACAAGGATGAAGATAATGTTCTGCTGTTGCTCATCAGACCACCAGAAAAGTGGATATAGAATGGTTCAGACAATGGAAGTTCTTAATCAAGAAAGCCATTTCTCACAATTTGTGAAATGCATCACCTCTTTGGGTTGTTAACTTAAGAGATACATTCTGAAGGGAAGGGACCCAATTTATGCTTACTGGCAATTAATTTAAGATACAGCACACTATGGTTTTATTCTCACAAAATGTTCCTCCAGAAAGGCTTTGAGCTTCATACCCCAATCCTATCTATATTTATTCAGAAGACATTTTCTTCTGATTGCAGCCTTCAACATATTGTGGGGAAAAAAACCCTGAACTGGGATTATGAGATTTATTGGAATTTCCCCCCCTAAAAATAATTCATAAGAATTGTGTAAAGGCAGAAATGTTTAGGCAAGGAGAGAAAGGATAGTAATTTGTTTGACATACCTCTGTCAATCAAGATTCGTATTCTATTTCAATCACACAACATTTCAAGGCCAAGAAAGATTTGCTTGAAGTGCTCTCCACTCATTTTTCACTGATGCAACTGTATTTTTGAGATGCGCCATGTTGATCCATAGAGGTCAGATTTCCTGTGCAAAGTTAAACATTTGATTTAAATTAAATTGATATTCTCTGGCTGCAGACAGAACCATAATGGTTTGATCGTTTTTCTGCCAAGACTGAAGATTGTTTGAAAGAGCCTGTCTCCAACTCTTAACATCTTTGTTCTTTGAGCTCAAAATAATATTTGATAGACAGTCTTAGGATATAATTCTGGATTTTGTAGTTAAACAATAGCTTAATCTGCAAACCTGCTAAGAGGGCCAAAAATCTGCAAATCAGTTCTCACAAATTTTAAAGAGATGCTTGAAAGACAACTTGTATTCTTTTGGCTCAAATTGTATGACTCATTTTGTATATCGGTTACTGTCTTTATTATCATCTATCATTTCTATCTATCATCTATCTATCTATCTATCTATCTATCTATCTATCTATCTATCTATCTATCTATCTATCTACCTACCTACCTACCTACCTACCTACCTACCTACCTACCTACCTACCTACCTCCTACCTACCTACCTACCTACCTACCTACCTACCTACCTACCTACCTATCTGCCTTCCATTGAGGACCTGTACACTGCAAAAGTCAAAAAGAGGGCAGAGAAAATATTTACAGACCCATTGCATCCTGGACATAAATTGTTTCAACTTCTACCCTCAAAATGACGCTATAGAGCACTGCACACCAAGACAACTAGACACAACAATAGTTTTTTCCCAAATGCCATCATTCTGCTAACAAAATTGTTCCCTCACCACTGTCAAACCATACACTAAGGCTGCATTACTATTACTATTAGTCTTCTCATCATTCCTATCACCTATCTTCTCCCACTTATGACTGCAGGACTATAACTTTGTTGCTATAAATCCTTACGGTTTATACTGACATTGTTTCCTGATTGCTTATTTGTATCTTATGACTATCATTAAGTGCTGTACCTTATGATTCTTGATGAATGTATCTTGTCTTTTTATGTACAATGAGATCATATGCACCAAAGACAAATTCCTTATGTGTCCAATCACACTTGGCCAATAAAGAATTCTATTCTATTCTATTCTATTCTATTTTCTATCCATTATCTATCTATCTATCTATCTATCTATCTATCTATCTATCTATCTATCTATCTCTCTATCTCTCTATCTCTCTATCTATCATCTATCTATCTATCATCCCTATTTCAAGAGCACAACTCCAAAAAAATGCTCTGGGTAGTTTATACTACTTTAAAGAATGTAGAGTTTAAAGAAGCATGACGGTCTGCATAGGTAACATTTTTTAAAAATGACAGGGACTCCATAAACATCCTAACTCCAGGCCAAGGAAGAACAGGGCTGTGTGTATCTTTGCTGGTATGCTGTTCAAGTGGAAGAGGCCGCAATATTTTTAAATGGAAAGGTATAAAGCACACACAATATCTGCCTGGAATGTTATCTAAATGAACTTGTGCTTACCAGTGAGATGAAAACATGCTTATCTTGATCCATTAATGAGATTTGGTTTTATGGCTGATTAAGATTTCACCCTAAGTTATCAACACCCTAAGTTATCAACGATTCAGTTATCTGAATCTTTTTTAGAAAGTGGAGATGAAGGATAGATTTAAAAAAAAGGAATGAACAATATTTAGTTGAAATTAAGTTACAATTGAGTTTGCTTTTGGTTTTAATACAAACTAAATTGATCCACCCAAAGTCACTTTGTGATTAAAGTGGTGTACAAATTAACAGATAAATAAACACATTTATTCTAGATTCAGTTGTTTGGAAATCTTGGAATGTGATCTCTATGGGAGGAATATTCCCACTCAATCTAGAAATGAGTAGTTCTTGTTTAGCAACCATAGTTGGGACTGTCAACTCAATAAAGAAAAGCAGTTGCTAAGTGAAACCTTGACTATGCTTACAATTTTGCACATTTTACCTCTCTATTCAGTCTGTACTCATTCACCTTATCATATCCAGGGACATGGGTGGCACTAACACCCTCCATATATGTACAGGAAAATTATATTCTACTCATAACCTCACTTACATATTTGCGTAAGTCAATTCTTATGGTTTTATTGTTCTGGGAGAAGAGAAACCACACCCACAATTGTCACCTTTAGATCTCGTGCCTTTCTTTGGTTAACAACTGGATCCCAAATTGCTTCTTTGTAAAGAAGGAAAAAAATGCTTCTGTCTGTTAAACTATATAACTTATTATGTTTGTTAATTGCCTACAACGGTTCAAAGTGTTTATTGCGAGGACAGAAGAGCCGGGGAGTGGCCAGACTGGTGAGCATCTCTGCCTTTGGTTTTCTATGGCACTTCTGCTGTAACCAGGTTGGCACTGAGCAAGGAGGACCCAGTGCAAGGAGAAGTAAACATTTGCTTTAAGTTACTCCCTCCCTACAAGGACTCAGTGACCTTTATATTTTAGGTTTTATTGGGTCAGATGATTTTCTGGTTATTTCTAAATTCCTTTCACACAAAAGTCATAAAGAACACAAGGGTGGATGCCCTTGCTCTGACCCAGCAAAACGACTTGTTGGGAGGCAGAGCAAGCAATAGAAGCTGAGGAATTGATTTCCCAAATTAATGTGTTTCGTTTGCATCAGCTGAGCAAGCTAGGATGGAGGTATATTTCATTGCCCTTTTTATTCATTTATTTCTTCCCCTGTGTGGTGTACTGGTTAAGGCACCGGGCGACTGTGAGTTCTAATCCTGTTTTAAGAAGAAAGCCAATTGACTGAACTTGGCCCAGTCATACCTTCTCGATGCTAAAAAAAAAAAAAAGAGCCAGTGGCAAATCACTTCTGAAATCTTAACAAGACAACTGCAGGGACTTGTCCAGGCAGTTGTCAGGAGTCAACACTGACCTGAATGCACACACAAACATTCCTAGGGTTAGTGTGCTTTCCTTCAATTCTAGCAGAATGTAAGAGATGGTGGAAACCTTGTGAATGGATTCAAGATTCCCCCAGCTGGGAACCTCTTTTCCATGTTCCTCAGTATTAGTAAAGCACTGGTGACAATGAACCTTACTGCAGTCTTTTGGAAACTATTTAAAGAACATATCCCCCTTTACAGTCCTAGCTAGATGACAAAACCTAACCAATTGTGGTCTCAACTAATTGGGAAACCACAAGGAAGTATCTAGGCTACAAGCTAGGTTGATAATTGGAAAAAAACAACAAAGTAGGCAAATGACTTTTATAGTGTTATCGGGAACACCACATGAAAATTGTCAAAAATTTTATGGGGAGGGGATTTTGGTCTTCAGCAAGTTGAATGTCTACCTGCAACCTGACAAAGGATAATGCTCACAATATGTTTCTAAGCTATTTGCAATATATATTATGTGGCACATTTGTTTGCCAGCAATAAAACTTCAGGTTGGAGCATCAGATAAGAAGCCACATGAATTTTATGAAAGCTTTAAAAGAAATTGCAATGATGTTTATGGTGGTTTCTCAACATCACTTTAATGACAAATTAATGACTTAAGGAAGATTTAGACACCACTCATGACTCGATATTCAGGAATAAGGAATAATAAATTATGTCAGTTCTTTGGTATATTTCTAAGGTGATTTTGAACAGTGCTAGGGTCTGGAAGTTTCCAAAAAAGTTGACAGGAACCTGGAAGGTTATTTTTGTAAGATCCAACATTTTATCAACTGGCTTGCCTAGCAAAATTCCTGCATTTCAGAGCAATCACAGTTCCTGCTCCATCTTCCATTCACATTAGAATGATGTAATAGCATGGGGCAGATAATTATGAAGGCTGCTCTATTTCTGGACCTATATCTTAAAAATGTAATGCTGAGGTAAGAGGAAACGTCAACAATCTTTCAAATACTGACAGCTCGGAAAATGGTGAAGATTATTATGGAGAGCTGGAAGAACATTTGGATATCCTTAAAAAAATTAACTCCACAATCCTGGACTTCTACTAAAATGTTGAAGAGGTATTTTGCTAATTAAATTGGCATAAACAAGCAAATATGCTCCCCACCACCACCACATAAAGAAGCATGGAGGCATCTACATGATTGGAAAACTCATGGAAAGTGTTTTGAATGTTGTCCTACCTTGTCTCACTACTGTATGTCTGAACCTCTCATCAGATATTTTGTTGGTACAGGCACGTGCACAGAATGACCTGGAAAAGCACTGAGGAAGCAGCACTTAATTTTGTCAGTGTGTTTGGTGCTGCGTTCTTTTAAATGCTTTGCATTGTCATAAGATGTCATTTATCTATCAACTGGGGAGCCCAAACACTGGGTTACAGCAACCATTGCCATTTCTGAAATTTTAATCTATTTTAAAGATTCACCGATGCTGAGGGTTCTCTCTCTACCTTATGAAACAATGAAGTATGAATTTCAAAAACGTGTGGTTCTTTTCGTTGGTCTGAACCAACTGTCCATCACTTTCATCAGATGACTACCCAAGTTCTATTGCTTGAAGCAAGCAATAAAAACAGCCTAAGCAATGTTGAATTGCCCCTTGCAGATTACCAGGGACATGAACTTAACTGGAGCAATTTGACTTTATTGCTTTGAGTTTCTCTGGCAATGAAGAGATTACAATGTTGTGTTCATGTATGGAGAGCAAACAAGTCCAATTTATAGATCCATGCTATAAAATGGTTCTGCACTGAAATTTCTTATTCAGTGCAGATGGCAAAAAGATCCTAAGCAACTAAGAACAAATCAGAACACAGGTACTCAGGACTAGAAATCTTCTTGCCCTCTTGAATCAGGATGTAAAACTTTTATTTGCCATGGTGATTAATTGCAAGTTATGGTTTTGATGGCCAGTCTGGCTTTAAATGGTGAAGTCTGTCAGAGACGGCTGATACAAGTAGTCCTTGACTTACGACCACAATTGAGTGCAAAATTTCTGTTGCTAAGTGAGATAGTGAGCTTTGCTCCATTTTACAACTGTTCTTGCCACAATTCTTAAGTGAATCACTGCAGTTGTTAACAACCCAGTTGTTCTGTGCTTCTCCATTGACTTTGCTTGTCAGAAGGTGGCAAAAGGTGATCACATGACTCTGGGACACCTCAACCATCATAAATATGAACCAGTTGCCAAGCAGTTGAACTTTGATCACATGACCATGGAGATGTCGCCATGGTCATAGGTGTGAAAAATACTCTGTCACTTTTTTCAGTGACATTGTAACTTTAAATAGTAACTAAATGAATGGCTGTAAAATTGAGGATTACCTGTGTATAATATTATTCATTATCATGATATTTATAAACATTCAAGGCTACACTATCTTTAGCTGCTTGCTCTCTGATGATTATTTAAACCAATTCAGAGATATTTACAATTCAAGAAATAATATTAATGTAGCTCAAAACACAATCTTTTTCTCTAGATCACAGGTAACTTTTATATATAATTTATATATTTATATTTATATATAAAAGAACCTTTAACAACCTTGAAATTCTGGCATGTTGGCTAATAGACTATAGGAAGTCAAAGATGTTATGTCTACACATGAGCCACCGATCTAACGAAAGATATACTTGAGCTTCCAATGTTTTGCAATATTTTTCTTTCAGTTCAGTGCTCATTCTCCCAAAGTTTTTAAGGATTTTCAAGAGAACAGATTGTGTTAAGCATAAACTATTGTTGGAAGTCCCAATTGCCAACTACATAATATTGGCATGTGTCATAAAAATATACTTAATTTTATATTTGACAACAGACTATTTGAAAAACATCTGACAGCATTTCTGTGCATTTTGACAACTGTACTTGAGGCTTGCTAAAATCAGTTGTGAAGGTGTGTCAAAAGAAGCACTTGAGTGTAGGAACAATTTTAACATTTTGCTATATATATTTAATTTCAATGGCATCAGTTTATAATCAAAAAATAAACCTGGCATTATGATTTGTAGTGAATAATCAGTATTTGCAAGGCAAGAATTTAAAGTGTTGCCCTTGTTGCTATTGTCATCATCCTCAACAAGTTCTTGCTACTTTAATGTTGTGTTGCCTATTCAGGAAGTTTTCTCTTCAACTTGAATCATACCTTTTTGGTACAGAATGTCCACTGTAGCCAAATCCAGTTCCAGGAAGCACTGTTCTCATTATTACCTAACCTTATTTATTAGTTTGTTTGCTTAGAGTTCATATTCCATCTTTCCATCAAAAATAAGTGTCAATCATTTTCACCTCTATTATGTTGCTATTTGATATCTTGTTTCTCGTGTCATTTCTGGCTGGTTGAAGTCAACCATCTGGCTTATCCACGTGAAAGAAGGAAACAAACAGGAATTAGAAGAAGAAAAACAAGCACTGACATAGTTGGTAGGGGATAAAACATAACTTAAGATAATAATATATTAAAAACTTTTTTGAGAAATATATATTTTAATGCCTTGTCAAAGTATTGTTTTGATCTTGAAAACCGAAACAAAAAAACTGGGTAAAGGCCTGAGTTTAGCATAATTAATTATTACCTCAATAGATTTTAAATCAAAACTCAAGGTACGCATTTGCAGAGAAAAGAATTCACACAACCCTGCAATCTACTGCGGCTGCAATCTTCTATATCATTTCTACAATTAGCTTCCTTTGGCCTGAATGCAACTTCTATCTCAGTTAAGCAGCCATGGAAATATATCATAGAGGTAAATGCCTCTATGATAACAGCAGTGTGAGACATTTATATGCTCAGAGGTGGAAGGATTTACAAATACTACAATGGAAGAATGGATGGTGAAGCTGGAAGAATTAGCCGCAATAATGAAATTGACAGGCATGATGCAAAAAAAGACTGACAAATTTTATGACTATTTAGAAGTATCACTTTTGGATATTTTGCAAGAAACTGAAAGAAATGAAAAACTGATTTGGGATTGAATGATTAGGATTATATGGGGCAATGGGAATAATGTAAACAAAAGCTAACATTAAAGTAAAGAGGTTTTTTCCCGCTATACCAAAGAAAGTTGGGAGTCATTCTTTTTTTACCTTCCTTACTCCCCCCCCTTCTTTTTTCTCCATACTTTTACTCTTTTCTGGTTTTTTTCATTTTCAACTCATCTTTTCCTGCTCATGGTATTGACTGCTTCCCCTCCCCCACACCAAATTGATGGATCAATTATTTAAACAGCTGGTTACTTCTTGGGATAAGGCTTTGATTATGTACAACACTGGAAACATTTCTTTTTTCACCCAGAAATGGCCTTATCCAGTGTTAAATCCAACGTATTATCTCTTTAGTCTATATTAAATCTGAAGTCTATATTAAATTATTAATTTAAAACCTCATAGTTAAATGCATACATTTAATTTAAAGATATATTGCATTATGGGGTCATAATCTTAGAATCTTTAGTGCTGTTCATCTTCCATTCATTTTTGCTTCTACCATCATTTTTCTCTTGTTTGTTTTTCTTCTTTCCTTTAAAATATATTACTTGGCTACTGTATTTTTTGTGATTATGCAAACGTTATTTATTTAGAATTGTTCTGCATGAGTAAGGCTACTATGCATTTATATTATGTGTTTCTATACTGCCTGGCTCCCAAGAATCATAAAACTATCCCAAAGAAAATTCCAGCATGATTAAACAAAAATCAGGGTGTCCAGCTGCTTCAGAATAAGAAAGGGGACAGAAAGAGAATAAAAAAGGGTAGCCTAACTTTGTCATAAAACCCAAAGGGACAAAATATAAAACCAAAATATTCCAATGAAGGCAGCTTATTTGAACAAAATAATATTGAAAATCTTTATGAAGCCAGAGAAGATGCCATGCACATGTCTGGAGGCAACCTATTCCACCACATTGAAGCTGTCACTGCTAAGAATTACAAGTATTCAAGATACCATATAAATTCAGTGTCCTCTGAATTGTGAACTTTAAAGAAAGACAGGAAAGTCATATGGTGCTTGCTCCCCAGAGGTAGAAAGATCTGAAGTTCCCCTATGGCAAAATAATGGGATGAAAGAAATATGTATGAATATATTCTATGCGCAGCAAAGCATTTTTCAAACAATTTCTTAAAAAATGCTGATTGTCTTCAGCCTCTTCAGGGACATACAGATAATCCTAGACTTACAACTACAGAATTTCTGTTCTTAAGTGAGACATTTGTTTAGTGAGTTTTGCTCCATTTTACAATCTTTCTCGCCACAGTTGTTAAGTGAATCACTACAGTTGTTAAATGAGTAACGTGGTTGTAAAATGAATCCCCATTGACTTTGTTTGTCAGAGGTTGCAAAAGGTGATCACATGACCCTGGGACACAGCAACAATCATAAATATGAACCAGTTGCCAAGAATCTGAATTTCGATCACACGGGGATGCTGCAATGGTTGTTAAGTGTGAAAACTGGTCATAAGTCACTTCTTTCAGTGCTGTAGTACAGTGTTTTTCAACCTTTTTGTGCAAAGGCACACTTTTTTCATGAAAAAAATCACGAGGCACACCACCATTAGAAAATGTTAAAAAAATTTAACTCTGTTCCTATATTGGCTATATATAAAGTAATTTTCCCACGGCACACCTTACACTATGTCACGGCACACTAGTGTGCCGCGGCACAGTGGTTGAAAAACACTGCTGTAGTATCTTTGAACGGCCGCTAAATGAATATTTTAAGTTGAAGACTACCTGTATTTGTGTTATTCAGAAATCAAGGAATACATGCGTATTTCATGTTACAAGTTTACCATAACCATTTTCGCCTTTAAAGTGGAAAAACCTGTTTCTAATGGGATCATTTCAAAGACGGTTTTTTTAAAAAAGCAGTGTCTGAACATGAGAGAACCAGTGCGCCATAGTAGTTAAAATGCTGGACTAAAACTCAGGAGATCATGAGTTCTAATCCTCCCTTAAGGAACAAAGCCTGCTGAATGACTTTGGCCCCAAATCTGTCTCTCTGTCTCCCTAAGCCATTTCACAGAATTGCTGTTGTGGGAGAAATGGGGGCGGAGAAGAGAGAGCATTATGTATACCAACTTGAGTTGCAGAAAGTAAAGGTAGGGTGTAAATATAACAATAAATACAGAAAATAAATGCACACATTGAATTATTTATTGATTGATTGATTTCACACCCAACTTCAGAATAACTCTGGGTGGCTCACAATGCGAAGTTAAGCACAGAAAATCATATACAAACACACACACAACAAGAAATGCTAGTAACCCTCACCCCAAACCTGGGAGAACAGCCAGCTTTTATTTTAAGGCCAACAAAAATACATATTTGTATGGCTTAACAAAGACCTTCAGTGGAAGGAAAAAGTAATTATATCCCTGCTGAAGTACTTTTTTTCTATTTGAAAAGGCTTTTGAGGGTCAGGTAGTAGCCATTCTCATATGTAACATGCCATTTGGCCTTGAGCTAGAAGTGGATTACCTAGTTCTGCCAGGAACTGCTGTGAGTGGTTCAACAATCTTACGTAATGAAGGATCTTGACGCAAAAGCTTCTTGGTTGTCTTTCAACTTACCATGGAACAGCCAAATGCTCAAGAGTCTGTGAAGAAAGAAGTGGCCATGTTTTTGGAGATTAGTTACATTTCCAGGTATAAATACTTCAAGGAGAAGGCAAACTTTTTTTCCCTTTGGGCTCTGTTTGAATGATCTGAGTGACCAAAAAGTCACCTTCGCTAAAAAAAAAAAAAAATCTCCCATAGAAATTATGGACTTCTCAAGAAAACAAGCTTCCTTGGTATCTTTTTTCTGCCAAGTAAACACAACTGTGTGCTAGCAGGTTTAGTGTTTCTCATAAATGTTTTGAGTTAAGCAGGTGACCTGTTAATCAGCACATCCTTGTTGTTCTTTGTTCGTAGCCTTTTCTCTCCAGTACAAATATTGTTATGAGATCTATAACAGTTTTCGCACTCATCTTAAATCAAAACGCAAGGTGGGTCTTTCCTGCGTGGCACGACAAAACCGCGCTACGCAAAATAGCGGAGATTAAATCGCGTCGCTAAAGTCGGGACGTCATCACCGCGCGTCATCACCGTGGGGACAACAGCGCGGCGACAGAAGGGCGTTCTACATACTTCGTTCTACAGTGGCAGTGGGCACGGGGCAAAGCGGGCTGCCCAGCAGCAGCAGCCTGCGGGAAGGGTCCAGCACAGCCACGGGGGGCAGCAGGAAGCCCGCGGGGGGCCCGAGCAGGGCCGCCGACACTGGCGGCGGAGGAGGACGCAGCAGCGGCTGCGGCTGAGGCTCTCCCGGGGCCGGCGAAGTGGGCTTGCCCGGCAGAGGCAGGCCGCCCTCTTCTTCCTCAACATCTCCTTGGATGGGCGGCCGCCGCCACCGGGCAAGCCCGCTTCACCGGCCCCGGGAGAGCCTCAGCCGCCGCCGCCGCCCGCCCTGCCTCTTCCTCCGGGGGAGGCGCTGGCGGCGGAGGCCACCCGCCCAAGGAGATGTTGTTGAGGAAGAAGAGGGCAGCCTGCCTCCGCCGGGCAAGCCCGCTTCGCCGGCCCGGGAGAGCCTCAGCCGCCGCCGCTGCCACATCCTCCTCCGCTTCCTGCTGCCCCCCGTGGCTGAGCTGGACCCTTCCCGCGGGCTGCTGCTGCTGGGCAGCCCGCTTTGCCCCATGCCTGCTGCCGCTGTCAGCTGCAGGAGGAGGGCTACCTTTGGAGGCAAAGAACGAAGCATGTAGAACGCCCTTCTATCACCGCGCTGTTGTCGCGGCGGTAGGGTTGTTTTTTTCTTAGCGCTTCAGATGCCGCGGATTTGCCTCCGCACTTATGTCAGCGCGGATAAGGACATCGCGGTTTTGTGGTGGAACCCTTTCCTGATCAGCAGTTCTGAAAGTCCCAATGGCTGAAGTCAGCTGATGCCATGAGCAAATGAAGTCCCACCTTAATCTATCTTGGCTTTTTCTATAAAAATGGTGCCATTCAGTCCTGCAGTGTCAAAACTAGGATTCATTTCCAAGTGGCAACATTTACCTGGCTGGCCTTGGTCTTCCCAAAATGGGAAGGGATTCATAACCCCCCTTTCTGTGATGTCAGAACCCTAGAGGGATTCCTTTGGATTTGGAGAATAAGGAGGGATGGTCAGAGCTTGGATGGGACCATCAGGGCTGAAAACCAGATGTACCATTCTCACCAAGAATAGAGTTTGTGGCTTGTGAGAGACTGCACTTTGACCACAATTCTTAATAATCCTTTTTGGCATGGAAGCGTTGCTCTGGAGTCATTGTTGACTCCTACTCAGAAGTAGTTTGCCCTTGTCTCCTTTCTAGGGTTGAAAGGAAGTGACTGGCCCAAGTTCACCCAGCTGGCTTTTTGCCTAAGGAAGGACTAAAACTCCCAGTTTTCCAGTTTCTAGCCTGGTGTCTTAATCACTATTTATCCAAATAGCTCTCTTAATAATGCAGGATCCAATCTGGGTCAATCACGGGGACCAGAGGTTTAGTCTTCTGAGATTTTGGAATCATGCTGGAGCCCATCTTCAGGGCTCCACCAGAATGTGTGATGAGAGAGAAGTACCCTGAGGATGTGGTCCAGCATGAGCCCAAAAGCTCGGAAGACTAAACCTCTGGTCCCCATGATAGACCTAGATTGGATCCTGCATCATTATCCCAGTACACGTATATTTGCCTTTTCTTCATGATCTTTACAATATAGAAAACATAGTTTCATGGAGAAACCCCCCTTGCTGGAATGCAAACAATTAAAAAAAAACTAGTCTACTTGGGAAGGCTACTCACTAAATATTGAAAAATAATTCTGCTAACCACATGGTTTCTAAAAGGAAGGGGTACCTTCAATGTCTGGGCATATCAGTTCGAATGGGTTTACTTGTGATGTAGGAGTCTTTTTAACAGATCACAATTTAAATGAATAATCAAGGAGTCCCGAAGAAGGCAAGCTATAATTCCACAGCTCAAAAAATACTTTCGTCCCAAACCTCTTTCCGAGACTCTTTAAACGCCAACAAAAACCTTCTGTCGCGCTGGGCGGGCCTGCCTGCCTTTCTTCTTCTCCTCCTTCTCCTCTCGGTTCCTCCCCGGCAGGTTGTCCCTCGGATCCTGTTCATGGGACTCCGCCAGGTACCGGCCTCGCTCAGCAGCCAGATGTTGCAACCGCCATCCCCCGCTTCGGACTCTGTCGGCTGCAGACTCATCCGTCTTCAGACCAGACTGGAGCTGGCCTCCAACTGGGCAGAGCGGGGGAGGACGGGGACTAAGGAGAGAAAGAGGAGGAGGAAGACGACGACAAGGACCGTCCCTTCGGGGATGCGCTGCAGAGACTGAGCCTGCCCAGCGATGGGGATGCTGCTGCCGGGAGACCGCGGTTTTTTCCCTAGGCTCTGGGCTGCGCTCCTCCACAGAATACGCGGAGAGAAATCCTGGGCCAGAAAACTTGACGAAACCAACTTGTTGCAACAGAAGAGGTGGGTCCAACCCAGGACACTTCAGATCCTGAAGGCAGGTCGGGGAGGGAGACGTGCCGAGAGTTACTGAGTTTAAGGTGAAAAGGGAGTTTCTAGGAGCGCGCGCAGAGAGAAGGCTGGCGAAAGGCGTCCACCAAAGGCTGTGTGCGCGCGCACAATTTTTATAGCTCCTTCTTTAGTTTGGGGAGAAAAGACTGGTCACACCTGCAAGTTCTACCTGGAAGGGGAAACACTTTTAAACCCTTCCCCCCACTCCCATCGGGAGCAGGGTAAATACCAGGGCAGAGGAGAAGCTGTAACCAGATCTCAGCAAGTGCAGCTTGAGTGCACCTGCTGCCTGAAAGGCAGACAAGGCTGTATTCTGTGCCACAGGCAGCCAAGCACACACTTCCACCCCTTTTCCGAACACTGTGGTGGGACACAGAGAGAAGAGGGCAGTCACACGAGAGTAAAAGATAAAGTGTCTTTCTTTTTATGCTTTGTGTGTTTGTTCAGTTGCAGTTTGTCATGAAAAAAATATGTTGATGACCTCCTTTAATCACTTAAGCTTCTTAAGTGAAACTGCCACGTGTGAATTAATTGCTGCCCGCAAATTGCTGCCCGGCAATGCCGCTAAGCCTGTGTGGTGTACATTTTTCAGGGTTCTAAGCAAAAGAGCTAGCAGCATTTACACATCTGAGATTTGGGAGCGAAAGCTACAGGATATGGCTCAAGAAAGGTTGAAGACTGGCCCTTTGGACAAATTGAATCCTGCTGATTCTCTAATAAAGGACCATCTTTTCCAAATTCGTTTGTTTGTTTGTTTGTTTGTTTGTTTGTTTGTTTGTTTTTGGGGCTCATGTTGGATGAGCAAGTGGTTGCTGTGATTGGCAGGGCTTTTGCCAACTTAATCTTGAATGCCAATGGTGGCCTTTTGTGGACTGAGAGGCACTGCTTGTAGTTGTTCATGCCATAGTCAACTACCAAATGAATGACTGCAATGCACTTTACATGAGGCTGCCCTTGTAGAACATCCAGAAAGCCCAAAACATGATGGCAATTTATGGATGCACCTTGGTACATTTCATGATTCCATGTGCTGCATCTGCTCCTAGTGTGTTTCCAGATGGAATTCAAGATGCTGGTTGTCACCTATAAAGCCCTTCATCTACAGAGTTATTCATGGGGCAATCAATTTCCCAAAAATTTCTACGTATGGAATGATCAGATAAGAAAGGCATAGCCCACAGCTGCATAACGGGAGGAGAAAGAAACTCAGAAAGGAACCTTCTCTAACTTATCAAGTTGTAAAAGACACAGTGGGAGATTGGTACTATTAGGCTTGCAAGATTATATTATTGCAAGATAAAATAGAATTAGCTAATCTGGATGTTTTTCCTGTATGGTCCACCTGGAAAGGCCAACACTGAATTTGTTAAGCAGGATTGAGCCTAGTGAATATCTGGATTGGAACCCACTAGGGAATTCCATGGCTGTGGGTACGACTGGGAAATAAGGATGTTCTGGAAGAGGGCAATGGCAAATTTAAGATTGAAAAAAAAGGTAAAGATTTTCCTGTCAGTTGTTTTCCTGCTCATCTCCATTTCTCGGCCAAAGGAGGCAGTGTTGTCCAAAGACCATTTCTGTGGTTATGACTATAGGTTAAAGGCGTACAGAATTCAGTTACCTTCCCACCAAAGTGGTACCTATTCATCTAGTCGCAGTTGCATGCTTTCGAACAGCTAGGTGGACAAACTATCTCCATAGAATTCCACGAAATCTGCATGGATGACTTTATCTGTCTTTACCTTTCCTTTAAAAGTGCCCTCATAAGAATTCCCAATGAATTAAAGGATTGAACATCTTTCTTCGTTGGCTTGATAGTCATTAATGAAGCTGCAGAATATGACTTTGAGATGAGACATTACACCGCTTCACTTTATTTGGGATATAGTAACACATGAGCGGAATAATGGACTGAGGAGCATTTTTTATGCAAACCTGTTGGTGTAAATCAAAATACATATTGTGAGCTTCTTAAAGATATTGATATTTAATGTATTTAGCTTTGCAGAACAGTAGTAGAATCTGCCACTGTCTCAAATGGAACCAGATTGTTTATCCTATCTGTACTGCTACTTATTTGGTCCAGACTGGGACTGTCAAAATGATGTAGACTAATGAGATCATCTATTTGGTGATATAAGTATGCAGAGCGTTTAGTCTCTCAGAGTAAATTCAGAATCAAGTGAGATATTGGAAGAGGCAATGGTTGGCGAACATTTACTTTAATTGCCTGGTCAAAGAATGGGGCAGTCACATTTATAAATGCACCATAATCTATTTTGGGACAGCACTTTCTTTTGTACAATGTTCAGAATATGTCCTGTTAAATATAATACAAGGAATCTTGAGAATTTTGATCATTTTTGATCATTTAGCAGTGAGATTTTCATCCTTTTTTTATTTTTAGTTGCCATTCTGTAACCTCATTTCATTTCTCTGCTGTTTACAGTGGATGCCAGGATCCATACTGCCATGGATTGTGTACTGTAGGGACAGATGGGGAAAGCAGATTGGTTACCTTATTGCAATTTATGATTTTTCTATTTTGTACCATGTTTAATAAGGAGCAGAGCAAGAGCTTTCTTGTCGTTTTTCCTTTTTGCACGAACCATAAGATACCAGTACTTTAACTGTGAAAACAAGTTAGGTGCTTCTAATCGTCTATTTCCATTCCATTGTATTATAGTCTGTCAAGAAGCCACATCTTCTCATTTCAGCCAAAACACTGAGTGAAATCTTCCCTGCACCACTAAGTTACATGTTCTTGCCTCTGGAAACAAAACACCTTTCATTAAATAGTCATGGGAACATCCCTCAATTATTTATCATTGATCTATGATAGTTTGTGGTGCATCCATTCATTCTGAGTGTGGTTTCAGGTAGGCCGAGAAGCAATTGCACACTTCAGTGAGAGTAATTGAAGGGATGAGGGGTGGAGAAATGACGCAGAAGAAAGACTGAAAGAGAATATCTGTAAGGAGAGTTATGTTCCTGGTATCTTGTGGGGCATTGCAAGAGATGTGAAGAAATGAATAATAGAGTACATAGGGAAGCGACACAGCATGATTGCACAACCATTTCGATCTGTCAGATGAGCCATCGCATGTGGAGTAGGTCTAGTGCTCACTCTTGGGGTACTTTCCCCCCACTTGAGAACATGATGTACACTAAGGCCACTTAAACTTTTTTATTTGGTCTATGCTTTCTACTCATAACTTTTGTGTTTCTTCTTTCTGGAGATGAAGTTCCATTTGCTTGAGGATTCTTCCATTCATTGGCTTGTGGAACTGATGCAGGTGAAAAGCCATGGATGCGCCAAAGTCACTCGGTGACTTTTACCTTGGGAATTAGAACCCAGGTGATTCTCGCCCTATTCCCACTGCCATGTAGGCTGGCTTACAGACTCAGTATTTTATCCTTAGCAACCTTTTAAGATTTGGGTGCGGTTGCTCTGCTTCATTCCTAAAACCTTCTAATGCAGGGAACTCCAAACTTAGCAACTTTAAGACTTGTGGACTTCAACTCCCAGAATTCCTCAGCCAGCGTGGCTGGCTTTCTGGAAGTTGAAGTACACAAATCTTAAAGCTGCCAAGTTTGGAGACCCCTGCTCTAGCACAACCTGATGCCCTCAAACTGTGTGGCATTTCAGTTCCCCATCACTCCAACCAAGTTTAGCTGGATTATCATTTTAACTAATCATGCTGACTATAAACTATGGAAGTTAGAGTCCAACTATCTCTAAAAGGAATCACGCTGAAGAAGTCTGCTCTCAGAGAAAAATGTTGTTCCATCAGGATATATGGGTCTAAAGACTCGGACAAATGTGCAAGTATATATTTAGAATGGAAGGTGTTACCTTTTGTTTTTAATCATTAATGGCCTCATAAATAAGATAATGGCTTGGAATGAGAATATCTTTAGAGCATTATATTGTGACATTACAGTAATAATACTCCTACTCAAAGTTATGGAAGAGTTTAGTTTCACTAACACCCAGGAAGATGTTAAGCACCTGTTATTATGAACCCATTGATGGATTAAAGAATCAGATAGAAAATATGGCAAAGTCTTGCTAAATAGTTTTTAATTGTTGCCAGTATTCTTTACTGGTAATTTTTGCCTCCACAGAAAATACAAATCAAGCATTGCTCAAGTAAGTAATAGACAATGTGTTCCTTAGCCTCAATTCCTAGTACATAAGGCTTCTAATAATAAGGGACGCGGTGGCTCAGTGGCTAAGACACTGAACTTGTCAATCAGAAAGGTCGGCAGTTCAGCGGTTTGAATTCCTAGCGCCACGTAACGTAGTGAGCGTCCATTACTTGTCCCAGCTTCTGCCAACCAGCAGTTTGAAAGCATGTAAAAAATGCAAGCAGAAAAATAGGGACCACCTTTAGTGGGAAGGTAACAGCATTCCATGTGCCTTCAGCATTTAGTCATGCCAGCCACATGACCACGCAGGCACTGGCTCTTCAACTTTGAAACAGAGATAAGCACCACTCCCAAATTTGGGAACGACTAGCAATACGTGCGAGGGGAACCTTTACCTTTATCTTAAGGCTTCTAAAGGTAATTCTCATTTAACAATTGTCTTATACAAAGACAGTTCAGAGTTTCAACAGTGATGAAAAAGTAACTTTTTGACCATGGTGTGCATTTTTCACCTTCACAGGTTTGTAGAACAAAGGAAAGCTACAGTAAGATACTAAGCACTGTACATTGTATACTGTAAATATATAATAAAGCCATTAAATTAATAGCATCAGTAGGATAGCACATATATTTCCAGCATAAGCCAGTTTTCTTTCACCTGTTTTTGTAATAGTTATGACTGGAGATATTATGTTAATGACATTCATGTGAAGCATCAATAAACAATTTATAAATATCATTCGAGGCAACCATAAAATAAATAAAGTAAGAACCAGGTGCTTGCTGGCATGAAAATTCCTTTGCCTAGTTTTAAAACACTGGCAGGAGGCATGCATACCTCAGGGGGAGGGAGGGGCACAGATATTCTATTAGGGGGGAACCAGTCTAGAAAAGGGCCACATCAGGTGCATTTTAAAGTGATAAGGAAGCAGCAACAAATCCTCTCTCATTCACCAGACTGGATGGGCAGATTAAACTCTGGCAAGGAATTGACTGATATAGTATAGTCCCGGGATGCATAGGTGGCACGCGGAATCATTTGTCAGGGCATGCGATGCGTTGCCCTGTCAGCTGGCCAGTGTGCATGCGCATGCTGACAAGCAGAGTTCAGCCTTTTTTAAAGCCATTTTTCGCACTCCCCAGGCTCCAGAGGCTTTATAGGAGCCTGGGGAGGGCGAAAAAAGCCTCCCCCGGAGGCTCTCTGAAGGCTTCAGGAGCTTCCCTGAGGACGAAAAATGACCCTACGATCAAACCGGAAGCCATGTAGATAAAACTCAGACATTTCATTTTGGCTTAGAGAAAGGTAAAGTTTGCAGAAGTATTATTTCAAAGCATCACGGACTTCCTTCTCTTCCTGCAAGCAAACAAGTAAGAACCATCATCTGTAGTAGACAGAGAATGAGCTGGCAATTGAGAGGAGTGTAACTCTAAGGGCAGAGTGGAAGTTAATGGCATACCCAGAAAAAGGAGATAGCTGAATCCTGATTAAAAAAACTACATCTGCTTGTGAGTTTTGTAAATCCACTGAGAAGTTTTCAAGCAACCGTAACCTAATAGTAACTAAGGATAACTTGGAATGTTTGTGAATTTTATAGAATGTTCTCATGTATTATTTGATTTATAGATCAGGCCAATGGTGGGATTCAAGTAATTTAACAATTGGTTCTCTGCCCTAATGATTTCTTCAAACAACCAGTTTACCAAACTGCTCAGAAAGTTAACAACCAGTTTCCTGAAGTGGTGCAAAATGGCTGAATCCCACCACCGGATGAGACCATATTCACGGTCTCCTCAATTTGTGGAGAACAGACAGATGTTTATCTGCACCTTCACGCCAGTCCACTGTGTGGGGAGCAGAAGACAAATTTTTATAAAGAAATAAACAGGCATACTGGAAAGAGAATCAGTGGCCCTACCACCATTAATTTTAGTCATAGTCCCCTCTAGCCTCAGGGATTCAACACATTACTTTTGAAGAAATAGAATTCTTGAGAGAGAGAGAAAATTGTCCTTTCCTGACCTCATGTTTTGCATTTTACATCTGACTCTAAGCCAGGATTCTAAATAATTCTGATTGATTCATGGTCAACAGCTCCTGTCACATTCTTGCTTAACACCGCTTAGCAGCAGAAAAGACTGAATTGTCTTCTCCATCTTGCACCCTCCCAGGACATCTACAGGTCAAGAGAGTTGAGACAGCTAGGCTAAATGAACCAGAAATGAACCAAAAAGCTGTATGCTGAAAGTGGGACTCTAGATTTGTCATTATCAAATGTGCCAGGAGGAGGAAGGCAGCAACAAAACTTGATCTTAGACTTCAATTTTTTTAAAGAAATGGCAAGCTAGGAGAACCACTGGCAGGAGGAAATGTATATACGCACAAAACCTGAGAAAACATAGCTTGTTTTTTCTTTGTCAAGTGACCCAGTGCTGAGATCTTTCCAAGTAATGTGGAGTGAAACACTTTGTTGCAAATCTGCACAACATTTCTTACGTTCTTAATAAAATCTACATACAGTCTACACTCAAGAACATATCAAGTACATCCAACCCACCACCAAAGGGTACAGCCTGATAGACCAGCTCTTTATACTTAAAATGCATAGAAATGAATCACCTCAATGATTAGCCTAAAATGAAAGCCCAAGTTGACAGATTAAGTATGAAACACAAGGGCCAGCAAAACCTCCCATAAATACTTCTGTACATCAATGTGGATGCTATGCCACCTATGAGTCAAGGAGATGTGAGAGTGAACATCCAGTAGTGGCCTTGAGGGATTTTGGAGGAGCAACTTTCACCATTACTTATCAAAGGCAAATACTTGGTCCAAGCCTCATTGCTGAAAATGTTTGCTGAAGGCAAAACAGGACTTGCCTTTCTTTTCAGCCAATAGGCTATAAAAACGAATTGGAATTTGTATACACCTAGTTATTCTGGGAAGATTTATAAGAAAGAGGACATTAGAGGTGCAGGACATCTTGTAACAAATTTTGTTAGGGTGGAGGCACCAAACACAAAAATAAATATTCCAACATAAAGTTGGGGGAGATGATTAAACCAACTCTAATGTCAAGGTGGTATGCAGTTCCTTAATGAGCACCACTTAAAACAAGTGTTTTCTGTTTGTCCTATAGTAGCGATAGGACAGACTGTACTATGTCTCAAACTCTCCAGCATGTTAATGACAGGAGGGCATTTTGAACTGTGGTGATGGCCATTACGCTGCCAGAGAAAGCAGCCTCGTGGCAAGGCAAACTCTTGGCCCAACTAGTTACCAATTGTCTATCTGAAATGATGTTTTCTCATTTTGCAGGAAGATGCTGAAAATCAAACCTAGAGCTTTCCTAGGCAAAACAATGACTTCAGGTGCTTTGCCGTAAAGGGCTGGTTGGGGAAATGATGTAAAGTAGGGGTGTCAAACTCAATTTCATTGAGGGCTGCATCAGGGTTGTGTTTGACCTCAGGGGCCCCAAGTGGCATGGCTGCGGTGGGCATGGCCAGGTCGATGTCACTTGTGTCGGGGGTGCCTGTGGTGGCCAGAATGCTCTGCCAGTGAAAACAGGCTGCTGAGCTCCATTTTTAGCTGCGACGGCTTCCTGCAACCCTCTGCCAGCAAAAATGGAGGTTGGGTGGTGCTCTCTTGAGCTCCATTTTTACTGGCAGAGGGTTGCAGGAGGCCATTGTAGCTGAAAACGGAGCTCACCAGCCTGCTTACACTGGTAGAGGCACTGCTGTTTCCAGGGTGGCCCTGGGGAACAGGTCTAAGTACCCTACAGGCCGGATCTGACCCCAGGACGTTGAGTTTGATATCCCTGATGTCAAGCAATCAAAATCAAGATTTCCAAAGGCACTAGAGTGGAAAGTTATGTGTTTTACCCCTAGTTATGAATAGCATTTAATGGCTTTGTAAATGTGTTGGACCTTTCAGGTTACCAAGGCGCAATCTTTTAATCGGTATCTTAAACCCAAACTGATTCCACAGGGTATGGTTGCCAAATGTATACCCTCCTTTGCCTGCTGTTGCTAGCTTTGGGTTGTGGACTTAAATTTAAGACCTACCTAAATGTGAATTCTACCAGGAAGGCCAGTCATGGTTTTAAAACCAAATTTTGTGAACAACTAGCTGTTACACTTGCTTTTTTTTTTCTTTTTCTTTTCAAAGAAAACAAGACAGAAGGGCTGGCTAAGGAATGTGGTGCTCTGTATGTCATTTCTCAATAGCATTTACAGAGTGTTGACACAACAGTCATTCAACTATGAATTGTTCAGAGGGAGTTGTGTTTTTATCTACTGCTGTCATCTTTTAGCTTTGATAAAAATCTAAGGTTTAATTATAATGCTCAAACAGCCCAAAGCCAAAGTATTTTACAGCTCAAACATTGCCCCAGGGAAAGTACTCAAACTTAATGACCTGACAAGGTTTGAATATTGAATGCAGAATTAGAATAAAGGTGTGGAGGGGGGGAAAGCTATATTTATATATCCCACTATGTGTGACACTGCTGTTCATTGGTGGGGTTAAGATAGTAGTGTAATCCTGCCTCGGAATGAGTTCTTGGACTCTTGCAAATAGTTTCTGAAGAAAACCTCCCATCCCATGTATGTGGATATTCATGTTTGCATAGAACATAATGGATGATTAGACTAGATTAGATTAATTAGATTAGATTAGATTTTTTTTATCCTGTCGTTATTATACTTTTAGATAGCGCAAGTCTGCAACCATACGTGATACTTCTTCCTTTCCCTATTTTCCCTGCAACAACAACCCTGTGGGGTGAGTTGGGCTGAGGAAGAATGACTGGACCAAAGTTACCCAACTGGCTTTCATGCCTAATGCAGCACCAGAATGTACAGTCTTCTTGTTTGTGGTGACATAACAAGTAGATCAAACTGGTTGCCTTTGCAGGTCTGCTCCTGGGAATGTAGTCAGTGCTTATTGAGATGTAAAGAAATGAAACTCACGTCAAGACTAACAAACATACTATCATCTAGACCAGTGGTTCCCAAACTTGGCAACTTTAAGACTTGTGGACTTCAACTCCCAGAATTCTCCAGCCAGCTCCACAAGTCTTAAAGTTGCCAATTTTGGGAACCACTGATCTAGACCTCAAGCCAAACAGTAGCCATAAGTTTCCATTTTCTTTACCCCATTTCCACTTCTGCAACAATCCATATAACAGGGATGTTCAACCTTCTCAACTTTAAGACTTCTGGACTTCTACGCAATTATTTGATAATTTAAAACTGCTGTAGAAATGCCAGATCTTACCAGAGGGGGAAAACATCTTCTTTATACATCTGAAACTCTAGCAGTGTAGTAAGTAATCATCCAAAACTCAACTCAACATCCCATTTTCCCAATTTTTATCTTGCTTATTACCTTCTTTGCTTATTATCTTAAAGTTATTATACTCTCATTTACTTTAAATCCTCCTGAGGAAAAGATATCCTGAATATTAGGATGCTGCTTTGTTTCTTGATCAAAGTGATTTCAAGGAATTCTTGCAGGATCTAGATCACAGCACACAATCTAATAGGAAGAGAAGTGTATATTCAAAACACACTGTGAGAATGTAAGAAAGCAGGAAAGCAACTGGGAAATTGAGAGTTATGTAATGTCATAATACATTGATCTTGAATGATTGCTTGGTGTTGAAGGATAAAACACAAACATGGATGCTGACATTTTTAAAGAGACTGTTCTCTTCCTCCTCCATGATCTTTTCAACAACAGAACACAGGAGAACAGAATAACAATAGAATAACATAATTGGAAGTTAACAAACTGGTGTAAAGCCAACAACCTGTCTCTGAATGTAGATAAAACAAAAGAGATAGATGTTGACTTCAGGAGGACACAACATGACCACTCCCCGCTGAAGATCAATGGCTCCTTCATGGAAATCGTAGAGAGCACCAAATTCCTTGGTGTTCACCTAGCAGAGAATCTTACCTGGTCCCTCAACACCGGTTCCATAACAAGGAAGGCCCAGCAGCGTCTTCACTTTCTTAGGAAACTGAAGAAGGCACAGCTTCCACCACACATCCTCACAACCTTCTACAGAGGGACCATCGAGAGCACCCTGAGCAGCTGCATCACCACCTGGTTTGGGAATTGCACCGTTTTGGATCGCAAGACCCTACAGCGAATAGTGAGGATGGCAGAGAATATCATTGGGGTTATTCTTCCCTATGTCATGGACATATACACTACATGCTGCATTCGTAAAACCAGAAACATTGTGGCTACCCCCCCCCCCCTTTATACACGCTCTTTACTCTCCTGCCATCTGGAAAAAGGTACAGAAGCATTCAGGGCCGCACAAACAGACTGTGTAACAGTTTCTCTCCACAGGCCATCAGACTCCTCAACACTCTTTAAGTTCTTAGATTTAGAGCTATATGTAATTCTGTGTGCTGCTCTTTTTCTTTTTATCTACGTTGTCTGATGTAGCACCTTGGTCCTGGGGGAACCTTGTTTTGTCTCACTGTGTACTGTACTGAATATTGTTGAAATAACAATAAAACCTACTTGACTTGACTCGACTTGACCTTGGAGATCTTCTAATCCACCCCCTCCCTCAAGCAGGAAACTCTATACCTGTGATGGCAAACCTATGGCGCATGTGCCAGAGGTGGCATGCAGAGCCCTCTTTGTGGGCACATGTGCTGTCGCCAGTTGCTCTTCATGTTTTGGCGTGCCGGCCAGCTGGTCTTTATGGGTGCCAGAACGCTGGGGAATGGCCTAAAAGCAGCCCGAAAAAAACCCCAAAACTGGCTAAAAAAGGCCAAAAATACTGGCTGACTTCCGGGGAGTGGCCTGTCGCCGGTCGGCAGCTTAACAGAGCTGCCCCCAGAATTCAGGACCGTTATCTACTTAATATCAAGAAGATAACTCTTTTTTCAGACAAGAAAAAAGCAGTGAGGAATCTCAGCTGGTAAGAATCTTCTTTGAAGTTCACAGTTTGTTTCTTTGTGAGCTGTGGACGGAGGGGGAGGATCAACCCATAGCTGAGTCATTCAACTCTGACCTGAACTTCGCAGCTGTTATCCACAGCACAAGACAGGATCCCCTCCCCCTCAGGACAATCTTTAGAAAAGAGACTATTAAAAATCAATACGAGCAAAGACCAACTTGTGAACTTTAAAACCTTTCTCTATCTGAAATACCAGCTTCAATGTTATAAAAACCTCTTTTGTTTAATTGTCTTCAAAATGGCGTTTACAGCTTCTGCATTTGTTATCTCCGGCTTCCTGCTACAGAACTAAAGAAATAATCTCTTATAATTTAATTAGAGCTACTCCCTTAAAGCTTTCAAGACTCTTTGTTGATTCAGAGACATTCCAAACATTCCAAATGGACTTTCTCTTTTGAAATCCTCCGTAAAACCCCTTGTAAAAAAAGAAAAAAAGAAGGAAAAAAAGGGGGGGGAGGAATTTCTTTTTCTCCACATAGCACAGTGGATTAGTAATTTAGAATAAATAATTAAAACCAAAATATAATGGCATCCAAATCAACCTCTGTTAAATTACCTCTGAAAACGTCTCCCATACCTGGCACAAAGTTGCAGCCCCCACCATCTATGCCCCCTAGTGGAGATGTACTAACAAAAGAATTTTTTCTGGAAATGTTCCAAAAATCCAGAGAACAGAACTTAGAAATGTTTAAAGAATTCAGAGAACAGAATCTAGAAATGATTAAAGATTTCAAAGATGAAATAAGGAATGAGATGGAAGTTCTATATGACAAATTCGATACCAGGGTCACTAAAATGAATGATAATATGATGGGAATTGTAAATGTGATAACAGAATATATTTCTGGAATGGAAGATAATTTAGAAACTCTCAATGAAGCTAAAACTAACCTGATATCCAAAACTGAAGTGGTGGAACAAAAAATTGATAATGCTGAAAAACAAATTATTATAATACAGTATAAGCAGATGGAGCTTGCATTAAGAGTGAGGGGGCTGCGTGAAGAAAAGCAGGAGAACCTAAAGCAAATGTTTTCTGAAGCTTTTGACCATCTGGTGGGAAAACCGGGATCCAATTCTGATTGGCAGATTGACAGGATTTTTCGTGTTAATTCATGGGCGGCAAAACAAAGGCAACTTCCCCGAGACGTGGTAATATACTTTGTTACAAGAGAATCTAGAAATATGATACTACAAGAGTCCTACAATACTAAGCTTCAAATTGGTGGACAGGACCTGATTGTTTTGAAAGAAATACCGCCTCAGATGCTAAGAGCCAGAAGAGATTATGCTTTTCTGGTGGAAGAGCTCAGAAGGCGTCAGATACAGTACAGATGGGATGCCCCATTCGGTATTATAGTTACAATGGACAAACAAAGATATCGTCTCAGCTCTGTATGGAAAGCTCGTGATTTCTATCATAAGATTCTGAAGATGGGATACCCTGAACCTTCGGGATATGGTGAAAAACCACGAGACGAACAAGATAAACAGCAAACCACACAACCATTAGATAAAATGTATCATCTCCCTCTTCCGGAAGGGCAAGGAGTCAAGGAAAAAAGATCCAACCATAAGACCACCAGACAAACGGATAAACAAGCTACTATGCAACAATCTCAACAATCATTGGCCACTGACCAAGGTGCTACTGCAACAAGCTCAGAAGCTGTGGGAGGAGCCAAACCAAAGGTGAGACAGGCCTTGCGGGAGGCTCTAAAAAAGCTTCAGGCAACCAAAAATGACAACTAAGATTTTGACATGGAATGTTAACGGACTGAACTCTCCACAGAAAAGAAAGAAAATATTTCATTATCTTAAGCAGTTTAAGAATGACATAATTTGCTTGCAAGAAACTCATATCAAATCAACCGATCAAAAATATTTGTTTAACCCCAAACTGGGCCAACATTTTGCGACCTCAGCCATGGAAAAGAAAAATGGCATAGTAGTATATTTAAGAAAAGACATTAAAGCTGAGCTAATTGAAGCAGATCCCTTTGGAAGATATATTGCATTAGATTTAATCTTAGAAGGGAAAAAGACGTTACTATTGGGAATTTATGCTCCAAATCAACAACAAGATGGATTTTATAGAAACCTCCATGCTAAATTAGTACAGTGGGATTTTGAGTCTTGTATATTAATGGGTGACTGGAATGGCGTGATCGACACCAAAAGAGATAAGAAGACAGCTCGACCGAACACCAAATTTCGAGCTAAGTTACCCAAACCCTTTTTTGACATGCTGGACGACTTTGAATTGCGAGACGCTTGGTGCGAGAGGCATGCAGAAGAATATGACTTTACCTTTTTTTCCAATAGACATCAATCTCTTTCAAGGATTGATTTTATACTAATTACAAATGATTTACTTTGTAGGGTGAAGAAGACAAAGATTATGGCGAGAGTTCTTTCAGACCATAATCCAGTCTGGATGGAATTGGGAAGGGTAGCCCAGGCAAGAAGGTCCTGGAGGTTGAATGAAAATTTATTTAGATATGAAAAGTATGTTAATGATTGTAAAAAATTGCTATCGGAATATTTTGTCTTCAATATGAACAAGGGTACATCTTTGGAATATGTATGGGATGCAAGCAAAGCGTATATGAGAGGAGTATTAATGAATATAAATAAAATACATAGATACAAACAAGGGCAAAAACGAAAAGAATTGGAAGAGGAAATTAAAGGGAAAGAGTCAGAATTAACATTGAATCCAGGAGATACAAAGATTAGGGAAACAATTGCTATATTAAAATCTCAGTTTGATATGCTGATCTCTGACCAGGTAGCTACTAGTTTATTATATGCTAAACATAATACTTTCTGCAATGCAAATAAACCCGGTAGGTGGTTGGCTTATCAGATTAGAAAAAAAAGCAAAGCTCGAAATGTATCCAAATTGTGTTACAGAGGGAAGGAAGTGTTTCAACAGGAAGAGATTCAAAAGGTATTTCGGGAATTTTTTACAGAGTTGTATAAAGGGGATAAAATTAAGGACGGAGATATAGACAAATACCTAGATAAAGAGAAAATCCCCCTAGTCAGAGAAGAACATAGGCATAAGCTGAACCAACCTATAACCTCTGGGGAAATTTTGCAGGCAATTAAACAATTAAAGTTAGGGAAAGCACCAGGTACAGATGGTTTAACAGCTGTTTATTATAAATATCTACAGTTAGAAATGGTAGAACCCCTCAGAGAACTATTCAATAAAATTCAATCGGGAGGGAAAGTGCCTCCCTCGTGGAAGACTGCGTTCATATCGTTGATACCCAAAGAAGATCAAGACCTTACCCAACCAAAAAATTACAGACCTATTTCATTACTCAATGTAGATTATAAAATTTTTACTAAAATATTAGCAAATAGGCTAATGGGGGTAACTCAGCAACTGATACATACCGATCAAACTGGTTTTATACAGGGCAGACAGATGAAGGATAACGTTAGATTAATTATCAACGCTTTAGAATACCTGGGAAAGAACAATCAAATCCCGGCCGCATTCATATTTTTGGATGCGGAGAAAGCCTTTGATCGAGTTAATTGGCAATTCCTGCTGAAGACATTGCAAAAAATGCAGATAGGAGATGGCTTTTTACGGTCAATTGGTGCAATATATCAGCAGCAAACAGCCCAGATCATTGTCAATGGAAGTCTGACAGACTCCTTTCAAATTGAAAAAGGTACAAGACAGGGCTGTCCTCTGTCCCCATTATTGTTTATTATAACTTTGGAAATACTGTTGAATAAGATACGGGGCCTGGGCGGTCTAAAAGGGATCAAAATTAGACAGCAAGAATATAGAGTTCGTGCATTTGCGGATGATCTGGTTATAATATTGGAGCAACCGCAGGAAACTAGTAGGGTATTATTGAATACGATCAATCAATATGGTCAAGTCTCGGGATTTAAAATAAATCTAGGAAAAACCAAAATAATAGCTATAAATATGACTATCAAACAGAAGGAAGAACTGGGGGCGACGCTAAGATGTGAGGTAGTTAAAAAAGTTAAATATCTTGGAGTTAATATTTTAATCTCAAATGGGAAATTATACAAGTATAATTATGAACCACTTTGGCATAGTACACAGTTGGAGTTGAAAAGGTGGGAAAAACTGCATTTGTCCTTGCTGGGTAGAATAGCGGCAGTAAAAATGAACATTTTACCAAAATTTTTATTTCTTTTTCAAATGTTACCAATACTTAAAAGAGATGCAAATCTTCTAGAATGGCAGAAGGGTATCAACAAATTTGTGTGGGCAGGAAAGAAGCCGAGGGTAAAGATGAAAATAATGCAAGATGCACGTGAAAGAGGAGGATTGAAATTACCTAACTTAAAATTATACTATGACGCAGTGGCATTATCTGCAATTAGTGATTGGATTCATCTAACTAATGACAGAATTTTGAATATCGAGGGATATGATTTGTTATATGGTTGGCATGCTTACCTGTTATTTAACAAAAAAACGGATAAGAAATTTAAAAATCACATCTTAAGAAATGCTTTATTGCAGGTTTGGAAAAAATATCAACATAAACTAAATGATAAAGTGCCCATGTGGGCAATTCCTAGACATGCAATTGAAAATATGAATGTAGAACAAAAACTCGATAGAACCACCTATAGACAACTTCTTATCTCAGAAAGAGGGGTGATGGAACTAAAATCTTTAGAGGTACTTAAAGAAGAGAAGGTAGTTCAAATGTGGTTTCAGTATGGTCAACTACAAGCTAGGTGGAAAACAGATCAAAAAATTGGCTTTGTAAAAGTTGTGGATAATTTGTTTAAACAAATAAGAGATCAAAGCTCAATGCATATAAAGAGGATATATAATGTATTAGTACAGATGGATTCTGAAACGGAACTGATTAAGGATTGTATGATAAAATGGGCTCAGAATGTCGAGGAACCAATAATGCTTGAAACATGGGAAAGAATCTGGGTAAGAAATGTGAAATTTACACAAGCACAAAACTTGAGAGAAAATTTTTATAAGATGTTTTATAGATGGCACCTAGATCCTAAAAAGCTTGCCTCTATGTATCCAAATGTTCAACCTAAATGTTGGAGATGTGGTTCTTGTGATGCTACATATTTTCATATATGGTGGACATGTCGTAATGTTAAGGCATTTTGGATAAAAATATGGTGGATCCTGCAAAACATCTTCAAAAGAAGGATAAAATTTACCCCCCAGTTGTTTTTACTGGGTATATGCATTGATTTTACAGTAGCAGAGACTAATTTGATCCTGTATTTAATAACGGCAGCAAGACTCTTGGTGGCGCAGTATTGGAAGAAGAAAGATTTACCTATAATTCAAGAATGGACTTTGAAAGTTATGAACTTAGCCGAAATGGCCAAAATCTCAGCATATCTCAAAGAACATTCAAACGAGAGATACAAAAGAGACTGGAAAAAGTGGATTGATTACATAAAAAGTAAATATGGGACTAAAAAACTCCAGATAGCTTATGCTTAGTATCAGTAATAATTTAAATTGTTTTAAATTTGGGTAACAGTAAGAAGCTGAGTTCAGTGTAGAGATATTTCAGACTGTGATTGTTCAAAAATTATACCACGTATGGTCTTTGGGAAGTCGGGGGGGAGGGAAGGGAGGTGGGGATTTGGGGGGAGGGGGAGGGGGGAAATACAATATGTGTTAAGAAAAAATAAATAAATAAATAAATTAAAAAAGGCCAAAAACAGGTCAAAAAATAGGCATGCGTGCGCCGGCCAGCTGGTCTTCGGGTGTCCGGTGCTCTGGTACTCCGGCACTCTGGTGTGCATGCACACTCAAATGTGTGCATGTTCTGGTTTGGGCACTTGGTGCCGAAAGGTTTTGCCATCACTGCCCTGTACTATGGGTGGGCAACTATGGCAACTTTAGGACCTGTGGACTTCAACTTCAAGAATTCTTGAGCCAGCATGGAATTCTGGGAATTGAAGTTCATGGGTTATAAAGTTGTCATAGTTGCCCCAGAACTTGGATTTCAAGAGGTTACTTCACAAAACCTAAACACAACCAACCAATCAACCAAGAGCTCCAAGGATTATCATGGGAGGAAAGCAATGAAATCTCCAGATTCTTGTATCATTAATCTTCAGCCTGTGCTTTAGAGCAGTGTTTCTCAACCTTAGCAACTTGAAGATGTCCGGACTTCAACTCCCAGAATTCCCCAGCCAGCGAATGCTGGCTGGGGAATTCTGGGAGTTGAAGTCCGGACATCTTCAAGTTGCCAAGGTTGAGAAACACTGCTTTAGAGTGAGCTGACTGACATTCCATTCATTTTTGTTAGAGAACAATAGAAAAGACCAATGATAACGCTATTGTGGCAATAAAGGTTAAGTTCAACTTTCAAATAAATCTTTAAAATATATGTCTTTGGGCATTTTCTCAGCTGGCCTCATATGATTCTATTTATTGTTTATTGGAATACTTAATTACTTTAGATATTTATCAGGAAATGTAATTATTGGTTATACCTAGAACTAAAGAACTGAAGTGTCCTCTATTAACAATGTATACCAGTAGGTGGCAGCATATAACTGACCCTGATTGATCTCATAAAAGCTAAGCAGAGTCAGGCCTGATTAATTATTGTATGGGAGAACTCTAGGGGATATCAGGACTGGAGGCTAGATTGGAAAGTTAAAAAAAAATCTTGGAAGATCTCAGTGGGAGATTGTCTCTGTACTGCTATCAGCCTCCCTCCCTCCAGCATGTGTCCGTGAAGGCACCAGGAGTCACGTTCAGAATGAAAGGGAAGTTATCTTTGATGTCTTTGAGAACGAGGGAATGGTTTGAAGTGCATAAATAATTAATATATTCATATAAAAGGGCTACGAGGAGCGGGTTGCATAGTTTAATACAGGGCTAGTTTCGCTGTTTAATTGCGGTGCTTTTGCAGATGATGGTAGAGCCACAATCAATGAGCTGCCATGTCTTCCCACACTTAGTCTGTTTAAACAGTGCTGTCAATGGGAGGCAACATCTTTGCTGTCTGCAAATCTTCCCTGCCTGGGGTTAAAAGAGAAGGTAGGGGAAATGTTGAAAAACAAGTCCTTCAGCTTTAAAAACCAATACCACTGGGGAAGAGCTATGATAATGCAGAAATTGGCAGAAACATAACTTAGTAGTGCACAGAAACTAAAATCACAGATACGTGCACGTGTGCAAACACACACATTCACATACACAAACTCCCATCAGAAACGTGTTAAGGAGAGAAATGGAGGAAGGATTAGAATCAGGTAAATAAACTGGATGTTGCAATGGAATGCTCGACTGTTGTTCAATAGACTATTGAATAACTGAAACTGGTGTAATGCTATGACAGCAACATCTTACATTCGGTATCACTCTTTCGTTTGTTAATAAGAGCCCAGGGGTGGGTTTCAACCGGTTCGCGGCAGTCCCTGCAAACCGGTTGGTCGCCGAACCCGGAAGTAAGTAACTTCCGGGAATGGCGAAGGGCACGCCCGGCCGCCCGCGGTCCTTACCTGGTTTTGACGAGTTCCACGCTTCCACGCATGCGCAGGATGCATACAGCGCCTGCGCGATCGTCCAGGAGCAGCTGGAGCGTCGCGCAGACCCTAGTACGCATGTGTGCACCGCGCGCGTGCACGAGGACGCCGCCGGCCCCGTTCCAATCGAATTGGTTGGAACAGGGCGAGAAACCCACCCCTGTAAGAGCCCTATAAGAAAAGAAACACACTGCACCCTTTGAAGGCTGCTGTGGTTTGAGATTCTTCATGCTTTAAGTTGGTTATCTGTTCAGTCGTACTTTGACCTTTCCAACTTTTAGTTTGCCTTTTACAGATAGTCCTTGACTTATGATCGTAATTGAGCCTGGAATTATGGTTGTAAGTTGTTGCATTGGTTAAATGGGTCATCATGTGACCAGACCCAATTTTATGCCCTCTTTTGCAGCAGTTGTTAAATGAATGCTACAGTCATTAATGAAATCCATTTCACCTGAAGGGCGTTTTTTGCTGGAACCTGGAATCAAATGCCAGAAACCATCAAAAAACATTGAAAATCATGGTTACATGACTGCAGGACACTGCAAACAACCATAAAGGTGAGCTGGTTACCAAGTGCCCAGTAATCCACAAATGCAATCGTGTAATTGCAGTGTGTGTGTGTGTGTGTGTGTGTGTGTGTGTGTGTGTGTGTGTGTATGTGTGTATGTGTGTGTAGGGGACTGTCATGGTGTTAATATTTTTGGGGATCCATCGTAATTTTGAATGATTGCTAAGCAAATGATCATACGTCAAGAACTACTGTACATGTACTGTTTCTAAAATCACATTTCATTAAATTTTAACAACAACAAGAACAATAATAATGAAAGGCTATCATAATAAGAGAAACTTGTACCTTCTTTGTCATAATACCATGTATTGATAGCTTCAAAACGATTCATAGCCAGATGAGTAACAGGAATAGCACTTACATAAATAAGTTGCTAATTAAAGTACAGAAGGTTCAGGAAACTGCACCCTCCATTTGGTCAAATTCCTTGGCAACGAATGAGTAGGTACCAGCATCAGCACAATTTAACCACATAGTGATGCAGGTATATAACTTGCTGTTGTTCATGGATAGACATCCTGTTGTATCTAAAGATTTTGACTTTGTGCTATTGAATCAAAGTTTAGAGAGGACCCTAATTAACTCAAGACTGAGATCGTAGGATGCTCCCTATAGGATCCTATGCCATTACAGCAATAGCAAAGATTGAAATCTGGCTTCTTTGATTAAAAACAGATACATACAGTGTTTCTCTTTCCTACATTTTTATGTCTGTGTAAGTCAGCTGTTATAGTTTTATTTTTTTATATTTTTTGATGCTTTAGCATGTTGCTATTTTTAAGATTGCACTATGGTTTTATATTTTGTGTAGAATAATTGCACTCACTTAGGGAAAACAGGCAACAATTACATAAATAAGCCCTCTCTGAGGGCTGCAGATAACATTGAAGTCACGGAAGTCAAAAATAGTATGTGTTGCATCATTTTGTTTGCAAGAGACATACTTCTGATTTAAAAATCATGAAGACAAACAATGCCTTTCTTGACAGGCAAGAACAACCAACACAATGGTACAAATACCTTAGATTTTTGGGTTGGCAGTCATCATTGATATCTACGTCAGTCATCCATAGAATGCTTTGCAGCAGTCCATGCTTTCAAACTTATATCCTATGGCTTTAGTCATGATTCCAGTAAATACGCTCCACACAAAATAATGTACCATAATGCTGATGCACATAAAGAGGGGGTTTGATAGTAACAATGGTAGAAATGACTGATGGAGGGTGGCTCTTAAGAGTGTCCAGAAAGAGACGGTGAGAAAAGTAAAGATGGACATAACTATAGGATCAAATCCTGACCTTTTACATAAAACGAACAGAGCTTTAATCACATGGGTGCAACCACTATCTTAACATTTTTGACCCGCTGTTACAAACACACCTGGTGGCTCTGTTGCTTGAGACATGATTGAAATGTTATTGAATTGTTTCCTGTACTTCAGAGTTGCAGTCAGAAGGTCCCTAAAGTGGGGGAATTAAATGCTTGTAATTTGATGTTTTCAAGAACTATCAGATAGCTGGTAGATACATTAATATTGTTAAGATTTGCTTTTCTTTGTAAGAGAAGGATTGGCATGGATGCTCTTCCTTCTTCATTATACTATAAGCTATTACTGTTTTTGGACACCAGCTAATGGGAATTAAGTTTTCAAAAGCTCTCTGTCTGTTAGATGCTGATCTGATCTAAGTGTTTGGAAGCTGGCTGTTAGAAGTGCCATATAGTGATCAGCGTGAGCTATTGTAAGTTTTGCAATTGCTAGGAAACTCTGTGTACTGGACTGTTTGTATGATTATGGACTATGTTATTTGGATTATCCCTTAACGGGAAGATGTTGATGACTGACTGTCTTAACCGTGTATGACTTGGACTGTTTGATGGACTCTGATACCTCTATTTCCATGAAAGTAAAAGCCTATTTAAACTGCAGTGTCTCTGTATGCTGGTTTGTGTGTTCTCCAACACACAAACCAGCATACACACAACGCTTCTCTGAACTCACTCGCTCTCCCAACGGGGAGCTTACCGTATATACTCGAGTATAGGCCGACCCGAATATAAGCCGAGGCACCTAATTTTACCACAAAAAAACTGGAAAAGTTATTGACTCGAGTATAAGCCTAGGGTGGGAAATGCAGCAGCTACCGGTAAATTTCAAAAATAAAAATAGATACCAATAATGTTTTTGAATATTTATTTCAAAGAAAAACAGTAAACTAGCGGTGTATTCAATGAAATACTTCACTCACCTCATGATGCTGATGTCCCGCTGTGATGATGATGTCCCGTGCAGCCGCGGGAGCGATGTCCCGCCTCCTATGACACACGGCACAGTGATTCCTATCATTGGATCACTGTACCAGAGGAGGTGGGACATCGCTATGTGGCTGCTTGCCATAACAAGGAGAAGGTGGGACATCGTTGCAGAGCGGCAGGAGGGGGAGGAAGGGGAATCGTAAGACAGCCCTGCATTACATTAGAACGTGAGGAGGGGGGATGGTGCGGTGCGCGCTGCGCGGCAAACTGACACAGAGGGAGGGGAAACTCACAGGGGCACTGGGCCATTCACGAGTGTCACCCAGCGGCATGGCCCCGCCCCTTTTTCTCCTCCATTTCGGGCAAATTTTTCACTGACTCGAGTATAAGCCAAGGAGGCTTTTTTCAGCCCAAAAAGTGGGCTGAAAAACTAGGCTTATACTCGAGTATATACAGTATCTAACAGAATTGATGCCAAATACTTAATGGGACAGAGTTTAAGTCTATTTTAAATGTATGTTATCCACACTTGATGTTCATTGATGATACTTGATGCATGCCTTTGTAACTTGATTACAGCATTTGATAGTCAGTATACTGAATGTTTGAAAGAAGGCAGGGGATAACATTTAGTGTTTGACAACTGGAGAATTTAAGGATTTTTATCTTTAGTGCCTGCCAAAACAAAACATAGCAGCAGAGCTAAAATATTCAATATTTATAGTTTTCAGAGAAAACTTGGCAAATGTTGAATGTGTGAATTTTCAGAAATGTATGTTCAATTCAGCCCATCTGCTTTCTTCAACGTAAACTTCCTTGTCTGGGTATTCTGAAATAATTATATTCCCCTGAGCTATGTTAAAGAGAAAAATGGTAAAATACAGTAAAGTAAAAAATAAAAAATAAAATAAAATGGAAACTGATTTAGGTACCCAAGCTAGTATCCCCAAAACTTCTTCCCCTCCCCCAACTCCTTCTCCAAATGGGCTTTCTTATTTATCTAAATATTTTAGAAATTGATCATGGGATTTTTCCCCATTATGCTAATTTTGAAATCTTTAAGCACAGAGACAATATTAAACTGCTGGAGGCTCAGGAAGATGTTGATGCAAAACGGGAAGTGCTCAGTTCACGGATTCCCCTCCTCCCCAAAGAAACAGACAGCAGATTTCTTTACAATGGCCATTCATTTGGTGATCAAGCAGAAGTTCAATCAATCAGAATAGAGCTGGAAGGAACCTTGGAGGTCTTCTAGTCCTGCTCATGCAGGAGACCCTATAACCATTTCAGACAGGTGGCTGTCCAATCTCTTCTTTAAAACCTCCAGTGATGAAGCAGCTACAACTTCTGATGGCAAGCTGTTCCACTGGTTAACTGTTAGGAAGTTTCTCCTTAATTCCAGGTTGCTTCTCTCCTTGATTAGTTTCCATCCATTGTTTCTTGCCCTGCCCTCTGGTGCTTTGGAAAATAAGTTGACCCCCTCCTCTTTGTGCCAACCTCTCAAATACTGGAATACTGCTATCATGTCCCTCCTGGTCCTTCTTTTCTCTAGAATAGCCAAACCCAAATCCTGCAACTCTTCTTCATATGTTTTAATCTCCAGGCCTTTAATCATCTTTGTTGCTCTTTTTTGCACTTTTTCCAAAAGTCTCAACACCTTTTTTGTAATGCGGTGATGATTATAAAATGAAATTAATTGATGAGTCAAGCCTCTACAGTTAAAAAAATTAAAAGTAATAAGCAAGATAGAGGAAGCGTTTAAATAACTAAGTTTGCAGTCTTCATTTGTAAACTGAGTTAGAGGGTTTATTAGTAGGTTTGTTTTGGCGTCATGTTGTATAAGGGAATTTTTAGCTAGAGTGTTACTCTCATTAAGCATAAAAAGCAGGACAGGAGAAAACCAGAGGCATAACTTGAAGGGTTAATAATGCATTACTTGGGGAGGGTTTTTTGGGAGGGTTGATTATCGGGTTTTTGCAGTCCTGAACTTCAATGTTGATCATTACATCATGAAAGCAGCCAAGAGAATTGGTTACTAGTCCTATTTTGAAGCCTCCGTAAAAAGACATCAGAACCTTTACAAGAAGATGTATCACAAAGGCATTTCTACTGTTACCTTGGTTGATTTTTTAATGGCTATCTTCTATGTTTTTATTGAGAACAGAGTGCGGTGGTGAGATCTAAAATGAACTTTTAGGCTCTGGCTGTTGGAGCTGCATTTACTATAAATATTATAACCTATTTATTGCTTTTATAATTATTGCTATGTATCAACTTTATAGGGAACTTAGGTGAAAGCTGCAGCAAAGCACTAATAAATGAAGGGAGGAATGCTTAGTAACGGGGTCCAGAGATGTTTATGGAGATAAACAGTAGGAGAGGTTAGCATCGGGGTGGGGCGAAGCTGCTGCAAGAACTGAGTCATGCTTGCAAGGCAATTATTCGATTATTCAACCTTTAATGACACTTGGGTATAACTCAGGAACACACTGGAGGAGGAGCAGCTGGCCTCCCAGCTGTCATGAAACAGCTCGATTGTGATGGGAACTGACTCAGATACTTGTTTATTATTTAGAGCACTTAGAACCCACTTTCAAATATTTATGCCTTGCTTCTCAGCCTGAAAGAACTTTGAATGCTCACAAGCTTGTGAATGTCAAGGTAACAGTCTAAAGTGGGAGAACAGAAAAGAAAAATGGAATGGAGACAAAGAAAACAAGGCAATGTAGGCATCTGAGTACCACATGCCACAGGTGGCACGCAGAGCCCTCTCTGGGGGCATGCGAGCTGCCCCCCCAGCTCAGCTCCACTTTGCATGTGCACGGGCCTCCTACCAGCCAGCTGGTTTTCGGGTCTCTGCTACGCATGCACAGGGAGCGGGACGCATCCAGGAGATGTGTGTGCATGCACGGGGGTGAGGGAAATGGGGGGGGGGTCACACACACATGTACGGTGGGCAGGGTGCACGGTGGGGGGTGGGGCACATGCATTGCATTATGGGTATGCAGCGATGAAAAGGTTAGCCATCATTGTTCTATTGTCACTTAGCACCATAGTAAAAAAGTGCATTTCACTGTTCCAGCCTGTTAGTGACATTGCCTTGGATGAGTGTTCTTCTAAAGCAGCATAATCTAATTTGTTTCTCAGTCCTGACCCAAAACACTATTTAGTTATCGTTGTACACACATGCATTGACTTACAATGTTACAAGTCTGTTCAGTTCATTTAGTGACTATTCAAAGTTATGATGGCAACTGAAAAATGTGACTTATGACCATTTCCCACATTTATGACCATTGCAGCATCCCCATGGTCATGTGATTTACATTCGGATACTTGACAACTGATTCATTTTTATGACAGTTGTAGTGTCCCGGGTCACGTGACCATCTTTTGCGATCTTCTGGTAAGCAAATCCCATGGAAAAGCCGGATTCACTTAACAACCATGTTACTAATTTAACAGCTGTAGTGATTCACTTACCAAGTATGGCAAGAAAATTCGTAATTTACTTAACACATTTCTCGCTTAGCAACATAAATTTTGGATTCAATTATAGTCGTAAATCGAGGACTACCTGTGCTATATATAATGAATCTCTGTCCCTTCTGCAAAGTTCTCTCTCTCCTTTCCCCACCCCCTCGCATATCAACAATTAACAAAAGTCTTTGACGTAGCTCTGATGCAAAATATTATTTTCAGTGCCAGGTTACAATGTTATTTTCTTTAGATTTAAATTTGGCCAGTTGCATTTGTTTGAATAGTGGCCTCATTTTTATTGCAAAAGTACCTTTTTTTCAGTGCTATGTGAATCCTGTCAATTGCCACAGGGTGAAGAATAGTACATGATGTTTTAAATAACTAAATAAACTTCATAAACTTTATTTGGCATGTTTGCATAATTTTAAAGGTCTGGGTAATAAAATGCCAACTGCTCCAACTTGAATAATTAGTGAGAAAGTTATTTATTTATTGGTTTTATGATGAGATAATGGGTAATTCTAGCCAAAGCAGGAGAAAGAAGAGAGCTTTGTAAAAGTAAACAAAGACTAGAAAGACCCTAAAACATTTATTTTTTTACGAATTAATACCCAGCTATTCTCAGTTGAATTGTATGTTAAAATGTTCATTACCTCAATATTTTTTCCTGGTCTGATTGCACATCTCTCAAAATATATGGATAGGCAACATGGGATTCAGATGTGAAGTCACATTATTCTGAGGATTATTTGTAAATGAAGCCACCTTGCTATTTATTATTCTAATGAAGAAAAAGAACATTAGAGCTCCACTCTTAGGCATATTGACTTTTGAGAAGTATTATTCCATTCATTGGAATATATTCATTTAGATAGAGCTGGACTGCGGTTAAAATTAGTTCTATACTTTTCTAGATTTCAGGAAAGCTTTTCAAGTGATGTTTGTGAGGTCACTGCTTTCTCTCTCTCTTTCTTATTTACTTTTTACTGCATACCTTTCAAATTGTGAGTGGCTTTCTAGGGATACCTGAAATGTCCTTGAGAATGATAAAAAGCTCCACATTCAGTGTGAGCTCTTTGTGTTTGGAGTTTTATCAAAAGGGACAGTGTGTTCACAGAAAGTGCTGCATACAGCTCAAAGCACTTGACAAGTTCTTATAAGTGGCCTCATTCATGCCTGCCTGTGAGAAATCAAGCATAAGAACTTTCTCCATTATTTCTTTTTCAAGCATAAATTATTACTTTGAAGTGCCTGTTGAATGTGCGGGAGCCTTCTCACAAACCTAAGCAGTAACACTAGTTGCAGGTGATTCCTAGCAAAAGGAAATACCTTGAGATGGGTATTACTGTACACAGGAGAAAAAGTTGGACCATAAGAAAGGCTGAGCGCCAAAGAATTGAGGCCTTTGAACTCTGGTGCTGGAGAAGGCTCCTGTGAGTCCCTTGGACTGCAAGGCAATCAAACCGGTCAGTCCTAGAGGAGATCAACTCTGACTGCTCTTTAGAAGGCCAGATCCTGAAGATGAAACTCAAATACTTTGGCCACCTAATGAGAAGCAAGGACTCACTGGAGAAGAGCCTAATGCTGGGAATGATAGAGGGCAAAAGAAGGAGGGGATGACAGAGAATGAGGTGGCTGGATGGAGTCACCGAAGCAGAAGGCATGAGCTTAAATAGACTCCTGAGGATAGTAGAGGACAGGAAGACCTGGAGGAACATTGTCCATGGGGTCGCAATCAGGGGTGGATTCCGGCAGAGAGTGCTGCCAGTTCACTCATGAACATGCCGTGCACGCATGTGCAGTACAACTAAAATTCCTCTGTGCATGCGCAGAAGCAAAAAACAAGATGGTTCAGGGGCGTGGCAGGCCTGGGTTGCTGCCGGTTCCAGCAAGCCAGGCTACTACCAGTTCAGCTGAACTGGGCACCACTGGTCACGGTGGGTCAGACACGACTTCTCAACTAACAACAACAACACAGCAAAGAGGTGCATTGGGTGGACACTGCATCAATACCAGAGATGGTCTTTTTTGTTATTTCTTTGTTATTTGTTAATGGTGTAGGATCTCCTGCTTGAGCAGGGGGTTGGACTAGAAGACCTCCAAGGTCCCTTCCAACTCTGTTATAGGTGATACTAAGCTGATATGATGCAATGAAGGGAAATAATAAAATCCAGGTGATAACATTGCTGCCATCTTGACAATGGTCGATTATGTTGGATTTCTGATCGCCAAGAGAAACTATAGCCATGTCTGAGGATTTAAAATGATAGGACACATTTTCAAAACATTCAGCTCTACTGGTGTTCTCCCACCCTCCTTCATCAGATTACTTCTGAGTGAAAGCCTGGGAGCTGCAGTCCAACTACATCTAGAGGAGCACAGCTAGAGAGAAACTATTCCCCTGTTCTGAGACCAAATCAAAGAAATGCTTGGGTTGTTTTTTTAAAAAAAAGATAAATCAGTCTTCCCCAACCTCTCCTTTGCCTGTGGCTTATTATAAGGTGCAAAAATTTCTGCATTTCACCCTCCACATAGGAGTCCTCAACTCATGACCTTAAGGGAGCCTGCCCATCACAATTGTAAGTCATGACTGTCATAAAACGGGTGTCAGCTGCCACCTCATGCTTGAACGTCACAAGCATTCAGTATCAGCTGTCATGAGCTGGGGGGGGGATGACTGTATGGGAGGGGGAGTGCTCCTAGGGAATTGAAACTTCACTGTATGTCTCCAAGATGAGCTTCAAGGACAATCGGCTGGAAATGGAAAGCAGCTGCATGCCAAACCTACATACCTGAAATGATGGTTCTAAAAACATCCTATTTGAATTTGATTGGACATTGGGGGGGAATGATGGGAGGCAACTAAGGGAGGGAGAAGTTAGACTTGCCAGTTTTGGTGTGTGGTTTTCAGTTTTGGCTATGCATTACTGTAATTCATTTTACTTCTAGTAAACTGTACCTTTCTCGATAAATGGTGTTAAGGATAGTTCTTACATAGAGGTTCAAGCTGAGGCAGGTCTGACAATGAGTTGGTCACATGACTGACCTGATTTTATAAATTTTTGTGTGCCAGTTGTTAAGCATGCAAAGCAATCACCGTGGTCATTAAATTAACTCCTCAGTCATTAAGTGAACCAATGGTTCACAATGGGCACAGTTTTGTTGAAAACTAGAAGTATATGTTAGTTTTAGCATCATAAAATGAACTGACATGACTGCAGGATGCTGGAAATGGCCATAATTGTGACTTAATTGCCAAGTGCCCCAAATTTGGTCAAATGACAATCAGAGGGGTGACCATCAGAACTTTGAACCCAAGTCATAAGTAGCACCCAGGTAGAATAGAATAGAATAACAGAGTTGGAAGGGACCTTGGAGGTCTTCTAGTCCAACCCCCTGGTTAGGCAGGAAACCCTACACCACTTCAGACAAATGGTTATCCAACCTCTTCTTAAAGACTTCCAGTGTTGGAGCATTCACAACTTCTGGAGGCAAGGTGTTCCACTCTTCAATTGTTCTGTCCGGAAATTTCTCCTTAGTTCTAAGTTGTTTCTCTCTTTGATTAGTTTCCACCCGTTGCTTCTTGTCCTAAGCTCAGGTGCTTTGGAGAATAGTTTGATTCCCTCTTCTTTGTGGCAACCCCTGAGAGATGGGAACACTACTGTCCTGTCTCCCCTAGTCCTCCTTTTCATTAAACTAAGGTAGATCTGTTGTAACTTCAAACGGTTGGAAGTCAAAGACTACCTGTATTATGGCTAGCCCTATGGGTATTGTAAACTAACTAAAATACAAATAGAAAGAAAATAAAAACAAAACAAATTAAAAACTAAAAATGTATAGAAAAGACTAAAAAGAACAAATTAAAAATATTGACAAAATAACAATTAAACAACAGAACTAAACATATTTCATACACATTTACATGCATAGGCAAACATGAAAGATAAAGCGAATGATAGGCCATTCAAATACCAAAATTAGACATTATTATTTCATTATCCTGATTCAATTTTTAGACAATGAATTAAACCTAAGCACACGTAATTACATTTTCTTTTTGTCTAGTTACATTGTGCAAACTTTGCCAACTGAGACTTAATCAAGAAACCATAGTGAACACTCATTCTTAGCATATTGTGTAAATTCAGTCACAGTACAGTTGAGATGTAGGCAGGTGGGTTAGGAGACCAGGATTTTCTCATGCCTTACCTCTATACAGGTAAACAGGCCCAGATAGATTAGGTTTCCCAGATACCTGTTATCTCTACAGAGGTTTCCTAAAGAAATTCTTGCATTTCATAAACAGTCCTTCAATATATATTCAAACATTTAATTCAGCAAACCGGTCCCCAGGAATTCACTTAATCTGGAACTTCACAATCAACCAGATGGCAGTGAAATGCTACTTCTCTTCAATGACAAGTAAGCCATGACATTGTATCATCTGCTCAGTTTTCGGAAAATGTCAACATATTGGGAAATACACCGATCTGAAGTTTACAAATGCACTTGGTAAACTGATAAAATATAGCAAGATTCACAACTGCTATAAGTAAGTTCTCTGATCCAACTGGGTGAGAATTTAAGCTAGCAATTGCCCTGGAACAAGCAGCTGGCATATGTTGATGGCGAAGTGCCACCTGAGTTTAAAACCAAGTCAACAACAGTGCAGCAACAAAGACTGATGGCATTCCATCAACAACTGAGGAAAAAGACTTCTCTTAAAATGTATATATATATAAATATATACATATTATGCATGATCAACACTTAAATGTGATGAAAGTAGTTATGGTCCCTAGAGATTTTTGTTTCCTTGCTATGTAATTCTTGGAATATGGATGACTTGGGAGGCTCAGCCCCGCTTTTTTGGAAAGAAAATTCTCTCAACAGAAGCTTCCCTCCTTCGGGACTGACCCAAGTAGCAGAACAGACTTGCCAAGTTCTCCAAAAGGGGGCTTAGAATATGAGGAAGTCACATTTTGCAAACCTTAATTTCATTTTGGTGAACTTGATGAGGTTTGTGCTTCCTTACACTGAATCCTATATTTCAGGAGCAATTTACATCTTCTTTATTTGCTAACCTTGAGTTCATCCAATAAGTGTTGACTAGGTAGAGCACCATCGCTACTAAACTATCCAAATTTTGTTCTAAGTTCTTGCCATGAGGCTTTGCAGATTGCATTTGGCATGGCAGCTGGATAAAAATTGTTCGGATCCAATTAGTGCTTTGAAGTATGTGCTTTTCTTTTTTTTTCCCAATAGGGTTGAGCTTTTGGAAAGTCAACACTGAGCAAATGTCAGAATTGATGTCAGTATAATGAAGTAGGAGTATATTACAAAAGCAGACAATGATGCTTATTAATCTCTGTCAATATTTTAAAAGTATACTTAACATGGGCTACTGGATACATATGCTTGAAAACATCAGGCTTGTGCAACAGAAGCATTTGGAACAAAGTGGGTAATGCAACATCTGTTGCCTTCTCTTGATTTGCTGGAGAAAGAGAATGGGATGGTATCAGGGACATGCAGTCAGGGGAGGCAGGGGAGGCAGAGCCTCACCACTGTCATCATGAAAAGAAAAAAAATGTAAAAGGAAAAAGGCTGAGTTAGTTACTGCCAGAGTCACAGTGGATGACTCTGCTTAGTGCTTAACTGTTTAAAAAAGCCTCTAAAAAGACGCCCTCTACAGGAGGAGGCAGGAGAACCACGTGCCTCATCTAGTCTGACTTTATGATCACTCGAGCAGAGTTAAGCAAGGGTTAAAAGCTGAAAAATTCCTGATGTAGATGAGGCACATCGTTCTCTTGCCTCCTGTAGAGAGCGGTTTTTTAGAGGCTTTTTTAAACAGTTAAGCAGAGTCATCCATGGTGACTCTTTCAGCAACTAGCCCAGCCTGACCTCAGCTCTTGCCTTTTTCCTTTTACATTTTTACATTTTCATGATGGCAGGCAAGAGCAGAGTTGAAATCCTCTGTGAAACAGCTGGAAAAGAAAAGGTCTCTTTCACTCACCTGAGCTGGCAGGCTGCAGCGGACACAGTGGCGGGTGAAAAAAAGCGGCAGCCCGCCAGCACAAGCTGGCAAAAGTCACTTTCTTTCACCTGCCTGTGTCCGCGGCAGCTTGCCAGCAGAGGCGGGTGAAAGAAAGAAAGCACTGTAGACAGTGGGGTGTCAGGAGAAAGGAGAGAATGCCTGAGCATTGTCTCCTCTCCCCCGACATCCCACTGTCTAAAGCACTGTGAGAGCTCAGGCGGGCGAAGAAAGCGCTTTAGACAGTGGGGTGTTGGGGAATGTTCAGGCCATAAACCTCCCGCATGTCACTGGATGGTATGAATTCCAGTCAAATTTTCTTGGAAACTGGTACAGAAAAGTAAAGCAGATCATCCCTACTAGCTAAACTGGCAAGAGGGATACCTGCTTATTCAGGAGGAATTCAAGCAGGCTAGTCAGCTGTGGAAATTGGAGAGTGTGTGGAAACCATCTGAATTATCAAATAGCATTTTTTTTTGAAGGATACATTGACAAGAAAGTTCCATAACTTCATTTAGAGCAAGAGGTCCCCAAATTGTTTTGCTTATTGACTCCAGATTGTTAATTGATATTCAAATATTTATTCTATGAAAATACCGGTAGTTTAAAAAGAGCTAGTTTAATAGCATTGCAAATAATAATGATGATATAATAATGCTTATATTATCAGATTCTACCTTGATAATTCTTAAGTCTTTGGTTAGGATGTAAGTTATTAAGCTTCCACATTCTTAGACTGTGTATCCTATAGATTACCTGATGATGATGATGATGATGATGATGATGATGATGATGATGATTACAATTCAAAATGGCTCTTATTTTTAGATTTACATTGAAAGTATGGCTGATTTAAAGGAATGTTGGGTGGGTTTATCTGCACATTTTGAAGCACCTCTTCCAAATAATTCCTAATGTTCAGTTTTCAAATTGTGCTCTAAGAAGTAGAAACATAGAGCTAATTTCTCCAACAGACAGTATGCCTAACGTATTGGAGAATTTTGTGTTGAAATATATATTTTAAGACATTCCCTTGCTGTGTCCAGTATACAACAGAGAAGGATCTTCTTGTACAGCAAATGACTGTTGAAGCAAAGTTCTGATTTGATTCTTTGAGTGGCACATTGGGGACTAAGAAATAGTTAGGGGAAAGTTTGTTGTCTTCTGTTGCAAGATATATGCTACAATTGAAAATGGTGTTCTAATTCTCAAGAGGCCTTTGCCAGCATACCGTGGTGTACTTCTGAAAGAAGATGTGAAAATGAATATTTGAGTATCTCATGCAGTCAGTGTGCCAGTCTTGCTCTATGTAGCAAAAACATTGACATTGCTTATTCAGGATTTATAGAAGTTGGGGATGTTTTAGATGAAATGAGATTGTAGCTTCTTGCGTGACTGATGATATAACATGCAGGCAACAGCCAACTGTTCAGTAGGAGACCTATCAATCACTCCTTTGCTGGTTTGGGCATGTCTGAAGAATGAATGTGCCACACCTACTTATGCATTTGCTGGAAAAACGAAGTCTGCCTGGCTGGAAATAACAAAATTTGTCTCCCACAAGACCTAACTCAGCCAGATAGCAACTGATACTTAGTGATTATGGTGTAATATATCAAATTGCAACTTCTACTGAAGACCCGAAATACTGGGAAACTATCTGCAGAGATAACTATTAACCATAGCCATCACAACCACAACAGTGATATTCTCCAATTTGTGGAACCAGTCTGCTGGTGCTAGAATATATGAATGAATGAATGAATGAATGAATGAATGAATGAATGAACGAATGACTTTAAGAACTAGAAATGAAATTAACAATTTGAAATGTTCTGAACAAAGCAACAGAATTCTGAATAGTTTTCACAGGTCTGCAAAACAATGTCAATTTGTTGGACAATAATGCTAATTACAGAGAAAAGGGAAGGGTGTGCATTCATCAGTTCTTTTAAGCAGCAGCTCTGCCAGTGTAGTAGCAGCTGGGCAGCATTTTGAACAAATCCTGTATGGGGAAATGCAAACTAATCATTATAAAAAATAAAAATGTGTCAGAATTTGTCTGAAATGTGCAAACTCTTATTCTGGCAAACTGAAATCTCTATGGAACTATGAGAAAAGTTTGCCAAATGTCTGCCTGAAAGACTTTACAAAGACATTTTAATACTAACTAGCAATAGCACTTTGACTTATATACCACTTTACAGTGCTTTACATCCCTCTCTAAGAGGTTTACAGGATCAGCATATTTCCCCCAACAATCTGGGTCCTCATTTTACCCACCTCGGAAGGATGGAAGGTTGACCTGAGTCACCCTTGACTCAACCTTGACTCAGAATGCAACTAAGGAAGCTCCAGATTTTGTTTTAAAGGAGTTTGTGCGATTCTGAAACTTAGCACATATGAGAAAGAAATGTGAGGCCAGAAGATGAATAAGGCATTTTTTCTTCTTCTCACAAGAGCGCTAATGGTGGGAGTGTGCCCAGTAAGTTGTAATTATTTGGGCTGGTCTCTTCAGCTTATGTCCGTTGAACAAAGGCCTCTTTTATTGTCATATGTTTGCATAATGGCAGGATTTAGAGTAAATTGACAAGCAATAGTGAGAAGTAGATTTTGGCTATTAAAAAGTAAATAACCATTGATTCAGATGAAGCACTTTATACCCTGTGGCATAGTTCCAGTGGTTTACCACTAAATGTTTTAAAACCACTCTTGCTGGCTCCATTGCCACACCATGCTGCTAATTGCACAACCGCTGATTGGCATGCGAGGCATTAAGTGTCACCTTTGTTGTCATCAGGCCTGTACAATCCTAGAAAATCTAACAATCAGCTCCTGTGAGTCAGTGCAATCTGGCTCCAGCACACTACTGGCTGCTTCTCATAATGGAAGTATGCTGGCATGAAGCAACCTATCTAAAGTAGAGGAGCGTAAGAGGCGATGTGTTAAGTATGCTGGTATTAGGTGAGAAAGACCAGGACCACACCTTAAGTTCCAATTAAACTGATTTATTGCTCATGCCTATGCATAGACGTCTACTCAACTAATGGCTAGCACTATTTCGGTGGTAGGTAAGAGTTAACAGGATTCCAGAAGGGTTTAAGTTAGTTCAATTGTGGCAGTGTAGAAACTCTAGGCTGATTCCTCTTTTGATTCTGCCCCCAGGCTCTGCCACTGCATCTGCTACAGTTGGGCTCCCTACATCCCTCTCTTTAATAGAAAAAGTTAACTCAGCCTTCACCCCTGCCAGTCATCAGCCTGACAAATGTTTATATCCTGTCTATGTGCCCCTAGATATTCAAAGTATCATGTTCAGGCACTGTTTTTAAACTAATCATTCAATCTTCAGAGGCTGGAGGCATGTTGTATATGTTTAAGACCCAGGCAGAAATTCTTCTCAACATGAATGGGGAGGGGTGTGTGTGTGTGTGTGTGTGTGTGTGTGTGTGTGTGTGTGTGTGTGTTTTGGTAGTGAATGAAAAGTTCCATGGAATTGGAAGTCCAGTTTCAATAATAGGGAATAAATATAGCTCACGACTGAATTTTCTGGATTCTTAATTTTCTCTAACCTTGATTTTCATCTTGAAGATGTTTCATTATCTTCCTCGGTACCATCATCACTAATAGTGCACTGACCTTATTATAGAGAAAAGTAATAAAGTATCTACAAGAACCCATAGTATCCAATTCCAGTTTAGCATTACGATACCCGGCTTAGGCCCTTTGTAATAGACTGGTGTGTGTTCATCATTTTCATTTCATATGAATCCTGTGAGAAAAATAGATCTCATCCACTGATGGTTACTAAGTGCATAACCAGAAGACTTCAAAGAAATCCTTTCATTCTGGAAATTACTTTGGTGACTTGTGCAGATCTCTGCTGCCACCTTTTGGCCTTAAAATGTGACTGTATTAAAAAGGGAATTCATGTGGTTGCCATCAAAATTATTCTGAGCGTAAGTGCTCATTTCTGTTTCTGTTAAGTGGAATTCAAATGGAACAGCTTTTAAAAGAGTAAATTAGGTGCATTATCACAGCAGCTATGTATGGTGAGAATTGCAAATTAATGAAACAAAAATTTTAAATAAAGATTGCACTGAAGTCTCAGAGAAGATTGTAAAATGTGGAGCTCATTTCACTGCATAATTGTCACCATACTGATTTTAATAAGCCTTGATTCTAGATATTGAAATCTTAATCTAATGCTAATAAATATTAGAACGTATACAGTGCATGTAACTGAGGGGGAGGGGGTCATTTGTAATTCACCAAGACAAAAGCCGCTACTTTATATGCCTCCTTGCTTATCCTACGATTCTAAAAAAGCGTTGCCAGTTTCATTTAACGAGGGGAGAGTGGATCTTTATGATACATAGTAACCTAGAGTGTGAAGCTTAAAATCCTTAGAACAGCTTCCTTTTCTGAGAGTTTTTCATGCATGTGCCCCAATCAAAAAAGACATAAGATATGCTCCTAAAGTTTGCACATTTTGCATATAAAACAGAATTTTGTACACACAAGGTCTGCTTGAGTGTTTTGACTTTGTAAGTCTGAAACATTTTGGAATCAGATTTGCCACTATATATATTTAGACTTTGAGGACATGTCAGAAGGATTATTTCTATTTTGCTCCTCTACAACAAAAATAGAAATAAAGGACAAGCTTTAAAAAAACATGTTTCAAATATTGAGGTGGGGATTAAAAAGCATATCAGACAATTCAGTTCTAAATTCCAGAACGTTCAGTTTGTTCTTGAAAAAATGTATTTAGTAGAGTAATTCACAAAACTGAAAGGTTAAAAAGCAAGATTTCTGTTTCCACTGTCAGTTGTTCTGACAAGACAAAAAGTCAATAAATTATGCTTGTCATGTTGGAGAACAGCATCCTTTTCTGGCATCAGAGCTGCTGAAGAAGGCAATAGCCAAAACTGCAATACTTTCAAATAGTTAATGTCATTTTTACTTCATATATATCAAACAAATTTAAGTAAGAAGGATCCATCTTGCCTCTTAAAGAAGGGACACTATGAAAAGTGACCTATTCAACAAAGGACTGCATGGGGATATTTCCTGAGCCAAGATCTCACTACTGTCTCCTTTCAGGTGGTAAGAGATCCCACCTGCCAATGAAATATATTAATGGTCTGAGTGGCTACAGGCAGAAGACACTCTGAGAAGCTTTAATGGGCCAGTGATGGCACAACCAGATCCTAGAATTTATCTGCTTCTCCTGGCAAAAAGAAACAAAACAGATCCTGATAAATGGTATGATAGGCACTCTAGGTAAAAGATTATCCAAACTGACCACAAACCTGCCACAAATTGTGCCATCTTATCCACAAAGAATGACCCAAGCTTCTGCCAGTGGAGCTCAGATGGTATCAGGGCAGTGGCTACAACTACTGGAAAATTGTGTAATTTACACAGCAGATGTGAAAATTTCAAACACTCTGAAGAGTGACACCAATGGAAACTCCCCCTTTGTGTCAAACTCCCTACAAGAATTGACAACATCAAGAGCCCATTCTGTTTCATTTCTGAATCTGGAGGAAGTAATTGTTTTACAGAATTGCTAGGAAACACCAAGCTGAGAGTGTGGGAAAGCTGGTGGGATTGCTTCAATCCATTCTCCAAGTGTGAATTGGTGGGTCGAAGATGACAGCTGAGGTGTGAGAGAGCCACAGTTACAGACAGTGAATTTGTCTGAGAATGTGTGCGTGACAGATAAATCTTTTGGATAAATTGGAAAGTTTGATTTTAATCTCTTATTTACATTAAGGGAGCCTTAATAGAGGCCTTTCTCTCACCCTTCCTTTGTTGCTTGTTTTGTTATAGTTTGGCATATTTTCTTTATCATTTTGAGGCTTTTCAGTGTGATTGATTAAACATTATTATATTGTAGGTATTTGCCATCCGAATATGTGTCTGATAACTTGCTTCAGTGTCACCAATGCCCCTATTCAAGAAATGATAAGTGGCAGATTTACCTCCATCTCTTCTAACTACCAAAATCATCATAGAATTACCCCTGTTGTGTGTCCAGGTTGGTGACTCTCACACAGCTGTAATGGGTCAAGCATTTACTTGGGTTGCCTTACGGAAAGATGTGGTGGGTATCTCATCTGAATCATCATCATCTAAAGTCCTATGCAGTGACATTTAGAGAAAAGTCACTCTTTGGGCAATTTGTTGCTCATAGGGTCCCCTCTCCTTGGCAAGATCTTGACATTGCCACACAACTCTGGAAACCATCACAGGTAAAATCGGGGTTACCTTACAGGAGATTCAAAGATACAACACTCAGGGGGGAAAAAGACAAATATAGCAATAGCACTTAATCTTATATACCACTCCATAGTGTTTTATAATACTCTCTGAGCAGTCTACAAATATCAGCATATTGACCAAACAATCTGGGTCCTCATTCATACAATATCATACAAATATTGTATGTTTTAAGAAACATACATCTTTTAACAAGCCTTATGTTAATTATTGCTGTCTTCAGTTAAGATTCTGATCTTGAGGCAACTCTGATGCCTGTTAGATTCCTTTGCTTCTCTTTCTTTTTACATACAAATTAAATATGTGAAGATGGTATGCAGCAAAGCAAGGTTTTTCCATACCTATGTTTCAAATAATTCTTCTATGCCTCAAATGGGTACCTCAAGCTTTCTGAGAAAGTAAATGATGGATGGTACTTAATGCCCCATGGCTTGTGTTTGGAGTGCGACACATAACCTAAATAAGTCAAGGTAGAAAGGAACATTTGGTAGACTGATTATTATTTTGTCCCGCGTGGCAGTTATTTTGTAAATCATTTATCATTACTCCACCCCTTCAGCAAATTTTGGCAAGCTTTTCTCAGATCTCCAAATGTCTCAAAGGTTGGGAAACAATGTTTTATTCATTTAGAGCATAAATTCAAGGATATGCTGATGATCCTCGACGAATGATGGTAATTGAGCCCAGAATTACAATAATTAAATGGGTTACCATGTGACTGTGACTGTTTTTACAACTTTTTTTGTGTGATACTAGTAAAGTGAATGCCATGTGCACTGCAAATGTTGCATTCATCAAGTGAATCTATTTTAGCCAATGGGCTTTTTTTGGATGGAAAACAAAAATAAACACCAGTTTGTGGCAAAAAAAACCCACCATAAGTCATGGTCACATGACCATGGGATGCTGCAACCAATCATAAATGCAGGTTGGTTGCCAAGCACCCAAAATGTGATCATGGGGAAATGGCGGCTGTCAGAGCTTCAAAATCAGGTCACAAGTAGTTCAACGATCCGTTGTAACTTTGAATGGTCGCTAAGCGACTGGTTTAAGTTAAGGAATATTTGTATAGCATTTTCCATCAGCAAATGGTAGATTTGAATAATGTGACCATCATAGAATCTCTAGACCAAAAGTGTCGTACTTGTGTCATCACGGTGCCGTCACATGAGGTATTGTGACTTTTCCCCCCTTTGCTAAACCGGCTGTGGCCAGCGTGTGACACATCCAGCCCACGGGCTGTGAGTTTGACACCCCTGCTCTAGACTCATTTAATGAAATACAGTAAATGAACAAACAAATAAACATACCCATACGTATCAACCCGGACTGCTTCCTTGTGGTAAAAGGAATTTCTAAATAAGAGCCAAAGCAATATTGCCTTGCCTGTTCTATGCCCTCAGAGATATACAGTGACGGTTTGGCCAAATGATTTTGCTGCAAGATTGGGCAATGTGCTCTCAGGACATATTTCGTGCAATGACTGGGTGCCGTGATGCATTTCAGATTGTACTCGCCATCATCCATAACGCTGGAAGAGGCGGTGGAATTGCCTCCCCCTTTCTCCCCCTCCTGCGAATACTTATCTCTCCTTGAGCAGCAAATTGTTCTCCTATGAAGGGGAGTCAGTGAGAATAATCAGCCTCCGAAGGAGAGATACCTGGAGCGTTGAAAAGAGAGAGGAGAAAGGCAGCCAGCATAACTTGAGGAGGGTCCTGTGGCCAATTACAGGAACTGGCTGAATTAAAATCGGAGCTGAGTCACCAATTTTCATTGATATTTTGGGTTTATCTTCTTGGAAGGCTCAGATATTGGGAAACAGATTTGGCATGTGTGCTTTGGACAGGAATTGACATTTTAAAGTGGAACTTCATTCGACCTTAACCTCCATCCTTAAGATGTTGGGAAAAAAAAGTGGAGCACTGTATAATGAGCTTTCATCATTCAGCAATGAGAAGGTAGTGATGAGAAATCTTAGTGTACTGTATATTTATGATGAAATTGTCTGCTTGCCGTAAGAATATAAGTTTGACTTCTGTGTCCATTTATAAGCTGCTGAGAATATTGCGATATCTGAAGCGAAGCAATTTCAAATTTGATAAAATTCTCATGAAATACAATTGAGAATCTGGTAAGAAAATCAGTACTTTTTGCTTCATGGTTTATTGTTGAACTATATTTTACCTTCATAGAAGTTTGGCCATAAAAAGCTTGTTACTCTAAGGGATGCTGTTAACAGTATGGCACATAAGAAGTCCTGAGGCCCATAAACCCATTTTATGATAGCTGTTGGACCAACCTAGCCCTCCTCAATTGTTCAGCTCTGCTAACTAGGGGTCAGACTGCAGAAGGAGTGTTTCCTTAGCACGAAGCTTCTGTTTATTTGCTTTCTATTTGTCTAATATACTGAACACCTAATGGGCATGATTTACTCAGCTACAAACAATAATTTGGTACACTTTCTTGAAGAATCTACCATGTAATACCACTGAATACATACTTGAGTTGGTTTCCATGCAGAAAGTATTTCTGGGAAGCAAAGGACTCCTCCTTCACTAAACTAGTTTTTCAAGCACTATTGCTAAGTTTATTTTGAAAGACTGAAAGGGAAGAGTTTGCAAACAGTTTATCATTTTGAAGTTAATTCAGTCTATTATTTATGCAACTGGCATTCCTCATCAAATGTTTCCTAGAATCCATCTTAAAACAAATGTACAGTTGCAAGAAAAAGTATGTGAACCCCTTGGGATTATGTGGAGTTTTGCATGAATTGGTCATAAAATGTACTCTGAACTTCATCTAAATCACAACAATAGAAAAACACAGTCTGCTGAAAATAATACTACACAAACATTAGATGTTGCCATGGTTTAATTGCACATAACATGTAAACATTCACAGTGCAGGGAGGAAAAAGTATGTGAACTCTTGGACGTAATAACTGGTTGACCCTCCTTTGGCAGCAATAACCTCAACCAAACGTTTCTTGTAGTTGCAGAACAGACCTGCACAACGATCTGGAGTAATTGTGGGCCACTCCTCTTCACAAAACTGTTTCAGTGTAGCAATATTCTTGGGATGTCTGGTGTGAATTGCTCTCTTAAGGTTATGCCACAGCATTTCAATCGGGTTGAGGTCAGGACTCTGACTGGGCCACTCCAGAGGGCGTATTCTGTGCTGTTGAAGCCATTTTTGTGTTGACTTATTTGTATGCTTTGGGTCATTGTCCTGTTGCATCACCCATCCCCTGCAGAGCTTCAGTTGGCAGACAGATGGTAGTACGTTTTCCTGCAAAATGTCTTGCTAAACTCTGGAATTCATTTTCCCATCAATGACAACAATCCGTTCAGGCCCTGAGGCAGCAAAGCAGCCCCAAACCATGATGCTCCCTCCGCCATGTTTTACAGTGGGGATGAGGTTTTGATGTTGGTGTGCTTTGTCTTTTTTTCTCCACACATAGTATTGTGTGTTTTTCCCAAAAAACTCAATTTTGGTTTCATCTGTCCACAGTATATTTTGCCAGTAGTGCTGTGGAACATCCAGGTGCTCTTTTGCAAACTTCAAACGTGCTGCAATATTTTTTGGGGGGACAGCAATGGCTTCCTCCATGGTGTCCTCCCATGTACTCCATTCTTGTTTAATGTTTTCCTTATTGTAGATATGTCAACAAAAATGTTAGCATGTGCCAGAGATTTCTATAGGTCTTTAGCTGACACTTTAGGATTCTTCTTTGCCTCATGAAGCATTCTGCACTGTGCTCTTGCAGTCATTTTTACAGGATGACCACACCTAGGGAGAGTAGCAAGAGTGCTAAACTTTCTCCATTTGTAGACAGTCTGTCTTACTGTGGACACATGAACATCAAGGCTTTTGGAGATACTTTTGTAACTCTTTCCAGCTTCATGCAAGTCAACAATTCTTGATCGTAGGTCTTCTGAGAGCTCTTTTCTGTGAGGCATAGTTCACATCAGACAGTGCTTCTTGAAACCAGTAAACCCACAACAGGTGTGTGTTTTTAAAGGGCAGAACAGCTGTCAGCAACACATCCAATATCATCACACTGATTGGAGTCAAGGTTGGCTCACTCCTGGCTCCAATTAGCTCTTTTAGACGTCATTAGGCTAGGGGCTCACATACTTTTTCCTCCCTGCACTGTGAATGTTTACATGTTATGTGCAATTAAACCATGGCAACATCTAATGTTTGTGTAGTATTATTTTCAACAGACTGTGTTTGTCTATTGTTGTGACTTAGATGAAGTTCAGAGCACATTTTATGACCAATTCATGCAAAACTCCATGTAATCCCAAGGGGTTCACATACTTTTTCTTGCAACTGTACAAAGATATTTTAGAGCTACATCTAGGTATAGAATGTAGATTTTTTTAAAAAAAATATTTAATTTATATGCTATTTTTTGAAAGCCATTTTGGTGTAGTAGTTAAAGCACCAGGCTAGAAAACTGGGAGATTGTGCATTCTAGTTCTATCCTAGGCACAAAGCTGGCTGAGTGACCTTAGGCCACTCATCTTCACTCTGCCCTGGGAAAGCGGGGAGGGCAAACCACTTCTGAAAAACCATGTCAAGAAAACTGCAGGAACTTCTGAAGGCAGTCGACAGGAGTTAAAACTGAAGAGATCCTATATGCACACACACACAAACATATACTATTTTTTTAATAACTGAAATTTATAGTGCACTTGTGTAGTAAAAACTAATTTCTGGTTTGCTTGTGTAATGCATAAATTTTTACAGAAATATTTATCTTCTAAATAAATATATATTCCGTCATAAAAATCTGCTTAGCTTTCACTTTCTTCCTCTGTGGAGTTTGAGCCAACATAATATAGCTTAAACTAGTCTTAAATCAGCAGATATTTGAAACACTGGATATTGCTTTGTGGCATGAAGCCATTCTAGTTTTTTGAGGTTGGTAAGATAGAAAAGTAGAGTTCAACAAAAGAGAAATTCTATTCTCAGACGAAAGAACTTAGGTTGACTATTTCAAAATGGCTGCTGCAGCTTATTCATCATAGTCACCTTTATGATCCCACCTTCTGTCCAGTTTCCTCCAGTGTATTTGAATTTAGTGCAAGATAGAATTTACCTTCAAATCTATACTTATGGCAACATTTTAGCTTCAAAATGAGGCTGAACATGTGTGAAAGCAGTTACCTCAAGAGATTTTAATGGAGAAAGAAAATCTTAATAGCTTAGGAAGCAAAGCCCCTAATGTCAGCAAACTAGTGGCTTTTGCCAAAAGAACTGACAGAAATATGTGTTCCAAAAATCAGGGTAAGAAAAGTAATTGTGTCAGTTCTCAGTATATTTATACTTGCAATACTGACACATTTTTTATCAGTTTGGTTTGAAATTTGGAGGAAATGATAGAATGCATGAAGTAGATAATGGAAAACAAGTTTCAAATTATCAGCTCTGCTACTCCTTCTTATGCACTATGAAATTTTAAGGACTATTAACGTTGAAGTTGTCCTTTGGCGGAGGAAACTCTGTCACTAACAGCCCACTATAAATGATAAGTAGGTAAGGAAAGCAGTAAAGAAGCTGATCTCATTAATAAAGCAAGTAATAATAAAGGTCTGTGTTAGCAGGGGACCTGGGAAAAATTGCACGTTAGGTAATTATGTGGCCTTGCAGAGGATTTCAGCTGCAAAACTCTTGTCTTTCTCCCCATGCAAATGGCAAGACCCAGTCAAATTTGGCTAACAGCCAAAGGCTAAGCATTTGGGGGCTTGGTTAGTATTTGGATGAGGCTGGGGAGTTGAAAAAGAAAGCAATGGCGACCCACTATTGATTTGCTGCCAAGAAAATTACATAGAAGGATCCATGTAGTCATCCCAGGTTGAGCTTGTTCAAGCATGTCTTTACCTTTTTTTAAAATCTTGGCTTTGGTTGGGCAGAATCAATTCCCAGAACACTGTTGGAGACATGAACCTCTGCCAAAAGCTTTGACAATCTTCTTTGGTGCCTCTTGCTACTCAGGACAGCAAATAAAGGTTGGCATGTTCACATTTATTTTAATCTTTTCTAATCTGATTCTGCAAGAAGGCAATGGCAAGCCATTTTTGATATTGTTAACTGCAAAACTACGTAGGATATGTTCATGACATCATCCAATTTCTCAATGGGGAAATCTTTTTAAACTCTTAAAAAAAGATGTGGTATTTCTATATAACAGAATCATTAATTAGACTACTTCTGGTTGTAGATAATTAGGAAGAAAAAGAAAAATCTGACTTTACCAGCGGCAATGAATTGAGTCAAAATATTAGTTCCAATCTAACATAAAAGATGAATTATTGATAATATAGTAGGAGAGATTATATCATTTTGTGCTTCTGATGAAGTGAAGTGGAGCTCATGAAAGCTATTGCCAGTTAATAAAATTTTAGTCCAAAAAAGATGCCACTGGATTCCTTCTGATTTTAAGTCACTAAGTAAAACAATAAAATGCATCAATGTAAGTTTTCCAACTTGGCTTTATGTCCAAAAATTGAAGGGGAAGCGAGGAGAAGAATCTCTAGCAGGAGGTAAAAGAATAATAATTCAGTATATCCATAATTATTGTTATTACCCCTGTAGTTTGCACCATCATCTTCATTACCTTTCTGCAAGTTATTCATTTTTATGATATGTGAAAATAAACATTGTCATTCCTATGGCAAGTTCTCCCATAAAACCCCATAATTAAAAGCAGACGGGGAACATTTCCTCTTCTTTATATTAAATGTTAATTAGAACGGTATGATATATCGTTTTAATGAGCTTGCTTTGTTGTTGTTGCCTTTTTAAAATCCTCAGACATTCAGCAGATTCTGAAAGATCAGGTGGGTGATAATTTCTTTCCAAAACAAAACAGTTTGTGGGAGATGCTCCCAATAGAGTTAGGGAGAATATTAAAGAGTTAGAAGTAAAGTTTGGTAGAACTTAGATGGAACTAGGAGGAGAAAAACACATCAGGGATGAAGTCTATAAGAAGTTTGGGACAAAGTTTGGGACTACTAAAATGGATTGTGATGGAGCATGAACTTGATAGAATGTAGCTTATTGTTATACTCCTTATCTAGTTAAAAAATAGTTCTGGATTTCCAAGATCTGTAGTTGCTCTAAAAAGGATTCGATCTAACTTGAGCTTGAAACTAATATACATCCAGAGGTGGCATTCAATTGGTTTGGACCGGTCCGGGTGAACTGGTAGCAGAGATCATGGACGGGCCCTGGCTCTATGCCATCCTATTTAGCCATTTTTTGAGGCCAGACGCATGCGAGGAAGGTGCACACATGAGCAAAGCATATGCAGGGAAGGCTGGGTGCATGAGCAGAAGGTGCATGTGTGTGTGAAGCAAGCGTGCGCACGCGGGGCGAACTGGTGGTAAAAATAAATGAAACCCACCATTGTATCCATCATTCTCTCCTGTTCCCTTAAATTGGAATGCATATCCACAAATTGAGTGGAACCCCTGATTTAGGAAGATAAATTCTACATACAGCTCTCTTCCCTACCAATATTCTGCCCTGGTCAGTGTGAACTGGAGTTGGTTATGGTGCTATAGAGTTGCACTGCTCCCTCACCCAACTCAACCCCAAATGAACATAAATTCTGGTATTTTTCCATTTGCATAAAGGTAAATGATGGCTTTATAAATAAACACCCTAAAGAGGAAGGACCCCGGTATGTGTGCTAGCACAATGTGTCTCAACTTCAGCCATTTTAAGATAGGTGGATTCCAACTCTCAGAATTCATTTATGGTGACTGAGGGATAATGTGGTAGAAGATGCTGTGCTTTGTGTTTATAAGAGCATTTAGCTCACTGCAGCTCAGGAAGCTTGAGAAACTGTGGTTCTTGGGCAGTGAGTTCTTAACCTTTTGTGCATATAGACTAATTGTGTTTGGGCCTCTGTAGTTTATTTCCATTCTTTCTTCTACAATGTAGCAATAACTTGGAGGTAGTTATTACTACATCATTGTATCCGAGGGATTAACTAATTCCTATTGTTTCTGGCCATCTATTCTGAATAGATTAAGTGGGTGTGCTCTGAATCCTGTCATTCACAGTTACCTAATGGGTCCCAGGAAACACACCTTCTTTATCACTACTTGACCCTCTGAATTAGCATCCCAACCCCAGATCAGTATGGCCCCCACCTTGAGTTTCTTTTAAAGGTCCCTGTAAACTTTTCTTGGTCAGACTGGTTGGCTCCCTTGTAAGATTTTATGAGTTTGTTTGTTGCTGAATGCTCAGATGCTGGCTGTTCTTTTACCTTTTCTGTTGTTTTTTTGAATTGCTTTTCATGTTGTGTGCCAGCCAAAGTCGTCAGGAGCTGGATGGTTGTTTAAATTTGATCTCTCTCTCTCTCTCTCTCTCTCTCTCTCTCTCTCTCTCTCTCTCTCTCTCTCTCTCTCTCTCTCTCTCCCCCTCCCTCTCTCTCTCTCTCTCTCTCACACACACACACACACACACATTTCATTATAACACTTCATGAGAATGCATACAAACCCATTATCTTTTTTTATCTGCTCAATAATAGCATTCAGCATTCAGTGCTGCCTATCAAAGGGAGGTGTGTGTGCAATACAAAGAACCATTCTGAAAAAAAAAATATGATTAATCCAAGTTGATTTTGTCCAGGTTTCCATGAAAAGTGATAACGCCAGGCAAACTTAGAAGTAAGATTGAATGATTTTAGGCATTAGTGACCATAGGAAACATTGACCACAGCCTGAGACTCTCTTTTTGTTGTATACTAGTTTATAACCTGGCGTTGCCCGGATGTTTATTTATAGAAGGGAAATGTCCAGATCAAATCTAATTTTCAATGTTGGGTTTTACCCCTTACCAGAGGGAGCTACCTTGTGAAGCCATTACCATGGCAACTCCACTGCCCTGTACAGTAGTTTTACAGTATAAGTTATTTTAAGGCACAACAGGTTGTATCTTAACAGAACACCTCCAGTACAGCTATTTCTAATACATTTAAAGGGGTATCTTCTACCTTGCATTTGTCTCTAAATTGCAATACAGTTAAGAGATAAATAATGAAAGGAAGAAGATACTTCTTTAAAACCCATCCTCTGCTTTTATAACATGCATTGGAATTTCTACCTGATAGAGACCAGATAGAAAAAGATTACAGAGGAAATAGGAGAGAGTCAGGCACAGCCTCCATTTTAGCCTATTTTGCAAAACAGTTACCATTGTTTTTCACAGAAGACAATACGGGAATTTCAAATCTCATGATTGGTAGTTAGTTTTTGGATATACTTCCAGGCTATTTTCCCTGTTGCTGCTAGGAAATTCTTGGAGTATTGCTCAGAAACACATCCACACCCACACTTCCACATTTGTTTTTGCTTTCTCTAACAATCTAGGAAGGGCAGATGAAGGGAGATTTAAACTTTGGGGAAGGTGAGAAGAAAGAGGAATATATGTGTTTAACTAAAATGTTAAAGTCTTATAATATAGATTAGTACATTACTTCCTGAAACCATTTATAATGTGGTGCCTATTTATAAAAAACAACCTAAAATAAATGGGGTAGGGGGAGGATTATATGTAAAGTGGTGCTGAGGCGGATATTCAGGAAGGAATCTTATTTCCCTCTTGCCAGCTGTGTTTTATTCCTCTCCCTGCTTTAAAGGGACTTGATAGTTACTCCCTGCTTTAAAGGGACTTGATAGTTACTAAATCTTGCTGATAGCCAAGTTTATGTTCAAAAGGAATTTTTGAAAATAAATAAATAAGCAAAACCAGGTTTCCCATCATGCCTGCTTCTTGCCTTCCTTTCAGGGAATTCATGGGTCTAGCCCTCATGAGGCACTATCAGTGAAGGAGCCCTAACATCAGCCTTTCTCACAAATGGAAGGAGGGTTAAAGAAACCTTCTCAGCATGCTCTGATAGTTCTAAAACAGGAGGGAATAGGATGCCAGGAATCAGTGCCAGGGTGGCCTTCAGTTCAGCCTGGGCTCCTGCTTGGAACCAGTGCCAATGGCATTTCCTCATTTCAGGGCATTGGCTGGCACAGAGCTCAGGGAGCTTCATGAATCAGGGCTGAGGTGTGGCACTTGGCCCAGTAGATCCGCTCCCTTTCTGACAGGTTCCGTTTTTCTTAACTGAAGTCAACCTTGATCCCTCCGGGTCTTGGGACTTGACATTCTTCAGCTATTCCCACACACCCATTGATTGTAGACTGGTATTTTGTCATTAGACAATTTGAGTGGGAAACAGCCAAGAACCGGGTTGTTTGTGCATTAGAGACAAGAATGAAATTAAGTAAACTCTCCCATGTAATTCTTGCTGAAATGATGTGTTGTCCTTTCAGTGAAATTTACCTAATGGCCCTTGCTTGCTAATGTGCCTTTATTCCTAAGCCCTACAGATCTATAAGCCATAGGGAGTCTTTCAGTTATGAGGCCTAGGCAGGAAAATACGTAAAATTAAATGTAGTTCCTATGTATTCATTTAATTATCTATTTAGATCAATGTTTTTTCCCCATACTTGGCAACTTTATGATGTGTGGACTTCAACTCCCAGAATTTCTTAGCCAGTGCTGATTGAAACTGAGATGCAGGCCAGAGGCTGGAGAAAATTATTCTGTATTCTTTCCTTTGAATAAAATGCAGCAATGACATTTTTTAATAGAATTTGAATGAACTACAGTTGGCAACCAAGTTGTAGAACTCAACTTATTTAGCTTCTTTCTTTTATTTATGTAGTTTATGGGGCATAATTATAGGGATAATGTTTTGGCATTCAATGCTTCAGCTTCTAACTTCACAATCACAGTGTCTTGTTATGCACTATTTTATTATCTGCAGTTGAACATTGGAACAGAATATGTTGTTTCCCCCCTCCACACGCACACCTCTCCTGATAAATAGATCCTCTTACAATTTTGTAAGGAAACTGGACAACTCAGAGAGTTGAGCACATCCAAAATAAATCAGACTAGGTAATACTCCATATCTTACTGCATTGAGGTATATTGTATTTTTCTACTTGAATCTTGCAAACATTATACTAAACAATATTGGAATAGATTTAGGCTGGTTCTTTTCTTCTCACAAATATCCAGGGTCTGAGAGCATAGACCAAACTCCTCCCTATAACAGAATTGGAAGGGACCTTGGAGTTCTTCTAGTCCAACCCTCTGCTCAAGCAGAAAACCCTATACCATTTCAGACAAATGGGTGTCCAATCTCTTCTGAAAAACCCTCAATGCTGTAGCACCCACAACTTTTCAAGGCAAGTCATTCCAGGCATTAATTGTTTTAATTGCCAGGAAAATTTCTTCTTAGTTCTAGGCTGGTTCTCTCCTTGATTAGTTTCCATCCATTGCTTCTTGATCTGCCTTTAGGTACTTTGGAGAATAGGTTTCCCTCTTTCTTTTAGATAATAGCCTTTTAGATAGTGGGACACTCTATCATATATAAGGTGACCAGATTTTCAGATTTGTAAAGAGGGACACCTTTGACCTGGGGGGGGGGGCTTGATTAAAAATTTTATACGGAGCAACAAAAATTTTCATACAACGCAAAAATAGTATGGTAATATTTTTTTATTTCAACATAACTATAATTTACAAATATAAATTGTAACTGTTGCCAAACATCAAAATTTTGATCACGTGACCATGAGGATGCTGCAACGGTCGCTAAGTGTGAAAATGGTCGCTAAGTGTGAAAAATTGTCATAAGTTACTTTTTTCAATGCCATTGTAACTTTGGTCACTATACCACCTTTCTTACCACAGTTCTTAAGTGTATAACTGCAGCTGATAAGTTGGTAACATAAGTGAATCTGGTTTCCCCATTTGACTTTGTCAAAAGGTCACAAAAGGCAATTAAAATGACCCCAGGACATTGAAACCATCATAAATATGAATCTGTTGCCAAACATCAAAATTTTGATCGCGTGACCATGAAGATGCTGCAACGGTCGCTAAGTGTGAAAATGGTCGCTAAGTGTGAAAATGGTCATCAGTCACTTTTTTCAATGCCATTGTAACTTTGGTCACTATACCACCTTTCTTGCCACAGTTCTTAAGTGAATAACTGCAGCTGGTATTTTGTATTTTGGATAGAATCTTTTTTTAAATAGTCTAAGACAATTTTAAAAAAGAATCCACACAGAATAAATTGAAGTAAAACATTACAAACTATTCCACACAGAATAAATTGAAGTAAAACTATTTTTAAAAATTCCATGCACAATATATTTCAAAGCATTGTGCATAGAATTTTTAAAAATGGTTTCACTTCAATTTATTTTGGATAGAATCTTTTTTTAAATAGTCTAAGACAATTTTAAAAAAAGAATCCACACAGAATAAAACTATTTTTAAAAATCCTATGCACAATAAATAAAATATTATTTTAAAATACATTAAAAAATAAAAGAAAAAACCCAGCTCACTTACCAGCAGGCAGGCACTCCAAGCCAATCCAGAATGATGTAAATGTTAATACAAAGAACTGAGTAAATTAAAATGGTGAAATTAGTCAGGGAAATATTTTTCAAAGAAACTTTGCCACCATTTTTTCCACATGAGCTGACCTCCAACCTCCATGCCCCTCCCCTCTGGAAAATCCAGGAAGGAACACTTGCGACTTCTCTAGCCAAGTATTTCCTGGAGCTCTATGGTACTGGGTCATCTTTTCTTATAAAACTAAGTAAAATAGGTGGGGGGGTCCGTTTTCTTGCTTTAACATTTTAATATCTTCAATGAAAGTACTGAGACATAGAGAGGGTTTAGATAGAGTGTCTTTTGTCTTGCCCCGGTTAGGATTTCTTAAGCAAATCCACTGGGCTTTCAACATAAAGCCGGAAATTGGGACTTTTTAAAAATGCCCCGGGACATGGGACAAATTGTTATAAATCGTGACTGTCCCGCCAAAATCGGGATGTCTGATCACCTTAATCATATAAATAAATACAGTTATTTAACCTTTTCCCCCCGAATCATTGTTTGCAATTTATATCCAAATTCCTTATATTAAGCCAGTCATATGTCATTAACTATAACTGTTATCATTTCATTATTATTATTATTATTATTATTATTATTATTATTATCAATAATGTTTGTAACGAAATCATTTATTACTTATTTCCAGCTTCCTCACCTCCAGCCAACATAGAAATATATCTTGTTGCCATTATCAACTATTTATTTAAGCAAGCAATCCTAAAGAGTTACTAAATTCCTACTTACTAATCATTAAACTTAGCTATTATTATTATTTTTTATTATAGATTTTCATATATCAACCTGTGTCCTTCCAGAAGGCATGTAGACTTATTTCTTTTGCCATTTGTGGAGTTAATTTTCTATTTATTTCCTTGGTAAAGTTTTTGTGGATGTCTCTCCACACCTTATTGTCTATTGGATCTCTCAGGTAATCTCAGCGTCCTTTTGCTACTTTAATTGATTTCTTTTTGATTGTCAATCCTGTTTCTGAGAAGATTTTTTTCTTTAAAACCATCATTTTTTTCTCTTTTTTCTTCTTTTGTGCTTTGAAATTTGGGTAGAGCTCCAGACCATCGAATTATTTAACCTTAGGGGGATGGTTGTATTCAGGACAGGGATGGGTTCCGGCAGGCACTACTGCCGGTTTGCTAGAGTGTATGCTGCATGCGCTTGATGCACACCATCCGCGCATTCACAGTGCAATCAAAATTGTTCTGCTCGTGTGCAGAACTGAAAAACAAGATGGCTGTGCCTATGACCCGAACCAGTTCGGTGGAGTGGTAGTCCTGGGTCGCTGCCGGTTCCAGTGACCCAGGCCACCAAACCACTACCAGTTCAGCCGAATCAGTCCAAACTGGTAGGAACCCACCACTGATTCAGGAATATGGTCACTGATCCTCCTGTCACAAAGATGCAAGGGCTTACAAATAAACAGGTCTAAACAGTCTGATATAATTGCTTCTTTGGAGTTTGTCTTTTGACATTATGCCAAAAATGATATGAGAGTGAGTTTACCTGATCATCTTATGCTCTACTTTTTCATAGAGTTTTAGATTATCTAAGAGAGAAAACTGTAATGATGCCCATTGCAATTCCAAGAGGTTGGCTATATAAATTGGCTATATAAATGCTGTAATAATAATAGTGTCCTAGCTAATATAGTACTTCCAAATGTGTTTTCTCAGATTCCTTGTTTTATTAATGGTGATAATGATTCTATAGAGTAAACTTTAGCTTTAAGAAAATGAACTTTGTTCTGCTGGATAGTAATAAATAGCAGTATAGCAGTAGACTTATATACCGCTTCATAGGCCTTTCAGGCCTCTCTAAGCGGTTTACAGAGAGTCAGCATATTGCCCCCAACAATCTGGGTCCTCATTTTACCCACCTCGGAAGGATGGAAGGCTGAGTCAACCCTGAGCCGGTGAGATTTGAACCGCTGACCTGCTGATCTAGCAGTAGCCTGCAGTGCTGCATTTAACCACTGCGCCACCTTGGCTCTATAAAGTACTGTAAATAGAACTTGAAGGATGTGGATTTTTCATCTTGGGAAGAGTGCGGGAATGTAATGGTACTCTTCAAATATCTCAACAGATGTCATATAGAAACTCTGTTCTTTCTGTTCTTTCTAATTCCAGAATTCAAGATAAACTGTATTAAGCCACAAGAAACCACCTTCTAACTGATTTTTTTAAAAAAAATCTTAATCGTAAGAGGAATTTACAGCAGAACCAATTATCAGAGCGATATGTTCAAGTTTAGTCCAGACAATCATCTCTCAAATGAGAGTACTTTGGATTCCACATTGAACAGGGGATGGAAACAATGGCCTAATTGTTATAGTCCATGGTTTATAATTTTCTTTTCGTTTAAAATTGATTCTTCCCCATCCCCCACTCTTTCTGGGTTTCCAGTAGGGCTGAAATATAGTTTTAAAGGTAAAAGGGAGAGAAATGAGTTTTCTTCAGAATCAATGGGCTCTTCAGAATAATATTATGAATCCAATTAAAGAATGAATTTGGATCTTATTCTGAATGTCACCCCAAAATATTTCCCCTTACCTGGTGTTATTAGTAGTTTCCGACCAACTGCTTATGTGTTTTGTATCATGATGCTAAAATGGTGAAGAGTTTTAGCTCTGACCAGATTTAATGTTATGCTATCAGCAATTTTAGTTGGTAGACACAAGAAAATTGCATATAAGCAGCACCTTTGCTCTTATGAAAAGAGGAACACTGACTCAGTAGACTATGTATTGCTTCTTTTACACAGAAATATGATCTATTTATGCTGCGTCTGTTATTAGGAAATTGCTAAATTGATCTCCTGGTGGTGAGCTAGATGAAACTTTTATAGATTCTATAAGTCAAGCCTTGGAGGTTGGCTAAGAAATATGTTTAACTTTTAGCAAGGTAACATCCGTTATGGTTAGTAGGGATAGAATTAAGACAAGCTTAATAGAACTGATAGATATCAGATTTTAAATATTTACCATTGGCTTAGAATAAAAGTTTGCAATATTTTACATATTTATGAAATGCTATTTCTGTAGTTTGTAATGGAGTGACAGTGACTATAATGAAATAGATAATGCTAGCCTCAAATTTTTTAAAGTAAAAAGTGAAGAACAACTGTAATATAGATAACATTTCTGTACAATAAGACAAGCAAAAATTCTCATGGATTTCAACACTTTAGATTTTATCACAAATTAAGTTTTTAAAATTGAGAGTACTTTCCCCCTGACAGACATAAACCAGCAATTGAGAATGCCTCAGCCATCTACACTTACTTTTTAAATTAATGGTGGCTTAAATAGGTTCCATGTCATTTTTTAAAGTTTAAATTTAAAGTGTGCACATAAATATATATTCAGGGTTTGCTCTAAATCTAGATTTTAGTACTCAATGTAATATTCATTTTCTTTAGCTCAAGAACCACTGTAGATTTGAACCAAAATGTAAATGCTGATGTCTCCTTTTCCTAGGATATGCATCTTATTAAAGTAACTATTGCATACTTAAAGTTTGCTCTATGACCGAGCTACACAAAATCTACTGATGGGCAACTTTTTATCATTATTTTGACTGAGACTAACTAAACACAAGACCTTGAGTGAACCTTCTGAGAAAATAAAAGAAAGTAGAGTACAATTGGAATTGTGGTGTAAAGTGAAGCACCAGAGACGTTTCAGATAATATATCTATTGACATAGGTTTGTATGTATCTGTGATATGTATCTGTATTATTCCAACATTCCAACAGCTATCTTGACCCATTCCAGTCCGGCTTCAGACCTGGCTACAGCACAGAAACCGCTTTGGTCGCATTGACCGATGACCTCTGGAGAGCCAGGGATCGAGGCCATGCCTCCATCCTGGTTCTCCTTGACCTCTCAGCGGCTTTCGATACCATTGACCATGGTATCCTTCTGCGACAACTGCGAGAGGTGGGGGTGGGAGGCACTGTTCTACAGTGGTTCTCCTCTTACCTCTCGGACAGGTCGCAGTCGGTGTTAGTTGGGGGGCAGAGATCGAACCCTAGGCCCCTAACATATGGGGTGCCGCAGGGTTCGGTCCTGTCTCCCCTACTTTTCAACATCTACATGAAACCGCTGGGCGAGATCATTCGGTAACACGAGATAAAATACCACCAGTATGCGGACGATACCCAGCTGTATCTGTCCGCCCCGTGCCAACTCAATGACGCGGTGGACGTGATGAACCAGGGACTTGAAGCCGTTAGGGACTGGATGAGGGCTAACAAACTCATGCTCAACCCGGATAAGACCGAGTGGCTGTTGTGTTTCCCTCCCGCCAATTTGGCAAATATTCCATGTCTCAGGCTGGGGGGTCAAACATTATACCCCTCAGACAGGGTCCGCAACTTGGGAGTCCTCCTGGACCCACAGCTGACTTTTGACCACCATTTGTCAGCTGTGACCAGGGGGGCATTTGCCCAGGTTCGCCTGGTGCACCAGTTGCGCCCCTACCTGAACCGGGAGGCTCTCACAACAGTCACTCGTGCCCTTGTGACCTCTAGGCTGGAGTACTGCAATGTGCTCTACATGGGGCTGCCCTTGAGGAGTATTCGGCGACTTCAGCTAGTCCAGAATGCAGCCGTGCGAGCGATTGTGGGTGTACCTCGCTTCACCCACATAACACCTATCCTCCGCGAGCTGCGCTGGCTACCTGTCGATCTCCGGATACGCTTCAAGGTGCTACTTGCCACCTATAAAGCCCTTCATGGTAGTGGATCTGGGTACTTGAGAGACCGCCTACTGCCGGTCACCTCCACATGACCCATTAGATCTCATCGTTTAGGCCTCCTCCGAGTTCCATCTGCTGGCCAATGCCGACTGGCCACCACGCAGAGGAGAGCCTTCTCGGTGGTAGCCCCAACCCAATGGAACGATCTCCCCGTGGAGCTTCGTACCCTCAGCACCCTCCAGACCTTCCGCACAGCCCTTAGAATCTGGCTATCCCGTCAGGCCTGGGGCTAAAGATTGTGACCTGCCCGAATGGTATGAATGTTGTGTTTTAATTATGTACTGTCTATATGTAAAAGTCTGTTTCCCCCCTTCCTTTTGATTGTGAGCCGCCCTGAGTCCCCCCAGGGAAAAGGGCAGCATACAAATAAACACAAATTCAAATTCAAATTCATTAATTCTGCATTGACTGACACCAACATTTTGCATTTGCTAGTTTGCGGTTGATTTGTTGCTTTTGAAAAAATCCCTGTGAAGCTGTATTAAGAAAAATAAAAACAATAAATTACCATGTTTTTAAAAAACACCTATTCCTGAAGGCATTCCATGGTGTTATTACCCAATTAGTGACTAAGACTTTGTACCTCAAAATGTGTATAACAATACACATTTCAGAAATAACGATTCTAAAAGAACACTGCCCCCTTTAAATTTAGAAAATCTAAATTAAAAGCAGGCAACATGGCTGAGACAGCCTATGCCATGGACTATCACACAATGGAATGGATCTTCTGGGCTAACTAATGATCTCTTCTTTAATTTTCCAAATTGGTGACCTATATTGATATACCTTTACCATCTATGGGTCTTATGGGCAAAATAACACTGCCCCCTTTAAAACATAATAAAAATGTCAGAGCTTGAAGATAACTTGTTATAAATGATATCTACATTTATATATTTGTATTTCTTGGGATTTTTTTCATTGCCTTATGATTAAAGATAATAATTTTCCTAGTTTAGAAAGATAAGAGCTGATGATGATGACAACGTCAAGAGAGATGATAATATATTTATATGTGAATTGTAATCTATAGTATTCTGAACTGATTACCTTTATTCCTGCTTGCTACAGGATCTGGGAATCTCCCCTCCTCCTGGCTGCAAAAGAAAATGATCTCTCAGCCATCCAGAAGCTGATAGAGAGCCATTCCTGTGACCTTCATGAACGAGGTAATGGTCCAACCTATTTATTACGGCCCTATTACCTATTAAGAGAAAGCACAATTTGAGGAGCAAAAAGGAGATGGTGGTAGAAATGTGGTTGATTGGCATATGCAAGGACAGCTTCAGATCCTGAAAGGAGCAAGATGACTAAATGCCTTGAACTTCCTTCTGGAAAACAAAATGCCCCTCATGAATCCATAAGGCATATGGCATGATCTCTCTTGTTTATCATCATCTGTCAGGAGACAGGCCACAAACAAGAGATCCCAGGAATAGACGTGTCCAGCATTCTGTCTGTTGTGACCTATAAACATAATTGTCATAGTTGTAGCTATCGCTAGAGGGACCATCCCCAGATCATTGCAATGTCATGAGAGCTTCTCTTTCTTTGATACTCTTTGTAGGTGCTGTTGGGGAGACAGCTCTTCATGTAGCTGCCTTACATAATAACTTAGAAGCTGCTCAGCTGTTGATCAATGCAGCTCCAGAACTTGTGAATGAACCTGTGACCTCTGAGCTGTATGCTGGTAATTATTATGATTATTGGATTTATGTCTCATGTTTTGAATAAAATATCAATGAAGAAAGCATCCGTTAACATAATTAGTCACCTTCTGGCTCACAATCAGAGGGAAAAAATAATCCCAGAATATATTTATGGAAACTCTATTGAAATGGGTCTTTTCATGATACCCAGCTATAGAAAATAAGATAAGGGATTACTCATGGCAAGATGTTCCATCATTTTTCTCAAATTACTATTCAGGCCCACTTTCAAGTCTTCAGATGATAATGGGGCATGGTGGACCTTTTCAGTAGGGTTACTGTATGGAAGCTGATTTTCTGATAAGAAGATTGCACTTCAATCTATATTTTATTTAGCATAAGAATGGCATATCAGTTAAAAAGAGTCATTATAGATGAATCCCATTTATTCTATAACAGACTGTGATGATATAATCATTTAAATCCAATTTCTCTCTACAATGCCCAGAAACAATGAAATATTGAACATGTTTTAGGATATATATTTTAGACATATAATTTGGCTAATAACTTGTCATATAAACTGTGTGTGCAACTGTGAATATAATTTGTCTTGTTTATTTGAGAACCTGATATGCATTGTAAGCTAATATTTTACTTGCTCTATAAACAATTTTAAATATGACATGAACAACAAAATACTCAAATTTTCAAATGACACCAAATACTAGGAACAAAAAGGAATGGAACGAACTACATTATGTGAATGGACAGCAAAATGGCTCCTTGTAAGTCACTGCAATCTAAGCTTCATACTGACAGAATTTGCAGTTCTGGGGAAATGTTTGTGATTCTGGTGGAAAAACATTTTTGAAATTCTGATGAAAATGCTAAGAATTCTCAGTGTAAAAATAAACAGAAGAAGACTAATCTCATGTTAGAGATTATTATTGAAAGGAATAAAAAGTATAATTGCTGATATCATAATATAAATGGACGTAATAATGCAACTTAAAGCACTATATATTCAAAATAGATTAGTATTCTCATGTACGGAGCTTGTGGTGAGATCTGAATCAAGGACTTCACAGTTCAGCCATTTTGCCACTGCCTCATACTGGGCCCCTGAGAAATAACTTGTAAGAAATTCAAGATGGAATATTAAGCAGCACATTAAACATTAAAACTCTTGAATGAGAACCTGGGTATTCATTTTTAACGGCAATTAACTTTGCAATTGCATTAATAATTAAATCCAGCCTCCAAACTAACACTGAATCAAATTCAATTCCCTTCTGCATTTAACCCTGATGAACTTCTTTGAAAATGCATGAGGTTGATATAAACTATAAGTGATTTAAAATATGTATTTATGTTGTTCATGAGATACTAATCCATAAACTACATTGATGAGGCTGATCATGGTTTCCAGAGGAATAATCAGTTTCTATGATGGGGGAAATAATAGAAAACCTTCACTATCTTAAGTTTTAACAACATTATCCTAACTTTGTGCTTCATGAAGTACAGGTGTCCTCTTTGTGTTGTGATCCTGTGAGGAAGCTAGTAAGAAGTAGATAGCGCAATCTGAATTAAAGGAGAATAACATTTCTGTAGACATGATGGGTCAGACTAAATTCTCTGTGGTCCAGAACAATGGTGGGATTCAAAAATTTTTACTACCAGTTCTGTGGGTGTGGCTTGGTGGGTGTAGCACAAATTGGTGGGTGTGGCTTGATGGGTGTGGCAGGGGAAGGATACTGTGAAATCTCCATTCCCTCCCCACTCCAGGGGAAGGTTACTGCAAAATCCCCATTTCCTCCCAATCAGCTGGGACTCAGGAGGCAGAAAATAGGTGGGGGCAGGGCCAATTCGAGGTGGTATTTACTGGTTCTCCAAACTACTCAAAATTTCCACAACCGGTTCATCAGAACTGGTCAGAACCTGTTAAATACCATCTTGGTCCAGAACCCAATCTTTTGGCTAGAGTGCGGGCAATTATTTCAGCCCTATGCTTTACTTTGAACATCTAGCCAGTATTTGCCTTGGTGTAAGCCTACTACTTCTTGTTGCAGAGCTTTTTCTGTAGGTGACAGCTTCTTTTAGGGGTGTGTATTTTAGGAGAGGGGGAATATATTTAATAAAACAGACAGGAAAAATCTCCTCAAGGACTCCATTTTTGTAAGAAAAACTGAGCTCTATTAGTTAAGATCAGTGGCTAATAGATCTTCTCGATCCAACAATAGATTCAGTTCAAAGAATCTGAGTTGAAAAAAACTGATGATAACCTTTCATGTCTTTCTGGAGTCAGTATCACCAGAGGCCATGATAATCTGATGAAATAGTTCATGTAAACACATGACTATGCATGCTTATATATACACATACAGTATATACATATACCTGTGTACACACAAATGGACACATGTGGAATTTCAATATGCTACAAGGGTTTTAAAAAAATTAATGTTGTGTATTGCAGGGGAGACAGCACTTCACATAGCTGTGGTAAACAAAAACCTGGGCCTGGTGAAAGCTTTGCTTGTAAAGGGAGCAGACATAAATGGCCCTCGTGCTACTGGATATGTTTTCAAGAAAAGAAATGACAGCCTTTTCTATTTTGGTATGTTGGCAGTGAAAAACCTTCTGTTTGAATAATATGCAATTTGCATTGTGCCTTGCATATGTAGAAGAAACACTGTGGTAAGGAGGAGCGTTTTGTCCCTTGTGGCATAGACTGAATCCCTGTTATTATTATAGCACTGAAAGATTTTCCAACTAACTTTGCTCTGAAACAGAAGGTGTTCTCCTCCAAAACATAGTAGTCCTCTCAACTATCATCCCTCTGTAAACTAAAGGTCCACGTGCTTAACTTGCAACTAGTGGGGTCAGGAGGATTCCTTCGAGGGGCAAGGTTAGTTGGGAAATCTTTCATGCTATGATAACAACAGGAATTCAGTCTATGGATCTGATCTGGGATGGACAGCTTTTTTTATCTGCCCATTTTCACAACTCAGTAAGAAGAGGTAAGTGTGCTGAAGATCTCTTAATGGAGAATTAACAGCCCTGCTACCAACTCCTAACCTATTTAGAGGAAGCCGCATTGATTTAAACCTGGTACAAACAAGGGAGGAATTCTCATCAAGAACTAATTTGATCTGCTAAGTGAACAAGAGCAACAGCTTTCATGCTTCCCGAATCTTTTTTTTTCAAAAGAAACTTCAAGATGTTTTTAAAGTTGCTTATTTTGAGAGAAAATATGGTTTTAAGGGTCTATTAGAGTAATGATTTTGTGTATTAAAAAAAATTAAGTCCATAGAACAAGAACTACAAGTGTAGCAGATGTTTGTTGACCTAGCAGTAAGTTGTGTGTGTCCATGTGCCATTACCTCTTACTTTCCCTAAGGATGTCATGTTGTTCAGTTGAATTCCACTACAATTCAGATAAATGGATCTATTTTAGCTATTAGCAAGCTGTTCCACCTCTGGTATTTTGATTCAGAGACTCTTTTTTCCCCAACAGCAGCTAAATACCAGCCAACAGAAATCCAGATTTCCCAGTTGGCTGCAGTGGAGCTGAAGATTGGCCATGCTATGCTTAGGGAGGCCCCTCATTACCTGTTTCAGACCATAATTAAGCTATGCTTAATAGATCAATTTTCAAGTATTTTGGTAATGACTCCTCATTAATCTTCACTGTGAGTAAATTGTAACACTCCAGAGTGAGAGTGTGAATAAAAGGTGGATATCTCCAGATTCTGCCATCCTATTCCTCTTCTGGTTGCTTATACTCCAACTAATTTTCAATTCTGTTGGGAAATGTGCATTCTCAAATGTTATTTGAATTAGTTTAATGATAGTGGAGACTAGAGTAAAGGGAATCTTTCCTAATTGTGTGGTGTAATAATAAAAAAAATACTGGTACAGTGGTAAGGAAATATAAATATGTTATCACAATGTATGTATATGTAAGGCACATATACTGTATCTATACATAGGTTGTATGTGTGCATGTACATACTATTTTTTCTTGGATATGTTGCCCAATGATATTTTAAAGCTTAAATACTGAACAAAAACAATGTTCCTTCTTTCTTTATTAGGGGAACACATTTTATCGTTTGCAGCATGTGCTGGGAGTGAAACCATTGTCCAGTTGCTGATTGAAAATGGTGCTAAGATTCGAGTGCAGGATTCACTAGGTATGCCTTCTTCAAAGACTCTACACATATATTAAGAGCATGCATGTGGGAAGAGAAGGTGCTTTATGGAACTCTTCCCTTGAGTAAGGCAAACTCCTTCTCTTATCTCTTTCCATTAATATTGTGCTGCAGATGTAGACCAATACTTCCAGGTCAATTGCATAGCTCTGTTATGGTGGTCCTTCTTGTAGAGATCACCAAGACCCCTTTCTGATATATAGAGCAGGGGGGATCAAACTCAAGACCTGCAAGCCGGATCCAGAGGGTGCTTAGATCCGGTCCATGGGCTACCCTGGAAACAGTGAAGAACTGGCCTGTGGTGCCTCGGCAAGCAAAAATGGAGCTCAGGAGGACCAGGCGCAGCTCACTCAGACTCAAATTTGGCTGCAACGGCCTCCTGCAGCCATCTGCCAATGAAAATGGAGCTTTAGTCCCCCCCTTCCCCCTCAAGGCCACCCTGAGTTCTGTTTTCAATGGCAGAGGGATGCAGGAGGCCATTGCAGCCAAAAACAGAGCCTGAGAGGGCTGCGCCTGGTCCTCCCAAGCTCCAAAAATGCAGCCAAAAACGGAGCTTGGGAGCCCATTTTTGCCGGCAGAGCACTCGGGCCACCACAGGCGCCCCCAACATGAGTGACATCAAGCTGGCCATGCCCACCCCGGGCCCCAAGGTCAAACTTAACCCTGATGTGGCCCTCAATGAAATGGTGTTTGGCACTCCTGCTATAGATAGATCAGTTTTGTCAGAAATTGGGGAAGTGGGTTGGCTTCAGGCTGTATTTCTTTGTCCTCCCTCCAAAAAATATTCACATAACATTTGCTGGTCATGGAAAATCATCATGTCAGTTGCAGTGGGTGGAGGCATGAGATTGTTATATGTTGGGGAAAAATGCAGATGATGTGAACTAGCTTTAAGAGCAAAGCTATGTGTTCAGAAGAATCACCTTGTTCAGCAATTATCACTTCAGAATTCATGCAAGGATTTAAATACATAATGTCTTAGAAGATCATTTTCTGTATTGTATTTGCTTTTTATGAAGAGAGATGCTGCATACTGAATATTTCATCCTATAATGATACGTTCTCCACCAGTTATCCAGAATGATACAGACTGGCTATTGCTAGTTTGATTGACTCTGTTGTTTAAGGAAGATGGCCTAGAATCTCTTAATTTAAAAAAATGTAAAAGTCTGTTCCAAATCATACAGCAGCCAAAACTTTCTTGGCACAAATATTCAGTGCAGGAAACTCCATTCTTTAGTTTTTAAACATTGCACTCCTTTTCCTCCTAAGCCAAAAAAGAACATTGAAGAGTCTGAAAAGGGATCAATGATTTATCGATTTCTCCTTAAAATACAAAGATGAACTTAATTTCTGTTTCTGCTTAAATTCTGATAGGTAATTCAATCTTCCACATCTTAACTCTCCAGCCCAACAAGGCATCCGCTTGTCAAATATACGATCTTCTTTTTTGCTATGACAAGAAAGAGAAGCGTCTGGGAGACCCGGATGCAGTCTTCAACTATGAGGGACTCACCCCATTTAAGCTGGCTGGGGCAGAGGGCAACACTGTGGTGAGTAAAGTGGTTTCTTTGCAATTGGTTTTTATTATTTCTTGTTGGAAGTACATGCCCCCTTTTCAGGAAGGATTTAAAGGTGTTCAAACAATAAAATTGTAAGACTCTAAAACAAAATAAAGCTACAAGTGAGCTTTATGAACATCGTGATGGATCAGATTGTTGTCTCTAAGTCCAGTGAGGCTGAGGGAGTTTTATGATCTTGTCCCACTTCTGGACCCATTTTCCAGAATGTTGCAGATTTCAAAGCCTCCCTGGATGAAGGTGAGGAAGATCCCTGAAGTGACAAAGGGGTCTCTTGAGAGAAATCCTGCTATATTTCCTTTGAAAGCCCCCAGCCCAGCTTGCTTAATGGCGATGCCAAGTCCTACTACTTATCATGGCCAGTACTTCTCTTCTTGAAAGTATATCTATAAAATCTTCTAGGGAAGACTATCAATCATCCCTTTCTTTGTAAAAATGGAGGTGGATATGTTGTGAGCTTGGCAAGGGCCCCACAAAGGAGAAATAAAACGTACTGCCTTATCTCAACCTTGATTAGTCCCTTCATGGCTCCCTTCTAGCAGGCAGTAAAGAGATACTTCCCTCTCCCCCACACCCATACTTCAGGAGTTAGGTCTTTAAAGGCTGATTGCAGAAAGCCCCTCTGTTTTGGAGCTCTTCAATCAAAAATTAGATATTAATTTTTAGAACATCACTGAAAGGGTTGAAACCCAACCTATATGGATTTTAATGAACATTTTTTTCCTGAGCATTTTATTTTATTTATTCATTTATTTGATTCATATAATTCTTTTTGAAGAGCTCAATTCTGCACCTACAGAGCTTTCTCATCTATATTTTCCACATTATAACAGCTCAGTGAAAAGTCAAATTGAGAGACAGTAGTTAATCAAATCTAGTGATTTGAGATTAGACCCAGGATCTCTTTGATCCTAATTCAACACAATTACGTCAGCCTTTCTGACCTCCTGTACTATAAAAGATTAAATGATTTGATTTAACAGAAGAAACCCCAAACACCTGGCCAAAAAGGAGCATCAGGGCAAACACTTATTTTCGAAACAGAACTAAGGGCTAAAACCCCCAACCTACTAGCTTGTGATGTTACATTAAAGCCACGTTAAATATACAATAATAGGTATCAGTATAGCCTATTAGACATACATTCTCTGGACAGGAATCTACATTTCAAGGTGGAAGTTTATCAGATTTCCAGACAACCCAACTCTGGGCTGTTTCACAAAATTAAAAAAAGCAAACAAAATTTTATATAAAAAGATAACACACATTTGAGAGAAAAACATAATTTTCTTCCATATCACCCTCAGTTTAAAGAAGAGCAGAGAAACTACAGGAGACAGACAATCCTTCAAATAGTTAGGGAAACTCTGTAAGCCATATTATTGATGATTTTATTATATTCTCTAACTTTTCTATTAGCGTGCATTTTGGTAAATTAAAAGAGAGAAGTGTTATGAAAGTTGTGGGAGCAAATATTCTTTCAACAGCAAGCGTCTAGACTAAAACTTTTCTTTTTCCCAAATTAGATGTTCAACTACCTAATGCAAAGAAGAAAACACATCCTATGGACTTTTGGGTCTTTGACGTCTACCTTGTATGACCTTACAGAAATTGATTCATGGGGTGATGATCAATCTCTTCTGGAACTTATTGTCACCACAAAAAAAAAAGAGGTATTATATTGAAAGGAGGGGCTGCTATGTTTCTCAAAGAGGCTTTCTAGTTGAGAGCCAGGTTTATTCAGTCAGAGCCGATCATCTTTTCTGAAGACAGATTCTTTTCTACAACTGATTTTTCAAAATGCATCCATAACACAGTGTGGGATGCCTTCAGCGTCTGCAATAGATTAGAGATTCTGTGGCAGGTATCTGGAGAGTTTCTGACTAATGAGCTCTCATACAATAAGATCTCCAAAAAATGGAACAGCTTTCTTAAAGTCACCCTATGGTCAAAACCCCACAAGTTTAAGTAAATATTAGGCAATTATCTGGTGAAGCAATGGTTAGAATGCAATATTGTAGGCTGACTCTGCTCACTGGCAGGAGTTTGATCCTGACTGGCTCAAGATTGACTCAGCCTTCCACCTCTTAGAGAGTGTTATCCAGCATTATGAAGAGTTATATAAATTTAAATGTTACTGCTATTGCTATTGTTGCCTTACATTGACTGAATGCTAAGGACCCATGTGTGTTATCCGATGCCACTCTTATGGCCATACTGGTTGAATATGCAATGTTTAAAAGAATCAAAGGAAATAATGCTACCAACCAGCATATGAACTGGGTTTTGTTGGTGGAATTTTTCGTGTGTTTCAGCCCTGAATGGTCATCTGCCTTACTCGAAGATCTCACACATCTTCAAGCTATGTTCTGTCATTGCATCTTCATCCTTACCGACTTCATAATTAGCATTATCCATTTTCATTTTTATACACTGAAGACTTCCAGCAAGGACTCCAGGGCTTTTTCCCCAAGTAATGAGAAACTGGATCTTTCAATACATTATCTAGGAGTAATGCTGTCTTTTAAAAATGATCCAACTGCTCCCTTCATTTTCAAGGCCACTTTTGCTGTCTTTGAGAATTATTTGTTTTTAAGAAAAAAGGCTGAACACGGGTATTTTACATCCCTCAGGCCCGAAGAATCCTCGACCTTACTCCTGTGAATGAGCTGGTTAGCCTGAAGTGGAATAAATACGGACGGCCATATTTTTGTATTCTGGCCTTATTCTATGTCCTGTACATGATCTGCTTCACAATGTGTTGTGTCTATCGACCGCTGAAAGAGCGAAGCTTCAACAAGACAAATGAAAGAGATAACACAATCTATGTTCAGAAACATTTGCAGGTAGGTTCTTTAACATGAGTCTATTAAAAATGTAAAAATCATTTATAATTTTCAATTCCAGGAGGCCAACTTCTCCAAAAACAATGCACAACCAGATATAACCAAGGGATGAAGAACAATTGACTTGGGAGGCAAAAAGTAGTGGCATTGTTCATTTGATGTAACTGTGTGTGTGTAGGGGGGGGGACACCCCTACAATAACAAGATGGTGCTCTATAGAGCAATTCTGTGCACATTCATTCAGAATTTCTCAGTACCCTATGGAGTTTATTCCCACTGCAGTGTAAGCAGAAGTTTTGAGCTTGGCATCAGCTCAAATAATATCAGGCAAATTGGTAGCTAGAGGGAAAAGTGTGGACACTATTAGTTCAGTTCATGGATTTTCCAGACAAATGATAATAATTCAAAAGACTCCCTGAAAATTGCTCTTTAGCGAGTGTGGCAGTTAATGATCCGACTATGCGAGAACACATTTTAGGCAAAACAGAAATATGTACAGAAATATGGTGGGAGGTTTTCCATTACCTATGTGCTGCTATTATGCTCCTGTGAAGGAAGAAGAGTGGCACAGCTGTTGTGCTTGAGAGCTTCTTTGACCATAAATTATGGTTGTACTAATATGTGTGCAACCTTTATTTTCTGTGTTTATCAAATAATAGGGGATTTTCTACACAAACCATATTGTGGATGTGTAATGACCATATGCAAGGCTTCAATTCATTTAGCGCTAAATTGTGGCAGTAAATTTGGTGGAAGATATGGGTATTCATTTATGCTGATTTCTCCCACAGGAGCCTTCCTAGCCTTAAATAGAACTATAAGCAAATTAGTCAAATGTGTGAACACTTTCCTTGCAAATCTTCACATTAATTCATGAAATTCTTTTTCAGTAGATAAACAAAGGATCCCTAAAGTTGAATAGTTTAATATTCTTAATAAACAACTGAGTTCCCATAGCGTACTTTTTCATCGGTACATTGAGAGTTTCTTTCCCTTGAATTTGGCCTCTCTCTTTCTCTAAAATATCACTGTCACCTAATACAATAATTTCTGTTGTCATCTGTCACAATTTTACTTCTGGAAGGTTTAGTTTCCATTGTCATAACAGGAAACATTAGCATTTAATCTCCTGAGAATGAGGAAGTTGAAGCCTTTTTCTTTTTTAAAGAAAGGGAGGCAGATAAATGGACATAGCAGAAATGAAGTCAAACTTTCTTAAGTTATCAGAATGTCAAGCAGCTGGCTCACTTTGCCTGGAACTGTATTAATTCTAAAAATTGATTATGAGTGGGATTCCCATCTGAAAAGCACATTAACTCAAGTTATTAAGTAATCCAGCATGATTTAGGTTTCTAAGTTTCCTGCTCTTTTTTTCCCTTTTCTTCAAAATTTTAGAGTGATGTGGGTGATAATCAAAATAATTGTGCAATTTTCATTAACCGTATCTAGAATCATGGGGTGGATTCTACTGTGCCAGTCTTGAGCTTGCCCACTATCCTTTTGGGAGTTGTACAGAGTGTGATAGGTCTCCAAGGAAAAGGCAAATTGATGTCTAGTCACTAATATTGTTTCTCTGACTTGATGACAGAGTGCAGATATATTCTGACTCACCACTTTTATTGATCATCATTGTCATCTTGATCTAAGTCCATAAAACAAGGAAGATGGATCCTTGAAATATTAATTCTTGAGACTGTGATACTCCTAACCAATATGGGTTTCCTTTCCTTTTCAGGAGTCTTATATTACTTCTGAAGATAATCACAGACTTGTTGGTGAGTTGATCACTGTTGTTGGAGCCATTGTGATATTGATTTTGGAGGTAAGAGAAATGTTTTTCCTTCTCCAATTATTATGTTGGGGGGGGGGAACCTAAGTAGAAAGTAACTGAGCACCAGAAGCAGCATTCTATAATAGGATTAGCAATATTATTTAATAGAAGTTCTTTCTAAATCCCCTGACCTCTATATGAAGGCTGCTACAGTGTACACACTAGAACCTAACCTAGTGCAGTGCTAATCTATAGGGTAATACTGCAGTGCTTAACTAAGAAATCCTAAAGTTTTGCCTGTGGAGAGGTCACAGGCATTTTGAACCAGTGGTTTTTGCATCAGGGCATGACTTCTCCAAAATGAAAAAGAAGGTCTCAGCATGTAGTAGTTGCAGTCCAGATAATTCATTCAGATTCTAGCACTGAAAAAAAATGTTGTATCTCTGAGACCCTTTGACTTTTGGGGTTTCTTTTATTTTTTGGGGGGTGAGAAAATGAGCCAATTGTTTTAAAGCAGAACACACCATTGATCAATGGATTTATTCCAGATTCCAGATATCTTCAGATTTGGAATTACCAAATACTTTGGGCAAACTATCCTCGGAGGACCTTTCCATGCCATCATGTAAGATTATTTTCTAGTAGTTGGTTTGCTGTTGAATGTTGCTGAAAAAAACCACTGCACAAATCCTATTCTTCATTGCTGCTTCTATCTCTGCAGTATTGTGTATGCCTGTATGATTCTGCTGACCATGGTGATGCGTCTCACCAGTACCAATGGTGAAGTTGTACCAATGTCTCTGGCTCTGGTGCTTGGTTGGTGCAATATTATGTACTTTGCACGAGGATTTCAGATGCTTGGTCCCTTTACCATCATGATACAAAAAGTAAGTGATTGCCACAAAATATGACGTTCATACATAGATGAACATAGATGAAGGATATGCTGATGCAGTGATTCTGGCAACATTTTTTCATCATAAATCAGAAGGTGATAGACTCATAGAATTATAGGGCTGGAAGGGATTTTGGAAGTTTTCTAGGCCAACCTACCTAAGAGTCCTTATACATCTTCTATAAGTAGAGTAAAGATTATCTATCTATCATCTTTCTCTCTCTCTCTCTCTTCCTCCCTCTCTCTCATCTCTTTCTCACTCTCTCTCACTCTCTCTCATCTATCTATCTATCTATCTATTATCTATCATCTATCATCTATCATCTATCATCACTTTCTGATCTAAGTTTTAGTCTTTCTTAGCAAGTGAAAAAGATGTATCTATCTTGAATTCTCTCCTAAACCCTCATCTGCAGATTGCTTTTAGTTTATCCCAGTTCTCCCCAGCTTAATCATCTATTCAACAGTAAGGAAAAATAGGATTCTTCTTTCCATATCTTTGCAACTATCCTTCAGATCTAGCATGTAGAGTGAAATATACTGCTATTTTTCATATATTCAAATATTTCTGAATTCCTAACTGGACAGTTATATGAAGTATCAATCACATCTAATTATTATCTAATATCATTAACTGTACAGACTCCCTTTAAAAAGAATTCCCACCCATAACTAACTTTCTCCTTTAAGCAAGCTTTCCCTCACTCAGTATTCAGCATATCATCTGCTGTCAATCATTCATTTATTTATCTTCTGTTGCAAAGAAGGATGCCCCTATGGGCATTTCCATCTTCAAGGAAGCTCTCCACTTCTTGGAACCTTGACTGTTCTGCAATTCCCCCACCCACTTTTGGGATGGGAGTAGAAAGGAGATAGCAAAGGTAAAGGGACTTCCTAATTTTGAATATTCTAGGGCCTTTTTGGAAGCTTGTGTTTGTCTGTGTTGAATACTTAAAAGGGTTCATTTCCATTGTGAGTTTAGATTGCTTGGCTGTTTCCTTTCTACCCTGATAGGTAATAAATTCAAGACAGAGAGAAGTAAATATTGAGCAGCTGGAGTTCAATGGTTCAGTAGAAAAGTTCAGTAAAATAACTTTTACAGTAATGGCCACTAGCCTAAATGGCAGTGAAAAAGAATTTGATAAATACGTTGACAAGGTAAGAGAGAGAAAAGCTGTTCAAATCTGCTACCCATAATGGCTTTATAAAATCCTAATGCAAATAAGAGGCAAATGTGCGAACTGTTTCCATCTTCATATGCAACTTGAAACAGGAGCAATCAATCAAAATAAGAATATACCAGTGCAGTCCTGCAAACAAACAAACAAAAAAAAAAAATAGAACTGACACAGTCAAACCTCAGAAGAGATACAGATTGATTAGCCCATCTGAAAACTTCTATTGAAGGTTAGTTGGGATTTGATTGACAGGAAACATCAAAATTGTCTAGAACAAATAATTTAAATTCCACAGTCAAGATAATCCTGTTTCCTCACTCCACTACTGAACTCCCTTATATCAGGGCTGTTCTGTAGGGCTTCCGTTTCACTGCTAAATATGTTCATGTTGAAATGACTATTTCCAAAATTCTGATTTCTAAACTAAGGCTTGGAGTCAGGATGACCTTTTCCTGGGACCCTTCAGATGGGTTAGACTTCAGCAGCCATAATTCCTAACTAATCTTCTCTCAAGGAAAGAAGCGACTTAGAACTGAGGAGTAATTTCCTGACAGTTAGAACAATTAATCAGTGGAACAGCTTGCCTCCAGAAGTTGTGAATGCCCCAACACTGGAATTTTTAAAAAGAGATTGATAACCATTTGTCTGAGGTGGTGTAGGGTATCCTGCCTAAGCAGGGGTTGGACTAGAAGACCTCCAAGGTCCCTTCTAACTCTGTATTCTATTCCATTCTACTGTACTGTACTGTACTCTATTCTACTCTACTCTATTCTCATAGCCTTTAGAAACAAATAGATAAGGATCCTTTGAAGTTGGAATGGACTGGAATGTTTAATCTAGAGCATCTTGGTTTTGATCTAGAATGCTGTTCCTTGGATTTTGTGTGAGAGAAGAGCTATTGGTCACTGTATGTTTTTCTTTCTAGATGATATTTGGAGACCTCCTCCGTTTCTGCTGGCTTATGGCGGTGGTCATCCTTGGGTTTGCATCTGGTAGGTGATCTATTTTAGACCACATTCTTGTGATCTTGACTTACAAAGAAAACTGTAGCAATTCCTGAAAGCACAGAGAGTGGGAATATTACCAAATTCCTTCCTCTTGGCTATAGAATATCTTCTGTTACAGCCATATCTTTGATTTTTCCTTTTGTTTTTATGCTACTAACTAATAATAATAGGAAGTGTTTATATACATAGTATAATGTAATCTTGAAATTAATAATTATTATAATAATGAAAAAAGGAGGGAGCTTCCCACCATTTTTATTAGATTGCAATGTGTTTATCTGATTGGATTCTATATTCTGAAAATTTATCTGAGGCTGGTACTGGTTCCTTGATATGCAGTGTAAATATTTCCTTCTTGCATTCTCTATCTTCCTTTTCTCTATGTTGTCAGATAATATACTATTTAATTTATTACTTAAGGTAATAGCTTCATGAGTCTGATAAAATAAGTTATGATTAATGGAAGTGAATGGCAGAGTAATTGATTAGACATCAACCTGCCACAAGACTCATAATTTTAAAAACAATAGATTGCCATTGCCTATCTTAAGCTGTCTGGATATTTAACCTTTATTGTGCCGCTTATTCTAATGTATCAAACCACAAAATGGAATCTGAAGTGCTTTAGAAGTTTTGCCAAGATTCTCTACCTAATTCAGTGCCATAAAGATATGTGGTATTTCATAAAACTGTATCTATAATATTACAAATCCCTCAATGCCATTTTTTAAAAAAATAATTGTATTATTTTTAAAGAATATAAAAATTTACTAATTTCAATAAGTTTATACATTTTAATAATTACATGTTCATCATTTATACACAATTCTGCCTCAATCTTAGAATGTTTAAAACCATAAAGTCTTTTAAAGTGTTTTATTTTTCAATATTTCTAGTAAGTACATAGAAAGGACCGTTGACAATTATAAAACTTTGCTACCAGTTATTCTTGTGATATTATTTTAACTGTTTTTTGACAAATTCTATTATTTGTCAAGTAATAAGTCAACCATTTGTGTTTGCCTATTATTTCTATTCTGTAATGTGCTTCTTTTGCTGAAAGCCACAAGGTCATTTTTGGGCACAACCTGGGTTTGTATCTATTTTATGTTCTTAACTAGCATAATGGTTTTTGAAATCCAAATTTACCTTGATTTTATCAAACCACAAATATCCATGCTACTCAAATTTCAAGTCATGTTCTCCTAACTCTAAAAGCCTTCTATATCTCCATAGAATTGTTCTGATGTAGGCTTCCCCAGCAGCATGAAACTCAGTTCTCATCCCGATAAACCCCTTTAATTTAATTTACAGTGAATTCCTCTCCAGCAAAGTCTTTCCCTTCCCACAGTCTTTCAAGATAGTCCACAATTACCAACCTTTATCAGGCTTGGAGAGTGGTCAGGCCGATATCTTTCAGACACGGCAATACTTGGCAAGAATGCAGGAATGAACTGTTTCCTGCAAACTCCCCTCCCCTTTTGCTCCTCTTTTATTCCCTATTGGAGGAGCCATTCACTGTCCACCTGTGGCCTTTCTCCCAATTTGACCCTTGTTCCTTAGCTGTTCCTTTTATCTGGCAACTCTGTGCATGCACAGACTGTTTGTCTGCCTCAATGATGTCTGACTCCGAAGGCAGCTGATAACTGTCAGACGGTTCTGGCCCCCTCTCTGCCTCTGATGTGGAGCTCTCGTCAGAGTCTTCCTCAGACTCCAGGACTGGCCCATGGTCCTCCCCAACCTCCTCACTGTCTGAATCTGCTGCCAGCTCTGCTGGCCGCTGGTGGGCCACAACAAGAACTATCTATTATTTCATCCAAACCAAATAGCAAGTTCTGAAACACAATGTCAAATCTGATAAACATGGCCCGCCTCTTTTCTTTGTGTCTTATAGCACCTTATATTTAACTCATGTTTCCCCCTGCCATATAAATTTAGAGATTCCTTTTGCCACTTTTTAAATGGTGCATCTGTCAGAAGAGTTATCGTATGAAACAAAAATATCATTTTAGGTAGAACGTTCATCTTTGTCACATAAGGCTATTGTAATTTCTCCCATTTTAGCATATCTTTTAAGTTAATTTCAAAACCTAGCATAATTATGTTGAAATAACATACAGTTCATACTTGACATGTTACCCAAGTATTTACCTACCTCTCAGAGTTAAAACCTGTTTTATTCATCAGTTTTGTTTCAGCTTCTATTTTGTTATTTTTCATTAACATCTTCAATTTCTTTTTATTAATCTTTAAATCTGTTAATGCATCATTTTTTTAAAAATTTACCCAATAACAGTTCAATTTCCTTTAAAAGACCTTCCAGAATCCACACCAATTCATTTGAAATATCTTTAACTTACGTTTCTTTTTTTTAATATTTATTCTCAAAATTGTCTCATCTTGCCTTATCTTTGTTCCTTATTTCCTTATTCAATATTTCCAGAATTAAAATAAACAAGAGAGGGGACAGTGGGCATCCCTGTTTTGTTTGTTTTTGTACCCTTACATTTTTTTTTGTCAAATCTTCATCAACAACAATTATTTGTACTCTCTGTAAGTATAGAAAGGAAAGCTGTTAAAACTTGGCTGTTCCAGCAGGCCTGGGGCTGTTGACCTCATTGTTAAGGTCCAGCCCCGATTAGAACGAATGCGTATCTTGTGAATTTTTAAACTATCCTTTTTTTATTTTCCTTTTCTTTTTTTTCTCCTCTTTTGTAAGCCGCCCGGAGTCCTTCGGGATTGGGCGGCATATAAATTTTAACAATAAATAAATAAATAAGATCTATCTTATCCATTTTATAAAGATCTCTCCAAAATTTGTATCTTCCAGAAACTTAAATAAGGAAGCCCAGTTCAAATTGCAAAAAGCTTTTTCTGCAACAAAGATCAATGCAGCTTGTTTTATATTATGTTGCTCAGGTGTTCCAAAATGTCCAATGCATTGACCATTAATTACCTTTTAAGTAAAACTCCACATTGATCCTTATGAATATTTTTTTGCAAAAGTATTTTCAGTCTATCAGTCCATCATTATGAACAACTTATAGTTATAGCCCTGTAGTTTCTCGTTAATGTCAAATCTTCTCCCTCTTTAGATATTAATGTGCTATACTGACCTCTTTCTAATTATCTGATATTTTTCTTCCTCCTTCTTCAGACTTTTCTTTTCCATTTTTTCACTTTTCCCTTAAAATTGACAGCACTTTTTTTTCTCCTCAATTTTTCTCCAATCAAATTATTACTCTGCTAATTTTTAAAAACCATTGTAGCATCCTAGATCTGGATATATGTAGATTTGATTATTATCCTCAATTACACATCGTGTACAATAAAATATATACATGTGCATGAGTGAACAAATTTGGAAGCTACATGTTTGGTTTTTATGACTTGAATTCATTGTGTTTTGTAAAAGGCTATAAAAGTTCATCCTCAAAACTTTTATAATGAGAGTCTGATAATCTATTTGGTTTAGGTCCTTTTTCCAGTTTAATCTTTTTTATAACGTTAGAAACTTCTCATATTACTATAGGTCAATTTATAATCTTGTGTCTGCTCCTCTGTAATCCTCAGTAAATTTTGTTTCTTTAGATAGTCATCTATTTTCTCTAGAGAGATGTCACTTCTTTTATACAAATTAGAATAATATTGATGAATATCAATAACAATGGCTACATTGACCATTCATAGAATAGCTCCAGCTTGTAATTTAAATATCATTTTATTTTTGTAATTTATATGCTAACCACTTCCCTGGTTTATTTGCAAACTCATTTTTTTGCTTTGCATAATTCATTTTTATTTCCATTTCTCTTACTGTTAACATAGATAATTGTTGTTGTAGAAGCTTAATTTGCTGAGAAACATTTATCTTCTCTGGATAATTTTTTAATTCTTCTTTTTTCTTTATCTCATCTAAAATAACATGTATTTTCTCTTGACTTTTTTAAAAAAAGTTTTCTGTTATATTGTATAAAATGACCTCTAATAAAAGGTTCGTGAGAACCTGTTTAGTCTAATGGTTAAGGCAACAGGCCAGAAACTGGGAGTAGTCCTGCTTTAGGCTCAAATCTGGGTGACCCTGGGCCTGTCACTTTCTCTCAGCCCTAGGCAGGAGGTAATGGCAAACCATTCCTGAAAATAGTGTATCAAGAAAACTGCATGCACTTGCCCAGGAAGTCCCAAAGATTGAACACAATTGAATAGAAGAAACAATAAAAATAAATGCTTTACTCACATACAAAGCCATTGTTCAATCAATTGTTTCTAGGTACCCCTGGTGCTTACCACATGTTACAACCATATTATATAAACAGTCTGTATGTTAACATTTCTAAAAGTTTTCTCTTCATCAAATTGAGAAAACCAGTGCACATAAAAATGATTCGAGGAGTGAACAAATGTTGTCTCTCTCTCTCTCTCTCTCCTTAGCAGCATTTCCAAATATTACTCCTTCTTCCTGTTATTCTCAAGAAATTAATTGTTGTAAAAAGAAACCAGTGAGAATTATAATTGGTTCAGTCTGGGAAAAATTATCTGTCTGTTTATCTATATCTATAACAGTTATATCATGCACTCTTGACAAGTCTAGTCTAGTCTAGTCTAGTCTAGTCTAGTTCAAGTCAGTCCAGTCCAGTCCAGTCCAATCCAATCCATGCAAGAAGAGAATAACAATGAAGGCCAACTGAACAATGCAACTACACAATGATATTTAGAGCAGACAAAAGTTCACACATGGCAAATGTCCAACAAGGGAATAGCTTCTAATTAGAAACTGAACTCATGTCCTTTTGTTTTCTTTGGCAGCATTTTACATCATCTTCCAAACAGAGGACCCCGATGAACTGGGCCATTTTTATAGCTATCCCATGGCACTCTACAGCACATTTCAGCTGTTTCTCACCATCATTGATGGACCTGCCAACTATGAGGTGGACTTGCCTTTTATGTATGGCATCACTTATTCTGCTTTTGCTATTATTGCGGCCCTTCTTATGCTCAACCTACTTATTGCCATGATGGGGGATACTCACTGGCGTGTGGCCCATGAGCGGGATGAACTTTGGAGAGCACAGGTGAGGGATGACTTTTTGCCTATTAATTGATTGTACCTGATGGAGCAGAGTGGGGAGGGGACCTGAGCAGATTAGGTTAATTTCTATTTATAATACAATAGCAGAGTTGGAAGGAACCTTGGAGGTCTTCTAGTCCAACCCCCTGCCTAGGCAGGAAACCCTATACCATTTCAGACAAATAGCTATCCAACATCTTCTTAAAGATTTCCAGTGTTGGGGAATTCACAACTTCTGGAGACAAGCTGTTCCACTGATTAATTGTTCTAACTGTCAGGAAATTTCTCCTTAGTTCTAAGTTGCTTCTCTCCTTGATTAGTTTCCACCCATTGCTTCTTGTTCTACCCTCAGGTGCCTTGGAAAATAGCTTGACTCCCTCTTCTTTGTGGCAACCCCTGAGATATTGGAAAACTACTATCATGTCTCCCCTAGTCCTTCTTTCTATTAAACTAGACATACCCAGTTCCTGCAACGTTCTTCATATGTTTTAGTCTCCAGTCCCCTAATCATCTTTGTTGCTCTTCTCTTCACTCTTTCTAGAGTCTCCACATCTTTTCTACATCGTGGTGACCAAAACTGATCCAAGTGTGGCCTTACCAAGGCATTATAAAGTGGTATTAACACTTCACGTGATCTTGATTCTATCCCTCTGTTTATCCAGCCTAGAACTGCGTTGGCTTTTTTGGCAGTTGCTGCACATTGCTGGCTCATATTTAAATGGTTGTCCACTAGGACTCCAAGATCCCTTTCACAGTTACTATTGTTGAGCAAGGTACTACCTATACTGTACCTGTGCATTTCGTTTTTGTTGCCTAAATGTAGAACCTTACTCTTTTCACCATTGAATTTCATTTTATTAGATAGTGCCCAGTGTTCAAATTTGTCAAGATCCTTCTGTATCTTTAGCCTATCTTCTGGAGTGTTGGCTATTCCTGCCAGCTTGGTGTCTTCTGCAAATTTGATGAGTTCCCCCTTTATTCCCTCATCCAAATCATTGATGAAGATGTTGAAGAGTACTGGGCCCAAAACAGGGCCTTGGGGTACTCCACTGCATACTTCCCTCCATGAAGATGCAGTTCCCTTGAGGATTACACGTTGAGTGCGGTTGGTCAGCCAGTTACAAATCCATCTGGTGGTGATGCTGTCCAACCCACATTCTCCTACTTTATCTAGTAGTAGGTTATGGTCTACCTTATCAAATGCCTTACTGAAGTCCAAGTAAACTATATCAATGGCATTCCTCTGGTCCACTAATTTTGTCACATTATCAAAGAATGCAATATGATTAGTCTGGCATGATCTGTTTTTGACAAACCCATGTTGGCTTTTGGCTATTACTTTGTTTGCTTCTAGGTGTTCGCTAATTCGTTGCTTGATTATCTTTTCCAGAATCTTTCCTGGTATTGAGGTCAGGCTGATAGGTCTGTAGATTTCTGGATCTGTTTTTTTCCCGTTTTTGAAGATGGGAACCACATCAGCTCTTTTCCAGTCCTCTGGTAGTTCCCCGGTGCTCCAGGATCTCTAAAAGATATAGTTCAGTGGTTCTGAGATCTTGTCTGCCAGTTCCTTCAGAACTCTGGGCTGTAATCCATCCGGTCCTAGTGATTTGAACTCATCTAGGGTAGACAGGTGCTCACTTATCATTTTCTTCCCTATTTCAACTTGTGTTCCTAACCTGATTTTTGTGGTGCTGTTTTTGATTGGTTGGACTGTTTTATCCCTTTGTGCAAAGACAGAAGCAAAACATGAGTTAAATAGTTCTGCTTTCTCCCAGTTGTTTGTCTTCTTCTTGCCACTTTCTCCCAGCAATGGACCAATTTTTCCCTTAACTTTATTCTTGTTTTTAACATGTTGGAAGAAGCTTTTTTGTTATTTTTTACTTTTGTGGCAAGCCTTTCTTCATTGTGAGCCTTAGCTTTCCTCACTTCATCTTTACATGCTCGGGCTATTTGCTGATATTCTGCCTTAGTTATGTCCCCACCTTTCCACTTTTTATATTTATCCTTTTTGTCTTTCAATTTGTCAGAGAGTTCTTTATGCAGCCATGCTGGTTTCTTTTGGGAGCTGTTATTTTTCTTCTTCATTGGTATTGTGTGAGGCTGGGCTTTTGTAATCTCATTTTTCAAAATTTCCCAAGCTTCTTGAGTTGTTTTCCCCTTGAGGATTCTCATCCATGGAATTTTTCCCAAGCTCTCTTTAAGTTTATTGAAATCTTAAAGTCCAAGAGTCTAGTTTCACTTCGTTCTACTACTATGTTTGCATAATATTGAATTCCAATATTGCATGGTCACTTGCCCCCAGGGTTCCTGTGGCTTCAATACCTTCTATCATTTCCTCTCTGTTAGTGAGAATTAAGTCCAATATGGCTGATCCCCTTGTTCCCTTCTCTACTTTTTGGGAAAGAAAGTTGTCTGCTAGGTTTGTTAGGAACCTGTTGGATCTTCTACTTGGTGCAGAGTTTGTTTCCCAGTTGATGTCAGGGTAGTTAAAATCCCCCACTACTATTGTGGTGTGCTTCCTACATACCTTAGTTAGCTGACTAGCAAAAAGTTCATCTACTTCCTCTGCTTGGTTGGGTGGCCTGTAGTATAGACCTATGGCAAGGTCATTTCCCACCCACCCCCCAATCTTTAATATTCACCCAAATGCATTCAAGATAGTTCTCATCATTGTTGTGCTCTATTTCTGTAGAGAGGTAATTATTTCTTATATATAGTGCAACTCCACCTCCTCTTTTATTTGGTCTATTTCTTTTAAATAATTTAAATCCTTCTAGCTGTTTGTTCCATTTATCGGTTTCATCCCACCCATGAAAGCAAATAAAAAAGAAGTTCAGAAGACAGTGCTTGTGTCCATTTAACAAAAATCTGCACCAATGAGGAATCTTCTCATTATAATATTGAAATGAAAATGTGTTTGGTATCCTTTCTGAATTAGATTTGGAATTATGTTATGATTCCAGGATCCCAAACAGATCCGTGATTCTTTTCAACTGTGTATTTATTATTGGGAAAACAGGATTTCAATAATCATACTTGTTTTAAGTATATATAAGTATATATAATTGAATGGGGGGGGGAGTAAACCTTGGTTTTTTAAAAGCTAAATATGTGGTTTCCAGATTTGTTCACTTATGCATATGTATGTATTTTATGCATGATGCCTGCCTGCAGATAAGAATCATATCTACATAAATCCAGATTAATGGATGCTAGAATGTTTTTTTTAAATAGTATAATCTAATAATTGAATTAGAGAAAAATTGAGGAGAAAAAAAATCATGTCAATTTTTAAAGGAAAAGTGGGGGAAAAAACATTGCCAAAGAAAGGAGGAAGAAGGAATAAAGAAAATCTATTCTGAGCCTGCTTGTCCCCGTCAAAGTAGATGATACTTGTATCATTTCCTAAATGTGTAGCTATGGGATATGCTGCAATTCATGAAGGTTCATTGGATATTGGCACTAAGAGAGACTCCAAAACCTGCTTTAGGAATATTACCCAAGGTTACATGGGCATGTGAGCATTTATGTAGAAGTTAAGGGTCACAAAGAACCACATAAACCTCTACAGGAGAAATAAACATGAAAAGCTATTTGGAATCCTTTCCATGTGGAGTTCTGGAAGCATCAGGACTAGATGAACAATGGTGCCAAATATTGTTTAATATGGCCATCAATATTCATTCTCCTCCAGAGGATTTACAAAATGGAAAATCATGTTATTCTTTAGTCTGTGTTGCCTACTTCAAAAGAGGAAAGTTCCAGACATGACACTAGTGGAGTCATTTGACTTAATTAAAACATTTTGATTACCCAATTTTTAAAATTGTGTCTTTTAGGTTGTTTCCACTACCATTATGTTAGAGCGCAAACTCCCACAGTGTCTCTGGCCTCGCTTAGGCATCTGTGGAAAGGAATATGGCCTAGGTAACCAGAGATATTTGAGGTAAGTTTCATTAATTTGTGTACATCTTCTATGATAAAGAGGATATTACGCATGTGGACTAGTTACTATTTAAACCAAGTATCTATTTACTTAATGAACCCATAGCATCAATTGATATTTAGGATATGCTGGTGGATATGGGAAAGCATAAGCAGCCCAAACAGATTGACAAGTCACAGAATTAAGGAGCAAGACAAATGATAGGACTACAGAATTAAAGAAATAGTCATATAAAGCTGGCCTAGGAAGGAACAGTCTCAATACCAACTTTCTGTCACAGCAAAACAAGAGAAAAATACTAACACTTCTCTTAAAATGTGGGTTTACCCCTGTATATGTATGTAGATGATAATAATGATGATGATGATGATAGATAGATAGATAGATAGATAGATAGATAGATAGATAGATAGATAGATAGATAGATAGATAGAATGAATGAATGAATGAATGAATGAATGAATGAATGAATGAATGAATGAATGAATGAATGAATGAATACCGGTAGATAGATGATGAGAGAGGGGATAGGTAGGTAGGTAGATTGGTCTTAAAATGTAGGTTTACCCCTGTATATGTGTGTAGATGATGATAATGATGATAGATAGATAGATAGATAGATAGATAGATAGATAGATAGATAGATAGATAGATAGAATACCGGTAGATAGATGATGAGAGAGGGGATAGGTAGGTAGGTAGATTGGTTAGTAGACACACACACAGAGAGAGAGAGAGAGAGAGAGAGAGAGAGAGAGAGAGAGAGAGAGAGAGAGACAGAGACAGAGAGAGACAGAGAGAGAGAGAGAGAGACAGAGACAGAGAGAGATAGAGACAGAGAGAGACAGAGAGAGAGAGAGAATGATAAATGAGAGTGGGATGGAGGGAAGTAGATAGATAATAGATAGATAGACAGACAGACTGACAGATAGATAGATAAAGATAGTTGATAAATGAGAGAGGGGAGTAGGTGGATAGCTAAATGATAGATAAATAGACAGATAGACAGGATTATGATCATGACATTAAACTACTCATTTCCCATTCCTCTCCTCCCCACTATAATCATTACAAAGATATATTCATGGAAAAAGGTTTCTGTTCACACACACACACGCACGCACGCACACACTCACTCAAATGCAAAAGTTGCTCAGTGGGCATAGAGCCATAAACATGGCATAAAGGTTGCCAGGTTTATAAAGCAATCAGCACACAGCATCTGAGTACATGTCACAGTGAGACACTTGATAGGATGTGTGATGACTGCATCTCTGCTGTTCCATATCATTTTAGCTCAAATCAATCAAAAATAGTTAGGCTGTAAATCCCAGAGTCAAACAGCATTTAGAGCATAAATAGAACATAGGATATTAAAAACTCTTTTAAATACATTGCAACATTTGTATTTATCACCTCAAATCTCTTGGCATACTAAAGTCACCACTTTTCAGCATTTTTACATTAGGTGCCTCCTTTTCTTCCATTTTTTTTGGGGGGGGACGCTAACATTTATAATATTCATTTTAATTCCATTCTTCAATGTATCACTAGTATTCCCATAAAACCCCTAAACTATCCCTTCCAATGTTCTCTCATTTTAGATTGATCCCAAATGATTTCATCCCATTTATTCTTAATTCTATTCCTTCTTCTAAAGGTGTCTTGTTCAGTCCTTTTCTCTCAAAATGAGGCACAACTCACTTAACAAATGTCTCATAACAACAGAAATTTTGGGGTCAATTGTGGTCGTAAATCAAGAATTCAAAGAATACAAAGAATGTATCATCCCATTCTTGGACAACAATTCCTTCTCTACATGCATTTTTTAATCCATAATCTCCCTCATTTCATCATTATGCCAAGCATCCTTTTTTGTACTTCCTGTACTTCCTAGCCTAATTCCACATATTTCAGTAGTATTTTGTAGCATAATTGTTTTCATTCTGTACCAATCAAATTGCACATCATCTTTATTGGAGAAGAATGCCTTTGAGTCTTATTGACTCCTGGCAATTGCCTGGATTAGGCCCTGCAGTTTTCTTGGCAACATTTTGGGGAGTGGTTTGCTCTGTTTCCTAGGAGTGACAGAGACTGATTGGCCCAAGGTCACCCAGTTGGCTTTGGGTTTAAGATGGGACTAGAACTCACACTTCCTGGTTTCCAGCCCAGTATCTCAACTACTATATATGAGAGTTACATATGTGTATATTGGATTTAGTACCAAAATTGTGCCCTGCTAAGGAAATGTTTAGCTGTTTATTTTTTATGTATGACATGGTGCCTTCAGCTAAATAGCAATAGCAATAGCAGTAGACTTATATACCGCTTCATAGGGCTTCCAGCCCTCTCTAAGCGGTTTACAGAGAGTCAGCATATTGCCCCCAACAATCCGGGTCCTCATTTTACCCACCTCGGAAGGATGGAAGGCTGAGTCAACCCTGAGCCGGTGAGATTTGAACCGCTGAACTGCTGATCTAGCAGTAGCCTGCAGTGCTGCATTTAACCACTGCGCCACCTCGGCTCTAGTTATGTAAATCATAACACTGACTGAATTCCCAAATTCAGAACAATCCAAATCTGGCAAAATGTAATGCCATTCCAACAGCTGTCTTTGAAGGGAAATTACGGAATCTCCCACTTTAAAAAACCCGTTGCTCTTACGTATGTTCCTGAAACTTTAACCCATGTTTTGTTATACTGCAATGATAAAGGTGCCCAATTATAGCTAATAAGTCTCCATCTAGATAGATTTCCAAGAGACCCAAATACATTTAATTTTTAGTTATTACTATGTGATCAGTGTGATTTTGTTTCTCTGAATGTGAGTGTGTTTTGTTTTCCTATTTATAAAATACAGCACATCAAAATTATATAAATATAAAATGTATATTTATTAAGTTTTAACAATGTTTTTTCCTTGCTGTTTTGCAATAACCATTCCTTTTCTTTGTTTCTGAATTGGTCAATTACTATAATTAATTCTACTTCCATTAAATTGAATATCTAGTTTATTGGTGAAATTGTGTCTCTTCTAAAAAGGTATCATGTTTTTTAAACTGAAAGATAAAATATGTGTTAAAAACTACATGTGGAACATTTCTCTCTTCAAATCCACATTATCATTGCCAATTTCTAATAAAAATAATATGCTCAAGATATTCTCTAACACCAAGTGCTTAGCAATTTTCATAATGTTGAATACAGATTGATTTTTTTTGTCAAAATGGGGGTGACTAAACTTTTCACTCTACATTTGCTCATTTCTGTTCTCTTCCACTGTTTTCCATTTGTTACTGCTTATTTTCTGGCCATTTCTCTCTCTATTTCATTCCTCCTGTCCTCCCTGCATGGGAATATTATGTATTAAATGTGACTACACTGTAATGTTTTGGCAATGATTTCTATATTGTATTTGTATAGGTTCTTATGCTGTTCAAGCTGGGACCTATTTTGAACACACAAAACCTCCTAGAAAGAATTGCTATTTTTGAGAATTCTGGAAATTGGAATATCCACATAGATTTTTGTGCATCGGATACATTCTTAAACACACGTTTGTGTATATGATTAAAAGTAATAATTTTCCAACCATAAATTCAGAGACTGCCCATGTTTCTGTTAAATTTTAGGACACAGTGATCCCTGCAGCTTTTTCCAAAGAAACGTCATGATAATGTTTTTCTACTATGAGAGATGAAACATTTACTTTCATGTTACACAATAATTTCACTTACTTTGTTTAAATTTTTCAAAACATTAAAATTCTCCTTTACAAGTTTAGAAAATTCCTTGAGCATTGGAAGCCAATAATTTAGGAGAATTAAGAACTCATGCAACCATTAAATTATGATGGCTGGGTTTACCATACTGGATTATAGCATTAGTTACTAACATCCATTATCTTTCAAGTAATATTAAACTATTTTTATTAAAACATAGCTCAGGAGAAATGGAGATTTTCATAAGTTAGTTATTTCCATTTTTTAAAAAACCTTGTTTTATAGGCTGTTGGGCTTGATAATTATCAAGCCCAACAGCCTATAAAACAAGGTTTTTGCCATAATCTATTTCATATATTGTATAGAAAGAAATCTGACATTTTAGCAGGACATATACTCAATAATAAACCCCAACTTCCTGCCATGTGTATTCATGTGAAAATCTGAAAATATGTTTGTTGCCTTCACACTTTACATTTTTAAAGATGCCCAAAACACAAAGTGTTTTTCATACTAGCAATCTTCTTCCATCATAATAGATAAATAATAATCAAGTGGGAATACCAAAAGTGCCTTTTAAAGAGGCAACTGGACTTTCTTTGTTTTTCCTTGAAGACGTTTCGCTTCTCATCCAAGAAGCATCTTCAGGTCTGAACCAGCATTCATGACCTGGATGACTGAGAGTCTCCATAGACACTCATGTGGGAAGTTCTTAAGTAAGTAGAAGGTCATGTTCAATGGAACCGGTTGTAGAAATGGTGACTGGGTCACTGAACAGTAGGGACCTCATGTTCGTCACACCCCCAAACTGGTTCCCTGGTTACCGCGACATCTTTTTTTACCGTTTAAAATGTTCTGCACATGCGCAGACCTATTTACAGGCAACTGCACACAAGAGTGTGCGAGTGAAGCAAGCGCACCTGTGCAAAATCACGTGCACACGAACCAGCAGTAATGCCGGCAGAAACCCACCTCTGGTGCATACATACACACACAAACAGAAAGGATCCTCCCTAATTTATCAGATGTAAAAAAAGATACAGGAGATTTGTACTTTCAGACCTGGAAGATTGTGGTCAGCACAAGATGAACTTATTCTCTTTTTTTGCAATGCTACATTAAAAGAATTTTTTTACTTAAGCTTAATAAGTTATTGAGGATCCTTTTCATTTTCTTTCCCATTATGTAGCTGTGAGAGTTCCCTTCTCCACTTTCACTTGCTCACTTCCTTGGTAGCATCTCTTCTTCCAGTCTCCCAAGGTCATTCCAACATACCATTGCAGAATCTCAAGCCCATCCCATTTTGTTATCCTGAATGCCTGGAAACAATGTCTAGAATCTTTGGAAGAAAAGATGTCAAGTAATAAGAATTTTCCAAATGAAGAGTAGCCAGCTGCTTTTAGCTAGTTAGGCTTGCTAGATTTCTGAGAAAATATCTTAATGGAAATACTTTGGAGCTAATCTGGTATCTGGATCCCCACCCTTATTACTTCCTAAGATACTTCAAGATCCACTTTGTAGTTAGATGCATTCTGGGGATAAGATAGTAGACAACTATAGGTTAGTTTTTTACACAAACAATTCACAAATATTCAAATTAAGAAAACAAATACAGTAATATCAAGAACCTCCCGGATCTGGACCAACAATATTGTTGATTCCCAGATTAGAGTAATCAATGTGTCTGTCTAGATGTTATACATCAAAGATTGCTGTTGTTGTTGTTGTTGTTGTTGTTCTAATAACCTGTCAACGCATTCCATGCTAAACTGGCTTGGATCTTATATGGATTCACATCTTGTTTGGAGCATGGGTGGGAATTTCTGCCCCCCCCCCCCAAATAGAAATAGTAAAGAATATATTTCCACACTTTGAGCAGGACTGCCTAGCCTTTAGAAAGCTTGAGTGTTGACAGTTTCTACCCTCCAGTGGCTGCTCATCTATTCTTGCCCCCCTGCCTTTCCCCCAAAACTCATTTTAGGAAACAGGTATTAAATAGAAGGACTTTGTGTGATCGTTTCCAGCCAGGAAAAGACACAGGGATTGAAATTTCTCTGAAACTATCAATTGGGCATCTTCTGTTATGTTGGAATCCATCACTCCTTAGTATCCCTTCTGCTACCCATTGGGGATGGCAAGATAAAATGTCAAGAGAATTCAGTTGGGGGTTCTTGTCTTTGTTCTGCTTGCTGCTAATTCAGGCGAGCCGGAAAGAAGGTGGGTGGGTGGGGGAACTGTCTTGGTCGACTGCTTTTGCAACATGAGCCTTTTTTCTGTCTGCAGTGATTTGGGATCTCGCTGTGAATATTGATTACATGTGAAATATTGGCAGAGGAAGGGCCCAGTTTTTTATTCATAGAGGGAAAAAAAGGAGGAGGAAAGAGAAGAAGGGAGTTCTGCTCCAAAGCTGCATCCTGCCTACCATTTTTAGTTGCTTCTATTTAGAAATATGCTGTAAAGTGGGAAGTATAGCTGCAGTGAGTGGTTTATGTTGTCAGTTGTCTTCATTTTCATCTCCCTTGCACATATAGACACAGTATCTTTCAGCAGAACACCCACATCTGCTGTGAACATGAGTTAGGGAAGGATTTCCCCATGCTAACCATCTGCAGTTGTTGAAGGCATCAACCTCCAACAGCTGTTGAAAGCAAAAAGCCATTGCTGTAGTACAGTATTTCTCAATCTTGCAACTTGAAAATGTGTGGACTTCAACTTCCAGAATTGCTGGCTGGGGAATTCTGGGAGTTGAAGTCCATGCATCTTTAAATACCAAGGTAGAGAAAGACTGCTCTAGTAAAACCAACTAATTCAGTTTGCCTCTCTGTATCACTGCTGACCATCACCATAAATATGCTATAGCCAGGGTGATTTTTTTTATTTCCTTGTCTTGTAAATGCTTCAATTATATTTTTCCTCCTGCACTTTTCCACATCTAGTGTGGTGTTACGGTGAAGATGCTGCATTAGCACTGCAGAACCAGATTTAATACCTGCCTTGGTCTTACACACTCAGAGTAGCAACATACCTCCCCTCAAGACAACCTGCTTTACAGAGTTGTAGATTTAAAAACAGAGACATCCAATCCCATATACCATGTTCAGCTCCTGGAAAGAAACACGACACATAAACCTAATTAACTAACGGCAGGGTATAAAGGAGAGGCATATGAAGGTGCAGTGTGAAAGAGACATCTTGACAGTTAAATCTGCATTGAAACAAACACCTTTGCTATGAAAGGATTACATGTGTCTCTTCTGCATGTTGAATTATGCTGTAAAATGGGGAGTGGGAAGGTTAGGAAACAATGAAAAAGACTGTATTCATCTATCCAGGCTTCACAAGTGCCATGCTTGTCTCGGATGCAGTGTGATTTGAAGAATTCCTTGTAAAATAAGGATTTTTTCCCCTTTACAGCCAGCTAAGAGTCTTCTAAATATCTGCAAAAGTGAGGTAAAAATCAAAACAGGCACCAACAAAACAGACCCCATAACCAGAAAGTGGACTTTGGCAACAACAAAAACAGAATCTAGGAAATACGTGATATATGAATTTTGCAGAAACATTTTCAATTGACTATATGCTACTCTCTTTCTTTGACCCTAAGATTGCATTGATTGTAGAAATGTGGCTGTAGCATTCTGATTGCTACAGACATTATCTTCCTACTGCTACCCCTCGCCTGTTGATGCAAGTGTGTGAATTTCCAGAGACCTCCTGTATCAAGCCTCTCTCTCTCTCTCTCTCTCTCTCTCTCTCTCTCTCTCTCCATCCCTTCCTCCCTCTCTCCCTCCCTCCCTCCCTCTTCCCCCCCACCTAAGAAATAGGCAATGGCAAATCACTTCTGAAATCTTGCCAAGAAAACAGTAGGGACTCATCAAGATAGTTTTCAAAAGTTACTTACTGAAAGGCACAAAATCAAACTAGAAAAAAATAGACAGAAACCTGCAATCTTGTATTATGCAGCTATAGGCTATAGTTTTCAAATACCAAAGTACATTTAAAATATCTTGAAAGGAGAAGAGAATTGGATTATTGCATGTTGTTTATTTCAGTACAGTATTTTTTTCATAAAACAGAAGAAACAATACCAAATATTCACTTGCAAATTCACTTTGCCAAAATATTTACTGAGCATTTTCTGTGTTTTCACTTCCCTTGCTCCAATTAGATCTCCAGGTATTCAGGCTCATACATAAAAATGCCTGTTGTAATCCCCTGGGATTTGATTGTCAAGTGTCCAAAATCCCCCCACATGAAAGTAATATTGAGAACACAGTAATGGAGGAGTGAATTTCATAGTATGTGATTTATTTTGCTAGTTGTTAGTATATTATTATATTTATCTGCTTCATTCTGTTTTTGTGCTTTAAAATTTTCCTGGTCATTGAATATTGATTGATTGATTGATTGATTGGGAAATCATCTACCACATCTGTGAGTTGCCTAGCTAAGAGGATGAAGCAGCTCAATGGGCAAAGGACCATAAAGAATGCAAACTCACAGATTGGTAATGGAGCACTAAAATAACATAAGTGTAAAAAAGGTCCAAAAATGTCAGGCACTTCTTGACATTTATAAAAAGAAACTCTGTTTTTAAACTGAAGGTAGTTTTAGGGCATCTGAGAATGTCAAGTATATCACAATGTGTTTCATTGTGTGGCAGGATTCAGGGAATGTGTCTTTAGGATCTTGTTGGTATGATGCATATCACATTTGTTCTTATTGACAGCCAATTCCTTGCAGTCGCCACCTTGTCATAATCTTCCACAGATGTCTGCCTGCCAAGGGGGTTAGTAGCTGCTTGTGGGAATATGAGCTTTACCGAATGGTACAATTGTACCTGTATTGTGTTTTTGCTAATTTGCAATGAAGTTTAGTGATCATGATCATATGCATATTTAATACCTGCCTGGTTAGCTTGCAGGAATATGGTACGAATGAATCCTACAGGTCCATTTTATGGGGTTAGACAATTTTCCAAGTCATGGGAAGACAAATCAGGCATTGCAGATTGCCTATTCTGTAGTAAGGGGTTTAGGGTGGGGAAAGCTACTATTTTCTGTTTCATTGCTTAAATTCAGCCCATTATCAGGAATAGAAACAGCTATTACACTGATGCCTTAATTGGGATGCATGCCCTTCATAAACTCATGTGTTCTGTTCTCTGATTCAGTCCAATTTGGACCCAAATCACATCCTATATATAATTTTATTAACAATTAACGAATGGGAGAATAGAAAAGATAGAGCACTGCAGTTCTTTTCTTCCCCTGCAAACTGAATGCTTAGTTTGGATTTTAGTGCATGTTCAGCTCTCATTCAAAAAAATAAGTTTCACCTTCCCAATGTTTTTTTCCTTACAAAAATACAAGGAGAATTCTGAAGGCAGGATTTTTAAAAATTCATTTGCTTAGCAAGAAATAAAAAAAATCTTTTTTATTGTCTATTTTTTCTAATCAACAAAGCCATAAATTATAAATTCATTTTTTTGTTTCTTGCAAAAAATCTCTAAGGGGTTTCCAGTCAGCAATAAACATAGATATTGTCTTTTCTCTAATCAAAGAACTCAATTTAGCCATCTCTCCAAGTTCCATCATCTTCCCCAGCCTTTCCTCCATTAAGGGTAATACTGAATCTTTCCACTTTTGAACATATAATAATCTCACTGCAGTTACCAGATGTAAGAAAAAACAAAGTCCCATGTCTTTTTTCTCCAACTGTCAGTCCATTTTTACCATTTTTAAATGATACAAATGAAATTACCTTTAGATAAAAATAAGTAAAATAAAGATATAGAAGAAGCAAGTTAGGATAAGATATTTTGACTATAAATACAGTGAACACCCAGTTAGTTACAAGCTATACATCTCAAGAAAATCTAATTAGGCATCCTTACTTCACTTTTTTCTCTACAAACTTATGTACTTTGAGAGTTCAAATGAGGTTCTAAAAATCAACAACAACAAGGGTATATCATCTTCAGTACTGGAAGACCCCTTGTTTTTTTTCCTGGTGAATACCTGGTCCATAATTAATTCTACCCAAGGAAATGTAATTGAACAGACTATAATATCATTATTCTTCAAAAATATTGAGGTTTCCAGAGCTAAATTAATGAATATCAAGATCGAACTACAAATATTTTCCCCAGAAACTAGACGGTTTCTTCTTGTAAGGAAAAGATGACAAATATAAGCAATCTCTTAGGGTTGGCAGGCCTGTAGTCACAGCCTCCAGAAATCTGTATAATCAGAACTTTCAGAAAAGGATGTAGAAAGCAATTTAAGCTAAAAAATATATAATTAATTTAGTGACTGATAAATTGGATTCTTCTTTCAATTTACCCTGATATACGAAGAGATACCAAAGTTGTAACAAAACTATGATTCTCAAGGCTATTTGGAAAAGGGAAAAGAAGCGATGGAATAATTCACATCGATTTTCCTTTGGCAGGAGTCTTTATAAACAGGTTAATTAAATATACGAGAAATGTATTACATTTTCCTAAAGGCAAAGACCATGAATTTTAGTAGGCAGCCAAAACCTCCTTAAAAGTAGCTCATTTTTAAAGCATATAAAGACATTTCCTAGTATTAATAAAGAGAATAATTACAAGCATATTAAAGGATTTGTATTTAGGATCTTTTCATTTTGTACTAATAAATCATTGTCTTCTTTCCCACTGTATTTTTAGCAGCCTCTGATCTTTAACCATTTCTGGCTCCTGGCCTGGTAGGAATTATGCTAATATAAATGCAATATTGTTCCAAGCTCTCTTCCAAAGACCTTGATTCAACATCCTTGCAGAAGCTTGAATAATACAGATGGGTATGCACAAATCAGTTGTAACATGTTCTTCACTACTCTTTTGCATGCAGGGTTGAAGATCATTGTGAAATAAGGCAGATGCCTGTTAAAACAAATGGGCCTTACCGGAGAGATGCCTTTGAGAAATACCTGCAGAGGAAACACAGAGAAGATGTAGCAGCTGATAGAAAAGATGGTCGACCAATTTTGACAAAAGAGCAAAAGTGCGTTGGTGCTCCTTCAAATGCAGCAAACACTAATAGTCACTGGAACATCTTACGGCAGAATACGCTTGTCCACAAGCAGGGATATACCAATCATGCCATGGAAGACGAGGAGGAGGAGGTTTATCATGTGTGAATGCATAGGCCCAGGTGCCTCGGTGGAAAGTAAGATAAACTGGTATAAAGAAACAAACATTTAACAAAGCAATGTCTCCATTCAAAAGTGTACATAACAGACATCAAAGACAGCTTCAGCATTCTTGTAACACTGCATGCAGTGCTTCTGAGACAGATGTATAGAATATATCTTCATGCTTCTCAGAACAACTGGTCAATGGAATGATGGTATACAGTTGTTCCCACCAGCTGAAACTCACTCATACTTAGAAGCAAGACAGTGTAATATAGTGGTTAAAAGAGCTAGATTAGGACCAGGGAGTCCAACAATCAAGACCAATCTCAGCTACAGGTTGATGTTAGGCTAGTCTCTCTGCTCTTTGTCAGTCTACCTCATATGGTTGCCATTGCGAGGATCAAGGGCGATCCTCATATAGGCTAACTTGAGTTCTTGGAAGAAAGCTGAGCTAAATCTAGCACATAATATTGTACATGAAAGTCAAACACTAATAAAGATGAATGCCAGTGGGGATGTTCAGTGTTAAATATTTGCATTCCAAGGAACAAGTAAACTCCACTTAAAGATTCCAAATGCATGGCTGTGAATTTAAAACTGGGAAATTGATCTGAGAGGTATAAGGTACATTTTAACATATACTAGACAACCGATTGGGTCATTGTTTCAGAGATATTGCCTTACCTAAAAAGAATGATCAAGGACGAAAAATCATTAGGAGTAAGAGTGCCTTTCAGTTGCCTCCTATCTTCTTTGTGGCTGTCTGCCCTCTGGCAGCTGATGATGAGACTGTTCTACACAGCCTATGGAGGGCTAGAGTGGTACTGGTCTACCTGATCTCCAGGGGCCAAAGGCAAGGCCAGTCTACCCAGCCTCCAGAGGGCTAGAGCAGGATCAGTCTACTAAACCTCTGGGCAGTGGTGTGGCAGTACTGAAATGACCATTAATTTCAGGCCCACAGGAATCCTGGACTTTGGACACATTCTGCAAGTTAGCCTTTTGAGGTAACTTGGTTCAAAAGTCATTCTATGAGGCACTGTTTTGCCCCATTAAAATACCCAGACATAAGAGTTTTATAATATATAGATTCATATGGAAAATTATGAATAGCATTTTAGTAGACAATTCAAAAAGATTACTGGATCAGGACATATTTGGTGTGTGTTTTGTATTATGTATTATGTATAGCAAAACATGTATTACCGTAATTGAACAAATGAGGCAGGTACTGTCTGTTGTTCACAACACTACACTAAATATGCCAGTGCATGGTGTCTTCAATTTATGAGCCTGGAATTACGGTTATAAGTCATGTCACATGACCTTATCTGATTTTACAAACTTTAACATAAACACGGTTATTAAGTGAATGCAGTGGTCGTAAAGCAAAGCCCTTACCCCCAGTGGGTGTATTTTTGGAAATGGGAAGTAAACATTTATTTCCAGCAAAAAGTAAATAAATAAATCTTGGTCACATGAAAATATTCATAAATGCAGTCTGTTGTGCTGAGTGCCCAAAATATAATCACATGACCACATGTGCAGGCCATGAGAACGTAGAAGCCAGGTTGTAAGTAGGTCTGTTGTAATTTTGAATAGTCGCTAAGCAACTGGTCATAAGTCAAGAACCTCCTCTATATTATCACAACAATTTACTTAATTTGCCTTATGAAATCATGAAACAAATGGTATACATTGAGGCAACTGATATTATTTGTGCAACAAATATGTGACAAATTTGTATGACAAATTTAAGTCACCACAGAGATTTGGTTTGTTACAGGCAAATTTAATATACTGAGATCTGTTCAATCAACATTCTATGCTACTGGATTTTAGTGCTTGTTACATTACTTTGCATTTTCTTTATCTCAGTTTTCTTTCCTTCTTTATTATCATTACTATCAAAGCATGTTTCCACAATTGGTTTGTGTCCATGAGCCTCTCTAACTCAAATTCTCTGGCAGTAATGATTGTGGAACACTTGGAGCTCTCCATGTTTGAGTGGAAACTCCAAAAATTTTCCAAGCATGGTCATGAATCTGGATCAGCATTGAAAAGCTGTTGTTGCTCTATAGCAGTGGTCTCCAACCTTGGCAACTTTAAGACTGGCTGAGGAACTCTGGAAGTTGAAGTCCACAGGTCTTAAAGTTGCCAAGGTTGGAGAACACTGCTCTATAGAACAGAAGATAATAAAAAATGACTCTTGATTCCTCCAAGAACAAAGAGTCTTTTTCAGAGCTTCCCAGAAGTCCTTGCAAATCTTAGGGACTGGATGGTTGCTTAAAGAAGATTGTGCTTGTGGATGGCAATGAGGAATATAGGTTCTCCTTTACCATTTAAATCCTACATATTTCACCAAACTCCTGAATAGACTGGCGAAACACAATATTTCATATGTACCAAATGAGAACAAGAAAGAATTTAGAGAAATAGTTGAGTTGCATTATACAACTAAAATACATTTTATCCTACTGATGCCAGTTATGATAGACATTGATCAAAGGGGAAAAGGCAAAATCAAGATGGGAGCAGGGGTGAAATCCAGCAGGTTGTGACAGGTTCTGGAGAACAGGTAGTGGAAATTTTGAGTAGTTCGGAGAACCGGCAAATACTACCTCTGGCTGGCCCCAGAGTGGGGTGGGAATGGGGATTTTGCAGTATCCTTCCCCTGCCATGCCAACCAAGTCACGCCAAAGAACCGGTAGTAAAACAAAATTGAATTTCACCACTGGATGGGAGATATTACTGCCCTGTATTTCTCCCTTCTTTGTGAGTGTATGCAGAAGTACACAGGCTGTAACCTCTGGTCATCCTGTGCTTTTTTACATTCCCATTGGAACATAATCATACTTGCACTGTCTAGTTCCACTTAGGAAGGGCAGCCTTCTCGGAAACAGCAACCATCTAGTGGAGCAAAGGCAGGGGAATTGTGACTCAGTGATACCATATCACTGTGAAGGCGAACCTATGGCAGGCGTGCCACAGCTATATTTGCCAGCACGGCAGCACTGAGCTCCAGTGTGCATGTGCGCTCCAGCCAGCTGATTTTTGGTTTTCTGGAGGGCCAGGGGAGGCCATTTTTGTCCTCTCCAGGCTCCAAAGCCTGGGGAACTTACGGTTGGCTCACTGGGCCTGTTTTTTGCCCTCCCCAGGCTCCGAAGACTTTCCTGAAGCCTGGGAGGGCGAAAACGGCTTCCTCTAGCCCTTCAGGAAAGTCTTCGGAACCTGGGGAGGGCACAAATTCCCCCCTGTGCAGGGGTTGCTTGCGCATGTGCAGGTGGGCACGCGTGGGCATGATAGTGCATGCACACTCGGTTTTGGGACACCTTTAGAAAAAAGTTAGCCATCACTGCCATATCACATGTGAGTTTTCTTCATCTTACTGGAGACAAGAAGTGCTGTGGTACTGCCCCTCCCCCCTTATGAAAATCATTTTCAACTTGTCAGCAGAAGAAAATGGACCATTGCTGCTTTGCACAAGCTAATTTGGCATTCTAAAAGCAACTTTTGCCTGCCTTTGAGGCTGATCTTTATGAGAAAGTCAAGGAATTATGTGAAGCAATCAAGCCCTTCTACCAAGCTGCATCACTACCAGACCTCATTTTTCTATTCTGTTGAATACAAGGCTGTGGATTTTGGTTTTATCTTCCTAAGTCTTGGTTGAATATAAATTCAGTTTTCACACTTTTCAATCCCTTCATTGTTTGTACTGCAAACTAATGTTAGAAGACATTGCAGTCCATTTCTACTACATAAGCAAAAGATTCCAATATGATAATCAAAGGCTGTAATAAAAGTTTACTTGACCTACCTATCAAATAATTTAATAAATTATATTTATTTGCCTTGGAAACAATGGTTGCTTTTATTGTTGTTTCATTCTTTTACCCTTGCATAAACTACGAAGTGTAAAACAGCAGGCCTCAAATTTTCAGGCTGTAGGCTGTCTGTACCTCTGTGTTGATGCACACTATAGGCTGGTCACTTAAGAAACAAGAGTACCTTGCCAATAGCAACTCAACAGCTCACCTTGGCAAACTGATGGGTCTCCTGGGAGCAATGGAGCCTGGATAAATGGACCATACAGCCATAGCCAAAATCTTTTATTCGAAGAACTTTCATAATGCCTGGGTAAAACCAGACTTGGAATATTGCATCCAATTTTGGTTGTTAAAAAGTTGTTGAGGCTCTAGAAAGACTGCAGAGAAGAGCAACACAGATTATTAGAGGACTGGAGGCTAAAACATACAAAGAATGTCTGGATATGTCTAGTTTAATGAAAAGAAGGATTAGGAGTAACATGAAGAAGAGGCGGTTAGTATAGTTTGAGTTTGAGTTTGAGTTTATTGGTCTTGTATGCCGCCCACTCCCGAAGGACTCCGGGCAGCTTACAATAAACAAGGGAAGGGGGTAAATATACAAAACAACACTTTAAAATACACAACAGTCACAGTTTCCGTGGGGCTGGATATTTCGAGAGCCCCCCGGCCTGCTGGAGCAGCCAGGACTTAATGGCTTTGCGGAAGGCCGGGAGGGTAGTAAGTATATTCTCCAAAGCACCTGAAAGCAGACCAAGAAGCAATTGATGGAAATTAATCAATGAGAGAACCAACCTAGAACTAAAGAGGATTTTCCTGACAGGTACAACAATTAATCGGTGGAATGACTTGCCTCCAGAAGTTGTAGGTGTTCCAACTGGATGTTTTTAGGAAGAGATTTGGACAGCCATTTTTCTGAAATGGTAAAAGATCTCCTGCTTGAACAGTGGGGTACGACTAGAAGACCTCAAAGGTCCCTTCTAATTCTTTTATTGCATTATTCCATTTACTCTCATTGCCTATTTTTGAAGCAGTGTTTGTCTATATGGATATGGGCATGGAAAGGTGAGGTTAGCAATAGTTTCTGTGGTGGCCTGCCTGCACACAGCCTCCTTATTGTTAGGTAAGTTTCCCGTTGGGAGACCGAGTACATTCAGCGAAGCATTGTGAGAGTTGTGTTGGAAAACACACAAACCAGCATACAGAGACACTGCAGTTTAAATAGGCTTTTACTCTCATGGAAATAGAGGTATCAGAGTCCATCAAACAGTCCAAGTCATACACGAGACAGTCAGTCATCAATGTCTTTCAGTTAAGGGATAATCCAAATAACATAGTCCATAATCATACAAACAGTCCGTCACTCAAAGTTTGCTAGCAGTTGCAAAACTTACAATAGCTCACGACATTTTCTAACAGCCAGCTTCCAAAAAACTCAGATCAGATCAGCCCAGCATCTAACAAACAGAGAGCTAACAGTCATTCTGGCTCCCTCTTATGGCCGATTGAGGAAATAGCAACCAATCACATTTTTACAGTATGATTTAAAGAAACAGGTACAGCACTGCTATATGATTTATATATTGCCAACCCAACCGTTAGATTATATTCCTAACACTTACCAAGCTTTCAGCATCCTTGGCTGGTATCTTATCCTCACTTGCATCACATGCAACTAGGTAGGGCTCTTGAATAGTCCTTCAGTTCCTAAAACTGACAGTTTGAATCAAAGGGAACAGTATGATTTCCTGAAACAAAGTAGCAGGGGGAGATGGGTTTTATGATTTCACAGGTGACCGCTCAGAAAACTGCAGTTACTGGTAACTAATCAATTCTTCCGTGATACGTGCACAAGGGAACTCTATTCTTGGCTTGATATAGAGGCAAGAATATGATATGAAACTCTTTTATCAGTAAGCTAGAAAAAAGTATTTTCCAATGAAGGAATAAAGGAGAAGGTGACCTCAAGCCATGTTTACCTCAGAGGAAACCCAGATTTGTCCTTTCACATGCAAGAGAAAAATTAATATTGCATGACTTTAAACTGATGTTTCCCCCCCCCCCCCCCCAAAAAAAAAAAAGCCCTCAAAGATTTCTATTAGTTACTGAGGAAATCCTTATAAAAATCTTATAAGAATTTAACATAAGACCTTGTGGGACCATGGGAACAATTTCTCCAGACAGAAAGGCAGAAGGAATCAAATTCTGGACGGAGGATTTGTCTCTGGGTAAGACAGTGGCTCATTCCATTAAAAAAAAAAGATTGGGACTATCCCAGCCTTATTACGGAAGGTTGTAATGGGCCATCACCCACAAAATAGTTCCCATTTGTAGGTGACCTTTCTGTATGGCTGAGCTGCTCAACAAGGAAGCTAACCGGTTGTTGAATTGAACTGCCGGAATGAAGATGGAGTGAAGATGGATGCTCCAGACCTAAAGATCTGAAAGAATGATGGACTTTTTGTCACTTTCTTTGTTTATATCCTAGACTAATCTGGACAGTCTAATCATGATGACAAATCTCAGAAGGTTCTTGTGGCTTGCAAGTTGAAAGATGTTCCCATATCAGTAGCATATGTGAAATGGAGCCCAAGGGACTATACAGCTAAGGACCTGATATCTGGAGGATGACAAAATGCCCTGATAAACAATTGAAAGGATTTTCTTTTTTTAAAAAAACAAGGTTTGGAAATTATTTAAAACAGTACGGAAAAAAAGAAAAGAAAAAGTGAAGTATTTGGATAAAGCAAAAGGACAAAGAGTTAAGGAATGAGCAAGTGTGACTGAAAAGTAATTCAAGGAGTTTCGTCTAAGCCATGTCGCATGTCCAGCCACAGTGTGTACATATAGTTTTAACTGCTCTATAGGCTTCCAAATGGAGCTTGTGCAGGCACCTAATTCCATGTCTGTAAATCACAGAGATTACAATGAAAAAACATTTAGGTATGTATGCATTTATGAACCATACATAGCTAAGCTTGTAACCCACCTTTCTCGTACTTAGATGTTCAAGAAAGTTTTTAAACATACTGTAAAACTTTATTCTCTGTTGAGGCTGGCAAATACAGATGGTCCTCTGTCCGGAGGTGCAGGCCATTGTGAATACAGCCATTTGATAAGATGATTGTTTGTATTGTTCTGCCACTTGTTCTGCAAACAAGCCCAATCAGAGAAATAGAAAGGAAATAGAAGATTGAGTGTATATTATGGTGACTCACTGCTTGATTGGGTTTTCACGCGATGGGACATTATTACCTGATCGAAGACTGGCCACATGAAAGACACTGTGGTGTGTGACTGTTTCTGAATCAGGAATTATGTCTTTGGTGAAGAAAAGAAAGGGAATGTCTCCCAGTTACTTTTTGGTAAACAGTAAAAGAATCACTACTCATATTTGAAAAAAGTTGCTGCTTCAGTACAATAAGCCGCAGATGTCAAATTCCCACATGCAGATCTCAGCTCCATATTTAGAACCAGAATGTCATGTTCCGGAGTTGAATAATCGTGTATCAAAACAATGTTCCCAGGAGTGTCCTGATTCCCACTGCTACGGCTATGATGTGGGAAATGATCAGCATGAATTGAACGGATGCCATCTCACAAGTATTATATATACATTCCCACTGCAATCTGGATTCTCTAGCTAGCACAAAGTACTCTGCAGTTGGGAGTAAATGTAACCTGCCAATAAAGGAGAATATTTGCAGCTCAGGGCTGAAATGAGGAGTCCTCAATGCTCTCTGAGCTTGTTTGTTTTTTGGCAGATGTTTCATTACCCAAACTAGGTAACATCATCAGTGCTAGATTTGTAAATGGCTGACAAACTGTACTGAATAAGTAGTCCTTAATGGTACTACATCTACATGGAAGGAAGGAAGCAGGAAAAATCAAAAGTACAAGTACAGATTAGGCAAAATCTGACTCAAAAACAGTAACTGTGAGAGCAGTGGTAGGTTTCAAAATTGTTTAGAACCTCTTCTGTAGGTGTGGCCTGCTTTGTGGGAATGGCTTGCTGGCCATGTGACTGGGTGGGAGTGGCTTGCTGGCCATGTGACTGGGTGGGAGTGGCTTGCCAGCCATGCGACTGGGTGGGCATGGCCAACTTATAAAATGTGGTGAAACTCACTTAACAATGCTCTTGCTTAGCAACCAAAATGTTGGCTCAGAAACTCTGGCATTTGAAGCACGTAAGTCTTAAAGCTGTCAAATTACAAGACCCTTGCACCCCTAACCTTTTAGAGAAAAAAACCCACTGGTGTTCAAACTTGACAGCTTTAAGACTTGTGGACTTCAACTCCCAGAATTCCCCCTCCAGTCATGTTGGCTCAGGAACTCTGGCATTGAAGTGTGCAAGTCTTAAAGCTGTCAAGTTACAAGACCCTTGCACCCCTAACCCTTTAGAAAAAAAAACCCAGGGGTGTTCAGCTTTAAGACTTGTGGACTTCAACTCCCAGAATTCCTCCTCTCGCTCTTCATCTTGATGATTTGCAGATGGGCGGGGGAAGGGAGATGGAATTGGTTCTAAACAGCACTGTAGATTTGTGGAACCTCTTCTATAGAAGAGGTTAGAACTGGCAGGAACCCACCCTTGTGTGAGAGGGACCTTGGAGTCTTAGTGGCTGATTACTTAAACATGAATCAGCAGTGTGCAGCAGCAGCCCAAAAAACTAATACAATCCTTGGTTGTATAAACAGAGGTACAGAATCAAAATCACATGAAGTATTAATACTGAATATGGCATCCAGTTTTGGTCATCACATTACAAAAAACATGTTGAGACTTTGGAAAAAATGCAAAGAGCAACTAAGATGATTAAAGGTCTGAAGACTAAAACATATGAAGAACAGTTGCAGGATTTGGATTTGGCCAATCTAGAGAAAAGAAGGACTGGGCAGTGAGGGGCATGATGGCAGTATTTCAGTATTTGAGAGGCTGCCACAAAGAGGAGGGGGGGAATTTGTTTTCCATAGCACTGGAGGGCAGGACAAGAAACAATGGATGGAAACTAATCAAGGAGAGAAGCAACCTGGAATTGAGGAGAAACTTCCTAATAGTGAGGACAATTAACCAGTGGAACAGCTTGCCTTCAGTCACTGTGGGTGCTTTGTCACTGGCGGTTTCTAAGAAGAGACTGGACAGTCACTTCTATGAAATAGTATAAGCTCTCCTGTTTGAGCACGGAGCTGGACTAGAAGACCCCAAGGTCCCTTCCAGCTTTATTCTGATTGATTGATGTCTCAAATGTAACCTGGCTTGAATAGCCAAGAATAGAGTTTTGCTGAGGATTGCAGTGGTCCATTCCATGGAAGCGGCTTTTAGACTGGCCCTGTTTCCATGAGAAGAGTGGGAGTATACTGGAATTCTTGGCAACACCACGCCATGTTCCCTTTCTTATTGCCCCACATGGCCTTTTTGCTGGGCCTCTCTTTTCTGTCGGAAGATTTAAGGTTCCTGTTTTGTGCTCAACTAATATGTAGAAGCAAGCATTTACTCCTTTCTTCCCCACTCCTATGAGAGCGATAAAATTAATATATTGTTACGGTACTGTTGGAAGAAATAGAAGATTCTGAGCCAATTCGTTGATTTTTTTTTAAAAAAAATATCTTTTGCCTTTCCTCATTCTTCCCCCCCCCCACTATCCTAAGCTTTAGCATTTACCATATTTTCCAGGATAAAACTCCCTCCCCTTCTACAAAAAAGCAAAGGTTGAGTGTTGAGATGATACTGTGACAAAGCTTTCTGCTTGCTATTCAACCCAATAGAGAACAGAATGCTTTGTTACGGTATTGTTCCAATTGCTTTCTTTGTAGAAGAGGAGGGAATCTTAGCATGGAGAATGAGGTAAATGGTAAAGCTTAGGATAAACCCTGAAAAAAAAATAAGGAAAGGCAAAGAGATTTTTTTTTAAAAAAAAATCACCATCTCAAAATCTTCCATTTTCTTCAACAGTATGCTAACAGCATATTAAGTTTTATGAGGTTATTGGGACAATAGTGGCTCCAAAATTGCTACTCAGTGGTATCTGTAGGGTGGAGGGCAACAAAAACCAGCAAAATGGTTGCCATGCAAGCACAGCTTTTTTTTTTTAATGACAAACTGACATGCTGGCAGACTAGTCAAGCAGTTTCAGGATCAGTTCTCTCAGAACCCAAAGGGACCTCATGTGTGTGTGGTGTGTGTGTGTGTGTGTGTGTGTGTGAGAGAGAGAGAGAGAGAGAGAGAGAGAGAGAGAGAGAGGGAGGTGGTTAGCTCAAAAACAGATTAACCCCTGCTTGGTTTCTCTTCTAGGAGTTCCTCGTCAATCAAGGGGGTCCGATTGTGAACCCTCAAGTGAACCTGGCTGAGGCCATCTTGGAGGCTTCAGGGTTGCCAGTACCTTGCTAACTATCGTAAATTGAAGTCTTGGTTAGGAAAATGTCCATCACAGTGATCGTGTCCAGTTTTCCCCACTGTAGGCAGCCTATGTTCCCTATTACCACTCCTCCCAAGCCAATGGATTTGTTGCCATTTTTAATGGCATATATTTAATGGCATACATAGAGAATGGAAATCACAGAGAATGGAAACCATCTTGAAGAAAAAAAAGTATGGCTGACAGTGTTAGACATTATAGCACAAATGTTTCAGGATGAAAGATTGGTAGAATAAAAATATAATCCTGAGGAAGAAATAATCATTTGCTTTGCACTGCTGTGTAACTTATATAGTCACAAATAAAACCCTTGCAAATCAATCAATGTTCTCTTAACTTCTTCACGGTGGGCTGCTACATTAACAATGTCATGTTATGACAGCTTACAAACATCACATATCTAAAATAGCAGGAGTCATCACTGAATATTTCTGTGCTTTGGGTTACTAAGGGATGATCCTGGCAACATTCACTGATTGTTTTCTCCCCAGGCTAACATAGCCTGTGTAGCACTGGGGGTGGGCGGTTGCTATCTAGTAACAAGTTCTGTGCAAGAGGTCAGTGGATCTTGGCTTGGGGAATGTGATCTTTATTAACGGATTAGGAGAGTTGGAAGGGATCTTGTAGGTCGGGGGGGGGGGTCAAACTTGATTTCATTGAGGGCTGCATCAACGTTGTTTGAACTTGGGGGGAGATGGGGTGGGCATGGCCAGCTACACATCACTCATATTGGGGGTTCCTGTGGGTGGCTCCCAAGCTCCATTTTCCCTGGCAGAGGCACTGCGGGGTGGTTCTTTGCTGTTTCCAGGGCGGCCCTGCAGGCCAGAACTAAGCACCCCATGGGCCGGATCCGGCCCCTGGACCTTGAGTTTGACACCCCTGTTGTAGGTCATTTAGTCCAATTCCCCCACCCAAGCTGGAGGCCATACACCGTTGTAATCAAGTCTTCTAAATAAATGCTAATTTCTTAATTCACAGCATCCTTTTTAGGTAATTAGTAATACAAATAAGGCAATAATTTTGTGCTGTATCTGTATCATTGCTTATCATATACATATATCCATACACACATGTATGTCGTGTGTGTATGTGTGTGTGTAGTGCACAAATAACCAAAATAAAAGTATTGCAGCACCAGACAGGTTTCATTTGTATTTGTGTGTCTGTCTGTGAAATTTCAGCACACCTAGCACTGGTTGAATTGTGGCTTCCATGTTTACAAATTGGCAGATTTCACAAAAAATTACTCTGGTGTCCCCATTAATAATGGCAAATATTGTTCTAACTAACATTTGTACACCCTATTGTTTCTTGCATTATCATTAAAGTTTTAGAATATAAACACATATTCTAAACATAAGTGGGCCAAGTTGGTGATGTCCATTTGCATAGCCAAGGGCTTTTCCATCTCTCCCCCCACCCCTGTCTTCCCACCTCACTCCTTTCATTTTTGTGGAGAGGTTAACTAGGAATCTGATGGAGTTCAAAAATAACCTCAAGGCCATTCCAGGAACAATTCAGCTAATCCACTCACATCACATGCAGCAATGCACTAACAAGCTGCTAAGTTGTCAGATGTGTCAGTGAATGTGTACAATTGATTCAAGAGAAACAGATGAATGTTTATGTGTGTGTGTGTGCGCACGCGCGCACACATATGCGTATGTGTGAGTGAGAAAGAAAGAAAGAGAGATTTCCTTTCTCAGATATAGTCTGTGTCTACCCTCGAGGGGCTTTTCTGCCAGAATGAGATTCAGTTCTAGAAAAATGCATCATGATCGATGGAGATTTAGTGTCCTGATGAATTAATGACTGCTCTGCTCCCATCCCAAATAGATCTGGGTTATCTTTATGGTCAGAGGCGATATGGCTTCACACCCACCTCACTGTGTTCTCAATGTATCTTATCTCCACGTGGACAAGATCCTCAATCGTTTTCTTGTGCAAACCATCTGCTCTTTTTCAACCTCCAGAAAATCAACGTAATCCCACATTCAAAGAAAGTCTTATCAACATATTTTTTGTAAAATGTTTTATTTCAGTTTCTGTGGTCTCCATATCCAGTTGAACATTGCAAAGAAGGACTTTTCATCTTCCTAGAGACAGACATACTGTACTGCTACCTACTCTTACTTCAACTAGGCTGTTGACATCCTATCAGAGGATCAACACAATCCACGGGTGGCCCAAAATGCTTCGGGTCCTAAGACTAAAACTCCAAATGCCCCCACCAAGCTCTTACCAATTACTATGGGGCCCAATACACAACAATATTATCCAGTGCAAATCCCATTCAAGTGAACTGCGGTACATCTAGACCAGGGGCTCAAGCTCAGTTCAGATGAGTTCTGCATGGGATTGGTTCATTAGCTTGAGGGCTTCACCCTTTCAAGCCTTCTCATGCCGTGATTCAAAAGTATCTAGGAAGTAAAAAATGAAGAGTATTGCGCCGTTAAACATAAATTTATTAAATATAAAAAGTACCGTGAAACAGAGCTACTTGCAAAACAGTGCTGCAAAACAGCTATTTCACTTTGGCTACTTAGCTGGCAGCATTTTTCATTAACTAGAACACCAATATTTGGTTTTTATTACTGCGCTGATATGCAATATTTCTTCATGATCATACCTAGGATGAAATAAAGTAGGAAAGCCATCCCATTAAGAGCTGTCCAATCCCTTCTTTCTTCTCTCTCCTTGCTGAAAGGGGACATTTTTCTTTTGGTCTCACCCTGCCCCACCATCTCTCCTCTCCTTTCCCCTCCTGTGGTCTTGCTTGCTTGTCCTCTGTCTTTCCCACGCTATGCCCATCAGGCAGAACTTGCAACAGGGCAGAGAGCTACAACCCTTCTCTCAACTGCCTTCTCCCTTCTCCACCAGGCCCAGCCTCCTGACCTCTTTTTCTGGCTATGCTTTGCTTCCTTGCTGCTCCCACCAGCAGAATTTAGCACCAACTCAGAAACAGCATCCACAATGCAATGTGAGAGCAACTAGGAGTGTCAGAAGGGCCGCACTGCTTGCAAGAGAGACTGTTCTATGCAACTTGGCCCACAAGGAGACCTTGTGAGGTCATCGGGCTGAAGTAGTTGCTGCCGGGCTGTTCTTCTCCTTGGAGCTCAGGGCTCTGGCCTTGCTGGGCTATGTCTTCAGCACCTACAAAGCATAGATTTTTTGCAGGACACAGAAAATGTTTTGGAGAGTGGTTGTTGTCCTCCCATCGGCCACAAGTTTGAGACCCTTGGTTTAGACTCTGTCCCATGGTTTGGATTTGTCCATCTCTGCCAACTTGAACAGCATCCAAAATGCACTACCTGATGAGACAGCAATCAGACTGTCTTGCTTTGTTTAACCAAAACTGCCTAAAAGAAAAAAAAATGGTGCCACTGCTCTTTGCACCAAATTCCACTAGCTGGACAAAAGCTTTCTAGGGGTCTCTTTTGGCAACTCAGTCTTTCAACACTATATTTAACTCAACCTTGCTTGCTCCAGCTTAAAACTTGCCGTTTACAGGCCGCTAGTCCAAAGTATAATCTTCTGAGGTGTCTGTTTCTGTTATGGGTTCAATCCCATGCACGTTGGCATTGAAATGGCGGTGAGTGCATTTCCAATTCCAAAGCTACGTTTTCAGCTCTACCCTGTGTTCTATCAACCCACCCCACCCCAAATATACAATACCACCCATCTCTAAATGACACAGGATTTGTAGTGTTTCAAGTTATAATAAAAAAATAAAGAAAAACAAGCAAAGAATCTCTATAAATTTTCTCTGGTTTGTGAAGTGGAGTGCAATGTTTCCTGTGTCCCCATCCATGCCTGAAATGGACTGCTCTGTCTCTCTTCGACAGCAAAAAAAATATGTTCATTTGATTCTCCAGGTGCTTTAAGGGGAACGGACTGTGCTCAGTTTGTCAGACCTCAACAGGTTCAAGCTGATTGAGGTGGACCCGCATGAGTTGGATGCTGTTGAGGATTTTCTTCTGATGACCAACTAGGCTGATGCCAATACGCTGGATATCTCTGCAAATGAAAAGAGAAGAAGATCTCAGCCAAGGCTTTGGCACTGTCTACACTTGCAAACTTATTCAAGCCAATGTAGCCTGGCAGAACGTTGGAACCGTTTTGCCATCTTCACCTCTTTCATGGGTAGGGATGCTTATTGCCTTCGAAGAGAATTTGGTGAGAGGTGAGTTGCTCCCGGCATTACTGCCGGTTTGGTGTATGTAAAAATTTTGCCCACACGTGCTTGCTTCGCTCGCACACACACCAGACAAAAATAGGTCTGCGCATGTGCAAAATGTTAAAAAAGAAAAAAAAAATTTGTGCAATTTTTTTTGTTCTGCACATTCGCAGAACCAAAAATCAAGATGGCGGCCCCATAGGAGAACCAGTTCAGGGGCGTGGCAGGCCTGGATCTCTGCCAGTTCCAGCGACCCAGGCCACCAAACCAGTAACGGTTCAGTCGAACCGGTCCAAATTGGTAGGAACCCACTTCTGGTACAGTCTTTTTCTTCTAAGAATGAATAATGGCTATTGTAGAAAAAAGGACTTCTATGGTATACCATGGATGGTTGGAAACTGTATATCACATGCTTTTTGGTGTGTTATCTTGGAGCATGCCATGATTTTGCTGCAGATCATAGAACAATGATGGCACTTTCCCCCAGAAAATATTTTTATTTATCTATCTTATCTATAGAGCTGTTTATTTTTCCCACAGTGGCTCTGGATGGCATACAAGCTAAAACAATGGGGAAAAAATTCATAAAAGCACCTACCAGCTAATTGCAAAATTTGTATCTCTTAATGCTTTTATGACACAAAACAGGCAAAATAAACCAAGATACTAAGGAGCCAAATATACTCTTAAATGAAATATTTCACTCCTCCTGAACTTTTTTTTTTTTAAAAACAATCTATTTCTGCCCCTCTGTGACATTATTGTGTCGTTCAGATGCCCACTGGGATTCTTAGCTGTTGAAGGAGAAAGGCAGGAGAAAGATGGCCCCAGTCCCAGAGAAAACTGTTAATCATGCTGGGTACAAAGTTTCTTATGTTTAGATTACTGCAACTTGTGCTAGATGGGGCTGTCTTTGAAAATGGCTGAAGGTACAACAGGGGTGCCATTTGGCTGCCCACCTGCTGCCCACTGAAAACTGGTACAGCAAAGGACATCTCAATTGCAGGGGCTATTTTGGTTGCCAGTCACCTTTTTGTGGCATGAATCTTCATTACTTTCAGAATCACCTAGTATGGGTGAAGTCTGCTTGCCTTCTAGTTTGTTGCCAAGCAGGCATCTGGCAAGTTTCCTTTCCCTGGGACGTCCTGGATTCTAGCATTGTCAGTCAAGTACTTCATTCTGAAATAGCTTGCACTCAGAACAGGTCCTTCCCTTTACTATTATCATTCATGACAACAATAAAAACTGCCTTTTACAGGGCCTTCTAAGTAAAGGGTGCCCTGTAGCAGATGGCAACACTTTAGGAGAGATTGGGAATTTGTTTAGTTAATGTTGTTGTTTGCAGGTGTTTGTATGGTTCGGTTGTGTTGTTTAAAGGATGTAAACTGCCCAGAATCTTTGAAGGAAGTGGCACACAGATGTATCTTATGTACAATATAATCCTCGCTGAACTCAAGAGATGATTCTGGATCAGAAAAAATCAGCTTCCTACATCATTTCACATTGTCGTCAAAACTTCAAACAATGTTTTACTGAAGTTTCCACCATATACATATGAATGTAAAATTAATAGTTAATTGGATGACTAGCAGATTGATACTTGCATGTACCTCTTTAAAAGAATGCAATACTTTTCACAGATTTATTGTGTGTGTGTGTGTGTGTGTGTGTGTGTGTGTGTGTGTACTCATTCATACATTTAAATGATGTAAAAAGGCCTGAGTATTTAAAGTCATCTAGGGCAGGGGTTTCAAACTGACAGCCTGGTGCCCAGATGCATCATGCAAGGGCCACACCCACCCCAGCTTCATGACGGGGAAAAACATCACTATATGTCATGTGATGGCAATGTGACACCACGGGTTTGACACCTGTGATCTAGGGCCATTTGCAGAAAAAAAAGTTGCATCTATAAACTTTTCAAAATGATTTAAAATGATTTTTAAACAATTTTTAAAATGATTCTATACACCTTTTAATTTTTGATTGGGAGCTGCCCTTAATTGTATGAAAGATAGTGGCTATATAAATATTTTAAATAAATAAATAAAAATATTGAGTAATGGTCACTATTGGAAGCTCTACAGCTTAATGCTGGCCAAGGAAATGCAAAAACATAGGGATGGGTCATGTGTGATCTTCTATATGTACCACAGTTCCCCAGAATCCTGGTCCTGCCTGAATTTATAAAATCACACATTCTAGCTTCACCGTTTCTTAGTGCTTACAATACAGCACATCAGAGCATGGCCTCACCAAATAACAGCACCTGGGCCAATCTTACCCAGGCTTGAAAAGTAAGTGAGATCATGATATTTGGATGGGAATTCAGGGCTTCAAAATAGACTAGATCAGTGATGGCGAACCTTTTTTGGCTCACCTGCCATAAGCTGGGGGAGCGCAGGGGGGTCGTGCGCGGGTGTGCCACACCCATAATGCAATGTGCGACTCCCCCAGCATGCATGCACACATGACAGGTGCTCCCCCTATTTTTGCATGCTTTTTTTGCCCTCCCCAGGCTCCAGAGGCTTTATAGGAGCCTGGGGAGAGCGAAAACAGTCTCCCCCACCCCTCTGGAGACTCCAGGAGCTTCCCAGAAGCCTTGGGAGTGCAAAAAACTGGCCCTACAGGCAAACCAGAAGATTAGGAATGGACTTCCGGTTTGCTCGTAGGGCTGGTTTAAGCCTCTGGAGCCTGGGGAGGGTGAAAAATGGCTTTTAAAAATGTTGAACTTGACTTGTGCACACTGGCCAGCTGACAGGGCAATCCATTGCGTATTCTGACAAATGACTCCACCTGCCACCTGTTCGCTATCCCGGGACTAGATTTTCTCAGCTTTAAATGTATTTATAATATATATTAAACTTTATAATTTTATAAACTTTTATAATATAATATTATAAATTTTAATATTAAAATAGACTGTTTTGTAGGCAAATTTACCTAATCTTGGCATCAGGCTCTAGATCAGGCTTTAGATTACAATCATGTCATTGATTGTGCTGACATTTGATAAATGACAAAGAAAACTACCTTGCCTATCATAGTATACTTTCTTGCCAAATATATGTTTTCCATTCCCCACACTTAGAGAGAAGCAATATCCAATTCTGCACACACGGTCCGTGTTGAAACACTTTTAGTGAGTAATAAATGTTCAGAAAGATATGATCTTTCTTTTGAGAAAGATGACTCATTTCTTCCTATTCACTTGAAGAAGAAATACCTCTCTATATTTCAAATCACACCTGACCTGGAGGACATTTTGACCCATACTCTTTTCAAATACAAATGATATACCATAATTGCAAAATCACAAAGAGTATGTAGCCATGAAAGCCAAACTTGCGCTTATCTGCAGACTCAATCGTACTGTCACATAATAGGAGATGCCGTTCTTACTCTAAAGTCATGCGTGAGATGACATCAAATGTAGTCAGGCCAGCTTGGTCAAAGTTATCCTTGTAACGTCCCATCTTAATGGCATCCAGCCATTCGTGGGCATTGGAGAGTGAAGGGAAGTCTGGGGGTGAGTTGCTCAGTAGATGTTGGGACGGCCTATAAAGAAGAAGAGAAGAGGGACACTTCAAGGAGCACAAGAACATACTGCGACATGCTCAGCATCAGAGATTCCAAATGCTGCAGGAGAAGTGGTGAAATACGTGACTTTTGAAACATGCAGAAGACACTATGGGGAACTGCCAACCTCAGTTCTGCCAGTTACACCTGCCAAGTAGCCCTGAGCAGGGGTGAAATTCAGCAGGTTCTGACAGACTCTGGAAAACTAGTAGCAGAAATTTTGAGTAGTTCGGAGAAAATGCCACTTCTGGCTGGCCCCAGATTGGGGTGGGAATGGAGATTTTGCAGTATCCTTCCCCTGCCATGCCCACCAAGCCATGCCCAAAGAACCAGGAGTAAAAAAAGTTGAATTTCACCACCGGCCTTAGGTCTTAGATGGATTTTATTTGTGCTTTCTACTGGTGCACCTGATACCTGAAGAGGTTTTCAATGGAATTTAAACCATGTTGCTAAAGGAGGCTCTTGTTATTCCTCTTCTAAAATACTATATGTTTTGCCTTTCTTCCTTTGGACAGAATTAAAGGCACCTTTATGCATTCAAAGTTGTTTTTTAAATTTTTTTTTTAAAAAGCTATGTACAACTAAGGATTCCTCTCTTCTTTCCCGGCTCTGGATGAAAGTTTGTAAGACCCATGGGAAAATGTCTCCATGCCAACAGGACGGACTTCCTTCCTCACTTCTGAATTCATCTAATCTTGGCTGCATCTTTCCCCTGGGAACTCCTCTTCGTTGACCCCAAGTTTTTAGTTGTATAAAACTGAGAAAAAACGCATGGGAACATAGGAATTTCTAAAGCATTATTATCAGCATTTTTGAGAAGGTTCCACCATCACCTCATTCCCACCAGAGGCAGACCTCTTTTTACCAATTTCATGTTTTCACCTTTGCTCATTAGATACTGTGATCAGTTGCAAGATCCACATCTTGCTCAATCCACAAGCCATTGCCTTCAAGAATTTTCCTAATTTAACTGCCCACCATACAGCTGTTCACTTAATAAGCATCTGAAATCAAGCATTCTATTAACAGAGCACAATAATAATCACCATCATGCTGCATAGTGGATTGAGAGTAGGATATAAGCCACAATACTCTTTTTTCACCGAACCGGAAGGAAAAAAATGCTTTAAAAAGCAGGGGGGGGGAAGCGCACACACCCCCCCCACACATATATAGGTTCTGGTTGCTTACAATCCTCAAAATCTTTATTTTGTGGTCTCCAAGACACTTCTTATCACAGTTGCTCAAAACTAGTAACAGCATTTCCTGACAATTTGTAGTGGGAAATATTCATAAATTGCAGTGTAAGAACTATTCAGAATAGCTTAGATTCCCAAACTCTTTCTAAAATCCAAGGAATTCTCCGCTTTCCGAAGGAAATCCTGGTCATGCCCTCATGATTAACTCATCCACCACCACTACTGCAAAACATTTCCCATCCTGACAAATGCATTTACTTCCGCCTTTAGTGGCCTTTTGCTATTGGTGTCCATGCATTTGATTCCCTCTACTAATTTTACCCCTTGCAAAGTATTTAACTACAGGGTGCTATGTAATAAGAGTTTGCATACTTTGTGTTGACTGTACATTTATAACTGGTATTAAGAACTTTTTGATTATTATTTTCTTTGTCCAGAGGAAGCATCAGATTCCAAATTAATACCTAGAACAGCGATGGTGAACCTTATTTGGCTCACGTGCCATAGGGGGGAGCGCAGGGGGATTGTGCGCGGGCGTGCTGCACCCGTAATGCAATGTGTGACCCCCCCAGTGCGCATGCGCACATGAGAGGCGTCCCCCCCATTTTTCCATGCTTTTTTGCCCTTCCCAGGCTCCAGAGGCTTTATAGGAGCCTGGGGAGGGCAAAAAGAGTCTCCCCCGCCCCCCCCCCCCGGAGGCCCTTCAGAGGCTTGAGGGACCTTCAGGAGGCCTCCAGAAGACTAAAAAGGACCCTAAGAGCAAACCGAAAGTGACTTCCGGTTTGCTCGTAGGATCGGTTTAAGCCCTCCGGAGGCTTCAGGGGAACCTCCTGAAGGTCCCTGAAGCCTCTGGAGGGCTTAAACCGACTCTATGAGCAAACTGGAAGTCCGTTCCCGAACTTCCAGTTTGCCCACAGGGCCAATTTTTTGCACTCTGGAGGCTTCAGGGAAGCTCCTGAAGCCTCGGGGGAAGGGCTCTTTTCACCCTCCCCAGGCTCCTATAAAGCCTCTGGAGCCTGGGGAGTGTTAGGTTTGAAGGAACAGATGAGGTGTGAGGCGGATGAGGTAAGCAAACAGCGATTTATTGAACAACAGCAACAGATAACTATGTACAGCAAATTCAGCACCTAGCCCTGCTTGACAGCTATTTATATGAAAGCTGTCAAGCAGGGCGACCAATAAGAGTGCTTAGGGCAGCCCGCGCTCAGCCAGCTACACCTTAGCTAATCAGGCGTGGCTGAGCTGTTGCCGGCTGTCAATCGTAAGTCGAGGACTTGCAGCTGGTCGTACGTTGAGGACTTAGCAGGGCGGGCGAAAAATGGCTTTTAAAAAGGCTGAACTCAGCTGGTCAGCGCGCACATGCACACTGGCCAGCTGATTGGGCAACACCTCTCGTGCCCTGAGAAATGGCTCCGCATGCCACCTGTGGCACACGTGCCATAGGTTCGCCATCCTGGACCTAGAAGGTGTGCTTGATTTCTAAATTTCAAAACACAGCTCTTCTATCATTCCCTCCAATTTGTGGATTAACCACTTCCCTGATGCTCCCTTCCTACCTGCTATTTCCTGTGCCAGTTGCTTTGAGAGCGGATGGTTTGCGAATCATCTTGTCCAGGGCATTGACTATCTGCTCAAATTTGGGCCTCTGGACCCGTTCTTTTTGCCAACAATCCAACATCAGCAGGTGCAAAACAGTAGGGCAGTCTGGAGGTGGTGGAAGACGGTAATCCTGGTCGATAGCATTGATTACCTACAACAAAGGAAGAAAAGCATAAGGACATGCTCCCAGTGGCATATATATGAATGCTATCCAAAAAGTAAATATCTAGTTCAAAGCATGTACTTCTAGTGTTTGGACCACATTAAAACTTACATCCTGATTGGACATGTCCCAGTAGGGCCTCTCTCCGTAGGACATGACTTCCCACATTACAATGCCATAGCTCCAGACATCACTTGAGGATGTAAATTTGCGGTACTGGATAGCTTCTGGAGCTGTCCAACGAATGGGAATCTTGCCACCCTATAGTTGTAAAGGAAAAGAAGAGCAGTATGCATCAGACAGCTCTCAGTTCAAAATAGATCCTCTGGAATCAAGTCAGTTCTTAGATTTTTAAAAATAAGCTAATAGAGCAGAAAGAGAGTCCTAGTGATAGAACTGAAATTTTTACAGAGTGCATTCCAAAACAATGGCAGTTTCATTATATAAAACTTGCGACAATCAAAAGAAAGGCTATATTTGCTGTCTTGAATTTTTATAAAAATAATTAAGGTATAAATTAAAAAAGTAAATGCCATTAAACTGTACCTAATTCCTCAGTATAAAGAGAAACAAATCATATTTTTTACTTTATTTAGATGACTGATAACTTTAGTAGAGAGACTCAGAGATGCTCTGCTCAGAGTCCCCTGAACCACGAGACGGGTGGCAAATAAATTTGATAAATTAAAATAAGACAACATGAAATATAACACAGTACAAACACAGAATCCTGCCTGATTATTAGAGATTTGTGAAAAAGTATTTTCTCATATAAGAACTTACCAAGGCCCCAGTGTAGGTTGGGTTTGAAGCATCATCTTCTAAGAATCTTGACAAGCCAAAATCTGACACTTTGCAAACCAAGTTGCTGTTGACCAGGATATTACGGGCAGCTAAATCCCGGTGAACATAATTCATATCTGAGAGATAACGCATTCCAGCTGCTATGCCCCGCAGCATGCCAACCAGCTGCAACATGCTGAACTGACCCTCCTTTTGCTGTAAGTTACAAACAAGAAAGAAGAGCTTCTATGACACATTAGTATATAAATGTTTTCTAATTTCTCACCTGCATCAGTAGTTTGACAATTCCAAAGCAGGCTGAATAAGATGATACTGAATAATTACAGCTGGATGCAAGATTCAATTGCACCTGACATGTGTTATAGGAAAAGACCTAAGAACCTATTAGCTTTTCTGAATTTACCACTTCCAGTCTAGTTCTTTCTAAAGTGCAATATTTATGCTTGGCTTTTGCAGGGAGAACTTCTTGTTTTTCTCTATGAAAAAAAAAAATCACCATCACAGTGCAGCATTAATTCAATCCTGATCTCTGTCTGATGGGCTTTCTGTTTGGAAAGTGTATTTTGGGATCAATCTCTAGAGTGTGACAGCTCAAAACCAGGCATACCAACTTCAGTGGAAATTGGATAAAGATGCTAGAAGGGAAAAAAAGATTAGCAAATAAATACAACAATATGGAAGCTTCAGGAATCATAAAGAGCTGGAGATACTAAGAGATTATATTACACTATATACGGTATATTGAAAGCAGTGAAAAGATAAACAGTTTAGAGACTTTACAGAGGTAAAGTCTGAACAGATAAAAAACCTGGTGTGTTTAGCAATGTTGTCAAATTAAACATATTGGAAGTAATTAATATCTTCAATAAAAAGGGGGCCACTCAAAAGGAAATAACTTATGAGTCGAAGAATTTCGATCCATAAGTAAATACAAAGGCTTTATATGCTTTGCAAATATTTCAGAAGTAATTGAAACCTTGGAGGAATACTGCATTTCAATAACATCGGCATCACATTGGATTTAGAAAGCCACCAAAATAAATGACTCTAGGCAACACCAAGTATTAAAACATCATTAAAAAATCGAAATACAAATCTATGCAATTCAAGAAAACCTCCTGCTGCGGTAAAACATGCATTAACTTTAATGAGTAGATTCCTTCAAGCCGCTGCATTTTTTTTCAGGCTCTCACAGAAAAAAGAATTTGGCTGATTCAATTAGTAGTAGAGAAGCGATGTGCTTGAGCAAGATCCAAAGCACTTTACCAACTCCAGTATGATGTTACTTCTGAAGCCAACATCCATATGCAGTACATGATCTCTAAATGTTTTGGAAATGAGTTATTGAAGAAAAATGATGAGATGCCACCCACATCTCCATGACCGCCATGGGTGGAATGAACCAAGAGACTTTGGGAATAACAGCATTTGCAATTTCATGCCTTCCTACCCCTGGCCTGATTTTCCCACTCCTTCAATTAGGAACTTGTATCCAGCTATTATATTTCCTGCATTAAAAGCTGCAAAGCGCATCTGGAGGATGCTGAGACAGTTGTATAACTTTTGACCCTTATTTCCATGAGAAGCTGATGCTCCAGGAAAACCCTAGTTTGAAAACTTTTTTTTTTTTTTGAAATCATAGGCAAATAGGAATATGAAAACTCTGGATCCTTTTATTGTCAACTGGATTTTTAAATCATGAGTAATTGCAAAAGTACTTTAGATTGCCTAAATTGGCAGAATAGAAGTATATTCAATTAAAGCATCTCTTCATTTGGCAATCTGATTCAGGTGCATTAGCAGCTTCTAAAACACATGAATTAATGTGGAATTTTGAAACCTGTTTCTACACCATTAAAAAAATGCATTCTTGTTTCCACAACTCATTGATAAACAAAACCTACACTGGCCTTCATGAGAAGGAGACCAAAAAAGTCACTAGTAGAACTAGATTTCTAATCTTATAAGAACAGAAGACCTTCAGGCTATAAAATTTATTTTGAGAACTTGGAATATTATTGAGATCTGATATAAGAGGTAATATGCCCAGTGAGATCAATAAAATGTCTGAATAAAAGAAAAACAATGTAAATCTGAAATTTTATTACATTTTAAATGAAATGGTTCAATTTCAGTGGTTCTAGCTCTAATCAGAACTAAATTTCTGTCCAATTCATCAGGTTTAGTCAGTCATTTAATTTTAATTAAATTAATTTATGTTTAAAAACAGATGAGGTAATAGAACATTTTAGAACCATCTAAAAAGCTAATGCTAACTCTGAAGTTTCCATTTTTAATATTCATCTTCCAATATACAAAAGCTACTGCATTTAAAAATATTATTGAGACATAAAGTGGTTTAATCTATAGCAGTTTGCAAACTTTGATAATAACATCAAAAAGATCTATTACAGGATATGTATTCCCGATTATGTACAGTAACAGTTAATTATTGGGAGATTCTGAATTAATATTACTATGAACATTATATGAATGCCTATGCATACAAAAAACAAATTATAAAGGATTAAATATAACTTGACTAAAATTTATCCATGCTGTAAAATTAAGGACTTTATCTTTTGTAATAGATTATGGTATGAATAATCTTTTAAAATATTATTGCCTGATTTTATTGTAAGGACATTTGACTACCTCTTTGAGTAATTGGGACAAACAATATACAGGATATATAATATTTTAATAGAGTTTACTGATTCTCTGAATCTTTCAGTTAAGAAAGAATTAATATCTTGATAGAAACTGGTGGTCCATATAGATAAGGTTCAACAAGAATACACTGAAAATAGTCTAATGGTGAATTTAATATTGTTGTTGTTGTTTGTTGTTTATTAGTTTTGTATGCCGCCCACTCCCGAAGGACTCCGGGTGGCTCACAATAAACAGGGAAAGGGAAATAAATAAGACAATACAAAGAATTTAAAAATGCACAACATTCACAATTGAGGCGGGGCTGGATATTTCAACAACCCCCAGCCTGTCGGAACAGCCAGGACTTGGTAGCTTTATGGAAGGCCGGGAGGGTAGTAAGAGTCCAGATCTCCATGGGGAGCTCATTCCAGAGGGCCGACGCATTAACAGAGAAGGCTCTGCCCCGGGGGGTTGCCAGCCAACATTGGCTGGCCGATGGAACCCGGAGAATGCCAAGCCTGTGAGATCGAATCGGTCTTTGGGAGATAATTGGCCGGAGGCGGTCTCTCAGGTACCCAGGTCCGATGCCATGCAGGGCTTTATAAGTAACGACTAGCACCTTGAAGCGTGTCCAGAGACCAATGGGTAGCCAGTGCAGCTCGCGGAGGATAGGTGTAACGTGGGTGTACCTGGGTGCACCCACAATCGCTCGCGCGGCTGCATTCTGGACTAGCTGAAGTCTTCGAACACTTTTCAAGGGCAGCCCCATGTACAGCGCGTTACAGTAATCCAGTCTTGAGGTGACGAAGGCATGAGTGACTATCTGAAGTGCCTCCCAGTCCAGGTAGGGTCGCAATTGGTGCACCAGGTGAACCTGGGCAAAGACCCCCCTGGTCACAGCCGACAAATGGTGATCTAAAGTCAGCTGTGGGTCCAGGAGGACTCCCAAATTGCGAACCCTCTCTGAGGGGCGTATAATTTCACCCCCCAGCCTAAGAGATGGAATAGTTTGCCAATCTTTGGGAGGGAACATCAATAGCCATTCAGTCTTGTCGGGATTGAGCGCAAGCTTGTTCGTTCCCATCCAGACCCTAACAGCCTCCAAATACATTCATACTTCTAAAACACATTAGAATTTGGGAATATTAATAAATGTTAAAATTATGTGTATCACAGTACTCAAAACTTAAATGATATTGTAAAAACTGTAGTATGGGCGCACCTCATACAGAGATTAGGAATCTGAGCAGATTCTTTAGTGACATGCAAAAGGATAACAACAAAGATAATAGATGCTAATATGCTTTTTGGTTTGGATCTCAAGAAAATTGCTCATTGTGTAGTGCCTTTTAAGTTGATGGAACAAATAACTAACTTGGTATCTGGGACTGTGTGTGCATGCATATCTTTATATGCTTGATCCCAAGAGGAAAAACATTTATTTTGATCTTGTTGTGGCAACTATATCAAAGAGAACAAAACACTTAAGCAATAATAATTCATCCACTGCTGGATGAATGTCTAAGAAACATTTGGGATAATTTATTATGATAAAAAACCAATTTGTAAATTAGAGTATGATTAGGGATGCATATAATCATCTTAATTTATTCTGTTTTGAAACTACAGATAAACAACAAATTATTATGTTATTCATTGTCTATGATTTCGATAAGTTTGTTTTGTATAATTCTTAATTAATTTAATAAGGTAACACATTATGAATGCTTACTATGCATTGTTGAATATTTAATATTGTAAGACACTGACTTCGTCTTTCCCTACATCTGGAAATCTTATTCAACAATTCCTTTGATTTCTGAGTTTTTGTTAATGATCCTACCAATATTAAAGTAAATTTTAAAACTATAAAAATGCCACAACAGATGCAAGCATAGAAAATTGAGTTCAGTTTCTTTAGAAGCATATGTTCATTTTTAAATGAATATATTCACCAGAATGTATAGAAGATTATATCTTCTGTGCTTGCATATGAACTCCAGAGTACAGGTCTGTATACATATCACACCATCCCTTTTCAGAGTAAGCAATATTATGCAAAGTGCAGAAAAGGAATAAGAAAAATAAGTCAATGAAATTAAATCCATTGAACAAGGAAAGAAAGAAAAATAAACTAAATCTAGATTATAACAAAATCATTCATTCATATGTATTTCTCCATACCATGCCAACCTTGCCAACCATGGTTGATTTTACAGCAGTGAATCATTGCTTTGTATGTTGCCTTTTGTGTTTTAAAATTCTTGCCTCTTTGTTTGGGGTGACTGCAATACTCCATCCAGTCGTGATTTCTCGTTCTGCCTCTTGACCCATTCAGTCTTCCTTTCTTTTTTTTTTCTTTTTCAATTTGATCCTCATTCATTCTCTTCATATAAACACACCTACGCACTCATTTCATATTTGTCACTTGCTTTTGTATTCAATCCATGTGCATTTCAGCTTCGGTTCGCTCTAGTCCCTAACTATATCCCCACTGCATTCAAGTTACTTTTATTATCTTCTGACATTACCAACTCTCATTTTCATATAACAAAGGAAAAGAATGATTATACATAATCATTTTTTACTTTTGGAGAGAAACATTCCTTCCAATATATACCACCCATTGTCTTTTTTCAAATTTCTCCTTTCAATTCCCCATATTTAGTAAGTACAATATTTTATATACAGAATTCATCTGCTTCTTCTAGGTTTTTGCCATTTGTGTATAACCTAAAACACTCCATCCTTCCTTGTCAAACACAATCACTTGGTACAATCACAATACATGGTACCGCAAGGAGAGACTCTTAACATTTACAGCAAGTAATTTTATCTTATCATAACATAGCATAAATATATAACCAAACATAAACTTCATACAAAAGCCTATAAGTGTTTACATCCTCAACCAACACCTCTCCAATGATCCAATACCATAAGCATATCCATAAATATATTATGCAAAGACGGAAATATGGTACATTTTTTGTTTTATTCCCTGCTTAGTGCTGAAGCCTACCATGCTTCCAAGGACAGTACATAACGCTTCCATTATATACTGCCCTTATCATATTCAGCAACAACCTTCAACTGCAGCCTCATAGAAATGTCTCAAATTTTCATTTATCATTTCTCTTCATAACCAAACATACAATAAACATATTCACATTCATATATTTCTCAATGACTTGCTAAAGAGCAAATATCTGGTCTCCCTTCCAAACTTAAAGCTGCAAATGTTACCTCTCCTAGCCCTTCATTAGAATTCTGCCAACACCTTGCCAGGCATATTTAACAACTCAAACCCAATATAATTTGTACATTCACTCTTGTTTCCATTCCCTTTGCATAGGGAACTCATATCAGCACTCTTTCAAATGTCAAGTAGAGATGCATCCTTCACATCTGCTTTACACAAATCATTCAGCCACTTCACAAGCAAATCACATCTCAATTTTAACATTTCTTCAGGTAAACTATCTACAATTTTGTAGCCCTACCATTTTTCAACATTTCTTACAGCATAATTTATTTTAAACTGAATATATGCCTAAACACATATTCCAAATAAAGAGAACTTTTTCAAAGCAGATTCCCATCACCATCTCTGTTTTGAGGCTCTGAAGAATCCAGCCACTTTTCTGTACTGCACTGTAATTTCCCTCCTTATCATATTCTTTCAAGCACATTGAACCATTTTCACCCAAACCAATCTCTGATTCTTCCTATCACTTGAGTATACCATGCCACTGTCATTAACCTATGACTTCCTGTTTTCATACTCCCACCACAGCCTAGAAGACACCAATGCTCTGCTCCTATATAAAAATAGGTCCCCTTTTTTCAATTATAGCTATTGATTGGTTGAGAAATATCTCTTGGTTATGATTGAATCACATTCCTTCAACTGATATTTCCTGCTTCTTTCCAGGGAAGGGCTTTGTATGCTTCATGTTTTGCTGATTCGTAATTTCTTTGTTTAAATTATTGTGAGCCACCCAGAACCATTGAGAGCAGCATACAAGTTTAATATATTATAGTTGGTTGTACAGTCAGACACAGTTTTAGACTGGGATTGTCATTTCTGTCTACCTATTAAGTCTTTCTGAAGGACCTGGGATAGGGCAGGTGTTGTCATTTTGATGGTATAAAAGTATCATTTCAGGATGTAAGCTATTCCAGGTAAAGCTGCCTTTTGCAATTGACTGTTGATGATTTTATCAATATCGGTGGTATTCAGGTGGGGCTACAGATGTTTTGCAATTGCACCCAAGGTGCCTAATTGTACTGGTGCTATCTTTGCTTTCTCTTGCCACTGTCATTCTACTTCTATTTGGAGGTCTTTATATTTTGTGATTTTTCTTTTTATTCTATTAGTTCTCTCCAGGTATTACAATACAAGAACTAGTAGGACGACAAAATGAAGACGCTAAAGTGCTCTGGGACTTTAACATTCAAACAGAGAAGCATCTGCCACACAACACATCACAGTTAACAACTGTTGATAAGAAAAACAAAAAGTCTGGATAATATATTATTAGAGTTGGGCATATAGTCACCCACATGCTCAGACTGGATTATGGGATTTTTATCCACTTATAAAGTATAATAATTATTATTATTACTATTCACGTGTATATCAGCCCTACAGATGCATTCCTTACAAATGCTCAAAAGTAACTTAAATACATGAATAGTAATAAATATAGTAGATGTAAAATGAAAGAGGGGAAGTGAAGCAGGCAAGGAAAGTGGGGAACTGAGATGGTCATACCCGGAGGAAGGAATCCAGAGAACCATTCTCCATGAATTCGGTGACAATCATGACGGGACGGCTCTTGGTGACCACACCTTCAAGGCGAATGACATTTGGGTGCTCAAACTGTCCCATGATGCTGGCCTCACTTAGGAACTCCCGCCGCTGCTCATCGGTGTAACCGGCCTTCAGGGTTTTAATAGCCACCATGTATTCACGCTTCCCTGGAGGCTTCAGGCGGCCAAAACACACCTCTCCAAATTCTCCTGCCAGGAGTAATGGATGGAAAAGACACCACATCAGCCAGAGGAGGAACTTGTCCTTGCATAATTTAAATGCAGAGGGAAATAAGGCTTTGGGTCCTGCTGCTTTGAGAACCAAGCATTTCATCACTTTCTGGAGTTCGTTTCATTGGTAAGGTTACTATAATGCCCGGGATCAAATCAGGCAACACAATTCCCTCTTTTGTCTTTGACACAGATTTTGACAAACTCCAAAGTTTTGAACTTCGACACAGAATTCTTTTATTTTTATTTATTTATTTTTATTTTATTTGGTTTGTCAAGCATGTATGAGAAAACAAGTATAAGTATGAATATAACATATAAACATATAAGTATAAGCAGGTATAAGTATATACATAAGAAATGAATACAAATAAATGGGAACAGTAGGACAAGGATGGAAGGCACGCTGGTGCGCTTATGCACACCCCCTTACAGTCCTCTCAGGAATGGGATTGGGTCCACGATAGACAGTTTAAGGTTAAAGTTTTGTGGGTTTGAGGATGTAACAAACAGAGTCAGGTACTGCATTCTAGGCATTGACTACTCTGTTGCTGAAGTCATATTTTCTGCAATCAAGTTTGGAGAGGTTTACTTTGAGCTTGTATATATTGTTTGCCCATGTACTATTACAGTTGAAGCTGAAGTAGTCATTGACAGGTAGGATGTTGTAGTAGACAATTTTGTGTATTAAGCTTAGGTCAGACTGTAGGCAGTATATATAGTTCTAGGTTGTCCAGATCCAAAATTTCAAGCCGAGTGGCATAAGGTATTCTATTGCAAGCAGAGAAGTGGATTGTGGTTCAGTCTTCCAAGTCTCAGCTGAACAATCTAAATACTTCCACAATTTATACAATCGTTGGTCTGCTCCATCTGAGAAAGTTTTTTTTTAAATGAAACATGATAACTTTAAGATGGGTGGATTTCAATTCCCAAATTCCCGAACCAGCATCGCTGGGGAAATGCTGAGAGTGGAAGTCCATCTATCTTAAAGCTGTCAAGTTTGAAAAACATCAGTCTAAGAACTCCAGCAGCAATTTGCCTGGGGGGAAAAAAACCCAGAATCAAACTAACAAATACACACAAAAAGCAAAACTCTTTCTTGAACAAAAGAGAAGCTAGAGTAGATTAGGAGCCTTGTGCCATTCACAAGCAAAGAATATCAGAGAATAAGAAGAGCTCAGTCTTGAGCTTCATCCTCCACCAATTTTTATTTATTTGTTTATTTATATCCTGTCTTTATTGTTTTCACAAATAATTCCAGGCAGCAAACATATCCAACAGATGCTCCTCCTCCTATTTTCCTCACAACAACAACCCTGTGAGGTGCGGTGAGGTGAGGTGAGCGGAGAGTGACTGGTCCAAGGTCACCTAGTTTTCTTTCATGGCTAAGGTGAGACTTGAACTCAGAGTCTCCTGCTTTCTAGCCTGCAGACTTAACCACTACACCAAACTCACCAAGAATACCTGGCTTTTACATGGAGTTATTTCTTATCCCTGTATACATTTCTTATATAATACTGCTTTCTTTTTTCTTCCTGTAACTCACTCTGTCCTTTGTAATTCTGGTCATTGTATATATTTTGCATTGGTGTGGGATTACATCATGAGGAAATTCCCATCCTATTTTGGCAGCAGGTGTGAACTGAATAAAATTCTGCCCCTTCTTAAATAATGGGTAAGGGCTGGATGGAAAGAATAGCTGCATCCCCCCATTGTTGCACAGTTCTAGAGATGTGCAGAGCTTCAGAGTTAAGGGGGGGAATGCTACATTGGGGGGTGGAGCAATCCCAGGAAAATATGCAGTTAAATTAACAAGCTCTCAGCAGGGTGCCACAAGGCCTTTGAAGCCAGCACGAAAGAGCTGTCAGTGCCTCCTTACCTCAAAGATATATTTTCCTGAGATATATGAGAGCTGAGGAAAAGACATATTTTTATAATAGTTTTATTAAAGATTACAGGTACAACAGTAAAAACTAATACAAACTGGAAAAGCAGAAGAATCAAAAGAAGAAGTTGAAGAGGCAGAAAAGAAAGAAAAAAGGGAAGACTACAAAGAGAAATGGAAAGGAAAGAAAAACAAAAATACAGCAAATTAAAAAAATGGACATCCAAAAATATTTTTAAGGAGGCACCAAACATGTACAACCCATCTACTTTGAAGCATCTTTGGTTTTGGATTTGAAGCACAGCACATTGTTACACACTACTTTTCTTAGAATGTACCCATTTTTTAATTTCTCCAACACCTAAGATGAAGCCTGCATGGTGAAGATGTTGTAATGCCACTTGAGTGAAGTTCTATTAGACATTAAAAAAAAAACTTTGGCAAAAATAGATAAATGGGAAGAACCCCTGACAATTGGGTGGACCCTTGTGAACATCAATAAGCTGTAACTAAACTAAAATGAGTATGCTTAAACTGCAGGTTCACAACGAGAAATTTGAGGCTCCAAGTGAGAACAAGTGTACTGAAAAATAGGGGTTAAGGAGCAAATAAGATAGGAGAGATTAAATGAGAAAATATTATTTCATTACCTGATCCAATGACTTCCTCTATCTTGACAAATGATACATCAATTTCCTTGGCAAATTCCCGAATGGCTTCATTGGGGTCTTCATAGGTAGAAGGGTCAATGTAATATTTGACCCCAAGGCCTGGAGGGAGACCACAGACTCCAGAGTCAGTAATGAGCTTGAGAGAAGAGGCAGCTAAAGAAAGAGGAGATTCTCAATCACCTACCCCGAGTGCTTATGTACTGTTGCAGGCGATCTGTGTATGGAGTTTCTCGTCTCTTACTGTGGAAGAAGAAAACAGAAGGAAAACTAAGATAGGATGATCTTCTTAGATGCATCAGGTCCAAAGGACTCTTCTAGAGCTATGAAAAAGGGGCAGGCAAAAGCAGTCAAAATTATGTTGGATGTTGGGAAAATAATCATGGGGTTTTACTTGAAGGCGGAAGATCACAAATATCCAATCATTCTATGTCTGCTCGTAAGTTATGCATATTAAGTATAACTTCCTTTCAAGTATAAAGGAGTCAGAAGGAATGTAGAATGTAGAAAATTACTCATGGTGAGGATAGACTAGAAAGAGAAAACATTGTTCTTCTTTTTTATGATAGCTAAATCTGAACCTCAAATGACTGATTCAGAAATACTTTTATCTGTGTATATAATAGTTAATAGTTAAAAACACAAATAAAAAGGACCAATAAAATATCAGCATAGTATTTTTTCAGCCTTAGCAGAAAGTTGCACTAAATGACCATTTGATCATCCAATGCTGTGACCATAAAATATGCCATTGGTTTAGGGGAGCATTGTTGGAAATTGTAATACTGGAAATAATAACTCTCATATTCCTTTATTCAAAGTTCTTTGAATTTTTATTGAAAAGCAGTTTTTAATAAAACCCTAAAGCAGTTTTCAATAAGGATGGAGGAAATACCGAGGAACAATAAAGTATATAGTACAAACTTAATATCGGCTACTCTGATCTGAGCTCTTACGATGTTCTTAAGTAAGTACTGAATGGACACTTATGCAGCGACACTATATAATGACAATGACACTGGCAATTCTATTGGGTGTTTATCTGATAATCTGATGTAACATAGGCTCAGTTTGTGCACTTCTTACTATTTGTTTTGATACACAGAAACACATATCCATTTATAAAGACAATTTATGCCCATATTCCCAAAAGATGCTAAAAGGGGAGCCCAGGACTATTTATTTGGTGACAAGAGTTTATGATACACCTCTAAAAGTTGCATTTTGAGTAAGATTTTCAATACATTGGGCAGAGTACCAAGTAAGGATATGAAATGGATTTGACTGAAACTCCTTTGTGCTTTTAATAGCCTTTAGATTACATGAATAATTATGTTTAGTTTTGAGATTTGGTGATTAAACAAAAAAATAGTAACAAATTTCAATTGAAGTTGGAATGAAGATTGAAGCTACAGACTCAAAGATTCCTTTCAAATAGCTTGTTTATTTGATATTTTAAAGAAGTTTTAAACTGATCTATAACAGAGATATGGATTTTTATTTTTATTTTATTTGGCCAAGGGAGAAATTCCTGGGGGAATCTTTTGGAGATACTTGCTAATAGTGGGTAGGCTTGAAAAAAGTAGTGACTGGGGAACCCATTATTTTTCTGACACTCTTTTTATTCTCTTTTTGATCACCACTTCTGTCTTACCAAGTGGCAGATTGCTAGGTAAAGGTGAGACAACTCTTACCAGAAATCTAAACTGATTACTTGGAAGGGCTGTTTGAAATTAAATTGGGGACTAAACCTAGAGGTTGCCTGCCTCTGAATTATAGTGGAGGTGTTTCTTTTTCAGGCTTGGAGTCACATGACTGGTGATGTCACAAAGCAAGTGGGGTTGGCCAAACATCCATTATCAATGTGTGGGTCTAGGGGTTATAGTAGCAATAGTTTTGCACAGGCGTATCCATTTATTCTTTTATCCCCAAAACAGAAAAATGTAGCTCATTTGGAGGAAAGGGTAATGCTTAAGAGTGTTCTGGATGCTTTAAACCTCAGCAAAGCTTAATAGATTATTTCCATTATTTCACATTCCTCTTTCCCCCAAAACATTAAAAAGGGGTCCAAAGGTTTGTGCCATGGCATTGTGGAACTGCAAATGGGTTGCCAATAGCAGCCTACAGATTGTCTACCCTTGTTTACAGTTTCCTAAACATATTAGTGGAAAGAGTATGTCTACAATTGAGGACATATTGACCAAAGTTGCTCTTCTAGATCTATAATCTACAATCCTGACTCTATCACATTTCTCCAGCTATAAGGTGTGAATATGAGGTCAAAAGGGAAGGTATGCCCTCCACAAATATTATATCTGGTTTCCAACTATCATCCTTGTATAATATGTAAGTTGTAGATGAAATGTGAGAAAAAAAATAGCAGACCATATCTCCCAATAGAGGTCTAGGACATAATAGGATTCCGGTTTGAAAGCAGATTTCCAAAATCATGCTATACTCCCTTACCTGGGAGTAGTTTTGTGTTGAATCCACAATATCTTTACGAGGATGAAAGCAGAACACCCACCTTTTAAAGACAATAGCCAGGATGGCAATGGCAGCAATTACCATGAAGGCCAAGCCACCCAATGCTGAGCCTACAATAAGTGGCAATCGATCCTGCACCATCTCAGAGCGCTCACCTGTCAAAGAAGGAAGGGAGTCTGTTATCTTCTTATATACAGTCTATATTGTTGCGAATCCCTCTAATACAGTCTTAACATTTGAACACACTCTTCCAAAATGTTGTTAAGAGCTCTGCAACCTCAGAATATTGATAAATCTAAATTTGGAAACTAAGAAGAAGTATCACTTACCTCCTACAAGAGTCTGGAAATACATCTTTCCACTGTATGGCCCATAACCCACTGCTGTCCGGGCTCGTACTTGAAAAGCATAGATCTTCCCTGGGCTTAGACTGGAGATGGTGGCCATATTAGTTTCACTGGTTAAGGTGAATGAAGTGTCCTCATCTTCTGACTAGGAATCAATATAGGTTGATTAATAGACAATAGCAATAGCAGTAGACTTATATACCGCTTCATAGGGCTTTCAGCCCTCTCTAAGCGGTTTACAGAGAGTCAGCATATTGCCCCCAACAATCTGGGTCCTCATTTTACCCACCTCGGAAGGATGGAAGGCTGAGTCAACCCTGAGCCAGTGAGATTTGAACTGCTGAACTGCTGATCTAGCAGTAGCCTGCAGTGCTGCATTTAACCACTGCGCCACCTTGGCTCTAGACTGTCACTTCTTCAACCTCAGCAATACTCTATTTCTCAGATACATCCACATTTTTGTTATTTAATCAAGTTCCCTTCTGCCCAAACTCCTGAACTAATCATTCAAATTACCTAGGTAAAGGTAAAGGCTCTCCTCACACATATGTGCTAGTTGTTCCTGACACTAGGGAGCAGTGCTCATCTCCATTTCAAAGCTGAAGAGCCAGGCTGTCCGAAGATGTCTCCGAGATCATGTGGCCGGCATGACTAAATGCCGAAGGCACACGGAACACTGTTATCTTCCCACCAAAGGTGGTTCCTATTTTTCTACTTGTATTTTTACATGCTTTCGAACTGCTCGGTTGGCAGAAGCTGAGACAAGTAATGGGAGCTACTACTTTAGCTCACTCACACGGTGCTAGGGATTTGAACCACCGAACTGCTGACCTTTCTGATTGACAAGCTCAGCATCTTAGCCACTGATCCACTGTGTCCCTTTCAAATTACCTACTTCTGCCTTTATTCTTGATGATGGATAGTTAAAGGCACAATAAAAATGTTTTGCATGTTCCAAGGATGGCTTCCCTGACTCACTCTTTTGGCAATGTTGAACTCTTTCATAACATATGGCTTCCAATAAACTCTAAGACTTTTTCTTGTTATAACTATTTTCCACCCCATCCTGGCAACATGAAAACCCTGAAATGAAAATGTGGTGGGCAAAAATAACAATACAGCTCTTTTCCATCACACTAGTGGCCCATTCAGGAAATGAAATTTTTCTGGTCTAGAAGCTACAGAATTTTATCCTCCCCATGTGGGTCCTTTCTGCTTTGTTTATCTCTGGAATGATGCAAGATGAGATCCTGTGGTAGTGGCAGCTTCCCAACCGTTTTAGTAATATAAAAGGGTAGCATGCTCACCTCCTAAACAGGAGAAGAAAAATTAGGGGAAGTCTATTCCAGAATCTTCAATTGATTTTAAAGTCCCATGTTTACTCCAAAACAACCTGACAACTGTAGGTTTCTATGGCTGCTGAGAACTTAGTAGGTGAAATACAACTTTTCTGGACTAATCCTAGTTTCTTGATACGGCACTGCAACAGTTGCACTTATTAAAATTTATTGTGTAAACTTGCTGTAGATGGTAAAACTGGAACAGAAACCAAAACTCAAATTCTAATTTTTAAGTCTGCCCCCGCCCCCCCAGTTTACCTTGTCAAAATAGCGCAGTTGATAGTCCAAGATGATTCCATTTGGCTGATCAGGCTGTGGCCAGGACAAAGTGATACTGCTTGGGGTGCGACTCACCTGATGCATCATAGGGACAGCAGAAGGGACTGCAGTAAAAAGAAGAAGAAATCGGAAACTGTTTTACTATTAGGGGTACTACGAAGAATTCCAGCTTGCCAAAGCTATTGTCACCCTGCCTGTTTGCAACACAATTGCCACACGCTAGGATGAACTGCTTTTCTAAGGTTTGGATCCTGACTGGAAGACTTTAGTGGAACTCAAGATTGCATTTGGTGTGCCAGAGGGCAAAGCTGGCTGTGCCTGCTGCTGCTCCATTGTGAAAAATGACAGGCAAGGCAAAGAAGCAAAGAACATAATTATTTGGCAAAGCAGAAATATTCCTGCCCTCTTTGATTCAAAGTCCTCCTTTGGAGAATTTGCTCCTTCTTTCTGAAACTACAAACTGGCAGTCCTACCTCTAAACTGCACAACACATAGGATTGTAAGTGTATTTGCTAGGGTACAAACTTGTAGGCAATTTTAACATTAGCAAACTCTGCAAAAAGTGTGCAACTAATCCATGGGGGTGTAGGCCATGCTGAAAGATCTCTGATATATCTTTAATCAATGGATTCTAATCAGTAGACCAAAGCGATTCAAATAGAGGGTGGCCTTGACAGTCGTGGTCTACTATTACGTGCGTGGCAACTAAGGCATTTGAGGGATGGGCCTCTCTTGTTAACCTCCATAAGGAAGAGCGATTGAATTTACCGTGGTTGTCATATTGCAGTTTTACTATGTACATACTTAAGTCAATAGTGTAACTCTTTCTGGGGACTCCTAAAATATCCCGGATTGTTTTAAGAAGCTGGGCTGACCCTTTACAGAATTGCCACTCATACATTTCTGGATGCCTGAAAATATTGCAGGACTGTGGGAACTTCCACACATGAGGCTTAGAGTGCTTTTCACAGGCTATTTATGTGAATGTCAGATCCTTCTCAAAGTGGAATATTTAAACCAGAAAGCAAGCCATTTGTAATTCAAATGCACACTTTGGCCAATGGAAGGTTTACATTCACATTAAAACCAATTCATGGAGAGAGAGAGAAAAGCTCTAAGACTCTTGCATGAATATATCTATTGTTAATTTGAAGAGGCTTTGAAGGATTTAGCTGTCTTGTATCTATTCTTTCTTGTTCTTCCTTTACTGTATATTTTTAATATTTGGTTTTATTTTTATTTACTTTACAATGTTTTACGCCATTCAATTATAAAACATGCAGGTGATGAGAGGTGGTACAGTAAATCTGCCAGGCAAAATTCCTGAGCTTAAGAATCCCAGGTGCAAACTGCTTTCTCAGTTTGTAATTTATTGTTTCATTAAATGCAACCTCTTAATGTGGCATGTATTGCAAGCAATATGAAATTATCTATCACCTTTATGTACTACCCTTTCTCCTAGGAGCTCAGCTTGATGTAAGTCTGTCTCCTCCTCCTTCCCCACCATTTATGAAAATGATGTTCAGACCTTCAAGAGCCTCCTAAGAAAATGTTCAGTCACCAATCTTTTATCCATCTGTTGTAGCCTACCAGTGGCCAGAAGAACAGGCGGTAGAGTTGGACAGTGTGGAGGTTGTGGAGGAACATGGGCCTCTGGGGAAGGCTCTGGAATCTGGGGAAGGCTCTGATGAGAGCTCTACATCAGATGCAGAGAGGGAGCCAGGGCTGTCTGACAGTTATCAGCTGCCTTCAGAGTCAGACATCAGTGAGGCAGACAAACAGCTGGAGCCTGTTCCCAATATGCGCATGTATAGAGTTGCCAGACAAAGGGAACAGCTAAGGAACAAGGGTCAACTTGGCAGTAAAGCCACATGTGGACGATGAATGGCCCCTCCCATAGGGAATAAAGGAGGAGCAAAAGGCGAGGGGTGTTTGCAGGAGACAATTAGCTCACTCCTGAATTCTTGCCAAGTATTGTGGGGTCTGAAAGATATTGGCCTGGCCGCTCTCCAAGCTTAATAAAGGTTGATAATTGTGATCTTGAAAGACTGTGGGCCAGGACTTTGCTGGAGGGGAATTCATTGTAAATTAAATAAAAGGGGTTTATCGGGAAGAGGACTCGGCTTCATGCTGCTGGAGAAGCCTAGGTCAGAACACCACCTTAGTCATTGTGAAATATAACCGATGCAATTTAAAGTGGCTATCTTCCAGTCCTCCCATATGTTATTTCTTCCTGAGAATCTTCCACTTTTTCCTAATTTATATTTCTGTCCAACTGACTCTAGTTCTCCTTCTGATATTCATGGCTGTTTTCCTCTGGGAGAGCTCATGTTAAATGTTCCTGGCGGTTGGACCAGGAAGAAAATCATGCCAGGTTTGTGGTGGTTTCAGAGAAACTAGAAGTTAATCTGAAGGCCCTGGTATGAGGGTTTAGTTTTCAGATCAGGTGAACATAAAAGGGGGATTGTGATTTCTTCTCTGTAGAATCTATCCTATGCTGAAATAATGAATGGCATAGTACTGAAATGGTAATAAACATTCTTTTTCTCACTCCCTGAAAAGTCGTAATCCCTGCCTGATCCAGCCGTATTCTCTGTGCAGTCAAATTACATTTTGTTCACTGGCTGAAAGGGCGCTGAAAAGTAAGAACTTGGGTTTGTTTGTTAATTATCTACTTCTAGTAATATATTAGAAAAAGAAAAAGAGGTTTTCAGCAAAAAGATAGCACAGTTTCTCAGCTTCTTTCTGAATGTAAATATAAATAGTTCACACATCCCAAGCACAGGGGAAAGGGTGGGAAAGCGTACAACATTGCATTCTTGTCATCTTACAGAAAGCATGGTCTTGACATTCAAAGTATAGATTTTTTTTTTTAAGAAAGGCCATCCCATGCATGATTTTTATTTTTTATATTTTTCAGGAAATCCTTTCCCTAATGAATAATCTGAATAGACGTCCTGTACATTTAACCTGAATCCTCATAAAAGAGCCTATATTTCATAATATAGTCCTAATAAAATTGCTAGCCAGACTTATTGGAGATTTTGTTCTAAAAATCCACGAATCTAACACTCCTAAATAGCAAAGTCCACCCTTCCCCCATGTTATGTTAAATTTCCAAGAAACAGAGGATTCCATGGAGTGGTGGCTTACCACCACTGAACTAACATTTACTTGTAAGAAGTAATATGAGAAGGCCAAATATAGAACCACTGCAGAAAAAGAAATTACAACGTTCCAGTGTTTTGGGGAAAATCTTACATACAATTCTGCAGCTTGAAATCAATAAAGCTGTTGCATGATTAAGATTAAAGTTAGTTTAAGTAGCAAACTTGGAACAATGTGAAACCTGTGAACACCTGGCCCAATAGGTAAATCTGACAAGGCAGCAAAATCAACAAAGGTGCTTGTTTTCTTCTCCGTGCTAACAAACATAAAAGGAGTAAGTATAAGTTTTTTGTTTTCTTTTCTTCAGATGAATAAGATGAATTTATTCAGAAGGAAAGAAATCAAAGAGGCTTTAACCAGCTTATGCAAGCATGAACCAGTTTCAAATAATATAAATCAAGTTAAAAACAAACAAAATACTGAAATGTTTCATGCACTTCTTGTTTTTTATTCTTCATCTTGACAAGAATGCTTTTATCTACTATTTTTATAAAACGTACACCATTTTTCAAAGGTATGAAGATATATAAAAACATTCTTGATCCAAGGAGTTTATTATTTGTGACATACTGGATTAATTCATTTTAATATAGGTACTTGGAGCTTGGTGTGAAAACGACCAAGATATTTTCTTCCCTGTCCTCATATTTTTCTGAATTTGTTTTTATAAACAAATGAGCAGATATACTGTAATACTTTGTTTTAAAACTGGTAATTACTTTGCAGTTCTGGTCTGTAAACAGCTTATATAATATAATATACAGTATAAAATGAAGGTTTACTGTGAAACAGATAGTGAAATAAATAAATGTAAATTATACTTAAATTTTAAAATGTAACAGTAACATCAAGTAAAGTGGAATGGAGTAAGTCTACCTAAAATTTCCACTGATTATATATGGTGTCACATCTGTATGAATGTTTTGCTGGGATGCTTATGTGTAAAAGAAATTAAAAAGCTCTGTAATAAATGTTAATGCTTATGCACATTATAAATGCAGATATACTGGCAAATGTCATTTTATACTTTTTCAGAAACAGCTTGGTTCCTATAAAAATCATCACATTCAATTTTTTTTTTAAAATGAAGTTCAGATTTCTACCTTCTCATTTCTATATAAAATGTATCTTTAATCCTTTTATGTATGACATGTGACAGGAATGATACTTCTTTTTAAAAATAAAAACTGTTGTGTATTGAAGAAAGTCCTCGCTGTTACGAATGACAGCTCGGAAGCAGCCAGGTGCGTCTTAGCCAATCAGACGTGCCTGTCAGTTGCCGAGCTGTCATCAGCGCGAGCTGTAACACGAGCCAGGTGATTGCAGTATAAAAGGCAAGCCGTTTAAACAGTTAACTGTCTTGTTAAAGCAACAACCTTGTTGATTGCTCTATTGTTTCAGCTGTTCCTGCAGCCGCCCAGCCGGCTTCATTTAATACATTGTTGCGAGTTTTGTTACACTACTTCAGCTACTGAATAAAAGGTTACAGTGTTTTAAAGGACCTGCCTGGTTTTTTCAGTTATAATACTGGCGACGAAGACTGGGGACCTGTAACCTGAAGAAAATCAACTGCAATTTTCTTCTCTCAGTTGTTTAGAGTTCTCCTCACCGTCATGGCTGGTATGCCTACTTTTGCACCTTTTGGAGTCGGAGGTGAGACTTGGGAAGCATTCCTGGAAAGGTTTGAGTGCTTCCTGATCGCAAATAACCGCCAGGGTTATTCTCAAGCGCGAAAGTGCGGATTTTTTCTTACAGCTTGCGGTCCGGAAATGTTTGCAACTGCAAGGTCTTTTGCCGCCCCAAGAGCGGTTTATGACCTCTCGTGGCAAGAGCTCACAGATGGGCTTCAGGCTTACTATGCCCCTACCCCCTCCCAAATAGCAAGACGTTTTGCTTACCGCAGGCGCGTCCAAAAGCCTGCAGAGAATGTCAATCAGTTTTTGCAAGCTTTAAGAGTTGCTGCAGCACAGTGCGATTTCCCTGACTTAGAGGCTAATCTTGCAGAACAATTTGTCTGTGGATTAAAAGACATTTTCCTCAGACGCCGGCTTTTGGGCAAGCCTAAAGTCACGTTAGTTTATGCCATAGATGAGGCTCGTGCTGCGGAGTTGGCAGATTCATCATCCAGCGAGATAGAACGTTACCTCGCGCAGATGACAGTTGCTGGCAGTTTACCAACGGGTCAAGCCTCAACTGCCTTGGTTCCTCCTCCACTACAACAGCCAACGTACATCACCAATTTAATTGATGAGCTTGCCCCTCTTCCAGACTATTTACTTAATTTACAGGTGGACAGGATTGGGGCACAGCCCCGCAGACAGCAACCGCGTCAGCAGCAGTCTATCAGCCGTCCATTTTCTAATTCAAATGCCTGTTTTAGCTGCGGTGGTCCGCATGCCAGGGCTTCCTGCCCCTTTAAGGCTGCAGAGTGCCGCCGTTGCGGGAAAAAAGGACATTTGGCCAAAGTTTGTAGAGCTGCTCAGCCTGCTACAGCTGCATCGTCTGCTCCTCCACCTCCTTATGGGGCAGCTGCTTCAAACAGAAGTCCTCAGCCCCGCGCATCTGCTCAGCGACAGGATAATTGCTTCAACGTCAAGCAAGCTGGCCTGCCACTTCCTGATGTCTCCATCAATTCTTCCTCAGAGGGTACGAACAAGATCATTGTCACTCCATTGATCGAAGGTCAACCTTGCAACATGGAAGTAGACTCTGGAGCTTCCAAATCCTTGTTATCGTGGGACAAATTTTCTCTTTTGTGCCCCCATGTTAAACGCTGTCACCTTTCTCCTCCTGACTCTATCTTAAAGGACTATCAGGGGTCTAGCATTTCTATTGTTGGTTCCTATAATGTCAGAGTTTCTTATGGGCAGCATTGTACAACTTTGCCTGTTTTAATTGTGCTTAAGCCCTTGCCATCCATTCTAGGTTTGGATTGGTTCAGCCCACTGGGTCTCTCAATACATGGAATTCATTCCATGACAGACACTTCTGCTGATGTGGCATTAGTTTTGTCAGATTACGCTGACATTTTTGATGGCCAGCTGGGCCGGTACAAGGGTAACCCTATCTCTCTCAACTTGGATCCCCAGGTTGCTCCCATCAGACTGAAGGCCCGCAGGGTGCCTTTTGCTTTAAGGCCCAAGGTTGAAGCCGAGCTCGACAAGCTCGTGGCACAGGGCATACTGGAGCCAGTCGACCATTCACCGTGGGAGACCCCAATTGTCATTCCAGTGAAGCCCGACGGCTCCATTAGGGTCTGTGCCGACTACAAATCCACCATCAACCTCGCCTTGCAAGCAAACCCATATCCAGTCCCTGTTGTACAACATCTGCTCCATTCCCTGGGGCAGGGTTGTATTTTTGCCAAACTGGATATGGCGCAAGCCTACCAGCAGCTTCCTGTGGATGACGATGCGGCGGCTGCCCAAACCATCGTCACCCACCGGGGGGCTTTCCGTTGTCGCCGCCTACAATTTGGCATATCCGTTGCCCCGGGGATTTTCCAGAGTCTCATGGAGCGGTTGCTCCATGGGCTTCCAGGAGTGGTACCATATTTTGATGACGTCCTGATCGCTGCAAACAGCCGATCAGACCTCATCAAAGTTCTAAGGAAAGTCCTCGACCGTTTCAGGGGCGCGGGACTTAAATTGAAACGCAGCAAGTGTTTCTTTGCTGTTCCCCAAGTGGAATTTCTGGGCTTCACAATTGACGCCCAGGGAATTCACCCTACCCCTTCAAAATTGGCAGCTATCAGGGACGCACCTGCTCCAACTTCCAAGGCGCAGTTACAATCGTTCCTGGGGCTTTTAAATTTTTATGCACCTTTCATTCCACACAAGGCATCACTGGCCGAGCCCCTGCATCGGTTGCTGGACCGATCAGCGCCTTGGCAATGGGGCAGCCGCGAAGCACAAGCGTTCGCAGCTGTCAAATCCCTGCTGACGTCAGATGCAGTCTTAGTCCAATACAGTGACAAGATGCCTCTGACTCTAGCATGTGATGCCTCGCCCGTGGGTTTGGGAGCCGTTCTGAGCCATGTCCTGCCCAATGGTTCAGAAGCTCCCATAGCTTTTTACTCCCGGACACTGACATCAGCAGAAAGGAATTACAGCCAAATTGACAAGGAGGCTCTAGCTGCAGTGTCAGGAATTAAAAAATTCCACGATTACTTATACGGGCGGCATTTCACCTTGTTTACAGACCATAAGCCACTCCTTGGGCTTTTGGCAGGTGATAAGCCGACCCCTCCTATTCTATCCCCAAGAATGACACGATGGACGGAATTCTTAGCGGCGTACTCCTACGCCTTACGATACCGTCCAGGCAAGCAGATAGGGCATGCAGATGCCCTGAGTCGCTGCCCACTTCCATTGAAGGAAGTTAAACCAGTTCCTTGCCTTTCAGTTTTGGCAATTGCAGAGCTAGAATTGCCTTTGTCTGCTACAGACATAGCAGCCCACTCTCGGTCTGACCCTACTTTGGCAAAACTTCTTACTTGGGTCCTGAGAGGTTGGCCTTCTGGTACATTACCACCTCAATTCAAACATTTTAAAAACAGACAAGCAGAGCTTTCAATTCATTCCGGCTGCCTGTTGTGGGGCGACCGTGTGGTTATCCCAACGGTCCTGCAACAACAGATTTTGCAACGCCTTCATGAAAGTCATCCTGGGGTCAGTAGAATGAAAGCTCTTGCTCGCAGTTTTGTTTGGTGGCCAGGGTTAGATGCCGACATTGAAGCCTGGGTTGCCAAATGTGAGACATGCCAACAGTCTCGGCCTTCTCCTCCTTCCTCTCCCTCCCGGGAATGGGAGATGCCTCGAGGGCCTTGGTCTAGGTTACATATTGATTTCGCTGGTCCATTCCATGGGCAGGTTTTCCTTATAGTTGTGGATGCGTACTCTCGATGGGTGGAAGTATTGCTAATGCACTCCACCACATCTGACAGCACGGTGCGAGCTTTGCGACGGTTGTTCGCAACCCATGGGTTGCCAGACACAGTGGTGTCTGACAACGGCCCGCAATTTACAGCCACAACTTTTCAAACTTTCCTGGCTGAACTAGGGATACGACATGCGCTGGTTGCCCCTTACCACCCGGCAAGCAATGGCCGAGCGGAAAGGGCGGTTAGATCGGCCAAGGAGGCTTTGGGCCGGCTAAACCGTGGTGACTGGCAGGCTAGGGTGGATGCTTACTTATTGGCACAGCATTCCACACCTTGCCCTCTGACACAGAAGAGCCCCGCGGAGATGTTGATGGGCAGGCGCCTGCGGACCACCCTGGATAGATTGCATCCCGTCTATTCAGGAATTCAGTCTGGCAACCTGGGGCCTCCAACCCCATCCCGTTCTTTCCAACTGGGGGATCTAGTTTGGGCTAGAAATTATGGAGGGGACTTGAGATGGGTTCCAGCAGTTATATCACAAATAACAGGACCCGTTTCCTATAGGGTTGACTTATCCGATGGATCCTCATGGCGAAGACACCTGGATCAATTGAGGAAACGGAAGACAGCAGCCGTAGCTTCTCAATCGGATGTTCAAGGGTTTCAACTGCAAGTTCAACAAAATCTAGCCGGTGTAAATGCTCCTCCCATTCCAAGGGTTCCAGATCCTTATATATATAGCCCAAACCCCTCAGAGGCAGACTACCAGCCTCATGCCCCTCCAGCATCATCTGCCACCATGTCTCATCCACACACTTCACCTTTTAGTTATGCAATTCCTCCACAATTACCACAAGGACATCGTTGCCAGGATCCGCCTGCAATAGAATTAAGGCGGTCTGAGCGAATCCGTCGTTCCCCTGCTTATTTAAAAGACTACGCGTGCTTGCGCACAGCTGGGGGGGAAGAAGTGTTGTGTATTGAAGAAAGTCCTCGCTGTTACGAATGACAGCTCGGAAGCAGCCAGGTGCGTCTTAGCCAATCAGACGTGCCTGTCAGTTGCCGAGCTGTCATCAGCGCGAGCTGTAACACGAGCCAGGTGATTGCAGTATAAAAGGCAAGCCGTTTAAACAGTTAACTGTCTTGTTAAAGCAACAACCTTGTTGATTGCTCTATTGTTTCAGCTGTTCCTGCAGCCGCCCAGCCGGCTTCATTTAATACATTGTTGCGAGTTTTGTTACACTACTTCAGCTACTGAATAAAAGGTTACAGTGTTTTAAAGGACCTGCCTGGTTATTTCAGTTATAATAAAAACGTCCTGATTCCATATCAAAATGCAATAAATACCACTTTATTTGATATGAATAGCAAATTCATTGTTATTTTATGCACTTTATTTGCTTCTCTCCCCTATTTGTTAAGTTATTTTTATAGGCATAAGTCTTCAACCTATGACCACAACCAAGTTCACAATTTATGTTACTAAGTGAGACATTTGTTAACTGAGTTTTGCCCCATTTTATGTCCTTTCTTGCCACATTTGTTAAGTGAATCACTTCAGTTGTTATAGTTAGTAACACGGTTGTTAAGTAAATCTGGCTTCCCTATCGCCTTTGCTTGTCAGAAGGTCGCAAAAGGTGGTCACATGACCCTGGGACAGTGCCACTGTCATAAATATGAGTCAGTTGCCAAGTGCCTGAATTTTGATCACCTGACCATGGGGATGTTGCATTTGTCGTTAGTGTGGAATAATGGTCAGTTTCAGTTTCAGTTTTGGTTTATTTGTATGCCGCCCTTCTCCAGGAGGGACTCAGGGTGGCGAACAACTCAAAGGGGAAAGGGAACATAAACAACAGTACACATAATTAAAATACACGAAAATCACACAACCATACCAGTCGAGAGGGGAGGGGAACTCATCAACCCCAGGCCTGCCGGCACAACCAGGTTTTGACGGCTTTCCGGAAGGCCTGGAGAGAGGTGAGGGTCCGGATCTCCGCGTGGAGTTCATTCCAAAGGGCCGGAGCTGCTACAGAGAAGGCCTTCCCCCGGGTAGTAGCCAGATATCATTGGCTGGTGGACGGAACCCGGAGGAGGCCGACCCTGTGTGATCTGACGGGTCTTTGGGAGGTAATTGGAAGCAGGCGGTCTCTCAAGTACCCAGGTCCAATACCATGAAGGGCTTTATAAGTTACGACTAGCACTTTGAAGCGTATCCGGAGACCGATCGGTAGCCAGTGCAGCTCGCGGAGGATAGGTGTAACGTGGGTGTACCGAGGTGCACCCACAATCGCTCGCGCGGCTGCATTCTGGACGAGTTGAAGTCTCCGAATACTCTTCAAAGGCTGCCCCATGTAGAGCGCATTGCAGTAGTCCAGTCTTGAGGTCACGAGGGCGTGAGTGACTGTTGCGAGTGCCTCCCGGTTCAGGTAGGGGCGCAACTGGTGCACCAGGCGAACCTGGGCAAATGTCCCCCTGGTCACAGCCGACAGGTGATGTTCTAAAGTCAGCTGTGGATCCAGGAGGACTCCCAAGTTGCGCGCCCTGTCTGAGGGGCGTAAATTTTCACCCCCCAGCCTGAGTGATGGAATAATAGCCAAATTCTTGGGAGGAAAACACAACAGCCACTCGGTCTTGTCTGGATTGAGTACAAGCTTGTTAACCCCCATAGTCACTTTTTTCAGTGCTATTGCACCTTCAAACAGTCACTAAATGAACTGTGTAAGTCAAGGACTATCTCTACTTAACAAAATGAAATATGTCTTTTGTAGCATTTTTGTATGTCTCTATACATGCATGTACAGTTGTTATGTGTCTATATGAGGTGAGGAAAACAGCAGAGGATTGATGAGGGAGGGCAGATAAATCCAAAGGGAGAGAAGTAGGAATAAGTCTTCACTACCAAGGGCCCATTTTGAAGCTGAATTTCTGCATCTTTTGTTAAAAGACCATTGCTCAATAGTAGGGCACATGCTTTGAACCTGGCACCTTCTGGCACAGCTCAGAGAAGCGCCAGGCAGCCAAAAATCCATCCAAGCAAAGGATACTAATTTGGGTGGACAAGGTGACTGATCTCTTAAAAGAATCTTCTCTCCTTAAATTTGAGAAGTTTATTTTATTATGAGCAGATCATACGAAAGGCTACATCTTTTTACATTACTTGCTCAGCAGACACACTCTGCTGATGTAGCCTCACTTAATATTCAAACCCTCCCCCCCAATTCAAAACAACAGGAGCACCGGTTTCAGCAAACGGTGCAAGTATCAGTTCCGCAATTAAGTTTGGAATTTCTTCATACTTTACTGAATGCAACTTGAGTGAAGCACGCAGTAAAGAGTCTGCAGTGAAAGAACAATGGAGTGAAATAGGGTAGAATTACTCATGCCTAAAACTACTCATCTCAGTTCTAAGAAGAAACCAAAAGAAGGCTCCATACAGTATAGGACAACTACTGCTGGTAACTTTAATAATAGATGTCATGACCAAGTTCTTTCCAACAAGGGCCATTTTGTCCCTACCTATTTTTGTAAGTAGGTACTTTTTACTTTTAACAAAAGTAGGTACTACTTTTGTAAGGGGTGGAGGGGCACAATGGCTCAACAGTTACAGACACTGAGCTTATCAGCTGGAGAGCTGACAACCCAGGTTTGAGACCCAAGCTACATATAACAGAGTGAGTTCCCATTACTTGCCCCAACTCCTGCCCACCTACCAGTTTGAAAGCATGCAAATGCAAGTAGATTAATAGGTACCACTTTGGTGGGAAGGCAAGAGTGTTCTGTATGCCTTTAGCATGTAGCCATGCTGGCCACATGACCACAGAAATTGTCTTCAGGCAAGCTGTCTTATTTGGCCAAGAAACGGAGATGAGCACAGCGCCCTAGATTCGGACATGACTGATAGGGAAATGTTTATCTTTTTTTAACTTTGCAAGTAAAATGTAAATGTGATTTTTGCCTTATGTCCCCCAAATCAAGAACAATTTTTACTAGACCAGTATTTGCTAGAAGACTTTCTTATAAAGCTGGAAATAAGTGAATATTCAATATGAATATTCCCGCCAGTCATTTCATTACAAGATGGAACGCAAATACATTCATTAAAATAAATAAATATATTTTTCTTATACTAAGCCAAGGAAACAGCCAGAAAATCCAGATGTAGAAGAAGCTACAAAGGAACACCTAAGGTTTTGAGTTTAAGGTATTTATCAGGTTAAATTTATATCCTACTTTCTCTCCAGGAACTCAAGGTGGCATACCTAAAATTCCTTCCTCCAACTTTTCCACAAAGAAACAGCTCTCTGTGGTAGGTTGAACAAAAGGAGGAGTGGTTCAACATCGCCCAGTAAGCTTCCAAGACTAAAGTTGGGCCTTGAACCTGGGTCTCTCCTAATCCACTTTGACCATTGCACCTCACTAGCTTCCTTTCAACACTAAATTTTAGAATAGGCTAAGTCGTTAGGAACAGTTATCCCATCAGTTCTCTCTCTCTCTCTCCCTCTCTCTCTCTCTCTCTCTCTCATCCACCAACCCACCTATACAGCCATTATCCTATCCTATCAGAGGTGGGTTGCCCTTATGTTCACAATGGGTTTGCTGGTTGTGAGCATGGGCATGCATGCATGCTCGCTTCACTCGCACGCGCCCCTTTGGAACTGAAATGGAGCTTCAAACATGCTGCTAATCAACCCAGGCAGCTCCGGTGAGTACAGCGGGGTTGTGGTGGAACTCAGCTGGGTAGCATGGGAAGGGGGAACGAGCCAGAAAGTTTCTATATATATAGAAAGCATAGCACAAGGGAGCTATCAGCGATCACAGCTAAGGGTTCGCCTGAACCCACACAACCATCCAGAAGCCCACCACTGTATCCTATCCTATCACAAAATCAACATATTTAGAGCACAATACATCTGTTTGCAAAGGTTATGATTTTGTACATAATATCATGAAGTATTAATACCGCTTCTGAATTGTTGAAGTGTAATGCAGATAGGCAGTCAAACTGCATCTATGCGCCCACATCTGAGAGAAACTAGCTTGTGGATCTGCAATCAAGCAGACTTTGCTTAAGCCTCCACAACAATTTTATTCTCAGAGTTAGAATCTGAGGATCCGCGGTGTATATTGCCAGCACAACTCTAGAATTCATTTTGTAAATGCCATATCTCTTGAATACCAAGCATGATCGCTTGTCACTACTCTAACTTTTATACTTTCCTAGTAAGTTCTATAGGCGTTGGTATGCAAACTTTGTGCCTAAAAATACTTTGATAATTAGCTCCCATAAACCATCTCTGAAGATCTGCAGGTCCTCAGTGTGAGCCAGGTTTTTTAATAAAAAGATCAGTGACTGCCTGCCTTCAGTTTGCTGTTTATCACATTAGGGATCATAAACTTTAATAAGTGACTCTTGTACTGCAGTCAAGAAAACCAGATGGTAGTTAACTACTCAAAAGAAATGCAATTGAAGAATGGATAAGAATTACTAATGATTAGCTTTACTTACTTCCTCCATTATTTGATTACTCTTGGGTCATAGCAGGAGACATATTCTCTTTCTCAGGCCCTCCCACCCCAAAAAAACCCTGTCATGAGTTTATTTTTATCTGATTTCCCCACCCCCACCCCCACTGTGGACCAGCATATCAAATGATGGCTGCTTTTGCTCTGTCCTACAACATGTAGCAGCTATCATAAGGTCATCAGCTTATACTTTTACTTCTCCATGTCCCTGGCTGTCAATAGCATGGGATTTTTCAATGTTGCAGCAAAAGTAAAAATCCTGTATATCATGGAGGGGAATTAACTCAGATGTTGCCATTTTCAGAAAAATCTCTTGATCTTCTTTTAATTTTTATTGTTTTATTTTAATATGCAAACTATTAGAGTTGTCTTGAGTCAAGTGAGCGCTAAGTTCAGTAAGACGATGGATGGGTGGGTGGATGAGATAGGTAGGTAGGTAGGTAGGTAGGTAGAAAGAAAGAAAGACAAACAGACAGAAAGAAAGAAAGAAAGAAAGAAAGAAAGAAAGAAAGAAAGAAAGAAAGAAAGAAAGAAAGAAATGCTTTGAGAACACTTAAGAATGTGACTCAGCATAGTTTTATTCCAGCATTTGTAAGTATTCAAAATGCTTCTCTTCATGCAAATGTCCCCTTCAAAAAAAATATTATCGGTGAAGCTGCATTATTATCACTGAGATTAAGGAACTATTTAAGGGATGAATTACACTCACTTGTCTAGATCCAGGCCAATTAGTCTGCCTGTGCAAGAAAAGAAGTTGTGATTATGTGGCTGAGTAGTATATAGTATACCTATTTCCAAAAGCCACATTCAGCAACATTATACCAAAACCTAGAACAAATTGGAAGAATAAGTTACACATTTAATAATTTCATACTAACTATCGTATTCCTCATTCCCTACAGAAATGTATAATTCATGAGATATGTTAAGCACAGCCCTTTAATCACCAGTAAGATATGACTCAACCCTAGTTAAATCTGTGGTATATATTCCTGAAAATATAAAGGGACATTGTTTACATTATACCAAACACAAAAAGTCAATATAAGAAGGAATAAATCATGATTTTCAGCATAACCGAATGGAATTTGAATGCGTGAGGAAAATAATAATGCACATAAACAGCACCACTGTGCCTCTTATGCAGCTCCCATGGTTGCCTGTTCAGACATTAAACTTTATCTGTTCTAAGCATTAACTTAGTTTCTGCTTACACTTCAGCAGTACTATCACTGTCTAAAGACAAGTTCTCTATTGTTTGCCAGCTTTAGTGCCTTCAGAGGAATTCCAGAGGAGTTTGAATGAAGACAAATGATATACCATCTGCTAGAGGTACATGGTTAAGCAGATGGGCCAGCATAAGTTGCAGACTTCTGAACACAAGGAATGAAAGCACTTCTAACTAAGCCAGCTCTGCCCTACAAGAAGACAGACAAACAAGCAATGCTGCGACTTAAGTTCAGAGAAGGGTATATATTTAGAACAGAAGTGAGTGGATAATCCTATTTGTGAGGTACGTAAATATTTGTATTGGGGAATCAATTTATTTATTTCAAGGTTGGCAACATACAACTCTAAGGATGCTAAAAACAGCCATCAGAAGCCCTTCTGACCATGCCTGATGAAAACCAGCAAGTCAGTGTTTTGCCATTTCAAGGGAGGAATCTCATGGAAATGATGGGGTAAAGCCTAAAATATGTCCACCCCAGATTTAGGGTTATAAAGATAAAACAAAGAACCGTATCCCCAAATAATATACATTATTTCTTGTAGGCATGTAGATCCATCCCCTTTGCAGCCCTAGGCTCTCCAAAAATGGTTTATATGTGGCCCTTGACCATCTCCATGGCTAGTTATTGGAGAGTGTATATACATACATACATACACACACACACACACACACACACACACACACACACACACACACATATATATAGTGACACAGCATGAAAAAAGCATTATGAAATTCCTAGTATGACATCACATATGGCTGGTAAGTCATGTTTGCCTTGATGGGTTATAATTCAGTCTACATTATTAAGCAATATACCATGTGTCTAATTTCTTCCTTCCCATATCTGTATTTCCCAGCCAGCCAAATGATCAGATGTAGCTCCTCTATAGCCCCCTACTCTGTTCTCCAGCAGCAGTAAAACTGGGCTATTCTCTCTCTGTGTAAGACAATGGAGTGTTCATTTATTTTAAGCCTGGAAACAATTGGGATGTAAAGCGGTCACAATCGCTAGGAATATGAACATATGCATGCATGCATCCATGTGTAGATTATGTGCCATCAAGTAGTTTTCAACTCATACTGGCCACTACATAGTTTTTCTCTATATCAATCACTTTTTTATTATGGTCATACAGACCAGCAAATAAAAGCATTAACAACAATAATAGTAAAAATAAAAATGAAAGGCAGAATAATATATTGCGACTGGTGGTGAATTAACAGTGGGCAATTAAAGTTTGCTTCATTTTACATACAACCTACCAGAATTTGGCCACATTCAGAGAAATACAGTGATCTGATAACAATAGTTGCACATAATGCACATAATTCCCAAGAGGGCATTGTGTGTGCATGGGCATATGTGCATGCACCTTCAACTTTGTATTGACTCCTGGCAACTGCTTGGACAAGTCCCTGCAATTTCTTGGCAAGAGTTTTGGAAATGGTTTGCCATTGCCTGCTTCCTAGGGTTGAGAGCCAAGGTGGCGCAGTGGTTAAATGCAGCACTGCAGGCTACTGCTAGATCAGCAGTTCAGCGGTTCAAATCTCACCGGCTCAGGGTTGACTCAGCCTTCCATCCTTCCGAGGTGGGTAAAATGAGGACCCAGATTGTTGGGGGCAATATGCTGACTCTCTGTAAACCGCTTAGAGAGGGCTGAAAGCCCTATGAAGCGGTATATAAGTCTACTGCTATTGCTATTGCTATTAAAACTGGTCCAATGATTCCCAACTGACTTCATGTTCAAGGCAAAACTCTGTCTCTCGATTTCTAACTTGGTGCCATAATCATCACATCAAATTGTTCTCATAGAGAACAATCTTAGCATTCATATTAATTTCTGTTCCTTTGTTTGCTTAAAAAAACCCTCTTTTTAATGTTACCCTGGGTGCCCCCCCCCCCGCATGCTGTTCCATGTGTAGTTCTAAATTCGATATGGCCTGGGCTTTACATCTGAATATGTCAATGAACAGATTATAAACGTAGACATTGATTATACAGAGGTAGATATAATACACTATCTGTCTTATACCGTATATCTGCCTGAGACAGTAGAGGGCAGTGGGAGAACCATTCATGATATGGAACTCTTTGTGGTTTAGCAATCTCAAATTGTTCATGTCTGCTTTACTGGTTACATATTAATGAGTTTGTCTATGCATTAACTGATGAAAACCTTTCCCTAGCACATAATTGCTTGCTTTTTTCTGTAGTAGAGCAAGAGAAATAACATAGCTCTGTTTTCACCCAGGCTCATGCTTATTCCTAAAGATTCCCTACTGGCTATTTTCTCAGCCTGGCTTGCTTTATGACTCTTAAAGCACCAGTGCCTGTGAATGTTACTGCCTCAATCTGAAGTCCTCATCACAGATTGGCAGTTCTTCTAGCTAGTTTTCCAAACCCCACAGCCCTGACTCAAATGTGCATAAGGGACTCTTTTGGCAGGCATAAAGCAGGTTCCTGCATCTGCAGAGAGCTGTGGCAGCTAACTCTCATTTGGAAGGCTCCATTGGGTTTGCAAATATTTCTGCATTCTCTAGCAACTGTATCTGATGGACTTGGTACATCACTCTGGGGTTCAAACTGAAGCAAGCATTAAGGGAACATTCACAGATTAGCTTGTATCTTGCACATGGGGCCCTTTCACACACTGCCTAACAAGGTAGGGAGAAGCCATGTGCATTATGGCTTTCTAGCGTATAATAAAACTTTTGTTCCAGGTCATGTGAATAGGAAGGAAAAAGGGCTTAGAAAGACTGAAAACAATCCGAGCTGTTGTCCAACAATCTCTGAGAGCTATGCATGAGGATTTTTTCTCTCTGCATTTTTTTCTTCTGCAGTTCCCCAAATGAACTGAGTCTGTTTTTGAATTCAGTCTTTCTTTTGTCAGCTTCTTCCTCCTTCCTTTGGCTTTGTATTATTCTGTTTTCAGTCAATATAACAATATTACTTATCCTTATGACAGATAAATGTGACTTGATGACCACTTTATGTTAAATTCTTCCCAACATTCAGTTCAATTGGCAAATAAATAAGCACACAAATAAGCACATAAAGCAAGATACACATCCAATTTAATGTTATTTCACATAGATATCCATAGTGTGGTATGCAAGGGGCAAGGCTTTGATCATTGGGCACAGGTGCATGTTGACATTTTGGACACCACAGAAATGGCAGTACTTGATATGTGAAATAGACAATACACAAAGCCACATCAGTTTTAAGTGTATGTGCTAGGTGAAATTATGTTATAATACCACACTGTATATTTAAGGAAGGCTGCTTTAGTGCTCGGTACTGATACCATGTTCCAGCCCCCTACATTCAGTCCTGAAATCTGGTCTTCCCATCTTTGGTAACCCCAGGCCTTCATCTACTGCTACTTAATATAAGGTCAATCTGTAATCAGCTTTGATTTGATCATGATTGAGAAGGCCAACCTGGCATGCATTACCAAAGCAGGTTGGTTATAGAAATGTGTGTGTGTGTGTGTGTCAGTGTGTGTGTGAGTGAGTGTATTACTTTTTCAAAATGTGCCACTTGGATATTGGACCTAACACCAGCCAGGATTCTGAGGCAGGGGTGTGATGTGACTATAAGCATCTGAAAATCTCTAGTAGCTTCCAGGGGTACTGTTCTGGAAATCACCCGTTATGAAGGTTCTGAAGCTGGCTCTTAGGAATCAGATGGGATTGTTGTTAGAGTACCAGCTTCCACATAAAGGTAAAAGTTTCTCTTGTCCAGTTGTGTCTGACTCTAGTAGTTGGTGCTCATCTCTGTTTCCCAGTCAAGGGAGGGAGCCAGCATTGTCTGGAGAAACTTCCATGGTTATATGGCCAGCATGACCCAGGAACACAGAACGCTTTTACCTTCCCACCAAAATGTTATCTTTTTAGCTACCGTATATACTCGAGTATAGGCCGACCCGAATATAAGCCGAGGCACCTAATTTTACCACAAAAAAACTGGAAAAGTTATTGACTCGAGTATAAGCCTAGGGTGGGAAATGCAGCAGCTACCAGTAAATTTCAAAAATAAAAATAGATACCAATAATGTTTTTGAATATTTATTTCAAAGAGAAACACTGATCTATCTAATTAATATAATTATTTCTCCCTCTCTTTTTCACTCTCTCTCCAGCGCACACATGCAAATGCATAGGGCAGCCCACCTCACACACAGGTAACTCCGGGCGGCTTACAACATTATGATGCACGTCTCCCCATAGCAGAGGAGATGGGGAAGCCGGGGGCCCAGAGATCACCCGGGGGATGCCGAGGATGCCCCAACTCAGCCCTCTTCCCGCTCCAATCATGTGCCGCTACTTCCTCCGAGCGCGGCGCTTTGCTCACTCCTTGGAGCGTTCGCAACTTCGCTCCTTCCAATTTCTCGGCCCGGGAGGCTCGCCGGGCTCCGCCTACCCCGGGCCCCCATTGGTTCAGCGGGCCGAAGAACGCGAGATGGGTGCGGTTGGGAGGGAAAAGCACTTGGCGTGAAGGACTTTCTTCCAACCAGCGGAACCCCCTGGCGCAATTGGGCTGCGATCGGCAGCCGTCCTTGCTACAATCCGCGCTGCCTGCCGCATCAGTGGAATCTAATTCAAGAGATCTTAATCTTGACAGCGTTGTGGGATCTGCGGTGAAGAAATTACTTTAATCAGTGGGGTAAAGTTCTTTCTTTCGCTCGCCCGAGCTCTGATGAGGGGGAAAGAGAGGACTTTTCTTACGCCTGCATCAGAGCTGGGGGGGGGGGGAGAGAAAGGACTTTACCCCACTGATTAAAGTAATTTCACCCATAGATCCCAACAACGCTGTCAAGATTAAGATCTCTTGAATTAGATTCCGGAGGGGATGGGACTTGGAGTCCTACGATCTTGGCGAGTGGGGAGTCCCATCCCACCCTGCCCGTCCCCCCCCCCAGCGCAGCCAGGCTGCAATCGGTGGTCATCCCTGCTACAATCCGCGCCGCCCGCCTCATCAGCGGAATCTAATTCAAGAGATCTTAATCTTGACAGCGTTGTTGGGATCTGCGGGTGAAATTACTTTAATCAATGGGGTAAAGTCCTTTCTCCCACCCCCCCAGCTCTGATGCGGGCGTAAGGAAAGTCCTCTCTTTCCCCCTCATCAGAGCTCGGGCAAGTGAAAGAAAGAACTTTACCCCACTGATTAAAGTAATTTCACCTGCAGATCCCAACAACGCTGTCAAGATTAAGATCTCTTGAATTAGATTCCGGCTGATGCGGCAGGGGCTGCGCTGGCGGGGACGGGCGGAGGGGATGGGGACTTGGAGTCCTACGACTCGAGTATAAGCCGAGGCGGCTTTTTTCAGCCCAAAAAGTGGGCTGAAAAACTTGGCTTATACTTGAGTATATACGGTACTTGCATTTGAATGCTTTGAAACTGCCATGGTGGCAATAGCTAGGGCAGGTAAGTGGAAACCCCCCCCCCCCATTGTGTGACCATCAGGCCTTGAATCTGGGTTGTCAGCTTTCTAGCAGGCAGGCTCTGTATCTTTAACCACTGAACCATCATGCTTTTCCCCCTACTCCATAGCTGCATCCCTATCTGAGCTGCTCAACACCATGGCAGCATTGGCAGCAGAATTTTTCAAACTATGCCTGGAGATTTCAATTTGCCTTCTTTAGGCCCCAAATCAGAAGAAGGTCAGGAGTTCATACCCACCATGATCACAATGGACCTGAATCCTGTTATTGATGGCCTGATTGTCTCTAACGCTTTCTGCCTGTCCCAATAGATCTGGCAGGGTAGGAATACTCCAGGTCCCTTCTGTGAAAGAATGTCATTTAGTGCGACCTGGGAGATGTGCTTTCTCTGTGGTTGTGCCTGCCCTTTGGAATTAGGTCCAGATGTCCTCAACCTTGTTGGCCTGCTGGAAGGCTTTTAAAACCTGGCTTTTTCCTCAGGCATTGTGGTCATAATTCAGTCCGATATTTGTGCTGCAAGGCAGTTTCATGAGTAGCCTGTTATTGTTAACTGTGAGTTGCTTGTGGCATTTATACTGTTATTTTATGTATGTTTTGTTAACCACCCAGATTCATTTGGATAAGATGAGCGACCATATACATTATTTTACTCAAATAAATAAATGAAATATTACACAACCAATTAACTTCATGGCAAACAGGTGGTTCCAACAATGGCTTAAAAGGACCCATTTCTTCTGATTCCCTGCCTAAAGCAAACAATAAACTTAAAGAGAGGAAGAAAAAAAAAACCAGCAATGCCACATGCTTAGTGGGCAGCTGGTTTCTCCAGTGGAATTATTTATGCAGCTTGTGAGTTTCACTAATATTTGAACCCAATTTTACTTTTTAGTGATTTAGACAAACAACTTCTTTTTGAGGGGGGAAGTCAATATCCACAGGGTTGCCACACAGACAAAAATCTACAGGGTTGCCACACATAAAGATTCTTTAAGGAGGTAAAAGAAATTTATTTTGGAAATCTCTGGAAACAAACTATGAGCTCTGCCCAAAACTGCTGCATTATCAGGGGGCTATCATCTTTCCATTGGTTTCCAATTAAAAATACATACAAAACCCCCAAACTTCTAAGATGTGCTTGGAAAATAGCATCTACACCCACCCCACCCCCAAATTAAGAGTAGGAAAATGTATCATTAACAAACAAGAACAACTTTAGAGATCTTAAATGGATTGGAGGACTTCTTGGGAAATTTCCCACTGTACACTATGAACACCACTTAAAATATGAAAAAAAAAACTCCTACACATGCTCTGCCTTTGTTTTGTTCCATCTCAAAATCCTTTTGTTCAGTTTAAGTTCTCGAGATACCTAGTCTATATATTTTCTTTTCTGTTCTATATCATCAGCTATCTTAAAGAAAGCAAAAAGGAGGGGAAAAACCTAACTCCATGCTGTTAATAAAGTGTAGGACATGAATTTCAATGTCCTGAGGAAAGAAGAAATTAAAAACATGATTTTGTTGGTTAGATGGCAAGGGTGCGAACATCCTGTAATATCTTTTTCCACCTTGACAGGCGAAAAGAAAAAAAAGGAAAAAAATATTACAGTACTAGTCATGTGAGTGACAGAACTCTTGATAATTACTGGGTGAAAATGGATTCTTTTTTATCATGGCTAGTTAAGATCCCTAACTATTGCTGAATGGACTGAGATAATTATGAAAAAGGTAAAGACTTCGTGTACTCAATGAAGCGGTGGACGTGATGAACCGGGGCCTTGAGGCCGTTAGGAACTGGATGAGTGTTAACAAACTGGTACTCAACCCAGACAAGACTGAGTGGCTGTTGTGTTTTCCTCCCAACAATTTGGCCAGTGTTCCACCGCTCAGGCTGGGGGGTCAAATTTTACACCCCTCAGATAGGGTTCGTAACTTAGGAGTCCTCCTGGACCCACAGCTGACTTTCGACCATCATTTGTCAGCTGTGACCAGGGGGGCATTTGCCCAAGTTCGCCTGGTCCGCCAGTTACGACCCTACCTGAACCGGGAGGCCCTCGCAACAGTCACTCGAGCCCTTGTGATCTCTAGGCTGGAATACTGCAATGTGCTCTACATGGGGTTGCCCTTGAAGTGCATCCGGCGACTGCAGTTAGTTCAGAATGCAGCTGCGCGAGTGATAGTGGGCGCACCGCAGTTCGCCCACATAACACCCATCCTCCGCGAACTGCACTGGCTACCTGTTGATCTCCGGGTGCGCTTCAGGGTACTAATGACCACCTATAAAGCTCTCCATGGTAGTGGATCTGAGTACTTGAGAGACCGCCTCCTGCCGATTACCTCCCTCAGACCAATTAGATCGCACAGATTGGGCCTCCTCCGAATTCCATCCGCCAGTCAATGTCGACTGGCGACTACGCGGAGGAGAGCCTTTTCTGTAGCAGCTCCGACCCTGTGGAACGACCTCCCCATCGAGATTCGCACCCTCACCACCGTACAGACCTTCCGCACAGCCCTCAAGAACTGGCTATCCCGTCAGGCCTGGGGATAAGTTCCTAATTCGCCCCACCCGAGTGTTGAATGTTGAATGCAAGTTGTGTTTTTATTGTCTTATTTTATTCACCTACTGTTTTTGTTTTTGTATTTGCACCCCCCCCCCTTTTGATTGTAAGCCGCCCTGAGTCCCCTCAGGGAAAAGGGCGGCCTATAAATTCCAGTAAAATACTAAAAAAAATACTAAAAAAATACTCCTAGCAACCGTACAGAAAAGCTAGACTTTGTCTTTTTACAGAATTTCATGGTTTGTTGTTTGGATATTCCAGATTGTCTTATAACTATAAAAAAAAATTCTGGTCTCACGTTAGATAAAGGTAAGGTTCCCCTCACACGTATGTGTTAGTTATTCCCAACTCTAGTGGGAAGTGCTCATCTCCATTTCAGAGCTGAAGAGCCAGCGCTGTCTGAAGACATCTCCGTGGTCATGTGGCCGGCATGACTAAATGCCGAAGGCGCACGGAACGCCATTACCTTCCTATCAAAGGTGGTTCCTATTTTTCTACTTACATTTTTACATGCTTTCGAACTGCTAGGTTGGCAGAAGCTGGGATAAGTAACGGGAGCTCACTCCATTATGCGGTGCTAGGAATTCGAACTGCCGAACTGCCAACCTTTCTGATTGACAAGCTCAGTGTCGCCATGCCCCTCTTATTGGTCTCTTTAATGGTCTCCCATTAAAGTCCTAATAAACTTTAAACCATCTTCTTGGAAAATATCACATGATGTCCTTTAAGAAGAGGTGCTGTGGGGTAATCAGGACTGCTTTAAATATAATTTGGACTGGTTGCTAGTACCTTCTTCCACCTAGGAACTTTGTTTTATCCTCTGCTGAACAGACTCAGCCTTGTTATGCTGAGTCACACGGCATTCATTTCTGAGACTGAGAAGAAAGTACACAGGTTTTATTAACTATCTGCTTCCTAACTGAGATAGTAAATCTGTACCAGTTACCAGTCAAATTCTTAAGCCAACTAAAAGAAGCTGGATTTAGTTTTTAAAGTGTTACATATAAGAATTGAACAGAAAGCAAAATACCCTTAAGTTTTCGCTGCCAAGTAGCTACAAATGGGAAGAGGCAGCCTTTAATAGTGAAAAGTATTTTACTGCTATGTTAGCAGTAGATTATAACTGGAATCAAAGCTTCCAAATATGATTCAAAACACATCTATAATGAGTGCTCAGAATAGTTGTAAAATCACCTTCTTTTATGAAACGTTGGCTAAACAATTCTATCCTCCTTGCATTCCAGTTGCTGTCTAACCCATATTTTTTCTACTGGCTGGCTTAGGGGTTGTTTTTTGTTAGAATTTGTTTCAATGCCATTTTATTGCTGTAAATATTCCAGTTGTCAAGAAACTGATATAATTATGTTAAATAAATGGATGAACACTCTGCTTGAGGCATATTAAACACACATGTCACCTACTTAATTCATAGACACAGTGAAAAATATAACAGAGCGTAAACAAAAGAATAAAAATAAAAATAGGATTTGTAAATTTAAGCTTGTTTGTAAATATATAAGGTTTGTTTAAATGATCATTAAATTAATAATAAATCATTTGACAGAAAACCCTATACCTTTTGTTTTAACTATCTGCTGATTTCAATAAGTCACTTCTGTATCAAGGCAGAATCAATCTGATTATATTTTAGCATAAAATTGGTATACCAACGCAGGCTTTTATTTTCATCTGGTTAAAATAAAGCAAAATCTCCTTTTGAGTTGGTTTTGGCCTGATTTCATTTTACCAACACGAGGGTTTTGAGCAGGAGTAGGTTTCAACCGGTTCGCGGTGGTCCCCGCGAACCGGTTGGTCGGCGAACCCGGAAGTAAGTAACTTCTGGGAACGGCAAAGGGCCCACCCGCCCGCTCATGCTCCTTACCCGGTTTTTGATGAGTTCTGCGCTTCCACGCATGCGCAGGATGCATACAGCGCCTGCGTGATCCTCCAGGAGCAGCTGGAGCATCGCACAGACGCTAGTACGCATGCGTGCACCGCACACGTGCACGAGGATGCTGCCGGCCCCGTTCCAACCGAACCGGTTGGAATGGGGCGAGAAACCCACCCCTGGTTTTGAGGGAACTGAAGTGTTTTGCCATTGTCTATTTCCAAAATGAGAATCATCTCCTGTGTTGTTGTTGTTTCATTTGTACACCTTTTTAAAAGAAAAGTTAGTAATCTTGTCATCCTCACAGATATTCTAATTATCTGGGATGACGGGATCTGGCTATCCCGTCAGGCCTGGGGATAAGATTTTCATCCGCCCCACCCGAATGCTGAATGAATGTTGTGTTTTATTGTTTTATTTTATGCACATATTATTTCATGTTTTGTCTTGCACTCCTTCCCCACGAATTGTAAGCCGCCCTGAGTCCCCTCAGGGAAAAGGGCGGCCTATAATGACAATAAAATCTACAAAAAATCTACAAATCTAATTACATTTGGTACCTTGTATTGTGGAGTGGGACATAGACAAAAACACTATACATTTTGTGCGGATATTTGAATATGTGCCTTTTTATGTGGGTTTATGTATGTACACATACACAATTACAGCCTCAATTTCATAAATATTCATGCATGCTAACTGTATGAAGAGTCCATATATTGGGATATTTAGGAAGGAAAGCAGGACTTCAATGACCACCCTGCAATAATATTAGATTTAAGAGATATTAATTAAGAAATTAATTAGATTAAGCTATCTAAACAGAAAATATTGTGGCAATTTTCCTTTAGAAGTGAACCCAAGAGAATTAGCAGAACAGAGATTTCTACAACTGTGCCTGATACACAGACAGAAGAAAAGGCAGGGATGGTTTTCTCTTGGACCTGAACTAAACTGGCTACTAGCTAAAGATAGACACACAAAGAAGTTTCTCACATTACAGATTACAGAAGTCAGCAACATGATGAATGCAGATGGCTTTGAACAAATGTATAGGGGTTAGGTTTCAGGAACAATTGATTATGATTAGTCAGCTACCAAGTCTGGGCAATCCAAACCCAGATGACAACAAATGGCAGGAACTAGAGTGTCTACACACCTAGATGTTGACAACCTAGACTGGTTGCCCTATTTATAATACTTTGATCGAACCTTCCCTTTGAGAGACTTCTTTGCTTACTTATTTATTTATTTATCGTATTTCTATCAACCACCATCTCACATTGTGACTCTGGACGGTGTACATAATAAAACCACCATTTGAATTAAATATGAAAATAAAGGAAAAACAAAAACAAAGTGGTGGCCAAGATACAGCTAATGATCATATAACCTTCCAACAGATTCCACTCTATCGTGGGATCCCCAAACTTGTTGACACAACCTTGTTGACGGCCTTTTGGAACGTCAGCAGGATTGAGGCCAGCCTTATGACTCTAAATACCAGATCCTGGGAACAAACAAGAGAAGGATTGTTCCTTTCTGTCTTGTCTATAAGCTTTCCAGAAATATCTGGCCAGCTATTGCAATCGCTCTATAACTGATACAGCCCCTCATTCAGAAAGCCTTTCCTTTTCTCTCTCTTCCCAGCTCTCTTGTCCTCCCCTGCCTTTCTCCGGATCCAAGCAAATCCTCCCAAATGTATGTGTAATTGAGGGAATAAAGCTAACTAAAATGAAAAGCTGCCAAAGGGGACAAATAAATGGAGGTGGGGTTGAGCTAGGACTATGTGAGGGTGGAAGAGAGGCCTTGTTAGCATGAGCTGTCAATATAAATCAAGGGCAGCTCGTGTCACCCTCACTCCTAATGATCCCGGAGAAGTGAATAGGGGAGGGGGAGAAGACAGCACACAAAGGAGAACCTGATCAGAATAACCATCCAATGGGATCACTGCTCTAAAGGGGAGACTTTCAGCATGTCCTCCTGAGTCTCCTTTGGGGGATGAACAGCTGAAGGAGCCCCAGGAAGTTCCTTGAAGGATTTGAACTATTCTCCACATTTAGAAACAGACACAAGACATTCTGCTGGCTGCACACAAGATTACTTTTCTCCTTTTCTCCTGAACTTTGTGTGCTTCTGGGCTAAAGGCCTGTAGTATTATCAGACAAGTTATATAGTGCATCCATTTTCTTATTCTCTCCTTTGTGAATCTCTCTCTCTCTCTCCTTCCCCCTCCCTCTTTCTCTCTTTCCGTGTGCGTGCACGTGTGTGAGAAAGGATCTAAGACACGCACACTGTGCAAGCTGGGGGTAATACAAATGGAAGACTATAATGCGTGGACTGCTTTGTAAACTCCATGAAATCTTAGGTGTATTGCAGAAAGAAAGCCTAATTGGGAAGCTCAGAAAACAGAAATGAAAACAAACTACCATTTTTATATGCATGTCCAGGAACAAAGGGCTTGTACAAGGAAGATCCTGAACAGGAACACTTTAGAGCAAATGTAACAACAATTGTTGTTCTCTAATTGATTATTTTAGTAATACTGCTATGCTAATATTGATGCTATACATTTAAATATAAAAATGATAAACACTGCTAAAACATATTTCCATAAAATATCAAGGCATGGAGCAAATATGCCTATTTAGAGTGTATGCCACATTTACATAATTTTGCTTATAAGCCTAGGACATTTCTGCAATTCCTTGCCAAAATACAGACCGTACTTTTCTCTCACATTAGGCACTAAAGTGCAAAAGTTTGTATTTTTAAACTGTCAAAATGTATTAGAACATTGGTCAAAATTGGTCACATGATGCAGATCAAATAAATGTAAGTATCTGTAAAATGTGGGTTCTATAAGTATATGTCACTAAGAGTATTTAAAAAACATTTCCAATATTTACTGGATTTTGATTGTTACAGTGAATTAAGAGGAGAAAAGGAGTATCCAAGTTATTAATTTATGCACCCAAACTAACCCTACAATCCAGTTATTTCCTTCTTTGTACTTTATTGATAATTTCTGAAATGTAATTCTGATCTCTCTTAAACTTAAGGAAGGCAGAAGAACTTTCTACATCCAATGTTGGATTGGTCAGGTCCAGAGACTGAACTACAGAAATTCAGGAACACTGGCAAATTCACATCATTTATCTTCTCTCTATCTATCACTTGCCTTCCCTTTCAAGACAGACAGGTAGGTACATTATTGTAACATTTGTTATTAAATGCTGTGATATACAAGTTGCCAGGATCAAAAATTGATGGGAATTGAAAAGATGCAAGTATCAGAAGAGACGTTACAAAATGCAGCTGGAAGAAAAAAGGAGAGAATGTGTTATGTAAAAGTAAAAAAGATAGCTAACTAGGAACAGGAACTGACAGATAGCAGTCAGTCATAGGAAATCACAGTGATTGAAGGCACCTAAGTGAAAGAACTTCCTCAGTATTATATTCTTTCGTGTGGTGGAGATGAACATTTATATCTCCTTGCGTGCAAACTTGACATACTAGGCAGCACAATTATTCTCCCCACACTCAGGAAATTTTCCCATGTGGGTTACTCATTACTGGATGGGAAACCAATGTGCATTACTCAAAAATATGCAGAGATACAAAGGAAACTTCCTTTTCAGATCATTCTCTTGCAACCTCACTCCCCTTCTTACCTGTCTCCAAAATAACGCTTTGGAGAATTGTTCCAACCTCTGGATCAGATTTTGAAGAGGCTGTACATGGAACAAGAATTGATTTCCTCCTACCTAGTTCATTGATGAAGGTATTCTAACCAATGAAAGTGGCACATGAAATTCCACCCATTCTGAATTGCTTGCATAACAGCATTTGGCATAGCTTGATTGAATGCTGCAATTGTCATTCAAAAGGGCAGACAGAATACAATGCCAATTACAATGCTGCAGTGTGTGCTTTACATTTTACTGGGTGAGGTGGAAGGGAAGCAGCATACTTTTAAAGATATTTGCTGTCATTTCGTTGTGTTACATAGCAACTACAAGAGTGTTATTAGCTCCACCCAGAACATCTACCTCTAGAAGGAGGATTTGTTATCATGTGCCTTTGTCTGAATGAGAGAAGGCACTCCAGGTGCCAAGGTGATGGGTGTGAATGGCTGTGGGTTAATAGGACATAGAAATCTGTGGGATATAGCCAGTCATTCTGTTTGGGATAAAGTTCCTGTTCAGGAATTCCTGTTGCAGAGTTTCTACTGCAACCACTTTAATTAATATTATCCAGGTTGATCTGTTCTTTTAGGACTTCCAAGAGTCACTTTGGTAGCCAGATGGATGGCATATAAATTTAATTAATTGATTGATTAAATGTGATTCATTGCCACTGAACTAAGTTGGTCCATCTTCTGCTGGTTGTTTATTTCCCTTCTACCTTTGCCCAATTTTATGGATTCTGAAGGGAACTGCGTCTTCACATAAGGTGATAATTTGAGCTTGGTCATTTTGCCTCCAATAAAAATCAGAATTGATTTGTTCTAGAATCCATTTGTTTCTTTTCCAGACACGTTAAAACACAATCTCAGCAGGTGGATTGTCCTAGCCCCTTATTCACCTGCATCAATATCTTCTTAAAAATCTCAAAGGAATGAAACAACCATATTGTAATGTCAATATATTGAAAAGGTGGGGAAAAAACCCCACAACCTGAGGGTTTGAGGATTGGTGCCTGTAGAAGGGGAGGTGGTGTGATGGACTGTAATGAGCAGCATTTCTACAGGAAGGAGGGAATACATTCCAAAAGGGGGTGAAACCAGAAGTAACACAGCCTGACGTTGGGTAGAAAGAGAATTAGGATAGCCACTCCCTAAAATCTCCCAAGGTATATCTGTTGAGGTGAGAGTAGGTAAAGATTTAGTCTGGCAAGCTTCTGTCTGTGGGTTATAAATAAATAAAGGCCTGAATTTTGACTGGTTTGTTCTGTGCTGTTCTTAGGACGGGTCTGACATTGCTATCTAATCATATTATTACATATAATTAGTAAATTACATATTAAATTTATTTACTATAATCTTGCTGACTGGGTAGTTCAAGAAAGAATTTTAGCAGTAGAAGAAGCTGGCTTCAGATCAGCTTTTCATTGCTGACTAATCTTGCACCACATCTCTGCAAAGTATGCTAACCCTCCTGGAGAGGCTCTTTATGCAGCTTTATAGATCTGAAAGTGGCATTTGATTCAATCCCTTGTGAGTGGCTGTGGCCAACTGGAAGCTTCCTTTATTGATTTCCAATGTGTGCAATTAATTATGAAAGTTCTACATCAAACATCAAGGTATGATGACAGTGCCACTGCGATGTAGCTGCAATGTTCAATAATGCAGACTTAACCGAATCTCTTTCAACTTTAAGGTAGTCAGAACCTAAATATATTCTTACCTTCTATTTAATATTTAGATCAATGGTTTTATATTTTTGATATGGTCAAATGACTAAATGAATAAAGATTCTATTCTATTCTACTCTACTCTACTCTACTCTTAAACTCTTATTAAAACTAAGATCCACCCTCTTTCTTCAGCCATTCTATATACACTGACAATGCTGTAATCTTGTCTGTAGATTGTCAAGTCAGATTGTGATATAGTCTTCATATGTTAACTTCCTACTACCATTCTGAAATGCTACAATTAATCATGTGAAAATCAGGCATGATTGCATTCATCAAGAGGCATGCTAATCACTCCCACATTACTACTATAACTGGCTTGATAATAATTATAAGATTGAGCAGGTGAAAGACTTTTCAATAGTTTTACATTTATAGACAGATCATCTTCTTCCTGGAAATTTCCACTCTACAGACCTTTCCTAGTGTGTCTAAACAGCCTCCAATGAAGTAATTAGATATTCAACTGTAGGGCAACAATTATGCTCCCAGAGTAATTAAATTAAATTAATTAATTTTTAAAGCTAAACTGCTAAGGCTCCTGCTATCGGTGCACAGTGTTTAATCTAAATTCTTGAGATCTCTATTTGAGTTCTCCACTGTAGCTGATGCAACATCTCTAACCTGAGCTTGGTGCCAATAGAGTGTCCTCTTTGTGTGTTAACTGAAATTGCAGGAGTCATCTAACATCTGCACCTGTATTTGTTGTCTACAGATTCCAGGTGCAATTCCGGGTGACAGTTTAATCCTATAAAGTCTTATACAGTTAGTCTCCTATGTCTATGGAGATTCTCAAGTCATCCAGGCTCTGGTTGCCCCAACGGTGCTTTTTCCTCAGGAGCAACTGGACTTTCTAGTTTTTCTTTGAAGAAATTTCACTTCTTATCCAAGAAGATTCTTCAACTCTGACTGGGTGGTGGGGAATGGAAGGATTTATACTCCTTGCAGACAGCTGGTCATTTGTAATTCTTTAGTGAGGCTACCTGGAGGTTTAATCAATCCATTTAAGGTGTTGGTTGTTACCTTTAAAGCCCTATATGGCACATGTCCAATTTGTCTGAGGAACTGTCTCTTTCTGATGGGACAAGACTGCTCCACCTGCACCACTGGAAAATGCCGGCTACATATCCAGTCCGCTAAGCAAGCATGATCGAAGAGAGAGCCTTTTCTGTTGTGGCCCCATCTCTCTGGAACATTCTACCACTGAAAGTGGTAGAGAATTGCCCCTCCCTTTAGGCCCTCTGGAAAGATATCAAAACCTGGCTTTGCAGGCTGCCTGAGGCTGCGAGGACGCAGCTGACAGGATAAGAAGACTTCTTCCTTGCCCTAGACAGTTCTTAGCTTTCTTAGTTCGATTTTAATATTATTTTTAATAATACTTTAACTTTGTCTTGTTTTAATCTTCTAAACTTCTAACTATTTTTTAATTTATTTATAAATTTATTTATTTTATAATCTGTAAGCTACCCAGAGTCACTGTGGGCATTTAAAAAATAAATTGCATATATTCTCTAAACTTCTATTCATCTTCATGGATATCAATGTGGTTCATGGGTTAAAGATGTAAATGGCCAGCACTTCAAAGCATAATTGTGCATCTTCTTCCCTCTGCAAAACAAAAACAGTAAAAGGTGGACTAGAATAATTTATAATTAATGGGAAGAAGAGAACTTCCTTTTAAGGAAGCAGTGAAACTACCCACAAGGTATATTTTACTTGAGTTTTCTTTTTTCTCAAATTTGTTTATGCTTTATTATTTATTATTCTGTCTTTATTATTTTCATAAATAAGGTGGAAAACATACCTAATACTCCTTCCTCCTCCTAATTTCTGCACAAGAACCTTAGGTGTGAGGTGACTTGGGTTGACAGAGAGTGACTGGCAGAATTTCATGCCTAAGGTGGGACTAGAGAGTACTTTAACCACTAGACCAAACTAGTTTAATTTTGCTTTGGTGGTTTTGATTGTTGTTAGCTACCCTGAGTTACTTGTACTTATTAGAAGAATGGAATATAATGTTATAAAGAAATAAACACGGGTGTACGTGATTCTAAATTTCACATGCTGTTTGTGGCATTTATCCATGAAATAAAGACACAGACAAGAGGCTCTCAGATATTTATGGCAATCGTAATCATGAATCCCCAACCTCCCAATTAATCTTTTACCCCATAACATGAGTTGGGAGAAACCTACTGGCTAGATAAAGCTAAAGAGCAAAATTGCTATTTATTCTTACATCAGACACTCCAGCCCCCTGCCAAAATCTGATAAAAGGTTCCATTTTTCATAGCAACTGATATCTCCTAACTGATAGTTGGTTCCTCTGTAGAGCAAGTAAAGAAAAAAAATCAGACATGCCATCATCTGACTGTGCTAGAGTGGGAGGAAAGGAAGAAGACAGCAGTCACTCTGATTTTCAACAGATTAAGCTATGAAACCAAATTCAGTGGTTACAATCTCACCTTAGCTATAAATTCAATAAGTTGTCTTAGGTAATCTACTGTCTCCCAAACTCAATCTTCCCATCTATAATATGGATGATTGAACAATTATATAAAGCATATTGAGCGTGTGAAAATGCTGTACAATTTCCAAGTAGAAATAGCAGTTATCATCTTAGTACCTTTAGTAATAATAAGAAAAAGCATGTTAGGCTGGGAATCTAAAGGGATTGGTTGTCCTAAGGGACTAATGCCTGAGACAGTAAATCCAAAGAGCATGACTTTAATAATATTCAGTATTTACATAGATTTTAAAATGTTCAAAGCATTATACTGAGCCAAATATTCCACTTCAAAGATCTTTTTTCTGAATTGCAAAGGCAAGCTCTTTCCCTTTTGCCAAGTTTTTGGGGGAGTGGATTGAAGCAAAATAAAAAGTTTTATCAAAGGCCATGGGAATACATGCTTTCGGCAACACAGGAAAGCTTTATCTTGCAATGCTGTAGCAAGTCCCATTAACTATGAGAAATTAATGAAACATTTTGATGAATTACATTAAATAATTTGATGACAAAACTTACCTGCTCCATGAAGTATTACAATCTGTGCATAGTATTATAACCTGAACATGGTGTTGCAAACTATAAAAGATGCTCAAATGTACTGGCACCGGGAGCTCATAGACATCCCTGACATTTCTAGATGGCCCTATGAAACCTAAAATATAGGTTGAAATTGTATTGGATTTCAAAATCTTGCAAGATTTATTTTTCATATTCTTAGAAAATCTTGCAAGGTTATAAATACCTGGAAATCTTGCCTGGACCACTTAAAAAGGTACAGCACCCCACCCCAATTCTCCTTTTCCTCCAGTGTTAAGCGACAAGAATGTCCCAGTATTAGGCTCAACATCTCGAAAATACACAATGAAATACATCTGTGGACACCTTTCACAACATAGTGTAGACCCATGATGGCGAACCTATGACATGCATGCCACAGGTGGCACACAGAACCCTCTTTGTGGGCGTGTGAGCTGTCGTCCTAGCTCAGCTCCACTGCACATGTGTGCGCGCCTCCCATTGATCAGCTAGTTTTTGGGTCTCTGTTGCGCATGCATGAGGCACAGGGTGCATGCAGTAGATGTGCACGCATGTGCAGGGGGTGATGGGGTTGCGCGCATGGGGGGTGGGGCACATGCAGAGGTCACACACATGTACAGGGGTGGGGCAATGCATGGGGGATATGCATGGATATGGGGGTATGGGGGTTCTGTGCATATGTGTGGAATGTGTGGTGCATGGGGGGGTCATGCACGCATTGCATTATGGATGAGCATGCATGCACATGCTTTTGACATGCACAACAAAAATGTTAGCCATCACTGGCGTAGACCATATGGAAAATAAGAAAATGGAGATTTGCTTCTGCAGCTTGCATCATCTGTGACTTCACACAGCTGCAAAATCAAGATCCAAGCTAAGTTTTTTAGTTTTGTAGGAGGAGAGAAACATGAGCATTTTCTGTCCTCTGACCAATTTCACCCATCTCTGTTTCCCATAAATTGCCTTCACAGTCTTATCTAAAAGGTTGATATTTGGTCATAAATGGGGTGAGACTGAGATTCTACCTAGTTTGCTCCCACACTATTAGTGGAAACCCATTGTTCTCTTTGGTTTTATTTCATCATCATCCACAGCAAAAAACAGAGATTAAGACTGGGGAAGGAAAATAGAGGAACAAGAGAGGTTAAAATAAGCAATGATAAATCAACATAAAATGCTCCTTACCTGACTGGCTGGTGCTGACATTGATGGCAGCATAATGTGGAGAATTTGGGCTCAGTTCAGTCACAAGGTTGACTGCTTGAATCTCAAAAGTATACTGAACACGGGCAAGGAGGTTGGACACTTGCACCCGGCTTTCGGTCAGCCCCACCTGCCGGGGTTCAAACTGAACACTGTCCCCACAACGGACACAAGGCCCTGGAGAGCCATTCGGACACACTTTACAGATAACATTGAAGAAAACATCCTTTCGACCACCCAGATCCTTTGGGAGACGCCAGGTCAGGAGGACATTGGATCCATAATTTCATAGCTGAGATCCCGAGGAGCTGATGGGATGCCTACAAAACAGGGAAAATGAAATCCTGAAAAACTGAAATAGAAAACCGTTGTCTCTGGAGCAAACTAAATAAAATGTAACTGGACAGAAATCTTTCCCAAGAAACAATTTTAACCCAAATTTCAAGAATGAAAAATGCACAGTTGGTACCCCAAAGCAGCCTACAGCCATGATAGATTATTTCCAGATTTCAAAAATTGACTACTACCCCCCCCTCCCCAGCAGGAAACCCAACTTTTATTTTCCTCCCACCTCTTAAAATCCCCTCATTTTGCTAGTGGAGTGAAAAATAAGGAAGATTTCAATTTAGACCAGGTGTCATTGCTTAACCAAGCCAAACAATTATTATTATTTGGGTATTCATGAATATGAATCTAATTGCAACCCCACTACATTTCTGCTTCACTGTGCTTTTAAAGGTTTTTTTTAAGTATATCTTGAATTTCAACAAAGAATCTTGATGTGTCTTAAACACAAACAAATTTAATATAAACATCCCTAAAACAACAAATGTCACTGAATCATGGCTGTTCGCGAAATACTTGCCATCAGGATACACCTTAGAATTAATTAATCTCCAACCTATTTCTCCTTAAAAATGTGGACAATTCTCTGATTGATGGACATTCTACTTAACAATTATGTCTAGAAATCAAATAGCATTGATGGTGAACAGAAAATGGCTTCGTAGATAACAAAGGAGGAAAGAGATGTGATCAAAATCCTCAGAAGAGACGAATCAAGATGAAAACCAGCACAGTCTCTGTGGATATATTGATTCCTGTGAATGTTAGCAATGCAAGGTCAATTACACACACACACACACACAACACAGACACATAGAGAGAGAGACAGAGACAGAGACAGAGACAGAGACAGAGACAGAGACTTTACTTCTTAAGGTCACAGACTGATGTGACTATGCCAATGGAATCTGCAATACCATAAACCACTTTCCAACACTATCTTCATTTTAAGTACATCTTGAGGTCATATTCGAACAGCCACTTTGTGAATGAGTAACCTCTCTCCCACCCCACCCAGCAATCACTTATTCTTCATAACTTTAAACAGGCAGCTAGCCTAGAAAGGCTGGAGACCATTGTTCTTTCCATGCTTCTGTACAAGAGGAAGTTCAAAAGAACAGTTTGGGGAACAAACCTCTCTAATGCATAAAATGTAACAACAGGACTAGGGACATCAGAAAAGAAAACAAGGGACTTGAGGAAGAAACTAAAACATAGGGAAGTACCGTAATCATAGAAGAACCTGAAGGAAAAGGAGCAAACACAGAACTGGGCCAGAAGAAGAATCCAAGATATAAAAGGAAAAGGGACCAAACTAAGCCAATCCTCGTTATTCTTAGATACTTACTGGTACAGGGGGCATCTGAGACATCTGAAGAAGCACGGTAATAGTGAGTCTGGCAGGCACATTCACTGGAGCCTGGGATGGAAGCATAACTGTGGGTAGGGCAAGGACTGCAAGGGGCATCTCCAGCCGATGCTTTGAAGGTGCCTTTGGGACAAGCTAAAAATATAAAGGAGACAGAAACTGAGAACAATCTTTTCAATTTCAGCAGATCAGAAACTCTATTTTTTTGTGGATTGATTTTATATCTAGCTGAAACAGATGACAAAACTGTAGATATTACTGAACATATAAATATCAACAGAGGCTTTCTAATCCATTCTTTCCCAGTCTGGTACCTTATTTCCAAAATTCCCAATTGGCATGCTGGCTGGGAACTCTGAAAAATCCAGAGAGGCATCGGTCGTGGCTGTGACTAATGATGTCCTGTGACTAATGTCCTGCCTATTTTCCTATCAGTTCTAATTCAGTGTGATGAAAAATAATTAATTTAGATATATGAATTCCGTGTGTATGCTGATCAAATAATCAGGGGACTTGCAGAAATAGTTGCTGGCTTCAAATAAGGGCACATGACCAGGTGAAAAAGACCCCACCCCTTTTAAACATATGATGCATTCATTGCCTGCACATAAAAGGTGGAAGGATTTAAACATCCCATTACACTTTGGAGCCGGTGATTATTGCTATGGACAAGCTGAGAATAAATAATAATAATATAATATCAAAAGCACAACTGGAGGCAAAATGTTGAAGATCACACTCTAAACACAATACTATTTTGTGTACATGAAAAAACTAAACAAAATCCTTCAGTGTTTGATGTAATATTAATAAGAGTTTTTGAGAAATAAAATCAACCGTCCCCCAAGAAATATCAAAACTTCTCCAAGATCATAATTTACAACCACTTCCCTTTATATATTTGATTGATTTTATGGTTCATCATACAGTCAGCCAGATGTTCGACAGGATTTGGCATTTTTGTCCACCTATTAAATCCTTCGTAAGGACCTGGAGATAGGCAGATGTGAATGTCTGATGGTTTTATAGATTATCATTGCAGATGTAAATGGTTCTGAGTAAACTGCCTTTTGTGATGGACTGATGGTGAATTTGTCATTAATAGTATTAATATTATTAATATAAGGGGATGTGATGGTTCAGCAGTTCAAGATGTTGAGCTTGTCAGCTGGAAAACTAGAATCGACCTAACTTGACACCGGGTTCACAATGGGGGTGTGTCCTGTTACTTGCTTCAGCTTCTACCCACTTAGCAGTTCGAAAGCATGCAAATGGGGAGTAGATAAATAGATTCCACTTGGTGGGAAGGTAACAGCTTTCCTGTGCACCTCAGCATATAGTCATACTGTCACATGATACAGAAGTGTCTTTAAACAATGCCAGGTTCCCTCAGCTGACACAATTTCTGGAGGCAAATCTTTCCACTGATAAATTGTTCCAACTGCCAGAAAATTTCTCCGTAGTTCTAGGCCGCTCCTCTCCTTGATTAGTTTTCGCCAATTGCTTCTTGTCCTGCCTTCAGGGGCTAATTTAACAAATTAATCCACCAGAAATGTTGCATAATCAATGTGCTGAAGAGATACTACTGTTACTATATTTTCATTAAGAGTAGCCTGAGACCTGAATTTAGGATCTAAGTTTATAGAGCTAACTTAGCATGTCCTGATAAAAGCATTATGCTACTACTGCTATTGCTGTTTAGTTATCTGTAATAACTCTCTGCCCTTTTGAGGGTAGGAACACCACATATCTACCTCCAGATTTCTACATAACGGCATTGTGCATTCGCAAAAGCCATAAAATGCAGCTCTAATGAAAAGGAGACCTTGTAAATAGTTCCAGCCAGTTCTAGCCACATCCACTGATTCAGTTTTATTCTAAATGTCTCGGGGATGAAAACAAACAGGAACCAGGATTTTGATCTTCTGCCGGAGTCATGAATTTCAAAAGAAGCTGCCATGTTAGCAACGAACCTTACATTTTATTACAGGATAAACCACAAATAACTTCAGCTATTTAGATTCAAGAAGAAAGTGAACTACTGGTTTAAAACCATCTGTCATTTTGCAACCCAAAGACTTCATTTGGACTTTTAATTTACCATGGTTTTCTCAGTTTAGTCTATAATTCACCTGCAGCAGTTAGCAGAACTCTAAGCAAGTTGTAAAAAAAAAACCCCAAAACCTAAAATAAAAATAAAAAAACAGGGGATGGAGATGGGCTTTAGCAGACTGAAAGCTATGGGGGATTTCTGGATTGCAATCCAGCAAACCTATTAAAGAGTGTTAAATTGCTATGCTATGCTGAAATTCTGGATGTAGTAAATGCTGGAGCCCACTTGGGCTTTTTCATATGCAAAGCCTCTCTAGAGGTCACATGCTAATGAATACAGCACAGTATCTGCTGTGACTGTAATGTAATCAAATGCCACACACCAGCACATACTGTAGTGTTTTAATTGCAAGAGAACCAGAATGAGTTTTGAAAGATCACATCTCATGTAAAATGGCTGCAGTTTTGAATGTGAAAAGTCTAATAAGTTATTACATATTATTTATATTTGCTTGGTTTTTTTTAACATATGAGTTGACTTGTACCACTTTGGAGCAGTAAGGATTTAAAAAGTAAAAAAGATTGTGTCTGCTGTATAAAAAGCACACTCAGAACCTGACTCTTCCCTTAAACATGGCTAACCAGCGATCCAGTTATAAAACGAATGCAACGCAGAACACTCTTGCCTCGGGTCAAAGATGAACGATGGGTAGAAATGTTGCCAGACTGGTTCTATAAGCTTTGGAGATACTCCCACCAGTAAATGTTTATAATATCTCCATTCTGAAGTTTATATAATTCAGATATGAACAGAAATTTTAGACAGCAACATTTATGAAACTTATCAAACTCAGGAGGGGTATCAGGGGTGGGAGTGGAAATAGCATACTGATGGGAAAATAGTGTCAGAAAATTTCTGAGGGAATGTGCCAGATGTCATATGAGTGAGCCAAATGTTACAGCATCAAGAAGAAACTTGTATAGGTTGGCCTCTGTTATATCAAACTTTGCCAGAGGAACAGAATAATTAATTAAGCTTACTACAAAGCGATCTCTGGCAATTCCAGTCTATCCCGCTCCTTCACAGTTTGCAAGAGAGATTTTAGCCAGGCTTAAGTACTTTTCTATTGCTAGTTACAGAATGCCATCAGGGCAGATTTATTTAAAGATGGTCTGGAATTTATTTAGAAAACCAACTTCCTCAGTTAAATAAAAACAAAACCCCTAGAGCAAAAAGGCTACCATCTGCTCATCACCTACTGCAGAAAAAGTGAAATTAGGAGTTGTTTGCTAATTACCTACATGGTGGCTTCTAATGCAAGTTTTCTCTATCTAGCGACCCCTGGCTTTTTTCAGACAAAATGGATCTATCATTCATATAAAAATTCAGTTAGATAACATCAAATATCTTTAACATGATTTACGCCACCAATAAGCAGGGACCAGGCAAAATCGAATAATCATACTTGTCTATAACTCCAACCAAGAATAACTAAAAAGTAATCGAAACCATAATTATAAGCAACAACAATGTACAAATCTTTATTAAGCTCTGATTTATAGGTGAATTGGCCAAATAATTGTCCGGAGCAAAGAGCCAGAATATCATGAGATGATCTGTCAGCCTCTGTTTCGCTATTTGCTTTTGGCTGTCATTGAAACGGGGAGGGGGGGGGTATTTGGGAAGGGAAGTACAGGAGAGATAGTAAAAAGGGAGTTTTGTTCTCACCATCTACTGCGCATGGTGAAGATAGTGATTGGGGTGCCAAGGCCAACCATCCTGCATACCAACCTGAAGTTGCTCTTTGAAGATGGAACTCACATTACACCTAAGGGATTTGCAGATTGGACTGTGGGATGGGGTTACCAGGGAAAGGGGGTTGGGTTATATATTGATATGTATGATTTAAAAATTTGGGTCCACCCAAAAAGGTTATACTAGGATAAGAGGAATCACAAAAATTAGCAGTTTCATATGGTTCTGAGAACATTGGATGGGTAGTCTAAACCTGAAGTTCATGGAATGCCTTTGATTTTGTATAAATTGATAAATTATGTTTTCAGCTAGAAATCAGAAATGTTTTTAAGATAACATAATGCCTCCTTCCTCTGTCCCCACTTGGAGGAAGAGAGGCACATTGGGTCCCAACCATTTTGTCTTCCTCGCCCCTGATCTTTTAAAGCTGCTTTCCTTCCACCAAGCTTCAATACAGCAAATACAGAATGAGGTTAGAAAAAGATAATTTCAAGCATTCATTCTTGGGAGGAACGTTTATATATAAAGGTTCTCCCCCTCCCAACTTAGGCAATGCAAGCAAAAATGTGTCTAATATACAAGGTGTGAATTGACTGCCAAATCTGCATGCTTTTGGGTTGTTTTAAAACTTATTTGAGTAGAGGTATAAATCACTGGGGAAAGGAGAACATTATGTAAAGCCAAGTGAAAAATACTTCTATAATACAGCTGGGAATCACACATCACTATTATTGAACAGTTTGAGTGCACACATCCTTTGAATGCCATTTATATAGTAATTCTCCTAGGAAAAAGTTTCCCTTTTGACATGCATTGAGGTCTAGTTTGCAATGAAATATGGATACACTTTCCCCCCTTTTCCATCTGCTTTCAGTTTGGTTTATATTTGTTCATTGGTTCCAGATTTTGGACACATTCCATAAGTTAGTCAAGATACCTTGGATCAAAAATTGTTGCCCTATGATGCATATTTCACCAATTAAAGGTCATGACAAGAGTTTTAGTAATATATAAATAGATGAGCACAGAGTAGGGCTGGCTGAAGACTGTTTCAGGTTTTGTTTTCGTTTTTACACCTTCTGTGTAAGTATACTGTGTTAAAGACAGCAGCTGCTTTGGCCTCTAGACTCTCACAAGCAGAAGGAGAAGTACACAGGAGATAAAAGAGAGGCTCTGTTGTCCACATACCAGTCTGTGTGACAGTTCCAAGAGAGTGATCATGCTTATGAACAATACTCTACCTACCCTCCCTGAGTCCACCAAACAATCTCAGAACTTAATACACATGCTAGGGCTTGTACGAAGTGTAACTCTGAGGGCTTACAAGTGGGAGAGCAGGGCTCCCAGGTAGTTCACAGTCGAGAATCTCTCCCACCCAGACCCCATAAATGACAGAGACAGTCACAAAGAACTGCAATGTGGAATTTAACTTCTACCCTTAGGGGTTTTTCCCCCTGAAGTCTTGCAGACAAATACATGAACAGATAATCTTTCATTCTGGGGTACTCTGTGGCATTCCCTGCCTGCTTGCTTCAGCCTTCCATACTATATATATATAGTCTCTTGTTTAGATAAAATATATCTACCCTTTTGGCCTCTGATGTGCCTCAAACAGCAGATTGACAGGATTCTCTTGTTTTGAATCCCCAAGTGAATCAGAAGGAAATTCATCTTCTCAGAAAAGACAGCCCAAGAGAGCTGCCACCAACTAATCCTGATATATGTCTTCTGATGGGGAGATAACTTTTTCCAGCTTTTCTCTTTCTAGCCACTTGAGTGTGGCTGCCTCTTCTGAAGCAAGATCAGCACATTTCAATACATGCCATAGATCAGGGGTGTCAAACTGGATTTCTTCAAGGGCTGGATCAGCATTGTAGTTCTCCTCCACAGGCTTCTCTCTTTGTTTCTTACAGTTTCTTGGTTTTCTTTTGCTTAGTCTTTTATTAAATCAAAAATTCTTAATAAATATAAATAAATAATGAACCCCCTACTTGTTCCAATACTGAGGCTCTATCCTCACAGTCCAGCAATTTCTTTGGAGCAATAAGTAGTTTTTCATTGAGGGTCCTTCTCCTTCTTCCAGTTTCTCAGACCTTCTGCTCTCCTCTGAAATACTCTTAAATTCTGCTTGGCAGCTTTAAGGTGCAACTCTGCTATTATATTACAGAATATCATCTCCCCCCCCTTTTTTTTGCAGCAAAAATAATGAGGTGAGGTCAGTAACAAGTACAGAAGGAAGGGGCAATGGTTGCAGCTCCTCTATTTGTGCATTGCTCTTTGTCAGGTGCAAGAAAGTCTAGTCAATTTTTAAGCAGCAGCTGCCATCCAGCATTCTTCAGTCTCAGCTACTAAGGGAAAACTGCAAACTCTAAGAGTTTGGAAAATGGAGTGAATTTACCTTCCATGTGGCTACAGAGCCAACATCTTTAAAAAAAAAACAACCAACCAATTTTCACAGGAGTCTCAACTGACCTGAAATAAAACAATCCAACTTTCCATCACTGATGATGATGAGACTTGTAGCTGCTTTCAAACTGGAGCTGAATTCTTAACTGGAAATGCTCCCTCTTTCTCTTCCAAATATCTGCCATATTTAAGAAACACTTCAGAATGAGAATCTTCTTAATTTCACTGGGGTTCCTTCCCCATATTCATACTGTTCCCTCCCTCCCTTCAAATGCCAAAAGCTGAAAATGTTACACTATGAATACATCAATTTAATCTAAACACATAACTTGATATCTTATCAAATCCCACTTTTCCTGCTCAGAATTCAATCTGCCAGAGACTCACCAGTCCTGGTTATAGTTTTGGCATTACGCTGGCTAATGAACATTTCACCCTTTTGTAGCTCTTTCAGTCTAAGACTTCAAATAGCTCCCCCCTTCCAGAATCTATTTATTGCTGATTTGCCCTATTTTAGTATACTTTACTAATGTTGTTACATGTTTCAAATTGCCTTTTTAAAATTGTGCCTCAGTCCTAGCCCACGTGGGGAAGTCAGCTAACAAATGTTCAAAATCACAATAAGTGGGAATTAAATTTTAATTTTTTCTTCAGCCAGACTGCAGAGAGTCACGTCTTGAAATGATATTTCTGCTCCGAATGGCAGCTATGCATGAGAAGGCCTGCATCAATGTGGTTCAGGCTATAGCTAAAACTTGATATGCTTGGCTGATGGAAGTACCTCCCCCTCCACCCTCCACGTCTGTCTCCTTCTAATAGGCAGAGGCAGCTCTTGAAATCTAATGAATTTTTGGTGGAAATGAAAAGTAGGGCAAATTCATGTAGCTTTAACTCTAAGGATGCCTTTTTGGAAGCGGGGGAGGAAACCTAGCAGACAGAGGAGGGAGGGAAGGAGAGATGAAATGTCTTTGGACATCAGTGAGGGGAGAATCACAGAAGTGGATCCAAAAATGATAAGCCTACTAGAATTCCACCTTCCTTTCATGTGTAACATATAGTTCTGCCATACCAAGTTTTATCCCAATGTAACCATGCTAAATATTTCCTCATCCCCACCAGTTTTAGTAATCAATGTGAGAATGGAAAAGAAAGGATTGAAAAACATGCAGCACCATTATGACAAACAGAAGATGTTTTGAAAACACACACGCCACACACACACACTCAGTGAAGTAGGTCCATGTTAACATCTAACTGTGCTCTGAAAGAAGATTGCACAACCTAGCTGCAACCAAGAACTGAATGCTACTTTAGCTAATAATTATTAGTTGAATGAGACTTTTAATTAATTATTAAAATATTTTTTATATTCTCTTATAAAAACTTATTTTTTTAATGACAACATTAAAAAATAGAATGCAATAGCAATAGCAATAGCAGTAGACTATATACCGCTTCATAGGCCTTTCAGGCCTCTCTAAGCGGTTTACAGAGAGTCAGCATATTGCCCCCAACAATCTGGGTCCTCAGATAGTAGATAGTAGATAGTAGAATGGCTACTATCATCTTAAAATGACCACCTTGCATTCTCTATCACAGATGGAACAAGTCTAACTTTTAGTTTAAAATATATAGAAACACACACAATTGCTTTTCAGGGTAAATACCAGTGGTGAGATTCATTTTTTTTTTGCTACCAGTTCTGTGGGCGTGGCTTTGTGGGTGTGACAGGGAAGGATACTGCAAATCCCTATTCCCTTCCCACTCTCAAAATTTCTGCTACCGGTTCTCTAGAACTTGTCAGAACTGGCTGAATACCACCTCTGCTAACGTACCGCCAAGTTCAGGAAGAAGTAACAACTTGTAAGACATAGAAAGCAAAGGCATGAGATGAGAAACAGAAAAGGAAACCACAGCTATAGCTGTTCATACTTACACCATCTATTATCTCATGCGTATCTTTCTGTCCTTGCAAAATCTACTATATTCATCTACAAATTCATACGCGTTTGTTCCACTTTGTGGATCTTATCAACATGATTCAAACATTCAAATTTCCCTTCCCCCCTTTTATCCCATTCACTTTTCTTTCATTTATTGTATTACAGTTTGATCCTCATTGTTTGACTCCAAATGACAAAACTATCTCAGTATACTTCTGTACTAATTACTCACTTTTCTGTTCAAGACACATACATTCAACACCCATCATTGTCAATCTATCTCTTCTTTAGCCACACAGACTTAATTAACTAATTTCCATTTCACTTAATTTTTTTTGTTTCTTCTGACACATTCAACTCTCACTTCCATATAACAAAACAAACATTCTAATATACAGCCATTTTTCCTTCTTTCGTCAAATATTAATTCCTCACTCATCATCTTAAAATGTCTCCATTCTATTTTGCACCTTTAGTAAATTCTAAGCAAGTTTTTTTTTTTTTTAATCATCTATTGGCCTGGTTCTGCACCACTTATTTTTACCTGAAATGATTTACTTCGGTTTCTCCATCAAACACATGTATCTCAGTCTTTAATACATTATAATTCAGCTCCATGTCTCAGTGCATCATACTCATGGGGTTTCCAGAAAGCCTGAAAACTTGGCCTTTGGTTCCTGGCCTGGGGTTGATGTTTATTATTTGTTTAAAGCTTCTGTTTTGGTGATTTGCTGATTATTGGATCATTTTATTCTGGGCTGCTTGTCTGAATTAATGTTTTTAGCTGTTTTATGTTTTTTTTTCTACTTTTGTACATCACCCAAAATCACTTTGGACAGGAGAGGGGGGGGGGAGGGAGAGAGGGGAGGGAGGGGGGAGGAGAGAGAGAGAGTGAGAGATGTAATGTTGATCACAAATCATTCAGATTCTCAGATATAATCTGCTTACAAAAATATACACACATTCATATTCCCACTCAACAGGTTTTATACATTTATAAATACATTAATGAGATATCTCACATTCTTTGTGATGAACTCTTCACTAAGTGGTCCATTATCTTCCAGCATCCTTTGCTGCTCTTATCACATTCAGCAAACAATCGTTAGCTCAAGCTTCATGCAAAATATCCCATAGTTCCAACTTTTTAACTTTATCATACAGAGTCTGTAAATCAATAAATGCACGGTTTCTCACTTTCAGGGATTTCTCAATGAGAGCAAACATCTTGTCTTCACACTTCCCGCCTAGAGTAAAAGCCACACTGCACTTCCCACTTTTTGCACTTTGTCAGTTTCTTATATCCTTTGAGACACAATTCTGCCAAATGTTTTTTTCAATAACAAACTAATGTTATGCTTTTTCATCTTACTCTTGATAACATCCCTTTGTATAAGGTACAGTAATATCATTATTCTACCATCAATATGAAGTCTTCATTCTTCATACACACAGCTACATACAGATTGTTTAATGGGCTGGGTTGCTGCCACTTTGCTTCACATGTGCTTTGCGCACATGTGCAGTTGCCCACAGGATCACTGTCGGTTCTGCGACCGCAGGCCAACATATCCTACCGGTTCAACCCAAACCCGCGCGCAAACCGGTAGCAACCCATCTCTGACATACACTATAAACGTAAATTACAAACACACCCAAACACACACACACACACACCCACACAGATATATATATAGATATAGATATAGATATAGATATAGATATAGATATAGATATAGATAGATATAGATATAGATATAGATATAGATATATAGATAAGATATGTTATAGATAATAGATATAGATATAGATAGATATAGATATATAGATTATAATATAGATATAGATATAGATATAGCTATAGATATATAGTATAGAGATAGATGATAGATATAGATATAGATATAGATATAGATATAGATATAGATATAGATATAGATATAGATATAGATATAGATAGATTGATTAGATATAGATATTAGATATCAGATATAGATATAGATATAGATATATAGATATAGATATAGATATAGATATAGATAAGATATAGATATAGATATAATTGATATAGATATAGATATAGATATATATAGCTATAGATATAGATATAGATATAGATATAGATATAGATATAGATATAGATATAGATATATGAATATAGATATAGATATAGATATAGAGATATAGAGATAGAGTTAGAGGTAGAGATAGATGATATAGATATAGATATAGATATAGATATAGATATAGATATAGATATAGATATAGATAGATATAGATATAGATATAGATTAGGATATAGATATAGATATAGATATAGATAGATATAATAGATATAGGTATAGGTATAGGTATAGATAGATTAGATTTGATATATAGATATATAGATATATAGAATAGATATATGATTATATAGATACGATATCGATAGCGATATCGATATCGATATCGATATAATAGATATAATAGATATAATAGATATAATAGATATAATAGATATAATAGATATAGGTATAGGTATAGGTATAGGTATAGGTATAGGTATAGGTATAGGTATAGGTATAGGTATAGGTATTGTATATAGATATTGATATTGATATTGATATATAGATATATAAATATAGATAGATGATATATAGATATAGATATAGATATAGATATAGATATAGATATAGATATAGATATTGATATTGATATAGCTATAGATATAGATATAGATATAGATATAGATATAGATTATAGATATAGATATAGATTATAGATATATAGATATATAGATATAGATATATCAATATAGATATAGATATAGATATAGATATAGAGATAGAGATAGAGATAGAGATAGAGATAGAGATAGAGATATATAGATATAGATATATAGATATATAGATATATAGATATATAGATATATAGATATATAGATATATAGATATATAGATATATAGATATATAGATATAGATATATAGGATATAGATATATAGATATAGATAGATGATATAGATAGAGATATAGATATAGATAGATATTGATATAGAGATAGAGATAGAGATAGAGATAGAGATAGAGATAGAGATGATAGAGATAGAGATAGATAGATATAAATTTCTCCACTTATACCATCTACATTGGCAGCCTTACCAAACAGGTAGTCCTGTTAGTCCAGCCCTTCATTTAGTGATTGTTCAAAGTTATAAGTGCACTGAAAAAAAGTGACTTATGATGGTTTTTCACACTTACAACTGTTTAATATTCTCACAGCAAGTTATTACTTTTATCAATTTGTTCCTGGACATTACAATGCATATAGTATTCACTCAAACCTATTTTTTGACAATCACTATCATTTCCATGCGGATCAATATCTTTCCTTTCAGAGGAAGCTGTTAATAGAAATGTTGAATGAGAATCTCTTTAGTTGCTTTTGGAAAGATTTTCTTTTCTGTTTTATTCCTTTGAGTCAGTGTTGACTCCTGGAGGCTATTTGGAGAAATCCTGCAGTTTTCTTGGCAAGATTTCAGAAGCAGTTTGGCATTGCCTTCTTCTAAGGCAGTGTTTCTCAACCTTGGCGACTTTAAGTCCTGTAGACTTCAACTCCCAGAATCCCCCAGCCAGCTGGCTGGGGAATTCTGGAGTTGAAGTCCACAGGACTTAAAGTCGCCAAGGTTGAGAAACACTGTGCTAAGGGCTGAGGGATAGTGACTGGCCCAAGATCACGCGGGAGTCAGCTTTGTACCTAAAGCAGAAATAGAACTCAGGGTCTCTCGTTTCTAGCCTGGTGCATTACACATTACGCCAACTGGCTCTCAGAAGTTGTTGAGTCATAAAAATTAATCCAACGAAATTTTGGCCAAAAATTGGCCACGATGGAGTCAGGAACAACTCTTATTTTACCCACAAGGGCAACAATTTGCTTAGACTTCTTTCTTTGTTGGTTTAATATTATGTATTTTAAAGTGAAGTGCTGGAAGGTGTTGGAAATGAAAAATGAAAGAAGTACTTGAGTTTAATGGTTTTATAGAAAGGTTTGGATATTTGGATAAAAAAGAGATAAATTAAAGGTCTGAATAGATAGATAAAGCAATGAGACCTTTAGTTGGGGAACCCCAATTGATTAACTTACCTGGTTCTAATATAGTTTGAAACCCTGCAAGTAATAAAATAACCGAAATTTGGAATGAGCCACATTGTTTAAGATTTATAGATGATGGGAAGCTGTGTTAATGTAGTGGGTTTATTGATCTTTCTTGTTTTCTTTTTTTGTGTGTTTTCTTTTCTATTTTTTACTATTTCTTTTTTTTTTGTTTTTCTTTTTTTTTATCTTTTAACTTTAAAGTTAGTTGGTTTTATTATACTCCAGTGCTTGTTAAAGAACTATGCCGGGTATGGGACCTGGGAAGCCGTAAGGGGGTTAGGGAGGGGGGATTATGGGGGAGGGGGGAGGGTGGAAATACAGTTTCAATTCTTAGAACAATAAGAATGCACTTGTATACTGCTGCTCACTTTTCTTTTTTTTTTCTTTTTCTCTTTCATTTTCAAAAAATAAACTGAATAGATTAATTGTAGGGATACACCAAAGTGGGAGTAGAGGGAAAGAAGAGGGAGAAGTAAAGAGGAGTGAGAGGGAATGTAAGGAGGGTGAGATGGAGGGAGGGGAGATGTCTGAGGGGGAAGGGAAGTAGAAGAGGGGAATGCTGGAGGGGAGAAATGAAAGTTGGAGGGGGAGAAGAAAGGGTGTATGGGGGATTGAAGTGTTATGTTGGTTTTTTTATGGTGGATTTTTTCCTTTTTTTGTTTTTTTGTTACGCACAGTATATAAGTGATTGTATAAAATGAAAATGAAAATGAAATAAAAATATTCAGGAAAAAAAAAAAAAAAGTGAAGTGCTAGTACGAGAATGCTGAGTTGTAGCAACAGTGCTCTGTACCCAAGGCTTATTCAAATGTATTTTAAAGATGATGATCTATTATTAAGGAAATCAGAATTAGCCAAGAAGTTCCAAGCTACATTTTCAAAAGAAAGGAACCACTCAGTGGAAAGTCATATTCTCTTCTTCTACGTTTCTTCCTCAAGTCGGGTTTGCTAGACAAGAAGAAAAATGACTAAATTAAATTAAAATTACACTATCACTTGCAAAATCAGATTTCAAAAATTAAATGTTTTGCTGATACTGAAGCCTCCGTTTTCTAATAAAAATGTAATTGGAGAAACAAATCATTGTAGCCTACATTTCGGAGCCATTAAACGGTTCCTTTTCTCATCTCATATACTGTCCTGTTACCAACTGCTGTGCCATTGAACTTGATACATGAAGTGCACTACAGAAGTCCAGCTGACCAAAAAGAGCTTAGAAATGGCATTCAATCAATTATCGTGATATTTCCTACCCAGTTTATTCTACTTCTTTGCTGTTTTCTAAACTACAGGTAAATCCTTAACTTGTTTGAAGTTATGAAGGACACGCCCCCCCCCCCCCAAAGTTATCAAGTGATCACATTTGGGGGCTTGGCAATAGACCTTTATGGACATTTGCAGAGTCTTGTAGTCCTGTGACATCAATTGATATTTTTTGCTGGTTTCTGACATAAACTTCTGGTTTCCAGCAAAAAGCACCCATTGAGTAAAATAGATTTGCTTTGTGATCAGGGTGTTTGCTTAATACCAAAAATGTAAAATCAGGTCTGGTTCATGTGGTAACTCACTTAATGACCACAATAACTTATGACAGTAATTTCTGTCTTGATTATAGTTACACGTCAAGGACTATCTGTAGAATAATTGCTATGAGGCATCACCAAGTTGCTTGTCTGCTAAAGAGACAAGTGAATGACAATGAGGCATCTCAGCAGTTTAGCCTTCACTAGAGGAAGACCCAGGATCCAGGAAGTGGAATAAGGTAAGAGTTCCCATGGAAGGGAAGCTGCCCATCCTAAAGGACTAGTACTAATGCATCAAACCTGCCACTACAACAATTCTGATTGTTTGTAGAAGATTAGATGTTAATTAGTTCTGCTGCCCAACAAAATGATAAGATGATGTCACTGACCAATCTGCAGGACCAATCCAGGAGTGGCACAGATACTTATGTTGAACTTATCTTCTCAAGTAATTCTTCCCAAGTATGAGTTAGAAGGGACCTTGGAGGTCTTCTAGTCCAACCCCCTGCTTAGGCAGGAAACCCTATACCACTTCAAACAAATGGATATCCAACATCTTCTTAAAAACTTCCAGTGTTGGAGCATTCACAATTACTGGAGGCAAGTTGTTCTATGGATTAATTGTTCTAACTGTCAGCAAATTTCTCCTTAGTTCTAAGTTGTTCTCTCCTTGATTAGTTTCCACCCATTGCTCAGGTGCTCCTTGTCCTACTATCAGGTGCTCAAGTAATGCTATTCCTCCTTTCAATTGAAATTTATTTATCAAATTATATTGAAGTGATTCTGGGTAATGTACAACAAAGATCTAAAACTATAACACATGTCAAAAACCAATGTTAAAAGGCTAAAAAATCATACAGCATACGAAATTGGACTAGCAAGAGAACCATCAGGACTAGCAAGAGAACCATCAGGCCTTGAGTATTAGAGATCAAATGATCCTCTAATACTCAAGGCCTGATGACTCAAAGACCAATAAAAGAGGGCAGAAGGAGGTTACATTGAGGGCAATGATTTCTCTAATGGGGATATTTAACTCCCAATTTCTCTTTGTGTACATACGAATGGAGAGAGGAAGAGAGAAATATAGACAGACAGACTTGTCATCCTTACTGATGGACCTTATCCTTCCTTAATTGCATTTTCTCAGGGACTATTGATTATCTGACTCTTCTCTAAGCCAATGCATGTTACACAAACATTATCCCCAATAAGGCCATCTTTGGCATCATCAGAATAAGGAGAGAAAAAACTACTTTAATAATAGAATGGTTAGAGATGATTTAAGTGACTTTCATTCCTGGGCTTGAATAACTTGAAGGTAATGTCATGTGATCATAGCAGAAAAAAGCTGTTGCCATATGCCTCCATATGTTTATACCATGGTTCGTTGACAGGAGGATAAATGGAAGGATGAATTGATGGATCGATGGATAAATAAGAAAAATAGATAATATTTTCTTGAGATGGAACAGCTGATGCTTTAGATTAATCCAATGAACATATACTGTATTGATGAGTTAGATTTTTTAATATGTATTTAAATACATGTTTGAAATTGATCATCCTAGCTATACATTAGTTATCACTGAACTTTCAAAACAAAAATTTGACAAACAAATTGGTCCTGTACAATGAAACTTGCAAGGAATTGGGAAATAAATATTAAAAGATTTACATATTCATAGATTGTTCAAATTTTACCTGAACCAATGTCCAGAATTATTTTGGAGATTCTTTTCAACCTACATCCAATACAATAATGTTCTATTTCCTGGAGTGCAAAGGAAAGCAGCAGTGGTGGGTTTCAAATAATTTAACAACCGTTTGTCTGCCGTAATGATTTCTTCCAATAACCATTTCACCAAGCTGCTCAGAAAGTTAGCAACCGGTTCTCATGAAGTGATGTGAACTGGCTGAATCCCATCACTGGAAAGCAGTTTACATAATCCTGGTTATTTCCATCATTAGATCAAAATTAAATTTAAGTGTGATTTGGAGTTCTGTTCTACAAGTTAAAACTTTTGAGGAGTTTCAGAGAAATCCAGATAAATTTGATAACTTCATGTTGAACGTCTAATCTCAGTTCATCCCAAGTGATGTGATCGGATTAAATTATTTGAAGAAAAAGTCAACTGTCAATGTCACTGACTGATTGTGCCTCATTGGACAAAGATAGATATGAAAATTTGCTGAAGCGAATGAACGAACATCTGGAGGATCACTGACATCTTAATAAAAATTCTTTACTATGTTCTTTAGTCTCCTGCTGACTTTCTTTATCAGATATGGGCTCATCTTTGTGCTTCAACAAAGATCACCTTACTTACCGCCTGCTGCCAATTACCTCCACCAGACGATTAGATCCCACAGACTAGGCCTCCTCCGAATTCCATCCGCCGGCCAGTGTCGACTGGCGACTACCCGGAGGAGAGCCTTCTCTGTGGCTGCTCCGACCCTCTGGAACGAACTCCCCGGGAGATTCGCACCCTCACCACCCTCCAGGCCTTCCGCAAAGCCCTTAAAACCTGGCTGTTCCAACATGCCTGGGGCTGAAGAACCGTTGCCCCTATCTCGAATGGTATGATTGTTGCGTTTTTAAATATGTATTGTTTGTGTTGTTGTTAAATTGTCTGTATCCCCCTTCCCTGGTTTGTTGTGAGCCGCCCTGAGTCCCCTTCGAGGGGGAAAAGGGCAGCATACAAATGAAATAAACATTCAAACATTCAAACATACTTACTATCTGCTCATGTTAAAACTATACATAGTTGTTTGAGTAAATGGAGAGTAGTAAGGAACGAAGGAGTGGAATTAGGTATCTCAGAAACTTATCCCCATCCTCCAATTCCTGATGCTACACTATTGTAAAACAGAAGGAATAGTTCGATTAGTAGGCATATGACTGTGGAAAGAAAAGAATGGAAGGCAAAGATCAACTACATAAGGGGTACAAAACATGGGTAAGTATTGTTATCAGAATTATATCCACATGCTGCTGGTAGTCTGAGCATTTACTCCCACTTCAGCAATGGGCATATGGTAGGGAACCAAGGAAAATTGGATATAGCAAGCTTTACATCTATGCATACCCAACAATGTCTTCAGATGAACATTTATGAACAAACACTGCATCTCACATCTGTGAGGCAACAAAGTTGAAGTTACAAGGAGACGATCTTCCATAGAAGGCTGAGAGGGAAATAAAGGAAAATGAAACTGAAAGCAAATAAGTACATCCAGAAAAATATCCCAAAACTATGGTGGTACTCTTGTGGTTATCTGTAGCAAGAAGTGAATTTTCTAACTTCTGGTCTTCTTCCAAGCTGAGGGTATCTCATCTTTGATCACTTTATTGCTTAACTAGTAAATGGAAACCGTTACTAATCTTTTTCTTGTTCACATTCAATTGCTGTTTGTGGAGTCCCTCATTTAGTCAATTAGATAGAGAAGACAGAAAAATGGGAACCATCTTCCTCATCTTCAGAAGATAGATAAGGTTTCAAGCAAACAACAATTACCTGTAGCTGAATTTATTTCTGATGCACAATAGAAAGAAACAGAGAAAGAAAGCTAAATGTCATTGCTTAGTAGTCTTTCCCATGATTTACAATCTTTTAAAATGGCTGAATTTATGCAAACCAAAACCTTAGTATATCACAGGAATCAGAATTTTTACAAGCTGAAGCCAAAATCTGATACAGAAGATCAAAAAAAGAAGAGTGTAAAATTTGTAGTGACCCAAATCACATAGAAAAGAATAATTCAACCAGACAATTCTGATAAACAACATTCCATGGATATTGAAACTGTTGAAAGTGAATAAACGAATCACTGGGACTCGGGCAACATATACGTTTAATAATTATTGACTGGATGAAATGACCTACTTGCAAGATGCGTTTCATAGAAATTATGCATTGTTTCTAAACATAACTTAGAGTGCGGAGCAAGATGAGTTCATAGCAGTGTTCATGAAAACATTTATATGTGATATAATTTTTTCCCCTGCAGCCAGAATATAAAATTTGTTCCTGAAGCCACGTATCGTGTGAATTTCTGTTTTTATGCTATACAAACCCTAATCCTGTTATCTGATGTTTTATATTTGCAGTGTATGATCATAACTTGCATTTGCCTTGGCAAACAGGAGCTTTGGAATGGAGTGCAGAAAAGATAATGATTTTCCCGAATTTGTTTCTGCAAAGAATTCAGTACCATGAGTTATATACCAGTAGCAAAGCTTGTTTGGCAGCTAGACAAAAAATGAAAGTTCTAGCCTTCTTCTAGCATTTTTTAAAAATTCTTTTATTGGAAGAAAGTTTATAAAACAATAAAAATATTTATTTTCTTACAAGTAAAGCAGGGGTGTCAAACTGGATTTCTTTGAGGGCTGGATCAGCATTGAAGCGGGGGGGGGGGGGGAGACGGGATGGACGACTCCAGCAGTACTCTGCCGGCCAAAAATGGGCCATGCAGAGGCCTCCCACAGGGGTCTCATGGGGCCTCCATGCAGCCCATTTTTGGCTGGCAAAGTGCTGCTGGAGGTCTCCGTCCTGTCTCCCCCCCTTCCCCTGGCCTGCAGAGAACTACAATGCTGATTCGGCCTCAAAGAAATCCAGTTTGACGCCCCTCTCATAGATTAAAACTTTTGACTTTTTTTTAACCTTCACCTCCAAAATATATCAAATATTCTCCCCATTTATGTTGATTTAGTTACCATCTAAAATCTTTTAGATGATAACTAAATTGGGCAATTTAAAACCAATTTTTGTTTCTTTATTTACTCATAGACTTCCATATAATAATGCTAGAACATAGGCTGGTCAAATATATATGTGCAAATTAAAATTCTGCCAGAGGATACTAATTCTGATTAACACATTTTCGAAGTTCGTTGTGGACACAGAAATAAAGACTGAGAGGAATGTTTTATATATACTTAACTTCATATATATTTTATTAACTTCAGATTTTTATTAATTATTATGACTCTTGTAAAAACCATCCAGATGTTTACATAGGTGCCTAAGTATCTCTTTATTTTAGTTGTGAATAAAATAATTGTAGCTGGATATTTTAATCAAGTTTTAAATCTACATTAGGTAGTTAAATTTAAATGATGTTCTGCATATAGAATATTGTAGAAATTTTCTATAATGTATAATTTGGTGAATAAATGGCAACTTTCAAATCTTTCATTCCACGTTTTTTTTAATCCCACCTCAAACGTGTTCCCAGCTGGATCATTAGTACTTTGGCAATTGAACAGATAAATAGATGTAAAAATCTCCTACAATATCAAAAGAAAAGGTCAAACGATTTTTCTCAAGACTGCATTTTAAAAGATCATTATTACAAGATTCACTTTTCATAAACAAAAGAAACAATTGTTTTGAAGTTATCTTACTCTATAAATAAACATTTCATTAATGTAATGTTTGTTCGGATGCTTTTAAAGCATATTATGGTATCTGCTGCATATGCTTCCTGGAGAAAATGAATACATCTAAATTTTAAAAAAATCTTGGAAAATAAAGTCAAGAACTTTTAAATGCAGGACAATCTATACCAGTATTATATGAAGTTTTTGTTTGCTAAACTGGAATTCAATTCTTTCTTTTCATTTGACAGATAATATTCTTTAAATTGTATGAACAAAGAGCCGTGGTGGCGCAGTGGTTAAAATGCAGTATTGCAGGTTAACTCTGCCGACTGCCAGCAGTATGATCCTGACCAACGCGAGGTTGATTCAGCCTTCCAAGCTCAGTAAAATGAGGACCCAGATTATTGGAGGCAATATGCTGACTCTGTAAACCACTTAGAGAGGCTCTAAGGCACTGAAGAAGTATACAAGTCTAAGTGCTAGTGCTAAAGTAACTGGCACTAAGGACAAAAATCTAGTGAACTGTTGGTCTCTGAACTGATCCAATAACAACACAGTAATATTATTTTTACTATCAAGTTTGTTCTGGATGAAATATATATCTCTGGTTTAGTAAATCAATATTTATTTGTATAATTTGTAATTTCTTAAACAATCTAAATAATCAGGTTTGAAAACTAAAAGGACCATTGTTAAGTGGCATGAAAGAGTTTTGGTCCATTTTATAGCTAGTTTCACTTTATTGCTAGCATTAAAGGTTATAAGGCAGGGTTGAAAGTTGTTGGAATAGAAATAAAAATCCAGTTCATTTTTAACATAATAAATACAATACTTCAAGATAATCTCAGTTAACTTTACATATGTGTATATATCTTTTAAATTTTGGATTAATAGGGTCATCAAAATTTTAGATCAATTTACTGAAACTCTTTTTTTAACCATTGAGTTTATTACAAGTATCTGGATACCCTAAAGCAGTGAATGGGCAGTATATTCAACTAAAATCACGCATGGGCTTCAAAAATTTTAGCCAGGGGTTCTCTGCCTAGTTGTGGGTCAGCCCTCCTACACCACGGGGGGGGGGTTGCCCTCCCTAGGCTCCGGAGGCTTTCCTCGAACCTCCGCGAAAATGGCCTCCCCAGGCTCTGGAGGCCCTATGGAGGCCAGAAATGGGCCCATTTCCGGCCTTCCCAAACTTCTGTTACGCCTGTTTTTTCCCTCCCTAAGCCTCCATGGGTGCCCTGCCCTTACCTGCATCCAAAACGGGCCATACAGGAACTCCTGGGTGGGGCGGGGCTGGGTGGACAGAGCCAGCCAGGACTGGGATTGGGCATTGGTTCTTACCTGATACGCTCATTCTCTCTCGAAGTGGAGACAGCAGCCAGGACTGGGTTTACTCTGTCCAGTAACCAATTGGACTGAGTCTACACTTATGATGTCATTGAGCCCTGGGTGGCTCCTCCCCCAGTTTAGACAAAGAAAAACTGTAGACTCAAGTGAGAATTGTGAAACAAAAATATACATGTATCAAGTCTCTCTCTCCTCTGCACAAAAGAGGTTCACATCAATGTGACATACCCTAGGGTGGGGCTGGCTGCTGTCTCCACTTTGAGAGAGAATGAGTGTATCAGGTAAGAACCAACGCCCATTCTCCTCTGATCGTGGAGAAAGCAGCCAGACTGGGACGTAACCAAAGAATGGGCTGTCCAATAGGGTGGGAATGATAAAGAAAGTCTGTCAAGGCACAAATACCTGTTGCAGCACTCTGCACCCAAAGGCTGCGTCAGCGATGCATACTTGTCTGACTTGTAATGACATATGAAGACCGTGGGGGATGTCCATGTGGCTGCCCGGCAAACGTCTTCCATGGTAGCTTGAGTAGACCAAGCAGCAGTGGTCGCAGCACTCCGCGTAGAATGGGCTGTAATGTTCAGATGTACCTGCAAGGACTGAAGTTCATAAGATCCATTCTCCCAGACTCAACGGTGAAGCCTGTTACCCAAAGAGGCTCGTCAAAAGGACATGAAGAGAGCCTCCGAATTGTGGAGCGAAGTGGTGCGGTTTATGTAGGTCTTGAGGGCTCAGCGTACGTCAAGAGTGTGCCACTTACATTCCCTCTCATAACGAGGAGATGGACAGAAATCAGGTAAGATTAATTCTTGACCTCTGTGGAAGCAGCTGTTGACCTTGGTACAAATGTCGGGTCCAGTCATAAGACGACTCGGTCTGGGTGGAACACGCATAGGTCATGCCTTACTGAAAGGGCAGCCAAATCAGAAATTTGTCTGGCAGATGCAAAAAGAAAGTCTTAAAGGACAACAGTTTCAAAGATGTGGATCTCAGTGGTTCAAAAGGTGAGGAAATTAGGGCCTCCAGGACCTGAGGAAAATCCAAAGTCAGGTACCTATGGATGATGGTGGGGCGGAGATTGGAGGCTCCACGGAGAAATCTCTGGATCAATGGATTAGTAGATAGATGTTCGGAGGAAAAACCATCTAAGACGGAAGCCAAACCGGCCACCTATCAGCATAACGTATTAGGGGTGAAGCCCTGATCAAGTCCCCTCTGTAAGAAGTCCAGTACCTGAGAATGGACGCTTTAAGTGGGTCAATAGTCATGCTCGCCAAGTGGCATCGTAAATGCGGTTAGTAGAGCCTTTGTGTGAAGCTTGAATGATAGCAATGACGTTGAGGGAGATGTTATCAGCTGTTAAGGCTTGCTGCTCAAACGCTATGTGGTTAATTGGGTGTCGGGATGACAAACTGACCCTTGGTGTAGAGCCATGAGTGATCATGGAAAGTGCCATGGATTGTGGATTGACAGAGTCACTAGATTGGCATACCAAGGCCAAATGGCCAATTGGGCGCCAGCAGTAGAGTTCTGCTTCTTGCTCCAACATTTTCCAAATCACCCTCTGGATGAGAGGGAGGGGCAGAAACGTGTACAGGAGACCTTTGGGCAATGGCACCTGAGGGCGTCTACCCCTTCTGCCATGGGATCCACAAACCGTGAGTAATACCTGGGTACCTGGTTGTTCTCCGCTGTCGCAAACAGGTCTAGCACCGGGAGCCCGAACCAAAGTGTCAGTCGATGGAAGAGATCTGGATGAACGCTCCACTCTGCCTGATCGAGTCTGGTCGAGTCTGCTTGGATGGAGACCCCTGAGATGTGCTCCACCCTGAGAGATGACAGGTGAGATTCCGCCCACTGGCACAGCAGATTGGACTCCTGCATTAGGCACCAGGAATGTGTTCCCCCCTGCCTCTTTATGTGTGCTTTGGTCGTGGTGTTGTCTGTTAGGACTAGGATATGGTTGTCCTGGACTGTGTGTTGGAACTGAATGAGGGTGAGATGGACCACCCGTATCTCTAGCCAATGTATACTGTTTTGGCTTTCTTCAAGAGACCACTGACCCTAAGTCACTAGCTCTTGCATGTGTGCCCCCCACCCCATCAGACTTGCGTCCATCGTAAGGGTGAGATGACTCGGGTCTCTGAACAAGGTCCCCTGTAGAATTGCCGTGGACCGCCACCATTGGAGGGACTGTAAGACCTTCTGAGAATGATGACCCTGTGAGGGGAACAGCTCCTGTCGGCCTTCTGATGCTGGAGTATGAACCATTGAAGGTCCTGCTGTGGAACCTGGCCCACGGGACAACCCTGAAGCAAGATACCATCTTGCCCATAGTTGAGAGAGAAGAAGAAGAGATTCCCTGCAAAGGCACAGGACTCTCCTGACCATTTCCCTCAGACTGTGAATGCGATCATCTGACAGAAACACTCTCTGCGCCACGGTGTCTATTAAGACTCCGAGGTTAAGAATGCGAGTCCCGGGTACGAGGTGACTCTTCTGAGGTACACCCCAAATCCATGATCTTGCAGGGTCTAGATGGTGAGAATGAGATCCCTTTCTGCTTGAGACGGCGACCTGGACAACAGGAGAATGTCATCAAGGTAGCAGAGAATCCAAATTGGAGATGACCTGATGTGAGCGATTAAGGCTGCCAGTACTTTTGTGAATACCCTGGGGGCTAAGGACAGGCTGAACGGAAGAGCTCGGTACTGGAAGTGCCTCCTCCCATAAGAGAAACAGTGATCTGTGAAGATGAGAACATGAAGCTAAGCTTCGGTCAAGTCTGCCAAGGTGAGGAAATCGCCTTTCCTGACTCCCTGCAGGATTGTATGCAGAGAATGCATCTTGAACCACCGGTAGACAATGTGGCGATTCAATGATTTTAGATCCAAAATTGCTCTGCATCCCTGGAATCCTTTGGTACCACAAAGAGGCAGGAATAAAAGCCCTGCCCTTTCTGATGAGGAGGGACCAGTTGGATGGCCCAGATCTTCAGTAGGTGTTGGATGGCCTGTTCCATCAGCAACCTCCTGCGAGAACACTGAGAGACCAGGCAAGGTACAAAGTCCTCCTTGGGAGGGAGAGGAATTACAGCATAAGGCCGAATTTTACAGTTTTGAGCACCCAATTGTCTGTCGTGGTCTCTTCCCAGCAGTGGGCAAAGAGTGCTAGGCAACCTCCGATTGGAAGAGAATCCTGATAGTCATTTTCATCATGAAAAATGGCAGTTATTTCCTCCCCGGTAAGACTTCTTAGGGGGAACTGTTGGGCATTCCTGTTGAATCTGTCCTGGTTAGATCCCTGTCTGAGAGTGAAAGATTGTCCTTGCGGACAGGAGAAGAAAGATCCGCCATCCGAAAGGGCGACCTCATGTAGAAGGGAGAGGGGTGACCGTCCTGTTTTTTATAGATAGATGAAAGGACTTTACGTTAGTCTTTAGACTCCGTGAGGTACAGATCCAAAGAGAACCAAATAATTGGGTGCCACTGAAGGGGAGGCTGCAAGGGCGCCACTTGGTACTGACATCTGCCTGCCATGGTTTGAGCCAAAGCAGGCGCCTGGCATGAGGAAAGAGGCCAGGGCTTTAGAAGCAAACTTAGCAGCATTGAGGGAAGAATCTGCTGCATACTTGAAAGCTGCCCTAATCTTGTTGAGATGCGTATGTGACCTCGTCTCAGTGATAGCAATGCGCTCCTGAAGTTGCTCAATCCAGACTAGGGCTGCCCTGGAGAAAAAGGAGATGGCTGTGGAGGTCCTAACAGCCAAGCTCCTGCCTGGTAATTTTTGACTAAGGTTTGGTCTGACCTTTTCTCCTCAGGCTTGAGGACTTCTTCAGGGGCTCCAGAGACCACTGTAGGAGAAGACAGGGCTGCAACTGGTATGTCCACTGGAGGAATTTGGTGAGTTCCGGAGTGACGTTACAAAGGCGTCTGTCGAGGTTGGTTGGTTGGTTGGTTGTGTACTAGTGCCAGGGGACTCCCACTGCTTTTGGATCATGTTCATGAACATTTTGGGAGAAGGAATCACTTCCTTTTCCACTGTAGGTTCTGTGAATGGAGTGCTGGGCCACACAGTAGTAGTCGTTCTGTTGTCTTAGCCTGTGAATCAGAAGCTGAAGCAAAAGATGATAAGTTAGCAGCTTTAATGGCTTTAAGTAAGAGGGACTTAAAGCGATCGGTTTTGAATAATCCAGCAAATGCAGGGGCATCCGGGATGACCACCTCGTCATCAGACAAATCTGAATCCCAGATGTTATCTTGCTCCCCAAAGATGGAAGCCTGAGAGGCTGAAGCAGAGGGAGCAGGTTGTTGGGCAGTCCCAGAGGATCTACACCTGTGACTGTGTGATGGAGGCAGTTGGAGGCGCTGTGGCAGTCCAGCAGCAATGCCCTGCTTAAGGGCTTCTGAGATTATGTTTGCCATATCTGCATGTGAGGAGAATGAGGCCTGGGGAATCCCAAGGTCTTGAGCCACAGGGAGGGAAGCCTGTTCAAAGGTGTGATCCCTATTGAGAGGGACATCAAGAAATTGCCTCTGTTCTATGGAAGAGGAAGACTCTGAAGAAGACAATTCCCCATCTGAATCAGCCATTGATGGACAAGGTCCCATGGGAGGTAAGACAGGTGGATCTAGTGAAGTAACTTGATTACCCTCGGGAAGAGGGGTTTGGATTTGCTGCTGTTTTGGAGCCCTCTGAAATTCTTTCTCTAGGGCTTTCTGTCTGCCCTCTTCTGCTCTGGTAGCAGATTTAGAGGTCTTGAGGTTTACCCTAGAGGCATCTTTGGCTAGTCTCTTCCTGCTGTTCTTTACTCCCGATGGCCCTGCCTTCTCTAAACCTGTATCTGCTGCCATTGAGTGGTCAGCCATATCACCAGAGGTAAGTCAAAGGCAATAGAAAGAAAGGCAATGGTCTGACCCGTTTTGTGGCCAGCAGCTCCTAATCCGGTATTCCTAGGATGATTCTGGGTCACTGGGCACTTCAAAACGGCTGCAAAGTCTTTGTGCCTTTTTTAAAAAGGCACAAAATGGCTGCTGTTGGTTTCTGAGGCTTTTTTGAGCCTCAAAATTGCCTCTGCTATCTTCGCGGGCTTCTCCGACCTGCAAAATGGCCACCATCACTCAGCATGGCCGTTGACACAATTTGGAGCCACTGCGCACAAAAAGGCTGGTCGCACATCCCTCTGAGTGCCCAGAAACGAGGAACGCCTTTGAAGAACAACTCCGGAGCCGCAGCTCGTGAGCTGGCCGATCTGACTGCAAAGCAGGCTTCTGAGTGAACTCGTGGCCGCAGGCAGTCAGACAGCTGAGGAGAAGCACCTAGAAGCAATTTTGAATTTTCCTCCAAAATGTTCAGGAGAAAAAAATCATTTAAAAATTCAATTTAAAGAGAATTTTTTTTGGAAAAATTCACCAATTAATGCTAGAAAGTTCAATTTGGAGGAGAGATCAATTCTTACAGCTAGTCCAGGTTGGACTGAGTCTAACCTGGGGAGGAGCCATCAAGGGCTCAATGACATCATAAGTGAAGACTCAGTCCAATTGGTTACTGGACAGAGCAAACCCAGTCTGGCTGCTGTCTCCACAATCAGAGGAGAATTGGGGGTTCTCTGAACAGCAGCGAATCTTAGCTAGAGGTTCTTCTGAACCTCTGCGAACCTCCAGCAGCCTACCCCTGATTAAAATATATTTTCCAATTTACAGTTCAGCCAGACACAAAAGCAGCATATAAATTCCTGAATTATTATGAGCAATGAAATAGGCAAAACAGGAAGAAAGTGATTACAATCCATAACACAAAGATATCTAACTGATTTAGAAACAACATGTAGATGGAATTCTTTGTATTTTTACTAAGGTCAACCGCCTACTATGTACTATTGTAAAGAGTGAAGAAACTTGTGCTATTTTTTTAAAAAAAATTATATAGTGCACAAGAACTGTTATGCAGTGACCATTTAAACCTAAACCAGGACGTGTAACAGGGAAAGGGAAACCAGGCAATGATAGCCAGATCAGATTCTAAGAAACCAACACCACAGTTTGATGGATTGCTGAATTGGTTCTGCCCCTTCGTACTATGAATCATTTTCATTCATGCTATGAATCATTTCAAAAGGAGGCTACGACACAGCACAGATGTCAACAGTTCAAAAGGAAACCTGAGCAAGCCGTCTCTACTTGGCCTGCAGAAAAAAGTTCTCTAATGTTCGGCTCTAAAGAAGAATTCTACGAAAGGGAGCAGTTTGCCCATAAATTCTCCCCAATTTTGCTGCTCTTCGAAGTGAAGTCTGCTTCAATGCTTGAGGATGGCAGGAATGAAACAATTGCCTGAGAACATGGCTAATAGCTCTGAGGCCTTGATCTCACGGAAGTAATTCATCTGCGTCTTGGCTCTGTTGCTTCTGGCAGAAAGATTGTTTGAATAATCTCCCATATCAAAGAAGATGACAAAATCCTGAGGTATGAAAAACTGGCATGTCAAGGTGAAAAGTTCTTCTAGTCTAACTTTCTCTGCAATATGATTCTTTTCTTTGGGCAAAGTTCTTTGCTCTTTTTTTTCCTAGTGGAAAACATTTTCACAAAATGAGAGAGAAGCAAGAAAGAAGTGTTCAACACAGTGGTGGGATTCAAAAAAAAATACTACCAGTTCTGTGGGTGTGGCAGGGGGAGGATACTGTAAAATCTCCATTCCTTCCCCACTCCAGAGGAAGGTTACTTCAAAATTTCCCATTCCCTCCCAATCAGCTGGGACTCCGGAGGCAGAGAATAGAGGGGGTGGAGCCAGTTGGAAGTTGTATTTACCGGTTCTCTCAAAATTTCTGCTACCAGTTCTCCAGAACCGGTCAGAATCTGCTGAATACCACCTCTGATTCAGTAGCAAGAGCAACAGCAGCCAAGCCTGAGATTAAAGGCTTCATCACCATCACTCACTTGGATGCCTTGGTTTGCACCTGTTTTCATGAGATTTCTTAAGTGCTGCTGAACAATAAACTTTCCCAAGGTTTGGTGAGCTGTCCAGTGCCCAAAAGCATGCTTCTAACGTGGGTCAACTTTTTCTTTCCTTCCTTGCTGGCTAGGCTTTGACTGGCTGCCAAGATCTTAAATTGTCCTTATAACATTATTTTAACTTTCTTTCACAGTCAATTGACTGGGCCTCATGCAGAAATGAAATTAAAGAAAAAAGTCAGTAAATGCCCAAACCTTATACATATATACATACATACATACATACATACATACATACATACATACATACATACATACATACACACATACACATACACACACACCACACACACACACACCAGGATTTAATGTTCTCTATTTTTTTTTATTCTCATGTCATCATGAGTAGCTCTGTGATTAATCCAGTATTATTTTGCTTTGGGATTTGGCTCAAATTAGTGCACATGTGCAATTAATTTCTTTTTAGATCAAGTTGCATAGGGCAGATACCCATTGATTGGGTCAGCAAAAAAAGAGAGAGGCTTCTGGATCTGGATCTGTGCCAATACTCTACAAATTCATCACTGTGTGCATGAAGCTTGCGTAAACATATGCAGCCTTCAGCTTCCTGGAAATGCATTACTTGTACCTAAACAATGATAAATATTGTGCACAGTTCTTTTTAAGTTCTACTTACTCACTAAAATAATACTAGGGTAATTGGCAAATTGAAAAAAAAATGTGATGAATGTCAAAAGTATCTGCTAACAAGGAATTAATTAGGCAGATGAAAGAAGGAAAGAAACCAGAGGAACAGTTCACTTAACTCCATCATTGAAAGTATGTTGTGGAACAAAAGAAAATGTAGGAGAGGACAGAATTCAACAAAATCAGTTATCCGCTAGTGAGTGATTAGGGTCTCTTATCCCGGGTCCATCTGTTGCTGCTGTTACCTCCCTAGGATGGAATGTCATTTAAGCTGCACCTTTCATTCTCAAAGCTGCTGTAGGGTATTTGGCACTGGTTCTCCTCCACTGACATCTCTAGTTGGTTGTACAAGTCTTCTTCAGCTGTATTTCTATTTATGCTTCTCCCGTGCCACACTTTTGCTTGCCTTGAGAAACGCTGTGCAATCTCCTAGGGCAAGTACTCATGGTACAAGAATTATACCCCAAGCACCCTCAAGGGAGACATGCTATATACTATTCCATCAAGGACATTTATGCCCACCAATTCACGTCATTGTATGAGCATGCTTTTGACTCAAGTACAGCTGTTACCTAGGTTGCATTCATGCATTGTTAAACTAGGAAAGCTCAACATATGAGCTCTGGATACTTCCCAGTACAAATGAAGCTGACTAACACAGGTCTAGACCACATAACAAGTTTGCAAGTTTGCAAGTTTAATAACATTTATATGCCGCCCAATCCCATAGGACTCTGGGCGACTTACAGTACAGAAATAAATAAATAAAAAAAATACAGAGAAAAAAAGATAGATTTAAAAACAGCACACCATGCACTCCGTTCTAAATGGGGCTGGACCGTATTTTGGGGTCAACAGCCCCAGGCCTGCCAGAACAGCCAGGTTTTAATGGCTTTCCGGAAGGCCAAGAGAGTGGGAAGGGTCCGGATCTCTGCGGGTAGATCACAGGGCCGGGGCAGCTACAGAGAAAGAGCTCCCCCGAGTAGTCGCCAATTGGCATTGCCCGGTCGACGGTACCCGAGGGAGGCCCAGCCTGTGAGATCTTATGAGTCGTTGGGAGGTATGTGGCAGGAGGCGGTCCCGCAGATATCCAGGTCCCAAGCCATGTAGGGCTTTAAAGGTAACGACTAGCACCTTGAAGCGTGTTCGGAGACCGATGGGAAGTCAGTGCAGCTCGCGGAGGATAGGTGTAACATGGGTGTACCTAGGTACACCCGATATCGCTCGCGTGGCCACATTCTGGACCAATTGTAGTCTCCGAACACTCTTTACACAAGTAAAGCGCATTACAGTAATCAAGCCTAGAGGTGACGAGAGCATGAGTGACCATTTGAAGTGCCTCCCGGTCCAGGTAGGGCCGCAACTGGTGCACCAGGTGAACCTGGGCAAAAGCCCCCCTGGTCACAGCCAACAGGTGGTATTCTGATGTCAGCTGAGGATCCAGGAGGACACCCAAGTTGCGGGCCGTCTCTGAGGGGTGAAGAATTTCGCCCCCAGGCTGAGAGGTGGAATATCTGGACCATTTTAGGGGGCAACATCAATAGCCACTCAGTCTTGTCTGGATTGAGTGCCAGCGTGTTTACTCCCATCCAGACCCTGACAGCCTCCAGGCACTGGCACATCACTTCTACTGCTTCGCTGAGTTGGCACGGGGCAGACAGATACAACTGGGTAACAACATATATGATGTTGATATACTGTATATCATATGCCTTTAAATGATTATAATATCATCCTATTATTATCACTACTACTCCCACAATGAATTAGAACAAGAAGCAAGGTTTGTATTTTAACTTGACCATTCAATACTAACCAACTATCTATCTATCTATCTATCTATCTATCTATCTATCTATCTATCTATCTATCTATCTATCTATCTATCTATCTATCTTTTATCTCCTGCCTTTATTATTTTACAAATAACTCAAGGCAGTGAATATATCTAACACACAACCTCTGGCTCCTTTTTTCCCCATAACAATAACCCTGTAAGATGGTTTGGGCTGAGAGTACACGTTTTAGTCCATATATTATATTATCATATATACCCACCATAGTATTCTTTTTCAGAGCAAGGAACACTTTGAAAGTATAGAAAAACTCTGACAATTAGTAAGTAAAAGAAAGAAAAGGCAGAAGAGAAGGAAAGGAAAGAGATCTAGCTAAATGTGGCACCAGTTGCTTTATCTCTCCATGTTTTTCCTCTCCTTGCAAACCATCCTTGCTTCCACTGGACATATCAGGGCTTCATACACTGGCTTTTGTTCTTGAAACTACTTGTCTTTTTGAAAATCTCATGAACTCCAACCAAAACATCTTAGTCTCCCCCTTCCTCTCAACCCATTGATTCTTTCTTGATATATTTCTTTTACTATTCAGTCCTCATGCATTCTCTCTCTATATTACCCACCACTTCAATGTACTTCTTTTGTAGTGTTAAATTCTTCATTTAATTCATCTTCATTCATTACCCATTCATGCATGACCCATCTATTGATTCTTTTTGCCTCACATTTCTTAATGAAGCAATTCCTGCTGCATTCAACTGATGCTTATACTTCTCCTGACATACCCAGTCTCACATTCATTTAACCAAGTAGGCAAGAAACATGTTATCATACATAACCATTTTTGCAGCCATCTGCAAACTTTATTTTTTTCAGCTGACAATATATTACTCCCAACTTTCTACCAGGATTGACACAGGGTCAATTATTTATCTATATTTAGTAAGATCTATCAAAGCACATCTGATTGTCTATTAGGAATTCTTGTTCACTCCATTTTCTCTCTCAAATACAATTACCTACTCTTCATCTCAATAATTTTCAATTTCATATTCCTCGTGCATCATTCCCTGCAACTCATTCAGGTTCTCAGCCAACATGGCTCTCTGTCTGCATATTAAGTACACACCCACTCATGTCTCCAACTAATGTATCTTTAATGTTCTATAAGCATTCTATAAACATTTGCCCATAAACACAGAACACTACAAAAGGGAACATCTCAGTACCTTGTCTTAGTCCTGTTTAGTGTTGCACTACATTTATCCTCACATAAACTTTACTTCCATCATATGCTTTTCTTATCATAATCAGCAACCAAGTTTCAACTCTGTATTTGTTCAATCCTCTCCATGTTTATCATTCTGCTGAATATCAAGACATTAAGTTGAATCCATGCACTCATGGTACAAGTTTACATTTTAAATTGGTAAGACAGTAGATTGCATTTTCTGCCTGTCCCAGCATGAGGATGGGCCACCTGTCATTTTGGAAGACAGGAACAGACAGCATTGATCTCAACCCATCTAGGCTGCTAGGAAGGGAATCTTCACATGGGTTTTCTGGCTTTGGATCAATAATAGTGTTTTTCCCCACTGACTCATGCAGGGAAGTCTGCTTCACCCGCCTGCATTTATTCCGTCTTGCACAAATCTCTCCATCCCATTGGCTCTTATGTATGCCAATGGATACGTCTCCATCCAATCCTTCTTCTGCACTTCAATGGCCATTTCATACTGGGTTGCTAGGCTATTTGCCAGGAAAGGCTGAAACTCTTATTTTTTTGCAGGTTCCATAATTCAGAGGAGAAATGCTGGTGGTTTCTTGTTTTTTCAAATATATTTGGTTTGGGTTTTTCCTGTATGAAAATAACAAGAGATTGGGCAAACTTTCTCTTCCAGCCCAAGTGACTGGAAGAGCAATAAAACACTTGCTTTTTTCACCAGTCCACACATTTGGTGCCTAGTTCCTAGTATGGGGAGAAAGGAAAAGAAGCAGGGAATTCACCAATCGGGGTCCAATTTAATGTCTTCTAGGTGTAACACTTAGGCATCATTGCCAGAGTGGAAGAAGGGAATGAAATCCAGAAAGGGATTTCTTAGACCATCTTCATTTCCCATCAGTTTATGCATGTAGGATGCAGTATAGAGAAGCTTTTGTCCTAGGTTGTGCAGTCCTTTTCAGCAAGAGAAGAAAAAGTTTAAATGCAAGATGATAGCTTTGGAAAAAAAAGAGACAGATCAACACACAGTGTGCAACACAGCAATTTATGTTTTAACCCCAAACCTCAAACTGCCCTCCCTTCTTCAACACCAACTGACTGAGAGCCTGTATTAGAGACACAGTGGCGGTAATATAAGATACCCTGTGATGTACACTTTCTTTTTCTTGAAAACCGGGACCAGATTAGTAGCCAATGTGCAGATTCAGGACAACCTTCTGCACATCAACTATGAATCTCAGCAGTGATGTACAACAGCTGCTGGAAAATCAAAACAGACTGTAATGCAAAAATATGCCTTTGCAATAAAATATGGGTTTAAACAACAGGGATTGAAATGGAGAATCAAACTTTATGTCCATTTAGAAAATCTGTCGGTTTCCAAAGCAGCTTGGGTGTCTCTGGAAGCTCATGCTTCATAAAAAAACATGAAAGCGAAGCCTATCCATCCATTCCCATGTTGCTCATTCAAAGTGTCCACTTGTCAAAGATCTACTACTTCTGGCCACAGATTCATAGCTACTAATGGCTAAATTAGCTCTGTTCTATAAATCATATTTTAATGGTATCTGAACTAACGGCATTTCTCATGTCTCGTGGCAGCAAATTATGCAAGCTACACCTTTACACAAGCCAGAATTAATATTAAGTGCGCAATATCACCAAATGTTGAATTAATAACTGCTAGGTGGCTAGTAACAAATTAAATTTTAAACCCTCCAAAAAGAAATATATCAACAGATTACAGGTTTAGCCATCATAAATAGCCATATAGCTTAAAAATGGCATATCTTTATGCACAGACAGTTTAACCCTGACTGCAAAATGCTGAATACAATATTCAACTATATGTTCTGCTGTTAGATTCCAGAGGATTTAGCTAAGCGATGTTAGAAATGGCAGAAATGTGGCCTGCAGGTAAAACGCTGCAGTTTGGTGCTCCTGTTTGGAGACACAACTTAACAACTGGAACTCTTCCATTCCTGATAGTCCATTTTTTCAATCTGACAATCCACATTCTGTACTTGCTGAGACTGCAGTGCCTATGTTGGAGGCCATTTTCCTCTCAGTTGTTTAAAAACATTCCTGGATGTTTGCAGAGTTTTCCTGAGCATACTGAAACCCTTGGTTTACCAGACATTCTAATTTGATCCATTTTTATTGATACTTAGCATCTGAATTTGTTATCAGAAGGGAATAATATTGGATTCGATGTATATTTGATCACATTCAATAGGACTCTTATTCTAGTCTTGATCTCCTGTAGTTTTTCTGTAGCATAGGATAGGCAAAGTTTATTATTCACTTAATAGTAAGGGATACCATATGAATTTCCGGTACCAGTGAGGGAACTGAGAAGAGAAAGGTTTCACATTTATAGCTATGATATTTGGGTGAAAGGGGGTTCTGAGGGTAGCTGGCCCAACCTAAAGTCTGAATACTGACCCATTAAAGGAAAGTTGATCTTGGTTTCTACAACAGAAGTTGCCAAGAGATTGTTTCTGTATTACTTCCTGAACTTATGACTTTATAATTAAGCTGGAGTCACACATTGTGGAAAGCCAACACATGCTTTGTGGCTTAATGCGTTGTACCAGCCCAGATATTGTGAATTCATAACCATGATCTATGGCAAAATGTGAACCCAGGGAATTGTTTATTGAATAAACCACATTTAAGTAAACATGGATCCTCGACCTTTGAGGACCAATAGGCAAATTTAGAATCTTGGGAGCAAAATGATCCTTATAGTAGCAATATACTGTAGTTCTGATTGACTAATCAAAAAACATTCATTCACCAGAAGGCAAATACTGAGAATCTTCCCATCAACCCACTTTAGCCTTCTCAGATGCTCTTTTCTACCTCAGTTTACCACTAACCATATATATGTCCAACCATACTGAGCTGCAACCCCTTTATAAAAGATAGTATTTGGAAATAAGATTACACTTGTATTGCTTTACAAGTTCCACTTAAAAAATTAATAGCTTTTTAAAAATAAGGGGGAGCAAAAGAGGTACATGTAAGGTGACCAGACGTCCCGATTTCAGCGGCACAGTCACGCTTTAAAACAATTTGTCCCGTGTCCCAGGGCATTTTAAAAAAGTCCTGATTTTCTGGCTTCATGTTGAAAGCCCAGTGGATTTGCTTAGAAATCCTAACCGGGGCAAGACAAAAGACACCCTGTCTAACCTCTCTCTCTGTCTCAGTACTTTCATTGAAGATATTAAAACGTTAAAGCAACAAAACGGATCCCCCCGCACCGCTTTTACCTCATTTTATAAGAAAAAATGACCAAGTACCATAGAGCTCCAGGAAATGCTTGGCTAGAGAAGCCACGAGTGTTACTTCCTGGATTTTCTGGAGGGGAGGGGCACGGAGGTTGGAGGTCGGCTCGTGTGGAAAAAATGGTGGCAAAGTTTCTTTGAAAAATATTTCCCTGACTAATTTCACCATTTTAATTTGCTCAGTTCTTTGTATTAACATCTATATCATTCTGGATTGACTTGGAGTGCTCACTTGTGCCTGCTGGTAAGTGAACTGGGTTTTTTCTTTTATTTTTAATGTATTTTAAAATAATATTTTATTTATTGTGCATAGGATTTTTTAAAAGTTTTATTCTGTGTGGATTCTTTTTTTAAATTGTCTTAGACTATTTAAAAAAGATTCTATCCAAAATAAATTGAAGTGAAACCATTTTTAAAAAATTCTATGCACAATACTTTGAAATGTTTTACTTCAATTTATTCTGTGTGGATTCTTTTTTAAATTGTCTTAGACTATTTAAAAAAGATTCTATCCAAAATACAAAATACCAGCTGCAGTTATTCACTTAAGAACTGTAGCAAGAAAGGTGGCATAGTGACCAAAGTTACAATGGCATTGAAAAAAGTGACTGATGACCATTTTTCACACTTAGCGACCATTTTCACACTTAGCGATCATTGCAGCATCCTCATGGTCATGCAATCAAAATTTTGATGTTTGGCAACAGATTCGTATTTATGATGGTTTCAGTGTCCTGGGGTCATTTTAATTGCCTTTTGACAAAGTCAAATGGGGAAACCAGATTCACTTATGTTACTAACTTATCAGCTGCAGTTATTCACTTAAGAACTGTGGCAAGAAAGGTGGTATAGTGACCAAAGTTACTATGGCATTGAAAAAAGTGACTGATGACCATTTTCACACTTAGCGACCATTTTCACACTTAGAGACCGTTGCAGCATCCTCATGGTCGCGTGATCAAAATATTGATGTTTGGCAAGAGTTACAATTTATATTCGTAAATTGTAGTTATGTTGAAATAAAAAATTACAATACTATTTTGCGTTGTATGAAAATTTTTGTTGCTCCGTATAAATTTTTAATCAACCCCCCCCCCCCCGCCCTGGTCAAAGGTGTCCCTCTTTACCAATCTGAAAATCTGGTCACCTTAGGTACATGCCACCTGCAGGTACTTGCAGGTGGCATGTTGGGGTTCTGGGATTTAGTATGATATGTAAATACAGTCTTAAGCTCAAGGAACATTTAATAAAAGGAAGTCTGAGAATCATATTTCAAAGCTTGGAAAATGTACTTAGAATGGACAGCTGACAGTCAGATCCAGATAATTTTTACTCAATTCATACCCTGCTTTTCTAATTTGAATAGATGGCACATATCTGCTTCTGGCCCATAGAACGTAGCAGTTCGGGTGATCTCATAAAGTTAAGTAGATTTGGACCTTGTTAGAACTTGTTGGGAGACAACTGTGAAGTCTGCAGGGCTGAAGGCCAGGTTAGGAAGATGAAAAAGTTAAAATAATATCCCACAAAAGGGAAAGGCAAATGACTTCTCTATTGTTGCCAAGAGTTTGACTGGAGCTTTATCGATCATTGATTTAAATCGGCACTTGCTTTACAGATACTTTGAAAAGAACCCTCTTTTTGCTGTTGACTTTTGGGAGGAGAAGGGTAAATGCTTTTCATGAAAGTCCAAATTTCAAGGGAATAAAAAATACGGACCAATCAGTATTTTGGGTTTCTTTCAAGAGGAATCCATGTCAAAAACTGGCTTGGTATCTTGAAAGAGAGACAGGGAATATTAGGCAAGAATGGGGAAAAAAGAACAATTGAAATAAATTTGCTGATTTGAAAACATTCAGAGATTGTGAACACAACTTTGTGTCCTAAGGGACCCAACTTGATGAACAAACTGAGCTTGCATGTGTTGATGCAATTTATGGACCGGGGGGGGGGGGGGGCAAACAGAAGTATATTGGAATGTGTCTTGTAGTTAATAGGAAATAAAACATTTTGGTTGGCTAGGGGTGATATAAATACTAGGAACCTGGCCTTCTGTCCAATTTGATTAACAAACAGTATCTCCTATTTATTCCAGAATATATTATAACAGGAGTTATTTTCACTGTGGTTTGTTAAATAAATTACCATTTGCTGACTTCAAGCAAAACATTATGGTTTATAAGACAGAAATTCTGGGTTCATCCCAAGCCATGTCTAACACCTATTAAGTATGTTTCTGAATGTTTCTTCCTTAATCATCTACATCAGATTATGTCACCATTGATGCAAAACAAAAACTAGATCTTGTATGTGAACTCTGGTGCCTAACAGACCATCAGATACCTAGATCAGATCTACTGGTTGTCCATTATTAACATAGATTATAACCCCTTCTGACCCTGAATGACAAACAACATTTTAAAAAGCATAAAAATAACATCATCGGTTGCCCCCTCCAAACAGAAGGTCTTTAAAAATGTATTTTTCTGAGAGCTTCCGGGGTGTATCCCATCCCTTTGTAGCCAAATGAATTGTTATGGTTTATAAATATTGTTAAATTATTCTATTTCTCAAGTTAAAGAGAGAGTTTGTGTACAGATCCAATCAATCAACAAATATTACAATTTTTAAAAAAGAAAAGTTTGCATCATTACATTTACATCAAAGGTGATGCAATCTCTACTGGCCAATTCTGTGAAAGATTCCAAAGGTCACATTTCAAATTCAGTGGCATCAAAATTAAAATAAGACCCTACCCCAAATAAAGAAGAACATCTGTTTCATTCATATAGGCTAGACATGCCTTTCCAGAAATTAGTAAGAACCTAAGTTGCAAAGCATATCCCCCTTATGCACATGCACACACAACTCCCCCACACACGCTTACCTCCCCCCCCCACGTGCGCCACACTGCTCGCCTCCAAGCTGAGCTTGGTATTTCCTCCAGGATCCTGCGGGAGGTTGTTTTTGTCCTCCCCAGACTCCAGGAAAGCCTCCAGAGCCTGTGGAAGGTGGAAAACGGACCCAATGGGCCAACTGGAACTTCCAGTAGACCCGTTGGGCCTGTTTTTCACTCTCCCCAGGCTCCTCAGGCTTTCCTGGAGTCTGGAGAGGGTGAAAATGGCCTCTCCCGGAAGACCTCCAGAAGATGGGAACGGATTGTTTCCAAACTTCCGGTTGGCATGTTGGCCTATTTTTCACCCTCCCCAGGCTCCAGAGGCTTTCCTGAAGCCTCCCTAGCCCTCTGGAAGGCCAAAAATCAGCTGACCAGTGTGCACATGTGTGCTGGAGCTGACGGCTCATGTGCTGGCAGATATGGTTCCATGTGCTACCTGTGGCACACGTGCCATAGGTTGGCCATCACAGCCTTAGAATTATGCTGCCTTCTCCTTTAATTGGCTGCTAAAATGTTTCAAGCAATGAGAGGAAAATAACTCTTTCACTGAACATCTTTAGGAGAAGCTTTGAGATAATGAATGTAACCTGATCCTAAGTGAAATATTTAGGAAGCTTGGGATTTCAGTTCTCTTGGACTTGGAAGGGAGAAGTTTAATAGTAATAACATATCAAATGAAAAATAGAAAAAAAAGACTTGACAAGGCAAAGTATCACATGGCCAGTACATAATAAAACTAGCAGGCAAAGCAGCTAACAACAAGACCTTGCAATAGCCATGAGCAGAAAAAAGGCAGAGGTGCTAATTCCTGCTGCACAAGACCAAGCCTTAAGAAGAAATGCATACAAGGCCAGAATTGTGAAGACAACGACAGCAAACGCTGCCTCTGCTGATTTAGACTGACTACAAACAACATCATAACAAAGTAGCGACAGTGGTGCATTGGGATCTCTGAAAAAAAATATATTATTTGCCTACAAGCAAGAACTGGTGGGAGCACACGATAGACAAAGTAATAGAAAATTTAAGAACTACAGTGCTCTGAGACCTTACAATTCAAACAGACATGTATTTGAATCACAACACCTATATTTAACAATTGTCGGTAAGAAAAAGAAAAAAAAGTCTGAAGTACTTTCTGGAGACAGAAAAAATGAAGAACTGGAGAAAATCACAAAATATAAGACCTGCAAACAGGATTAGAACAACTGTGATGAAAGAAAGCAAAGATAGAACCAGTACTAATGGGCACGTTGGTGCAATCATAAAACATCTGGAGCACCATCAGTATTGACAGAATCACCATCAATCAATTGCAAAAGGCAGCTTTACTTGGAACAGCTTACATCGCACGACAATATCTTTAACAATGCCATCAAACAACATCTGCCTATCTCAGGTCTTTGGGGAGTATTTGATAGGTGCATAAAAATGCCCCAGTCTAAACATCTGGCTAATTGTGTGATCAACCCTAACATATCTATTATTGTTATTGTTATTGTTATTGTTTACATATATATGTCCTCCAATTCCCAGTGACTCTGGATGGCTTACAATTATAAAAGTTTTGTTTAACAAAAGAACAATACAAAAAAACATAAAACACAATAAAATGGTAGAGGGGAAAAGAAAGGATAAAAGGGGCATCAAACGAACTTTCCAAAGATCTGCTATTTAACGCCTTTCAAAATCCCAATAGGGTGGGAGCTGTTTGAATTGGTCATTTCAGGGGGGAAGTATTGTTACAGAGGAAACACACTTGCAGGATTCGGATAGGTGGCATTATTTAATTGATGGAACTCAGAGTGCAGCAATCCTGTCAAATCAAATCTGTCAGGCAGATACAATGGGAGACAAGAGCTCTCTCAAGTAAACAGGATATGAGTATTCTAAGTAGTGACCAGCACCTTGAATTGCATCCAAAAACAAACTTGCAACCAGGGCAGCTCACAAAGCAGAGCTGTCACCTGCTTCTACCTTTACATTAGCGATCAGCTATCGTGTTTCCCCAAAAATAAGACAGGGTCTTATTTTCTTTTGACCCCAAAATATGGCCTTGGCCTTATTATTGGGGGGAGGCTTATTGTTTTGGGGGTGCAGGAGGCAGCGAGCGTGGTCACCTCATGGCAGCTCTGTTGCGCTGCTGTGACAACGCAACACAGCTGTTCACCCCTAAGGCTGTGCCCACGTCCTCATGTCTCTGTGCCAGGCTCTTTGGGAGCCCGCTCGCAAAAGAGCAGCTGCCCGGCAAACCCCCTCTCCAGCCGGGCAGAGCGCCACTCACTGACCCAGTGGTATCCTGAAAGTGCCAAGCTGCAGGAGCGCCTCTCCCCCTGGGCTCTGGTGGCTTGGCCCCTTTGGGATACCACTAGGTCGGTGAGTGGCACTCTGCCTAGTCGAAACATTTGCAGCCATTCAGTCTTGGTAGGATTCAGCTAGAGACAGTTCTTCTCCATCCAAACTCTAGCCACTGGGACAAGAACCTTCACAGCCTCACTTTGCCAGTCGAGAGTATCATTATCATACTGATGATATGGAACTCCAAATCAATGAATGACCTCACCCAACATGCTAAATCATGGGATGGCCCTTTGAAGAATGTGGTGGCCCTAGAACAGGGCTGTCAAACTCCCGGCCCATGGGCCAGATGAATCACGTGCTGCCCACGCCCAGTTTAGCAAAGGGGGGGAGTCCCAATTACATCACATGATGATGCTGCAATGACGTTAGTTTGACACCCCTGTTCTAGAAGATGTGTGAGTTTCACAAGAGGCATGAATTTACTCTTCGTGGCTTTTCCACTATGTTTTATTTAATGTGATGCATATACCAGCCAACAGTATATAAATAACGCATGCTTCACTAAATAAAGCATGATTAAAACAAATTCTTTGCAAACTCAACCACAAGCTGAATTTACACGTTATGCTAAGATGTAGTTTCTTTAACAATTATTTGCTGAATTAGTCACAGTGACCTGGGTTTACTTATCAACTTAAGACATAAACTATAGTTTATAAACTGCACGGTCTGAGTTTACACATTATGAGTTTACACATTACATAAAGAGAAAATACATTCTGTGGTTTAATATCTGAGACAAATAAATTCATCTGGGAGATCTAGATTCAAGGTGGCTTATACCTAAGGCCTGAACCACACAGAAATTTGGCAGTGTGCTAAAATTGGGAAGAGGGGGAGTTTCACAGATGACCAATAAGTTGCTCTGATATGCAATCCATCAATAGTACTCCTCCAAATGTTTTTCAACTTCCAGGTTGAAAAACATTTGGACCAGCATGCTGTTCCTGAGAGTGCTGGGAAATGAAATCCACAGATTTAGAAAATACCTAGTTTGGTCAACAGGGCTTTAAAGCAGGGGACCTTGGCAACTTTAAAACTGGTTGTCTGGGGAATTCTGGGGATTGAAGTCCATGAGTCTTAAACTTGCCAAGGTTGGAGACCTCTGTTTTAAAGGATAAAGTAAGATATTATGAATTTTAATGTGGGTTGTTATCATTGGATTAATTTATCTTTCCATTCAAACAAGTACCAAAATACAAAAAATAATTAAATTAAAATTAATTAAAGCAAAAACCTGGCAAAAGAGAGAGGGAGGCTCAAAGGCAATTACAGGAAAATTCATTCTATAGTCTGCCAACGAGGCAAAAGAAAGCTCTTTCCCAGATGCCAAACAGATGGGCTTCTAACAGTCGAAAGTAAGGTCTTACAGCAATTTAAAGTTAATACATAACCATAAACTCTGCCTGGTAAGCAATCGGTAACGAGAAAAGATCTTTCATTGTGTGATTCCTTTAACTTGCAATAATTAACTTAACAACCTGGCGATGTATTTTGCACCAACTGCAATTTCTGGATTCTTTCCAATGGGAGCTCCATATACACCATATTGCAACAGTCTCTATTTTGCCCATTTTATTTGTGCTGTCACTCATTACACCTGTAAAATTTCAATATTTACCCAAAGTCATTCCACCAACAAAGACCTGCCAGGAAAACGTACTCTTTATAAATAAGAACTGAAGTGAACTGGTGAACTTGGGGGATTTTAGAGGGGGGAAAAATAACACAAAACAGATTTTGATGGAAATTGGGTTAGAGAAGAATCCAAAGCAGAAAAGGGAGAGATGATGAAGGGAAAGGAAGATCTTCTCGGGAAATAGATCATGAGGAAAATAGTGGGTTGAGGAAGTTTGAAGATGTGAGAAGGCCTACCGGAAGCATGCTAAAACCATTTTGTGTTTGTGTGTGTGTGTATGAGAGAGAATCCAGTTAACTAGAAACTTCTTTGATCACACTGCACTGTAGTTGCAAGCAATCAAATAGAAGAGCAATTGCCAGGAGCAAATTATTCCAGTAAAAAAAATCCTTTTGTTGTCAAGGGAGTCATTTTGCCTTTTAAAACTATAGAATATATGTACAGAAGTTTATTTTAAATTAAGGGCTGAAACTGTTGACTCAACATTTTTGCTGCCTTGCAATTTTCCCAGAACTCCATAATTCTAAGGCAAAGCTAAGAAAAAGGGCAAATATGATTTGTTTTAAAGACAAAGTTTTTAAATACAGATCTATGAGGGGAAAAACCAGACAGGAACAATCTTAGAGCAAGCCAAGAGTTGTGGTTATTTGAGTTCTGTTTCTGTAGCAAATGAGCAGGGCACATAAATGTATGGCTGAAAGTACTATATGGTCTAAAAAGACAAATACAGAAAAAGCTTAGAACAGTGTTTCTCAACCTTGGAGACTTTAAATCCTGTGGACTTCAACTCCCAGAATCCCTCAGCCAGCAGAGCTGGCTGGGGAATTCTGGGAGTTGAAGTCCATAGGACGTAAAGTCACCAAGGTTGAGAAACACTGGCTTAGAATAAAATATTTTCCAAAAATACTGTTCTGGTCCTTATGATGATAATGTTATGGTGGCTATCCTAAAGTTTTCTCCCTGAACTGTATGTGCACACTGTTTAATAAAATGTGATGATTATATCAAAAGAAGAGACTAAATAGGGCAGAGCATTCTAACAGTTAGGGTATTAGCTTTGGACTAGAAGGCCCTGAGCTTAATTTCTTAATAAATGTGCTAGGTGGCCTTAGGCTATTCAACATTCAACTTAATCTTCTTGATGAGGTTGTTGCAATGATAAAATGAAGGGGGGCAGGCAGGAGTAGCTATACACATTGCCACATATTATTTGGCTGAAGGATGGAGCTATTCCAAACAAAACATCTGGATTTTCAAAACAGGAGAGTTCGGCAACCTCCTAGGACTCTATTATATTATATGATGTAATAAAATTTCAGAGTGAAGGGGGCAAACTAAGAAAAACAGTTTTGGCTAATGTAAGAAATACATGTCACAACTTCACTGCATGAAGAATTAGATTTTGTTCTACTTTTTTGCAGGCCTAACCTTGCCGCGTCCTCTTGTCTTGGACTCCAGCCTTCTGCATTGCCGCTGGGACGAAGGACTGACATCCTTGAATGATGTATAGAACCAAACTAGAACGCCTGTTCGCAGATAAAACAGAGCTTTCTGCACCAAGCCTTCAAAAAGTTAGGAGAACACCTGCTGTACATGCTTTGATGGGTTAGTCCACCTCAGCTGACTGGCAGTCTTACACACTTGATAGAAAAGACTGGGCAGGTAATCAGTGCCAGCTGTGCAGCTTGCAACTGCCTTACTCACTCCCCTGAACACTGTGTTACACATGCTCGGGAATGTACAGTAATGAGTTATTATGTTTACAGCTGCACTTTGCAATAACATTGTTAAAGAGCATACGATCACCCTGAGGGCATATTCTACATCTGCCCAGACAGATTTTTTTGGAACATCAAAAAACAGGTGAAGGAGACAAAATCCCATTAAAATCTCTAAGGCTTTGGATGGCTTAGTTTTCCCAGCACAAAAGCAGAAAATCTATGACTGAATATTCTTGTTAATCATTCTCAATCATAAGAAGCTCTTTGGCAGCCCGTAAGACAATGGTGGAGGGTTCAATTGGTTTCAAAGACTGCAAGATAGCTCTGGTTCAAATACTTGCAAGGCCCCAGGAAGAAGGAGGACTAGCAGTAGTGAAGGACAGGTTACTTATACCGCATATAGTAGGATTCTATGAACCAGGATTACTCTTCAAGGTCCAGAAGAACTCTGTTCCTTGACAATGTCCCATCATACCTCTTGCAGGTCACTCCTCCAGTCAAAACCCTTATGGTCTAGGACAGGGTGTCAAACCTGATTTCACTGAGGGCCTCACCAGGGTTGTGTTTGACTTCGGGGGGGGGGGGGGGCATGACCAAGATGGGCATGGCCAGCTCAACATCCTGCCCTCTGCCAACAAAAACGAAGCCTGCGAGGGCCGCAAGCTGCTCTCCCGGGCTCCGTTTTTGGCTCCAATGGCCTCTTGCAGCCCTCTGCCAGTGAAAATGGAGCCTGTGAAGTTCATTTTCGCTTGCCAAGGCACCACAGGCGGGTCCTTTGCTGTTTCCTTTGCTCTAAGCACTCTGCAGGCCGGAGTTTGGCAACCCTAGTCTAGGATAAAGAATTAAACCCATTGCAATTAACACTGGGGAGTAAAAGGCTAAATTGCCCCCACTATATTTTATCTCTGGTAAATTTTCTTACAGTATTAGTATCCCACCATATAGATAATAAGAGAATGCTTACACTTTAAAAGCAAAAGTACAAACCCAGAACAGTCTGTCTAGATCAAATTAATTGTTCCCATTGGATCATATTCATTGTTCTCATGAGTTCCATGACGATAACAACTAAAAATTCAAAATTGCTGGCGTTCCTGATCAGAATCTGATGTTAAATGTAATTCTGCCCCATGTCAAAGACCTGTTTATTTAGCAGAGATTATAGCTGTGAATTGTCCTCTTATGCCATGTGAAAAAAAAACAGCCAAACAGTTACATTAATGAAGTCTTCCAAAATCTTCTAAAAGCCAAAGGCCTTCCATGGATAGACTGAAGCTGCTCCATGGTAGATAAACCAGCTACCATACTTGGAACTATTAATTCCTTGATAGCAGAGTTTGTTAATGCTGGGTAATTTTTAAATGAACATATACTCACAGATATAGTATGTGTCAAAGGAGTCCCCCCCCCCCCAACAATAATATTACAGAGTAGTAATAATGAAAGAATGGTCAGACTCCTATACAGATTTGGAGCTATTTCCAATCTGTCACATTGTACTAACTGACATAAAGTTTGTGTTGGTGGAAGTACTCGGATCCAATCTGCTATTACAATGTCGGCATGATTGCAACAATTCTAGAGCTTGGAGATACAAACCAGTCATTCTGCATATCGCATCTGGTGTGTGTTCCACTTGGGGGAAAAACAAAGAAGCTGAACAAAAGACTCGTACACATGACAGCTTTGTTTAGCTGCTAGCTACACTACAGAGCCCTTGTTCGCTAAACTGCTGATAGCTGAGCCATCCTTTTTTCTGAATAGTTTTCTGAACTATTATTCTACATAACAATGTAGGTAACTCATAATTAATAGAACCTGTTCCTTGGATTTCTATATGAGTCATTGATTTGGATCTGTCGGCAAACTGGAAGGACAGGAGTGGAGAAGAACTTATTTAGAGACGGGAAGAACAATGGACGTCTTAGCTAAGAAATGGCTTTCCTTTCCTTTGTTGAATTTCTGCCGAGAGATGCAGCTTCCTTGCTGCAAACAGTTGAGCATCTCTATGGCCGGTCCAGCCAATTTTGTTGGGCTTTGATATGTTACTAAAAGAAGTATAAAAATAACATTAATCTAGTATATTTTTACTACGAAGTTGTTTAGATTGTACTATGATCAGTATTTTAGAAAGAAACTCTGATTCCATCTTGCTTTATGTCAGGGTTGTTACAGTCCTTTCTTAAGAGCACATGGCCCAGAATTGTATAAGGAAGATTTTAAATATGGCTCCTTATTTCAGTCATGAAGAGGTTTGAAATATAATATTATAGAAATAATAATAATGGCTTGCTAAGTAATTCTGGGAGTTGAAGTCCACAGATCTTAAAATTGCCAAGGTTGGACACCTTTGCTCTAGATTTTTGGAGTTAAGTTTAAGCCATTGACAGAAGGACAGAATGGAGGGCATACTGAAAATCATATATCATCATCACAAGCCTGTCTGGGATATACTTTACATGGGAAATAACAAAGGAAGACAGACTTTGGCCAGGCAATGTGGGCTGTGTAATTTGCATGGCATTTAGGACACGCAAGATTGATACTGAGCAAATACTGCAGAACTATTCAACCAGCGTTGGCAACAAAAATTAAAAAACCCTTATTTTTAATTTATAATGGCAACTTACATTTACAGAACATACAGCAATTTTCCCCTTAAGATATCTTTTGGATTGCAATGTCAAATCCATGTCTATGGATAGCTTACATTAGAAAAACAAAAAAAAAATCTATCATTTTCTAAGGCAGAAATGACTATGGAAAATTAGCACATCAGGCTGACAACTTGGAATCAGAATTCTTCACTTTCCACATGCAGATATGTTTTATATGGAAGGATGCACATATTAAGTTCCTTTAAATGCTGTAATGAATTTTCTATAAAAATTAAGACTCACAAATCTTTACCCGGATTTTTTTTAAATAGTTCCATTCTACTATAATGCAAGAACAAGATAGAGCAACCTCAGAAGGAGGCAAGGATATCCACTGATCCAAAATCCATGTGTGTCACTACCCTAGATAACACAGATCAGAATTATTGCTTCTGATTGGAGGGGAGTTTTTATTCAGACCAAGTTAAATGTAGAGTCACAGCCACATATAACACTTGTGTATAATTTGAATTAGAAAGAACAAGCAGGAGTCCCTTTGTCAACCCACAGCTGAAGTGGGGGATCCTACAAACCTCATAAATGTGAATTGAGGCCAGTTGCAGAGCTCATCTCCATTCTGTTACTGACAAAATAATTTTCCCCTGGTTCAGATTATAATCTAAGAATACACATTTTTCTTTCTGCTTCCAATTCACATGCTCGGTCATTCATTCATCCTCTATCTTTTCCAATTTGGCTATGGTATAACTCATACGGTTCTTTGTTGCTACTTGGCTCACTTCCATGACAATAATTAGGGCAGTATAAGAGGATGGGAAAGAAGTACCTTGCTATGATGAAACATACAAATTGTGCATGGATTTGTAGGGTGCAGTGAGATAGAGCACTCCGAATCACTATCCCCCAATGGAAATAACAACTTCCTTTTCAATTCTTTACATAAATAGTTCCATAGTTTGAACTGGGTCACTCATTAATTAATTGATTAATTAATTAATTAATTAATATATAATGAGTCAAAAGAAGGCAACATGATATTCTGTAGATATTTTAGGCAGGAACTCATATTTTCCCTAGCCAGTAGTATACCCTTAAGAAAATTATAATACAATGTATTTGGAAAGCATCGGGTTGCCTCCTACTGTAGCAGGGAATAGATCCGCACCCAAGGGAAGGACACACATCATGTCATCATTTTGCTTCTGGCTGCTGTTTGTTTTTTTAAGTTGCCAGAAGATCTGAAAGTGTTGCAAGCTACAAATCAATTGCTACTGTGCTGTGAACTATTTGAAGACCAAAACCGCCAGCAGCAATAGCCTCTTTGGGATTGAAGAGAACCAATTTCTGCCATGATGTCAAGGGAAACCCAGCTCTAAGCAGGGGGAGCTTTGAAGGCAGCTTATGGAGGCTTCCAAGAGAAGTATCTCAAGCACATTGGATCTTCCCACTCTTTCTCAACCATCTCCCACCATGGCTTGATTCATAAGCCCACTAAAGGTAAAGGGATTTTCTTCTTTTGGGCTTACTGTAGGGTGCAAGACCTGCCATTGCCTTAGAAAGTTATGCAGATCAGATCTAGTCTTGCTTTTTCAACAAATGGTGGTTAAGCAAAGTGCATTTACTGATTGCTTCCAGAAACTGGACTATTGGCAGTTTGTATTTGTTTTATGATTCTTCTGTGAACCTCTAAGTGTCGCTAAAAAAGAAACATATTTAAAACAGGTTGTGAGATAACATGAGTACAGGGCGGGGCATAACCTTTTCCTAGGGGGTCACGGCAAGATCGACAGCAGTTTACAACTTCCGCGACACCTCATTTTAAAGCCCATAAAAAAACTGAATTGAATGAGCTATTAAATGTTAAATTTGCTTTAAGAATGGCTGGAAAATTCGATTCGGAAGAACAAAGGATCATTGACAGAATAAAATGCATTGCCTTTCGAGAGGCTCGCGATGCTGGAGCAACGTTTATCAATCGAAAATGGATTGCAAACAAATTGAAACGTCATCCGGATTGGGTTACTGATAATTGGAACAAAACAGCCCAAGAATGTTTCACAAAATTTGGAGAAGGGCGTCCTCTGCAACTGTCCCAAGAAAGCAAAGCCATCATTGCAACTGGCAGTCGCAAACAACGAAAAGGAAACCGAAAAGTGGCCCAAGAAATCCTTCAAATTCGTGGAAAACGAGTTGATCAAAGGACAATCGGCCGATATCGAGAACGAGAAGGTTTGAAGCCATTCCACATCATTTGCAAACCATTGAAAACTCAAACACACGTTCAAGATCGGCTTTGGTTGTGCGATTGGTTGTCTGAATGGACCGAGGAAGATTTTCTTCATTTGGCGCCATCTGACGAATTCTTCGTTTATGCCATTCGAAAACCGAATTTCCAGAACGATCGAATTTGGGCTAAAGACGTCGACGACATCGCCAAACATGAACGATATCGACAAATCGTTCGCAATCCGACTTGCATCGGGATTTTCATCATTTTCACAGCCAAGAAACTGCATTGGGTTTTGAAGGATAAAGGGGAATCCTGGGATGGCAGTTATTTCCGTGAGAAAATTTTATTGGAGAATGTCATTCCATTTCTCAGTGATCCAGACAATGTCTTGGTGGTTGGTGAGGCTGTCTTTCTTCATGACAAAGCTCCTTGCATGCGTGCAAATGCGACTCAGCAATTGTTAAAGGAAAACAATGTCGAATTTTGGGGCAATGACATCTGGCCGGGAAATTCGCCAGATCTCAATCCGGCAGAGAACATTGGGGCCATAATTAAGGATGAAGTGGAAGCTCTGATGATTCAGGAGCAAGGTCAAAATCGATATTCGGTTGAAACTTTGAGAATGAATTTGGAAACTGTGTTGAAAAATCTGGAAAATCGAACGGAACTGTTTGAAGATTTGTTGTGTTCTTATCCACCTCGTTTGAATGCTGTTCGAAGGGCTAATGGTGGTCATACTGACTATTAAATCGTGTCAATAAACTCAGTTTTTGATGGGCTTTCGAATGGTGTATGAATTATTTGTGTTGTTATTACAAGTGTTGCTGTGACCCCCTAGGAAAGGGTTATGCCCCGCCCTGTAGAAGTTAGACCATAAAATAGCTCTGAACAACTGGTGGTGACCATTACTGGCGAACCACAGGGAGAAGCCAGACAAACTAAGAATATTATTAGCTTGTCTCAATCTGGTTGATGTTTCAAAATGCCTCTAACATAACTGCAATCTGACAGCTGACATCACCTATCCTATTAATTGGCATTAATTGGTAAGACCACACTTGGAATATTGTATCCAGTTTTGCTCAACCACGACATAAAAAGATGTGAAACTCTAGAAAGAGTGCAGAGAAGAGCAACAAAGATGATTAGGGAACTGGAGGCTAAAACTTACAAAGAACAGATTGCAGGAACTGGCTATATCTAATTTTTGAAAAGAAGGACTAGGTTTGACATGATAACAATGTTCCAATATCTAATCACCTGCCACACAGAAGAGGGAGTCAATCTATTCTCCAAAGCACCTGAAGGCAAGACAAGAAGCAATGGATGGAAACTAACTAACTAGAACCCAGAACTAAGGAGAAATTTCCTGTCAGAACAATTAATCAGTGGAACAACTTGCCTCCAGAGGTTGTGGATGTTCCAACACAGGTTGGAGGTTTTTAAGAAGAGATTGGACAGTCATTTCTCTAAAATGGTATAGGGTTTCCTGCCTAAGCAGGGGATTGGACTAAAAGACCTCCAAGGTCTCTGTTATTCTGTGAAGCTACAATGTAGTATGCTTATTTGTGGGTCAGTTTGTTGCAGGACTGCAGGAAACTGTCACTTATTCATTTTTTTAAAAAAAAATACAAATTCAATTGATTGCAGAATGCTGCTACGCTGAGATTGCATTTTCTTCTAGATGTTTAACACCTGGATTAGCTTTCGGACTCCATGCGGATAAAAATTTGGTTTCCTCAGGATGAAGAACCACCTTTTTCATGATATAGTGAAGGGGATTGAAGACATATTTACTGCATTCTGTTTTCAGGTTACCTTGATAACATTTGGAATGTGCATCTATCTATTCCCCACCTGGGCCCAATCATTCTTTGTGTTTATAGTTTAATTCCTTTCCTTTCTTTCTTTCTCCTTCAGGGCTAGGAAGGGGATTCACACTGCCAAGAGAGCTACTTATAGAGCTAATACTGTTGAAACTTTTAAGGCAAGACATCTGCTTCATGAGGGGAGGGGGTGAAGTATATGATCATGGAATAAGCAAAGTACAATCTTTTCTGGCTGAAAGAAAAACTGGAAAAAGATCTAAGAAACGATGAGTCAGTCCTGGCTTGGCAGGAAAGGGACCAATGTTACATTTAAGTGCATCTAACTGCATCTCTCTCAGCCACAGTTCCTATACCAGAATCGAACACCCTAATTTTCATCTGATTTCAGTTTTCTTTTTTTTCTTGTTTTATTTGTATTTCTCATATATACATTCACAATTATATGATCTCATAACTGTTATTAATAATATGTATTTGTAACAATTTTTATCCCCTACAGTTGACAATATAATTGAAGTTGCTTTCTTACCATCCCATAAACCCATCTTATTTTACAACAATCCTACTTCTTCTTCCTTCCTTCCCTCCTTCCTTCCCTCCCTCCTTCCCCCTTCCCTCCCACCTTTCTTCTCTCCTTCCCTCCTTCCTTCCCTCCTTTCTTCTCTCCTTCTCTCCTTCCTTTCCTCCTTCCTTCCCTCCTTCCTTCCCTCCTTTCTTCTCTCCTTCATTCCTTCCTTCCTTCCCTTCTTTCTTCCCTCCTTCTCTCCTTCCTTTCCTCCTTCCTTCCCTCCTTTCTTCTCTCTTTCTCTCCTTCCTCCCCTCCTTCACTTCCTTCTCCCTTTCCTTCCTTTCTTCTCTCCTTCTCTCCTTCCTTCCCTCCTTCCTTCCCCCCTTTCTTCTCTTTCTTCTCTTCTTCCTTCCTTCCTCCTCTCCTTTCCCTTCTCTCCTTCCCCTTCCTCTCCTCTCCCCTTCCCTTCTTCTTCCCTTTCCTCCCCTCTCTCCTACTCTTGCATTCCCTCCAATTCTTCCTCTGCTTTTCCCTTTCTCCTTTTCCTCTCCTTTCTCCTCTCCTTCCTATCTTTCCTTGATTTCAGTTTTCTATGATACTCATGAATACACCTGGAGAAGGTGGAACTAATTTTAATCAATTCATCTATCCTATATGCTGAAGAAGTGGGTAGAAAGGTCCAGCTCCTACTCCATGCTAAGGTCTGGCTTTCAATGCCCTCAAGGGTCCCCAAACTTGGCACTTTTAAGACTTGTGGACATCAACTCCACTAGCTGGGGAATTTTGGGAATTGACGTCCACAAGTCTTAAAGTTGCCAAGTTTGGAGACCCTTGAGGGCATTGAAAGCCAGTTGTAACATGACATATTGTGACTTTTTCCCCTTTGCTAAACTGGGGGGTGGAGGTGGCCAGTGCACGATGCATCTAGCCCGTGGGCTGTGAGTTTGACACCTCTGCTCTGCCTTCCCTCTGGAAGGGAAAGGTGACATTTCATGCAGAGAACATATAATAATTTAAGCCCCAAAATCCATTTTTCCTACATTCTGTTTTTCCTTCTGTATATGGTTTGAAGCTGAGACTGAACTATAAGCCACACTGTCATTTCAGGGTCTAACAGCATGTCCACTTCTCAAAAATAAATACGGCAGCACCACAGAGAAACACAGCCTTGAAAGGAAGTGCAACCTTTTGTATGCTGAATGATGGATTTGGGGTACTGACAAAGGAAAAGGAGTGCCTATGCATACACAGATATTGCACATTCTTTTTGTCAGAGCACATATGAGGTTAACATATCAAATACCTACAGAATCAAGACTTCAGAAATAAACAACCAGAGACAAATGGAAAAATATATGAGAAGAAACTTCTCAAGTCTCTAAACCTACTACTAGATAGCTAAAGTAACCTGAAGCTGGACAAAAAAAAAAATCTATGTTCCAAAAAGGCAGTTTACATGAAGAAAAATGAGAACTAAGAGTTCAATCTCACAGCATCTCCTTCCTGGAAGATAAATTGTTCAGACTGCAGAGAACTCCCTGAAAGCTTTTTTAGACCAGTTGTAACTAGAGTAATTCTTTGGCAACCTGCTATGGCTGATATTGTAGCCCACTTGGCACTCTGCAGTACAGGACTCCTGAGAGAGAAAATTGGAACGCTTTCCCCAGTGGAACAAATGATGTTCAGTTATGGAAAACATGATACCTGGTCCTTTGGAGATTCCTGCCTTGAAATGCAAGCTGGGCCTCAGTTTCTTTCTTAGTTATGGAATGCTATTAATTGGTTTATATACTCATCTAATCTTGTAGTACATGTGCTTTAAGATGTAAAATAAATTAAAATAATTTCTGAACCTTTACTTCATTCAAGGATGGTTATTATATCTGTTGTTTGGTCTTTATTATATTTAATTTTAATCCCGGTAAACAAAATCAGTCCCATTTGTTCACGGATGAGTTTCCAAACCGTTTGCATTTTCAGCTATCAAAGCAAAGTCATCAGCATAATGCAGATTATTGATGTTTCTTTGCTCCAGTTTTAAAGTCACACTCATCTTCCTCCAATCCAGCCTCTGCCAATATACTGTATATTCAGAATATTTATTGATTATGTGTCATTAAATCAATATTGACTTTTAACGTTATAGTGTATGGAGTTATATTCAGTATATAGGATGAATAAATAAGGAGAGACTCTATAGATTTGTCTTACTTTTTTGTCAATCTGGAGCCAGTTTGTTTTGTCATGTTCCATCTGGCCTACGGCTTCCTGTACAAATTCTCCTTCTGTTGCTTGCCATATTTCTGTATAGTTCATCAATTCCAGAAACATTTTGATTTAGCAATAAACAGAGTACTAATCTAATTTCATCTTCTAATAATAGAGGTAGGGATGTCAAACTCATTTCATTGAGGGCTGCATGAGGGTTGTGCTTGACCTCGGAGGGGCCAGGGTGGGTGTGGCCATCTCGACACGGCTCCATTTTTGTTGGTGAAGGCACCAGGGGCCGGTCCTTTGCTGTTTCCAGGGCAGCCCCATGGGCCAGATTTAAGCACCCCACAGGCTGGATCTGGCCCACGGGCCTTGAGTTTGACACCCCTGTTCTAAGGTATCTTGGATGTTAGCATGTCTCCTATACAGAATTTTTGGATATTACTTCTGTTTTTGCTTAGCTCTTATTTGAATCAGTTATTCCCTGACCTTTGGCATTCTTTAACACAATTTGCGGTTGGAACCTCCTTCTGAGTTTGGAGATTATATTTATTTCCTTGTTCCTCTATGTCCGTTTTCAATGTCTTTAAAGATGTTGTTGCAGTGGTGGGTTCCTGGAGGTATGGCCTGGTATGGGCATACCCTTGTGTTGTGGCCCAGCAGGATCCGTTTGAGCTGCTGATGGACTCTGATAGCGAGGAACCCTATGAGTCTGCTATGGAAGATGTGGAGGACCCTGGGCAGGGTTCAGACTCAGAGCAGGGACCAGAGAGGCTGGTTGGCCACCAGGAGGCGCCCAAGACATGGAGCAGTGGGGAGGATCAAAGGGAGTTTGTCCCTGATGCCAGGCATCGTCGGGTGGAGAAACGGAAACAGCAGCTGTGGAGACAGATCCATAAGAGATAATCGAGTCCATGTGGCTGTAGCTTGGCCCCTCCCAAGAGAGTATATAAGAAGAGACTTTGGGAGGAGTCCTTTTGCAAGACACAACTATTCATAACAATCTGGAGAAGCTCTTGTTTGTATTGTATCTCTTGTATGTGGGAGTCTGGGTAACTTCTTGCCTGTGAGTTGTGTTTGGGCTTTCAGGCAACAGGATTGTAATTGCTGTGAATAAACGTGGCTAACAGTAAGCCTGTGTCGATGTTAATCACTGGACAGAGGGGGGTCAGAACACCTTGGTAGCTGGGAGCAGCGGCTACCATACCATAACGGTGGGCCATTTGGCCCACCGCCCACCCGTGTTCCTTACTACTTTTTGAGGGAATCAGGCCAATTGCATGCACGTGCACAGCGTGCGGCACCTGCACAACCTCCACCGAGCCCTGAGTGTCTCTGGGTGGTGGCATGCGCATGCGTACACAGCTCGCATGCCCACCAAGGATGCCCAGCCCCGTCGCAGCATACCAGTTGTGATTGGATCCAGAACCCACTATTGTGTTGTTGTAATATGCTTCTTGTCTCTCTCTCGCTCTAAAATTCTTCGTTGAATAAAGAATGAAGACTAAGTTCTTTGTCTTTTTGGCTTTGGCTTTCCTTCTCTTCTTGACAATTTTCACCATTTCTTCAATCATCCAATTTGCTTTCTTCTGTTTCTTAGTTTTGGGAAATTTCTTTTCACACTTAACCCTAACACCTTTACTCCACAGTTTCTCTGGTTCAGTATCAATAAGGTCCAGGACTTCAAAGTGATATCCTTGAAAATGGTCGGTATAGATCTTATTGTGGAATATAGTCAGCTTTCTTTTTCTCTTCTACCCTGTTTTCCCCAAAATAAAACCTCCCCAAATAATAAGCCCAATCGGGCTTTTGAGCGCATGTGCTAAAATAAGCCCTCCCCCCAAAATAAGCCCTCACCTAAAATATTTAAGCACGTGCACAGCCAGTCGCTGCATTTTTCTAGGGGGAAGGGAAGGGGGGAACATACTCAATGCATCCAACATGCACCTGCCATCCACATAAAAAAGCCTTGCGGAGGCCGCTACTGCAAACCCTAGCTACCACACCCCTTCTCTTGGTGGTGGCCGCAAAAGGATCAGCAGGCCCAGTGATGCTAGGGCTGGCAAGAGTGTGTCAGAAACAGAGACAGAGCTTCTGGTCCTCTCTGGATCAGCTGATCCGTGGGCTGTGGGCCAAGATTAAGGGGCCTCCTGCATGTCAAAAATAATAAGACCTCCCTGAAAATAAGGTAAAGTGCCTATTTCAGGGGTCAAAAGAAAATAAGATCCTTATTTTCAGGGAAACACGGTAGGTTAACTTGGAACAGGGCAGTTTTGTAATCTGTTCCACCATAGCCCCTGATCAGTTCTTTGTTGTTGTAACTGAGCTCTTCCCCCTTCTTGTTTCAATAATATAATAAATTTGATTCATATGCCCTCCATATGATGAAACCCATGTATATAAGGGTTGTTTTGCTTTTTTGAACAGCGTATTAGCAATGAAGAAATCAACGGATCGCCACAAATTGATGAGCTGTCTTCCTCCTTTGTTTATTTTTTCTAAGTCATGTTTTCTACCCTACTCTTTCCAATTATTGCATTCTAGTCTCCAAACTCGAGCACCAGCATCTTGCTTGTATGATTTGTTGATCTCCAACTGAACTTCGAAAAATTCCAAAAACTCTTATTCTGCATCAGTGCTTGGAGCATGAACTTGAACAATTGTCATATTAATCTGCAAAATCCAATTGATACTATTCGGTCATTAAGTGTATTGTATCCAATGCTGTCTTTGCCATATTCTTCCTGATTATAATTCCATAATTTCTTCTTTGTTTTTTCTGTCCTGAGTAGTAAACAGTATGTTCTTCTAAACGAAATTGTCCAATTTTAGCCTATTTCAATTTGCTGGTGACATTTGTTTCATCTTTCACTGTGTCAAACGTTTGCACATTTTCATGCTTCTTATGTTTCATGTTTTCATTCTAAATCTGTCTTTGCAGTTTTGGATCCCCCCCACCCCCACCCTTTGCATGGCAACATCAGCAAATAGACATCCAGAAGGCTTTAATCTAGTTAGGTTATATACACTGTTAATACCATGAAAGACCCTCATCTCTTTCTCAGTACTATATTGAGACCATCTGATTCGAGAAAGCTCATCCAACACCATATTGCCAATTATTTCATCATATCTATTTTGCTTATGAATTTTTTTTGGGAAAAAACAGGAATGGCATACCAATGCCATCTCCCACATAGTATGAAATTATGTCTTTGCTATTGATACTAAAATGATCGTATATTTCAAGCATTTTCCTGTATCGCTGCTCCACAAGTGCCTGCTTGCTTTAGCTAGGTAGCTGGGATGAACGTCATGCCTTGCGTGACCCTGCTAAGAATTCAGCTTGAAATACAGTCCCAATGCTTTTTGCTCATCCCTCCCAGGAAGCCCCTTCTCCATCACAATGAGGCAGCATAGCAGGATTTAGGGATGGACCACAGCATTATAGCAGGGGTGGGTTGCTGCCGGTTTTACTACAGGTTCCCAACCCGTGCACACGCCAGATGCTCACTGCATGCACATGCACTGTTCAAACGAAATTGTTCTTCGCATATGCACAGAACAATTTACAGTGAACTGCGCACACGCAGTCACTAGAAAACAACATGGCGGTGGCCCAGTGGCGGTGAGGGAACTGGTTCGAGGGCATGGCAGCCTGGGTTGCTGCCGATTCCACGACCCAGGCCTGAATTCCACTACCAGTTCATGTCGAACCATGCCAAACGGGGAGCAACCCACCTCTGCATCATAGATGAAACACAGCATTAGGACACATTAAAAAAATCACAATAGCCATTGAGAGCAAGAAAAGTTAGTTTCGCTTCTCATTATTTGTTGCTGAAGAGCTTTGATTTATAGTATATTAACACTAGTAATTATTGGCCTGGAAACATTCCTGAAAAATGAGCATTCTTAGGCCAGCTACTGATGAGGTCATACTTCCACACTGATTTTTCCTATCAATGTTCTCTCTTTTTTGATAGGAAGAAACATAAAACCATGATTCTCCTACAAAGCCAGTACTGAGCAAGCTGGCATAGCCTGTGCGTCTTCTCTTAGGGCCAGATTATCCATGGTGAAGTTTCAATAATTCATCTCTAAGACTGAAGGAAAAATAGGCAACACTGACAGGACCCTGCAAAGATTTTGTGAACTTTCATGACAGTTCTACCATTACAGTGATCTAATTGTTGTCATATGGTGCCTGCCCTTTGTGAACAGAAGCAGATGAACAGATTGCTGTTGGCATAAGGTAAAGTAAAGACATCCTCAAACTGAGTTTGATTCCCAGGAATTGCACTGATACATTTTTCTGGGCAGATTTATGGAATTGCTTAGCCATTGCCTTTTTCTAGGGAGGTGTTTTTGTTTTTCATTTTCTTGTCAATATTGATATCAACCCTTAAGGACCGATATATTCTCATGAGACAAAATGGGACTAGGCATCAGTTATACATAGAAGCACACAGCAGGGTTCTTTCAGTACCTCACCTCAGTGATGGGTTGCCAATTTTGTTACCACCAGTTGGGGCGGTAGTATGCATGCACAGAAGCGTCCAGGCGGGTGGGCAGAGCCTCCCGCCCTCGCTACTACCATTTCAGCTGAACTGGCAGCAACCCACTTCTGCCTCACCTGCCTCAGGTAGATCCAAGCAGCAATTTCAGACATCATGGCATATGGCAAATTCCCAAAGGAAAGAAGTGGAACTTATTTTCTTAAATTTATTTAAACGCATAAAAAACCTGGCATATTAGAGTGTGTACTATTCATAGAAATGTATGAACCCATCTTTATTGGAAATGCGATTGTTCTCCGTTATTCTACAATGTCCTTGTGTTGACATTAGATTCTAGTTACCTTTGTCAGCTGCTGGTTTAACATAGCAACTTACAACTAGAGCTACACTGCAAATTAACCTGAGTCACCAATTTCTCCAAAAAGCTTTCTCCTACTGTAGTCTGTGCCTGTGCAGCAATATCATATTGTGAAAGCTCAGTTTAATGGACTATCTGGAGAAGTGGAAGAGGGAATGATGTTCATTAAATCCAAATGTATGTAATTGAAATATCTGATTACCTAAACTGAGACATATGATATCATTTGTCCAGAGAGACTACAAAAACATATCCATTATTTTAGGAGTGAAGTCCAAATGCAGATTTGTTCCACTGCATCCAAAGTCCATTCAAAGAAGGTCTGTTAAAATGAGATTTATTGTCTGTGTCAGGAGTTGGGATATTTGGCACAGCTACTACTGAGCAAAATATATATATATAGAAGTTGCCAGCAGCAGTTCAGAGTCTTGAATTAGGGCTCTCGAGGCATGAAAGGCCAAGACATAATCTAATGACCTTCTAAAGCAGGACACGGCAATTGATCAGTCAAGGAAGAAAATACTGAAATTATTTGACACTATAAATCTGTAGGCATTATCTTGGTTCTATAAATAATAGATGGGTGGTTTGTTTTATTGGCCATGGATGGTTTTAATCATGGGAAATTTTGGCTTTATACATAATGCAATCACAAAGAATGGTTTACAAATTACAATGGCTTTGTTCACATAATACAAAAAAGTGCCAGCAATGTTTTGTAGGTGCTGTATTCCTGCCCCCCCCTCTCTCTGTCTCTCTGTCTCTCTGTCTCTCTCTCTTTCTCACTGTCTCTCTGGTGTGTCTGTCTGTCTGTCTGTCTGTCCATATTCAAGACCTCTGGAAACTGCAGGGGATATGAATAGACCGAATTATACTGCCAGAAAGGTAGCAGAGGTAGTACTCAGCCAGTTCTGAAATGTTCTGGAGAACCGGTAGCAGAAATTTTGAGTAGTTCGGAGAATCGGCAAATAGGCTGGCCCTGCCCTCCCCCCCCCCCCCCCCGCCAAGCCTCTCAGCTGATCTTATTTTGTTGCCCTGAACAGGAGAACAGAGCTGGAAAACAGGTTAGTGGGGTGGGGAGGGAATAGGGATTTTGAAGTATCCTTCCCCTGCCATGGCCACAAAGCCGCGCCCACAAAGCCACACCACGCCCACAAAGCCTCGCCCACAGATCCGGTAGTAAAAATATTTGAATCCCACCACTGAAAGGTAGGGGTGGTATTTTCAGACTGATGCATGCCCACTCAACTTCTTTGCTTCCTGGATTCCTCACTATTTCGAATTTGGCCACTGAATATGAGGAGCAGAATCCTGGAAGTTCTGGAAAATGCAGAGCCTGAATGCATCTTTCACACTTCAAGGTGCCCATTAAGCTGCACTACTTGAAGTCCAGTATATTCTGCCTGTGCCTGGCCCAGAGTTTCTCTTTATTTTCAGTTAAGCCACTAATCTAAATGTTCATAAACTGTGCTGTTTGGATTCAGTGTTTTAACAATTGCTTTAGTTGCTTTGCAGGCTTCAGTAGAAAGGACAAGATATCTCACAAATACTACCATTTGAGGTCTTACATATTGTACTAAACATTCCTGCCAAGTTAGTGAGCTCCACTGCCAGTTTCCCTGAAAGAGAGAGAAAAACCTGTCTCCATGTTGATTTTTTTATTAACAACACAGATCACCTAGCAGCCAATTTAAAAGAAATCAATTCAGTGGCAAATTTTTTCAGTCAATTGGATTCCTTAATTTTCAAGACAAGAACTAAAATGACCTGTAATAAGAAAATATAGGGTTGACCAAATCAATCTAACCTTGAATTCTTTCTATCAATTTACAGCTTCTTTTAAAATGTGATCTACATTATGAATTACAAGAATATTATTTTCCTATGAGGTATAGACATATTAAATTGGATGTTAAGTAACAGGACTTTAATTGACATAAAGCTAGAAGTTTCTAGACTTGGTTTTTGAAACATTTACAAGGACCTGGAAGATAATCAAACACACAGGTCTATTGTTAATCCACTTTTTTTTTCAAAACAAAGACACAGTTTAAGTCAGTTTATTCCAAGGCTTAAAGGTACATAATTGTTGTGCCAGCAATGGACAAATGACTGTTGACAAACTGATGTATTCTTTAAAAAATGACAATTTAGTGTTAATGAAGTCAGTGTGAAAAGACTGTTTTTTGTTTTTTTTTTATAATTCAAAATGATTTGTCCAATATGGAATGCATATACAGAACTTCTGGGTCAAGGATACACTAATTAATCTCAAACATTTTCCAATCATTGTTCTCAAAGTTGCCATTCCCTGTAAGTGGGCATATGTAATTTCAATGTATATAATCTGGATTTCAGAAATATGGAAAAGTAGCAATGACTTTTGCTGTAGCATTACACTTCTGAATGCATACAGGGGTTCTACTGGCAAAATCCAATTGACTACAGGAAATTTTTTGAGAAACTATACATGGGATCAGCAAGTACTGTGGACCCAATTGGCAAAGGATCGTATTGGTTGGAAACATCCAGAAGAGGCCTCCATCCTGCAATGGATAGACAATAGTTAAAATGAGGAGGGGGAAGAGGAGGGCGGGGATGCATGGGACTGTGCTGTTCAACATCCAACATGATATGTAAATTATCTGGGAGTAAGCACCTTTGAACACACATGTAAAAATACAATGTATTGCATTATATCCAAGAATTAAAGCCCCTTAACAAAATGAGACACAAATTGCTTATGCCCTGGGTTTTTCTATATTATCTGTTTGTCTGCTTTGGTGGTGTGTCATAGATGAGGAAAGAAAGCCTGGGGCTGAGTTAAATTAGTAGAAAGACCCCAGCTTATGAGAACATCTCCCTAAACTTTCCCAAGACCGACATTGTTATGTCTTCGGTTTTCTGCCTCAGGGCCGATCCTAACCAATGTTGCTACCCAGAGAAAAAAAGACACAGTGTAATGCTAGAGGACAATGTTAATCATAGGAAATGTAATGGTAGGGAACAAGTTAGCATGTAAGACAGGGTTGTTACTTTTGGCAGCAATGTCTGACTGTGCCCACATGCAAGTTGGCAGCTATTTCAGAATGCATCCCTTCGGAGTCTGTCTCTTTGAACATGTATTTTCTTTCCGATCTCAAGTTAAATCATGTTCGGAATACAACCGTGGCCCTAATCCAACTGTCTAATTATGCAGGCACTAACTAGTTAATCTTAAACCACAAAATCAGCTAGATAAAAGTAGGGTGGGTTTTTTGAGGGATGTGGGGAGAAGAATGAGACTGCAGAGGATGATGAGGGAAAGCAAGAGACTTTAGCTTCTCTCAGCAAGTCCTACGCTGGGAAACTGTGAAGTTCTGATTTCCAAGAATAAAGGAGGGGGAGAGCAGAAAATGGTGCTGCTCAAGGTTCCACATCTTCATCCTTGAAAATCTGCCAACTTGAGACTGAATTTTTTTTTAAATAAAAGGAAAAAAGAGAAGCTTTTGGGGGGAACAGTTGCCAAGAAGACAGACTATTCTTTTATTCATATGAAAGGAGAATGTGGATTCACTTTCAAGCAAAGATTGTCATATAACACATGAATAGGAAACACTGCTTGAAAATAATACACCATAGTGAGGGGGAGTCTATAAATTCAACCCAGATTTTAAGAAGAGTGGGGAGGGAGGGAGGGAGGGAAGGAGGGAAGGAGAGAGAGAGAGAGAGAGATGTAATGTTCATCACAAATTATTCATATCTTCAGATATCAAATCATTCAGAGAGAAGGCAAAGCAAGAATCTTCTGATAATGGACTTAGCAAAGTCAAACAATGTCCCAAGGGAGTTGGAAGGGCTAGGAACACACTGTGGTTTGAAATGGAAAAGAACATAGGGGGAAAGAAATGAAGAGAGTTTAAAAGAAGCTGCCAATTGGGTTCCCAATATCTCAGTGCTGAACATCTGTACTACAAGTTGTAGGTAAGATTGGATTCCCCTCTATTAATGCACTTTAGATTCAATATATAAACAGAGAAAAGTCAAAAGTGCCGTTCAACTCTTGCCTGATGTTTAAACTTCAAAGTTTTGACATAATGTGACTGGCATAATTAAAAAAAAAAATGCTGGCTGGAGATCAGGTGGTCTTCTCTCTTGCCCTCTTCATTTTTACCAGGAGGAAGAGAAGTTTTCATGTTCAATATTTTAGATATATATTCACTTAAAGATTCTGTTGCTCATCTTACAATTAAAATTTCTCCAAATAATTAAAAACTTTGAACAGTACAACTTGGACATCTTTGATCAGTTTTACTTTTCATGTTGTCCCCTATTTTAACTACAGCAATTTTTTACGAAGGATTAAGTTTAAATCTTTTAAAACAAATAAAAATGAGAACAAAACCTCATAATTTAAACAATGAAGGCTCGAGCATATTCAAGTCCCATGGGGAGATTAAGGACTTGCTGAAACAAACATGTTTTGGGTCCAATCCAAAAAACATTGAACTTTGCCGGGAAGGGAGTTCCAGAGAATAGGAGGAACCACAAGGAATGTGCAAACCCTCTCTCATAATTTCTGCAAATTCCTGCATGTAGAATTGCGTTTGGGACAGTAATCCACAGAACAATTTTGGCAACGCAGCTCCAAAGCTCTGTTATAAACTCTCATATATGCTGCTTATCCTCTTATTGCCTAACATATGTCCCATTTAGGAGCAAGGATTCCACTCTTAAATAATGCCATTAAGATCTTAATTACTGTGCATCATACTGAAGATCATTATCCACACATAAACAAAACAATCTTGCATTCAATTGGTGATTGTTTGTTTTAAATCTGATAGTAAGGTGTTTTAGCCCACTGTCTGGAACATTTACCTGCAATAGTAAATATGTCATTTTCGCCAAGGAAGATTACTGCTTATTCAGAACATTCACCATGAACACACTCTTATTCAACCACATTTTTTACATCACAGGACTTGGCACTTGGACCTGAGCATCCACTAATGATCATATTGGTCAAGAAGAGATGAGCAGGGAGAGGAGACTCCCAGTTTAAAAAAGAATGAAGCAAACAGTAATTAATAGCTAGGGTAGAAACATGTCTGCAGTGACTACCAATAATTTTCAATACATTTTGGCATTGAGCTTAAGTACCACTACTAGAGAAAATAGTAACATTCCCATTTTGTCCATAGATAAGTAAAAACAGATTCCAATATATTGAAAGGAACCGTCTTTTAGGGAATTGTGCAGAGAACTGCTATGGATCATTGTACTTATATAATAATGCAAATAAAACTTGAGTCATAAAAGTTCGTATATTTAGGAGGGAGATCTTAGATTTTCAACACACAAGATTTCTTGAAAAGAGGCAAGCAAAGTTCTTATAAACAGAAATGATTTTGTTCCTGCCCACTAAGCAAACACTGGTCAAATATTTACAGAATTAATGCTGTCAATCAAGAAAGTAAGGCATCTGCTTTTCAACAGTCATCCACTACAAAGTAAGATCATTAAATGATATGTTATTGTAATTATACTACGCTGAATCATCAATTTTCTTGGAACATTTCCATTACTAACCAAACCCACCTCCCTTATGAGCATGTTTTAACAGAGGATGCAAAAAATGGTACAGGCAACTTGTTAAGTATGGTTAAGTGAGCAAAATAATCATTTCCTCTTTCAGAGGGCTACCAGATGTGGGCTGTGAAACTTCAGGTGATTATTATGGCAGAAAAAAGTATCTGTCACAGATCTATTGTGAAAAGTGTGATGGTTCTGGCAGTTCTACCTTTGCCTTCTTTCTGGGGCCACTGATTTTACTTCCCTTTACTAATTGAATCACATTGCCAGCCAAGGTTGATTGAAGTATATTAAACTTATGCAGCTCTTTGTGCAATTCTTCAATATGAAAGATAATCCCTGTGACTAATCTGGAAATCACTGTTCTCATTCTCAATTTTCGGGTCTAAAAATAGTTAAGAGGGGAAGGAAGTTTTTTCTGAAAATTGCACAAATCCCTCCTGGTGTAATAGTCATGATGGCTGCTGCTCCTTTCTATTTCCTGGATTTGGTGCATAGGCAGCCCAGTTAACCAAGGATCATGTGCTGTGCCGCCAATCTAATTTTCCAGTGCGGTGAAAACCACTGGAGGTAAATGAAAATGTAAAAAGGAAATGAGAGACTAAAACACACTTGTCTCTCTGGAGATCCCGAAAGGCAATTAAAAGGGCAATTATTTCTCATTAATGCCTTCTTTGTGGTGACAGATTGATATTACTTTTAAAAAAATGCTATTGCCATGTCTTTCGTGAAAGCCTTCTTGGATTTGCACTGTTGATGTCTGCAATGGTTATAAAGTTAAACAGCACATAGAACATTTCAACATGGTCTGATTATAATAAGAATCATTAAAGCAATCTACTCAGTTCTATTTTTATGCAAAAGTATTATTAGCTTTCTAAGGTACTACAAAATTTGATTTTGACCCCTCAGACTAGCCATAACTTTGCCTGGAAAAAATCACAGCTGAAAGAGTTGATCGTTTGGGAATCAAATACAAGGAATTGTCTAGATAGTCCTCAACTTACAATTGAACCCAAATGTTTTGACGTTATGTTAAGTGAGACATTTGTTAAGTGACTTTTGCCCCATTTTATGATGTTTCTTGCCACAGTTATTAAGTGAATCACTGCAATTGCTAAATTAGTAACATGGTTACTAATGAATCCGGCTTTCCCAATTAACTTTTCTTGTTAATCTCTTCCTGATCATATGACCCCAGGACACTGCAGCCGTCATAAATGTGAGTCAGTTGCCAAGCCTCTGAATTTTAATCACATGACCATGAGGATACTGCAATGGTCACAATTGTGAAAATGGCTATAAGTCACTTTTTCCAGGGCCTTTTTAACTTCGAAGAATCACTAAATGAACTGTTGTAATTCGAGGACTACCTGTATAGGAAAAGGTGTTATAATAGTTACAGTACACTCTCAACTGCCCTGAGTTGTGGAAGAGGCCTGCGTAATAATTACAATAATTATTACACTTACAATTAATATTTATAAGTGTAATAATTAAAATTAACTATATAAATATTTAATTTCTTCATATCAACTCCCAGGAAGGAGTGTATTTGCAAATAATCATAATAGTTTTTATATTTTAGCTAGAAACTATTTAACTCAGATGCTCGACAAGGAGAATCCACTTCTTTAAAGGACATTCTAAATGTTTCCCGCAAGATAGAAAAAAAATATGCAAGTGATTCACACCTCAAACAAGAAACCACCGGATGAAAGGCAAGCTAAGCACGAGCTGGGGCATTCTTGACATAATTAAAATTTAGAATAAGCTGGCAACTAATATCTATATTTTTTCTGAATTTCTCCCCAGTAAATTTTAAAAAAAATAAGTGGGCTTTATAAGAATGTTTCTAAAATACTAACTTGGCCTTTTCTCAATTCATATAATGCATATACTAAAGAATGACTATACAGTCCCCTCCCCAGTAATTTTGTAGTTTTCACCCTAGCCCCCACAGTGAATATTCATTTCTAAAGCAGACTATGAAAAGAGTCCCTGCTGCTTCATCAGGCTGCTATATTACTTTTCATCACATACAGTAATAGATTGCGTATGTATTATACTCTTGACTGAGAACAGAATGGACGATTGTAGGCTTTTGATTTCTCTCTTCTGGAGAAAGGACTTTCCTCACTGGTTTTAACAAAAATAAATAAATTCTGCACAAATATCAGTCATGTTCAAGATTAATTGCAATCCACATTAAAAGAAGAGCTGGGATTAACCTCCGTTTAAGAAGGAATTCCAGATTCTACTACAGCTTTGTTCAGAGGAGCAGAAATACTTGCAACTGGCAGCCGGCACGAAGCTCCATTGACTATGCTAGGTTGCTAGATTTTTCATTAAACTTTAAGATGCAATTGCACATCATCTAATACTGCTAGCTGTTGCAGTGCAAACTCTGGGCAAATTACTTGGGAGGAGTCTGGAATATCACTTCCCACTATTAAGTTGGGGTATTGCAGTTTGGAACTCAAATATAGACAAGACATCCAGTTTAAAGAACTATGGCTTCTTGAAGGAAAAGCATACAGTAATATGTACAACCAAATTTCACAATATGGAATATTGTTTGGGAAATTAGGATTACTTTGTAAACAATTATGGAATACATAGAATAAGCATAATACTTTGGATACCTTTCTAGGTAAAGAAAGCTGAAAATGAAAGCTGTTAAGGGAGCAGGTAGTTATTTCTACTATAATTAAGGAAAGCAACTTTGGGGCCTCTTATAACAAGGATGATTTTAACAGCTGCTGTTCACTTTTGGATTTGCATGAAAAAAATAAACAAAGCAAAGCTAGGCAAAGACTTCGTTGCTATTCGGAACAAACATTTGGAAAACAATCCAGTTGCCTGACCCATTTTTATGAGAAAGAGAAAAGGGGAAACATTATGTTAAAATCTGGACTATCACTCAGATTGATACTTTTACAAACTAGGATCAAATCTGAAAAGTTCTGGTGCCTTGGAACGCCCAGAGGTCACCCACAAAACTTGGAGTTAGGGCTAGATATTGTTTATTTACTAGCAATCCTCCTTTTTTTGTGGCATGCCTAAATTGTTGGACAGAAGAAGAAGTTGTTTTTCCCATTTGCATAAAGAATAGGGAGAAGCAGGCTACTAAAAGTAAAACCTGGCCGGCAACTTTTAGAGTCCAACCAACAAGGCTGAATCAAATCCATAATCTCTTTTGAAGAAAACCACAGGATTATACCAAGTGTGACTTGAGTCACCCCAAATTGACTCAATATAAAGATGAGGGAAGATTATACACGCACATCACACAAAAGTGTAACAGGAAGCCTCTTGTATTTTATATTCACAGGAGTTTAAACTTTCGGTTTTCACAGGACTTACTGATTCTTGCATACTGTGTGGAAGCTATTATCAAAGACACTGCGGGTTTTTATTTCAAACAGGTTGACTTGAAAAGTGCCAGGGACACTCCCTGGAGCACCTGTTTCTTACCTTTGCAGTTTGTCTCACTGTCCATAGACTCATAGCCAGCACGGCAGGCACATCTTCCGATTGCCACCATCCACTCGCCTTCCCCATTGCAATGCAACTTCACTCCAGAGGAGCCAGTGCTGCTGGCTTCTTCAGCATCAGCCACACAAGTTCCTGGTGCCTCCACCAAAGAGGTCCTTTCACCTCCAGCAAATGTCTCTTGGAAAGAGGCAAAACCCTTCACCACTGCAGGACATTTGTAGAAGAAAACCTGGACAGCCACCAGAGACATGCAGGCACCAGAGTCTTGAAAGGCCAAGTAGAAACCCCTCTTCGTCAATGGCCCAAAGCTTCGCACCTTGACGTTCATCTTTACCACCTTCCCAGAACTATCCACCTGAGAGAAGCTCTCATCAGCAGCAATTGTATCCACTTTGGTCCAGGGGCCCTCGTGCCACTCCGGATACACAGCAGTGGCTAGATCAGTCTCTGATTCATGATAGTAAAGGGTAAAAGTCTCTTTGCAAGAAGAAGCCACGGTCCTCATGCTGGCACAGTCACGAACAGAAAAGCGGAGGCGTATGTGAATTCTGTGGGCTCCACGACGCTCTATGAAATGAGTGCGCAGCCAATTATTCTGTCCCGGCTCAGCCACATTGCATACTTCAAATGTTCGAATCAGATGCTTCCTGTCATCCAAGACACTCACCTCATCCCACTGTATGGAATTGGGGAGGGGAGGGGAGGAGAGGAAAAAGGAGACAAACAAGCTGGAAATATAAATCTTATGGGATTGGGGACAGTGTTATTTTACACCTGAGAACAGCCACCTGGATCCTGCCACAGTATATTTTACACAAATGTGGCCTAAATTTTAGTTCCATCACGTTTAAAAGCTCCTTGGGGACATACGAGATTAATATTACTTGGTTCCCTGACTCCCAACACCAAGTGCCTTCCTTAATCTATGTCTTGTAGATGAACTCAGGAACTTTTCTTGAAAATCAGTTGTACATCTCTCTTCTGCCCACAGTCATTTTTTAAATGACTTTCTGAAGAAGGGAGAGGAAGTTGAGAGAGGGGGTACAGAGGTGAAGGAGGAGGAGGGGGAAGAGGAAGAGAAGGGGAAAAAGAAAAGGAGGAGGTGGGGGAAGAGGAGGAGGAGGAGGGGGGAGGAGGAAGAGGAGGAGGAAGGCAAAGGCAAAGGCAAAGAGAAAGACAACACTGGATGAGAATGAATTTTCCTTCCATGTTCTGAAAAATCCAGTATTAAAAAGCACTCACCACACTGCAAATCATTCTAGATTGCATGTGTTTTTATTTAACACATATGTGCTTTATTCATTACCATTTATCCTAGGAAAAAAATAATTGTACTCAAATGTGCTATTCTTTGAGGGGGGAAAGGAAGAAGTAAGTTTAAAATGAAGCCAATTATTTTCCCCTCCAAAGATTCTGAAAGTTCTTCCAGACTAAGGAGATACTGGACCTTCTTTCTAGGCTCATTTGTTTTTTAAAAATATTGCTTAGATTTAAAGTAATAAGACTGAAGTTTTCCAAAACTGCATGTGGGTAGAGATGTACAGAATATTCTGAGCCCAAAACCAGCTGTTCCAAGTGTTCCAAGCATAAAGTATACATTCACATTCTATGTCTTTAAAGTCTGAGGATTTGTTTTTTCTGGTTTTGCCTTGGCCTGCAATCAAAATTTGGCTATTTCAAGGGAGAGCATTTTGAGACATCCAGGTGCTCTGCGGTTTCATGACCCATAACTAACTTGTCTTTTCTCAAGATGCTTCCAGCCTAGCTGAACTGACCAGATGCTAGTCACATGAAGATGGCATTTAATTTCATTCTACGAGATGCAATGACAATAAAATAAAATAAATGTCTACTATCAGCTTGGGCAAGAACAAGACACACGGGAGTGGAGGGAAAAGAGCCATTCATTATGCATGTGAATCAGGACTGGAATGTTTAGGAAGCTTTGTTATTTGAGAAGATCTGGACCACTGTGAATGACCAAATGCAAATAAAATGAATTAATACTGCTATTGAAGCTAGATGGGGAAGGCAGGGGCAGGGGGGAGAGGTGGGATCTGCTATTAATCGATCAACCACCTCCACTGTCATGATCCCCCATTGAGACGCAAAATAGATTTTACTTGCTTATTAGGGAAATTAATTCTTTCAATAATATGTTCTTTATTGATAGACACTGCTTTCTATATTGGTTTGGTTGACATTGTAAGTTTTGGCTCTCGTATCTTGCTGTTGTTTAATTTTAGGGATGTACAAAAAAGGAAGAATTCTAATTTGGTTTGGTTAAGTTTGTTAAGCTTTGGTATATTTTTGTGCCGTGTTGATGTAGCTTTCAGAGAATAGCTAAATTCAGTTTCTGCTGGTATGTACAGCTGACAAACACACTATTAATATTCTATATAATTCTTTAACCAAAGTAATATGTTATTTAAAGGTTAAATGGCAACACAAATCTAGCAAAGAGAATAATAACACAGTTGCTTCTTTCTGAGCTTCTCCTTCTTAGGGAGGTAGAATTCCTACTACAGAGTGCCAAATTTGCTGAACGTTTTAAAAAGATGGCAGTACCTCCAAATTTCTTTCTATTATTCATCCTATAAAATGGTCAAAGGAATCCATTATTTCTTAAAAGAATGTTTAAACATTTAAAAAAAATACCCCATGGCTTTTTTTCTTTTCTTTTTCATTTAGCTAGGTTAACAGGGAGCAATTAGTCTATACTAGCATTTCATCTATCATTTTGGCTATAAGATGGAAAATAAGGGCTCCTGCAGCTTGTTCCAAATTCTTTTTGTTTTCTATAGGCAAGCACTCAACAATTTTGTGGTTTCTGCCATCAGAATATAGACCACTGGATTATTTGAGTTATGTCTCATTGGATTACAGTCAAACTGAAATATATAGATGAATTTTTAAAGAGTCATTATTGTACCCTAGAATCAAGTGGAAGATGGACACTTTTTTGAGTAAGCCTTTGAGTTTCTAAGAACTCTTTGTCAATCAACAAGATTAATAATCCAGGAAAAAATGCACAGGGTGGGCATAGTTTAAATATCTTTTATACTTTTATCTTTTACTGCCCATTCGCTTTTGAATTTTTAATGAAATTCTGAAGCTTGCTTTTGTTGCCTAATAAAAATTGCTTTAATGAGACGTTTGCATTCACTTTTTCCCCAGACAACGGTCCTGATTTTGCTCTTGTTTCAGTATTCATAAATCTTTCCTCTCCTTTCTCTTCTCAAAATCAGACGGGGAAAATAAATTACATGGAGAAATAGAAATAATTAAAACTATACAACAGCCACTCTTTTGCTATCACCCCAACTGGAAAAACTACCAATAATGCTAATAATGCTATGTTGGTTCAACAGCAGTATTGTCATGTAGTTCCATTCTTCTTCAACCTGGGGCTATCAAATGAGTCTGAAGACCAGACTCTAAATATGGATGTCCATTCTCTTTTTCAAGTATAATGAGCATGGAGTCAAGGATCTCTATGTAGTCAAGGAAAGGCTGAGACTGCACAGAGTCAAGGGAACACTATATCAACTCACTATATCAACCCAACCCTAGGGGAAAAGTACCATTGTTCAGCATTCAACAATGTGGCTCTCTGACAGGACTTTCAACCATGCTCCTTTGATGAAGACAAAAGATAGGTCTTAAAGAAATAACAAAAACAATTAAATCTATTGCCTTTGTGGAGAAGAATCCTGTGTTGTCTCCCTTATGGTGATACTTCGAGACAGAAGATCCAAAGACTTGGCAGAGATTATAATAGTCAGAAAAAAAATCAGTCAACAACCTTAAAACCCTTCATAATTTTCTCCATTGTCTTTGAAGGGGGAATACCATCCAAAATCCCAGCTTATTACATCTTGGTTTCTCTGCGGGCCTTTATTGTGTGCAGAACACATTACCAGGTATTAAGCAGGTGGGACAATTTTCAGCAAAAGAGTAGGAAGGGAAGCACCTACCCCTTCAGGAGGATGGGCGGTCCATCCAATCTCAGAGGTCTCTCCTGTTGTATCCAAAAGGATTTCTGTTGGAGAGATAAACAGATAAAAATGATGATTTTAGGAGACAGTTCCAAATGACAGCTAATTCCTCCCTATATCATCCCCAGCATGATTATTAGTCTCAAACAAGATTTGCTATCACATATGGGATCGGGGCTGGGGGAACTACGGTATGAGTTTGTCAGCTTTGCAAGTGATTTCTTGCAAGTCTTCAGGCATGATTTTCATTTAAGTAGTTTCATCCATTACATGCAGCTACTTCATACTTTGAGAATGAGTCATATGTCCCACATTTATCACCTGTTTCATTCCAATTTCCATTGAAGAACTTATTTGCAAGCAGCAACTACGGTAGATTCTGCTTTTACAAACATTGAATTCTTCTTATATTACCGATTCTCAGAGTTGGTGCCTGTCTTATTATTTTCTTCTTTTACTGAAGACTCTACAACAGGACAAGGCAGCTTAAGCTCAATGAAACATGTTTGGTTCCTGAACTGCACTGTGACAACAGTGGAGATCAAAGGCCCCCTTCCCCTTCCCTGCTCTCATATCTCAGTTAACACTTAACAATAACTTTTGAATATTTTTTTAAAGAAACACTTCTTTTCAGAAGAGAGACCAATGACTGAACAAAAACTCTTTCAAGTCATTGTGTAACTTCATCCAGAGCAAAGAATGAACCCATAAACACAGGTTGTATCTTCACAGAAGTAGTGTAGCAATTAAAGCTGTTGAGAAAAATGGTAATGAGTTACAAAACATAGAATGGTGTAGCTTTTTTTAAAATTGTCAAACTTAAAGTAAAAACAAGAGAAGCTATTTATTTCCCAGAACTTCCAGGAACGGGTATTCTTAGGTACTATTCAAAGGATCCTAACTTCTCAGCCACCCTTTACAGCTTTCAAAGAAGGCATAACTGTGGAGTCCTTGGTGCATTCTGTATTTGGTTGTTTGCTTGCAGACATTCCATTACTGACTGGGCAACATTATCAGTGCTAGCAAGAGTGAGGTTTGTTCCCTATTTATATACAGTCCCAAGCACTCTTGGGAGGTATAATTCCTATTTACATCCTGCACTGATCTGGTACATTTCTACAGATCTTTAATTTAAAAACAAGCCAGAAATTTGCTGGATCAAAAATCTACTCCTAAAACAGAGTGGACCACAAAGTCCACATCTGTCATCCTGTGTCTGAAATAGGCGAACCAGTCTGAAGGATGCTTTCACAGTGATCAAAGGACAGAATTGTTCTTCTTCTGCTTATCCTGGACCATATTGAGCAAAGAGCAAGAAATGCTCTTACACAGGCTGGGCCAGCTTCTAGAATATAACCAAAATCAGGCACATATGCCTGATTCCCTTTTGGATTTAAGTAGCAAGAGCTGGCTTAAAGAAGACATTCTATGTTACAACAGAAAGGTATTTTGGATGAATATTAAACCAACAAAGTAAGTTTTGAATTCGATCAAAATGGAAAGTTTATTTTGCAGAACCAACTTAACATAATCATAGAAATTTTATTTAAGGAAAATTTTAGCGTGGGAAGTGAGAAAGAGAAGGACAATCATTTCCTTCAGGGCCTTGCTTTCTGCAGCTGGCCAAAATGATGCTCCCCAGATGGCTTGTCTCCAGTGACCCAGGTATTATTTTTGAAGAAATCAAGAGACAGAGAGCACACATTAATTTTTCATGGGCCAGCAAATACATACAACCTGGGGCTGAGAGGGCTCTCCTCCAATAGGAGATACTTAAACAACCAGCATGCGTACACACACAGGAAAGGAAGAACACATAGAGTAGTCTAGATTCCAATTGATAGTTCGTAGAATGCTTCACAGATGGGGAGTTTAAACAGATCAATTTCCCTTTTCCGCATCTTTCACTTTCACACAGAGAAGTAAAAAAATGTATATGGAACTGGGAAATCTCTGGAATCTTGTATAGGAAAATGAAGAATTTTGGTACAGTGGCAAAGCAAAGAAAAAATAAATCTACTACAAATTGAGTTAGAACCAGTGGTGGGTTGCTAACCGGTTTACTGACAGTTTGCTTGTGCTCGTGTACACGCCCAACACTTCAGCACATGTGCAGAAGAGTCCGGGCAGGTGGATGGATCCTCCCACCACCACCACTATCGGTTCGGCCGAACTGGGCTAAAGCGGGAGCAACCCACCTCTGGTTAGAATGGTGTGATTTAGCAAATTGGGATCTGACTGAACAAATTACCTTGCCTCCAAAATTAATTAAAAAGACATGATTTACAAATGTACATTTTTAAAAGGGGGCCTAGAGTACATACAAAAATGTGCATAGGACCTTGTCTTAAAAACCATCCATTTAGCAACTTTAGCAAAGTTACAATGGCACTGAAAATTAAATGAGTTACAATTGATCCTCACACTTATGACTGTGGCAGTATCTCCATGGTCACATGATCAAATTCTGAGTGCTTGGCAACTGGCATGTATTTATGATGATTGCCATGTCTCAAGGTCATGTGATTTCCATTTGCAACCTTTCCAGGCAGCTTTTGACAGTAAAGTCAATGGGGGAAGCCAGATCCACTTCCGGTAACAACCATGTGTTTCACTTAACAATTCCAATGAATCACTTAACAGCTATAGCCAAAAAGGTTGTACAATTGGGTGTGACACACTTAACAACCACCTTGTTTGGAAATGCGGGTCCCAATGGTGATTCTAAGTTGAAGACCACCTGAGATTTGTAAGAGGTTTTTCTTAGAAGTTTTTACTTTTCAAAATTATGTTTTATAACATGCCTGTATTTGTGGAAATTACACATAACAAGAATTTTCCACTTTTTTTAAAATCAGAAAATCTAATGAAATAGAAGAGCATAGAAATCCATCCAACATAAATTTAGATTGATTTGCTATCTCAGGCTTAGCTGACAGTAATGTTCTCTGTAAGTCTTATAGTTAAAAGCATTTGATTTTTAGATGTTCTTTTAAGATATATGTGCTTATATCGCACTTGCTAGGTAGAAAAAGAAAATATTGCTGACTATCTAGAAAATTTCCAAGTAGGTAAAACTATTCTTATTATTTTTTGATGGTCCTATTTTGCTTCTGAATTAATCAGCTTCCAGGTATTGGTATTCACTATTAAAAGATTAGAATATTCATCTTCTTCTTCCTCTGCTCCTTAATATTAACCTCAGCATCCTTTATGTCCTTACCATGTACTGCTCCACTGAGCTGTCAAATATGGTAACTCTTCTTAAATTAGAGCGTGTGTATTCTTCTTTCTCACTCAGATGTGACACAGATTTAGGTTAATGGCTCAGTTTAATATCAGACTACTTAGGATAGAGAAGGTCATCTTCATATTGTTTGTTTGCCTTGTAACTCCTTCAGAAAATGGAAATATATTTGGGGCCAATAGTTACATTTTTTATCCCAGAGAAAAGATACGGATCTAGTTCCTCTGCTCAAAATCACCACAAACTCAACAATTTGCAGAAGAATATATACAAGTGTTCCACATTTAGCAACCATAAACTGGAACTGGTAACTTGGCTATTAAATGAAGCGGTCGCTATGTGATATCACAACTGTGCTTATGATTTTACATCAGCTTTCTTTTGCTTTTCAGGCACACAAAGGTCATAAATGCAAGGATTGGTTGCAATGTTACTTTGTCATCATGCTCGTAACTGAAAATGGACACTAATTCTTCTTGATTTTATACTTGAATTTTTCTTTATAAAACAAAGTTATAAACATAAACAATATTTTTAATCCTTTCAGATTTGTCCCGTATTTATTTCCAGGAAAATCACTTGCAAAGCTGACAAACTCCTACTTCTATATAGATACTGTGTTACTCCTTGGTACTAGTCCTGATAATGTTACCTACTTTGGTAATGAAATGTCTGGCAAGAAAACAACAAAGCTCAGAGAGTAGGACCCCATAGATCTATAAATGTACTTTCACTTCCTTCTTAAAACTGCTACGTTAGTCGGGGGGGGGGGAGAAGAAGGCAGGGGGCTATCAAGCCCTGAACAAATCATACTACAGAGCTGATGATTTGTATTAGGTTTGAAGATGACAACTATCACTCAGCTGGAATCCACATATTCGAAAACCAATATTTCAATGGGCAAAAAACGCAAGAGACAAGCCCACGACAAAGTCATTAGTGGGTGGGTTTAAGAATATTTCTGAATCAGGAGCTTCAGATGGTGATGACAATAGTAATGGGAGGGAACACATTTTCCTGCACCAGTTTCATTATTTCTTAATCATGGAGCAAGAAATCAGTGGTTGTACCAATAGTAATAGGAGCCCTTAGACTTAAGGGCTCCTTAACAACATCCAAAGGGTTGTCTAGATACATGGAAATTTTGAACTTATTATTGTGACTTTGCAAAAAACCATCTAACTTGGAACTTCCTATATACCCAGATGTTACCTTAACAGCTCTTAGGTCCTTGGTTAGGACTTGAACGGTTATGTTTTACCAGATACTGTGAATCGAATTGAAGATTAACCAATCATCATCAATCATCATCATCACCATCATTCTATGCCTTGGTTGGATTATATTTATAATCCTGCAGTATACTCTACAGTTGAAATTTCACTCAGTGTTTCTTAAATCAGTAGGCTTTTTTGAATCACATCTGCACAGATGTGCATTTACTCCATCATTACCCCCCAAAATTGATTTTGGTTCTCCATGTTTACCTAACAGCTTTGCATTTATCACCTTTTCCCTCAAACCCCTATGGCTGGTTGCACACTATATTTGATCCCCAAGCAAAGATTGGAACTGCTTGTCAATTTCTCTCCCCGTAATCTCTTGCTAGAATTGCTGAAACGCTAGTTGAGCACACCTTTCAATTTCTTAATTGAACTTTGCCTGCAATGCTGTGCAAGCTCATGAAATATACCTCATACATCCAAGCATGCTTGCTTTTTTGGTCTCAAAATGCATTCACCATATTTTGTGCATCCAGTTGAAAATTGCCCTGATTAAAATTAGATATAATATGGCATTAGAATAGGGGTGTCAAACTTGATTTCATCGAGGGCCGCATCAGGGTTGTGTTTGATTTTGGGGGATTGGGGTGGGCATGGCCAGCTTAAATGTCATTTGTATTAGTGCCTGTGGTGGCATGCATACTCTGCCAGTGAAAACAGGCTCTCGAGCTCTGTTTTCACTGGCAGAGGGTTGCAGGATGCTGTCACAACCAAAAATGGAGCTTGGGAGCCTGTTTTCACTGGCAGAGGCACCATGGGCCAGTCCTTCACTGTTTCCAGGGCAGCCCCGCAGACCAGATCTAAGTACCCTGCAGGCTGGACCCAGCTCTTGGACCTTGAGTTTGACACCCCAGCATTAGAAGGAGCAGATGCCCAAAATTCTTGTATACATTAGCTCTGTATCAGAAACTGAACTTGGCAATTTCCTTGGAATACTTATATAGCACTTGTACATGTCTCTTGTACCTGCTTGATCTGTATGTCAACTGCTCACGTGGTTCTCATAAAGTTCTCTTCAAAGTATCTTTAAAGTTTAAAAATGACAAGAGTCTACTGTTCCTCAATACAACTGCATTGCTTTCTATGTTGCAAACTGCAACACTGTTGATTTCAGCTTTTAACAACCAAGAAACCAAGTTTTGGGGTGTTCACTGTTGCTACTCAGTCATCCTGAAGATCTTTAAAATGCAAGAGGGGTTTCAATTCTTCAGTGCAGAAAACTGGGAAAAATCTACTGGAGATAAAAATGTTTCTGTCTAACTCACCCATTCCTAACTTTAGGAAGTCTTATCCCTTCCCACTTTGCAGCACCTGACAAGATATCTGCAATTTGGAGAAGGGGAGAGAATGATTCCTTAACATCCTTAATATTTGGCTCTTTATGAGGGCTGTCATAGATGGTAAAATATGGATTCATGCCCTAATCCTGCCATTTGCCTTCACTCAATCTCACAATGATAGTTGGAAGAGAAAGCGATAATTCTCACCACATGCTGTCTGGCATTTCTGGAAGAAAGGCTGAGACATAAAGTATAGTAAGTAGGTGGCCTTCCCATGAATCTATAGACCTTTGTTGTTGTGCCAAGAAATAAAGTAGAGCAAACAAAATGCAATTACCTAGGCAAATGAATATCTTGTGCCGTATAAGAATTGACATGGTAGACAAGCTAGGTAAGGCTTACAGGGTAATTCCTGTCGATTCAGCTAAAAGAATCCAAAGCAATTCTTGTAGTCTAATCAAGTACATGGAAATATTTCAAAATGTGGCAAAGAGCACAGGAGTGTTCTTCACTCTTAAAAGAGGTTTTGGTCCTTTATTAAAGGAAATTGGGAGAAAAAAGTTCAAATAATTCAAAGAGGTCTCACTTTAATGTATTCAGTAATATATGACAGTGTTCTACTTACTGCTTTGCAAAATTTTGTATCGTCCTTATATGTGGGTAGTCTACAGTTAAAGACACAATCTGAGATACTATAGGTGGAAACATAATAATTTAAGTGCTAACCAAGACCTAAGAATTATTAAGATAGCATCTAAGAATATAAGGATATAAGAACCCAAGCAGTTTGAGGTTTTTGTAATTTTTTTAGTCAAGTCTGATGAATTCAATATTTACAGATATTGAGGGAATCCTTTAAGGCATTGCTTCAAAGCGTCCAATCATGATTGGGATAACAACAAATTTCTTTTTCCATAAGTATTTGATTTTGATCTGCAAGTCCCAATATTTTGTAATTTTTCCCAATTGTTTTTTCTTCAATCTTAGTATGACCTAGTATAGCAACATTCATGAACTGGTCCTTCTTCTTTAAAAAACCTTTTATATCATATACTATATGTTATGAGCAAGTCTATTTGGATCTAAAGTTCCATGACATCTTAACCCATACATTTTCCAAAATCTTTTCAATTTGATGGTCCCAGTATTTTTACTAATTATTATATACACAAAAATGTGAAATCAATCTGTCAGTTCTTTAAGTAGTGTTAGCCTTCCTATATAGAGTTCTTCCCAAAAAATTAGGATGTTGTAATCTATCAGCAGAGTATAAGCAGTATAAACTGACAGATGAAAAAATTATCACTGTACATATTTTCTAAATGCCATCCAATATTTTTTTTGTATGATACTCAATATGCCAATAACCCCTGGGACCACCATAGCCATCTTATGTCATTATCTTTCAATGTTTATTTTAAGATTTTGACACTGTGATCTTCTCCAATTTTCTGTCTTCTATTTTACTGTCTCCTGGTATTGCCAAATCAATTATCCACGCTTCCTTCTTTTCAATCAGAGTTAAATCCTGTGTTTTTTGAGCCAAGACTTGTAGTTTGTATTCAGAAATCCCAAAATATTTCAACCTCCTTATTTTCAACTACTTCTGCATTCCCACCAGTTTTTCTTTACTGGCACATGGTAATTTTTAAAGATGTTCCCATAAATCATTTTGGTGATTGTGTATGCCATTATTTATAATCAGTTTGTGCAATCTTCTTGCACAAGCTATCTGTCTCTTTGCACAATCTGCACTTTGTTGAAAGTATTTGATGATTTTTCCACTTTGTTCTTGATTGCATTAGTTTGAAAAGCTTGCTTTTGAGCAGCCAAAAATCAAGCCTTTCAGTTTCTTTTTTAATATTCCAGTTGTAAGCTATTGCCAGGTTTTATCTTTATCCACTTTCCCTTTGATCGTTTGTAGAAATTGATTGTGTAATGCTTTTCCTTGCCAGCATTCTGTTCTTGGTTTTATTGGATTATTTTAATATTTATGTTTTGTTTCCTGTACATTCATCAAGTTCCTTTTTTTAAAATTTGCATCATGCTTGTTCTTGTTTGCCCTTTAGGTAATCAACCAACGCATGCTTTTTGACAGTTTGTTTGATTTGAAGTAAATCCCTGCCTCCATTTCTGTGGGACAGATATATTTATTAATATCACTATAGGGAAGTATTGCAGAGTGAATAGATTTCTTGTTTTTGATCCAAACTGTCCAGTTCAGATCATATCCAGTTAATAATTCCAGCAATGTATGACCAAAGTATTGATGACTTTGGTGATGTTTTCACCATTCAGTTTTGTCTTTAGAAATTTTCTCACTGTTTGGACGTATTCTTTATTAATCACACTTTAAATTTAAATTTGTCCATGCTGATGTTATCACACTGAAAATGGGCCAGATTGTAATCTGCATCCTAATAGCTCCTGATGGTTTGTTCATTTGGCATGTCAATTCTATTACTCTTTGTGAGTTTATCCTGATTTCTTACTACTGTAGTACATTTCTCTAAGTCAAATTCCACTGCTATATCTATGCTAACAATTCTTACAATATTCTTACAAAATTCAATGACTGAATTTTGATTTCTGATTTTCCATAAAGCTTCAGATTGTCCATATAAAAATGTGAGATGTTATTAACATTTTTTGTTGAATGGTAGAAAAGACTTTTCTTCAAAACCACTAAAAGTAGAATCATAGCAATGACAATAAAAAGGGTAACAATGAATACGCTTGGAAAGGGCAATGGTACTTACCTGATACGCCTATTCTCATGGTGGGGGAGGAGTATCCAGGATGGGTTAACCTCGTCCTTGTTGATTGGACTGAGTCCGATAAGCTCTTTAGGCCATGCCCTAGTCACCAGGTAATACCCAGTTTCGACGAAGAACTCTATCACTCGATGTGTCATCCACTCTATACCTTGTTGTAGTTCCCAAACTTTATTTATTTATTTCCTTAACAGACCAGGTATACAACCAAATAGAACGGTTCCAATAACCTTACAACTCAGGGAAGGGCTGGATACTCCTCCCCCACTATGAGAATAGGCGTATCAGGTAAGTACCAACACCCTTTCTCCATAGTGAGGGGAGGAGTATCCAGGATGGGACGTACCAAAGCCCACACGTCCCTAGGGAGGGTTCACACATTATACATACATACATACATACATACATACATACATACATACATACATACATACATACGCTCAACCTTATGCCTGGTGATATGTTTCTCCCACCCTGTGAACAGCCTGCAACACCCTACGTCCGAATGACGCTTCCGCCGAAGCAAAGAAGTCCAATTTGTAATTCCTCACGAATGGTGAGAGGGAAGACCACATAGTTGCCCTACAGATCTCAGTCAAGGAGGCCTGCATGGCCCAGGCCGCTGAAGTGGCCGTGCTTCATGTTGAATGTGCTGAAATAGCCCTTGGTGTTTGCAGCCCTCGTGCTTGGTATGCAGTAGCAATACAGGTTCGCAACCACCTGCCTATAGTGGTAGAGGTTACCTTGTTTCCAAGGGACCCCAGCTGGAAGGAGATGAACATGGCTTCTGATTTTCTGGTTGGCAGGATTCGTTTGAGGTAGATATCTCAGAGCCCTCCTCACGTCCAACGTATGCCACTTTCTCTCCAAAGGATGAGTGGGGCCGGACAGAAATTGGGCAATATCAGTTCTTGCGAACGATGGAAACAAGAGCATACCTTGGGTATGAAGGAGGGGTCCAGTCGTGGAACCACTCTGTCTTGGTGGAACACAAATAGGTCTTCCCTGGTAGACAGTGTCTGTAGCTTAGATATCCACCTAGCGGAGGTAATGGCCACCAAAAAGGCCACCTTGAGTGTCAAGAACTTGAGAGAAACTGTTCGTAGCGGCTCAAAGGGGGGGGGCTGTCAGAGCGTCCAGCACCCTGTGTAAGTCCCAGGAAGGGTACCTGTGTACCATGGGCAGTCTAAGATTAGAGGCACCCTTGAGAAACCGCTTGACCATGAGGTGGTGAGCTAGTGTCTGAGACCTATCGCACAGGAGTACCGAGGAAATTGTAGAGACCTGTCTTCTAATAGTATTCAAAGCCAACCCTCTGTCCAGACCCGCCTGAAAGAAGTCGAGCACCTGTGACACTGAGGCCTGAACCAGGTCATGGTTCCTGGTGGTGCACCATGTGCAAAAGGTGTGCCACGTAGCGCTGTAGATACGCTACATGGAAGGCCTGCGAGCTGCCTGGATCATCTGTATGATCCTGGAGGAGAAATTGTCCTACCTCAGGATGCTCACTCAAGCACCAGGAAGTTAACTAGAGCCACTGAGGGTCCGGGTGCTCCAGCGACCCCTGCCAGAGGGAGATCCTCTCCTGGGGGATCCTCCAGGGCCTGTCCACTGGGACCTGAGGTCGGCAAACCAAGGCCACCTGTGCCAATGTGGGGCAATCAGCACCACCTGCACCCCCTCCCGTAAGATCTTTTGGATGACCCTGGGAATCAACAGCAAGGGTGGAAAGGCATACAGGAGCTCTCAAGGCCACAGGCAGTGGAGAGCATCCACCCCCTCCGCTTTCTGAGCTGGGTACCTGGAGTAAAACCTTGGGAGCTGAGCGTTGAGACAGGTGGCAAATAGGTCGACCTCTGGACGGCCGAAAAGTTCTGCAACTGCCTCAAAGATTGCTGGTTGCAGTTTCCACTCTGAATTGTCGGCTGAGCCAATCAGCTCTGACGTTGTCCACCCCTGCAATCTGCTCCGCAGTTATCGAGAATAGATTCCTTTTGGCCCAAAGCCCCAGTCTCTTGGCCTCCAGCATGAGGGACTTTGATCTGGTCTCCCCCTGTCTGTTTATATGCGCCTTGGTGGTTATGTTGTCTGTGAGTACTAGAATATGACTGCCCTTGACAGAGTGGTGAAATTGTCTGAGGGCCAGGCAGACCACCCTGAGCTGCAGCCAGTTTATGTTGTGAGTCAATTCCGCCTGGCTCCATTGTCCCTGCACCATCTGAGTACGCAGGTGCCCCCCCCCCTATCCAAACAGACTGGCATCCGTTGTAACCATCACTCGGTCTGAAGTTCTGAAGAATTCCTCCTTGGTTATCGCTGGGGATGTCCACCATATCAGGGAGTGGGATACTTCTGCTGGTAGGAGGATCTTGATCTGGGAGCAGCTCATGCGCCTTCGCTGGAATGGTAAAAGGGACCATTGGAGGTCTCTGATGTGGAAGCACACCCAAGGCATAATGCCAATGGCGGATACCATCATGCCTAGCAACCTGGACAATGTAGCTAGGGATACCCTACGCTCCCTGGATACCTGGGAGGCCAGCTCCCTAAGATCGTGCTGCCTTTCAGACAGCAGGGAAACTGTGCCTGACACAGTGTCTATCAAAGCTCCTAAATGAATCAGCCTAGTGGAGGGCTGTAGATGGCTTTTGGCCAGATTAACTGAGAATCCGTGATCTCTTAAGGTTAACATGGTGATGTCTAAGTCCCGTAGGGCATCCTTAAGGGAAGATGAATGCAACAGCAGGTCATCTAGATAGCATTGGATTAGTATAGGCATTAACCTTAGGTACGCTGCCAATGCTGCCATTACCTTCGTGAAAACTCGGGGCGCAGAAGACAACCCAAAAGGTAAGGCCCGATACTGGAAGTGGTGCCCTAGGTAGCAGAACCTGAGACACTGACTGTGCTCAGGGGCTATGGGTATATGTAAGTAGGCCTCCGTGAGGTCTATGGAGCTGAGAAAATCTCCCTGCCTAACCCCTTCCAGGATAGAATGCAGCGAATGCACCTTAAACCTTTGGTAGCGTATGAAGTGGTTTAGCCTCTTCAGATCAAGAATCGCTTGCCATGTCCTTGTCCACATTGAAAAATGTTTTGTCTGTGGATGTGGGCATCGGGCCTGAGGCGGGAGATGCCCATTGTCTTTTAATCAGGTCAAGGAAGACTTGGGTGTGGGTACCATGTCGGCTTCCATGGTCTGCTCCTCAAATATGGTCTCTGCCGAGAAGCCCTGAAGATTCATTGGTGGTTCTGATGGCCTGTTGCCAAGTTTGGCAGCTGTTTTTGTCTTGAAGAGTAAGGATTTGTATAAGGAAGACTGGAACAACCCAGACAGGTGGGCTTCGAAGAAGGAATGCCCTCGACCTCAGAGAGTCTATCCTCTTTGATTTTGCCTTCTTCGGATTCAGACTCGCTGTCCTCCTGAGACGAAATAGGGGAGTCAGAGGGGTCTGCCCCTGGGCCTCCAGCCCCTCAGGAACCATGGGTAAGGGTGCCATGTGAGGCTGTGTCGAGGGCTGTTGGAACCAGCAGCCATGCACTGTTGAAAAGCCCTCATCATCATGTCCTGAAAATTTGGTACCCCTGAGGTGGGTACTTGACCGGCCCCAATATCTGCAGGTGTTGGAGGGAGGGCTTGTGGAGAAGGCCCCATGGTGCGTGAGGGTGATTGCCATCCCTGGATTGTGCCCCAGATGCCTGAGGTGTCAAAGGGAATCCACACTTGTAGAGAGAGATCCTCCTTTGTAGTCCTGCTGGTGAGGAAGGCCCTGGTAGCTTCTCATCAGACCCCAGACCAGGAGGAGTCTTCCTGTTGTTGGCCTTGTGACATATTCACTCTAAAGCCCTATGCCTCTGCCTTTCATATTTAGAGCCAGGTTTGAGAGGCTTGGAGCCAGCACTTGGCTCCTTAGCTGCCTTGGAAGAAAGATGCCTGGTTTTTCTTTTTGCCTTTCCGGCCCCTCCCTTGGAAGCACCTTTGGGTGTAGGTTCTGACCTTGGGGGCTCTTCCGTTCCTCCGGTGGGGCTGGCTGTAGAAACGAGGACCTGGCTCCTGCAAGTGTCCTCTGGATTGCTGGCAGCCGCCATCTTGGATCACATGTTCAAAATGGCGATTCGCACCAAATTTCAAAGCTCCGTTCCTCCGGCTGGCTTGAAAAGCAGCTTATGCTGCTTGAGCTGCCGCATACTTTTCTCTAAGGTGGAGATCTCTCTCTCCCCCTTGCCTCCCGCGCTCGTTTCCCGGCTCCACCGGCCCTTCCAGTGCTTAGGAAAAGTGGGCACTCCGCAATGTTTAAAACGTTGTGATTCGTCACTTGACCCCTGCGGGGAGCGGCAGAGTGCTCCTGCACTGTTTCAGGGCTTTCGTCTGGCTGCTTCTTAAAGGCACCCTTAAAGGCCAGCGCATCATGAGGCTTTTTCCTTCTCCCGGGTCTTAAAGCCCTCCTGAGTGGCCGCAGGATTCCTCCTAGTGACCAAATCTGTCCGCTACCCTTGCAGGCTAATGGCGAGTGCTGCTACCCACGCCGGGGATTTTGCTGGCCACCAAGGTACTCACACCCTTGAGGAATAGTAAGTTGTACTTTAAATCAGTCTATCTTTCTCTCTCTTGCAAAGTTCACAGGAACCAGGATAACACAACCGTCCAGTTAGGGATTGAGTCGATAACTGGGTATTACCTGGTGACTAGGGTGTGGCCTAAAGAGCTTATTGGACTCAGTCCAATCAACGAGGACGAGGTTAACCCATCCTGGATACTCCTCCCCTCACTATGGAGAAGATGCCTATCCTAATATTGATGAGCCCATATTTTTCATTTCCAACCACCAATTCTGTTTTTCACTGCTTCATTATATTTTCTATAAACATTATAATGTTTTTTACTGATGCTAGTTGCTTCCAAACAATTGATGATCCAGGTTTGTGGCAATGAATCGACATATTTTTATAAGAAGATGATATTTTGTACCTCTGCTTTCTTTCTATTCTATTGGAAGCGTATTTTTTTCTAAATAATCTTTAATGTTATTTGCTATTATACCTCTGAGTAATCAAACACTGCACACAATTTGCCTATTATTATTATTATTATTATTATTATTATTATGAAGAAGAAGAAGAAGAAGAAGAAGAAGAAGAAGAAGAAGAAGAAGAAGAAGAAGAAGAAGAAGTAGTAGTAGTAGTAGTAGTAGTAGTAGTAGTAGTAGTAGTAGTAGTCTGAATGACTGGCAAATAAAGTGAAAATAGTACCAATAGTAATAGTCACCTTGGATGTGATCTCAAAATAACTGGAACACCACTTGAATACCATCAGCATTGACAAAATCACCATCAGTCAATTGCAAAAGGAAGCTTTACTCACAATCTACATTCTGCAATCATACTTTTGGCACCATCAAAGAATAACATCTGTCTATCCCAGGTCCTTGGGAAGAACTCAGTAGGTAGACAAAATATCAAATCCAGTCTAAACATCTGGCTGATTATGTAACGAACCATCATCATCCTCACCATCATTGCATTAGACCTGATTAATGAGACTTTCCTAATCTTCCTTCTTTAGTAATATGCTTGCTGAAGACTTGACAGATCTACTCTGAAAAGTCTCCCACAAACAGGTTACTAAAAAATGTGTTTATAGCCATCAACTAATAAGAATTTAAAATAGAATTAGTGATGGAAGTTGGACTTTTCAATGGATGCTAGTTGTAAGAATACACATCTTAACTCCAATCCTGGAAAAATGACAGTTCTGGAGAACATGAGCTGCAGGGTGCCTTTGGGGTCAATTTATGTTTATGATTTCTCAGAAGCATGTGACAGGCTGCTGGTTGGCTATTGGGTCAAACAGGGTGCCAGAATAGACTTGACAGTTCTACACAGCTCGTCTTATATTTTTGGTTTCTATGCTCTGTTAAGGCATTTAAGGATTATTCTGAAGCTGCTAACCCATCTCCTGTGTTAGCAAATGGGACTAAAAGGGGCATTCTCAAATGGAACTATTTATTTATTTATTTATTTATTTATTTATTTATTTATTTATTATTTATTTATTTATTTATTTATTTATTTATTTATTTGATTTGTCAAGCATGTATGAGAAAACAAGTATAAGTATGAATATAACATATAAACATGCAAGTATAAGCAGGTATAAGTATATACATAAGAAATACAAATAAATGGGAACAATAGGACAGGGACGGTAGGCACTCTGGTACGCTTATGCACACCCGAACCCTTACAGACCTCTCAGGAATGAGGTGAGATCCACAGTAGACAGTTTAAGGTTAAGGTTTTGGGGGTTTGAGTATATAACAGAGTCAGGAAGTGCATTGACCACTCTGTTGCTGAAGTTGTATTTTCTGCAATCAAGTTTGGAGCGGTTTGAGTTTATATCTATTGTTTGCCCGTGTATTATTGCGGTTGAAGCTGAAGTAGTCACTGACATGTAGGACGTTGCAGCTGACAATTTTGTGTATTAAGCTTAGGTCAGATCGTAGGTGGTATAGTTCTAGGTTGTCCAGGTCCAAAATTTCAAGCCTGGTGGCATAAAGTAATTCTACTGTGAGCAGAGGAGTGGAGTACTCTTTTCGTGAAATATCTCTGGACTCGCTCAATTGTATTAATGTCCATTATACAGTGTGTACATAGAAATTAGAAATTAGTACAGATAGAAACAAATGAAAAGTCTATGCTGTAAAGGAAATGGGGTGCATAAATGAACCAAGTTAAGGAAGCTGATGGAGGAAAAAAGTTAGCCAGATTTCACTTAATTCTTCAGGAAGTAAAATAAATAAATAAATAGTTAAAGGCCTCAGAACCAAGGTCAGCTATTTTTCTTGGATTGGAACAGAGCTTTTCCTTTACCCACAAATGTATCAAGTCCCATTTCCCATATTTGCAAGGAGCCATGATGATAATGAATCCACTGGGAGGATTGGACTTGAAATGGTATGAACAGAAAATATCGAGAACCACTTAGGAGGAGGCAACAGATCAATTCCTGTAGCAATAAATTATACAAACAAATAAATAAATGCATACGTGCAGAGGGGAACACGAGAGGAACCCAATGAATATATGTAGCAATCATCCCAGATTTTAAAAAAGCAAAGGCTAGAACATTATAGATGGAGAACATTATTATAATTGTGGAAGGTTAGGGCTGCTTGCCAATGAAGATAATGCAGCTTCACCAAGTAACAAGTTTAAAAAATGAATTCCCTGCCCCCAAGGGACTTTAATCAACATTTCCATTATACAGAGTATAATGATTGGATCAAATGAAAGGCTTGTGAAGTGCAACGTCTTGTTTCCTACATTTGCCAACTGGATAGCTGTGGGAAGCCCGCAGGCATAGTAGGAAATCAAGTCCCTTCCTCTGCAAACAGTATTCAGTAGCATGAGCAGTAGCCCCTTCGAATTCTGGCTATGGAGCTTCCATTTAAAGTCACAGGTAGTTAGGAAGGGAAAGGCAAAGCCAGTCAAGAATAAATGCCAGCCAAACACAAAATCTATGCATTGGTTCTTGTTTCAATTGAAAAGAAGAATGTTGGTGTGAAGTTGGTGGCTTCATAAACCAAGCAGCACAAAAATAATTTCTTGGGCTGGAATTCTAGGTACGGGAGGCAGCAAAAGACAGAGAAGGGAAGGAAAGTATTTAGATTTTAAGAGACCCTTGCAGAGGGTTTAAAAAAAAGGCTGTGTATGTGGATTCAATCTTGTTTTGGTAGAAAAGATTTTTTTTAAAATATAGTCTATTATGAGTTATATTAGTCACTTCTTGCCATGATTGATAACAATAGGGAGAAAAGGATGTTCTTATAAGGAGATTGATGTTGTATCAGAGGAAGGTCAGAAAGCAGACAAAGAAAAGCGGAGAGGGGAAACAAGGATAGAAAGTTAACCAGGGAGGGGAAGAGAGGGGTATCATGAGCACTCCTGTAGCTGGGCCAAAGAAAATCCCTGCGGCCACATGTGCTCACTGACCTGAGCCATTCATGATGAATGCACATCTCTCTCTCCCACGTAAAGGCCTCCGGAAAACACAGGTCAGAAAGCAGTGGGGGAAGCCAATGGAGGCAAAGGACTAGGCTGCGATGAATGAAAACAAGAAGTGTTGGGGTGTGCAGGGCCTGGACAAGAAAGGGAACAGAACTAGAAGACAAAAGAAGGAGATGGGGGCACCTTCCAAACAAAGAGGCTAGCTTCAAAAATTATTTCCCCGTTCATTCACTGTTTATAAACCACCTGCAGTATGGTCATCCAAACATCATTATATTTTCATCCCCCACCCCTATTCCCAATTCTTCTGTTTGTTTTTATATTCCTTCTCTTTAAAAACAAAACTGGGGTCAATCATCTTAAAGGCATTATCCAATTCCTTCGCTTCCTTGTTTTAACTCATCCAGTTGATAGTGCTTCTTCTGCTATAAGCAGCCACTAAGGAAGGATTCCCTCCCCCATCCAATGTTTATAGTACAGAAATCCAATGATTTAACAGAGCAGTGGGTTTAGCACACTGTTTGCATGATCACAAGTGAGAGTGCGGCATAATTCTCCCCTTCGTATGCCAGCCATCTTCTATTTGACAAAGCAAAGTGCAAACTAGTCTGCAGAGCAGGAATAGCAAAGCCAGGCCACAACAAAGCCCCTTTAAAATATTTCCATACCACATTATATTTAACTCCCAAGATGTGATTATCAGTACCTGTTCATAGGAGCCTATTACTGTACAAGTTAACAATAGAAAGGAGTCAAATGGGAAGTACTATGATATATTTTCTCTTCTCTTTTCAAAACATTGCATATGCAGAAGTCACAACAGTTCTATACAGTCAAATATATATATTTATATATTTGAATCCCCATCAAGCTTTCCTCAAGACCATAATTGGTAACTTGAGTTAAACAATAAACTTCAAAAAGAATAAACATCTACCTATGAATGAGACCTACATTCTTCTCGTTTTGCATACCAGCAGTTTTCTCCCTTAAATATTAATGAAGCTGTTACTCTGCTGACATGAATATGCTCCTTCCAAATATCTACATAACAATATTCTCCAAAAAAAAAGCACCAGTTTGGGATAATGGCAAATGCTAGAAACTGAGGGAGATGGTGAGTTCTAGTCCCACCTTCTGAAAAACCTTGCCAAGAAAAATGTGGGGTTTTGCCCAAGCAATCTCCAAGAATTGGATATGTTTGAATAGATGAAAAAAATCACCAATAAAGCAAAAGTACCTCCTTGAAACTAATTTCAGCTCAATACTTTCTTGCCTCAACGGTTGAATCAACCCTGAAATCAGTACAATAGGTTTTTTTAAATTACATAATAAATTACAGGAGATCCACAGATGTTCAGAAGATAAGAGGGTGATAATTCTTCAGAAATACCATCTAAAGATTGCTATCAAGAATGGCGAGAGTCCCAGTGGAGGGTTATCTTATACAGTTGTTTATATTAAATTTAAATGTGAGATTTTTATCACTTTCTACTCTCTTTAATATTATTGAAAAGTGTGAGTTTTTTTCTTACTTTCTATAAATCCCAAGGACTAGAACTTTTAATTTATAAAGCAACCATCAGAAACCATTTTGTTGCCTTCTGTAGTGTGGACATTTGTAATAACTCAATAATTCTAATGTCTTTCAGGATTCACAGAAGCTTAGTAACTTTGAATGGCAAGAAATTTGGGGGTTTAATAATAAATCAGCATTGAGCATATTTAATATTTATTAAATATATAAATTAAAGAGTGGGACTGAGACATGATGCATTCTAAAAGCCAACGAATGTAGCCTCTGGATTTTATTTTATTTTTTAGAACTGGAAAACTCAAGATTTGAGAATTTTGATCAGCTTTCCTCCAGCCATACAATATATCTGGGGTAAAATACTTAGAAGTAGCATTTAACGATCAGTACTCACAAGAGCAAAACTGCCTAGCAAAGGATCAGAAAAGATCTTCAGTTAGCTCTGACAACATTAGTCAGCGGTACATGCCACTTGTAAATAAAGAAGCTGGGAATAAGTATTTGACATAATGGGAAAGGTGGAAGGAAAGAGAAGACCAGGACATCTAGCAGCAAGATGGATGGATTCAGTTCCAGTGCCAGCACGGTGGGGAGACCTGAAAGAATAGATTAGGGATAGACTGTCATGCAGAAAAAATTACCTTATGTGATCACTAGAAATCAAAAAATTATTTGGTGGCACATAATCAATAATATTTCTATTATGGAGTGAATCAGTTTTGCATTTACCTTCTAGAGAAGATGCTAGGCCAAGAAGGCACATTATCCATAGCCAAACCATTATCACTGCATGTTCCTTCATTCTCCTGATGATGTTAGGATCCATTTAGTTTCTCCAGCACTTCCAGCATCTTCCATAAACCAGAGTTCTCACAACAGTTATTCCAGAGGACAAGAAAGGCCACACGTCTGAATGTAAAAGTGCAGGCAGCTCCGTATGAAAAGAGGTGAAGGGCTCTGCAATAAAGAAGTGATAGACAAAAGCTATTATACCAATCCTTCTAAACCAACTAACTCTGAAAAACTCCCTGATTTAATATCCTACCACGAAAGGCAAAAAAACATAAATCATTATTTAATAAATTGTTTTTTTAATTATCCTAAAAACTTACGTACATTTGCCCTGAAAGAATTCCGTTTTGCATAAATTGGACTTCCCTTTGGAGCATTTCTCCTTGCAAGTTCAACCTTCGTGCTAGATTGCATGCTATGAGTAGTGTCTATTTTAAACATTTTTGAAAGGACATTCCACTACAAATGATAGAAATTGAAACATAAGGTTATAACATAATTCTCATTTTCATAGCTTCTTCTTTGGGGGAGACCACGGGTATGCCATTTAGATCTGCTAGAGGAAATAGTTATGCAATATAAAAAATAAGTAAATATTCCCAGCACCATCCCAGTAACAGCTTTCCTTTGCACTTTTGTAATTTTTCAATTTCAATTTCATTACCTATGTCATGTCAGAACTAACAGTCTTTATATCCATCGTGAATAACACGTATTCTTTTCTAATTTTAAACATAAACAGAGACAAGTTGGTGCCAGGCTAGAAACTGGGAAATTGTGAGTTCTAGTCCTGCTTTAGGCACAAAGTCAGCTGGTGATCTTGGGCCAGTCCCCTTCTCTCAGCCTTCGGGATCAGGTAAGCACTTCGGGAAAAACCTCGCCAAGAAAACTGCAGGGACTTGTCCAGGCAATTGCCAGGAGTCAACTTCATGTCCTGGCTTCAGCAAAGGCAGAAACAATCCATGCAGTTGTTAAGCAAGTATGAATGGAGCGGGTGCTTGGGGGTGAGGCTTGCAAGAACATCAGGAAAGCTTATCTGGAGAGATGGCAGGAGTCAGGCAGGGGGAAGACAACATAAAAAATGTTGAGGAAGTAGAGGAGTATGCCTGGGTAGACTAAAGCCTGAGAAGGCATAATTCAACTAGAAAGTCAGTAATCCAATATCAAGCAATAGCTTGAAAAGTACTGAGGGATGAGCCAGAAACTTGGTCAGAGACACGTTGAGGTCAAAACAAAGCAGGAGTAGAAAATAGAAAATCAAGTGGCTTTCAGCAATGGAAGCTGTCTCCACACAGTTTAAATTCACTCCCCTCTGAGCACACCCAGGTGAGGCTCTCCCTGCTCAGAGGTTGCCAATAATGAAGCACTGGGCTTGGTTGTACAGCCAGCATCTTGCTACTTGCTCATGAGGCACTTAGTTTCCAGGGTGCAGGATTCTAATGCCAGGAAAGGTCTCCCTGCTTCTTGGAGGCCCTGAGATCAACATTCACTCAAAGCCATACGCACACATAGCATCTTGCATAGCATCTTTTTTCTGCACTCCCAAGAAATCATGCATGTAATGTTCTATTCAATTCTGCCGAAGTTTCATTATTTATTCTAGGTTTTCTTCAATGATATTTTTTCTATGCAACTTCTAATTAGAACTGGATGAAGAAACTGTGCTGTGATATCAGATAGGCTACCAAATTCACATTTCTGAAATCAGGATGTGAGTCAGGAAATAATTGAAATTCAGGATTTATAATTTTCAGCATGTTTCTGAAGAGTTATCCAAACATATATGTGTATGTTAGGGACATTGGTACAAAAATAAAATTATTGTTTAGAAAATGTACAAAGAAGCTTTTAATGTAAGTGAAACTGCTTACAAAAAAAAAATCTGGGCTATGTAAGGACATGCATTAGGAGTCGTGTACAGAGTTTCAAAGTACAGAAAATGAAGTTTTTCTACACAAAATGTATGCTTTATATGACACTGGACACTCAAGAAGTAGTACCGAAATAAGGCATAATTAAATGAAATTAATGGCAGTCACTCATATTAAGTGAACTAATTTCCCACATTCAGCAATTATGTACCACTGCATACCAGCTGATGGACAAATGTGCCATCTGGCTCCATGCTTCCTAGATATCTGGCTGGAGATAGTGATGATTATATTTTCCTTTTTATTAGCAGATACCATGTGGCCTTCTAAGAGAGGGGTCTTAATGCTATCAAGCAAAGCGGTCAAATTTGCTATTTCATCTTGAATTGATATTTTTCTGGTAGGAGAACATGGTGAAAATTGAAATGGATTAGGATAGATTTGAATGGACTGGACTGGACTGGAATATGGAACAGAATGGAATGGACTAGAATGGAATGTGGAATAGAATGGAATGGAATGTGGAATATAATGGAATGGAGTGGGAATCAGAATACAATGACACCTGAGCTTCCGAAAATTTCTATGACTGAAGCAGGACAACTGAATTATAAAAACATATCTGATTCACAAAACACACAATAGAGACAGGCCAAAATTGCTTGCAACTGAAATAGATTTATAGCCAATTCCCATTGTTGGCTGGTAGGTCAGTATTTGCATTCCCTAAGACTCTGTTGGAATCTCAGTTTTTATTTGAGATGTTGACACCAGCTAAACTGTTTCCTACATAAATAATCTGACTTTATACATCCTGTCTTTCTCTATCCAATACCTGTCACTCCTTGTTCTCAGAGGAACTACATGTGTCAAACTATGCTTGAAAAAGAACAAATTTAAAATAAGAGATGGGAAAATTAGCAACTCCATCTTTCTGGATATTTATTTTCTGTGTAGCATTGGTAGTATGGACTTCTAACCAGTCAGAAATGACAGCATAGAAACCAAAATATAAACATTTCTCTTCAGAAACTCAAAAACCACATAATTTGTACTTTGCATCTGGGATGTATTGTATGATTCTGTTATGCAGGCAGGATCTGAGTAAAAGAAGAAAAACAAAATACAACAGCATTTTTACTTGGCCAACTTGGAAATCTCTATCTCATTTTCTCTGGCATCTATTTAATTATTCATAAAGCCAACAAATCCAGAATGATGAATTTGAATAGGCTCATCCAGCCATCTGTCACCTATGACCCAGGAAACTCAATGAAAGAATTCTTAAAATCTCAAGTAAACAAGCATTTCTGAAAGCCAAAAAGGGTGTCAGAACTGAGTGCACAGCTTTCTTCTGGCACATATCCAAAGCAAGCACCAAGCAACCCAAGTCTAAAGGGAAGCATCTTTTAAACTTTTTACAATTTCCAATCTTTTTAACTTTGGGTAGAAGATACTCTTGTTGGCCTATTTATTGAAGTTTCTAATACCCGGATTTCCTAAAATGGCCTGAAAGGTCTGAAAGTTGCCAGGTCTCAAGGTATGTCCAGATTTTTTTAGTATTTGTTTACTATACTCTGCGCCAGGGGTGGGTTCAAGCAGTCACTACTGCTGGTTTGCTTGTGTGCTTGATGTGCACTGTGCGCGCATGCGCAATGCACTAAAAATTGTTCTGCACATGCACAGAAGCAAAAAACAAAATGGCAGCACCTATGGCGCCGCCTGAAGAACCGGTTCAGGAGTGTGCAGGCCTGGGTCGCTGCCGGTTCCAGGGATCCAGACCACCAAACCATTACCAGTTCGGCTGAACCAGTCTGAACTAGCACTGCGCTGTAGTATTTCTGAAAGCTGGACAAAAAGGCATAGGTTAAGTTATTTTCTTCTTGCAAGATCCAATCTGGGTCAGTCATTGGGAACCTCTGGTGCTGGTGACCAACCTAGATTGGATCTTGCAACATTTTCCTGGGACACAGATTTTCTTTTAATGTTTGTTACTCATCAGTTTCTACCAGGCACAAGGTTCAATTAAAATCTTTCTGTGACTCATAAGCACTATTTTCCCCCTCTACCAGTGTCTTTCTCTTCTATTATCTCCACCCACTTTGCAACATCATTGCTTATCTTTCAGGAGCATCTGCTCATCAGAAATCCTGTCAATGCTTGGAAGTATTTCAAAGTCACTGAAGTCGGGAAAACAATTGAAAGAGTTGATCAGATCGGAAGACTTTATAAGGACTGAATTTGCAAGCTATATCGAGAAAGCTACAAAAACTCATAGGTATCACTCAAAGTATGTAACAGCAGTCAACAGTGCAACCCTATACAAGCCAGTAATAAAGTTGACAAGAATTGTTTATCAAAAACAGCCCTCTGTAAAGAAACAATTAAATTGACTAGAGTTGTTGAAGTTGGATAGTTGGAATTGTTAATTAAAAACTCTTTAGCAATTAACACTCAAAAATAGGCCTGGATATACATCAAGCCAAACAACTAAAAACTATTTTGCCAGAATGAAGTAGCAAACTACTAAAGCATTGGTATGAATGCAGTTACTTTTAAACGCCCTTGCCTTTGCATGTTTACTCACATATTTTTTGAAACAAATATCTAAATTCTTGATATTGAGGTAGGTGTTTAAGCCATTTCAATTGCTAGATTCATCCTAGTTTTTAGAAATTACAATCTTTGCCTGCAATATTGTTTCCTATATGATGTCCCAATTACTTACCTCCTTATTTCAAGAGCTTTCCAGCTGACCCAACATCTGTCATGTATGTGGGATGGGTAGCTATATAAATTTAATAAATCAACCAAGCTTTTCAACAGCTAATTCTGCAATGAGCTCACTGCTCTACAGACGATAAAGAGGACACCATGAAAGCTCACCAGCAACCTGTAATGTTAGTGATAACTGGATCAAACATTTTAATTGGTTAAAAGTTGGTAGAAATTTTAGTCACCAATAAAACTCTATACTCACATCCAAGAGCAAAAATATAGATTTCCTTCTGCAAATCTGTAAGTACCAGGTACTTTGATATGTAACAAAATATTGTTTGTGCAAACACCTTTTTCTTCACTTTACAGTCATAACTGGATGATTTACCTACACACATGCAAAAGCAGAGGGGAGTGAAAGTGACTTCCCCTACTTTCCCTCCTCTCCGGAGGAGGAAAAGTGAGAAGGAAAAAAAGAAAGAACAACAATGCAACATATGGTTTCATTTTGCTCAATTTCTGCTTATCTTCATGCAGGGCTGGCTGTATTTTGAGGTTTTGGCCCCTTTCCAAGTCAATGAAGCCATACAGATTGGAGCAAGTGGTGTGGGTGGGTTTCCTAACCTTGGAATGCACCTCTGTACATACATTTTGACTAATAGCAAAATGTGGACATCGTCGCTTAATGCAACTTCAACTTCTTCTGGGAATTTCTGAAGAGCTAGTTTGGTCTAGTGGTTAAAGCACAGGCTAGAAGCTAGGAGACTTGGGTCTAGTCCCAGTTTAAGCATGGAAGTGCTTGGGTGATTTAGGGCTAGTCATTCTCTCTCAGCCCAACCCACTTCACAGGATTGGTGTTGAGGAGAAAACAGGAGGAGGAGCAGTATTATGTATGTTCGCCACCTTGAGTTACTTATAAAGTATTTATAAAGTTACTTATAAAGGCTATACATGAAGGGATATAATAAAGAGGGATTGGAATTCTAATAAATAAAATAGCAATAGCAATAGCAGTTAAACTTATATACCGCTTCATAGGGCTTCAGCCCTTTCTAAGCAGTTTACAGAGTCAGCATATTGCCCCCAACAACAATCTGGGTCCTCATTTTACCCACCTCGGAAGGATGGAAGGCTGAGTCAACCCTGAGCTGAGATTTGAACAGCCAAACTGCAGAACTGCAGTCAGCTGAAGTAGCCTGCAGTGCTGCACTTAACCACTGTGCCACCCCGGCTCAAATAAATAATATAAATTTGTATATCACACTTTTTACTTAATTGGCCTGCTTGGGTTCAGAATATATTATATTTTCTGTTTCTATCATATCAATTCAAAACAGATATATCACTTCTGGAAAATGTGTTCAGATAATTCTTCTCGTGCTAAATTAACACTCTGGGACTATTCAGATTTAAAACTCTTTTAAAAACAATTTTATGGTAGATATGAATGGGTTCTGGGATCCTTACACTGGATCAACCACTAGTGGATAATAAAAAAGAGGGTTTGTGGTTTGTTTGTTTGTTTGTTTGTTTGTTTGTGAATTTTTAGATTGAAAGATAAATACCATTTGTAAGTGGCCATCCACTGGTAGTACTTACAATTACAACATATTTCTACTACCTAGAAATTGACAGCTAGACCATAGAAAATATTCTCTGTGCTGCTATTATAGGCAAGAGATTAGTCCTCCAACATTGCAAAGACAAACATAGGCCAGTGGATTGAAAAACGATGTTACTATTGTCTTATGAATAAGTTGCCCATAGATGTAGGTCATGCATCGCTGATTACAATGAAATATCTTTCATTTATCTTTTATTAAAAACATGTAAAATTATATGCCGTATATATAAAGCCATATAGACAGAAAGCTCTCCTCCTCTTCCAATGTATCCATACTGGTAGCTAAATCTTAAATCTTAGTCTGACAAATAAGACCTGTCATTGAGAACATGGAGTTCATATAGTCTTCCTAGCACTTGAGGTAGGACAAGAATCTATGGGTGGAAGCTTTACAGTGAGAAATCCAAATTGAACTAAGCAAAACAAAACAAATTGAACTAAACAAATATATTGACTATAAGAGGTATTCAGTAATGGAACAGCCTGCCTCCTTAAGGGGTGGTGCTCCATTACTGGATGTTTTCAAGAAAGGAACAGACAGCCATTTGTCCAGAATGCTGTGAGGTTTCTTGCACTGACAAGGATTTGGACCAAAAGACCTCCAAGGTCTCTTTCAACCCTTAGAATTCTTGATTCTAAGAGGGGTAGTATAGCACACTTAGCTGCACCTATGATGCTATCTTAGTGATGTATCCCAGTCTTTCTGAAACATGCAACTTTACCTTCAAGAAATAAGGCCATTTGGGGATGAAGAAATATGTCTGCTCCTAAATGTCTCCTTTACATTAGTGGTACCCAACATTTTCAGCTCTGTGGACCAGTAGTGGTGGGTGGCAACAGCAGGGGGGTATTGTGCGTGCAACCTAATCTCATGCATGCGCAAATGGAGTATTGCATATAAGCCTGATGATTGCATGGACATGATCCCAACAGGCTGCAGACTGGTACCAGATTGGGGGTTCTAGATTATCCATTATTTGCTGCCTAACACTACTACCATTGTAATGCTGGAATCATTCCTCCTTAAATGAGAATGGTTCATGATGCAAAATAAATCTAGTCAGTTACAGAACAAACCACCTAGGAAGATCTGTAGTTCCATTTTCTATTTTTAGCAACTGATTACAGCTTAAACTTTAGTCAACAGTTAAACAAACTGACCGTAAACCTGGTTCATTTCCTTGGAAAACTAAAATGATAAGATTTCAGCTTCATGTGAAAGACAAGTCAGGAACCAAGTGAAACAGAACTAAATCCTAGTTTAATTCTATCCCTAGCCACATGGGAGAAGATCAAGAAAGCAGAAACTATACAGTCTAGCACCATGCTGGTTATTTCTACTCTGGATGTGCCTAAAATGTTATATTAATGTTTTGAATGCTAGATGAATAATTACTTTACTATCTTCACAAAACCCTATCCACATAAATTTGGCTTGCTGTCAAATTGAAGATTGCAAAACAGCTATATAAAAGGTGGGAGGTTTTTTTCCCCAAAAAATCAAGACACTATTCTCTTCTTTGCCAAAGAATCTATTAAGTAAATCCAATGTATAAATGAATGAGCAGAGACATCTAATTACTGTTCCACAGCAACTTAAGTTTTGGTTTGTGCTTTAAGCTATTTCCAAAATTGCTCGTAAATGTATTGTGCATGATCCATCCAAAGATAAACTCTCTTAAGTTCAAATGAATGCAGAGAAAAGAAATCCAAATATTTGCTTAACTCTTCCACTAAAAAATCACCACAACTTAAAACAGCTTAACCTCACCTAATCTAAAAATCTTGGTATACGTTTCTTTATATGCAACTCAAGTGCTTGCAGTAGATAGTGCTTATAGCAGTAAACTGACTTTTTAAAACAATTAGTGTGTACTTTTCTTTTACGAAATACCTGGTGTAAAAGTGAGAAACTTTGAGTGTATTGCTATACCACACATCTCTTTTTTCTGCTCAATCATGTCCAATTCTAGGAGGTTGCCCGAACAAGCCCCTGAAGTTTTCTTGACAAGATTTTTTCAGATTGGTTTGCCATTGTCTCCTTCCTGGGGCTGAAAGAAAATAACTGGCCCAAGGTCACCCAGCTGGCTTTCTACCTAAGGTAGAATTAGAATTCATGGTCTCTCAGTTTCTAGCCTAATGCCTTAAGACCAAACTTGTTCTCATGTGTCTTTTTTTTACTTTAGCAATAAGACTAAAGGGTTTATTTCATGCAATGCAGAGGGTGTTCAACACTGAAGCTGGTATTGGGTTAACTGAGAAGTTGTTTCCATAATTATTCTTGCCTCCAGCTAGATAGGGTTTTACCCAGACACCATTTGGAATACTGTGTCCAGTTCTAAAGGTCTCACTTTTAAAAAGATATTGAGAAGATCGAGCAAGTCCAGAGATAGGCAACAAAAATGCTGCAAGGTCTGAGGGACAAAACATATCAGGAAAGATTGGAGATACTGAATATTTATAGTTTGGATGAAAGAAGAGAAAGAGGGAACACAATTGAAAGGGAGTATTTTCATATTAAGCAAAAATTAAGAACACGGGGGCATAAGCTCAAGCTGACAAGAGGGAAGTTCAAAAGTAATATTTGAAAGTATTACTTCACAAAAAGAGTAGTGGAAGCTTGCAATCAATTTCCAGCGGAGTGGGAGGGGGAGTGTTTAAATTTAATTTAAACATGCTTGGGATGGACACATGTTGATCATCTGACAAAAGTTCTAAAAATAAAAAAAAATAATCAAAGGGCAGACTTGATGAACCAATAGATTTTTCTGCCATCAGTTTTCTATGTTAAAAATAAAACGGAGAACCACAAAAAAAATTAAATGAGGACCTATAAAGTAGGAGTTTTTTTTCAGGAGGTGAAAGCTCTAATACAGCTATGAAGCTATGACTTTAGGATTGATGAGTACTGACTAATTCACAGGACAAATTTATACTTAAATGTGTGAGCTTAATAGCAGGTTAAAAAAATCCTTAATCTTAATACATTTCATTATTTTGGATAATAAAATATACATCCGACATATGTAAAGGAGTATTTTTGGCTAGGTAGGTAAATGATGAAATTTATTACATGAGATATTGATTAACTGATCGAAAGTCATCGCCTTAATCACAAGCATTCTTGCTACTTGTAGAATGGATTAAGTAATCTCACCCACCATACAGAAAAATGTAATTATTGACAACTGGAGAGAGTTTCAGAGTGCCTAGCCCTAGTACACATAATTCGGTACACAAAAGAAAATGGATCTCAAATTATCCAGGTACCAATTTTCCTCCAGTCTTCAGCACAGTTGGAAAATCTAGACTCAAAATTTTGTTGGGCTACACAACAATGCATCTCATTTGCTTTCAATATCACCTTCCGGTTTGGCTATTAAGACAATGACTCAAATTTGTTTTTTTTTATAATGAATTGTTACATTAAATGTAGCATAAATAAATCTAATATGAAATAACTGTACATAATCAGAAATATAGTAAATTCTCTTGGTCTTTCAGAGCCACTGGGTCTATTCTTAAAACAGCTAAACACCGAAGTAAGACAGAAAAGAAAGGGTTTCATACTCCAGATAAATCTTGAATGGATTTATCTGAAACAATATTATATAGTATGGATGCTCAGTTTAATCCAGTTGATCAGATTGAATCACTCCTTCAATTTAAACCCTCAGACTGAATTATGAACCATGTGAATATAATCAAGTATATTTGAATTCGTTTGGATATTTGATGGGCTTTGGCAAACACATAGTCCCACTTTTGTCTAACTGAATTGATTGGATCCTGGCACAAGTACTTCACTCTCAGACGATTTAACTTTGAGTGGAAAACAGATAATATTAACATCCCTGGCAGATAACCTGCAGCTTCTGAACTACATCTATCCTCCAGGGCTGCCCAACTAAATCAGCCATAAATCAGTTTCAGTTGTCTGCATTTCTAAACTGGAAATGAGCAAATCTTGTAGTTCCAGTCCTTAAAAAGAACTCCCCTATTAAAAACCAAGAGAATGAAAAAACCTCTCTTTTCCACCTTTTGAAGGCACATTCACAAATTCTGGCCTCAACCCTTCACAAAACATTAAACACCAAAGGTCACAAACCCTGCTTTGGCCCACCTGAAACAGGCAAAGAATGGCACCCACATACTAGCGGTTCTTAAATCACAGTTTTACTATCAGAAGAGCATTCAATTTTCTCACTACATCCCTCCCAAATATTCTTTAAATTGGGGTCTGGCTAGTGCTGTTTGCAGAGAATGACCAGACCAGACCTTAGAGAGAAATAAAGAAGCGCTGTTGTAAAAGCTATCTCAACCCAAAAAACTGTCTTTAATATTTATTTATTTATTTATTAAAAAATATATTCTTTTTCATAATTTTAGTCCAAAATCATGAATTCCCCAAATTGTGGTTCTTTTTAAACATAACTTCCTTATTTTTTTTAATCAAAATCAAAATAAATTTGAAATATTTTTAAATAAAAAATAAAAACTAACAGAAAAACTGAGACAATAGAAAGGTCCTAATGTAGACAGAATTAAGGGATAGATGTGCAATAAAAATAAGATGATATAGAAACCAAAAGACAAACAATGACTACTGATTTCTTTTACAGCAGATATAAATAAAAAAAGTTGAACTCTTGGTTTACAAATACAATGTAATCTCCATTTTTTAAAGAATCTATAAATATTACTAATACAAAAATCCTTATGCCATGCTTTCATTTTGTTCTATTTCAGGCAAAAAGTGCAAAAGAGACTTCCAGTTGGTATGAAATTTAGCCAACGTCTTTTCTTTAACCAGGTGAATTTTGTCATCCCAGACAGCAAATCACCTTTACCAACTCTTCCACTGTGAATCTTTCTAACACTGGGCCATATAGAAAATCTTGCTTCCATTATCTTATACAAGAACAAAATGCCATCATTTCTTCCAACTATGATTATCTTTAAATAACCACTTTTTCATCAGTGATAAGAAAAGCTGACATTTCAACCAGAATTCTTCCCTTAGAAGAAGATGCAGATGAGTAAAAGGTGGAAGATTATCCTTCCATTTTCTCTCCAAGACTCCAAATCAAAATCAATATCTCCCCAAAATCCATTTTTAACAAAGCTCACTGCTTGAGTCTACTAGGGAGTCACAGTATTTAGCTAGAAAATGGGCTAAATTACCATAATCATCTTTGTATTTTTATAATCTGGTCTTCGTTAATTTAATTCCTTTATTTATTTATTTGAAATAACTGATTACCATTCATGAACAAAAGCTCTTGAGCCAGCTGGATAAATTTAAATACAACAATAATTACTAAAGCCATTTGGGATAAAAGAAATATAACAAAGTTTCAGTAGCAGCAGCAACATATGGAAAACTATTGCAAAATGTACAATTCTCTAAAAGAAACCAAAGTGGAGAAAATGTCCAAGTTAAAGACACAGAAAACAACACTGTAAGCTTTTTTATTGCATGCATGCCAAGATGACCTTCAAGATAATGTAGGTGATTTTTGTGTGCTATTCTACTCTCAACAGGTGTGCCACTACCAAATGAATATTCGCCTCTCATTGCTGAGTGAGGAATAGGAAAGAAGCCCTACAGAACACCTTAGCTTGCCCTAAGCTCTTAGAAATTTAATGTCTATTGTCTGAAACATCTAAGTTTGAGGGACTAAGGAGACAAAAAGTGAAGACAAGAGAACGTTGACAAGGCAAGGTTGCCACCTGAGTTGGAATAAAAGGTCAATTTGGAAAAGGCAGAATAGAGTAGAGTAGAGTAGAGTAGAGTAGAGTAGAGTAGAGTAGAGTAGAGTAGAGTAGAGTAGAGTAGAGTAGAGTAGAGTAGAGTAGAGTTCAGTTCTTTATTGGCCAAGTGTGATTGGACACACAAGGAGACAATCTTGGCTTAAGGCAGGAGAAAAGTCCACAAAGTACCATGATAGAACATTGATGGATGTGTGGAACATGGAGGAGGAACTGGGGGTAAAAGAGCAAAAAAAACATATAAAAACAATTCTTTGTTCCACTCTTCCCCACAGAAGAGTATATAAGAAACAGATCAGTTATTTGTGTAGCACTTCAAAGCCATTGTGTCTTGATTTTCAAAGCACATACTCTACTCTACGAAGCCTCCATGATGCAGAGATAGAGATTTCTGATATCAATCAATTGGCAAGTTGAAACAGGCAGTTTTTACAGTGGTATAAAACCCAAGATGTCAGAACAAAACTACACATGGGCAATCTAATTTCTTTTAAACATCTGTTGTCAGACAAGAAGGTCAATTTTAAATGATTGCACTTTTCATAGCAAATTCTAATTTGCTACTAAGCTGTTATTGCCTTATTTCTAATAAAAAATATCTTTGACCCAGGCTTTAGCAAAATAATTTTGAACTGACTATAATGGGAACATTAAATTCCATTCAAATCAAACTTAAACTTGGATTGTTCCTACTTAGCATGCTCAATGTCCATTAGCATATTTTAGCTAGCAAGGTAGCACAATCACCTGGGAGCTACTGTTGTGAAATGTTGTAATATTCTGATATTGTTACTAAAGTCTCCCATACTGTATTAAGCTGATTCCTGGTTACAGCAAAGATACCTTTGTGTAGTTTTCTTGGTAACAGGACAGAAACAATTCAGTGCTGCCTTCTCCAAACTGACTCCCCCCCCCCACTTTCTTAGGCTACTGGGATTTCTCAATGGTCCCCCATCCAAATATTAACAGAAACTAAGTCTGGTTTTATTAGGTCAGCCAAGGTCAGTTATACACTGCAAGTTGCTGTGACCTCTTCTATTCATGTATATGTTTACCCATTCCTTAGATTTATACTCAGCTTCCCTTCAAGAGCTCCAGTGTACATAGCGCTCCCTCCTCCAGTTGGGGGATTGGGCTGAGAAAATGACTTAAAAAAGTGAATTTCCATGGTGCAGAGTGGAACAAGAACTTGAATTGCCCCACTCCTAACTCAACACTTAATCACTACACCATACTCGTATTAGAGAGTATTATTATTAGTTTTAGAAAGTAGTAGTAATATTAGAGAGCCAACATGATGTAGAAGTTAAGGAACTGTGTTAGAAACTGGGAGATTGTGAGTTTTAGTCTTGCCTTAAGCATAACCCTAAGCTGGGTAAGCTTGAGCTAATTATTTTCTGTCAACATTAGGAAAGAAACAATGACAAACCATTAAAAAAAAACTTGCCAAGAAAACTGCAAACACTTGTCTAGGCAGTCTCTAAGAATCGGACACAATTGATCAGAAGATAAAAAAAACACTCAGAAATTAAAAAAAAAAAGAAAAGAAAACATTCATGATTTTTACTGTAGTTTATGGTCTTTGGACTCCCAAGGGCTGGACCTCATGCTATTATAGCAGCCAACAAGTCCAGGATAAGGTAGGTTGAAACAGATAAGACTTCCAGCTGAAAAAAGAATCTGGCTATGCAACTGAGGAAATAATCTAGAATCCATGAAAGCACAAGAAATGTGATCAATTCTGTCATATAATGTACTCTTGTTTTCCACAGAGACAGTCCATCTTTGAAATTATGCACCTAGTCCAGCAAATACAAAAGTTTTCCTCTCCAAGTATGAGAGCCGCACACAGAGCATCTTCCTCGTACATCTATGTTAGATCTACTCATCTTACTTCCAAAAGAATAGAGCAGAGCAGTATACAGAAGATACCCTGATAATCTCCTTTAAGGACTAATAAATCCTGGTCCTTCATAGGTGGTGATACCCTGAGTCTTAAGACTGCTTCTCGGACATTATTGGAGCATTTTGCTTTCTTCCCTTAGGAACTTCTACATTTCTGTAGTTTTCTCCAGAGCCTTTTCCCAAAACAAGAGAAACTTCAAGCCGACAGACTACAAAAATTAGCATGGTTATATGAACTTAAGAAAGAGGTCCTTTTTTTAAAGAGTTAGTGCTTGGTGGGAGTGGGATGGGTTAAAGGGACATATTCATCAATATAGTAATAAAGATAAAAGCATCCCAAACCCTACTTGCTCCAAGCCATTCTTTGCAAGGTTGTCTGTTTCACCAGACAAGAGTTCAAACTGAACCTCAACCTCTCAGAGCTCTCTGCTCAGCCACCCAGACGGCATGACCAACATGGAGACTCTCTGGACTCGCCAGGTATCATCAGTGGGGACTGGCAGACATACTTCACACCTGGAGGCTGGTAAAGAGCTTTTAATTATTTTGAATTAATGGTTAAGAGAGACAATATCCCTTTATCATCTCATCATTAATTACTACATCCTCCCGATCACTGTGAGTTATTTAAAATGTAGGGGATCTCAGAAGTGTTGCACTAGTTTCTTTCTCTTGGCAAGATGTAACTTGATGGATGAGCTGGTGGTTTGAGTGCTCTTTTTAATTACCCAATATGGGGAGATTATATCTTTGTAATATTTCTCAGGCGCCTAACTCAGAAATAATTGCATGCCTGAGCTATGGAGAGAGTCACTCTTTGTATATTAGCTTATGGTTGATTCCCTACAATCTTCGCAGATGTACTTGGAGTTGACTAGAAAGGTAGCATGGGCCAGGATTATACCTTTTAAGATTTCTGTCTTCGGCTGAGGATTGCCACAATTTTTCAGTCCCAAACAGAATTTTATCCTCTTGGTCTGGTGCCAAAAAAAAAGGAATCTGTGATGGTGGGGGAGAGAGACTTCCTGTAGCCCATGTGCCTTCCATTGCCTTACATGCATCTTCTCGCTATTAAGGCCTACTGGCTATCAAAACCCCAAGCTATACTCATAAAGCAGCATCTATGACCTTACCACCATAGGCTGGAAATAATTCACCACATAAAGAGTTTCCTCTGCAATCCCACTTCACACACATACAAAACATTTAGGCATCCTAGCAAAGAGTCAAAGGCAAATTCTGGTTACAATATTTGCATAAAGTTGAGATGGCCCCATCTTTGTAAAATCCTTCCATGAGCATCAAAAGAAAGTGAGAAAATTTTTGCAGGCTACAAATGGTTATCCTTCCAGTTGATGGTGTATAGCCAATACTGACTGGCTGCATAGCAAGGTAATGGCATAGGACCATTTTAACTAAGACCACATGAGAAAGAACAAAGAAAATGACACAGAGCTTAATCTGTCAGTTGACTGCAATATACAGCTGTGAACTGCCACTCAAGGAGAAATGGGAAACACTGCAGAGGGAGATAGCCTCATATCCTTCCACTTCATCCCTTATTCAAATACTTTCTCAAATGCGCTTCATCTCCTTCCACAGAAACACTTTTTTTAAAAAAGAAAGAGAAAGAAAGAAAGAAAGAAAGAAAGAAAGAAAAAGAAAAGAAAGAAAAAAAGAAAAAAAAAAAGAAGAAAGAAAGAAAGAAAGAAAGAAGAAGAAAGAAGAAGAAAGAAAGAAAGAAAGGGAGGAAAGGATGATATAAATAAATTTAAAGCAAAACCTCTGAACCAATCAGCTTCACAGAGGCTGAATTAATTCCTCATGCTAATTTAGCATCAGCCAATGTTAACAAGCCTCCTACAGACGGTCAGTATTTCTTTTGAAGTGAAACAATATGGTGAAAAGATTCCCCAACTGAAGATGAAAGAGTCTAGACTGCCAGAGTTTATCACTTCAAAGCAACAAACGGGCCATTAACTTAAAGAGTAAATTCTTTGGCAAGGGACAGTATTTGACAAGAATCTCAAATAAGCCTTTTCTAGACAACAGAAAAGGATGATAATTACTGAGGAAATCCACGTCTCCCATGTATACTCAAGCAGGCAAGTTTACACAATGGCATGCATGATTCCATCTGCCAGTCCTGATGGAAGCAGGATCCCAGAGGGTTTAGCGGGAATGGTAATATATACCCCATTATAAACATGTACTTAAAAGAAAAAGGAAAAATAAGTCTGGATCATCTAGGTGGTTTTTAGTGACATATTGTGCCAAATTGAAAACTATAATTCAGAAATTCCAATTACAAAAACAGAAAACAGCATTCCCCACATAGAAATACTTGGAGAGGAAACGAAGAAGCAGCATTAGCAAGCCTCTTGTCTGTTCTTGAATAACCATGAACTTTCAAAGGCCCTACAGTGCACACAATGCAAGTGGCTGTGGCTGAGATCACTGGACATATAACTGGCTGTGTTCCTCTCCCCCCCCCCCGCACCTTTTTTTCCTCCCCTCTGCCGCCTAAATATTTACATCCAATCTTGCTTTCTGTCAATTCCAATCACTGCTTCCTATTACACCCCTGAGCCCTCCAGTTCAAGCTGATTTTGATACCTGGGATGGTACTTTGGAAAAAAGGGGGGGGCTTTCACCACAAAGATGGATGGGTTTTGCTAAATAGGTACATACCAAGGCATACAAGAACAGACAAGGAGCAATCGGTAGAAAGCAAAAAATTACCCAAGGAATGGTACAGCCATGCCTTGAGACAAAAAGCAATGTTCTTAAAGTTTGGCAAAATTACGCACTTTAACTAATCCTACCAAGTGTTGAATATTCATCAGTCAGGGTTAATTTGCTGTAATTAACACAGAGATGTGAGGTGAAGAAAAGGAGGAACTAGGATTATTCCAGGTAATACTTCAGCTTGTTGCCCTGGGGACTGCAACCAGATTAATTGTCCCAAACTGTCAACCTCTTAGAATACCCAAAGTCAAAAGGATTGCTTCTGAGCACTCTAGGAGGTGAAGTCCATACCTTTGGGAATCTATCTAGCTTCTGAAAAGCTGGGTCAGATAGACCAAGAGTCAGGTGTAAACAGTTTTCTCTGAACCTACTGAAAATCAACCCTGTTAATACAAACTTTGGGAAATGAATAAGTGAAGAAAGATTCACCGTGTTAATATGTGTTCATCTTATCTAATACAATATCTGTGTTTACTTTTGGTTTTGTCCCAGGGCAAGATCTTTCCTTTCCCCCTTTTCTTAAAAAAAAAAAAAAAAAAGTTCCCAGAATAACATTGGAGCATTTTTTCGTTAAAAAAAAAAAGATAAATTATAGTTAACCTTATTTACCTCTTCTGAAAGGAAATATAAACATGTTTTGTGTTTGTTCTCAGTGAAATTTAAGGTACATTAATTTTCAATGTAATTTTATAATACACACTGGGAAGTATTTTACAAAAGCTTGTTAGAAATGGGAAGCTGCTTTTCAAGAACATGCAAATTGTTGGCATGTCTACACAAAGATCTGAATCAGAGTTCAAGCACAGAATCCTTAATAAACATTGCAATATACTTAAGCCACAGCATGCTTATTTGGAGATTTTCTTGGGCCTTTCTTTTATGAGAACACTAGCCAATAACCCGGCGTCGCCCGAGTATTTATTTATAGGGGGAAAATATCTGGACTAAATGTAATTTCTAATGTTGGATTTTCCCCTTACCAGAGGGAGCGCCCTGGTAGAGTACTGTAAAGCCGTTACCATGGCAACTCCACTGCGCTGTACAGTAGAAGCCATTTTACAGCAATACAATAGAAGCCATTTAAAGGCACAACCGGCTGCATCTTAACAGAACACACCGCGAGACCCCAAGAGGTGCTAGGGGTGTTTTACCCCCACAGTATTTTTCTCCAGGGAGTAAGTCATCTGTGTAGCAAGTTTGGTTGAAATTGTTCAGTGCATTCCAGAGTTACACACACACACACACGCACACGCACACGACAGATGGATACATTTGTCCTCCTCTTGCTGTCACCTATGTTATCTAACAGTCCACAGCATGGGAGTCATAATGACTGGAAAAGAATATGACCAGGTTGAGACTGCTCAAGTCAGCTTAAAATTGAGAAAGGTAAGAGAGCTCAAGACTGCATAAACAAATGTTTCACCATCACCATCACCATCATCAGTTTTAAGATTCATATGTGCAAGCCAACATCTCCAGAGACAATCAGAAAGCCTTGATCATTCTTTTCTGAAAATTATAACTTACTGATTTATGCCTTTCTGCTCCAGTTTACCTATTGGTGAAAATTCAACCAAATCTTGGAGAAAAGGCTTTGTCACATTCTAATGTGCTTGTTTTTAGTGCTGGAATTAGAAGAAACAACAATATATCAACCTCAGACAGAGCCCATTTTTCATCCTATACCATCACGAATTCATTTATATTTCATGGGGCTTGGGGAGGGACCTCTTTGCCCTGTCAACCACATCTGAGTGGGAAACCATGCAATCACACACAAAATATGAAAGTAAGGGAAAGAGCCTCCCTACCACTACCACCACTACTCAGCCACCAGAGCAAATGTCCGTGTTTATTCACAGCAAGATCTGGAATGAGCCCAGGCAATTTTTCGGCAGGGATAGAACCCTTTCCCACTTTGAGGGTCTGCTGAGTTTTTTTCAGTGGAATCATGCAAACTTGAAAGCGAATAAGGATGCAGAGAAAGAATCTGTTTACTTAACATCCTTTTCAAATTTCCTCATATGTCAAATGGAGACAAATATTTGTATGTGTGGCTTAACTTGAAACAAACCAAGCAAAGAAGCTTTCAGCACCACTTCGAAGGGTACAGCTGTTTGTCTCAGGAAGCCTTACTCAACCCTCCCCCCTCTGCTTTTCCCTGGATCTCTCAAGGATTGTATTGTGAAGTAGGGTGAACAGCTCAGTGCAGCGCTGTTTGAGTCCCTGATCTCCTTCCAATGGGACAAGCAGAATTGGTTGAGAATGATCTATACACCTTTTCACAAGTCATTCCTCTAAATACCTCCGTAACTAATAAGAAACACATGAGTTGGGTAATTTACAATATACTCTTAAACATTCTAAATGAGCATTTCCCAACCTGATGACCTCCAGATCTGTTGGATTACAACTTCCATCCCATTCTTCACAAAATAACTTCTAGTTGTCCTGTCTAAGGTCAAACACGTACATGACAGGAGTAGGGAATGTTTGCTCAATAACAGTACTTCTTCAGATAAAAAAGTATTCGTTCTATCTTAATTCATTAGAAAAATGGGTACGCTTTGGCTATCAAAAGCTTAAATCCATTGGAGGGGGGAAGCATACCTTGTCTATCATTTTACACTCTCCAGACACTTGTAAGCAATCTTTTTAGTCATCATTTAGCCTGTATCTGCCATCCCTTTAGTAATGTACCTCATCAATCCTCTGCGGCCCATTAATAGCTTCTGCTGCTCTTCTCTAAACTCCTAATTCATCAACAACATTTCTAGGGAATGAGAGACATGCACAATTTAACACAGATACCAGAGACTAGTAGTCAAGAAGGATTTTTAACCTCCTTTTCGGCTGTCCATTTGCTATAAATAATGTAGCCACTATATATTCCCTAGGATCACTCAGAGGTTTTCTTCCTGACTTGCTTTTCAATTGGCCCCTAGGATCTCCCAAACTGGCCCCAGAGCTTTCTTATTCTTTTTTCCTTTTACACCTAAATCAAGCTTTTCTACCAACTTTCCCTCGGAATTCCTGGATTTCAATTCAGTGCTTCTTCTTCTCCTTCTTCAACCATAAAACTGGTTCCAAACACCTTCTGAACCTTGCCTCTTCTCCCTGCATTCTTACCTTTCTAGGAAAAGCATGCAAAATGTCCTTCATTCTCTATAAGTTCCCTTTTTTCTCCCCAATTGTTTTCTTTTTCTGCTAAGGCTGTATTTTTTTAACATACACACACACACACACCCCTACCAACAACAGTAATTTCCAGAGCAGTTCAGAAAATTGTCTCAGCAAACATAACACATGTGATCATAGCTTTCCATTGGTTTGTCATAACCAATGGAATTTTTTAAAATTTATTTAGTAAATGAATATAGTCTCCTATCTTAATTAAATAATTATGGGCAGCTAGCAAGGCATAAAACAAATACATATGTAAACAGTAAAAAGGACAATGGAAGATGCAAGGGGCAACCAACATACTGCCAAAAACAATGTATGATTGATAAATATTTATGTTGCTTGCTTGGTTCTTTTGAATGAAGGATATTTTATAAGTGAGCTGTGCCTGGCAAAAAATATATAAAAGGAGCCAGCTGTTGTTACTTCAAACTATTGGGTTTGGGGGGAAAACAATTGACTACTGGTCATTCAGTTTTTCCTGGCAATCAGACATAGAAACATAACAAAATCAAACCCTGCCCCCTTCACTCAATTGGTAAAAAGAAAATTGACAATTTTTTTCATGAATTGAGTGCCAAGTTACCTTGCTTAAAGTCCACATGACTTCAAAACCATTGTTGAGGAACAATGTGTATAAGAACAAAGAGAATTTGTTAAGCTGCTGTAAAACTCATTGCTAAAATAAATGTGAAAAATTGATCTTGTCCATTTTTTTCCAGCAAACCAATCAGGTCCAACAAATGCCTACTTTTTATAAGCCATGCTTCAAATCAGAGATCATAGGATATAACTAAGATATTAATTGGGATGCAAAAGCAGCATCGCATTCCTTTCTTCCCTATAAGAAGTTAAACTTCCTGTGTTACTAAAATCTGACCAACTATAACAATAAATTATCTTTAACTTTGAAACTGAAGGCATTTTTTTCAACAGTTTCCAACCTGGAATTGGAGCAAATTGTGGTTCAGAAGTAACAACAACATGGCTTGGCAGATTCAACAAGAGGATGAAGAAAACTGGCAGAAAACCCAAAGAGCCTTAGACAGGACAGAATATCCCGTATATTTTGTCAGCCTAATTCATAAAATTTGTGAGATAACCATCAGTTGGATCATATATCTTATTATCCCCAGGCTATATCACTGGCATTATAGTTATCTAACATATCTGGCTCATTAAAAACAAATTTAGGAATAACAAAAGAGTAAAAAGTTAAAGGAGAAGAATATAACATTGATTGAAACTTTTACTGTGTAGCCGTTCCATTTCTAATACCCTTCTTTTATCTCCCTAAAGAATATAGCTTTTCTGTTAGCATAGTTCGGAGTAAAACACGCAAGGCACAAATGGAGCCAAATTGGCAAAAGAGGTAGGGGTAAAAGTTCCCCACAGCAACCTCACCCGTTGTGCTAATTTTTTTTATTCCTGGTGAGACAGATTCTGGAAACACCAACAGGCGTCCAATAGCCATTTCTTAAATGTACGATTACCAGCAAATTGCAAGAGATTCTCAACAGCTTTTTAAACATGCTGCTGTTGTAAAATATGGATTAGCAGTGTGTTCAGGCGTTGATGAGCAAGCCCGTTACCATTGATTTTTCTGCCTTACCATGAGCATCTACCTAACAACATATTGAGTATCTGAATCAGTCAGCCTCCTGAGCAGAGATCATTCACACAGGTCCTTCCCACCAAGAGCACCAAAGAGATTGTTAAGCACTTTGTTTAATAAATTATTGACATTTCCTAACAAAAGCTTTAAAAAATCCTTTTTTTAAATACTTTAGAGTAATATTATTCTTCAGTAGGACAAAATGAAATAGCACATACAAACTTGTACACTTCTGAATCCACTGGAGTTCTTCACTGACACTATATTATTGGAGAAGAAGGAAAAGGAGAGGTAAAAATAAATCTCCAAATTAGTCTTTTAAGCCATGAAAAGGCCACATTTTTAAGAATCCCAAGACACAGAAAGTAAACCAAATACAAACTCTATATTGGGTGTTTGCCATAGCAGACTACATCTAGTCTTTGGGAGCAAACAAAATGATTTTTGTTTCTTCTCAGTTTTCACTTATTTCTCAAAGCAACACACTGCAATTATATTTTTATGTGTAGAAGTCAGGTTTTGAGCCAGATGAAACAACTGAGCATAAGGCAGCATATTTAGTTATAAAGGAGGAAATTGGAAATAAGCATTTAAGTAGGAAGCAAGCACCATTTTTGGAGATCTAATGTAAAGTTCCATACGTTCCCACCTCTAAGCATACATGATCAAATTACAAATATACAAGCTAAAAAGATATAAATATCTAAATAAATACAAGTTTCAGTTTTTATAACAAGACTATATAAAATCCCGGCATCTTTTAGCAGAACCTGACCCTTTTCCTTTTAATTCAGGCCTGAGCTGCTTCAGCAATTTGTGGTCCCAAATATTGTTTGTCCTTTTTTTTAATCCATTCACAAGATTTCAGAACCGCACATGATCTATAAATACAGATAAACTCATTAAGTGCAATTTAATGTTAATTTTTCCCTCATACTTCAGAGAAGGGATCAAAAATTGGTTGGGCTTTGATCAAGGTAGCTGTTACCTTGACTTCTTAAAAATCTCCCTGCAGGAACTCCACCCTCATATTAATGGCATAACAGTTGGTGGCTGTACTTGACAATTCTCCAATGGTCAACATTAAGATGTCCATATTATGTTCTGGGTATATGACATACCATATGGTTTCTACACCTGTCACAGAAGTCCATTTGGTTTTAACTACTTTTTTCCTTGCATAGTTATAATTTAAAAAGCATTTCATAAAACAAAAAAGCCATTTTGTTCCACCTATGATCTCTCTTATGATCTCTCCACCTATAATACAGTTTCTCTTACACAGAGACTGAATTAAGGACAAATTAGAACTCCTTGGAAATTATAATTAGCTATCGCGAAGTAAAAGGAAAGAGCACTGAAGGAGATGTGAGTTACGGTAATTTAGCTGTTAAATTTTAACGGCCACAGGATCCCAAATAAACAAGAGTGCTCTTAATTTTCTGATAAACTGATGAAAATTTCTCCCCAACAATCAATTCAGGAAAGATGTAGCTGGCTAAACCTACACAGTCAAGTTCTCAGAGACACAAGGATTAATAAAATGATCCACATATTTAGACACTGACTAGTTTATACTGATACAGCCTTGAGGTCTCAGAGTTAACTAGGAAGCTAGATCTGTGCATTAATTATTGCCACATGATGGATTTCTGCTCGAAGATGTAGGAAAGAGGTGAAGATGAGTGCACAAATGGCAGTGCATGTTCAGAATGACTGAGGCTCAGAAGAGAAAGCAAGAAGGATGGCAAGGGAGGTGTAATGAGCAGGTGCTGTTTAAAAAAACGTGTTGGAGCAATCTTGCCCTGCATCAATTCTGTGTGACCTTCCCAGATGGGGAACACACAGAGAAGGAGGGAAGAAGGGAGAGAATGTGAAAAGCCAGAGGAGGTTAACAAGCTACAGGCAGCCGAGTTTCTCAGACAAAGAGGTGATGGAAAGGGAACAGTACAGAGCAGTATTTTGTGTACAGGAAAGGGGGGGGGAATCTTTGCAGGGACATGTGTAAACGGATAAGCAGGTGTCCCTTTGGAATTACAAGCAGCTCTCTGACAAAGCCATTTACACCTCATCAATTAGCAAGACCTCCTTCAAGGCTTAATACAAGAGAAGAGCCCAGCTGCGGAAGGGCCACTTTATACAATCAGATGAATCAACTGGTAAAGCTTTTGCTAGGCTGCGTTCCTTTTCAACCTGTGGGCAAGAAAAGTGTCTCTGCAACACTGTACCATTCTCTCCCAGCGCAGGAAATTTATCTCAGCGCAACAACCAGGAACTGTGAGACACTCTCATCTGACAGCATTTTTAAAAAGCCATTTGCAATTTAAGGGTTCATTTGCAAAAGATCAATATTCCAAAATAGTACAGTTTAAAAAAAAACAAATCATAATTAATTGCTGTTGGGTTTTTTCCCAAAATGAAAAAAATCCTACCACCTGTTGTTATTTTGGGGGGGGGGGTGTTTTGGTGGAGAGATTGCTAGACTTCAAACTGCAAATCTGTAGAAGTTTTTCAAGTATTTCTAAATTTCTGAACAGTTATTGCAAGGTTCTTCTTAATTCTATCTTTTTGGCAGGCAAAAAAACACCCACAAGAGGCAAGCTCACTTTTTGTCAAAGCAAAAAAGGATTCCTTCTCGATTAGGGAGAACAACTATTTTTTGATCCAATAGTTATATTCAATTTTGTGCAAAGTGCAAACAAGAGCAGTAAGAATAGCTCAGTGAAGCAAAGATGAAAGTGAGCAGAGCCAGAGTTTTTTTTAAAAAAAAAAAACATTCAAAGCCGTAGTTAATCAAACAAATGAATGAAAATGTAAAATAAATATTTTGCTTCCAGAAGTGCCAGCCAGATGCTCCCACCACGTGCAGAAAGAACATGTATAAGCTTTACCAGACAGTACAACACAGATGCATAACTATTTTTGCCATATATTTCTTTTCTTAAACTGCTTCCAAAAGAACTGTATATATTTAAACAACATCATCATCTTTGCTTTGGTCTTTGACCAGCTTATATTTTAACAAAAAGAAAACCCACATTTAGGAGGTTTTTTGTCATTAAGAGATTTTTAAAAAGACAGAAAATAATTTTTAAAAAAAACCAGTTCGATTCCAAAATACCTCTGAGTTTTAATTATATATCACCCTGGATAATTTCATAGATTATTAGATTGTGATACAATCGTTAAGTAATTGCACTGGTATTGGAGACACCCAAGTTCAAACTCCCCCTGAGATGCTCTCTGGGGGATTTTGGGCCAGTCACTCTCTCTCAGGTCAGCCTACCTCACTTTTTGGTGTATTGTGTTCTTTGAGTCAGTTTTGATTCCTGGCAACTGCAGAGATAAAAGTACTTGCAGTTTTCTTAGAAGTCATTTGCCATTGCCTTCTTTCTAGGGCTAAGAAAGAGTGACTGGCCCAAGGTCATCTAACTGGCTTTGCTTCTAAAGTGGGACTGGAACTCACAGTCTCCTGATTTCTAGGCCAGCACCTTAATCACTACACCAAACTGGAGCCCTACCTCAACTTACCATAGGATGGTTGCTGAGGCGGGAAAATGGGAGAAGAAACTGCTATATTCTACCTTGACCTCCTGAAAGGAAAGCAACATATACATCTAACAAACACATTATTGCTATTTCCCTTTGCCTTTGGAAATTCAGTGGGGTAGTTTGCTATCAAACCTCAACAATAAATGACGAGCAGCTCCAGGAGCTGCATCAATCCATCTCTCTTCTAAGCCATGAATTGCTCACCTTTTGCCATCTTATTTTAGAAGCTGCCCGTGTATCATTTTTTATTTGGGTCTTGATAATTAATCATATCTCTTGTTTGGATTCAGCATGAGGGTATCTAAATTGCATCTGTTTAGAAACAGTGCTACGGTCTCGGTCAGCCAATCATCCAAACCAAAGATTACAAACAAGCATAAGGCTTTTTGTCTCTTCCCTGTCCATTATATACTAGGCAGCACCTACTTCTGAGAGTGGTTTACACAGATATCTAGGAACAGAGTTCCCATAGAAACTCAGCAGGGGTGGTATTCACTTACTTTCCCTACCGATTTGCAAATGTGAGCATGCATGCACACTTCGCTCACACTCGCCCCATCCATGCATGTGCTCGGCTATCCAGGCATGTGCTTTGGCTTGAAACATGTCAAAATAGGACGGCATAGAGCCTGGGTAGGTGGGCGGGTCCACCTGTGATTTCCACGACCAGTTGGGTTAACTGGTCCAAACCAGCTGAATACCACCTCTGAAGCTCAGGCACATGAGTTTTTCCTTTCCTGAGCATGCATATACAACCAAATGGACACTAATAGGCAGTGCTGGAGAGATGTATAAACTTACCAGTGGAGCTTAGAGCCCAATCCTGCTTTCCCATTCATCAAACACATGAGTCTAAAAAAGGAAGATGCTGATTTGGATCTATCTGTAAAGTTGCACATAGATTTCTATTGTGCAACAGTTCTCTATGGGACACATTGAAAATTGCAATATGCAAGGAATTCACATGTGTGCCTGAAACAGCCCTTACAACACATCTGTTCAAAGGATATATATAAGATTGAGATTGGCAACGTTTCGGCGAGCTCCCACTCGCCATCTTCAGGCTAGTGTTTTCGGCTTTGTGCTTGTGTGAGTAAAGCGTGGTCGGAGCGTTCTATAAATCTTGGTGGGGTGTGTGGAGTGCTGATTTGTTGCTGTAAGTGGGTTGATTGGCTGTGTAGTTGCATCCTGATTGATAGATGGAGTTGATGTTTGTAGATTGGTCGGCTGTTTCGTATCATCCTGTGTTGCTGAGGTGCTGGCTGTGTGTCTGTTGCTCTTTTGTGTTTAACAACCTGGGTGGTGGATTGGGGTTCGGTTGTTGACTAGGGCTGGTTTCCAGATGTAGGCGGGAGATATTTATTCATTTGTGGGGGTGTTTCTCTATTTCGATGGCTTCCATAATTATTCTCTTGTTGAAGTGTTCTGTTTTGGAGATTAATTTGGTTCCTTCAAAATCAATTTCATGTCCTGTTGCTTTAAGGTGCTAGAAAAGGGAGGAAGTTTTTTTCTTTTTTTCTGACTGCGTTCTTGTGTTCTGCGATGCATGCATTTATTCTCCTATTAGTTTGTCAAATGTATGTGGCAGGGCAGATTTTGCATGGTATTTCGTAGACACCTTGGTTTTCTAGCTGGATCTTGTCTCTGGGGTTTCTTAAGATGTTGGCTATTTTTTGGTCAGTGCTGAAATTTTGCTGATTTTATCTCATCTCCAGAACCAAACGCCTAGCCCACAAAGACCACCTGAAAACTGAATTACACACTCTCACACTCTTAATCTCCAACGGATTCCAAAGAAAAACAATTACCAATCTAATCCGAAGGGAGACTCCCCCCAAGAATCGAGACACAGTACAAGACAACGGCATTGCCCTCATCCTTTACATCAAAGGCACTACAGATAAAATCAGTAAAATTTAATCAACCCACTTACAGCAACAAAGCCAACAAACCACACACACACACACACACACACACACATATATATGCCTTAGTTTTTTTACAAAAGAAAGAGAAGTAATAATATTCGAAATTTATACATTTTAATCTGCTGTCTTTCCTATAACAGACAGATATCCCCTCCAGGAAACCACATATAGAAATTTTTTCTTTGCTTCTGCTTTGCATCTGTTATAAGTATGTGCAGATAGATCTGGTGAAACAAAGCAAAATTGTTGATTTATAAATGACAGGTACTTATATGCAAGCTTGTCTCCCTAGGGAAAAGAAATCCATTATTATTCTTAAGTGTTTACAGGTTACCTAGCCTCTTACAGAATGTTTTCACATGGCAGCTTCCAACAAAGTATAAATACAAAAAGTAGCACGGTAATATATAAGGCATTAAAAAATTGATTACATATATGTGGGAAAAAGTAATTCCACAAGTCCCACAGCTCCAAGCTGTGAAGATCAAGAACAGGTTATTTTTTTAAAAAAATGGGCCTAAAAATATACTAGACGCTACTGAGGAATAACTAAAGTAGATAGATTTGGTAGCTTAACTTTTGCAAGTGACAAAACAAGTTTAAATAATCCTACATAATTATTACTAATAGACAATATGGATTGTATAACAAATACCTCAGAGTAAAACCATGTAATTTCTCCCTTTGATAATTTATTGGTAAATAGCATCCAGAAATCAATATATAATCAAATCATATTATAAATCCTTGCTGAATCAGAAAATGTGTGTGTATGTGACTATTATACTCAGGCCCACAAAAATATAGCAATTTGGCAGTGTTCAATGCATTTTTATTGCACAAAGTTTAGCTTTCTTTGAGAAGGAGAGGTTCTTGAAGATGTAAAGATTTTTAAAATCAAGAAACAAGATTTTCCATGACCAACGTCGAAACTTCCTTCCCATTCCAAAATCAGCAGAAGCAGTCTAGTAAAATTAGCATTATGGATTATGAAAAGACAAACTATGTGAGTTTGCATAATTTACAAGGCTTCAAAACTCAGCATTCTTGGCAGAAATGGGATTCCATCCACAAAGGATTTCATTTGTAGCTCAGACTGCATATAATATGGCAAACAAGTTTAGTACTAGGGGAGGACATTAGTCTTCAATTATGCAAGACAAAGTGGTAGGATGTCATCCTATGCATGTATGGTTCTGGTTTTCTAGATGGAGGTGGGGTTTTTGCTTTATTGTAAACCATACAAAGCCTACTTTAGCCTTCTACTAAAAATCATGTGTTTTGTAGGATACCATGTTGGTAATGAAGTCAAAGAGGATCAAGGTTATGCAAGAAAAAATGAAGGTAACAGATTGCCTACACTGGCATGTGTCCTTGACCATCAACAACAGATCCATCCCTATCAAATAAACTTCATGCCAGTATTATACCCTTCTGTAAACAGATGTTCTTGATAGAATGTGTCCAAGGAACCCAGATTGTGAGCAGCTCTGGCACATTAAGGCCATCAGACATAACCAGGGTTGATATATGGAGAAACATTTGTGGTGAGACCATAACATGGTAATCAGAAAGTCTGGAATATGCTTTGATTCTAGAAGGTCCTGTAAAATTACCGGAGAGCAAAACTGGAGGTAAGATTGAAACTACAAGCAACCACTAAATTCGGAGCATTGGAGTGGTACTAATAATTAGGAATGTTGAATAACAATCAGTAGACCAGCTATATTTCACAGGATAGCTTTGTTTAATATGTTTGCCCTTTTCAGAAGATTGGTCTTTCAAAACTGATAGATAATCCACAGTTCAATTAATTAAAAAAAAACACCCTAAAACCACCTCAAGATTACTTGCATTGGGACTTCAGTCTCTAATAGAGCACCATGGCCAAAACTGAAGCAAATCAGAGGATACAGGATATGCTATAAAATATATTTCTGGTCTTTGGCTCAAGTGTCCATGGAATAAATATCAATACACACAAAATGCAAAAAAAAAAAAAAAACCCTTCCCTGAAGCATCAAACTACCATTTTGGAAAACAATGATGAAAGCAGACAGATAAGACTTTTTTCTGATCCAGCAAGATTCCTGTTTTAGTCTGGCAATATGCCTATTACAGTCACAAGCTATACTATCTAAGCAACTTAGTATTTGAATGGGAAGTGCTCTAGGAAGTTCAGGTAGGCTAGTCTGGGGTTTCTCAAACTCAATAATCTCAAGATATGTGGACTTTAGCTCCCAGAATTCCCTAGCATGCTGGCTGAGGAATTCTGGGAGTTGAAGTCCATATATCTTAAGATGGAGAAATACTTGGGTAAATCCATATCATGACAAGAAATATCATGGGCCCAAGTACATAAGTGACCAGAAATAAGGTCAACTCAGAGAAGGGAAAACAATGCAATTAAGTTCAATAATAATCAGTAATAATAAGTTCAGCATGCAAGACATGGGGAGCAGCAATCTTGCTCCATCTTGGCAGTAAAAATTTCTGTTTCTGTTGAGGTCTTGGGTCAACTGAGGAAGCTCTGCCAGCCAATGCAGGGAACAGACTTTGCTGCTAGTAGGAGCAGCAAAGTGTGATAAAGAGAGGGAGTTTGCACGCACGTGGATCATCTAACAGGGAAATTCACTTGCACAAGCACCATTAGGGTGAATAGGATGTTATATGTGCATAGCAAAAGTGAGATTATCCAATCTAAGACCAGTAGATAAGGGAAAAAAGGGTATGATCACAGCAATATTTTGGCACAGAATTGGAAAGGGATAAAAGAGTTTAAGAAAGCCTATATCCAAAAGGTGCTTTTTCAAAAGGCACCTTTCTTTTTCCTTGAAGACATTTTGCTTCTCTTTCAAGAAGCTTCTTCAGTTCTCAAAACTGAAACAAGCTTCTTGGATGAGAACTGAAGAAGCTTCTTGGATGAGAAGTGAAATGTCTTCAAGGAAAAACAAAGTCCAGTTGCCTTTTGAAAAAGCACTTTTGGGACAACCATGACTTGGATGATTGAGAACCTCCATAGGCGAAGAAAGTCTATACTAATATTTGTTTCAACCTCTAAAATATTTCTAAAAGGAGAAATATATTCTCAATTTCCCACCAACAGAAGAATGCAAGCAACTTGCTCGGGAAAACACCAAATTGATTTGAGCCGGGCAGTGAAACGTGTCTAAGTACAACTGGACAGCTGTGTTGTCCAATGCAAGTTGTCACTTGTGTGTGCTTTGGTAGAGAAACTTCATAAGAGGCAAAAATAACTTCACCTCAGGGATGGTTTTAAGTAAGCAGTTGTGGGCAGCTCAGCTGGATTCATCTGTCTGCACAGCCCAGTTCTGGAACATTTTACAATTCTATCCATTCATACCAAAAAAACAGGAGCGTCTTGCACATGGAACTGTACAGCAAAAAGTCCAAAAACTGAATGGCAGGTGGCAACTTCCCCAAGGAAGAGGTGCCGAATGGAACCCAGCATGTCACTGTATGTTCTGCACTACCGCACATAAGGCTGCAATCGTATAAACAGATTCAGGGTTAAACTGCTCCTAGACTGTATAAATTATGTAAATTGAGAGTGCTGAAAAGGCATGTGAGAGAGGCAGCCCTTTTCAAGCTACACACAACATATATTTGTTCCACTATTACCTCTGGTTCAAACTGGTTTTGCAGATTTTTTTAAAGTGTATAAATCTGCTTAACAGCACTGAATGGGGATTAATAGATACAAAACTACCAATGGTTCTTCTTTCAAATCCCCTTCTAGTCAGTCTCTGAAAAAAAGTCATTTGTTCCAGAAATGTACACCCTACACTTAGGTTACCACAGAATGTTCATCTTAGGCTATTGGTGCGAGGGCTGGATCCTGCAAGCTTCAGCATTTGCAGCTACAACATAGTAAGCCTTGCACAGTCAGAAACAATTCCTCCCTGTCACAAGGCATGGAAAACTGGACATTGAAACCAGAAGAAACACAGAAAAGCATCTCACATAAACACCACTGGATTGTGTAGAAAAAGACCAATGGCCACCACAGCCCTATCAACCAATCTAAAAGCATGGTAGCAGATCATACTAGCTTCCCACTGGATTAACAAATCCATGTCTGTGTGATTCCCACTGCCTTTGTAAATGCAATGCATAATCTGTGCAAAGACAGGAAAAATCATTCATTGTGTATCCCACATAATAGAGAGCGGGGAGCCAGTCTGGACCAGCCTAGCAGGGCGGATTAGCTGTGATTTAAGAAAGCTTTTGACAAGTTTCATGTTTTGACTCGTGTTTCTAATAAAAGGGGGTTCTCCCTCCCCCTCCCCTTCAGGCCAGGGCAAATGGAGGGGGAATTCCAGGTGATGTAAGTAATACTGTCTCTAATATCCATTTGCTTTTTCTGTCAGGCAAAGGGAAGCATTGCAACATTGCAATGGGGTTGAGAAGAATTTCTTTTTCACAGAAGAGGGAGAGATGCAAGCAAGCTGACCTATGCTGTGAAAAAGAGACCACAGATGTTTGCAAACCCCTCTTCTCTCCAGGAATTCAAAATATATTAGCAGGGCAATAAAGGTGCAAGGTGAGGCAGCTGGTATCTCAAACCCTCCCATGAAAGGGCATTCTTCTATTCTCCTTAGAGACCCTCAACCCCCACTTCTTCTTAGAGACGCCTCAACTCCATTGCACCCCCAATTCTCCCCAGGCTCTTTTTGCCCGGCACACAAAGGAATATGCATTTATCTAACAGGATGCAATTTCCCCCAACAGACACAGATCTCATCCTGGGGGTGGAGTGGGGGAAAACAAGTCAAGCACAGCTCAACAGATGCTCTTCATAAACCTTCCAGAATTTTGGGGGGTTGGTGGGGTGAAAAGAGAGAATGAGAGAGAGAAGATTATCGCTACAGAAGTGTATCCAACAACAATAAAACACAGCAAAAAGGGCTGCCTCTCTGCTGAACATGGAACAGCCACGAGCCAGCTGTGCAGCAGTTTGAAATCATGACCTGATTTTTCAATTATGCCTCTTCTCCCCACTTCCCTCCCCCTTTAGCCAAGCCATCTGACACAAGAAAGAAGCTTGATCTGTAGAAAAGAAAAGGGAGGAAGCAGAACCCAAGCTACAATGGACTCAACCTCCTAAGGGCCACACTTCCAGGTTCTCCAATGGGCCCCAGGACCCTTTTCCCCAAGCAGGAAGGCAGGCAGGGAAATTGAGCAGTTTGCCCTCAACTCTGCTCCGAAGTACCCACCTGGCTGGTGCGGTCAGGATGCTCTATCAGAAGTGGGAGGATCTCACTGGGAAAAAGAAAAGCGGAGAAGGGTCTCTCAAATCTGTGGCGGAGATGAGATCCTGGAAAAGTGCTCCTCCGATTGCTCTTTTCTCGCCGTTCCCCTTCCTCTTTCTCGCTCAGACATATATTTTTTTCGGGATCCCTGAAAGGATCCCACTCACTCGGATCTCGCTAACAGCAACCTTTCCACACAGCGCCTCCGCGAGACGGGAACCTGCCAGCCGGCCGCCCAGCCAGCCTGTTGTCTGGGCTCCTAAAGCAATCCTGGGAGAGAGTTCTCATAGCCCAACGCAGGGATTCCGGGTCCCCCTTTTCTGGCCCGGCCTTTCTCACTCGCCAAATCCGGAGTCTGACGGCCAGTCCAGATTTTTGGCTTGGGACGGGAGGCGCCTTGTGGCTACCAGCCTTTTTTTTTTCTGTCAAAGCGCCTTTCTGCCAGCTAGCTTTCTTTCCACTAACGCTCCTGCTTGGCGCTTCTTTTCGGGACTTCGCTCCCCTTGCAAGAAATTCCCTGCTCCGAGCGAGATTGTGGGGATGCCGCGATTCGAAGCTGCGGGGGCTCCAATCTGATTCTCTTGCAAGCAGACCCCCGCGAGGGCAGCCGTGGTCTTTCCTCCTCGCTTCGCACCGGCTTCCTCGGCCCCAAACGGAGCAGCTCAGCGTCCTGAAGGCGGAGCTCCAAGCGGAGGCCCTGCCCTACCTTCCGCGCTCCCAACCAGCAGTAGCAGCAGCAATCTTGCGAGGAATCCGCAAAGTTGTTGTCGTGCACCCTTCCCGGCTGCGGGCAAAAGGCTCCTTCAGTCGAAACCCCCAGCCACGCACCCAAGGCTGGAGCTCTAAGCCAAAAGGTACCTGGACTCAGTCGGGCTCTTGCGCCGCCACCTGCGTCGCCACCTCGTCACCGAATTCGGTCGCGCCCAGCTTCAGGCTGCAGCAGGACCGGGGACCATAAAGATTCTTGCTGGCCGCAGGGCGTAACAAACGGTGGGGATACCTGTGGACCCGCTGAGGCGACTTCTCAGCAGGAAGCCCTTCATAAAAGCTCAATGTGAAGTTTTCTTTCTGGTAAAGTTAAGGCTGCCAGTTAATTAAGGAATTGTCTTCAACATAAGTAATTTGGCCCCTGGCCAAGATATTAGCCTAGATTCCAAGTTTGAGTATTGAAGAAAGTGGGAAATAGTTTACCATTGAACAAAAAGGCAATTGCTCTTTTTATTTTTGAATACTTTCATTCTCTCTTGCTGGGAGGTTCCAGAAGCAGCAGCAAATACTCATTTTCAATTCCAACCAATTATATTTGCGAAAGGTGAAATTAGTTCCCTGCGATTAGCTGTAGTTGAATAATCCACCAATTAAAATGTGTATGTTCGGCTTTCTCAATTATGACAGAACAGTATACTTACTACTTCGCATTTTTAAAAAATGTTTTTATGTACATTTTTCTTCATCTTTGCAACAACGCTATACTGGTTGTATCAGCTATTTATACAATATACATAATATTATACCTCCTAGTTCTGACCATTTATCTCTTGTTCATACATACATATTCATACAGTATCATATTTATATCTATTATTTCCGTGGTTCTAACATTCTCTATTTATCATTCTGTCTATTTTAATTTACACTTTTATTCAGTCTGGACGTACTACTATACAATTTTCAAGGCTGCTTGTAAAATATCAAAACCTGAACTTCCTAAAAGGTACTTTTCCAAACAATTTAGAAAATGCAAACCTCAAATCTGGATATTTTCCATTGAGTCATGCAATCACAGCTTCCATATAATTTCACATTTTCCAGACTTTAAAACTGAAAATGCGTTGAACTACTTTTGCTTGATCGGGCCAAGCAGCGGGTATTTTACCAGCCAAATAGTGCACATAAGATAAACATACTTCAGGAATCCTATGGGAAAGGAAAGAGTAGCTAGAGAAAAACCATAGACAATGAGAGAGTTAAACACATATACACTTCCCATATGTTTGGATCCAAATTGCCCCCTTCTGAAATAACTTTTCTCTAACAAAAGCAGCCATCTGGATTTTGTTACATTTGTTTAAAAGCTAAATTGCATGAGAGCATGTTTCAGAATTAGGTACAAATTCACTGTACCACAGCTAGCACATGTGGTAAAGAAAATAAGATGATTAAATAGTAATGGTTCTCTATCAGGAGAACCAACAAGCCAACAACAAAGTTGGCAAGTTCTCATGACCAATCTGTGACACAAGTAGAGATGCCATTTTATCTCATTTGTAACTTCTTCTCCTCACAGTCTCCCACCATTTCTCCTAACTATAGCTAACCTCAACTTATAACCACAATTGAGCCCAATATTTTATGTTGCTAAGTGAGAAATGTGTTAAGTGAGTTTTGTCCCATTTTACAACTTTTCTTGCTACATTTGTTAAGTAAATCGCTGCGGTTGTTAAATTAGCAACATGTTGTTAAGTGAATCTGGTTTTCCGATTTATTTGGCTTGTCAGAAGTTTGCAAAAGGTGTGACCCTGGACACTGCAAGGATCATAAATGTGAGTCAGTTGTCAAGCATTTGAATGTAAATCACATGACCATGGGGATGCTGCAATGGTTATAAGTCTGAAAAATGGTCATAATAAGTCAATTTTTTCAGTGCTGTTATAACTTCGAGTTTAGTGTAAAACTAAATGAACTGTTGTAAGTCGAGGACTACCTGTATAGTCTTTGGTGCTGAGGTTATCCTGAAAGAGTAAGATTTGGATCACAGTCATAATCTGAGTAGTGATTTGGATCTCCACAGCCCTCAGATCTGACCCTATAAATCACAAAATTGCACTGGAGTACAGTTTGGTATCCAAGGAACAAATAAGGCAGGACAAGAAGAATGAACATGTTAGATCTTCCATGTCCTTTCATATCATTTTGCTTGTTTTTAGGGTAAATTTCTATAATAGCCAGGTTTTTCTTAGAATGTTATTGATTCAAAACCATAGTCCTCTCTGTTTCTCTATGGTAGCTCACTGGACTCACAGCCTCTGAAACCAGCAATCTCCCACCAAAGTTCCTGCTATGAAATATCCATCGCTCATGGAAAGATTTCAAGAACCGGATATATTTAGCATAATTAAAGCCATTTAACTCTGGACTGAATCAGGAGTTGTTAGATTATGTTTCAGAGAAAGCCAGGGTTCCTTGGAAGTTAGGCATAGGATTATACATCTGAAAAGCTTACTGTTCCCACAAGCATCCTTTGTGTAGCCACAAGGTAACATTGGGTAGCATATTTAGTTGGTTAATATAGATCACAATCTACACAGACTCACAGCAGAATAAAAAAGCAGGATTGCAACCAAAACAAGAAACACAGAGCCACAACGTAAAATGCAGATGGTTTCTATTAATCGCTCTCTAAAAGCCCTCCAGAACAAGTCAGTTTTTACTAATCTCTACAAGACCAAGGGCAAATTATTTCAAAGGAAAGGGATTGCCACAGAGCAACTGCTCCCACTCTCTTCGACCCCTCAATAATGGGGGTGTCACTAATTTATTTTGTTGGGGTAGGACAATTCTGTATGAAAGAGACAGTCCGGCAGATTCTTTAGACCAATGGTTTTCAACCTCAGCCATTTTAAGGTGTGTGGATTTCAATTTCCAGAATTTCCCAACCAGCATGGCTGGCTAGGAAATTTTGGGAATTGAAATCCAGACATCTTAAACAGTGGTAGGTTTCCATCTTTTTTACTACTGGTTTGCTCGTGCACACACGCGTGCATACGCAGAAATGTTTGGGTGGGTGGCCGGAGCCACCCACCTCTGATCTTAAAATAGCCAAAGTTGAGAAACAATGCCTTAGACCAGCATTGTTTGGATACTAGGGACCGGTTCAGTGGAAAACAATCTAGATCCCACACATGCATAGATGAAACTTCACTCACTTGCATGGCCTGGTTCCGGGCCATGGACTAGTACCGGTTGGCAGCCTGGGTGTTGGGTAACCCTGCCTTAGACCTTTATAGAATGAAACCACCAGCAGCAACCTTGACCAAGTGACAGCCATGGACCAAGTGTTTTGCACAGATTTATCTAATGTGCTAATTGGATGCATTCCTGGACCAGAAGTTCTACTCGCTGTCATTTATATTTTAGTCCCAGTTGGATTAAGGCAATAGTCCATCCATATATAGGTTTGCCCTTGAAAAACATTCAGATACCAACTGGTTCAGGATGTAGTAGTTTTAGGTGTTCCAAACTTTGCCTGTGCAACATCACTGCTGCACACATTATACTGCCTTCCAGTATGCAGTTCAAGATCCCAATTATTATGTTTAAATTCCTGTATTGCGTGAGAGTTATCTGTGAGGTCATCTGATGATTATTGTCCATTCCCCTAGATGCAACAGTTAAGTAAATAATGTGAGGAGATATCCCTTCTCCCTGCTGAATGGTACAGTCTCTTCACTGAGATTTGAAGTGCCACAACTCCTTTGGCCTTCCAGAAGGTTGTTAAGACATGGCTTTTCCTGCAGACATCAGGGTCAGGATCTTAAAGGAACCCAATGGAAGCCTGTTTCTTTCAGCAAATTGCTATATGGTGCTTTGGTGGGAGGGATTTAACATTGTTTTCTATTGGATTGTTTTTTTAACTTTGGTATGGGATTATATTGTATTGTTTTCTTTAATTTGTTATTCAATTTATGTATTTAAAATGGGCAGCCTTACGAATTTTCTAAATAAGTAATTCCTACGTTGTAGCTATAATTTAAGGCAGCTGTAGGTAGCTCAGAAAGGCTGACCACAATCCTCTGTAAATCATTATGCGCACACATTACACTATAACTCTAAATGTTTTGCAACAACTTGAGCCATGCAGAGAATCTTCTAGAAATAAGTTGATTTGAGAAACTTGAAGGCGATTGCGTTGGTTAGATTTATAGATGCTTTTTTCTGTTCCTATGAATCTAAAAACAGAATGCAAAGGATAAGTTACAAAGGGTCATCTCATCCATTCCTCCTCAAAGAAAAAATATTCCAAGTATAGCTATCTAGTAAATTAGCACCTATAGCAATTAACACACAGGTTATGGTTCAATATGCAAAACTGAAACAGAAATATACATCATACCACAAAGGCCCCATAAACAAAAACCATACTAACTCAAATATTTGTATTCACTGGAAATTTTTAACCCAATTGCCTTCCAGTTCTGGTACGAGATTATTGAAATTAAAATCATTGTTAAATCAGTGTTGAATTCTTCAATAAGCTTCAAAATGAAACTTGCTTGTTTCTGCTCTTCTGAGAGAGCCAGGTCAAGTTTTACATTGGATTAATTTGTGACTTTCACAAATGGTTATTTTGACATGTACATAACAGAGGTAAAAAAAAAAGTAGCACAGTATGGCTAAATTTATAGTTCTTTAAACTGAAAAAAGTGGAGAGGATGTCTAAGTGACATATTTTGACAGCTGTTCTTCATTGTAGACATGACAAATTGCTCCTAAAATTCTGTGGGAATTCTTTCGCCAAATGAGGTACCATATTTGTTTAGACTCTGATAATTCCTTTTTAAAAAATGAAAAAAAATAGATTGTGGAAAATACAAAAAAAGTGTTGCATACTAATTTATAAAGGGCATAATCCATGTAAAATATCTGAGGAACCATGGGATGGCCCCACCTGCACTAACAAAAGGGCATGCTGCAAACCCTGTCAGTCAATTCCAGCTGACGAGTTCAGAAGAGCCTTTTCTGTCATGGCTCCAGCCCTCTGGAGCATTGTGTCCCCTGAGGTAAGAAGATCTGCACAGACCTTTTTGGCCTTTGAAAAAGGCCTAAAGACATAGCTCTGCAATCTGGCCTGGAGCCTCAATGTGGGTGTGGAATTTTGTAGTTGGTGAATAGAATAAGATAACATCCCACCCCCGTGTGCATCTTACTCCATTCCTCCCCATCTTTTTTTAGGCAAGATGGGCAGCATATGATAAATAAACAAACAAACAAACAGCAAGCAAGCTTGATCTTACTGATTGAGAACCGAACTTTTTTTTTCACATGCCCAGCTTTAATTGAGATGCAAATTAAATACAAATATATAGTCTACAGACTAAACTTAAATATTTTAAGAAAATACTCAAAATTCATTAATGTGTCCATTATTTGGCATAGCCCATTAAGGCATAGCCCTTTCTGTACCACTTTTGGGAGAGAAGTAATATTTCATGGTCCTACGTATCCAACTCCATGATTATAGAAATCAACTATATCTCAAACAACATTTTCCAAGGTGTTCTTGCAATGGCCTAATTTTCAATGTAGAATAATGCTTTCTTTACATTTGGATAAGCATTTGAATTTGGAATTCTCATATGGATTTTGAAAAGTTATGTACAAGAGAGCTAAAATGCATTATATTCCAGAAGATATGATTTGGTCACCAGAGATGAGGGTGACTTTCACTCATTTGTTTCCTCTTTAGTCACCTCAGCAGATAGCTGGCCTTGACTGGATTCAGAAGTTAAATAAAGAAGGACCTGGATGAGGGATCACAAGGGAACATCAAGTTTTTAGGTTTCACTTCATAGTGAAAATACAAAGACAAATAAAAACCCTGAAAAAGCCACAGTGTCAAGCTACTTATGTGTTGTTGCCAGAAAAACTTCATGAACGTGAGCATCAAGGGTCAAGTTTGACTTGGGGTCATCTGTGCTTATTAAATGCATAACATTTAGAAAACTAATCATATATGAAGTGTTTCTTTTATTTAAATGGGTAGTTCTATGGGAACATCTGCAACATTTCCTGTATAAAGAAAAAAAATAGATATGTAAGAAAAAATAACCTGTGCTTATCAACTTTTGAGTCAAACATCAATTTTCCATAGCTCTAAAAGGAATACTACATATCTGAAACCACATAAACACATTTTTAGGATCTATGATTGGCCAAAATTCCTGGATAGGCATTTATCAATGGAGACCTTTCAAAGCGTACAATGTTGACCCATACTTGAATAACTGCGACCTCTACCTACTCTAATATGTACATCAGCAAAATATTTTCAGATTAAAGCAAAAGGACAGATTGCTGTCCTTACTCAGCACATTTTAGAAATGAGGGGTAATAAGATGAAGACAGAACTATTTACCCTCTGGTAAATACTGGATGAAGCAAAGACCTCAGTTCACTTGATTTCATAGCCAGCACAGGATCAGCTAGATTCATACAATGCTACTGATTCAATAGTTCCACGTATGTATTATAATTCTGAATTAGCCACAGACAATTCTGAAACGATAGTCCTTTTACAAAAAATCCCTTCAATGTCCTTATGCTATGTGATATAATTTTCTAGGTAAATAAAAAGAAAACATAATTCTCTTCACTCGCTCCTCTTAAATCTTCTATATTTCATGTTTCAGCATAAAAACCAAAGCCATTTCCATTTGGTTATTCCTTTCTTCTTGTTATCATTTCCCCTGCTTTTCACATATATTTGCGACTTCGATGGACTTCGGATTTTTGGCTCTTTTGGATTTTCAGCTTTCAGGAGATTTATAGCTTGGGCCATGGACAGTTTTTGCATCTCCCATTATGTGTACATGTGCCTGTGCAAGCTTCATGAGCTCCCAATAGACTTCCAGGTGCAATTCAAGGCACTGGTTGTCATCTATAAAGCCCTACATGATATAAGGCCAGGCTACAGTGGGACTAATTTGTTTCTGCTCCCTCACAAGATCTAAGGGCATGCTCCAGGTCCCTTATATCAAACAATGTCATTTTGTTGAATCCAGGAGTTGTGTCTTCTCTGTGGCAGCATCTGCTTTGTGAAATAGCATCCCCCAGAGATTCAGTTGGCCATAACCTCTTAACCTTTTGTAAAGCTCCCAAGACCTGGCTATTTCTCCCCAGCATTTGGGCCAGGTTACTCAAGCTTTGTTGTGGGGATTTAGGACTGGAGTTGATCTTGGGCATCATGGGTTATTGTTTTAAATTGTTGGGGTCTTCAGTGTATGCCACCTAGGGCTGCTTCTGTGAGATGGTCAGCCCCACAGATTATCTGAATAAATAAATACAAGCTGTTGGAAAGATCCTACAATACCCAGAATAAAGGAATGGCTGATAAAGGAATGGTTGATAAAGATGACAGAACTGGCAATGATACAACGATGGCTAGATTAACATGAGATAAAAATCACTGAAGAAATTCATCTATAACTGGAAGCTTTTGTAGATTTTTTGCAGGAGATGGAGAAACATAACATTTTGACATATGGATTTGATGATTGTTAAAATTTATTTCCCCTTTTTGGGGGGAAGAGGAAATGGACATTTTATTATAGTCTTAAACTAACAGTCAAAAGTGTTTTTTATATCTTTGGAAGAAGAAGTCAGAAGCCATTCTTTGTATAGTATATTTTTGTTTTCCTTTATTTTTATTTTTCTATACTTTTCACATTTTTATCCCTACTCTATTTTTACTCTTTATTGTTTCTCTTGATTGTTACTTTATGCAGTTTTGATGTGTATCCTCGGTAAAAGGCAGTAAAGTTATTTCACAGATAAATAAATAAATAAGAATAGATTATACTGGATCACCCACTGTATTTTCCCATGAGTGAGGCCTGTGACTTTTTCAGCTTTGACTGGAAGCTGGGTTCTCAACTCTGACCTCAACTCAAAGTGGTGAACATACCTAATACTCCTTCCTCCTCCTATTTTTCCCACAATAACCCTGTGAGGTAGTTTGGGATGAGAGAGACTGGGCCAAAGTCACTCAGATGGCTGTCATGCCCTAACCCAGCACCAAACTGACTCTCTTTTGGCTTCAATTACTAACCTATTTGGTGTTATTCTCTCAGACTTGGTAAAACAGCTGAATAATTGTGTTCCCTGATAAATGACCACCACCACCTCGACCTATCAAAACCACCTGCTCTAGCTCAGTTATTGCATATCCTGAGTTTTATCCACAAACCTGGCATTTTTAGGCCACTGGTTGCCCACCTCAGTGGAAGCAACACTATATGGGTTCCAGTGTCTTCCACTACACCGCCAGTGATCCTTAATCCCTCTCTGTGGGATTTCAGTCACAGCCATTTACTATGAAGCTGACACTCCACCCCCACCCTCTCTGTTCCATTCTCACGGCTGGATAACTTGACACATATTAAATAGGGTCTGATTCTGACAGCTGCTCAAACAAAGGAAATTGGATGAGCTTTTGCAATTAAACTGGAGCTACAGGCATTCAGCTTGTCTCAGGATCAGTGCTTTTGGTACAACATGCGTAGTAAATTTCTTCACGTCTCATTCCCCTTTTCTGCTCCATTTTTTACTACAAAGAAGAGCAGCTGACCCATACAGAAGAGCATGGGCTTCACCACTCTATCAGAGGTAGGGAAAGGAGATGTTGCCGATTCAGCCAACTGATTATCACAACGTTTCTCCCCTTCTATGCTTAATGGAATGGCCAGCAGTTCCCCTTATCTCCCCCTTCTCCTCCTCATAAAAGCAAAGGCTGAAAAACCTACTGCTTTGAATGAAGTTTGAGCAAAGTTCCTATAGCCATAGATGTACATCCTCACACATGTTCTCAAGCTTTTCCTTTGAATTTTATTCTGAGGCATTTCTACTGATCTCTGTTTACCTCATCATTAAACATAGCTGGGCATGCATGCTAATGCCAGATTTGCCTCTCGTGCTGTAAATTTTCAAATTTGCCATATTAGAGGAGAATACAAACCACACAGCAGCTAAAATACAGATTGGAATAGATCATCCCACTATTCCAGTTGTCTGTTTCCTGAATTAAATATTTTTTTATTTGCTGCTAGACAGCATTATTCAGTTTCTCACATTTCTGGTCTATATAAATTAAATTATATGGGTTATCTGAAATATGTATACACAAAAATAGTACACACATGAGCCTAAAATACCAGTGCATTATTTTGTTTCATGACTATTAAAAAGGAAAATATTATTGAATGGATTTGAATCGCAGCTATTCTGTGGTTAATCCCGGCAGTTTCACTGAGGGATTACAGCATTCCCTTAAGCATAATACACATTCTTTGCTTCAGGAATCAGTGAGGGTCATCTTCTGTAGAGTGAGTGAAGTTGAGAAAAGTATCTAGCAATATTGAATGGAGTGGTTGGATCCAGCCACAGAGATCCACCTGGTGAGAACAGTACACAAATGTGTATTTTTCTGTCCGTCTTTCTCTCTCCTTCTTTCCAAGACCAGAGAAGACACACAAACACACACATGCACGCATGAAACAGTGGAATATAAGGACCTAATCTTATGCAGCTAGGAGCAGTAATAGAAAGTGATTTAGTTTGTGTGTGAAATTAGTAAAGAGATTCAATCCAAAAACACTCATGGAATGACATATGTCAGAAATACCAGAAAAGCTAATATATTGTGAAGTTGGTATATCTGAGAAATGAGGGAAGCAAAGGGGGGGGGAGTTGAGATTTTTGAAAACAAAGCCAGAATGAAAAGCATAATCCATGTGATAAATCCCCTTTCTATGGGGAACATGTCAGGTCCTGAGGAGAAAAAGAACTGGAATGTACAGGGCAGACCACACAAACCAGTGAGACAAAACCACACGTGAGGGAGAAGGGAAAGGAGGGGGTGAGCCAGACGAGGGGAATGGAGCTGAAAGAGAAAGAATGAACAAGACAGGCACAAAGAGGCCAAGTGGCACAACGATGCACAGAAAGGGGATGAGAACTGCATACCGAAAAAAGATATGGAGCAGAGGATGAAGGACGGCATGATGATGGAGGAGGAGGAGGAGGAGGAGGAGGAGGAGGAGGAGGAGGAGGAGGAGGAGGAGGAGAGGAGGAAATAAACTTTGGTAGGATGGGAAATGAAGGAGCTCAGAACATCTAGGAGTCAGATCTTTCCAACTATTCTGTGGAAATGTGATTCACATCTCACACTTGCCCATGACTGGTTGACTAAGTCACAATATTTATTTATTTAAAACATTCATTTATCTCCCTATCTTATAACAAACTAGACAGCTCCCAATCAAAAATTAAAACAACCTAAAATCATATTAAAACTATAACAACCAAACACATTAAAAAAAAAAAAATGTGATGCCAAGTCAAGCTTCTGATAGGCAGTCATGTCATCTTATACCAGTGCTTGAGGCAAAAACCAAGTCTTCAGTGGTTTATGGAAGGATTATTTATGCAGCACAATGGGCTGTAGTCACATATTTTTAGCTAAGCTAAAAATAATGGTTCATGTGGCAGAGGGACTCATTTAGACATTGCATTAAGCAGTCAAATAAGCTAAAATGGCTTGCAGCAACATCTGGCTGGATTGTGGATTTCTGAAGCAATGTACAGAAGTTCTAGCAGAAATTTGAATGTATGCTTTCTCCTGCTTCATATTGCTACAGGTATTCAGGGCTATGTTTTCCTACAACTCAGAAAATACACAGAGTTTTGAATACTCACAAACCTAATAAATTTAAATGTGAATTTCTTTTGAAAAAATCTTCTTGACATGATTCAGAAGTTGCCTCTGCCACCAAGCTATCCAATACTGAAAATCATTGTTATTTCCTTCATACCTCAACATTCAGAAAATGCTGCTTTCAGACAGAGAAAATGCATATATTTAGCACTCATTTAGCAATAGCAATAGCAGTTAGACTTATATACCGCTTCATAGGGCTTTCAGCCCTCTCTAAGCGGTTTACAGAGTCAGCATATCGCCCCCACAGTCTGGGTCCGCATTTCACCCACCTCGGAAGGATGGAAAGCGGAGTCAACCTTGAGCCGGTGAGATTAGAACCGCTGAACTGCAGATAACAGTCAGCTGAAGTGGCCTGCAGTACTGCACCCTAACCACTGCGCCACCTCGGCTCTTATTTGTTCAGATTTTTATAGTGGGGGAGGGGGGAGAGGATAGGAAAGGAAAGTCCACATAATGCACTCATCCATGTGTAAATTTCATGCATTTTCCCAGTCTTCTTTCTTTCCCTCTTTATTACAAGTAATAGAAAAATCTTCTTGTTTAAAAAACAGACAATAATTATGTCGACTTCATACTTTATCTTATCTTTTCCTCAGTGATGTGGTTTGACATGGACAATCAATCATATACTGGATTTAGAAAGTGATCACATCCAGCATATATCCAGGGCAGTTCCACACTGTCTTTAATCACAGCTTCACTATCTAAAAGAATAGTTTGCTGCATGCAAGTTTTATTAATAGCTATTGCTTGTCTTGAGTGACCAAATATGCCCTTCTGGTAGCAAATTGGAAAACACCAATAACTAGAAGAACAAAAATCCTGCTCCCCATTCTTCATCTCACTTGGCTTTCTGCAGCCAAAGGAGGAGAAAACATTAGCCTCCACTTTTACTGGTGGAGAGCAGCAAAGGTATTTCAAATTCAGTGCAGAAGAATAAAGAAAGAAGGTAACATGCATTAGCTCTTGGCTGGAAGGAAGGATCTGAAGAAATCCCAGGAGGACAAACTGAAAGTTCTCTCTAATGAAGTTGCCCCTCCCTGTAGTTCTAGAAGTGGGGGGGGGGGGGGGGAAACGGCTCTTTGCACTGAGCACTGAGCTAGTCAACTTCTAGACATCATCAGCACAACTTCCATTGCACTTTTGAAGCCCCTGCAGAACCACTGGGACTTGCAAGAATAGCTCTGATCCAGGATCAGTGCTTTCCTTTGTGTATGTGGAAAAGCCCTGAGGGTAACAAGAAGTCATCTCTTACTTGTTTAACTGTCAAGTGCTACTTAAGCAATTCAAAAATAAAGAAATAGGGCATATTAATGATATCCTATGCAAAAGATTCTTGAAATATCTGCTGAAGTCAAGCTTTTTAGTGATTAAAATGGGAGAACTCTATAAACTCTACTGTCATTTCATTACCTCTCAACACTGGTGAAAGCACAAAGAGATCATGTGGCATTGAGAGGTCTTCTGGATGATCGATGTATTGTGCTAGCAGAATGCTCTGTTTACCCAGAATTTACTGATTGTCCTGTTGATGCTGAATCATCCATTATGTAGCTTTAGTATTTGTATGACCTTCCCTCACCCCACTGAAAGTCTGATTATCTCAGAAAAGGCATCCTGTTGTTAATAGTTTGGATGTTTGAATGTTTCACAATATTTCTAAAATTTTACATCTTTGTCACATTGTCCACCCAAAATATTTCTATTCACAATTGCTGTTTTGAACCCTATAGAACTAAGTTTTCTAGAATGCCCGTTGCTATGACATGTTGTGGCAGTTTGTTAGGCCTTAGGGAGAGACCTCTTACACATAAATGTATAGGGAGAATTCTGCATGCTGCAATGATTATGTTAGCCTGAAAGGAAGCTACAACTGAAATGGCAGACACTGATTATGAATTTTATTAATTTTGTTTCTAAACACTGTCCTCTGATCAGAAGAAAGCAAGAATTTAGAAGGAACACAAATTGAACATGCTCGGGAATCATGCCTTATTGATTGCAGAAACATATTGCAGGAATTGGGTATGTCTAGTTTAATTTTTTTTTAAAAAGGACTTGGGGGTGACATGATAGTAATGTTCCAATATTTCAGGGGTTGCCACAAAGAAGAGGGAGTTAAGCTATTCTCCAAAGCACCTGAGGGCAGAACAAGAAGCAATGTGTGGAAACTAATCAAGGAGAGAAGCATCTTAGAATTATGGAGGAAATTTCCTGACAGTTAGAACAATTAATCAGTGGAACAACTTGCCCCCAGAAGTGTTAATGCTCCAACACTGGAAAATTTTAAAGAAAATGTTAAGATAACCATTTGTCTGAGTGATGTACATTTTCCTGCCTAAGCACGGGGCTGGATTAGAAGACCTCCAAGGTCTCTTCCAACTCTGTTATTCTAGATCTCCACCTGTGATTCATGGAATTGGGAAGTAGATTCATGGAATGGGGAAGCAGAATGGGCCACTGACACAATTCCCCCAAATGTCTTGGCCAATTCTGTGGAAACTTGATTTCTCCACAATTCTTTAAGATCCCTGTGCCCTGAAACAGGCAAGGAGATAGTTAGATTACAGGTAGTTTAAGTCACCTCAGGAGAACAGTTTGGGCAGGTTTATATGCATATGAACACGCCTAGTGTGTGACAGTGAAGGCTCCAGAGATGATGCATTTTGTGGCCTCCGTGATTTCCTCATATGTTTATCCAGGAGAGCTCTTTGGGTGATGAAACTCTTACTGTCATCTCCCCAAAAAACTCATTAATGCGGCCAGGAGACCTGCTATGATAGATTCACAAGGCACTTGGAGGCTAAAACTGCTTGTGTTTATTGTGGCATAATAATTATTTATTTTCATAAGCAATATATTAAGGTATTTGATACACCATCTGGTCCAATTATAAGGGGTATTTTAAAGTTTACAATGCCTGCAACTTGGAAAAGATGATTGTAGCTGTTTACCTGCCTCATGCTCTCTTAGCCTAATTGGTCTGCCTAATAAAATGTCAGAAAACAATGGGCTGATTTGAGTAAGATTTGGGAAGGTCACAAGGGGCAAGAGAAGGTTTCAGTACCCTGCAGAACTTCATTCCTTCTTTTCTTTTCCTCTCCCGGTCCCCTCAGGAAATTAAAAAAAAGCCAAAATTCAGCTTTTCTTATTGCAAAATGAAGTTATACTGAAAACACCCTGATGAACTTGACATGAACTTATTAGAACGTATTCATTTATGAGAAGCCCTTAAAACAAAATAAGGTTGAACAGAATGATAACTAATAAGAGAAGAGTGAGTGAGAAACATTACAAATTTCTTCTTAGGCCAATTACAAGCTGGGGTAGGCCATTCATCTGACTGAGACCAGCAAGAAAAACACTGGCTACTTGCAGTCCTTGAACCTGCTTTATTTATATTAATACTGAACATGATTTGAAACAAATTGTTTCAGTTGTTTTTATGCTTTATGATGTACACTGCTCAGAATCACTTATTGAGATGGGCGACTAAAGAAATCAAATAAATAAGTTTTAAAAATGATATTGAAAAGAGAAAATGCAGTCTTGTAAATTGGGACAATGCACATTAACTTAAGATGCCTTAAAAGATCATTAAAGTATCTGGGATCTGTCATTTTGTCCTTCTTAGGTCATCTTGACAACGAGTTATAAGAACAGTTTTAGATTGGAATTCACTTGGAGGGCTGCAGTTTCATGAACAAATATTTGTTGGAAAGAACAATGTTGTAAAACAAGCAAAAAAAGTTTATTCACATCATTTCAGTACATTTTGCTTTTCCCCCCAAGTAAATTGATAAGTCTAATTAATGAGAGCACCATCTAGTCCAATTATATTGAGGACAGAAGGTGGAGTGAGTTCAGGTTTGGGAATCAAGGCGATTTACTTAATGCTGCCTGTTCTAAATTTTCTCTACAACCAACAGACCTGCAAGATAGGCGGGGCTGAAAGAGAGTATCCCCAATCCCCTGGGACCTTGTGGTTGAGGTACACTTACACTGGGTCTTCCTGGTACCAGTTTAGCACCATACATTTGTACATTCTATCTTCTGTACATGTGAATGTACAGAAAATAAATTTACAAAAGCTGGTTTAAGCATCATTTGCAACAATGTCTTTAAACAAATAGTTTTTTTTCCTATCTAAAAGACCAATTTAACACAAGAGGTACCAGTATGATATGCTTGAATATGAACTTGTTTACAAACTTTTAATTTGCCATCAGCCAGGGAGATGCAGAGAAATAACTTTGGAGCAGGTATCTTCATGGCAAAACATTGTTGCATCCTGATGATAGCTTTCATAAGTTCAAGTAAGATGAAACAGACTGGTTGCTGTAACAGAAAAACAGGGAGATCATTTCAAATAAGAAAATGTTGCTTTTAGCACAGGAAAAGACTCAATTTGAGTCAGTGTTATTGCAATGCTTTTTTTTTGGGTGGAAACAGGTCAGAAGCCAGAAATCAGGGCTTAGAGATCTAAAGGTCTTCCATTTTTAAGGAAATCCCAATTGTTTAAGGGAAAAAAAGACTATTATGCTGTCCAATTTCCCCTAAAGATTCTGGAATAGAATTCCTGTTCCTGACAGATATACAATATATTATTAATATACTACAAGATATAATTAACCATATTGATATTCAATAAGTCTCAAATATTCAACAAGTCACATTTCCAAAATTGAAGAGGATGTCTTGATCCAAGTGTTTCAATCTTTATTCCAAATCTCTTTAAAATATCTGAGATGTACCTAGAAACTCCACAGATTTGGAGGGCTCAAAGGGTGTGTGTGTGTGTGTGTGTGTGTGTGTGTGTGTAAGAACAGTAGTATATCCAAAGTGTGTTTTGCTTTATCTGTTTTAATCTACCTTTTGTTCCCTGCTGTTCTTCAAGATAATTTATAGCAGAAATAAAAATGCCTAAAGTTAAGGCAAGGACAGAGTTCCTATTATTTGCTTAGCAGAGGAACAGAATTTAAAAGCTTCCCTGTTCTTCCTGCCTTCAAAACAAAACACCTCACTAATTTTATGACACTGCTGTACTAGAGTCATGGACTTCAAATGACAAAAAAGAAGACATTTTAAAGTCTCTTGTGTCAATTAGTGCAGATAAAACTCCTTCAGTCCTTTATTGCATTACACTTATTTAAAAGAGAGAGAGAGACGTTTACAATCACTCTTCAAACAAAGTAGATCAAAGAATATAGCAATATACCCTTTTAGCACAGGTTTTCAGTAATTGCCAGGCCTGGTTTATAAATCATCGCAAACAGGGGTGTCTGTAAGGTGTAATCAGAATAGTCAGATAGAGGCTGACGCAATTGAAGGTCTGACCATTCCACAAATAATTGGAATTATTGTTTTACCAGCATTCAATTCTGAGTACACATTTCCCAAGGTCTCTGGCTGAATTTCTCCCTCCCTATCCTTTTTGCACTCCTTTTGGTTAGAAGACATTTGGCCTCTGGAGAAAGAAGCTTGGAGCTTTGACATGTATGTACCTGTATTTCTAAAATAAATAGCTCTTCCTGATATCTGAATGTATACCTTTTAGAGTTAGACCATTAAAGTGAATGCTCTAATCACTTTATATGAGATTTCAGGTATTTTTGAATATATCCTAAAGCGAAACCCTACAGTACATACCTCAGCAACACCCATTGCCTCAACCATTTCCATTCTCTTAACTGGTATTTCAACTCTTGTAAAAGCTAGGTATTAATACTCAGACCTGCATTTTTAACAACAACACACCATCTTCCCACATATTTATCACAAGATGCTTTTCCTAACATCTGGAGAGGAAATTATTTGCTTGCATAATTTCACCATAAGCATAAGATACAGCATTGGAATGGAGATAACCATCCACAAATCAACACTGAAAGATTTCTCAGAAAGAAAGCAGATTTCCCAGAAATACAGCTTGCTACTCCACTCACAGAAAATAGGCTGACACCTGCTCCAAAGCTTTACAACTTCCTCATAAGTAGGAGCTTTCGAACAGTTTTTCTGTAACTAGGCCTTTAAAAGTGTTGACATTAATCACTCAACTGCGAAGATATATAGTATTTACCTGCTTTCCTTTGATCCAACTGATTGAAAAAAAATATTCCAGTTTGTTATTTTTCCCATTAGTTGGCAACTTTAATGAATATTTTTATATCAGAAAAAGTGTGACAAACCTTCTTACGAGCACAGCAGGCTTCTTCCAAAAGCATTAAAATGCCTGCTGTGTCAGGCTGAGACCAGCCAAGATTAACTAAACACTCTTAACATTTAGACCCGAGGAAGTTCCAGACAACCAGTTTTTCATCTCCAAATTCTGATTTGGCTTTTAAAATGCTCTTTGGTTTCTATAGGCATAGACGTGTTTAGATGATTGTGAGTACAGCACTGACAGTGTACTCACAATCAGCACACACTCTTTCTGCTAATAACTGTGTAGTCAAACAGTGCTTGCCTGCTTGCTAGGCACTTCTGTTTTGCACCAAAATGCCGCATTTCACTTTCCTATTTAAAAAAATATATAAATGAGATTAAACACTGATGTTCCTGTCTTGGCCATGCCCCAGTGAAATATCTCCATTGTGTTTTAGATTCTTACTGCCATGGAGGCTCATCTATATTTAGGATTCCTTTCCAAAGAACGAGGTGCTCCAATTTTACTTTGAGGTTGCTTTGTAAATATATTGCTGTAATATATTCCATGAGCCTTGGTGGTTCAGTGGTTAGAGTGCAGTACTACGGGCTACTTCTGCTGCCTGCCAGCTGCCTGTAATTTGGCAGTTCAAATCCCACCAGGCTCAAGATTGACTCAGAGTCCTCCATCCTTCGGAGGTGGGTAAAATGAAGACCCAGATTGTTGGGGGAAATATGCTAACTCTATAAAACCACTTAGAGAGAGTTGTAAAGCACTGTAAAGTGGTATAAGTGTAAGTGTTATTGCTATTGCTTTCCCAATCCAATACTAAAACTCCCAGAATTCCCAAAAATTAAAGGTTAATTTTAAGATTAAGTTTTAAGGAAGGCAGCAAGATGGAAATAAGGCCACCATATTTGGGTTACCTAAGTGGTTCTTCCTCAAACATTGGGATCAGGTGAACTGGAATCCAATAATTGTTATTGCTATTTTGGAGTGTCATGTCTGTCTGTCTGTCTCTCTTAGTTTGTTAAATTTATTTTCCACCTAACTCACAGGGGCTACACAAGGGGCTACACAAGGGAGCTTACTACAATAAAAGGGAAGAAATGGAAAGAGTGTAAACAAGTAAAATAATAGAACAATAAAATAAACAGTGAAAAAGAGCATAATGAGAATACCTCCGTATGATAACAAAAAGAAGTATGGGTTATTTGCTGATGTAGGCTTTGGTCTTACAGTTTGGATATTCTTTATCATTGTTTCTATCATTGTTTTTGTTATGAGTATGGTATGTAAGATCAATAGCTATACAATATAAATTTTCTAAAATAAATAATAGATAAATATTGTATACCCCATTACCATTACATGGGCAGCAAAATGAAACAGAAAATTCTTTGTTCTGGTGTAGGAACTGCAACCCAGATTTGGTAATGCTTGTTTTATATTCAGTGTATCCAAAGCACTATGAACTGAATATCTTTGGTGTAGAATTTCCATATCATATTAAACCCAAATGCAATTTATTGTTTTATTGTTGAATCACGGGTAACCCTGATCTCTTCAATAAGTAAATCAGCATGCTAAGTATACTAAGCCTACTACATTTAAAGCTGAAAAATTGATGCTAAGAAATCGAACCAGGTCAGTCTTGAAAGAAAAAAAGCAAGGCTGTTATGCTAAAAGTTACAAACCACCAAAAACCTTCACTTTCTCTCTCTCTTGGGTGTGCTGAAGTGGAACATTCCTTTGAATCTTATCGCTTCTGTAAGGAAGAGACTCATCTTCTGATTTTGAAGGGCGGCAGCTTCACATGAAGGCTTAGAAGAAGGGCTGAACAAGAAGAGGTAGCCACCTGTGCTAAAGGCACAGACGTTCTGTACACATGACAATGCAGCTTCAAGTTAATTTTCAAATATAGTTCATTGCAGATTTATATTCTGCCTTTCAGTGTGGATTAAATGCTTGAGGCAGTTTGGGCATGTTCAAAGAATGAATAATTACAAACAGAGAGATAACCATGTCTGGTCCACACATATAAAAAAAAATAGGAAAAGAGCCCCAGTCCTTATAATCTCCAAAAACAATCACTGGTTGTATTAGAGTAAACATTCTGAACTAGGGAGCCCTCCAACCCTCAGCAGAGCTATCATTCTTCTGGGGACTAAGGAGAGAAATTATGAAGGCATTGAATGTTACTCATGTCCATAGAGATCTGCTTTTTTCAATGTCAGACTCCACTAGGTGACTTCAAATATTACCCCAGAGCACTACAGCAACATCCCTCTTTCTTATCCTATTCCTATTCCAGCAAGAGTGTACTCAGTAAAGGGGTGATTTATTATTAATTGATTATGTACCAACAAGTTGTTTTCAACTCCTAGCAGCCACATAGATTTTTTGCCAAGGCAATCCATCCCTATCTTGTTATTTCAAGTCTTCCAAAGGTGCAGTCATCACCTCTGTAACTGAATCCATCCATCCTGCTGCTGGTCATCCTCTTCTTCTCTTTCCTTCTACCTTTCCCAACATTAGAGCTTTTCCCACAAAGCTGGGTTTTTATATAATGTGCCCTAAGTAGGTTAATTTGAGCTTGGTCCTTTGTGCCTCAAGTGAGAACTCTGGGCTGATTTGTTCAGTGATCCATCAGTGTGTTTTCTTGCGGTCCACAATATTCTCAGGGGTCTTTTTCAACACCAAAGTTCAAAAGTGTCAACACTCTTCCTATCCTGTTTCTTAAAATTCATGAAAGAAATAAAGCACTTTCAAGTGGAAAACTGGAGTGGGGGGACGACAAGAAACAAAAAAGGGTAAGGAATGCATACACACACCTAGGATAAACTTTATATTAGAGCAAAGGTTAAAGTGAAAATATGATTTTAAAAAAGGAAAAAATTAAAAAGGGAAACAAAAAGGGAAAAAGAAACTTTACAGGAAAGTGCCCTCATTACTTTTTTCATTCCTGAATTTTTTCCCCAATTGCTAATTGCTGTTTAAATAGTTTTTTGCTATACTTTGCTATTTTTATACTATGAACAATAATGTGATTATTGTTCACTACTATTTGGATTGTTTTAATTAATTTTTAAAGTTTCTTTTTTTCTTCAAAAACTATATTCTAAGTGTCTTAGTTTGCTAAGATTTGTTTAATGGTATGTTCCTTTGCAGTTAATGGTAGCCTGAAATCCTTGTGTATAGAAGAAACCTTTTTAAATTTCTTGCCAGGAAGCCAGGATCTTAATCATTTACATGCAGTAGATAATATTGTTTACTTTAGACTATATTGAATCTTAATATATAAAAATATTAAAGGAGGGATCACTGGTGCATGTTGTGTCATTGTATCAACTGTATGCTTAAACATGAAATATATGAATTCAAAATTTCTGCATGCAAACAAATGAAAAATGCAACTGAATATTCTTTAGCTGTTATGTGTATTAAAATATTTGAGAGAAGGAGAGATAAAAATATGATAGGTAGAAAATTACTGTGTTTCCCCAAAAATAGGACATGTCCTCATAATACAGCCATGACACATTTTCTGGTGGGCAAAAATATAAGCCCCCACCCCGCACATAAGCCCCCTGGACAACCCCCCACCTCTGGCCAGGCAGAGTGCCGCTCACCAACCTAGCAGTATCCCGAAGGTGCCAAGCCGCGGGAACCTGGGGGGAGGAAAGGTGATCGTGTTGCTTGGCGCCTTTGGGATACCGCTAGTTTGGTGAGTAGCGCTGTGCCCAGCTGAAGAGGGAGGTTGCCGGGTAGCTGCTCTCTTGCTAGCGGACTCTCAAAGAGCTGGGCACAGTCTCATGGGCAAATGGCTGTGTTGCGCTGTTGCAGCAGCGCAACACAACAGCCATGAAGCAACCACGCTCACAAGCAGCCACCCGGCAAACCCCCTTTGAAGCCGGGCACAGCGCCATTCACTGACCTAGCGGTATCACCAAGCCGCGTGAGCGCCTGTTTGCCACCACCTGACTCCCGCGGCTTGGCACCTTCCAAATGCCAGTGAATGGCGCTCTGCATGGCTGGAGAGGGTGTTTGCGCAAGTGGCTGTTACGCTCTTGCTCACCCGCCTCCCAGCTTCACAATGCATAGCCCAGCTCACATTATGGAGCCAGCACCGCCACCATTTCTGCAGCTTCCAACCCACGTCTTTTGGCAGTGGCTGCTCTTGGCGCACGCTCTATGCTTGTACGCTCTGCAGGCAGCTGGCCCACAACCATAGAGCATCCACCCAGAGCGGCCACTGCTGAAAGACTTGGGATGGAAGCCGCAGAAAAAGCCAGTCTGGGATGGCAGCAGCGGAGGTGCCCTGGCTCCATAATGAGAGCTGGGCCATGCATCGTGAGGCTCGGAGGCGGGTGAGTGAGAGCGGAACAGCCACTTGTGCAACCCCCCTCTCCAGCCGTGCAGAGCGCCATTCACTGGCATTTGGAAGGCGCCAAGCCATGGGAGCTGGGCAGCGGCGAACAGGGGCTCACATGGCTTGGCGATACCCCTAGGTCAGTGAATGGTGCTGTGCCCAGCTGTAAAGGGGGTTTGCCGGGTGGCTGCTTGTGAGCGTGGTCGCTTCATGGCTGTTGTGTTGTGCTGCTGCGACAGCGCAACACCGCCATTCGTCCATGAGGCTGTGCCTGGCTCTTTGGAATCCGCTCACAAGAGAGCAGCCGCCCAGCAACCCTAAAACAATAAACCCTCCCCCCATAATAAAGCCCAAGCCATATTTTGTAGGTAAAAAGAAAATAAGACCCTGTCGTATTTTCAGGGAAAGACAGTAGGTGATAGATGATAGATAGATAAGATAGATAGATAGATAGATAGATAGATAGATAGATAGATAGATAGATAGATAGATAGATAGATAGATAGATAGATAGATAGATAGATGATAGATAGATAATTGATAGATAGATAATTGATAGATAGATGATAGACAATATAACCTTTTTACTAGTTTCAGCTACGTTTCAGCAGAGATAGACTAAAATAACAAGGACAATAAACATGCAGTCAATAGTGCACTTACTTGATCTTTGAAAGCTTGGAGCTAGAAAATACATCATCCCAAACTATTTGCATCTATTTAAAAGCCAATATTCATTTAATCATTCATAACTATAATGGTCAATTTTCATTCAAGTTAAACTCAGTTCTTGTTATCTATCAGGTTTTCTTGGCAACAACACAAAAGTGGGTTGCCATTTCCCGCTTTCAGATTTATTTATTTTTTCTATTTCCCACTTCAGGTCATAGCCCTGATATTCCATGGTGATTTTTCTTCAAAGTACTGAACTGGATTGTTCCTGTGTCATTTCCAAGGCCAGACACATGCTACTGTTTGCTGAGCCTTCCTAACTCCATTATACCTAAAATCAGCAACAAAAACCACTTTGTCAAGGTCAATAAAATCTTAGTTTTACAAGCTAATTGGAGAAAAGGGGTTCAGTAAAGCCAAATGGCTGTTAAATCCAAATTTATTAAATGTGTGTGCAAGTTTTATGTATTTTACATTAATGCACTGTATGTCACGTTTACATAATTTACATTGCTGTTCCATAAATTATCCAGCATGCATTAACATGATCCAGATTGATTGACCATACAACAGGCAAGCCTTTTGTTTGGCAAAGCAATATGACCTCAGCCTTTGTGTGACAGCACAGCAGCCAAAGTTAGCTGAATGGTAGCTTATAAAAGTCAAGTTTTTCTGCATCGCTGCTCCATTTTTGGCCATTGCCTAAAGCAGTCCTTCTGCTCTCCCTTCAGTATTCCTTCCTTTCCCTTTCCTTCTCCACCTCTCTGAGCAATAGCACTTATATTGCAAGATTCCTTTCCCAAGACAGTACTGCATGCATCTGATGTTGCGAGATGTGATTCACGAAAGCTCATGTAGAAGCAATTGTGTTTGTCTTTAAGATGACACCGGATTCCTGGTTGTATTAGCCCTTCCCAATTCACTGTGCTTTATTGCTCAGTTAGGCTGATGCTCCAAATACATATTTTCACTCCATGTCACGTATAGGGCTGCATGTTGTATTGCACCTACAAAGCAAATACAGGGAGGGTGTGTGCGTGAGAGAGAAATAGAATTAGAGACACTTCTGCCTTTTGCTCCAGGTCTGAATGTCTGCTGGATCAGTGGGAAGGAAGAAAATCAGCCACTTCTGCAGAAAGATCTATAGGCCAGCTGGGTGTGTTCCTTAACAGCTGCTGGCTCTGTGCATACCTGAATGCCCAGTCGTGGCAGATTTGTTCAAATCTCCAGCACTAGAAAACACTGCAGGGTTACTATAGGTACAGCAGAAGTAAAGCCTGTTTTATCTACAGAGGAATAGAAACCTGACATTTACAGCTGGGAGGTAGAAAACTATGTATGTAAGGTTTATTGCATCTTTCAAAACTTTAGATTGTGATTGCTTGGCTGGCTAATGAAACAGTGGTTTGTTGAATTAACTCAACTGTCCAGATTTACACAGCACACTATAAAAACACACACATTAATCTAGTAGATGTGTGCAGACCCAGCTCTAGAGAAGCTATCCCCTTTCTCTCCTTTTTTTAACTAATCTGTTTCCCATTCTTTGCTACCTATGGATCCTTAAAGAAATCTCATTATTAAGATTTTCCCCTGCTGAAAATTCTTCACTCTCAGTTCCCTCTAGAATGAAAATTGTCCTGTGAGCAATCAGCACCAATGGTTACTATTTCTTCTCTTGCTGATACCCAAATCTCATCTATTGAAATCCTGATTGTCCTTCCTTGCTAGTTTGCTTATGTTTATTACATCAGAAAGAAACATATACTATGTTTGCACAAAAATATGTATGTATATCATTTCGAAATTTAATATTTTGATGTATTATGCATGGAATCAGATTTATATGTTCCACAAATGTGATCCCCAAATATAATGTACAGTAGTTCAATCAGTTCAATTAAATGGATAACCATGGCCAGATGTATGAGCAATTCATTAAACAGGGCTGAGTTGAATGAGCCCTGCTCCATATAAATTTCATAGATTTTGACTCCTCTCATCCCAGAAACAGTTCTGCCATGCAGATTCTAGAACTACATCATGTACTTTTTGGAAAGAAATTTTTGAAGATCTTGGGGGGGGGGGGAGCAATCGATGCTTTTTAGTCTGGAAAAAACTCTGTAGGTCTAATGAAACAGGATGTAATCTTGATATTGAGAAAAGCCTTTTTTAAAAAAAAACAGTTTTATAATCATATAGGAACTCCCAATTATAACAAAATAGTATCCAGGGATATGTAGGCCCCATGTATGTGTACACCTTCAAATCATTCATTGATTTGAAATGAAAGTTGCTCATTTCAATTAGGCTAACTTGAAACTTCTTTCCCAATAGCCTAAATCTCTTCCTTCCCTGCCATCTCTCTCTGTGTATATATATGTGTGCCTTCAAATCAGGGTTGAGTCCTGTCGACTGTCTGGACAAGTCCCTGCAGATTTCTTGGCAAGGTGTTTTGAAAGTTTTGAAAGTTGGTTGACATTGTCTGCTTCCTAGGGCTGAGAAAGAGTGACTCAGGTGGTTTTGGGCCCAAAGTAGGACTAGGGTTCTCTTCTAGTTTGTAGTCTTAGCCACTACACCAAATTGGATCTTGAGTACAGGCCCCACTTAGATTAGTTAAAATCAGTATTCATGATTCCACCATTAGAAAAACTCAGATTGAACTCTGAAAAATCAGAGAGTAGTAAGGCATATGCCAGGGCTTGCTAAGAAGGACATTGATTCTCATTTCACTTGATGGTTTTTATTCCAGTGGCTTTGTCTTTCCTGTCCTTAGGGTTAGGGAAAAAAATTGATTTCATCTGCAGTCTTTGGGGGGGAAATTGTTATTTTTTGGTGTTTTCCTGGCACTGTCATAGTTTGTGTGTGTGGGTGTGTAATGTCCCGCAGTTATCTACACATTAATAATGATCAAGTACTAATAATATTTCCTTATACATTTTAGTGACCTTTCCTTACATAATTGGTGTTTTCTTTCATACTATTAGATTTCTAATTTCTGTTTCTGTTAGTTAGCAATTGATAAAACAAATCTCACATGAAAAAGTATTCAAAGCCTTCTTGATTTTAATTGTCAATTTATTCATTCCTGCACATTCTAATATTTATTCATTTTCATATCTTTGTTTTTCTACTGTTTTGCAAACACAATTCCAGCAGCTGCTAACATGTGTAAAATTAAATATGTACTGTATTCCCTTTCAAATAGCCAAGAAAATATTTCTGGTTTTAAATCCATATCTTGCTTTACCATTGCTTCTAACCATAACACCACTAACTCTTGAATAGCTGCTTGGTCTGTCCTAAGTACTGAACCTAATTCATATATTCCTGTTTTTTAAACTGAGGAATAAATGTGAGAAAAAAAATCTGTATTGCTCTGTAAATCTACCTTTGACATTCATTCTTGATCTAACTTCTTAGATGAAAAACTATATCTTTCCTGTTTGTTGGGAGACATCTTTCCTGAAAAGATTGTACATTGTTGGGTGAAAACAGAGGCCCCTTCTGTTACCTGTAGTGTAGTCCACAGCTTACAACCACAATCGAGTCCAATATTGTTTTATTTCTTCTGCAGTTAGTATTATTTAACAGGATGAAGAGGCAACAGAGTATGACCACTAGGACAGTCATCTTTCCTATGTAAGTAGCTGTTTTATTGCTTTGTGTGCTTGTTTCATCCTTAATATAGTAGTGCAAGCAATTAAAGTCTTCCTTTCTGTATCTCTTTGTGCAGGCCATTCATTGGGGCAAGGTGGTCAGTGGGTGACTTCAACACACAACAGGACAGTAATCTTCCTTTTCTATTATTTTGTGTGCTGATTTTATCCTAATGCAGTGCATGCAATGAAAGAGTTCATTTCTGTGTCTCTTCTTTGTGCAGGCCATTCATTGGAGTCAGTGATATTGAAGACTGGCAAGGACAGTCATCTTCTGTAAGTAGCTCTTTTATTGTTTTGTGTACTTATTTAATCTTATTTAAGTAGTAAATACACAAAATAATAAATTTCCAATATGAACCCTCAGAGAGGGTTCGCAACTTGGGAGTCCTCCTGGATCCACAGCTGACTTTTGACCACCATTTGACGGCTGTGACCAGGGGGGCATTTGCCCAGGTTCGCCTGGTCCGCCAGTTGCGGCCCTACCTAAACCGGGAGGCTCTCGCAACAGTCACTCGAGCCCTTGTGATCTCTAGGCTGGAATACTGCAATGGGCTCTACATGGGGTTGCCCTTGAAGTGCATCCGGCGACTGCAGTTAGTCCAGAATGCAGCCGCGCGAGTGATAGTGGGCGCACCGCGGTTCGCCCACGTTACACCCGTCCTCCGCGAGCTGCACTGGCTACCTGTCGGTCTCCGGGTGCGCTTCAGGGTACTGATGACCACCTTTAAAGCACTCCATGGTAGTGGATCTGGGTACTTGAGAGACCGCCTTCTGCCGATTACCTCCCTCCGACCAATTAGATCGCACAGACTGGGCCTCCTCCGAATCCCATCCGCCAGTCAATGTCGACTGGCGACTACACGGAGGAGAGCCTTTTCTGTTGCAGCTCCGACCCTGTGGAACGATCTCCCCGTCGAGATCCGTACCCTCACCACCATCCAGACCTTCCGCGCAGCCCTCAAGATCTGGCTCTCCCAGCAGGCCTGGGGATAGGTCCCAATTTACCCGCCCGAAGTGTTGATTGCTGAACGAAAGTTGTGTTTTATTATTTTTCCTTTGTTCACATTTTGTTTTGTCTTTTGATACTGCACCCCCCTCCCTTGTGATTGTAAGCCGCCCTGAGTCCCCTCAGGGAAAAGGGCGGCCTATAAATCTTAATAAAATGCTTAAATGCTTAAATGACAGGCAAAACTTCTCAGTGTCTAAATAAATCCTGGAAACTGAGATCTCTTGTTTGCAGATCATAAAAGAGCAGATGGACTGCTCTTGTCGTGTTTGCTTGTCCCATTTATATCTCTGTCTTTTGGAAAAAACTGGATTGGCTAGAGATAACAGTTGGATTAAAAAGGGTTGTCCAGTTTTGACTAGTTTTTGCAACTGGTTTGACCTGCAGTGATTAGCCAATTATCATGTTTATCCCGTGCCAAAAAAGAGAGATTAATGTCCTGATTCCTGCATATCAGGACCAAGCGTGGCATTTCTTGTTCTGCTTGACTGGTTGCAAAGCCAAAGATGGAAGAAGAGAGCATACATTTGTCCCTACTCTTTTTTAACCTCTTAAAATGGCATTTCCTCAAACAAAACAACAAAAACAATTTTCCACTAGGATTTTCAAATATTCAGTTGCCATTAAAACGCAAGTGCTTGGATAGGGGTGGGAGATCATTTCCCACTTTATTTTAAGTTTTATTTTATTTATTTTAATTAATCACTTTTATTTTGACCCTTATACTAAAACTCCAACTTCTACTTTGATGCTATAGAAATGGCTTGCATCCATTGGACAGATAAAGCAAAAATCTGAGGCTGTGAATATATTTTGTAGTCTACTGCACCCAAAAAAGTTGGAAGTCGCTGCTTTTTTCCCTTTTCCTTTTCCTTTTTTCCACTTTGCACTATTTCTCCCCATTCCCTGCTGAAACTTTATTTTCATGCAAATTTTATATTACAATAAACATGTGTTTGTATGTGTTTGTGTGTGTGTGTAAACTCCAGCTTCTAGGATCCTCAAACTTTCCCAAAGTTTCTATTTTTTTCTATTTTTTTTTTAATATATATTTTATTATGTTTTCATTCTATACAATCACATATTCACTGTGCTTAATCAGGGCATATAACATTGAATAATAAACACGGCCCTCACTTATATAGAAAATGCCCTCTACAATACAAACCCAGTATACCACCTTAGCCTGCCATACACCCTCTTTCAACCCCCTCCAACTTTCATTCTTCCTTCTCACACACCCCTCTACGCCTACTTCCTCTCCCCTTCTTTCTAACCTTAACCCTATCACTCCCTCTCCATTCCCTCCCTCCCTTCTCCTCCTCCTCTCTCTCACCCTCTCCACCCTCCTTCTTCTTTCACTCGACTCTTTCCTTCGGTATCTATTACCTTCCAGTATATTCGGTTTGTTCTATTTTCGCACTAACATTGAAAAGCCACAGTATACAAATACAATCATGGAATTAACACATATTGTATTTCCCCCCTCCCCCCTCCCCCTAAATCCCACCTCCCTTCCCTCCCCCCGACTTCCCAAAGACCATACGTGGTATAATTTTTGAACAATCACAGTCTAAAATATCTCTACATTGAACTCAGCTTCTTACTGTTACCCCAATTTTAAACAATTTAAATTATTACTGATACTAAGCATAAGCTATCTGGAGTTTCTTAGTCCCATATTTACTTTTTATGTAATCAATCCACTTTTTCCAGTCTCGTTTATATCTCTCGTTTGAATGTTCTTTGAGATATGCTGAGATTTTGGCCATTTCGGCTAAGTTCATAACTTTCAAAGTCCATTCTTGAATTGTAGGTAAATCTTTCTTCTTCCATACTGCGCCACCAAGAGTCTTGCTGCCGTTATTAAATACAGAATCAAATTAGTCTCTGCTACTGTAAAATCAATACATATACCCAGTAAAAACAACTGGGGGGTAAATTTTATCCTTCTTTTAAAGATGTTTTGCAGGATCCACCATATTTTTATCCAGAATGCCTTAACATTACGACATGTCCACCATATATGAAAATATGTAGCATCACAAGAACCACATCTCCAACATTTAGGTTGAACATTTGGATACATAGAGGCAAGCTTTTTAGGATCTAGGTGCCATCTATAAAACATCTTATAAAAATTTTCTCTCAAGTTTTGTGCTTGTGTAAATTTCACATTTCTTACCCAGATTCTTTCCCATGTTTCAAGCATTATTGGTTCCTCGATATTCTGAGCCCATTTTATCATACAATCCTTAATCAGTTCCGTTTCAGAATCCATCTGTACTAATACATTATATATCCTCTTTATATGCATTGAGCTTTGATCTCTTATTTGTTTAAACAAATTATCCTCAACTTTTACAAAGCCAATTTTTTGATCTGTTTTCCACCTAGCCTGTAGTTGACCATACTGAAACCACGTTTGAACTACCTTCTCTTCTTTAAGTACCTCTAAAGATTTTAGTTCCATCACCCCTCTTTCTGAGATAAGAAGTTGTCTATAGGTGGTTCTATCGTGTTTTTGTTCTACATTCATATTTCAATTGCATGTCTAGGAATTGCCCACATGGGCACTTTATCATTTAGTTTATGTTGATATTTTTTCCAAACCCGCAATAAAGCATTTCTTAAGATGTGATTTTTAAATTTCTTATCCGTTTTTTTGTTAAATAACAGGTAAGCATGCCAACCATATAACAAGTCATATCCCTCGATATTCAAAATTCTGTCATTAGTTAGATGAATCCAATCACTAATTGCAGATAATGCCACTGCATCATAGTATAATTTTAAGTTAGGTAATTTCAATCCTCCTCTTTCACGTGCATCTTGCATTATTTTCATCTTTACCCTCGGCTTCTTTCCTGCCCACACAAATTTATTGATACCCTTCTGCCATTCTAAAAGATTCACATCTCTTTTAAGTATTGGTAACATTTGAAAAAGAAATAAAAATTTTGGTAAAATGTTCATTTTACTGCCGCTATTCTACCCAGCAAGGACAAATGCAGTTTTTCCCACCTTTTCAACTCCAACTGTGTACTATGCCAAAGTGATTCATAATTATACTTGTATAATTTCCCATTTGAGATTAAAATATTAACTCCAAGATATTTAACTTTTTTAACTACCTCACATCTTAGCATCGCCCCCAGTTCTTCCTTCTGTTTGGTAGTCATATTTATAGCTATTATTTTGGTTTTTCCTAGATTTATTTTAAATCCTGAGACTTGACCATATTGATTGATCGTATTCAGTAATACCCTACTAGTTTCCTGCGGTTGTTCCAATATTATAACCAGATCATCCGCAAATGCACGGACTCTATATTCTTGCTGTCTAATTTTAATCCCTTTTAGACCGCCCAGGCCCCGTATCTTATTCAACAATATTTCCAAAGTTATAATAAACAATAATGGGGACAGAGGACAGCCCTGTCTTGTACCTTTTTCAATTTGAAAGGAGTCTGTCAGATTTCCATTGACAATGATCTGGGCTGCTTGCTGCTGATATATTGCACCAATTGACCGTAAAAAGCCATCTCCTATCTGCATTTTTTGCAATGTCTTCAGCAGGAATTGCCAATTAACTCGATCAAAGGCTTTCTCCGCATCCAAAAATATGAATGCGGCCGGGATTTGATTGTTCTTTCCCAGGTATTCTAAAGCGTTGATAATTAATCTAACGTTGTCCTTCATCTGTCTGCCCTGTATAAAACCAGTTTGATCGGTATGTATCAGTTGCTGAATTACCCCCATTAGCCTATTTGCTAATATTTTAGTAAAAATTTTATAATCTACATTGAGTAATGAAATAGGTCTGTAATTTTTTGGTTGGGTAAGGTCTTGATCTTCTTTGGGTATCAACGATATGAACGCAGTCTTCCACGAAGGAGGCACTTTCCCTCCCGATTGAATTTTATTGAATAATTCTCTGAGGGGTTCTACCATTTCTAACTGTAGATTTTTATAATAAACAGCTGTTAAACCATCTGTGCCTGGTGCTTTCCCTAACTTTAATTGTTTAATTGCCTGCAAAATTTCCCCAGAGGTTATAGGTTGATTCAGCTTATGCCTATGTTCTTCTCTAACTAGGGGGATTTTCTCTTTATCTAGGAATTTGTCTATATCTCCGTCCTTAATTTTATCCCCTTTATACAACTCTGTAAAAAATTCCCGAAATACCTTTTGAATCTCTTCCTGTTGAAACACTTCCCTCCCTCTGTAACACAATTTGGATACATTTCGAGCTTTCCTTTTTTTTCTAATCTGATAAGCCAACCACCTACCGGGTTTATTTGCATTGCAGAAAGTATTATGTTTAGCATATAATAAACTAGTAGCTACCTGGTCAGAGATCAGCATATCAAACTGAGATTTTAATATAGCAATTGTTTCCCTAATCTTTGTATCTCCTGGATTCAATGTTAACTCTGACTCTTTCCCTTTAATTTCCTCTTCCAATTCTTTTCGTTTTTGCCCTTGTTTGTGTCTATGTATTTTGTTTATATTCATTAATACTCCTCTCATATACGCTTTGCTTGCATCCCATACATATTCCAGAGATGTACCCTTGTTCATATTGAGAACAAAATATTCCGATAGCAATTTTTTACAATCATTAACATACTTTCATATCTAAATAAGTTTTCATTCAACCTCCAGGACCTTCTTGGCTGGGCTACCCTTCCCAATTCCATCCAGACTGGATTATGGTCTGAAAGAACTCTCGCCATAATCTTTGTCTTCTTCACCCTACAAAGTAAATCATTTGTAATTAGTATAAAATCAATCCTTGAAAGAGATTGATGTCTATTGGAAAAAAAAGGTAAAGTCATGTTCTTCTGCATGCCTCTCGCGCCAAGCGTCTCGCAATTCAAAGTCGTCCAGCATGTCAAAAAAGGCTTTGGGTAACTTAGCTCGAAATTTGGTATTCGGGCGAGCTGTCTTCTTATCTCTTTTGGTGTCGATCACGCCATTCCAGTCACCCAATAATATACAAGACTCAAAGTCCCACTGTACTAATTTAGCATGGAGATTTCTATAAAATCCATCTTGTTGTTGATTAGGAGCATAAATTCCCAAAAGTAACGTCTTTTTCCCTTCTAAGATTAAATCTAATGCAATATATCTTCCAAAGGGATCTGCTTCAATTAGCTCAGCTTTAATATCTTTTCTTAAATATACTACTATGCCATTTTTCTTTTCCATGGCTGAGGTCGCAAAATGTTGGCCCAGTTTGGGGTTAAACAAATATTTTTGATCGGTTGATTTGATATGAGTTTCTTGCAAGCAAATTATGTCATTCTTAAACTGTTTGAGATAATGAAATATTTTCTTTCTTTTCTGTGGAGAGTTCAGTCCGTTAACATTCCATGTCAAAATCTTAGTTGTCATTTTTGGTTGCCTGAAGCTTTTTTAGAGCCTCCCGCAAGGCCTGTCTCACCTTTGGTTTAGCTCCTCCCACAGCTTCTGAGCTTGTTGCAGTAGCTCCTTGATCAGTGGCCAATGATTGTTGAGATTGTTGCATAGTAGCTTGTTTATCCGTTTGTCTGGTGGTCTTACGGTTGGATCTTTTTTCCTTGACTCCTTGCCCTTCCGGAAGAGGGAGATGATACATTTTATCTGATGGTTGTGTGGTTTGCTGTTTATCTTGTTCGTCTCGTGGTTTTTCACCATATCCCGAAGGTTCAGGGTATCCCATCTTCAGAATCTTATGATAGAAATCACGAGCTTTCCATACAGAGCTGAGACGATATCTTTGTTTGTCCATTGTAACTATAATACCGAATGGGGCATCCCATCTGTACTGTATCTGACGCTTTCTGAGCTCTTCCACCAGAAAAGCATAATCTCTTCTGGCTCTTAGCATCTGAGGTGGTATTTCTTTCAAAACAATCATGTCCTGTCCACCAATTTGAAGCTTAGTATTGTAAGACTCTTGTAGTATCATATTTCTAGATTCTCTTGTAACAAAGTATATTACTACGTCTCGGGGAAGTTGCCTTGTTTGCCGCCCATGAGTTAACACGAAAAATCCTGTCAATCTGCCAATCAAATTGGATCCCGGTTTCCCACCAGACGGTCAAAAGCTTCAGAAAACATTTGCTTTAAGTTCTCCTGCTTTTCTTCACGCAGCCCCCTCACTCTTAATGCAAGCTCCATCTGCTTATACTGTATCATAATAATTTGTTTTTCAGCATTGTCAATTTTTTGTTCCACCACTTCAGTTTTGGATATCAGGTTAGTTTTAGCTTCATTGAGAGTTTTCTAAATTATCTTCCATTCCAGAAATATATTCTGTTATCACATTTACAATTCCCATCATATTATCATTCGTTTTAGTGACCCCTGGTATCGAATTTGTCATATAGAACTTCCATCTCATTCCTTATTTCATCTTTGAATTCTTTGAGCATTTCTAGATTCTGTTCTCTGAATTCTTTAAACATTTCTAAGTTCTGTTCTCTGGATTCTTTGAACATTTCCAGAAAAAATTCTTTTGTTAGTACATCTCGACTAGGGGGCATAGATGGTGGGGGCTGCAGCTTTGTACCAGGTATGGGAGACGTTTTCGGAGGTAATTGACAGAGGTTGATTTAGATGCCATTATGTTTTAGTTTTAATTATTTATTCTAAATTACTAATCCACTGTGCTATGTGGAGAAAAAGAAATTCCTCCCCCCCCTTTTTTCCTTCTTTTTTTTTTTTTTTCAAGGGGTTTTACGGAGGATTTCAAAAGAGAAAGTCCATTTGGAATGTTTGGAATGTCCCTGTTTCAACAACAAAGAGTCTTGAAAGCTTTAAGGGAGTAGCTCTAATTAAATTATAAGAGATGTTTCTTTAATTCTGTAGCAGGAAGCCGGAGATAACAAATGCAGAAGCTGTAAACGCCATTTTGAAGACAATTAAACAAAAGAGGCTTTTATAACATGAAGCTGGTATTTCAGATAGAGAAAGGTTTTCAAAGTTCACAAGTTTGGTCTTTGCTCGTATTGATTTTTAATAGTCTCTTTTCTAAAGATTGTCCTGAGGGGGAGGGGTTCTGTCTAGTGCTGTGAATAACAGCTGCGAAGTTCAGGTCGGAGTTGAATGACTCAGCTATGGGTTGATCCTCCCCCTCCGTCCACAAGCTCACAAAAAAAACAAACTGTGAACTTCAAAGAAGATTCCTTACCAGCTGAGATTCCATCACTGCTTTTTTCTTGTCTGAAAAAAGAGTTATCTTGTTGATATTAAGTAGATAACGAACCTGAATTCTGGGGGCAGCTCTGTTAAGCTGCCGACGGCGACAGGCCACTACCCGGAAGCCAAACTTTCCCAAAGTTTTCTAGACCCAAACTATACTAGAGAGATTTTAACAGCTTCCCAAGCTCCCTACTTTTTTTATTCTTTGGAACACTATCATAGTAAAATATTGGAAATAAACACTGGCAGTAAAATATATAAAAGGTTATGGACTCTGTAATCTATCTGTCTGTCAGCAATTAGTTTTTCCAGAGACAGAACCAAACCATATCTGGTATAGGGGAAAATGGTCTAGATTCAGCCAGGGACCTCTGTAAAAATATTTTTTCTTATGGTGAAGTGCCTGGGCAGCAACTGGAAGTATTACTGATTTTTTACATTTTCAGTTCCAGCTTCTTCCTGATCACATGACCCAGAGTGGAGCTATATTGATAGGCTGGAAAGATTATTTTATTCTTTTATTTTATTCTTTTATTTTATTCTTTATTTATTCTTTATTGTATTCTTTATTTATTCTTTATTTTATTCTTTTATTTTATTCTTTTATTTTATTTTATTCTTTATTTATTCTTTTATTTTATTCTTTATTTTATTCTTTTATTTTATTCTTTTATTTATTCTTTTATTTTATTCTTTTATTTTATTCTTTTATTTATTCTTTATTTTCAACCAATTTGGAAAGATTAGAGGTGGTTTATATCAGAACTCCATAAAAATTAATCAGAATGGGAAAAGTATAACTATTAAAGAATGTTTTGGATGTAACATAAAAAAATCAGTTTCCATAATTTTTCATCAACCTTTAAAAGGCCACCAATACGGAAAGACTCAAGGTGGCTTACATCAAGAACTCAATAAAAAAACAATAATCCAAATGGAAAAGATAGAACAGTTGAAGAATGCTGTGGAAGAAACATATGGAAAAAAATAAATTTCAGCCATCTTTCATCAATCTTCACACAGTGACGTCATGAAACACCTCAGCCAGGCTTTTAATGCTTTTCTAAGTAGAAGGGGTGGTGGTGCCCTGAACTCTGTAGGAATGGTATTCCACAGGACGTGCACAGCAACAGAGAAGGCACACTTCTGGGATTTGAGAACATAGTATTGTTAACCGAAGGGAACTGGAGCATGCTCCACCCTGTCAAATATTACAAAAGAGGCAGGGATAATTGGAGAAAGGTGATCCTATAAATAGGGCTTCTTCAATACCAATAATTGCGTGAGGGATCTTGTGGACAATCACTTAAATATGAGCCAACAGCGTGCATCAGCAGCCCAAAAAAGCAATACAATCCTAGGCTGCATTAATAGAAGGATAGAATCAAGATATATGAAGAATTAGTACCTCTTTATCGTTCTTGAAATACTTTTCTCAGTTTTGGTCAACATATTATAACAAAGATGTTGAGACTCTGGAAAGAGGGCAGAGAAGAGCAACAAGGATGATTAGGAGACTGGAGGCTAAAAGATATGAAGAACAGTTGCAGGAATTGGGTATGGCTAGTTTAGTAAAAAGAAGGAATAGGGGAGAAATAATATCAGTGTTCCAATATTTGAGGGGCTCTCACAAAGAAGAGGGGGAGTCAACCTATCCTCCAAAGCACCAGAAGGCAAGGAAAAAAAAACAATGGATGGAAACTAATCAAGGAGAGAAGCAACCTAGAACTAAGAGGAAATTTTCTGACAGGGAGAATAGTAAACCAGTGGAACGACTTGCCTTTAGAAGTTGTGGGTGCTCAGCCACTGGAAGCTTTTAAGAAGAGACTGGCGAACCATTTGTCTGGAATGGTATAGGGCCATAATGGCAAACCTATGGCACGCGTGCCACAGATGGCACATGGAATCATTTGTTAGGGCACACAAGGTGTTGCCCTGTCGACCTCGGCCTTCTTTTTCAGCCATTTTTTGCCCTCCGGAGGCTTCTCTGAATCCTCCGGAGGCTTCTCTGAATCCTCCGGAGGCTTCTCTGAATCCTCCGAAGGCCAAAAAACCACCCAACGCATGAACCAAAAGTTCAGAAATGGACTTCTGGTTTCCTCGTTGGGCTCTTTTTCGTGCTGTGGAGCCTTCAGGGAAGCTTCCTGAAACCTCCAGGGGGCCTCTGGGGGGTCAGGGGAGACTGTTTTCACCCTCCACAGGCTCCTATAAAGCCTCTGGAGCCTAGGGCAGGCGAAAAATGGGTCCATCATGCACCAAAAGCGGGGGGAGGGTGGGAATCGTGCGCACATATGCGTGGGGGTGGGTGGGGCATGCATGGGGGGTCATCTGCATCACATTATGGGTGTGGGCACACCTGCGCACGAGCCCCCTGCGCTCCCCTCACGCTATCTGAAAAAGATTAGCAGGGGGTTGGACGAGAAGATCTCCAAGGTCCCTTCCAACTCTGTTATTCTATGTTAACAAAAACCAGCTCCTTGAATTGCATCCAGAAACCCACTGGCTTTCTCAGTATGGTTCTCAGAACAAAGGTTTCAGATGGGTATTGCAAATCCCAGAAGCCATTCTTTAAAGGATGTCCTTACCTCCTCCTGTTAATAAAAAGTAGTTTTGGAGGCTATGGATTTCATCACGGTGTCTGAGGTGAAGGCAATAGTGGTGGTAAAGTGTATTATGCTTCTCTGAGGACTGTTGTCCTCCATACAATCAAATTGTATTTTCAAACTATTTTCCCAACTCTGTTAGAAAAACATATGGGTGAAAATTGGGTTTTCTTGAACATATACAGTATCCCTTCAGTGTCTCTGATTTTTAAGAGTGTGATGACATTCTCCAGGTTCATGCAAAATATTTATTTTATTAGATTTATTGCACTGTTGTTGTTTTTATAAATAACTCAAGGTAACAAATATATCTAATACTCTTTCCTATTTTCCCTACTGTGAGGTGAGCTGGGCTGAGAGAAAGTGCCTGGTCTTAGGTGACTGAGGCAGCTTTCATGGCTAAAGCAGGACTACCACTCACAATCTCCCAATTTCTATGCTGGTGCCTTCACCATTATACTTAACTGGCTTTTCAGCCTTAAAATACTTATTAAATCATATCCAGTTAATGAGGGTCTACATTAGCATCCTGTAATTTATGGATTACAGATATGAGTTCCTCTAAACCACCAGTGGCAGCTACTCTGAGTGCAGAAGACAGAGTAAGGCCTTATTAAAGAACCGCAAAGACAGAGTAACAGACATTCCTCAAATCCATGTATGAATTGCAGAGACAAATCTTCATTGGAGGGGTAGCAATAGAGCAATGGTTGTCATCTTCTGGGTTTTTAGTTTTAGGTAGTTGTTTGTGTGTAGTCCAACCTACAGCCTTGGGGTTTCTTGGTAGCCTCCCATTCAAATTAACCAGACCCAACCCTGCTTAATTTTCCATGAGTAGCCAAGATCAATTTGTTGCTGCCATCTGCGATAAAGCAGCAATATTAATAATAGGGTGAACATTAAAAATCTTTATCACCTTATATAAGCTGTACCAGTTGCCTTGTCCTCAAAAAGTATCTGAGATTAGAGATTGTGAATAAGTTTGTGAGAGAGTTAAATCTAGGAGGAAAACATCACGTAAGTCCTCCATTCTTCTGGAAGGTCTGGAATCATTGAAGAAGCTGGCACTTTGAAGAAACTGGGAACTTGCACTGTGAAAACCTAACTCCAATTCTGCTGGCTTTGAAAATCAATGTTTTGGACATGGTCTTGATGTCCTTCTAATTCAAATTTCCCTTTTTCAGTCCAATCCCCAGCTTCAAACCATTTTGAATTCTAAAACTTTAACCGCATCCTCTGGATATGGTTCTTGCCTTGCCTTTTCTTCTCTTCGCATGAGCAATTGTACAGCTTGAAAATCTACCCACAATTTACTCAACTTTAACCTGGTTCCTTTATCTAAATGTATAGATTACTGAACCCAATTCATTAAAGTTAATAAACTTTTAAAGCAACAATAACTTTTATTTAGGTTCATATACAAGCCTGAAAACAAAAGTTATTTTAATGAGTATCAGAGAGACGCTGGGCCCTCATTCTTTTGAGATCTCAAGCACTTCTTCCAAATTATTCTTAAAAGTATGTACAACATATGCATCCAGGTGTGTGCAAGGAAGGACACTGTGCATATTTAATATTAAAATGTCAAAGGGAAAGCAACATGGGAGGCCTTTTGTCATTGTTCCTTGCTTGGATGCCTGCCATACATATGCCATATTTAATAAATGAGGAAATGTGCTTTCACATTGATGCAACATAGCATAGCTTCTTGGAAACAAATAAATAAGAGGAGGTTAGAGCATTCCTGTACCCTTCATAGTTGTGATAAATGAGGGATATCAGCAGATACAGCCTGGCCTTTCCTTTCCTCCAGAGCCATGAAAAATGCCACAGCAGCCTTCTCCTTTCTAAATATAATTTCTTGAGCAAATTCCAGATTCTGAGAAAAATGCTTGACGCTAAATGTTGTATGTGTGCCTATTCTGGAAAGCACAGGGATGAAAGAAGTGGCAACCCTGGTTGTGAGTGAAAGGTTCTTTCTTTCTGTTTATGGTCTTAGTTGCTCAACATCAACCACAGAACTTTTTTGTTTTTATTTTTTGAAAAAAAAATGGAACCTCTTCTGCAATTTCTGACATTTTCACCAGGGGTCACTACGAGAGTAAGATATGTATGCAGTGAGGAGAAATGGGTTTATTAAAGTGTCCCCATCTAGGAGAAGGAAGATATTTTCAGTGTCAGCAGCATGACAGAAAGACAGTTCATGGCATGCATAAGGTCTACTGCTTTTCTTCTTTCCTTCGCAGGAACAGTTTATGTAAGTAAATTATCTCTTCCCCATCTTCAATTCTTCTTGTTTAATCGTTTAGAAATATGGACTTTGAGTATAGAGTAAATCAATAATGTTATGAGGAACTAATTGGTAGAGCATTGAAACTGCAATTTATTCAAACTGCCAAACACAATAGAAATATTTGAGTGTAACTCCCCAATTCAAGGATGCGGAGAAAGGCATTTGATGGGCAGGACTAGAAGTTTAGATAACTAATATGTAAAAATCTTGGGATAAGAATCTTATCAGAACAGTCCTCTCTTATTTATTAAGTCACCCAAAACATGAACTCAGTCTGAGAAACAAATGACTTTTCATTTCAGGGTTGCTGGGATTATCAGGTTTAAAAAAAACAAACAACAACAGTGGAAGTGGGTTTAAAATGAAATGTCCATGCTCATCCCTTTTGCAGAGATCAAATGGGCTTCTGCAGAAAAACTCACAAAACCTCTTTGACGCTGGATCCTTTGGGATCAAATAGAAGGTTCCGATAGTTTAGCATCCCATTCCAAAAGTATCCATCCAGATGCCTCTAGCAAACTCCCCAGAGAGACAGGCAGGCATTAGTGTATGATCTTTAATGCATCATTTAATTATTCTTATCCAAACAAATTTAAGATAAAAAAATCACTGCTTGTATCACTAACCTTTAAATCTGAAGTCTATCTCTAACCTATGAGACTTCATTGCTTTTGTTGGTTTTGTGTGATTCTAAGGATCTTCTCAGCAACATTGTTCTTTTCTGGAAACCCTGAGGACAACTACCAACACTTTTCAGTTTGTTTCATCAGTCCACATGGTATAAAATATTCTAAATGGACTTTTACATTGCATAGACATCTTAAGATGCAACGGCAGAGGGTTTTTTTTAAATCCAATGATTGTACAAAAGTCCGTAAAAATATTAAAGTTAGTAGATTTTAGTGTAAGAAAACTCAGTTAAAATGAGTCATGGAAGCAATTTATTTCCCTATGAAGGCAGTGGCAAAATTCCAATATTTTTTTCTCTTTGTGTTGCCTTGAATTCACTAGGCACAATTAAAACAGGTTTTATTGTGAGTTGTAATAAACATTATAGCTCTGCAAGCTTTTAAATTACTTTAGTAATATAATGCATGAGCCACGAATGCAGAATGGCAAACAAATTAATAGTTTAAAAAGGTAAAACAGAGAATCCATAAGCAATTAATCTGACAATTTATTGCTATGTGAAAATGTTAATTTCTCAAGCACTGAAGAAGGAAGAGGGCTGGTTGGTTATAGTCTCTGTAGTATAGTTGCTGCTAAAATATCTCTGCGATGGAAACTGAGTGCTAATTTTGGGCTCCTCGCCATCGGAGGGATTTGAAGGGTTGCTAAAAGACTTTCAATATGGCAAGTCACATTTATCATCATGTTCTAGCTAATATAAATCATTTCTAAGTGTACTGACCATTTCCAATTTCTTTGGAGATTCCTAGGTGAAGACTTGTACACCATTCTCCAGAGAACAGCATCGATGGTGATAGAGGAGTTTGGCATCGACTATTCTGTGGAATGTTCCATAAAGACATCATCATCCAGTCCTAATTTTTACTGGTTCCGGCAAATATCCAGTGGGTCAATAGACCTGCTTGCCTTTTCAATAACTAAAAGTTCCACAAATAATGTTGGGCCAACCCATATCAAAGGTTCAAGACCAAGCAATGAGAACTTTTTGCTAAAAATCAGGAGCATGACAACTAATGATAGCGGGATATATTATTGTGCCTTGAGCCTCACACTGTGCCAAATAATACAATCTCTCAACAAAAACCTCTTTTTTTCTTTCTCAGTGGGTGGGACAAATGCATTGCCCTACCGTGAAACAGCTAACAAGTGTCTGCTTCGGAGAGATCAGGTTTCCTACCTGGTGTAGCTGACAACCCTGGTAAATACTTTTTGAAACCAGCAGTTGAAATGAGGAAATGCATATTTGCGCTCTCATGCTGTCAGCTGAGCTGCTCTATTATAACAGAAGATTGGGTTTTGGGGGGAAAATGGAGTGTTTCTGGTTCCGCGGTGGAAATACAGAATAACAGAAGGGTTTGGGACCTCTAAAACCTTCTCAGGCAGAAAACCTATACCATTTCAGGCATGGCGAAAAACATGTTACAGGAATATTAAGTAAAGTAGCAATATTTTTCCAGTAGCAAAATTGGTTTAAGGAACAAATCAGAAGTTGTTCTCAATACTCAAAGAAGCACAAACAAAGTAAATTATCTATCTGGGTACATCTTCTTCTGATAGGATAAATGCCTGAATGGGCTTAAATAAAATCCAGATATGGGAGAAGGGGGAACTGGGAGAGAAGTGAAGGGAAAGACTTTCATTAGCTCTTGTCCCACAAGCAGATCAAAATAGTTAGGCCTTCTGCACTTTGGAAAGGAGAGCAGCAATAAAGCAATTACATCTCAGCTGATGCCAGAACAGGTCCCAGCTATGAGGAGAGCTTATATGCTTGTTTGGGTTAGTTGTTTACTAATCAGAAGTGGGGATGGCTGATGGTTATAAGAAGTAACTCGTGCAATAGGCATTAACCATTGTTTAGTCTTAATCATAGCCTATCTGTTTAATTGGCACTTGGCAATCATTCCTCCTATTTCAATTTCCTAAGAATTTGATTGATCTGAAAGAGAGTGACTGACCCAAAGTCACCAAGGGAGCTTGGGCCTTCCCAGTTCTAGACCAACACCTTATCCACACTGATTTATTGAATAAACCACAATGCCTTGGGATCACAAATCCACTAAACCATAAATTAGGGTTTATGAACTTCAACTGCCATTACATAACATAGTAAACCAAAGAAATCGTGCTACTGGCTTAAAAGAATGTGAATTGTTCATAGGTGCTGTAAAAAAAAAATCAAACAATCTCTTTGCAAATGAAGAAAATTTCAGAATGCTGAAATGAAAGAGACTGAATAGTTTGTGACTACCAGCTCTAACCTCCATCCAGATCTACATTCTTGAATCAAAGCTGCCAATGCAATGTCTTGAGGGAAATATTGAAGCAATGTATCACGAGGCTATTCTAGAATTCATGTTTTATTATTTCTCTTCCAGCAGCAAATGCACTAAAAGAGCTTTACTGGAGTTGGTAGGAACATAGAGGGAGTTTGGCTTGGACACATGTAGACGTTCAACTGCTTTTGCCTCTGTCATCACATATCCCATGGTATGATCATGCTGTGATGAAATGGCAGCCTACAAAGTCATGTGACTGGTTGGCTAGGTGTTTCCTTACAAGGGAGGCAAGGTGGAAAACTAAGAGAGATTGGAAAGTGGAGAGGTGATAGTAGCCCTGGTGAAAAAGTAAACTATTATGCACAGCCCAGCCCAGCCCAGTGTCCTGCTTTGGCTAGCAAAGTGCTGCAGGAGGTTACCCAGGCCAAAAATGAGGCACGGGGGCTGCGTGTGACACACACACACACACACGCACCTCATTTTGGCTGGCGGGGTGCTGCAGGAGGCATCCATCCCATCTCTCCTCCCCCAACCAACCAGCAGAGGAGAACTAAAGTGCTGATCTGGCCCTTGAAGAAATCCAGTTTGACACCCTTGCCCTAGATTGAGTAACTGAAACAACATCCTGGAAGAAGGTAATGGCAGCTCACTTCTATACTGCAATCAAAATACCCCACAGGATGTACTCATGAGTCAAGTTCAACTCAAGGAAGCTAGACCTCTTTCATAACCATCTAGATAAGATTTGAAAGTTTGGGTGTAATGGTTCAAGCGCCAGGGTAGAAACTGGGAAACCAGGAGTTTGAGTGCTACCTCTGATATAAAACCAGTTGGATGACTTTGGACCCATTCCTCTCTCTTAGCTCCAAAAAGAAGGCAATGGCAACCCACTTTTGAAAAAACTGCAGGGAATAGTTCAGGAGGTCACCAGGAGTCAACACACACTCACAGGCACCCCACAAAAAAGGGGGATGGCTTTTAGGCTGCAATTTGTAAGGAAGCTTTAGTTCAGACTGAATTGAAGTGTGCAACTTCCAAAATTAATTAATTAATGAAGTTTTAGTGTGAATTGCATGATCTGTGCACATCCTGGTGCTAACCTAAAGGATTCTTGCCTGCAAAAATAAGAAGAGGGGGAGCGGATTCCAAGGGTTGCCTTTAGAGCAAGGATATCCGTGGAAGTCATTTCTACATCATGGGGCCCTGAAACACAAATCTCATCTAAATTTGAATTGAGCTGAATTTAACTTTTTCTACTTTAATGTCTAAGCAAGCAAGAATGTTTTAAGTTAGCACAAAAAATAAAGTGATTTGGCACCAATTGTGTCTTCTTGAGACATTTATACCAAAATCAGAGAGAAGAAGAGAATTGGGGGGGGGGGGGGGTTGTTTTTGCAAATGCACACTGAATTTCATCTACACGGTACTTAACTCCTCCACCTCTCTCCAATTGCCTCTATCCGTTTCATCAGATCTGGCAGAAGGGGCATGCTCCAGGTCCTGTTGATTAAAGAGTGTCACCAGATGGGACTTGGGAAGTGGGCCTCCTCTGCAGCTGTGCCTGCCCTTTGGAACATCATTCCTCCTGAGATTAGATTGGTCCCAACCCAGTTGGCCTTTGCAAAGCTCTTAACCCCTGCTTTTCTCTCAGGAATGGGGTCAGGAAATGGATGAGCTCTTGAGTTATACGAATTTATAGTTAGTTGGTTTATCCTTAGCAGACATTTTTCTTTTACTTTTTGATGTGTTTTATCTATTGTGTTTTGTTATTGCGTTGAAGTTTTTATGGCGTTAGCCACTCAGAGTCATTTTATGTGTGATCGGGAGCTATATAAATTTTTAAATTTACAGCTCAGGGAACAGCTTCCTCTGAAACGCACATTAACACACATGAAAATATTGTAAGCCTTGATAGTAGCCTGTAACCACTAGATGGCTCCTGGACTTTTGGATATTAAAAAAAATCTTTTATGACAATACATTTTATTAAAAGGAATAAGCTTTTGTGAGATGCAACTAGCTTTATCAGATGATGAATTCATATACAGTAATATTATGGATATAGCAACTCTGATCAAGTGAAGTCTGGAGGCATATTTTTTTCATTTAGAAACAAAGATGAAAAATTAATTTCTTTGAGAGGGGATCCTTGGTGCTCTCTGAGCTTGCTTGTTTTCTTGCAGATGTTCTTTACCCAAACTGGGTAACATCATAGGTGCTAGTGATTGATTTAATTAATTTCTGTAGCAGAAAAGCATATTGTTAATTAGCTTTCCAAGTTGATCACAGCCTTTAAGAGCATAGAGTATCACAAGTAGCTAAGCCTATCTGTGAGGTCCTTAGGGCTAAAATCACTTAACAAATTTAATAATCTTCCAAAAAAATCTATTTTCCATCACAATATCCAATACGATAAATTGAGAGTTCTTTCTAGATGCTCTTGATAAGCAATTTTATGGAGGAACTTGTGTTGCTGTAAGTACATTGTCATTTTTATGCAGCAACTAAAATAGGAATGAATGCATTTACATTCAACCAATACATTAAATGCCGCAGTGCTCAAAGTTTAACAAATGAATCACTTGACAATTAGAATGGAATCAGAGGAAGCTTTGGGTGTCATTCATAAAGATATATCTTCAGTTACATATGCAAAAAAAAAACCCTGTTCTAATATCTGACAAGTGGTGGTAAAAGACTGTGCAAGGAAACAAAAAATAATAATGGAGATAATAATGTGATATTAAGCTGTTACAACAGAATAATAAGGACTCTGCTTCAAGTTGTCTCAGTGACATCAGTGTAACATAGTGTCAGAATCTAACCAACCCAAAGGTGAAACAGTGAGATTTACAGTATTTGAGTCCAATCCTTTATTTGCTTACACCTAATAGACAGAAACCTGCCAAGCTACAGAGTACCTGACCTGCTAGGTATATCCTGGGGGATTGTAGGGTATGGTTACCCTGAACCTCTTGCCTGTCCCTCCTCCATCTTGGGACTGTACAGTTTCTTGATCCAGGTCTCCTTCTGAGAAACTTCTGAGTTGGCAAAATCCTCCCTGCTCTGCTTCTATAGGTGCATATTCCATCACACTTAAGATACATTTCTCATTGGCTAGTTCATGCCCAACATTTGCAGGGTGATGATGAAGCTTGTTATTTACATATGGAATAAATTCACATTCCAGCAGCAAAAAGGTTTGAAATATTTACTTCAAGTTGGTTACTTTGATAACTGACGTGGGTCAGACAACCTCTTTGTTGCTGGAATTAATCTATGTGGATTATTGCCTCATTTTTCAGATATGGTCCCGAGTCCAGGATGGTCAACACTAAAATGTAACAAGACTTACAAAACCTTTGCTTCATCTTTGTAGGAAAGTTGAAATGGAACAACCACATCCTGATTTTAAAAAAAAATGCTGGGTATTTCCCTGCTATGTATTCTCTGCTTTTAATTCATTTATTTTCTTGGGCAAAGTATTAGCAAAATCAACCATACTACCATTTACCACTTAAAGGCAAATGTAGAGATTATATGATGAGGACACTACAGCCCCACAGTAAACCTTAAACAACAGGGAAGTCTTCGGAAGGACAGAGTAAGATGTCACTGAAACTTAGAGCATTTGAGGCCATGTTTTCTTTCTTTTTTTAAATCAGCATAGGAGATAGCTCAACCCAAAAAAACACTGATTCTCTCCATTTACCAAAACACATCAGCAGCAACGTCTAATCCCCACAAACTTTCTATTTGAAACATTCTGCCTTTGGCTGGTGCACCTGCAAGATCAATCAAAAGGTTTGAGGTGAAGCAAAGATGGTGTGATAGCTACAGGCAACAAAACCATTTGCAGAGGTGAGATATGTAGATATACGGCTATTTAAAACCAAAGCAGGAAGGATGACAGATCACTGAACCTCCATACTGTAATGGAACATGTAACCACTGCTCAAAACAAACTGTTATACATGGAAATATCAAGCCACATCCTGTTGTGCACTATAAGCCCTTCTCTCTCCTTTTCATACAGCAAGAATGGCAAGTTGACGGCCAATGTGAAAGCATTTCATATTGTAATACGAAAATAATTTACCCCGGGAAAATAAAGTATTATTTCTCTCCTGCCAGAACATAAAAGATGATTTACTGAGTTAGGAGTTTCTTTCCCATGTCAGTTGAGCTGATTGTAATGATTTTAGCATCACCATCTAGCCTACAACTTCTTGTTCACCTATGCTTTTCAGAATGACTACACCTAAAATGTCTGTCTTTATATAAACAAATCCTAACTGATGAGGCCCCCCCGACAGCACCAGACATCACTTGGATTTCTCATTTTATTAATTATATTACGGTAAGGTAATGTAACATAAATAAATATGATGATATCACTGATGGGTTAGAAGGAGAGGAGGAGGAGGAAGAGGGGGGAAGGAGGAGGAGGAGGAGGAGGAGGAGGAGGAGGAGGAGGAGGAGGAGGAGGAGGAGGAGGAGGAAAAAAGGACCTGGGAAATCATGTTGGAAGCAAAACAACTCCAAAGCCATGTTGTTCAAAAATTATCTTCCTTGTCTCTTTGTTGATAAAATTATTCATATATTGATATTTCACATACAAATACTTCATATTTATAACAATGGGCATTGTGAGGGGTCAGAAGACACAAATCAGCCACCCAAATTTTAAGAGGGTTGCAGAGGGCTATTGTAAAACTTTCACATTACTAGAAGTGTGTATGTGTGGTTCAATTTTTTCAGATTTGAGAAGCCAGGGATCTTAGGCACACTTAACCACCACTCCAATGGCCCAAAGCTGCAATGCTGAAATTTCACTATTTTGCCACCCAATACTAGCTATGTGGTCAGGATGCATTATGTGAAACACATGGTTTTTCCTACTTTATTATAAGGAAGTAAATGTTAGATATGTCATGAGAAAGAGAAAGGTAACTTGAATGCAGTGGGAATGGGAGGGAGAGCTGAACTATATGTGACTTTGTTTAAAAACAAAGAAATAATACATTTAAGAATAAATTGATGCTGCAAGAATGTGGATTGAATTAAAAAATGAGTGATCCAGATGAATGAAGAATATTGAGGTGCCTCAGTTTTAAGGGCAGATGAATTAGGACTGGATTGCACAGAGATCATGCCAATTGCATGAATTAAAAAAAAGGAAGAAGTATAGGGAATGGTGTTATTGCTATTGTATTTTAATTTCCTTTTAATTTCTATTTCTTACTCCATTTCTACAGATGCACAGTTCCTTTCTCAGAAAGAGTATGGGGTATATATATACTTGTATATATGTTTTGAGCAAATATCAAATATAAGGTTCCTCCTGCTGTTCCCTTGATCCCTTGAGATGTAGGTCAGTCGCCATCCTCAGAGCTATACCATGTTTTTGGAAAAGAGGAGGATCCTAACAGTGTGTGTGTGAGAGAGAGAGACAGACAGACAGACAGGCAGGCAGGCAGGCAGGCGGGCGGGCCGGCGGACGGACGGACGGACAGACAGACAGACAGACAGACAGACAGACAGAGTGTCAGCATTCCAAATAGCATCCAAAATTAAATCAGAGTCCAAGGCAAAGTACTGCTCAAGTTCCAATTTATTACGAGAGCCATGTTGGCATATCTGGGAAAACCCGAATCTGAAGCTTCTCGGTTTTCCCCACCCAGGTTAAAGTTCATGATCTTGCCCCCTTCCCACAAGTCTATCACATGGTCCAATCTTCCACTGCCATGCTGGCACTTCCACCCATCCAGGTCCGGACAGGTGCAGAGGTGCCAAGACAAAGGATGACCTTGGCCTTCTAGAAAGGAAATTTATTTTGGTTACATAGCATTTTACTCCATACTATCCCCCCTACCAATTCCCCACCATAGAAACAGCATAGTAGAATAATAGAAAATGTGGCAGGCCAAAGATCCAAAAGGAACATGGCTGCATGCCTGACCCAGAGACAGAGAGAGATCAGATTGTTCCACTTCCAGAATTAATATCTTGCTCTAAGTCATAGCAATATCTTACTGCACGTAACTCACCATATATCACACTACAGTATGAACCAATCAAGATCAAAGGAATACCTCTTCTTGCATGCTGTTTCATGTGCAGTAAAATGTGAAGAAACCCTACTTGAGGTCTCCTCGCTCATAGCATTATGAACCAAATATGCATAGTTCTTGAAACTTCCTAAGGAAAAGCACTTCAGAGCTGCAAGCTATTCCTGAGAAAGCTTCATACTTGGTTTGGTTGTTTGGGGAAGGATGTAACTCAACATTGGTACTAGTTAATGAGATTTTGAGCAGCAGTGAGTTGCTCCCGGTTTTACTACCGGCAACCCGCGTGCACACTTGCTTCGCTTGTGTGTGTGTGCTGTTCAATGTAAATTGTTCTTCACTCATACCTGCGACCCAGGCCTGAATTTCACTACCGGTTTGGCCGAACCAGGCCGAATCAGGAGCAACCCACCTCTGATTTTGAGAGAGAAGGAAAAAAAGAAGGTGAAGGAAAGAGAGAGAAAGACAAAGAAAGAGACACCTGCAGCAGATATCAGACATGTTTACTTTTGTTAAATATTGAAATGATGTTGCCCTGTTGCAATGCAAGCTGCACCTGTTTCATATCTATGTGCAACATCACAACACATGTACAAAAGAGGCAGTGCTTATAGAGATATGCTGCTGCTTATACCACAAGCTCCTTCCTGCAGACACCTCCGGCTGCAACAACAATAGCAACAACAATGTTCATACACCTGATCACCTAAACTGCAGGGAAAAGATCTGGGTTACAAGATTTTATCTATATATAATTATAATACAGAGAGATTTCATGTTCATTCCCATCTATTGCCTTTGGTTTTATAACACTTTAATGCCAAATTTATTGAAAAGTATTAGATAAGTGTTTCACTAAAAACTAGGGCATCTTGATTAGTTAAAGCAGGAAAACTCTTTAACATCCCCCTCCACTTGTAAATGATATTTATCTTAGAAGAATTAGTTTGCAAGATTTGGTCATTTTAAATTTGATATCTCTAGATTTATGAATGAAACACATGAAACTCAGTCAAAATTTTATGTGAGGAGTGATTTTACTAAAAACAGCTAAAGAAATGAAGATTGCTGACATGGGCAAAACTCAGCATTAAGCATTTTAAAGCCTATTGATTTCAGTTATGAGAATTTTAAAAGGTCAAGATGCCTCTATCTTTTGCACCTCAATCTCACCCCTTCACATTCAGTAGAATTTGCATGCATCAGATTGTGGATATCTCTATAATTCTATGGCACCTCCCTGGGGGAAATTACTCTCTTTGAATTCAATGGAGGCCATGTTCCGAGGTGACAGGTTCATATTCAGTGTAAAGCTGCAATTCTATGCATATTTCCTTCCAAGTAAACATGGTTTTAAAAAAAACACAGAGAGAGACATGAAAATGCTATGAATGTTCCTGTAGAGATAGTAACAAGAACAATAAGATAAAGTTGGGAACAACCAAATATTTTTTATTTTAAAAAAAAGAATCAAAAAGCCACTTTGGACTTTTAAAGGCAAGAATCATTCTTTTTTCTCCAGCATTCATTCAACTCAGATGTAATGTTCCCAGGTAAAATGCTTCTGTTGTATCAACTGCCACAGGACTGTGGGAAAAAGAAAACAAGGGCAACTAATTAATCCTGGATTAAATATCTTATCTTTTTTATTATCACCATGATATAAAAATATGTTGAGACTCTGGAAAAGAGTGCAGAGAAGAGCAAACAAAGATGGTTTGCAGATTGGGGGATAAAATATAGGAAGAACAGTTGCAGGAATTGGATATGACAGATAGCAGAGTTCCAATATCTGAGGAGCTGCCACAAAGAAGAGGAGGGTCACCCTATTCCCCAAAGCACCTGAAGACAGGACAAGAAGCAATGGATGGAAACTAAGCAAGGAGAAGTCTGATTTAGTACTAAGAAGAAATTTCTGACCGTTAGAACAATTAATCAGTGGAACAATTTGCCTCCGAAAATTGTGGGTGTTTTTAAGGAGAGATTGGATAATCGTTTGTCTGAAATGGTATAGGGTTTAAGCAGGGTGTTGAACTACAGTAGAAGACCTCCAAGATCCAATACCACCTGGTTAACTCTGTTACTGTGTTATCTCTAAACACCAGAGCAACCATTAAAGGCCCAGGGGAACATTTCATACATGACATATCTTTGATTAAAGAGCCCAGATGCAGACTACAGAATTCCCATAGTGAAAGGGAAGATGTTGGAAGAAACTGGACAATCTGACTTTTGTTGCACAAAGTGTCCTCTGCTCCAACTTCTAGCAGATCTTGGATAGTTTATTTCATAAATTTGTTTAAGCTAGAAGAACTTTACATTTTATATCTGTTCTGAACATGGTTTATTATGATAGCATATATTTTGGATTACTTTCCAGAGCTACTTATGCAATCTTATGTATCAGTGATACACAAGATACCTGTTAGAAATATTTTTTGCCTATAGGGAACCATATAAGAATCTTGTGAAACCAATTGATTATGACTATCATAAATAACAGTTCATTTCAGAAATGTTAAGAGTAGAACCCTGATTATACTCCCTGCATCCAATGAAATGGACTGGGAGCCATAACATTTTAAGTAATAATAAATTGGATAGATTTGAAGAGCCAATTTGATGTAGTGGCTAAGATATCAGGCTAGAACGGGGAGATGACGAGGAGGCAAGGGCAAGCTACTTCTGAAATCTTTGCCATGAAAGGGACAGAACCACAGCCAAAGTTCTGAAGATGTCCAAAAGCCTGCCTAAACAGACTGTGACTATGATGAATTAAATTTTCCCTCTTTGTCCTAGTCATCCAAGATTTGGGTTCTTTATGGATGCTATTGTCCAGATTGTCATGAGGGAATTGGATCATGTATCCATTGTCTTATAGATTAGCCTAATTAAGGGCTTTTTCTCCCATCCCTTTCACCTAACTGTGTTAGAAGCGCACATTGCAGCTTCTGCCATGTCCCCCATGGTTTGCCTTCATCTCCTCCCCCGCACAGATGAGTAAGGCAAACACTCCTCTTAACCTCCATCAAAGTCAGGTTGTCCTCCATAACCAGGGAGGAAAATCAAAGTACTGACAATGACTGGGAACTATTCAGGCAGAATCAAGATTGGCAATCGTGTTCTGGTGCTCAATTGCAGGGAAAGAGTATAGGGGTCTTAAACAATGGACAGGGATATTGTTAAGGACAGGTTAACACATACAATGCATTTTTCTCAGGAATTGGTTAAACCTGGATCTAAAGAACAGACATGGCACATTACCTTTTTTCTTATTTTCAAACACATTATAATGCCCATACAAGGCACTCTTGAAAATGAGAAGAATATACACCAGTTTTCCAAGATTGGTTTGTCTGAGATACGATTCTAAATGTGAAGAAAAAATAGGGAAAAATAACAATATAAGAATAAATATAATATTATATATTTAATGGTGAAGCAAAACAGTATATCCTCTTTCTGTTGGACTGTTTTTCTGTTCCTCCCTTCTCCAGCATATTTCTTGAATACATGCTTTCTAGAGGCAAACTATAACATATGCAGAAATTTTTTGAGCTAGGGCATCACATCCTCTGCAATATATTTAAATGCTTAGTCATGGAATATACCGTTTTTTTGTTTTGTTTTTTGAAAATGAGAGAGAGAGAGAAGAGAGAGAGAGAGACCCTTTGAGAAAAATATTCTGGGAGCAGAAGCTGCAGGGAAGGACAGCATCTTTTCTTCTCACAGTTTTTTTTGAGGAGGGTGAATTGTTTTGATTTGCTTTTACTGACTTTACAGCCTGTCATCTCACTCTTGTCCCCATCTTTCCAAACTTCAGCTCTATATTTTTCTTGTGCAAACCCACACCTGGATCCAGGAAGAGGAAAAGTGATTGCATATCTGGTCTAATGGGCACTTTGCTTGCTTCCACTTTAAAATGTCAGAAAATTTGCTTTTTTTAATAAATTGTTAAAAGAAATAAACCATTGTCGTCTTGCTTTTTTCTCCTAAGATCATCCCAAATAGTAGTAATTTGTACTCCATCTGCCCAAGACTCCAACTAAGTCAAAATAGCTTTTAAAAAACGTAGGCATGTTGCTGTGTTTTAAGGTATGGTTTTGTTTTCTGAAGGCAGGGAAATCCTCAGTGATACTGCAATCAAATCTACATACAACCCTCCCTTTTGGGTTAAATTTCACAGATATATTCAAATCATTTGCAAAAATTAAAGTTACTGTCAGGAACGTAACATGTTGAATTGTGCCACACGTAATTCAAACCTCATTTACAATTAGGGGTACTGGAGAAAGTTAAAGATTCAGTGTAAAATACATTTGGAATCAACAGACTGAACTTGACTTACCATTTGTGGGGGTCTCGCTGTCACATTCTAAAAACAGAAGGAGGAAAATTCTCATTAGCTATATTTCATCATCATCATCATCATTTCTACTACAACTAATAATCCTACACAAAGAAGAAAAAATAAAAGGGAGTAACTTGTGCTCAAGATTAATAGAAATAAATGATTTCTAAAGTGTGTGTGTGTTCTATAAATTCTATCAATTTAATATTAATAGCTACATTCTAAGATTTAAAGGCAATGTTTCTAAAGCAAGGCTCAAAAACCTCACTCCTTAAAGACAGTGTTCTGGTTGGCATTAGATGCTACATGTAGTTATTTTAAGAGATAATAAAAATGGAAAAATAGTAAAAGAATTTTGCTAGGTTCTGACATTTTGCCTGGGTCAGGCTGTATCAGAAACTCTTAGACACAGATCGGAAAAATTATCAAATTTTGCAAATGGACAAATACAACTGAGAGAGAGAGAAAGTAATAATTGATTATGAGAGAATGAATCAGTACAAAAAAGATTTAGTGTAAGCTATCACATTTGCTTAGCAGCTGAACATGAACATGTTTTCTAATATTGTAGTTTTGTTCAGCAAAATATATTTTAAAATTCTCACAAGGGCAGCGTATATGGACAATTCTAGCAAAGTGCAGAAAGGGTCCAGAAAGTAGAAATTGATCTTCCGTTTCACCCACCTTCTCCAGTTATGGAAGCGTTGTAACTTGTGCTTGCAGAAGAATTGTAGAAATCGACTTTGCACTTGAAATGGTTTTTGAATTCTGCCACTGGTTCCCAGTGATTCTTAAACGGCTGATCAGTGAATATTTCTTATTTTCATATTTGGGCTCCTCTGTCTTTATTCCCTCTATAACATTGTTATTAAGGAACCATGTAAGAATGATGTGATCTGGATAGAAATCAGTGGCCAAACAAACAATTGTAGCTTTCTGCTTTTCTTCCAATTCTCTTTTGGATGGAGAGAATATGGTCACAGTTGGGGGTGTGATAATTTGTCCCTTTTCTGGAAGATAAAGCACATATAATGAAAAAGATGGCCAGCCTCCTCAAGCTATGGTTGACCTACATATGTCAGCTTGCCAATTGCATCATGAAGTAATATGCTGGCTCCGTCTTATTTAAGCACAGGCCGTTTCAGCTGAATGAGCTCATTCAGGTGCCAGTCATTAAATGCTCAGAATCAAGAAAGAGAGGCTAAATACAATACATGCACCTACACAATCTTGCAGTGATGGCATGAGTTCTGGGGAGAATCAGCAGAAAAGTGAGATGGGGAGGAATTCAGATATTGTCTCTTTTTCACCTGCAGCCCCAACCACACAAGCATTACTCAAGCCTTGGTATTCAAATCTATACTCAGAGAATGGTAGAACTTCACGTTTGCTTGTTTGCTCTGTTTGTTTCTTTATTTATCTATTTTTAATTTTGAGCCAGTGTTGACTCCAGGCAATTATCTGACAAGTCCCTGCAATTTTCTTGGCAAGTTTTCAGAGGTAGTGTGTCATTGGCTCCTTCCCAGGGCTGAAAGAGAATGGCTGGCCCATGGTTATCCAGCTGGCTTCATGCCTAAGCCAGGACTAGAATTCAGGGCATCCCACTTTCTAATCTGTTGTCTTAACTATTACAACAGACCTGTCCTTTTCCGAGTTATATGCCACCCTGGAAAATGGGGTTTTCCCACAGAGACAGGAATGGGCTTAGTTTTTATAGTTAAGGCAGTTCAATTTGTGGAAGTATCCACAATATCCGTCTATCAAGATTCTCATTCATCCAGGTCATGGTTGTCCCAAAGATGTTCTCAAAAGATGACTGTACATTCTTGCTTTTACTTGAAGATGTTTGCTTCTCATCCAAGAAGCTTCTTCAGTTCTGACTGAATGGTGGAGAACTGCCTTGGAGGTTTATCTTTAAGAGGCCATCTATCCCAAGATTCTCAGCCCTCTCTCAACAGAGGAGGAGGGATATGACACCACCTATCGTGTTTACAACACAGTCCTTTCAACAATTCCAAGAAGGTTCTACACCCATTTGCACTATTCAGATGACCCTTAGGACACAGATGAAGCTCCAAGTGGACTCAACGACTCTCAGAAAGAGATGACTGCAAGGAATATAAATCCTTCCATTTCCTATTATTAAGTCAGAACTGAAGAAGCTTCTTGGATGAGAAGTGAAACATCTTCAAGAAAAAAACAAAGTCCAGTTGTCTTTTGAAAAAGCACCTTTGGTATATCTACACTATCCAGCATTAAATAACATCTGTTTTTAGGACCTGAGAATGTAGGTTCATATAATCAAGGACTGGTTCCCTTGCCCTGTATGCCTTTGTGGCATAATATATATTGAGTAGGGAAGGATCTAGAGTTTGTAATCTAGAGGGTACAGGTTTCTCCTTACAAAGGGAATATATTTTTGATAGGGAATAGTAGCAGTGAATCTACAGGTAGAAAACCATTGTTGGACACATGAAATCAATCATTACAGGCTGGTTACTAATTTTCTCTTACAAGATAAGATGCCCAGCTGAATATGAGTTAATGAAAAGGCAAATGCAATTTTAAGCTGCCTCAACAAAAAATTTCATTCTAAGTCACAGGAAATAATAACTAAACTTTATTCTGCTTTGGTCAGACCTTGCCTTAATTATTACATACAGTTCTTGGCACTGTATGTAAAACAGTTTCTGAGAATATCAATAAGAATGACCAGGAAGTTTGAAACTCTTCTGAACCGACACTGAAAAACTTTGAGAAATGCAAAAGAACTTGACATCCATCATTAAAAAAACCTTTTTTTGCTGCTGTCTTTCTATATTATAATCCCTTTAGCATCATCCAGGTATTCAGTGACCAGCATACTATATTTCAGGAGTGGGCTACAAGCCTCAAATCCAAGGTTATCACATGGAGTAAAAAAAGTCACATTGTCCTTCCTTATGAATCATTGCTACTGTAGGATAACTACAGTTGCATACTGGCCCTTGAAATTTACCCTGTACAAGTTTCTTATGCCTTTAATTTTATTCTTACCTAGAACAGTAAGCCTGGTTCCTTGACCAAAGTGCAGCTTCTCATTGATACACAATGTGTTCACCATGTATAACAAACATCTCTCTCAAAAAGCTTTGTGGTTGTATTAGATAAGGTAAAATAAAGGTAAAGGTTCTCCTCGCACATATGTGCTAGCCATTCCTGACTCTAGGGGGCGTTGCCAATCTCTGTTTCTAAGCCAAAGAGCCAGCACTGTCCGAAGAGTCTCTGTGGTCATGTGGCCGGCATGATTAGACACCAAAGGTGCACGGAACACTGTTACCTTCCCACCCAAGGTGGTTCCTATTTTTCTCCTTGCATTTTTACTTGCTTTAGAACTGCTAGGTTGGCAGAAACTGGGAAAATAATGGGAGTTCACTTCATTACGCGGCGCTAGGGATTCGAACCACCAAACTGCTGACCTTTCTGATCGACAAGCTCAGCGTCCTAGCCCCTGAGCCACTACATCCCTCGTGGTTGTGTTAGAATGGTTCTATTCTCTGACCAAAACCCTGATTTGTAATAATGTTATTATTTTAAGATAAATGTATTCACCTCTTCACTGGGCACATTGGCTGGAATGAAGAGAAACCAAGGTCCAAAACATCTGGAAGAAACCAGATGTTAGCCCTACACCATATTATCTTGATGGATGTGCTAAATAATTACTTCAGATTTCCTTTATTCCCATAGATCTTACCTAGTACTGTCAATCGAGTTCCTTGTCCAAAATAGAGCTTGCCAGAGACACACAACATGTCTGTCCTATAAATGAAACCTTTAGGAACAGCTATGTTGAAGAAATGTCTCCTGTTTATTAACTATCCAATCTGTTTCTGAAATCTCCTTGAGTCTAAAAGAAACATTCAAAGCTGAATATTGAAATGAATCTTCTGATATTATCTTGATGTGTTTATGCTGGAAGTTGTGCTTGGTCTTTCCTTGGGACTCTATTGTTATTTATAGATTTTATATAGCACTGATAGATTTTGAGTATTAGAGTTTATCAATGAACATTTCTTTTTTATTGTTAACAGTTGCAGGCATCTTCTGAACCATGAGCATGCAGGTTATAAATTCAATTGATGAATAAACTAACACTTAGCCAATTGTGTGCTTTATTGCCTTTAATATTATAATTATTATTATAAGTACCCCACAGTTACAATACCAATTACCCTGTATTAGATCATCCTTCAGCTGCTCACATTTCTATTGTCCAATTTGTATGACTAAAAGAAAAATAATAAGCCAAAAATCTACACAATCATAAAAACAGCACAAAGAAGAAAAGAAAAAGAAAGAAAAGAAAGAAGAAAGAAAAGAAAAGAAAAGAAAAGAAAGAAAGAAAGAAAGAAAAAGAAAGAAAAAGAAAGAAAGAAAGAAAGAAAGAAGAAAGAGTCCATGGTATTGAATTATATATTTCATATAGCCAAGGATGATGGCATGGAAGAGATTTCTAGGCTCTTCTGTGTCACCTAATCATCACATAAACCTTATTATAGTCCATGGTGACATTCTTAGCATATAAAGTATTGATCTGTATTTCACAAAGAGAATCCTTCATATAAGGAGTTCAAAGGAGTTCATACATATTTATTCTCAACACATCCCTGTAAGGCAGACTGACATGAAATACTGTAATCTATCAATGAATCAAAGTCACATTTCTTAAGTCCATTGCATAACCCACCATACTGTCCCCTCCTTAATTTTCACATAGTAGCTTCCTAAGATCCTACGTGTTGTGCCTAGTTTCCATAGCAAAGAATTATTGAATCCATGTAAGACCTCACAGCATATAACTTACCTAATACAGATACTCGAGTTCCTGGGCCAAAGTTCAGTTCAGAATTTAGACACAGCATGAAATCCTATTACTAAAAAAGACGCTTCAGCTCAGAGAAAACATCACCCATGCACACTAGCAAGAACTTTTTCTCTAGTTTACATCCTGGGGAGAAAACATCTTTCAGCTAAATTGAACCCTGATCCAGTTCTTACACGTTTTGATTGTGTAAATGTTGAATTTATATCCTTCTGTTCTTTCAAAGGTCCAAGATATTGGTGGACATGTAGGAAGGGAAAGCTCAACTGAGAAATTAAATGGGAGAATTTTGTACTTAAGAATAGCATATCCAGGTCAAAGCACTCCACCATTCCTAGTGATCTTCACAGAAACAGTATGATTTCATGTAATGAGCAACAGGAGAGCACAGAGGTCATCAGGGCTATTTTTTTAAAAGATCTTATCGCAGTGATTAGAGCTATCCTTGACTAATGAGCTGACAGAGATGAGCAGGAAGGCTTCTGAAAAAAAATCCACATGCTGTTCATATTCATCTTTGGCTGTCCATCTTCAACCATTGGTTTATTAAAGTTGACACATTTACAACTGCTCTTCTCCCTCTCTCCTTTTGTCCCCCCCCCCAATCTTTAAGAATTTTGCTTTTTGATCTCTGCCAATATTAGCATGTATAACCTATGCTATCTCAGGTTCTTTTACTATAGGAATACAGAGCCATGTTTTTTCAGTACATTTCTATCAGTTTCCATCAGAGTCATTTTCTCACCCCAAGCATTCAGCATGGTCCCTTCTCCAAAGTAGATCTGCTCAGTATTGCACAGCTGGCAAGGTCATGAAATAAATTCCCCTCTGGGTTATCCATAAGGAAGCTGATAGGTTTTTCGTCATCCTATTCTGTCAGTTTTAATTAGAAAGCTGTTCCATCAAATTTGGTTCCCTCTGCCTCTAGTTCATAGTTTTTCCAGTGCTGGTAAAGCTAAGGTTTGCTGTAGAAGGCAGAAACTTTTGTTTCCTCTTGATTTGTCACAGATATTTAGCTAAGGAGCACATTGTCATCCAAGACCATCTGTTTCCTAAGAATCTCTTTCATGCTTTGAGGCTGAAGCCAACAAAGCAGAAGTCACAGCCATCATCTGTATGAGCATAAATTTGCCCTTATGTAAAAACTGAAAATATGAGGGGGGCGATGTTTGATTCATAGATGTGTTGACCATCACTTGTTGACTACAACATCCAGTGTGACTTCTGTGTATGGCAGGGTGGGGGGGATAGGGTCATAGCAAGACAGAAACAGGGAATGGACCCAAACAGAGTATGGAAAGGACCATACCCATTTATAGAATTTTCTTAACACATCACAAATTTTCAGGCTAAACTAGATGTGGCAGCAGTGAATCTATCAACTGACTGATCACTGCAAAACAAGGGCGAATGCGGGGAAAAACTTAGGTGCAACAAGAAAAGTAGGAATCAAATTCTTCCTTTACACAGATTTTTGATAAACCCATCAATATTTTTTCTCAATCCATTGTTTTCTCTAGTGGTCAGGACTTCATAAATGGAAATGACTTCTTTAGGGGAAGAATAAAACACAAATAAGAAAGAATTCAACCCCAACTTTCATCTCTCCTAAGCTTTCAATGTCTTCTGTTTCTCTTTTATAGAAGGTTGGTATAATTTGTGATGGAATTGCCCCTAATTATATCTAATATTCAGTAAACAACTGCCAAGAGACCTATTGATAAATATGAAGAGACAGATGTTGGCAATCAATTCCAACAGAGAATATTAATGTTTTAATCAGTTGATTTTATAGCTTTAATATGATTTATATTCTTTTAATTTTTGATTGGGGGCTGCCCAGAGTTGGCTGAAAGATGGGTGGCTATGTAAATGTTTTAAATCAATAAAATAAATTAATAAAACTTTCTGCATATTTTACTAGTCAGCCTCCTTAAACAAATCATCGAAACCCAACAGATTTTCATGGGACTGAAGGGGAAAGAGAGAGAGGAAGGGAGAGAGACAGGGGGAGAGAGAGAGTGCACCACATATCCCAACATGCATGATTGATTCTTCTTAAACAATACATTTAATTTGGTCAAGGAAAGGCAAAAGAGATATTCTTGAGATTAACACATTTTATGAGGAGGGATGAATGCTGGAAGCAATTTGAACTTCAGCCATATGTGTTTAGAGTGTCAGTTACATGTATTTCTTCATTCTAGACCAAGAATTGATCAGACATTCATTGGCATTTTAAGAAATTCAGTCTTGCTTGTAATAATAAGCTATGGATTTTGTCTTACCAAGTACTGTAAGTTGAGTTCCTTTTCCAAAGTGCAGCTCAGTACACAGTGATGAAGTCACCACATAAAATGAATGGTAATTCTGGTTGGGGCTGCTCAGTCTCCTGAATCTCTCTCCCTCTCCCTCTCTCTTTCTCCCCCTCCCTCCCTCTTCTCTCTCTCTCCCTCTTCCTTACTCCCTCTCTCTATCTCCCTCCCTCCCTCTCTTTCTTTCTCTCTCTCTCTCTCCCTCCCTCCCTCCCACTATAGCTTGAATGCAACCACACATCCCATGCAATTCAGATGTCAGTTGACATGCAAAGGAGGAGAAAGAGGGGGGGAACAGCAAGCAAGGTTTGACTTGGCTTAGCTTTCTTCCATTTCAAAGTATCCATGTAGAAAAACTAGAACTTTCTAATTATGAACATCCAGGATATTCAATATTTAATTAAAATTAATAATTATGTATAATCTTATGATCAGGGAGGATCTTGATGATCACTAACATTCATTTTCTTTTAAAAACAGTTATCATTTTTAACTTTGGGTGTATAATTATAAAATTTTAAAGTTTTTCTAAGCAAGCTGAACCACACACTTCCACTAATCTTATATAGGCTCAGGTAAGAAAACTTCACAAAATAATCTTTGAACTTACCTAGCACTGTCAGTCTGGTTCCCTGGCCAAAGTACAGCACATTGTTTGACACAGTATTAAAGAGCATTACAAGAATATCCCAGAGAGCTTATCAGTTTGAGAAAAATTCACCAGTATGTGAATAGTCTCTCATTAACACACTAAGATAAGTGCATAAATGAACCAACTTTTTGGAAAATGTTGGGACTTTTTATCTTTTAATGAGGAAAAATGAACTAAAGCAGAGGTCTCTTGTCAGTTCAGGTTGTCCCTCTGGGTGATTCCTCTCTTCTTCTGTCTCCAGAACCTCATTATTTATTCTCGTAATCTTGAGTAATTTCAACTAAATCTATTGATCTTTTCTCCTTTTTCCTAAGATGAATGTGAAGAAAATATCTGGCAAACCAAAGAGCCACATTCCAGAGGGACAGCTGTGTTGGTCTGTTGTTCCAAAATAGCAAAAAATCCTGAGGCATTTTAGAGACAAATGGCATCATCTTGGAGCAAAACCTACTTCATAAAATACTTACATTAGTAACTGCAAATCACATATACAGTCATATAGGCAAGCACAAAATGACTCCCGAACTAAAATAAATATAAGGGTGACTATGACAAGGTTATATAGTATTATTGCTACTTTTTTCATTTCCTGATCTTCTGGTCATTCTGTTTATAACATTTTCTTTTGTCTTTTATATATCATTAAGTTATCTATCATGCCAACCTGACATAGTTCCAGGCTCTCAAAAGTTTCCGTACAGCTATTTCATCTTTCTTCCCAAATAAACTTTGTCTGCCAAAATATACAAAAGAAATGATATAAAAATACAGAAGAGATCCAAATGGAAAACAATTGTGTTTGGATTGCCTGGAAATGTTATGAATGAGACAGGAAAGTTGTGTATTAAAAATCTCCTCTAGAAACACAATTTGGATAACATGTCTGCTCGTGATGAAGTGGAATTTGCCCCGTGAAAGCCATAGGGGCCATTATTGCTTTGCCTACCTATTTTTTCTGTTTATATTTTAAATTGACTTTGCATTACATCTCTGTGTCCCTTCTTATCCAATACTGTCCCTTGAATTAAATTTCCAAAAAAATGTCCTTTGGTCTTTTATAAAATTATTGATTACAGTTATTATTTGTCTCCTAACAAACATTTCCACATAGCCAGTGTGGAAATTCAGAATAATGACCAAGGAAGGGTCAAAGACTCACTAAATTAGTAGACCAGTGAAATACTGTGGCGGTAATATAGGCCACAACCTACTTCTTAGTAAGCTATAAAATATGGGATAGATAGCATCACTACCAGATGGATTCGTAACTGGCTGATAAACTGTACTCAGTTGAGTAATTCTTAATGGGTCTATATGGAGAGAAATAAGCAGTGGGGAACCACAAGGTTCCATTTTGGGCTCAATACTCTTCAATATCTTCATAAATGACTTAGATGATGGAATAAAAGGGGATCTTACCAAATTTGCAGATGATACTAAGGTGGCAGGAATAGCTAACACTTTAGATGATAGGCTCAAGATACAGATGGATCTTGACAGACTTGAACAGTGGGCCATATCTAACAAAATGAAATTCGATTTAGAGAAAAGTAAAGTCTTACACTTAGGCAAGAAAAACTAAATGTACACATATAGACTGGGTGAAACCAAGCTTAATAGCAGTAACTGTGAGAGGGAACTTGGAGTCTTAGTGGACAACCAGTTAAATATGAGCTAGCAGTGTGCGACATCAACCAAAAAAGCCAATGCAATTCTAAATTGCATTAACAGAGGGATATAATCAAGATCAAGTGAGGTACAAAGACCACTCTATAAAGTCTTAGTAAGATTAGAATACTGCATCCAGTTTTGGTCACCACACTATAAAAAAGATGTTGAGACTCTAGAAAAAGTGCAGAGAAGAGCAACCAAGATGATAAGGGGACTGGGGACTAAAACATATGAAGAACTGTTACAGGAACTGGGCATGGATAGTCTAGTGAAGAGACGAACCAGGGGAGACATGATAGCATTCCAATATTTGAGGGGCTGCCACAGAGAGGAGGGGTCAAGCTATTTTCCAAGGCACCTGAACTCCAGACAAGGAATAATGAATGGAAACTGATCAAGGAGAGATTCAACCTAGAAATAAGGAGAAATTTTCTGACAGTGAGAACAATCAGCCAATGGAACAGCTTGCCATTGGACGTTGTGGGAGCTCCATCCTGGAGGCTTTCAAAAACAGATTGGACTGCCAATTGTCTGAAACAGTGTAGGGTCTCCTGCTTTAGCGGGGGATTGGACTAGATGACCTACAATGTCCCTTCCAACTTTGTTAATCTGTCATCTCAATCATATCTTAAACGTTTTCCACTTGCCACATCTCAGATCCCCCTCACAGGAAGTTTTAATACTTGATCTTCAGTGTTTTGGAAGGGAAATACAGATCGAGACCAAATATGCTGGTAATATTGAGATAGTCACACTCCTGCTATTGCACTGCCTTCTCTATAGTGGCAAGGATGTTCTATGAAATTATTCTAGTCAGAAAAGAAGAAGATGCTATTCCCTAGGAGCCATGGTGGCACAGTGGCTAGAATACAGTATTGCAGACTAACTCTGCCCATAGTCTGGAGTTCAGTCCTGATGACTCAGTCTTCCATCCTTCTGAAGTCAGTAAATGAGGACCCAGATTGTTGGGGGCAATATGCTGACTCTGTAAACCGCTTAGAGAGGGCTGTAAAGCACTGTGAAGTGGCATATGTCTAAGTGCTATTGCTATTTGACCAACAAGCATTAAAAAAAAAACCCTTTGGAATGGGGACCAAGTTCAGTGCCTTGCTTCTGCTTCTGCTTCTGCTGCTTAGAGACTAATTATTCACTTGCACACATTGTCCATATACAGGTGAAACTCAAAAAATTAGAATATCGCACAAATCACAGCTTGAACTATCTTGCTTTGCATGTAATGAGTCTATCTCATATATTAGTTTCACCTTTTAAGTTGCATTACTGAAATAAATGAACTTTTGCACAATATTCTATAATTTTTCGAGTTTCACCTGTAATCCTCCACCACCATTCAAGAACATGACCCTTCCCCCCACCTCACCCTATTTTATACTCATTTATACTTTTTTCCCTTTGACTACTAGATTGTATGTTTACATACTCATGTTCAAATACTACTTAATGTGTGACCGTTCAAAGTTATGATGAACACACATCATAGTACTTATGACCCAGATTTGAAGTTCCAACAGCTGCCCTCCCATGGTCACCCAATCACATTTTGAGCACTCAGCAATCAGGCAACAGTTATGTCTGTTTGCAGGATTCTGCAGTCATGTGAATGCTACATGACATTTTTTTGCTGGGAACTGGAATTTATTTTCAGTTTATGATCAGAAATGCCCATTGTGGACAGTGTTCACTTAATGACTGCAGTGTTTGCATAACAACCGCAGATTCATTTAACAACCATCGTGATTCACTTATTGACTACTGCAAAAAAGGTTATAAAATCAGGTTAGTCACACGATGACCTGTTTAACAACCAGCACAACTTACAACCATAATTCCGGGCTCAATTAAGGTCATGTTAGAGAATATTTGTAGCATAGGGTTGGAATGAGAGGTCCTTGGTGCTCTGTGAGCTTGGCTAGTTTCTTGCAGATCTTTCATTACCCAAACTAGGTAACATCATCAGGGCTAGTAGGAAGTGGGGTTTGCTCTCATTTTATATTCTAGTAGCTTGCCCTGTCAGAATTGGTGGGAGTGGCCTTGATGGTTCTTTGTTGGGCTGTTTATTGTTAGCTTGTTTGGCAGTTCCTTGACTGGAATGTTGCTTACTTCTTGATTGTTAGTCTAGCTAGTTAAATTTGGTGTTAATCTCTGGTCATCTAAATGTTGATTGGTGGTGAAGAGATGTTTTGGTCTTTTTGTTCCCTTTTTGGCTTATTGATTGTCTCTTTTGAATGGTATATATTTGTTGTTTATGTCTATGTGCCTGTTGATGGTCAATTTGTCAGAGCGACAGGTTTCCTCTCTAGCATTTTGGTTTGGCTGAGGATGGTCACTGTTTCTCAGTTGAAACTATGATTAAATCTGTCCATGTGTTGTGGAAATTAAGGAGTCTTCACAATATCTTTTGACTGTTAGTTAATGTCAATGAATGTGCTGTGCTAGCCTTCTGCCTGTTCATTCTACCTAGTGGCTGTTGCAATGTTTATACTATATGTTGTAGATGACTCCTGTTTTTTTCTTCTGGGGCTGCTGGTCTTTTGGTTATTTAGTATGTTTGGAGGGCTTTAGTTGGTTTGTGTGCTATGGTGCCGTGTGGTTGTAATAGTCTGTTGAAGATTTCTGAAATGTTTTAGTGTATAGTAGTGTTATCCTTTTCACACCTCATGTTGGTTGTGCTATATTAGGTTGAGTGATGAGGCACTTTTGGATGAAGTTGCATGGATATCCATTTTGTTGAAAGATGTTGTATAGATAATCTGGTTCCTTTTTTCTGATGTTCAGGATTGGAGCAGTTATTTGCGCTCATCTAAATAGTGTTCTTACACAGTTTATTTTATGGGAGGTTCAGTTGTTACTTTGTTTGTGCGGCACTTGGTAGGTGTGTGTAGCTTTTTGATAAACTTGTGTTTGTAGTTTGTCATCTCTGTCTCCGTTGATGGGATTATCCAGAAAAGGTAATGTGTTGTTGTCTTCTTCTTCTCTTGTGAATTGTGTCCCTTTGTATATGTTGATTGTCCTTGTTATTATAACAAAGATGTCATCTACATACTGGATCCATACTTTGGATTGTATGTGTACATCCATTTCTGTATTGTACAATCTACTGTGGTAATTCTGGCTAGATCCTATTTGGTAAGCAAGGCAGGGTTTTTGTAAAGGGCTTTCCATGAAATGAATCACTGTGCCCCCTGTCCCCACAATGATTGAATCTCATACAGAAATACTTCACTTTTCTACTCTATCACCACTCCCAGCAGTGAAGTGAAGGTTTCCAGCAAGAGTGACAGCTGCGGAATTGGTGAGAACCCTCAAAGTCTTGCAGACAGGTGCAGAGTTTCTGAAAGCGTTCTCTGTTCAGGAAGACATAACAGTCTTTTTTTAAAAAAATTCTCCTTTCCTAGTGCTGTTTCCTACTGGTATCCTTTCGTTAAAATATTCTTCATAACTTTGTTGTGGGGGTTGAACAATCTGCCCAGAGATGGACAAGGAGATACCTACCCAGTTTTCTAAAAGGATCTTTGACCAAAATCAACTTTGACTGACTGATTAACTATCTACTTTCCTGATCAAAAAGAACTATCTACTGAGAAGTTAAAACAACAGCATAAAGATTAAACTTTTAGTTAAAGAAGGATATAATCAAGACTATATAGTGCATCGCCAATATGATCACCAATGTCCGATGACGGATATGGCACAAGAAAAAGAAGTGCATTGGTGATGAACTGGAGAATCCCTGTTCAAAATCTTAGCCCTTTTTCAAGATGAAAGCAATACAACTACTTTATCTAACAGTAAACTAAGCATTATTGAGGAAATATGAACATTTAAAAACATATAAATTTGCTAGATGTTCTTACAAAACATCTATCAGCACTCATGAAAACCTGGAAGAAAAATACTTGTCTTCTCTGGTTGTCTACTCTGGAATTAGTAGTGAACATCTTTCAATTCTATTGAACTACATAACTATTGTTTCTTAAGAAGCCATATCATTTGGGGTGATATCCAAACCAATCTGATTCTGCTGTTTGTATGGGAGGAGCTTGAAATTCTCTCCTAATTTGTTGCAAGACTCATATGACTACCTTGATTTGTAAACATGCCCAGTGGCTAAATCATGTAGTCCAGTTACACCAGTGGTTCCCAAAGTGGGCGGTACCACCCCCTGGGGGTGGTGGGATGGCTTGGGGGGCACTAAGAGGTAAGGGGGGCAGCGGGGGTGCTAAGAGGCAAGGAAGATGGCAGAGGAGTGCTGGAGGTGGCCCCCTCACAGGGCGCAAGACTCTACTTGGAATGACAGGGCCATAGAAGGGGATATTGTGTGTGTGTAAATAAAAAGCCCCAGAAAGGCCATCCAGTGAGAGCCTCATACCAGCAATAGGGAAGAAAACGGAGAAAGGCACACCTAGTGCATTTAAAAGCAAAGCAGAGAAGACAACTCGTTTCTTTCCCAAGGCTCCTTCTCCCCGCTTGGGAGCTCCTCTCGAAATCCTTACTCACAAAGCAAGGGCTTTGCCTGGCTATGCCATTTTGTGCCCCTCCTCCCTGATTTATTATTTTTTAAAAACCCGGATTGAAAAAAGCGATCCAGGGTCGCTGTAGGAGCCGAGCTTCTTCAGCGAGTTGAGGCACCAAAGCCCAAACATATCGGCCTCCCACCTGCTTTGCAGCCCGGAAGTGGGAGAGCGGAGAGGCAGATTCCTAAGCCCAGGAGGGAGGGAGAGAGAGTGGGGGAGAGTCCTGGAGGGCTGCTGAATCTTTTTGCAAGAGGAGGCAGGAGGGGGCTGCCTCTCTTTCTCTGCCGGCCTGTGCTGAAGCAGCAGCCCTTGACAACCGGCAGCGCAGATGGAAGGCGCCACCTATCCCGCCATTAGAGCCTCTGTTTCTCCTCCACCCACCAGCCCACCTCGGCCCACCGCATGTCAAGCTTGCTTCGGCCAAGGCGCCGCCAGTTTCATTAAGCACAGAGCAGGCCAGAGGTGAGGCGGAGCAGGTTTTGAGGGAATGCGAGCATGGAAAGGATGCTGCAGGGAGACCTAGTGATGCAACGGCAGAGGCCTTCCTGCATGGCGACAGAGCTTTATTCTCTCCAAAGCTACATCTTCCCTCCCTGCGCCCTACCTCCCCCAAAACCTCTGGCCCAGATTTTTCTGCCGCTGCCCTTCCTGCCACCGGTGCTTGGGCTGCTCCTTAGCCCCAGAGAGGAGAGTGCCCTGCCAATCATAAATACAGAAGGGAAGCTGAGGAGGCAGGTGGGAAATACATGAGGGGGGGAAGGAATAGGTTGTACCCGCAAGGGAGATTTGCGTGACAGTAAATGGAATGGTTTCATTGGAAGTCGGGAAGAAATGGGCCATTTCAATATTTAAGGTTTAAATCTAGAAATCAGGGGTTCTAGTTTTGGGTACCACAAGTTCCCCCTTTGGTTTATGACAAAGAGAGGATCAGAGTCTTGAACTCTTCTCTGCCTTAACCAGGTTTTAAAAATGGGGATCCTCCGGGTCCCACATCCTGGAGTTCTGCCTACAGTTTGGGAAATAGCTGATTGCCACTTCCTTTGAAAAGACATTTTTTTCTGGTATCACTTCATCAAGTGATTAAGAATTTACTGAACAGTGAAACAGTTACTAAATTTTACTGAGTTTACTAAGTTACTAGTTACTAAGGTTCTTGATAAATGACTATCAGACTTTGTAAACCTAGTATCACTGGATCATATTCAACAATTTTGTTGAATTAACATTAACTAAAAAGGTTTTTAAATTGGATTTTGAATAAAGGTAGGTAGGTAAGTAGGTAGGTAGGTAGGTAGGTAGGCAGGCAGGCAGACAGACAGACAGACAGACAGACAGACATCTTGACTTCTTTTGTCTTCCTTCTGCAGATCCACAGGAGAGAAGAGACAGATGCAAATTTTGACTCCAAGTTTCCATGTGAAGATTCTATTGATTCTTTCAATGTCTTTTTTGTCTTCCTTCATTCTGTCCTTCATAAGACAGTTCTTTCAGGGAGCTCCTGTAGCATTCTAGCACTGTGAAGCTAGAAGCACAGAAATAAACGGCAGCATCCTCAAAGCTCATTTGTTGATGTGCAATGAACAGTGTTTATAATGCATTTGTTGAATCATAAATCCTTGATCTTCAAATTCATCTTCAATACTGGGTCTTGATGCTCCCTTACCTATGTAACCAATCAGTTCCAGCTGTTGCTTTGCTGCTGTTTGCCGATACCAATACATCCAGTTGTGATCTGAGTTGTTCTGGTAGCAACTCATTTCAATCTTGTCCCCAAGCTGCCCTGATATCCAGACTGGTTTCTGCGTGAGCAGTACCTGCTCTGCTCTGATGCAGAGTAATAAGAAGGAGAAATAGAGAAGAAGAAAATAAGGAAGGCTGAAGGTGTTGGTAAATTATACTCCATAACATCATAGCAACAGCTGCTCAAAATGCAAGAAAATACAGATATTTCTTGAATGCTCCTTTTTGTGATGCAGTGTTCCTGGTTCAGTTTCTTCCTTGCAGAAACTGCCAAACCAATTTTATCAAAATAAAATGTGTGGAAAAAAGTCTTTCTCCAGCCACTTTTAGACTGTTATCTCCAAACTTAGAATGTTATACTACCTCCCTTGCTAACTGCCTTTCTCTTATATAGAAAAATGAAAAACTATAAAAGAAACAGGTGTCAGTGAAACATCATTCAATCTGTACAAAATATCTTGTTAAAGTGATGAAGGAAACCCAGAAGCATTTCTGTCAGGCGGTTCATACTTCCTAAAACCCACCCTTTACAAAGTGCTGATAATAGTCCACGTTTCCTCTTTAGATAGGTCCTGGAAATGTTCATAAATGAACTCTTGCACTTGGTTTTATTTGCCTCTTAGAAAATACAGTTTGTAATATGGAAGGTTAGATAAAAATTCATGGTTTGCATTTGTCAATTATAAAGCTTACATGCAGGCATCATGTGCAAGCTGAATTTGCATGCATGAAGAGGCCAGGAAAGATCAGAACTCAGCGGATGAACTGAGGCTGCCACATTTTGTACTGGATTGCTGGTTTCTGACTTAAATCATAGAGGTGAAAGACTGCATCTAGTGATGGAATCTATCATCTATCATCTATCTATCTATCTATCTATCTATCTATCTATCTATCTATCTATCTATCTATCTATCTATCTATCTGACCATCTTGCTGTTAAGCAAGTCAGGGACCTTTTGAATTGTTTATTGAATCTCTCTGTTGCTCGGAAATAACAGTTGCTTTTAGAGAATAATCAATCATATGCAGTCTGGGTTTGAATTCAAAGTATCCTCTTTGTGTGTGAACATTCTTGAAAGTGGAAATCTCACATAATTACTGAAGCAGGTTTTATAACTGCAACAGAAAGGATATACTGCATACTTAAGGAAATATATAATAGGAATAAGAAAAGCCCAGCATCTAGCTAACTCCATCATACCAAGGGGGGAAACCGAAGGGCACATATACTGTGCACTATAGCAGAAGGAAATCAACTTGACAAAATTTTAGATAAAGAGGAGGCAGCCTAATAGGCAAAGAGAGCATCCAAAGGAAATCAAAATTCTCTATCTACACCCCTTTGTCCCCTTGTAGTTAATAGTAAGTCATGAGGTGCTGTAGAGTCTTTGATATTGGCTTCACACTTCCAACTATTTAAAACATTGGTTAACAGATCATCTGAAAATGAATCCACTTTGGCAAAGGGATCTCCCAAATTCTGATTTAAGGGAATTGTTTTAGAAGATATTCCTGTGCATCGTGTACAAAAGCTTGTAAACCTGTGGCTGGACAAAGCTGAACTGGACTGGATTTGACCCAATGGCAATGCAGTAATGCCACAGGATCCAATCTGGGTCAGTCACCGGGACCAGAAGTTTTGTCTTCTGAGCTTTTGGACTCATGCTAGAGCCCATCATCAGGGAGTTTCTCTCTAGCACAGTGTATGCTGTTCTATGTGTGGTATTTATGTGGTGCCTATTGTATGTGGTTTTTGACAACAGGTCAACAACTAAAGATGTTGACACATAAATACTACATACAGAACAGCACACACTCTGCTAGAGAGAAGTTCCCTGAAGAAAGGCTACAGCACAAGTCCAAAAGCTTGGAAGACAAAAACTCTGGTCCCAGTAACTGACCCAGATTGGATCCTGCAACATTATCCTGGGTCATGTATATTCACCTTCATGCATGATAGTATATTTCTTCTGAGACTGGTGAGATAGAGGGCAGAATCACGTAAACCAAGTTGAATTATACCCTCTTTCTTATAATGAAAGGACACTTCATTTGTGCAGTGGATGTATTTACTGTCCGAGTTAATTGAAGACTAATTTCTTAAAATAAATAGTGAAGACATTAGGTCTGCCAGGAATTATATGCTGGCTAACATAATGGAGAGGGCATGACTTTAAATCATGAAGAAAATGGGGTAGCATGTGGTATCCTAGAAAAGGGCACTTTTGCAAGAGTGATAGATGCTTATCCTGTTGCTTGCAGCTCCAAAAATTATAATAAAAGGGAGAGGGAAGGCTGAAGTTGAAAACGTTTTGGAAATAAAATTAATCCTTAGGGTTAGCAAGCAAACAAATCTCAGCAAAGGACTGGCTAATTCTGATCCTTATCACCTCTATTGCTCTAATTTCTTTTTTGTGTTAAGAACAAATAAATTTTAAAAAGTTAATTTCAAGAATACCAAATGGAGGGTTGGTGGGAAGAAAGAGACCCACAAAAGAAATACAGAAAATATTTCTTTGATCTTGGCAGGTTCGATGCAAATAGATGGTTTGAATGGGATTCAAATTATGCTGGGATCAAAACCACATTGGTCAAAGCAGCTTTTGGGAGAAATCTGACCCTTTTTCTCCTAACATCATCAGACCTCTCACTCTGTCTCTTCTGGTAAATTCATTTTCCATTATGAATTTTTGTTTATGCTCCAGCAAGTTATATGCCCAAGAACTGTAGAAAGATATTGATCATTTAAGAGTAGCACAAAAGTCAGCAAGAGCAGATCAGCAGGCTCTGGACTGTTTAAGCACATACATCCAGTACAAAGCACAATAAGGTCACTTTCCCCTTGTACTAACCCTATAATTTTAAGTCAATAGATGTCATTTTTTTTTCATGCAATGGCTTTCTTTGGAACTAGATAACTGTTGTCCTCCCCACTAAAATGCTATACTCTTTCTCCAATATTACAATAAACTTCATCATTAGAGGTGCTAAACTAATCTGCAATGCATATGTGACTGTGATTGATCCCACAGGATAGGATGTGATCTAAGCAGGGTAACGTGATTTTGATGTGGATGGAGACCACCAGGGAATCCAATGACCCTAGGTTAGATTGGGAAGTAAGGAAACATCCAAGGCAATATAGCTAAGAAACTACAGGGATGTAATCATGAAATCAACAAGGAACAAGCATAACATGTAGGAGATTTGACTTTGTACAAAATAAATAAATTTCTTTTACACCGTTGAAGGATTATATAGTGCCATCTGCTGGCTATAGTGAGTCTTTAAACAGCTTTGGCGTGAGGAATATGATTTAGATCAGTGTTTCTCAACCTTAGTCACTTTGAGTTATGTGGACTTCAATTCTCAGAATTCCCCATGCATGTGTTGATTTCAACTCCCATAATTTCCCATGCTGGCTGGGTGTGGAAAACAGAGCCTATTGTTTTTACAGAAACTACAGAAGACATGCTAGCCTGTGAAGAAACTACTTTGTATGTATTTCTAATCTCATGAGCTAGGCAGAAGCCTGAGAATTATATGTAGGAAGGCCTCTGCTATGCTAGAAACCCATCTTAACCAGAATTTGCTGATATGATAGTTACTTCAGAAACAACCCCTAGGAACTAGAACCATAAAAGGTAATTTATAAATAAGGGCAGGGAGCAATAGAATTAGAGTAGTGGGAGATGTAATCAGGGGCGGAGATAATGTATTATTCACTTTAGACGCTTCAGATAGGTTGTGACAGCATGAGTACTAAGCCAATGAGGAAAAGGTGGGAGGTAAATTTGTAATGGCAATAGGGAATATAAGGAAAACAGATTGATGATTTAAGGCATGTTCACTGTACCTGCGTGTGCGTGGTGGTACACCCTCTTTGCAAAGTAAATAAAATTACCATTGTTTTCTCTTGAGAGTTTTGGCTGGTGTTTGTTTATTTCAAAACTAGACAATAAATCCCACATTGGGGAAATCTGGAAACTGAAATCCATAGATCTTAAAGTACTTTAGCTGAAACTGAGAAACACTGGTTTAGATCTAATAAAACTTTTAACAAAATATGAAAATACCCAGTTTTCTAGCTGTTTTGCATTATTCAACTAATAATAAGTATCTGATTATTGACCTTGTTTGTTTTGCAGTATTTTGTACAACCCAAAGGACTCAGCCAAGGGAGTCTGTGGTGGTTTATTCTTGAATAAAAACAAGGTGATCTCTGCTGTAAGGCTCACACTCTACAAAGAGACAACATAGCAGGGTGACAAAAGAATAGGCAGAATGGTTAAGGAACATGGGTAGAAACTTGAAGATCATGAGTTCTAGTCCTGCCTTAGAGACAAAGCCAGCTGGGTGATCTTGGGCAAGCCACTTTTTCTGAGCCCCAGGAAGGTGGCAATGGCAGACCCATCCTGTGGATTTCCTTTTGATCTGGTCAGCTACTCTTTAGCTATACCTATTCCCATGACAATTAAAACCGGCAATCCCAGGGGTAGAATTGGGAGAGACCCGAATTCATGGGAAAGAGCAAAAGGAGTAGAGATGGAAGGGGCTCAGATGCCTATTACTGCTTTTCTTCATCACTGCAGGGGTGTAATGCTAGTTTGCCTCCTCATGATGCATCCTGGATAGCACAGTAGTGTGAACCAAGCGACTAGCAACAACTGGCAGCCAGACAACATTAAAGAATTGGCAGTTAACGACTGTTGGCAGACAGATATCTTTGTAGAACTTCTGGCTCTCTAAATACATGGCAATGGATAAACAAAACAGGCCTAACAGGACATATCGAGGCTGGTTTCTAGTGAGGCTTAAAAACCACAGCTGTGTACATTGACCTTACTACGGCTTATGATACCATGTGGAAGAAATGGGGTCTTGTCTCTATTCCTCAGTGTGACTGTGGTGCCCCTTAATGAAATATTTACTACATGTGTCTGAATGTCCACCAAGAGCTTATACCAGCCCAATGTTTGATTTTTTTCAACATAGACCACCCTGTCTTTGCATGGCTGGGTGGACTGGACATCAACATTTGAACAACTATAAGTCCATGTATTTGCCATACATGCCATAATTAAATGAATTCATCACTGCAGTGATGATATCCTTGAACAGCAAGTAGGGACCTAATCCAGTTAAGAAAAGCAGAGGTGTGTTAAAATGGTCTACACCTAGAAATGGCCCTTCTTACACCAAAATGCCAAGAATTTAACAGCACATTCATTCAGAAGCAAGTTGATGCTCTTGCAATATGCTTACTGTAATAGTAATGTGCAGAACCACATTAGTGAATTAAAACTTTTACATGAATGTCAGTATATGATTCCATTCTAAATAATTATGGCATATATTGGTGTGAATGAAATATGAATGCTTGGAGGAGAGGAGGAGAGGAAGCCCACTTAAGGCAGGCCACAAAGGCAGAAAAGTTTGCTCAGGAGGGTTTCTACACATGCACCACTTGAAAAAGCACCAGAAAACTTGAAAGATTTGAATATTCAAAAGAAGACACAGTTCTCACAGCAACAGAAGACCTTTCATACAACTGACGGTACCCATTAAATTGAATTGGATGAGGCAGTAGCCTGCCTGTAGAAAAGCACAAAACTACTTGAAGCTAGTTGATGCACCTATTGAGGGCTTTGTAAAATGGGAACAACCTAGCATTTGGTCATTAAATGAATGGTTGTAGGTAGAGGATTACCTGTAATTCATTTGGGTTTTCTGCAATGGTATTTCTCTATCCTCCATCAACCCATTTTAATGCATTAAAATGCCAAGGGCCTCCCTGGAGTATTTCCTGTATCCCTGGAGTATCTCCCTGGAGTATCTCCCGTCAATTTCCTATTCCACATGTATTTGTTTTAATGTTTTTACCCCATATGTTCCTCATAGTCTCTCTCTTTTTACATCTTTTATCAACCACTTGAATAACATTTTCCAGAATCCTGGATGGATTTATACTCAGAAGCTTTCTGGTTTTGCACATTGTATTTAAGAAAAATATGCACACTTTCTTCATTTATTATTTGAAGGACTTTATCAGACCTGTCCCAGTCACTGTTAGGGAAGTAATACTCTCAGTGTATGTGTGAAGAAAAGTGAAAAGGCACTTTTACTAAGGAATGCTGATTGTAGCAGAGTCAAGCAGAATCTAACTCAATCAGCATGCTGCCCCCCTCCCCACATGCACCGCACTGTTCGCCTCCAAGCTGAGCTTGGTATTTCCTCTGGGGGGCGGGGCAGGCTGTTTTCTCCCTCCCCAGGCTCTGAAGCCTGGAGACAGCGAAAAACAGGCCCAAGAGCCTATTGGAAGTTCGGAAACAATCCGTTTCTGGCTTCCGGAAGGCCTCCATGGGGGCCGGGGGAGACTGTTTCTGCTCTCCCCAGGCTTCAGGAAAGCCTTTGGAGCCTGGGATGGGTGAAAAACAGGCCCAATGGGCCTACCGGAAGGCCAAAAATCAGGTGGCTCGCTTGCGGATGCACACTGGAGCTGACAGCTTGTGTGCCAGCAGATATGGCTCTGCGTGCCACCTGTAGCATATATGCCATAGTTTTGCCATCATGGCTTTAGAGTGTAGAAATGTCGCTCTGCAAAAGTGATGGGAAATTCATGTTATTCTTACTTGGATATGGCCATCACATGCCGGCAATACTTTTTACAAGAGAGCTTGAAATAACTGGAACATTGAAAGACACCAGAATTCAAGAGCTCTGGATTATAACTACAGTCTTCAATCTATACAACCCTGCTACTAAAATAAAACACCAAATAGTTTTGGAAATCAGCCTCTATTTATTCCCTATTCTATTAAGAGGAAGCACATGAAAAGGTTGGAATAAGAGGAAAGTGGCTGCTTCAGTTAGCAGCAATGGTCTCATGGATCCAGTCAATGTATTTGCAGACTTTGGTGTAAACTCCAGGATAGCCGGGCAGGGCACAACCTATTCCCCAAGAGACAATGCCCTGGAGGAACCCATCACAAGCCACTGGACCGCCAGAATCCCCCTGCAAGACCAAAAAGAGAGAGAGAAGGGTTTAGGAAAGTGCTGAGGTAGTTTCTCCATGAATCTCCATAAATACAATGATTGTATTCATATAATTAGTTTTCTATTCTTCAGTGACCCTCATGTATTACTAAGCAAAATCTCCTCTTGTCATGTGTGATAATACATTCTTCTCAAACTGCTGTAGGAAGAGTTCTGGAGCTGTAAAGGGGATGGCTGAGGATTTGTACTTTCAGTCTTGCAAAGTTCTGTTCATATAACTTTACAATAAAGTAGAATTAGATCATGAAGTAGTGTTTTCTGTCCGGTCTACCTGGGAAAGCCGACAGGTACTGAGAGTAGCAGAAAAGCCAGTTTGGTGTAGCAGTTGAAGGCATAGGACTAAATAGTGAGAAAACCTGATTTATAGTCCTACTTCAGAATCACTATAAACCACTTATTTTCTTTCAGTCCCAGATTGGGACGCTTTTAAATGTGGTGGCCAGCATGCATGGGCAGCTCAACTCACATGAGCGACTGGCTGGCTGGACTGCAGGTTGAGATATGTGTGCATCAGACATGGGTTGCTCCCGGTTCGGCCTGGTTTGGCCAAACGGGTAGTGGAATTGTAGTCTGGGTCGCAGAACCGGCAGTGCCCAGGCTCACCATGCCCCCGATCCAGTTCCCCGATCTCTTAGGCCATTGCTGGTATGTTTCTGCGCACGCACAGAACAATATTTAGTCAATGTGTAGCCAGTGTGCATGCGAGCCAAGCAAGCAGCACATGCACAAAACAGCACGTACAGCAAACCGATACCAACCGGTATAGGAACCCATTCCTGGTATCCATGTGTGTGCACACTAGCCTGCCACTCATGCAAGTTGAGTTGTACACACATGCATGCTGGCCTGCCTCTCACGCAGCCTGATTCTGAATAGGCCATGACCCAGTAGTGGGCTGCGGCCAGAAATTGGGGACCCCTGCAATAGATATCCATAAAATATGTAACCGCATACAGCCTCAGGCTGTTAAGGAAAGCACATCAAATAGCTGGCCAAAATATTCTGTGATTGGAGGAAAATTCTTCAAAGTAAGTCTTGCAAACCTTTTTTCAAATATACACAACTTTTAAACCATCCATACCTGTCTCCAGTTCAAATAGAAATACAACAAAGATGCTTGTATTCCCCAAACCAAGACCACTTTTAGACCACTATGCCTCATTACAAATAGCTGCAAAACACACTAAATCAATGAAGATGTCCTATGACATCTCACATTTCTCTGTACCATACTGGTCAGAATATATGTATATCTGTTATGGCATAATTGTGGCATTTGTAAACCACCCAAATTACTTAGGTGAGATGGACAGTCCAGAAATATAATAAATAGATACATAAAAACTTTTTCTTTCGCAATATGATTCCCCTCAATTCCTCATAGGAAAAATTTATGAATAGGAAGATCTAATATAATATGGTAAACTGGACCATTTGGCTTCCAACATAATGGGATAGTATAAAACTCGGCTCCTGAACAAATGGGAAATGGTTCTAGCTATGAGATGCAAATGTCACCTTCAAACACAGCTTGTTTTCTGATTCTTAGCACTTATTTTTCTCTAAAGAAAAAAGACAGTGGGTGAGAATGCCAATCAAGTATGGGTAACTGTGAAGATCAAACTATTTGCACATATTATATATTATATCTTATAGCTGGGTGGCTGTTTTCAAACAAAAACAGGTGGATTGAGTATGTCTGTTTTTACAGATGGTCAGAAGGCAGGTGTCCTCACCTGACAAGAATCTTTGCCACCCTCTAGATATCCAACACAGACCATGTTTTCACTAATTTGTCCTGGGTAAGCAGCTTTGCATTCCTCATCACTTAGGATTGGAGCCTGCAGGCACTGCAGGTAATCAGGGTAGTTTACTAGATGGAAACAAAAAGGAAAAAATAAGGAAGGTAAGAAGTGAGCAATAGTTCATGAAAATATTTGCCGTATATTAACATTTGTAGTCTTAAAAGATGCCACTTGACTCTTTCTGATTAAAAGAATAGCAGCAATCCTGGTATTCTAGACCAGTTAAAGCAACTAGATTGCTATATGATTTTATGGAATATGATGTCTGAGATGAAGTGTCCAATTCAATATATCAAAAATGTCTGAAAATTCCAATAATAAAAGAAAAGGTGGAATTTGATGCACATTCATCTTCAGTGCTCTAGAACCATCCAAACCAGCATTTATATGCTTAAATTGGTTCAAGACTTTGTCCAATATTTTTTTTAAAAGTTAGGGCTTAAAATTGGAATTTTAAAATAAAGACCAGTTGTCAATGAGCACATCTATCCCTGTGAATATTAAAAGTATGTGGTGATTCAACAGTGATTGGGAAAACATTTCTAGATTTAGAAAGTGTTGTTTGCAGAAAACAAATGCTAGGAATTACAGTTCTTCAGTTATTAACAGATTAACAGAGTTGGAAAGGAGTTTATAGGTCATCTAGTCAACCCCCTGCTCAAGCAGGAGACCCTACACTATTTCTGACAAATGGCTGTCCAATCTCTTCTTGAAAGTCTCAAGTGATGAAGCTCCCACAACTTCCGAGGACAAGCTGTTATTGGTTGATTGTTCTCATTGTCAGAAAGCTCCTCCTTGTTTCTAGATTGAATTTCTCCTTGGTCAGTTTCTATCCATTATTCCTTGTCTGGCCTCCAGATGCTTTGGAAAATAGTTTGACCCCCTCCTCTCTGTGGCAGCCCCTCAAATATTGGAACACTGCTATCATGTCTCCCCTGGTCCTTCTCTTCACTAGACTAGCCATGCCCAGTACCTGTAATCATTCTTCATATGTTTTAGTCTCCAGTCCCCTAATCATCCTGGTTGCTCTCCTTATGTACCTGAGAGTCAGAGAGTTAGGCAATTCTTGTCAATACTCACCACCATCACTGAGAGTGTTACCCCATCCTGAGACAAGGCAGTAGGTACCAACAGCTGGACATCCATAGCCGAGGTGGATGGGTGCGACACTTCTGGAAAATTCAGGTGATTTTTCCAATTTGATGAGCATGATGTCATGATCCAAGAGCCAAGAGTTGTAGTTTGGATGGACAATTATTTTTTCAGCCTTGATAATCTGTTCATCTCCTTCTGGGTTCCTAATATTGTATGCTCCCAGTTTCACACTGAGTGGGCTATAAAATCAATAATGCAAATTCTATATTGGTTGCACTGTGCAGAGTTTAATATCAAGCTTAGCAACAGTTGTATTCTTCATATCACAGAAGAAGTCAATGATTTCTTTAGCAAGAGTTCAGATTTGAAATGGAAACTTTCCCATTGTTCAAAATCAATATCAATTAGGGATGTATCTGCCAGAGTTAGGGACACTCTACTTTCATTTTATTCCACAAATGCTGGCATCAGACAATCTTGGCTTATCTTTGCTTACCTTTGCATATCCTAATGAAATTCTAAACAAATTATGTTTAAAAAAATCCCACATGAAGAAAATACCTGTGTTAAAGCCATATTTAAAGCAAAGAAATCTATCTTTAAAAATGTGGTGAGGCATTTTGTTTAACAGTTATTTAATTTAATGAAAGCTGCATATTGTGAGCAGTAGTACTCAGATCTTCACAAGCCACAACTTGATACCAGATCAGTTTGATACCAAGACAAGGACATTCCCGCCCAGAAGAGTTAATCTTCTAGTTCACTGCATCATATTGGTGGAAGAAAGAGATGCAAGAATTTGAACCCCACTATCAATAAATCTTGTATTTGACTCATAGCAATCACTGCTACTTTTTTTCTAATGGTTTCATAAGCTTTTCCTTAAAAAAAACCCAACACATGAGCTTTCACAATCCTTGAAACATCTTGTCTAGCTAGTCAAGAAAAGTCAAACACACATTAAGTTCCCAAGTATTGCAAATAAAAGGTGCTGGAACATTATCCAGGATACAATATTGCCTTTGCAATGTAGACAATAAAGTGAGTACATTTTTTGTTGTTTTTCAAATTCATGATGACAGGAAAAGTAGATTTTTAAAACTTGTAAACAACTACAATATAAGGTTTAAAAAAAAATTCCCGTAATACTAAGTAATTATTAATAAGTAAGATTCAAAGTAAGAATCTCAGGCTTTAAAGTTAGACTTAGTCTTTGCTCTAAGACTGAAGCACAGGTCTAACTTTAAAAACCTAAGATGCCCATTTGGAAACAACTACTTGTTTTTAACGTTCTACCAAACATTACTATACAGTACTTAGGCCCCAGAGCACTCTTAAGGTACGACAAAACAGAAAAATATTTCTTTGATAGATAGTGGAAAGCTTCAGAATGTTACTAGCTTGTTATAATTCTAGGATCTGACATTGCCTCCTTGTCTTAACCAAAGAATACTTCCTGCTTGCTCCATTTTAATCCTGTTCACTGTCTTTGAAATATCTGAACAGGACTGTGCTATCACAATCTACTATGCAGACATGCATGTGGCCATCTGGTAAAAAAAATGTGCTTTTTGAATTAATAGTCCTGAAATGTGACTTTCAGATAATGAATAAGATTAGCAAACTGATGTAAGAAATAGAAGGAAACTCGTCTCCAGAAATGCTTTTTATGCAATCTTTTTATTACTTTTCCACTTAACTATCATTGATTCATTTAAGTTATTTATTTATTACCAGCTTAGTGTAGGCAGTTATCATAGGATAGATAGGCAGTTATTTTGATATCAGAAGTGAGGAATTTTATCTGCTTTAGCATTGTTTTAACAATGAAAACAACAGGCTGAAAAATAAATAAAAGGATCAAAACTGGGCAAGATTTTTTTCTATGCAAAGATGATTGATGTGTTATTAGCACATGTTTAGCTTTCCTAGCTTAAAGACATATTTTTAACCAGAAGTAGCTTTAATAAGAATATAAAAATACTCACCGTTTGAAGCAATGAGCGGCTGAAAGAACCCATTGGTCATGGATAGGGCCACCACAGAAATGGTAACCAACATTGAGTGAAACCTGATAAGGGACAGAATTTCTCTGACAGGTAAATCCTCCAACAATCTTGTCATCATCATCCTCATTCAAAGGGGCAGCAACTAATAAGAAAAGGAACATCAACATGTAGAGCTAGCAAGCCAAATAGAGTACATGTCTGAAGGCACAGGAGCCAGTTATAGAGGGAAAGCGCACATATGTTTTTCTACATATCATAGCAGTTTGTACAGGTAGTCCTCAACTTTCAACCACAACCGAGCCCAAAATTTCCGTTGCTAAGCAAAACAGTTGCTAAGTAAAATTTGTTCCATTTTACAACCTTTCTTGTCATAGTTGTTAAGTGAATTGCTGCAGTGGTAGTATGGTGGTTAGAATGCAGTACTGCAGGCTATTTCTGCTGACTTCCCGCTGCCAGCAGTTCGAATCTCACCAGCTCAAGGTTGATTCAGCCTTCCAGCCTTCCAAGGTTGGTAAAATGAAGACCCAAATTGTTGGGGAAAATATGCTGACTCTGTAAAGCCACTTAGAGAGTGCTGTAAAGCACTGGGAAGCAGTATATAAGTCTAAGTGCTATTGCTATTTATTAAGTTAGTAACATATTTGTTAAGTGAATCTAGCTTCTCCATTGATTTTGCTTGTCAGAAGGTTGCAAAAGCTGATCACATGACTCCAGGACACAGCAATCGTCATGAAAACATGCCAAATGCCAAGAGTCCAAATACTGATCATGTGACCTTGGGGATGTTGCAATGGTCATAAGTGTGAAAACAGTCATTTCTTTTCAATGTTGTAACTTTGAAGGTCACAAAACAAATGGTTGTATTGCAGCTGCAGAATTTCTATTTCACTTATTTATTAATTTTTATAGTAGCCACTCCCAACCTCCTTGATGGCATGGAAGAAAACAATAGCAGAAAAGAGGCATCTTACAAAATAACTAAACCTGACATATAAAAGCAACATTAAAGCATAAGTAATATTATTGGCAATAATCAACACCAAGTATCAAATGCCTGTTTAAAAATAAGTGATTTCCCAGAGGCCCCTAATGGAACGATCAAGCACATCTCTGGAGATATCTTTTTCCCTAATTTGGGGGCACTATGCAGAAGGCCTGTCTTGCTTCTTACAAAGGCCAGACTTCAAACTGACAACCCAAAATGCAGGTAGTTCTCAATGTTGACCACAATTGAGCTCCAAATTTTTGTTGCTTAGCAAAACGTTTGTTAAGTGAATTTTGCCCCATTTTACCACCTTTCTTGCCACAGTTGTTTAGTGAATCACATTTATATTTTATCATCTCTCTCTAAAATTACAACATATTTTCCTTCTTTTCATCATCTAAACTTTGTAATCCTCAAACCTTTCTATACAACAAGTTCATTTTTTTTTTCTTTTCAGCAAAAAGTCCATTTCAATTACTAATAGATGTAGTTATTGTACCTCAACTCCCAGCTGCTCAAATAACAAGTCAACCACAATAATATTTACTTCCTAGGGGTCTTCTCACATGGAGCAACTGGCCAGAGTAAAAGTGGACAATCATGTGGTTTCTCCTTGTCCAGAGAAGCTCCGTCAGACAGAATTGGTCATCTGATCTCTGGTCACTACCCCAATGGCATTTCTGCTTCTTCAGGGTATCTTAGTCCACCATGAAGCTCTTCCAAAAGCTCCCATCTTGATTTTGATCCCCCTTGCAGACAACTCTGTGTCTACTGGTAATCCTCAAGATACTAATGGAGACTACTACTACAGTTGCATGTCACAATAGCCATTAAGCAGAATGGCGTCACTTAAAGTATTGAAGCGGGCAAGAGATGATGGACAGATGATTTCTCCTTTTTGTTGTTGTTTTGATTTGCTTTTCTCCTCCTCTCTCTTTCCTTCCTTTTATTTTTTTAGGTAATTGACATGACTAGAAGTTAGGTAGGATGGAAATAAAATTCTTTTTACTGTACCAGTAAAATTAGAGAAAAACTTTTTCATGGAACTAAATAAAAATTTTAAATTTTATTTCCCTGGGAAAAAAGCTAAGATAAAATTAAAATTACTACAGGATTGTAGAATCAAAGGATGATTCAGCCTCCCAGATTGGGAGCTTTACTACCAGGCAGCAGCGGTAACATGGCTCAGAGAATGGATAATACTCCAAAATAAAAGAATATTGACGATAGAGGGCTATGATTTACAGCTGGGCTGACATGCTTTTATCTTGGAGGGAAAGAGTAAAGCCCATAAATATTTCCAGAGACACCAGGTAAGAGGGGCCTTATTAGAAATGGATGAAAATCAAAAGAAATTTCTACACAAAAATTCCCAGATGGATATCAGCCATGAAAGCAATGATCTACCCCAATGCAATAGATTTGAACAGGATATTGTCATATAAGGAGTTATTGGATGGGCAAGGAAAACTTAAAACAAATCAGGAGTTAAAATTAAAATCTACAGATTCAAACAAGATACAAAAAGGATTTAGAACAGTACGGATTTCAAAATGAACAACAAGAATTAGACAAAATACTAACAGGGAGAAGATAAAATGATTACAAAAACATACAACTGTCTCTTAAAATTCAAAATGGAGGAAGAAACCGTGAAGTAAACAATGATAATTTGGGCTAAAAACTTTGGGTACAATATTGAATTGGAGCTCTGGGAAAAATTATGGGGGGGAAATTATAAATTGACAATGTCGGCATCCTACAAGGAAAATAGCTACAAATGTTTTATTGGTGGCATTTACCCACGGCGAGATTGGCCAAAATGTTCCCAAATAGATCTCCAAACTGTTGGACATGTAACCACTAACAGAGGACCTTCTATCATATGTGGTGGACGTGTCCGAAAGCCAAAGAATTCTGGACAAAAATTCTAAAAAGGTTAGAAGAAATAATAAATTGACACGAACCCTGAGCTGTTTCTTCTAGGAATAATTTAAAAAATCTTAGTAAGGCTATCCAATATATAATGCTTCATTTAATCACTACTGCCAGAATCTCATTTTCCCAAAATTGGAAACAAGGAACCATTCCCTCAAATTCAGAAATCATAAAAAAAAGGTGCTAGAATGCTCGGAAATGGACAAACTAAGATAGAGAGGAAACAGAGTACTACAAGATATGGAATATATGTAGAAATGAGAAAGTATGAAACAAAGAGGAATATGTATAAGGTAATAGAATGGAAAATCCAAAATCAGAAAAAAGAAATACCGGTAACGGAAAGCTGTAAAAGTGTAATCGTGATTCTAATGTTTGGAAAATGTCAAATAAAAAACATTTAAAAAAAGAAATAAAATTCTTTTAATGAAGGGTGGCATGTTAGAATAAGAGAAAGAAATAAAAGAAAAGGGGAATAGTAGTGTATACAGTTTTATATAATAAGAGCAATAATAAGAGAAAATATGGAATAATTGAATAATGATAGACTGCAACTTAATATAATATATAATACTATTAGAAATATATGTTGGTTAAAGTAATAACCATGACTAATTCTATTAGTTTTATTTGTATTAGAATGTATGACACCCAGGTGCCACACTGTTCACGCATTGATATGTTTGTAAATAATTAAAAAACTTGGGGGGGGAGAACATCCTCATTTAATAATGACACCCCCCTCCTCCCCAACCTCTGATGCAGCTATCAAATGAATGTGCAGATAGTTAAGCAGAGCAGGGATATCTAATGGGAGGGGGAAGCCCTTGGAGACTAACACAGGCCCAGGTCAGTCTGCCCCAGGCTTCCCAAGGCCGCCACATCTCCCTGAGACACGCCTTGCTTCATTTTCTGCCCCTTGGGTCCCCATAAGCCTTTTCTCACTCCTAGTGGGTCCTCACAGGCCTTAGGCCCAATTCCCACCCTACCAGGCCAAACACCCTCCTCATCACTTAACTTTTGAAAACTCTGAGGCCTTCAAGAGCACTGAAACATCCGATCCCTTCATCACGCAGCCATTCTGAAGCAGCAGCAACAATATTACAGCTGCCAGAATGCAGTTTAGTAGCTGGAAACATGGCAGTCGCTTCCAGAATCATGCCATGCAGCCGAGGGATAAAGCAGAAACCATTCAGTTTCCAAAAAGTTATGCAGACAACATTATGAAGCAGAATGGGTCGCTTTTTCCCTCAGCCTCATGTTATGGGGCTATTCTGGAAGCACCACCATGTTTCCAGTGGCTAAATTGCATTCTGGTTTTGCCACTTTTGGGGAATTGCACCATGCAGCCAAGGGATAAACTGCTCTCTTTTGCTGCCTTACATGGTCTGCACAGCACTGCAGAAGCTTTCTGCAGCCTTCAGGAATTTTCTGCAGTGCTATGCAGACCTCGTTAAGGCAAACAAAAAGGAGCGTTTTGTCCCCTGGCTGCCTCTTTGTCCCATACACAAAATGGCAGTGTGCCCCAGAAACAAACATCTCAATTTGCTGCCTCAATGAAGTCTGCACAGCATTGCAGAAAGTTTTTGAAAGCTCACTTGTGGCCCAGGATGTGTGGCCTGACTTTCCATAATGTGAGGTCCAGATATCTTCAAAAGGCAAGTGTGTGAAGAGTGATGGACACCTAGGGAGTAGGCCAAAATGCTTTGGGGTCTTGGCGAAATAGGGGAGGAGGAGAGGTGAGGAAGTGCTGAGCATCTCTAAGGGGAAATGATCATGGGCTGCTATAGCAGCCATAACTTTGAAACAGGGTCTTATGTAGCTTTGGGGAGGGGGAATGTTCTGTCACAACTTCAACTGGACATTAAGTGACCATTTGTTTCTCAAAGATTACCTGAATGCATTTCAGTGGTGGGTTGCTAACCGATTTACTACCAGTTTGCTTGTGCTTGCGTATGTGCAGAAGCATCTGGGCAGGTGGGTGGAGCCTCCCCCGCCACCACTACCGGTTTGGCCAAACCAGGCCGAACCAGGAGCAACCTACCTCTGATGCATATGTACATCTGCAAAATATGATGTCAAAAGAAATCACACACAGCTAAATACTAACATACGCACATATAAAAACAGAATTTCAGAGAGAATAATTCTAAGAAAAAAACTAAGTCCCAAATATTCTAGCGTTCTATGCATTTTAATGTATTCTGTAAATGATACTTATATGCTAGCACCACTCATTGTTTAAAATTATACATTTTAGTTTATAGATCAGAAAGTATCTCTTTGGATTGGTTTAGATTTTAAAATGCCACCCAAGCCAGAAGTCGGGGGGGGGGGAGGGAGAATGACGAAGTGACTGTCTCATTGCTACAACACAAGCTTCACCCCTTTTGTATGTTCATTGATATGTACACAAATGTATACAAAATAAATGGAGTTTGCATCTTGAAGGCTTGACATTTGTGTCATCATTTGGATGAACCCATCAAGTCTTGTGACAGCCAGTTTGGATTGGTGGTTAATGCATCAGGCTAGAACTGGGAGACTGTGAGTCCCAGTCCTTCTTGGTCACAAAGCAATCTGAATGACCTTGAGCCAGTCATTCTCTCAGCCCTAAGAAGGAGGCAATGGCAAACCATTTCTCAAAATCTTGCCAATAAAATAAAAGGATTTATTCACCCAGTTGCCAGAAGTTAAGACTTATTTGAAGGCTTACACACAGGCACACACAGACAATGGATTCTGAAGATGCATCTGATCTTAACTGCATTCTCACAATGAAACTCCATTCCTACTTCAAATAAATGATAAGGCCCACTATATTTGCTAAAGGAAAGAGGGAATAAGATAGAAACATAAAAGCCATGAGAAAACTTGGACAGGCAAAACACATATAGAAACTCTACCCAATTTACACCAAAATCAAAATAAAACTTGATTTATTTTCAAGTAAATCTTAGGCATTAGAGACAGATTTGTACCTAAGTATAGCTACATAGATTGCCAGTAGATTTTACCCAAAGTATTAATTGTGATCATGTGATCCTGGGACAGTGTAACTGTCACAAATCCATGTGCCAAGCACTTAAATTTTGATCATATGACCATGGGGATGCGGCAACAATCATAAGTGTGAAAAATGTTTATAAGTAACTTTTTCAGTGCCATTGTTAACTTTGAACACTAAATGAATGGTTGTATCTTGAAGACTACCTGTAGCAAGCAAATCTAGGGTTCCCTCTTAAGTCAGACATCCAAGCAATTTAATTTAAAGTTAATCCAAAGGAATTTCACAATGACCGTTTTGTGTCACGAGGGAGATTTCTTTGCCTTTTTTGCTACAGAAAACCATTTCTTCATAAATCATAGTAGACACAATATAAGTTAGAAAAATGTACAAAAATAACAAAGAATTAGGGAAAAGTTTCATACCTTAGGTTTGAAACAGTACCTCTTTCATTCTCCTGTTTTGCTGCATATGTCCACCACAACATAAAGACAGTACAAAGTCAAATACACATTTTAAACTCACCTGCTGCTCCCAGGAAGGCAAAGATCCACAGCACTTTCATTTTGTATCTTGGTGTCACACAAATCTGAGTGGGACTTTCCAAAGGACTCTCTCCTCTTTATATCCTTCTTAAGGACTTTATCTCTTTAGTCCAAGGCCCCACCAGCTCCCCACTTCCCAGGATCTTGCACAAGCTCCATATGTTTTAAGGTGATAGCAGCTCCATATGTGTTTAAGGTGATAGCAGCTCCATATGTGTTTAAGGTGATAGCATTATTCCACGTGGCTTAACTCTAAAGGAAAGCACTTGTAGCAATGGCAAAGACAGGTAGGTGCTTCAATGCCATTCAGCTTGCATGCTAGGTCTTGCCTTGATACTTTTCCTGCCTTCTTGAATGGTTATGAAACCTTTCAAAGGTCTTTTTTTTTTTTGCAAGATCTGGGCCATAGTTAGCCTTTCTGAGACAGAGGGCAAAGACATGGCTGCCAAAGCTCAGATCTCTTTTCAGCTTGGGCCAGACTCAACAGATCACAGGAAATCTTCCCATACTTATGTCAGAATACATATTACTCTGAAAAGCCATTTCTTTTTGTTGTTGTTCATTTACTCTACACTAAATACGCCATGGAAGAGACTTTTGACAGTTTGCTTTAGTTATTGTCCTGATCTAGGAAACACATCGGCAGTTATCACAGTTTGACAGGTCCCTTGGTTTTGGGATGGGTGTCCTACCTAGAATCACCTCCCAGACAAAAAACTGGATTTGATTGTCTAATGTGACAATTTTGTCCAATTAGTGTCTTCTCCATCAGCAACAGCACCATGACAGCCATCTGAAAAACAAGCATCATGCTCTCAGGGTTCATGTAGAATTCTTCTGGTTTTCCATAGGTAATTTGTCTGCTCCCAAAACTTCCTGGTCTTGCCCTCGCATGTGATGGAGGGAGGAAATATGGGCATGGTCAACAACACAATTTACAGGACATGGAGACCTGTTTTAGTCTGCAACTTGAATGATGGGTTACAGAATAGTGAAGGGATTGTCAACTTTCAGTATCTTAATTCCCACTAAGATAATTTAGAACCACTGGGCTTTATTCAAGGATCTGGATTTCTACAGTTATATCCCTTGATATATTGATTACTTATGGTAAGCATTAGGATATATTACATGCAAATAAAACAGTGTTTGATTCACAAACTGACATGTAATTAACATTAAGAGCCACTTTGGTGTAGTGGCATTAGGCTGGAATCCTGGAAACTATGAGTTCTAGTCCTGTTTTAGGCATAAAGTCAGCTGGGTGACCTTGGGCTAGTTCCTTTTTTTCAGCCTTTAGAAAGAGACAATGGGTGAGCTACTTCTGGAAAAAAACCTTGCCAAGAAAACTGCATGGACTTGTCCAGACAGAAGACATGACCAGAATTAGACATGATAGAATGGAAGAAAATAATAATTGGGGCAGGATAAAATAGAAAAAGGTAGGATTGGGGGGAAAGGATGGGCAGTAGAACAAAACTGTGATTTTTATTATAGGTGTCGTTTTAGATGCTGACCTGAGAGAGAAAACTTTACAAATACTGTGTTCTTTTCTTCACACAGTAGCTGAAGCACTCTAGACAGACTCTTCTGTTTAAAGAGTATCCTGTGTGAGAATAAAAATTGTACAACTGTTATGCTAGATTATTAGCTCCATTCACACAGCAGACTCAGATTTGGTATGCACCATGCTGCTGAGATGAGACACCCCTGTGCTAGCTCCTTACAAGAACAGTGAAGAAAGATGCTACTTCTGCAAAACAAAGAACACTAGGCAAAATATCATGATCAGCATATCCAATTCTGTACAGTACACAAGAAGTGAGAAAGATGCTACTAAAACAGAACCTAGGCAACATGATCAACAATCCAATTCTGGTACAGGAGAATACAGAATACAGAAACAGAACAAACAAGGGATTAGATAATACCTTAGATCATGGTTCCCAAACTTGGCAACTTTAAGCTCTGGAGAATTCTGGGAGTTGAAGTCCACAAGTCTTAAAGTTGCCAAGTTTGGGAACCACTGCCTTAGATCAAGAGTTTTATTAGGATTAGAAAAGGGATGGCCGGAGAAGGAAACATCTGGCTGGCTTATACAAAGAAGATGCTACCATGGAAAGCATAGTAGCTCACCCACCCACCCTATTTGAAAGGATCCCTTGTGGATTCCCAGAAATTATTTGCTTGGTTCCTTCCATCTCTTTTTTTTTTTTTGCTGTCCTCTTTCTCTTCAAGATAGACAGAGAAAGGTATGGTACAGATACACCTGCAGAATAAAATTGTTACAGAACAAAATATTTAATCATCAAAACATCATAATGGGTTAGGGTGTTTTGTTTTAGTGTTGGATACTATTTTGATTGCAAAAGTGTTTGAGTGTTCAAATCAGTTTAGACATACAATTTTTAATTGTTTAAAATCTGCTGCAGACCAGAAATTGCACTTTTATTATCCATATTATTATCCAGAATAGAGTATTATCTTGGAATCTCATTGTTAAACTACCAGCCTTTCTTCAAGTGCCATCTACAATAGTTGGCAGACAACTATCCCAGTATAAAATTTACTGTCCCCACTGGCAATCCCTCACCTGCCACTGATTTGGCTGCTTGCCAAATGGTAGCGCCATGATTTCACTTGTGTGGGAGTATTAAGCAAAGTGATTGGTTAAACTATCCTGTCTTGCTGCTCTCCTGCTTTCCCCACCAGTAGGAATCCATCTAGCAATCAGGGATAGTAATGTAGGGATGAGCCTTGGGCTAGTAGCAAGCTGAATCAGGTGGCTGACGGGTGCCATCACAGAAGAAGGCACCTATTTAAATAGGGGTGTTTCTGCAGTAAATCAAGCAAACAAGTTCTTTCAAAACTCAGCAGCCGCCCCCCCTCCCCCGATCCCTGATGTTGGGTAGGCTGGGAAAACTGCAACAGTGAGACAACCAAATGACGCTCAGTAAATGACACTCAGTTCCAACTCATTTAACAACTGTTCAACCAGCTGGGGAAATGTAACCTGGGGAGCACTACTTTAAAATTGATCTGCTTAAGCCTTTCTCACTTATGAGCTGAGGTGAGACAAAAGCAATTTTATTGTTAGTATGTATATCCAGTTTAGATTCATTTGGATTCAGATATGTATCAGTTTTCACTTGCTTTCTATGAATTGTACCTGTCAGTTTAAAATCCATTCATCTTGTTTGGAAAAATCCTTTTGCAAATGTCAACATTTCAAGTGTTGGGCTAAAATATGTATTAATTCAAAATGTTTTGAAAATATACAGTTTAGACCAGATACCACTTTGTTAGAGATAATGAACCAAATCTCAGAAAAACTACATGATATGTTATTTTTGTGCATGTTAACAGCAAGAGTCCAATTTACACAACACTGGAATGATCCCAGTTACTTACAAGGGAAGAGTGGTTAGAAAAGAGGATAGAGATGGCGAAAAGGACAGCCCTCTTGGAGAAAAGGGTTTGGCAAAATTTAATAATTGGAAGTCTTTGTGGACTTCTTGCAAGAAAATTAAAATAAGATTATGACATATGGATTTGGTGACTGCTAAATTCATTGATTGGAAATGGAAGCTATAGTTTAATGATAAAGTAAGGATGGAATTTAATGTCTTCTGTAAAATAAGTTGGGCATTACCCTTTTATTTCTTTTACGCTTTTGTTTCTTTCCATCATTTTTATCTTTTGGTTTTTCTGACTCATTTCTTTCACTATCTTTTTCTTTTCTACCTATTTTTCTCTTTGACTCTTAGTTTTTGTTTTTAGTTGTATGTTTTATAAAAATAAACTTTATTTCAGAATGTCCTTTTCTATGTGTAATTTATAATAAACTTAACTACTTTGCAGCTTATTCATATTTCTAGAAAAACCCAAGTATATTCATTGAATGATTGATGAAATTGTAAAAAAAAAACCCTAAAAGGACAGTGAAATTAATCCTAATTATGTCCCTTCCTTTTAGGTAAGATGGACTCTTCTTTCTATATTTTTATTCTTAAGTAAAATTCCTCTAATCTATCAAAACACAAAGTTGGTTTTTTTATCCAGTTTTGATCCTATATTTATGCATAAAAGTAAACCAAGGAGAGAAGTAACCTAGAACTAAGGAGAAAATTCCTCACAGTGAGAACAATTAACCAAATTGCCTTCGGAAATCGGTGCTCCACAGTGGTGGGATTCAGCCAGTTCGCACCAGTTCGGGAGAACCGGTTGTAAAACTTTCTGAGCAGTTTGGTAAACTGGTTGTTGGAAGAAATCATTAGGGCAGGTTGTTAAATTATTTGAATCCCATCACTGGTGCTCCAACATGGAAGCTTTTAAGACGAAACTGGAGAGCCATCTATTAGAAGTATAGATGAGATCAGAGAGTTGCACTAGATCCGTGATAGTGAACCTATGGCATGGGTGCCAGAGGTGGCATGCAGAGCCCTCTCTGTGGGCACATGTGTCATTGCCAGCTGCATGAAAACAGCCAACAATGCCCCCAAAACAAGGTGTTTTGGCCGTTTCCAGGCCAATTTTAGCTGTTTTTCAGGCCATTTTTAGGCTGTTTTTGGCACTCTGGCAGAAAAACAAAAAAACGCCTGAAAACGGCCCAAAATGGTCTGAAAACACCTGAAAACAGCCTAAAACGGGCCCCAAACCAGTCAAAAAACAGGCATGTGTGCACCGGCCAGCTGGTCTTCGAGTTTCTGGTGCTCCAGCGTATGTGCATGTATGTGCGTTCTGGTTTGGGCACTCGGTGCTGAAAAGGTTCGCCCTCACTGCACTATATGCTGCAAGGTCTCTTCCAACTCTGTTACTGTTATTGACTATATGAAGCCCTTGATTTCAAATGATGTTTTAAAAGAAAATATTTTTGTGAGAAGGATAGCAATTTTACATTTGAATTCCTTTTTAAAAAATTAGGTAACTATTGTATTGATTTGACGATTTTATTTTTTTTATAAGATGTCTATAGAATTCAGTGAAAGTAGTTTCCATTCTGGACACCAAGATATTCTTCTCCAATGGTTAAACAGTTTCTTTGTTGATTGACTCAAAGACCACGGTTAACCCAAATACAAGATCCCCACCATAAAAAGCTGGGAAAGAAAATGGACCAAGAACTTGATGCAATAACTTGGTCTCTTCATCTCTTGCGTCTTAAGTTTACTCGGTTTTTTGAATTACTCTGAAAAAGAAATTATCCAAGCATAAACATTTGTGCTACAACCTCCGTATGGAAAGCAGACTATTGGAACTTATTTGGAATTTCTTTAACATCCTTCAGCACATTCCTGAAAATCCCTGTTGTTCAAACCGTTCAATAAATTCAACATCTTTAAGAGCCCTCGTGTGCAGTGGTTAGAATACAGTATTGCAGGCAGTGGTGGTTCCGGATCACGGTGCAACCGGTATGGTGAAACAGGGCCCAGTGTCTCCCACATGCATGCGCACACATGCACACAGCATGCACATGCGGCCTTACCACCACAACGCCTCTGGACGCCTCCATGATGCTCCAGCTGCTCAGCAAGCATCGCGCAGGCACCATATGCTCCATGCACATGCGCGGAAGCGCCGAAGAGCTCAAATAGAAGTAAGGACCTTGGGCGGTGTGGGCCCTCCTTAGCACCGTACTGGAACGGTATCCGGTGCTCCTGGCAGGTACCGGTACACCCATACTGGGTCGTATTGCCTGCAACCCACCACTGATTGCAGGCAAACTCTGCCCACAGGCTGGTGTTTGATCTTCACAAGGTTCACAAATCCTAAAAATACAAAGTTACATCAATGTGATGCTACAAAAGATGAAAACTTATTCAGAAGCAATAGAAAAATATTTTTTCTCCATTATGTGTGAACACAATGTATCGTTTTTACTTATTTTCTTGAAACAGCTCCAAGGCCTTTTGCTGTCAATAAAGTAATTAAGAGTCACCTCTCTTGATTTGTCCTTGATGTGACAGGATATTTCCAGATATGGGTCCTGAATTTTCACATTATCTTATATATAATGTAAAAGATGACGTCTCATGCCTCTATCAATTCCAGAAGTTTCTTTCCCAGAGCTTGGCATAACCAGCAACTTTGGCATTCATAAACTCACAAGGTCCTTTAACACATGCTAAGAAACATTTTTCTCCTGTACATGTGAATGAACATATGCATGGCAGAACTCTTCTAAATTTCTAGAATATTGATAATACAAACTATATGGGACATAAAGGCTTTGTAATGCATGTTTTTAAACATTTAACAAATATATTTCATACTATTATGAAGGATGTTCTGAGGACTCCTCTCCAAAATGGCTACTGAATGGTAAGGGATTTTTTCTCTTGTCTCTTCTGATTTTGTTGCCAAAGCTGGTTCTGTGGCAGTGCTGCTCCCTGGATTGAATGGGAGCATTTAAGAATGAACTAACATACCTTTTTGGACAGTCATGGATCAGTGGTGGGTTTCAAAAAAATTGGAACCTCTTCTGTAGCTGTGCCCTGCTTTGTGGGAGGGGCTTGCCGCTCATGTGACTGGGTGGGAGTGACTTGCCACCCATGTGACTGGGTGGGAGTGGCTTGCCGCCCATGTGACTGGGTGGGAGTGGCTTGCTGCCCATGTGACCGGGTGGAAGTGGTCAAGATGATGTCACTGAATTCTTTGCTCCAATGGATAAACTACAATAAGATTAAATAAGTACACAAAACAATAAAAGAGCTACTTACAGAAGGAAGATGACTGTCCTTGCCAGTCTTCAGTATCACTGACTCCAATGAATGGCCTGCACACAGAAGAGACACAGAAATGAACTCTTCCATTGCATGCACTGCATTAGGATGAAACACACACAAAACAATAAAGGCAGCTACTTACAGAGGCAAGATTACTGCCTTGCCGGTCTTCTGCACACCACCACCTTGCTCCAATAACCTGCGCAAAGAAGACACAGAAAGGAAGGCTTTAATTGCATGCACTTTATTTTACATAAGAATAACACAATGAAAGAGATACACTCAAGTACTTGTTTGTGTTATTGGGTTTCTGGTTGTTGATACTTCCATATGGTTCTTAGGCTTCCTCATTTGCAGCTTTCTTGGTCTTTATTCGTGGATCATCAGCCATGTGGTGGTGCGCTCTGAGCTACTTTTTCACTGCAGGAATTGGGTCCCATCTCTCAACAGGCATGCCAACAACCCTTATCACCATCAGATTACTTATGTTTGGAACAATTAGGCGGGTTCTTTGCTCTGAACATATGAGGTTCATTTTTGAGAACCCCTTTCCACCTCTGCTGAACTAACAGCAATTATCCTGACAATATCTCTAGCTTTTCTGATACCGTCAGGAATTTTGTACTTGTTTGGATTTTTTAGCACATTTTTCAAAAAATCTCTGTAATTGTTCAAATTAATTTCGTAATTAAAAAATTCACCAAATTCAAACAATGCTGCCTCTGCCTCAGCCCCAGCCCATGGAATGACTACATCTTCAATGTTCCAGTATTCCGGCTCCAAATATGTGATAAAGTGTAATTTGTTTGGGGTTGGCAATTGCGGCGTTGTCGCCACACTGGTGGGCTGTTCATGTGTCCTTGCCTAATCAAAAGGAAAACACCAGATGAAATTCCTCGGGATGAGCTAAAGCTTTGAATGATCATCGAAGGGCTCTTTTATTAGAAAAAGTTAGTTACGGCATCATCAAAAAGGAGTGTATCAAAAGGCATATATAATCACACATGGTACAAGTAAACTAATGAAAAGTTCACAGCATTCTACAAATAAACCAATAGAAAATCACATCATGGCAAAGGGTGGGCAAAGGGGGAACAGAAGGTTACAAGCTGCATGGCATTGGGAGGGGGAGAGGGGGAATAGAAAGTTACAGCACAGCATAGGGGGGAGAAAGGGCAGTGTGGGAGTAGCTGGCTCACATAGTTCTTGTTACATGAGGTTGCATAGTGAGTTATGACCGTTAGGCCAGAAAGATGTTTCTGGTGCGATGTTTTTGCATCCCTGTGTATGTATGTTTCAGACAGCAGAAACTGCCCTGCACACAAACACCCGGAATGAATTTCAACAGGCAATTGGCTACCTATTTTTAGATGGTCGCAATTCATCAACCTTTTCTTCAAATTGGTGATGATGCTTGACAGACTCTTGTCACGAGGAAGGGCAACAAATCGTTGATTTGGAGCTAAGTTGATGTTTTTGAAGGCTTGTGTTTTTAGCATTGCATCAATGTTGTTTTCATGTGTGCCCTTTCTCTGTCTAAGCACTTCAAAGCTTTGATTGTTCACAATACTAACTTTTCGGCCTTGATGATATCTGTGTCTCTCCCCTGCAGGGCATTTGACAGACGAGAAATCTCATTTAGAATATCTATCGTAAGGGCCAAATCCTTCAAAAAATTTAGATTTTCAAAACGGGAAGCCATGCCTGGGAATCTTTCATTGCCCAGAAAAAACTGATGTAGCACTGGATACACACCATGGTTGCCCTTAAACTACAGGCAGCCCATCTTGGTCCCAAAACTCTGCCAATCTTCACAATTTCAATGCCCAATTGTTCAGAGATTTGGAAAAGGTCATTCTGGCTCTTGCAGGATTTGTGGAAGGTGGTGTGTATTTTATCAAGGAAGATCTTGAAGTGGTTGAGTTGCTTTATTTCTCTTATTGCATCATCCAGCACAGGTTGGAGGCAGTAGTTCAAGCAGTGCCAGATTATGATGTTTGGGAAGTCTTGAGCTATTCTGGTGCTGATTCCAGATTTTCTTCAAAGCATAATGTTGGCACCATCGGAGCAGAAAGCGATTAAATTCTTCTGGAGATATTCGGTGGTAAACCTAACTTTACGCAAGCTTCCCATCGTGGCAGAACATATGGTTTCCGCATCTTGTTTCTCTAATTCCAAAAGCTCAATGAAAATGGTTGCTGCATTCTGGATCCTCAACTCTAACAAAACTATCAGCACTGCTTTCATTGAAAGTTGTTGAGGCTTCATCGATTATTAGGCACACCTTTAGATTCTTTGCAATAATCCTGGAAAACATGATGGTTTGATTTCATTCGCAATGAATTCAACTATTTTCACTGTGGATCTCGGTGAATGCAAGCCAACTCCCACATCCACTCCAACCGTAAATTAGCAAATTTACTTGCACTTCAATGTCTGAGAATGGATTACATCTTTGCGCCAGATCGTAAACAATAGAAAATATTTTGCAAGTACTGGATAAATGTTTGTGAGTTGACTTATCTACAGATTTGGTTAAAGCATCCTATACCCATTGTTTACTGCTCTCCAAGCAAATAAGGTGTGCTTTTGATTGAAAATGTTCCTTTAATTTTTTTCTGAGCGATGCTTGTTCTGTCTACTTAGTTTTCCCTGCAGGAACAACCTGGAAATGTTTCCACTCTCTAGAAACCTGAATACCTTTCTCTAATGAAAATATGGGTTTTGCACAGTACTCACAACCTAACTTCTTGTCGGATACTGCCAGTCCATCATACATGTCCTTGAAGTGTCTGTATTGCTGCAAACTCCAGCAGTGAGGAAGTTGTGGAACTTCAGTGGAGGAGATGGACTTGCTGCTTTCTCCAACCTCAAGTGGTGGAAGTAATTGTGCTGCTGCTGGTGGTGGTGGTGGTGGTGATGGTGGTGGTGGTGCTGGTGGTGCTGGTGGTGGTGCTGGTGCTGGTGACTGTTGTGGATCAGCTGATTCCTCAGCTTTTGTTTTTTTGGAGAAGAAAGTGGTCATACTCGGTTGCCTCTTCTTCATGCTATTAAATTACTAACTGCAAAAGAAATAAAACAATATTGGACTCAATTGTGGTTGTAAGCTGAGGACTACAGGTAACAGAAGGGACCTCTGCTTTCACCCAACAATGTACAGTCTTTTCAGGAAGAATGTCCCCCAACAAACAGGAAAGATATAAACAAACAGGAAAGATATAATCTTTCATCCAAGAAGTTAAATCAAGAATGTCATAAGTAGATTCACAGAGCAATACAGATTTCTTTTTCTGAAATTTAGTTCTCAGTTCAAAAACAGGAATATATGAATTAGGTTCAGTATTTAGAACAGACCAATTAGCTATTCAAGAGTTAGTGGTTAGAAGCAATGGTAAAGCAAGATATGGATTTAAAACCAGAAATATTTTGTTGGCTATTTGAAAGGGAATAATACATATTTAATTTTACACATGTTAGCAGCTGCTGGAATTATGTTTGCACAACAGTGGAAAAAGAGATATGAAAATGAATAAGTATTAGAATGTGCAGGAATAATAATTGACAATTAAAATCAAGAAGTCTTCAAATACTTTTTCATGTGGGATTTGTTTTATCAATTGCTAACTAACGAAACAGAAATTAGAAATCTAAAAGTATAAAAGAAAACACCAATTATGTAAGGAAAGGTCACTAAAATGTATAAGGAATATTATTAGAACTTGATCATTATGAATGTGTAGATAACTGCAGGACATTACACACACACACAAACTATGACAGTGCCGGGAAAACACCAAAAAATAACAATTTCCCCCCAAAACACTGCAGATGAAACCAGTTTTTTTCCTTAACCATAAGGACAGGAAAGACAAAGCCACTGGAATAAAAACCATCAGGGCATTGTGAGAAATTATAAAGGACAGTGCCAGGAAGCTCACAGAACCAACAACCACCTCACAATTACTTAAACAATCAAGTATCACACAGAAACACATAAAATCTGGCAAAGCTGCCTTGCACCAACCTGGCCTGCCCGTAGAAAAGCAGCGACTTTGAGACACATAAACCATGCACCAACCTGCACACTTAAAAGCAACATATTGCATCACAAATAAAACATTTGCAAAAAGGAATAACATTTCTTGTAATAAACATATTATATAAACATAAATAAATAAAAATTTCTTAAAATAATTAAAAAATATTCTATAAGTAATTAAAAAAATCCTTAAATACCATTACAAATATTCTATACATAATAAATTACAATCAAACCATTTAAAAATATTCTATCCACAATACTTTTAAATGTATTGAGTATAGAATATTTTTAAATAGTTTATTTTAATTTATTGTTGGTAGAATATTTTTTTAAAATAGTCAAACATAATTTAAAAAAGATTTCACCAACAATAATTTAAAATGAAACCATTTCAAAGTCAGGTAAGCAGGCAGCAGGTAAGCTGGACTGAAGGGACAAGGGACAACCGGCTGGGCTGGAGATGGGGGTTGGGGGTAGCAGGAAACCCCCTTTTGGCCATGTGGAATATGCCAGCTGAAGGCCTTCCCTCACGAAAGCCACAAGCTGGTGTAAGGTAGCCTCCTGCTGCTGCCCACCCCCTTTTTGCATACCCCACCTTTAGGCCTTGCCTCGCAAAAGCCGCAAGCTGGCGTAAGCTAGCCACCTGCCGCCACCGCCACCTACACCCTTTCGGCTATGTGGTGTACCCCAGCTCGCGGCTTTCACGAGGCAAGGCCTGAAGGCCTTCCCTCGTGAAAGCCACGAGCTGGCGTAAGCTAGCCTCCTGCTGCTGCCCACCCCCTTTTTGCATACCCCACCTTCAGGCCTTGCCTCACGAAAGTCGCGAGCTGGTATAAGCTAGCCTCCCGCTGCCACCGCCGGCCACCTCCCTTTGGCCACATGGCATATGCCAGTTCATGGCTTTCGTGAGGCAAGGCCTTCATGCCTTCCCTCACAAAAGCTGTGAGCTGGTGTAAGCTAGCCTCCCAACGCTGCCCACCCCCTTTCGGCCATGTGGCATACGCCAGCTCGCAGCTTTCACGAGCAATGCCTGAAGGCCTTCCCTTGAAAAAGCCACGAGCTGGCATAAGCTAACCTCCCACCGCAGCTGCAGCCGCCCACACCCTTTCGGCCATGCAGCATACACCAGTTCACGGCTTTCGTAAGGCAAGGCCTGAAGGCCTTTCCTCGCAAAAGCCATGAGCTGGCATAAGCTAGCCTCCCACCGCCACAGTGTACACCAGTTCGCGGCTTTCATAAGGCAAGGCCTGAATGCCTTCCCTTGCAAAAGCTGCGAGCTGGCGTAAGCTAGCCTCCCACTCTCCGCCTCCCCTCGCGCTTAGTTGCTTACCTGAGGGAAGCAGCAAGCTGCTGGAAGGCGAAGCAAAGCTAAACGAAATGAAGGGAGGACCCGATCAGCAAGCGCGATGTGACAGCTGCTGGGGAACGACTCTTTTCAAAAGAGAAAACTCTTTTCAAAAGAGGAATGTTGGTCGTTGGCGCCGCACTTTTCCTTTTGGATCAAAAAACCCCTGGAGGGGGGGCGAAGAAGGGCAGCATATCATCAGACCCAGAGGGAGGCACAGGTCCCTTGCAGGTCAGAGATTTGCCTTAAACAGAGTGGGGGCGCCTGCAATATGGCTGACAAATGCTGACTTCCAGTCAAAAGTAATGAACAGGAGGGTGAGGAAGAGATGAAAGACTGGTAAGAAATTATCTAACCCACAGCCATAAATCAAACCTAGAAAGGCAAAGAAATCTGATAGCATAAATAATTGATGGTCAGACCGGGATTTCTCCAAAAGAAAAAAAGAAAAGAAGAAAGAAAGAAAGAAGAAAGAAAGAAAGAAAGAAAGAAAAAGAAAGAAAGAAAGGAAAGGAGGGTTGAAACACCACCACCACCCCAAAGCTATTTCTTTGAAACAAATTCAGACAGAAGGGAGAAGCAGAGAAGTGACAAACACACTTAAATATAAACTCTAAATTTGGTTTTGGATTTGAAATAGAAACCAAACATTCCGAAGGATTTATTTCGTTTGAAGCAATTCCCAAAAACTAAGGAAAAAACCCACTCCTTCTCACTGATAACTGATAACCTAGCCCTGACTGTGCTGGAAGTTTTAATTAACCATCTGCCAAAATCAGAATTTGGAAAAGCAGGAGGCAAAAGAGAAACATACCCAAACCTGGCTGTTTGCAAACTTTTTATGTTTGAGCAGTGGTGTCCACCAGGTGGAAGGTGATAGGGAAAAGAATAACAGAGTCAACTGGGAAATGCGAGGGGTTGTTTTCCCCTATTTCATCTTTTTTTCTCTAAAAAGATTAAGATGGCCCCAGCTCACTTCCGTTTCACAGTAGTTGAATCAAATTTAAGTGGACCGAATCCCAAAATAAGACTTGTATAACTAATTGCAATTTTGGAACTGGACATTAAGGAAGAACAAAAGGCTAAGATGGCTCCCATAGCTCTTCCCCACAGTAGTTGAAGTAGATAAATTTAAGGTGGATCAGAACTCTGAAATAAGAACTGTATACTAACTGTAACTTTGGAACTGGACATCATGGAAAACTGGAAATTTGAAGAACTACATGAAATTATTAAAATATTCATAAATCATTAAAATGAAGCCTAAATAAAATTCTGAACCCAGAGAAGCAGACATCTAAAGAAGATTCAAGAAGAAGGGGGGCAAGACAACGAAGGGGTAGAAATGGAGGGAAATAAAAAGCAGACATAAAACTCCATTGGTTTTGGCAGTGGTATAGGGAAAACTAAAAAAGGGAGGTGTCCCAACAAAGGAAATAAAAGCCGATAAAAGAGAATGAGGTTGTTAGTGGCATAAAATTTTGAAGTAGGAGATTATGCTCTAACAAAGAGAAATATAAAATATCTTTTTGATGGTGGCCTGGGGAAAATTGAAGAGAGTGGATATGTCAAAATAAAGAAAAGGGAAAGACAGGAATGGAGAAGTGGGACAAAAATTCACTAGGAAAAAAATCAGACAACTAGAAACTGTTATATGGGAAAATATAAAGCTAAAATAAGGGTTTTATTCCTAAATATGACAATAAAATGGAGTTGCTAATTGGTTGAATATAATAATGGAAAGATAATTAAACAAAGGATAACATATGGAATATGGATAAATATGAAACTGATATGGGGAGGTTTAAAGCAGAGGTTTGTGATCCACTTTTATACATGATAATTAACTGTTGCGAATTGACTGATATGATAGAAGGATAACTAAGCATGGGTTAAATATATGAAACATGGACATATATAGAACTTTTAATAAAAGTTCTATATAAAGTGAGATGTTTACTGCTTGTTATTCTATATATAATAGATTAAGGGAATTGTAATAAACATTGAACAGTGAGGATTGCCATGTATAGACAATTAAGTGTAATCTAATCCAAGATATGGAAAATGGAGAGGGAACATGAACTATACCTGTAATAGGGAACTATTAGATTTAAAGACAGAACCACAAATTGAGAGCATGTAAGGATGTATATTATATAAAGATAATGAGAGATAGCTGGGAATTGTAACCAGGTCTACATCCCGGCCAAAATTGGGCGGCAGGGGGGGATTAAAAGCACAATGACTACATATGTATACTTTTTTTGTCTATTATTTTTAAAGGAGGAGAATACATGTTAAAATTAAATATGTATATTGAAAAGAAAATGCCATCAACATAAAATGGAGCTTGCTCAGAAGCTGAAACACACCAAGTAAAGGAGATGAAGAGTGGGGAGTAGAGGAGAGAGCTAAGGGAAGAAGAGAGGATAGGAGAGAGGGCAAGGGGGGGGGGAGAAGAAAGAGAATGAGGAGTGGAAAGGGGAGAGAGGAGAGAGAAGAAGGGAAAGTAGAGAAGGAAGGATGACACAGGGAAGAAAGGAAGTAGGGAAGGAGAGGAGAGGGGGAGAGAAAGTGATAGATAAGGTAAAAATATGGTGTATGGAAAGCAGAAGATCCAATAATTGTTTTTGAGAGTTGATGGTAATGATTGATGTAAACATTTAACAATACGAGGTTGCCTATGTAATAGTATACATGTGTTTATTTGTTATGAAAATGAAAAAATAAAAAACTTTTTGGGAAAGAAAAAAAAAGAAATATCTTCCTGCTCCTTGGACCATTATGTTATTATCCACTTTTAATGTCAATACTTTTTAATTATTTTAATGTTAGTATTTTTTTAATACAGTGTAAAAACTATTGTGTATTGCTGGTCTTTGACCGTAATAAAGATTTACTTATTTACTTACTTACTTACTTACTTACTTACTTACTTACTTACTTACTTACTTCCTGCTCCTTTTTGCTTCAGCATTCTTTGTTTCCTGGCTATGTAACACAGAGCACATTGTATCAGATTACAGACAACCAAGGATGGCTGAGATCTGGTAAAAGGCCTTTTGGTAGCATGCAATTTTTAGTCGAAAGCGTTTTTTTAAAAGAGTTTGATGAATAATAATGGCTGTAGAAATAACTTAGATTCACAAAAGATTTGGAAGCTGCAGACCCTTTGGAAAGAGATAGGGACTATATACAGAGATAGAACTAATTGAGCTGAGTGCATAGGCCTCTCTGAAGTTCAAACCTGCATTCTTCTACAATAGCAGAAGCCTGACTGAATGGAAAAGTGATCAACTGGTTTTTCCTAGAAGAACTGAAGAAGCTTGGAGAATGAATTTATTACACTTAAAAGGAAACCACTTTCATCTGGACTTTGTTGGGAAGACATCTCCAATTGTGGAGATTGAATTTATTATATTTAATTAGATAACAATTGATAAGAGATGGCATTAAGAAACAAACATGGATATTTGACCCAGGATAAATTACAGTTAACTCTTGGGATGATTTGGGATAGATAAGATGCTATGGTAAATTTTCCAGAAGTTGATTATAATACAGTTTGTTAACAGGATTTTGAAATTTAATCTTGACTTTTTTATTATTATTGTTTTTCCTGTTAACTATTTTGTCATTAATATAGTACATCTATGACAGGACATTTGCAAATAGATTTGGTAGTTCAAAAATTTTGAAGGTCCGTTTTGCAAGGTTGGGAAACCAATATTGTAATAATATATTAGTCAGTATTCAATTAGGGCAGACAATATGTGTAGATGTGTTGGATTTTTTTTTCTTTAATGTACTTTTCAATGTCTGTTTATTTTATGTTTTTTCTTTATTTATTTATTTTAAAATGAGTTTTGTATTTTAACTTTTTTCAAATAAAAATGGAAGAACAAATAAAGGATATTTTGTTGGACCAGCGTTCCCCAACCTTTCTGGCTCAGTGGACTGGCAGGGGCAGCAATGACTAAGGGGGAGAGAGGATGGTTTCATGCGTGTGCACACTACTTTCACAAATGTGGCTTCGCGTACACAGACACACATTCACCCACCATCACCTGTGGCCTGGTTCTGAATGGGCTGCAGCCCCACACACGCTGTGGATCGGGGGTTGGGGACTCCTGTGCCTTGCTGACTTGCAACAGTTTGATAACCAGGCAAGTCTGCAAAGCACTGCTAAAAACAATCATATTCTTTCAGATCTTGATTAATCCATGAATCATTTGAAGTAGATTACTTCTTCAAGTATCTTGTAGACTGAGAATCATGGAAGTTGTAATCCAACACATCTGAAGAGCGCTAACTTGGGGAAGTTAACCAGAATTAGCCTAGAAGGCTTAGTGTCTGCACAGACCAATAGAGCCCTTTTCCAAGCCTGTGGATGGTAAATGTGGGGGGAAATGTTAAAGTAATGCATTGCTACTGCTGATATGCTGACAATGTAAGAAAATGATAGACAGCATGACAAATTAAATGCCTATTCATAGTCACTCTTTTAATTTGAAAGTAGAGGAACAAAAATCTGAATAGGCCACATATGATTCCATCTTTAATTCATGCCAAAATATGAACACATGCTAACCATTGTATAGTAGTCATAATATATTTTGTGATAAGAATTTTTAGGGCCACTGTTCACTACAAAGCTATATGTTTGTCTTTCATCCTAATAATCCTAAATTACTGATTTCAAAGAAGGTATATATCCTAAGAAAATTAGATAAGTAATAAAAATGTTTTAAATGCTTGGGTAGACAAGTTAGTCTTTTGATACAAAATTCAAAAGTTTGAATTTTGGTACGCATTTTCAGAGATAAAATAATATATTTCATATTAGTTAGGATATTGTTATGATAAAAGCTGAATTAAATATATAATTGCAGCATATTGCAAAAATATAGTCTAATTTGTTTTGTCTGGGTTTCACTGCATTAAATCTGTTGGAAATTAAGTAAATTTGGGTTGACCAAGCCAAGCAGGATTTTCAACTGTTAACTTGCCATAACTCAAAATTCAAAACAAGACAATGTATCAACTGCTTCTAAAAAAGCAAGAGTTTTAACTTTAATAAAGCATTATTTATTGGTTGCCATGCATTATTCCCAAGCTCCTTTAACACGATCCAATGAACCTGTATTTGGAACTGTAACTTCCCCCCTCTATACATGTATATGCATCAATACATAGGTTGTAAAACTATTGTAAAATTCTAGATTATTGAAGAATCATGTATTTAACATGTACACCTGTATAAATCAAATTCATGCACATGCACTTACATATATATAACTTATATGAATCATATATGAATCAACCTATATCTTCCAACCCATATTTTTAATCATATAGAGGAATATCATTTTTTACTATGATCAAGAATAACCACCCATGCGCCACTGAGTCTTCATTTCAGAGAAACAGAAAGTCCAAAGGAAAAAAAAACAGTGGGAGTGGGAATGAATTACCACTGAACCTCCCCATTGAGTTTCCTTGTGAGAATCTGACATGGAGCATTGGAAATACTTATACTTACTACTTACTTACTTACTTACTTACTTACTTACGTGGCACCTAAAAGCCCCACGGTGGGTCACAATGGTTTGGGCAATAGCAGAGGCCTCATCAATGGGCAACTGCTGGTACGCTTGGGCCAGGTCCAACTTTGCAAAAAGTTTGCCCTGGCCCAAGGAGTGCAACACGTGTTGCACGACTGGCACAGGATAGGGGTGAGCTTGTAGGGCCTTATTGACGGTTGCCTTATAGTCTGCGCAGATCCTCAGGGATCCATCAGACTTCAAAGGCAACACAATGGGGGTTTCCCAAGGGAGTGATCCATGGACTCCAAGATGCCCTGAGAGATCAGCTTATCCAGCTCCGCATCAACCCGAGCCCGCAGGGCAAAGGGAACCCGTTGTGCCTTAAGGCAGATGGGTGCCTCCAGAGGGTCCAGATTGAGGGAAATAGGGATGCCCTTGTAGCAGCCCAGGGCATCCAAAAAGACGTCATCGAATTCAGAGAGGAGGGGTCTAGGGAGAAGGCAAGGCGTAAGGATTAATGCCAGCAATAGTGAGGCCAAAAGCCCTGAACCAGTCAAGCCCCAGAAGGGAAGCAAGGGGGCTGCGGACTACTACAAGGGGCAAGGAACCCTTAAACCGTCCGAACTGGACAGGAAATGTCCCACAACCCAGGATGGGGATAGGGTTGCCCTGGTAATCTCTCAGCAGGCAGGTGCCGGTGACAGCTGGCTCGGCTGGAGATGTGGCAGCAAGGCATGAAAGTGTCCCAGGACATGATCATGGGCCAAGCCAGTGTCCAGTTCCATCTTGCAGAGGCAGCCGGCGAGTAAGACGCAGAGGTGCATCTTACCCCGGCCCCCGACAGAGAGGCAGCGGAGTCGGGCAGCCACTCAGGGAATGGAGCCTCAGGGTCGGAGATGGCATAGCACCCCAGGCGGGTGGCAGAGGAGCCATAAACAGGACGGTGGAACCCAGCAGACGGAGAGGAGGAGGAAGTCTCAGGCCCCGAGAGCCTCCAGGAGCCGAACGGCAAACAGCCGCGATGTGGCCCTTCTTTCTGCACTTGCAGCAAAGGGCATTACGAACCGGCAAGAGGCTCAGGAGTGGCGGCCACCACAGCTGAGGCAAGCGCCTCCATCCCAGACAGCCATTGACTTGAGGCGGTCAACAGAGTCATCAAAATCAGCGCGGAGCTCATCAGCCATCATCTGACAGTGGACAGTAGAGTGAGGCAACACAGGCAACGCAGACGTCGGGAACCTCCGGACATCTGGAGTGGACTTACCAGCCATCTCATAGGCCCGGGCTTCATCCAACGCCGATCTTCATGGAGAGTTCCGAGCGGGACAAGATGCGGCAATGGAGATTGATATCGAGCAGTCCATAAATGAACTGCTCCAAGAGGGCATCTTCCAGGTCTACAAACTCACAATGTATGGCGGCAGCCCTCAGCGCAGCCATATACTGGCTGATGGATTGGCCCTCGAGTTGAATGCAGCACCTGAAGTATTGCCGTCGGGAGTATTTGGACGGCGTTGGCTCATAGTGCTGCTTGAGCCTGGCCATGAGAATGTCAAGGGGCATTGTATGCACCGGGGTCAGTGCTGAAAGAGCCCTGGCAGTGGCAAACATTTCAGGGCCACAATAGTGGAGGAGGGTGTCCCTTTTCCTCCCCTCAGGCAAGTCAGACAAGTCATGAGCCTGAAGAAAAACCTCAAAGCGCTCAAGGAAAGTGTCCCAGGATTCAGTCTCAGGGCGGAAAGCGGCGAAAACAGAAGAAGGAGCCAAGGCTGGGACGTCGACGGGGTCCGTTTCGCTCATCCTCATCACCAGTTTTAAGACTCGAGCCTGAGGTGAATTCAATCTAACTTTATTGCAGTAACCAACAGTCAAGAACAGAACAACAAATGAACACAGAGCCCGCCTGACAGCTATTTATACTTGACAGCTGTCAGGTGGGTAGCCAATTGGCTGCGCTTGTTTCTCCCGCCGGCTGGCAGCTGCGCCAGAACCAATCAGAAGCCTCGAGCTCTGGCTGCGGTTGCCGGCTGCGTCAGGAGGACGCAACACGTACTTCCTTCCTTACTTCCTTACTTCTTTACTTCCTGACTTCCTTACTTCCTGGCAGGTAAGTGGGTGCTGATGCGGGTGTTACTGTGTGAGGGTAGGATGAGGGATTGTGTAAGTGGCTGAGAAACTGTCATGGAATGTTGAAAATTAGGATCACATGACCATCGCAACAGCCCTGCCACGCTGAAACAGTTGAAGTAGCCCTGACTTCCCCAAATTTCATTCCTTCGGGAATAATGGTCCTGAAATTCTGTAGGTTAGCCCATTTGCAGTACCTTTGTTGGCAAACTTTTGTCCTGCGATACACTGTTATGCCCAATTAAAGGTTACAGACACAATAGCTATTTATAATATATACTCTAGATATCCTGGTTTCTATATAATGTCTGGCAAGTTTATAATATTTTGATATATCTAGTAGTTTTTCATAGTATTAATGATCTTACAGATCATGATTAATCCATATAAATCAATGCCAGTGGATTACTTTTCAAAAAATCACATAGATTGAAGATGATGGAAGTTGAGGCCCGACACATGTAAAAAGAACTTGCTTCTGGAAGATTGACTTGAGTTAACTATTTATGGTTTGATACGCCAATTGTGTCCAAACATGTTGTCAGTTATGAAAACAAATAATCATGGATTGATATGATGCTGCTGTCAGTGACATGTAAATAAAAGATGGCAGAATGCATTTTATGATGCAGATGAAAAATTATTCATTTCAATCTCTTTATTTTGAAGCAGATGAACACTGATCTGAAAGGCTCTCATTTGATTCAATTTTAGCTCATTCTTAAATGCATGCACATGTCTAATAAATGAATAAGAGCCAGAATATATGGTGTGAACAGCAGCAAACTATATATCTGTCATTAAATTCAATATTGCTGCATTATATTGGAAGAAAGGCAATATCTCAAGAAAATTAAGTAGCTGATAGTTATTCCAGTTGACTGAAATTATTTCTATATTGATCCATTCAATCTATAGCAGACTATAGCAAATCAAGTATAAATACCATTCAGTTCATACTTAAAATATTTAGGACACAAACTCAAGGAACCATATGAGTTTCCCAGGATCTTCCTTTTGATAGACAAAATAAATCTATTTTTTGAATCTCAAATCCAGGGTTTTTACTGAAGGTGGAGCTAGAATAAATATGAAAACGTAAAATATTCTGTTATGAGGTTGTGAGACTGTAGTAACTGTTGATAACAAATAGTAATAAAGAGGTTCCATTTCCCAGAGATTCTCATCTGCATTCAATTCTGTTTAGTTGAAGAGACAAGACATAATACGTAAACAATAGTCTGGAGCAAACCGAGATATTATGTTTGCCCTTGCACAATTCATTTTTAAAGCTAGCCAATATTCCTGCACCCAGTGGATTAGGACTATGAACTGACACTTTTTAAATATTACAATATAGAAATATTGCACTATAGAAACTAGATTCTATATTGGTATAGAATGTATCTTGAATTTCAGTGGATCTAGTTCCAGTAGGAGATATACCGTCATTATAGTGTACATTGAAACTTCCTGCTTTACATTATTATGACACTGTTTTGTCACATTAACACCAGAGATAAATGAGATGCTCTATTGCAACAAATATGTGTATGAAGTTTGATAAGTTTTTGAATCCATTCTGATGTCCGTCCATCATGGAGAGCAGATTTGCTTGCAATTTATGCTGATTAAAGGAATATTTGATCTCTTCAGCAGAATGTATTCCTTCAATATATTTTTTGCATTGATTAATTAATTATCCTAAAGTATAGTCGGGTTCACTGCTATCACAAAAAGGTTTGTTTGTTCTTTCCACCAGCTGTGCATGCTAATTTAATCATTTACAGCCAGGTATTTTTATCCAGGTTACCTACAGAATCATCTTGTCCTACTACTCATTTGCCCCATCTGATTAAGCAGGGAAGGTATTCCTCATCAATCAAGGAATTCTGACTGGCAGAATCCAGAAAGAGAGATTTCCCTGCCGTTGCCTGTGGGACACTCTCTCCCCAGAGGAAGATAGCAATAGCAGTTAGACTTATATACCGCTTCATAGGGCTTTCAGCCCTCTGTTAAGCGGTTTACAGAGTCAGCATATTGCCTCCAACAACAATCCGGGTCCTCATTTTACCCACCATCGGAAGGATGGAAGGCTGAGGTCAACCCTGAGCCGGTGAGATTTGAACAGCCAAACTGCAGAACTGTAGTCAGCTGAAGTAGCTGCAGTGCTGCATTTACCACTGCGCCACCCTCCCCTCTTCCAGAAAGATGTGAAAACGTGATTCTGTATCCTTCTTTGGGATGCAGATAGGAACACACACAGCCAAGGGATTGGTTAGTGCCCTGAAAACTACACACACACACACCACACACACACACACACCTTTTATTAATTTTTAACATCACTTGCTTCTTTGACATTTTATATATGCTTTTATGTTTTTAATATTTATTGTACAGTGCCCAAGCCTCTCTGTGAGGGTAGTTTTAAATTTGATAAATAAATAAGATAAATAAAGTTGTCTTCTGGGTATAGACTCTATTTGAAGCCTTTCTTTCTTGTACAACCAGGTATCTAGCATTATAATCACTATTTCTGGATATGATCTCTTTGGAGAAAAACTGACCAGATCATAAGTTTCCTTTTCAGTCTATCTATATCATACATGGTTCAGTGCTTCTGCCCTGTGCATTTTGCTACATATTCTTTGCTTTTCAAAATGTCACTTTGTGTGATTTTTGTGTCCTTGTGTGTTTATTTGGAAAGGCCACTAGCATTGCCAAATACTTTGGAAAGTAAAAAAGGGAGGAGAAACAAGAATCTTGTGCATTCCAAATATACCTCATGCAGAATTTTGGCATGGATCTAGTTAATTTCAGAACCAATCTCTCCCATTTATTTTTGCCATCTCGTTTGATCCAATGGGATGGCATTCTTTGTGTCATATCTATTAAACAATGTCATTTGGTGGGACCAGGAAGAGTGCCCTCTCTTTTGTAGCATCTGCTTTGATTCATGGGATCCCAAATTTGCTAATATTGTGGAAGTCCATGAAGGCTGGGTTGTTCCCTCAGGCACTGGTCTGAAGTACAAGTCAGCTCATCATTTTTCCATGATTAGAGTTGTGTTCATTCACAACTGATATTTTTAGTACTTTTTCATTGTATTTTGTTTTTATCTGCTTTATTCTTTATTCACACAATCACAGTTGAAAGATGGGCATCTCTTTAGATTTATATAATTAATAAACTATTGACCATTTTTGGAAAAAGTTTACCATAAAAGGGTATTCTTGGAGCTAACTATAATTGGAAATGAACTATGCAGGAACCAGCAAGAACATTTGCCATAAAATTGGCAATTAGAAGAAAGCCCCTAAAATACACCATAAGAAAATGATTAGAGAATCCCTCAAATAGAAAATCAATAAAACCACTCCGAAGCATTCCGAAATGTAGTAAATTGGGGATAATTTGTTGACTTGGTTTTTAGATGTCTCATTTCCTATGTTTACTTAAACTCCTTTAGATTATATTGCCTTATCGCATAACTACTAGAGAAAATTCAACAGATGGAACAGCTCAAGTGACTAAAACTTCTTGATGGCAGTAGTATTTCCCAACTCTGAAAAAGTGAGTTGTGCCAGTTTCTGATTTATTTTTTTTAAATAATTTTTGTTAAAAGGTTTTATGCATCTAATAAGAAATGCATTCAAATAAAAATAAGATAAATAGAAAAGAAAGAACATAAGACAAATCTTTTGTTCAATCAAGGAACAACATACATTCCATTGTGTCTCTCCAGTGGTTACTCCTTAAATTGGCAGAAAAATAGGCCTAACTTTTTCTCTTTATATCTCTGCTGTTTAATAAGCTGCTCAATCTATATGACTATTATTAAAATAAAAACATTAAACAGAGAGTAAGGTAATCAGGCTTTATTTATTTCATTTCATTCTCTATTAAGATGAATCACATTAAGAGAAAGTATCTGTTCAGTTGGCAGCTATGATTTGATTGATCCAGTCGGTGTATCTGCAAACTTTAGTGTAGACTCCAGGATAGCCAGGCAGGGCACAACCGATACCCCAGGAGACAATGCCTGGAGCACTCCGTTACAAACCACGGGACCACCAGAATCTCCCTAAAAGGCAAAAAGAGTGGAAAACAAGAAAGGTTTGATATTCTAGTTGACTATAAATAAAATGAAAAATTGTTACTGAATTCTTTAAGCCTACACTAAAAAGGAGCTTCAGATCATAAGGAAACCTTGTTGAACGATTACCCAAAACATTTTTGTGTTCCCAGCTAAATTCTTCCAGGCTTCATAACAATTTAGGAGTTTGTATAGGGTTTCTTCAAAACCAAGAGGAACCTTTGTAATCTTCCATATTTTTAAATCAAAATGTAAGAAAAGCAGCCACATTCCCCTTCCTACCAGTTCAGTTTACAATGTCAACAGTGCCCTACAAGTAGCCCTACAAACTAAAAAAATTGTTAAAATAAGAATGTTTCTTGGTCTCTTCGTGCATATCCCTGTATCATATGACTCAAAATATATGTTCATGAAGTATGATATAAATGTATCAATTTTTTAAGCGAAAATTGTTTTTCCAACCAGTATTTCCTCCTATGACTATGCATATAGTCTTTTGGATAACATGACAAACTTATTGTTTGAGCTACTTGAAAACCGTACAATTCCTCCATGCACAGCAGAATATGCAAGAATAATAGTGAGATGAAAACTTAGCATCAAGGAATGTATGCATATTTGCCATACAATATGGCTGCAGTAGTATTATTATTTATTTTGTTGTTATCTTTCTTATTCCCCATTCTCTTATTTGGTATTATTCTTATTATGATTATCATTATTCTGTTGCTTGCATATACACTGAGAGCTTTGGAGACAAATTCCTTGTGTATATAATCACACTTGAATTGAATATTCAATTCCAGCCTGAACATTCCAAGACTTTCTTTCAGAGTTCCTGATTCAATCATGTATCAATATTTGGATTAAATTACTGTTAGTTTAAATGTAATGGGTTGCAAAAGGAATTTGGACTGATTAAAATGCAGAATCACAATATATTCAATTAAAATATCTTTATATGTTACATTTTGGGAGAAACATATTAGCTGTGTTCCAAATTCCAAAATTGTCCATATTATTGCAAAATGTTTTAGAGGTTCATAATCAACAGTTAATATTTCCTGTACAATTGAAAAATAACACTAAACTAGAAAATTGGAAACTGAGAAGAATTGTGGAACAAATAGTTGAAATGAGGTGGTTGCAGTTTTAAAGAAAGTTGTCTTTGTATTCTATATTCTTAAGCAGCTCAAATTTCTGTAAAAGATTTGTTGAGCATTTACCAGGCAGGGCTTTGATGTATGTTAGTGTGTGCTACAATTGCACCACATGAATTCATATCCATAACAATGTTGATTAGAGGAGAAATGAATGTAAATACGTATATGTATTTTTTATATTTATATATATTTAGCCATAACTCAACTCGGGTTTTATGATGTGTGGTCTGCAATTAAAAATATTATCTTACACTAAAGGAAGGTCTTGCTACATGCTAATCTGAAAAGAGGTTTCAAGAGGTTTCCACTTCTATATATGACAGCTTTTCATTAACATAGTGGAAATCTGAGCAAATCTTAAATCCGTGCGGTCAGTATTTAACTTAGTGTTTAAAACACCAAGCAGTTCTCATTCCTATTTTTTTTAATATCCTCTTTTTTCTTTTCTATTTTTTTTCTTCTGCCTAGTTTATTTCTGCTTTGCTTTGGGGTAATGCTTACCTATTTTTGTTGAAATGTTAAAAGAATAGTTAAATATATAGCTAAATTAATCCTGGATGCATATAATTTCAGTTGGTCAGAAAGCAAGTGTCCTCACCTGACAAGAATCTTTGCCACCCTCTAGGTATCCAAGACAGACCATATTTGGGGTAATTTGTCCTGGGTAAGCAGCATTGCATTCCTCATCACTTAGGATTGGTGCATTCAGGCATTGCAGAAGATCAGGGTAGTTACTAGAAAGAAGAGAAAGGAAAAAATAAGGAAATGGACAGCAGCTCATGAAATACATGCTTTATTTTAACATTTGTTAGTCTTAAAAGATATCAAAAGAGACTCTAAATGATCAGCAGCAAACCCCTGTAATTTAAGATGTCAGAAGAGATTCTGTTTAAATGATCAGCAACAACCCTGTAATTCAAGACAAGTAAAAGCACTAGCTAGTTACATAATTTTATGGAATATGATGTCTGAGATGAGGTAACCAACTCAAGACAAAAAAACTGCCTCAGAAAAGAAAAAAGTGGGATTGATGCACATTCATTTTCAGTGCTCTAAAACCATCCGAACCAGCATTTATAGGCTTATATTAGTTCAAGGCTCAGTCCATGAATTGTTTTCTTCTTAATGCTAGAACTTAAACCTGGCATTTCATAATAGATTCAAGTTGCCCCTGAATATCTCTAACCCTGTGAATACTTAAAACATTTAGCAATTCAACAGTGATTAAGAAACACATTACTAGGTTTAGGAAGTGTTGTTTGCATTTGATGATGCAGAGGGCTTAGGGAAAGGTCTTGAAGGATAAGAGGCAAAGCTTCTATCAAGGCAATAGTCAGATAAGGGGGATTTGAGTGGAGGCCAAGAAAATAACTTGGAAAACTGTCTCATATATATCCCTTCATAGTTCACATGTGGATAAAATGAGGGAAGGGGAAGCACATTCAGTTTGCAAGATTGTGTTGTTATTATGGTTTGTCACACAGGCAACCTGGTGTTTAGGATGGGTTTGACATTTTAATCCACCTACTGAGTTCTTTCAAAAGACCTGGGATGGGCAGATCTTGTTGCTAAAAGTTATAGGCAGCCTGACTCCCAGCAGCTCTAGGTAGTTTACAAATTAAAAACAAGCAACAATACAAGAAACCCTAAACAAAGACAGAAACAAAAAAAAGACAGAGAAAACAAATCTGGTTAAGAACAAAGAAATGTAAGAAAAGGGGGCATCAATCATCCCATCAAATCTTGAGCAAATAGCCATATCTTCAGGGCTCTTCAAAATATGAAAGGCGGGAGTCATTTGAAAAAGCTGACCGACATGGCATTGGTTCTTAGTCTGGTCTATGTTGTCGGGCTGACAGCAGGTAGCAGCAATTACAGTTCTTCAGTCATGTATCTGGGAATCAGATTAAGTTAACCAATTCTTGTTAATACTCACCACCATTGCTGAGAGTATTGCCCCATCCTGAGATCAAGCAACTAGTACCAATTGCTGCACATCCATTACTCAAAGAGATAGGTGAGACACTTGCATCAATAGTGACAGGTGATTCCAGCTTGATGAGCATGATATCATTATCCAAGAGCCAAGAGCTGTACTCTGGATGGACAATTATTTTGCAGGTTTTTTAATCTGTTCGCTCCCTTCATTTTCCACCATATTGTGCTCTCCAAGTATCACATTCATGCGGCTGAAAGTTAATGTTGCAACATTATATTTGTTGTACAATGTCTGATCTCAATCTGAAAAAAAGCTTTGAATACCTTATGCTAAAGAAAAAGCAATCAGATCATAGTTTTAGTAGACTCCAATCTAAAAAGGGAACTTTGCATGTATTCATGATTAATATCATAAATTTCACAGAAACAGAGGCTAAAACAATTCTAGCCTGTATAGTGCTGAATATGAATTTAGAGAGTCTACTTTTATCCATTTTCACAACAATACAAATTCTGGTATTAACCAAGAAAGTCTGACGTTTGTTTTATGAAATTCACATTTCCCCCAAAGCATCTGAAAAAAAATATTCTTGAATTTTCATACAAACAAATATAGCTACATATTAAAAGAATGTACATGTGAAGGAATTTACATTTTAAAAAAGCCCAATGTAAGAAAATGCAAATGTCAAAGAAAAATAAGGTAATCTTTTTAAAGCTGCTTAGACATTACATATACTGGTAACTGTTGCACAAATTAATGGAATATGTATAAAAAGCCTCCTCCAACCATTGTAAAAATACAGATGGTAAATTATTATTATATATTCACAACAATGTGAAGTCACAGCAGACAATTATTTAACTGGTGTTGGCCTTTATAGCATAAAGTTCTTTCTAAGAATCTAAGCTCTGAACAACTTTGGGTGGTTCACAACAATACAATTTAGTGATGGAGGTGGAAATTAAACTTTGCCCTTAAGCACAAAGTAGCATTTTCTCATAAGACAAAATGCAAGAGAAACAAGCCAGGAACCTTCCATTTTCAGGATTAGGTTCAGGTTTTATGCTCTAAGTATAGATGAAGCGTACTGAAGCTTCAAAGCCTTCTTAAGGTGCAAAATAAAATAGCACAAGACTATTCCTGACTTTTGGCAGATAGTATAAAACTTGTGGCTCAGGCTTAACTGTTGTACTGTAATTGTTAGAAACAGACAGTTTGCCTTCTAATCAAAATATTTTCTGCTTGCTGCATTTCATCCTTGGATCACCTCCCTGACCTTTGAGATCCTGAATAGGATTCTACTCTCACATACTGGATCCGGATGCAAAAAAAATGTGAATCAGTTCTATGATAGGCCATTTCTGAAGGAATGTGTGACTTTCAAGTAATGAGTTAGCTTAGCAATTGATGTAAGGAGCCCTTATAGATCATTATCATTACATTTACATTTACATCTGATGAAGTATTTTTTTTGGAGTATTTTATTAATACTTATAGGCCGCCCTTTTCCCTGAGGGGACTCAGGGCGGCTTACATAAAATGAGGGGAAGGGATATACAAACAATAGCACATACAATACATAAAGTAAAATAATAAGCAACATTCATTCATCATTCGGGTGGGGGCAATTATCTTTGTCCCCAGGCCTGACGGGCTAGCCAGGTCTTGAGGGCTGTGTGGAAGGCCTGGACGGTGGTGAGGGTACGAATCTCCAAGTATAATTGATTAATTTAAGATATTTCCATACAACAATCACAATCTATATCTGAGTGGACAGTTATAGTCCTGTAAGATTACCTTGATATCATAAGCATTTTTTTTGGCTTAGGGATTGATTTTTAAGAATAAAACACAGACTAGGAATAAATAAAGTGGAATCACAAGTATGCAAGACTTTCGTGAATGAATATGACATTGATTTGTTGGTGGTGCATTTTTAACTTCTATGTGCTTTTAACAGAAATTGCTTTAAGATCATCATAAAAATACTCTTCACTTACGATTTGTAACAATGAGCAGCTGAAACAACCCATTGTTCGTTGATGAGGGAACCACCACAGAAATGATAGCCAGAATTCAGTGAAACCTGATAAGGGACAGAATTTCTCTGGCAGGTATATCCTCCAACAATCTTGTCATCATCATCCTCAAAGGGCGCAGCAACTGATAAGAACAGGAGGATCAAAATGATTAAATACAGCACTAGTATGTAGCAAGCCAACTGCAGTATATGTTCCTATTGACACCATGAAGCAATGGGAGAAGACCATCATTGGTAATTTGAGGCATTTTAGCCTCAACTGAGATTACAATGGACTATTGAATGATCAAATTATTTCAGCATTCCTAATATATGTTTATAAGTTCCCCAAAAGGTGATCATCGGCTGTGGTTTTTGCTTTCTCAGATTCATATGATGCATGCAGGTTTATGTAGATATGTGTAACATATCTGCAAGTTGTGGAAGATTGGAGCAATCTATATGTTTCATACATAAAATTATACACACATGAATAATGAACACTCATATATACACATATAAGTACATACAGTAAATTGGATATCAGAGTGAATAGTTTTAGGCATCAAGCCATCTTAGAATATGTTTGTATTTCATATATTTTGAAGCAAATAGCAGAGAAGAAACAGTGAGAATTGTTACCAAAAAGCAATACCAAAATCAAATGGTAAAACCTGATTTATACTCAAGTGAATCTTCAGAAGAGAGAAGAAAGGTTAGGGACATTTGTTTGTGCATGTCTTTCTACTGTTAATAGATTTAGCTTTAAGTCAAGTACAAAGGAAATTTAGGACTCTCTTTCAAGTCAGACATACAAGGAATTTCACTTAAATTGAATCCAAAAGAGTCTCACAAAGGCTTCCTTGTGCCGAGGGAGGTTTCTTACACTTCTTATAGCAAAACATGTATTCATTAGAGCTTAGTACATCTTAGAAATTGCAGGGTTCTAAATGTTTCAGAGAAAATAGTAGAAGTATATAAATAAAGACACTGCCCATGGAGAAAATGGCAGTCTCACTTAGGCATTCAACTGATTCATGTGGGTATACATAAAATTATACACCCATGAATTAATGAATAATGATTCAAGAATATCCTTCAATCCAAAGGATACCCATCAGCCTTTGCTTAATAAAGTCAGTTAGAAAGATAACAAGAACTGCCTGGAAATATAGTAGAAAGATGTAATGGGAAAAGAGAGGATACTTTAAAGCTATATATTTGAGCCCTAAAGCACCCACTCGTTTAATGCCCCCGCTGAGGAAGTTGGAGAGAAAAAGATGGCTGTGCCCACTGTACCCACCAACTTCAGAGACTGTAGAAGAATCAAGTAACTGTTTTAAAACTCACGTGCTGCTCCGAGGAAGGCAAAGATCCACAGGACTTTCATTCTGTCTGTTGGTATTTTTAAGCTGGAATAGAAAGCCCTGAAGGAATCTCTCCCCATTTATACCCATCCAGGGATCTTATCTTTATGACCCAAGGCCACAACAGCTCCCTACTTCCCAAGGTCTTACATATGCATAATTACCAATTAATCATGTATTAGACATTTTCATGATATACTATAGTGATAGCAGGATTCCAGGTGTCGTAAATCTAAAGGAAAGCATTAGGTAGATACTCACGCACCATTTGAACTGTGTGCTGGGTCTTCTATTGAGCCCTCTATCTACCTACTTGAATGTCTCTGAATGTTCTAAGATTTTTTTGGTTTGCAAAGCCTTAGCCACACTTGTCCACAACAAAAGCCTTTCAAAGAAACCTGACAAAGACATGGTTGCCAAAGCTCAGATCTCTTCTTAGCTGAGGCAAAATTTAACAAATCACCGAAAAAATTCCCATACTTATGTCAGATTATGTTATTCTGGAAGACATAAGTAAGAACCATAACTTTTTTGTCTACTCTTCATTACATACAGTAGGGTAGATTTCTGTTAACAGCTTGATCCACTTGTGGTCCTGATCCAGAGAGTTTACTGGCAGTTATCCCAGTTTGCCCAGTTCATCTTGGTTTTGCGTAGATCATCTCACTCAGAATCAAATCCCTGGATTTGATTGCATAGTGTGAAAGAACTGTCCAATTAGCGACACTGCAAGGTCTTCTCCATCAGCACCAGCACCAAAACAGCCACCTAAAGAAGAGATATCCTTCTCAATTTCCATAGGTTTCATGAAGGACGTGATCTGCCCCCATAAAGGTTTCTGATCTTCCCTGAAAATGTGATGGAGTCATTGAGACAGAAGGTGGCATGGCCAGCAGAACAACTTACAGAACAAGAAGGCTGAAGACCTTATGTAGTTTGAGGTTTGAGTGATGCATTGCAGAGTAGTGAAAGCAAGAGTATTTATCACAATAATTGTCGATTTTTGGTATTTTAACTCCCACTAATCACTGGGGCAAAGAATGTGGATCGGGCAAGAAGCCCCTTTTATTCAAATATGTTATTTCTAACATGTTTTGTGTGACATGTCTTGATGTATTTATTACTTGTGGTAAGTGTGGACAAATGTGGAAAGTCAAGAAATTCAACCTCTCCCCAAACTGTGCTGTACTACCTTGGTCCCATACACAAAGTTCAGTGTGCAATCAGAATTGTCTTCAGCTGTACACATGGAAACTTCCATGAGACCTTAAACCATGTCCCATCGTGTAAACATTCCTCTCATCTAAAACTTCACATAAGAACATTTTTCACTACAGACCACCACTCTGTGCTCACAGATGACAGGTGGCACAGCATGCTGTCTTATCTAGTCAATGGATACCTTGGTCTGGACTTAGAAGAATCTTCTTTTACCACAGTGTTCTTGTTTGGATTTATATCCTTATGCCTAGAAGAGGATTCTGCGTATGAATTGCCCAAGCACTGCAAACTTCCTCTAATATTTCCAGTAGCTGATGAAAGAGCTGGTTGAGGTCCCTGGAAATGTTGGATGAGATTTCAAAGTGATGCCAAACAAAGCAATAGAGTTGCTTTGTTTTTAAAAAGCACAGCGTGTGTGGTCATTGCTTCCCAAATTAGTACTGAAAAGTGTTCATTAAAGTAAGGCACTCAATCAAAGCTTTGCACAGATTTACAAAAAAATGTAAAATGGGATGAAATTAAATCCATGTGTTCTCCTAAAATTCCTGAAGGCTCAAGTGCAGGAATCTACTATCATGCTGATCCCTTCCAAGACCTCCCGGCATGTACCTCCCATTGATACTAAATCTCTTGTTTTTGATCCAGGAGATTTGAAGAGATTTTATTTTTCACACTTGCTTCAGTGGCAGTGGAATGTTGTCTGATGGTGACTAGAAGATTTGGGGAAAACTATAACAGCTGCTAGCCTAGACACCTCTTCTGAAACCTAGATAGGTTAGAAGGCCATCATTTCATTTTGTGATGTCCTACGTGCTATATAAAAAAATACTTTTCATATATTTTGAGCATGCATTTCCTTGGATTTAGCTTGAGGTGACAACCCCGAGTTATAAATTTATGTGAGAAGAATCTCACCCTGGCCCCCTGAGGTCAAACACAACCCTGATGCAGCCCTCAATGAAATCGAGTATAGAGCAAGAAATTTTAAAAAATCAGAAACAATAGAAAAGTGTTTTTTCTCCATTAAGTGTGAACAAAATGTCCTGTTTTAACCCTTTTCCCTTGAAGCAGCTGCAAGGCCTTTTGTTGCCAATAAAGTAATTAAAAGTCACCCCTCTTGACCTGTCCTTGATATGACAGGGTACTTCCAGGTATGGGTCCTGAATTTTCACGTTAGCTTATCTATAACCTAAAAGATAACATCTCCTGCATCTGTCAGTACCAGATGTTTCTTTCCCAGCTATTCTTGGTGGAGCAAAAAACTTTGGCATGCATAAGCTCTCAAGGTCCCCTAACTCATGCAAAGGAACCTGCATATGTGGCTGTAACATTTTTCTCCTGTACACGTATATGTACGAATACATGCACAATATAATTATAATGCACTAGCTGGATACCCAGGCTTCGCGATGAAACTATGTGATCGGGCAATGCAGGAGAAATCCGGTTCACTCCACTTCAATCTGTTGGCTCGTGGTGGTCGGTGATTGAAACACATAAGGGAATATTGCTCCTGCTGCCTTGAGTCTGGAAGCAATTCCATAGGTGGAAGGCATAGACATTTTGGTGAAGTACTGACATTTAATACTGTAGGAGCCCCAGACCACTCCTGAGTGAAGGAGTGGAACATCTGCCAATTTGAACTGAGGTAACAGAATATGAGGCAAATAGAAGTTGGAACAGAGTTCTTTTCAGGTGAGGAGGGAGAGTAGAACTCCTTAACATCAGAGCGTGTTAATTACTGTATAAGAAAAACTAATGATCTGGGAGCCTGGACGTTGCTTTGATGACGTGCGATCTCAAAGCTCTGAGATCGCACTCGATACTTTTATTGCTGGGGGGTTCCAACGGACCTAAATCATCCTGAAGAGATGGTGAACAGGAAGATTACATCTTGCTGATCTCAGGGATATCGCAAAATCTCTGAGAAAAGCAGGTCTAAAGTCTTCTGCTGGCAGTAAAAATTCCAGTCTTTCAAGGCTGACAAAGTCAGGGCAATATGGAAAAGTGCTAAGCTGGTGAGAAACTTTTATTGTTTAAAAAAAATGGACTGCCTAAAATTTTTTAAAACTAACTTAAATCAAAGAATAGAAGAACTTAGTGGCGATTTTGATCTTTGTAATGGTTCTGGACAGTGGTTATCTTACTTTTTAAATGTTATTTACATGGATTGATTCTAAGTAAACCTTTTCAAATGGACGGACTACTCTAACATTTCTTCTGACTCTCTGTAAGCTATAAATTGACTGTTTACATCTCGACACTTTTATTGCTTGGCTGTTGTGGCTTAAGATCTGCTAAGATTGTACAGCTGTTCCTTTGTAGTTTGCTTTCACTGGCGAGTTTTTCAGTCTTGCTGAGCTTTTAAGAAAAAATACAACTGTGTATAAACATGGCATCTCTTAAAGCCTCTCTCCAAGCGATACTTTTAGCTTTGAAGAGGGTGTTTGATACAGAGGAAAGAATTGAAAGAAAATTGGATTATTTGGTGTATTTGGCAACAAATTGTGATGAAAAAACAGAGGATGTTCATCAAATACAAAATAAGAAGATGGAAATTCAAAAAATTGAAATGGATGGATATAAAGAGTTTGAGCTTGTTGATATTCATGGCAATTGGTTTATTTCTGAGGGAGGAAAGAATGGAATATTTGAAGAGGAATTAAATGGAGAGAAAATTTATTTCAAAGGACAGGACACAGAAGGAGATGAAAGCATTAAAGAACTTATGGACTATGAAATACTATTTGCAAAATATTCGATAACACTGCTGAGAATTAAAGACAAGCTGATAAAGGAAACAAAAGGAGGGTGTCAACATTATATGAGAGATACTACAAACAAGAAGGTGCAAAGATCATTTCGTACAAACTTGTTTTAAAAGATGTTTGGAGAATTGGATCCACAAATGGCAGTAGACATAAGATTGTTTTGTTATTGGAGAGATACAGGTTGATAGATGGAAGAGTATAATTCAAAATTAGCTAAACTTAGCTAAATCCAGTGGTAATAGGTATAGTTAAATAAAAATTGATAATGATAGGAATGTATACAATGTTGAACTGTTATGATAAGTAATAATTGGATATGAGAAGGGAAGGTTAGAAATATTTTTGGACTATATATAAAGATTATTATTATTAATAATAATTATAATAAAAAATGAAACTAGATACAGTTAAGTTTTAACTAATAGGGGGAAATGTTATGATATAAAGAAAGGATAATGATAATAAATTATATACATGGAGGATTAGAAAATTTTGGTATTAAATATCATGGATGTTTAGCTAAAATAGGATATGAGGATTTAATGTTAATGGAGGATTTTACAAATAAGTAAATGAAATGTCAGCATGTGGTTATGTATTGAATTTTTATATATTTAAGGATGAAGGATGTTTAAATAACTATAATCAAATAAAAGTGGAAGTATGATGATGTTAATATAGTAAATATTTGAGTTAAGATATTTGAATTAATATGAATTATATTTGATGACTGTGGAAGAGATGCACAAAAGCCTTTTGTAACCAGCTGATACACTTTCTACAATATGTAAAGAAGGAGGAGTTCTATGTTTGTTTTGAAAATAAATAAATAAATAAATAATTTTTTTTAAAAAAAACCTAATGATCTGATAGTCATTTCAAAAAATCCTTTCTTAGCGAGCCCCTAGAAAGCAAGAGGAACATATTTCAGGTTTGTAGGCTTTGTGATTCTGGAGATTTCATGATGAGTGAGTGGTACTTGGCTTTTATATATATAGATGTACCTACACTTTGTAACACATCTTTTCAGTCATGAAACAGGATGCTCCTCATACTATTATGAAGGATATTCTGTTGCAGAGCCTGATAAACTTCTATCAGATCTAAGCAGATCTACGAAGCAATACTCTTTCAGATCATGATTAATCCATATGGATCATGGTGGTTGATTACTTCTTTAAGTAACATGTAGACAGAGGATGATAGAAGTTGTAGTCCAACACATTTGAAGAGAACTAACTTGGGTAAGTCAAGAATCAATTCAGCAGTCTTAGTGTCTGCACACACCAGTTCAGGCATTTTTCAAGCCTGTGGTTGGTAATTGTGAGAACAATGGTAGTGGATCCAACAGTGGATAAGCTGCTACATGACAATGTAAAAAAAATGATAGCTAGCATAGCAAATTAAATACCAGTTCATAGATTCTCTTTTAATTTGAAAATAAATAAACAAAGTTCTAATCTATATATGATGCCATCATTAACTCATTCTGAAATGCAAATGTACAGCTAATCGATATTTATGGTAACAGTCATAATATACTTTGTGATTTTTATTGCTGCTGTTCATTTACAGCTATATGTTTGTCTTTCAATTCAATAATCCTAAATTACTGATTTGAAAGAAGGTACTGTATATGTCTCAAGAAAATTAGGTGAGTGATAGAAAATGTTTTAAATGCTTGGGTAGACAAGTTACTCTTTTGAGAAATTTTAAAAGTTCAAAGGTGACAGTGCATATTTTCAGAAATAAAATAATGTATTTCATATTAGTAAATGTATTATTATTATTTGTTAATTCAAAAGTTAAACTAAAGTAATAATAGCAACATATTCCAAAAAATATGTTCTAATTTGTTTTGTTCCTGTTTCATTGTACTCTATATATTATGAATTAAGTGAATTTGGGTGGACAAAACAGGACCATCTAATGTCAGCATTCTCATAGGTACCATGGCACTCTTGAAAAAAATGAGTCTTTCCACTGGAATTACAAATCTAAATATAAGTGTTACTAACTTGCCATAACCCAAAATTCAAACAAGAGAAATCATCAATTGTTTCTAAAAAAAGAGTTGTACATTTAACAAAGTATTTTGATTGGTTGAATTGGTTTGGTTTAGTTTAGCTTGGTTTGGCTTGCCTTGCCTTTACTTGACTTGACTTGACTTCCCTTGACTTGACTTGGCTTGGCTTGGCTTGGCTTGGCTTGGCTTCACACCACCATAAATTCCAGTTTCCCAACAGTAAGTAACAATGACAAATAATCAAGTATGATGATAATTAAAATATCCTGGTTAATGAATAAAAACACTTAAACTAAGCAGGAAAAGCAACCTAAACAATTAAACATTAATAAATACAGTTTTTATCACCCATTTAATGGAAAAATATTCTCTAGAACTTCCATTTAACTAGTATGTAGAAGGCTACCAAAGAGGTCCTAATCTAGGAAAAGTCTATTCCAGGTCAGCAGCACCAGCACTGAAAAACAGAATATTTTGCTCTGAACAATGCTCATCTGATGAAAGTGAGGAAAGACAGTAGTTTTTCCTGGGAAGAAAATATTGGTTACCTTGATTCTGACTGGAGGAGCAGATTATTGCTCAGTTAAGAGTGTACATTTGAATTGTGGTTGACCTCAAACTACAAATCTATTAAAAAGAGGTCGGGCTGAGATTGGCCCAACTATGCAAGTCCAGGATTGAGCACAGTTCTGAGTTCATGTCTTCTCTATTTAGTTTCAACCTTTTGATAGAGAGAAGAGGTTTTTATAGAGAGCTTAAAGCATTTCTTCCATTAAAACATAGTAATAAGGATATTCAATATATATTGATCAAAATTTTGAAAAGCAATCTAAGACTCAGAACGAAAATGTGCAAAGAACAAAAAAGCAATCAATGGTTTTATTAAAACTACTCTTGCTAAACTGCTCCCCTTCAAATATGTTTAGCAACAGCCAGAATTCCCAGCTAGCAGGGCTAAAAGAAGCCAGTGAGATGGTGAAATGGGGAGATAGGCTCTGAATTATTTCTGTGATCTAGCAGAAGGACAATAAAACTATTTTCCTGGTTCAGTAGCTAGAATTTCTGTTTTTCAGATTCTACAAATCCAGAGACAAATCCCTGAGACGGCAATTCAGGAAAAAGTAGGTATTTGGCAACACTAACATCCTTAGTTCAAGCTCTGAATGTCTCCTATTAAAAAACCTCAGATCACAGAAACATTCCTGGTCATGATGTGAGAAGTGAATAACGATCTGAGAAAATGTCACCAGTTCCTTGAAATAGGGTGGTGGCCACCAAAGCTGACATTTGCAATTACCACAAAATTTAAAACATTGGTTGGGTGCTGTTTGTTCTCCCTAATAAATCCTCAGAAAAGCAGTAAAGAATTGAGAAAGAAAACAAGAGTAAGCAACAAGAATAAGAGTAAGAAGAGAAAGAGGACAAGAATAAGAAGACCCATGAGCTGCATGAAGTCAAAAGAAGATCATGAGAAACTTCATGGTATTTCTACCAGGGGTTATTTTATGACCTATGAGAGGAATTGGCTAATGGGACTTCTCTTCTATATACCTTCCTGCAGGCTTTATCTTGCCAAATACTGTGGTTGTGTCAGCTTTTATCTTCCCAGGATCTTGGCATAAATTTAAGAGTGATAACCCTGTGCTATTTTCAAGAGCAGAAAGTACATATTTGCAATTGTGGTGAGCAAACCTTCCTGCCCTGGAAATTATTGTACAACTCTTCTTAATCTTCACTACATCTCTGCGGAGTATTCTAAAGCACACTCTTTCCCTGCAGATCGTACAGGACAGGTCTTGGCCAGAAACAACACAAAGAACAACTTTGTACAGGATATTAGTGGCTTAAGGTGGCCTCTATTGTTTTCATAATAAAGCTGACTACATCAAAGATGGTATTGGATTTTTACTGAGAGTCCTAAAACCACAAGGTTCCATCTTAGGCCCAGTATTCTTCAATATCTTCATAAATGACTTAGATGAGAGAATAGAAGGGGAACACAACAAATTTGCAGATGATATTAAGCAGGCAGGAATAGCCAACACCCCAGAAAACAAGCTCAGTATCCAAAGGGATCTTAACAGACTTGGACAATGGGCCCCATCCAACAAAATAAAATTTAATGTAGAGAAAAGCAAGGATTTAAATTTAGGCAGGAAAAATCCGAGGTACACATATAGATTAGGTGACACCTGGCTCAAATACAGTAACTGTGGAACAGACCTTGGAGTCCTAATGGATGATGACTTAAATATGAGTCAGGAGTGTACAGCAGCATTCAAAAAAGCTAATACAATCCTTGATTGTATAAATAGAGGCATAGAATCAAAATCACGTGAAATATTATAAAACCTTAGCAAGACCTCACCTGGAATGCTGCATCCAGTTTTGGTCACCACATTACAAAAAAGATGTTGAGACTTCGGAAAAAGTGCAGAGAAGAACAGCTAAGATAATTAAAGGGCCCAGAGACTAAAACTTATAAAGAAGGTTGCAGGATTTTGGTATGGCTAGTCTAGGGCAAAAAAAGGACTAAGAGGGACATGATAGCAGTATTCCAGTGCTACAAAGAAGAGATTAAGCTATTTCCAGAACACTAGAGAGCAGGACAAGAAACAATTGATGGAAACTAATCAAGGAGAGAAGCAACCTAGAACTAAGGAGAATTTTTCTGATAGGGAGAACAATTAACTAGTGGGACAGCTTTCCTTCAGAAGTTTTGGGTGCTTCATCACTGGAGGTTTTTAAGAAGAGACTGGTCAGCCACTTCTCTGGAATGGTATAGGGTCTCCTGCTTGAGCAGGGGTTGAACTGGAAAACCTCCAGGGTCCCTTCTAGCTCTATTCTGATTGAAAACAGATGCAATTTCTGGACCCAGATATCAATTCATTTCTTGGATTCCTGATAATCTCCTCTGAGTATTGGAGGTTCTACTGACATCATGATAAAGACTTCTTGTATTCTGCTTTCTGGAGATGTAATAGCATTTTTACAACACTGACTTGCGTCTCCTTAGGATATCGGGTTGAATACTGATCCTCCATAGGATCATAATTGAATCACATGATTTTGAAATGCTTATTATTCTCTATTTGCTACCCAGGCCTGAGGTAAAAAGTTCATGGAGAGTTTTCAAAAGTCAAAAGATAAAGTAGAGGGGACTATATTTCGCTGATTGCACAAAATACACCTCTTGAAGTGAGAGAGGCAGAAAGAAGACGTTCAAATTGCGGAACTCATTCTGTGGCTTCTCAGTTTTGAATCAAGGAGGCCTCTTCTCTAGGCTTAGTTTTTCGAAAGAAAAGTAATGGAGAGCCTGCCCTTCATGCTGCTGCTGCTGGGCATGAAATTATGCCCATTTATTTGCTCGCACTCCAGCCTGGCAACTTTTCCTTTTCCAGACTCCACGACTGGCTGATTTTGGAATTTGAGAAGCCTGGCAGGGGCAGAAATGTTCATTCAGAACAGTAAAATATATCCTGGGTTTAAGACCATTTAGTAGTACACTATGAAAGAGTCTGCTCACATATGAACTCCTCTTAATTTAATAATATTTCTCCTGGGATTTCAATCTATAAAAATATAAACACTTAATCAATGTCCAAGAGAAAGACAGCCACATATTAGCGACAATTTATCTTGGATCCTTGAGGGTTATGTTTGTTTGCTTTTTCCGTGCATTTAAGTGGATGCCTACACTGTATGACAATATGAAGGACAAGAAGAAAACTTTCATTAAATCAATTGACTGTGTCAAATATACAAAGCTGATTTTTAAAAATGCAAATAGATACAAAAAAATAATAGATCATCACGTTTACGTTTATTGGGACTTGTATGCCGCCCTCTCTCAGAGAGACTCAGGGCAGCTTACAAATAAAGTAGGGAGGGGGAACATATAAAAATTAAAAAGTACAGACATTAAAATCGCACAACATTCATAACATAAAATGGGGCTGGATAAATCAACAGCCCCAGGCCTGCTGGAAGAGCCAGGTCTTAATTGCTTTGCGGAAGGCCGGGAGAGTAGTAAGGGTCCGGATCTCCACGGGGCGATCATTCCATAGGGCCGGAGCAGCTACAGAGAAGGCCCTCCCCCGGGGAGTCGCCAGCCGACATTGGCCGGCAGATGGAATCCGGAGGAGGCCTAATCTGTGCGATCTTATAGGTCTCTGGGAGGTAAATGGCAGGAGGCGGTCTCTCAGGTAACCAGGTCCTAAACCATGAAGAGCTTTAAAAGTAATGACTAGCACTTTGAAACATGTCCGGAGACCAATAGGAAGCCAGTGCAGCTCACTGAGGACAGGTGTAACGTGGGTGTACCTAGGTACGCCCACAATCGCTCGCGCGGCTGCATTCTGGACTAACTGAAGTCTTTGAACACTCTTCAAGGGCAGCCCCATGTAGAGCACATTACAGTAATCCAGTCTTGAGGTGACGAGGGCGTGAGTGACCATCCAAAGGGCCTCCCAGTCCAGATAGGGTCGCAATTGGTGCACCAGGCGAACCTGGGCAAAGGCCCCCCTGGTCACAGCCGACAAGTGATGTTCTAACGTCAGCTGTGGATCCACCAAATTGTGAACCCTCTCTGAGGGGGATATAGTTTCACCCCCCAGGGTAAGAGATGGAATAGCTGGACCATCCTTGGGAGGAAGCATCAATAGCCACTTGGTCTTGTCGGGATTGAGTGCAAGCTTGTTTGCTCCCATCCAGACCCTGACAGCCTCCAGGCACTGGCACATCACTTCTATCGCTTCGCTGAGTTGGCATGGGGCAGACAGATACAATTGTGTATCGTCCGCGTATCGGTGATATTTAACCCCGTGCCAGTGTATGATCTCACCCAGCGGCTTCATGTAGATGTTAAATAGGAGAGGGGACAGGACCGAGCCCTGCGGCACCCCATAATTGAGGGGCCTAGGGGTTGATGCCTGCCCTCCAACCAACACCGACTGCGACCTGTCCGAGAGGTAGGAGGAGAACCACCATAGAACGGTGCCTCCCACTCCCACCTCTCGCAATCGTTGCAGAAGGATACCATGGTTGATGGTATCGAAGGCCGCTGAGAGGTCAAGAAGCACAAGGATAGAGGAGTAACCGTCATCCCTGGCTCGCCAGAGATCATCGATCAGCACGACCAAAGCAGTTTCCGTGCTGTAACCAGGCCTGAAACCTGACTGAAAGGGATCACCCCTACAATTAGCGCTAATCTGATCCAGATATTTTTCCCCGCATGCTTTTAAGTAGATGTCTATACTGTAAGACAATATGGAAGAAATATTACTGGAGACCAAACTCCAATTTTTCTCTCAGTGATCAAAATGCCCTCCTTCTCTTAGGCAGGGCTTAAGTGGAGTTTCAGCAGCTGACAGGTTAAGATGCATGAATCATTTTCAAAAGAGGGCAAAATAGCTGGTTCAAGGTGGGGTTAGGGATCTACTTCATTCTTAACTTCCACTTTCTTTCTTTCCTTGCCTCCTTTTGGCTGAAACAACGTAAAGTGAGTACTCATCTCTGTCTGGATCTACGATCGAATGGGCTTTGTCCCCCAGAGAATTCCTTTGCCCTTCATCTGAATTTACATGAGGCTAGATTAGACTTTAAAACTGTCACGTTGAGTCTCTGATTTTACTGAGAACTTTCCACTTCCATAATGTTCCAGATGATCACACTGCTAAAAATGTGATTTGGGTGGCACTATAATAACATAGATTCACAATCGGGCAGCTTAATTGCACTCAGAGAAGCAGCACTAATGTCTCTACATTACGTTGGGGAATAGGGGATCAGACTTGAGGCCAGGATTATTCAACATTTTACTTAATGACCTGGATATGGGACTGATGGCGTGCTTTGATTTGATTTGTAGATATCACAAAGCTGGGAGGTCTGCCAAAACTAGGCTAACAGAATGAAATTGCACTCTAATCTGAACCAATTTCATTGCATTTAAGTACAATGACAATAAAGATTATACTTATACTTAATAGATGGGCTGAGAGAAACATGAGGTCCTTTAAGAGAAAGAAATACAAGATATTACATTGAAGAAGAAAAATGTAGGCCATATGTTCAAGGGGACATCTGAAAAGGACTTAGCTGTGGTCTGTGACAAGAAGCTGAATATGAAGCAGGAGTGTGAGGCAGCTGCTAGAAGGTTTCCAAAAATTATTGGGAAAGTAATATGGCAAAAGTGAATTTATTTGGTCAGAAGTGGCACCCTTTCTTGTAAGCTGGTGATAAATGGCTTTATCCCAAAATTAGACCTTTAACCATTCTTATCCTGGTTTGATTTCCTTTCTTCTATATTATCTCACTGTGGTATCTTGCAGTAGGAGTTATTATAGTCTGCTTCAGTCCAATCAGGGGATAGTTGTTTAGAAACAATGGGAACTTTCTGTAACTATAGTACTGCACGAACATAAAATGGAAATGATTTTTGCTTGGCAATATAGCACTCCATGTTTATATAGAATAAGACCACAGGATGATGGCAAAGAGTTAGCTTCCCTTTCACTTTGCAGCCATCTAGAGATTGCCTGGATTTCTACCTCCAAAACCTGGTACCTTGCTTAACTTACAGCTACATTGTTTTTTATTCCCATTAACTATCTCAGCATTTCTTACCAATCTTGGAAGTACCCTTTTGAGCAATTTATTCCCAATTGCTCTCATGGTACATCTCCGAACTCAGTTTGCTTTTCCTCAATGGCATCATAACAAAATTCAATTTGGCTATGTAAGTAATGACCCCTGTTTATTATAGGCTCTCTGATCCCTTGGTATCATGTGTGGCAATCCAGCCTTCAAATTGCTTGAGTTCAATTTTTCAGTTTTGTTGATATTACATAGTTAAGCCTGGTTGAGAAGACCAAGGTGCCTTTGTAACCACACAAGATTCATAGATTAAAAACAAATGGGGAAGATTTTTGAAGGAAGAAGATGGTATTTTAATGTACTGTGGTTTAACTGCTTGCACAGAAGTACACTGCTGAATCCTCTGGCTTCACAGCTGATATACTCAAAAGACAGCGATCCAGCATAGGCTGGTCAGCATTCAGACGGTGCAAAGATGGATTTTTCTGCAGGATGTTACCATTATAGAAACTATAGAGGAGCTGAAAATCCTGCTGCTGTTTATGCTGCCGAAACCAAAGCATATTACGATGCCCATAGTCTTGTCTACATTCCAATCTAGCATCTTGACCTTCTTCCAGAATCATGCTCTGTGGTTGGATGATGTTGGCATCTGAGCATCCTAGAAGAGAATATATGTAAGAAAAAATTAGCTGTCGTTTTTAAGAAAAATCTTTTTTTTCATTTTTCAGACGAGAAACTGCAATCTGTTGTGGAATCAGCAGGCTATACAACCCAGCTGAACCATTTTTTTAGTTTCAGCTTTGTAGATGTTTGCAATCTATTTTTGTACAGGGAGGAAATAAGGTTTAACACTTGAATTTACGAAAAGTTAGTTGCATGCACATGAATTTAATATATCCTGTGAAATGAACATGGGTTTCTTCCATATAAGCATACCTATGACTGCTTCTTTTATGAATATCTGTAGAATGTCTGCAAGCAAACAACAAAGACAAAACTAAGAATGGATTGAGATCTAATGTATTTTGTGCTTAATGTTAGCATGGTGGGAATCCCTATGCCTCAATCTAAGGAAAATGAATGCAATACTCTGATTACTCCATCAGGTCCAAGTTAGAGCAAAACATCAGGGAGATAACTAAGAGACCATTTTGTTTCCTACTGAATCTGAAAAGCTAACATTGTTATGTCCTGTGCAAAAAGTTGCTACCCTGGGAAATTCATTTTTCCACTCTGCTGTTTAGTCCTTAGCCCTCCACTTGGAATTAATACAAGAGAACCGTAACAAAACCTACCTGCAATCCAAAGAAAAGCAGCTACCCATCTTGTTAGCGGAGTATTCATGTTGTACCTCTGACAACGTTAAAGAAAATCTTTCTGAGATAGCAAGAGCAGGATTTCCTTTTCTAAGTAATCTGAAAGTTTGATTAGATCTCCCCCCCTGAGGCCAACTCTCTTTAGGCCAAGTGTCTTAGCTTGCCTTGCTATGTTGTGTGTTGTTTAGAAGGAATCCATTCCTGCCTGAATTTCTGCTGTGAATGTAGACTGTCAATTTTTTTCCATCCCTACCCTCATAAATATATATATATATATATATATATATATATATATATATATATATATATATATATATATATATATATAAAATATATTTTTTTTCCAGATGTTATTTTCTCAATCATCTTGACGATTTCCCCAGTAATGACTTAAACAGCAGTAACTACATAGTTGCTACCGTAGCTTCATTGTTTCTGTTATTTTCACACAACAATGGCTGCACTGTAGAAAATGCTATCAGCCACTAGTGGGGAAAAGATCTTAGATAATATGGAGCTCTAATGTATTTTGCTTAAATTTATTTAGCATCTTTCAAGAGGAAGATGACACATTACCTACCGCTGGTTGCCTCCGCCTACTGCAACCTCTGATTCCAACTATCACAGTATGATTCTGTCCTCTAGGACCAGCCTTGTTCAACATCAGCTGCCACTATTCCAATTGTTACTAGAGTTTAATTATCATGGGAATATGTTTATTTACCTAAAGTGCCATACGTGATTCGTTTTAACCTTTGTTTCTTGAATTAATCCCAACAGCTGTTTATATACAACTAAACCATAAACTCAATGCACTGGCTAGGTTCGCACAACAGTGAGTTGTAAAAAAAAAAACAACGACCTAAGTTTAGGGTAGGATGGAAACTAGTTTGGTATAGTTATTAAGGCATCAGGCTAAATCCAGGACACTGTGAGTCCTAGTCCCATTTTAGGCACAAAGGCAGCTGAGTGTCTTTAGGCCAGCCATTTTTTCTCAGCCCTAGGAAGGCAGCAATGGTAAACCATTTCCAAAAAACTCTTGCCAAAAAAAAACTGCAGAGACTAGTTCAGGTAGCCACCATGAATCAAAAATGACAGATACATTTTTAAAAAATCTTATAATGAATCTTATAATCTAATGTTTCTTTGGGAAGCAATAGTTTGAACTAAGAATCTCATGATTTGTAAATGGAAATAGCCAAGAACTGTGAAGGAATGATGAGCAATGTCCATCCTATTTCCTCCAAAAAGGCAGAAAGTTCTTCAACAGTTTCTTGAGGCAGAAAGGGAACAGTGAGAAAAGGCATCTCTAAATACCCCAGGAACAAATTGACATTTTCCTTGTCAAAAGTGTCATATATTCTTGGGCCTGATCAGAAAAAGACGCATGGTCATTATATACGCATAGCCTTTGGCTGCTTGGAGGTGGGATTTTAAAGAAAAAGAATGAATGGCTTGAAGGACATCCAAGCATTGCCACCTAAATGCTGACAATGGTCCTGGCCCTAATCAGGCTATTCTGAACAGTGCCATAGTGGTTTCTCTAGGCACAGAAGGGAATGCAAATGTTTAGCATCAAATCCGCCTTGAGTCACCACAAGCGAATAAGCAGCAATGTAAATTTAATTATAGATAGATAGATAGATAGATAGACAGACAGACAGACAGACAGACAGACAGACAGACAGACAGACATGTTTGAATGACAGGTAATACAAAGTCCCTGCTTTGGGTAGACATGGCATAACAATTAGAAATCTGTTTGCTTGTTTGTTTTTCTCATCAAGTCACAGAATAGCTCAAGGTTGACTCAGCCTTCCATCCTTCCAAGGTTGGGTAAAACAAGGACCCAAATTGTTGGAGACAATAGGCAAATAAATAGGTTTCTATATTGTAAACCACCCAGAGAGTGCTGTCTAAATGCTATTGCTATATCTTTCGCAAAACTACAACTCATTTCTAAGGCTCTGATTTGGAAAACTCTCATTCCAGCTTGGAATTGTGGAAGACTACCAATGGCCCCAATTCAGTCATAAATAGAATTAGATATATTCTTCTGCCTTCTTCTTTGCTTAACGTGCTGTGACTGGGGCGGCACTGACATTTTGCAAATTAAAAAAAATAAATGAATGGCTAACTTCCCAAAGCTGAAATATGTATCAATTGAAAATATGAACAGAGAAATTTATGAGTAAAACCATCATTCAGAAGCAACCAGTGCTTTGAGGATGGATGAGGTCGGATCTGTGTACAGGACCGCAATCTATGTGACATGGACCGGTAATGAAACAGTGCGAGGTAGTTTGTGTACAGCTGGGAGACCTGGAGCTCTCACTGTGTCCCACCAACTGCACAGAAATATACTGCGGGCTTTACGGCCTCTTCCGGAGGGATGATAAGGGAAGAATGAGTCACTGCTCTTCTGGTGATCTCGTATGTCTTGATTTCCTTCCTCGTATCACTTCCAGCTACAGAGTATCCAATAAGCTGGAACTGCTTCTCTCCAGCATTGCTGTCCTGCCGATACCAAAAAAGCATGATGTAGCTGCTGTCATCATAATCGCAGGTGATATTTGTCTGGATCCCCTCTTGGATGATTTTGAAGCGTTCCTTTTGAGTCACTATAATAGCATGGCAAAGACCTGCATAGACTGGAGGAGAAAACAAGATCCACCTTAGGAGGCTTGCTCAACACACGTGGTCATCCCTCAAATCCAAAGGGGCTGATAAGAGTTCAAATGTTTTGCCTATTCAGGAGAAACAGCCTCTTCTTTCTCACATTTTTTTAATATTAAGCGTTAACTTATATATGTACCATCAAAGAAAGACTTACAAATTTAAAGGGAGATTCTGGGGAAGCTTACCCCAGAATCTTTCTTTCACTCTATTGGTTGTATCTTATTTGAGATATTCCTCTCTTTGATCTCTCACTTTAAAAAAAAAATCTGTCATAGCATTAGTGTTGTATGCTCCTAATGCCTTTTCATCCTTTTTAGAACTGTGGATATCCTGGAGTGCAGCCAACCATCCCAAGAGAGGCATTCTTACCTGCCAAGAGTTTCAAGCCAAGGGTCTCCCACCAGATAGCTTCCATTGCAAGAGGATGTCACTAGGTGAATCTGCCCTTGAATCTTGAAACACAGGAAGCTCCCTTGAGCATCTCATCAGTGGGAGGAGGGGCTTCTGAGCCTGTCCAGCCAATGAAGAAACAACCCAGAGTCCTGCAAAGACAAAGGAACTCTATTCAGACTGTAGAATCAAATGAACAAATTAATTCATCAAGTTTAAAAGAACATGGTCAGTCAAATGTGGTGAAATCGTTTATCACAAGGCAAAAAGGCAGAGTTTTCTGCTCTGATTGTTCTAGTAATTCACTGGTCTTTAATTTTTTTAAATTTTTATTTGCTGGATTTTAGAGTTGCAATTGAAAAGCTTGGGCTCATTGCTTTTCTTAAGTATATTTCAAATGCCCTGTGTGCTTGCAGACAAGCAAGCTTCCAGCTATTCAACCACTTTCCAATTATGAGCTCCTTGAGTGATAATGAAATTAATTATTTTCCCCTTCTATCTTTAATGTCATATACTGAAGTTAAAAAGGTGAAGTCTGTTTATAAAATTTAAACAAATTCTTACAATCCCCACAAAAGAAGCATACATACATGTGTGCATATTTGCCCACACAAACACAAAGTCTCATACATGCCTCTTTTTGCAGAGAATAAAGTGTTTTAAAAATTAGACTAAGTGGCAGATCTGCAGGTTGCCTGTTCTGAATCAGTATGATTGATAATTGTCTGATAAATACCAGTTTGGTGTAGTGGTTAAGGTATCAGGCTAGAAACTGGGAAACTGTGAGTTCTAGTCCTGCCTTAGGCATAAAACCACCTGGTTGACCTTGGGCCAGTCTGTCTGTCTGTCTGTCTCTCTCAGCCTTAGGAAGGAGACAATGGCAAACCATTGCTGAAATCTTGCCACGAAAACTGCAGGGACTAGCTCAGGCAGTTCCCAGGAGTCAACACTGATTTGAAGGTGTGTGTGTGTGTGTGTGTGTGTGTGTGTGTGTGTGTGTGTGTCTGCACGTGCCATGGTTCATGTGGTTTTATTTGGCAACATGTATTTTGCTTTATGGATATGTTAGTGCCAAAAAATCCACTTCCAAATGAGAAATATAATGGGGATGAGAGGGAAAATAACTTCCCTATTTTGTTTGTTTAAATACTTCTTCCTTCCTTATAGGGTAGGGTGAGAGATTCTCAGTAGTATAGATGCCCACTTGGGAAAGAAAGGATATATGAGGAGGGTAAGTATTGGGTTCTGTGAATATCCTATCTCCAAGCACTATCATTGGCTTGCTCCCTTCCCACATCTAATGTATAAACATATCCATCTTAAACAAGAGGAGCAGTAGGGTGCATTGAAAGGAGAATCTCCCTGTCTAATATCAGCTTTTTCTGTATTTACAGAGACAGAGATCTGAGTTAAACTGTAGCCCTACTAGATAACAAAAAATTGCAGTGATAACTTTTGAAGAAGTTTCCATATAACAAGGTGATATGATTCACACCACTTCAGCTAATCCCATGGCAATAATACTGGGAGTCTGCAGGCGTCAGTACTGGTCTTTGTGTCATGCTATTTTATCCTTGGGGAGAAAAAAAGAAATGCCATTTTAAAACAACAAATGCCACTTTTAAAACAGCAACATATCATAGGCTTGTACTTTGAGGAGTGTTCAGGCCTCCTTGAAGGGAATTCTTGCCTTATGCTGCCCCCTGCTCTTAGCTCCTGTTCTAGCATCATAACAGATGCTTGGTTCTAAGAAAGATGCTCAAATGCAAAATTGCTAATATGACGCGTTTTATAGGTCACAGGGAACTGGAAAATAACAGAAATGTGTAACCATGGATGCAGGATATTTTAAGGATTTTTTAGGCACGTGTATTATATGCATAATATTGCTCATTAGATATTAAGTCCTAGAAGAATTTCCTCTCAAATCGTCTGTGGGATTTTTTTCATGGAGTACATAGGAAAGGGGAGAAATGCATGTACCAGATGCATGTACCAAATGAGAGGCAAAACATTAGCAACTTTTGTGAAGCATGGGAGAGTTTTTGCACCTGGTGCAGGAGTGGGTTCCTGCCAGTTCTAACCTCTTCTATAGAAGAGGTTCCACAAATCTGCAGTGCCGTTTAGAACCAGTTCCAGCTCCCTCCCCCACCCGCTGTCCGCATATCATCAAGATGAAGAGCCAGAGGAGGAATTCTGGGAGTTGAAGTCCACACGTCTTAAAAGTTGTCAAGTTTGAACACCCCTGGGAGTTTTTTCTAAAGGGTTAGGGGTACAAGGGTCTTGTAACTTGACAGCTTTAAGACTTGCGGGCTTCAATGCCAGAGTTCCTGAGCCAACATGACTGGAGGAGGAATTCTGGGAGTTGAAGTCCACAAGTCTTAAAGTTGTTAAGTTTGAACACCCCTGGGGTTTTTTTTTCCTAAAGGATTAGGGGTGCAAGGTGTTAAATCGGCGGTAGAAATGACGAGGAGGCGTCTGAGGTAACCTTGAACCGTTTATTCGAGCAAGAACGTAAACGAACATCAACTGTGAGTAGACCGGCACCTCTCCTCCGTCTGACAGCCTTTTATACTCGGCTGTCAGATAGTCTAGCCAATGGACTCGCGTATGACAGCCCGGCAACCGGCAGGGACGTCTGATTGGCTAAGACGCGTCTGGCTGCTGCCGAGCTGTCATTCGTAAGTCCGAGGACTTACAAGGCTACAACACTCCTTCCCCCCCCCCCCCAGCGATGCGCATGCGTCTGAGATGGCACAGGCGTAGTCGCTTAAGTACACAGGGGAACGGCGGACATGCCCTGAACGCCGCAGTTGGACTGCAGGTGGTGCTTGAAGAGGATGTCCCTGTAAGAGCTCCTCCCTTCGGGGAGTGTAGCTCCAGGTGACGTCAGAAGAACATCCCGGGTGTGCTGGAGCTCTGGAAGGAGGAGGTAGGCTGGGCGAAGGGGGCGCGGCCAAGGATGGCGGTGGATTTTGAAAAGGCCGGTAGGCGGCCTGGGAATGGGGAGGGCCAGGCCCAAGGAGGCCTAATAACTCGGGATGGACGTTTGCAGACTCGGATTGAGAGGGGTTGGAATTGCCAGTGAATGGTGGCGAAGACACTGAGGCTGTGATAGGCTGGCCTGCATATGGAAAGGCCGGATGGTGTTGTATTGGCGAGCTTTGTTGTGGAACCGGGGCTCGCTGTGAGGCATCGGCGGCTGGCCTCTGCGGGACGGTTTGAGCTGGATTCTCGTTGGTGTGGCGGCTCCTCAATTGATCCAGGTGCCGCCACCATATGGTGCCATCTGGAATTCTGGCCCTGTAGGAGACGGGTCCCGTTACCTCGATGATGGTGGCAGGCACCCATTGAGGATCACCAGAGTAATTTCGAGCCCACACCATGTCCCCAGGAAAGAAAGAGTGGGAGGGAGACCCCAGGTTGCCAGGCTGAATCCCTGAATAGAGGGGGTGCAGTCTATCCAGGGTGGTCCGTAGGCGCCTGCCCATCAGCAGCTCCACGGGGCTTTTCCAAGTTAGGGGGCAAGGAGTGGAGTGCTGTGCCATTAAGTACACATCCACCCTTGCCTGCCAGTCGCCTCGGTTCATAAGGCCCAAAGCCTCCTTGGCTGATCGAACCGCCCGTAAGGGGCGACAGGCACATGGCGAACCCCTTGGGCAGCCAGGAATGATTGGAAGGCCGTAGAAGAGAATTGTGGGCCGTTGTCGGACACAACTGTATCCGGCAACCCATGGGTAGCGAACAACCGTCGCAGGGCCCGCACAGTGCTCTCGGCTGTGGTGGAGTGCATAAGAATCAGCTCCACCCAGCGAGAGTACGCATCTATGGCTACCAAGAATACCTGGCCGTGGAAGGGGCCCACAAAGTCTATGTGAATACGGGACCAGGGCCCGCGGGGCATCTCCCACTCCCGGGAGGGAAAGGAGGGGGGAGATGGGCGGGACTCCTGGCAGGTTACGCATTGGGCGACCCAGGCCTCGATTTCAGAATCTAAGCCTGGCCACCAAACGTAACTACGGGCCAGCGCCTTCATGCATGCGACCCCGGGGTGATCGGCATGAAGCCTCTGCAGGACTTGGTGGCAAAGGACCGATGGGATGACCACACGGTCGCCCCAGAGGAGGCAGCCTGAGTGGAGGGATAGTTCCAGCTGACGGGACTTGAAGGGCCTGCAGTCTGGCGTGTGGTAGCTGTAGGCCACCCTCTCAGGACCCATGTCATTACTTGAGACAGGACAGGGTCGGCTCGAGAGTGGGAGGCCACATCCGTGGAGGTCAGGGGCAATTCCAGCTCGGCAATGGAGAGGACAGAAAGGCAAGGAACTGACTGAGAATCCTCCCAAGGGAGGGGGCAGCGACTGAGGGCATCTGCATGCCCTAGGTGCTTGCCTGGACGGTAGCATAGGGCGTAGGAGTATGCCACCAAGAACTCCGTCCAACGGATAGGATGGGTGGGGTCGGCCTATCACCGGCCAGAAGCCCAAGGAGTGGCTTGTGGTCGGTGTAGAGGGTAAAGTGCCGACCATATAGGTAATCGTGGAACTTTTTAACCCCGGACACCGCAGCCAGAGCCTCCTTGTCAATCTGGCTGTAGTTCCTCTTGGCGGAGGAAAGTGTCCGGGAGTAAAAAGCTATGGGGGCTTCTGAGCCGTTGGGAAGGACATGGCTCAGAACTGCTCCCAAACCCATGGGGGAGGCATCACAGGCTAAAGTCAGGGGCAGCTTGTCACTGTATTGGACTAAGACTGCCTCTGACATCAGCAGGGATTTGACAGCCGCGAACGCATGCGCTTTGTGGCTGCCCCAGCGCCAGGCCGCAGATCGGTCGAGCAACCGATGCAGCGGCTGGCTAGTGACGCCTTGTGCGGTATGAATGGCGCGTAAAAATTTAAAAGCCGAGGAACGCTTGAAGCTGCACCTTCGAGGTTGGGGGGGAGCGTTCCTTATGGCGGCAATTTTGGAAGGGGTGGGGTGGATTCCCTGGGAATCTATCAAGAAGACCAGGAATTCTACTTGGGGCACAGCAAAGGAACATTTGCTGTGCTTCAATTTTAAGCCCGCGCCCCTAAAACGGTCGAGGACCCTCCTGAGAACTTTGATGAAGTCTGAGCAGCTGCTTGCAGCGATCAGGATGTCATCAAAGTAGGGAACAATGCCAGGGAGCCCATGGAGCAAGCGCTCCATGAGGCTCTGGAAGATCCCCGGGGCAACGGATACGCCAAATTGGAGGCGGCGACATCGGAAAGCCCCCTGGTGGGTGACGATGGTCTGGGCAGCCGCCGCATCGTCATCCACAGGGAGCTGCTGGTAGGCCTGTGCCATATCCAGTTTAGAGAAAATGCAGCCCTGCCCCAATGAGTGGAGCAGATGCTGCACAACAGGGACTGGATAGGGGTTTGCCTGGAGGCCAAGGTCGATCGTCGACTTGTAGTCGGCGCAGATCCGGATGGACCCGTCGGCCTTCACGGGAATCACTATGGGGTTTTCCCAGCGTGAATGGTCGACGGGCTCCAGCACGCCCTGCGCCACAAGCTTGTCAAGCTCGGCGTCAACCTTTGGCCTCAAGGCAAAAGGCATCCTGCGGGCCTTCAGCCTGATAGGCGCAACCTGGGGGTCCAAGTTAAGGGAGATGGGGTTGCCCTTGTATTGGCCCAGCTGCCCATCGAAGATGTCAGCATAGTCCGACAGGACTGCTGCTACATCGGGAGGGGGCGTGTCCACTACACTGTGCACTCCAGTTAGGGATAGCCCTAAAGGAGAAAACCAGTCCCAACTAGTTCAGCGGCCGGGGCTTCATCAATAGCATAAACCAACGTTATTTTGGGCTTCCCTAATAATCGGCGCCTCAGAAATATGTCCTTGAGGCCACAGACAAACTGTTCCGCCAAGTTGTCTTCTAGATCAGGGAAGTCGCATTGTGCCGCGGCGACTCGCAGAGCCTGAAGGAATTGATTAACTGTTTCAGATGGCTTCTGCACTCGCCTGCGATAGGCAAATCAGCGTGCGATCTGTGAAGGCGTAGAGGCGTAATAGGCGTGAAGCACGTCTGTTAGTTCCTGCCAGGTTAAATCATAAACGGCCCTAGGGGCAGCAAAAGATCTGGCCGTTGCGAACATCTCAGAACCGCAGGCGGTTAAGAAGAAGCCGCATTTTCTGGCCTGAGAATATCCCTGTCTGTTGTTGGCGATGAGGAAGCACTTGAACCTTTCTAAGAATGCTTCCCAGGACTCTCCGCCAACTCCGAAGGGAGCGAAGGCTGGCATGCCGGCCATCAGTAATCAGCTGAGGCGATTTTCTGCGAGGCGGCTGAGGCGATTGAGGCGCGGTTGGTTGGTCCGGTCTACGCGCCTAATATAAGCGTTGCTTGCTCTTCAGGTTGTACTCAGAGCCGGAGTTCCCCCACCGCTCGTCGCCAGTGTTAAATCAGCGGTAGAAATGACGAGGAGGCGTCTGAGGTAACCTTGAACCGTTTATTCGAGCAAGAACGTAAACGAACATCAACTGTGAGTAGACCGGCACCTCTCCTCCGTCTGACAGCCTTTTATACTCGGCTGTCAGATAGTCTAGCCAATGGACTCGCGTATGACAGCCCGGCAACCGGCAGGGACGTCTGATTGGCTAAGACGCGCCTGGCTGCTGCCGAGCTGTCATTCGTAAGTCCGAGGACTTACGAGGCTACAACACAAGGGTCTTGTAACTTGACAGCTTTAAGACTTGTGTGCTTCAAATGCCAGAGTTTCTGAGCCAACATTTTGGTTGCTAAGCAAGAGCATTGTTAAGTGAGTTTCACCACATTTTACAAGTAGGCCACGCCCACCCAGTCACATGATTGCCAAGCCACTCCCACTCAGTCACATGGCTGGCAAGCCACTCCCAACTGGTCACAGGGCCACCAAGCCACTCCCACAAAGCAGGCCACACCTACAGAAGAGGTTCTAAAAAAAATTGAAACCCATCACTGACCTGGTGGAATGTGGTACTTTATTACTGGCCATTTTAAAATGATTTCAAATGAATACCGCTTGGCTGGCAGTTTTCTTTGCTGAATTTTTGACCAGAAAGTGCAAACACTGTTTGGCTGACCGTCTTCTGTGACAAATATTAAGTGTAGCCAGGCTTATCATCATGTGTGCTACTTCAGTGACAACCACGGCAGAGACTTGAGAGGGTCGGCATCTGTCCAGCTCCTAAGGGCTAGTTTTTGCAACTGTGGGCATGTTCTGTACTTTCCAGGCCCTGCCAATTTGCCTGTCTGGCCATTTTTGTTTCTGCTGCTGGAGGATGGATGTGATACTAGAAGAGAAATAGCAGCACCGAGATTGTTGAAGATAAAGGTAGATCAATAGATCAGAAATCTTTAGAGCATTACTCTCCCAAGTGGAAAAAATCACCCCAACAGGCAGGCCACTTTGGACAAGACGTAGTCTACTGCTTTTTCTCACAACCTTGGTCCTGTTCTAGTGAAGTGTCGTAATGGTCAGAGTGTTGTCAACTATAAAATGTTCCTGACTGAGAATTAGATTTCACTCTAAGCCAGAGATATTTTGGCAGCAGCTTACAAAGTTATTCAGTCTGAAGTTAATGAAATAAATATTTGGCAATTTGTTCGTGTCTTTTTTCTACTATCCCTCATGTGTTAACAGTATTACTGTATTCAGTTTTTAGGCCTTGCAGATTATATTCTATGTTTCAACAGACATTTTAATGCCTTATTTCTTTTCAGGATGGATTTTGAAGATTCAAGAATTGTTGTTTTCTGACTGAAACATTCTTCTATGTTAGCATTATACCATTTCTGTAAAAGAAGCTATACTCATTTAACCAGAGATATGACCAAAACCAGCAATTTGGTTCATTCTAATTTCTTGGCAATCTGCTGATGGAAACATTTTCAGTTTCTATTACTAACTGAAATTAAATGAATGTTCTCAATATACCGTTTCCCCCACATTCTGGTCCCCAGCAATTGAGCAGTGTCATCCAGCACAATCCAAGAAGCTTTGAAATGATAATGCCCCAGGGATCTTCTTGTCTTTTACCCCAATAACATTCAGGAACCTACCAAAGATCTAATGGTTCTCCTGGGCTTTAGGCAGGAGGGTGGCTCAGCCCATCATTTGGAGGATTTATTTAAGTTATAAATTCACCTTCAGGCTGTTTGTGATTTCTTACTCTGTTCTTACTTTTAATTTATAAACCACTCAGAGACATTAGGACCAAGTGTGCAAAAATAAAGGAAATCTTAAAGCAAATAAAATGAATTTTGATTACTCAAAAAGAATATTTTTAAGTATTGAGCGCTTTTTTCACACCCTGAAGCTTAATAGCATCTATTCATAAGAATGTTCTTGGAGAGTAGTTTTTGTAAGTTTTTGCAAGTCAGTTGGAGCTTAAAGTAATTATATTCACAAAACCCACTTCATTTTCATTTAAATTAAATCAAGTTGAGTTTTTTTTCTTGGGATAATTAACTTTTGGCTATTTGAGTTCGGTACACTATTCAAAGGGATGTGGACAAGGCCATGAGAGCTGTGAGTGCCTCCACCTGTGTACTGGACCCGTGTCCCTCATGGCTGGTTGCCAACAGCAGTGAGGTGACACGAGGCTGGATCCAGGCGGTTGTTACCGCCTCTCTTCGGGAGGGGCACTTCCCCGCTGCACTTAAAGCGGCGGTGGTGAGACCCCTCCTGAAGAAGCCATCTTTGGATCCAGCTGCCCTTAACAACTACCGTCCAGTCTCCAACCTCCCTTTTGTTGGGAAGGTTGTCGAGAAGGTGGTGGCCTTCCAGCTTCAATGGTCCTTGGAGGAAGCAAGTTATCTCGACCCCTTCCAGTCGGGCTTCAGACCCGGCTACAGCACAGAAACCGCTTTGGTCGCATTGACCGATGATCTCTGGAGAGCCAGAGACGGAGGCCATGCCTCCATCCTGGTTCTCCTCGACCTCTTGGCGGCTTTCGATACCATCAACCATGGTATCCTTCTGCGACGACTGCGGGAGGTGGGGGTGGGAGGCACTGTTTTACAGTGGTTCTCCTCCTACCTCTCGGACAGGTCGCAGTCGGTGTTAGTGGGGGGGCAGAGATCAACCCCTAGGCCCCTAACATATGGGGTGCCGCAGGGTTCGGTCTTATCCCCCCTACTATTTAACATCTACATGAAACCGCTGGGTGAGATCATTCGGAGGCACGGGATAAGATACCATCAATACGCGGATGATACTCAGTTGTATCTGTCCGCCCCGTGCCAACTCAATGAAGCGGTGGACGTGATGAACCGGGGTCTTGAGGCCGTTATGGACTGGATGAGGGCTAACAAGCTTGTACTCAACCCGGAGAAGACCGAGTGGCTGTTGTGTTTTCCTCCCAATAATTCGATCAGTGTTCCATCGCTCAGGCTGGGGGGTCAAATTTTATACCCCTCAGAGAGGGTTCGCAACTTGGGAGTCCTCCTGGATCCACAGCTGACTTTTGACCACCATTTGACGGCTGTGACCAGGGGGGCATTTGCCCAGGTTCGCCTGGTGCGCCAGTTGCGACCCTACCTGAACCGGGAGGCCCTCACAACAGTCACTCAGGCCCTTGTGACCTCTAGGCTGGAATACTGCAATGTGCTCTACATGGGGCTGCTCTTGAAGAGCATCCGGCGACTTCAGCTAGTCCAGAACGCGGCCGCGTGAGTGATTGTGGGCGCACCTCGGTTCGCCCACATAACACCTATCCTCCGCGAGCTGCGCTAGCTACCTGTTGATCTCCGGGTGCGCTTCAAGGTGCTACTTGTCACTCATAAAGCCCTCCATGGTAGTGGATCTGCATACTTGAGAGACCGCCTCCTGCCAATTACCTCCCTGCGACCAATTAGATCGCATAGATTGGGCCTCCTCCGAGTTCCATCTGCCAGTCAGTGCCGACTGGCAACTACACGGAGGAGAGCCTTTTCAGTAGTAGCTCCGACCCTTTGGAACGATCTCCCCGTGGAGATTCGTACCCGCACCACCGTCCAGACCTTCCGCACAGCCCTCAAGACCTGGCTAGCCCGTCAGGCCTGGGGATAAAGCTAATTTGTCCCCACCCGAATGATGAATGAATGTTGCTTACTATTTTACTTCTATGTATTGTTTGTGTCTATTGTCTGTACCCTCCCTTCCTTATTTTATGTAAGCCGCCCTGAGTCCCCTCAGGGAAAAGGGCGGCCTATAAATACTAATAAAATCAAAAATCAAAATCAAAGTCTGAAGAAAACCCTCATCATAAAAAAAATCATGTATCAATATTTTTGCAAAAAAGATGGGATACATTTATGCATAAAATAAACATAACATGTATATCTTATGACAGATAGCAATAACATCTCTGCAAAAATTTTCCACTTTCATAGAAAAAATATAACTGCAAGGAAGCTAAGGATCTTTATCATTCAGTATGATAAACGTATTTCCCCAGTATTTATCTGAGAACAGTGTTAGATATTCACCCCAGCGACAGTGGTTTCCACCAAGGTCCTCTGTTCCGGCTGGAACAGAGGTTTAATCCTATTAGTCAAAGGGTCTGACATACCCCTTTAAAAGGGGCTGCTGTCCGACTCATCCTTGCCAATGTATCTTCACTTGCAATAAAGAGCTGTTGTTACCGTGGCCTGTGTGTGCTTATCCATTACCCGATCTAAAAAACAGCAATATTAAATTGTTAATAAGGGGAAAATTCATGTGAATTCCATTTTCCTTTCCACCTGTTATTGTCGAGATCCAAGGAACAAAGTTTATATTTTCCATTGTGTATTTTTCCTTTTGATTAAGTAAGTCCTTGGAGCAAAGATAATATTGACTCCACAAAATAAATATGTGCAGCAGCTCCTCTGGTCTACCACTCTGAGGAAGGAAGGCAACATGAAGTTCATTTGGCTGGTAGCATTCTTGGGGGCAGCTGGTGAGACAATAATTTGTTCATATATTTTCAAGTAGAACTTGAGTGAGCAAACTAGTGAACGTAAGGATTTCTTTTTTATCAGTTTAGGTCTGAATTTGTAAAGGTGGGACTCCCAAGCCACCAAAATTAATGTATAGAAGTGTTTCTATACTTTGACAACCTAAACATGTATGGATTTCAACTCCCAGAATTCCCAATTCAGCATGCTAGCTGGGGAATTCTGAATGTTGAAGTCCATACATTTTAAAGGTTGCCAAAGTTGTAAAATACTAGACTAAAAAATAGACAAAGGTTATTAATTTTAAATCACATATCTTTAACAATGACATAGCCAAGGAACTTTCTTGATGCTTTCTTGGTATTTCAGCTGAAGGCAACAAATTGTACTCCATAGTGTCTGGCCTGAGATAACTTATCCCCAGGTATAATAGCAAGTCAAGAAAGAGTTGTAGCCAGGAAAAACTTAGAGCAGGCAAATTGCTTTTTAAGGCAACAGACTTTAGACAAACATTAGGATCCCCAGTCCCTCAAATATTCTACCCATTCCTTGAAACAGAATCATTAGTCATGCCATATACTTGCAGGAGACAGGTGATCTAATAAAAATTCAAAATACAAAACGTCCATTAAAAGAGGGAAGCTGTTCAAAGGGACCTTGGCTCAGGGTCCAATTCTCCTTGTTCTACTCAATGTTCTGGGGAAATTATGTGTAGCAGAAAGTAAACAACAAATCTGAAGGCAAAAAGGTGTTTCAGAATGTACAAGGGGCTCATTCATAGCATCTGTCTAGAACTCCTGAAGCCAGGTACATCTTCTCCTAGGATTGTATAATTCTGAGGAAAAGTTGAAGAATCACTGCAGACATGGAGATCTGCTGCATGCATACTTCCCTACACACCAAAGAATATTCCAAACTTGCATTCTGGTTCATTAATATCTCTTCATAGAAGAGTGGAAATCACTCAAAAGAAAAGGGAAGAGAAGAAGTTTTGAGAGGAGGTGGAAACCTATGGGCCAAGAAGTAAGGGCAGGAATTCAACTGCCATGAAAACTAGTGACATTTCTGGGTTCTGTGGTGGAAGTAGTTGACAGAGAGATAGAGTGAATGTAAATTACTTTGAGATAATTTCCTTTTTTATTATTTCCTACATCTCTCTCTCCTTCCTCCCTCCTGAATTCCCTTTCACTCATATGACTTCCTACTGGCTGACTAGCCAACCATCACTTGCCTGAATGGGATGACAATCCAATATATGGACCCTTTAAAGTATACCAAAAATTTTGTGAATTCCTTTTGCTAAAATTGGAAAATATTTAGTTCCTGTTTCGCCACTATAAAATCTTCTCTAAATATTTTCATTATCCAGTTGCCTTCCCCATCGATGATGAAGACGATGATAAGATTGTGGGGGGCTACACCTGCCAAAAGCATTCTGCTCCCTATCAGGTCTCCCTGAATGCTGGATACCATTTCTGTGGTGGCTCCATCATAAATAAACAATGGATTGTTTCAGCTGCTCATTGCTATCAATCGTAAGTAATCATCTAATTTTATTTTATTTGGAACACTCCCATTGTGCTCAAATATTTACTTGTATTGGTAAATTTAATAAAGGATATAAACACATGCTTCTATATTTAGGTATGGGTGCATACAAATGTATAGAAGTGTTCATTGCTTACCCAGTACTAGAAGCCAACATGCAATTGTGTCCATCATTTTCTGGATTCAGCCATTATGGGCAACAGGATGCCCTTGTGAACGACAATATTAGTGGGCCTGGCTTTTATCTTACAGCATGTTAAAATAGGTTGGATGAAAATAGATATGACCAAAATCTCTGTTTCTTGTTTTGATTCAGCCGAATCCAAGTGAGACTTGGGGAACATAGTTTGACCAAAGATGATGGTTCCGAGCAGTACATTGATGCAATCAAAATCATTCCACATCCCAAATTCAACCGCAGAACTTTGGACAATGACATCATGCTCATCAAACTGTCCAAAACAGCCAGTCTCAATTCCCGTGTTTCAGCGATCCGTCTACCAAGCAGCTGTCCATCCACCGGAGCAATATGTTTAGTCTCTGGCTGGGGCAACACCCTCAGCAGTGGCAGTGAGTCTTCTTCATGTTCTTTGATCAAGATAGAATCATCTGTGATCATGTTCAGTTCAGTTTATTGAGCAAAGCTAATGATTATAGAGGGTAAATTGCTACTGGTAATACAAAAATATTTCTACCTTTCATTTCCTCCATTTCCATTATAAAGCTGACCATGCCATGTAAAACAATGTACCTCAATTAAATACACAGAACTTGCCTTAAGTCCAGGATTTGGTCATCTGGAAGATTTTTGCAATGAAGCAAAAGATAATTGACATCCTTAGAGCAACAATTTTATAGAAGGAGGGGGGCTTCATTTCTGTCATTGTGTTGTTCAAACATTCTAGGGAAAGTCTAATATCTATTTCTGGAATTGAATACAGTTTCTTTTATCTTTCCCACAGCACACTATCCAGACCTTCTACAGTGCCTGAATGTCCCTGTACTTTCTCAGAGTGGATGCAATAAGGCTTATCCAGGAAAAATCACCAACAATATGTTTTGTGCAGGATACCTGGAAGGTGGAAAAGACTCTTGTCAGGTAACTAATTCCCCCATTTTTATTGTATATTTTAGATGGTGTTCAAAACATCCTACCGAATAAATTAAATTAATAGCTAGCTGGTGCTTAAGGCTGAGGATATAATAGAGAAGTGGATAGTTTGAGAGAGATATCTATATTCAGGAGCTGTCTGCAACTTCCCTGGTCTTCAGTTGCCTGCTTCTTCTAATGAATAACAAACAACATCAATCATATCACCTCCAGCTCTTATTAGGTTATGAACTATACATTGGATCTACCTCCTCTTTTAGGAAACTCTTACAAGTTAGATGGAGCATTGCTGGGATTTTCATCCTATCCTGGAAACATTTATGGCATCTAATATGGAAGAGTATTAAATCAATTCCATTGGAAAACGTTTTTTACCTTAGGCAATCTATTCCTTGCCTCCATCCACTGAGTCTGAGATAATGCTAATTGTATTTCTTCACTCAATATTCTGCTTTCTGAATATATATTCATAATTTATTTCCCAGGGAGATTCTGGTGGCCCAGTTGTCTGCAATGGAGTACTCCAAGGAGTTGTCTCTTGGGGCGATGGATGTGCTCAGAAAGGTAATCCTGGTGTCTACACTAAAGTTTGCAACTACATTTCCTGGATTCAGCAAACCACCAGTTCCAACTGATCTGTACTTCCTGTCACCTTTCACAGCCATAGCTAACATTTCACAGACTGAGGAGAGAGAGATTAAAGCTGCAAAAATAAAAAACTAAATTGTGCAATGGCAAGCCTGATGATTGGTATCTTTCTTTGGTGGTGGGGAAAGGTCTTGGCCTTTAAACTAGATGAGTTTTAATTCTTTTCAATGATCACATTCAAAATTAGTGAAATGATGATAAAGGAGCTGAGATGAATCAGTACTTAGATGGAAGTCTGCTCTGAACTACAAGAGGTACACAGTAGAGTGTGATTCTGAAAAAGTCAAAGAAGAATGCAAGTTGACAATGACATTGTCATGTGATGTTTCACTTCATAACTGCATTGCTAAGAGACAGAAATTTGAGTCCTAATTACCATTGAGAAGCAAGAACTGATAGTATTTCAGGATCAGATTGCAATTCTAAGTGGTTTTAGTGTCTTATAACAGTGTCCAATTCTGAAGATGAAGGAAACAAATAGTATCTGTGTTCACAAAGTTGGGATCCAAAGTGTTGTGTGCATCTTTAAAATCAGTTGATTCATGTACATTGTCTAGTATCATTTCATCTTGGCATTTGTGTATGCAAATCACTGGAGAATAAAACAATCTCCATGGTTCACAAATATTTGCAGGGAACACTACTAAACCAGGAGAGAAATGGAGAAGAAAATTGATTCATCCTGGGCTGCCCCTTTGATCTTGCAGTGACAATTTTCTCTGGAATTCTACACCAACTATTGGTAGGAGTTGATAGTAACTTGATGGCACATAATCAATCCAACTCATGTAATTAGGTTTAATAGTATTCATATATGTCCCACCATCTTTGCTCATCCTACACATCTGTTGGGGAGAGGCAGGTTTTGGGACTTTTTCATTAAACAATGTCATCTTGTGGGACCCCAGAATTGTAACTTTCTTTTGGCAGTTTTTCAGCCTATATAGTGAGTCACCTTCTAGATTGGAAACAATGAAACACATCTGCAGAGTACCAGAGTGGAGAAGATTGCTTTAAACTACTTGCTTTTATAGCCATGTTCCAAATGACATTCTACCATGTGTTTGTAACAGTCAAAATTCTATCAGGTTACATAGTGATATATAAGAGAGAAATGCAATCTAATTTTGCCAGATTTTCTTTGCCAAAAATATTGCAGTGATCCAGAAAGGTTTTTAGTGCTCTATGTTCCTTTGATTCAAATCCTGTATAACTGAAATGGTTTCGGCTTATTCGTCTTTGTGGCATGCAGGGAGGCTGCAGCACTGCAAAGTTGATGTTTGGAGCTCACTGTGCCTTAGAAACAGCACAGAAATATAGTGCTGGTTTTGTAGACTCATCTGGAGGAATCCTGAGAGAACCATGGGTCACATGTAACTTGTCTATGGTGTAGTGTTTGATTTTCATCCATGGAGTGTTTGTTGAATGGTGTAGCCAATGGTAATTCTGTATGTCTCCTGTTGTGCTCTTTCCAATGCTTTGTAGCTGTCCCAGGAAAGTGGGGGCAGTTGCTTATAACCACACTGTTACTCTTCAAATCTAAAAGTGCTGTTTTGCTTTAAAAAAAACCCATTCTATTTGAGTAAACACTTACTATCCTTGCGGCACATATAAATAAAAATGTAATGGTTGTTTGTTCAAAATCGCTAATCTCCGAAAGTTCTTCACCGATTGCTTTGAAATTTTGACACAACGTTCGAATATGTGAATGTTTTTATATACATATTACATAGATGTCACACCTGCAACAGGTAAAAACATGATTTCTGTAAAAACATGCTTTTTTGAAAACCAGCGCCACACGCTATACTAAATATTTCATGATTCTATTTTAATGTTTCCAATTGCATTGTTATATTGAATTTTCATAGATCTTGATTTATTTTCATTTTGATTTAATTATTTTGTGTGACATTGCATTGTGCCATTTACCATAGTATTCATTTAGTGAGTATAGTATATTTGGAACAGTTCAGCCTCTCTCCAGATTCATCCCGACGGTCCCTTTATATGTGTGGCTGGGCTGTGGCCGCACTCTTTCCCCTTTCCATCCTCCAGAGGAGGCAGAGGCAGAGTGTCTCCTCAACCCGGCCGGCCGCACACGCTCTCCACTCCCCTCACAGCGAGCCAGCAACGGCCTTGCCAAGGCAGCTCCAACGGGGCAGCAGCAGTGGTGTCAGCCTGAGGTAAAGCGGGGCTGGGGTGGTCCCTGGGTGCCCCATGAGGTGGCACACTGAGGACTGCTCCTCCTCCGAGATTCTCACTCTCTTACTCTCCCGGGCCACCAACTTGGGGGAGCCTGAGCGCAGCTCCTCCAAGGTGATGCTCAACAACTTCCACGAGGCCGACAGCTCCAGCGCTGTCTCCCCCAACCAGCGTCGCCCAGCCCAGCATCCCTGAGTCCTGACCAATGGCAGCACCTACCCACCGCCCCACTATGCCCAGACTGGGCCACAGCAACGCATGGCTGGGAACAGCTAGTATTTCATATAAAATCCTGCTTATATATCACTAGAGAAAGCTTTAAAAATGCACAATCGTTTAAAACCCAGGCACACTTTTTTAAAAAATGCACCTCAGTTTTAACTGCGTTTTTTGAAATTTTATTTTTGCTTTTTGATTCATCTTTAACTGTTAATGGACTGGTAGAATGCTGATTTATTCTATAAACCTTTGCTGGATTTTAATGTAGATTTTTTACTTCTTTTTAATGCTTTATTTTGGAGTTGTGAATCACTTTTACTTTAGCCTTATGGAAGTCGATGGCGAGAGGACTGGCCACTGGGTAGTGAAAGTGACCTGATTTGAGTTACATTTACACTGATTTTTACTACAAGGATTTTGTGTCCTCTTATTTTTTAAGAGGTCTCATTTCTTTTAACCTCTGATGAGAACTTCTTTTTCTTTTCACTTTTCACTGTAGAAATATTATCTCAATATTTTCTGCATTCATTCTGTTGTGATACAATTACAACTTACAAGTATCTTGTCCTTGAGAGCAACTGTTTACGTTTGGTTGTGAAAGGTCAGCTACAAGAGTGTTTTGAATTATCTTAAAAATCCAAACAATAAATTAAGGATTTTGAATACTATTCATCATATATTCCTTACAATATCCATAAGAAAGAGATATAAAAGAAGGGTGAAAACCAAATAAGCTTAATGTCAAAACACTTTGGAAAGTCTTTGAAAAAATGTTTTTTCAAATTACAAGCTCAAATTAAAATTTAAATAAAAAGTTTCATAACAATGGATTAAAATCAACCCCAAAATGGCACTCAGACACAAGTTACAGCAACTAAATCAGACTTCCAGTTGAATGGATTGGAATCTAACTTGTTACTAGCAGATTTGAAGGAGAAGGAGACTGCTTTGAGAATTGCTGGCTTGTTGGAGAAGGCTGAAAGGAGCCTGGATTCAAAAGAGTTGTAGATGGCAGAATCAATGAATGATGGAGTGGACTTTCTTAAGAAAATTTATGGAAATTGGGGGATGGACTTATTATATCCAATCAGAAAACAAGAGATGACACATTTCAACTTGTAGGAAGATTCTTTGAACAACAAATGCTGTGGAGATATTTATAACAGATATTTATGATTTGGGGGAATGAGATGCAATTGTTGGGAAAGATCCCAGCTAAAATGTTAAGGAAAAGTTTTATCATTAAGAATCAATCAAGGATATCTGATCCTGGAAGGATCAGAGATAATCATTGCAGTGGCTTATGATAGATCAGAAGCTGTTGTGGACTTTCTACAAATTAAATACGATAATAGATAGTTTACAGAGGTCTTTCAAGTTTAATTTTGCTATTGGCTTTACCTCTTAACTATTTCTTTTTCTATAGTAGATAGATGCCAGGTAAAATTGGTGGAGTAAACATAGTTGCAGAAGTTCATAAACTGTGGCCCTGTTTTACAAGGGAGGGAGGAACTATTATTGTTGAAATATATTTATCAGTATTCAACTGGGGGCGATCTATTTGTATGGTTTTTTTAATGCACTTTTAATGTCTTGTTTAAGCTTTGCTTTGTTTTTATTTTGGAGGGGGGAGTTTGTATTATAACTTTGTGAATAAAATAAAATAAATATTGAAAAAAAGAAAAGAAAATGCACAGTCAAGGAACAGAGCTGTGGGAAAGCTGCCACACCAGGCTACAAATTTTATAACTTTTAAAAAGCACCTTGTTTTCCCTTTCTTAATCAAATGGATTCTCAGAGCAAACAACAGGAAGATGATGAGCCAAACTTTCTATGACTTATTTTCTCCCAATCGCATTATTTTTTAACATACATGTAATCATATGAGGGACTGGAATACTGTATAAGAGACACAAGTTTGATTCTCTCTTGGCTGCATCAGGTGAAATAAGGTCACTCACTGTTCCTCAATCCAGCCAATCTCATTGGCTAATTCTACAGACCTATTACAGGAGGTTCAGAAGAGTGGCCCTCTCACTACCTGGGTAAGGTAAAACTTTCCACTTTTTCTTTCCACCTTTCAGTCCAAAGAGAATGCTGAAATCAGCTGAAAATAACATAAAAGACCAAAATAAACTCAAAGATCATATGATAAAAAGCCAAATGTCAGTATTGAGAGCCTTGTACAATAATAAATTGTTTAATATATCAAGTATAATTAATAATTCTGTAGTAATCATATTTAAGACAGAGGACAGTAAACAGACATCAAAAGCTGGATCACTTCTACTCTAGCAGAGACTTCTCAAAACATTCAAACAAACCTCCTAATTCTCGCTTCTTGATCTGTTTGTTTCCCCAACTTTTTCCTGCTGCAAAGTTTCTCTTTTCTCCTAACACCATTGTTCTGTGTTTTCTTTTGTTTTTAAATTTTGGGGATGGCAAAATGTATCCATCCACTTGAGAAAAAAAATCCCTATCTGCCCATATCTGCACACCAAGTACTTCCCACTGCATTTCTCCTATTGCAAGAAAAGTCCCAGCTTGACATCTGCCCTTGAATCCTGGCCCAGAAGAAGCTCTCTGGAGCACCTCTTTGGTGGCAGGAAGGATTTTGAGCCTCTCTAACCAAGCAGGAAGTGAAGGTGGGGACCTGCAACACCAGATGAACTCATCTCTCTTCCAGTTACAAAGCTGACACACTAACAATGTTAAACTGAATTAAACACAAATGTTCAAGTATAATTGAGTTTTAATTTGTAAAATGAGTCAGTTTTGTGGATTCTGCTGAGCGAAACATTCCCTGTTTCTGCTTTTAACTGAAATGTTATGACCATGTTCAATTTACTTTTTCACCCACATTCTGGTCTCCAAGAAGACCCATGAACCTTCAAAATAATAACATTGCCACAAAATTATTCCACTTCGTAGAAATAGTACTTACTCACCTATAAGAATAGAATATTTAACCTTTAGTATGATAAATTCAGTATCAACAATATTGATCTAAGAATGACAGTATTAAATGGTTGAATGGATCAAATAAGGGGGAAACTCATGTGAATTCCATCTTTCCTCTCCACCTGTTATTGACTGAAATAATCAAGTTTGTATTTTCCATTGCGTATTTTTGCTTTTGATCGAGTCCTTGGAGCAAAGATAACATTGGTCCCACAACATAAATATGTGCAGCAGCTCCTCTCGTTTTCCTCTTTGATGAAGGAAGACAAGATGAAGTTCATTTGGCTGGTAGCATTCTTGGGAGCAGCTGGTAAGTCAATCATTTCCTCAGAACAAGTGCTGAGAAGTCTCATCTTGAGATTGAAAAGAGACCTCTATAGATTTTCAAGTAGAATTTGAACAGCAAACTAGTGAACCTTAGACTTTTAATAACCATTCCGGGCGGATTTATAAAGATGAGGCTCCCAAGCCCCCAAGATTAATATATAGATTTTTTTTCCAGGGAATTCTAGAGTTTAAGGTCCAGATATCAAAAAGCTGTCAAAGTTAGACAAATACCATTAATTTTGAACCAGGTGTCATTGTGGATGAAATAGCCAAGGAAAGTTGTGTTCCTGCCGAAGCTGCTAAACTATTCTGCACAGTGTGTGGGCTAGTGTAACTTATTCCCTGTAATAACTGCCCATTAAAAAAAAAGTGTTGTAGACAGGAACAGCTGAGAACAAGCAAACTCTTCTTTGGAACAATGACATCAGATAAACCCTAGGCTCTTTAAAATTAAAGCCAAATATTCTTAAAGATTATTCATAACTTGAAACTCAAATCTTTATCAACTCCCTGTTCTTGCAGTATAGAAATGGTTCCATAAAAGAGAAAAACGATTCAAAGGATTTTTGATTGGGGGCTGTGCAGTACTTTGAACATGAAGGCAAAAAGATTTTACAGAATGTAGAAGGGGCAGTCTATAGTTCATGAAATCAGACCCACCTTTTTCTAGGGTTGCAGACCACCCAATTGTGCAATCCAGGGTGGGGGGATTCAGTATCTCTAAGAAAATGGAAATATGTCATATGCATATCTTCCCATATTCCAAAGCAGGCTTTTGCCAATGGGAGACAAAATAAGGACATTGTCACACTTGACATGAAGACAGATGGCATTTCTCACTCTTCTTTCAACTTGATTTTGCTGTCCTCTTCTTGACGATAGCCACCTCAATGGAGAAAAATCTGGTTCATTACTTCTTATTCTTTATTGGATTTTATGAATGCATGGTCTGTTTGAAAGAAGTTCATGTTTCTTAAAAGAAGTGAAAATGTTTAAGTGTGTGAAGCATTGAAACTGAATATTGGGCGATATCTAAGAGTTAAATGAAGATTGAGAAAATTAACAGGTATCTACAATAAAATAAAAAGAGACTGCCCAGACCAAACACAATGGCAAACTGGTGCAGAACTATTGTGGACATTAGGATTGTTTAGTAGTTAAGAAATGTATAGTGAATATAAATGTATCTACGTTTCAATATATTTCCTTTTCTATTACTTCCTACATTCCTCTCTCTTCCCTTTCACCCTCCCTCCTTGCTCATATTATTTCCTACTAGCTGTCTTGTCTCCATCGCTTGTCTAAATGGAATGGTGGACAATATGATGATTTAATAGTTAAGAGAGGTATAGTGAATGTAAATGTATCTACATTTGGATAGATTTATTTTCTATTATTTCTTGCATTCTTCTTCCCATCTTCTCTTCTGCCCTCTCTTCCTTCTTCCTCATATAACTTCCTACTGGGTTTTTTTTCATATTTCACAATGCTGCTTACCCAGATAAGGAATAGCATTCTGGGTTATGCATGCATTTAGTATATATCAGCCATTCATATAAAACTAGCAGACTGGCCGGGAAGAAGGCGGGGCTTAGCAGTGAGAAGATGGAGTTTCAGGCTACTCCTGAAATTCCTCTATACCGAAGGATTTTTGGACGGGTTCTTTGAACCCCAGCTGTCCCGGAGACGACAGTGAAGGTGAGGAGAGACCCATGACCTCAGAGATACCCGCAAATCTCTGGGGGGGGGGTATTAACTCCTCGTGCCAATTCCTTTCTGGATTAGCTGCGTGCTAACTGAAACTGCAGGTTGTCCCTAAGAATGCTAGAAGTGATGTCATCTGGTAAGCTGATTTTATTATCCAAGAGAGACTGTTCGCGTTAAAAACTTAAGATAACTGAAACCAAAGAACAAGGAAATTTAGCGGCGATTTGGCTTTTTCTAATGGTTTTATGGCTGGTGGTTACTTTACTTCTTAAATGCTTCAAGAAACTCCTCGACACCCTCCCCCCTCTGAATCTCCTTAAGTGGATCGTAAAATTTATTTTCTACTAATTAGCCCGTCACGATTCGACACTTTTATTACTTTACTACTCGGCTTTGTTTACAATCACAGCCTGTGAGAGACTAAGAAGTCTGTGGAAAAAAAAAAAGAGTTTGCAATTTTTAACTGTGACACACATCATGGCCTCCCAAAATACCTCTAAGATTTCATTTCAGAGACTTTTTTCCGCATGTAAAGGACTCTTTGATTCTTACCAAACACTGGAAAGAAAATTGGATCATTTGATTTTAAAATATGAAGCAAAAACTGAGATTGTTGAATGTTTAAATGCTCCTGAAATACAAACAGAAAATGTGAGAAATGGTGTCTGGTCTATCTCAGAGGAAGAAAGGAGGGGGGAAGCTATAAAGAAGATTCATTTAAAAAGACAGAGTGCAGGAGGAATGGAAAATCCACCCTTGAGAATTAAAGTTAATTTGGAAAATTTTACAAGCCCAGGACAACATTATTATTTCATCAATGGCATCCAGAGTTCAAAGGTGCCAAAATATCTTTGTCTGGATTTGATTATGAAAACATTTGGTAAACTTATCCAATGCGTGGCAATTGGCTGGAGAAGATCTTGCTATTGGAGAGACACTGGCTGATAGATGGAAAACGTAATTTAAAACCTAGCTAAATCTGATTACCTTAATGTGTAATAGATATAGCTGAATAATGACTGATATGGATAGTAATATATATAATTTGGAACTGGCTGATAGATTGAAGAATACAATTGAAAACTTGTTAAATCTAATTGTTTTTTCTTGTAACAGATATAGTTGAATAATAATTGATATTGATAGTAATGTATAAAATGTGGAGCTGATATGATAATTAACAATTGGAAGATTATACATAAAGAGTATTAACTATAATAATTATCACTATTAAAAAACTAAATAAAATACATACAATCAAATGTTAATCAATACTGGGAAAATGTTATGATATATGATATAATTAAATATTATGGATGTCCAGCTAAAATAGGATTTGAGGATTTGATGATAATAGAGGATTTTACAAATAAGTAAATGAAATGTCAGCATGTGTTATGGATTAATTATGTAATGCATAGCTAAGGATGAAGGATGTTTAAATAACCATAGGTAATTAAAACTGGAGATATAATGATTTTGATATGGTAAATATTCGAGTTGAGATATTTGAATTAATATGAGTTAATGGAAGAGAAGCACCAAAGCATGTTGTAACCAGTTGATATACTTCTTTTTTTTTCTTATGATAGACACCTGTGTTCTGTTTTGTTTTCCTGCCTTGTCTCTTGTCGTTTTTGTCTTTTTTTGTATTATTTTTATTTTTTATTTTAATTTTTAATTTTTATCGGTCCTCTTTCTTTTTCTTTCTTTTTTTTTTTTTTTTTGATTCCTTTCTCCCCCACTGGAGTGGGCAGAGATTGTTCAAGATTATTACTTTCATCAATATTCCTAAATAATAATTACAGTTAAATGAAAATGGATATATAATAATGCTTTAGTTAATATGAGTTATGTTGATTGACTGTGGAGGAGATGTACCAAAACTTATCTGTAATTGATTGATACATTTTCTACAGATGTAAAGAAAGATGTGTACCTGTTTTAAACTAAAATTAAAAAACATTTATTAAAAAAAAAAACTAGCAGACTGGCCATCTTGTGGCCTATATGAATAAGATGAAGATCTCATAATGGGCAACCCTCAAAGTTCACCAAACATATCATGAATCCCTGCCACTAAAAAGTGGTGAATATTTGGTTCCTATTTCACTACTATGGGATCTTCTCTAAATATTTTCATTATCCAGTTGCCTTCCCCATCGATGATGAAGACGATGATAAAATTGTGGGTGGCTACACCTGCCAAAAGCATTCCGTCCCCTATCAGGTCTCCTTGAATTTTGGGCAACATATCTGTGGTGGCTCTATCATAAACAATGAATGGATTGTTTCAGCTGCTCACTGCAGTAGATCGTAAGTAATTTTGTGTTCTTATTTTATTTGGAACATCACCATTGCACTGATATATTTACTTGTATTAGTAAATCGAATAAAGGATACACATACATACTTTTATTTGCAGATAAGTGTGCACACATATTTGTAGAAGTGTTCCTTGCCTGCCCAATAGTGGAAGTCAACATACAATTGTGTCCATCTTTTTCAGGATTCAACCATTCTGGGCAACAGGATGCCCTTGTGAGTGGCAATATTAGTGAGCTTGGCTTTTGACTTACTGCAAGTTAAAGGTATGGAAGTTAGATTAAAGTAGATATGACCAAAATCTCTATTTCTTGTTTTGATTCAGCCGATTCCAAGTGAGACTTGGGGAACATAGTTTGACCAAAGATGATGGTTCCGAGCAGCACTTTGATGCAGTCAAAATCATTCCCCATCCCAAATACAACCCCATAACTTTTGACAATGACATCATGCTCATCAAATTATCCAAACCAGCCAGTCTCAATTCCCGTGTTTCAGCAATCCGTCTACCAAGCAGCTGTCCATCCACCGGAGAAATATGTTTAGTCTCTGGCTGGGGCAACACCCTCAGTAATGACGGTGAGTCTTCTTCATGTTCTTTTGTCAAGATAGGGTCAAGATGTGATTATATGCACTTTGCTTTATTGGTTACAGAGGGTAAATTGCTAATAGAAATTTATTTTTGGCATTCATTTCCCTTCAAAGTCCATTATAACTATCACCATGTCAAGTAAAACAATATACAGGTAATCTTCACCTTGCAATCATCTGTTTAGTGATTTAGTCACAGACCAGCAAATAAAAGCATTGAAACAATAATAATGGTAGAAAATACAGAATAATATATTACAATTGGTGGTGGATTAACCATGGACAGTTAAGTTTGCTTAACTGTAGAATTTGGCCACATTCAAAGAAACTACTTCATATCAATCTTATAACAGTAGTTGCATATATAAGACCAGAATTTCCCAGATATTCTATTAGTACGTTGTTGTTAATTGAGGCTGTGCATTCTTATAGGAGATACAGTATAACAGGACATAAACTATAGTTTCATTAGCCCCTTGTCCCTAGGTATTTTTCAGCTCATATGATATTTTTTTAATATATATAGGCCCTCCACAACTGCTGGGCAAAATGTATTGTGGCATGCTAAGGTTAATACCTTCAGATTTTTGGGATTGTTAATTAATATATAAATATCTCACAGCTTTAAAGGGAAAGTATGACTGATCAGATAAATATTCTTGTGAAGAGTAGCCCAATCTTGTTGGATTTCCATATCTTTAATACAGTAGTATCTCGGCACTCAGCTTTATTTGGTTCCAGGAGTACCCGGAAGTTGGTACTGATGAGTACCAACAATAATGAGTACCAAACAAATGTTTGCCATAATGAGTCAGAGGGCAGCCAATATTGACAAGTTCTAGCTTGTATATTGAGTACCAAACAAACGGACACAATTTTCACCTCAACATGCATTGAGTATCAAATTCAATGAATTTCAAAGCAGTTGAGTACCAGGGTACCACTATACATTGTTTAAGTCCACCTAATGCACACTCATACCCCTCCATTAGAAGCACTTCCCTTGAGAATCCAAGGGATTCTTGGATCCATTGAGAATCCAAGATATTGAAGTTTTTTGGGATGATCCTGAACCATATTGATATGAAATTGTCTTCTACAAGAAAAGAACTCAAACCTGTAGAGAAAAAGTATGATTTTAACCAGTGTGCAAAAATGTAAATTCATACACCTGTTTCAATTTTGGTTAGTCCTGCCGCACTCCATAGAACTGCATTTGGGACACAGTCAGGGGTGGGTTCCTACCAGTTCTAACCTCTTCTATCGAAGAGGTTCCAGAAATCTACAGTGCTGTTTAGAACCGGTTCCAGCTCCCCCCGCCCATCCGCACATCATCAAGATGAAGAGCGAGAGGAAGAATTCTGGGAGTTGAAGTCCACAAGTCTTAAAGCTGTCAAGTTTGAACATCCCTGGGGTTTTTTTTCTAAAAGGTTAGGGGTGCAAGGATCTTGTAACTTGACAGCTTTAAGACTTGCACACTTCAATGCCAGAGTTCCTGAGCCAACACGACTGGAGGAGGAATTCTGGGAGTTGAAGTCCACAACTCCCAGAAAGCTGTCAAGTTTGAACACCCCTGTTTTTTTTTTAAGGATTAGGGGTGCAAGGGTCTTATCACATGACAGCTTTAAGACTTGCGTGCTTCAAATGCCAGAGTTTCTGAGCCAACATTTTGGTTGCTAAGCAAGAGCGTTGTTAAGTGAGTTTCACCACCTTTTACAAGTTGGCCACGCCTACCACATCGCATGGCTGACAAGCCACTCCCACTCAGTCACATGGCTGGCAAGCCACTCCCACAAAGCAGGCCACAACTACAGAAGAGGTTCTAAAAAAATTGAAACCCACCACTGGACACAGTGTACAACCTGAAATATGGCTCTTAGGAATTTGGACTGCACTCTTTCCAGGGAAGTAAGAGAGAAGTAAGGTCCCAGCTGAGCACCAAATGGAATTGTGTGGGAGTCTTAGCTGAATATAACTTTAGTGCTGCTGGAAAATACTGTGGTCCCCTGGAAAAATGAAAAGATTGGATTGCTACCGCTGGGTTTTTTTTGGGGGGGCGGTATTCTGGATGACATGGTTTAGATGTCCACTTCATTTAGTAGAGTTATGGGAAACCAGAGATTTAAAGGATATGGTTTGCTTGAAGTTTGGGCCATTTATCTTCCAGGCATGCAATTTAAGTCTTTTTGCAAAGATCATAATCTTAGTTTTGCTATAATTGATTTTAAAAGCCTATTCAGTGCAGCAACTAACCAGAGCATTCAAGGCTCATTTAAGTCCAATTTGGGTTTGTGATTAAAGTGCTACATCATCTGCAATATGAGATGCAATATATCTATTAGCTAGTTTAGGGGATGGTGCTCTAATTGGTTTAACTGGGCCGCAAGTAGATTTATAGAGATTAAAGAGTAGAGAGGCTAATTAGTTAATGTTGCTAACTTAACAATTAGCAATGATTCACTTATCAACTGTGGCGAGAAAGGTTGCAAAACAAGGCAAAATATACTTAACAACAGTCATGCTTAGCAACAGAAATTTTCATCTCAGTTGTGGCCGTAAGAGGAGATCTACCTGTATTCCAATTAGAAACTCAGAATTTGCCTTAAATCCAAAATCTGGGCAACTGGAACATTTTTTCCCACGAAAGAATGATTGGCATCCTTAGGGCAACTATATTATAAGGGCTTATAGAGAATCTTCTTTTATATTTTTTCTATTTCTGTAGAAGATTTCTAGTGCATGTCTAATATTTACTTCTGAAAATAAACCCAGCCTCTTTGATCTTTCCCACAGTAAACTTTCCAGACCTCCTCCAGTGCCTGAATGTCCCTATACTCTCACAAACTGAGTGCATTGGGGCTTATCCGGGGAAAATCACCAACAATATGTTTTGTGCAGGATACTTGGAAGGTGGAAAAGACTCTTGTCAGGTAAACCTTTCCTCCACTATTATCGACTATTTCAGGTGGTGCTCAAAAATCTCCTGCTGTATAAATTATATTCATAGCTAGCTGATGTAAGGCCTGGGAATATAATAGCAAGGTGGTAGTTGGGGAGAGATCCTTACATTCAGGAGTTGTTTTTGAAACCTCTGTGGTCTTTGCTTGTTTCTAATGAACAATGAAACAACATCAATTGCTTGACCTCGTTTTTATTATGTTATGGACCTTGTGTTGAATCTGCCTTCTCTTTTAAGAAGCTTTTGTCAGAAAGCAGTAGCATTTCTGAGATTTTCATCCCATCCTGGTAGCAATTATGTCACCTAACATAGAGTGGTATTAAAGTAATTTCACCTAGAAGATCTTTTATCTCCTGCAATATGTTCCATTCCTTCACCTACTAGAGCGTGCAAATTATAGATAATGCAAGTTATCTTTGCTCACTTGCTATCTTGCTTGCTGAAAACATGATCATCATTTCCTTTTCAGTGTGACTCTGGTGGTCCGGTTGTCTGCAATGGGGAACTCCAAGGAATTGTCTCTTGGGGGAGAGGATGTGCTCAGAAAGGCTTCCCTGGTGTCTACACTACAGTTTGCAACTACATTTCCTGGATTCAAGACACCATCAGTTCCAACTGATCTGCACTTCCTGTCTGGAAAGCTCCCTTTTCGCATCTATAGATGACATTTTACAGATTGAGAAGAGAGAAAGATTGCATATGCAAAAATAAAAAACTAGATTGTACAATAGCAAGACTGGTGATTGGCATCTTTCTTTTATGGAGAGGAAAGGTCTTGGTCTTTAAACAAGATGAATTTTAATCTCTTTCAATAATCATATTCAAAGATAGCAAAATGATGAGACAAGCTATGAAGAATTAGTAAGAATCACTCCTTTGATGGAACTGCTAGGAATTACAAAAGGTTTGATGATGGATGGTGGTGATGATCCAATTAATTGAGTCCAGAAGTTAACCTCAATATAAAGATAAAACATGATCACCCAATCTGCAACATTTAAGTATCAAGGCATCAAATACGTACATCTACGTACTTGCTCCTGAATACCAGGAAGTGAAGGAGTTAGGCAAATGCCTGGGGTCAACCGCATTCCATAGTTTGAGAGCAGCCATATGGAAGGCTGATTTTGTTATTCACCTACTCTTTATTTGACACCAGTAGATTTCTTTTGTAGGAACTTAGATTGGAGACAATCCTAAGAACTAGTCCTCAGAGGTATGATTATTTTACAGATTTGGGCAGAGGAGCTTGTTCAGCACCTAATGGACAAAGTCACTTGGATCTGTTCCCAGTTGGATCCCATGCATGTAGATGGTCGATGTGAGATGCCCAGGGAGAGGTCTTGCCCTATTATCTAGGTAGAGCTTGATCCTGTTGGCCCTGATGAAGTGGACAGAGCTCTTGATGCTGTCAATGCCATCACCTGTCAGACATTTGTTCCTCCTGGATGATGAAAGCCTCCAGGATGGCAACTAGCGGGTGGGTCCAGGCAGTGGGTAATATATAATTGGTGGAGGGGACATTTCCATATGCTTTTAATGAAGCCCTGATTCACCCCCTCCTTAAAAAAAACCACCACAGGATCCCACCTGCCTGGATAATTTTCATCCAGTTTCCAACCTTCCTTTCTTAAGGAAAGTTGTGGAAAAGGTGGTGGCCTAGAAGTTTCAGAGGGTCCTGGGTCAAATATGTTATCTATACTCTGTTAAGTCAGGATTCAAGCCCAGTTATGGGATGGAAATGGCATTGTTCGCACTTGTTGATGATCTCTGGCAAGAGCGAGATGCAGATAGTGCAACCAACCTCGCTCGCCTTGATCTCTCAGTGGCTTTCAATACTATCAACCATGGTATCCATTTGTTTCAGCTGTGAGGGCTAAGGCTGGGTGGCACAGTTCTGCACTGGTTCTCCAGGACCAGTCCCAATAGGTACTGATAGGGAATGAGAAGTCCAGCCCTCGGTCATTATTCTGTAGTGTGCCACAGGGCTCAGTACTCTCTCCATACTTTTCAATATCTATATGAAACCACTGGGTGAGATCATCTGTCACAATGGGTTGTGGTATATACAGTATACTGATGACACCCAACTCTATATTTCCACTTCTGGGGATCAAGGCAATGCTGTGCCCACCCTCTTGCAGTGCCCAGAATGGCTTTGGGTATCTGGGATGAGGGACTTGTCATCTTTGATGCTGGATAGGGTGGCATTGCCCTAGAAAGATCTGGTCCACAACTTGGGGGTTCCCCTGAACTCATGACTCCTGCTCAAGGAGTAAGTGGCAGTCACAGCTAGGAGAGCCTTTGCACAACTTCATGTTGTGAGCCAGCTGTGGCTTTTCCTGGATCAGGATTCCCTGAACTTGGTCATTCATTCCCTGGTCATCTCACATTTGGATTACATACTGTACATGGGGCTATCCTTGAAGAGCATTTGGAAGCTATAGCTGGTGCACAGTGCAGCATCATGGGCAGTTTTGAGAGGTCCTAGAATGGCCCCACTAAAGCAACGGCTCCATGAGCTGCATTAATTACCAGTCTGCTTCTGGGTGCAATTCAAGATGTCATGGCATGATCATGGCATGGATCCAGGTTATTTAACCTGGGTTGTTTCACTCCACTGGTGTTGGCCCATGCCAATTGTGCTTGCCGGGGAAGCATGATGTGGGTCCTTCAGCCTGAGTATTCAGGATGGCAGGTCCAGGTGGAGGGCCTCCTCTGCTGTTGCTCCTGCCATCTGGAACATCTTGCACCCCCTAAGTGAGGCTTGTATTTCAGTATTAATTTAGATTGCAATTCTAGGTAGCTTCAGTACCATATATTGGGGAGTATATTAATGATTAAGCCTTTCCTGTCCTGTATTCATGCTGGTTTCACACTACACCAAGAAAATAATCTGATAGATCATTAAATAAATAAATCCAAAATTCTCGCAAGAGACATAATTAGCCAGGCTCAAATTATCCTACTTCAGACACATTGTGCAAAGACCTAGTTCTGGTCAATCAGTTTTTTCACTGGAAACAGTGAAATTTGTAGTGAAACACATCTTGAGGATACCTGAGTGGACAAGAATGCTTTAAACTCCTTGCTATTGTATTCATGTTCCAAATAATATTCTACCATCTGTTTATAACTTCTCATCCATAACAATCAAAAATCTATCTGGTTGCATAGAGAGTTATAAGAGAGAAACACAATCTAGTTTTGCCAGATATTCTGGCAGTAATTGAGAAGGATTTTATTGGTCCATGTCCCTGTGATTAAGATGCTATATAACTGGAGTAGTTTGGCTTACATGTCTTTGTGGTTTGGAGGCTGACTGGAGTGCTGCAAAGTTCATGTGCAGCTGTGAAACCTGGAGCTCTCACTGTGCCTGAGAAACAGCACAGAAATATTTTGCTGGCTTTGCAGCCTCATCTGGAGGAATACTGAGAGAAGCATGGGTCACATCTTGTCTGTATATGTTGTAGTTTTTCTTTTCCATCTGTGGACGATTTCCTTGTATGGATAAGCCAATGAATTGTAGTTCTGTCCGTCTACTATTAAGCTCCTGCTGATACCAATGGGTGACTAAATAGCTGCTGTCGTCATGTTCACAAGTGATGCTCGCCTGGCTCCCTTCTTGGATGGTTTTGAAGCGTTCCTTCTGGGTCACTGTGACCCCGTGGCAAAGACCTATGAAGACTAGATGGGAGGACAAAATGCATCCCGGGGGAGATGGTTAATATACACTGTCACATTGGAAAGCTAAAAGTGCTGTTTTCCTTAAACATTTCTTTATCTTTGAGAATAAGATTTACTCTCCTCATGCCCCTAATTGTTTGCTATCAAATCCTACTTACATTTCAACCAAAGAAGGCTTAGAAATTTCACATTCAGGAAGGGGAGTGTGGAAAAGCTACCACACCAAGCTATGAGCTTTTCTCCTACTCACTACCTGGGTAAGGTAAAACTTCCCACTTTTTCTTTTCACCTTTACATCTGAAGAGAATGATGAACTCACTGAAAACAACATAAAAGACCAAAACAAACGAAAAGACCATATGCTAAAAGGCAAACGTCAATATTGAGATCCTTGTACAATAATAAATTGATTAAGGTATAATATATCATACAAGTCGAATAAAACCTTCAAATCTTCATCAAGTATAATTTATAATTCTGTATTAATCATATTTAAGACAGAGGACAATAATCAGACATCAAAAGCTGGATCACTTCTATTCTAGCAGAGACTTCTCACCTCGTTCAAACAAACCTCCTAATTCTCACTTCTTAATCAGTTTGTTTCCTTGGCATTTTCCTGCTGCAAAGTTTCTCTTCTTTCTCCTTTTTGCTAACACCATTGTTCTGTGTTTTCTTTTGTTTTTAAATTTTGGGGATGGCAAAATGTATCCATCCACTTGAGAAAAAGAATCCCTACCTGCCCATATCTGCACACCAAGTACTTCCCACTGCATTTCTCCTATTGCAAGAAAAGTCCCAGCTTGACATCTGCCCTTGAATCCTGGCCCAGAAGAAGCTCTCTGGAGCAAGGCTTTGGTGGCAGGAAGGACTTCGAGCCTCTCTAACCAAGCAGGAAGTGAAGGTGGGGACCTGCAACACCAGAGGAACTCATCTCTCTTCCAGTTACAAAGCTGACTCACTTACAATGGTTAATGGCAGATTATGACAGGCATGATTAGCAATGAAATTAATGACTTTTTTTCCAATTCTCCCTTTTCTTTCTTCTACGATCTCAGTTTTCAGATACTGCAAAGTACATTTTATGTTAGACGATCTCTTCGGTGCTCAGCTGCTATCCATTATTTATTTTCAGAATGGAATTTGAAGATTCAAAGATTGTTGTTCCCTTATTGAAAAGTCCTCCAATGATAGCATCATACCATTTCTAGCAATCAGGAGAATTAAAAGGACAAACTTTAAATTTCAGGTGTATTTTTTCTCTTTTGTATTAGATATAATACACAGGAAAGCTGATTCCACGCTGAATTAAACATAAATGTTCCAATATAATTAAGCTTTCATTTGCAAAATGAAAATTAGTAAAATGAAAATTAGTAAAATGAAAACTCATTTAAGCAGAGATATGACCAAAACAAGGTTAATATCTGCTAAGAGAAACATTCCCAGTCTCTATTTTTAACTGAAACTTTATGACCATGTTCAATATACTTTTTCACCCACATTCTGGTCTCCATCGATTAAGCAGTATCATCAAACAAGACCCAGGAACCTTTGAAATGATAATATAACATTGCTAACAAAAATGTCCTCTTCATAGAAATAATATTTACACACCAGCAAGGAAGCCAAAGATAAAAAATTTAGTATGGATGGGAGGAGCCAAAGTCACGATGACACGACGTGCGATCTCAATGCTCTGAGATCGCAATTGATACTTTTGTCTCTGGATGGTCCAAACAGACCTAAACCTCCCACAGAGATGGTGAACAGGAAGAATACATCTTCCTGATCACAGGGACATCACAAAGTTTCTGATTCATCCAAGAGAAGCTCTTCAAGCCAGTGACAAAAAATCCAGCCAAATGGCTGATGAAGTCGGGGCACCTCCAAAATGGAAAGATGTGGAAAGAGAAAGTGTTTTCAGCTGGTGAGGAATTTTTACTGTTTTAAAAGTGACTGCCTATTAAAAAAAACTTAAAATTAATTTAAATTGGAGAACAGAAGAAATAAGCGGTGGAATTAAATTTGGACTGGTTTTGAACAGTGGGTTATCTTACTTTTTAAATGCTATTTTTACAAATGGAATTTATGCAAGCCTTTTAAAACAAACGGATTAAGTTTCCTTCTTCTATTTTTTTTCTTTGACTATTCTCTGTAATCTAGGGACTAAAAAAATCTCCTCTTTCATTACTGTGGGTGTTTTTCTAACTCATTTAAGAATCAGACCTTTTTTTAAACTTGAAATACAAAAAGATACAAAAAGAAACACAGAAATGGTAATATTGTAATATTATAACACTGCTACTCGGAGGCTAGAGGTTTGTATATTGAAAACAAAATATTTTTTTCACTGATTATCCTGGCTTGGCACTTCAAGGACTCACAGCTTATTTATAGAGAGTGATAAAAAGAAGAAGAAAATCACACAGATGTTCCTTTGAAGTAGATTTTTAACCAGAGAAAGGTGAAATGTTATTGTGATGCTCAATTTTGTTTCTAGGCTAGAGCAGCAGTGTTTGTCAGCTGGAAATCATGATACAATTTCAACACCAGAAAGAAGTTTTAAATCTGCAAAAGATACTCTCAGAAATACAGAAATTATCAAAGTGAGAAGATAGAGAAGAAGTTGGATTACTTGTGCCTCTAACAGTAAAATATGATGGAGATGTTGAAGATGTTCATCAAATGGAAAAAGTGGCGGTTAAAATCCAAAAAATCGAAGAGGAAAATGAATATAAAGAAATTAAAATTGCTGACATTTATGGTGATTGGTTTGTTTCTGAAAACAGAAAGAGTGGAATACTGAAGAGGAATTAAATTGAGGGGAAACCTACCCCAGATGGGAAGATACAGAAGAGGAAAAAATAAAATAATGTATGGATTTAAAGAGAGAAATCTTATTACCAATGGTTTTGATAGCACCACCGATAATCAAAGATAAGCTGATTAAGGAAAGAGAAGAAGGGCATCAAAATTACATGAGAGATTTTATAGGCAAAGAGTTGCTAAGAGGAGTCCAAACAAAGTTGATTAAGGAGATGATTAGAGAACTGATGCCACAAATGGCAGAAGATATGACACTGTTTTGTTACTGGAAAGACACAGGTTGATAGATGAAAGAGTATAATTTAAAACTAGCTAAACTTAGTGAAATGTAGTGATAATAGATATAGTTAAATAAATAATTGATAATGATAATAATGTATACAATGTGTAGTGTTATGATAAGTAATAACTGGATATGAATATTGAATGGTATCCATGAAAAGAAGATTAGAAACTCTTTTGGATTATATATAAAGGTTAATAATAATAATAATAATAATAATAATAATAATAATAATAATAATAATAATCCATTAAGGCCAAAATCGAAAAATCCTCTGATGATGCCAAATGCAGACTTTGCAAAGAAGCTGATGAAACTGTTGATCACATACTCAGCTGCTGTAAAAAAAATCGCACAGACTGATTATAAATTGCGGCACAATTCAGTAGCGCAAATGATCCATTGGAATTTGTGCAAAAATTTTAATATTAAAACAGCAATAAACTGGTGGGAACATCAGCCTGAAAAAGTCACCGAAAATCAGATGGTCAAGATCTTGTGGGATTTCCGTATACAAATGGACAAAATACTGGCACATAATACACCAGACATCACACTGGTTGAGAAAAACAAGGTTACAATCATAGATATTGCAATACCAGATGATAGCAGGGTCGCCGAGAAGGAACATGAAAAAATCGCAAAATACCAGGACTTAAAAATCGAAATTCAACGACTATGGCACAAACCAGCAGTGGTAATTCCAGTGGTAATTGGCACACTGGGTGCTATTCCAAAAGCACTGGAATTACATTTAAAACAGTTAAAAATTGACAAAATCACCATCAGTCAAATGCAAAAAGCCACACTGCTTGGATCTGCACCCATATTACGAAAATACGTTACAACGTCCTAGGCCCCTGGGTGGGACCCGACTAGTAATCAATGCCAAATCCGGCGAAACAACTGGCCGCTGTGATACAATTGTATAATAATAATAATAATAATAATAATAATAATAATAATAATAATAATAATAATAATGATCCCACTATCAGTAATCTTAAAAAAAATGAAATTAGGCTACCAAACAGCCAAAAAAGCTGAAAAAATTTCGCATTTACTATATATGGATGATTTGAAACTCTATGGAAAGTCAGAAATAGAAATCCAATCATTGACAAATACAGTCCGAGTATTCAACACCGATATTTCAATGCAGTTTGGCATGGAAAAATGCGCCACTGTATCCATAAAAAGGGGCAAAATCACTGCATCTGAGGGAATTGAAATGCCCAATGGCCAACTAATTAAATGCAAAGAAAATGAAGCCTACAAATACTTAGGCATTCTGCAGTTGGATAACATCAAGCATGGAGAAGTAAAAACTATTGTCAGGCGAGAGTACACCAACAGAGTTAGGAAAATTTTGAAATCTAAATTGAATGGTGGAAATACAATCAAGGCCATAAATACCTGGGCAATACCAGTTATAAGATACACAGCTGGCATAGTTAACTGGACACAAGCTGATTTGGACCTTTTGGACCGAAAAACCAGGAAACTAATGACAATGCACTACAGTTTACACCCACGTGGTGATACTGATAGACTGTACCTGCCCCGAAAATCAGGTGGCAGAGGATTATTACAAGTGAAGCAAACAGTTGAAGAAGAAAAACATGCACTGGCTGATTATTTAAAAGAAAGTCAAGAACATCTATTAATCGAAGTAAAGAACAAAAATCTACTGAAGGCCCAACAGACAAAACAAGAATACAGAAAAGATGTGATAAAATCAAGAATGGAGAGTTGGCAGAACAAAGCACTGCATGGTCAATTTCTGGAAAAAATAAAAGATAAAGTGGACAGTGAACAAACTTGGTTATGGTTAAAAACAGGTACATTAAAGAAAGAAACATAGTCACTAATCCTGGCTGCGCAAGAACAAGCTATCCGCACAAATGCCATTAAGGCCAAAATCGAAAAATCCTCTGATGATGCCAAATGCAGACTTTGCAAAGAAGCTGATGAAACTGTTGATCACATACTCAGCTGCTGTAAAAAAATCGCGCAGACTGATTATAAATTGCGGCACAATTCAGTAGCACAAATGATCCATTGGAATTTGTGCAAAAATTATAATATTAAAACAGCAACAAACTGGTGGGAACATCAGCCTGAAAAAGTCACCGAAAATCAGATGGTCAAGATCTTGTGGGATTTCCGTATACAAACCGACAAAATACTGGCGCATAATACACCAGACATCACACTGGTTGAGAAAAATAAGGTCACAATCATAGACATCGCAATACCAGGTGATAGCAGGGTCGCCGAGAAGGAACATGAAAAAATCGCAAGATACCAGGACTTAAAAATCGAAATTCAACGACTATGGCACAAACCAGCAGTGGTAATTCCAGTGGTAATTGGCACACTGGGTGCTATTCCAAAAGCACTGGAATTACATTTAAAACAGTTAAAAATTGACAAAATCACCATCAGTCAAATGCAAAAAGCCGCACTGCTTGGATCTGCACGCATATTACGAAAATACGTTACGACGTCCTAGGCCCCTGGGTGGGGCCCGACTAGTAACCAATGCCAAATCTGGCGAAACAACTGGCCGCTGTGATACAATTGTACAACAACAACAACATCAACAACAACAACAACAACAACAACAACAATAATAATAATAATAATAATAATAATAATAATAATAATAATAAAGAATTACGTTAGATTCAGTTAAGTCTTGATTATTAGGGGGGAAATGATATGATGCAGGATATAGTTAAATAAAGGAGGGATAATGATAATAACGTATATATATGTATGGGTACAACATAAGGAAATGAGATGTAAATTGTAAAGAGTGATTTGGAAAGAAGGATAGAAAACTTTGTTATTAAATATTATGGATGTTTAGCTGGAATAGGACATAAGGATTTAGTGTCATTGGAGGATTTTAGAAATAGTAAATGAAATGCCAGTATGTAGTTATGTATTAAATCTTGGTATATTTTATGATGAAGGACGTTTAAACAACTATAGTCAAATGAAAATGGAGATACGATGACGGAAACATGTATAAATATCTGAGTTAAAATACTTGAGTTAATATTAATTATGCTTGATGACTGTGGAAGAGATGCACGAAAGTCTTTTGTAACCAACTGATACACTTTCTGCAGTATGTAAAAAAGGAAGGTTTTATGTGTTACTTGTTTGAAAATGAAAAATAAAAAATCTTTAATAAAAAAATAGTATGATAAATGTAGTATCCACAGTATTAATCTAAGAATGATACTATTAAATGGTTGGATGGATCAGGTATGGGAGAAACTCATGTGAATTCCATCTTTCCTCAGAACAAGTGCTGAGAAGTCTCATCTTGAGATTGGAAAGAGACTTCTGTAGATTTTCAAGTTGAATTTGAACATCAAACTAGTGAACCTGATAACTTTTAATAACAATTCAGGGCTGAATTTGCAAAGGTGGGACTTTCAAGCTACTAAAATTAATCTATATTTCCAGGGAATTCTAGAGTTTAAGGTCCATATATTGAAAACCTGTCAAAGTTCAGAAATACTGAACTATAGTATTAGACAAATACCATGGATTTTGAATCAGGTGTCTTTGTGGATGAAACAGCCAATGAAAGTTGTGTTTCAGCCAAAGCCGCTAAACTATTCTGCACAGTGTGCGGACTAGTGTAACTTATGCCCAATAATAACTCCAGGTGAACAAAAGTGTTGTAGACAGGAACAGCTGAGAACAAGCAAATTCTTCTTTGGAGTTATGACAATATAGATAAAACCTAGGCTCTTTAAAACTAAACCCAACATCTCAAATATTCTTAAAGATTATCCATAACTCAAAGCCCAAATCATTATCAATTCCATGTCCTTGCAGGAGACAAATTGTTCTGTAAAGGAGGAAAGCTGTTCAAAGGATCTTTGATTCAGGGCTGTGTAGTACTTTGAACATGTGGGTAAAAAAATGCTAAAGAATATATTAAGGGGCTGTCTGTAACTCCTGAAATCAGACCCAGCTTTTCCTAGGATTGCAGCTCACCGAATTGTACAACCTAGGTGAGATGGAGTGGAGAAATCAGTATCTCTAAGGAAATGTAGATATGCCATATGCATATCTTCCCATATTCCAAAGCAGGTTTTGCCTTTGGATCAGAAGCATTACATAGCACTAGCATCCACCCCACTGCATCCCATGCTAGAAAAGTGGAAATCATTCAAAAGAAAAAGGAACAAAACGTTTTGACAGAAGAAGGAAGCTAGTGGGATATGGGCAGTAACCCAATTGCCATGAAGACAGGTGGCATTTCTCATTTTTGTTTCAACTAGTTTGTGTTGCCCTTTTCATGACAACAGCCAGCTTAATGGAGAAAAGTCTGGTTCATTACTTCTTATTCCTTATTCCATTTTATGAATACATGGCCTGTTTACAGGAAGTTCATGTTTCTTTTTTTTAATTAAAAAAATTAAGTTTTAATTTGAAACAAATACAAGATCGTTCTTTACATGCTATAGAAAGTGTATTGGTTGGTTACAAAAAGACTTTCAGGCATCTCTTCCACGGTCAACAAACAATAATTCATATTAACTTAAATATTTTAATTCAAATATTTATACATATCACCATCATCATCTCTCCATTTTCATTTGACTATAATTGTTTAAGCGTCCTTCATCATAAAATATACCAAAATTTAATACATAACCACATACTGGCCTTTCAATTACTATTTCTAAAATCCTCCACTAACACTAAATCCTTATGTCCTATTCTAGCTAAACATCCATAATATTTAATAACAAAGTTTTCTAATCCTCCTTTCCAAATCACTGTTTAGAGTTTACATCCAGTTTCCTTATGTTATACCCATATCTATATATACGTTGTTATTCTTATCCCTCCTTTATTTGACTATATCCTGTATCATCATAACATTTCCCCCCTAATAATCAAAACTTTAATTGTATCTAACTTACTTGTTGTTGTTGTTGTTGTTGTTGTTGTTATTATTTATGTATCATCCAAAGGGATTGCTAATCTTCCTTACATGGGTGCCATTCAATATTCATATACAATTATACTCATCATAACACTACACATTGTATACATTATCAGTTATTTATTTAAGCTATATCTATTATCAATAAATTTCACTAAGTTTAATTAGTTTTAAATTATATTCTTCCATCTATCAACCTGTATCTTTCCAATAGCAAAACAGTCTCATATCTTCTGCCATTTGTGGTGCCAGTCCTCTAATCATCTTCTTGGTCAGCTTTGTACAGATTTCTCTTAGCAACTCCTTGCTTATAAGATCTCTCATATAATCCTGATGCCCTCTTTCTGTTTCCTTATTCAGCTTATCTTTGATTGTCAGCAGTTATCAATGCTTTTGCTAATAGAATTTCTCTTTAAATCCATAGATTCTTTAGTTTTTTCTTCTTCTGTATCTTGCCCTCTGGAATAGATTTCCTCTCCATTTAATTCCTCTTTCAGTATTCCATTCTTTCCATTTTCAGAGACAAACCAATCACCATAAATATCAGCAGGTTTAATCTCTTTATATTCATTTTCCACTTTGATTTTTTGAGTTTCAACCACCCCATTTTGCATTTGATAGACATCCTCAATTTCTTCATCATATTTTATTGTTATGTGCTCTAAGTATTCCAGTTTTTAGAAGTTCATGTTTCTTAAAAGAAGTGAAAATGTGGAAGTATGTGAACTATTGATACTGTGCATTGGGAAACACATAACAGTTGACTGATTGCTTGGGACATACAGAGAATAAATGAGGATCAATCAGTAAAGCAAATTAATATTTGGTTCCTGTTTCGCCACTATGAAATCTTCTCTAAATATTTTCGTTATCCAGTTGCCGTCCCCATCGATGATGAAGACGATGATAAAATTTTGGGTGGTTACACCTGCAAAAGCATTCCGTCTCCGATCATGTTTCTCTGAATTCTGGAAGATATAGATGTAGTGGCTCCATCATAAACAACCGATGGATTCTTTCAGCTGCTTACTACAGTATATTGTAAGTAATGATATATTTATTTGTATTAGAAAATTGAATAAAGGATACACATACTTGCTTTTATATGCAGATAAGTGTGCACACATATTTGTAGAAGTGTTCGTTGCTTGCCTAATAGTGGAAGTCAACATACAATTGTGTCCATCTTTTTCAGGATTCAGCCATTCTGGACAACGGGATGCCCTTGTGAATGACAATATTAGTGGGCCTGGTTTTTATCTTGCAGCATATTAAAATAAGTTGGATGAAAATAGATATGACCAAAATCTCTGTTTCTTGTTTTGGTTCAGCCAATTTCAAGTGAGACTTGGGGAATACAGTTTGTCCACAGATGATGGTTCCAAGCAGCACATTGATCCAGTCAAAATCATTCCCCATCCTAAATACAACCACAGAACTTTGGACAATGACATCATGTTCATCAAATTATCCAAGCCAGCCAGTCTCAATTCCCGTGTTTCAGCAATCTGTCTACCAAGCAGCTGTCCATCCACCAGAAAAATATGTTTAGTCTCTGGCTGGGGCAACATTCTCAGCAGTGGCGGTGAGTCTTCTTCAAGTTTTTTAACCGAGATAGGATCATCTGTGATCATTTTCAGTTGAGTTTATTGAGCAAAACAGGGTCATACATATTAATCCTTGGCTTTCATTTACTAATAAATTCCATAATAAATTGGATCATTTCATGTAAAACCATGTATCCCAATAAGGTACTCAGAACTTGCCTTAAGTCCAAGATATGATCAACTGGTAGATTTCTCCAATGAAGCAAAGGATGGTTGGCATCCTTAGGGCAATAATTTTATAGAAATTTGTGGATGAGCTTCTTTTCTATTTGCTCTGTAGAAACTTTCCAGGGAATGTCTAATGTCTATGTTCGAAAGTAAACACAATTTCTTTGATCTTTCCCACAGAACATTATCCAGATCTCCTACAGTGCCTGTACTTTCTCAGGCTGAGTGCGTTGGGGCTCATCCATGGAAAATCACCAACAATACGTATGTTTTGTGCTGGATACCTGGAAGGTGGAAAAAACACTTGTCATGTATATAATTTCCTTTTTCTCTATTTTGCATCATATAGTTCAGATGGTGCTCAAAACACATCCCATTATATAAATTAAATTCATAGCTAGCTTGTGTTGGCCTTGACAATATAATAGAGAAGTGGACAGTTGGGAGAGATCTTTATAAGAATAAACGAACAGCTCTTATTATAGTCTTATTACTTTGCTAACTTTACTTTGGATCTGCATTATTTCTCCATGGGAATGTACTAGATCTGCAGTTCAAGAGACAGATTGGAGATTCAGAATTTCCTGCCCTTGTATGAAGACGCATGTCTAAATTTAGACTTTCTCCCCACTTGACATTAAAATAGGTGTGTGTGTGTGTGCGTTTGTGTGTAAGATCATAGGAGAACTGAAGCCAAATGGTGTAGGAGATATTACATTTCCCTGTAGCATACAGCAGCTTCCTGTTCCACCAGATTCCTTTAGAGCAATGCTTCTCAATTTGGCATCTTTAAAATGTGTGGACCTGAATTCCCAGAATTCCCCAACATGAATAGAATTGAAGTCCACACATCTTAAAGTTGCCAAATTTGAATAACACTGTTAATGTGCTAATAATGGCACATTATTTCCTGGCACAAAGGAATAATTCTAATTGCTCAGTATAATTTTATATTGCTTCCAATGCATCAGATTTTCCCCAGACGTCCATGGAATGGTAGAATTTGTGAGGTGCTATCTCTTTTAGGAAGCTCTTACCAGACAGTTATAGTACATCTGGGATTTTTATCTCCACATGCCCCTAAGGTGACCAGATTTTCAGATTGGAAAAGAGGGATGCCCTTGACCGGGAGGGGGGGGGCTTTTTTTTTAAAAAAAAATTTTGTCAAAAGGTCACCCCAGGACACTGAAACCAGCATAAATACGAATCTGTTGCCAAACAAAATTTTGATCACGTGACCATGAGGATGCTGCAACGGTCGCTAAGTGTGAAAAATGGTCATCAGTCCCTTTTTTCAATGCCATTGTATCTTCCTGATTATTTTTACTCGGGAGTAAAAAGCGGCTGCCGGTCGCGCAGAGAACTTCCACGTGGTTCCATCCAGACTTGCCGCCCGTGCCAGCGCAGCACAGGGGCTGGCTGTGAACTCCGCAAAGCCAAAGGGGGAGAAGGGGGCTGTCTCCTCCCCCCAGCCCAGCGCCTCCCAATTCCCACGGTACCAAATAAGACAATAAGAATAAAATAAGTACATTATTTACAAAACATGATTTATTTTACTCACCACCAGTAAGCGCAGCTGCAACCCCAACAAGAAAGACAAAATAAAATGGAGACTCGCGCATGCGTCCTCAGCTAAGGAGTCCAGGTTGGCCAGCTCACTGATTGGCTGGAGTCCAGCCAATCAAATCAGTGAGCGGCAGGCTGGGCTGGCTTAAAATTGTAGGTAGCATAGAACAGAACGATGAGCCAGCCCAGCAGCTGATGGGCGGGAGCTGCGAGCGTCAAAAAAAGCGTGCCTTTTAAAAAAGCGGGCGGGACGTGGGAAAATGCATCAAAAAGCGGGGGTGTCCCGCCAAAAGCGGGACGTCTGGTCACCTTACATGCCCCCCTCTCTATTCTTTTCCTCAGTTCCCATGCCCCGACGGGTCTGCACAAGTTCCTCGCCTAGTTAAGCGCGCCTTGGATCCCAGCCCCGGGGCACCTTTCCACGGTTGGCCAAGCTCCTGCTCTCCCCACAAAAGGTAGCCTCGCCGCCGCCTCTCTCTATTCCCTTTGCCCGCTGTCGGTTAAGAACAAAGCCCACAGTGGGGAAGCTGCTTGTTTGTGTGCCTGGGATTCTTTGGGGGGGGGTGTAATTGTCTCCAGCTGAAGGAGCGGAAGCGGGAGGAACGGAGAAGCCAGGGAAAAGATGCAACCCCCCCCCCAAACTTCCCGCTGGGTTAAAGTAGAGCCTCGGGATGCCTTCATATGGAATCTCCCCCCTTCCTCTCGGCTTTGACCTAGGGAGATCCCAGGTGCTCCCACCACCCAGCTGGAAAGGAGGAAAATCGCATGGTTGGGGAGAATCAGTGAGCCGGCACATCCTCCGCACCCTTAAAATCCCCATTCCCTCCCACTCCAGGGGTAGGATACTGCAAAATCCCCATTCCCTCCCCCCACCAGGGGTAGGATACTGCAAAATCCCCATTCCCTCCCCCCTCCAGGGGTAGGATACTGCAAAATCCCCATTTCCTCTCCCCTCCAGGGGAAGGATACTATAAAATCCCCATTCCCTCCCCACTCCAGAGGTAGGATACTGCAAAATCCCCATTCCCTCCCCCCTCCAGGGGTAGGATACTGCAAAATCCCCATTTCCTCTCCCCTCCAGGGGAAGGATACTATAAAATCCCCATTCCCTCCCCACTCCAGGGGTAGGATACTGCAAAATCCCCATTCCCTCCCCCCTCCAGGGGTAGGATACTGCAAAATCCCCATTTCCTCTCCCCTCCAGCAGAAGGATACTGCAAAATCCCCATTTCCTCCCCATTCCAGGGGTAGGATACTGCAAAATCCCCATTCCCTCCCCCCTCCAGGGGTAGGATACTGCAAAATCCCCATTTCCTCTCCCCTCCAGGGGAAGGATACTGCAAAATCCCCATTTCCTCCCCACTCCAGGGGAAGGATACTATAAAATCCCCATTTCCTCAATGTGACCACTGTCTGTGATCTGGTTCGTGATGGAAGGAGGAAGGAAAGCGCGGGGCACCGGAGAGCTCACCCAGCTGTATTTCTTTCGTTAATTTATCCATTTTGGCACAGTCCATAATTTTTCCATATAAAATTTTTAATCAAGCCCCCCCCCCTCTTTACCAATCTGAAAATCTGGTAACCTTAATTTTATGACTATGTTCAATATACTTTTTCACTCACATTCTAGTCTCCATCGATTAAGCAATGTCATCCAATAAGACCCAGGAACCTTTGAAATGATCATGATAACATTGCCGCAAAATTTTTCCACTTTGTAAAAATAATATTTACTTACCTGCAAGTAGGCCAATGATAAAATCTTTAACCTTTAGTATGATAAATTTAGTATCCACAGAATTAATCTAAGAATGACAGTATTAAATGGTTGGATGGATCAGGTACAGGAGAACGTCATGTGAATTCCATCTTTCTTCTCCACCTGTTATTGACTGAAGTAACGAAGTTTGCATTTTCCATTGCGTATTTTTGCTTTCGATTGAGTCCTTGGAGCAAAGATAACATTGGTCCCACAACATAAATATGTGCAGCAGCTCCTCTGGTCTTCCTCTTTGACAAAGGAAGGCAACATGAAGTTCATTTGGCTGGTAGCATTCTTGGGAGCAGCTGGTAAGTCAATCATTTTCTCAGAATAAGTGCTGAAAAGTCTCATTTTGTGATTGGAAAGTATAAGTATAATCTTTATTGTCATTGTACAAAATACCACGAAATTGGTTTTAACCTCACTGGTGCAAAATTATAGCAGAAACTAAAAAAGAAAGAAAAAGAAAAAAACTAGTGTGTGCATGGAGTGATTGTGGTTATATTTAAAAGTCTGACAGCCCAAGGATAGAAACTATCTTTAAACTTATTTGTTCAGCTGGCTATACTTTGATGTCTTCTGCCTGATGGTAGAAGTGCAAAGAGACACTGACCAGGATGTGAATCATCTCTGAATATCTTCCTTACTCTGCTAAAGCAGCAAGATCTGGGGGTGTCATCCAGTGGTGGGCAACCAATGGTTTCTTGTGCTGAATTGATCACTCTCTGTAGTGCCTTCCTGTCCGCAGCTATTAAACCAGCATACCATACTGTAATGCAATATGTGAGGACACTTTCTATGGTGGACCAATAGAAAAAGGTCATCAGCTGTTGTTCCGCCTGATTTTTTCACAGGCCTCTAAGGAAATGAAGTCTCTGTTGGGCTTTTCTAATCACCAGAGACGTGTGTGAAAGAGACCTCTCTAGATTTTCAAGTAGAATTTGAACAGCAAACTAGTGAACCTGAGAACTCTTTATAACAATTCAGGGTTGAATTTGCAAAGGTGGGACTTCCAAGCTACTAAGATTAATCTATAGATTTTTTCCCAGGGAATTCTAGAGTTTAAGGACCAGATATCAAAAAGCTTTCAAATTTCAGAAACACAGAACTATAGTATTAGACAAATATCATGAATTTTGAACCAGGTGTCTTTGTGGATGAAATAGCCAAGGAAAGTTGTGTTTCAGCCAAAGCCGTTAAACTATTCTTCACAGTGTGCAGGCTAGTGTAACTTATTCCCAGTAATAACTCCAAGTGAAAAAAAGTGTTGTAGACAGGAACAGCTGAGAACAAGCAAATTCTTCTTTGGAGCAATGACAACAGATAAAACCTATGCTCTTTAAAACTAAACCCAACACCTCAAATATTCTTAAAGATTATCCATAACTCAAAGCTCAAATCATTATCAATTCCATGTTCTTGCAGGAGACAAATTGTTCTTTAAGGGAAGAAAATTGTTCAAAGGATCTTTGATTCAGGGCTGTGCAGTACTTTGAACGTGAAGGCAAAAAGATGCTAAAGAATATATTAAGGGGCTGCCTGTAACTCCTGAAATCAGACTCATCTTTTCCTAGGATTCCAGATCACCCAATTGTGCAACCTGAGGGGGTGGGGGGGGGAGAGAAATCAGAATCTCTAAGGAAATGGAGATGTGCCGTGTGCATAACTTCCCATATTCCAAAGCAGGCTTTGCCTTTGGATCAGAAGCATCACATAGCACAAACATCATCCCACTGCATCCCACCCTAGAAGAGTGGAAATCATTGCCCTTTTCATGATGATAGCCAGCTTGGAGAAAAGTCTGGTTCATTACTTTTTATTCCTTATTGCATTTTATGAATATATGGCCTGTTTGCAAGAAGTTCATGTTTCTTAAAAGAAGTGAAAATGTGCAAGTGTGTGAGGCACTGAATATTCGGAGGGACATAATAGTTGAAAGATTGGGACATACAGAGAGAATAAATGAGTATCAATCTGCAAAGCAAATATATGAAAGAGGAGTGAGAAGGTTGAGCAGAAAAGAAAGTTTATGAAATCTGAAAAATGAGAAGTTTGATGACAAAAAACACATTGCCAAACTGGTGCAGGAATACAGTGAACATTAGGATGTTTTATTAGTTAAGAGAGGTATAGTGAATGTAAATGTATCTATATATCACCCACTCAAATAAAACTGCAGACTGGCTATCTTGTGGCTTATATGAATAAGATAAAGATCTCATAATGGGCCCTCAAAGCTCACCAAAGATATCATGAATCTCTACTGATAAAAAGTGATGAATATTTGGTTCCTGTTTCACCACTATGAAATCTTCTCTAAATATTTTCATTATCCAGTTGCCTTCCCCATCGATGATGAAGATGAAGATAAAATTGTGGGCGGTTACACCTGCCAAAAGCATTCCGTCCCCTATCAGGTCTCTCTATATTCTGGAATACATAGATGTGGTGGCACCATCATAAACAACCAATGGATTGTTTCAGCTGCTCACTGCAATAGATCGTAAGTAATTTTGTGTTCTTATTTTATTTGGAACATCACCATTGCACTGATATATTTACTTGTATTAGTAAATCAAACAAAGGATACACATACATGCTTTTATTTGCAGATATGTGTGCACACATATTTATAGTGTTCCTTGCCTGCCCAATAGTGGAAGTCAACATACAATTGTGTCCATCTTTTTCAGGATTCAGCCATTCTGGGCAACAGGATGCCCTTGTGAATGACCTAATGACCTAATGATATTAGTGGGCCTGCCTTTTATCGTATAGCATGTTAAAATAAGTTGGATGAAAATAGATATGACCAAAATGTCTATTTCTTGTTTTGATTCAGCCGAATCCAAGTGAGACTTGGGGAACATAGTTTGACCAAAGATGATGGTTCCGAGCAGCACATTGATCCAATCAAAATCATTCTCCATCCCAAATTCAACCGCAGAACTTTTGACAATGACATCATGCTCATCAAATTATCCAAACCAGCCAGTCTCAATTCTCATGTATCAGCAATCCGTCTACCAAGCAGCTGTCCATCCACCGGAGCAATATGTTTAGTCTCTGGCTGGGGCAACATTCTCAGCAGTGGCAGTGAGTTTTCTTCAAGCTCTTTAACCGAGATAGGGTCATCTGTGATCATTTTTAGTTGACTTTCTTGAGCAAAATTGATGGGAGAAGGTAATAGATATTGATTCTTGGCTTTCATTTCCTAACAAATTCCATTATAAATTGGATCATCTCATGTAAAACCATGTATCCCAATAAGATACTCAGAACTTGCCTTAAGTCCAGGATTTGATCAACTGGAAGATTTCTCCAATGAGGCAAAGGATGGTTGGCATCCTTAGGACAATATGTTTATACAGATTTGTGAATGAGCTTCTTTTCTACTATTGCTCTGTAGAAACTTTCCAGGGAATGTCTAATGTCTATAATTGAAAGTGAACACAATTTCTTTGATCTTTCCCACAGAACATAATCCAGACCTCCTACAGTGCCTGAATATCCCTGTACTTTCTCAGAGTGAGTGCATTGGCTCTTATCCAGGAGCTATCACCAACAATATGTTTTGTGCAGGATACCTGGAAGGTGGGAAAGACTCTTGTCAGGTAAATAATTTCCTTTTTTTCTATTTTGCATCATATAGTTCAGATGGTGCTCAAAAAACATCCCATTATATAAATTAAATTCATAGCTAGCTTGTGTTGGCCCTGACAATATAATAGAGAAGTGGACAGTTGGGGAGATCTTTATAAGAATAAACGAACAGCTCTTATTATATTCTTATTACTTTGCTAACTCTACTTTGGATCTACATTATTTCTCCATGGAATGTACTACATCTGCATTTCAAGAGACAGATTGGAGATTCAGTATTTCCTGCCCTTGTATGAAGATGCATATCTGAATTAAACTTTCTTCCCACTTGACATTAAAATATGTGTGTGTGTGTGTGTGTGTGTGTGTTTGTATGTTTGTAAGGTTATAGGAGATCTGAATTCAACAAGTGTAGGAGATATTACATTGCTTTGTAGCATATAGTAGCTTCCTGTTCCACCAGATTCCTTTAGATCAGTGCTTCTCAATTTGGCATCTTTAAAAGGTGTGGATCTGAATTCCCAGAATTCCCCAAGATGAATAGAATTGAAGTCCACACATCTTAAAGTTACAAAGTTTGAATAGCACTGCTATTGTGCTAATAATGGCATATTATCTCACAGCACAAAGGAATAATTCTAAATTGCTCAGTATAATTTATATTGCTTCAAATGCATCAGATTTTCCAAAGTCCATGGAATGGTAGAATTTGTGAAATGCTATCTCTTTTAGGAAGCTCTTACCAGACAGTTATAGTACATCTGCGATTTTCATCCTATCCTAGTAGCAATTATTCCACCTAATTTAGAGGAATACTAGAGGAATACTCTTTTACCTTCTGTAAGATTGCCTCCACCCTGCAGAGTCTAATATGATGCAAATTATCTTTCCTCATTCACTATCCTGCCTGTGGAATACATGTTCATCATTTCTTTCCCAGGGAGACTCTGGTGGCCCAGTTGTTTGCAATGGAGAACTCCAAGGAATTGTCTCTTGGGGCTATGGATGTGCTCAGAAAGGCAAACCTGGTGTCTACACTAAAGTTTGCAACTACATTTCCTGGATTGAGCAAACCCTCAGTTCCAACTGATCTGCACTTCCTGTCTGGAAATATCCCTTTTCACATATGTAGCTGACATTTCACAAAGATTACATCTGCAAGAATAAAAACTAAGTTGTGCAATGACAAGCCTGCTGATTGGTATCTTCTTTTGTGGTGAGGAAAGGTCTTGGCCCTTTAAACTAGATGAGTTTCAATCCTTTTCAATGATCACATTCAAAGTTAACTAAATGGTTAGACATGTTATGAAAAGTTAGATGTTAACCTGCTACAAGAGCTGTAAATTTTCATGCAATAGTGAAAAGAAGGCAATGGCAACCATGCCAGTATTGTGGTTAAACAAAGGACCTGGAATGGTTTGGGAAGTCACCAGGATGTAGTTTGATACCCAGGAGATTTTAGGTTGAGGAGATGTCAACTAGTGTAATCTCCTTTCCCAAACCCAACCATCAGGAACTGCAGTGTTGCCAACCAACATTTTAGACTGAAGGAAGAAACATTGGCCTTCAATGCAAAAGAAAATGTTTCCAAAAGTATGTATTTATGAAGAGATTCAATGATGATGATGATACCGTCCCAATCAACTGAGTTCAGAAGGTGTTTGTTAACCGCAATATAAATATAAAACAATAATCACCTAGTCTGAGTCAGTTATGTATTCACATCAAAGACAACTTTGAAACAGTCTTGAGTATGCTCCTGAGCACCAGGAAGTGAAAGAGTCAAGCAAATTGCTGGTGATAGCCACATTCCAGAGTTTGCAGGCAGCCATACAGCAGCCATTCCAGAGTTTGCAGGCAGCCACCTACCCTTTATTTCACATAGGCAGACACCTAACAACCTAGATTGGAGACAGTCCTAAACTCTAGTCCCTCAGAGATATGATTTATGATTTTTAGGAAGAAAGGGGTTCAAGTTATGACACAAGTATTCCAATAAGGACTAAGTTTAACTTAAATTGCCAGAATGGATTCTACATTGATAGCAAAGAAGATTTATTCCTAGGAGTCAAATTTTCAGTGTTACAACTCACAGATCCTAATGGAAAATATTGCTGTTTCAATCCCTGTCTAATAGCTAAGAAGCATTTGACAATTGTTCATATCTGTATTCTTAAAGTTTTGCTGAAATTGTTCTCTGAAGGGCAAATCATTGGCATCTATGTTTGGTAATAATATAAAAGACCACATGGGGGTTGAATAAAAAGCTCTCTTTCGAGGAGTGTTTGGCAAGAAAGATTCCCTTTGGTAAACCAGATTTGGTTCCTAGGGCCAAAGGAAGTCTTAATCTTGTATATATTACAATGTTATGGGAACCTTGATCAAATGAGTTCTTACATAGTGGGCTGGCCTCTCATTCTAATGAGCTGCCTTTTAGAGAAAGTGAAGGAAGAGCACATATCACAACAATAATCAGCTCAGAAACGTAAAAAGGATACGTGACATGGAAAGAGTCTTTGAACTGCTCTAAAGCCTAATAAGATAACTGGACTACAAGGTGAACTGCTTCTAGTGTCAGGCCTGCAGTTATATTTCTTTTAGGATCTTTGGCCTGCCACACTTTCTATTATTTTACTATGCTGTTTCATTAGTGTAGTAATTGGGAAGGGGAATAGTAAGGCGTGGAATTGGAGAATCAGTTGTTGTCATATAGAACATTCCTTTCTATAAGCCCAAGGCTGTTCTTTGTCTCTGCACCTCTGCATCTGACCGGAACTAGATGGATGGAAATGCCAGCATGGCAGAGCAAGATTGGACCATGTGATGGACTTTTGGGTGTGCAGACAAGATCATGAACTTTCAACTGGGTGGAAACCCAGGAAGCTTTTAGATTCGAGTTTCCACAGATGTACCAACATGTCTGTCTTTTTTTTTTTTTTTAATTTTTAAAGATTTTATTGGTAAAAAGAAATACAACATCCATAACTTGTAACAAACAATACAACTACATTTCGAGATATTCCCATACTATCAAATCATTATAAACATCAAAGGTTAGGTATCTTTCCCTCCCTCTTTTCTTCCCTCCCCCCCTTACTTCCTTCTCCCCTGCCTTCCCTCCTTTCTTTCTCCTTTCCTCCTTTCCTTCCCCGTCCTTTCTCTCCCTCGGTCCCCCCCTCCTTCTCACATACCTTTCCTCCTTCCCTGCCTCTTTCCCTCCTCCTTCCTTTTAATCTCCCTCCTTTCCTCCCTCCTTCCCTCCTTCCTTTCAACTCTCCTTCTCTCTTTCTTTCCCTCCCTCTTTCCCTCTTTACTACCCTCTTCTCTTCCCTCCCTCCTTCCTTCCCCAGTTTTTTCCTCTTTCTCCTCTCCTTCGTTCTTCCCACCTTCTTCCCTTCTCTTCTTTCTCTTCCTCCTCTTTATCCTTCCCCCTTCTTCTGCCTTTCCTATTCCTCTCCTTTCCCTCTCCATCCTGACTTCCCTACTGCCCTCCCTCCCTCCCTTCTAACCTTTATTACATTTGCATATTTTCCTCTGCTGAGGACAACCTGGTTTTCTTTCCCTTTCCTTGCTTGAAGAGGCAAGGATTATAAGTCCTCTCGCCTCATCTAAAATGAAGTTTGATCGCTAATTTCATGCAGGTAATTATAGCAGATTTCCTATCAGCTTTTAAAGTTTTCCCAACATTGTAGCGTAACAAAATTGCTCGACGGTGGGTTCTCGCCCCTGATACATTTCTCCTTTCGTTTATCTCTCAGTTGTTGTATATTGTTCATTTGAGTTATTGGTTTAATCGTATTAGGTTAGTCAGCTATCTCTTTTTATGTCTAGGTCTTCACTGACTCATCAAGCCATTTGTATAGCTTCTCCCAGACTGTGTAAAAGTCTGTGTCTTCTTTGTCATTAATTCGCATCGTCAGTCTGTTCATTTCTGCTAGTTCTAAAATTTTATTCATCACCATAGTGTTGGTGGGGGCATTTTCACTCTTCCAGCACTGTGCGTAAACAATCCTTGACGCTGTCAGAATATGGACTAGGAGGTATTGGTCAGATTTGCAAATTTTTTGATCTATTATTCCTAATAAGAAAGTTTCCGGCTTAAGGCATAGTTAATTGACAGGATTCCATTCAGCCATCCTAGTATTTGCTTCCAATATGCTTGGCTACCGGACACGTCCACCACATATGGTAGTACGTGCCCAGCACCGTTTTACATTTCCAGCATATGTCCGAACTTTTGAAGACATTTTTCGCCAGTCTTGTCGGTGGAAGATGCCAGCGGTAGAACATTTTATATATATTTTCTTTATAGGCCGTCGACTTTGTCAATTTTAGGTTCCATTCCCAGACTCTTTCCAGTCGTCTAGGTCTATTGTGTGGCCAATGTTTTGGGCCCAGGTTACCATGACTTCTTTACCCTTTCTGCTTCCGTTTTTCGAATCAGTAAGCAGTGTATATTTTTGAAATTAATTTCTCATCTGGTCCAATTAAAATTTTATCTAATTCCTGGTTCTTGTTCTGGAAGCCAGGTTGTGCTAGATCGAATTTGTGTTTGTTTTGAATTTGGAGATATGGCCACCAATCAATGTTTATTCCCTTGTCAGCCAAATTTTCCCTGGGGTTTAGTTTGTTTTGGTCGTCTAGCAACTGTTGGTAGGTAACAATTTATCCAAGTTTATCAAATTCGGGTATATCAGGGCTTCCGTCGGAGATATCCATTTAGGTAGTTGCGTGTAGTATCTCCTTCTAATTTCGAGCCAGTCCTTAATCAATACCCCCTTAAATGGTGACTACTAAAATAATTGTGAATTTTATTTCCCTCGCACCATAGGTAGTTATGCCACCCGTATTGCAGGTTGTGGCCCTCTATTGTTAAGATTCTTTTATTAGCTAACATTACCCATTCTTTTATCCACATAGTTGTTGCTGCTTGGTGATATGTTTTCCATTCCGGTAATCCCATTCCCCCTTGAGTTCTTTTATCCTGCAGGTGCATATATTTTATTCTGGGCTTTTTACCATTCCTATAAAGTTTCGAATCATTTTGTCCAAATCATTATAAAATTTTTCCCCTAGCTTGACCGGTGCCGTTTGAAATAGGTAGAGGATGTTTGGCAGAACATTCATTTTAATTACTGCGACTCTTCCCATCAGTGATAGTTGTAGTTTGACCAGGTTTTTAAGTCCTTTTGGGTATTCTGTAACAACTTATCATAGTTGTCTTCTTTTATGGAAGAGCATTTCGCAGACAGCCAGATCCCTAAATACTTAATTTTTTTAGTTACCTTTAATCCATTGTTTCCTCTAGTTCTCCAATCTGGTTTTTGGGGAAGTTTTTATAATCATTTTTGTTTTTTCCTTGTTTATTTTTAAACCGGCCACACACCCAAAGTTCTCAATGTCCTTCATCAAATTCGGTCCTGAAAGTAAGGGGTCTTCTACGATAAAGACCATGTCATCCGCGAAGGCCTGTACTTTATATTGTTCTCTTTTTATGGTCAAGCCCCTAATTTCCTGATTTGATCTTATCCGATTTAAAAGGACTCTAGTGACGTAATAAATAGTAGTGGGGAGAGCGGGCACCCTTGTCTAACACCCTTTCCAATTTGTATCCTCTCCGTTAGTTCCCCATTGACTATAATATTTGCAGATTGCCGTGAATATATAGATTCTATAATCCTAATAATTTATCGCCAAATTTCATCATTTTAGTTGAGTGGTTAGAAAGTTCCAATCTAGGTTATCAAAGGCTTTCTGAGCGTCGACAAAGATTAATGCGAGTTGTTTCTCGGATCTTGTTTGATAGAATTCCAAGGTATCAATTATTATTCTTGTATTGTTTCTAATATGTCTTTTTGGGAGAAAGCCGTTTTGATCCGAATGTATACTCTGATTTAATATTATTTTTAGTCTTTCCGCCAATATTGATACAAAGATTTTGTAATCTGCATTTAACAGGGATATGGGTCTATAATTTGGACCTTGCTACTGTCCGCCTCTTCCTTTGGTATTAGGGTGATGTAAGCTTCCCCCCATGATTTTGGGACCCTACCATTTTGTAATGCCTCATTACATAGTTCTAATAATTGTCTTCTATGGTATTTTGAAGTTTTTTATATATTTCCGACGGAAGCCCATCCGGCCAGGTGTTTTATTGTTTTTTTGTTTTTGAATGGCCTTTTTCAGTTCTTCTTGTGTGATTTCTTTATCGAGCATCTCTCTCATCTCCTCCGACAAGACTGGAAGCTTCTGCTTTATAAGGTATTTTCTAATGTCTTGTTCATTAATTTCGTCTTGTTTATATAGTTTCCTATAATAGTTCTGTACTATCTTTTTCTTTTCTCCTATTTTCTTGTTTCAAATTCCCCTCCTCGTCATACAGTTGTTTAATAATTCTTTGACCTTCTCCTTTCTTATTTTGTGGGCCAACCATCTCCCAGTTTATTTGCATGTTCAAAATAATTCTGCTTCATTCTCTTAATGTTTGTGCTATTTCCTCTGAGAGATCAAATTTATTTGGTGTTAATTAACTCTCCTTGTTCCCTGTGTCTACTATTTTCTGGCTCTTCTGGGTCAGCAGTTCCGTCTCTCTTAATTCTTTGTTCAGTGTATTAAGTTTTTCCCTGTGTATTTTGTTTCTTCTTATTATATAGGCTATGGATATTCCCCTCACAACTGCCTTCATCGTGTCCCAAACATTTTGTATTGAGGTCTGCTCTTTACCGTTTTCTTTAAAGAAGTAGCCCAATTCCTTTTCTATTGTTGTACAAATTGTTTCTCTTGTAGTATGTTCTGGTTTAATGTCCACCTAGCTTTTTATCCTTGCCTTCCCTTTCCATTGCCATAAGACTGGGTGATGATCGGCCCACTTGTTGGTTATGTATTTCAATATTTACAGTATCCATGAGTAGCTCCGAGTTTGACCAAACCATGTCGATACGGGACCATTAATTATGTGGATGAGAGTATAAACGTTGTACTGTTGCATCTTGTCATTCATTGCTCGCCAGACATCATAAAGATCTAGATCCTTCACCATATTTACATAGGCAGACGGTAGTTTCCTTCTTGTGCTTTTCTTGTGAGTACTCTTATAGTCCATCTTACCGTCTGCTATAGCGTTGAAATCCCCTAGAATACATATATTTTGCCACTCTATTTCATTTATCCTCTTATATAGATTAATATAAAATCTCTCTTGTTTTTGATTTGGGGCATAGATTCCAACTAGTAAAAATTTTTTCCCACCATTAATTATCTCCACCATTAATACCCTACCGTCTTGTCTGCATATATTAATTTGGGGTTCAACCATTCTTTTATATACATTACAATTCCTCTTTTTCTGGTTGTGCTGACGAGCAGAATGTTTACCTAGTTTTGGACAGACCAACAGGTTATTGTATTTTTCTTTAAGTGTGGGTTTCCTGAAGACAGATTACATCTAACTTTTGTTTCACTAGATCCAACAGTACACGTTTTCTTTTGGAAGTTATGTTAAGACCATTTACATTTGCTGATAGTACATTCGTTTCCCATTCTTCAATTCCCTTACCACGTTATTCACTTTGAGGGCGCCTTTGGATCGAGTCTCGATGGGTGACCTTGCTCTCGAATCTTCTCTGCCATATCTCTCTCGTTCTCTGGCCTCTCCTGGCCCCCCGCCCCTCTGGTTGAGTTTCAATTATAGTGTCCTCCTGTCTTAAAAGTCCTTCTTTATTAAATCTCTCATCGTCTGCTAGTAAAAGTTCCTGGAATTCTTGAGCTTTCGCCAAGGTGTCTATTCGGTATTTCTTTTCCCTCCATGTTATCAGCATTCCTTCTGGAAGGAGCCATCTGAACTGGATTCTGTCTCTGTTTAAACGTGTGGAGAGGAAGTTGTATTTCCTTCTCTTCTCTCTGACTCTCCGTGGGGTCTGCTTTAAGATGAGAATTTCTTTACCTTTGTATGTTAGAGAGTCCCCTCTTATTGTACTTAGAATGTCCTCTCTCAGCTGTCTTCTCAACACTCTCACATGGATCTCCCTCGGAAGCCGGTGGCGTCTCGCGAAGCCTGTATTGACTCTATAGGCTTCGTCCAGATCATTAATAACCTCTTTTTTTCGGCCTGCCGAGGACTAATCCCAGGATTTCTCCAATCAGCTCCCGGAGGTTTTCATCTTTTGCTTCCTCCACGTTTTGTAGTCTTAAATAATATGCTGATCGCTCTAATTCTAGCTGGAGGATGGCCTCCTCCAGGCTTGAGTTTATAGATTCCAGATTGTCCTCTACTTGTCTATCCTTTTTTCCGCTATTTCCGTTCTCCCCTTAACATTTTGGATTTCCTGCTCATTTTTCAGCAGCGCTGTTTGTATTACTCCTATGCGTTCCTCAATTCTTCCCATATTGTTTCTACTTCATGTATTTCATTCTTTACTCCCTCCAGGCCTTTGGTGAGACTTTCACCCATCTTCAATATTGTCTCTTGTAGGGAGTCCATTGTTACTTCCTGGTCTTGCAGGGTTGGGGCTGCCTTATCTCCCGTTTGCCTGCCCTCAGGGGACTTTTCCCTCACCGGGGTAGATAGGGGGGTTTGCTTTTACTCCCTTTAATTAAAGTTACTGTTTTGGTTGCCATTGCTTTAATTCAGCTCTTCCCCTTTAAGGTGTAAGTCTAGTACCTTCTGAATGCTGTTTGAGTAGTTATACAGAGCCCGGGGGTACATACAGGGTAATTAAGCTGGAGCAGGACTGTGAAATATAGGCTCAGTTAATTCTATAGTATCTGGGAGAGTCAGGAAGAGAAACGTTTCAGCGTGATACAACAGGGTGCAGGAGAGGCCAGAAGTATTTAGAACTCACCCATCATTCCTTCCTGTTGTCAGTGTAGTGTTTTCCTTCTGCTGTCTCTGGCTGTAATATGACACCGCGTACTCAAACCCTTGTGATTAAACTTCTTTCCTTTTTACCAGGCAGGCAAATCCAGCTGACTGCCTTTCTCTTCTTAGTCTCGTCCTCTGTTAATCCTCAAATTTAAAATTTGAGTGAATTTAAATAGTCCAAAGCCCAGTCTTCTTCTGTCCACTACGTCAATAGCTTTCACAAAAGTTTACTGTTGGTATTTAATAGCCGCTGCAGATAAATGCGCCACACACGTATCTTGTATTTAGTGCAGTAAGTTGTTTATCTTTTAGATTAGGCTTTTAAGTCAGATTCTGTGATTACCGTCATTCGATCCACTATGTTCCCTGCGGCTGTCCTCCCTTCCTTATTAGTGGCTGTCAGTCACGCCTTCTGGTCGGCCATTAATCAAGCCGACCTCTTTTTGCACGCACTCTGAGGGAGCCTCTTGCTTGGGGGGGAGATCGCCTTTCACCCTCCACTGCACGAAGCTTCCCCTCTCCAAAGGTCCTCGCACCTCGAAGGACCTTGCCTATTACGGCCACGCTCGTGGAAAGACCGGGCGAACCGAACAGAGAGTCGGTCAGCAGCTCGTTCCAGCGTGACGCCAGACCGGAAGTCATGTCTGTCTTATTAAATTGGAACTTCGATGAAAGTTATGTCTTGAACTTCCGATTTAATTCTGGATGATATTTGGGACTGCTGACATCTAGTTGTTCTTATTGTTGTTTAGGCGCAAGTGGCAGAAGTTCTTTGCAATCTTTGCTAGAGAGGATGATGGAGAGAAACATCCAGTCAGACTAGATAATACCAGTTTGATTACCCAGTTATCCAATCCATAAACACCCGACCATACCATTCCGCGAAGGAAGCTATGTTGGAGCAGGAATTGCTTTAAATCAAAGCTATATAATTAATCTTACTCCTTCATACCATGTTCTCATTTGCATCACCTTGCCCTTAACTATGGAATAGAGTGAGAAAACCTGTCCACATACAGTAATATGTCTGCTGCTTTAATGTTTGAAAAATGAGGTCGGGAAACAGCATTGGAGGTGTGTGATTTCCCATGAACTTTAATCATTGTATATCCATATAGTGTCTATTGTTACACATTGCACTCTACTGGAAAAAAATGTTAAAGAATCTGATAAAAATGTCTACGTCAGGTCAAAGGATATTTAGCTCTCCTAGTTATGCTCACCAGATTAGACATGGCAGACAGGAAACAATCATCTCAAGGAGAAAGCTAAGCAGACATTTATTCGAGAGTACAGATTAGCTAACATCCTGGGCACTCATCAAGAGCCCAGTGTGTAGAGGGCATAGGGAATGACAGTGAAGAACAGGAGGAAGAGCTGCTAGCAAAGCATATGAGATAAATGGAGCTTGAGCCCAGCCCCAAGAAAACAACTTGATCCTGTTACTAGACCTGGTCCAATAAAAGTAGTCCTGATTTATATGCTGTTGTTTCTTAGTCAGGTCTGTCTTGTTGGGCTGACATAGTGCAACCAGATGCAGATAGGAGAACAGGAAGGTTACTGCAAGGAAAGGAAACCAAAAGAAAACTCTCAAAGGAAGTGGTTCAAAACAGTATCGCTTGGGAAGGAAAGTGGCATCAAAAGATATAATAAATGTCAGTCCAACATTTGTTTACTGCAATAATTTTTTTAAAAAAATCTCTCAAACATCCTTGTTTGCCCATGCACCTGCTAAAGTATCTGGCCTAAATTGTTTAACAATTCACATTTAATTATATTGCCAAGTAAATGATTCAACTAAGTATATACAAATATATCCTCTCAAATCTCTAAAATACTCATTGCCAGTAAATTGATTCAAAATGTTAATCCTTATTCAGCCCTAGAGTTCCAATCAAACATGTCCTCCCATCTCCGTATAACAATAACTCCAAAACCTCAGTTTCTCATATAAATCTCATCAAAAATGTAGTTGCTTCCCTGTTAATGCCCAAATCCCATAGCTTTCAAAACTGAAAAACACATCAGTCATAGGATGCTTTCCTGACTTCATCCCACCACAGCATTCATTAAAGGTTGTTGAGTGTCGTATAAATTGTTCTTCTCAGCGTGAGAAGAAATTATTTGGCCTAAAGCACAAGTTAATTGGTAATATGAGTATTTAAACTTGGATCATCTGCATCTCCTGTATCAAATGTACACTGTCTTAAAAAAAAGATATGAATAAATAGGGAGGCAGTAGACCTTTCTCCTAAATGGACTGGATAACCACTTTTGGTGGAGGGGGAGGATTGGTCTTGATTCCTGGAAAGATGCTGTAGTTTTCTTACCAAGATTTTTGGAAGTGGTGCCTGCAGTTTTGAAATGGACAAAAGCCTTCCTGGTCAAAGTTACTCCCTTCCCATTGAGCAAGAGGTATACATCCAACAAGACCTTCAAATTGTGCACTATTCTTGAATGGGGAAATACAATCAGGTGGTCCAAATACCTACATTCAGTCTTGGTAGGATTCAGTTAGAAAGAACCTTGACAGCCTCACATGGCTAGTTTGGAGTCAAAAGATATAATTGGTGCCATCAGCTATCATCGTGGGCTCAGATTCAGAGTCAAAGGAGCTCCAGAGCCCATCAGATGAACTTCTAGGTCTGGGCAGTAGAGAAAAAGGTCATTGCTCTCTGGAGATAGCACAAAATTGACTCCTCCCTTAGTGCAAGAATTTGGTAAGTTGCAAAGAGTAGAGCAAAGATGCCCTACGAGGCTGCTTGCACAGAAGGCATCTCGCCTTTCTAAATGTCATACACTAAGGCTGTTTTTATTAAAATGGAGTAGCAAGCACAAGCTCTCCATAAAAACCAACCATTCACTCACACTCTTTACTTTGAGTCATGCATCTTGAACCTCGACCAAGTTCTGCTACAAACTCTGATGTTCAGACTCCACCTGACTACTGTCTTGCATGCCATTTTGATTTTGAACTGTTGTAAGGCAAAGTTGCTGGACTTTGGGGGGTGATTTGTCTCTATGCTGCAAGTGCATATGTTTCCAAGCCTTTTTTTTTTTAGTAAAGAGAACAAATCACCCTTTCATGTACTTCTGTGTGCTTGGTAACCTACTGAGGATACCAAACACTAAACTAGTGCATGACCTCATATGGATGTTGAAAAGGAGGAGAGAGAGAATAGAACATTGCAGCACTGTACAATGGTGGGGGTTGGGGGGGAGAGGACATCTTTCCCCACCAGTCACCACTGATGTGAACCAGCCACAAGAATGGAAGAGAACTGTTGTAAAATGGTCCCAAACCTCCAACCTGCAGAGCTGGCTAAGAAGATGCCATGGCCAATGGTGATGAAAGTCATTGAGAGATCACGGTATGGATGTACCATTACTATTGCAGCTCCACAACAGATCATCAACAAGTACAACCAAAGTTCTGTCGGTACAAAACTGTAGCCAGAAACCTGACTGAAATGGGTCTAGATAACTCATTTCTTCCAGTGTTTTTCTCAGCTACATACAGATCACTACTCAAACAAACACTAACCCTTCCTTCATCTGTTTTTGTTAATCCTTTTTTCATTCCATCCCTTCCCAGAATACCTCCAGTTGATTCCCTCCCCCCTTCTTCTTTCTCCTCCTGATGGAAAGGGGGAGGGGAATGTGTGTTTGGGGATACAGACATGCCTACTTTTAGGTTTTTGAATGTGAGAAAAAGAATGACTGGTGTCAATGAACAAACTACTTTTGTAAATAGGATAGTTAATTTCAGAATATAGTGCTGGCTACCAACTTCGCTGGTTTCGTAAAAGGGCTGGCCCAATTCATGGGGATCAATGGCATTTAGCATTGATGACAGTCTAACTACCTCCCATCTGCTGGGAGACTAGTGTACTTCCTGGTTGGCCACCTTAAGAAACAGACTTTTAGTCAGAGGGCCAGGAGTACAATCCAGCAGGACACCGCTGAAGCTCTTATCTATCTATACATCCATCCATCCATTTATTCATCCATCCATCCATCCATCTGTCTATCTATCTATCTATCTATCTATTGGCTACTCTGCTTTTGAATGTTTATCTGAAATAAAAAATTAAAAAATTAAATTAAGAAATAAAAAAATAAGGATAAAAGAATAGAAATACAAGTTGCAATGGCAATCTGTCTCTAAGTGGTTATACCTCTGAAAATGCCTGGTTGCAGAATCACGCAGTGCAGCTGTTAATTAAAAGGAAAGATGTATAATTGGGTATCACCACTGAACAGACTCTACTCCTAGACAATATGCAATTCTGACCCACCAGTGCAATCATAAGCCGGCTCTAGCTCATCTTAGTGAGTACTGTTTCTATAATATAATGAATAGCTCATGGCTTCCACCCTGTGTCAGTTATTGGGAAGCATCTGTGGGGGGGGGAGGGGTCATCCTGTGAAGAGGTTTTGGCTTGGCTTCTGCAGCATTTGCTTGGCTGTGTGCTCTTGTGAAGCACAGTAGTAGATGCCTGTGTCTTCCAGCTGGGCATTCTCCAGAGACAGAGGCAAGGCATGTGACTTCATCCCTGATGTCTTGAAGCGTTTTTTAAAGGCTTCCTCAATGACAGATTGCCCTGGAGAACCTTCAGATGTAAAAGTCACCAGCTGGAACTGGGAATGGGCTTCCCTCCTCTTCTCTTGCTTGTACCAGGACATAAATGTATGCTTGGTTTGAACCTGAGAACAAGTCAGTGTGGTTGCATTCCCTTCCATAATGATCACATCTGGCAGCTGAACAATAGCAGCAGCTGTAAGAATCCATAATTAATTAATTGTTAATGGACTCATTGTGGAGATAAAAAAAATATTTTAAAGAAGGCAAAGTGACAGCTTTGAAAATGAGATCTATTTCTTAAAGTTGTGAATTAAGCAATACTAACAGCTAATTATTTTTGTGACATTGTGGCAAATTTGTGTTTGTGTGTATGTGTGTCAGAATTTTTCAGTGCTTTTATCCCTTCTTATTTTATGAGTAACTCAGACATTTGTACATTCACAACTCAGCTTAACAAGTTAGTTAAAGAATTAAGTAAACAACTTAGTAAAAGAGGGAAGGATGTTGCTTAAGTTATTGGTCTTCATGATGCACATGAGTAGTACCATCACTGAGACTTCACTAGTAAAGTTATCACCGTTTTCTTTTGAAGGCCTTTACTACTTTCAGATCTTCAACCATTTTTCAGAAACTGGAGATAAAAAGTCAAGAATATCTTAGCTAATATTTTTCTATTGTACTCCTTTTCAACATCACTTGGGGCATGGCTGTCATTTATTTTAAATGTTAAAATGTGGCAAGGAAAAGACTCCCGGATTCTACGAATTGAAAGAACGGTGATTTAAATAATGGCAGTAAATCTCTTACCTGATAAGAACAAGAGGGCAAAAACCAAAAGGAAGCTCATTTGTGGCAATAGAGTCTTCTTCTGACTGGGCCAACTGTGTCTATATTAATATAAGGTGTAACTGCAACAAAATGCAGATGTGAGAACAGGAAATCACATGAGCACGGAAATCAGAATGGAAATATTTGAGCAAGGTGAACAGAAAGACCTGATAGTTTGAAGGATTCTGTGAATTTACAGCCTCATCTGGAGCTGTAAGGTACTTAAATTGTTTTAGCATCAGAACATTTTGCAGAAGTTTTCTCCGAGATGATTCTTTAAGTCAGACCAGAGGGACTCTCTAGGCTGCCTAGAATGAGTTCGCCCAATAGCTACATACTTAGTTCCCAAAGAATTCACCCCAGCCCATGGGAATCAATGATTATAAACTTTGATGGCAGTCAAACTGCCTTTGAACACCATTTGTTGGGAAACTAGTTGGCTTCCTTGTGGAGCTGGTTGGCCACTTTGACAAACAGATTGCTGAATTGCAGGCTTGGGAATCCGATCCAGCAGGGCACTGCTTAGACTCTAAATGTTTTTACAGATACATCTGAATTAGCATTCTAAGTAGTATTCCACTTAGGACTGTTACTGACTTTCAAAGTTATGACCTACCTGAAAAAGGGTAGTCATGTGACAACACTTTGGGTGTTCAGCAACATAGCCACATTTACAGTCCTTTGCAGTCACGTGACCAAATTTTGCAACAATTCTACAACATTCCAACAAAACTGTACCATGATGAAAATTGGTTCATTTAACAACCACCATATTTGCTTCATGACCACCACAAAAATGGTCGTAAAATCATACAACACTCAACATACAACCATAATGAGCAGGCCCCATTACAAAGGGAGGCTCTGATCGTTTGTGCGGTTCGTGAAGCCTCCTTAAAACACATAACTCTCTACAGTCTCCTGAAAAATACTTGCAGAATAGCAGGAGGTCGCCATGAGGCCAGCACCTCTGCAAGAAAGCTGAGCTTCATATTGCTTCATTATCAGATGGGTTCCTCCGCAAAAGACAGAAAGGTAAGGTGCGTGTTGCTGGGCCTTGGAGCTGGGTGATGAGTAGGACAAATCCTGCAAGTCTCTTAGGTGGCATGGATGGGAAGCAAGGCTTGGCCTATTGGCTACAACTGCTCTGGTTGCTTCTGCTCACCAGCTTTCAGCTCCCTTGCTTGGCTGTAGAGCTGGCTTGGGAGCAGGCTGAGGCCTGGGGAACTCCAAGGGACAGGGAGAAAATCCTTGGGGGAGGACAGGTGGGCCTGAGCCTGCACTACACCTCCAAGGTCTTCCCCAACCAGAGGCACCCATACTTCACTTAATCACACACACACACATTCATTTTACAATTGCATTGGGGAGACGAGGGATGGGGAGACATTAAGTAAAATGCTTCACTTAATGGCCATTGCAACATGTGACCCTGATGGGCAGGCTCCATTATGGTCATATGTTGAGGTCTATCTGTAGTTCATTCCTTTTAAAAAATTATTTTAACCTTCTTTTATTTAGAGCGTGGATTCTGGCACATATATACCTGCGTCATAGGCAAACATTTATATGAACCTCCCAGTTTGTTCTAAAATGGAGCGATCTTTGGTTGGCCACTTGAGTTAAGGTGCCGCACAGAACTTTTGCCTGTGAATATTTATTAATATACATACGCCCCCCTTTTGAGTGTTTATCTGAAATAAAATAAAGCATAAAATATTACAAATACAAGCTAGAGTGGCAGTCTGTCTTCAAGCAATTAGGACTCTAAAATGCTTTATACAGAATCATGTCTTCAGCCTTGTCACTACTGAGCATCACCACTGAGTAGATGCTACTCCTAGATAAGCTAAGCCAAAAGTGTCATATACTTGAACAATATAATAAATGCTCATGGCTGCCCCCCTGTGTCAGTTTTTGGGGAGTATCTGCCACGGGGGGGGGGGGGAGGTTGTCCTGTGAAGAGGTTTTGGCTTGGCTTCTGCAGCATTTGCTTGGCTGTGTGCTCTTGTGAAGCACAGTAGTAGATGCCTGTGTCTTCCAGCTGGGCATTCTCCAGAGACAGAGGCAAGGCATGTGACTTCATCCCTGATGTCTTGAAGCGTTTTTTAAAGGCTTCCTCAATGACAGATTGCCCTGGAGAACCTTCAGATGTAAAAGTCACCAGCTGGAACTGGGAATGGGCTTCCCTCCTCTTCTCTTGCTTGTACCAGGACATATATATATGCCTGGTTTCAACCTGAGAACAATTCAGTGTGGTTGCATTCCCTTCCAATGATCACATCTGGCAGCTGAACAATAGCAGCAGCTGTAAGAATCCATAATTAATAGTGAATCAATGCATTGTGAATATGCAATCACATTTATTTTAAAAATGGAAAATGACAGCTTTGAAAATGAGATATATTTCTAAAAGTTGTGAACAAAGGAGTACTAATTTACCAGCTTATATTTTGTGGCACTGGTAAATTGATTTATGTTTATTACAAACAGACAAAAAGGGAAATAATTTTATTTTAGTGCCCTTATCCCTTCAACTTCTGAAATGAGAAACTCACAGCTCTAAATTCACAGCTAAGCTTAACAATGTGGTTAAACATCAAGTAAACAAATATTGATGAAGATTTTCAGTCCTCCAAATAGAGTTGTCTGGAAATTGAGTCTGTCTAGATGATTGCGAATCTTTTGTCGACATATTGCCATGTACCTGGGGGGGGGGGACCCCTGAGTTTGGCATGGAAGGAGTTGGTACATTCCAACCACTCTATGCCTAACCAGCTTGCACAGACTGAAGAACCTGTTTGGATGGGCAGCAAAATGTCTCAAACGAACAAAAAATAAGTTCAATTGCTATGACTCATTTTCCAGCCATCCAAGCAAAAACTTAGTAAAAAGAGGTAAGGATATTGTTTAAGTTATTAGTCTTTGTGATGCACACGAGTCACAACAGAGCTAAAATTACATCAGTGACATTATCACATTTTTCTTTTGAAGCTCTTTATTACTTTCAGAATATTTTTCAGAAACAGAAAATCAGACCAAGTCATAAATATCCTAGCTAATAGTTTTTTTTTATTGTGCTGCTTTTTAACGTCACTTGGAATATGCCTGTCATTTAATTTCGTGCTGATGTTAACATCTGGCAAAGAAAAGACTCTCAGATTCTATAAAATGAAAGAACAGAGATTTAAGTGATAGCAGTAAATCCTTACCTGTCAAAGACAAGAAAGCAAACAACAAAAGGAAGCTCATTTGTAGCAATAGGGCATCTCAGCAGAATCTTGTCTGGCTGGGCCAGCTATACCAACATTAATATAAGGTGCAACAAAAAATACAAATGTGAGAACAGGAAATCATGTGATCAAATGAAATCAGACTGGAACCATTTGAATATGGGAAGTTAAAAGAATGTAAAATAGAAAGACCTGAATGTCTGTTTGAAGAATTCTGTGAATTTACAGCTCAGCTGCAGCTGTAAAAAAAAAACAACAACCCATAAATATAGCCAGCTTGCAACCATATTGTTTAGGAATTCATACCACTGGAATTTCAACACATTTTAAAGATTCCAGTTTGAGAATCTTTTTTTTCTTGGTTCCATTTTATATTTTCCCCCAACTGCCTACCTCATTTAATATAAATTCCTATCACCTTGCTCATATATAATGAATTTACTAATGTAGTTGCCATTCATAATCACTAGTTCTTCCCTGTTTGCATTAGCCCTCATGTCCATCTCCACTCAGGGGCATGACTTCTCAATGCGTCCATTGTTACTCGTGAGGACTTAGGTTTCACTCTTTTCCGTCACACTCTAGTTGGTGCCAGATCTTAAGTGTTTCCACAAATGCCCTTTTATGATTTTTATCTTCTGTAGCATACTTTAATCTTTTCTTTTTATCACAAAGTCATGTTCTCTCTTCCTGAAGACATCTCAGATGCCCTCAAAATTGAGACACACGATCTTCCTTAGAAACCAAGTTCTTTTGATCTTTTCTTAAGCCATCTTTGCCTTGTAATTCTCTTTTCCCTGTCCAACATTATATCAGAAGCACCTCCCATATCCAACTCAGTCTTTCAGATGCAAAAATAATTTTCCAACTGGGAACTGAGAAAGAACTACTTAGAACATTGAACTCAGACTAGAACTGATTTTTTTTAGGAAATGTATATTTGATCCAGATCAACAAGAATTGTACAGTAAATATTAATCAGTATTAAACTTAAAGTTAAATTTAAATGTGTAAAAGTTCTCTACGTATTTGATTATTTTATATAAGCATGGTTGTGGATTTGGAAAATTGGAATCAAAATGAATTGAAATGAAGAATTGCTGCAGCCTAAAGAGAAAAAAAACCCATGAATGATACAACCTTCAATCCTTGAAGTCAAGAATAGAAGAATAACAGTGTTGGAATGGACCTTATAGGTCATCTAGTCCAATCCCCTCTCAAGGAGGAGACACATATCATTTCTGACAGATGGCAGTCCAGTCTCTTTTTGAAAGCTTCCAGTGATGAAGCTCCAACAACTTCTGAAGGCAAGCTGTTCCATTGGTTGGTTGTTCTCACTGTCAGAAAAGTTCTCCTTATTTCTAGGTTGAATCTCTCCTTGATCAGTTTCCATCCATTTTTCCTTGTCTGGCCTTCAGGTACTTGGAAAATAGGTTGACCCTTCCTCTGTGGCAGCCCCTCAAATATTGGAACACTGCTGTCATATCTCCCCTGGTCCTTATTTTCACTAGACTAGTCATGCCCAGTTCCTGTAACTGTTTCAGCTTCCAGCCCCCAAATCATCTTTGTTGCTCTTCTCTGCAGTCTTCTCTGTACTCTTGTGCAATTCATTCAAGGTGAATTCATTAGAGCTGTGTAGTTTTCAGATCTTATTCCAAAAAGGTGATTCACTGTACATAATGAACTCCACTTTGGCATGGAAAGGAAAAATTCTATAGCCAACTGTGGAAGGAAGCAGAACTAGTATCTCATTTGTCCTCATGTAAATGTATTTTATTCCCCTTTTCTCTAACCCAGTGGTTGTTTTCAGATCAGTTTATAAAGGTTAGTCATGACTCAGATTCCAGAGATTTCTCGGGATTCATTTTCAATTGATCTGGCATGACCTTGTAATCCTTTCATTCAGATAAGTTCTGAGGTAGAATTTCATCTCATCAAATTAAGCAGGAAAAGTATGCTACGGACCCTGTCAGTCAAAGAATTTCAAGTGGCAGGGTCTAAGAAGAGACCCCCTCTGTCACTGCCCCTGCTTTATGGAACATCTTGCCCCAGAGGTGCGGAAAGCCCCCAATCTCTTCACCTTCTGCAAAGGGTTCAAAATTTGGCTCTACAGCCTTGGGGGGCGGGGTGGGGGATAATGGATCTCATAACCATGGGGCTGGCTAGTCCCTTGAAAGCTCCCGCACCTGCAATAATAATTTTAGAATTACCCCCATTTTTATATTTAATTGCCATTCTATAATTATGAAATGTTTAACCCTAATTTTAATGAATTTCTAATGCTAATTTTATATGTTGTTTATTTATCAGTTATATTATATTGTAAATCACCCAGAGCCCCTTTTTGAGAGAGAAGGGTGGTTTAGAAATATGAAATATGAATAAATACATTTTATAGGACTAGATTTATTTTTGTCAACAAATTTCAGCACATAACATAATGAATTTGAATGAAAAAGAAAGTAAAAACAGGTGGATTTACCCATCCAAGTGCTGTGTTTTGAACACTTAGCTGTTTATGTTCATGGTGCTACTTTAGAATTGTCCCCTTCTCCTTTTCTTGTTTATCCTTCTAATTGGGACTAATTCTCATCATCAACACCAAAGTAGCAAGTAGATCCCATATGGCCACCTGATTCCTGAAAAAGCTGTAGCTAGTCAATTTCACTGGACCAGATTCATAACCAATTAATGATTACCCTTTTGCTTGACTCTGAAGCTATCCTCATATTAAGGACTCAGCCCCCTCCACCCACCCACCCATCCTAACCACTTGTTTTGAAGGACAGGTCCTCATGACATACCAATTTAGTCTATCTCACAGTGCAGGCTGCTTAAATTCCTATTTAACTGTTCCAATTTCAAAGCTGTGTTTTCCCTCCTCTTCTCCTGATAAAACTTTGATCATGGGCTTGAGCTACTATGCTTGCTTGATGAGGTGCCGAGACATGAATAGAGAGTGGGATATGCCCAATTTCTATTGGCATTTGAAGTTGCTATGGACATGCCCCTTTCCCTTCAATTGCCTGGTATTTGGACTGGACACCAGGCTTCTGTAGAGGCATCTTCCCCACCTTCCTCCTGGCAGTTTTGTCAAATTATCTATGGGTTGGTAGAATGATAGTCTGGGAGTATGTATGAGTATGTATATGGATTTGTTTGGCTTGTCTTCATGGCCCAGCTTGGTCTTTGGACAGAAGAAGACAGCCAATGACTTTGGTTCAGCTCAGTCTGCCCTCTCCCCCCACTTCTTTTTGACATTGTATCCCCCAGCTTTTCTGTTCCTTCTGTTCGGTGGTTGAATGTAGGTGTGTGCTTGTCGGAAACCACAATTTCCAGAGCTCAGCATATCTGGCTAAGGTGGGAGGAAGAGAGAAAACACGTTTCCTGTAACAAACAAGCCACCAGTTTGAGCAAGACATGAAGGAGAAGAATGTATTTTGAGCTGAACGCTAGGAATGCTTTTTGCCATATGAAATGTGTTCACTAAATACAAGAGACTTGATGCAGATTCACAGATCTGTATGATCATTTTGTGGAGGCAGCTTATGAAAGTCCAATATATAGTGTCCAATCATAACAATGACTGCCAGTGGTTTCTGGGCTCCATTCAAAGTGCTAACTATGATTTATCTCTATACTGCACAATGCCTGGTTACATTAGGTGTTGCCTTGTCTAAAATAATCCTATCATGGAGGCTGACGCCAGCAGCTTTCATTTGGTGCCAGGTGACTATCTGGCTATCCATTTAAGGATTAGTTTCTACTTACTATATATACGTAATTCAGTTTCTTCTGAATTACGTATTGTTTGAGAATTTATAGAACTGGAGTTCCAACACATTTTAAGGATGCCAGTTTGGAGAATGTTAATCTAGACTGAATGATTTTGCTCTTGGTTCCATTCTATATTTTCCTCCAACTGCCTACCTCACTTAATATCAATTCCTAGCACTTTGCTCATATATACAATGAATTACTAATGTAGTTGTCATTCATAATCACTAGTTCTTCCCTGTTTGCATCAGCCCACATGTCCCTCTTCCTTCAGGGGCATGACTTCTAAATGTGTCCATTGTTATACATGAGGACTTAAGTTCACCCTATTTGGTGCCAGATCTTAAGTGTTTCCACAAGTGCTTTTTTGTGATTTTTACCTTCTTTACTGTACTTTAATCTCTGCTTGTTATCACAAAGTCATGTTTTCCTCTTCCTGGAGGCATCTCAGATGCCCTCAAAATGGAGACACACATCTTCCTGAAGGTTTCTTCTTTCCAAGAAACCAAGTTCTTTATATCTTTTCTTAAGCCATCCGCACCTGTACACCACTTATCCTCTCCAGCATTGTAGCAGAAGCACCTCCCACAACCAATTCAATCTTTCTGATGCAAAAATAATTTTCCACTCCTGAACTGAGAAGACCTATTTAGTGCATTGACAGAAAAGGGCAGAACAAGATCAGTTTTCAATAGATTTTCCCTGCTTCTAGATTATTTGGCTAATTTCTAAAGAAGCCTGCTGTATCCTATCCATATCTAATCAAAATTTGGTAGAATGTACTTACTCTCTCATTTACCCATCCCTGCCCTCCCCTTTCTATTTAATTTCCCAACTGCATTACATGAATCTGAAAATCTGAAGCATACAAATATATTTCTGCTCCAAATTAAACGCCTCTGACTTGCAGAATTCCATCATAAAATAGCTGATTCTAATCCATTACTTATATATTGGCTGTAGAAACCTTGGACTTTCCAAAATGGCTGAGGCAAGTTCTGCCCTATGCTTATGCAGTAATCTAGGAAAACTGTTTCCATATACATTAACAACTCCTGTACATTTCCCCCCTCCATAAAAAGCACCCATGAGAGACAATTTAATATGCTCAACCATTCCTCTCTCAACCATTCTCAAGACAATTCATCCAGATTATTCTGAATACTTTCATAATTATTCTGTCAGCTTCTATTCACATGGACATGTTTAAAAATCTATAGATTTTTATCTCTATAGATCTATAGATATACAGTACACAAAAAACTTCCTATCAATTAGTTTTTGTATTTCTGGACAATAACTAAGTACCATATACCGAATGTAGCCCCGCCCACCCGCCAGCTCCCACCCTTTGGTCTCTGCCTCCCAATAATTTGCCTCCTTGCAGCACAGCCTGATTAGCACAAGCAGCTGGTTGTTGGCCTCCTGACCATCAGCTGTTTCAGGCTGTAGGCAGGCAGCAATATGCTATGGCAATCCCTACAGCCAGAAACAACTGATGGTTGGGAGGTAATGTGCTAATCAGGCCATGCTAAAACTGAAAGTAAAACTGAAACAGACTTTTTGCTGTTTGCTGCAAGGAGGCAAATTGCTGGGAGGCAGAGGCAGAGGAGGATTTTTATTTTCTTGTGTAAGTCAGGCTGTGCTGAAACTGAAACTGGCTGTTGGCTGTTTGCTGCAAGGAGGCAAGTCAATAACTATAAATGCCTATAGAATGTTAAAATTATTAGACTGATTTTTTTAAAGACTGCTTTATTATTGTTCTAGATAACTAAGGTGACCAGATTTTCAGATTGGTAAAGAGGGACACCATTGACCGGGGGGGGGGGGGGGGGCTTGATTAAAAAAATATTTTGTCAAAAGGTCACAAAGGGCGATTACATGACCCCAGGAAACTGAAACCATCATAAATATGAATCTGTTGCCAAACATCAAAATTTTGATCACATGACCATGAAGATGCTGCAACAGTCAGTAAGTGTGAAAAATGGTCGCAATGGTCACTAAGTGTGAAAATGGTCATCAGTCACTTTTTTCAATGCCATTGTAACTTTGGTCACTAAACGTTTTCCCCCTCCTCGAGATACCTCACTCGAAGGAACGAGGCGACAGGATTGAACCTTCTGGCCAGCAAGAAAGAACCTTTTGGCTTACCTGCAGAGATGCGACGCGGGCAGGTAGAGGAAGTGCGGCACGTCCCGGGAGGGCAATAGTTGTTCTGGGGTCTGGGTTGAGGGGGACATCGTTCAGCGCCGATCCACTCTTCCTTGCCAGCGGAGGTGCTGCAGGAGAGTTGCCAGCTGTGCTGACACGTGCATTACAAGGGAAATGAATATAACAAAAAGGCCAAGGAGTTTTCTTGCATTGGCAGCAAAAGCGAAAGTTGTTCATAGTAGGAGGAGCTAGCAGCCGGGGGCTGCTGATATCTTGCGCAGAAGGGGTGGGGGAGACAGGGTAACCCGATCTAGGAATGAGCTGTCACCTGACAAAATGCAACCCCTTCTTTTTCCTTCCTCCTTCCATCCTTCCTCTTCCTTCCTTCATTCCTCTTGCTTATCTACTTTCACCTTATCCGTCTTCTGCTCTTTCCCTCCTTCCTTCCTTTCTCCTTCCATCCTCTCTTCTTTCCTTCACTCCCTTCCTCCTTTTCTCTGCCTTCCTCCTTCCATTCTTTCAGCGTCCTTTCTTTTGCCTATCTACCTTCTCTGTCTTTCTGCTCTTTCCATCTCTTCTTCCCCTTCGCTTCTGTTCCTTCCTCCTTCCATCCTTTCACCTTCCCTCCTTCCTATTTCTTCCTTCTTCCTTCCTTCTGCCTATCTACCTTCACCTTCTCTGTCTTTATGCTCTTTCCCTGTCTTCCCCTTTCCTCCCTCCCTCTTCTCCTTTCTAGTTCCATCTTTTCTTCTTTCCTCTCTCCCTCCCTTTTTCTTTCTTCCTTCCTTCCTCCTTCCTCTTGCCTATCAACTTCATCCTCTTTGCCTTTCTGCTCTTTCCCTCTCTTCCCCTTCTCTTCCTACCTCCTTCCCTCTTTCTCCCTGCCTTCTTCTTTTTCTTCCTTCCTTTCTTCTTCCATCTTCCTCCTTCTTCTTCCTCCTTCCTTCTATTCTTTCTCCTTCCTTCCATTTTCTCCTTCCATCTTCTCCCTCCTCCCTTCTTCTTTTCCTTCACCCTCCCTTTTTAACCAGGCAATCTTTTTAACCAGGCGATCTTCGGCTGCTGCATAAGCCCACGGGCACGCGCTACCCTCTTCTCTCTGATAGCTGCCTGGTTAAAAAGGAGGAGGAGGCTCCGCTAGTCTGGAGCCCAGCTGCGGGGGAGCAGCTTCATAGAAAGAAGGCATGTGAGAAAGCCCCCCCCATCCCCGCTGCCTGAACATTTGAATGAAGGAGGCTGCAGGCTCCTTCGTCCTCGGCTATGCGATTTTCTTTCGTTCTCTGCTGCCTGAACGAGTGAATGAGGCAGAGGGAGAATGAAAGAAGATTGTGTCCCTTCTGTCTCTCCGTTGCTCAGAAAAGCAACTCCGGGAAGGTCCTTTGGTGGCGGCAGACGTCCTAGAACCTGCCTGCTAGCAAAGGACCTTCCCAAAGTTGCTTTTCTGAGCAACGGGGAGACAGAAGGGACAAAATACCGGGCATCCGGGATGGGTATACAGGGCTGGGGCGTGGCAGGCTTACTTCCGGGTCCGGTCACAAAAATCGGGACTTTTTAAGAACGCCGCAAGACATGGGACAAATTGTGCAAAATCGTGACTGTCCCGCCAAAATCAGGACGTCTGGACACCTTATAGATAACCTAACAAAATAAATAAGCTTTTTAAAATAAATGTTTGATCTGAAGAGACCCAGTGCTATTGTATCTTCTTTTAAATAGCAGAGAATAATCTATACTTCCAGAAAGCCACATGAATTTTAACAGCATCAGTACAAATATAGTCTGAAATGTAACAGTGTCTTGTTATAGTATTAAGATAATGTAGCTGAGTTAGACTCCGACTTAGTCATGTTTGGAGTAGATCTATTTAAATAATTGGGAGGAGTTGTGACTACATTTAAGAAAACTTTCTGGCATTAATATACTGCCATAATGTACATTTCTCCAATTCTTTGCTATTTTTATGGGTCAGGCATACATGCACAGAAAACACCACAAACAATGTATATCGTCTGTACTGTTTGCTATTTGCTGCAAGCCAGCAAATTGCTGGGAGTCAGATTTTTTTTTCTTATTTTCCTCCTCAAAAGCTAGGTGTGTCTTATACTTCGGAGCGTCTTATACTCCGAAAAATACGGTATATAAAGCTTATATCAGCCAATCAGTGCTTTGTGATGATGATTGTTACCTAGGCATCTCATTACATCACTCAGCTCCACACCTAAACATGAAAACTTCTACCTTTCTACATAACAGGTCACTTGGATTTTGTTGTGTGCATTGTAGGGACAGAACATTCTGGGAAACTATTCCATTTTAATTCCAGCTCACATTAGCCATTGCAACATTGGTCCTGGGAGTTTTATTTTTAATGTAATCAGGGATTTGATAAACTGTACATGTCATAGCCTTAAAACAGAACAATTTGCATGGTGGCAAAGCTTTCCCTTGCTGACATGCTGGCAGTGCTGCATGTGGGCTTCTTTCCCTAATCATAGCAACACCCAGGTGGTTCCTAGGAGAGGGAAAGTGACCTGTATGAGGAATTTCTTCTAATAAGAACACAAAGTCCCCCTTCAAACTCATTGTCATTTTCAAAACAGCCTTTTAAATAACCAGGCTCCAATTATCCTGTTTCAGAAAAATTTAATGGAAGCCTAGCTCCCTAGATAAGGCTCTAATGCTGGGAAAGGAGGAAGAGAAGAGAAGATGATGACCAGCAGCAAGGTTGATAGTCTTAGTTACAGTGACAAGAGAGTGCACTTTTGACAACCTGAAAGACCAGGTTAGGATTGTCATGGGGGTTGGGATCGATGTGGTTGCTAAGAGTTTGACAATGATTTAATGGCACATATTCAATCAATCATAATTGCAAAACTCTGGTTATGCCATGTGATGGAAGAATGGGCCGGTGGTCTTGCATGAGTATCAATCTGAACCTCCATCTGGAATTACACAAAATGAAAATAGATACATCAAAGAACCCACATTTTGCTAACATATAATATTGTGGCATTTCAGGATGTGTTTGTTTTTTTAAAATAAATAAATAATTGAGTTTGTGTGTGTACATCTGTGCATGCAGTGTACAAAGATTTTATCCACTAGGATTACAAACGAATTGTTCTTCAGGTCATGCTAGAAGTACATTAGGATATTGTTCCTGGGAGATTCCATGCCAAAGTCTGTGTGTCTTTTCTGTTAAAACCAATGTGACGTTTTAAAATGTATCTTGACCTTTTCATTCCTTTGACATAAAAATATCACACACATTCACAGCAATGTGAGCCAATTAGCAGACAGACTGTCTGATTAGCAGACAGACATTTCTGATGGCTGTGGAGCAACATAATGGGCCAAAGGAAGTGAAACACAGGCTGGTCATTAGAGAATGATGACAGTGTCCAGGTTGTCAATGCTAAACCATGGCCAATATAGATGAGATTGCAGAAACCTTCTACGCCATCTTTGATACTGCTTGGGCACTTTACTTGTCTTTAGTTAGCTCTACACACAAAATAAACATCAACAAACATAAATTACTATACTCACAGGGTAGTGCCACAGTCAGTCCAGGCTTCTACTAAGTCTACTTGCATTTAATACATGTTTTTAAAGAAAAATAAGAATCACTGTGGTCTTGTATTGTTTCTAGGGAGAAAAGTAGAGACAGGCAGACACTAAGTAAGCAACAGTGCTAAGCAACAGTGCTAAATTAGGAGGAAAATAGAAGATGGCAATAACAATATTTCTATATAATTATCAGACATAATAAAACAACATAAACATGCCAATTAAATCATCAACATTTGAACGTGACTCTTTTTAAAAAAAACTGACTGGATCCAACTGATTTGCCTCAATTGCTCTCAGATTCTTAATAAATAAATAAATACTTTAGAAGGGAACATGGGCAAATTCATATTAAAAACACAGCCAGGATGCCAAAAGGACAATCCAAAAAAATACAAGGATGCCAATTACTGAAATCTTTTGCTAAAGAGGTGGATTAAGTGTTCTCTTCACAGTTTTCTCTCTTTTTTTCCCAACAGATTAGCCTATTTAAGTGATGATTAATCTTTTTTTAAAAAATCCACACTAATAGTATGGGAAGATTGGGAATCTCTTGTAATGTATTATCTAATGGAATAAGAGGAAAATGAAATAAGAATAGCTGATTACAGAGGCTTAGTTTACTTAAATGAACCAATAATTACAATTTTGGAATATTTGTTTAGTTTGGTAGTGTTTTTTAACCTGTTGTTCATACAGAAGAATGTAGGACACATAGTGCAGTTGGAACTTAGTAGGTAATCATAGAAAACTGCCTGGATAGTGCATGACTTTTCTTCTCTTTCTTTCCTCAGATTAAAACACCAGCAAAATTAGTGGTGGTCAAAATGTTCATACAATTCAGAAATGTTCTACTTCACTTTCACATTCAGGAGAGGTTATGTCATCCCAAATGCTTTTGGAAGACGTGCATTGTGCAAAACCTGGACACAAGAAGGACCTTCTTTCCGGGGGGGGAGGCATCAAGCAATGCCTTTTGGGAAGCACGCCACTTTATTGCATAAAATGAAAAACAAATGCCAGGGCTGAAATTTAATCTTGTAGAATCCAAAATGCTGTCCTTCCTCTTTGGCAAGGATCCCAGCTGGTCCCAGTTTTTCATATAAATTGAGTCTCCTCCACCCCACAAAGTGGTTATTGGAGGAAAGCTCTGTCAAAAGATATGAGAGACAACAAAAAAGCACAATTACCCCAAATATGAACCATTCGTCTATGAAAAGCCTGCTGTTCCTCATGTCCACCTTATGCATTTGCTCCAGCCATTCTGCAGTTTCCCGGCTGCGTTTCTCTTCGTTCCTGGATCCCATACACCAGACTTACCTCCGATGGGACTATGATGATGAACTTGCCATTATGAGTTTTGAGTTTCAAGCCCAGTCAACTGGATGGGTGGCTTTTGGCTTCACCATTAATAAAAAGATTCCTGGAGCAGACTTCGTGATTGGTGGTGTTCTTCCTGATGGCAACATCTATTTCTCAGTAAGACTAAATCAAGAGTGCCATTTCATTAGGGGCTTGGGTCAGTGCACGTAATTGACGAGGGGAGAGGGATAGTTTGTAGTTTGACGGTACAAATGAATTTATATGTGATTGTTTCACGTGACCAATGAGGTAGCTGCAGTGTCATTTATGAATTGCTAGGACCACATATTCTCACTCTTGCTGGCTGGCATAGCAGAAAAAGAATATTTGATAGATTAAAAAATGCAAAATATAGATAAATAAATCCCTGATGGCTTCTGCAGTTTTGGCTTGCTTAGTTTATGTTGGAAGGCATACAAATAATTATTTTTGAGGCATAATTTGTGCTTTAAAAGCAATGCTCCCTAAAACCTCAAAAAATAAGGACGAAAAGAAATCCGTCTTTCTTTAAAGGAGATAGTGAAATGTCTATAGTTTATTTTGTGTTGGGATGTTTTCCTATTCAGAAACTATTAATTTTACTACCGAATCTTGTGAAATGGAAAGACTGGGCAACCTAGCATGCCTGAAAAATTTCAGAGCTAATTATTATGTCTTGAATTCTAGGATGATTTTTTTTCATTGTAATATCAAGAAATATAGCTTATTCCTACCAAATTACAAGGTAATTTTTACCCTTAAGCCTAACAACATAGTTATGTTTTTAAAGTGTGTATAGAAATATACACACACATTTACATCAATGCAACCTAATCCCATATTTATAGCCAGATGCAGCATTTAGTTCAATTATTCATATATTACATATTCACTCATACACACACCTTTCTCCTACTACCTATAGCAATCCTGCAGCAAGATCAATGAGACATGAATAGAATGATTGGTCCAAGGTCTCCAGGGAGGTTCATTCTGGTGATGGTGTCTCTAACTGGATGGTCTCTTATCCAAATGATAGTCTCTTCCTCTATCCATGGGCATCATATTTGTGAGTTCTTCCTATTTCACTCAGGATTGGCATGGTGTGAATGAGGATACCATCTTGGAGGATGAAAGGCAAGATTATGAGCTGCTGTCATTGACCCAGGATGCAACGTCCACCACCATGGCATTCAGGCGACAGTATCGGACATGCGATGAACATGACCTGGACATCACAGTAAGCAAAACAATGGGATCAATTTTTTGTTTTTTGTTTCATTCATTTATTCATTCATTCATTATTTATTTTATTTTGTTTTTCATCCCATATTTATTATTTTTATAAATGACCCAAGGCAGCAAACATACCTAATATTCCTTCTTCCTCCTCTTTTCAATCCTGTGAAATAAGTTGGGTTGAGAGAAAATGACTGGTTCAAAGTCATCCAGCCAGCTTTCATGCCTCGGTTGGAACTAGAATTCAGAGTCTCCTGGTTTCTAGCATAATGATAGATAATAGCACAGGCAAGGACATGGAGGCAAAAGACAGAAAGAAATAAGAATTTGCTGCAGCGAAGTGTGAACTGTTGTTACCCTTTAAAAAACTAAAATATTTTCTTTCCTTTTAAAACCAAGGAGCATTTCAAGGGTTTGTTTGTGGTTCAGGTGTTAACTCATAAAGAATAGAGTGGAGTGGAGTGGGACTGAATTGAATTGAATTCTTTATTGGCCAAGTGTGATTGGACACACAAGGAATTCGTCTTTTGTGCATATGCTCTCAGTGTACATAAAAAGAAAAGATACATTCGTCAAGAATCATAAGTTTCAACACTAATGATAGTACAAATAAGCAATCAGGAAACAATCAATATCAATATAAATCATAAGGATACAAGCAACAAAGTTACAGTCCTGTAGTCATAAGTGGGAGGAGATAGGTGATGATAAAGGTGATGAGTGTTAGATTATAATACAAAAAACAATGGAAACAGCTTATGCAGTGCTACCAAAATACAATTAAATTTTCAATTAATTAATTAATTCAATTAATTAAAATTAAAATATAAAATATTTCAAAGTCCATTCAAAGTCAGATAACACACTTAAAATGAAATATTGGCAGAGGGGAGACAACTGTTTTGAGACTCATCTTGTAAATGCAGATAGCTGTTCTTTGAGATATAAAGAATATGGATACATTGTGTCTACAGGCACCGGTCTATGACAATTCACCACAGCCAACTCACTACAGCCAGTTTGCTATGGCCAACCTGCCACAGCTAACTCATCACAGGACAACTCCCTGTGAGACAATATCAAAGAAATGGTGGAATAGAATCATTAAAGAAAGGGTGCAAAAGGATGGGAAAATTAAATGCGAATCACAAAAATTAAAATATTTTTAAAATATTTAAAATAATTAAATCACATTGTTAAATTCTCCCATAACAAGTTGCCCCTTGACAAGTTGGCCGTGATGAGTTGGCAGCGGAGAGTTGGGCGCATCAAGTTGGCTGTGGCAAGTTGTCCCATTTCATATGCATTTTCATTCCATCTCTTTGCCACTTGAAACTAAAAGAGCTCAAACTATATTCCCACTACTGAAAAAAAAGAACTAAAAATCTGAGACATAACCACATCCCTCCCAAGCTACACATACACAGAGTTTCATAGTTGCATTGTTCCACTAAACCCATCTTTTAAGTGCTAGTGTTTAATTTGGAACAATTCTGTTTCCATACTATCCCAAAATCGTCTTCTGATGTATCTTTCTTTGTCAGAACTGAAGTGGGTACAAAGCTCTTATTTTAGTGATAGTCATTTATAGTTATATTTTAAAACCATGAAAAGAAAGAACCATTTTTTTTTAAACAAAGAAACAGAGAATACATTAGTTAAGAAATGTCTATGCATGTGGCTGGCTAAGAACCTCAACAATGAGAAGAAGAACTAATCAATGGTTGTGATCTCTGCCCTTATTCCTAAAGAGGATAAGGAAATGAAATGCCCACCAGGCTCTTATGTCTAAATGGGAATGTGTGCTCCTGTTGCTGCTAAGAAATCACTAATAAGCAATCCATGGAAGGAATGAGTCAGTGGTGTTGAGGGCAATTGTTTTAATAGAGGTAGCAGCATGGATAATTCCCTTCCTCAAAGTAGGTTAAGGACCTCAAAATCTTCCACAGACAATAATCACACTCCTTGAAGTTGTGAAGAGCTGTTATCCTCTCCCAGATTTCTCTTAGGCAAAAGGCAAGTCTGATGCAATGGTGATGTGCGTTTCTGCTTTCTGTAGAAAAGGTCTTCCAAAATTCCTAAGATGAATGGATTTAAGGATCTATATAGTCCAGGTTCATTTAAAAGTTTTGAGCTGCATTTTCATATTAATTAGCAAGCATTCCATATGCATGGAAAGTATATCTTAGGCTTGAGATACATAATGGTATAACCAATAAAATACAAATTAAGAAATAATTGAGGAATCAGTGTGGGTTTTAGATCAAGCTTTCCAAGGATTAAATATTGAATATGCAATGGATACCAGCAGACCTTTCAGTCAATTTGGTTAATTCATTAGCTAATTAAAAATTAACTTGATTCTTAAGTGAATTATTAAACAAAACTGGTTCTTACTGCAAATTTGGAATGCTGCAGATATTAGAAATCAGAGAATATCAGAGTTGGAAGGGACTTGGAGGTCTTCCAGTCCAACCCCCTGCTCAAGCCTATACCGTTTTTGGACAAATGGCTGTCCAATCTCTCCTTAAAAACTTCCAGTAATGAAGCACCCACAACTTCTGAAGGCAAGCTGTTCCACTATTTTTCCCATTGACAGGAAATTTCTTCTTAATTCTAGGATATTTTGGGATTCTAATACATCATGCTTTCTTCTATCAGTTTCGCAGAGGAGTGCTACAAATATTTTCTACCTGCAATTGCCTTGTGCTTCTTCAGTCTCCCAAGTGAGAAGGTCCATAAATAAATCTGCCTTGAGTGTTTGCATATGCATTGAGATCATTATTCACAGCTCTTGGGACTGGGCTATGAATCTTAGGTGTAACACTACAACATGTATGAAGGGCACTGGGTTGGGGAACATCTGATCTAAGCACCCAAAGAAATCTGACTCCTTTGGAATTAAAATTGAGCATCATTAAATGTTTGTTTCAGAAACTGACCATTGTTTCAACAAATCCTCTGCCTCCAACAGTTCAATTCTTTGCTTGATGACCAATTGCATTAATCTCTACAAAATAGCAAATCTTTAGACTTGCTATTTTGTGGAGATTAATGCAGTTGGTCATCAAGCAAATACTGTAGTTGTTAGACTATCATCATCTGAACCAAGGTGGATATTATTTTCTTTACTAATTCATCATAAATAAAGTCTGTTTTGGGAGAAGAAAGCTCACAACAGGATTTAATCATACAAATTGGTAAAAACATTAGTATGGATTTGTGTTAAGATTCGTATAACTCTGGTAAGGATACTTGCAGTATGAAAAAAAACAAGGTTCAAGACACTGAAGATAAGGAAGAAGAAGAAGAAGAAGAAGAAGAGAAGAAGAAGAAGAGGAAGAGGAAGAGGAAGGAGGGAAGAGGAAGAGGAAGAGGAAGAGGAGAAGAGAAGAAGAAGAAGAAGAAGAAGAAGAAGAAGAAGAAGAAGAAGAAGAAGAAGAAGAAGAAGAAGAAGAATAAGAAGAAAGAAGAAGAAGAAAAGAAGAAGAATTATCTCTTTTTGGCTGTCTGTCAAGCTAAATGTTTAGGGATGTGATAGGACAGAGGATACTTTCCTTTTCATTTGTGTCTAACAGGGTGACACACCTACGCATCATGGCTGCATTTGGCACAAATGACACAATTGACTTCTTCAAAGGAAAAATAATCCACAAATCTTTCTTCTTGATGCTGGTGGCAACTGAAGAGGAACTGAAAAGTCCCAGTGTCTATCATACGCATGATCTGAAATTAAATGATGTAAGTATCTAAATTAAAAACTCTCTCCATTCCATGGCCTTCACTGGTTCCCAGCGATATGATCTCTTTCATTCATTGTCTCCTCACTCTGGTGACAACACGAGCAATTTAGCAATTAGCAATTTAATGGGTTTATATGCTGCCCAATCCCGGGGGGGGACTCAGGGTGGCTTACAAGTACGAATAAAATAAATAACATACAGGAGGAAGAACGTAAAACAATACAAACATTTTAAAAATACAACATGCATCGGGTTAATTGGGGGTTGACCTGATTTGAGTCAGCAACCCCAGGCCTGTCGGGAACAGCCAGGTTTGGGTGGCTTTTTGGGAAGGCTGCAAGGGTGGGGAGGGTCCGGATCTCGTTGGTAACTCGTTCCACAGAGCCGAGGCAGCAACAAAAAGGCTCTCCCCTGTTGTCGCCAGCCGCATTGTCTGGCAGACGGCACCCGGAGGAGGCCTAACCTGTGAGTTCTTATCGGACGTTGGGAGGTGTGTAGCAATACATATCTCTTTCAGGGTCTGAGATATTTACCATGTGCCTTGGCTTCCCTTTTCAGTTTCCTGTCCCAGAAGATGAGACCACCTATGCCTGTACCTTCTCCCTTTACCCATGGTCAAGACAAAACATCATATTTATAAGGTAACTGATAAATCAGGCAGGGTGTTCTGCTGGTGAGATTGACAATTACCCCAGATTCTAAGAGCTTTTCACTTGCTGATGTCCTTTCTGGTCTGACCTGGTCTTTTTTCTGCCAGGTTGAGGCCAGGATAACACCTCGGAATATACATTAGTGCACCACATCATAGCATACGCCTGCGGCAATGGAAGTGTGCTTCCCACTGGAGTCAATGACTGCTATGGAGCTGATCCTGATTTTTCTCAATGCTCTCAGTTAATTGCTGGCTGGGCTGTAGGAGGAGGGTTGAGTGTGTAGATCTTCTAAACCAGATTAATGGTCCCTATTTCTCATTGAGGTTTTAACCACACTGTTGCTTGTAAACTTACTATATCCCTGGAACAGTCCTTGCAATTTTTAAAGGTTTTATTTCATAGCAGTTTGGGGAATGAGGGAGACTCACTCGATATTTTGAATTATCTAGTGCAGTGTGATCATGGGTTTTGCTCAGCATGATTTTCTTTTTGCAGTTGGTTGCCAAATTCAATCATATCATCTGGTTTTTGACACAAGGTTGTGAGGTTTTCTGCCTTTTTCATGCAGTTTTTTTCCTAGCTATCTGGATCAAGGTTGTTGCAGTTAGTATGCCTTAAATCTCATCAACATCAAGATCCCAACATATCAACCTATGCTATAACACACTATAACCCTTGTGGCTCAGTGGTTAAAGTGCAATATTGCAGGCAAATTCTGCCCACAACCTGAGTTTGATCCTGATGCGGCTCATCCTTTCAAAGTCAAATAAATGTTGGCAGCAATGTGCAAATAATGCTTTTACATTGTAAATTGCCCATATAATGCTATGGGTGGTATATAAGTCTAAGTGCTATAGCTATATTTTCCAGTATCAGTTTCATCATTTATGTAGCTCTTTTCAATACAAAGAGTATTATTCACCACTAACTGATAACCAGTGCTGCCTGGGTATTTATTTACCCCAACCCTCCTTCCATGAACGTCGCTGCAATTTCTATGTTGGATTTTCCCCTTAGGAGAGGGAGCTCCTTGTGAGTACTGTGAAGCGTTACCATGGCAACTTCACAGTGCTCTACAGTAGAAGCCATTTTAAGGCAGTATGGTAGAAGCCATTTTAAGGCACAACAGGCTGTATCCTAACAGAACACCCCCCCCCCCGAGGGTGTTAGGGGTGTTACCCCCACAGTATTTGTTTCCAGAGAGTAAGTAATCTGTGTACCAAGTTCCAGAGTTATGGTGGGATACATGAGCACAGACAGACAGACAGACAGACAGACAGACAGACAGACAGACAGACAGACAGACAGACATACATACATACATACATACATACATATATATATATATATATATATATATATATATATATAAAATAGCCCCTAGGAGAATCTCCCTCATTATCCCACAACCTAATACATATAGTTAAAAGCAACTGAGTCCATTGAGACTTTCCTCCTGATAAACACATCAGTCATTGTGTTTGAAGAATTGAAGTGCAAGTGATTCTCTCTCTCTCTCTCACCTCTCTCCCTCTCTCTCTCTCACCTCTCTCTCTCTCTCTCCTCCTCCCTCCCTCCCTCCCTCCCTTCTTCTCTCTCTCCTATTTCCATAATAAGCCCTACATGTTCCCACATGAACTGGAATTTCCATAGGGACTCCAATTGATCCCAATGGATCCGATTAGAAATTCATTACAGCAATTTTGATTAATTCCAGGTAAGTAAAAGTGCATGTGAAGTGATTAAGGGAAAAATTAGAGGCATAAACAGGTATCCAAGACAGAATGGAAAGAAAGTACATGTTATCAGGATTCAAAGATTTCAAATTCCAGATGAAAAGAATCTGTAGAGTATGTTTCCTATATCTATAAGGGATAGATCAACTGAGCAAGAGAAACAAAACTGTACCAAAAGCTCTACAATTTTATTTGAGAAATATGTAATTTCTCAAATGGCAATCTTATCAAGATGAGTTAATGGGGGGGGGGGCTGTTTAAGTGAGAGGAGGCAGTACAGTCAGTTTCAAAGATGACTAGATAAACCATGAAAATTTTCTATGATTTCATCTTCTCCAGCTGTAATTTCTAAGCAAGGCAATAATAAAAAAGGTTCTGTGATGCTATTCTGGTCTCTGATACAATACTGAAATGAGTCCTTGGAGTTGGGGCAGTTAATAAATTCAGATTAATAAATGTATGTATCAATGTATGGTTCCTAAATGAATGGAACCCATTGTTTTAGGTGAGTGTTCAGTGTTGTTTCACTCAATTCTGTTGTTTCTTTTTTTTTCTTGAGGCTTAATTGATACTCAGGTTTGAGAATATACTATACTTCGGAGCTTCGTCCCATATGACATGGGGTGCTACATACAGGAATTTACCACCTTTCCTGTCCATTTCATCCCCCTCAAGCAGATTCTTTTCTGTCTTACGGATTCTGCAATACCAGTCATTTTCATGAGGTACGCGTGGCAGCCTTTAACTCATCCCATCACAATCATCTCTAGTTTATCTGTATTGAACCTTGAGTTCAGTTGCTCATTCTTATCAAAAGCCTACAGTTGTAGGCTTCCTCCTTCCTCCTCCTTCCTCTTGCCTGTTTGTTTGTTTCAAGTCGTGTTAACTCATGGTGACATCCTGGAGTAGTCCCTGCGGTTTTCTGGGCAAAATTTCAAAACTAGTTCATCACATCCTTCTTTCCAAGGCTGAGAATGACTGTCTCAAAATTACTCACTGTCTTTGTGCCTAATTCTGAACTAGAACTCATGGTTCCTGCACCAGCATCTTAAACATTACCCCAAATTGGCTCTCAATATTAGGCCACCTAAAACATTCCACAAGAGTCCCTCCTAAGCCTCTTGTCAGAAAACCAGTCCTGAGGAAACTGACCATCTGACCAATAAAGTGGTGGAGAGATAAAAACTCCTTGAAAGAATTGGTTAAAAGGATCTGTGTGATCCAAATGCTTTCAGCAGATGAGGTGGGAAGATTTGATATTGTCTTGGGTCCAATGTGTTATTGCTTGCTCTCACCATGGAAACATTGGAAAGAGATGGGAGATGGAACACTTTTTCCAAATGATAGGAAAGTAAAAAGTTGTTCCAGCTGTTTTTCTTCTTCCCTGTTTCCAGCCACAATCCAGTGGTGGGATGCAAAAAGTTTTACTACCGGTCTGTGGGCGTGGTTTGGTGGGTGTGATGTGGCTGGTGGGTGTGGCAGGGTAAGGATACGTAAAATCCCCATTCCCTCCCACTCCAGGGAAGGTTTACTGCAAAAATCCCCATTTCCTCCTATTAGCTGGGACTCGGGAGGCAGAGAATAGCAATAGCAATAGCAATAGCAGTTAGACTTATATACCGCTTCATAGGGCTTTCAGCCCTCTCTAAGCGTTACAGAGTCAGCATATTGCCCCCAACAACAATCCGGGTCCTCATTTACCCACCTCAGAAGGATGGAAGGCTGAGTCAACCCTGAGCCGGTGAGATTGAACAGGCCGAACTGCAGAACTGCATCAGCTGAAATAGCCTGCAGTGCTGCATTTAAACCACTGCGCCACCTCGGCTCTTTGAGGTGGGGGAGGGGCCAGTCAGAGGTGGTATTTACCAGTTCTCCAAACTACTCAGAATTGTCCGCTACTGGTTCTTCCAGAACTGGGTCAGAACCTGCTGAATACCACCTCTGTACATCCCTAGGCTGTGCATACGTTTAAAGAGATCAAGCCACTATTCTTGCGTCTCCTATAAAAAACATCAAGATTTGGTCCTTCAGACAGAGCAGATGTGAAGATAAATATGTTACTAATAATCCTGTTGACTAATAACAGAACTGATGGATAGGAGGAACACATAAGTAGGGAAGTTTCTCTCCTCCTGCTGTTTTCATCCCAGATCCAGTCTAAACTAGTTCATCTCTTTTCTTTTCCAGATCAATGGGAGCCCAGTTCCAGAATATGCATGTCTTGGTTATTTACTCCATACCCACCTAGCTGGAATAGGAGTGAGAGGTATCCAATATCGGTAAGCAAACTTTATAGGGCAGCTGTAACAGCAACACAATCCCCCCCCCCCGGCAACTAAAAACAATATGGGAATGGCTTAAAAGCAAAAACTGAAGAACTCGACTTTCCATTGTTATGGCTGAGAGAGCAGTACATTTCTTGGCAGTATGCTGGTAGTCTTGTCCAATATAAACACAAACACCAAATGGAAAGAGTCTCTATGCAGCACTATTGTCCACATAGCTATAATTTTCTTGGCTGTGGTCAAACCTAAAAGGTAGGAAAGACAAAGTGGACATGGAACAGCACCCAAGCCACAAAGAGGGGCATGTTCATATGGCCAACCAAAGAAAGCAGCTGTAACTGTTCAGGTTTCAGGTTGAGCGTTCCTTGACCTGTTCAGTCAAGAGTTGCTTCGTTGATAGTTGTCCTGTACCTTTATTCCTTTAACCCGTGGTGGGTAGGTTCTCTGCCCTAATGACCAACTGGGTAGCTGGGGCTTGGTGGTCATATGACTGGGTGGGCATGGTTAACTCAACGCCACTCAGGTCGATGAGCAGCTTTTGCTGTTACAATGTCATAAGGGTTAACCAGAGAGGCAGATTCTTGTAAGCAGGGCAATAAAGATTAGACTGAAACAACACCAGAATGTCTCCTTCCTGCCTTCCTTACAGGATTAGCCCTGTAAAGTGAAAAAAACACAAAAGGAGATTTCTTCCAACAACCGGTTTCTCGGAACTGTTTAGAAAGTTAACAACCGGTTCTCCCGAATAGGTGCGAACTGGCTGGATCCCACCACTGCTTTAACCTTCCTTAACCTCATTCTTAAAACCAAGATAAGACCCTGATAGCAACTCTGTCACTGTTTCTAATGCAGAAACATTTGCCACCAATTTTCCCTTAAAAACTAATTGGGATTCCTTGGCCTCAGTCAGATCCTACTCCTGCAGACATTGGCTCTCTGTTTCCCTCACAGAGGACTGTGGGGACACCATCCTGACACTGCCCCATGCCCTAGAGAGCTCTCCATGCCAAAGAGAATAGCCAATATCCTAACAAGAGAGGCTTTGTGCTACAATGCTGATGGAGCCAAGGCTAATGTGAAGACACAGCCATAAAATTCATTCCTCTAATCCTGTGAATAAATCAATACATTGACATTTGAGCTGCAGTGATCTTTGAAAACATTTGTCTGGAAATTATTAGATCAAGGTTGTACTTACACCCCAAATATAACCATCTCTGCAGCGTGAAGCAATGGTCTATCTCACTGATATTGTCTCTATGTACAGGAATGGAAAACAGTTGAGGATCCTCTGTGAAGACAATAAATATGATTTCAATCTTCAGGAATCAAGAGACTTGAAGAAGCATATTGTTCTCAAACCAGTATGTCATTCTAAGATATCTGTTTGAGTTAGAGTTAGGCAATAAGTCCCTTATTATGGAGACCCCATATTGTCTCAGATTCTAATGACTGCTTTGTTCACAGGGAGATGAATTCCTGGTAGAGTGCCGTATCAAACTAAAGACCGACAGAGACACTATTTGTAAGTCTTCTCTGAATACTTAGGATAGACAAAGTGGTGGATAGTACCGTGTTTGAAAATTAGATCCGCTGATCCTGTAATATACAAATATTTAGTATAGTTTGCAGGTCCACAATGCTTATTAGTAATTTGCCATTAATGTGCTAGGAAGATGGAGCAAATATTTTCAGCTTTTTATTTAAGAGAAAAAAATCATAAAACAAAGGTCAAGAAACAGGGGAATGGTACTTCTGATGTGGAATTGCTATTGGAAAATGGGTAGTATGTGTTGACCATTGGAATTGCCAGAGAAGACTAAGAGTTACAGGAAGCCATAGTATTGTTATTTGGGATAGATGTGGGATAGACAGTTCCACACCATATGGATTCATAATTGGTGTACTAACCACAATTGTCAGTAGAGCTACATCTACATCAAGGAAAGCATGCAATAGTAGGGTACTTCAAGGTTTCTGTCTTAGGTGCAGTATACGTCAACTTCTCCATAAATGACCTAGATGAGGGAATACAAGGATACAAATGAAATTTGCAGATAATACCTTCAATCTGGGGAAAATACAGTAGCTAACACTTAAATGATAGATTCAAGACCTAGAGGGACCTTGATAGACATGAACACTGAGCTCTAGCCAACAAAATGCAATCTGGGGTCAGAAAAGTAATAGAAAGAAAAGTAAGATCCTACAGTTAGTAAGAAAAACCAAATACATAGATAAAGAATAGGTTGTAATTGCCTCTGTGAGAGATATTTAGGTGTCCTAGTTTACCACCACTTAATTATGAGCCAGCAGTGTGCAGCAGCTACTAAATAGCTACTGCAGGCCTAGGTTGCATCAGCAGAAGAATAGTTTCGAGACCATGCAAAGTGATAGTACCACTTTATACTGCACAAGTGAGACCACACTGTGTCCAATTCTGATTACCCAATAGAAAAAATATATTGAGAAAGAATGCAGAGAAAAGAAAGGTGATAAGGGATCTGGAGGTTAAACCATATTATGAATGATTGACAGAATTGGGTATGTCTAATCTAATGAAGACAAGTATTAGGAATGAAATGGTAGCAGTCTTCCAGTACCTGAGGGGTTCTCACAGAGAAACTTATTCTCCAAAACATCTGAGGGCAGGACAAGAAGTAATGGGTGGAACACCATTAAGAGAGATTCAACTTAGAACCAAGGAGAATTGCCATGACTGTACAAACAAATAAACCACTGGAACAACTTGTTTCCCAAAGTTGTGGTGCTCTATCACTAGAGGTTTTAAGATGGCATTGGACAACCATTAGTCTTCATGGTATTGGACCTGGGTACTTGAGAGACCGCCTGCTGCCAATCACCTCCAATAGACCGATCAGATCCCACAGATTAGGCCTCCTCCGAATTCCATCTGCCGGCCAATGCCGACTGGCGACTACCCGGAGGAGAGCCTTCTCTGTGGCTGCTCCAACCCTCTGGAACGAACTTCCCGTGGAGATTCGACCCTCACCACCCTCCAGGCCTTCCGCAAAGCCCTTAAAACCTGGCTATTCCGGCAGCCTGGGGCTAAAGAGCTTCTGCTCCCCCTTCTCGAATGGTATGGTTGTTGTGTGTTTTAAATTGTGTATTGTTGTTTGTCTTTTTATCCCCTGTTTGTACCTCCTTTCCCTTGACTGAGTTGTGAGCCGCCCTGAGTCCCCTTCGGGGAAAAGGGCAGCATATAAATGAAATAAATCCTAATCCTAATCCAGTCTGAAATGGTATAGGGTCTCCTGCTTGATCAGGAGGTTGAACTAAAAGACCTTCAAGATCCTTTCCAACCCAATCACTCTGTGTTCTATGTTCTAATCTATTCCCACGACAAAAGTTTTCAGGATAAGCTGAACTGAAGCTCCTACACAATGTAGTTCTCTTCCATGAAACCTTTCTTTTTCTTTATTAGGGGAGGCCCAAGTACCCTGAATGAAATGTGCCTGATATTCCTCTTCTACTATCCTCGCAACAACATATCCAACTGCCTAGGACTCCCAGACATTCAATATGTTGCCAATCAGCTTGGCCAGGAGGCAAATGAGTGAGTGCTTCAGGCTAGGCCCAAGAAACTATGCTTGGAAGGCATTGTTAGAATGTGGAGGAAAGCTTACTATCAAAGCATCATAATGTCAAAGCACCCTGGACAACTAGTTACCACTCCCATTATAGAATGCAGATCCTCCATTTTTCTGATGTTTACTAGGGCAATGGGATGCCAGCAGAGAAACCAATCTGCACAGACCTTGAAGGAAAGCATCTAAGGGAACATCTGTGGTTTGTGCAAGTGATATACACCTATTATCAGTATAGATGAATCTCTATATAGCAGGAGTATAAAACCTGTATCATCAAAGTGGGGACATCAACTTGAACTATAGTTAGTAATGTAATCCATTTAAATCCAATTAAGTCAAATGTTTGTCCTATCCCTACCATTTTGGGGGGGGGGGTGTCCCCAGCATATAGTGCCAGATGCAACTTTGAGATTGAAAAAATTGTCCAGTACTGCTTTGTGGAAAAATACGCCTTTCAAATGTTCTGGTGTAATTTGAATGGAGTCTGGCAGTAACTGGTTGAGCTGGAGACTGTATTAATTACACACCCATCATTCCTAACCATTAGCTAGGTCGTTACCATCCTCTCCTCTATTAGTTGCCTGTTTTCAACCATTAGCTTTTGTGGAGCAGCTTTTTCTGTCTCCCTGTCTCATCTTGGTATCTGTACACAACTGCCTATGTTGTGATTCACCCTGCAGCGCAGAAGAAGGAATGATGGCCATCAACTCTGTACAATGGGACAATGAAACTATCAAGAAAGCAGAGAAAGCATGCAGAAGAAGCACCTCAGATTATTAACATAAAAACCATTGATGTAAGTAGGCTTTAAATACTGGAGAAATACAATTGTTGAACTGGAAATGAAATGAGACAACTTGCCACAGCCAACATATCACTGCCAAACCCACCATGTAACAACTCGCCACAGGACAATTCAACAGTTTGATTTAATTATTGTCATTCACATTTCATTTGTGCCTCTTTTTGCACCCTTTCTTAAATTATTTTATTGTATCATTTATTTGATATTAGTGTAACACTTATTCCACAGGAGTTGTCTCACAGCAAGTTGGCCATGACAAGTTTTTCGTGGGAGTTGTCATAAACCCAACTGGAGAAGCTAGAAAATGGAACAATAGATAGCTAGTCTTGGATCTCAGTGAGGCTTATACCTTTCAATCTCTCTCTATTCTGAACATGGCGTGAAGAATAGCAATAAATTAGGCAGCCATCTTTCCAAATGTTATGCAACTGGAAGCTGATATATTTTAGTTTCAACTCCCATCAAAGGGAACACAAAGGTGACATGTACCTCAAAACAAAAATAGACCAGGTAATTGAAAAGCATTTATGGGCCTCTTTTTCCCATTCTTTTTCAGCCAAATTGGTCCTTCGTCCATTTTCCTCTTGGATGGTTTTCTACACTTGACTTTGCCTTAGTTCATTTCTTGCTTGACATCTATCTTCTTCTAGATTAAAAATCCCCTTTTTGTTCGATTCTGACACAGTAGTACATTGAAATTGGGACAGGAAAAAGATGTAAAAGTGTGTTCTTTTTAAAAAAAATCCTGCAGTAAACCTTTTTTCTCAATTGTAAATAGGTAAATCAATTACATGTACACCTTCTAGTTCCAAGCCTTCTTTGATTTAGTTGGGTTTCAACCCATTTTCAACCCATTTTTAGAAATATATTCTTCTATGTTCCATTCATCTCCTTGGAAAGTTTTTTTTATACAAATATGGTTATCTGCCAGAAAATGTATAAATATTTAAATAAGGCATCACACTCAGTACATTTCCAGCATCACATTTTCCTAAAAATTTTTTTTTTAAAAAACTGGAATAAGCAGAGTATTGAAAGAATTGCTCGTGCTACTAGTTTTTATTTTAACATTTAAATTTAACATTTAGACTAGGTCTGGTCTACTCTAATTTCACCTAGAAAAAAATATGACCTTGTCTTACCCAAGACTGGGGTCCTTAACCAGAGGTCTTTTGACTATATACTTGTGTGTGTGTGTGTGTGTGTGTGTGTGTGTGTGTGTGACACACATACATATACACCACACACACACACATATGTGTATGTATTGTAATGTATGTGTGTGTGTATATATATATATATATATATATATATATATATACATACATACATACATACATACATACATACATACACACACACACACACACACACACACATACATGCATACTGTGTGGGTGTGGGTGTGTTCTGTGTTTTCTGAGTGTTTTCGGTGGTATTTGTATGTAGGTCTTTGGTTATTTGGGTTTTCTCCCGCGTAAAATTGGAAGTGTCTTGGCAACGTTTGACGAAGTCTCATTCGTCATCTTCAGGCTGTTTTACTTGGTTCGTGCTTCAGGAGCAATGTGGAGTTCAGCTGCGATCTCACATTGCTCTGGAAGCACGAACCAAGTAAACCAGCCTGAAGATGACGAATGAGACTTCATCGAAATGTCGCTAAGACACTTCAATTTTACGCGGGAGAAAAGCCGAATAACCAAAAACCTACGTATATATAACTTTCACTGAGCTCTAATTGAAATTTAGCTTGTATTGTAGGTGATTTAACAAACCCACAAGCCTATATATTACTATTAGTTGTTATTTTTTTAAATAATTGATAACTATATTTGAACATAATGGGTTCCCTTTCTAACAAAATATATTTATATTGTTATAACACATAATATACATGTACATATACAGAATGTAATATAACAAGATACATGTGTTTTATTATAAACTAGTTTATGGACTTAATACATTCTTCTGACCAAAGCATTGTAGGTTTCTTGAAGCTCTCAAAGAATCCAGGGCTTAAGAATCCTTTCCTTGAGAAGTTGGACAAGGCCAACAAGTAGGTATTGTGTATCCTGAACATTTTATCCTTTACTTGTAGGACGTGATGATAAACGAAACTGTTTCATTCCTGATATTGATGTTCCTGAACCAGAACCCTGCAAGTTGAGTCCAAGAGACACAACTACAACACATCAACCAGAAGTCACACCAAGTACAAAGCAATTCCAGATGTGGTTTCCAAAGATGTTAGCACCCCTTAGCCTGATGTTCATAGCTTTGGGGTTTGTTAGGCTTCTCATCTCTCCCCTCCTTCCCCTGATATGAGTTAAGAGCTTCCCTTACCAGTTGTAGTTCCAAGCCCAGTTGGTGGAACTGCTTTTGATATTTACTTTTCTCTGTGGCTGGATGGCTGGGGGTCTACACCCAATCACTTTTTATTGCTGTGTGTATTAAGTTCAAAGCTGAAACAAGATAGTCAACACTAGGGAGAAGTCCAAATGCCAGTATATCACCTGGAATTTAAAGAGGGCCTATCCTTCTTTTCAATTTCAAGCCAATCCTGCCATACTGTTCTACTCTGGGAAGAAATAGGGCATCAGTCATGGGATAAACAGAGAATAAGAGCCCAGGGCAAATGTGGATTTTATAGCAGACTTCCTCAACCTGATATCTCCAAATATATCATCTGGATTGGAATTCCAGCCAACATAGCCAAATTCCTTGCTACCTGGGAGGTTTGAATAAATGGAAGATACCTGGGTAAAAAAAGGGAACTCTTAAGTATTCTCTTGTATTCAACATGTGCCTTGCATTGATGGCCTGGAAGGCAAGCAAAATGCCTTTATTGGAAGACCATTAGAAAGCAGTTTGAGGGTAACCCACCGTAATAACATCCACAGCTGAAACAATATGCATAAGGAAGTGGAGCAGTCAAGTTGGCCCTTGACTTGAGCAAAAATTAATTCATACATGAGCCCAACACATAAAGTATATTAAATGGAGAAAATGATTGATAGAAATGCAATAGAACATTAAATCTTATAAAAGAGACACCGTTTTATGTATTTTGATATGTGAAACAAAGGACTGGATTTGCCACTCTTATCATTAGCAATTCAATTCTATTTTGAAGGTTCCACTAGAATAAAAGGATGGGACAAACATATAATCAAAATAATATCTACCTTTAGTGTATTAAAAACAGAGATTTTTTTCCAAATTCTTTGCAATAGGAATGAAATGACACAAGAGCATTTCTACTTTTTCTTAGAATATCCAACATCCAATATATTAACAATTGTAATGTTAAGATCTTTAATGATAATTTCTCTGTAAATGTGATTAAAATAAGATTTACTTCATATTATATACTTTTTATCATTCAAAAATTATATATTTGGGTTTTTTTAAATAAATAGATGTATATTTGGTATGAAATGCTCATATGATTAAAATACCGATACCTGATTTATGACAATCAAACATAAATTTTTATCTGATTCGTGCACGTTTCTGTCTTGTTTAATATACAGTACTTGCAAGTTGTCTTCCCAAACCACTAGTTTGGAGACAGAATTGCTAGGGGACAGGCTAGGTCTGTGCTCCTTTGATAAAAATTAATACTTGTCTCTTGATGGTTGACCATTAAAGCTATCTGTCCCTCTGCTATCCTCACCCAAATTTCTTCATGAAAATTGAACTATACCTATATGGACATGCAGACATGCAGGTGTTTAATAATACAAATATTTGTCAATTGCTTCATTATTCAAACAGCTATGAGTCCATCCAAATAGTGGTGCTGAATTCTCTCCTGAATGATATACTTTATCTTGCCAGTAGATCAATATGCCCATATTTTCACTGCTTCTCTGCATTCAACCTTCAGGTAATTCTTGACTTACCACCACAATTGAACCCAACATTTACATTGCTAAGCAAGGCAGGTGTTAAGTGAGTTTTGCCCATTTTACGACCTTTCTTGCCACAGTTGTTAAAGAAATCACTGCAGCTGATAAGTTAGTAACACAGATGTTAAGTGGATCTGGCTTTCCCTTGGCTTTGCTTGTCAGGGAGGTCACAAAGGGGAATCACATGACCCTGGACGCTTACAACAGTCATAAATACAAGTCAGTTGCCAAGAAACCAAGTTCTTTATATCTTTCTTAAGAGATCCTTGCCTTGTAATCCTCTTTTCCCTCTCCAACATATTATCAGAAGCGCCTCCCATTTCCAATTCAATCATTCTGATTCAAAACTATTGTCTAGCCCTGAACCAACTAAGAGCTATTTAATGCTTTGATAGAAAGTGGCAGGACAAGATCAGTTTTCAATAGGTTTTGACTGCTTATAGATTATTTGACTGATTTCTGAAAAGACCTGCTCTATCCTGTCCATATGTAGTCATAATCTGATAGAATATACAGGTAGACCTTGACTTACAACAGTTCATTTAGTCATAATTCAGAGTTACGACGGCACTGAAAAAAGTGACTCATGGCTATTTTTCACACTTATGACCATTGCATGTAATCATGGTCAGGTGATTTACATTTGGATGCTTGTCAACTGGTTCATATGGGACCATGTGATCATCTTTTGCAACCTTCTGACAAGCAAAGATAGTGGGGAATCCATATTAATTTAACAATCATGTTACTAATTTAACAACTTCAGTGATTCACTTAACAAGAAAGTTCTAAAATGGGACAAAACTCACTTAACAAATTTCTCACTTAACAATATAAATTTTGGACTCAATTGTGTTATATGTCGAGGACTACCTGTACTTAATTCTCTCATTTACCCATCCCTATCCTACCAATTGTATTTAATTTCCCAACTGCATTACTTGAATCTGAAAATCTGCAGCATACAAATATATTTCTAGTAAATACTCAAAATTTGCAAATTCTGACTTGTAAAATAGCTGATTCCATTCTATTACTTATATATTGGCTGTAAGCCAATATATTTCATTTTTTTAGAAACCCATGACTTCCCAAATTGGCTGAGGCAAGTATTTGTATAGCCTTTATTGTCATTGTACATCATGTATACAATGAAATTGGTTTTAGCCTCACAGGTGCAATCCATGACAAAAAATACAAACAACATAAATAGTATAAAGAATAATCCCTATACAAGTAGTGCAAGTAAGTTCTGCCCTATGCTTATGCAGTAATCAAGGAAACTATTTCCATATAAATTAACAACTCCTGTACATTTCCACACACACACACAAAACAAAACAAAAAACCCTCCAAACCTTGTTCTTTTTACTCTAGGAAAAGATGAGAGACACTTTAATATCATCAACCATTCCTCCCTCAACCATTCTCAGAAACTTCATCCACATTATTTTGAATATTTCATAACTATTCAGATGTCAGTGTATTATTTCCATGGACATGTTTAAAAATCTGTAAGTGTATATAGAAAGTCTCCTACCAATTAGTTTTGGTATTTCTGGCCAATAACCAAGTACAGAAAACTTAGCAGCCAATCAATGCTTTGTGACTGATCGTTAACTAGGCGTCTCACTTCACCACTCGGGTCCACACCTAAACATGAAAACTTCTCCCTTTCTATAAACAAAAGGTAATAAATCGCTTGGATTTTGTCATGTGCAAAATGTTCCATTGTAGGGACAGAACCTTCTGGGAAACTATTCCATTTTAATTCCAGTTTACATTGGAAATTCCCAGATGGGTCCTGGGCATTTTGTTTTTAATGTAACAGGAAGTGATGTGATAAATTGGACATATTCCAGCCTCAAAATAGAACATTTTGCAGGGTGGCAAAGCTTTCACTTGCTGACATGCTGGCAATGCTGTATGTAGTCTTTCTTCCAATGGTGGGTTCCTGCTAGTTCAGACTGGTTCAGACTGGATCACTGGAACTGGCAGTGACCCAGGCATGCCATGTCCCCGAACTGGTTCTCCAAGCAGTGCCTATGGCGCTGCCATCTTCTTATTTGCTTCTACGCATGCACAGAGCAATTTATATTGGAAAAGAGCATGTGCACACAGCATACACAAGTGCATATACCGCACAGCCATGAGCAAACCAGCAGTAGTGACTGCCGGAACCCACCCCTGCTTCCTTCCCTACTCATGGCAGCACCCAGGCAGTTCCTAGGAGAGGGAAAGTGACCTGAATGAGGAATTCCTCACTTTTTTCAGTGCCATTGTAACTCTCAACGGTCACTAAACAAATTGTTGTAAGTCTATCTAATTTTTTCCCAATATTTGCCTCAACTTTCCTTTGAAATTTCTCTAATCACTTCACAGCTCTGAAGCCTATCCTACAGGAATGGAGTCATAACGATCACTCTGTTTGTTCCTGATTTTGGCATTATATCAGAGATTTTTACAAATTCAGAGAGGATAAAAGGACACATTTAAAATATATGGAAATAACTGAGAAATTTCCCATTGGAGGAAAAAAAGTTGTATCTATATGAAATCATAGACATTTTAGAAGTAAATTTGCAAACTGGGATTTGAAAGAAAATAAAAATTTGTTCTGCTTCTGTGAAGCATTCTGTTTCATATTTCACTTTATCTGAAGTACAAGTTGTGAAGCTTGTTACTTCGAACCAAGTGTGTATTTTTTTTTTTTTTTTTTTTTTTGCTTTTCTTCCTAGTTTATGATATTTGGAAATTTAAAATAGAATATATTTGCTACTTGCCAGTCCATTTCTGAAGAAAGAAGAAATGTCTGCATTTATTAGGGCAGTGAATGCTTCAAAATTTATTTAGAAAACAATTTAAATACAGCATCTCTCTCCTGGTCATTAAAAATGTGTAACTTTTTTCATTTGAGCCTGAAATCACATTATCAATACAGATAGTCCTCAACATAAGACTGCCATAGAGCCCAAAATTACACATAACTTGTTGCAGTCGTAAGTCAAAGCATCGTGTGACTGGACCTAAATTTTCAACATTTTACAGTAGTTGTTAAGCAAATGCTATAGTCATTAAGCAAACACTGAAGTCATTAAATGAAAGCCAGGACACTGCCATTCTGTCATAAGTCAGAGTTAGGGATATGCTATCACCATAACTCCTAAAAATAAATCAGAAGTAGCTCTGGGGCAGTTCCTCATAACTTCAAATAGTCATTGTACAACCAGTCATAAATCAAGGACTACCTACAATGAATGGCTTGTTTAAATACAATAAAATGTAATTGTAGATGTGGTAGAATCAAAAAGATAGCAATTACCACTTGCATAGGAGAAGCTTTTCAAGTCACAAAAATAACATTAAATAATTGTATTTTATTAGGGAAAACCCTAATTGCTGTCAGATCTATCAGGGGAGAAGAGGGCCTGACTTGTCCCTTCCCGAGCCAGGCCACGGCAGGAGGTGATGCATGTCTGGCATGGCCCTTAAGCAGCAGCAGAGGCAGTGGCACCAGCCCAACCAGCATTCGCTCCCTCACGGGCCAGGCTCATTGTAGCCATGTCCCAGTGAAGAGGGGAGGGGCTATAGCCCCAACATCCACTGCTACATGTCCCACTTGGGAGGAGTGGGAAGGGGAGTGGGAGTCCTGGCTGCAACCAGAGCCTCAGGAGGCTAGTGGGGAGTATACATATTGACTCCTCCCCTACCTGGAGCATGTACACCTGCCCCCAAGACACAGGCAGGTGGGTGGGCACATAGCCAGTCTCCTTGAAAATGTGGACACCGCAATGATTGGGCAAGTGAGGCTCAAGAGGTGCCTGCTCCGCTTCCCCACAATGCCCACCAGGCTATGGCAATGCATGAATATATACATTATCTACCCTTGTCTGTACTTTACAGAAAGAGTTGGGTGCTAATAATAGCCAAACAAAGTCTGTGGATTTAATGTTGTGTTAGCAGAACTGGGAAGAATGGGTGTCTTTTTTTTGTTTGTTTGTTTTTTGTTGTTGTTTGGCTGAGTCTAGATATTTTATTGGAAATATCAGATTTTATACTGTGTATAAGAGGTTCAGGGCCCCATAAACTAGGGTGACCAGACGTACCGATTTCGGCGTGACAAGCACGTTTTATAACAATTTTTCCCGTGTCCCTCCGCCTTTTAAAAAAGTCCTGATTTTCTGGCTTCATGTTGAAAGCCCAGTGGATTTGCTTAAGAAATCCTAACCGGGGCAATACAAAAGACACCCTGTCTAATCCCTCTCTCTCTCTGTCTCAGTACTTTCATTGAAGATATTAAAACGTTAAAGCAACAAAACGGACCTCCCCCCCCCCCACCCGCGCCGGTCACGTTCACCTCATTTTATAAGAAAAAAATGATCTAGTACCATAGAGCTGCAGGAAATGGCTAGAGAGGTCGCCAGTGTTACTTCCTGGATTTTTCGGAGGGGAGGGGCACGGAGGTTGGAGGACTCTCCATAATGGTGGGAAAGTTTCTTTGAAATATATTGACTTGGAGTTTCTGCCTGCTGGTAAGTGTGCTGGGTTTTTTTCTTTTATTTTTTAATGCATTTTAAAATAATGTAGGTTTTTTTAAAATGTGCAGCTGCTGTTTTTTTTATTCAAAACAATATGTGATGTGCCATGGAAGAACCATTAAAAAAAAAACCTGAAAGAACAAAAGGGTTTTTTTAGGGTATTTTCCTGATCAAAACTATAATTGTTTCTACATGACAATCTTAATCACAAATAGCCAACTACACTTCATTCTAAATAGTTTTATTTCCTTTATTGTATGTGATTACTCAAGTCCAAAAACTGAGTTAATTGGATAAACTCAGCTCCACAATTTACTAAATATACAGTTACAGGAATTTCATGTATAGTATGCTGTCTCTTAGGGTTTATTGAACATAGGAGAATAATATGAGAGGGATTTGATGTAAAATAAGCTCTTTTAATGAATTCAAAATCAACGCAGCAGACAAGACATGGGAGTGAACATAATACATACTTTAACAATTTTTTTTTCTTTTAGCCATCAAATACTGCAGCAAGTGTGTCAGTAATAATAGCAAGACAGGCATAGGATTTTCCAGCCAGGTTAATTTTACTTTTTTATGGTTTTGATGTATTTAATTTTATCTGTATTAGAAACTTATGAAGGCTGTGCAACATTTTGAGGTGATATAGAGTATGTAAAGGCATGAATACAGTAGAACCTCTGGTCACAACCATAATTTGTTCCATAACATTGGTCACAAACTGATTTGGTCATGAATCAAACCTAATTTTGGAAATTTGGCGCTTACAAAAAAAATGGTGCAGAAGGGGAAATCAGCAGCGGCGAGAATGTGAATATTTTGGTCAGAAGCGTTCGTGACTAGAGGTTCTACTGTATAACATCTTCACTTAAGACTTAAGATTCACTTAAGATATAACATCTTCACTTAACATTCACTTAAGAACTGTGGCAAGAAAGGTGGTATAGTGACCAAAGTTACAATGGCATTGAAAAAAGTGACTGATTACCATTTTTCACACTTAGCGACCATTTTCACACTTAGCGACCGTTGCAGCATCCGCATGGTCACGAGATCAAAATTCGGATGTTTGGCAACAGTTACATTTTATATTTGTAAATTGTAGTTATGTTGAAATTTAAAAAAAACATTACAATACTATTTTTGCGTTGTATGAAAATTTTTGTTGCTCCGTATAAAATTTTTAATCAACCTGACAGTGAGACCATTAAACAATGGAACAGTTTGCTTCCCAGGGTTGCGGGGTGCTGCATTGTGGAGATTTTGAAGAAAAGATTGGGCAATCATTTGTCTGAGATGGTATGAAGAACCCTTTCTTGGGCAGGAAGTTGGACTAAAATCTATTCCACACTAGGATTCTATGATTCCTTCTGTGCTTTGTGCCACAATTATTGTGGTTCTCTGTTGTTCATGAACAGACAAGTTTCCCACATGAAGACAGTGGCCAAGGCCACCAAGAAAGTCAGCCACAGGCCACTCCTAGTCCCAGATGAGATGCCTTCCTTTTGCAAGTTTAGAATGTGTCCATTGTTTACCTGGTTGCCGAGGGAAGAAGTTGTCAGTTTGTCTGAATAGCCATTATTCAGGTAATGGCTGCCAGAAGGTTTCTTAGAGTAAGTGTGGCCATCTCAAATGCCAAGAAACAGGCAGCAGGAGAAAAAGTGATGCTTTCCAGCTCTTCCAACTGGCTTATGTCTATTTCTCGTCTCTTCACAGAACATCTGGAAAAGGTGTTCCGCGCTCTTCTGCTGTACGAAGAGTGTCGAAGAAGACATTCCTGTGCCTCCTGACAGGTACCATGGCCTTCTCCTTAAAACTTGGGCATAGTGGGGCACCATTGTGCACTGTAAAAGAATTTGTAGAAGCCTCCCTCCAAGATGGTTTCCTATCCATAAGAGGCTTGCGGGGGCAAAAAATGGGCAGGCCGATTGGCTGATCTTAGAAAGGGGAGGTTGAAATAAATGCATGTTCTTTGACATGTTTCACCTCTTCTTTTGGTCAGGTCTGACGAGGCACAGGAACATGATGTACAGCACGGAGACACGTCTTCATCCACAGGGGTAAGGATGATTTTGCAACATGGCCAATGGGGGTTCTTGCCTCAAAACCTCATGCGGGGAACCTGGACACCCTAGCAAACTCAAGAAGAGCTCCTTCCATTCATGGAGAGATCTAACAGAAAACTTTTTTACATTCAAATGAACAATTATTACTTTCAGGTTTTCATGGATGTTCATCCCTCCACCCGGAACCCAAGGTTTGAAGACGTGATACCTGTTGAATATTTGTGGAGGTATGTATTCTCAGCTGAGGGATTCTGAAGCCTCCAAGAAGAGGGCTTATAGCTAGTTATAATTGGCCCTTCATTCTCTCCCCAGACATGTCAAGATGGAGAAGTGGATGCCAAGCGTCTCCACAATTATGGAGAGCTCCACTGAGTTGGTAAGGCCTGACCTTCTCCTCATCATGCTAATGGCAGAAGCCCTGTCTCTACGAATGTGTTGATATGCCAACACACAGAATCTTTGCATTGTTATTTCAGGGTCCATTGGAAGAATCCCTTCCATGTACATCCCCTCCAGATGTACAGAGCCTGTGTCCATCAAGGTAGGTAGCACCTGGGAGGGAGGAGACTCCTGCTGGTTCACAAGGGGCTTGCAGGGGGAAAAAAGATGAACAGATCGGGTGGCTCATCATGGAAACGAAAGCTGAGCTAGCTTCATTCCTTAAACATTTCTCCTTCTTCCTCTGCACAGTACACCAGAAGCTCTGGAACATGAGCCCCCTACCTCTATCAAAGGGGATGGGGAGAAACCTTCCTCAGAGGTAAGAAGGTTTTGGCAATGGGGCTAATGGAGGCTATGCCACAAGTCCTGATAGGGGAGGGGGAAATTGTGCAATATATCCTCCTAGGCTTAAGGCTTCCAAAGGTCCTTTTTCTCTTGGCACATAGGGGCTGAATGCCTTGATGCTGTCATTTGCAGGATTCTATGAAGGTCCTGGTGGGCTCCACATGCAGCAGCCTGGAGAATGTGGACTCCCTTGATAAGCTTCTGGATGAGGTGTCAGAGGGAATAGCAATAGCAATAGCAGTAGACTTATATACCGCTTCATAGGCCTTTCAGGCCTCTCTAAGCGGTTTACAGAGAGTCAGCATATTGCCCCCAACAATCTGGGTCCTCATTTTACCCACCTCGGAAGGATGGAAGGCTGAGTCAACCCTGAGCCGGTGAGATTTGAACCGCTGACCTGCTGATCTAGCAGTAGCCTGCAGTGCTGCATTTAACCACTGCGCCACCTTGGGAGGAGGATGCAGTGGCTTCCGATGCCAGTAATTCTTCCAGTCCATGGGTAAGAAAGTGTTTTCTCTTGAGAAGGGATGGAGGAAAAGAGTAGGGAGCCCATTTTTTCACCCCCATTCAATAGGCCCTCTTTTAGGGACTTCTAAGTCTCTTTTGCCCTCATGGCTAAAGAAGAATCACTGTTGTTCCCAGGATTCTCCTGACTGGGAAGCCACACTTGCAGACCTTAGCAGCCTGGACAAAGACTCCCTGGACCTCTCCCTTTAATTTAAAAGGGTATCTATTTCAGATTCTTCATGTCAAAGAGTCGTTTCCATCTCAGTGAAGCAATGAGCTATGCCATGCAGGGCCACCTAAGGCAGACAGGTCAGAGTGGAAAGTGCTGATACAAGGTGGCCCACTGGAGAAGGAAGTGCCAATCTTCTCCATTACCCTTACTAAGAAAACCCCACAAAAGGTTTCAAAAGGCTAAAAGCTACCAGTATGATGCCAAAAAATAAAGCCCTCAGATGGAAGATGTCCAATATACTACCTAGGAAGGGCAGTGGGTGATGGCAAGTAACTCCAGAAAGAGTAAAGTGTTTGTACTTTTATAGAAAGTGTGTAGTACTAATAATAGCTTTTGATTCCTCCCCCAGATGCTTCCCATGATGCCTCTCCAGAAGTCAGCTTGGAGGAGGATGAAACAGTCCCAGGAACATCCGGTGAGTTGGTCAATGCCTCCAGGGAGAGTGATTTGGCTGAAGCACAGCTGCAGTTGATCTTTGGACAAAAGAAGACACATCAATGACTTTGGTCCATTGGCAAATCCTATCTTGGTCCTGGGCATTTTGTTTTTAATGTAATAGGAAGTGATTTGATAAATTGGACATATTCCAGCCTCAAAACAGAACATTTTGCATGGTGGCAAAGCTTTCCCTTGCTGGAAGTACTGTATGTGGACTTCTTTCCCTAATCATGGGAACACCCAGGTGGTTTCTAGGAGAGGGAAAGTAACCTGCATGAGCAATTTCTTCTAATAAAGACACAGTGTCCCACTTCAAACTCATTGTAAAATAGATTGAACACATGATGACCCATTTAATAACCAGTAAGACTTATGACCTTTATTCCAGGCTCAATTATGGTTGCAAGTCAAGGATTTCCCGTATAATCATTTGCTACATTTTGGCTTGGAAAAAAACAAATTTGTGAGAAAGAAAACCATGCCAAAAAAGTCCTGTGACAACACTGGAATAATATACCAAATGTTATTACTCTTTTTTTAAAGCTATGAAAGATTCTCAGTATTATACTCTGGGCATCCAAATCTACAATAATGCATTTGCATCCAACTCTGTAATTCAGCCACTCCAATCAACTTTCTCTGGAGAGATGAGCGCAACTCCCAGGCTGGCAATTTCTTTCCATGCAAATAGTAATAGCAATAGCACTTAGACTTATATACTGCTTCACATTGCTTTACAGCCCTCTCTAAGCGGTTTACAGAGTCTGCCTACTGCCCCCAACAATCTGGGTCCTCATTTTACCCACCTCGGAAGGACAGAAGTCTGAGCCAACCTTGAGCCTGGTGAGATTCAAACTGCCAAATTGCAGGCAGCAGGCAATCAGCAGAAGTAGCCTACAGTACTGCACTCTAACCACTGCGCTACAACGACTCTTTGGCGGCCTTTCAGGGATTGCAATCCGAATGTTTAGAGAATGGCACCAATTTCAACTGTCACACAAATATACCTCAAGGAAATTCTCCAGGAGCCCCTGGGAGCCACCTTGAAATTCTTTTCTCACTCACACACCTCCATGCATTCCCAGAGTATTTCAATACCCTCTCCTTTTGTCTTCCTTTGTTTTAACCGAATAACACAGTTGGGAGATACTTTGGAGGTCTTCTAGTCCAATCCACTGTTCAAGCAGGAGACCCTATACCATTTCAGACAAATGCCTGTCCAGTCCCTTCTTAAAAGCCTCCAGTGATGGAGCACCCACAACCTCTGAAAGCAAGATGTTCTACTGGTAAATAGTTCTAACTGTTAGGAAGTTTCTCCTTACTTCTAGGTTGCTTCTCTCCTTGGTTAGTTTCCATCCATGGTTTCTTATCTTGCCTGCTGGTGCTTTGGAAAATAGGGTAACCCTCTCTTCTTTGTTCTTCAGTATCACCACAGGTGGGATTCTACCGGTTCTCACTGGTTTGCCCGAACTGTTAGTTAATTGCTTATGTAGTTCGGAGAACCGGTTAAAAAGAAAGTGCAAAAGAGGGTTTTCCCCTCTCTCTCCCTTCAGTTAATAGCTGCAATTTTTTTATTCAAATTTTTTTTGAATAACCAATGGTTTGAAAGTGAGAAGTATTTGAATGTTTCCCCACATTTAGAAGCACATATTGCTCTAGCTCCATGATGGTGAACCTATGGCACACGTGCCATAGGTGGCATGCGGAGCCATTTGTTAGGGTATGCGAGGCGTTGCCCTGTCAGTTCCAGCACACATGTGAGCCCTGGCCAGCTGACTTTGGCCTTCAGAGGCTTCCTTAAAGCCTCCGGAGTGCAAAAAAATGGTCCTATGGGCAAACTGGAAGTTTGTGAATGGACTTCTGGTTTGTCCATAGGCCCATTTTTCACTCTCCAGAACGTTCAGGGAATCTCTTGAAGTCTCCTGAGGGCCTCAGGAAGGCCTCTGGGTGGGGGGGCTCCCCAGGCTCCTCGAAAGCCACTGGAGCCTGGGGAGGGCAAAAAAACAGCACCAAAACAGGTCGCACACATAGCATTTTGGGTGTGGCACGCCCGTGCACGACCCCCCTGCGCTTTCCCCGCTTTTGGCACAGGAGCCAAAAAAGGTTCGCCACCACTGCTCTAGCTCAATCCTGACTTAACTTGAAGCAGTAAATGTAAAAGCTTGACCTGTCAGCTGAACAAAATGAAAAAGGCCTGCCATTACTTAGAAGCAAAGCAGAAGAAAAAGAGAAACTAAATAGGATGACAAAAAAATTATGTGTCAGGGCAGTTTAGGCAGGGATTTGCATTAGAGTTCAAGAAGAACAGCAAACAGGTGTTTAAACACACACAAACTGCTGCTCCCACGTCAAATTATAGATCATATCATGCCCGGCTGTAAACTGAGAGCATATACAGTATCTGATTTTTAAAATATAAACGATGCTGAGCTTCTAGATGATCTAGATTTTGGTATTAGATGATCTAGATTTTGGTATTTCAGCATCTATCTTTCTAACATATATATCAATAAACAAGTCCCAGCCACAAAAACCAACCCAAGACCCAGAACCACATAGGACACCATCACCAAACATCAATTCCATCAACCAATCAAGATGTGACAACACAGCCAACCAATCCGTTTAAAGCAACAAAGCCAACATTCCACACACCCCCACCTATATTTATAGAAAAACGGCAGCTCCGATTATGCTTTGCTCGCACAAGCATGAAGCCAAAGGCACCAGCCTGAAGATGACAAGTGTGACTTCGTCGAAATGTCACCAAGATACTGTCAATCTTACAGGGGAAAAGACCCTAATATGCTAAGACCTGCATATATACTGTATGTGTATATATATATATATATATATATATATATGTATATGTATATGTATATGTATATGTATATGTATATGTATATGTATATGTATATGTATATGTATATGTATATGTATATGTATATGTATATGTATATGTATATGTATATGTATATGTATATGTATATGTATATATATATATATATACACACACACACACACACATACATACATACATATATAAAATTAATCTAGATGAAATTTTAATATACTATTGCTAGTTCATGTATGCTATATTATACGATAAACAAACAAACATACACAAATACACAAAGATATGAATATAGAAGATTTCAACATTTGCTCCCAAATGGCAAATATCCAGTGTAACCATTCCTTCCTGTTGCCTTGCTTTGTTTTGCCCTGGAATTTTATTGCCATCATAATCCTATTCTCTCTCTCTCTCTCTCTCTCTCTCTCTCTCTCTCTCTCTCTCTCTCTCTCTCTCTCTCTCTCTCTCTGTGTGTGTGTGTCTTCACTTTAAAAAAAGAGTGGAAACCATTGAAAACAGTAGCTGTCTCAGCCTTAGGGGCAACTACCAGAAGACACACAGCATGGACCACAGACCTTTCCAATCTCAGGCCTCATTTTTAGGCCCTGTGTTGGGAAAGAAGGATGCCATTTCAAATTCACTGAGTGGTGATTGGCTCTTAGAACCATCAATCAAAGGACAGTAACACTGGGTTCCTCCTCCTCTTTTATATTCTTGAGGGAATCAGCAGGGAGAAATTTGGGAGCTGGAAGTGAAAGGATAGATGGGAGGAAATCTGGGAGTCTTAGCCCTAGGAAAACTACTAAGTATTATACTGGTAGTTCTTGACTTACGACCACAACTGAGCCCAAAATTTCTGTTGCTAAGCGAGAGTTGTTAAGTGAGTTTTGCTCTGTTTTACGACCTTTCTCACCACAGTTGATAAGTGAATCAGAGACGTTGTGAAGTTAATAACACCGTTATTAAGTGAATCTGACTTCTGCATTGATTTTGCTTTACAAAAGATTGCCAAGGGGGATTACCTTGGGAAACAGCAACAGTCACAAGTATGAACCAGTTACCAAACATCTGAATTTTGATCACATGACCATGGATTGCTACAAAAGTTGTAAATTTGAGAAATTATCATAAGTCGCTTTTTTCAGTGCCATTGTAACTCTCAACGGTCGCTAAACGAACTGTTGTCAGTGAACCTAATTTTTTTCCCAATATTTTGCCTCAACTTTCTTTTGAAATTTCTCTAATCGCTTCACAACTCTGAAGCCTATCCTTCAGGAATGGAGTCATAACGATCACTCCGTTTGTTCCTGTTTTTGGCATTATATTAAAGTTAAAGATTTTTACAAATTCAGAGAGGATACAAGGACACATTTAAAATATATGGAAATAACTGAGAAATTTCCCATTGGAGGAAAAAAAGTTGTATCTATATGAAATCATAGACATTTTAGAAGTAAACTTGGAAACTGGGATTTGAAACAAAATAAGAATTTGTTCTGCTTCTGTGAAGCATTCTGTTTCATATTTCACTTTATCACAAGTACAAGTTGTAAAGCTTGTTACTTCGAACCAAATGTGTGTTGTTTTTTTTTTGCTTTTCTTCCTAGTTTATGATATTTGGAAATTTAAAATAGAATATATTTGCCACTCACAAGTCCATTTCTGAAGAAAGAAGAAATGTCTGCATTTATTAGGGCAGTGAATGCTTCAAAATTTATTTAGAAAACATTTAAGTAAAGCATCTCTCTCCTGGTCATTAAAAATGTGTAACTTTTTTCATTTTGAGCCTGAAGTCACATTATCAATAAAGATAGTCCTCAACATAAGACTGCCATAGAGCCCAGAATTACACTCATAACTTGTTGGAGTCATAAGTCGAGGCATTGTGTGACTGGACCTAAATTTTCAACATTTTTACAGTAGTTGTTAAGCAAATGCTGTAGGCATTAAACAAACACTGAAGTCATTAAGTGAATGCCAGGAGACGGTTCTGTCATAAATCATAAAGGTAAGTCAGTTGCCAAGCATCCAAAATGTGATTATGTGATCACAGAGGTAGGGATATGTGGCCACCATAACCCCTAAAATAAGTCAGAAGTAGCTCTAGAGCAGTTCCCCATAACTTCAAATAGTTTGTTGTTGTTGTTGTTGTTGTTGTTGTTGTTGTTGTTGTTGTTGTTGTTGTTAGTTGCGAAGTCATGTCCAACCCATCGCGATCTCATGGACAAGGTTCCTCCAGGACTTCCTGTCCTCTACTACCCTCTGGAGTCCATTTAAGCTCACACCTTCTGCTTCGGTGACTCCATCCAGCCACTTCATTCTCTGCCGTCCTGTTCTTCTTTTGCCCTCAATCTTTCTCAGCATTAGGATCTTCTTCAGTGAGTCCTTCCTTCCCATTAGGTGGCCAAAGCATTTGCGTTTCATCTTCAGGATCTGGCCTTCTAAAGAGCAGTCAAGGTTGATCTCCTCTAGGACTGACTGGCTTGATCACCTTGCAGTCCAAGGGACTTACAGGAGTCTTGTCCAGCACCATAGTTCAAAGGCCTCAATTCGTTGGTGCTCAGCTTTTCTTATGGTCCACCTTTCACAGCCATACATTGCAACAGGGAAAACCACACTCTTGACTATACACACTTTTGCTGGCAGGTGGGTGGGCACATAGCCAGTCTTCTTGAAAATGTGGACACTGCAATGATTGGGCAAGCGAGGCCCAAGAGGTGCCTGCTCTGCTTCCCCACCATGCCCACCAGGTCATGGCAATGCATGAATATATAAATTTCATTGCAAGACATTATCTATCCTTGTCTGTACTTTACAGAAAGAGTTGGGTGCTAATAATAGCCAAACAAAGTCTGTGGATTTAATGTTGTGTCAGCAGAACTGGGAAGAATGGGTGTTGTTGTTTTTTGTTGTTTTTTGTTTTTTTGCTGAGTCTAGATATTTTATTGGAAATATCAGATATTGTACTGTGTGTAATAGGTTCAGGGCCCCTTAAACACAAATCTGAAAATGTATATTAGCAAAAAGAAAGGATATTTTCCTCTAAGCAGACATGATTGGGACCCACTAACCGGTGAGCAAGAATGTCAGTCTGTATTGGCTCAAAAGGGAAACGAAGAGGAAATTGCCCAAGAGGCCCAGCTGAGAAGCAGTTTGGGTTCCAGAGCCCCTTGAAGAAAAGAAGGAAGGGAGACATGAGAATAGTCTTCCAATACTTGCAGGGAGGCCAGAGAGAAGAGGGTGTTGATTCTCCATAGCAGCTGAGGGAAGAACATGAAGCAGAAGGTGGAAGCTCATCAGAGTGAGATCCAACCATGGAAGTAAGGAGGAATTTCCTGACAGTGAAAACTATTAAACAATGGAAGTTTGCTTCCCAGCATTGTGTGTGCTCCTTTGTGAAGATTTTGAAGAAAAGATTGGGCAAACATTTGTCTGAGATGGTATGAGGAGCCCTTTCTTGTGCAAGAAGTTGAACTAAAAGTCCCTCCCACCCTAGGATTCTATGATTTCTTCTGTGCTTTGTGCCACAATTATTGTGGTTCTCTGTTGTTCATCAACAGACAAGTTTCCCATATGAAAAACAGTGGCCAGTTTTCCATATGAAAAACAGTGGCCAAAGGCCACCCAAAAAGTCAGCCACAGGCCACTTCTAGTCCCAGGTGAAATGCCTTCCTTTTGCAAGTTTAGAATGTGGCCATTGTTTATCTGGTTGCCGAGGGAAGAAGTTGTCAGTTTGTCTGAATAGCCACTATTCAGGTAATGGCTGCCAGAAGATTTTTTAGAGTAAGTGTGGCCATCTCAGATGCCAAGAAACCGGCAGTAGGAGAAAAAGTGATGCTTTCCAGCTTATGTGACTGGCTCATGTCTGTTTCTCGTCTCTTCACAGAACATCTGGAAAAGGTGTTCCGCACTCTTCTGCTGTACAAAGAGTGTCGAAGAAGACATTCCTGTGCCTCCTGACAGGTACCATGGCCTTCTCCTTAAAACCTGGGCATAGTGGGGCACCATTGTGCACTGTAAAAGAATTTGTAGGCGCCTCCCTCCAAGATGGTTTCCTATCCATAAGGGGCTTGCGGGGGCAAAAGATGGGCAGGCCGATTGGCCGGTCTTAGAAATGGGAGGCTCTGCTAAATGCACGTTCTTTGACATGTTTCACCTCTTCTTTTGGTCAGGTCTGACGAGGCACAGGAACATGATGTACAACACGGAGACACCTCTTCATCCATAGGGTAAGAATGATTCTGCAACATGGCCAATGGGGGTTCATGCCTCAAAACCAGGTGGGGGAAGGGAGGAATTCTCACTTGGGGAACCTGGACACCCTAGCAAACTCAAGAAGAGCTCCTTCCATTCGTGGGGAGATTTAGCAGAAAACTTTTTTACATTCAAATGAACAATTATTACTTTCAGGTTTTCATGGATGTTTTTCCCACCAACTGGAACCCAAGATTTGAAGACATGATACCTGTTGAATATTTGTGGATGTACGTATTCTCAGCTGAGGGATTCTGAAGTCCCCAAGAAGGCAGCTGCCCTAAAGAGAAAGGCTAGAAGAAAGGTTTGCAGAACGGAGGTATTTCTACCCTCTACGTTTGCTTTTGCTAAAGGAAAAATGACTCAGGGCAATCCCATTGCCAGGCCAGTTGGCAGGTCTCTCAGAGCCTCCATGTGTTCACTCTTAAAAAGGGCTCATGGCTAGTATTAATTGGCCCTTCATTCTCTCCCCAGACGTGTCAAGATGGATGCCAAGCCTCTCCACAATTATGGAGAGCTCCACTAAGTTGGTAAGGCCTGACCTTCTCCTCATCATGCTAATGGCAGAATCCCTATCTCTACGAATGTGTTGATATGCCAACACACAGAATCTTTGCATTGTTATTTCAGGATCCATTGGAAGAATCCCTTCCATGTACATCCCCTGCATATATAGAGACCCTGTGTCCATCAAGGTAGGTAGCACCGGGGTGGGAGAAGACCCCTGCTGGTTCACAAGGGGCTTGCAGGGGAAAAAAAGACGAACAGGCCGGGTGGCTCATCATGGAGAGGGGAAGCTGAGCTAGCTTGATTCCTTAAACATTTCTCCTTCCTCTGGATAGTATGTTAGAAGCTGTGGAACAGGAGCTCCCTACCTCTCTCAATAGGGATGGGGAGAAATCTTCCTCAGAGGTAAGAAGGTTTTGGCAATGGGGCTGATGGAGGCTATGCCACAAGTCCTGATAGGGGAGGTGGAAATTGTGCAATATATCCTCCTAGGCTTAAGGCTTCCAAAAGTCCTCTTTCTCTTAGCACATAGGGGCTGAATGCCTTTATACTGTCATTTGCAGGATTCTATGAAGGTCCTGGTGGGCTCCACATGCAGCAGCCTGGAGGACGTGGACTCCCTTGATGAGCTTCTGTATGAGGTGTCAGAGGGAAGCTGGGAGGAGGATGCAGTGGCTTCCGATGCCAGTGATTCTTCCAGTCCATGGGTAAGAAAGTGTTTTCTCTTGGGAAGGGATGGAGGAAAAGAGTAGAGAGCCCATTTTTTTCACCCCCATTCAATAGGCCCTCTTTTAGGGTTAGGGTTAGGGTTTCAAAAGGCTAAAAACTACCAGTATGATGCCAAAAAAATAAACCCCTCAGATGGAAGATGTCCAATATGCTACCTAGGGAGGGTAATGGGTGATGACAAGTAACTCCAGAAAGAGTAAAGTGTTTGTACTTTTATAGAAAGCATGTGGTACTAATAATAGCCTTTGATTCCTCCCCCAGATGCTTCCCCTGATGCCTCTCCAGAAGTCAGCTTGGAGGAGGATGAAACAGTCACAGGAACATCCGGTGAGTTGGTCAATGCCTCCAGGGAGAGTGATTTGGCTGAAGCACAGCTGCAGCAGGGCAGCCCTGAGGCTTCAGGTGGGGAAACAATTCAGCTGCAGAGGGTTAGTGTTGAGGAGGAACTGCCTTCTGCACCTCATCTGAGAACAGGTAGGGCAGAGAAAAGGCAGGAGCAGCAAAGGTCCTCCCGGTTGCTTGCAAGGAGGCAGTCTTGCCCTTGTTGATGGGTTTATCAGAAGCTGGCTATTTAGCACAGCAGACAGACAGAGGCAATGCTGGGAACTTGTTCATGAGCAAGGGGTTGGACTAGACGATCTCTAGGGTCCTTTCCAACCCTGTTATTCTGTTCTGTTATTCTGTTTCAGCAACGGAGACAGAGGGCAGAATCACCATCACCGCCCACTCATCTGGAACTTTCCAAAACCCAATATATTTAAGTAGTGGTTTTAAAATCTTTAATAACAATTACTTTGTAAATAATATTTGTAAATAAAATAATTTATTTTAATATATTATTAATAAATTTTATAGATGTATATAAAATAAGAAAATGTTCACCTGATTAAGTATTTATTTATTTTTAAAAAGTATAGTTGCAAATGTTTCTGTCTTCTTTAGTGTACTTGCAAGTTTCCTTCCAAATCACTAGGGGGCAGGCTAGGCCTGTACTCCTCTGAAAAATATACGTTCCTATTCATGTTGTGGGTTCACCATTAAAGCTAACAATGGTGTCCCTCACCTCAATTTATGCAATTTATGAAGATTGAGCTTTACCTATATGGACATGTAGACATGCAGGTGTATAATAAATATAAATGTTTCTCAATTGCTTCATTATTGAAACAACTCTCAGTTCACCAAAATTAAGGGGGTTGCTGCAGTGGTGGGTTCCAGAACCTGTTGCAACCGGTACGGTGGAATGGGGCCCTGTGTCTCCCACATGCACATGCACAGCACACACGTGCAGCGTGCACATGCATCCTTACCTCCACAACGCCTCCAAGACGCTGTATGCTCCATTCGCCAAAGCGCTGAAGAGCTCAAATACATGTAAGGAGCTCAGGCGGCCAGGTGGGCCCTCTGGAGCACCATACCAAATGATACCCAGTGCTTCCAGCAGGCACCAGTACACCCATACCGGGGCATACCACCCCCACCCATGACTGGGTTGCTACATTACCTCCTGAATGATAAACCTTTTCTTGCTAGCACATCAATATGCTATATTTTTATTACATCCACTATATAATCTGCTCATGGTTTGTCCAAGACATTCCTTCTCTCTTAGTCAATGCTTTCTTATGCTGGAAATGTAACCTTGAAGAATCTTCCTTATCTTAATGATTTCCAATTTTATTCTTCTGAATTTCTTGCCAAGATGCAGAAATCCCCCCCAGGCCAGAACTGACTCTTTTGTGGGGCTATATATATGATCCAGATCTACAAGTAGTAAATCAGTACTTCATTAATCAGTAGTAAACTCATTAAAAATATAATGTTTCAATATGTAGAGTTCTTCTACCTATATGGGTAATCTGTCTAAGCATACTTGTGATTTTACAAGTAATCGAAATGAAATGAAGAATTGCTGCAGCTCAAAGAAAACCATAAAAAATGAAAACATAAAATAAAACAAGAACAATCATGCCACCTTCAATCTCTGAGGTCTGAGGGATTCATTCAAGGTGAATTCATTAGAATTGTACAGGGCTCAGATTTGATTCCAAAAAGGTGATTCAGAGTATGTAAGAGCCCTGCACTTCTTTCAACACACCGGCATCTTTTCTTGGGATGGCACAGCAATTCCTCCCTTTTTCAGCCATGTATCTTAAAGCGATAATCAACATCTTTCTAACATTTAGAAAGAAGCTAAATAAACTCTGATGTTAGAAAAGCTGACTAGGACCAAGTTCAGATCTCCAAATATCCCTAAAGTTCACGTGGGTCATTTTTCTGATCTGAGCCCAAATCACCTCACAGGGTTGTTGTGCGGTTAAAATGGGAGGAGGAGAACAAAACACACACTTCCAATTATGTTCTCAATACTGCTGTCATATGCATGTAGATGCACTTGTAAAAGCACATGCCAGCTTTTAAAAGGAGAACATGCAATAGCATATCTTAAGAAAGGCAGCCCCATAGTCTAACCAGCAGAGAAAATTTCCACAGCTATATTTATGAAATGAAGAAGTAAATATGGTCCAAGGGAAGCAAATGAGGAAGGAAAATAAGACTCCTTTAAGAGCTAAGAAGAGAGAAATGGCACAATGAAGTCCTCTTAGGCAGAAAGAAAAAGAATTCTACGGTGGAAGAAAACAGAAGCAGTATCTCATTTGCTCTTAGGTAAGCTTATTTTGTTTCTTTTTCTCTAACAAACTCTCTGGGTTGTTTCAGATTAGTTTAACTTTCTCTGGAATTCATGGTCAATTAAATTGACATGGACATTTAAATCTTCCATTCAGAATGGAATGAGGGAGAATTTGGTTGGACTATATTCATAATTTGATAACAAATTCCAGCACCTGACAGAATGGCTTTGACTGTAATAGGAAGTAAAATCGATGACTTTGCCCATCCAAGTGCAAGGTTTCAAAACTTAGCTCCTTATATTTGTGGTGTTAATTAAGAATTGCCCCTTTTCTCTTTTTGTCTGCCCTTCTAATTGGGAGTGTTTGAAGGTCAGCACCTCATGATATACCAATTTAAGCTATCACACAGCGGAGACAGTTTATTTAACTGTTCCAATTTTAAAGCTGTGTTCTCCCTCTTCTTCTCCTGATAAAACTTTGGTCATGGGCTTGAGCTACTATGCTTGCTTGATGAGATGCTGAGACATGAGTAGGGAGTGGGATGTGCTCAATTCTATTGGCATTTGAGACTGCTATGGACATGTCCCTTTCCCTTCAATTGCCTGGAGTTTGAGTACAGGTTGCCAGAGAGACTGGGCAGATATATAAGTATGTGCATGGATTGGGTTGGGTTGGGTTGGGTTTGATTTGGTTTGACTTGTTTTGTTCGGGCAGTTGGTCTTTGGGGAAAAAAACACTGTCAATGACTTTGGTCCATTGGCAAACCCCATCTCAGTCTGTCTTCTCTCCCTACTTCATGCTTGTCATTTTCTTCCCCAGCTTTCCTGTTTTTTCTGCTCTGTGGTTGGACGTAGGTGTGTCAAAAACACGATTCTGTTGCTCAGCAAATCTGACTAAGGTAGGAGGAAGAGAGAAGCAAGCTTCCTGTAATAACCAGCTGCAGTTGAGCAAGACATGAAGAATGGGGGATGTGGTTTTGCTTAACACATAACCACGTCATTGGAGAAGGAAACAATGGAATGAAGCAGAAGGTTGGTGTGGGAGGGGGAGGAACCGCCAAGAGGGGCTTTGAGATGAAAGAGGCAGCACTAGGACTGGGAATCTATAGAGAGAAACCTGTGGGATTCTCTCAAAGAATACCTCCTTTCTGCATGATATCCTCTGTTCTCTGCCTCGGTACTATGCTCAAGGCTTTTGGTTGGAGCTGCTTGTCAAGAAACCTGCCTTTCTCCACACTAGGCCAGTTGATTGGTGCAAGAAGCTCCCTTTCCCCCATACCCACATCTAACACCAACACACATAATGGAAGAAAAGCATGCTGTAGGGGAAGGGGAGAAGGTAGCAGACAATCTCATTTTGAAGCAAAATGAAAGAAATAGGGTTTAATGCTGTAGAGCTATAGAGTTTTTTCAGTTTTGAATATCTGGCAGACTATTTTGTTTGTGTGAATAAAAATACAATAAAGGAGAAATGAAAAATAAAGTTCCTTCCTCTTTGGCCCACATTTGTCTTCCATGCCTGCAACTACATCTGTAGTCTTGGGATCAAATATACGGCTACATTTCAGAAATCAGGTTCCTTTGGAAAACTGGAAGGTGACTCAAGCCTCTTTCCCAGGGATTTTCTTATGCTTATCCCACACACTCTACCCCATTGCTGACCTTCTTGCTGAAGTAGAATAGGGCTATGGTGGCAACACAATTTAAACAGGCATACTGTTTTCCTGAATCAAAACCTGGAGAAATGCATATTATTATTGCGAGGAAGAACCCTAAGTCTTGTACATTTTTGTTGATCAACTGTATAGAGAAAGAATAAACATGAAATAAAATAAATGGAAAAGGAAGTTCAGAAATTGTAAAATTCATATTCTCCGTGCAGTCATTATCAGTTTACTAAGTAAACATATAGATTTCCATTTACTAACTTAGTAGTATTTGCCTGACCGTGTAGTAACAATGAGTACTATACCTCATTTAATTTGACATAGCTCACTTTATATTTCAGATTCAAGCAAAGCCTGACTCATAACTGAAGATTTCAGTCTGAATAAAAAAGGAAAATGTCTTGGTGTTTTGCATCTAAACTACAGACTAATATGGATTGGAAACTCATGGGTATACTAGTGCCAACTTTGACTATTAAGCTAGTAGGCAGTTCTCTGTTCTTTCTATATAGTATGTATTATATTGATTTTTTTTTATTATCAGTCTTCTAATTTTAGAAAATAATGGTTAATACTGCTTCCTTTGCACGTCATGTCATTCTTGTGATGTGTCCATTTTCAACCATAGCAGTTCTTTTGACCAATGGAGCACTGACCAAAATTCCTTAAGCAAAATATATTGCCATTGTTGTTGTTATTGTTATTCTCTCTCATACACACAGAGAGACAGAGAGACAGAGACAGAAACAGAAAGATCTTATTCAAACTTCAATGCTCTATTACAGGGGTGTCAAACTCGCTTTGTCATGCCATCATGCGACTTAGCACAACTTTTTTCCCATTCGCTAAACCGGGCATGAGCATGGCCAATGTATATCGCATCCAGCCTGCAGGCCGTGAGTTTGACACCCCTACTCTATTAGAACAAGTTACACATCATTTCTATCAGTGTTTTAACTAGCATGGGAAGTTTTTATGGATCATGAAAGGAAATTCTCAACTGCAAAGAGTCACCTTCTATATGAGGTGGATAATACAGCTGGGAGGAAATAGGTGGGCTTGAATTTAGTGACATTTTTTGTGAATGACCATGATAGCTTTTTAAATGCCTGCTTATATTAAGAGTCATTTGTATTCAGTTTCACAGATTTTCTCAGAAGTCCCCAAAACCACCACACCAGGAAAAACCAGTGAGTTTGCAGTGTGAATGCCACCAGTGAGTTCGCAATGTGAATTCTCCTCCCCCGTATGCACTGAAGCCATTTCTTCATATTCTTTAGGCTGCTCCTTAAGGTGGACTCTGTATGAAGGAAAGTGCTACCACTTTTCTACGCTGCTAAAAACATGGGATGAAAGCCAAAAAGAATGTGTCTTCTTAAATTCTCATCTTGCCATTATCAACAGCAAACCAGAACTGGTGAGTAGATAAAGTGGATAGTAAAACAAAAAAAATTAGTGAGAGACTTGGGACAAACATTTAAAACTCATTACACTTCCATAAAATAATGTGTAATTGCCCCTCTCCCCGGACAAGCTGTCTTGTTTTAGTGCCTGAAAAGGTCTGTTTCGTTTATCCATTGCCATGTATTTAGAGAGCCAGGAGTTCTACAAAGATGTCTGGCTGCCAACTGTCGTTAACTGCCAATTCTTCAATATGGTCTGGCTGCCACTTGTTATTGGTCATTTGGTTCACGCTACCAAGGGTGCTCCTCGACAAAATATCCACCACATTGTGTCCGAATGTCCATCAAGAGTTAATACTGGCCCAATGTCTGATTTTTTTTCAACATAGATCATAGTCTTTGCATGGCTGGGTGCACTGGACATTAACATTTGAACTACTATAAGTCTATGCATTTGCTTTATGCTAAATGAATGCCCAGGCAAACAATTTACCTTTAAATGGAAATTAGGGCATAGTTGCAGCACTCCTTAAGCCCTCCTTTTGCTCATGCCTGTTTGACTCTGGTTCAGTTTAAGAAAATCTAGCCAGACAGAGCTGCTTTGGCAACAGCTAGCAAAGTATTCGATTCAGGTCTGAAGCATTTTTTTAAAAATATTATTTCTTTCTCTGAAATATAGGGAGTCCTCAACCTATGACCATAAATTGAGCCCAAAGATCTGTTGCTAAGTGGAACATTTGTTGAGTTTTGCCCATTTTACGACTTTTCTTGCCACTGTTGTTAAGTGAATCACTGCACTTGTTAAGTTAGTAATATGGCTGTTAAGTGAATCTGGCTCCCGCATTGATTTTGCTTGTCAGAAGGTTGCCAAAGGTGATCACATGACTTCAGGACACTGCAACTGTCATAAATATGAGTCAGTTGCTAAGCATCTGAATTTGATCATGTGACCATGGAGATGCTGCAATGGTTTTAAGTGTGAAAAGCGGTGATAAATCACTTTCTTCAGTGATGTCGTAACATTAAAGCATCACTAAATTAACTGTTGTAAGCAAGGACTACCTGTACCTATTTTTTTTTCACTTTTTAAATTCCAACAGTACATTGTTTCATCATTTTTCCAGTCACATGAGATAAAATTACCTCAGGTGACCAGAAAAACAATGAAGTGATGCACCACTGAACCTATTTTAAAGAAGAAAGCCCTGTGAAAAGAAATTACTTCAGGAAAAGAAAAATAGTAATTTAAAAACACACATAGATATTTGGGATAGATTAAGAACCAGTAACATTCCAGATATTAAACACCTGTATAGCTACCCCAACTATTATGAAATTAGTTTTAAAAGCCGTTCTAGATATTAAATACAATGACAACTATTCCCTCAGGTGAGAGGGTATTTTTGCCTCTGAAAAATAACCACACAAATTGCAAGGTTTAGATCTAGAAAAAAGTAGCAACCAAAATATTTTTGAAGTGTTGGTGAGGTATTTTTTTTAATTACTATTTCCCACCCCCTCCTTGATTGCAGAAATGTAGTGGTATAACCAGTGTTAAAACATTCTAAAAATACTGTAGAACAGCACAAATCTGGAAGTCCCTTCTCCTCAGCTACTGTGAGGAAATGACTTTCACAAACACTGTCTGTGTGGGAGAGATCTTGAAAGTAAAATGCTTTTACTTCTGTTTTAATTTTCTTTCCTTAAAGAATATGCATTTGATTGGCCCAATTCCAGAGAGCTTAGAATTGATACTATATTGAAACTGATAAGGAATGCCTTGTATTTATTTGAAATAGAAGCTTTTGTAGAGAGAGAGATAAACATGATACTGAAAAGGATACTGACAACCCAAAGGCTTCTCTGCCCTCCCCCACAGTTACATGACTGCATTTTGGACACTCAGCAATCAGCCCACATTTATGGGCATTTACAGCATCCCACAGTCATGTGACTGTGATTTACAACATTTTTGGCAGAAACCAGCATTTTCTTCTAGTTTATGTCAAAAAATGTCCCATAGCCAGAAGTGGATTTGCTTAACAGCTACAGAGTTCACTTAGCAACTATTTTGTTTGCTTTACAATTGCCACATTCTCTTAATAACAACTGCAAAGAAGATCACAAAATCGAGTGAGATCATGTGATAATCCAAACACTGACCATCACAACTTACAATCATAATTGGGGGCCCAATTAATGTTGTCAGTCGAGGTCTATCTGTAAGGCATAAGGTATGCATGGTTTAGGTTGATGCAATTTGTATGTCACTTATGCAGATAACGTAGGTTTACACAAGGTCTGTCCTTTTCCTTTATTCTATAGATACTTTGCAGGTCCATAACAGAATTTGGTGTCATTGTATTTCATAACATTTTGTTCCTGTGTATCCTATCCAGGCATTCCTGAACAACAAAACCCAAAATGCAGATTACTTCATTGGCTTGAGACGGAGAAATTCCAATGAACAGTGGAAATGGATTGACAACACAAAGTTTCAGCCTGGCATGTAAGTTTTATTAGACTTCTAATCATTATTGTTTACTTAGAGTAGGAGTAGGCCACCTTTGGACAGCTGACTGCATCTGGCAGTAAGTATGGATGTATATCTTGACTGGCCTTCAAGAAAAACATTTAAAATTCCAAAACTCCTGACCCTGCTCTTGTTTGTGGCTGCACCCATTACTCTGTCCACTGCAGCTTTTGGCATTTAAAGAAGGCCCCTGTTCACTCAAAGGTTGTCTGCTCCTAACAAAGAATGAAGGGGAAGTCAGTTGTTCTTGTCTATGGATAGACCTATTCTGGATTGTTGTGGGAAAAAATATTATTGTATATATTTACAGATAAACCCACCTGTGGTAAGTCGATCTTTGAATTGATAGGTGTTCAGGTATGAGAAAGGGCAATAGAGTAATTATTCCATGGGGTGTGCTGGTCTATTGGAAAAGCAACCTAAATGGAGAAGTAACCCATACAAAAAACACACTCGGCTAAAAGAAAAAAGACCGCAGGTTACCTAGATTTAACATGACATATGGCAAATACTGAAGCATTAATTCACCCGTCATTGGAAGGTGAAATGTATATTCTATTCTGATGGTGTTTTGGGTATCTCTTTCTGCAACTACTAATATCCAGTATATATAAGTGCAAAAATCTATGACTGCAATTCCCAGTAGGGGTTTGAACTCTCTATAATAACCTCTGGCTATCTGTGACTAAAAAGTCCCAATAAGGATAAAACTGATCACATGACTTCTGGTGGGGTGCATGACTTAATTATGTGAGCTGAAAAATATATCTTCTGCCTCTAAGATGGGTCAGGCCAGCAAGCATATTCACAAAACCTAGTTGTCTTGATGGATTGTGTATATCTTTTTATTGCCTACGTTTCAAACTGCTGTGATAAAGAATTTATATGAAATCTTGCCAGTTTTTTTCATTTCCATGTATATTTATTTCATTTGTATTCTTAGCTCCCATATAAAAATGAAATTTCTGACATTATGCATGATTAATGCTGTGCTCCATTTCCTGTAAATAAAGTTCTGATTTTTTTTCAATTTCCCTACATAGATTTAATGTTCAAGATAAAACAAATGACTGTGTTGCAATTGGATTAAATTCCACCAGCTCAAGACTTTGCTCTGAATCAAACCGCTTCATTTGTGAGGAGAAGGTATAAAAACTCTTTGGGCAATGGAAATTCACAGCAAGATCGAATCAGAACTCTATTCTCAGTTCATGAACGTTGGCCCTGATAAGAAAGTGAATATATCGTAATGCAATTAAAAATTTGGGGTGAGGATTCCTTTCCAACATATTTCAGATTACGTGGAATTCTACCCTTAGATGTAATTTCTCCTTGAATGAATATAGTATTTTTCCCCAATGCCATCATTTTGCTAAACAACTAATTCCCACAACACTTTCACTATTTAGTAAGACTGTATTAATATTATTCTTCTCATCTTTTCTATTGCTTATCTCCTTTTCTACTTATAACTTTGTTAACAGATATTTGTATTGTTTTATTTAGTTTCCTAGTATGATTTATGTTGATTCTATCACTGTGTTGTATCTTATGATTTATGATTAATGTAATTTTATGATGGCTTTGATTATGATTTATCACTTATAGCTTTTATGTACAATGAGAGCTTATGCACCTAAGTTAAATTCCTTGGGTGTCCAATCACACTTGGCCAATAAAGAATTCTATTCTATTCTATATAACCTGTATTATATTGATGCTTTAAAAATAAAGATTTTCCAGAGGAACTATGACTGTTACTTCAAATCAGCAAAGTAATTGCCAATGACTATCAGACATTGGAAAACTGAACTATTGTACTGTACTCTGCTAGAGCAAAATATGTACATATATTCATTTCAAGCTCTTTTCATGCAAAAGCATTATCCTGTCTTCTGTAGAAGATTAACAATTTAATGTTTTAAAGGTGATTTGTTTGTATGGCCTGTTAACATCCTGAGTTGTGTATGTTGTATTGCTTTATGTCAACCTGTTGGGTGCTGGTTCGTATAAAGCATCACAAAATTAGGGCTTTCCACACCAGGCCAACAGATAAAAAGAAACTATGGTTGTTTTTCCCTCATGGCAGAAATAAAGAAAGCAGTAGGATGATTATTGTGTTCATAAACTTGCATAAAACAATGGGTCCATTTCTCATATATGCCTTTGCCTTTTATGATTACACTTTACATGTTTTGAGTATACAAAAATAATGTGTTTCCTATTTGGTCTTTTAAAGGTTAACTTCCTCCTCCTAGAATATGCTGGTGCATATTAGATGAACTATTTTGATCTCCTTGTATTGGACCTGTGGAAAATGGCCTTTATGTGTCTCTATAATTTATTTCCACTAACAAAGAAAGATATGACAAAGTGAATTTCATCATTGGGAGAAACACTTGGCTGATTCAGTTTGTTAACTCAGTCCATTGACCCAGTGGTAGTTGCCAAGAGCCAAGGTGGCGCAGTGGTTAAATGCAGCACTGCAGGCTACTGCTAGATCAGCAGGTCAGCGGTTCAAATCTCACCGGCTCAGGGTTGACTCAGCCTTCCATCCTTCCGAGGTGGGTAAAATGAGGACCCAGATTGTTGGGGGCAATATGCTGACTCTCTGTAAACCGCTTAGAGAGGCCTGAAAGGCCTATGAAGCGGTATATAAGTCTACTGCTATTGCCATACAAAGCCAGAAGAAAATTGATGTTTCCATCCCACATGGTATCACGACATTGGGGAGGTCCACAGCAGCAGGTTCTGAATTGCAGGAAAGATCCTGTATGGAAATTCTCATTAATCAATTTAGCTACATTATTAACCTGGTGACTTCCCTTCCAAAGGACAGAAATAAAGTGGAGGATTCACAAATGGAAGAAGTTAGAAGCTTTTTTTTTTGGGGGGGGGGGGGAAACGGGACATGAATGATTTGGTCCGTTCTAACGAAAAGAATTTCTTTGTAAGACAAGAAAACAATTGAGGTGTTTTGGTTGGATAATGCAAAATAGATCTCTTTATCAGAGAAAACCATATGTAGGAAGCAATCTAACACAGATGCCTTAATCACAGTATAAGATATATTGCATCATGGGAATGGCATGCACATTATTTAGCAAACTCGAGTAAAGTTCCACTTTTTTGTTATGACACAAGGAAGCAACTAAGGTTACACAAAAACTGATGTGATATTTTACAGTGGCCTTTAAGACTAATGGGAATGAGCTTTCCCAATAGAGGCTAATATGAGGATCTGCTGTATGTATGTAATCAGTGTTAACAAAGCAATATTAAATTTTTAATGCCTTTGAGTATAGTTAGAATGATAGTCTGGACTACTGAAGAGTTGTTGTTGTTTTCTTCATGCGCAGCAGCTGTCTTTGAGACTAGATGCAGATAGCTACTGGATTGCCTAAAGTAGATATTCCCACATTATTTCATCTGCGTGCATTTGTAAATTAAATAAATATTATAACCCTTTCCATGTCTTCAAAACTAACATTTAGAGGAAATTACATTCTTTACAATTAGTTGAGAACTGTTTACTCCTCTGAAATGGCAATGAGTGATTTCACAGCAGAATTAGTTCCCGAATTTGATGTGGCAATGAAACCACAGTATCCATTTACCAAGAACACAATTTCCTTCCTTTTAGGACAAAACATTTTGTTTGAGTCATGTGTTTGGCTAAACACAATATAATTTTGTAAACCATGGCTTTTGACCCAGGAGACCATAATTAAAGAAGTCACAGTTTAGTATGACATGTGGCTCCTGTGACAGTCACCTTGCCGTGTTTTCAGGGACGGGAAAAATAATTTGTTCTTCGAGGGATCTTTTTAGGCAACTATATTATTATGAGCCTGATCTGGTCCCTCAAGATCTCATTCTGCTATTGGGAAAGAAAGGGGAATAAATATGTTCCTTGTATCTTTTTTCACATTACCTTCTAGATTTCTACTAGTTAGTATTTCGCCTCTTCATAATTCTCTATTCACTCAATTGCACAAAGGTTTCTGTATAGGAAAAATCCTTGATGCAAAATCCTTGAAGTTTGGGAAGTATTTCCTTTCCCTCTCCCCTTACAGTATAAAATGCTGTGATGATCTTGATTCAGTACCAAATATAGTAGCTTATAGTAAATGAACTGAGTGAGATCATGAAAAGATATAACTTTTATTAATCAATAAGGTTTGCTGTTTACTCAGTCTTCACTCCTAGGCAGCCCTGCAGAGGTTTCTTTCAATCACTTAACTATAGGTCTTCTCACAAATCCAGTTGTATTCATCATTACACGATACTGGACTCACATTTCCTGCCATGATAGCAGCACATTCTTTATCCATTGTTGCTTTAATTGGAAAGCTGTAAACAACAGAAGAATTTTAAAAAATCTGAATTTGGTTCAACAAATCTAGTAACATAAAACATGTGTCTAATCCAAAATAAAAAATATTGTTACAATTCAAGTTAGTTTGTTTATTTGTTTCGGGAAACAATAGTGCAAAGAGGTTATCAAGGATTTTATAACCAGATTAAGAGTTATTTAGCCCAAAAGACCAGATAAATTTAAGAAAAGTAGTTAGTAGTTAACCAAGAATTTAGAAGAGACTTCAAATATTCCTTCCCAATAATACTATCATTAGAAAAACTAGGATGTTTATATGGTTACCATTCATTTTTTATTGTTTGAGAAGGAACATGGAGAGGAGGAAATAAGCTAAAATATGTACGTTTCACTAGCAAAAAATATGATATACATGAAGAAACCAATATTGGAGATTAACTTTTATAAAGTGCAGATTTAAAATGGCAAAAAACCTGAATAAAAATCTAACTTTAATGAAAGATCATTTTTGTGGTATCATTTTTTTTTGCTTTTTTTTCATCATTTTTAATTTTTTCTTTTGTTCTGGCTTATTAAAGGCAAACGAATAAATAAAGGTCTGCTTATAAATTAAATTGGGAATTAATCCTAATGAATTAAAATATTCTACCCAGAATGCAGAACTATCTTCTTCGGTCTGTTGGAGCTAAGACAAACTGAATTCTTGAGCTCTTCTTGTTAGAACTTTAACTCATCTGAAACCAAAGATTCATTCTGGGCCAATAATGTTAATTAAAAGCCATCCACTCTCAACTCCATGTGGTCAGCTGCACCAGAATCACAAACATGTGCTTCTTTCCAATCAGCCTCCATTTTGTTTCCAGTGCCTTTCTCCCATTTGGAACTGAACCAGATGGATATTTCTTCCAACATAATGAAAATGATTTTTTCTCCTCTCCACAAATAAAATAAAACAAAGAGAGAAGTAGAGACTCCACAAGTTGCCTCTGGGCAAATAGAAGTTGCTTAGCTGTGGAAGAATTGAATCAGAGCCCCCTCACCACACACCACTTCGTTTATACGTCAGCATTCATTTAATTATCCTCCTCCTCAACTTTATAAATGTGTTCAAAGTTCCAGAATTAAACTCTCATCTAAAACTGATGCTGATAATTGGCTACAGATAAATCATTTTTAAATATGTAGGATCAATGCATTAAAATGCATAAAATAGAAAAAAACCATAGAGCTTAATAAGTATTATCTTTTAATAAAAGTCCTGTAGAAAGTGAACAACTGCTGCAGCAGTATGTCATTCGCATTTTGTGTACACAATTCTATGCCAGTGCTCGTTCAGAATTGTGAATAAACATAAGTATAGTTCCAAATTCTCAGTAATAGTGTGCAAAGTAAGTGTAGACCTTTAAAAATAGTAGCGTTTTACAGAATGTGTTGGGGACTAGAGGTATGGAAAGTGTTGGATTCGATGAGCTATAGATGATCCATGTTATTATTTAAGAAAGGGAAAAAAATAAACATTTAAACCTTTGAGAAAATGCATTTATAATTAGCTAGATGCAATATTTTCATGTAGATTTTAAAAGGAAGTTGCACATCTATGAAGGGAAACAGAACATGTAAAATTATTATATATGGGAAAAATAAATCCCTCTCTAAAACAGAGATGTGGTAAAAAAAATGAAACATACAGGATCATGTTGTGGTCTTTGTGATCAATCCACTTCCATTTTTTTATTGGTTCTGAATATGTGAGTCCAATGAAATAATTAGCCATTGCTGTTTTGTTAATAATAAATTCCTGGTGAGAAAAACAAAATAAAAATGGGAAATCAAAGGTTCTTATCAGGGGGCATGAAAATCACAAGCAGCCTGAAGTAGTCTCAAATGTAAATTCCCTATGTTTTTCATCCTGATGTAGGATATAATTTGAGTAAATTACCAGATTCAAATGATAGAAGATGCATCTGCCAAAGTCCCATAATTATTGTATAAAGCTACAAGAATCTTGTTCATGTTCATCTCTAGCTTCTCAAGTGCCATATGAAAGAACCTGTTCTGTATACTGTTTACTAAGGGTGGTAACTGGGGAACAAACATAAATCATGCTTAAAAATTCATGCTGTTTTCAATGTGGTAGACATGTGTATCCAGCTGCTAAATCACATGCAGCTTTCTTAGTGCAGATGGCTTTTGCTTTAAGATTGTGGAGACTCAGATGATTCCACAGACTTGTTCCGCAGCAGCCACACAAATGGTAATGAGACATTGGAATGGCAAATCCAAGAAGCCTTGTTCTCTACTGGTGATGATGCATCTGTTGGCTGTACCCAACATAGAGAGAAAAAGAGGGAGAGAGACAGAGAGACAGAGAGAGAAGGACAGAGAAAGAAAGAGAGAGACAGAGAGACAGAGACAGAGGGACAGAGATGTGTAAACAGAAAAAAACATGTCATTTCCAGAAACACTGTGATTTGAGTCACTCAATAAAGGCAAATATTGATTGGAAGCAAATATAGAGTACTGCACCCCTATTCCAAAATAGTTCTGAAGTTTCACATATTGCCTTCTTCAGTTTGGACCCCCAAAACAAGTTTTGCTTTGGAAAAGAAAAAGAAGAGGATTGGATCAATCTCCCAAGCAGACTGCTTTGTTTTGATCTTCAGATTCACTTCAGGATGATTTTGAAGATGAACCCTTTGATATGGGAAGCTGAAATATTGCTGATGTTACTTATGCTAATCAATTTGCAAACTTTTCTCCTTTCAGAGTTCACTGCAAATAGAAGAATGTCTGGGTCCCTTCCAGATTATGAGGACACTTTAAAAGTAATTTAAACATACCAGCTATATTTACAGATGGTAAGAGGTTCTTGCTTAGCACAGAAAGTTATAATTCATAGTTGTTTCTCTTGGATCTAAAATACTATGCTCATACTTCGTCCTCCTCTATTTTTAAGTGCACCTTGAGTGGTTAACATTGTGTGACATTCACTCTCCAATTTAACAGTACCCATCAAACATAAAACAGTACCCTTTAAAACTAGAGTTTCCTTACAAGTAAAAACTATGTCTACTGGAGAACCCAGTGACATATATCATGCATTCCTCAGGATACACTTGCTCTCATTCCCCTCATCCATAGCCCTCACGGCAAAGTTTATATTTCTTTCAAGCCCTTGCTAACTCTTTTTTTGACTCATGGTTAAATCTATCCAAAATGTAAGGTAAGGTCTGCTTCACACATTAACCTGGACATCTCTGTATGTCATACTCCATCCTACGATCCATATTTCAACTATGATAAATGACCTTCCTCCGGAATCCCAAAGTTAAATCAATTTTGTCAGAGAATAGTGATTGCCTCACTCATTCACTGGATGGTCTAGAGATCCTGACATGATTCTTTTCCCAGGTTAAAGGGGCATAAGAGCATAAACCTTTCAAGGATGAAGTTGGTTTCCTCCCAGGTGACCATAAACTTACCAGTTCTTTTGTGTCATCAATGATCAAAAGCTTTGATGTCCAGTCTTCACACTCAAGTTGGCTGATCTGCCACATATTTTTCTCTTCAGAAAACAAGTAATCATGCCCTCTGAATCGTTCCCACCTTGGTTGCTTCAAAGGAGTTCTGACTATAACAAAAGATCCAAGGAATAAATAATTTTGAAAGTGATAATAATAGTTCACCTTCAGGAGTTCCAGAAAGATAAAGCATATAAAGTCTAAGTAGAGTAATCTTCGTCCCATCCAAATTTTATCATAGGAATTTGATTGTTATTTCCTGGTACCAATACAAGCATCTTTGTCTTATTTACAAGGCACATTACTATTTCTTGAGAAGGTCTTTTTTATAGCGACTGTGAGTCTGTTTTTCTGTTGCATGTTGGAGGAAGATGCTGATCTAATTGCTGAATTCCCAATCTGGCTCTCCATTATTCAGTAGCTTCCCTGCTACTTCCTGCTTCTTGATCTGATTCTTCCTTTCTTCCAGCATGACATTCAGTCAAGGCAAAAAGGGACAAGAACTGCACCCATTGTCCTTCCTTTCAATTAAAATATGTATCCCGCAGGGCAAAAGGTTGCTTTAACTTCAGGTAGAGTTAATGTAGGTGCCAAAATCCACATTAAAGCAAAGAAAGTTTTCTGCATATATTTTCTTGTTAACCAGTGTCCATCCAAATTTTTGTAGCACAAGAGGCTTATTCAGGTCCCCACTGTTGACTGAAATATCTGGAACCCAGAATACCAAAGTGTTCAGATTTAGTTTCTGCTGAAATGTCACTAGCCCAAAACAGGTCAATAGAATTTCCAAAATTCAATGTTTTTGTACAGGTTTGTCACACTGTGGCTTGAGTGCAGTTGGCTTAGAATGAATTCAGACACCTGTATTTTGGGACATAATCTCGGAGCCAAAGTTGCAATTAAAAATATTTAACACAGCCATAACTGTACTGTAACTAAAACAGCATTTCCTTTTCTTTAGTTTATTGTAATATTGTAAGGAACACTACAAAACCTTGAGTATGCATTAATGAATATCAGCAATGAATTTGTTTTCAGAACAATTACCTGTTCACTGTTTTCCTGATTAGAGGGTCCTATTCCTTGCCAGAAATTCCATGGGAATCAAAGTTACAGGTAATTTTGTAAAACCTTTGTATACTTGAAAACAAAACGTCATGACTTATGTAGTTTAACGATCTGCTCAAGGTCTGTTTTCTTGTAAGGTAAAAGTGTTACAGAGATAGGAATGTTTGCATAAAGAGATGGGAACTGCACAACCCTGATCTGAAAGCTTCTAAACTTTGCTTCCTCAGATGTTTTACCAGGTTTCCTCTGTAGACAACTCCTACCTATATGATATAAATAATGCAAGACGTTCTACTACATATCTTGGAGAAATAATCTTTCCTCTTAGATATGGGCTACCATATTTCTATGAGACAGCTCTTTAGAAATGCTAATAATGAAGCTAAACTTAAAGATTTTGGAGGTGTGATGTAGAAAAAAAGTAGAAGACAATTGTTGTAAGAAGACAAGGTGGATCAACCCTATCATTGATGACACAAACCAGAGAGTACAAGAACTTAGCAGACCAGTAGCTGGCAGAAAATCTTGGACATAATGACTGGGAAATGAATGAGTAACTGAATAATCATTCATATAAATTATCACTATAAAGCAAGCTCCCTCTCTCTCTCTCTCTCTCTCTCTCTCTCTCTCTCTCTCTCTCTCTCGCTTTTCAAAAGGCAACTGGACTTTATTGGGGGTTTTCCCTTAAAAACATTTTGCTTCTCACTTCTTCAGAACTGAAGAAGCTTCTTGTATGAGAAGCTAAGCACTTTCAAGAAAAAAAAACCCAAGGAAGTCCAGTTGCCTTTTGAAAAGCAACATTGGGACAACCATGACTTGGATGATTAAGAAACTCTACAGACATATCTGAGTCAGTGTGAAAAACACCATTGAAAAACATTAAGTAGTAATAAAATGTAGCTAATATTAAGTCTCATGTATTTATTGCTGAGAGGGAACTTTTTGTCCTGGGATACAGATATTAAAATTTAATAAAAATGTGAGGGGAAAACAACTGATTTGGGATTTTTAATATCTCACACAAGATGATTTCAGTTAATTGTCTTCTCCCCTCTGTTATAAAAGAAACTTCACAATTTATTTTGTCAAACCTGGTAGACAATCACAAACATGACCTATTTTCCTCTACCTTGATATTCAAAGTTTCACTAGCAGAGTTACTACTTTCCCCACTCTCTTTCCAATCATACCCAACTGACTATCAGATATGGAGAGGAAAATAAGAATTTCACTTTCTACCTGTAGCAGGAGACAAAGGAGAGAATGAAGAGGTCTGTTCAGGAGAAGGGGGCCACACTAGGAAACAAAAAAAATGGCATCCATCATTTACATCCTAAATGTAAATTGAATTCACATCATCAATACTCAGCAGTACCCAAAATTTTAAAAAAGCAATCCTAAGGATCCTATATGCATCCTTCCTCAGCAAAACTAGTCTTCTTTTGACACTAAAAGAAAACAACTGCAACAAACAGGTAAATGCAACAAGTTCAAGCATACTTTTGCAAGAAAATAAACCATGGACTATAGCAACAGTATACAAGGCCATGAAGAGAAAGCACACACACCTGGCTTCAGCAAGTCAATCAATAAAGAGATTTTGACATATTTATTTTTTAATTTCTTTTGTATTATCATTATGATACCAAGGGGGGCGGAAGCAAAAGAAAAGGAGGGGGGAGAAAAATGTAAGCAACATAATATAGGCAGCTGACTCTCAGATCTCAACTAACTGACAAATCTAAACTATTATAATGGTTAATATATTGTAATACATCATTAATCACTTACAGTATTCTAAGACATTTCATATCCAATTTCTAGTCAAAGCATGCTTTGTTGAATGGTAAAATTATTTGATTGGCACAATTGAAATCAGTAAGAGAAACAGAAAACCTGCATATGATACATTAAAATAATATAATAACATGTAGGTTGTATATTAAATTACACACATTGGAACCCAAATTTGGAATGTGGCATGACTGCATGCATAGAATTGAAATCCAGAGATAGTTTTCAAATAAGATTGAAGTGTATATCAAATCTATTTTTAGTTACGAAGAGATTCTTGGCATTGAAACATATACCCACAATTTAACTAATTATTCTTCCAAAGAGGGGATCAGATATCTTTTCCAATAAAAAGCATATAAACTTGCAACTGTTATCATATATAATTCAGTATATTTTGAAGGAACACATGGTTTCATAAAGTTTAATTTAAAAATACCTTAGTTTAAAATTTTAGAATTTATTCCATTCTGCAATGAATTAATTTCCAGTATTGTTGAGGTTTGCAGCATTATCACCTCATATGTATCCAAATTGTTTGTTGCATTTCTAGCATTTTGAGAGAGGTTTTTTTTTAATCACCCTGAAGTTTCCATGAAATCAGTAGAAAGAATGATGTCATCATCACAAACTCCAAAAGCCCACCAATCAGGTAATTTAATTTTCAAATTCCCAGGCAAAAGCTTTTCCTCAACCAGAATCCTGTGCCAGAATTGAGTTTTGTGGGTCTCTATTAGGTGTTGTCTCTAGGCAGCCAAACTAGTCTTCCTGGCTTTATAAGACCAATTATTCCCCTCTATATGCCATAGATGCAGTTTATGAACAATACAGCAGAAGACTATTTATGGCACTTAATGGGTTGCACTTTATATTTAGGCCCACTCCCTGTGATCATGGAGTCACAGCTGAGGTTTTTAATACAGCCCCATGCTCTCTATAAAGAGTTCATCTGCTATGTAAAGTCACATCTAGCATCTTAGCATGAAGCAGGATCTACATGTTCCTCAGTCTGCATCATAGGAAGAGATGAGACTTTTCATAACAGGCATGTCTCATTTCTCAGCCAATCCCCTTAGTGCACAGTAAGGCAAAGTAATAAGCACACTCTGCTCCTCAATTGCATCAAATGAGTGGGATGGAGGTAAGGGTCAGGACCTGCTGCTTGTAGAATCTTGACACTTCCACCATGCATTAAGTGATACAAGGAGGGCATCATCCATCTCCTGGTTGAAGATGATGTATGACATGTCAAACATCTTTTGAACCAACTTATCACTCATTGACTCAAAACTATTTCCACTACAGCATAAGCAGCTGAGAATAACTTTGCCTCTTGTTACCAATACAGATTGCCTAGTACTGGAAAATGTTGGAGACATCTGGACAACATTTACTTAATTCTACTTAATCCCCTTCAATTCAATGGGAAAATTCTTTTATGTTGAAAACTCCTCTTCTTTGATGGAGAAAAGGGAGTTTCAACATTCAAGAATTTTCCCCACTGAATGCCACATAATATGTATTTTTTTTTTCTCAACAGAAATCAAAGTACATTTAGCCCTCATCCAGTTATTTTCTGGTCTCAGAAATCTCTGGATTTTTATGTAGAGTTACCTGAAGAATTTTCTGTAGAGATAGAAGTGATGTTCCCCTTGGGAAAGATCTGTGGAACTGAAAAGAAGAATATTTTTAAATAACAGCTGGTAAAAATTACTCAATACTTTTGCTAAAATAAAATAGGAAGTAAAAGAAATCATTTTGTCAACGTTATTCATTGTCAGCTGAGGGAACTGAACCAGAATCAACCCTTAGTTTAAATCTCAACTTTGCACTAAAAAAAATTCTGTCTCTCCATATCAGTCTATCTGTTAATCTGCCTCTTGTTTTCATTGGGATAATAAAGTATACTATAAAAATTCCACCCTGTGGAATGATAGTCACATATAAAATACTTCTTTGAAAAATCAAAAACAATAACAGCTGCAAACAAAAGGGTTATTAAAAGGGCATTGTAAAACATGGAAACTCAAAGCATTTCAATAATAATAATTTAATTAATTTTATATGCTACCCAACCCTCGTGACAATCAAAGATACTACAATAAAAGCAATAAAGCATAAAAAAATTAAGATAACAGAAGAGATAATCTATGTACTATACATTATGGCTTTACTTTTCATTTATACCAGCACACACATACGCACATACCCCCCCACACACACATACACACTGTAATGTGTGTGTGTGTGTGTGTGCATGTATCCATATTTCAAAACCGCAAAGCCCTTACAGTATATATACAAGACAGGAAAAAATGAGAAAAAAAGAAAAAAGACAATGACATGATTAAATATATTTTAAAAAGACTTAGAATTTGCCCAATACTCACAAAAAACAAAAAATAGAGATGTCCCTGTGAGTTTGACTAGTAAAAGGATGACTCCAGGAGCTACTTGCTGCCAATTCATTCTGGTTAATCTGAAAGAGTTCAGTAGCAATTCAATGAATCTCCATTAGCAGGATAACTTTCTAGAGTTATAATTTATCAATCAATAGACATGACAAATTGAATGGCAAATAAATAAAATTTTATTTATTTAATCCCCATTTTTTGTATGTTGTTTTAGAGTAGATGGTTTTATTACTGGCTGCTTTATTAAAGGTTTCTTTTATTCTTTTTGTATACCTCTCAAAGTGTCATTGTGAGATCATGCAAGAAAAAGAGAGATTAATTCATTACTTCCTCTGAAATAGGCTTTGCCAATGTTGAAGTCCCCACATATGTAAAATCCAACACATCCAGACAATCCTTGATTCAGAAAGTCTCGATTCATAAATGGATTAGAGACCACAATATTAAAGAGACACCAACTCTTTTATAATGTATGGGCAATCTATGTTATTTTTTAAAAAAAACCAGAATTGCAGAGCTAATTAATCACATCATGTTGTTATTCTGGTTTGAGATTAATGTCTGCTTTATTGCTTTGTGTGTGGCAAATTCTAGTTAAAACGGCACTGATTTAATGCATTATATAGACCCAAACATGTTGAATATCAGCATTTGAGCATCTTCTTTCCTGCTTAGCCAGAAAAGAAGTATAAAAGCAAGTGGAAGAAAGCTTCTATTAACAAGTTCTTCTCAGGGAAAGATATAATCTAGTTTATTTTTATTTTAAAATTACTATAAAAGGAAAACGTATTCTTGATCAAACTCCGCTCTTTGAGGATGTCTGCATCTATGTCGTTTTCTCGGCAATAGAGTGGAAATGTTGTGACATTGTCTCTTTCTGGTATGTCGCTGCCTTCCTAATGTAGGATTCCACAATAATCACCAATCTTATGCAATATTAAAAGAGCCTATCCTGTGCCAAAAAAAATAAAAAATGTTTACAGGGCTAGCAAATTGCCCACTTTGGGGTGGGATTTCTAATCCCCAACCAATTAACTTCCACACACCACTCCAGGCTGACCATGAACAAGTGGGAGTGCATTTTATGTGGAAAGACCAAAACTCCATTTACTTCTGAGACCCAAAACAAATTCCTCAGGCTCAAATCTTTCAGCAGTGTGTATGTAATTTTATTATTTACTACATCTGTATTTTGGAGAGAGTCGTAAATAAATAAATAAAAAGTAGTTCTTTATTTCTAACATTCTAGTCCAAGGCTTGAGCTAAAGGGGAAGCATCAAGCATTTCAGAGTTGAAATTCAGCCTCAAACCAAAACAGATGTTTGAAATAAGTTTAACCCTTATCTTGAAGCACTTTCAGATCATGTAATATTACTGGCTTTCTAAATTAGCAGTCTGTTATTTGATGGAATGAATAAACACACTTGAATTTTAGAAAAGAAAAAAAACAGAAAAAATGGAAATTTTACTTATCAGAAGGATTCTGCAGAGATGAGAAAGTGCTCCAATATAATTCTTCAGCAGACGATAAGTGACTGTCTGAACATTTTTCATCCCCTTTGGATTTATGCACTCTCACTCTTGCTGAGCAGCTGTTAAACCCTAAGAAATTATGACACTTCTCCTTTTGTGTCAAGATGTTGGTGATAGACCATGCACACCACTGTCTCTATTATGAGATACTTCCTTTTTCTTAAGCCTTCCTCCCGAGCAGTAGTTTGGGTTAGGCTTGGATATTGATGGCTTGGATATTTTTGGAGTAGAGCTATGAAAACACTTTATGTTTATTAGACATTCTCCAACCTACACTTCCCAAATTTGTTGTCAGACCCCACAACTGTAGCCTTAGAGAGCACTAAGTTGTAGAAATGCTGAGCGTAAAATATCTGGAAACTACAATATGTTTTAGGTTAAGACCTGCACTAATCCTTTCAATGGTATTCCAGTGGCTATGCACAAAAGCTAAAACTAAAAATAAATTTGGGATTACATTACATTTTATTCATTAAATTGAAATGAAATCAGAATTAGAGTTCATACAATTTCCATCTAGTCATAAATTACAATTTATCAGCAGTTGTTGGAGAAGTTCTGGAGGACACAACCTAGACTTTGGGGGGTATTGTGTAGCTCCTAAAACTGGGATTAATTGCCCTTGGCTAATCCTGTAATCTTGGAAATAACTCTCAGTGGACTCAGTGCAGCTTACTTTCTGGGTAAAAGCATCCGGCGACTTCAGCTAGTCCAGAATGCGGCCGCGCAAGTGATTGTGGGCGCACCGTGGTTCGCCCACATAACACCAATCCTCCGCGAGCTGCGCTGGCTACCTGTTGATCTCCGGGTGCGCTTCAAGGTGCTACTTACCATCCATAAAGCCCTCCGTGGTAGTGGATCTGAGTACTTGAGAGACCGCCTCCTGCCAATTACCTCCCTTCGACCAATTAGATCGCACAGATTAGGCCTCCTCCAAGTTCCATCCGCCAGTCAGTGCCAACTGGCGACTACGCGGAGGAGAGCCTTCTCAGTAGCAGCTCCGACCCTTTGGAACGATCTCCCTGTGGAGATTCGCACCCTCACCACCGTCCAGACCTTCCGCACAGCCCTTAAGATCTGGCTATCCCTTCAGGCCTGGGGATAAAGATTCTAATCTGCCCCACCCGAATGCTGAATGAAAGTTGTGTTTTATCGCTTTGTTTTTTTTTCACTCACGTATTGTCTTATGTTTTGTCTTGCACTTCCCCTCCCATGAATTGTAAGCCGCCCTGAGTCCCCTCAGGGAAAAGGGCGGCCTATAAATAATAAATAAAATCTAAAAAAAAAAAAATCCTATAAGAAAAACTAATTCATATATAACAGGAGTGGCAAATCTGAGGACAGGCTTCTAGGTGTTGTAGGACATCTGAAAAGCTGTAATTTTTTTTAAATCCAGGTTTAGTCCAAAACTGGATAATTTAAATATCTCCCTGTTGCCCTTTTACAGTTTCTTCATCTCCCACTACCTGAGTAAGATGTAATCTATTTTCACCGCCCGCCAGCCACAATCCTAAATCAATTATTATTATTATTTAATTAACTGGTCAGGGAGCAAGGAAAGAGTACAACCAATGCCTTCACAAGGAGAAAAGAACACACCTATAATAGCTTCCTTCTGTCTGTTTGTCTTCCATCTATCTTCTGTACATGTAGTGCCAGCAATCTGCCAGTTGAATGATGGAATGCATTCCGATACCTTGAGAATCTTTTGGAATCTTCCTACATAGAAAGAAATATGAAATGGGTGAATGTATACTTTAAGGGAAAGCTTTCAAAGTACAGATGGATGCTTCATAGCTCAATCCTAGAACCAAATCTGAGCAAGCAGAATTTGAATTTGAAAAAGACGGAATTATTGACGATTTGGGGGGTGGGGGGGGACTTCTGGACCCAGGAAACATGTCTGTTCTGGATGGAATCACACAATAAATTTACAATCTGCGTGTCATCTTAGATCTGGCATTGAAAATGGAAACCATATATTATCTATGGCAGAGCTAGCTTTTAATCTGCTTTGAATGAAAAACTGATTGTGCCCCTCTTTGGAGGACCAATCCTTCTAAACATAAGCACTGTAAATTTCAGGCTTAGACTTGTGAAAAATGTTCTTTATGAGGCAGCCCTTGAAGACATTTCAGAAATCGTAATTAGTTTAGAAAGTGATAGAGTAGGTATAAACAACACTTCTCAGGTATGCCACTTTAGTCCCATGTTAAAACAACCACTCTGGTCCCTGTTTACTTTCTGAACCCAATTCAAGATACTTACAACAGTGGACAAAAATTTATATATCTTAGACCCAAGTTATTTGCAAAATTTCTATGATCACATATTCTGCCAACATCTTCAGTGGGGCACCCTTTGCACTGTATTTCATAACTGTACCAACTGTGTTTTTTCCCCACGATATGCCCTGCTTTGTAGTTCAAAGTGCATCTGAGTTAAGACTTAGATCATTCCCTTCTCCCCACCACTATGTGACAATTGAGGAATGAACGTATAATGTATTTCTAAAATAAAATATTTTTAGCCAAATATCTGTTAACTTAGATCACAAAGGATTCATAGAGCTACAGAGAAGGAAATAAAGAGGAGCAGCAGCCCAGGCCACCTTCCAGGAACTATGAAGCATTTGGAATGCTTGTATCTTTGTGGCTGCGGAAATAAAAGTTGAACCCTCTTCAACCAATGCAGAGTGGCCTCAGAACTATGAATTATAGGAGAAATGCACAGGGATCACTACTTTACTATTTATACAAATGTTTTTATCCACATTCTGAACCTGACTAGCAGAGATTATGAAATTGTTCAAACTGAGGTGTCTGATAAAATCTAGTTGTGAAATTGAATAGAAAACAGGAAATGAAGGGAACAAACACTGTCTTTAGGTTTACCCATAACAATGTTGAGCCCAGTCCTATTATAGAAACATTTTTTAAAACATTAAAATGAACTAAAAGCATTACAGCATGCAAAAAGAGTAGTTTTGTGCATTTTGCTAAGAGGATGCAGTGAGGAAATATAAGATGCCTAATGTCTGGGCTTCTCAAAGTATGCAGTTGTTTTGAAATGTCAGAAGAGGAAAAGATGGGGAAAGCTATGAAGGGTCTGTTTCTAAATAGAGATGAAAAGGACCCCAATGACCAAATCAACTAAGCCTTACCTACTACATGATTCTAATGTAAGGAAGTGGTTTTCCCACAAAAAGCAATAGATTCCACTAAAATAAGGATTATATATACAGAATTTTTGATACAGTAAAAGTATATAAAACAAAAGAAAAATATGAAAGGAAATGAAAAAAGAAAACATGGTTATGCCTTTTGCCCTTCTTTCTATCAACTATCATTTATTTTCCCCTCATATTATTTGTGTTTTTAAATCCCCAAATGATGAAATCATCAATTCAGCTTTTTTTTCTCTCTCAACAAAAAATCTATATAAGGTTTCCAGTCTTTCAAAAACAGTTTTTCTCATGTTTTCCCCTGACCGAAAAAAGCAATACATTCTGTAGAATATGGACAATTACTTGCAATTCCACTTACAGCAGAAAATCTATGGGGTTTGTGCTAAGAGTTTTCATTCCAGACCTTATTTTAACTTGAATATCCATTAGTGATTTATAGTTTTATCTAGCAAAAAATGAGATTATTGAAACCCTGTCACTCATTACCATCATTTTTTTCACAACAAAGATTCTAAAGATATTTCAAACTACTTTGCACATCCTATTTCAGCAGCAATTTTTTTTCTTGACTACTTTCTTATGGGAAGCTGTTATTGTGATATTCTTTCATTCTTTGAGTCAGATGGCAAATCTGTACACAGAATCCAGAGGGGCATTGCTGGCAGAGAATAGTAGATATCACAGAGGAAAAACACTTATAATCTTGTATGTGTACTTGAAGGACACTGTACGAGGGCTGCTGGTATATAGTATGCAGGGCCAAAATAGACCATATTAGAATCATTTTGTGTTGTATTGAAAGATAAGCGCATTTGGATTTTTTTTTAAAAAAGTTTACCATTTGAGGAAGAAAAGTTCCTTTATCAGCAATATCAATAGTAAAATTGAATTGTCAAAATTAGCCATGGAGTCTTATTTATGGCTAGACTAGAGGAAGTGCCTGGAGAAGTGTCTCCTAATCATTTCCTCTCAAAGCAATTCTTCATCCAGGAGCAAGATATGATAATGTAAAGAAAAGTCTGCAGAATACACTGCAGTGATGTGCGGTGAGGTTTATGGCTGGTGAGGCAAGCGGGCAAAAGCCGTCCTGCTGCCCCGGCGCTATGTCCGATATAGAGGCGGGGTGCAATCTCCAACATAGAGGCATCCCGCCTCTATGTCGGACATAGTGCCGGGGCGGCGGGGCGGCTTTTGCCTGCTTTCAAGAGGCAAAAGCCGCCCTGCTGCTAACTTCACTCCAGTCATGTAATGCGTTGATTGTGGTAAAACATTCAATTGCTGTTATTTTTACAATGGATTAATGTTAACAGAAGTATCATCAGCTAAATAAGAAATGTGAGCTATATGTAGAAGAATCTATTCCAAAACACTTGAAGGAACTTCAACTGTTTGCTTAAACAAATTAACAAAAAATCATGTCTTCTTTGTGGGATATTGGAAAGATTCCTGACAGCAAGTTAATGTGTCTTAAAACTTCATGGCAACTTCCTCTTTTCCATATATCAAGTAGTGAAATAATCTTTCATTTGCCTAGGGCTGAATAAGATTTATGAACATGTACTAAGGCAAAGGGGCTTCATTTTGTTATAAAATATAAATCAAGGGACATATTGGTTTGGCTCAATCAACTAATCTATGATTTATTTTTGGCTTAACCTATTGTATGAACACAGCAATTGTGATCTATAAATCCATAGTTTAGAACTGATCATGATGTGTAAACAAGATTTGTTACATTAGTATAGGCTAAGTAACCACATATTTTTTCCATTTTTTTTTATTCAAGGGATAAAATACAAACTCACAGAAAATAACCAAGAACAGAACAAAAACAATTCAGCCTTTTATTTCCTATCAATTCTGGCACAAGGCAATGGTTTAAACCCCCCATCCCACACACACACACACACACCAATAGCGTGGAGGCTGAGGAAAATGAGAGCGGAGAATCGAGCTGCTCATTTTTCCGCAACCTGGGGGGGCAGAGGAAACGAGGCGAGGAGGCCTCTGGTGACAGCCCTTTGGAAGCATCGCTTCTCGGGCCGAGCCCAGGTGCGTCAGTAACAAAGCCCGTGGTAACGTGGTTGCCACCGCAGCGCCAGCTGCCTGCTAACCGGGTCCTGCCCCTTTAAGCCGCCGGAGGGTGGGACGGAGGTGAAGAAATTCTTTCCACCCCAATCTCTGGCCGGTTCCTCCGGCTCTCCCGCGGGTCGCTGGGTCCTGGAGCCGTTGCCCTTTCCTTTTCCTCCTTTCGCGTTCCCACTCCCCACCCCATGCGGGTGGCGGAGGGGAAGTAGTCTCTGGTGGCTGCAGCAGCAACAGAAGCGGTGGCAGCAGCTGGAGTGCAAATCCGGGCAGGTCACTCTGGCTCTCCCTTCCCCGAGCATGTCCCGTTGCTGCTGGCACCGCTGGGTGAGGCATGTGCAGGCCTAAACGGAACTGCAGAGGGGCGCACGTGGCTGAGAGGCTGGAAAGGAGACGGCTTGCTAGATAAGTGACCCAGTGTGGCATGTTGGGGCAAGAAGCAATTGTGGGGCATATGAAGTATTTCAGTGGGTCACGAAGGCCGTGGGTGGTCTTAGGCAGGTGGCCTCTTCAATCACTAGGGCCCCCCATAGCCTTCCCCACCCTGAAATATCTCATGTGCACTTAATGAACCTCGGATACAATTAGCAAATGTGTGGGCGAAAAAAGGGAGCGATCCCATTCAAGATATGAGATTCACTCCCACGAATCCTCAGGTTATGAATGGAATGGGCAGGCTCCATTACATTCATAACTTGAGGACTGCCTGTACTACACTGGAGCATGAGAATTGGGAAGGAGAGTAGATCAAAAATTATGAAGGCAATGCATCTGATCAGAAATGCTATATTGATGCTATGATGTCTATTAACTGGGGTTTTATTATTAAATTATATATATATATATATATATATATATATATATATATATATATATATATATATATATATATATATATATATATATATATATATATATACACATACTTAAAGTCACATAAATGTATTAATATTGGGCTGCAACACAAGTGGTACCAAACCAATCTTTAGAGTGAATTGCTACTTTTGCCTCCTTATTGTTTAGAATGCCTTGAAAGGTTGATATTGGTTTGAAATATGTTAACCTGAGTATGGAAAAACAAAGGGAGGGTAAATAGTAGATGCTGGAAAGTCAGAAAGATGGTGTGGGAGAAAACTGACCAGTTTTCCATCTGGTGACAAGAACATGGCATACTCAAAACTCCAAAGATGTCCACTGACGCAAAAATGTGTCTATATTGTAGAATAGAATTCCACAGTCACAGTCAAAAGCAGCAAGTAAAGAGAAAAGTTTAATCAGCAACAACGAATGTAGGCCAACTTACACAACTCTATAACTCTAGATAACCAGTAGATGGCAGTAAAGAGATGCCAAAAATCCACTTTTAACTAATTTCTCTGGGCCATCCATATTTGCTCCAGATCTGGTAGTTGTAGAGTCAAATCCTTGAAATTCCTCCCACACCCCATCCCCACACCCCAGATGGGCTGCAACGGTTCATGGTTTGGAAAAGATTTGCTTGAAAAACTCACCGTGGGAAATCCAGATTTCTTTTGCAGTCAGCAAAAATTCATCATTCTAATCAGACATGTCAGACATGTGGACCAGGTGCAGCCCACGATGCGGTGAGCAAAATCTCTAGAAATATGAATGTTTGTCTGTTACAACCACCACTCCCCTTTCCTCCTATTTATTCCCCAGCCAGGGAGGGGCCATTCAGTGTCAACCTCCATTTTGCTTCCCGAATTCACTCCATGCCTTCCATTGTTTACCTCTCCACACGCATGCATCTGGAACAGGCCCCAGCTGTTCTTCCTCCTCATTCATCTCTGACTCCAAACGCAGCTGCTCTCTGGGGGCTGGGAAATGCCCGACGGCCCTGGTTCTGACTCCGTGTCCAATGCTGAGCATCCATCAGCACCTTCCCCAGGCTCCAGAACTGACCCAAGTTCTTTCCCAACCTCTTCATCGTCCGAGTCTGCCGCCAACTCCACTGGCAGCAAACGGGCCACAACAAGCAGTGCCTGGCAGCAGTTGGAACTTGTTGGCCTCACCCTGCCTGGCCTTGAAGAAGCCATTACGCTAAGCAACTTGCAGCAGCGGCAGCATGCAGAAGTGAGCGCAGGAGAGTGAGGGGTGGCGCTGGGCAAGCAGCAGAGGCTTTTGAGCAGTAACTAAAGGTTGGAAGCTTTAGATTCAGCTCTGCCTTTGTCTTCTGGAGATAAAACTGTGTTAGGAGTGAAAGAAATTGTCCTTCTGGGTTTGGCTCCAAGTGGGGAAAAGACACTGGAGACATGGAGGCTGCTTGGAAAGATGGTTTATTTGTGGACAGGACCACATGGCTTGAGGATCACATGCTTCAATGTTGGTGGAGAAAAGAGAAAGGACTGAGATGCTGAGTTCCTGGTTTTATGCCCTCTCTGGCCTTTGATCTTGATCTTGTATTCTGATTGGTTGTCAGATTCCCATGGGCCCATGCAGGGGCAACACTCTAGGCTGTGTTTTGAATCCAGGTTTGGTTGAGTTCTCAGATGCCATGTGGGTAAAGGGCCAATATTATCATGCCTTAATCCCATCCCCCTGGAGCTGAAGGGGAGAACTCTTTATTATGTAAAGTGGACTAGCTTGGCCTTCTTAATGGCCCATTGACAAAGTGGGGATGGGCAGGAAGCTACAGGGAGATATTCTGTCTTTTAAAACATGTTTCTTCCTTTTCACATCCAGAGAAATATTCTGCCTTTTCAATATTTCCTAGGATATTTTATTTTTTCTGGGAGAAGGCCTGGTGATACCTTCCTACAGGAGTTAGGAGCCATTGCTGGCACATTTGGGGATCCGTGTTGTTGACAGAGAGCAAAGCCGGCAGACAGGTAGGCAGGCAAGTAGGGCAGGCTGCAGCCTAATTTTCTACCCAGAAAATATTCAGAGGCTTCATTTATATTCCCACCCCCTGCACCCCTGCAATATGATTCTGGCGGTGTACATGAGTGCTGGCGGGGGGGGGGGGGTGGAAAATTAGGCCGAAGCCTGCCCATGCCATTTCGAGGGCAGACTCGATCTAACTGCATCTGCAATGTGGCCTGTGGGCCTTGAGTTAGCTAGTGCGAATTGTTCCATCCCATCCCAGCCCCAATGAGCAGCATGGAGTCGCCCCCGCCCACCTGGCACTGTGAGTCGACATAGTCTTACATGCAACTGGTCCTTTGAGGGCAACCATAATGCTGATGCAGCCCTCAATGAAATTGAGTTTGACACCCCTGTTCTGGTTTATGACTGTCATGGTCTTGATGCAGAGAAACTAGAAAAGAGGCCATGCAGTTCATTCCTTTGCAACTTTAGTCAGAGGCTTTTAGGAAGTGTTAATTCAACTATCAGTCACACTTTTGATGAAGATGATGTTGGTACCTACAAATTAAAGTCTGCTTTTCCTCAAAAAGGAGAGAACTATCTCTCTGAAGCCTTTGTAAAGAACAAGGAGGTTTAACAAACAACTAGAATGTCCAAATTCCTTGTCAGAAGGATGAAGAGATTTTACAGAATGTCCTATCCTATACTAAATAATGAAATTTCTCCTCAGGCTTTTAGAACCATGTTATATGAATATTGTAATATGAAAACCCCATCTTACATTCTGTACTTCATAAGTGGTAAATATTCTAATTAATATTTTTCTCATCTGTTTTGATGGCAACCAGGCAAAGAATATATCTGCAAAGAATATGTACAAAGAATTATTGTGGTATGTACAAGTAATCTATTAATCAGCTGGAAGAGAATATGCCCAGACAGACATTCAACAAGTGCAAACTTCTTTAGTCATTTGATAAAGAGGCTGCTAATGAATCTATGTTTGATGCAGGTTAGCTGAGAAAGTCCTCACCACTTTCCAGCTGCTATAGTAATGTTGCAGGTAGAAATTCAAGAGGTCAAAAAGAACATGCTGCAAGGACAGCGTATGCAGAACCGCCATCAGAAACAGATGGTATACACTGATGGTATCCCAAACGAACATATTCAAAAACAACAAATATACCTGAAAAGCATAGCAACTAATTTAATCCAAAAAGCAAATTTCGCTAGATATCCAGGCCTGTAAAGGAAAGACATTCTTAACAGATTGGATGGGAAAATCAGTAGCAAGCTGTGAATAGTTAGCCTGCACTGTAGCTAGCAATTTTGCACACAAAGATTAGAAAAATGTTCCCTTTGGATCAGCTGTGAGGTCCTTAAATTACAACTTTATTGCTATTCCCTCAAATCTTGCAAGCAATTAGGCTGCCCAGCCCATCAAATAACTTTGGAATTTGCAAAACTAGGACATTAAAATCCAATATATTTAACCAATCCTGCCTCCAAATCCATTCCATGTACCTTGGAAATACATACCTTCAACATTTACATGTAATTTTGCTAAGTGGTGCAAGATTCACTAAGACAAATGGCACAATGTTCAACTAACTGAACCGAATACATTTTATTAATAGGTAGAGAATGTGTGTGTCATAAAGATACTGAACAAGTATTGGTTTTCACTTTAGACAATATTCACACGATTGGTAGTAGTGTCACATCGTCCTTTCATTCATGCAGCTCTTAATACTCACAGCTTCTGATCATTAATTGAAGCTAAAATATATGCCTAGTATATAGTGGCCCTCTTAAATACAGGGATATTTCCCATGGTAAAAATATTCCCATTATGTCTGTCAGTTTTCCTTGGCTTCTCTAGCCCCATCATTCTGAGTCAGCATTCTGTGTGATCAGGATGTCTATACTTCCTAATAGCTCTAGAGTAGACCTATCAAATCTCTGTTGCAAGCATTTGGCTGATGATAGTAAAGTATTAGAGCTTGTGGTTTGTTTGGTTGGTTTGTTTGGGGGGGTTGTTTGTTTTGGTATTTGTATTTCTTTATTGCCATCTAGTGCCGATCCAATTTTCTGCAGCCCAGATCTGGCAACCTTAATCTTGAAAGCACTGGGGAAAGCTGTTAAATCAAAACATCTTTTTACTTATTGAACGACTGTTAAAGACACAGAAGTTCTACCAAGGAGGTGGTGGAATCCTAGGTATATTTTCCTGGGAGAAAAACCCAAATGAACTCTAAAAAGAGGCAGAAATAGATGTGTATCCCCACCCCCACATTATATATGGAGAGAGAGAAATTGGTTGATGTATACCAAAGTGTCCTTGGTATGATACACTTCGTAAAATGAATAAAATCTAAATACCTGGCTATTTCCAAGTTGAAAGCAGCTTTATTTTCTCTACCAGTAACTTTTTGCATTTGTACAAAAAATTGTTTCTGCTTGATTATGTCAAGTAGGGGAGGACAACACAAAATCTTCAAGAAGATGCTGAGAAATAGAATGTTACCAAGCTGAAGGAAAAATCCAAATAGTAACTGGCAGTCGCTGATACCACTTGTATTGCTGTAGACTAAAGAAAAATACTTTGCAAAGCACGAACTGCTAATATTGATGTTTATGCTACTTCCACCATAAAATAACAACACAAATATTTTGGAAAGCAAAACCAGAAATGATTGGGCAAAAGGGAATTCCAGCAGGCATCAGTATCAGATCACTCAAGATAGAAGCTTCAGCAGTGACTATAGAGGAAACCTTCCTTCTAGAAGGCCACATTTATCACAGGATTAAAAAGTTCAATACTTACCTATCCCAATTTTGTGATTGAAAACCCAGTGCTCATGGGAAAGATTGGATTGCAATTATTTGGGAGGAGTCAGCACCCCAGGAGACAAATTACTGAGGTTAAAAAAAGGAAGGCAGCAAGGGTGGAATCTTGTAGTTGGCTTGGATGCTGTTGTATCTTCTAGTTTTTTCTCTCTCTCTAATCAAATAGTGACTTTGTGTGTAGGAAAGGCTTTTTTTGCTCTGAAGTGTTGTCTTCAATCTAGAACTGCAAAGAAAGTGAGTATGAGGATTTGTGGAGCATGTCGTGCTATTGGGAAGGGATGGCTCTGTCGGGTAACAACCAACCCCTTGTTGGTTGTGACCTTTCCAAAGCAATTTGCAGCCTTTAATGAGAAAATGATAATAATAGGCTCGACTTTGGGTTGTATGGTGGGGAAACTATAACCTGCCAAATGTTGGGTTGTATTGAATTGCTTGGCTCTTTAGCATTTGCAGAATTGATATAGTTTGTAGGCCCAGCATAATTAAAGAACAGGTAAAATTTTCTTTCTTACAAGTAGAAATTCTGTGAATGTAATGGCTGCATGAGCAGCTAGAAGCAAGTTGGAAACTGCTTTCTTATCACAGTAACCATAGGAAAAACTCTGCTTGTTAAAAACACAGCACAGGAACCTCTTAACCCAAAATGATAGCCCTGCGTGGGAAAGAAATGTTTGTTATAGAGACTCTGGTTCCATCTTTGATACACCCCATATAATGGGGCTTATCATTGAGTGGAACTGCAATAATAAAGAAAAAGAAATCTTTGACTTTAAATTCTTTGTTAAAACAATATTAAATTCTCAAATTGTGGCAGCAGCAGCTAGAAACACTGATAAAGCAGTCAGCCTGGACATGGCTGTATTGTTAGAAGAAATGTAAAAGGCTTGGTAAATTGGTACCAAGATCTCAGCTGCAGAAAATGAGTTCAAACACAGGCTATGTTTAATATATGGTTTGCTCCAGGAAAGGCTTTGCCTTCATTTAGTGATATGTTTGTTACTTTTCAGAGTGAATCCATGGCAAATCAATTGAAGAGATCTACAAAGCTCTCTCAACGCTGTTCTTCCCTGACCTTACAGGATGAGACAGATGCCCCTAAAGTTTCTGCTTCATCTTTCCACCCTAAGAAACAAACTGGTGCGATGCCATTGAATGTGTCCCGATGCCGTCGCGCAGAATCCTTTGCTGCGCCAGATTCAATCGTAGTGACTCTGCTCCAGGCCTTGGCCCAGATAGGAGTCCCACTTTCGGAGGCAGAGCGCTTTGAGGCTCTTGTGCAGCAGGCAGGGACTAGGCGACCATTCCCCTCCCTTGCACAGCTTTATCGTAGCTTCCTTCCTGCCCTGAGACAACGGCATGAATTGGCTCTTTGTCACAGCCTTCGGCATCAGGATGCCTTTGTCTTCCTTCATGAGGCTACCACAGACGACGGACGGATAGCCCTTGGACTCTCCCTTTCGCCTCTTAATAGACTTGGGCAGTCTCCACTGCTTCTTGGGATTGAGATCCTGGAAGAGTTGAGCCGTCCCTTAGTGGCCCGTGCTGTTGCCCGTATGCTGAGTGAAGGGCATGTTTTGTTCCACCGGGTACTGGCTGTGGTCACTTCAGGGGGTGTGCCTATGAGCCAGGCCTTCGCTGCAAATGGGATTTTGGGTGAGGTGTTGCCGGCTGCCCTTCATGTTCCTTGCTTGTATCATCAGTTGGAGTTGGTGATAGAGCTATGGCAAGATAAGTTAGAAAGGCTGGTTTCACTGCAGCATCTTCTGGATGAGACGTTTGGACGGCGTCCAACTCTCCGTCACCATTATGCACTATTCCTGAAAGAGCATGAACTGAAGCTGTCTCTCCCTGTGTGCAATAGGCAGGCCGGCCCTGAGGTTTGGTTGGAGAAAGCAATAGGCATTGCAGACCATCTCCCAGTTCTGAGGGAATTTGTAGCAAGTGATGAAGTCGAGGGACCCATTATGGCAAAATTGCAGAGTATCTTAGTGGAGAATGGCAAGCAACTTGTGGCAGAAGCCACTTTTATAGCTGAGCATGCCCAAGGTCTGTTGGCCACGGTACGGTTTCTCCACCAGACAGGTGAGCCCCTGGCCCACCGAATCTATGGAGAACTAGATTCCTTGCGAGTTTCTTTCTCCTATCACTTAGATTCAAGACTGGGGCCCAAAACAGAACAGCATCTGGCTTTGTGCCCACCTCAGTGGGCACAACAGTTTCGTGAAATCTTAGCTCAGAGCCTGAGTCTCCTGGAGTGCTTGTTTGACTATCATCCTGCGATGCCCACCTTGAAAGCAGTGCGGGCACTTGATCCCAAGCAACTGGGGGCTGTAGGATGGAACCAGATAGAGAACGACCAAGGGATCCCTGGCCTATTGGGGGTGCCAGAAATGGAATGGTTTCGGTATCAACATTTGGCTGAAGCAGCTCCTGTTGACGTCTCCTTGGCTCAGTGGTGGGAGGCACAAGCTGAGCAGCTTCCTGTGCTGAGTCCACTGGCCCGGCGATTCCTCTGGCTGCCTGTCTGTTTTCCCAAGTCTCCCTTCCTCCCAGGAGGTTTCTTCAAACTACCAGTGGCTGAGGATGGCTTTACACAGGAAGGTGCACGTCTCTTATGCATGCTTAAGTATAACCGCAAGCTCCTTTAATTGACTACTTCTGTGTAATTTATCCAGGACTGGGCAACGTTCACTTGGAATGGTGCAAAACCTCTAGTGTTTACTTTGGTTTTATGAGAATTTCAAATATTTGTCTTGTTAATTAGATGGAAAGTCACAAAATAGCCTGATTGTAAAACTAATAAAAATATCACCTGCATCAAATATTTCTTGTCCCTTCCCTTTTTGATGGTGAGGATAAATGATCAGAGTGCAACTTGAACTATGAGCATGAAGACTACAGTGGGAATTGAAAATGATTATGCCTGAAAAGAAGAGTTGGGTTCTCTTTTGGTGGTTTTATGGATACCAGCGGTATTCCTCTACTTCTCCCAACCTGGTCAATCCTTTTCTTCATCCCACCATTCAATGGCCTCTCATGTCCAAAGGTTCTAGTAAAAACTAAATTACAGCTGCCAACCCTTGCATCTGCCCATTCATATGGCAGTGCTTTCAGAAGTGGGCACTAGCATTTCAGCGAAGCTGTAATCTGACTGCTGTCCAGTAGATGGAGCCTGTGGGTCACACTAAACTCCACTTCTTTAGCCCTTACACCAGATAGAAGTTGCTCCAAGAGTAAGCAAGGAGTTTCCAAAGGAAGTTGCAGAATTTCATTAAAAGAAATTCTAGCATAATGCCTATATTTGAAGGTAGGTCTGGACGGATGCCTCCCTCCATTGCTGGCTGAGCTGGTGCTGTTTAATGGCTAGTGAGTCACAAGGGCAGCTTCCTCTGACTTCTGTAAAGAAATGTAGCCCTCCCATGGATTCAGGCAAGTTGCAGAAAGCTTCTGAAGGAGCAGCCTGCTGCATTGCATCTTTTTCATTTCTCTAATGCCGGATGAACAGAAATTAAACTGAGGGAAAGTTCAAGTACTGGAAGACACGTTTTAGGTTTTTATGAGCAGTAGGCCGCCATCTTCTCCTCAGGCTTTGGAACAGCTTTAATTTCTTTAATTAAATGGTAGAACTCCCAATTAAGAGGCAAAGTTCTATTGATCAAAAATGGTCTGCGTTCAGAAATCAACTTAAGTCTCTCTCAGAACTTCGGCATATTCACAGAGAATCCAAGGGTTCTCAGGAAGTCAGTTTGAACAATCCTACATCAATGCAAGGTTTTTATATGCTCAGGGGAGAGATTTTGAAGTTTGGGTAAGCATACCATTTCTTGTGGCTGTATATTTTGTATGAAAAGACCCTCCATGTATACTGGGTGGTATTCATAGGTGTTGTACATAGGTTGTACATAGGTGATGTTCTTTCTTGCTAAATATCCAGCAAAAAGACTTAATACTGGGTTTATAGATACCCTATTTGGTGATAGAGATAAGTTGCTTTCTGGGTTAATATATACTAACCAAATGGGCTGGGTTTACACAACCCAGGGATCACCCCAAAATAACTTAAGTTTAAAATAAACACATTGTAGCATGTATCAGTAGTGCAGTTGCCCATGTTTGAATATGGTGTTCTGACTCAGCCTTAGCAGAAACAAGAAACAGACTCCTTGTCACGAAAACCTCCTTTATTTAACTCTTGTGAATTAATTGTATTCACTCACTGAAAAGTCCAAGCAATAGTCTTTAACTCTAGTAACAGACCTTATCAGTTCAGGAGTTAACTCTAGTAACAGACCTTATCAGTTCTTTGTGATAATTGCTCGTGAGTTCCCAGCAGAAAGGTTGCAAATTAAGTTCTGGCAAGCATGAAACACAATGAGCAAAATCTTCAGAAATATGAACTGTTGTCTCCTAGGACAACCACTCCCCTTTCCTTCTATTTATTTCCCAGCCAGGGAGGGGCCATTCAGCATCCACGTGTGCTTTGCTTCCTGAATCAACTCCTTGTCCTCCGTTGTACATCTCTCCTAACTGCTCTGTACATACATGCATCTGGAACAGGACCCAACTGTTCTTCCTCCTCATATCGCCTCTAAAGGCTGCTGCCACTCCGATGGCTAGAAAATGTTGGATGGCCCTGGCTCTATCTCTGTATCCAACGCAGAGCATCCATTGGAGCCTGACCCAGACTCCAGAACTGGCCAACCTCCTCATCGTCGGAGTCTGCCGCCAGCTCTGCTGGCAGCTGGCAGGCCACAAAATATGGTATGCCTTGAATTGCCAAATCAGGAACATGACTCACCGTGTTGCGCAAAGTCAGCTAATATACAAGTAGTCCTCGACTTGTGAGCCCAAAATATATGTTAAGTGAGACATTTGTTAAGTGAGTATTGCCCCATTTTTTATGCTTCTTGCCAGAGTTGAGTTGAACACTGCAGTTGATAAGTTAGTAACCAGGTTGTTAAGTGAATCTGGTTTCCCCATTGACTTTGTTTGTCAGAAGGTCGCAAAAGATGATCTCATGATCTTGGGACACAGCAACGGTCATAAGTATGAACCAATTGCCAAGCATCTGAATTTGGATCACATGATCATGGGGATGCTGCAGAGGTGGTAACTGTGAAAAACGGTCATAAGCCACTTTTTTCAATGTTGTAATGTTGAACCGCCACTTAATGAACTGTTGTAAATTGAGGACTACCTGTACTTCATTTTTAAAACAAAGTTTGTTGCATGTTAAAACAGCATGTTGGGGAAAGGTTGACTCGTCTGAAAGACACGCTGTCTGCGTGCAATAAAAGGATAAATATATATCTTTATTTTAAATCAAGAGAATTTTGCCTTGCATTCTGAAATACTCTGCCCAAGCAAAGTAATATTAGCATGAGTGGCTTAAAAAAAAGCTGTTTCATGGAAAAGTGAGAATTTGTTTGACCAGCAGGTATTGACAGGTTGTGTGCTGTAATTTCTGAAGGTTAATGTATTTATTAAACAAATTTATAGGGCTGCTCAACTCACACATAAGGGGTTCCAGGTGGCTTATATTATTATTTTGCTTGTATTACATGTTCAACCATTGTCTCAAACCATAGGACTGGATGGATATCAAGGGTCCTGTAATTTCAATTATCTCATTCCTTATTACTCTTGCTGACCAAAGTAAAACAGAAGAAATAAAATATAATTACAGATTAAAAAGTATTTTATTAATAGCACTTCCCCCTGATTCTCAAGTCTACCTGATTATTTAACTTTTAAAATTATACTCATTAGTAGCTAAGGACTATTTAAAATGTATTGTTTCATTTCCTATAACAAGCCAGAAGACTGAATCTATCTGGAAAAAAAATACTGTGGGGGTAAGATACCCCTAACACCCCTCAGGGTGTGTGTTCTGTTAAGATACAGCATGTTGTGCGTTAAAATGGCTTCTACTGTACTGCCATGAAATGGCTTCTACTATATAGTGCAGTGGAGTTGCCATGGTAAAGGCTTCACAATACCCCACAAGAGGGCTCCCTCTGGTAAGGGGGAAAATCCAACATTAGAAATTACTTTTGGTCCGGGCATTTCCCCGCTATAAATAAATACCTGGGCAACACCAGATTATCGGCTAGTTCTTTATAAATATACATGCAGTTTTAATGGTAATTTAATATTTTATTTTCCAACAATGATCACAGGCTAAAGAAACATATGGAATGAATCTTGTTCAAAGTTCTTGGCAAAAACATTGAATATTAAATCTTCTCATCATCACTCATGACTTAGTATTTGTACTACAGCAACATACTTGTAGGAAGTTATCACCCAGCCCTCTCCCAAAAAAAATGAAATATCCTAGGAAATATTGAAAAGACAGAATATTTCTCTGGATGTGAAAAGAAAGAAACATGTTTTAAAAGACAGAATAGTTGCTTGTAGCTTCCTCCCCATCCCCACTTTGTCAATGGGCCATTAAGAAGGCCAAGCTAGTCCCTTTACATAATAAAGACTTCTCTACTTCAACTCCAAGTGGATGGGATTAAGGAACTTTACCCAACTCACCACATGGCATCTGAGAACTCCACCAAACCTGGATTCAAAACACAGCCTAGGGAGTTGCCCCTGCATGGCCCCATGGGAGTCTGACAACCAATCAGAATACATTTCTTATACAGGAACAGGAAACAGAGAGGTGGGACTGAACAAGTTATAAAAAGCCTAGCAAGCCCCTCCTTCAGGCCTTCTCTTCTTCTCCACCAACATTGAAGCATGTGATCACCTTTTCTGTTCAGGACTCAAGCCATGTGGTCCTGTCCACCAATAAACCATCTTTCCAAACAGCCTCCATGTCTCCAGTGTCTTTTTCCCCACTTGGAGCTGAACCCAGAAGGACATTTTTTTCATCACACTCAACATGAGGTGGTCGTTGAAGACGACTTGGAAGCTGCAATGGGTCCAGTGTCTGCAAGAGCAGTTACGGCTTTCTTTTTTTAATATAAAAAATATATTGAAAAATGAAAAAGAATGACAAGTGAAAGAATGTATGATATGAGCTAGTTTGACCTAGTGCAGGGTGTCAAACTCCCGGCCCATAGGCCAGATGTATCACGCGCTGGCCACCCCCACCCCCGTATTAGTGAAGGGGGAGAAAGTCACAATATGTCCCTCAACGACAACATAACGCTGGGAGTTTGACAACCCTGGCCTAGTGGTTAAGGCACCAGGCTAGAAAATAGGAGATTGTAAGTTCAAGTCTCGCTTTAGCCATGAAAACCAGTTGGGTAACTTTGGGCCAGTCACTCTCTCTCAACCCAACCCACCTCACGGGGTTATTGGTGTGGAGAAAACAGGAGGAGGAAGATGTTGGATATATTCACTGCCTTATTTGTAAAAATAATAAAGGCGGGATACAAATAAGTAAAATAAATAATACAAAGGGCTAAAAGTTTTGTTATAAATATGGATCAATGGGGGAATATGTGAAAGGATTGAAATTTACACTGTGATAGTCTTTACCGATAATTTTTATAAAATGTCATAAGAAAAACTGCCGAGAAGTATAAAGGCTCTTCAATCATGCTAGAAATGTTTAAAAAGCCAAACATTTTGGACACAATTACATACAATAATACAGAAGACTAAGACTCATATTTGATTGAAACCAGAGGCTTTTGTTGGAGATGGACAAGCAGCTGTGGGGAAAAATTATGGCACTTTGCAACTACAACAAAACTACTAAATGCACAAAGGTGAAAACTTTTGACTTTGCCTACAATGGAGTGGGTAGCGAAGAATTTGCTGAGATGGCCAAATTGACTGCTTCAATTAGAGGTAGGACATTGTCTAAATTTAATTATGATTTACTCTTTCTGGGAAACAGAAAATAAAAACTACGCTAATAATACGTCCCGAGGTACTTTTTCCTGGGCCATTTAAACTTTGAAGCCCCCGATTTATTCTCTTCTCGCACTCCTTAACCCCCCACCCTCCCCAAGGACACACAAAGGCTCTTGCCATCATTTCTGTTTATAACGGCAAGGCTGGGCGGGCGGAGAACGGGGCGGAGACTTCACTCCAGGCTTACTTTCCTGCCTCTTTTAAAGCAGATCTTGAGCCAGCAATTAAAGTCCCTCGCCAGCCCTTGCCAGGGAGAGGAGTCCCCGCCACTCCGGCCCAGCCTCTCGCAATGATGCGGGCTATTTGGTGCGCTCCGTCTTGCCTACTTTTGCTTCTCGGCTGCGCCGCGTCTCTGGAGGAGCCAGGCGCTGCCGCCGGCGGTTGTTCGCCCTGCGTCCCCGACGAGTGCCCGCCGCTGCCAGCCTGGGGTTGCCCGCTGGGCAAGGTGCGCGACAACTGCGGCTGCTGCTGGCGATGCGCTCGCGGCGAGGGAGAAGCGTGCGGGAACGGAGTCTCGGGCGGAGTCACCGTCGTCTGGGGACGCTGCGCGACCGGCTTGGAGTGCCGCCGCCGAACCAAAAGCCGGGGGGCCACCGCCGTGTGCGTCTGCAAGAACCGCTACCCGGTGTGCGGCTCCGACGGCCTCACCTATCCCAGCACTTGCCAGCTGCGGGCGGCCAGCCTGCGCGCCAAGAGCCGAGGCGAGCGCCCCGTCGCGCAGCGGAGCAAGGGGCCTTGCGAACAAGGTAGGCAGAGCCGGGAGAAGGTGGCGCCAGCGCAACAAGGATTAAAGGTGGGAAGGGTCGGGATGGGGGTCTCGGGCAGTGAATCCGCGCACTGCGGTTGTATTCCTAGGTGCTGCCACTCTCGCTTTCGCTTGGATGTAAACCCATTGAATTCTGTAGGGCTGACTTCGGAGTAAGCGCACAACAGGATCTAGCGACCTTTGCGTAATTTCTGAAGCTGGCTGTTCAAAGATATCAAGCATAGCAACTCTTAAAAAAAAAAAAAACTCAACCAACTATTGATGGTTGTTTAACCTCACAAAGGATGTAAAAAAAACCTGTTAATGTCTGGATACCAGTTTACAGTAGAATTGGGCACCTTTGCATGAGGTCAAGACAAGTTTGCCTTTGGCAAAAGTTGATTTATCTGGTCTTTTCCATGTTATCATTTCTAAGTTTGGTCCTCCTGTCTTGTCGTTTTTAAAACCAGTTCTGGTGTTCTTAAAAAATGTGTGGTTTGGGTAAGGAAAATTAATTAAATAAACGTAAGCCTTGGCTGAAAGCTTAATTCTTTTAGAGTTGATTCATATGTTCAATAAAACTCTGGTTACGGCTTTCTGTGGTGAGAGCACCATAATATTGGCCGGCACTTCATAGATGAGTTTTTATTGATTAATTTAGGGCTGAGAGTATTCAGATCTTTTATTATTTGTCTCCAGTAGTTCCTTGCATTTCTGCTAATCTGCACCAGGTTTTACCAAAAATGGGATTTCAGTCCCTATAGTCCTAAACATCCTTATTTGTAAGGGATGTTTAGGACTATAGATACTAACTTCTTAGTATCTTCACATCAAAATTTCAAGAAAAATTCTCAGGAAAGATCATTCTGGATTAGAAGTATAATCTTTATTGTCATTAAATACTTGAATACAATGAAATTTGCATTTCATTGTGCGATCATCACTGAATGGAAAGAACAAATTGTGGTGCAACCATCATGAATTAGGTAGGGCTACTTGGCAATTTCAGATTATGAGAACTACTGCAATTTTGAGATAAACATCTAGTAGGACTGTGGATGTATGTTTTGTCTTGGAAAAATCACTGACTGATATATCTTCAAGATGTGTCTTTCTCAATATTTTAGTGCCTATCCGATTTGCTTTATTCCTGTTTTTTGGCTCACCCAGCAAATGGCTTTTCCCCCACCTTTGCCTTGCACACCAGAAATGTTAATATAACAGTTGGAAGATTGTTATATCAAGTCTGCCTGATTTTATTATCTACAGTGCAAAAAAGGTATTCCAGGTTAGATCCCAACACAAGTGTTTCTCAAACCTTGGCAGTTTAAATAAATATTTGGAAGGTGCAAGGAACACTCAATTAGAGGAAATCTATCCTTACTTTCTGTTTTTAAGAGCATGAAAATTCACAATTTTGGTGATTAAAATAATGATTATGGATAATTTCCCATGACTTCCAGTAAAAAAAACCTTTTAAAACTTTTATAACAAACCAAACCAATTATTCCAAACTGTAGTATTTATTCACCATTTGCATTTTTATACACCATGTGGCATTATACCAACACTTGATAGCTTTTCAAAGGATACCAACATTAAATGAAATGATTTATTAGTTGTTCTATAATGTTGAGTCTCACATACCAATAAAAGGAAATGGGAAGACAGGACCACACAGGCTTGAGATATGCTTTAAACTTGCCAAAGAAAAAATTCCAAAGAAGCAAAACACTTAACTAAACCTCAGATGACCTCCAGACCCTACAGTAAAACAGAATATTTGCAAATGCTGTTAGTGGTTTAAGTCAAGAACACTCTAAACAGGAAATCTTGTATTAGTGATGAATAATTTGAGGAACATCACGTCATTGGAGAATAGAGCTTTGAGACTTGAGAAGATAGCAGAATCAAGTTTCCAAACTTATTATCATTTCCATATGTCAAAGTTGAATAGAAGAAATATAATCACAATAACAATCAGGTCTATCTGATCATCCATAATCCCCATAAATCAAGATTGTGGTCAGCTTCCAGATGGTTTAAAAGCTTTGTGATAAAATTCACTTCTTGAGTTCACTGAATTTTTTCAGAAAGTTTAAAGTAGCCAATATTAGTACTTTCATAAACAATCATTAATAGGGACATGGTGGCTCAGTGGCTAAGACGCTGAGCTTGTTGATCAAAAGGTCGGCAGTTTGGTGGTTCAAATCCCTAGCGCTGCGTAATGGAGTAAGCGCCCATTACTTGTCCCAGCTTCTGCCAACCTAGCAGTAAAAAAGCATGTAAAAAAGGCAAGTAGAAAAATAGGAACCACTTTTGGTGGGAAGATACAGCATTCCATGCATCTTCGGTGTTTAGTCATGACGACGGACACATGACCACGGAGACATCTTCAGACAACACTGACTCTTCGGCTTTGAAACGGAGATGAGCACTTCCCCCTAGAGTCAGGAACGACTAGCACATATGTGTGAGGGGAACCTTTGCCTTTTAACTAATCATTACTGTTTCTCGTTAAGGTGGCTATATAACCTCACCCACATTGAGACAAAGAAATGTTTACAGTAGCACTGGAGACAAAAAGGACATTTTCTTTCTCTTAAAGAGCTTCCAAAATACAATTTAGTTTCCCTGTCCTATAAGGATGACCTTTTGACAGTACATGCTTTTTGATATGTAACAAAATTTGGCAACCATCTGAAATGGTTGACAAGAAAAGTTATTTTTTTAAAGAAATTAAAATATCTTTGTCTAGAAAAACATGCTCCATAGATGTTGTTATGGAGTTTTAATAAATCTGTCCTGAAGAGAAACTTGAGAGATGAATAGAACCGATCATTAGATTCTGACTCTTTTCCTGGGCAGTTCTGCTTCTTTTTAAAACATATTTTATTTATACATTTTTCTTAACATATATAAATATTCAGTAAACAATGTATTGTCTGGGTCATTTTACATATACGTACATAATTCTAGTAACCATAATATTCTTTACTTGTATATAATAATATTCTTCCAGTTTCTAATTTGTACCTTTATTGTCTAACCATTGATAAAATAAATCCCAAGTTAAAAAGCATTCTGTATCTTAATTATCCTTATTTAACTTTAACATTAATCTATCCATTTCCGCACAATCTAGTATTTTTTTTTATTATATTTTCATCTGCAGGAGCTTCCTAATTTTTCCAGTATTGTGCAAACACAATTCTCGCTGCTGTCAAAACATGCAATATTAAATATACATCCCCTTTATCGTAATTTTCTGGCAATATACCTAACAAGAATATTTCTGGCTTTAGATCTATATGTTGTTTTATCTTTTCTCTAACCAAAAATTTTCAGCGAATTTTATTTTGCTTTTAGACATGTCCCCAACATATTATAGTAGGAACCTGGTATCTGATTGCATTTCCAATATTTGGCGGACATATTTTAAACATCTTTGCTAGCCTTGCTGGTGGCAAAAACTACCTATAAGACATTTTATACAGGTTTAGTTGCCATTGACAATTTATAATCTCTATCCCAAAGTTTCTGCCATTTATCTAGTTCTATAGTATATCCAAAACTTTTTGCCCATACTATCATTGTTTCTTTCACTTGTTCATCTTCCATTTTAAAGCTTAATAAATAGTTATATATTTTTAATTAACTTTTCATCCATTCCTAATAGTATCTGATCAAGTGTTGATGGCTCTTTATAAAAGCTATGTATTTTTACATCTTTCTCATATCTCGATTGTATTTGCAAATGTGGCCACCGTGTAAGGTTCACCCCTTGGTTTTGTAATTCCTATTTAGTTTTTAATTTCCAACAATATAATTTCACATCATATTGTTATTCTGGTTTGAGATTAATGGAATGTCTGTTTTATTGCTTTGTGTGTGGCAAATTCTAGTTAAAATGGCACTGATTTAATGTATTATATAGACCCAAACATGTTGAATATCAGCATTTGAGCATCTTCTTTCCTGCTTAGCCAGAAAAGAAGTATAAAAGCAAGTGGAAGAAAGCTTCTATTAACAAGTTCTTCTCAGGGAAAGATATAATCTAGTTTATTTTAATTTTAAAATTACTATAAAAGGAAAACGTATTCTTGATCAAACTCCGCTCTTTGAGGATGTCTGCATCTATGTCGTTTTCTCGGCAATAGAGTGGAAATGTTGTGACATTGTCTCTTTCTGGTATGTTGCTGCCTTCCTAATGTAGGAGTCCACAATAATCACCAATCTTATGCAATATCTTTATTAGAAGAGCCTATCCTGTGCCAAAAAAATAAATAAAAAATGTTTACAGGGCTAGCAAATTGCCCACTTTGGGGTGGGATTTCTAATCCCCAACCAATTAACTTCCACACACCACTCCAGGCTGACCATGAACAAGTGGGAGTGCATTTTATGTGGAAAGACCAAAACTCCATTTACTTCTGAGACCCAAAACAAATTCCTCAGGCTCAAATCTTTCAGCAGTGTGTATGTAATTTTATTATTTACTACATCTGTATTTTGGAGAGAGTCGTAAATAAATAAATAAAAAGTAGTTCTTTATTTCTAACATTCTAGTCCAAGGCTTGAGCTAAAGGGGAAGCATCAAGCATTTCAGAGTTGAAATTCAGCCTCAAACCAAAACAGATGTTTGAAATAAGTTTAACCCTTATCTTGAAGCACTTTCAGATCATGTAATATTACTGGCTTTCTAAATTAGCAGTCTGTTATTTGATGGAATGAATAAACACACTTGAATTTTAGAAAAGAAAAAAAACAGAAAAAATGGAAATTTTACTTATCAGAAGGATTCTGCAGAGATGAGAAAGTGCTCCAATATAATTCTTCAGCAGACGATAAGTGACTGTCTGAACATTTTCATCCCCTTTGGATTTATGCACTCTCACTCTTGCTAAGCAGCTGTTAAACCCTAAGAAATTATGACACTTCTCCCTTTGTGTCAAGATGTTGGTGATAGACCATGCACACCACTGTGTCTATTATGAGATACTTCCTTTTTCTTAAGCCTTCCTCCCGAGCAGTAGTTTGGGTTAGGCTTGGATATTGATGGCTTGGATATTTTTGGAGTAGAGCTATGAAAACACTTTATGTTTATTAGACATTCTCCAACCTACACTTCCCAAATTTGTTGTCAGACCCCACAACTGTAGCCTTAGAGAGCACTAAGTTGTAGAAATGCTGAGCGTAAAATATCTGGAAACTACAATATGTTTTAGGTTAAGACCTGCACTAATCCTTTCAATGGTATTCCAGTGGCTATGCACAAAAGCTAAAACTAAAAATAAATTTGGGATTACATTACATTTTATTCATTAAATTGAAATGAAATCAGAATTAGAGTTCATACAATTTCCATCTAGTCATAAATTACAATTTATCAGCAGTTGTTGGAGAAGTTCTGGAGGACACACCCTAGACTTTTGGGGGTATTGTGTAGCTCCTAAAACTGGGATTAATTGCCCTTGGCAAATCCTCTAATCTTGGAAATAACTCCCAGTGGACTCAGTGCAGCTTACTTTCTGGGTAAAAGTATCCTATAAGAAAAACTAATTCATATATATCAGGAGTGGCAAATCTGAGAACAGGCTTCTAGGTGTTGTAGGACATCTGAAAAGCTGTAATTTTTTTAAAATCCAGTTTTAGTCCAAAACTGGATAATTTAAATATCTCCCTGTTGCCCTTTTACAGTTTCCTCATCTCCCACTACCTGAGTAAGATGTAATCTATTTTCACCGCCCGCCAGCCACAATCCTAAATCAATTATTATTATTATTTAATTAACTGGTCAGGGAGCAAGGAAAGAGTACAACCAATGCCTTCACAAGGAGAAAAGAACGCACCTATAATAGCTTCCTTCTGTCTGTTTGTCTTCCATCTATCTTCTGTACACGTAGTGCCAGCAATCTGCCAGTTGAATGATGGAATGCATTCCGATACCTTGAGAATCTTTTGGAATCTTCCTATATAGAAAGAAATATGAAATGGGTGAATGTATACTTTAAGGGAAAGCTTTCAAAGTACAGATGGATGCTTCATAGCTCAATCCTAGAATCAAATCTGAGCAAGCAGAATTATTGACGATTTGGAGGGGGGGGTGGACTTCTGAACCCAGGAAACATGTCTGTTCTGGATGGAATCACACAATAAATTCACAATCTGCGTGTCATCTTAGATCTGGCATTGAAAATGGAAACCATATATTATCTATGGCAGAGCTAGCTTTTAAACTGCTTTGAATGAAAAACTGATTGTGCCCCTCCTTGGAGGACCAATCCTTCTAAACATAAGCACTGTAAATTTCAGGCTTAGACTTGTGAAAAATGTTCTTTATGAGGCAGCCCTTGAAGACATTTCAGAAATCGTAATTAGTTTAGAACGTGATAGAGTAGGTGTAAACAACACTTCTCAAGTATGCCACTTTAGTTTAGTCCCATGTTAAAACAACCACTCTGGTCCCTGTTTACTTTCTGAACCCAATTCAAGATACTTACAACAGTGGACAAAAATTAACTTAGACCCAAGTTATTTGCAAAATCTCTATGATCACATATTCTGCCAACATCTTCAGTGGGGCACCCTTTGCACTGTATTTCATAACTGTACCAACTGTGTTTTTTCCCCACGATAGGCCCTGCTTTGTAGTTCAAAGTGCATCTGAGTTAAGACTTAGATCATTCCCTTCTCCCCACCACTATGTGACAATTGAGGAATGAACGTATAATGTATTTCTAAAATAAAATATTTTTAGCCAAATATCTGTTAACTTAGATCACAAAGGATTCATAGAGCTACAGAGAAGGAAATAAAGAGGAGCAGCAGCCCAGGCCACCTTCCAGGAACTATGAAGCATTTGGAATGCTTGTATCTTTGTGGCTGCGGAAATAAAAGTTGAACCCTCTCCAACCAATGCAGAGTGGCCTCAGAACTATGAATTATAGGAGAAATGCACAGGGATCACTACTTTACTATTTATACAAATGTTTTTATCCACATTCTGAACCTGACTAGCAGAGATTATGAAATTGTTCAAACTGAGGTGTCTGATAAAATCTAGTAGTGAAATTGAATAGAAAACAGGAAATGAAGGGAACAAACACTGTCTTTAGGTTTACCCATAACAATGTTGAGCCCAGTCCTATTATAGAAACATTTTTTAAAACATTAAAATAAACTAAAAGCATTACAGCATGCAAAAAGAGTAGTTTTGTGCATTTTGCTAAGAGGATGCAGTGAGGAAATATAAGATGCCTTATGTCTGGGCTTCTCGAAGTATGCAGTTGTTTTGAAATGTCAGAAGAGGAAAAGATGGGGAAAGCTATGAAGGGTCTGTTTCTAAATAGAGATGAAAAGGATCCCAATGACCAAATCAACTAAGCCTTACCTACTACATGATTCTAATGTAAGGAAGTGGTTTTCCCCCAAAAAGCAATAGATTCCACTAAAATAAGGATTATATGTACAGAATTTTTGATACAGTAAAAGTATATAAAACAAAAGAAAAATATGAAAGGAAATGAAAAAAGAAAACATGGTTATGCCTTTTGCCCTTCTTTCTATCAACTATCATTTATTTTCCCCTCATATTATTTGTGTTTTTAAATCCCCAAATGATGAAATCATCAATTCAGCTTTTTTTTCTCTCTCAACAAAAAATCTATATAAGGTTTCCAGTCTTTCAAAAACAGTTTTTCTCATGTTTTCTCCTGACAGAAAAAAGCAATACATTCTGTAGAATATGGACAATTACTTGCAATTCCACTTACAGCAGAAAATCTATGGGGTTTGTGCTAAGAGTTTTCATTCCAGACCTTCTTTTAACTTGAATACCCATTAGTGATTTATAGTTTTATCTAGCAAAAAATGAGATTATTGAAACCCTGTCACTCATTACCACCATTTCTTTTCCACAACAAAGATTCTAAAGATATTTCAAACTACCATTGGGGATCCTGTCAATATCATTTCTGCAGTATGAGATCAGATTTGTGAGATGAATGTTTGAAGTGGACAGCAGCCAAATAAATGTATAAACCCTCCATATCTCAGAATATATTGCCAAGTAAACTACTTTGCACATCCTATTTCAGCAGCAATTTTTTTCTTGACTACTTTCTTATGGGAAGCTGTTATTGTGATATTATTTCATTCTTTGAGTCAGATGGCAAATGTGTACACAGAATCCAGAGGGGCATTGCTGGCAGAGAATAGTAGATATCATAGAGGAAAAACACTTATAATCTTGTATGTGTACTTGAAGGACACTGTACGAGGGCTGTTGGTATATAGTATGCAGGGCCAAAATAGACCATATTAGAATCATTTTGTGTTGTATTGAAAGATAAGCACATTTGGATTTTTTTTTTAAAAAAGTTTACCATTTGAAGAAGAAAAGTTCCTTTATCAGCAATATCAATAGTAAAATTGAATTGTCAAAATTAGCCATGGAGTCTTATTTATGGCTAGACTAGAGGAAGTGCCTGGAGAAGTGTCTCCTAATCATTTCCTCTCAAAGCAATTCTTCATCCAGGAGCAAGATATGATAATGTAAAGAAAAGTCTGCAGAATACACTCACTGCTCTTTATCATCATATGAATTGTGTAGTCCCAGCGTATGTTTAAATGCTAATTGCCTAAGCACAATCATACCCTTTCAGAAACAAAGAGCAGGCATAGCCTGCCCAAGGTTTCAAACTGCATTTTGAATGGGGTGCTTTAAAGTCATTTTAAGAGAATCTGTGCATGCCACCCGCATGGCCTCTTAGAGAATGAATTAGCTGAACTAAATTAAATGAGGTTCAAAAACAGATCACTCAGCTCGCATAAAGATAGAAATATAGTTGCTGAGAGTTGCAAATTTGATGAGTTAAGAACTGAGGGAGATGGAAAGAATATTTTTATTAATTTCCCTCTTCCTTCAGTTCAAAATTGCCTTCCTTGGGCAAAACGGAGTACCCAAATCTAATTTCAGGAGGGGATAGATTTGGGACAAGAAAAAAATACCTTCCAGAGAAATCATAGGCAATCGAGATTAACAGCAAAAGAGGAGAAATGATAGATGGCCACAAGGAAGACAGAATTGCTTCCTGGGGTTTGGTAGATATGCTGGCCAGATGCAAGAGTAGTATCTGGGCATGGGGGCATCAACCAGCCTGGAGAGCTCAGAAGGGTATGGAGAAGCATCTGACAGCAATGGCTATGGCAAAAGGGGAACAGTAGCTTGCAACACAGAGTAGATCAGAGGTGTCAAACTCAAGGCCCACGGCTGAATCCAGCGCATGGGGTGCTTAGATCTGGCCCATGGGGCCACCCTGGAAACAGGGAAGGACCGGCTCACTGTGCCTCTACCAGTGAAAACAGAGTTCAGGATGGCCGTGCGCAGAGAGCTGGAGGCAGCTGCAGCCGAAAACAGAGCACACCCCCTCCCGTACCCCATTTTAGCTGAAGGTGGCCATCACAGCTGAAAATGTGCCAGGCGAGACCTCTGGAGGCCAGAACGGAGCTTCTGAGGGGTGGATCTTCCCCTCAAAAGCTTCATTTCGACCTACAACATGCTGGGTGAGGCATCTGCAGGCCTAAACGGAACTGCAGAGGGGCGCACGTGGCTGAGAGGCTGGAAAGGAGACGGCTTGCTAGATAAGTGACCCAGTGTGGCATGTTGGGGCAAGAAGCAATTGTGGGGGATATGAAGTATTTCAGTGGGTCAGGAAGGCCGTGGGTGGTCTTAGGCAGGTGGCCTCTTCAATCACTAGGGCCCCCCATAGCCTTCCCCACCCTGAAATATCTCATGTGCACTTAATGAACCTCGGATACAATTAGCAAATGTGTGGGCAAAAAAAGGGAGTGATCCCATTCAAGATATGAAAATCACTCCCATGAATCCTCAGGTTATGAATGGAATGGGCAGGCTCCATTACATTCATAACTTGAGGACTGCCTGAACTACACTGGAGCATGAGAATTGGGAAGGAGAGTAGATCAAAAACTATGATGACAATGCATCTGATCAGAAATGCTATATTGATGCTGATGTCTATTAACTGGGGTTTTATTATTAAATTATATATATATAAAAATAAATGTATTAATATTGGGCTGCAACACAAGTGGTACCAAACCAATCTTTAGAGTGAATTGCTACTTTTGCCTCCTTATTGTTTAGAATGCCTTGAAAGGTTGATATTGGTTTGAAATATGTTAACCTGAGTATGGAAAAACAAAGGGAGGGTAAATAGTAGATGCTGGAAAGTCAGAAAGATGGTGTGGGAGAAAACTGACCAGTTTTCCATCTGGTGACAAGAACATGGCATACTCAAAACTCCAAAGATGTCCACTGACGCAAAAATGTGTCTATATTGTAGAATAGAATTCCACAGTCACAGTCAAAAGCAGCAAGTAAAGAGAAAAGTTTAATCAGCAACAAGGAATGTAGGCCAACTTACACAACTCTATAACTCTAGATAACCAGTAGATGGCAGTAAAGAGATGCCAAAAATCCACTTTTAACTAATTTCTCTGGGCCATCCATATTTGCTCCAGATCTGGTAGTTGTAGAGTCAAATCCTTGAAATTCCTCCCACACCCCATCCCCACACCCCAGATGGGCTGCAACGGTTCATGGTTTGGAAAAGATTTGCTTGAAAAACTCACCGTGGGAAATCCAGATTTCTTTTGCAGTCAGCAAAAATTCATCATTCTAATCAGACATGTCAGACATGTGGACCAGGTGCAGCCCACGATGCGGTGAGCAAAATCTCTAGAAATATGAATGTTTGTCTGTTACAACCACCACTCCCCTTTCCTCCTATTTATTCCCCAGCCAGGGAGGGGCCATTCAGTGTCAACCTCCATTTTGCTTCCCGAATTCACTCCATGCCTTCCATTGTTTACCTCTCCACACGCATGCATCTGGAACAGGCCCCAGCTGTTCTTCCTCCTCATTCATCTCTGACTCCAAACGCAGCTGCTCTCTGGGGGCTGGGAAATGCCCGACGGCCCTGGTTCTGACTCCGTGTCCAATGCTGAGCATCCATCAGCACCTTCCCCAGGCTCCAGAACTGACCCAAGTTCTTTCCCAACCTCTTCATCGTCCGAGTCTGCCGCCAACTCCACTGGCAGCAAACGGGCCACAACAAGCAGTGCCTGGCAGCAGTTGGAACTTGTTGGCCTCACCCTGCCTGGCCTTGAAGAAGCCATTACGCTAAGCAACTTGCAGCAGCGGCAGCATGCAGAAGTGAGCGCAGGAGAGTGAGGGGTGGCGCTGGGCAAGCAGCAGAGGCTTTTGAGCAGTAACTAAAGGTTGGAAGCTTTAGATTCAGCTCTGCCTTTGTCTTCTGGAGATAAAACTGTGTTAGGAGTGTTGAAAGAAATTGTCCTTCTGGGTTTGGCTCCAAGTGGGGAAAAGACACTGGAGACATGGCGGCTGCTTGGAAAGATGGTTTATTTGTGGACAGGACCACATGGCTTGAGGATCACATGCTTCAATGTTGGTGGAGAAAAGAGAAAGGACTGAGATGCTGAGTTCCTGGTTTTATGCCCTCTCTGGCCTTTGATCTTGATCTTGTATTCTGATTGGTTGTCAGATTCCCATGGGCCCATGCAGGGGCAACACTCTAGGCTGTGTTTTGAATCCAGGTTTGGTTGAGTTCTCAGATGCCATGTGGGTAAAGGGCCAATATTATCATGCCTTAATCCCATCCCCCTGGAGCTGAAGGGGAGAACTCTTTATTATGTAAAGTGGACTAGCTTGGCCTTCTTAATGGCCCATTGACAAAGTGGGGATGGGCAGGAAGCTACAGGGAGATATTCTGTCTTTTAAAACATGTTTCTTCCTTTTCACATCCAGAGAAATATTCTGCCTTTTCAATATTTCCTAGGATATTTTATTTTTTCTGGGAGAAGGCCTGGTGATACCTTCCTACAGGAGTTAGGAGCCATTGCTGGCACATTTGGGGATCCGTGTTGTTGACGGAGAGCAAAGCCGGCAGACAGGTAGGCAGGCAAGTAGGGCAGGCTGCAGCCTAATTTTCTACCCAGAAAATATTCAGAGGCTTCATTTATATTCCCACCCCCTGCACCCCTGCAATATGATTCTGGCGGTGTACATGAGTGCTGGCGGGGGGGGGGGGGGTGGAAAATTAGGCCGAAGCCTGCCCATGCCATTTCGAGGGCAGACTTGATCTAACTGCATCTGCAATGTGGCCTGTGGGCCTTGAGTTAGCTAGTGCGAATTGTTCCATCCCATCCCAGCCCCAATGAGCAGCATGGAGTCGCCCCCGCCCACCTGGCACTGTGAGTCGACATAGTCTTACATGCAACTGGTCCTTTGAGGGCAACCATAATGCTGATGCAGCCCTCAATGAAATTGAGTTTGACACCCCTGTTCTGGTTTATGACTGTCATGGTCTTGATGCAGAGAAACTAGAAAAGAGGCCATGCAGTTCATTCCTTTGCAACTTTAGTCAGAGGCTTTTAGGAAGTGTTAATTCAACTATCAGTCACACTTTTGATGAAGATGATGTTGGTACCTACAAATTAAAGTCTGCTTTTCCTCAAAAAGGAGAGAACTATCTCTCTGAAGCCTTTGTAAAGAACAAGGAGGTTTAACAAACAACTAGAATGTCCAAATTCCTTGTCAGAAGGATGAAGAGATTTTACAGAATGTCCTATCATATACTAAATAATGAAATTTCTCCTCAGGCTTTTAGAACCATGTTATATGAATATTGTAATATGAAAACCCCATCTTACATTCTGTACCTCATAAGTGGTAAATATTCTAATTAATATTTTTCTCATTTGTTTTGATGGCAACCAGGCAAAGAATATATCTGCAAAGAATATGTACAAAGAATTATTGTGGTTTCTTTAATCTATAATCAGCTGGAAGAGAATATGCCCAGACAGATGTTCAACAAGTGCAAACTTCTTTAGTCATTTGATAAAGAGGCTGCTAATGAATCTATGTTTGATGCAGGTTAGCTGAGAAAGTCCTCACCACTTTCCAGCTGCTATAGTAATGTTGCAGGTAGAAATTCAAGAGGTCAAAAAGAACATGCTGCAAGGACAGCGTATGCAGAACCGCCATCAGAAACAGATGGTATACACTGATGGTATCCCAAACGAACATATTCAAAAATAACAAATATACCTGAAAAGCATAGCAACTAATTTAATCCAAAAAGCAAATTTCGCTAGATATCCAAGCCTGTAAAGGAAAGACATTCTTAACAGATTGGATGGGAAAATCAGTAGCAAGCTGTGAATAGTTAGCCTGCACTGTAGGTAGCAATTTTGCACACAAAGATTAGAAAAATGTTCCCTTTGGATCAGCTGTGAGGTCCTTAAATTACAACTTTATTGCTATTCCCTCAAATCTTGCAAGCAATTAGGCTGCCCAGCCCATCAAATAACTTTGGAATTTGCAAAACTAGGACATTAAAATCCAATATATTTAACCAATCCTGCCTCCAAATCCATTCCATGTACCTTGGAAATACATACCTTCAACATTTACATGTAATTTTGCTAAGTGGTGCAAGATTCACTAAGACAAATGGCACAATGTTCAACTAACTAAACCGAATACATTTTATTAATAGGTAGAGAATGTATGTGTCATAAAGATACTGAACAAGTATTGGTTTTCACTTTAGACAATATTCACACGATTGGTAGTAGTGTCACATCGTCCTTTCATTCATGCAGCTCTTAATACTCACAGCTTCTGATCATTAATTGAAGCTAAAATATATGTCTAGTATATAGTGGCCCTCTTAAATACAGGGATATTTCCCATGGTAAAAATATTCCCATTATGTCTGTCAGTTTTCCTTGGCTTCTCTAGCCCCATCATTCTGAGTCAGCATTCTGTGTGATCAGGATGTCTATACTTCCTAATAGCTCTAGAGTAGACCTATCAAATCTCTGTTGCAAGCATTTGGCTGATGATAGCAAAGTATTAGAGCTTGTGGTTTGTTTGTTTGGTTTGTTTGGGGGGGGTTGTTTGTTTTGGTATTTGTATTTCTTTATTGCCATCTAGTGACGATCCAATTTTCTGCAGCCCAGATCTGGCAACCTTAATCTTGAAAGCACTGGGGAAAGCTGTTAAATCAAAACATCTTTTTACTTATTGAACGACTGTTAAAGACACAGAAGTTCTACCAAGGAGGTGGTGGAATCCTAGGTATATTTTCCTGGGAGAAAAACCCAAATGAACTCTAAAAAGAGGCAGAAATAGATGTGTATCCCCACCCCCACATTATATATGGAGAGAGAGAAATTGGTTGATGTATACCAAAGTGTCCTTGGTATGATACACTTCGTAAAATGAATAAAATTTAAATACCTGGCTATTTCCAAGTTGAAAGCAGCTTTATTTTCTCTACCAGTAACTTTTTGCATTTGTACAAAAAATTGTTTCTGCTTGATTATGTCAAGTAGGGGAGGACAACACAAAATCTTCAAGAAGATGCTGAGAAATAGAATGTTACCAAGCTGAAGGAAAAATCCAAATAGTAACTGGCAGTCGCTGATACCACTTGTATTGCTGTAGACTAAAGAAAAATACTTTGCAAAGCACGAACTGCTAATATTGATGTTTATGCTACTTCCACCATAAAATAACAACACAAATATTTTGGAAAGCAAAACCAGAAATGATTGGGCAAAAGGGAATTCCAGCAGGCATCAGTATCAGATCACTCAAGATAGAAGCTTCAGCAGTGACTATAGAGGAAACCTTCCTCCAAGCTAAAACTTGCCTTTTTACTCTCGGTATCCTAAAGAACTTGAAGTACTTATTTTATTTCAATCCCTAAAGGAAATTGCTGACAGGGACTTAGCAAACATGGATATTATATGTCCATTCATTGATTGCTCTTTCTAGGTCTCCCTACTGTGATTATTATACTCCTGATGATCACTAGTTTCCACCACTGAAGAGTTGTTCCACACGTTTCTAGAAGGCCACATTTATCACAGGATTAAAAAGTTCAATACTTACCTATCCCAATTTTGTGATTGAAAACCCAGTGCTCATGGGAAAGATTGGATTGCAATTATTTGGGAGGAGTCAGCACCCCAGGAGACAAATTACTGAGGTTAAAAAAAGGAAGGCAGCAAGGGTGGAATCTTGTAGTTGGCTTGGATGCTGTTGTATCTTCTAGTTTTTTCTCTCTCTCTAATCAAATAGTGACTTTGTGTGTAGGAAAGGCTTTTTTTGCTCTGAAGTGTTGTCTTCAATCTAGAACTGCAAAGAAAGTGAGTATGAGGATTTGTGGAGCATGTCGTGCTATTGGGAAGGGATGGCTCTGTCGGGTAACAACCAACCCCTTGTTGGTTGTGACCTTTCCAAAGCAATTTGCAGCCTTTAATGAGAAAATGATAATAATAGGCTCGACTTTGGGTTGTATGGTGGGGAAACTATAACCTGCCAAATGTTGGGTTGTATTGAATTGCTTGGCTCTTTAGCATTTGCAGAATTGATATAGTTTGTAGGCCCAGCATAATTAAAGAACAGGTAAAATTTTCTTTCTTACAAGTAGAAATTCTGTGAATGTAATGGCTGCATGAGCAGCTAGAAGCAAGTTGGAAACTGCTTTCTTATCACAGTAACCATAGGAAAAACTCTGCTTGTTAAAAACACAGCACAGGAACCTCTTAACCCAAAATGATAGCCCTGCGTGGGAAAGAAATGTTTGTTATAGAGACTCTGGTTCCATCTTTGATACACCCCATATAATGGGGCTTATCATTGAGTGGAACTGCAATAATAAAGAAAAAGAAATCTTTGACTTTAAATTCTTTGTTAAAACAATATTAAATTCTCAAATTGTGGCAGCAGCAGCTAGAAACACTGATAAAGCAGTCAGCCTGGACATGGCTGTATTGTTAGAAGAAATGTAAAAGGCTTGGTAAATTGGTACCAAGATCTCAGCTGCAGAAAATGAGTTCAAACACAGGCTATGTTTAATATATGGTTTGCTCCAGGAAAGGCTTTGCCTTCATTTAGTGATATGTTTGTTACTTTTCAGAGTGAATCCATGGCAAATCAATTGAGGAGATCTACAAGGCTCTCTCAACGCTGTTCTTCCCTGACCTTACAGGATGAGACAGATGCCCCTAAAGTTTCTGCTTCATCTCTCTACCCTAAGAAACAAACTGGTGCGATGCCATTGAATGTGTCCCGATGCCGTCGCTCAGAATCCTTTGCTGCGCCAGATTCAATCATAGTGACTCTGCTCCAGGCCTTGGCCCAGATAGGAGTCCCACTTTCGGAGGCAGAGCGCTTTGAGGCTCTTGTGCAGCAGGCAGGGTCTAGGCGACCATTCCCCTCCCTTGCACAGCTTTATCGTAGCTTCCTTCCTGCCCTGAGACAACGGCATGAATTGGCTCTTTGTCACAGCCTTCGGCATCAGGATGCCTTTGTCTTCCTTCATGAGGCTACCACAGACGACGGACGGATAGCCCTTGGACTCTCCCTTTCGCCTCTTAATAGACTTGGGCAGTCTCCACTGCTTCTTGGGATTGAGATCCTGGAAGAGTTGAGCCGTCCCTTAGTGGCCCGTGCTGTTGCCCGTATGCTGAGTGACGGGCATGTTTTGTTCCACCGGGTACTGGCTGTGGTCACTTCAGGGGGTGTGCCTATGAGCCAGGCCTTCGCTGCAAATGGGATTTTAGGTGAGGTGTTGCCGGCTGCCATTCATGTTCCTTGCTTGTATCATCAGTTGGAGTTGGTGATAGAGCTATGGCAAGATAAGTTAGAAAGGCTGGTTTCACTGCAGCATCTTCTGGATGAGACGTTTGGACGGCGTCCAACTCTCCGTCACCGTTATGCACTATTCCTGAAGGAGCATGAACTGAAGCTGTCTCTCCCTGTGTGCAATAGGCAGGCCGGCCCTGAGGTTTGGTTGGAGAAAGCAATAGGCATTGCAGACCATCTCCCAGTTCTGAGGGAATTTGTAGCAAGTGATGAAGTCGAGGGACCCATCATGGCAAAATTGCAGAGTATCTTAGGGGAGAATGGCAAGCAACTTGTGGCAGAAGCCACTTTTATAGCTGAGCATGCCCAAGGTCTGTTGGCCACGGTACGGTTTCTCCACCAGACAGGTGAGCCCCTGGCCCACCGAATCTATGGAGAACTAGATTCCTTGCGAGTTTCTTTCTCCTATCACTTAGATTCAAGACTGGGGCCCAACACAGAACAGCATCTGGCTTTGTGCCCACCTCAGTGGGCACAACAGTTTCGTGAAATCTTAGCTCAGAGCCTGAGTCTCCTGGAGTGCTTGTTTGACTATCATCCTGCGATGCCCACCTTGAAAGCAGTGCGGGCACTTGATCCCAAGCAACTGGGGGCTGTAGGATTGAACCAGATAGAGAAATACCAAGGGATCCCTGGCCTATTGGGGGTGCCAGAAATGGAATGGTTTCGGTATCAACATTTGGCTGAAGCAGCTCCTGCTGACGTCTCCTTGGCTCAGTGGTGGGAGGCACAAGCTGAGCAGCTTCCTGTGCTGAGTCCACTGGCCCGGCGATTCCTCTGGCTGCCTGTCTGTTTTCCCAAGTCTCCCTTCCTCCCAGGAGGTTTCTTCAAACTACCAGTGGCTGAGGATGGCTTTACACAGGAAGGTGCACGTCTCTTATGCATGCTTAAGTATAACCGCAAGCTCCTTTAATTGACTACTTCTGTGTAATTTATCCAGGACTGGGCAACGTTCACTTGGAATGGTGCAAAACCTCTAGTGTTTACTTTGGTTTTATGAGAATTTTAAATATTTGTCTTGTTAATTAGATGGAAAGTCACAAAATAGCCTGATTGTAAAACTAATAAAAATATCACCTGCATCAAATATTTCTTGTCCCTTCCCTTTTTGATGGTGAGGATAAATGGAGATCAGAGTGCAACTTGAACTATGAGCATGAAGACTACAGTGGGAATTGAAAATGATTATGCCTGAAAAGAAGAGTTGGGTTCTCTTTTGGTGGTTTTATGGATACCAGCGGTATTCCTCTACTTCTCCCAACCTGGTCAATCCTTTTCTTCATCCCACCATTCAATGGCCTCTCATGTCCAAAGGTTCTAATAAAAACTAAATTACAGCTGCCAACCCTCGCATCTGCCCATTCATATGGCAGTGCTTTCAGAAGTGGGCACTAGCATTTCAGCGAAGCTGTAATCTGACTGCTGTCCAGTAGATGGAGCCTGTGGGTCACACTAAACTCCACTTCTTTAGCACTTCCACCAGATAGAAGTTGCTCCGACAGTAAGCAAGGAGTTTCCAAAGGAAGTTGCAGAATTTCATTAAAAGAAATTCTAGCATAATGCCTATATTTGAAGGTAGGTCTGGACGGATGCCTCCCTCCATTGCTGGCTGAGCTGGTGCTGTTTAATGGCTAGTGAGTCACAAGGGCAGCTTCCTCTGACTTCTGTAAAGAAATGTAGCCCTCCCATGGATTCAGGCAAGTTGCAGAAAGCTTCTGAAGGAGCAGCCTGCTGCATTGCATCTTTTTCATTTCTCTAATGCCGGATGAACAGAAATTAAACTGAGGGAAAGTTCAAGTACTGGAAGACACGTTTTAGGTTTTTATGAGCAGTAGGCCGCCATCTTCTCCTCAGGCTTTGGAACAGCTTTAATTTCTTTAATTATATGGTAGAACTCCCAATTAAGAGGCAAAGTTCTATTGATCAAAAATGGTCTGCGTTCAGAAATCAACTTAAGTCTCTCTCAGAACTTCGGCATATTCACAGAGAATCCAAGGGTTCTCAGGAAGTCAGTTTGAACAATCCTACATCAATGCAAGGTTTTTATATGCTCAGGGGAGAGATTTTGAAGTTTGGGTAAGCATACCATTTCTTGTGGCTGTATATTTTGTATGAAAAGACCCTCCATGTATACTGGGTGGTATTCATAGGTGTTGTACATAGGTTGTACATAGGTGGTGTTCTTTCTTGCTAAATATCCAGCAAAAAGACTTAATACTGGGTTTATAGATACCCTATTTGGTGATAGAGATAAGTTGCTTTCTGGGTTAATATATACTAACCAAATGGGCTGGGTTCACACAACCCAGGGATCACCCCAAAATAACTTAAGTTTAAAATAAACACATTGTAGCATGTATCAGTAGTGCAGTTGCCCATGTTTGAATATGGTGTTCTGACCCAGCCTTAGCAGAAACAAGAAACAGACTCCTTGTCACGAAAACCTCCTTTATTTAACTCTTGTGAATTAATTGTATTCACTCACTGAAAAGTCCAAGCAATAGTCTTTAACTCTAGTAACAGACCTTATCAGTTCAGGAGTTAACTCTAGTAACAGACCTTATCAGTTCTCTCTGATAATTGCTCATGAGTTCCCAGCAGAAAGGTTGCAAATTAAGTTCTGGCAAGCATGAAACACAGTGAGCAAAATCTTCAGAAATATGAACTGTTGTCTCCTAGGACAACCACTCCCCTTTCCTTCTATTTATTTCCCAGCCAGGGAGGGGCCATTCAGCATCCACGTGTGCTTTGCTTCCTGAATCAATTCCTTGTCCTCCTTTGTACATCTCTCCTAACTGCTCTGTACATACATGCATCTGGAACAGGACCCAACTGTTCTTCCTCCTCATATCGCCTCTAAAGGCTGCTGCCACTCCGATGGCTGGAAAATGTTAGACGGCCCTGGCTCTATCTCTGTATCCAACGCAGAGTATCCATTGGAGCCTGACCCAGACTCCAGAACTGGCCAACCTCCTCATCGTCGGAGTCTGCCGCCAGCTCCGCTGGCAGCTGGCAGGCCACAAAATATGGTATGCCTTGAATTGCCAAATCAGGAACATGACTCACCGTGTTGCTCAAAGTCAGCTAATATACAAGTAGTCCTCGACTTGTGAGCCCAAAATATATGTTAAGTGAGACATTTGTTAAGTGAGTATTGCCCCATTTTTTATGCTTCTTGCCAGAGTTGAGTTGAACACTGCAGTTGATAAGTTAGTAACCAGGTTGTTAAGTGAATCTGGTTTCCCCATTGACTTTGTTTGTCAGAAGGTCGCAAAAGATGATCTCATGATCTTGGGACACAGCAACGGTCATAAGTATGAACCAATTGCCAAGCATCTGAATTTGGATCACATGATCATGGGGATGCTGCAGAGGTGGTAACTGTGAAAAACGGTCATAAGCCACTTTTTTCAATGTTGTAATGTTGAATCGCCACTTAATGAACTGTTGTAAATTGAGGACTACCTGTACTTCATTTTTAAAACAAAGTTTGTTGCATGTTAAAACAGCATGTTGGGGAAAGGTTGACTCGTCTGAAAGACACGCTGTCTGCGTGCAATAAAAGGATAAATATATATCTTTATTTTAAATCAAGAGAATTTTGCCTTGCATTCTGAAATACTCTGCCCAAGCAAAGTAATATTAGCTTGAGTGGCTTAAAAAAGAGCTGTTTCATGGAAAAGTGAGAATTTGTTTGACCAGCAGGTATTGACAGGTTGTGTGCTGTAGTTTCTCAAGGTTAATGTATTTATTAAACAAATTTATAGGGCTGCTCAACTCACACATAAGGGGTTCCAGGTGGCTTATATTATTATTTTGCTTGTATTACATGTTCAACCATTGTCTCAAACCATAGGACTGGATGGATATCAAGGGTCCTGTAATTTCAATTATCTCATTCCTTATTACTCTTGCTGACCAAAGTAAAACAGAAGAAATAAAATATAATTACACATTAAAAAGTATTTTATTAATAGCACTTCCCCCTGATTCTCAAGTCTACCTGATTATTTAACTTTTAAAATTATACTCATTAGTAGCTAAGGACTATTTAAAATGTATTGTTTCATTTCCTATAACAAGCCAGGAGACTGAATCTATCTGGAAAAAAAATACTATGGGGGTAAGATACCCCTAACACCCCTCAGGGTGTGTGTTCTGTTAAGATACAGCATGTTGTGCGTTAAAATGGCTTCTACTGTACTGCCATGAAATGGCTTCTACTATATAGTGCAGTGGAGTTGCCATGGTAAAGGCTTCACAATACCCCACAAGAGGGCTCCCTCTGGTAAGGGGGAAAATCCAACATTAGAAATTACTTTTGGTCCGGGCATTTCCCCGCTATAAATAAATACCTGGGCAACACCAGATTATCGGCTAGTTCTTTATAAATATACATGCAGTTTTAATGGTAATTTAATATTTTATTTTCCAACAATGATCACAGGCTAAAGAAACATATGGAATGAATCTTGTTCAAAGTTCTTGGCAAAAATATTGCATATTAAATCTTCTCATCATCACTCATGAGTTAGTATTTGGACTACTGCAATACACTTGTAGGAAGTTATCACCCAGCCGTCTCCCAAAAAAATGAAATATCCTAGGAAATATTGAAAAGACAAAATATTTCTCTGGATATGAAAAGAAAGAAACATGTTTTAAAAGACAGAATAGCTGCCTGTAGCTTCCTGCCCATCCCCACTTTGTCAATGGGCCATTAAGAAGGCCAAGCTAGTCCCTTTACATAATAAAGACTTCTCCACTTCAACTCCAGGTGGATGGGATTAAGGAACTTTACCCAACTCACCATATGGCATCTGAGAACTCCACCAAACCTGGATTCAAAACACAGCCTAGGGAGTTGCCCCTGCATGGCCCCATGGGAGTCTGACAACCAATCAGAATACATTTCTTACACAGGAACAGGAAACAGAGAGGCGGGATTGAACAGGTTATAAAAAGCCTAGCAAGCCCCTCCCTCAGCCCTTCTCTTCTTCTCCACCAACATTGAAGCATGTGATCACCTTTTCTGTTTAGGGCTCAAGCCATGTGGTCCTGTCCACCAATAAACCATCTTTCCAAACCGCCTCCATGTCTCCAGTGTCTTTTTCCCCACTTGGAGCTGAACCCAGAAGGACAATTTCTTTCATCACACTCAACATGAGGTGGTCCTTGAAGGCGGCTTGGAAGCTGCAATGAGTCCAGTGTCTGCAAGAGCAGTTACGGCTTTCTTTTTTTAATATAAAAAATATATTGAAAAATGAAAAAGAATGACAAGCGAAAGAATGTATGATATGAGCTAGTTTGACCTAGTGCAGGGTGTCAAACTCCCGGCCCATAGGCCAGATGTATCACGCGCTGGCCACCCCCACCCCCGTATTAGTGAAGGGGGAGAAAGTCACAATATGTCCCTCGACAACAACATGACGCCGGGAGTTTGACAATCCTGGCCTAGTGGTTAAGGCACCAGGCTAGAAAATAGGAGATTGTAAATTCAAGTCTCGCTTTAGCCATGAAAACCAGTTGGGTGACTTTGGGCCAGTCACTCTCTCTCAACCCAACCCACCTCACGGGGTTATTGGTGTGGAGAAAACAGGAGGAGGAAGATCTTGGATATATTTACTGCCTTATTTGTAAAAATAATAAAGGCGGGATACAAATAAGTAAAATAAATAATACAACAGGCTAAAAGTTTTGTTATAAATATGGATCAATGGGGGAATATGTGAAAGGTTTGAACTTTACACTGTTAATCTTTACCGATAATTTTTATAAAATGTCATAAGAAAAACTGCCGAGAAGTATAAAGGCTCTTCCATCATGCTAGAAATGTTTAAAAAGCCAAACATTTTGGACACAATTACATACAATAATACAGAAGACTTTAAAGACTCATATTTGATTGAAACCAGAGGCTTTTCTTGGGGATGGACAAGCAGCTGTGGGAAAAAATTATGGCACAAAGGTGAAAACTTTTGACTTTGCCTACAATGGAGTGGGTAGCGAAGAATTTGCTGAGATGGCCAAATTGACTGCTTCAATTAGAGGTAGGACATTGTCTAAATTTAATTATGATTTACTCTTTCTGGGAAACAGAAAATAAAAACTACGCTAATAATACGTCCCGAGGTACTTTTTCCTGGGCCATTTAAACTTTGAAGCCCCCGATTTATTCTCTTCTCGCACTCCTTAACCCCCCACCCTCCCCAAGGACACACAAAGGCTCTTGCCATCATTTCTGTTTATAACGGCAAGGCTGGGCGGGCGGAGAACGGGGCGGAGACTTCACTCCAGGCTTACTTTCCTGCCTCTTTTAAAGCAGATCTTGAGCCAGCAATTAAAGTCCCTCGCCAGCCCTTGCCAGGGAGAGGAGTCCCCGCCACTCCGGCCCAGCCTCTCGCAATGATGCGGGCTATTTGGTGCGCTCCGTCTTGCCTACTTTTGCTTCTCGGCTGCGCCGCGTCTCTGGAGGAGCCAGGCGCTGCCGCCGGCGGTTGTTCGCCCTGCGTCCCCGACGAGTGCCCGCCGCTGCCAGCCTGGGGTTGCCCGCTGGGCAAGGTGCGCGACAACTGCGGCTGCTGCTGGCGATGCGCTCGCGGCGAGGGAGAAGCGTGCGGGAACGGAGTCTCGGGCGGAGTCACCGTCGTCTGGGGACGCTGCGCGACCGGCTTGGAGTGCCGCCGCCGAACCAAAAGCCGGGGGGCCACCGCCGTGTGCGTCTGCAAGAACCGCTACCCGGTGTGCGGCTCCGACGGCCTCACCTATCCCAGCACTTGCCAGCTGCGGGCGGCCAGCCTGCGCGCCAAGAGCCGAGGCGAGCGCCCCGTCGCGCAGCGGAGCAAGGGGCCTTGCGAACAAGGTAGGCAGAGCCGGGAGAAGGTGGCGCCAGCGCAACAAGGATTAAAGGTGGGAAGGGTCGGGATGGGGGTCTCGGGCAGTGAATCCGCGCACTGCGGTTGTATTCCTAGGTGCTGCCACTCTCGCTTTCGCTTGGATGTAAACCCATTGAATTCTGTAGGGCTGACTTCGGAGTAAGCGCACAACAGGATCTAGCGCCCTTTGCGTAATTTCTGAAGCTGGCTGTTCAAAGATATCAAGCATAGCAACTCTTAAAAAAAAAAAAAACTCAACCAACTATTGATGGTTGTTTAACCTCACAAAGGATGTAAAAAAACCTGTTAATGTCTGGATACCAGTTTACAGTAGAATTGGGCACCTTTGCATGAGGTCAAGACAAGTTTGCCTTTGGCAAAAGTTTATTTATCTGGTCTTTTCTAGGTTATCATTTCTAAGTTTGGTCCTCCTGTCTTGTCGTTTTTAAAACCAGTTCTGGTGTTCTTAAAAAATGTGTGGTTTGGGTAAGGAAAATTAATTAAATAAACGTAAGCCTTGGCTGAAAGCTTAATTCTTTTAGAGTTGATTCATATGTTCAATAAAACTCTGGTTAGGGCTTTCTGTCGTGAGAGCACCATAATATTGGCCGGCACTTCATAGATGAGTTTTTATTGATTAATGTAGGGCTGAGAGTATTCAGATCTTTTATTATTTGTCTCCAGTAGTTCCTTGCATTTCTGCTAATCTGCACCAGGTTTTACCAAAAATGGGATTTCAGTCCCTATAGTCCTAAACATGCTTATTTGTAAGGAATGTTTAGGACTATAGATACTAACTTCTTAGTATCTTCACATCAAAATTTCAAGAAAAATTCTCAGGAAAGATCATTCTGGGATTAGAAGTATAATCTTTATTGTCATTAAATACTTGAATACAATGAAATTTGCATTTCATTGTGCAATCATCACTGAATGGAAAGAACAAATTGTGGTGCAACCATCATGAATTAGGTAGGGCTACTTGGCAATTTCAGATTATGAGAACTACTGCAATTTTGAGATAAACATCTAGTAGGACTGTGGATGTATGTTTTGTCTTGGAAAAATCACTGACTGATATATCTTCAAGATGTGTCTTTCTCAATATTTTAGTGCCTATCCGATTTGCTTTATTCCTGTTTTTTGGCTCACCCAGCAAATGGCTTTTCCCCCACCTTTGCCTTGCACACCAGAAATGTTGATATAACAGTTGGAAGATTGCAAAAAAGGTATTTCAGGTTAGATCCCAACACAAGTGTTTCTCAAACCTTGGCAGTTTAAATAAATATTTGGAAGGTGCAAGGAACACCCAATTAGAGGAAACCTATCCTTACTTTCTGTTTTTAAGAGCATGAAAATTCACAATTTTGGTGATTAAAATAATGATTATGTATAATTTCCCATGACTTCCAGTAAAAAAACCTTTTAAAACTTTTATAACAAACCAATTATTCCAAACTGTAGTATTTATTCACCATTTGCATTTTTATACACCATGTGGCATTATACCAACACTTGATAGCTTTTCAAAGGATACCAACATTAAATGAAATGATTTATTAGTTGTTCTGTAATGTTGAGTCTCACATACCAATAAAAGGAAATGGGAAGACAGGACCACACAGGCTTGAGATATGCTTTAAACTTGCCAAAGAAAAAAATTCCAAAGAAGCAAAATACTTAACTAAACCTCAGATGACCTCCAGACCCTACAGTAAGACAGAATATTTGCAAATGCTGTTAGTGGTTTAAGTCAAGAACACTCTAAACAGGAAATCTTGTTTTAGTGATGAATAATTTGAGGAACATCACGTCATTGGAGAATAGAACTTTGAGACTTGAGAAGATAGCAGAATCAAGTTTCCAAGCTTATTATCATTTCAATATGTCAAAGTTGAATAGAAGAAATATAATCACAATAACAATCAGGTCTATCTGATCATCCATAATCCCCATAAATCAAGATTGTGGTCAGCTTACAGATGGTTTAAAAGCTTTGTGATAAAATTCACTTCTTGAGTTCACTGAATTTTTTCAGAAAGTTTAAAGTCGCCAATATTAGTACTTTCATAAACAATCATTAATAGGGACATGGTGGCTCAGTGGCTAAGACGCTGAGCTTGTTGATCAAAAGGTCGGCAGTTTGGTGGTTCAAATCCCTAGCGCTGTGTAATGGAGTAAGCGCCCATTACTTGTCCCAGCTTCTGCCAACCTAGCAGTTCAAAAGCATGTAAAAAAGGCAAGTAGAAAAATAGGAACCACCTTTGGTGGGAAGATACAGCATTCCATGCATCTTCAGTGTTTAGTCATGACGACGGACACATGACCACGGAGACATCTTCAGACAACACTGACTCTTCGGCTTTGAAACGGAGATGAGCACTTCCCCCTAGAGTCAGGAACGACTAGCACATATGTGTGAGGGGAACCTTTGCCTTTTAACTAATCATTACTGTTTCTGGTTAAGGTGGCTATATAACCTCACCCACATTGAGACAAAGAAATGTTTACAGTAGCACTGGAGACAAAAAGGACATTTTCTTTCTCTTAAAGAGCTTCCAAAATACAATTTAGTTTCCCTGTCCTATAAGGATGACCTTTTGACAGCACATGCTTTTTGATAGGTAACAAAATTTGGCAACCATCTGAAATGGTTGACAAGAAAAGTTATTTTTTTAAAGAAATTAAAATATCTTTGTCTAGAAAAACATGCTCCATAGATGTTGTTATGGAGTTTTAATAAATCTGTCCTGAAGAGAAACTTGAGAGATGAATAGAACTGATCATTAGATTCTGACTCTTTTCCTGGGCAGTTCTGCTTCTTTTTAAAACATATTTTATTTATACATTTTTCTTAACATATATAAATATTCAGTAAACAATGTATTGTCTGGGTCATTTTACATATACGTACATAATTCTAGTAACCATAATATTCTTTACTTGTATATAATAATATTCTTCCAGTTTCTAATTTGTACCTTTATTGTCTAACCATTGATAAAATAAATCCCAAGTTAAAAAGCATTCTGTATCTTAATTATCCTTATTTAACTTTAACATTAATCTATCCATTTCCGCACAATCTAGTATTTTTTTTTATTATATTTTCATCTGCAGGAGCTTCCTAATTTTTCCAGTATTGTGCAAACACAATTCTCGCTGCTGTCAAAACATGCAATATTAAATATACATCCCTTTATCGTAATTTTCTGGCAATATACCTAACAAGAATATTTCTGGCTTTAGATCTATATGTTGTTTTATCTTTTCTCTAACCAAAAATTTTCAGCGAATTTTATTTTGCTTTTAGACATGTCCCCAACATATTATAGTAGGAACCTGGTATCTGATTGCATTTCCAATATTTGGCGGACATATTTTAAACATCTTTGCTAGCCTTGCTGGTGGCAAAAACTACCTATAAGACATTTTATACAGGTTTAGTTGCCATTGACAATTTATAATCTCTATCCCAAAGTTTCTGCCATTTATCTAGTTCTATAGTATATCCAAAACTTTTTGCCCATACTATCATTGTTTCTTTCACTTGTTCATCTTCCATTTTAAAGCTTAATAAATAGCTATATATTTTTAATTAACTTTTCATCCATTCCTAATAGTATCTGATCAAGTGTTGATGGCTCTTTATAAAAGCTATGTATTTTTACATCTTTCTCATATCTTGATTGTATTTGCAAATGTGGCCACCGTGTAAGGTTCACCCCTTGGTTTTGTAATTCCTATTTAGTTTTTAATTTCCCTTTCTCATTTAAAATATCTTCATACATCACATTTTTCCCATTTGGGTCTATCAGTGCTTCCATTATGGAAAGCCAGACTGTATTTTCATGTAGTTTTTTTGCCCTGACTTTTTCCCAGACTAAAAATAGAGCACTTCTTACAAAATGTCTTTGGAAATATCTATATATTTGGTTCTTCTCATACCACAGAAAAGCATGCCATCCCAGCTGAAGATCATGTCCCTCCAACAATAGTAATCTTCTATGTCTAAGATTTATCCATTCTTTCACCCAAGAGAGTATAGAGGCCTGGTAGTAAAGCTCCCAATCTGGGAACCCAAAGCCCCCATTATTTTTAGATTTTTGCAGCATTTTAAGTCTTATTCTTGCCCTTTTTCCTTGCTGGGCAGTTCTGCTTCTAAACTCAATGCTGCATTTAGCATATATCACATTTTTTTTAAAAAAGCATTTTAAAGAAAACAAGATTATGTTTTCTTGCAGTGAGACTTTAAATTACCAAATAATAGCTAATCCTTGCATCCATAAACTGTCAAGTCAATCATGCGTCTTTTTTCATTCCCCTTCCATGTACACATAAAATAGATTTATGCACAAACCATGTAATTTTCTAAGCAGATGCTCACCAAATATATTTCTATCTGTCCAGTTGTTTCTTCTTTAATCTCTTACTTCATTTTCATCTATCTATTCTTTCATCTATGGAATAATTGCCTCCCCCCATAAAAGTATTCATTTAGAACACTATATAATTTCTCCAAAAACTCAACCCTGTTTTTATTATCATCATTTACTGAAACATAACACAAACTCTCATCACTTACAGATTCCTACAGCAAAGTACATTAAAACAATGAGCCACAGATATGGCTTTCATATAATAGTTGTTAGTAATATCAATTCAGTAACACTGAGAAGATATAGAGTATTTCAGGCAAAGGGGAAAATTGGCTAAGATATTTGATTATAATCACTCCACAGGTGGTGGTGGTTGTTAGTTGCAAAGTCATGTCTGACCCATCGCAACCCCATGGACAACGTTCCTCCAGGTCTTCCTGTCTTCTACCATCCTCTAGACTAGAGTCCATTTAAGCTCACGCCTTCTGCTTCGGTGACTCCATCCAGCCACCTCATTCTCTGTAATCCCCTCCTTCTTTTGCCCTCAATCTTTCCCAGCATTAGGCTCTTCTCCAGTGAGTCCTTCCTTCTCATTAGGTGGCCAAAGTACTTGAGTTTCATCTTCAGGATCTGGCCTTCTAAAGAGCAGTCAGGGTTGATCTCCTCTAGAACTGACTAGTTTGACTTCACAGGTAGCCCTTACTTAACCAGGATTGATCGCTCCAGACTTACAACATGAATTTTTTGGTCATTAAGTTAACAACTCACAGTTGTAAAGCAAGACATCATGCAACCACAAATTATGATTTTACTGCCAGCTCCTGTGGATTCTGTGTTTTGAAAACTGGCTGTGAAATGTGCAAATGGCAGGCATATGACTAGAGGATGCCCCACCAGTTGCAAAATGCCCAAATAAAATTCAGCACATTGTAACTTCAAACGGTTGCTAAACAGGGCAATCATTAAGCAAGGACTATTTGCATAGCATTTCTATGGAGAGTACAATTTTGGTCTCTGGCCAACTAGGACACATGCCTAATTAAATTATAAAAATGTTAATTAACATTTACTGCAATGTTTATAAGGCTGGAATCATGTTATACAATTTGTAGCTGCATGTGTTATCAACATGCTTAAATTCTATGTCTAAATGCTTTTATTGTAAGTACTCTATTGCACTATTCTTGGCAAGGGTACAGTAAGGTTCCTTAAGCTTTTAACAGTAAGATAGGGCTAAAAACAATTCCTTGGCATCCATAGCCATCCTGTCTTAAGAGGCATGAAAAGTGCAGAAAAAAATAGACCCTTCAGATGTTTTTAGGCTTATTTCACAGTGCTTTTCGAAATGTCTCCTAGCTGTCTTTGGCACTAAAAATTCTAGGACAAATTGTCCTCTAAGTCCTAGAGATTGTTTTGAGTTTTTAAAGTGGAATGCAGATAGACTTATAAGGCAGAACTAGTCAACCAAAGCAGTGTCAGTCTGTGCAAGACTATCCCCACTTCCCTCCTATCCCCACTTTATAAAGTTTCTGCTAATCTTTTTCCTTTGTTTTTGTTTAGGTTTATTTTTATTTTTCATTCTTTTCTTTCTTTCTTTCTTTCTTTCTTTCTTTCTTTCTTTCTTTCTTTCTTTCTTTCTTTCGTGGTTCTGAAGAATTAAAACTTGATTTTTTTAGTTTTTCTCTTGATGAGTACTTGGATGGGAGATTTTCATTGATTATCAGAGCTATAAATAGACTGGGAAATTAGAAAAAAAAATCCCAGAGGAAAGTAGTGGCAAACAATTTCTGCATTTCTTGCCAAGCAAATAACATGAGTCAACTTCCATTCAAACAATACTTGGTTTCTTTCCTAGAATCAAAAGCTAGTTGGGAAATTTGTTGGCTATTTCTCTGTTTTATTTCAAAAGGAAAGGAACAGTTCCTTCCTTCTAGCATTAGACTGGCTTTCAAATGCTTCCATGGCAGGATTCCAGCTAAATGTTAACTTTATGGGATATTAAGGAATCACAATTCTTCAACATCAGCCTGAGCTATCAGATTTATGGGATATTAAAGAATCACTATTCTTCAACATCAGCCTGAGCTATCAGATTTGAACTACAAAACTCTGGAGGACCACTATGTGACAGCAAAGAATTTTGATCCAGAATTTTGCAAGAGATGGTAGGCCTTAACTTCAACCCATTAGACTTGAGAAAGGACTGTCTTGATGAGCCAGTTGGTTTAGCGGTTAAGACACCAGGCTAGAAACTGGGAGAGAGTGAGCTCTGTTCTTGCCATAGGCATGAAGCCAACTGGGTGACTTTCAGCCGGGCACTTTCTCTCAGCCCTAGAAAATGAATTTAGAACAAAGTAAACTCTACTGCTCCAGAATTTACATTGCTTGGACAAGTGAGATAAATGACATGGTTTGAATTCTGGGAAAACTGCAATAGGGGAAGGATGTGCTGCAGCTGTTAAATAACAGATAGATATTTATGGAATAACAAATGGGCAGCTGAAAGTCCTAAAGACACATATATAATGTATGGCATATATATGTCATATATATATATATGTATATATATATTCTATAGCATATGACTAGAAACTCCAGATTGGGGTCTCCTAATGCTGTTATCATGGAACAACAATCTAGCTGGATTTGATAGGTCATCAGGGCCACTGCACGCATGTGTGCAAGTTGTGCAATGCACAAAGGTGCCAGGACATGGGGAGGGAGGGCACCAAACAATGAGAATGGTAGCAGTCCAATGCCACATTGCAGAGCACCAGGTTGAGTGTGGGAGAAGCCCATCCACTTACTATGCCATGTGTGTCTGTGCATGCACTGTAGAAAGAAAAGAGAGAACAAAGCACCAGGAATCCACAACTGCCACATGATGTGACTTGACATTCTGATGCAAAAAACCTTTTGCACAAAGGTATCTTAGAGGCCAGAAGCATTCCTGTAGGTTGTTATTTCTAAAAACATTCCTAGCTTTTTTCAGCCTTGGCGGCTTCCCCTGATTCCCCATGCCTTTACTCCTTCCCAGCTTAATTCTTTACTGCAATACAAAAGGCTGGATAGTAGATCTCTGTTTGATCTACAGTGCATTAACAACAGTTTCTGGATTAATCCATTGCCTAACTGTAACAATCATTTCGTATTTACATTGCTAAAACAGAATGTTTTGGGGGATTCTTGAGAGAGTGATTCTGGCTCTGTATAAAAAATTGTTGGGTTGTATAAATACTGAGAAGAACCTTACTTGTTAATCTTGGTCTGTGTTACCTTCTACTTGGGCAAAGTAGATCCATTATGGTGAAAATTTGCCCATCTGTGTTTTAAAATAAGATTGGAAGTAGAAATAAGGATTTGTAGAAGGTTGATTCTGAAAACACTGATTTTTTTCCTCATATTTTTCTTCATACCAAATCATACTGTCATGTTGCTTGTTTTCCTATCTGCTCCCATCTGCCAACCAGTTCCCAATGCAATGTGGAGCAGGTAAATATATGAAGCAATAGGACTAGGCTATGGAGTGAGTAACCCTCTACATTGCTAATTACTAACATGTTACTAAGCTAAAAAATGTTTAACAATTTTTTCATAACTCTCAATAATACTAGCTTTAATGGAAGAAGAGGGGGAAATGTGCCACTTTTAAAGATTCCCACCTATTCTCTAATATATTATTGTGTATTGTTATGTTTAGTTTAGTTTAGATGTGTTCAGTGACCTTTGCTGAATCAGGGTTTGGATTATGCTGAGTCCCCATGCTTCTTGGTTTATATGGTTGCTTCTTTTCATTCTTTAAATCTGTGGTGCATTTGCATAGCAGCCAAACATTTATATATTGTAAAAATGTTTCTAAGAAAACAACCCACTTTTTCTAAATCTAACTGACATTGTTTTCTTGTGAACTACAATATTATCAAAAGCGAGTCCATAGTGAGACCTCCTCATGAGATTTGTTTGCTGGCCTGATTTGAGGAGGCATTCAAACTGATTACCTTCCCAGATGCTGCAACAAATTCTCACCATAACCCATTTTTTTAATCTCGTTGCTTTCTTTCCAGAAAGCCTGACAGTTTTGTAAGCCATGGAAGGGGTTGTGGTTTTGGAATAAAAACAGTAGAGAGTCTTCATGAATACATGAAAGATGAAGAAAGCAAAATAACTTGTGTGTTGGGGATAGTTTTTCTGACAAGGCCAGATGTGTGTTGTCAAAGGTTTCATATCACTCCTTAAGGCAGAAGTTCCTGAAACTTTACTAGAACCTGCTGATAATTTCCAGCCACAACCATTGAACTTTGTGAATGGAGTCAGTGCCAGCTACAGAAGTTTTGTTCAAGATGTTTGTCCTTTGAATTATAACAAGGTATTATTTACGTGCTTTTCAGTCAAGCTGCAAGAAGCATTCAAAAATTTTCATTTCTGGATTGGTTAACTGAAAGAAACTCTCATCCCTAGCTGACATGGCCAATAGAGCAATCATGGGAACTGCAATCCAGGATGTCTGGGTAAATATGGATTATGCAAAACACTTTTATTTTCATGTGCATTAGTGAGGACAATATCCCCCAGCTACTTTCCAGTAATCATCTCACAGGACTAGTAAATTTATATCCATTAAGCCTGTTTTTAATCTAGTCATAAAACTTCCAGATCCACTGTATAGTAGTGCTAACCTTAGGCTTCAATTAAGAATCATATCAGCAGCACATTTTATTTTCTAATGATAGGCAGTGGGGATATTACTGCAATCAGTGTAGCAGTTGACATCAAACTAACACGGTTGCTGTAAGACTCACTGAACAAAAGAATTCTAGATGTGTTTTGAATACAAGATGTGGACAGATTAATTGTAGAGAGGAAAAGACTTCTAGTAGCTGAAGCCAGAGCTTGGTTCTAAGAAGTTGAAACTCTGCCTGTGGTCCATTAGCCCATGGATAGAAAGTTATGGATTGACCTCAGGTGGCAACCAATACTGTATCCCAAAACATACGATTTTGCAGTATTTGAAGAATGGAAATGTGAGGATCATGTCTCTGAGAGGCTTCTTGTATGGCCCTGTCTCTTCTTTAGAAGTTACTACATACTGTAGCTGAAAATGTACAAAACTCCCATATTGCTTCCTGCAACATTAAAGTGTCAACATATGGATTCTGGTGGCCTTTCAGAAGATTGAGAGGTTGAGTTGTAGTCATTTTACCCTCAAATGCAATGAGCTGAATGCAACAAAAATTCATTTTAATATATGCCAATTAGTGTAAATTCAAAGTGACAATAAAGTTATTCTAAGTCTTCTAAATTTAAGTCTTAAAATACTGCCTAAACCTACATTCTATACTCCCTTCAGTTGAAACAAACAGCTTGACTTAGTAAACTAAAAGTATTGCACATTCCCCATGTGTATTGAACTGTAAAGCCATTAGAGTATAGTAAGGACTTAATCAGAAATTCAGACCTCTTTCCTGGGAATCACGTTTAAAATTCTTCCAGCAAAACTCTTTCGTGCAAGTATACAAAATTTGGATCCAGCACACTATGATATGCTGCTGATTGGAAGCAGCTTAAATATCTTCCTGCATTATTATGAAAGCATTCCAAAGGAGAAAATATGGTTATTTGGAGCTATTTTTCCCAGTATTAAAAGCATGATTGTCATCCCCTTGGGGCGGGAAATGACACTTATGGAACAATTCCACAAGCAGCAGGATGTTAGTGGAGGGTTTGCATCCTGTTGTGTTCTGCTCAGAGCCATAACTGTAAAAGGCTACACTGTAGTGTGTCATTAGATGTTCTTCTACTGTACAGGACACATGAAAGATGAATCTATTCTCTAGCACTAATAATGACCCTTCTGTGACTATGTTCACCTAGGCATTGCAGAAAAGTATCTTTTCCCCCCCTTGGGTGTAGGTTTCTCTCTGGTCTAGCGGTCCAGCGGGATTGGTCTGTTGGTTTAAAGGGATTGGTACTGCAGGCGGGAACGTTCAAGGAATTTCAGTGGCTGAGCTGTCAGACAGCTCCCTTTAAAAGAGGGAGCTGCCAGACAGCTCCAGCACTTGTATATATTGATCTAATGAATAAAAAGCTGTTGTTACTAGTCATGAGTCCTGCCTCTTCACTTGTCCCACACTTAACAGTTATATTATGGAGATCTCAGATGAATGTATTCAGTTACATTCTTTCTAGACTCCTAATTGAAATGCTAATTTTACCTGAATAAGGCATGGAATAACTGTTAATTACATTTTTTTAAATTTTCTTAATTATTGAGAACTGTTTTGGGGTAGTGGTTAAGGCACAAGCCTGGAAACAGGAGAAGATAACTTCTAGTACTGGGTTACATGAAAGCCAGCTGGGTGATTTCCAGCCAGTCAGTTAAACCAGAGTTAAAATGAGAGTGTAAAAAAAAAATCAACACCATTTTCTCCAGCATGAACCAGTAATTTATGCAGTGAAAATCTACTTCATTCTAAGAAGAGAGTGTAACACCAAAGGAGAAGAGAAAGAAGGTTTTTAACCAGGAGGAGGCACACCAAAGAACAAATCACATATTAACAATAAAAAGTAAGTATTGCAGACCAACTCTGTCCTCAGCCTGGAGTTTGATCCTGACAAGGTTCGAGGTTGAATTGTCCTTCCATCCTTCTGAGGTAAAACGAGGACCCAGATTATTGGGGGCAACATGCTGACATAGAGCCCAGGTGGCGCAGTGGTTAAATACAGCACTGCAGGCTACTTCAGCTGACTGCAATTCAGCAGTTCGGCTGTTCAAATCCCACCAGGCTCAAGGTTGACTCAGCCTTCCATCCTTCCGAGGTGGGTAAAATGAGGACCCGGATTGTTGTTGGGGGCAATATGCTGACTCTGTAAACCGCTTAGAGAGGGCTGAAAGCCCTATGAAGCGGTATATAAGTCTAACTATTGCTATCACAAACTGCCCAGAAACTGCTGTAAGGCACTATGAGGCGGTATATAGGTCTAAGAGCTACAGCTTTTGCTATTGCTAGTGTGTATATCTTTTTGCCTGGATGCTCACAACAGCAGATCAAAGGTCTTTTTCATGGTTGGGTTAACAGACATTTCTCCAGTCTTTGAGTCAGCAGAAAAGTGAGCTGCCTAAAGTGCCAACTCTGACTCCTCAGCCCATTCTGCTTCAATAATGAAGCCAGCCAGGAATGTTGTTTTTACAGCTTCAGCATGGGACAGATTGTGTTATTTCATTCCTTTCCAAGGTTTATGTGCTGCCTCTCTCATATCTGATTCTTTGCAGCTTAAAAAACTACCACTCAGTAATTAGGTAAAAATAAGATTTAACAACAAAATCCCCAACACTGATGCATACAGAACATAAACTCCAAAGGCCTGCTGAAAACGTCAGGTCTTAACAGCTTTGCAAAAATCCAGTAGAACCTGAGCCCATCTGATATCAAAGAATGTTCTGGAAGATTGATGTTCTTCTAAGCTGGACAAGACACCATTGCTTCTGCCTTCTGCCAGGGTACTTCAAGTAACAGTGAATCCTTCCTTCCTCCTTCCCTCCCTTCCTCCCTTCCTGATGTGAATCACCTGCAAAGTCCTCTGTCCTTAGAGGCCACTGCACATCTCCTATCAGGCTCTGCCTCATTTTAATGAATTTCTTAGGATGGGAGCATGAACCACATTTTCTTGAAAGTGTTGCTGGAGTTTTGAAGCCCGCTGCTCCTCATTTGCAGCAATCCCAGGGTTGAGTTTCGCCAGCTCCAATACCTTTCTTTTTATTCATGAGGCACAGCCCAATCCATGAAAACGGTACCATTGACAAAATGCAGTGTGCCTTTCCTCCCAGCAGAAGCCACTGATTTTCCAAACTTCAAGGGAACAAGGGAATAGCTTTTAACAGTTATTTTTTTTTGTTTAGAAGTAGCTGTATAAATACCCAATGAGAACTTGGAAAACATTGATGCCTTCAGAAGCCCAGAGACCCATCCTTCCCACAGCCCAAGCTAGCATAATCACAGAGGAGAGTGCCCAGTGAGAAGTGGAAGGGTGTATAACCACAACAGTCTTAAGGGGCTAAGTAAGCCCTGATTCCTTCATCACAAACTGTAGACAACTATGGAGATGGCCTTGAAGAAGGAATTCAGCCACTATTAGATAAACACCAGCTATATGTGGGAATGACCTTAGAAGACATAACATTGTAGACAATGTTGTCTACAACTAGACAACATTCAGATAGGAGGCAGCTGAACCTGGAGAAGGAATGCAGTGTGGTAAACATCTCAGAAGGAATCCTTCATAGCTTCTTTAATTGTAAAGGTTAGATGGGAGAGATAAACTTTCAGACTTGCAAGACTCTGTTAATGTAAATGTACAAAAAATATAAAGCTAGTACTTCTGGATGTGCTTCTTATCTAATGCTGACACCAGCTTAATCCTTGAAGGTAGAAGGGAGTAAGAAAAAAAGTCAAGATCCGTTTACCTTGATTCTCCTTGGAATAAGGGAGTGGGGAAGAGAATCTGTCAAGCTTTCAAGATTTGGTCTTCATATTCTGCATCAATAACAGAAAACTCAGTATGAACTTAAGTTGCCTTGTTTCTGGCTATGGATGAGATGAAAGCAACAATATTGTTCTTTAAAACAATTATTGAGACATCTTTGGGCCACCCTAGTAGGAATGAGGACAGGCACTTTGTCTATCAGCATGTTTCTGAAACTATGCTCCACTCGGCACTAAAGCTACCCAAACAACTTGACGTTGTTCCATAAAGACTTTTAATTACTTTCCCCATGAAAAGTGGATTTTCAACACTCACTACAACTAAGACCAGGTAACCAACTAGGTAGAATGTTGCAATGACTGCAGGGCTTCCATTAACAAATGAATCATGCATAGTTCATATTAAAGTGTTAATGATGCATGCTTTCATCATTTAATATGAAGCATGCATTTATTTTAATCATTTTCTTATTTTCTCCTTTTTACAAAAGAAACAATCATTTAATGTCCTCATAAGAAGGATAATGTGCTCGGTGCTTCTTTAGTGTCAAAAAGTAAAAAATAAGAATCTATTTGGTAACCAGAGTTACAGTAGACCCAGCTTAATAATATACTAATTTTACTATTAAACATACACTGCCTAAATACCAGTGGCCTAAATGCTTATTATAGGAATATAACAGCCCTCGGAGGGAAATGGGTATACTGTAATGTTCATCATATAAAAGTTACTAATTTCAGAGTCCTGAGAATTTCTTGGTTTCCCAGACTTCAACTATGCATATTTTAATTTCCCAGAAAGATCCCAGCAGGTCAGAATTCCTTTCCACATTGGGAAGACTGCACAATAGATCCTAGGCTCCCTTATGATTATAGAAGGAATAAGAAGCTGACACCAACTACTAAAAGTATTTCAAATGTCTTGGGGGTTTCTTTGAATTTAAATTAAATAGAACAAAATGTATAGTTTTCAACATTCACTAATATTTCATCTAGTTCCACCAAATTCAAGACTTTTAGAGATATGGCAAAAGAAGAACAAATTTTGCAACAACCCCTTCTCCACATCTGAGTTGACGGGCTATCCATCAATTCTTGTCAGCCAGCTATACCAACCTAACATTTGTTGTCATCACTGAAGATTACTTTCCTGAGCCCATGGCTTCTACCTTGGCTTGCTGGTGAATGGTGGTGTTCTGATGGTGAGGTTGTAGAGCAAGTTAAACAAAGCCATTTCTTAAAATGGCTATAATTGACAGAAAGTCTTCACGAAGAGCTAGATGGCAGGATTAGCAATAACCAAAACTCATCATTTGACAAGCCCAGTAGATGACTGATCACTGGGCTGGGAAGTTGCTCAGTAAAGTAGAAAATCATCTCCACTTTACCAAGTACATTTCCTTTCCTTGATTATTCCCTCAAGAAAAATGAAGGGAAGGAGAAGGAGAGTTGTACTAGATGGAATTGTGTTCCCAGGTACCAGGAAACAAATGTACCGTATATCCTTTCTCAATGTGTTCTTCTAAAACAGAGAGTAAACTGTCCTCAGCAACACTGGAGAAACACTGATTTCTAGGAATGAGAACTGGACAAAGGACAGAAAGAGAGAGAATCAGTATTACATTTATATATTATCAATACACTAATGAGAAATATGCAATGCTGATGCTTTTAGATTTCTGTTGTGTCCAAAATGACTTTAACTGACAGGATTTCTTAGTTTAAGAATTCCTTCAGGCCAAGAATTTCTAATGGACCTTCTGCTCCTTGAGGTTCTTCTTACCAGAGTTGCTGGGAGCTCAGCTAAAATGGGGCTTTGTGGATTCATGATGTTTTGTGCTATTATTTGTAAATTATTTTGAATTCTTGAGAAACACAGAAACATAAGCCATTTTTACAACACAGTCTTCCTTAAATAATTGTACACACAATGTATTGTACACACCACAAGCCCTTGGGACTAAATTTTAGCAGAGAGTAAAATTTAAATGGATGCCTGTAGAATATTCAGCTTTTCATTAGACTTTTTAAATAGGGAGAGGGATGCCATTATTATTATTTATTTATTTTTTTGAGGCATGAGATGGCTTTCATCCAGCCCTGCCTACATCAATCTTGCTTTCTTTTGTGGATAACTGACCAAGTACATGTCAATATTAGCAGTTTCTTCTAAGATGTTTACCAATTGGTCAAATTAGACAAAAATCTTAGAACTAGGTCACATTGCTTTGGTGAAAAACTCCCCCCGCCCTCTCTCTCTTAGATAGGACCATCTGACTCATGATATTTGGATGCTTTCGGTTGGCAGTCCTTTATCCTCTGCTGAAAACTGTGGCCGCTTTGAGTTGGAAGGTCTGCCTCTTCCCATGGTAATAATACACCCCAGGGATATTTCCTCGCCAGTGCTGAAGGAGATCGGAGCAGAATAGAACAAAAGGTCACAGCTATGCAACTTCAGCTAAGCCAAAGAAAAATCTAGTAATTCTAGCCAACAATCTCAAGAACAGCAGCTTGTCTCATACTGCATAAACCTTGATCTTAGGATACAAAGTCTTTTCTTTAGAACTTAGAACTAATTTCTAGAACTAAAACTAAGACAAATATTCCTTCCTGAGAAAAAAATATAATGTACACAGGAATTATGGTAAATGTCTCAGAATATCAATCTCCCTGAAGCATACTAAAAATTAGGGAAAAGAGTATATTGCAGATTCTGTCAAAGGCATAATACAGTAGTACTTGCAAATAGGAAACAACCATTCCTTTCTGCTATCTTGGTTATGTTGCTTAAGTGATTCTTAAGCAAGAAATGAAACAGATTTCTTTTCGTGGTTTAGGAGCAGATTGGGCATTGCTCAGTGAGGAAGACTGAATATTACTTCCAGATTACTTATAGGACTGTCCGTTCCCTATAGTTCCTGCTGGATATGATAGGGTGGGCTCAGTCTGGATTCCCTTGGTGAAGCAGTTTCACCTGGTGTTGCCTCAGAAGCTTGCTTTCTCTGTCTTAGTGCCTGCAGCAGCCTCCTCCAGAGAGTACCAAAGGCCCCAACCCTATTGACCTTCAAGAAAGTAGTTGAAGACCTGGCTTTCCCCCTACACATTAGGGTTAGGATAATGATAAAGTTGGCATATGATAGCTGATGGATGGATGGATGGATGGATGGATGGGAGATTTTAGCAGGGCCTCAACATAGTTTGTTTTAAGTGGTTTTTTTAAAAAAATCATTATGTTTTTATTTTGTCATCTAGAGTTCCTTTTGGTACTTGGGTAGCTACATAAATTTGTTAAACAAATAAATGTCTATGACTATCAGCTACAGTACTAGAGACCAAGCCAAAACAGATTTTTAAATCTTTAAGCTGAAGTTTTATGGAGAAAATATGTCAGCCCTTTGAGGTAACCCTGACAAGAAGCCCAATCCATGAATACCAACACTGTCTTTATTGTAAGGTTATAGTAGCAGGATCTTGCAAGTCTTTCTTTGTTTATTTTTACTCTCTAGAAAACTAGGGAGGGTCCCTTCTGAGATCTTTTCCAGTCCTATTTCCTTCTGTGAGCTGAGTTACCTTTCGCATGATGGTAGTGTAGGCTGTGGCTCTTCTTCCTGTCTCTCAAGGTCATTCCCACATACCATTCCAGAGCAACAGTTGGGTTCAGCTTTAGTTTTTGGCATCACAAAAAAGTAGAAGCAAGGGAAATGTCCTGGGGAATTGTTTTAAGAGCAAACTGTGTTTTCATTTAAGGATTGAGATGGACCCTTAAGTTTTGAAATGTCATAACAGACGTTTCTGAAAACAAACTTTGTTAATATTTAACTTCCTGTTGGGAAGTCAACTATGGACTTGAAAGACTATTATGTATGAATTGTTCCCTATCAGGGTCTGGTGTTGATGCTGATGTTTGAAAATATTGCATATTATGAACATATATGGCCATAAGATAGGCTTGCATCAGCTTCCTCGGTTGTACAGCTGAGTTGAAAAGCACCTGTATATAAATAGAATACAACTCTTTGGTCCTTATTAATATTATGTTTTATTCTCACTCACATCTTTCTCTCTTGCTTGCTTTTTGAAGCTACATACTTCCTTGCTCGTTGCCCCCCTTTTAATGTTTAAATCCAGTGTGATTTGTACAGCCACCTTTTCATTGGTCAGGATGAATACTTTGGTATCTAAGAATAATTGTCACATATTAATAATGACACAAAAGAGGAAGTCTTGGCAGGAGGAGGGGATCATATCTCAACTGTCAAGCAGCGCTTGTCATAATTCTCTCAATTGCAAAATGGGAACAGCATCCCCTCACTCTGCTTCTGGCTTTCCCACAGCAGTGGTCTGCCTGGTTATCTTGGGGAGGGGGCACAATAGCTAGAACTCAAATAGTAGTTTTATTTTGAAGTGCAGATAGTCTTCAATATATATTCAGTAGCATCAAGAAAGATTTACATTCTTTTGAGGGCAGTTACAAGTCACTGTCCAAAGAACTTCAGGTAGCAACAAGGTCCCAGGTCTGCCCTGGATGAGATTCTCTCCCCCCCCCCCCATTTGAAGCCTTCACTCACATCCTTATCACAAACACCTTCCCAAAGTATTCTCCTTGTCCCAGACAAGGAGCTAGCTAGAGAAACTAGAGGTTTAAATCCCTTCAGGACACATAAAACAAGTTGAAAGAACCAGGCTTCTGGGTCTAATCACCAAATAACAGAGAAGGGTTGGTTACTGTTAATAGTTTTTTGTTAATGATAAAATTGCTTTAATTTCATAACTTCATGAATACACTGTTTGCTGTCTTAAAAGGACTCTTTTTTTTATTTCTAGGTCCATCCATTGTGACCCCTCCAAAGGACATCTGGAATGTCAGTGGAGCCCAGGTTTACCTGAGCTGCGAAGTCATTGGAGTTCCCACTCCAATTCTCACCTGGAACAAGGTTAGTAGAAACTAGGCAAGCTTTGAAGGTGATCCACCAGAAGATTTTCCTGGACAGCTTCATTAGAATAAATGAGCGCCATGCCAGGACCCTGCCAAGTTCATGCCACATAAATGAAGAGGTCTCCCAGGTTTTTTTTACAGCAGTGATTCCTACGCAGAAATCCCTGAAGTCTGTGCTATTTGTAATGCTTAGGAGTACAGAAAGGGTACAGAAATAGATGTTGTATGTAACTGTGAGGGGGAAAAGAGAACAGTTCATCATATTAATGACTCATTGAAAACCACCCCAAGTACAAATGCAAAAGGATTAGAATATAGCATGGTGATAGGTGAATTTAGGTATGTGGTAGAAAGTGCTTTGTGAAGCCAAACTTTCTGCAGAGGCTTAGAAGTGTTATTTAAATTATAGAATGTTCTTTTCAAAAAATAATGCTATTAAGGTCTAGTGCTGGATTCAGTTCTGTTTACCCTTTTATATGAGCTCTGTCACCATATTAGGTCTTTGAAAGGAGCAAGTGCTAAGGAATAATTTGAACAGAATGCCAGTGTATTTCTGCAGACTTTGAGATATTTGAAGCAACAAATACAAGGCCTATTTTTGATGCAGTTTTCTTGGTTGCCTGTAAATGAAAGAAGCAGAGGAATTGGAAAGGAGTTGCTGCTTCAGCAGTATGAGATCAGATAATATTGATGACCTTGACTTGTTCTGTAGTAGCTGAGAATTTGAGCCATGTGTTAGAAAGACCTTGATTTACCATTTTCTTAGTTTCCAGACTCCTTAGACATTAATTAAGCTTGACTTTATTCATGAGAAGCTATAATTCCAGAATGTGCTTCTGGGTGTGCAGAAAGTTAGGTAGTCAGTAGGGTTATTAGATCTGGGCTCCAAAACTCCAGTCAATTGCTTTGCATGGTACTTCCACAAATGGGAAATAACTGTTTTAAAGTCAGGAATAAGAGTATTGCCGTCACACTAGACAAAGGCTGTTATTGTGTGTGTGTGTACACATACTTGTAGTAAAGGACAATGGAAAACAGTGGAAGAAATTATGCTGGGAATAGCAAAGGTAATGTAGAAGTGCTGCTGGTAAAACAGTGAGTTGTGTGATGTAGTAGTTAAAGCTTTAGAGTAATATGACAAGTGAAACCTAGGATTTTTTTTCCACAGCACATAATTCAACTTTAGAAAATGCTATTGTGGGAGGTGATGCTGGTTACCAGAAGGGCTGATGGCTTAAAAAAAAGAGAGAGTGAGTTGGACCAATTAAAGGAAGTCATGGAGATCAGTAATTTTCGTGTTGATAGCAATGTGACTGCATCTGTTGAGAAACTAGCGAGCTTCCTTGTGCAGGTGGCTGTCCACTGTAAGAACAGACTGGTGGAGTAGAAGGGCCTGGGTTAAAATTCAGCAACCCCCTGATTAAGTCTTTATCTAGGTTTAGGTCCAACCTTAGCCATGGAAGCTCAAAGGCTGGGCTTTGGAGCCAGTCTTTCTTTCTCACCTTACTTCCCTCTTATGATTGTTGTGATGGGGACAAAATGAAGCAAGATCTCTTAATATATAAATTAATTCATCTCTACATTATGAGATGAATAAAATCAATATAGCTTAGAGATGATTGCCTTGAAGTACTGCACAAAAGGCAGGTTATAAATCAGAAAGATAACTATTTTCAGAATAAGGAGAAAGCAAAGGGGCCTCATGTCCTGGAGGCCTCCAGATAATCAGAGCCGAGAGCCGAGGTGGCGCAGTGGTTAAATGCAGTACTGCAGGCTACTTCAGCTGACTGCAATTCAGCAGTTCGGCTGTTCAAATCTCACCGGCTCAGGGTTGACTCAGCCTTCCATCCTTCCGAGGTGGGTAAAATGAGGACCCGGATTGTTGGGGGCGATATGCTGACTCTGTAAACCGCTTAGAGATGGCTGAAAGCCCTATGAAGCGGTATATAAATCTAACTGCTATTGCTAAGTCTAACTGCTAATCAAAACTTTAGTATGGAGAGGCCTAAGTTACCATCTGATTTCTCAGTATTTGACATGAATTTAAAGTGAGCAGAACCCAGGAAATGTGTTTTTCCTTTCCAAGATTCAAACCACCCTTGTCATACTTGCTTTAAATAGGCCTTGAAAAACCTGGCTCTTGCCCCAGGGATGAGGGTTGGGTCCTTTCAGTTGGACGTGGCATGAGAAATAAAGTATTCATTGTTTTCCCTCTGGGCAATTGCCATCTTTCTAGGAACGATTATGTTTCTAGGTTTCTTTCTTTTTTCATTTCATAAGTTCCCAGAACTATTGTAGGGTCAGGCAGCTGTGGGTTGAGAGTGAGAGAAAATGAGAGAGGAAGATGGATAGATGGTTTGGAATATGACATCATGGGTGTACAATGTTCAGATGTTGATTGAAACACAAGGCAATAATGGGAGGATTGAATAGAGACTGAACTGATAATTAGAAGACATAATAGTGTGGTTACAAAAATAGGATCTCAGATGGTAATTCTTACAATGGGGCTATTTTCCAAGACATGTAACAGAGAGAATCAAGAGAACTACAGGGAGAAGAGAAGCAGGACTATTTCATCCCTTCTGCCGAGAAGCCAACTATATTTGGCTCTTCTACAATTGTCAGAAGGAACAACTTAACCTATTTCTACTGTAACTTTGGGAATCGGTATCTCTGTTGGCTTCTTTCCATTTTTCCACCCCTCTACCCCCAGCAATTTTTTTTACTAGTCATGTCAGGGACCATATTAAAATTGCTATTTATAAATCACTCTCTTTGAGCAAAGAGAAAGTTAAAAGAACATGTTAAGTTACTCTGTTGTCCACAAAGAAGTGGTTGTGTTTGAGTTGTGATCCTCCCACAATTCTCTCCAGTAGGGTAAATACCATGCTTAGTAAAGTTGACCTCCAGCTGATTGATTACAGGGGAACATTCTTTCCTATTTTTGGCCAGAATATGGAAATAGGTTTTGTCCTTTCCTCCCAGTTTAATATTCCCTTCTGATCTCCCATCCAAGCACAACCAGGTCAGGCCTTGCCTAGCTGCCCTCTGCTTGACCAACCAGTTGCTGACGCATCAGAGCTTGCTTTTGACTCTTCTAAATTATTGCCTTGTTTGACCTTTCTAACTCAAGGAGATAATGTAATACCAATCACAAATACTGTTCTCATTACAGTTCCAACTTTCTGATCAATAAGCTCTTTGTCAGAAGGGAAAAGTACCTAAAAATGCCTATTTGTCAATGCTCGAAGGGAATTTATATGTTTTTAATATTTTTTTTATTTAAAAGATTTCTACAATTCTGGACAGTGGTAAACAACAGTGATAAAAATATTAGGAAAGAAAAGACTGCTTTGATTTGAACTCTTGAACTCACTCATTCTCTTATTTACCCAGTGAAGGAATGAGTTTCTAATGCCTGGATAATGAAGTATTCTAGGTAATAAAATGTGCATTTCCTCCTCTGTAATGAAAACACAAAACCAGCAGATAATTGTTTATATTCCCATGGCTGCTTTTCATTAGTCGCACTTTCTCTTTGAGCAACTGGCAACTCTCCCTACAATATTATATAAGCAATTCATCTTTTTAAAAAAATGCAGTTTATTGTATAAGTCAGGAGAATTTGCTTTTTAAGGGGATACTAGTCTATTCTAAAACCCATTGGGTCTCCTGAAAATAATTTGTGCTCTTAACCAACTTATTCAGTATAGAAAGTCTGAAATGTTTTAACTATATGGTATATTAAATATCCAGGTTCAGTCCTCCTGACTAGTCCAAAACTCAACCCACCCACCTTTTCAAGTCTGTCCTTCCATCAGGGGTATCCAATCTTGGCAAATTAAGATTTGTGGCTTAATTCCTCAGCATGGCTTATTGAGGAATTCTAGGAGTCCACAAGTCATAAAGTTACAAGGTTGCACATCCCCGAGGCCCATCCTTTCTTCTCATATACAGGTAACAAGGGGACAATATAGTGTCCAAAGAGTGGAACTTCTTCCAGGAGACCGAGACAATTTAGCCGTTCAAACTCGTGGTGGTCCTGAAAAGCATGAGGTGACAGGGTGGGTATTGGTAAGTAAAAATTTCAAATTAATTTGTCCTTTTGAGAATTTTGCAGCAAATAGAGAAATAGGATTTTTCTTCTTGGAGGTTGGTTGAGAGGAATGTTGGCACATCATGAGGTAAATGACATGTTGGCTTTCTAGGTTAAATGATTAGCTTTCATTTAAGAACTAGTATGTACTGTAATATATTATGGTTATGCCATCAACTGTCCAATTTGTATGCAAAATTAGTGAAGTGCAGGCCTGTATCAGGGCTGGGTTTCAACCGGATCGCACCGGTCCCTGCGATCCGGTTGGTCGCCGAACCCGGAAGTAAGTAACTTCCGGGAACGGCGAAGCCCCCCCCGCGCCCGCGCGCGCCCGCACACCCGCGCCCGCTCCTTACCCGGTTTTTTCGAATTTCGCGCTTTCCACGCATGCGCAGAACGCCTGCGCGATCCTCCAGGAGCAGCTGGAGCATCGCGCAGATGCTAGTACGCATGCGCATGTGCACGCACGCACACGCACGCCGCATGCATGCGCGCGCACGCCGCGTGCGTGCATGAGGACGCCGCCGGCCTCGTTCCAACCGATCCGGTTGGAACGGGGCGAGAAACCCACCCCTGGCCTGTATCTATAGAATATACTGCCAATATTGCATCCAGATGTAGAACAGGTTCAAGGACAGAACATGCTGCGTTTTTGTTTTTTTTTAATTTCTTACACATCTGAGAGGGGAAGAGAGAGAGGGAGAGAGATTTTTTTATCCTTAATTGATCAGGGAAGGAATATTGACTTCTTCCAAAGCAAAATGCAAAATCCAAGTATATTGAATGTTTTGTAAAATGAGGTAGTTTTGTCTCGTGCCATTTGCCCCTTATACCATATCCTCCACAAAAAGCAGAGGTTGAAAAGTACTTGCCACATAAAGTTCAAATCATTGTACCTGCTAATCTGCACTTATCATAAGAAACTTCTTTTTCCACAGGGACACTTAATCCCACTTCTCCACCTCTCCCTAAATATATGCTAAGATCTCTTTGGTAAGGCAGAGAGTGTTTTCTGGTATCCTACCAGAATTCCATTTTGGGGCTTACTAACTCAAGCTGTGCAAAGGGACTCATATTACAGTGGACTGTCATAGTCAAAGTCAAACTGGATATAGATTGTTACAATCCAAGCAAACATACATTCATATACATATACCTATCTTTATATGCCTTCCAGCTAATAGCATAAGAGAGGGATGCAGTATCAGAAACATCCATCAAGACAAGAGATCCCTGTCCCACTCAGTTCCAATTATGAGAATTTCTCCATGAAAATGGTTTTCAGAGCTGCTTATTTGTTTCTTGAAGGTTCACCAAGTCTGTCTTCTCCCCACTCCGTATAAATTTGCAGTTTGCAGTTTATTAGGATTTGTATGCCGCCCACTCTCGAGAGACTCAGGGCGGCTTACAGATAAAGGCAGGAAGGGGGAACATATAAAAATTAAAAAGAACAGACATTAAAATTCCACAACATTCATATAGCTTATAATGGGGCTGGATAAATGAACAGCCCCAGGCCTGCCAGAACAGCCAGGTTTTAATCGCTTTGTGGAAGGCCGGAAGAGTAGTAAGGGTCCGGATCTCTATGGGGAGATCGTTCCATAGGGCTGGAGCAGCTACAGAGAAGGGGAGTCGCCAGCCGACATTGACCGGCAGATGGAATCCGGAGGAGGCCTAGTCTGTGTGATCTTATAGGTCTCTGGGAGGTAAATGGCAGGAGGCGGTCTCTCAGGTAGCCAGGTCCTAAACCATGTAGGGCTTTAAAAGTAACGACTAGCACCTTGAAACGTGTCCGGAGACCAATGGGAAGCCAGTGCAGCTCGCAGAGGATAGGTGTAACGTGAGTGTACCTAGGTACACCCACTATCGCTCACGCGGCAGCATTCTGGACTAACTGAAGTCTTCGAACACTCTTCAAGGGCAGCCCCATGTAGAGTGCGTTACAGTAATCCAGTCTTGAGGTGACGAGGGCGTGACTGACCATTCGAAGGGCCTCCCGGTCCAGATAGGGTCGCAACTGGTGCACCAGGCAAACCTGGGCAAAGGCCCCCCTGGTCACAGCCGACAAGTGATGTTCTAACGTCAGCTGCAGATCCAGGACGACTCCCAAATTGTGAACCCTCTCTGAGGGGTGTATAGTTTCGCCCCCCAGGCTAAGGGATGGAATAGCTGGACCATCCTTGGGAGGGAGCATCAATAGCCACTCAGTCTTGTCGGGATTGAGTGCAAGCTTGTTCGCTCCCATCCAGACCCTGACAGCCTCCAGGCACTGGCACATCACTTCTACCACTTTGCTGAGTTGGCACAGAGCGGACAGATATAATTGAGTATCGTCCGCGTATTGGTGGTATTTAATCCCGTGCCGGCGTATGATCTCACCCAGCGGCTTCATGTAGATGTTAAATAGGAGGGGGGACAGGACCGAGCCCTGCGGCACCCCATAATTGAGGGGCCTAGGGGTCGATCTCTTCCCTCCAACCAACACCGACTGCGACCTGTCCGAGAGATAGGAGAACCACCGTAAAACAGTGCCTCCCACTCCCATCTCTCGCAACCATCGCAGAAGGATATCATGGTCGATGGTATCGAAGGCTGCTGAGAGGTCAAGAAGCACTAGGATAGATGAGTGACCCCTATCCCTGGCTCGCCAGAGATAATCGATCAGCGTGACCAAAGTAGTTTCCATGCTGTAACCAGGCCTGAAACCCGACTGAAAGAGATCCAGATAAGACTGCCGGGCAAAGATCAGTAAATATAAAGCTGAGTTCTTAGCATCTGATGACACTGTTGTCTTTAGTCTCAAATGCTTTCCACTATTGGCAGCAATTGCTGAAGCTGTTCTTAATCCTTTCAGAATTAGTACCTAATGGAGACATAACAGAGCCATGATGGCACAATGGTTAGAATGCAGTATTGCAGGCTAACTCACTGCTTACTGCCAGGAGTTCTGTCTTGATTGCCTCAAGGTTGACTCAGCCTTCCAACCTTCCAAGATCGGTAAAATAAGGACCCATATTATTGGGGGCAATATGCTGACACTGTAAGCCATTTAAGAGAGGGCTCTAAGGCACTATGAAGCAGTATGTAACTCTAAGTACTATTGCTCTACTAACAAGTTTATTTAAAGATCATTCAGGGCCATAGCATTGTGATACAAGTATATTGTCAATGACCTCGAGGAATGCAATTAACCATGACTCTACTCCAACAGATATCTCCATTGAGCAACGATGATGCTGGAGAATATGAATGCCATGCATCTAATTCTAAAGGAGAAGCCACAGCTTCTGGAAAAATTACTGTGGTAAATTCCTTAAACGAAATACCTGCAAAAGGTATGTAGGTCTGCAGAAGCACTTCCTTTTCTATTGGATCTGGTTACAAAAAATCAAATAGCTTGGGTTGATTATTAACTGACAGTACATTTTGTCATCATTTGTGACCAAAATAAGTGTTTCACATCTTTGTAAGCTTCAACTGGCTTAACATATTATTTATTATTGTAAACCATCTCCCCCATGAAATTTTTGCTCCATCTTGTGGTATCACTGAATCCCTTTTATATTCCCTACTACCAGCAGCCTCTGGAAAAAAGTCAAATACCAAAGAAAGTTTGCTTACTTGTTATCTATGATTTTAAATGAATCTGAAATAATTGTGGAGGAAGAAAGAATTGTTATCTATTTCTGCTATGTTTCCTGCTTCAAGGAAATACCTTTGATTATTTCTATAGCAACTCATTTCTCTGGAATGCATCTCAAGGATAACATGTGTTCTTAAAGCACACTCTCATTTTCTTTGTAGGTGAAAGTACTGAGCTGTAAAAGGTGAACCATATATACTGCATATTGAAAAACAGTGCCTTTCATCTATAACAAGTTTATTTTTTTGAAAACTCACAACCAGCCATGGCTCTGTAGTCCCTTAATTCCTACTATTTTCGCTGTAATTACAATAAAGTATTAAGCGAATGTCTGAAAAGCTTTTATTTCTATTTACATAAAACATGAAATTCACACATTCATAATCTGGAAAAAAAACTTCCAATAAAACACCACACCTGTTGGGATTTAAAACACATTTAAAAAGGAAGTTTAAAGTAGGCAATACGAATTTCAGGAAAAGACGAATTGTTTGAAGACTACACACTCATCATTCGAGGTGCAATACTCATTGACATCAGTTCTTGGAAAAGTAGTTTGCAGGCATACGGCATCCTCACGAGAGAAATCTGGGGGGAAAAAGAGATTAGCCTATGTTAGCAAAAACATTTCATTCCAGAAAACATTCTATATCTTTATTTTTAAATAACTACAGATGGGGTTAGGAAGCTCAGAAAAGAGCACCATGAAATAATTTTTAAAGGCTTCAAAGACTGTGAAAGTAACAGTGATAAAAACATTTTTGGGAACAAGTTGGGAAATGTGAGAAAATTTAGAAAGGCACTGCTCAGTACTGGCCAAGCTTCACTGGAGAGGTGTGATGGAATATGCACCTAGAGGAACAATGTGGGAAGAGTCTGGCAACACAGAACTTTCCCAGAGAGAGGCACGGATTAAGAGACTGCACAAGTAGAAAAGGAGAGGAAAAAAGTTCAGGGTAGCCACACTGTAGAATCTCACGGGATATAACTAGTATGTTAGTAGGTTGTACATTTAGTTGGCAAGGTTTTGTCTATTAGCTATAAGCAAATAGAGGACTGAACTTGATTGCATTTCATTATGTCCTTTCTGGGCTTGGGCCTGACAGAAAACCACCTATGTACAGCATGCTGCAGACAGGAAAGCCAATTTCTTCAACGTCAACACCCTCCTAACCTGGGTGAGGAGGAAGGATTTAAAGATGATGCAACCATTGAGTATTAGGGGTTCCAGGATATTGAAGTGTACATTAAAGGGGCCCTTGACCTCCAGCCAACCATTGTTTAGAATCTCTCTCTCTTTCACAAACACACAAAGAGACACACAACTCTATTTACAGTATGTCAATTTAAAGTGAAGTAGAACTTGGCATCATCATAATTTAAGTATTAAAGACACACTTTAAAAGCAAAGATTATTACGTTCAGGAAAATAAAATGACATTTTGTAATACTGTTAAGAGAACAGCATTTTCAGCTTTTTAAAATTCATTGGCATTATTTCAGAAATTTTCCTAACTCTTCTGAATAGTTAGGAGAGTTTTATGCTCTCCCTCCTGCAGCTAATGACTCTGATTATATTGGATTCATGATAGATAACTAGTGCCTCAAGGTGAGACGAAGATAAATGTTTAAAAGAATGAGAGAAGGATGAAATGGAATGGGCATTACCCTCTTTACATACCTGTGTCTTATTACGACAACCCCTGCATTCATAGGTGTGGGTCCGGGTGTTTGCTATTGCCATTAGCCCACACAGGTTGCATACATGAACCTGATATGGATCTGAGGCTTCAAACAATCTTTCCCTTAGGAACTGGGCTGCTCCATGAGCAATCTGACAGTCTCGTTCCATCTCTCCAAACCGAAGACCTCCATCGCTGGGGGGGGGGGGGGGGGGAGAGAAAAATCATGTTCACTTCTTTATTTTTCCAATCTAGAAAAACTACCCAGCTGCCTGTTATTCCTGCCCCCAATTAATGTAAGAAGCTACTAGAGGAGAAGCCAGCTCATGTACCAAAAATGCTCCTAATGAAATGAAGTCTTAAAAAAACAGAACATACCAGAAGCTCCAAAGAAGTGCTACCCATACACATTGTCAATACAAGACAAGCTAAGGAAAATAATTAAAGAAGACAATATATTTCTCAACAATATATTTTAGCACTCCCATCTGGGCTCCTAGCATTTCTGGTCTTACTATTTTTCTAGCCCTCATAGTTGTAAATAATATCACTAAAAGCTATGAAAAGACCTGGAGAAATCTCAGAAACTAGTGGCATTTTCTAGTAAGATTTCTAAGGACTCTGACTTCAATACTTTGCTGAAATAAAGACAAATTGGAATAATAAATAATAAAAATAATAAAAAGGCATCTATTTCTTACCGAGATCGACCCTCCATAGGTTGTCTGTTAAGGATCTGAATAGGTCCTCTTGCCCTGGAATGAATTTTATCATCTACCATATGTTTTAGCCGCTGGTAGTAAGTGGGGCCAATAAAGATCTGTGATGTGATTTTGCGACCAGTAAAGCCATTGTACAGAACCTACAAAAAGTAATTGCTCCTGTTATAATAGCATATCAGTGCAGGAAACAGACAGAATGAGACTTCTCACTCATCAGTTGTATCAGATTACCTCATTTCCTCTCAGATGATACCCATAATCAGAGAGCAAGTTTGAAATCTTTTGCACGTTGACTGCATCATTAAAAGGTGTAGCATCACCGATCTCCCCTTTATTTGCTGATACCTGGAAAAGAGGAAGCAAAGACTAGCAATTTTTACACTACTCCGCATAACAACTGTCTAAAATGAAACTGGGAAGATTATATTCTAACTCCCATTGAAGGGTAGAGCTCACTAAGTCACTTTACTTAAACTGAAGGGCTTCTGCAAGCCAAAAATCAGAGGAATGGGGACTATGTACTACTTACTCTGACTTCTTTGGAGGAAGAAAAGAGTAAACATAAATTAAACATTAAAAGAATTTTAAATCATATTATGCTAATTTAGAGATTGTGTTTCCCCAGCATCTAGATTAACGCCACGAGCCAGAGAGTTAGCTTTTTAATTTGAAAATAAAATGGCTCCAGATTGAAAGAGATAAAAACTGATTCAACCTTGGATGGGTATGCTACAGTCAGAGATGTCCCTGGAAGCTCTGAAAAAGAGCATGATGGAGAATATCTCAGTTCCAAGCAGCAAGACTTACCTTTCCTTGAAGACATTCAATCAAGTGACCAATGGTCATTCGTGAAGGGATAGCGTGGGGATTGATAATTATATCAGGAGTGATACCTTCACAGGTAAATGGCATATCCTAAAAATGAAAACAGGTCAGAATCATTTTCCACAGCACCATTTTTCCTTGATTATAGTTTGCTTAATCTGCTGGATTTTTTCTTGCATGATATAAGTCACAAAATAAACTGTACACCTTCTTTATTCTGTCAGGTATTTGATCAATTATGAATTTCCCACTATACTGTATATACTCATGGATATGTTGAGAGTTTTAAGTGCCATTATACGCAAAAAAAAAGGAATTCGACTTATCTGCAGATGGGCTTGTCACTGAGCAAAGGTAATTCTTGTTAACAACCATAATTAAGACTGGCAAATCAGTCCTTAAGCAAACCAGTTTTTAAATCAAAACTCATGACCATAACTGTGCTTAAGATTTTACTTCAGTTTACACTTGCTTTATAACAAGGATACAATCCTGAACAGCTGAGAGCCCAACGAGAAGGAAGTTTCCAGAATTTGACTCTCAAAGAAACTATAAAAAAGGGCAAACGTTATATCTGCTTTCCCTCACTCCCCACCCTTTGAATTGCTCATCCCAGCAATGGGATATTTAGCAATAAAATTGATGTTCGAATTTACTTTCATTGGAGAGGGATTATAGGGAAATAAGCAGACACATGAATGCAATTTCCCAGGAAAGAAAGAAAGAAAAGTCCTTAGTATGAAACTGATTCATGTTTCCTCAACTTCAGGGAGCAGCTGAAAAACTTGCCTTAGCACTTTTCAAGGACATGCTGCACTGGGGAGAAAAGAAACTCAGGAAGAGAGAGCTTACTTAGGCAATCTCTCTGCTCTGCAATTGGTGATGGAAGGGACAAAAATGGGTCAGGCACAGGACAACACATACTGACTTCAATGGTAAACACATGACTGAGATACTGCACACATTAGTTGCAAAGTTAAATGTCTATGGAGATTCTCGGTCACCAGGTCATGGTTGTCTCAAAGGTGCTTTTTCAAGAGGCAACTGGACTTTCTGGTTTTTCTTTGAAGACATTTCACTTCTCATCCAAGAAGCTTCTTCAGCTCTGACTGGATGGTGGGGAATGGAAAGATTTATACTTCTTGCAGACAGTTAGCCATTTGCATTCTTTTGGCGAGTCACTAAGGCCACCTGGATGTTTATCTGTGTTGTCACCTGAGTAGTACAAATAGGTGTGGCGCCTTCTTGGAACTGTTGAAAGGACTGTGTTGTAGACTGGAGATAGATGATGTCGTATCCCACCCCCTCTGTTGAGAGAGAGCTGTTCAATCTATGTCAACTATGTCAAAATTGAACAGCCTTCCTTCTCTCAGAGGGGGAGGGATATGACATCAACTATCTCCAGTTTATAACAAGTACTTTCAATAGCAATAGCAATAGCAGTAGACTTATATACCGCTTCATAGGCCTTTCAGGCCTCTCTAAGCGGTTTACAGAGAGTCAGCATATTGCCCCCAACAATCTGGGTCCTCATTTTACCCACCTCGGAAGGATGGAAGGCTGAGTCAACCCTGAGCCAGTGAGATTTGAACCGCTGACCTGCTGATCTAGCAGTAGCCTGCAGTGCTGCATTTAACCACTGCGCCACCTTGGCGCAGTTCCAAGAAGGCTCCATATCAGTGGTGGGATTCAATTTTTTTTTACTATTGGTACTGTTGGTGTGGCTTGGTGGGCGTGGCTTGGCTTGGTGAGTGTGGCAGTAGAAGGATATTGCAAAATACCCATTCCCTTCCCACTCCTGGGGCAAGATACTGTAAAATCTCCTTTTCCACCCCACTCCAGGCTAAGAAAACTGTAAAATCCCCATTCCCTCCCCACCCCACTAAACTGCTTTCCAGCTCTGTTCTCCTGTGCAGGGCAACAGAAGACAACCCAGACGATCAGCTGGGACTCAGAAGGCAGAGAATAGCGGGGCCAGTCAGAGGTGGTATTTGCGGGTTCTCTGAACTATTCAAAATTTCTACTACCGGTTCACCAGAACCGGTCAGAACCTGCTGAATACCACCTCTGCTCCACATCCACCCTGACAATACCAATAAAGCAACTGATATATTCTAAGTAGTGTAAAACCAAGGGGTTATTTCAAATCCAATTGGCTAAGCATGATATCCTCTACATCAGAAACAAAATTGGAGGCATTTACCTCTTGCCTGTACTGGATACCACAGGTACCTTTCTGACCATGTCTACTAGCAAACTTATCTCCAATCTGTGGTATTCGGACAGACCGTACCTGGAGAGATAAAATAATAATAATGTATTGCACAAACTATTCACAAACGTTGGATTTAGTCTTGCAGACACATTTGCACAACTATACTTACTCTTATTTTACAAAACTTGTATCCTTCCTGGTTCAAGGTAATCATAACCTGGTCAACAATACCAGTTTCACTAGTGCGTAGAAAAGTGCTGCAATCCCTTTTGGTGTAGCGACGATTGGTGCTCTCTAGTTCGTCTTCGTTCTCGGGCAAAGTTACTGTCTTGCCAATGATGACATCATCTCCTGAGACACGTACGCCAGGTGCAATCAAACCATCATCGTCCAACTTGTCATAGATGGCATGTCTCATCCCTGAGAAAAGAAGAAAGCATTACGTACTTCCAAATCAGGGCTTCTGCTTGTTCCCCTTTTCCAATAGGTTAACATTTCTAGGCTAATACTATTTTGTTTTTGCTCGGGTGCCATTCTAAATTCAGAAAGAAAAATCCATTTCTGCTTGATTCCCTTTTTAAACTAATATTACATATGCATAACTCAGTGACAATGACAGGTAAGGTAGGATCACTCACTTGCAACCCCTGTGAAATCACATTCTTCTCTACAAATAGCATAAACATCTGAAACCTGGAAAATTCTATTACGGAGCAGTTATCTACTCTCTCTGTCTTCACGATGTATTCCTGGTCACTGTTTATTTCTTACCCTGGCATGTTTCACGACTAGGTTTCTCAAACACTTCTTCTTGGTCATATCCTTTTTTGGACTCCTGTTCTTTATAAGAGCGATAGAAGACAGATCTAATGGAAGAGAGAAGTGACACTATCAGCTCCAAGTCAGACAGCACTCTTTTAGTTCAGGTTGAGACATGATCTAACATTCTGCAGTAGCAGGACAAAACATGAAGGCATGTTGACATACACAATATCCACAGGAGATTGGAAGCAAAATATCCACAGATGATTGGAAGCCTATGGACTAAAACCACCACCACAACTAACCTTTAATCTAAAAGTGTAGCAAAAAGGTAAGTTTCTGACAACAAAAGAAAAGAAAAATACTTGATGACTAACGCCTACAGAGAACCATTGAAGTGAAATCTTTGATAAAACAGAACACTGCAAAAAAGCATACGAAGAATGCTTTAAAGCTAGTGGCTATTTCTTATAAGCATGTGAAATAGTTCTTTAATAGGGAAATAGAAATGTGGCACAATGTGAAATATTTAATAAGCCAAACCTGAAAAACCCTCTGTCAACAGCAGAGCGATTCATGATAACAGAATCTTCTTGATTATATCCTGTATATGAAGCTATGGCGACTATAGAGTTGATGCCTATAAAAGATTCAAGAATACACTTCAATTATACACACATTCTTTTCACTTTACAGATTGAGTATTAATGCAAAATAAGCTATAATTTCTCAATAACTTTATGCTGTTTTCTACAATACAATGGGATGAGCATATAACACACCCAGTGACCTCCTATGGAATAGCTTGCTGTTATCATCAGAAGATAGGTTTTGAAGCACGTGTGGAATTTGCTTGCAATTTCACATGTTCCTTCAACCATGTCCTTGAGAATTATCTCCAAATCCTGTTCATTTGCTATTTATATTTAAAGACTGGACCATCATGAACATAAACATTCCAAGAATTTAAAACTGGCTGATTAGATCATAGCTGAAACTTTTATAAATATTTTATGCTTGTTAAAATTGGAAAACAAATAGTGAAAAATGTAATAAGAATGTGCACACCCAAATACAAGCAATAACTGAGGTAGATATGAACAAGATACAGAAATAGAAAGAATGCATCTAAGGAATACTAATTACAGTTTTGACCACTGCCTTGCTACTTTATGTCAAAAAGTACTATGCTCTGAAAAATATATTAAACAAGCACGGCTAATTTAAGGAGCAAGCTAAGAAATATTTCAAAGTTGCAATGTTTTTCCTTTGTGATCCAGACACAACTGGCATTGCTTTTCAGTGTATCAATGAAACCTAATTGATTAAAGCTATAGGAAAAAGATTACTGATATAAATTTCTCACTACCAGAATTGAGATCACACAGCTGCTATTGCTAAATCATCAATTAACAAATATCAAATACAAAAAAAAGGCCCACATCTCAGTGAAAATTCATTATTGGTATTCCGGAAATGAATATTTACATTAGCTAAAAAAAAGACATATTGGCATATCTCTTTTAAGAAGTGGGTTGCTTCTCTAAAGGTCGAGGTTTTATACTTGAAGGTTTTATATTTGCACTAATCAGCAACTTGCAATCATACCTGCTGGCAACTCTCTGAACCTCAAATATTCCATAGACCGTGTGGTCACAAGGGGCTTCTGAGGATAATATAAAACATGGGCCAGTGTATCCATACGGACATGGAAATTAGTGATATAAACTCCCATGGCTTGTTTTCCCATAGCAGATTGGTATGTATTCCTAGGAGACTATTAAGAAAGGAGAAAATGTGTTAGGAATTTTTTTTAAAAACCCTTCAAAATTAATGCATAAAATTATTCCATCAAATCATAAACTCTTAATTTAAAATACTATAAACTAAAGTCCAACAAACCTGATTGTGATCTGGAAATGGAATAATAGATGCACAAACTCCTAGAATCATGGAGGGGTGAATCTCACAGTGTGTATATGTGGAGCAATATGCCACGCCTTTCTCCTGTAAGTCATCTGGAGTCATAGCCAGCATAACAGTCTCCTCTTCTAGAGTGTCAATGTATTCTACCACACCACTGGCCACCAAATCCTGCCAGCTAAACAAAATTAATTTTAATTAATGCAACTACATAGAGTTCTAAGAACAAACGTGACAATTTATATCTGAATTCCAAGAAAGTAAATATTGTTCCATGTAACGAAAAACTAAAAGTATAAGCATGCACATATTATATTACCCTTAATTTTGCCCCTTCAGGTACAATAGGCATTTGCTCCATTCCTTCATTAGTTTACAGTTTCCTTTTGTTTTTGCTTAATGCATATACTGCAGAAACCTTGATTCCTTAGAATTCAGCCCCTTTTTAAACTTCCTGTCTTAGCTGTCTAACTCACTAAAAATAAAGTGTACTGAATATTGTCCACACTCAACTCTGAACATAAGAATCTGTGATGAACCCATTGATCTATCTGGCTGGCAAAAGGGAATCTCTAATGCAGGCGTGTCAAACTCGATTTCATTGAGGGCCGCATCAGGGCTGTGTTTGACCTCGGCGGGGTGGGAACCAGCTTGATGTCACTCATGTCAGGGGCACATACGGTGGTCAAATGTTAAGGCAGGACTTCCCTCGGACCCTCCCACTCTCTCATTATAATCTTCCTTCCTTCCTTCTTTTTCCTTCTCTCTTCATTCTTTTTTCTTCCTTCCCCTCTTTCCTTTTTCCTTCCTTCCTCTCTTCCCATCTTTTCTTCTTTTTCTTTGTCTTTCCTCTTTCCCCTTCCCTTTTTTCTTCTTGGATGCTCAAATGCAAAAGGGGAAATATTTCTGCTTTTGTTTTGTTTTTAGTTTGTTTTGCTATCCCTCTGCCAGTGAAAACAAAGGCCAGGGGGGCACGCATGCCCCTCCCGAGATCCATTTTCGCTGGAAGAGGCACCATGGGCTGATCCTTCGCTGTTGACAGGGCGGCCATAGGGGCCAGATCTAAGTACCGTATATACTCGAGTATAGGCCGACCCGAATATAAGCCGAGGCACCTAATTTTACCACAAAAAACTGGAAAAGTTATTGACTCGAGTATAAGCCTAGGGTGGGAAATGCAGCAGCTACCGGTAAATTTCAAAAATAAAAATAGATACCAATAATGTTTTTGAATATTTATTTCAAAGAAAAACAGTAAACTAGCGGTGTATTCAATGAAATACTTCACTCACCTCATGATGCTGATGTCCCGCTGTGATGATGATGTCCCGTGCAGCCGCGGGAGTGATGTCCCGCCTCCTATGACACACGGCACAGTGATTCCTATCATTGGATCACTGTACCAGAGGAGGTGGGACATCGCTATGTGGCTGCTTGCCATAACAAGGAGGAGGTGGGACATCGTTGCAGAGCGGCAGGAGGGGGAGGAAGGGGAATCGTAAGACAGCCCTGCATTACATTAGAACGTGAGGAGGGGGGATGGTGCGGTGCGCGCTGCGCAGCAAACTGACACAGAGGGAGGGGAAACTCATAGGGGCGCCGGGCCATTCACGAGCATCACTCAGCGGCATGGCCCCACCCCTTTTTCTCCTCCATTTCGGGCAAATTTTTCAGTGACTCAAGTATAAGCCGAGGCGGCTTTTTTCAGCCCAAAATGTGGGCTGAAAAACTCGGCTTATACTTGAGTATATACGGTACCCAGCAGGCCAAATCTGGCCCGCGGACCTTGAGTTTCACACACCTGCTCTAATGCAACCTGGGAAAGAGATAGGAAAGGGAAGTGCTGTAACATTCAAAAGTTCACGTATATTTTCTGTATTTTGCAACTTTCATATTTAGCATACAGTAACTGTGGCAATTTCAAAAACACCTTTGTTGCTTTGATGAATGAAGAGGAATTACGAGGAGAAATGTAAGCAAGTATAAAAAGAACTATTTTTTGCAAGAATAGCTGCTTTCTACCACATCCAAGAAGAATACTGTCCAAAATGGTAGCAGGACCTGTTCCTAGCAGCACTTGAATTGTACTAGCAAAGTCAAATCACTCTAGAAAATGTCCAGCAAGTGTTTCAGACAAAACTTTTCCCATTTCTAAAACTGTACCCAGAAGGAAAGACTTTATTCACTTGTGTAGAGCCGTGGTGTCGCAGTAGGTAGAATGCAGTACTGCAGGCTACTTCGGCTGATCACCAGCTGCCAGCAGTTTGGCAGACTGAATCTCACCAGGCTCAAGGTTGACTCGCCTTCCATCCTTCTGAGGTGGGTAAAATGAGGACCCAGATTGTTGAGGCCAATATGCTGACTCTGTAAACCACTTAGAGAGGGCTGTAAAGCACTGTGAAGCAGTATTTAAATCTAAGTGCTATTGCTATTGCATGAGTTGGACCCTTAGTTTAAGCCATCAATAACATAACCACTCTTTTCAAGTCCTGCTCATTTCCACATAATATTTTAGCAGACACAATTATCTCTCGAGCTGAACTTGCTCGATTATGTATCTTCTTTAGCTAATGACCCTTCCAATGAATGCCTGGAATTTTCTCTTCTCTTCCCATGAAAAGTATCTTTGAGGAAAGACAAGTATAAATCCCAGAAAAGGAGAACATTTGAGGATAACCCCACCTGTAGTTGTTATATTCACGTTCTTTCAACTGGTCAATGTGCCTCTTCTTCAGTAACAGTTTTTGTTTTTCCACAATTAGAAGTGGGCGGCAGATCCTACCAGCATCAGTATAAATGCGAATTTCTCGCTCCCTGATATCTCTGATCATGGACACCTGCGTGAGAAGACACAGTTCTTATAAACACTTTCAACTAGCCATTTTTCAGAGACAGATTGAAAATATCGAAACACCTTGTTCTCAGACAGCCCCACCCCCCAACATTTTGCAAGTTGTGAAAATGGTGCTGTTCAGGCAGGCTTTTGTAGCTTAATAGCGATTAACCAATCCTGATGTCAGATAAGAGCAACTGAGTAGCTACATGACCCGACAAAAGTGCGAACGTCATAAGCGCGCCAACAAAACCGCGGCGCTAAAACCGCGATGTCAAAAGTGCACCGACAACAGCGCGCCGACAACAGCGCGCCGACAGAAGCGCAATTTAAGTTAAGGTAAGGTTTAAGGTTAGGTTTAGGGTTAGGTTTAGGTTTAGGGTTAGGGTTAGGATTACGTTACAGCGCGCTTCTGTCGGCGCGCTTTAGGGCTCATTCGTTGCTCATTCGTCACGCGGTTTTGTTGGCGCGGTTTTGTCACCGCGCTTTAGTCAGGCGCGCTTTTGTTGTTCGCGCATTTGTGGTGGAATCGAGTAGCTAAAGAGTCAAGGTGAACATTCTGAACCACACATGGCCTTCAGAGAGATTATCACTCTGTTTTAATTCATCAAAATTATATAAAATTTAAATTAAATCACCAATCTTTTTTCTAGCTCAACATATTTCATTTATTTTATTTTTTGGTCTAGGTTAGCACCTTTATAGGACAGCTGGAATTACAACAAAATTTACCTCTGATACAATGATGTCCATTTGCCGCCGCAGTTTCCTCAGCGTATTCATAAGTTGCTCTGGATCTTTGTGAATTCCAACCCAGCAACCGTTCACAAATATTTTTGTGGCGCTTATGGTAAAAAGAGAAAGAGCAGTTAAGCTGCTGCTTTAGAGTGAACCATATAGAAGCTAATGTGAAGGAATAGAGGTAAGGCTATGTAAAGACATGCGTAGAAAGCTACCATGATCTCAGTAGATGGTTATCTCAGATACCTACAAGCTCATCTAATTAGCAGAACCAGATGTGGGAAAAGAAGAAAGGTTACGTACAGACATGCACATTACAGCCATGATCTCAAGCAGCCGGTTATCTTTTAGCCCATGATCTCACTGAGCAGAGACAGGCCGTATCAGGGAGTTAGGTAAGATTCAACCTTGGCTGAGATAGCCTTCTGGATTCACAAGGGGAAAAAGAGGGAGTAAACCAAAAACAAGACTGTTGCTTTCTGTGCTTTGTTCTACTTGTTAAAACTATATAAAAGCCAAATAAACTCTGCGTAAGGCAGACAGACATTTTGGACACCACTGCTTGATGGATTTCTGAAAATCTACACTAATGGAATTACATTGTACTTGGTTCTTACTCTGCAATTGCCGCTGGGGAGATTTCTTCCAGGTTTTCCATACTCCATTCTTCTAAAAATTCCAGAATTGGGGATGGCTGAGACCCCACAGAAATATAGGCCATCAGAGCAAGGTTCTTCACAAGTCCCACAGCATGACCCTAGGAACAAACACAGGCTAAGCTTTCAATCTTAACAAGCTCTATTATGCACAGAAATTCTGGCAGTTTTTGAAATTGTAATAACAATTAATACAAGACTCAAGACTGTTATATGAGAATGGATCCTGAGGCACATATGTGGAAGACAAACCCTGTGAAACCCTTTTTAAAGATTTTGTGGACCACCCTGTAATAATTGCCCTGAATTTTGGCAGTTGGCTTGTGAAAACATCCCTGCTATTTCAAGATACTGTAGAAATAATAAGGAAATGTGTGACAAAAACCTAGAGCAAACCTAAACTTTAAGAAAATCCTGCAGGATTCTCCCAGAAATGGGAGAAAAGGAATATCCTAGCCTAAGTTACTTTATAAGTTACCACACTCACTGCAGCTCTTCTATAAATGTACCTTGTGTGCTTGTAACTCAGTTCACATATCCTTCATGTTAACTTACTGGGTTTCATTACCAACCAATTTTAACTTGAGAAGATGTTTAAAAATCTGAAAAGACACTCTACTAAATACTGCAGAAAAAGATGGTAATGATAAGGAGGTCTCTTTCATGAAAGCTGGGTTTTCCACCTGCAATTTTTATAAGCAACATTTATACAGCAATTTTGCCTATGCAAGCTAAATTACCCTATGCAAAGTAGCCTAATTCACATGGGAAAAATCTACAACTCCAATTTTTTGGAAAATTCCATTCACGCATGGTATAGAGGAACTTAAATATAATCTTTGATTACCTCTGGGGTTTCGGCAGGACAAACCATTCCCCACAAAGTGTTGTGCAACTGCCTGGGCTTTGCTAGTTTACCATCTCTTCCAATAGGCGAGTTTAAGCGTCGCAAATGGGAAAGTGTAGAAGCAAAGGTGAGGCGATTCAATACCTGAAGAAATGCAATCAAGGACATTTTTAGGCTTTTCATAACATACAAAACCGATATATTGTTTCTATAAGGCTGTGGTGGCGAACACGTGCTCGAAGTGACACACAGAACCATGTCACCTGGCATGTGTAGTGTCACCCGTTCCTCTTCTGGGTTTCTGGCACGCATGCGCGTGACCATCAGCTGGCCTTTGGAACCTGGAAGAGCTGGTCTTCTGTTTTCCGGTGTGAGCATACGCGCCGGCCAACTGATCATTGCGCACTCATGCGCAGCAGTAACCAGAAGACTAGTTGGCTGGTGCACTTACGCCTGCTGGAAACTGGAAGTTCATTTTCCAGCGCACACATGCCCCCTTGGTTACTCCTCTTCCAGGTTACGGCTCTGATGAGCGCAAGCGCATTCCCTTTTTGGCACTTGATGCTGAAAAGGTTTGCCATCACTACTATAAAGTCTAAAAGTTATATTATCAACTATGAGGAATATGTCACTGAGAGTGAGTCACTGAGAGTGAGCTGGGCAGCCATATACATTTTCTTAATAAATAATTACAAAAGCTTTATATTTATCACATATAATTTGAGCACCATATTTTACTAATCTTATTAAGCATAGTTTAATTCTGAATTATTAAAGGACCAAAGAATGGGCACTTTTAACAAAGAACAAAATCTAGTCTCGCGGGTGGAAATTTACTGAAATCCTTTAAAAGTGCAATTTTATTTTCTTTATGTACTAAGCGGGAAGGAAGAGGCACAAGGAAGCTATACAGTGTAACTGTTCTAAGAAAATTTTGGATAAAAGATCCATTTGAAAACAAATACCAAAGAATTAGGACTGTTGTTGGTTGAGGAAGAGGGTGGCTCGGGGTTAAGATACTGAGAAGAGAAGCTAAGGTAGAAGGAACAAAATGAGGGATGGGCAGAAAATGGGGCAAACAAGGCAGGTAAAGAATTATTTATTTAGGAAAGAATGAGGAAAATAAAATGAGCATCCTTATATTTCAGCCAACCCACTGAGCTAGATTGTCATTCTCTAAAAAGAATTCAGGTGATATAGTCATGTCTCTGCTGAGCTGATAACTTTAAAGAACGTAAATTTGAATAGCAGGAGTATCTAAAACAAAACACACTTACACTTTCACACAACAGACAATACACTTACTTGCGATACTCCAGCTCTAGCCTGGTGAGCTTTCTTCTGATCTCCCCAGTTGCCAGTTGCTAATGAATATTTCAAACCATCTGATATAATCCTTGTTTTAATTGCCAATTCCAAGTTAAAATCTTTGCCTCTGTCAATGAATTTCTGGGCATATATTCTAACTTCTTTCAGCAAATTCTTAAACATTCTGTTTAGGGAAACAGAAACATTGAATAACAATAAGTGCAATTTTGCATATTTCCCCATAATCTTCCACATACAATACCAAACCAAAAGGTCTCTATTTGCAAAACATTAGGCACAGTTGAAACTAGGTTGCAACAGGACTAACATTCTCAGGATGGATACCAGAGGAATAAACTTTTCAACAATGTCAGAATATTTAAATCAGTGGTCCCCAACCTTTTTATCGCCGCGGACCAGTCAGCCTTTGATAATTTTACCGTGGCCCGCTGAGCGCGCGCAGGGGTGGGGGGGCGTTGTTCCCTCTCTTCCCTGGAGCCTTTGCGCACGGCCCAGGAGCTTTTGCGCACGGCCCAGGAGCCTTTGCGCTGCAGCGAACATCAGAAGCCCAAAGCAGCATATATAAGTCTAATAAATAAATATTGTGCCATTTTTTCCTGCAACAACAGTGAGATTGGTTCATCTGAGAGCAAATGACCAAAATTACCCAGTGGACTTTTAGGTAAGGGACACCATTGACGGGGGGGGGGGGGGGGGGGGTTGATTTAAAAAAATTGTTTCACTTAACAAATGTGGCAAGAAAAATTGTAAAATGGGGCAAAACTCAATCAATTTCTCACTTAACAACATACATTTTGGGCTCAATTGTGGTCGTGCATTGAGGACTACCTGCACTTACCTTCAGTGTTACTTCATTCTACTGTAGCATTAAATTTCATATAGAACAAGCTTGTTCTTTCAGAATTGTGGAATTGTTATATAACTGTCTACCTTTAGAAAAGTTTCTCTTGAGTTAAACTCAGCTCCTATAATTTTATTGATGTGTCGTAATTTTCTTAGCAGTAGTATGAAAATTGTCATTGTTGCTTTTGGACAATTTTTAATATTTTACTATTAAATATACAGTACTGAGATTCCCAGGTGGGTTCCCCTCCAATTATTAGCCAGGTTCAACCCTGCTCATCTTTTTGAGAGCAGGCAAAAACAGCCAGGTTACATCCCTACAAATTGAAAGCTCTCTCTCTCTATCTCTCCCCTCCCTTCCTCTCTCTCTGTCACTCTGTGTGTATGTGTGTGTGTGTGTGTCTATCTCTCACTCACTCACTTAATCACACACTGTGTGTGTCTGTCTCTCCCTCCCTCTCTATCACTCTATCCCTCTCCCCTCCCTTCCTCTCTCTGTCACTCTGTGTGTATATGTATGTGTGTGTGTCTATCTGTTTCTCACTCACTCACTCACTCACTCACTCACTCTGTGTGTGCATCTCCCTCTGTGTCTCTGTCTGTCTGTTTTTCTGTCTGTCTCTCCCTCCTTCCCAACCTGCAGATGGGCTCCGGACCAGTGGAGCCTCTTCCTTCTTTTTAACCAGGTGATCTTTATTAAGGCATAAAAATGAACCTTAATTAGAGGCTCAACAAAAGAAGCTGGAAAGAGATAATGAGATAATGGAGCCAAGAAGCTGAAACCTGGAACTGGAGAAAAACCTTTTCTATCCCCTTACCAGCCCATTCGGGAAGACGATCCCTCCCCCCGTGGATGGGTTCTAGACCAGCGGAGCCTCCCTGGACATCACAGCAGCAGCAGCCCCAAGTGTGCCGATCTCGGCGTTTTTCACATCGGGGCGTGCTGCAAGAGGGAGTGAGTGAAGACCTTTTCTAGCCGGCGCAAAGGATTTCCCCCAACTTGCTTTGCTGAGCAGGGGATTCAGTAGAAAGGAAAGCAACTTCAGAGCTACGGCTGGCGTTGGGCCGGCAAAGGCTTCCCACTGACCTCCCCCCCACCTCCGAGTTCCTGACAGATCGAATTATTTCAGCAACAGCTTCCCCCACCATGGCGCCCAGCCTCCCCCTCGTACGTCACCTCCGCTCCGTTCTCCAGCAAGCCTCATGGGGTTTTTTGCCTTTAGGAATAAGAATGTTTAAAAGGCTTTTTTTTTTTTTTTTTGAAAAAAAGATGATGCAGGTTCTGAAAGAGTGAATCTCCGTCGCACTGCTATGCTTTTTCTTCCTCCAAATAATGGTCACTGCTTATTGTAGCGAGTCAGCCTCCTAACTTCAGTCCAGGCTCTGCAACTACCTTCTCTCCCCACCCCCCCAAACCCACAGAAACAGGAGGGAATCGGTCATTATCATTAGCACTCTCTCCCACGCCTGGCCTCCCCTTCGGAGGTAAGGGGCGGGGAAGAGCAGATCTCCCGGGGACACAAATATTCCCCAAGTGCCACCACCCGCTTCTCGTAGCTCCCCCCACAAAAAACAGGAGAGGAGTGAAATAATGCTACGCTTTGGAAACGCGGATCTCCAATGCCAGGGCCATGCCAGGAGCTTCGGGGGTTCCCTCCAGGCCACCTGCACAGCCAGCAGCCGCATCCACAGGCTCCTTGGAGAAAGGCAGGCCATGGGAAAGGGGAGCAAGTGCGCTCCCTGGCTCCCCGCTCCAATCTCGCCCGCCCAGTTCCCAGACCCTCTCTTTGGAAAGAGTTCTCCAGCAGCCTCTGGCGAGGTGTTTTCCCCGCCCCACTCGGGCGCAAAGCAAATAAAGCAAATAAAATATAAAATGCTGGTTTACCTTTCTCTGCTGCTTCTCTCCCTGGCTGGAGCCAAGAGGAGATCCCTGTCCTAGTCTTCCTGCTGCCCTCGTGGCATGGGCAAAACAGACGGTACTTTGTCCCTTCTGTCTCCCCGTTGCTCAGAAAAGCAACTCCGGGAATGTCCTTTGGTGGCGGCCCCCGGCCGCTGCAGCAATCATGGCCCCCGGCCGCTGCGCGGCCCGGTGCCAGATACTCCACGGCCCGGCACCGGTCCGCGGCCCGGCACCGGTCCGCGGACCGGGGGTTGGGGACCACTGATTTAAATCACTCAGATACTATGAATCTGATTATCCTGACATTGTACAATGAAGCATTTAGGGGGGGAAATCGGTACAACAGTTATGTTTCAGAAAAACACATTAAATAAAACACCAGATTGATAAGCAAAATCTTTCATGTCTTCCACTATTTTCTGTCTCCAAGCACTATTTAAAAAGAAGAATTGAGAACTGTTTCAAATAGCCTAGAAGAGCAATGTGTTTCAGTAATCATGATAATTTCAATTGGTCTGATAGTTAATGTAAAATTAAAGGGTCTCAACATTTTATTGGATATAAAGTCAACAATCCTTGAAACATGCATTATTCTATTCTTTCAGGGTAAGCAATATTTTGCAAGGAAGGGAAAAAGAATAGAAAGCAAAAACACTAAGGGCAAGATATAAAGGAAAAGGAAATTAATATTAGTTTACAAATACACTATTAATTATAACTTTCTATACCATTCTATCCTTGCAAACCAGCTTGCTTACATGCACTATCAATATATTGCCTTTTATTCTCTAAACCTGACATTTCTCTCTCTTTGAAGGCATTACCGTAATTTCAGATAACCATGATATTCCCAGACTTTTCTGTCTTCTTGATCCATTCATTCTTCCTTCATATATTTCTCTCACAATTTTCTAGAATCAAACCAACTTAATATATTTCTTTTGCCCAGCTTTCATAACAGCCAATCATTTTTTTATTCAATTCACATTTAATCATCACCCATCTCTTATAAACAGATTATCCTGCAGGCCATTATAGTCTACAGAGAAGTAAATATGTGTATTTTTACACATAACTTTTCAAAAAGGTGCAGTGTACTTAGACAATCTAAAGTAATAATTGACCACATGTACTCACCCTCTGAAGAGGAAAGCAAGCAATGGTCCCGCCAGGTCAAGCCGCTTGTTGCCATAGTGATCCCTATCATCTAATTCCCGTCTCCCCAAGGCTGCTAGCAGCAATCTATGAACCATGTACCTGAGAAACAGTGATTGACATAGATTACAGGAAGGTACAAGTGTAGGTTCCTGGATTGAGTACATAATACAAATCAGCAATTTACTCCCAATAAAGGAATCTGCCCAATCTATCATCTATTCAAAAAATCAAATTGTCATCCCAAGTATCTCACTGCATGTTATTTAAATTTGCTGCCAACAGTTTTAAACCTGTAATTAGCGAAATTTAACTTTGTTTTTTTGTAGATAACAAAACCCAGAATATCTGTACAATCATTCAGGAACCTTTAATTTATCTTATAAAAATATTGTAAATAGATCAGTTTTTCTTTCCAAAATATTAATGAAACACTATTTTCATTTCACTATATAAACTATAATAAATAAATGGAATAAACGGAAATGCTGATACTTAGGTCCTCCCAACAGCATAATTTATTCAAAAACTTTCCACTGTACCTTTGATCCGCTGCACTTAAATAAATAAATAATAAATAACCAATGACTCAAATTCGATTTGGCATCATTATCCTGGGACACATACATTTGCCTTCATTTGTAATAAAACACTATTTGAGTTTAAGACAGCATTTCATTGCATCACACTGAGCCAGTAAATGAACTTTATAAGTTCACTGGCCCATAAATAAAATACTCACTCCCAAAGCAGCAAGATGTTCCATTTTTATCAGTTTTCCCACCAACAGGTATTGTAAATATGAATCTCCCCTACCTGGAGCACTTTACCAATGTTGATTTCAACTGCCATAATCCCCAGCCAATATGATCACATATATGTTTACATGGATAGTATTATATATCAATACATACCCAAGAAAATAAGCCTTCTTAGTTTCACAGAAATCACTGACACCAACATGTGGAAGCATCTCTTTCTGTAAGACTTCTTTGGCGTACTTAATTCTCTTCTCTTTAGTGACACCGGGCTTTGCACCTCTTGAACCAATGAAATTCAACGCAACATTCTGTTCCTGAATCACAAATGCTTCATCCAAAGAAGGCTTCACCTATTGCACATATAAAAAGAAAATGAGAGTTACCTTCTTTAAGGAACTCCTTGGCATTTAGAAATACATTATTAAATAAAGATGCACAAAAATAGTCAAAAGTCAACAACTTCTAGCATGTTTCCTGCATGTGAAACAAAAGTTTATCAATGGTCACAAATAAGGATAACATTATGTAATATCTAGGTTTCTAAAGCAAAATTAGGAAATTATAGTTCAAAGTACTTCATACCTTACAGTAAAGTCAAGTACCTTTCTGTTCACAAGAAGAAGAACTGAACAAGTAAGAGCTAATTCTACCTCTTCTACTAGAAAGTAGGGATTTTGGATTTCTTCCTGTTCCATAAAGCAAACTTCAGCTGACTTCAGCTCAATGTGATTTGGCTCATCCCTTAAATTTTATTCAAACACACTGTGACTGGTAAAGGATGCATAGGACAGTGAAGAAACTCTCTTTCTGTCCTAGAGTAGGAGTGTAGGGTCCATCTTCCAATTACCAAAAAGAGTAAGTCCAACTACCATTCTTGGAGGAGAAGTTAACAGTTAAGAGCTATATAGCCTCTTCGTGAACAAAGTTGGTGTCTGAAGAGGATCTATATACTGTAGTTTATAGTCTTTATAAACATAGGTGGCTGCATCCCAGAGCTGCCATCCAAATGTCTATTGAGGCCAGTCACATGACACTACTCAAAAGAATGCTGTGAAGCAGGAAAGAGGCAGTATCATGCTGGCTGTGAATGTCAGGTAATGCGTTCTCTTGCTCCATTTTTTATATTAGAACATGAAACTCATCTCCTCTGATTTCCTGTTTCTATGAGGAAGACAAGACTGTCTAATGAATGAACTCCTCCTAATCTTTTGCACACCAAGCTTCAGCCATACATTTTCTGTGATGGAATAGGCTGTGTTCAGTTAAACCGTAGTTGTATCTGATTTTCTGCCATCCTGCATGCCCATTCTGGCATCAATGGAGCTCATTCTTCAAACTGGCCAATCATGCTTTATTAGTGCTCCTTCTCATCAATATGAAGTTATTTCAGACTTCTGGGCTGCTGATGCCCTGTATTTTGTCTGTCAAAGGTGCATTGGGAATGTTTCTGGATGACAACACTGCTTGCCTCCTTTAAGTTTCCCCACCTCTAGAGGCCTCACAAGACTCTTCCACTAACTGTCCAACTTCCAACTCTTAGGCCACTCTGTCATTTGGCCATGCCATCTTCCTCGTGTATGATTCTATACATGCCTTGACCTCATGGCAGTGAAAGAACTGATGGTCTGCTTCTCTCTTCTTTACTATCATCCTTTTATTCTCTAAGACATAGTTGATTCCTTCCTCTAGAAATTGTATGCAGTTCAATTTGCTTTGGAGTTTAATAATGCGAGAAAAGCATGATATAAAAATATACATTAATCTAATTTAGCAATTAATATATAGAAGCATGTACTTTACCATTTCCATCATCTCAGGATCCTCAAAGTCATAAATTATATGCTCCAAGATGTCTCTGTCAGATACAAATCCTAATGCACGGAACACAATAATGATGGGCACTTCCTGCTTTATATATGGCAAAGTTGCCACAATACGTTGACCTATCGCACTCTTCTTTGCACCCTAAAGTTAGAACAAACGCAACATCTATGCCATCAAACTGTATTTAGGCAATATTTGATATTGTCAACTCTCTCCCTTACACACACACACACACATACACACCCACCCAAATCCCTTGGACCTATGAACTCAGGTTGAGCAGAAAAAAATGCATCTCCAACTTCTAACCCTTGCAGTGGTTCAGTAGAACACCATAGTTAACAGTTTCCGAGATCATTATAAGGTCCAGCAAGACAAGAATAGTCAGGTTCCTGCCATCCAAGTCACCACAAAGCATCCACAAGAGTAACCAATGCAGTTTTTGTCCATGCCCAGGTCAAAGATATAGATAACTCTCACACACAATTCAGAAATTGTTGTAGCTTTCCCTATTTGCAAACAGAGTCTCTAAAAGTCTAATGGTCTTAAAGCACCTAATTTTCTTAAACATCTGCCCACAGACCTTAAAAAACAAACAAACCCCCAAGCAAAATAGTCTATTGAAGGTGGGGAAAGACTCTGGGAGATCCAACAGGATTTCTAACTGATTGGATTTTGACCTTGTTCTGCATTTTTCACTCCTACAATTTAGACAGGCAAGAATGAAATAAATCTTATGTCTTGACAAATCAAGGCAAGCACAACACAGGTAGGAGGGTCAGAAAGAGGATCACTCTATTCATTTATCAATCCCTAGGGTTTTTAAAAGATTTTTTTAAGAATTGAAAACTATGAATTGAAAATTCTCACCTGCCCACCTCTGGCCAACATGCTAACCCATATAGTACTTGTTGGTCGAGAGGAGTTCTCCAGGCAAGAACGGCACTCTCCTGTGTATGCATATTTAGAATCTTTCTTTGCAAACACATATACTGTGTTTGTAGCCATTTTCTCTTGAGCAATCAGAACCTGTTTGCAGAATATAAACAAGCATTAAAAAAAACCCTGTTTAATAGCTAAATATTTTACTGTCTTTTGGAATGCTTCAAACTATAATCATAAAGAGTTGCTGGAAGTCATGATACACATAATTATTATGATTATGTATAATTATATTTATATTATTATTTTCACTTGTAAAACAAACATAACAGAACAGGCATGATACAAAGAATTCTAAGTTCCAATCTCCATTAAAAAAACCAAAACAATCTATTTTGTTTCAACCAAAACAGTTTCAACAAAACCTTTGTGTTTGTTGTATTTGTTAAATAGCTCAAAATCTCACACTTTCCTCACATATTTTGTAATTTTTAATACCCAGGTTATAATTCAATATAGACCAGATTGTTAATCAAAAAATACTGTATGACTCTTTTTTTAATAATCTTTTGAAGAAGGAAAAAACCCTCTAAATTTAAATGTAAAGATGAATGTTCAAAAGGGACTGAAACTATGCTACAGCAAGCAGATGGAAGATTCTTATTCATGCTTCCTTGCTGAATATACCTAAATCTTACCTTTTCTGATCCATTAATAATAAAATAGCCCCCAGGATCAAGAGGGCATTCATTCAGTTCACAAAGATCACGATCAGTCAAACCATTTAATAGGCAGTACGTGGATCGCAGCATGATTGGAATTTTTCCTATGAATGTTTTTTGATGTTGTGTCTGCAACTGGTCTTCTCCTTCCTTAATAACTGTCTTAGTTATATCCACATAGAGTGGAGCAGAATACCTTTGGAAGAAAATGTACAGTCTGTTTTATCTTCTCAAATCATTTCAATACCAATATAATCAAGATTATTTTGTACCACTGCACAGTTCTTCAAATAATTATACAATTCTTGTTTCTTCAATAAATAGTAGAGGTAGATAGCTCTTACGTCAGATTTCTGAGTCTGGCTTCATTTGGCATCATAGGTGAAGGGGCACCATCTCTTTCCCAATGAGTAGGCTTAGACAGATAAATTTGTTCAAATTTCAAAAGATAACGTGGCTGAAAATAACATAAGCACAGCATCCATTAGGCATCACACCCAGCAGCATTTTTATCAAATATATGAAGTGAGGAGAAGCTATGCAAACATTTTGATGAAGATCAAGAAACTGAAGGTGAATCTTGACCAAAAAGGAAAATGAGAGTTAATTACATTCTCTGCAAATTTGGAAGGTTACATCATCTGCTTTGGATGAAGGAATGGATCTATAACTAGAAATTGCTCCTTAATCTGTTACTGCTGATAGAGTAAAAGCAACCTCTGTAGCAAGAAGTGCTTTTTCATAGCCTGGGTTAGTTCATTTTCTATAGCAATAATCTGGTTGCAATAATACATGCACTGACAATCTTAAACTGGGTCACCATAATATCTCTGCTTGTGGGTTACCAATGAAGTTGGCCTTGCAACTACAACTAGTGTAATATGTTACAGTTATATTGCCAAGTTGGACAGCCTAACAATAACATATTATATCTGCTTTTCTAATATACACATTTCATTAAAGATTTTTAAAAAGGAAGATAAACATAAACAAAAGAAACAAAAGAGGGCCTTCTCTGTCGCCGCTCCGACCCTATGGAACGAACTACCCCCAGAGATCCGGAACCTCCCCACTCTCATGACCTTCCAAAAGGCTATTAAAACCTGGCTATTCCGGCAGGCCTGGGGCTGTTGACCTCATGACTGAGGTCCAGCCCCAACTAGATTGGGTGCATGATGAGGTTTTAATCTGTTCTTCTATGTTTTTTAATTCTTTATTTTTATATTTATTTTCTGTAAGCCGCCCGGAGTCCTTCGGGATTGGGCGACCTATAAATCTATTAAACTCAAACTCAACTCAACTCAAAGTGAAACCTAAAATTGAAATCAAAAATTGCCTTTTAGAAAGAGAAGCAGCTGATCTACCATGCAGTCTTCCTATAGAGGTTGCCTCATGCCATTCTAGAAGCAGGAACCATTTTGGGAACAATCACAATTCTTGGATTGTGAGAACTGTGATTGTTTCCAAAATGGTGCCTGCTTCTGGGATGGCACCACACAGCTTCTATATAGGAAGTCTGCACTACACATCAGCTGCTACTCCTTGGGAAAGGTGATCTAGAGTGAGGCAGGCGTGATGGAGTGGGAGAAACCCACGGGTGAGGGACCCAGTGATGCAAAAAGCAGTCCCAAGGCTTAAGGGAGACCGAGCTGGATGGGAACTAGGCCGAAGGGACCCAGGAGGGCAGGATGAGGAATAAGCAGGTAGGGGGAGCTACAATGTCCCTGCAGTTGGTTGTAAGGGCAGATGGATTGCCAAGCACCTGAATTTTTGTCCCATGATTGTGGAGATAATGCAGCACCCATAACTTTGGGTACAAGTCATAAATCCCTGTGTTCAGCAGTCATAATTTCAAATGACTACTGAATGTATGGACATAAGTAGAGGACTATGTATAGAAACTATTATTGTTTACTTAGAATTTATCACCCGATTTTATTTTTATTTTTTTGATGAGAAGCAGTGTGTATGTGTGTGGATATGCTTGGATATGTGGTGCAAGGATTTCTTTGCTGTTTTGTAACTAATATGCTACAGTCTCCTTCAGATATATTTTTTTCTGAAGTGAAATAACAAGGCGGAATATTTTAAATAAATGTTAATACGTTGCGTAGCATATTGCCCACTGAGATTAAAAAATAAAACAAAATGTAAACATATACTTCCTTATTCAGACCGCACATTTATTCTTCTATTATAAAACTCTCAACTAGATCTTTTAGGATACACAACAACTGACTGTTGACAAATACCAACTTGTGCTTCACACTATCTTTAAAAACAGAACAGTCTCTTACTGGTTCTTCTACTTCACCAGTAGCATGTTGAGCTTCTGCTTGTAGATCAATTGGTGGGGCATCTTCTACAATTCTTTGCACAGACATCTGAATGAACTCATCAAAAGAATCCAGTTGCTGTCGAACCAGACCTTTTTCATCAAAGTAGGAGCTTTGGAAAATATTTTAGAGCCAGTTAGTGTTTAGATTCAATCTTTATCATAGCACAATCAAAAAAGAAGTGTTCCCACCTATATGAAATACGGTAAAAATGCATCTTGCTATCTAAACTTTTTACTAGTAGTTGCTTTAAGTTATAACTTACAATCAACAACTCTTTTGAATTTGATGTATTGTCAAACAAATATTATGAATGGATCAGTAAAAATTGTATCTACATTGCAAAAGATATAAAATATATATTCTACTTTTAATAGCCTTCAAACAATTTCTCCCTCATTACACTGACAGCAGAATAAAACATTTATTTACTCAAGAAGTAATTCTATTCACTTTGTCCTAACCCTTACTTTCTCACATTTACACACACACACCCGTGGGTGTGTGCCCGTGTGAATTAATTAATTAATTAATTAATTATATATATCCAATTATAGGAGGAAGCTAACTGCTTCCATCATCTGTCAATCGGATCGTCACAAGAGTCCATCACGACAGAAACCCAATGTTTTTTACTGTTGCCTTTGTTATATTTGTGTTTTTTTTTCATTTGTGCTGATAAATAAATAAAGGGAGACTAGTATAGATCTATTTCAAGCTATTTAGCTCTCATCAGCTAGCCATACCCTTACTGGGATTTGAACCTGGGCTATATTACATACTAGGCAGTATGTAATGTAATTGTCTGCCTAGTATGTAATATAGCCCAGGTTCAAATCCCAGTAAGGGTATGGCTAGCTGATAAATAGCTTGAAATAGATCTATACTAGTCTCCCTTTATTTATTTATCAGCACAAATAAAACACACACACACACACACACACACACACACACACATATATAATGTGTTTCATTCTGAGAATACAGCACATTTTATATTTTTAGTATGAAATGTTACCTGATGACAATCCAGCATGCTTCTTGCCACAGATCTGGAGTGATTTCATCATCATCCTCATCATATTGCATATCTATAAAAAAGTGGGGGGGGGGGAGGTAAGGAACTTCTACAGCATCTTTTTAACCCTTTGCAGAGAGTTATTTTTAATGCTAATAGTGTATTATTTTTGATGTTTACTTCTAAAATTTCTGGACAATAAAGTAGTAACAGTTTTTCAATATCTTGAGCAGAAGTACAGAAACAGAATCTGAGATATCTTTATAAATTATTTACCTTATATTTTACCACTGAGTTATGAATTTGCTTTTATATTACATAATTTAACTTCTAATTTAAAATTTCTTTTTTTACAGGAGTAAAAAAGTCTTCTACAATTATCTGGGAATAAATTTCATGTAACAATGGGACATATTCAAACCATTGCTTCTGCATTTGTCTGCGAAAGCAAAAATGTCTAGTACAGATTAAAAATCACAGAAAGACCAAATAACTGAAAATAAATGCTGGATTTGTTTCTGGTCTGATCTCTAGTGACTGAAAAAAATATATGCATATGTTAACTGAAAAATCCCACAACAGCCGCCTTCAAATATCTGTACCAAATATCATTTTTTCTAGATGCACTTATATTTTGTAAACTGTATGTATCACATATCAACGAGATAATTTAAAAGTTTTAAAAATGAAACTCTACAGAAAATGCCACACTGTCATTGAACTGCAGCATGTCTTAACTGAAAAAAATTAGATATATTTTGTATCACTATACATTGAAACAAAGACACTTCGTATACTGGGGTTTGAAGTTGACTTGTTTTCCCGAAATAAAGTTAAAATATCCAGTTTAACCTGAGGCTCAACAATGGCTTTTATTCAAACGTCCTCACTTGTATTACATTATAATTCTAACAATGAGATCCATTGCACATCCCTTGAACCAATTCTACGCTGTCCTCCTCCGACCTTAAAGCACGGAGAAGTCATCAATATCGGCCTGATCTGATTAAAACTTACCATAATACTTGCAATAAGCTAATCGAAACCCTTCGGATCCCCCATCATCTTTAACAGAGTGGATTGATTAAAAAGCAGCCAGGCTACTAATTAGCAGGTGACTTCGGATGCCACCAAGAAAACAGACAGAACAGTTTTAGGAGCCAGAAATGATATGGAATAAAGCCTCCCCGCCTCAAAGAGGTGAAGGCTCCCTTCCCCAAGCAGCTGCCTTAATAAGAGACTCACCTTCGTCCGCATCATACATCTTGGCAAAGGTTCCTCTCGGCTGGTCACGAATACAAGCAAGGTACTAGCCACCACCAAGACGGCTCCCTTCTGAAACAGAGGCACGGGATTATTATCGCGCTTGCGCGGAGCTCGCGTTTCTCGGCTACTTCCTATCGCTTCAAAACCTCATTTCCTTTCCCATTAGGGTCGTGCAAAGGCTTCTGGTCCTTCGGCAAAACATTTGCGCATGCTTAGCCGTATAGTGGAACTTCATGCGGGATCCCCTTGTCCGGCTAATTTTATTTAGGGAAAGATCTTGCCGTGAATTGTAATCCGAGGACGGGCTGCATAGGGTCCAAACATTCTTCCCCTCCCCTTCTAATATGCACTGTTGTGTGCAAAGATAGCAAGAATCGCGGTAGACAGATTTTCTGGTTTCTGGTTTGGTTTAGGATTTCTCTGTTAAACGAGAAAAAGCAAAGTATCTCATGCAAATGAATGCCGCCTTGGTTTGACAGGTGACAGTTCACACAGATCGGCATTTGCTACAGCCTCAAGTATGTTTTGTTTTGGAGATTTTCAAAAATGTAGTATTTGCGTAGCTATTTCAAGAGTTTATTTTTCTCCCTGTCTTCCATAATATATCCTTAACAGGATCACTGCATTTACAAAATTCTCCTAAAAAAATAATAGTCATTGAATTCATTAACTGGAGCCAAAAATATCTAATGGGTCACACAGTCTGTTATTGATTCACAGTCTGTTACTGTTCTAGGAATAATTTGAATATAGTTGGAATTGTACACTCCTTCAGGAACAGCAACCCTTTTAATGCTCTTTAAGACACCCAATGTGCTCATTTGCTTAAGAGAAGCAATTCGTGTGGAATGCAGTAGAGTATGCAGTTAATGTGTTATTCCTAAATAAGTGAACACATTTAGTTTGAATATTCAAAATAAATACATTTGTTTTCAAAAAATGTTTACATTCGAATTTGTTGGTCGTAGATTTCTGATTCAGTTGTGGATCAGTAGCTGCAAAAAAGGGTTTTGTGTGTGTTCCAGTATTGGTTGATTATGTGCCATTAAGTCATTTTCAATCCTAGAAACCACATAAATTTTCCCCATGACATCTGTCCCTAACCTGTTCTTTCAAGTCTCCCAATTGGTACACTCATTGCCATTGTAACTTAACCCATTCACCGTGCTGATGGTCATTCTCTTCTTGTCTTCCACCTTTCCCAGCATCACAGCTATGAAGTTAGGTCTTTGCAGAATGTGTCCGAAGTAGGATAATTTGTTCCTGGTTATTTATGCTTTGAGTGACAACTCTGGATTGATTTCTTTGATTATATGTTTGTTTTCATCATTCTCAGTCATCCAGATCGTAGTTGTCCTAAAGGTGCTTTTTTTGGAGGCAACTGGACTTCGTTTTTTCTGTGAAGACATTTCATTTCTCATCCAAGAAGCTTCTTCAGCTCTGATAGGATTTGTTTTCATAGCTGTCTATGGCAGGAGTTTTCTCCAACACCAAACTTCACAGGCTCATTTCTCTTCCTATACTGCTTCTCTAAAGTCCCACTTTCGCTTCCTTTGAGAGCCCCAGCGTGGCACTGCTGAAATTATTCAAACGTTTCAAGACAAATCCGGAACTTTTGTGAATTCTGCTCATGTCTAACCCTTAAAACTGAATCCTGAACTCTAAATTTTTAAGAGAGGAATTTGAGCTTGCCTTCGGAATTTGTGGGGGCTTCATCACTTGACTTGAGACTTTCAAGAAGAGATTGGACTGCCATTTGTCAGAAATGGTGTAGGGTCTTCTGCTTGAGAGAGGGGGATTGGACTAAGTGACCCATAAGTCCCTTCCAACTCTGTTGGCCTCAAGCCCTCCAGGGCGCTTCAGGCTTGAAGGGGAGGAGCTTGAAGGGGAGGAGCCTCAGCCGTTCGCCTAGGCCTGCGCTCCTCCCACAGAGGTCGAAAGTGGCTGAAAGGCTGCATGGTTGGTGCGACTTTGGTTGTCCCGGTCCGCTCGTTTGCTCGTGGACGGCGATGAACGTCTTCCGGCGGATTTTTGCTGGGGGCCTTCCTCGCTTTTGGCGGCCGCTCCGGCTTTCCGAGCCTGCTTGTGGTAAAAGAATCGGCGCGCTGCTTTGCCGCACCTCGGTGGACTGCCCCCCTCACTTCCCACTAGGGAAGGAACCCCGTGGGCGCTGGGGAGAAGCGGCGGTGGCGGTGTCCCCCGAATTGATGGAGCAGGAGGAGTTCGTCTTCCCCGAATATATCCCCGAGGAGCTGTCCTTAGATGAGGAGAAACGGCTGGTGGAGGCAGCGGTGGTGCAGGAGCTGGAGCAGGAGCGGCCTAAGAGCGGCGGGCACCCGCAGCAGCCCCGAGAAGGACGCCAGAAGGCAGCACGGAGTCACCAAGCGACGGGGCGGCCGGACGCTTCGGTGCGGCCGAGCGGAGTGAGTTGCTCTGGATGCGGCGCGGAGCTACACTGCCGGGATCCGGCCGTGCCGGGATATCTGCCCAGCGAGAAATACCTGAGCCTGCTGGGGCCTGAAGCGCTCCTGCAGCTGGAGGAAGATGAAGGAAAACAGAAGAAGGGGGCGAAGGACTGGAATGACCCCGTCAGGAAGGCGCTGGAAGGAACTGTGTGCCAGCGCTGCTGGCTTCTGATGCACCACCACCAAGCCCTCAAGGTGGAAATGTCCCGGGAGGCATACTACAACCTGGTGAGCGCCGCCTTAAAACGGCCTCCTCGTCACGGACGCTCACACCTTGTGCTCTGCATGGTGGATCTGCTGGATCTGCCTGACTCAATTCTGCCTGATCTGTCCAAGTTGGTGGGGACGGAGTCTCACTTATTTGTTCTAGGCAACAAGGTGGACCTTCTGCCTGCTGACTCTCCAAAATACCTGAAGCACCTCCAGGAGCTGCTGTTGAAGCATTGTGAGGATGCTGGCCTTGTGGATTTGAGCCAGCCTTCTGGAACCCCAAACCAGCGTATAATTGATGTGCACCTCATCAGTGCCAAGACAGGCTATGGAATAGAAACCCTGATCTCCAAATTGCAGCAGTCTTGGAAACTAAATGGGGATGTATACCTTGTAGGAGCAGCCAACAGTGGAAAGTCGTCTCTCTTTAATACACTCTTGCATTCTGACTATTGCAAATCCAAAGCTTCTGATGTGATTCACAGAGCAACCATCTCACCTTTCCCTGGTAAGGGGGAATTAAGGCATGCTTTAATAACTTATCCTTTTCAGGAAAACCCACATGGAACATCTGAGCACTTTGTTTTAAAAAGCATTACTTAAAGGCTGTATCATGGTTTTTATTTATTTATTTGATTTTGGCCTGCTTTTATTTTTATAGGTGGAAAACATACATACCAACAACAATCATGTGAGGTAGGTTGGGCTGAGAGTAAGTAACTAGCCCAAAGTTGCGCAGCCAGCATTCATCCCTAAGGCAGGACTAGAACTCACAGTCTCCTAGTTTCTAGGCCAGCACTTTAACTACTTTATCATACTAGCTCTTCTTGTATAGAAATCCTTTTGCTGAGATGAAATTGGATTTTTCACATATTTCCACGTTTCCACAGTCAGGATGATCAACCAGCCTGCATTTATATTTCCAATATTGACACCTGCCATGGTTGGTTCAAATTTGGTTGAGGCTGTCCAGATTTTCCTTGGAGATCAAAGCTGTACTGTGTCACATACTAAATTAAACAGATCAGGGTGAGAAGGTGCCCTGCTATCTCAACGTCAAAGTATTTTTTGACTAATTGCTGTCCAAGTTTCCATGGCGGCTTCGAGATTTGAAAATTTGATCATGACAATCCATGTGTATAAGTAATAATAGGTTTGCTTCACATTTTTGCCACTCCTTTTTTATAGCTAATTGTCTTTGAAGGTGTGACTAGCCTCATGGTGCACCCTGGGCAATGTCACAGCTGACTAGTCTACACATTCCAGCTGCTGCACCTCACAAGGATTTCCCAGCAAGAAGTAGCAGCATGATTACTGAAAATGATAGTTTAATGTAAAGGAGACAATAGAATTATAGAAAGGCTAATAATTCTTGCTAGACAACTAATGGTGTTTGAAACCTAATGCTAATAATTTTAGAACAAGTGTGTTGAGAACACTTTGATAACAGCCATTGAGTTAACTAGTAAAAGATGTTACTGTTCAATTCATTTTATGGCTGTGAAGAATTCAGTCTTTCTTTAAGAAAATTTAACTTTTAAACATAACTAGGGTAAGTGTCATAGGTTTGACATAACATTTCTCAAATAAAAGTTATTCTGAGACCTCTGTTAGTCTTTATACAGAATCCCTAAATGTTTATATAATAATGTAACGAAAGCCTTATAATTTTTTCCCTAAATATCTAACAATTGCTTTTTTTCTCAAAACTGTCTTAAAACTGCCTTTCAAGTAAAATAACAATACAATAAGGTGAATCTGTCTCAACTGTTCATTGGTTTTGCCTCATTAGGTAGCACTACCTAGCCTACTGTATTGATCTCAAAAACATACAGGTAATCCTCGACTTGCATTCATTTAGTGATCAAAGTTACATTTGAAAAAAGGGACTTATGACCACTTTTCACATAACTGTTGCCACATCCTCACAGTCACATGATCAAAATTTGGATGCTTAGCAATTGGCATGTCCCAGGATCATATGATTTCCATTTGCAATCTTCCTAGTTGGCTTCCGACAAGCAAAGTTAACAGGGCAAGCAAGATTCACTTAACAACCACACAATTCACTTAACAACTGCAGTGATTTGCTTTCAACTGTGGCAAAAAGGTCATAAAATGAGGCATGCTTCACTTAACAACTATCTTGCTTAGTAAGAGAAATTTTGGGGTCAATTGTAGTTTTAGGTTGAAGAGTAACTGTATTGTAGCAGATTTAGCATTACTTGGATGTAGAGCTAACAGGAAATAATGAGATTTGTAGGCTAGAATGGAAGAAGGAAAGAAAAAAAAACAGAAGGAAACACTAGGAAAGTTGTTCTGTTCTTGTAAAGATAATTCAAGGACAAATATATCTGTCATATTTTCCACTTGGAGATGACTCTATTCATGGATTAGAAAACTAAAACTCAATGTAACTAAATAACACATTAATCAGCTGTCTATTACAAATTAACACTGGGATCTTTGAAGGGACTAACATAATTCCAAGGATTATTTAATTTAAAGTTGGGTAAAATGAATATGGTTCTCATGCCATTTTCAGTTTCTGCTATAGAAGTAGCAATGTTTCGGAATTGTTTATTTAGAGAGGGAGAATGAAAGAGCAAAATCAGTGCACTAGATTTTACTGAATCAAACTGTTTAGAGGGATGGGGGATTAATGGAGACGATAGGAAGCAAAAATATTCCTATCTCTATTCTATTGATACCACTACCACAGACCCTGGAATCATCAAACGAGGCAGGAAATCATAATGCAGCCCTAGACCAAAAAAGGTTTATCAACTGTTACTTTAATTTGTGGATATAATGATAATGTATGCTTTGTAATACATTTGACCGGTGTAAGATAAGCTGATATTATATTGATATTTCAAACTTGCTTAAAGTTAGTCATGGTTGAGGCAGGATTTGAAGTGGGAATTTATTGACTTAATATTTCTTCTTTTAACCTTAATTGCTATCCATTATCTCATTTTCTTAATAGGGACTTCCTGTAGCTACAGTTTCTTTCACGCCTCACAAAACAATTTTGTGATCTATATTGTTTAAACCTATTCTAGTATCTTAATTCTTTGCCAATTCTGTATAGACCAACCATGGAAATTTATGGATTTTATTTTTCCATTTTTTCCTCCTAGGTACTACATTGAACCTTCTGAAATTTCCAATTATTAATCCTACACCTTACAGAGTACTCAGGAGACAAGAAAGGCTAAAGGAAGATTCAGAAAAAAGTGAAGAAGACCTCAGTATAAATGAACAAAAGCAGCTGAATATTTTAAAAAAACAAGGATACTTAATAGGTAGGTAAGGCCTTTGGGAACTGTGCAAGTGCTGCAACTCACAAATATTTGATAGATCTTTCCAAAACTGTCCACATATTTAATGATCAATTAAACACAGATATTATTGCATATCTAAAATGGATCTTTTTAATTATCTGACTAGAAAATCCACCTAAATAATCAGATTAGGTGGCTCCAAATTGTTTTGGATAGTTTAGGTATTTCTGTGCACATGGAGAACCAGATTTTTCTAAATTGATTCAGAAATTAAAAATTACCAATTTGGAAACTTACCTTAATTTTCCAAAGCAAATATTTCCCCTAGTACATATGAAAAGAACCTTCAATCTAGAAGATACCACATCTATACCATGAAAATATTTACAAGAATATTTATAAGCTAAGATTTATCAGAGCACATTCCATTAATATATAGTTTATGTTATTACTATTTCCACAGTCTTTTGAGTCTGGAAGATATGAGTTTAAAAAAAAAATACCTTCCTGTATTTTTTAGTTAACTGATCAGAAGGTTTAAAAAATAGGACAAATGTTTAGAATGTACAATGGAGAGGAGTCACAATTTACAGGGTGAGAGACTGTTGTACTTAGCATCCACCTTACTTTAAAGCAGTGGATTTTTTAATTTTTCATAATGCACTACAATAAAATAAAAAATTGTATTATGGACTAATGCAATGGATGTTGCATTTGCTAGCCTCAGAACAATATATCACAAAATAACATGAATAATCTACATCTACCTGTGTATCTTTCTATTGTTGATACAGGAAGAATTGGAAGAACCTTTAAACAACCTGAAAAAAATGAGAAAAATATTGAAATTGATTTTGATTTTGAGGCATTGTCTATGAGCATGGAGGAAGAACCTTCCCCTCCACGCAAAGCTAATACCACAAAAATTGAATTGACATACAATGAAGTGAAAGATTGTCGTTGGTTTCATGACACACCAGGGATTATAAAAGATGAATGTGTGAGTATACTGTTAAATTTGTTTGATATTTCAAACAGAAATGAAATCACTATTTCAGCAGCTTCCTGTGATCTTAATTCTTCTTTGTTTTAAGTATTGATGAGCTGAAAATGTATTTCATATATGGACTGTCAGGCTACTTGGAGCATTTGTGAAAAAAAACCCATTATAAATAACACAACTATGTATTTACAAAATACTAAAAAGGCTTATACAATGATTCTATTTGTATACATAGTTGTGTTATTTATAGTTGGACTTTTTTCACAAAACTTTTTCAAAATAGTGACAACTACTTTTATTTTTCAATTTATTTTGAAATCTTGCCAATGAAAGGAAACATCTGATTTAATTTAGGTTTAAATAGCTTACACTAAGTATTAAATGTGAAATTTCGGTTACATACATGCTCTATCAAAGCCTTACAAAGTTATCATTTATCAACATCATTGTTGTAAGCTAGTCATCATTTAATAATTTGATAAATATTGCCAAGTTCAAAATACTCAAGAATGACTAAAGATGGAAAATAAAGCTTTGTATTGTTCATGGTTTTTTTTTACCATTAGCTCCACTTCTCAAAGCAGAGATAACCAAAGATCAAAGTACTTCAAACTTATAAACCTGAGCTTTCAAGTGTATTGCAGCCAGTGGTGGGATATGACCGGTATGCCCCGGTACGGGCATATTGGTGCCTGCTGGGAGCACCAGATACCGTTCAGGTACGATGCTCCAGAGGGCCCTCCTTATCTGTATTTGAGCTGATCGGGGCTTTTGCACATGCACACGAAGTATACGGCACCTGCGTGATGCTCTGCCGAGCAGCTGGAGCATCGCAGGCGGTAAGTACGCATATGTGTGCTGCACATGTGCACGTCGTGGACGCCTGGACGCTTGGCGGCGTACCAGTTGCAATGGGATCCGGAACCCACCACTGATTGCAACCCATCTAAAACATGACTTTCTTCTGACTAATATTATTTCTGTTTTATCTGGATTTAATTTTAGGTGTACTTCACTTTTATTCAACCCATTCATTGACGCTAAGTGCTAGTTGATACTGCTAGCAGACATATTGATGGCATTTTATGTCCAGCTGCCTTTATGTAAATGTTGAATAAAACAAAGGACAAAAAAGAACTGTAGCCAAAAACTGTATACCCCGTTTCTCCCAAAATACGACCTATCCTGAAACTAAGGCCTTGCCACATTTTTCAGGTGGGCAACAATATAAGCCCCCACCGAAAATAATCTCCCTGAACAACCCCCCCTCCGGCCAGGCAGAGCGTCGCTCACCGACCTAGCGGTATCCTGAAGGCGCCAAGCCATGGGAGCCAGGGGGGGAGAAAGGTGCTCATGTTGCGCACCTTCTGGATACCGCTAGGTCAGTGAGCAGTGCTCTTCCTGGCCAGAGGGGGAGAGTTGCCGGGTGGGCTCCCAAAGAGCCGGGCGCAGCCTCAGTGGCGAAGCAGCCATGAGGTGACCACGCTCATGAGCAATCGCCCGGCAAACCCCCTCTCCAGCCAGGCAGAGCGCCATTCACTGACCTAGGGGGTATCCCTAAGGAATCAAGCCACGTGGCGCTCTGCTCGCTCCCATGGCATTGCACATTCGGAATACCCCCTAGTTCAGTGCATAGAGCTCTGCCCGGCTGGAGAGGAGGGTTGCGCAAGTGCCTGTTCCGGCCCCAGTCTCCCAGCTCTCCCTGCAGGGCCAGGGCACCGCCGTACTCCGAGCATAACTTCTCCGACTTCCAAACTCCGGAACTCGGCTTCCGATTCTTCCAGCAGTGGCCAGTCTAGAAGTGTGCTCTATGGTTGTGGGCAGGCTGCTGGAAAACTCTCTGTCCAGAAGACTCTCTGTCCAGCAGCCTGCCCACAACCATGGAAGAATTGGAAGCCGAGTTCCGGAGTTTGGAAGCCAAGGAAGAAGTTATGTTCAGAGCGTGGCAGCAGTGCCCTGGCCCTGCAGGGAGAGATGGGCCAGGGCATGGTGAGGTTGGGAAGCATGCAAGCTGGAGGTGGAACACGCGCTCACGCAACCCCCCTCTCCAGCCAGGCAGAGCTCCATGTACTGACCTAGGGGATATCCCGAATGTGCCATGCGGTGGGAGCTGGGGGGTGGACACAGCACCACGTGGCTTGGCGCCTTAGGGATACCCCCTAGGTCAGTGAATGGCACTCTGCCCGGCTGGAGAGGGGGTTTGCCGGGCGGCTGATCATGAACGTGCATTGCTGCGACAGTGCAACACAGCCGTTCGCCCATGAAGCTGTGCCCAGCTCTTTGGGAGCCCGCTTGCAAGAGAGGAACCGCCCGGCAACCCCAAAACAAGCCCTCCCCTGATAATAAGGCAGAAGCCATATTTTGTGGGTCAAAAGAAAATAAGACCTTGTCTTATTTTTGGGGAAACAGAATAGAACCATAAGATAATGTTCAAGAAAGGTTAACAGGGTCTTCTGACCTAGGCTTCCTGAGACAGTAAAAAGCTCACGCTTAGTCCCCAAAACCCTCTTTTTATTTCAACGGCTATGAATTAAGTTCATTCACAGCCTGTAATGAATCACAAATAGTTTGTAAAGAGTCCGACAGAAATCTGCTACAGTCTTTTGGGAAAAGGCTGATAAACACCCATCTTTATCTTTCTTGAAACACTGTCAAAGACCTCATTGCCAATTAACTTGGCAAGGCCAAATAGAGCACAGATTGAAAACAGAGCTTCAGAATTTAAACCGACCAGAACGAAGTTGCTTCCTGCAAAGGCTCATGTGTCTTGCTCCTCTTTTATGTCTTATGGGAGGGGCCAATCATCTCCAAGCCTTACTCCTAAGTCACTCCTTTTGTCTTAACTGTTCTTGCCTTCTGGCAGCTCTGCATGCGTGCACTGGGAACAGGCTCTCCATTCCTCTGCCTCACTGATGTCTGACTCTGGAGGCTTTGGGGGCAGCACATAACTCCCAGATGGCCCTGCCCTCCTCTCTGCCTCCGACACAGAGCCCTCGTCCGAGCCTTCCCCAGACTTCAGGACTGGCCCATGTTCATCCCCAACCTCACTGTCTGACTCTGCTGCCAGCTCCGCAGGCTGCCAGCAGAACACAGGGAAGAATGACTAGGACCAATGCAATGCAATGCACCCAAATCCCATTGCTGTCAAGAATACCAGAATAACTGGCCTCAAAAGCTGTTTTGTAGTTCAAGGGGCCACATTCCCTACTGATTTGTCGGTACACCTCCTCTTTATATAGGTGTTGTGGTCCACCGGTGGCCTGCGGAGCTCGCAGCAGAGTTGGAGAGTGAGGAGGTTGGGGAAGAACATGGGCAAAATTGCATGCGCACCAAACCGGCAGTAATGCCGGCAGCAACCCACCCTTCACTCACACAGAGAGAGGGGCGGAGGGGGAGGGAGTGAGGGAGAGAGAGAGAGAGAGAGAGAGAGCTAGAGAGAGATTGATTTATATACAGTATTGACTGATTGACTAACTTTCAGCCAATCACTTTCAGCCCAACCTATCTTGCAGGGCTGTTATGGGGAAAAGAGGAGGAAGATACTGCCTCAGATATGTTTGCCCCCTTTAACAGACGATAGTGTTAGAAATAATATCCATGTTTTAGCTTTTCTTATCTTTAATCCTGACTTTTATTTCCTGATTCCTGTTAACCATTTTTCAAACTTTTAATCATGTTTTTTTGAAAAATGTTTAAACTTCCAACATTTAACTTGATTCTTAGCTTAATAAAAAATGCAATATAGTTTGGAAGAAGGTTGAGAAATATAACTATTCTGAGCCAAGAAGATTTCCAAACAATAACTTTGCTCTCTTTTATTGGGTGGCAGCTGTTCACTGAAATGTTTAATTCTCCTCATCTCATTGCATTGAAAGGTAAACATTAGGCTTTTGGAAATTGCCCATGATTTAAAAATTGTTTGCCCTGCATTATTGTAAAACTGCTGATTAACTATTGTCCTTCAGCATGCTGAATAGGGTTGTGCATTATTTTGGAAACAGAATACTGTATTATTATTATTATTATTATTATTATTATTATCATTTTGGCACTTAAGGCTGCAGAAAATTACAGTACATCTATATTGTGCATATTCATTTTTGGATTATGGCCACATGGATTACAATTCTCATTAATTCAATCGTAACTAAGTAAAGTAGGCATTACAGCACCTGAAGAGCAGCTACACAAGTATTATCTTGCCATCAGTAGTATTAAGAAGTTTTACATGCTTCACTGCTTTTTCTTTCAGCTCTACATGAAATCCCTTTTAACTGCCACACGTCAGGCTGCTTCCTTTGTTATAAAAAGTAGGATAATTGCAACTGAGTTTATTTGTTTTGAATTGTGGATTCAAGACAGTTGTGGATCCTAGCTATTGCATGAGTCTGTATGAGTGCTGTTCATCAATGCTCCTATATTTTAGCCACATCCAACATGTCATCTATTTGTGAACCCTCGTAATATTTTAACATTTCAGCCTCTAATTTTCATATGTTTTCTGATTTTCTTTTAGGTTTTAAATCTCCTAACAGAAAAAGAAATAAAATATGTTTTGCCAACCATTGCCATTGTTCCAAGGACATTTATACTTAAACCTGGAACGACTCTATTTTTGGGTGCATTGGGACGTATAGATTATTTACAGGTAAGAGTTGCAATGGGAATGCTGAACTTAGTGTAGATGATGTATAGAACAAGATATTATTTGGACTGTTTGAGGGCACCAGTAATCACCTCTCTTTTGTTCTCCTGCTGCTGAATCATTTCCATTTTATCAGAATTGATAGGGGGGAGGGGTTGCTGCTTAAATGACTTTGAATATAGCTATTTCTTTTTCAGAATCATTAAAGTCTCCTAGTCCAGTGTTCTCTTCTTGCAGTCTGTATTGAAATTTAGCTTTCAGAAATCACTCTGAACTAAAGAAGCCAGAAACAGATTGGTTGGATTGGTCTCTGGATTAGAGAATTTAGTTTCTCTTCTAACGAAGACACGAACAAGAATTTCCTCTCTGTCCCTTTGGACGAGCCCCTCTTGATGGGTTCTACCATCTCAGTGCATCCCATTCACTCCAGCCACTGCAGCCAATTTAAAAATGGGGGCGGGGGATCAAGCCACAGAACTAATTTTTTTTTTAAAAAAAAATCACACAGCAGACAGGGAAACCGAAATTAGCCACCTCACTATTGACTTCATGACCAGTCATGTCCCATCTCTTGTGGAAGGATGTGTGGCATCTGAAGACACTGGCTATTGTATTCTCTGGGAAGCTTCTACAGAGAGTGTCAAGCCAAAGGGGAACATGCAGTGATTGGCAAGTAGAAAAGTGGGAAAAAGATGTTTTGAAGCAGCAGCTGGATAATACTTTTGTGTACACCTAACCAGCTACCACCGAGTAGCAGCATCAGGAATTCCACATGTAGAAATAATTTCAAGTGAAGACCAGAAAAGTACGCACCTGCAAGGAGGGGTGTGTGTGTTTGTGTGTGTGCAGTGCAGAATACAGACAATAGAAGCAATCCCAAACATACCAACCATATCATCTGAAAGAAGGGAGTCATGGAAACATATCTTTTGTGAGGAGAAAAGTGATGTGGCAGTTCTAGCCTAACCTACCTCTGCAAGATAGCAACCTGGGTTTCTCCTTCAACATTCATTAGACATTACAAAAATAGACAAAGAATTTTGCAGATGCAGCATAATCCTGCAGAGATTATAATTATAATAGATGTGCAAATCTCTCTAAGAATGTTTAATACATTTTTACCTGGTGACCAAAAACGTGTAATGAATGTACTGTGTAGCAGTTTTGGTCACTGATAACCGCACACACACCTTCCCAAAGTATCATATAGAATTAAAAGTCTATAAAGAGGCATTCCACACAGAGAACATTAACAGAATAGGGATGGAAAATTAATCTCAGTATTTCGTTGTACTTTTTTTGGTTATGTGATTCCAAGAATACAGTTGGCACTGCCATATGGCTAAAGTCAGTTCCCATAACTGAAAGTTTTATCTCAAAGGACAAGAAAAATGTTTTTGGGGGCCTTGCTTTCTCACTAGAAAAGGAATTAAGCCTTCCCTTTTGGTCTATCAAATAATTACCTTGGTAAGATCAACAGCTTTTTGCTGTGAATGAGAAAATGAATGTGAAGGACAAAGAAGAAGGATGGAATACCAGACTATGACTTGTTATGACTCATTTTATTCAGTATGCCAATATCTTACATTGCTTTAAAATTATTTGGTCTTCATCCATATGAATTAGAAGAAATGTTTTTCCTCAAAAAAAAAACACACCTAAGCTTATTACTTCATTTTTAAATAGGATAATACAGAATAATAAACTAACACTACATTATTCCAATAAAAGTTGAATAATTCAGCTGTGGGGACTAAAATGCTTTTGTTTTACTATGAAGTTCATTTACTTTATTTTAGTAGACTAGCAGCCTTCAGAAGCTAAGTTATCATTACACTAGTTAATAAAGTTGGTTTTTAAAACTTAATTGAAAAGAAATACTGTAGAATTTTTCAAGCAGTGTAATTTTCAAACTTTTTATTCCTTAGGGGAATCAGTCCTCCTGGTTTTCTGTTGTGGCCTCTAATTTGTTGCCGGTGCATATTACCGCCACAGAAAAAGCAGATGCTGTCTATCAAAAGCATGCAGGTCAACCACTACTAAAGGTAAGCCAGCACTTATGTACACTGACTGGAGAATCTGTTGAGCCTTGTGATTCTCTCCGTTCACAGGCATTCATTATTATGCCTCTTGGGACTTGGACAAGAGAAGCTTTGTTCTGTTGTTAGACAATACCATGACTGTGTTGTCTCAAACAAAATTTCCCTATCTTGGTGGTCTTCCACTTTATGCAAAATGATAATAATTTTGCACATTGTGTCTTTCCAATCTCTGGAAAGATAGTAAAAAGCAGCTTTTATGTACGTTCCAGGTAAAATATAATACAAAGAAAGAATCACTAAGTAGGTTCATTGACACTCATCCTTTATGTAGAAAAGTAACTCTCACTACTGTCAAGATGCAGTCCTTTGGTAAATATTGAAACGTTTCCCATGCATTGTTCTCTGCTTATGAATTACTTAACAGGGTTGCATGTTCTGTTGAAATTGGCAGCTTTTACCCACAAAACAACTTAATTCAAAGATAAGTTTCAAGTTTAAGCAAATTTAGTTCATTTCTTCTAACTTAATTATATGTTGGCCTGTGGGGAAAATCAATTTTAGATGAGTGGAATTGATTAAAGCAAGTTGATACATAGAAATATAAGGCCATCTTGTTATCTTTTTAGGATAATCCCATACATTTGCAATGAGAATTTATTTATTTTTGACACTTGGCATTCTCAAACTGCCCCCTTCTTTCAGATAGTAACCTGAAATCCATTACCTATAATAACTTGAGACCCTTTACTTATGAATATGTATGCTGACATCATCTATTAGTTGTTCTAGTGTCATCCCATCTTTCTGGGATGTATAAACATGAGTGCATCCCTTTGTTGGATAGGGTTTCCTCTCAAAAGTCTCTGGAGTGAGTCCCACCAGCACACGCTGTGTAATAAACACTGCAGTTTAGCTTTGATTCTTCTTTTGGAGTTCTGCATTTGATTTCACAGGATAGCAGGGTTGGTGTCAGATAGAAGAAATCAGGAACTAGGATAGAGTTCAAAAATACTACAAGTTTATGTAGTAAACTACTTATACACAAGGAATCTGAATTACTAACAGTGAAGGTGAATTGGCGTCAGATAAGTCAATGGACTTCAAGGGAGATTGACTTGGGTTTCTTACAGGAGTGTAGACACTCCAAATTGATGATGCATTTGATCCAACTCTTGGGCTCAACCTGGTCATCTCCTACAGTTGGCCCAATTTCCCAAACTTAGGACTACCCGTGGTAAAAGGAGAGTCTTGAGATATACTCTTGTAAGAATCAACGTCTGTGTCAAAATGATATATTATACTTTAAAGTACAGAATTTATTAGTCTTCTTTATCTTTCAGTATTCATCACATTTGCTGTTTGGGCTATCCGCTTTATTTTCTTTCTGGCATATTGCAATGTTTATTTCAGTAGCTTTATCTTTTTGTCTCGTTTTTTTCATTCTGTTAGCTGATTTTCATTTTTCTCTGATCACTTCAGCCATATCTCAGATGTCTGTCCATCTTCTTTTTCCATTATCCTTTTCACTCTCATTTTAACTGCTTCTGAAATTCTTTAATCTTGTCTTCTACCTTTTTTGTCCATGTGTATTCAGATGTAGTTTTCCTCACATAAAAACCCACCATTCATCTACTGCTTCACCTAAATCGTTTTTTAGAGACGCTCTTGCAATTTCAATGCTTTTTTAAATCACTGGGCTTCCAACTTTTTCTGTTTCTTTTGCTTTCTACTTTTATTGTTTTGTTTTTACATTATAAAACTGAAGGCAGAAATTGATTATAAATAGTATTTACCTGGTATAGATACTTACGAAAATTACTGAAGTGTTATTAAAAGGTTAAAGTTCCCCTTGCACATATATGCTAGTCGTTCTCGACTAAAGGGGGCAGTGTTCATCTCCGTTTCAAAGCGGAAGAGTCAGCGCTGTCCAAAGATGTCTCCGTGATCATGTGGCGGGCAGGACTAAATGCCAAAGGTGCACGGAACACTTACCTTCCCACCAAATGTGGTTCCTATTTTTCTACTTTCATTTTTACATGCTTTCAAACTGCTAGGTTCGCAGAAGCTGGGACAAGTAGCAGAAGCTCACTCCGTTACACAGCTCTAGGGATTTGAACCGCCAACCTTTCTAATCGACAAGCTTAGCATCTTAGCCACTGAGCCACCTTGAAGTGTTATTACTTAGTGTATAACTTGCTGATTAGCTTTGTCAGATGAATCTTAATTTTTATTATTTAAAAGACTGTCTTTCTAATTTGTAACACAAGGTTCCAATGGGAGGTGAAGAACGAATGAATGAATTTCCACCACTTGTTCCTCAGGAAGTGATGCTGGAAGGAATTGGGGTGGATGAAGCAATAGCTGACATAAAGCTCTCTTCTGCTGGTAAAGTTCCTCAATTTTTTTTTTGAATAGGAGACCTATTACAGGTAGTGATTGAGTTACAACCACTCATTCAGCCATCATTCAAAATGGTGCTGAATGAGGTTTTACAGTCTGTGAAGTTGTGGCCCTAGCAGTGCTCCAAGGTCATGTAATCACAATCTGGGTGCTCAGGTGCCTGGCTTGCAATTATGACATCACAGTAAGCCCCAGCGACATCATGCTTTGTGACCATGTCAGTGATATAGTGGCTAGTCCCAATTACCATCATTCAGCAAGGATACCCGTATTCCAGATTTTTGAATGAAAGGATATCTTTCCCAGTCGCTGTATTCACAATGTGAATCCATATGGGATTGGAGTCAAAAGTGATCCAATCTTTTACTCTCTTAACATAAGAAGCATCTTCTCTTCAGCAAATAATTCTGAAAGAAGTCCAAGCAGAATGTCTAAGTTGCTAGTTGTTTGGTGGGAAAGTATTTTATGTCACCGAGCAGGGATTTTTTTTTCTATCAGTAGAATTTATTTTATGTAGTAGTTGCTTACACTTCTCTATGAATTTGGCATATGGCAACAGGAAATTTAGGATTATTTTCTTAAGGATTAGGAACATTTTCCTATAAATTGCCTTTGTGGTTCCCATTGTTTTTCTATCCCATACCTGAAAAAGAGAGTACTCTCTTGTCAGACAAGGAAATACTGCAATCTTTTAGTTACACCACATGAAGGGAGCAACCCATTTTTACAATACTGTTTCCATTTACTACAGAAAAAGAACTTTAATACTTAAGACTAATGTTTGGTCTTGATTTTGTTGACATTGTAAAGTATTGTTCTGAAGGCTTTTTGGATAAACACTGAAGATTTTTGAAAACAGCTCTTGCTTTTGGTCCTAATGTGGAAATTAATATGACTCCGTTGCATCACTCAAACTGAAGTTCACAGTAAATCAAATTAAGAGTTATTATTTGTTTAGTAATAAAGTGATGTATTTCCTCTCTGTAGGTTGGGTTGCAGTTACGGCTCCTTCAAATAACAAAATGCAATTAAAATGCTATACTCCTGAAGGAACACTGGTAACTATACGGAAACCACCTCTGCTGCCATACATTGTTCATTTGAAAGGGCAACGTGTGAAAGGAAGTTCAACCTATAGAACTAAAAGACCACCTTCCTTTGTGCAAAATTTAAAATCTAATAAGGAGAAAAAAATAAAATATAAGGTTTTATAAACAATGGAATCCCCAGTGTAATTTTTTTTATCCCAAAACAGCAAATGGTTATTTGTTTACAAATAAAGATATTCATTTTCTTATTGTTATTTTGTTTTGGTAAATTGTCACTGCACATTAAAGGTTATGTTTACTTGCAACTTTGTGGTTACACTGCAGTCTATAGTAGTTCTTTCTATACTTCCTTTTCTTTAAAAACCAGTATTCTTTTAAGCTTTTTTCTAGTTTTGGTAGACAAATATTGCTAGAAAGGAAAGATGACCTCTTACAACTCCAACTATATAACAAACTTTAGGAAATTTTCCTTCAGGTTTTAGAATATTTTATCTACATAAATTAACTACATCTGTGTAATCCAAAGTAATTACTTATTACAAATTATTCCCAATCTTTCTTTAAAAATGTTTCCAAAATGTAGATCACATTAGTATAAACAGCTGTAAATAAATACAATACATATTTTAAAACAAATTGCTACACTCTTTTTAACAAGGCAGTTGTCAATCAAAGGGGACAGAGCAATATTATCTAGGCAGGCTTATGTGATGATTGTAACTTGCTTTCCTCCCTCTTATATCTGAATTTCCTTGAAAACAGAGACCATGGGACTGATCTGTGACACTTTACAGACACTAGTAACTCTGCGTTATTTCACAGAACTGAGAAACTCAGCTAAATAAATAAATGTACTGTATTTTGAGATTCAGTTGCTTCCTAATATTCAAGACATTTTGCCTTGCTACCAACTACAAAAATAAATGAATGTGGCTGCCAAAGTAAGTGTAAGTGTGACTCAGGCAACTTTGGCATGAAATCTGATAAACTGCTTAAGGAATGAAGCAGGGGAAAATTTATTGGAGATGAGATCCAAAAGAATATGCCAGAATTTGCTATTTCATATCTGAATTACTTAACTTATTTTACAGGTATGGGACTTTCTTAGAGATACTTACATTACAGTAATTCTTCACCATGGTAGCAAATACTGTGTAGAATGTTACTGTGAATATCACATGAAGAATTTTCTACAAATAAAATTAATACAAGTCCAATTTTAACTGGCTTTATTACTCACGGAAAAATGATTATGTCATTCATACCCAAGATAATAATCAGTGGCCTCTTAATCCACTAGAGCCCTCAAAAAAATGCCACCAAAGAGAAAAATAAAGTAAATACCCTTACTTATAGCAGAAAAAAAATACAGTTAAGTCTGATTGGTTAAAAAATAAAATCCAATCCCTATAACGAGAGAATTGGGAGAGAAACCAAACCCATTTTCTTTTCCATCTTTTTTTCCACAATTGCCTAGGTGTTAAAAAACATTTTGCCATTGAAGTCTTCAATATGATACTTGAAAGAAAAATTATTACACATAGCTGTTGTACCAACCTAAACATTTGGTATAAGCAAGATACCTAACACTTTCAATTCTTTTAACCATTTATGGTTTCAAATGCCCATCCATAGTATTTGGAGGTGTGATATAATCACACTAGTCTATCCAACCAGCTTCTGATAGTAGTGACATTATACTAAATTTACATTTATCTTAAATGAATATATTGCAGCCCATTCTTAACATCTGTAGTGTTTTTCATTTGTTTCTTAAGTCAGTGTTGAATCCTGATAACTGCCTGGACAAGTCCCTGCAGTTCTGACAAGATTTTCAGAAGTGGTTGGCCATTGTGTCCTTCCCAGAGCCACGAAAGAGAGGCTGGCCCAAAATAATTTAGTTGCCAGTGGGTCTAAGGTGAGAGTACTAAAGAAGTGAGTTTCCTAGTTTCTGGCTTGCTGTCTTGGCTAACAACCCCCCACCCCCATCCCTTAAATTGACTAGGAGTTAGTAAAACATGTTAACTAAATAATTCTAAACATAATCTCAAACCTTATTTTTCCCAAATGTGATTCTCTTCACTGTGTTAGATATTACGGTAGAGAAGAGAAACATGCCTTACACCAGGGAGTGCATTGAATAGATTAATACAGATCTCTTAACAGCCTGTTTTATGAGACCAGTGAATCCTGAATATATGTTTAAGTCAGACCCAACGTTCTCTATCTCAGGGCAGTGATTCAGAAAACAGGCTATGTAGATAAACAGTTTTGGTTCAGACTGGCCAAATAACTTGAGATGTAACACTATGAAAAGAGAACAAGACTATAGCTATTGGATCCACTGGTACAGGAACACATTGTATGAGCTATTTAAATATCAATACTTCAATTGGGAATATATGAGTGGGAGGATAAGAAGCAGTTTTACTTTCACCAGTGATTGTGACTGTGACAAAATGGCAAGGTATGTTTGAATTATAACTCCTGTTTTCCTGTGCTAATAAATTACTGCTAAAAAGTGTGGAGAATAGAGGGCGGGGCTGATGTCGCTATGATATGACATGCAATCTTGGAGCTCCAGGATTGCTGTCGATATCTCTGCTGCTGGACGGTCCTTTTTGGACCTAAACCGTCCCGTAGAGACGGTTGATACAGAAAGGCACATCTTGCTGATCTCAGGGACATCGCAAAGCCCCTGATCGATCCAGAAGCTCTCTTTTCCCGCTACAAGAGAAGCGCAGCCATTGAAGTTGCAAAAGGTTGGGACAGACCCCTGAAATGGAAGCAGAACAGGAGAGAGAGGGTGTCGGAAATGGTGAGAAAAATTTTACTATTACAAAAGAGAAAACCCAAAAAGACTTAGAGCTAAATTAAAATTGAAGATAGAAGAAAGCAAGCAGCGAATTGACCGTTGTCTTACCTGAACGGTCCTTCTATGGGTGCTGCGAAGGGAATCCAATCATGGGTTAACTTAGCCCTCTAGCCTTGAGACTGAGTATGTAAAATTTTCAAACCATGCCTCCTCTGGCTGGACTTCTCCAGTTTTCGCACGAAGTCCGCCGAATAATAAGTATGTCAATGTCAATCGAGCCGTAGGCAATCCGGTATTAAGGCACAGACAGAAGTCCAGTCAGAAGGTAAGTCAGTTACAGAGTCACAATCAAGGTGGAGCCCTGGCCAGCCGAAACTGCGGGCGGGTTTGGATTCCCTTCGCAGCACCCATAGAAGGACCGTTCAGGTAAGACAACGGTCATTCTCCTATGTGCTGCTCAGGGAATCCAATCATGGGACATGCCAAAGCAATTAATTCCCAGGGCGGGAGTTAGGCTGGTCAGGCTCCTCCGCAGAAGGAAGGACCCTTTGCAACACTCTCCACCCGAAGGAAGCCTCAGCCGAGGCATAGACATCAATCTTGTAGTGTCAAATAAAGGGTGAGGGCGACGCCCAAGTGGCCGCCTGACATATTTCTTCCACTGACGCTTGCGTAGCCCAGGCCGCTGTGGTGGCCGCACTCCTGGTAGAATGAGGGGTGATTCACCTGGGAACCGGTCGCGAGTGACTGTCGTACGCCAACGCAATACACGCCTTCAACCATCGGCCGATGGTGTGGGAAGACACCTTCTGTCCCATTGACGAAGGCTGGAAAGAAACGAACAGTGCCTCCGACCTCCTGAACGAAGCCGTGCAGTTCACATAGCGGCGGAGAGTCCTACGAACATCCAGATGGTGCCACTGGCGTTCCTGAGGATGGGAGGGATGTGGACAAAAGTCCGGCAAGACGAGTTCCTGCGTCCTGTGAAACAAGGAGTTGATCTTAGGAAGGAAGGTCGGGTCCAAACGAAGCACCACCCTGTTTGGATGGAAGATGCAAACACAGTCTTGAGTGTCAACAACCGGAGACTGATGGAGTGGATAGGTTCAAAGGGAGCAGATGTGAGAGCCCTGAGAACCAAGGTCAAGTCCCATGTGGGATAGCGGTGCACCGTCGGTGGACGTAAGTTGGAAGCACCTTTCTAGAAGGTTCGGACCCGCGAGTGCTGAGACAAGGAGCGACCTTGACCTCCTCCAATCACCGTAGACAAGGCTGTGACCTGCCGACGAAGTGTGTTCGGTGCCAGACCTTTGTTGAGACCGGATTGTAAAAAGTCCAAAACTTGAGGCACCGAAGCCTTGACGGGATTGACCCCGGTGCGGCGGCACCACCGACAGGCCTGCCAAGTGGCCTCGTAAATACGGGTAGTCGATGGACGACGGGCCGCTTGAATAGTGTCAATGACATCGTCGGAATAGTGAAGGGCCGCTAGAATAGCCCGCTCACGTGCCACACGGCTAACTGTAGCAACTGGGGGTTCGGGTGTATGAGAGCTCCCTGGTTGAGCTGAATCTGATCGTCCGGAATCCTCCAAGGACGCGAAACGGACAGATGGACGAGGTCTGCGTACCAGGGCCATCTGGACCACATGGGAGTGACCAGCAGCACTTCTGCCTGCTCTGTCAAAATCTTCTGAATGACCACCGGAAGGATCGGAAGAGGAGGAAAGGCATAGAGAAGGCCGGCCGGCCATGGGCTGCGCAGAGCGTCTACTCTCTCTGCTCCGGGGGTCTGGTACCTGGTGTAAAAGCGAGGGAGCTGAGCGTTGTGCGGGTGTGCAAATAGATCCACCTCGGGTTTGCCGAACTGGCAAGAGAGCTCCTGGAAGAGAACGGGGTGGAGTTGCCACTCCCCTTGATCCACAGTGGCCCTGCTCAGCCAGTCTGCCTGCGTGTTGGCCACGCCCGAGATGTGTTCCGCCCGAATCGACAAAAGTCTGGACTCCGCCCAATGGTGTAACCTTTCCGCCTCCAGCATCAGAGCCCTGGAATGGGTGCCCCCTTGACGGTTGATGTGGGCTTTGGAGGCCACATTGTCGGTCAAGACCAACACAAGATTGTGTGATACAATGTCCCGAAACTCCAGAAGGGCTAGGCGGATGGCCCGTAACTCTAACCAATTTATGCTGTTCGCCAACTCCTGATCCGACCAGCGTCCCTGAGCCACCCTGTCCAAGGCGTGGGCTCCCCATCCAAACACGCTGGTGTCCGTCGTGACCTGGATGCGTTCCGGTTCCTTGAATGGGCATCCCCGGAGAAGTCTGGAGGACATCCACCAACGCAGGGACCATTGGGGTTTGCTCGGAAGTTGCACTTTGATCTGGGAATGACTGGTATGCGCTCTCTGGAAGGGTAGAAGAAACCACTGTAGCAGACGCGCATGAAACCTGGCCCAGGGAACAACGTTGATACAGGAGATCATCTTCCCCAGTAGTTTGGACAACGTCGCCAGCGGTAGCAGCCTCTGGGACAGCACTTGATGAGCCAGGCGTTGTAAGCTCTGTGGCCTCTCTGGAGACAGGGAAACCTCGCACGTCACAGAGTTGATGATGGTCCCTAGGTGAAGTAGGGACGTGGTTGGGTGTAAGTGGCTTTTGGGCAGGTTGAGGACAAACCCATGACTGCGCAGTGAATCCATCGTGACCTGCAGATCTCGCAGGGCCTGGCTTCGAGAAGGCGACAGCACCAATATGTCGTCTAAATAACAGTTGACACATATTGGAATCGAGCGAAGGGAGGCTGCCACCATGGCCAGGAGCTTGGTGAACGTGCGCGGAGCCGAGGACAGGCCAAAGGGCAAGGCCCGATATTGAAAATGGCGGCCGTTGAAGTGAAACTGCAGGAGCTTCCGATGCGCCGGATGAATGGGCACATGGAGGTACGCTTCTTTGATGTCTATTGAAGTCATCATGTCGCCTTGGCGGATGGAGGCCAATATGCTCTTGAGAGACTGCATTTTGAATTTTTGGTATTTGATATGATTGAGCCGTTTCAAATCTAGGATAGCCCTCCATCCCCCGGAATTCTTTGGTACTAGAACAAGATGGAATAGAACCCTAGGCCCTCCTGCCCCTTGGGTACTTGTTCTATGGCCCTGATAGTGAGAAGGTGGTGTATCTCGGCGTCCATGAGACGCCGCTTCGATGGGCACCTGGGCACGGGGCACCTGATGAACCTTCTCAGGGGGATGGATAGAAATTCTAGAGTGAGGCCCAGTCTCACGACCTGAAGGGCCCAGGCGTCTGACGTGAGCTTCGCCCACTGATGGGCGAAGGCCAGGAGACGCCCCCCTATGGGTCCTACCTCCTGCGAGTCACCGGTACCTTCGAAAGGACCAGTTACCTGCTCCCCGAAAGGACCTTCTATTCTAGGACTGCACCTGATTCTGCTGGCGACCTCTATCCCTAGATCTGGCGCGGTCCTGGCCATGGTCCTGTGCCTGGGAAAACCCCCTGGTGTAGTTGGGAACATAGGGAGCAGGGGCGAATCCCGAGTCCCCAGTCCGAAAGGGCTGCCGCCTATTGTAAGGCCTTCTGTTAGCACGACCACTTGTAGAAGGGAGGACCTTGCGCTTATCCCGTGTCTCAATGAGGATGGGATCCAGGACTGAACCAAACAAGGCGCCGCCCTTGAAGGGTGTGGACGCTAGGCGCCACTTGGATTTGACATCAGCCTGCCAATGGCGAATCCATAGCAAACGTCGAGATGCCACATTAGAGACTAGCGAAGAGAGGCCCCACTAGCTTCAGAAATAATCGGGGGAGAATGGGGTCCAAAAACCCCCACCTCAGGGAGTGGAGCCTGGGGAAGCTGAATATCAGGAGAACAACTCTGCTCATTCACACGCACCGGAGAGACATTTTGTGGAATTAGAACCGGGGGTGGACAAACGGGAGCCCCAGAAGCCTTTGGTGGAACCTTGGCCTTGTCCTTGCACTTATGCGACTTGTTCCGGGCAGTGGATGAGGCTTGAGGCCTATTACTGGACGCCCTTGTGGCGGCCCTGCCGGGCCTAGGGCTAGCCCCCCCCTCGCCAGGGGAACGGGGCTCTGAAACTGGCTCTACAGTACCTTTAACTACTGATTGATCAGCCATGATATGATATTTGAAATAGCTCAATCACTGAACAAAGGAATTCAAACTGCGCACCACCGCCAAGGCGCCACATGGAAGCAGAGGCAGAGACAAAGTGACCCCCTCCCTGAGTCAGCAGCCTCGAGTGAGGGAAAGGGGAGGGTCGCCAGAACTGCGCAGACTCCAGCGCGCGAAACAAAACGCCTCGTCACTTTCGGGAATTCCCACGCATGTGCGAAATTGCCCCCCAAAATGGCGACCGGCAGCAAGGGCGCGAAATTTAAATCGCAAACGGCAGGGAGAAACCAACTGCCGAACCACTCAGCCTGCCCGGCAGCCGCTCCGACGAGAGAACGAAGGAGGGAGGGGGGGTTAGCCCATTCAGGCAGCAGCCCAGGATCCGACCGCGCCCGCAGGCGGGTGCTATCCGGCACGAAAATGGCACTGGGAGGCTCACAAAGCCGACGCGCCAAAGAGAAATAGAGGGCAGACAGTAAAGCCGCTTCCAGAGCCAGCAAGATCATCCGATGCCCAAGCTGTTGAAGCACAATCCCTAACGAGGGAAAAACAGCAACTATGAGGAATCGGGCTGGCAGAAACTGCTGCCTTCACCTTAAAATAGATAGAAATCCACAACGGAGCGAATTCCTATTGTAGAAACCAATAATCCATGAGAAGTTTGTCAATTAGTCAGAGAGAGAATTGAAAGACGTCTCGTAGGCTTGGACTGAGTAAAGAAAACTGGAGAAGTCCAGCCAGAGGAGGCGTGGTTTGAAAATTTTACATACTCAGTCTCAAGGCTAGAGGGCTAAGTTAACCCATGATTGGATTCCCTGAGCAGCACACAGGAGAACAAGCCTGGATTAAAACTATTGTGTTATCCTTTTCTCTTTAATTTTGTTTCGTTCTATGGATGGAATTTTTACAAATGCCTCATACTTTTAAATTGGACTGGTCTTTTTTTTCCTTCTATTTTTTCCCATTTTTGTATTTGTGGATTAAAAATCTCTTTCCTCTCAAGGCTTGGCTGGCTCATAACTTTTAAACATTTTTTCTCTCTTTTTGAGCTCAGAGATTAAAGAGAGAGGTAAAAGCAGAAGAAAGAAGTAACACTGCCATCTAGAAGCTGCAGGCTTGGTAACATCTGATTTTACAAGGCTATCGGCTCTGTTTACTGAAAGTGGAAAGCACGTTTTGTTTATACAGGTGCTCTTTTGGAGTAAAGAGAAAACCTTGAAAGATTACAGTGAATTTGTTTGCAACCTAGCAAAAAGCCTTGGATGTCTTAGTGGCAATGTTTACAACCTGGAAAAATGGCCTAACATGAAGAAAACGAATTAACGTTACAAATAGTTATGCTAGAAATTCAAAAAGTACTAATAAGCACAAAGATAATTGAAAAGAGATTTGAGATTATAGAACAAAATACAGAAATAATGGAGGGAAGAGTTGAGAATACTTACAAAACAATGATGAAATTTGAGGACAGAGTTCAAAAAATTGCAGAGAAATATGAAGAAAGTGATAAGAAAATTGTTGACACTGACAGCAAACCGAGAGTGGAGGGAAATGATACATGTGAAATACTGGAAGGAGAGATCAATGAACTGGAACTCTATCTCAGACTTCAAAACATAGATGAAGAAAGTGGAGACAATTTGGCAGAAACAATGAGAGTAATTTTGGCAGAAGCACCAGTGATAACTAAAGGCAAGCTGATGGAAGGAACAGATGGAGAGTTTCGAATCTCTATAAGATATGGAATGAAAAACAAGTTACCAAGAGAAATCCACATAAGACTTAGAAGAAAACACTTAGAATACAGATTCTACAAATGGCAAGAGATATTGGATTGCACTACTACTGGAAGGATACAGGATGATGAAATGAAGTGTCACGATAAAATTAAGTTAAACTTAAACTTTGAGTATAATGTATAAGACAAAGTAATAATAGCTATAGTCAAATAAATGATTAACAATGATAACAATACATTTATATATACTAGATTGATAATATGAAATTTTATATAAATTGCAAATGGGACTATGGAGATGGTGTTGGAAAGCTTTTTTTTATAAAAGACAAACAATTCTATATAGAATAGAATATAAAGATATAATAGCATTGGATGATTTTAGGATGATGTAATGAAACGCCATAATATAAATTTACTTTAAATTTAGTATGCTTTATAAAAAGGATGTAATAATAGCTATACTCAATGAGTGTTTGATGGTCATGGTGATTGTGTGTGTGTGTGTGTGTGTGTGTGTGTGTGTGTGTGTGTGTGTGTTGGATTGATGATACTAATAATGGAAAAAACATGGAATTGAAAATTATTAGAGAATGTTACCAATGCTAAAATAATAGAATGACTTAGAATAGGACATAAAATACTTCATTATTGGATATATTGAAGATGATATAATGAATTATTATAATACAAATGAATCCATATTTAGAATATCTTGTTTAAAATGAAGAAAAAATAGTGATAATTAAACAAATGAGGTACAATAATAATAATAATAATAATAATAATAATAATAATAACTCCACCATTGCCGGTCCCAAGCCCGGATGAGAAAGGTTGGGATCAGGTTGGCATCTGGTCCCGTAAAAACCCCCCCGCCAACCCATACAATATGGTGAAAAAAACAAATAAGAATTCCATACCGCATCGGTCGTCGCGCGGGTTAACAAGGGCCGCGGCGGATGTTGGGGTCCCTGGACATCCGTCGACAAGTGGGCTACAAGTGGACCAGCCAACAAAACGACAAAAATATAGTGCAGATGAAAACCGTGCCATAATGGCCTGTTACTACAACTCAGAGCCAGAAAAAAGAGGCTATTTAAAGCGAATGTATGAATTATGGAAACAACAATATCCAGATTCAAATGTTAGTGAACAACGACTAGCAGATCAAAGGCGATTTATTATACGGAATAAAGTGTTTAGTGAAGTTGAACATGAGGAAATTCAGGCAAATTGCAAAACTCAAAAAACAATATCACAAGCGGAAATAACTGATATTCAAGACACAACTAAAGACATTATAGTAGAACTCCCAGAAGAAGCTCTTAGGGAGGAAATAACATCACCACCACTAGAACCAGTTATCACTGAACCAACTGATGAACTAACTCAAAAACAAAAAGAATTGAAGGATAAGATCATGGAGCATTTTCTGCTTAATGAGGAAAGGCAACGTTTACCATCACTAAAAACTGTGCCGAAGAAAATTTTGGCCCCTATCATGAAAATGGTTAATGCAGTGTTTTCAACAATTGAACCGGGATCCATCTTGGAAACAAACCAGTTAATGTACAGCGCAGCTGTAATAGTCACTAATGAACTAGGCATTAAAATTAAAGTACCTAGTCATACAACAGAAAAAGTATCAAAGCCAAAGTGGAAAATCCGTTTAGAACAAAAAATAAAAAAATTAAGGGCAGATGCTAGTAACTTAAAGAACATGCATGAGCAACGGCTTAAAAACAACAAAATCATAGATCGGCTAATCAGGAGATATAGATTGGATACAAGAAACATCAATGAAGCTGTAGAGATTGTAAAACAGCAGATAACAGCAACAGCTAGAAAAATTGAAAGATATGAGGCACGAATCATCCAATATAAACAAAATCAGCAATTTCGATCAGACCAACGGCGTTTTTATCAAAGTCTTAATGTAAATGGTGACACCAAAAGTGAAAAACCAGAAAAACAGGCCACAGTTGAATTCTGGAAAGAATTGTGGGAAAATGCAAAGGACTACAACAAGGAAGCAAAGTGGATACATCACTTTGAGAAAAGCATTGGCAACAAACAAATGCAAGTATTAGAAATAACAACTGAGATGGTCAAAAATCGAGTTAAAAAGGTAAAGAATTGGACATCACCTGGAAAGGACCAATTACATGGTTTCTGGCTCAAATATCTGACCAGTTTACATGCAATATTGGCCAGGCAACTGAATGAAATTTTACAAAAGGGCCAAATTGATGAATGGTTGACAACTGGAAAAAACATACTTGATTCAGAAAGATCCAACTAAAGGAACACCTGAAAACTATAGACCAATAACATGCTTGCCAACAACCTTCAAATTACTCACAGGCATTATTGCAGATAACATGATGGATTATTTGGAAACAAACAACATCTTGCCAGTAGAGCAAAAAGGCAACAAAAGAAGGAGCAGGGGCACAAAAGATCAGCTTCTAATTGATAAAATGATATTAGAAAATTGTAAGAACAGAAAAACGAACTTGAATATGGTCTGGATTGATTACAAAAAGGCATTTGACTCACTGCCACATAGTTGGATCATAAAATGCTTAGAAACAACTGGCATTAGCAAAAATATTACATCCTTTACTGAAAGGCAATGAAACAATGGAGAACTGAGTTGGCAGTAGGGAATGAGAGCTACGGAATGGTTAACATCAAGCGAGGAATTTTCCAGGGTGATTCACTTTCACCTCTTCTCTTCATCATCGCAATGATCCCACTATCAGTAATCTTAAAAAAAATGAAATTAGGCTACCAAACAGCCAAAAAAGCTGAAAAAATTTCGCATTTACTATATATGGATGATTTGAAACTCTATGGAAAGTCAGAAATAGAAATCCAATCATTGACAAACACAGTCCGAGTATTCAGCACCGATATTTCAATGCAGTTTGGCATGGAAAAATGCGCCACTGTATCCATAAAAAGGGGCAAAATCACTGCATGTGAGGGAATTGAAATGCCCAATGGCCAATTAATTAAATGCAAAGAAAATGAAGCCTACAAATACTTAGGCATTCTGCAGTTGGATAACATCAAGCATGGAGAAGTAAAAACTATTGTCAGGCGAGAGTACACCAACAGACTTAGGAAAATTTTGAAATCTAAATTGAATGGTGGAAATACAATCAAGGCCATAAATACCTGGGCAATACCAGTTATAAGATACACAGCTGGTATAGTTAACTGGACACAAGCTGATTTGGACCTTTTGGACCAAAAAACCAGGAAACTAATGACAATGCACTACAGTTTACATCCACGTGGTGATACTGATAGACTGTACCTGCCCCGAAAATCAGGTGGCAGAGGATTATTACAAGTGAAGCAAACAGTTGAAGAAGAAAAACATGCACTGGCTGATTATTTAAAAGAAAGTCAAGAACATCTATTAATCGAAGTAAAGAACAAAAATCTACTGAAGGCCCAACAGACGAAACAAGAATACAGAAAAGATGTGATAAAATCAAGAATGGAGAGTTGGCAGAACAAAGCACTGCATGGCCAATTTCTGGAAAAAATAAAAGATAAAGTGGACAGTGAACAAACTTGGTTATGGTTAACAACAGGTACATTAAAGAAAGAAACAGAGTCACTAATCCTGGCTGCGCAAGAACAAGCTATCCGCACAAATGCCATTAAGGCCAAAATCGAAAAATCCTCTGATGATGCCAAATGCAGACTTTGCAAAGAAGCTGACGAAACTGTTGATCACATACTCAGCTGCTGTAAAAAAATCGCGCAGACTGATTATAAATTGCGGCACAATTCAGTAGCACAAATGATCCATTGGAATTTGTGCAAAAATTATAATATTAAAACAGCAACAAACTGGTGGGAACATCAGCCTGAAAAAGTCACCGAAAATCAGATGGTCAAGATCTTGTGGGATTTCCGTATACAAACCGACAAAATACTGGCGCATAATACACCAGACATCACACTGGTTGAGAAAAATAAGGTCACAATCATAGACATCGCAATACCAGGTGATAGCAGGGTCGCCGAGAAGGAACATGAAAAAATCGCAAGATACCAGGACTTAAAAATCGAAATTCAACGACTATGGCACAAACCAGCAGTGGTGATTCCAGTGGTAATTGGCACACTGGGTGCTATTCCAAAAGCACTGGAATTACATTTAAAACAGTAAAAATTGACAAAATCACCATCAGTCAAATGCAAAAAGCCGCACTGCTTGGATCTGCACGCATTTTAAGAAAATACGTTACAACGTCCTAGGCCCCTGGGTGGGGCCCGACTAGTAACCAATGCCAAATCCGGTGAAACAACTGGCCGCTGTGATACAATTGTATAATAATAATAATAATAATAATAATAATGTATACAAATATATTTGATTGACAATATGTGACCTTAGATAAAGTTTAAGTGATGACTATGGAAAGGACACACAAAAACTTTGTAACCAATCGACACACTGTACATAATTGAAGATATTTTTATGTTACATATCTCATTTATGTTTGTTTAAAATAAAAAATCTTTAAAAAAATTAAAAGTATGGAGAATATAACCATTTCTCATATAATAATGATTAAAAAATATTGGGGACGATGTGGCAAATCTAAGCTCAGATATTGATCTTATTGCTGAGACAGTTTTAACATGTCAATGAAAATTATGCTGGGAGATAAGAAGGGATGGTATATATGAAGTGGAAATATGAGCAGTGCTCAACTATTCATATTGTAACTATTTTTAATTTATTTTTATCCTGCCTATTTATACAAATAACTAAAGGCAGAGAACATATCCAACACACTTTCCTTCTTCTATTTTCCCTACACAATAAATAGCCCTGTGAGGTGGGTTGGGCTGAGACATGGTGACTGGCCCAAAGTCACCCAGTTGGTTTTTATGGCTGAGGCAGGACTTGAACTTAAGAGTCTCCTGCTTTCTAGCCAGGTGCCTATGATCAAACTGTAACATTTAAGTACTTAGGATCATCAGAAAACAGGCTGCACTGTTATTGATCATACAATATGTGAATTTAATCAATCTAAACACAGTAGCTTTACTGTTGATTACAGAGGTGTGTGCTGCCTGATAAGACAGAAATTGTGCTGCATACCTTTAATTTAGAGAGTTCTAAAATCACTAGCTGAACTTTAACATACATATTGTGACTGCACAAGAATCTAGTTCAGATTTGTTTAATGACAAGACCTATTTCTAATGGGATCTTCGATTCCTTAAAGCTTAGAAAACATGTATGAAAATCTATAAGAAATCCTTATTCAGATACTGTGATGCCCACAAAGATCAGAATAATGCAAACAATGGTATTCTTTGTGACACTCTATGGAGGCAAAAGATGAACTTTGGTGAAACAGGACAGGAAGACCCTTAACACTTTTGAACTTTGGTGTGGAGAAAATTCCTGAGAATACATCAGACAGCCAAGAAAACAAACAAATGGATCATCAGACAAATCTCACTCAAGGCACAAATAGCAAAGCTCAAATTATTCTACTTCAGACATATTGTGCGAAGATAGAAAAGGCTGTAATGCTAGGAAAGCTGGAAGGATACAGAAGAGGACAACTGGCAGCAAGATGATTGACACAGTTATGAGTATATGCTTAGAAGACCAGATAGAAAGAAAATCTATGTAATTGCTAAGAGCTAACAAAAACTTAATGGCGCATAATCAAATCCCAAAGGCAACCTTAGAAAACACAAAAAACCCTGAAGAACACTACGAGGAAGCAGTCCTTCAGATCCAAATAATGCTTTTTTCACTATATATAATTTTGAATAGAACTATAACATAATTTTGAATAGAATGGTAAGATAAAAAAGTTAACAATTTAAAATGAAATTATGCAAAATGAGCAAATGTGTTATATTTACATAATATATCAATTCATAGAAACCAAGGTGTCGCTTTGAACAATAGCACTGGATATGAAAATATGCCGGATTCCTCTACTAGCAAAAAATTCTTAGAACCAGGAGTAGAGGGAATGTACCCATACAATAGTTACTTAAATACAACGAAATTGGTTGAAGAGCTAGTGTGAGAAAGAGAAGGATTACAATACACAAGATGATTTCAAAGATACACAACAAGAAGGTTTAAACTGGTCCTTCTGGTAGTCTGGTAAATTAATTTAGTCCTCCCTCAACAGAGGGGGAGGTATAAAACACCACTTATCTCCAGCCTATAATAGCCTTTGCAGCAGTTCCAAGATTCCACAACCAATTGCACTTTGATTCAGGTGACAGTGGAGCACAGGTAAATCCCTAAGTGGCCTCAACAGAGAGCAGAAGAGTGCTAATGACCAGATGACTGCAAAGAAATACAATACATGCAGCCACCGCCACCCTCCCCTCCCTCCATATCCTTCCATCCTCCCCAACATCAGAACTGACGAAGCTTCTTGGATGAGATGCAAAATGTTTTCTTCTTCCTCAAGGAAAAAACAGTCCAGTTGCCTTTGGAAGGAAAAAGCACCATCAAGGCAACTATGACCTGGATGACAGAATTTTCACAAACATTTGCCAATTCAGTTATTGGTAAGTACATCTATGTACGCAAGGTTGATGGCAATACCAACAAACCCCCAAAATATTTACCAACATGGCACCTTGATCACAACTCAGGATGACACAGAATTCACTATTTGTATTTGTATTTATTGTCACTTATAGGCCGCCCTTTTCCCTGAGGGGACTCAGGGCGGCTTACAACTCATGGGAGGGGAGTGCAAGACAGAACGTAAAATAATATGTGGGTACAAATAAAAATAGCAATAAAACACAACATTCATTCAACATTCGGGTGGGGTGTATGAAGATCTTATCCCCAGGCCTGATGGGATAGCCAGATCTTAAGGGCTGTGCGGAAGCTCTGGACTGTGGTGAGAATGCGAATCTCTACGGGGAGATCATTCCAAAGGGTCGGAGCTGCTACTGAGAAGGCTCTCCTCCGCGTAGTCGCCAGTCGGCACTGACTGGCGGATGGAACTCGGAGGAGGCCCACTCTGTGCGATCTGATGGGACGAAGGGAGGTAATCGGCAGAAGGCGGTCTCTCAAGTACTCAGATCCACTACCATGGAGGGCTTTATGAATGGTAAGTAGCACTACAGGTAGTCCTCGAGTTACTACCCCCATCTGAGCCCAAAATTTATGTTCCTAAGTAAAACATTTGTTAAATGAGTTTGCCCCATTTTACGACTATTCTTTACACAGTTGTTAAGTGAATCATTGCATTTGTTAAGTTAGTAACACATTTAGTAATGGCTTACCCATTGACTTTGCTTGTCAGAAGTTTGCAAAAGCCAATCATGTGACCTTGGGTTACTGCAACTGTCATATATATGAACCAGTCGCCAGACATCTGAATTTTGATCATCTGAACATAGGGATATTGCAATGGTCATAACTATGAAAAACAGTCATGTCACTTTTTTCAGAGCCATTGTAACTTTGAATGGTCACTACATGAACTATTGTAAGTCAAGGACTATTTGTATTAGAAATTATTACTGTTTAGCAATCACTAATTGTATTAACCCTAGTGTTGCAAACTTGAGTGGACTCTGCTTCAAAATTGTTGCATCCTTCCACTTCAATTTGGAATAGTAGAGCAATTTGGTCTAATGGATAGCAGGAGATCATGAGTTCAAATTCCACCTTAGGCTTGAGAAGTGACTTTGGGCCAGTCATCTCTGTTGTCAGGTGCAAGTAACCAGCAACAGGAGTTGAGTTCAAAGCACTAGAAGTTTACTTCATGCTACCTTTGCATAAGAATCTGATCAGTAAGGCTCCAATCCTATAGATATATATTGGATATGAATAAGGAAGATCCATCTGAGTGAGTATGTCTCCAAAATAAACTTAGTATTGTACATACGTTGCTTTAAAATGTTATTTTCATCTATTGGTATTTTGTTTCTTCAATATCCTTTAATTTTTAATTTCCCCTTTCAAAAGCTACATTTTTTTTAATTTTTTTTTTCACACAGTGGGAGAAATCTATCTTGCTGCCATTCTTTTCCAGAGCTCCCCTCCCATCAGGCTATTCTGGGGAGTTCTTTAGCCTTTTGGAGAACATACTAAGTGAATAGGAAGAGCTATGGAGAGGACAATTATCTCTCTTTCAGGTTCTATGGAACAAAGATTACTGGATTTCATTCTATAATTTTCTTTCTGAAACTCCTCTGAGACCATTAATGTTTTCTCCTCTGAGATTATTTTAAGAGAACTAAGATGTAAACAACAGTAGCATTTATTAGAACAGGTAGACCTTGCCTAACTACCACAATTGGGACCGGAATCTCAATCATTGAGCAAAATGACCACTATTTCCAACAACCTCAATCTCCCAGTTTTCTCAGGTAATTAAGCAGATGGAGTCCCAGATAAGAAGTGTGGGGTGGGGAAAACTCTGGGAGGCTCAGCACTGGCCATGCATGAGTGTCTCTCCATTCAGGAGCTGAAAATTCTCCTTGCTGAAATCCAAGGAGTTTCAGCCCCTGCACAGAGACACACACACACATACTTCATAAACACCCAAATCTCAATGCTATGAAAGGAAGTGAAATAGCTATAACTTTGAGTAAGTTCCTTTGTTTGCTACCTTCATAATTTTGAATGGATGTTATGATTACGAAGAACTCAACAAGCTACCAATCTAAGCATATGTGTTAATTATATAATTTATAACAGAATAGGTCATATAATCGTAAAATCTTTGAAAAAGGATAAACATGAAATATAAAGATAAGACTTACCTGTCTCAATTATTTTAATAAAAGTAAAACCTTGCTCCCTCAATACCAGAAAAATAACGAAGAAATTCTGACTCAGCTAAGTGAAAAATACTGCAGTACCCTCTTGTTAATTATCATCCACCCAGCATAGGTTTTTCCATACAACCCCTTCCTCCCCAATAAATTAAGTGCCAAAAGGTTATTTAACAACCATTCTGTTCTAGATCAAGTGTATTGCAATCTGGTGTATTGCAGGTCAGGGATCCATTGCCCATTTAAATGTGTATTTAAATTGTGATTTGACTTGGCCAATCTGCAATTACCCTTGATTTTCTTCCATTTTGGTCTATATCAAAATGTCTCCTCATCACTAAGCTAATGAAGATCTTCATACCATGAACTCATACATAATAGGCATTTGTAACACATGAATGAATAAAAGACAAATTATCACTATGCATATTCCTTAATAAAGTTTATTGCCTTATAACTATGCTTGGGAAAATACACTCAAGGGTTAATATGCAATTCAGTTTAACACTTTATAATTTGAACAAAGACTTGTACATAGTTTAGGTAAATAAAAAACCAAGGACATGTGATCTGTTCTGATTTTACATCTATTACAAATGTATAAAAGCACTTCATGCACTACAGTAGATAGCAAGCACGAACAAATTACCTTTGGTTTAAATTGAGATAATAATACAAGTATTGCACTGTTAAAAGCATCAAACACGGTGCAACCAAACATAAAACATTTCAGTGCCAGCTTACAAAAGAGTTATTTAGCTAGTGTGATTTGAAATTTAGGTGAAAAATTGTATATTCATTGAAACAATTCCTGAACCTACTTGGATATCAATACTGTACCTCAGCATGTTAGCTACATAGTGAAGATTCAATAAATTTAAATTAACTTCTGTTTACAACTCATCAGCAAAACATATTATATACTGAAATTATTAATGCTGTGCATAAACTGACCTGTCAGTTTGCCTATAACAAGAATTGAAAGATCTAGGTCACAGGTGGCCCTTTACCACACTGAGATTACACCACTGAAATTCAGCTGAGAATGGCCAATTTTCAGTTGTGTAATTTTTAAAATTTGTATCCCCCTCCCCACTATGTTAGAATAACAATAGAAACAGGAGGTCTCAGAGAAGCAAATTATTCATTTAAAAAAACAGTCCAAAGCAGCCTCAAATCACACAGGCATAATATGGCAGAAAGTTTTTAAACCACTAGGGGAAATAAGAGTGAAAACTGGAGCAATTTACCACTGTGAAGCCTCCTGCTCCCATTCTCTCTTAGATCTCCCCCAAAAGGCTTTAAATGGATTGAAAAATAATGTTGATTCCAGTGACATCTATGAATCATTGGAAAGTATCCTTCTTCCTTCAGCTGGCTGTGGATATGAATTGTAGTCCTCAGACTAAACAGGGTTGACACTCTTGCCTTATGTATAAATCAAGCTCCAGATAGCAGCAGTCTTCAGTTGTATTGCAAGCTCCTAAATATTCTTTAATTTACTTGTAGAATTTAGTTCAAGTATTTGTTTCCAAATACTAACAGTGCTACTAACTATAGTGCTCAACATGACAGATTAATAAAGAATATGTCAAGTTGAGAGGTTGTAATAAGCACTGCTGCTAAAAGAAGCCTTCTTTTAGTAAGAAGCTGGGAAAATATCCAAATTCTTATAATCTTAATGTTCAATTTAAGAAATAACTACCTTAAGCAAACATAGATTATGTTATATATACTTTTAACCCTAATTTATTCATCCATTAGCTACATCTAACATGAAGATAGGAGTGACAGTCCATGGTTTACTGGCATACTTTAAAACATGTAATTCTGTCTTCTAAACAGACAACACTTAATAATATATTGGGATTTATGATAGTTATAAAGCCAATAAATCTCGGGACACATCATAATATCACTGGCATATTTGTTCATTTAACACTTCATTCCTTTGCATTCTCATGCTCAAGAATTCAGGCACTATTTTTGAATCCCTTCTACTGTGAAACCTTTATCTCTAATAATTTTCTAGTACCTATTTCAAGTCATATATCATTTTAATACATCAAGTTATCTGATGTGATTAACACTATTACTACATATCTGCCTTTTTTTCTCCAACCAACTTGGTTTTAAAAAAAATTGCAAGAAATGTAGACCAAGGCCACAAAGGCTCTTACAAAATGGAAGCATCTCTCTTAAAATAGGAAGACATTTTTAAAAAGTCCACAGAGAAATGGAGTTTCCGGTCTCTGTCCAACCCTCATATAAAACAATATTTTACATCCGTCAACAGAACTGTGAATAATGCTACTTTAGCTAACTGGTTAGGAAGACATTTCCGCAATGTTTAATGGATCAACATAAATATAGTTGCAACTTGATTCTCAGTTGACAATGATTGTCACAGCGAAGTAAGTTTTGACATAGTTTTCCACACACAAATAACTAATATTACACAATTTGTTTTTGTCCTAAAGGGTTTTTCTCCCTCAGATCTTTGGCCTCTATTGCAAATCTGCCATCCACCCTACCACAAAAGTGTTAGGTTTCTCAATTCAGTCTAATTATGTTGAAACAACTATAAACATTTCCAAGAGAAAAGAGAAGGGAATACGGAAAAATTAAATATAATCCAAACTATAATGCAACATCAGCTTTCAAGGGGAAAAATTAAATACTATAGTTTGTTTCAATATTTCTGAAGCAGCAAATAAGTCTCTTGAGAGCCATCTGGAGATATAATCAAGAGATTCTCATGCACACACATTAAAACACGAGTCAATACAATTCAAGAATACAGTAATAGGGCTTCGCAGCAGATTGTGGATTTGACGATACAAGTTTTCATGTCTGCTAATTTGCTGCATTGGGAAGCACACTTACACCTATAACTTTACAAAAGCAAAAATTATTTGAAAATGAACAAAAATGAAAGGTTGCATGCTCAGTTTTGCGATCTGTAGCTTTTCATTGTGTTTTCGGAAAGTTCAAGCAAATGTTAACTATTAATAAAGTCTTTAAAATAAAGTTGTGCTTCTCTTCCTGTGCCTGAACATTTATTCTTCAGATGTCTGATCATTTCAATTTTTCTTTAAGTGAATTATAAAAAGGAACAGGATGCTTAGAACTTGATTTAATGGAAATGGAAATTTTTACAACTGACATTTTCAAGGTTTGTTGCTTATCAGGATTTTTCTGATTTATGAACTTTGAAATGAGCAATTTCATTCTATCAAGGCAATGTCACCTAACAGAGTATAATTAACATTCATTGAAATAAATGCACATTGGGAAAAATCATAATGTAATATGAGCTATGGTCCAAGCCATTCCTTTTTGTATTAATTAATTATGCAATACAGTGGATATTTCACTTACAATGCCCAGCAATGTCTTAAAACCAAATAAGTATCTCTATTAATACTTTTAAGTTCACCAAGAAAAGTCTCACATAAGCCCCTCTAAAAGAAATGGGTGACAAACAAATCCCAATGTATGTTGTATTTATTTTAATTTTCCCCCAGCAGCGGGTATGGCAAAAATATTTATAATGCAAAAAGCAGAAGTATTATTAAAAAAGAATATATACAAATAATAATGGACTGGATCCATAATGTTTCTAATGAAGAAAGCTCTTTTAAATGGAAACTTATATAGGGATTTAAGTTTAAATAGCCTTTTAAAGAGAAGGATAAGTTCTGAATTACATTAGACAGCACCCCCTATAAAGACATTATGCACAATTCTAAGAGTGCAACTCTTAACAGTTAAATCAGAAATGTACAGAAATATTTGTCCAAAATGATATAATTAAAAGTATTAAAGCAATTTTATAGATTATCAACCAACATAGAATCAGAAAGTTATAGTCCAAAGAAGCAAATAATACTGGCCATGATAAGCAACAAATCTGAATGTGTCAACATTAAGGGGAGAAATTGATTTAACAAAACTAAACATGCATATATAAAATGTACATTTACAACAAAAATACTAAACTCCTAAAGACTTAAACTGCATAGGTAAAGATAAAACAATAATGTGCAACATTTTTCTCATCTTAAAGCACAAAAGGAAATGACCTTGTTTTAAAGAAGTATTTACCAAATTATGGATTCACCAATCAATAGATGGAAAGAACTTCAAGATTTTGGCTTGCTGATCATGATTGGGGGACCTGAAATGTATATGCAAATTAAAAATATGTTCATGAATATATTTTTTACTGCTAGTGAACCTCATTTTATTTCCAAAAGTGCTCTTTTTACAAAATAAGCTATTGTGTTTCTTGTACAGCTGAGTTTTTTAAGCACTCATCCTACTAACACATTAAGATAAACAAGAACCAAAACAGATTCTATTAGGAGCATCAAAGTTATTTTTTTTTATTTCTAAGATTCCATTTATAAAACAACTTTGTTAGCAAAGATGGCCTGTGTACTTGGCAAATTTTCAAGGAGTTATTAACCATGGACAAACAGCCTCAGGATTTTTTATCCAAAATTCATACTCACCTTTTTAAGGAAGAGGTTCTGCATGGAATAAGCTGCTAATGTATTAAAATCGGTGGTTCCAACATCCCCACTTGGGAACTGGCAAGTACTTTAATAATCAGAGAACACTTGAACATATAGAATGTCCTCAAACAATTGTTCTTATCCATGTAGTTCTCATGTTCACCTATTGCAATGGCACAGAACTGCATGACAATAAAATAATTCCATATTGTGGCAAGTGTGCATAAATGGGATTCAAGAAGGAGTTCTAGACTAGGTGATCAGAAATATAGCACATTGAAGTAAACTCTGAATAATATTTTATTTTCTCCAATTATTAAGGGAAAGAATACTTTTTCAGGTTAAACTTTCTCCTTGCAATTTGTTAAATGGAGAGGCACAGCCTTGGGACTTAATCAACTGGTACCATCTACAATTCAAGCTCTATGGAAATAAACAGACCTCTGCAAGAACATGACAGTGGCTTTGCATACCCATGAACGTTCCCCTGGGCTGTTCATTCCTAAACCTATGAAGTTGTACATATAAATGTGTTGCAAATCAACAGAAACATGCAAGTGATTCAAGGACTCTCTCTCAAGGACTTTTGTCAGCTTTGTAAGCCACAACATTTCATATCCCATTTGGCTTCTCTAATCAAAGAGAAACATATAGCTAATTAGTTCAACTTTTCTTCAAAGGTCGGGGGAAATAACCAACCAACAACTTAATAGTAAAAGCAAACTGAGCTTAAGCAAAGATTCTACAAGAACTGTACCTAAGCTCTAGAAGATTTTACAAAAAAGGAATAAATTGTCATTAAACTGTGTTTGGTTAATCTTGCTCCTTTGTTGCCTTCTCAAGATAATATACATTTACCAAATGTCGATTCAGATGCTTACTGTATTCACCCTTTTTTTTAAATGACCGGTCACAAAATATACACACATAGTTCTCCTTTGTAGGCTTAGCCTCTGCTACTTCTTGGGATGATTTCTGACCTGTTTTTTCTTGGGCCGTCCGAGCACCATTTAATCCAGAATCATCACTGCCTTCTGATATGTTGTCACTTATATCGCTGCCATCATGACTATGGATACCTTCATCCTCTTCCACATCCTGATTTTCATTCACTATTGTGCCACTTGGTGGTGATGAAGCCAAATCTGCTCCAGTATTGTGTTCAAGCTTTTCTGGTTCTTGGCGAGGTTGAGCTCCTGCTGGGTCTTCAGCTTGCAATTGTTTTGTAGAACAAACATCTTCTTGATGTGCTTTACTCATTATCTCTTTGTCACACGTTTGCAGTGACCGTATTTCTTGTACTAAATCTGGATCAGTCACACTTTCCATGTCACAGGTTTGTGTCATCTGAATATCTTGGCATAAATCTGGTAAAATGTCCTTTGCTTCTTTTTCCAGGGTGGCATTTGAATCCACAGAACTGGTCCCAGGCATAACTGCCAGTCCTGTTTCGGTGTTATTCTCTGAAACGTCTTTTGCAATCTCCTCTTGCCCTGTAAATATTTCTTGGTTTTTCATTTCTGCTGGAATATTTGTGTCTACCTGCTGTTCATGTAGCTCTTGGTGTATGTTATTTTCAGGTGCAGATTGATTCTCTCCATCAATGAGAAGCACAGGTTCCTGCTCACTGGAAGAAGTATCAGATGTCTTCCTTTGTCTTTCATGGATAAGAAAACATTCTTTATGAACAGAAGCTTCATCTGAGATCTTTTTGCTATCAGAACTGTTATTGTTTTTAGTAGTTTTATTCTTCAAATGTTTCTTTTTTTTGTTTTTCTTAAGGCAAGAATTTGACTTTTTGGTCACCTCCAATTTGCTTTCATCCTGACTCTTGGGTGATAGTTTTTCAGTTTTCTTTTTCTTTCTCACTATTACATCAATATCTGTTGATAAATCTTTTGTCAATGAAATAGAGCTATTCTCTGCTTTTCTTTTTGTCTTCTTAGTTTTATTAGTTTTTTCAATTTTGACATTTTCTTCTTTTCTTTCACTAACTACTTTGCGGCTTCTTGTTGTGATCTGGCCTACATTTGCATTACTAGTTGGTTTCTTATCTTTTGACAAACTCTCTTTCTTCTCTTCCTTTACAATTCTCTCATTTTTCTTTTCATTCAACTCTTTCTTTGTTTGTTCCTGTTCTAGTTTACTTTCAGTGTTAATATCATTCTCGGAAGTGTTAACCTCATTCTTTTTAGTTCTTAATCTTACTTTTGAGACATCCATTGTGATATCACAGCAGTCTGGGTGCCTGGATTTGATATGATACTGCAAGTTACATTTCTTGGATGCAGCATATTCACAAACTGGGCAAAGGAACTGACGAGGGCTGACATGGAGTTCAACATGCTTCTTGAAATTGCTTCTGTCAGCTGTTTTGTAATCACAGTGGGGACAAGCCAATGGTTTGGGCCCATCATGAACCTGCCTTGCATGTCGAGTCACTTCATGCTGGTTTGATGCCACATAGCAGCATTGTTCACATTTGAATGGCTTCTCACCTAAAGCAAGGAAGAAGCAATTACTAACCATTACATTACAAATCACAAATTATGTACATCTACAGATTTATACAGTTCATCATGCCATTGAACTTCTTGCATTTAAGAATAATTTGATTTTTCCACTTAACGTGTTCACAAAAAGCAACAAAATACAAAAAAGAAAACAACCATGCAAGAAATGATTAGACATTCCATCTACGTAATATACATACCAGATCACTCTACAGTATTATTAGCATTTGGAATCCAAACCAAACTGGTCCATTGAAAGCAATGTAGAAAAATGGAAATTATAAATGAATAATTATCTTACACAATTATTGTACATACCCCAAAAGAAAATATACTCTCATGAAGGAATAACAGACCCCCAAACCATCCCTGGCACATAATATTGTAATATTTAGACTGTAAATCCAACCATTTGGAAATCAGTGTATCTTTCTTTAATATTCTGAGCAAAAATGATGAATAAACTGCTGCAGTTTAACTTTCATATTGCTTCAAAATGTTTGCAAAATTATGTAGCTGAGTAAACTGAATAGTCTAAATAGTTTGTGGGTTTGTCTGTGTTTTGTATTTATGCAAATTCAGTTTCCTTTAAGCATGCTTATATCACTCTTCTGGTGCTATTCTCCCAAATAGACAATAACACTCACATTCGAACAAAGCAAATTGAAGGAACAATACGGAATGTTTACAATAAACTGCTACAAGTAGAACTCCATATAGATAGTCTTCAACCTACGACCACAACCGGACTGGAAATGAAGTGGTCATAAAATGAAATGTGACATGCCATCATTAAACAAGAATTGCTGGTTGTTTAGAGGGAGCCTCAGATAGATTAGGGGGGGGGGGGCTCCAGGGATTAGGGGAGGCCCTGGGAGACCCAAGACACACCATATACAACTCTGGAAGGGTGTTTAGTGCAGTGCAAGTACAAGGAAGCCTGGGAAAGAAGTCACAGCCACCCCTGGAAACCTCAGTCACCCCAGCCTGGCCCAGCAGTGTGGTGTAAAGGCTCTACATCCTGGGAAGTGCCAAATGCCCAGGAAGTCTCCACAGTGGAGTGCAAAACAGGCAGTATTCAGGATGCACCCAGGAAATATCCAATGCCCAGGAAGCTCCAACAGGGCACAGTAAAGCAGCTGTTGTCCCCCCCACCCCCAAGAAGACCTTTGCTGCCCTGTATTCCACCAAGCCAACTGATCTTCACTGTCTTCTTTGTCCTGTTGCTGACAAGGCATGTCCAGCCTGGCCATTTGCTGCTGGCCTTTGTAGGCCTTCTTCCAAGGCCACTTGCACTATTCTCCAAACAGCATGCAGCGTTACCGGCTCATGAATGGCATTCTTGCAAGCCTTTGGAAGGGTTCAAAACCTCAAAAGGCTACACATGATTTGGGGAAGGCCACACACCATATGGTCTCTAGAAGGCCCGGTGCAGTCAGCAGCTGCCTCACAAAGGCCAGCCCGGGCATGCTTAGTCAACAGCAGAAGCAAGAAAATGGCAAAGGTTAGCTGGGCAGCAAGAGCCACAGAATGTAGGGGGCTAAAAGAATATAGATGGGGGAAGTTGAAGCACTTCTACAGTCATAAATATGGGCAGGCTGCCAAGTTCCCATATTTTCATCACATGGCTGTAGAAGTGCTACAATGGCCCTAACCTTGGGCATAGATTTCAGCTACCAATACTGCTTAGCTGTGTGACACAGACAACCCAAAAGAAAACACATACAAGTACAAACACAACATCTATGTTCAAAAAACATCATATAGATTAGGCAATAAGAGTTTTAAAATATTCCCCACAGGATTCAAATTGGTTTCCTTCCTGATCCCTAAAACTAGTACTTGACTAAGCAAGCTCTACTCAGGGCTTCACTGATCCAGACTCATGAACATTCTTTGCATTTAACCTTGAGCTTCAGAAGATATGCATGAAGCAGGATTGCAATATTACTTAGTGAGTTGTGGGATATTATGGATTATGGTTAGGATTGCAATATTACCTAGTGAGTTATCTACTGAGCTTAAGGAAATTGATAGTGAGAGATAGCAGAAATCACCAACTCTCTTCTACAATGCCAAAATGGAGAAAGGGGCTTAAAGCCACATTGCACTGTTACTACACATATCAATGTTAGCATGTTATATATACCATTCACTCAATTCTGGAACAGCACAGCTAAGAGACGATGATTACAGCATCTCTATATCCCCATAATGGATTGCATTCCTACTCTAAAAAGCAAATTTCAGCTGCTAAAGAGCCAGTAACACCAAAAACAAAGGCTATGTGGGTCAGCAAAGAATCTAAGGGCCAGGCTACAGAAGCTGCTGTTGCTGCATCAGCAACTGTTACTTTTATACTGTGTCTATAATAGTTTTTTTTTTTCCTCAGAAGAGCTTTTCAATAAGGCATTATTTTACAGTGTAATCAATTCATATATAATAATATGATATATAACACTGCAATGTGTAATTTTAGAACATGTCAGCAACATGGTATACCATCAAATGTCACACCTTCCTACAATCCACATGATAACCACGACTTCCCAAAATCTGAACTGAATTAAAACAGAATTATTTTCAGAAATCACTAAAAATTCACAAGCTTTGTCAAGCCTTTAAGACTAAGTGAATTTTGGAAGGACCAGAGACCTGACAAGATGCTAACCCTTACTTTAACCAATTAAAATAATCCAAGATAAGCATTTTGAACAAGTACATTTTTAAAAATAAAAACAGCATAACATTTCCCAAAAAACAGTTTGAAAATACAGGAAAGCATCTTCAAGAAGAGGAAGACTCAGAAAGAGATGCAGGCACAAAATATGTCTCTCATCCTCTCATTTTAGAAAGCACTTTATATGTTCTGATGCATAAAATATATAAAACTGAATAGATCCCAAAATAGTGAATATAATTTTCTATAGGATTTGAGAAAATAAGAATAATGCAGACTGAATTTTACATCTAACCAACAATTAACATTATCTCCCCAAGAAGGCTTAAAGTCTGAACATATGTAATACTTTACAGAAATTAGCACCAAAAAGTAACAAGTCTGCTTTGTTTTTACTTTTTTCTTGGCTCATGTAGTCCTGCATTGCTAACTTTCAGCACTTAACAGTTTAATATGGAAAACTCTGTGAAATGCTGCCTACAACCTTGCATGTAACTAAAATACCATCTTAACTCTTTTGAACTACCTTTTTACCAACCTGAATGAGTGCGCATATGTCTCGTTAAATGAGTCTTCTGAGAACTTGAATAAGGACACATAGAACATCGATAGGGACGCTCGCCTGTGAAAACAGAGCATTAAATCAAGTATAAAATCTGTTGTCATAGAAAATTAAACTACTGTACTTGGTCATAATTATTTTCCCAGAGTCCAACATAGCTGGCAAATAATGCAAACATAAATACTATCATAAGCTGCCATATTTCACCTAAAAAGTAATTCTCTTGCTTTGTAAACGTAGCTGTTACCCAGGAATACAAAATAAATATTTTTGCAATAGGAAAACTCAGCTAAGCATGCATGCTTGAGCGCTGTTAGAAAATGCTCTCCCCCAGAAGCTTCCAACTGCCCTTCCTCCCACCTACACATTATAGTTTTCACAGCCATCATATGACTAACTAGCAATCATCACCCCTCCTTTCAAACTTTAAAATGACAGAGACAGTGAAAATCACTGCACAATTGGTAGATTGCCCTATCCTGCTGCTTTAAAACTGGGGGAAACAGGGATTGTTTTCAGGACTTTGTATACTGAACGCATCCTATTTACCTCAAAGTATAAAGCAATCATATTTTTTCTTCAATGAACAAATACAATCATAAAACCAGTGAAGAATGAAAAGTAAAGCTTTTAAATTGAGTTAAAGATGATAGGTTATAGCTCAGTTACAATTAAAGGTAAAATCAAGCTAAATTCATAAATCAAATTTATATCATTATGTATATATGTGTACATATGTTTGTGTATACATACACACATGCAGAGGGAGAGAGGGAGACAGATAAAGATTATATCAAAGATAGGAGGTGAAGAATATGCTTGGGACTAAATGTGACTAGTTTTGATATGAAATAAAAGAATAAGAAAATTGAGGGAAGATATCTAGAAAGCATTTTAAACTTGTGTTTTTATTTTAAATGTTTAAATAATTTAAGTTATCAATAATTTAAATCACACATTATCTTCAAAGTTCATTTATGAAGAAGATTGCAATTTCATTCTTTTTCCTACTTCTTCTAATATGTAGTCTACCTACTGGTTTACTCTGTAGCATTTAATAAAATAGTCCTACAAGATGTCTAACAGATACTGGTAGTCCTTGACTTATGACCACAACTGAGCCCAAGATAAGCCCCATTGCTAACTGAGAAATTGGTTAAGTTTTGCCCCATTTTACGACTTTTCTTGCCACACTTGTTGAGTGAATCACCACAGTTGTTAATAACACAGTTGTTAAAGGAATCTAGCTTCCCCTTTGACTCTGATTGTCAGAAGGTCACAAAAGGATCACATCACTCAAGGACACTGCAACTGTCAACTCACAATTAATTAAGGCATCTCTCAGAACCTTGACAGCAACCCTCATAAATAAGAGCCAGGTACCAAGCACCTTAATTTTGATCACCTGACCATGGGGATGCTGTAACGTGTGTGAAAAAGTGTGAAAAATGGTCATAAATCACTTTTCTCATTGCTGTTGTAACTTCAAATAGTCACTAAATGAACTGTTGTAAGTCAAGGACTACCTGTACTTAAAATTTTATTCTGAAATTGCATCGTAACATTAATCATACAGCTTGCTCTAAAACCAACATTTTTTTCTTGGAATTTCCAAATGTGAACCAAGACAACTATTTCTTTAAAACTAGCACACAACATACAAAATCACTATGAAATTCTCCCAAAAACAAAGCACTTTCCTTATCTGTCTATTTCAAGCATACTTTGCCTTATAATCTCATCTGAGTTTATACTTATAATAAGAGTTTTCATAGCAACAATATTATTCAATATTTCCTTTAAATAAGATTCAAAATTAGCTATTGTTTACTAAGTTAGCCTAGTAAACAAAATTCAAAATTTATAGAGAAAAAATCCCTACTTCTTACTTTTCTGGTACCAAGTGATTTCTGAATGTATTTTTAAAATCACAACTACTAGCTATAGGATTTCTCCAATTTATAAATTTGTTTGCTACCTTTTAAGATTTTGAACGTGACTAATGGCAACTTGATTATATTTACACATTTTTCATGCCTGATTCATTCATTCATTCATTCATTCATTCATTCATACATACATACATACATACATACATACATACATACATACATACATACATACAAGTTGTTGGGTAACAATTACAGGTAGTCCTTGACTTATGACCACAATTGAGCCCAAATTTATGTTAAGCAAGACAGTTGTTAAGTGAATTTTGCCGCATTTTATTAATTTTCTTGCCACAGTTGTTAAGTGAATCGCTGCAGTTGTTAAATTAATTGTATAACTGTTAAATGAATTTGGCTTCTCCATTAACTTTGCTTGTCATAAAGTCACAAAATGTGATCCCATGTCACTTTCATCATAAATACAAGTCAGCGGCCAAATGTCTGAATTTTGATTACATGGCCCTGGGAATGCTGCAAATAATCATAAGTGTGAAAAATTGTCATGAGTCACTTTTTCAGGGCCATTGTAACGTTGAACAGTCACTAAATAAACTGTTGTAAGTTGAGGACTACCTGTATTGTATCACAGTTGTAAAACCACAATGATCTATTTATTTATTTGCAATAGGAAAAAAGAGCCAGAACAAAAAAAGACAATAGATGGTCTCAATAGCTTTTTGAATGTTGTCTGTTATGTAATGTTGGGTTATTCACTTCATATTATCCTCATAAGATCTCTATATCTTGGGATAGGGTTATTAACACACCTACACAGATGAACTAGTATGAAAACTGCCCAAAGTAATACTTATCACCATATCTTGTGGCAGCAAATTGCACTATTTCAATATGTGCCATTTAGAAATGTTTCCTTTCACTTGTTGTGAATTCTCCATTACTCAAATTCATTGGTGATCTTGAATTCCCAATTGAGAGAAAGGAAACTGACTAAATTTTAAGTTTTGAAAGTTAAAATTTTAAATTTTAAAATCATCTTAATATATATAAATAAAAGCCCCTCAAAATATGCAAGGTCAACAAATGCTATAAGTGTTAATAAACCCTAAACCCTGTTTTTTAACTAAATGCCAAATGTTTTTCCCTTTTGAAATATTTTAAATGTTGGTATCTAAGCTATTAGTATTAGTGGAATAAAGAATGACTATTTCAAAGCAATTTATCTTAAACCTAAATCTAAACCAATTATAATTTGCTGGATAGACTCAAAGCTTAATTCAGTATATCCATCATTCTTTTTCCATCTTAATACTTCTGGAAGTTTATAGTATTGGCATCCATGGAAGTAGGCCAAAATATCAAGATGACAGTAGCAGCAATGCAACCAAAGCACCATCTATTTGTACAAGGATGTGAAAAGACATATACAAAAGGGAGCAAGGTTTCAATCACACTGCTATGACTGCCACTTTGATTTTTTCAGAACATCCCATTTAGTTAACAGCTATTGCAAATGTTTTGCTTAAGTTGATTCAATCCTAAATATCCTCTAATTTAGAAACAATAATAACATTTTACATTAATATTGTGCTGCAATGTAGCGTATGAACAATAAACATTATATAAATTGACTGATCTGGAATAGTTATGCTGCAGTAAATTGAAAGGCTGTTCCAGTCCTGAAATGTACTATAGAGCTTTTCAGTAGGAACACAGTATGCCTGGTAGGCGCAGAATTTTATTTTCCCTACATTAAGTATTGAAATAGCTTCCATTCACAATGGGAGATATCTCTTTTTTACATCGACCACCTTCAAATCTGGTCCAAAGGGTTCTATCTATAAAGCAGATCTGGAATGCTGTTAGATTGATGGAATGAATATTGCAAATATAATCTATTCAATTGCTTTATTATTTTTTATTCATTAACCACAGCATATCAGCAAGAATCAGCAGGTGATATTCATAACTGACCACACATTTCAAATCATGAAATGTTAAACTTTATCTGATAATGCACAAGCATAAATATAAGCAAATCTGGCACAAGCTCATTACAATTCATTAACAGACTTCAAAAAGTAAGGTGCAACACATACCTGTATGAGTTCGAATATGCTGCACATAATTATTCTTCCGATCTGAAAAGTAGGAGCACTGTGAGCATGTATATACTTTTCGTGGAAAATGGTTTCTTAGGTGCTTTTTCCAATGATATTCACTGACTGTTGTATATGTACAGATAGTGCATTTGTAGACTCTTCATTTTCCTCCTGCTTTGTTGTGGTGCTTCAAGTGAGCCAGATAATGATCATATCGGTTAGTATTATAGCCACAGCGATCACATCTTATAGGCCCCTTAGAAAAATCAACCTCCTCTGTAGTACTAGAGTCAGTTTCTTTAACCTGGCCATGCTTCTCAGCTTTTTCTTCTACAATGAATCTCTTGGCACTGTGTACCCGAATATGATGGACAAACTCTTTCTCAGACTCCGCCTCATACTGGCAAGGCTTGCAACGAAATGGTTTGTTCTTCAAACCCTTACATTTGTCATCTATGCTCTCCTGAGCATCTGGTGCTTCCAACGAAAAGACTTTTTCTTGATTACAAGAGTGAGGAACAGTAGACTCTGATAGTCTAGTTGTTTCTGCGTCGTGAACCTCAGGAGTAACAATGTCAATATCCATATCTTCTATGCCTTCAGAGTCATTCTCTGGTCTTTGTGAATCGTCCATTCCTTCTCCATCACTGTCTGAAAAATTGGTGTTACCCACCGTTGTCAGTTCAGCCATTTGCCTCTCTTCACCAACCATATAATCACAACAGTTGCCATTAACTTCTCCTGTCAGAGCCACATTTGCCAGCATAATAAGTTGAGGTGCTGCCAGTTCAGCTTTGGAAAGTTCCGAAAAGTCATACATGTCATTTGACAGTGCCATGCTAAGGTTAGTATTGCTAGAAAATAGGCTGCTGCCACCAGATTGCCCCAACACTTGCATTGCCATAACAACAATTCTGTTAAAGAAAAGAAATCAGAGTAAATTTCATTTTTATGGAGAAATTAAATTCTACAAAGCAAAAAAATAATTCCAGCAATATAGTAAGGACAATTTAGTTAAGATTGCAATATTATTGGCAATATATCTAACTACATTTATTTTAAAATCAAGCTAATTAATCATACAGTATTGAAATCATCTTTTTTCAGAAAATTAATTAAATAGGATCACATAAAGTTGGTCACACCTTTTATTTTGTAAATTAGAGTAATACGTTAACTCCTTAAAGCAAACCTAATTTGCAGCACCAAATAAACTGCTTTAATCACAATTGGTTGAACAAGTCAGAAGCAAGATCCATTTAAACTAGCAAAGTAAATATATTGTTTTGGCTAATCTTGTGACAAGTTTTCAGTTATTATTTCCTTACATCTTGCAATTTGGCTAAAACCTATACAAAACAATTCATAAGACTCTGGAACTAATAAAAACCACGTGTTCCACTTCCAATATAATACTAAACCAAGTCACAATTGGTAAATTAGCAAACCATACTTTTGAGACAAAATTTGGAAGTAAACCACAGTATGCCCACTGGCCTCCTTTGCACATAACAAAAAAACACAATATGGCTGTCAATGACATCTAAATCAAAGTAAAGCTATTCCATTAAATACAGTAAAATCTAGAACACCTGAGTTAAATGCATGTATGTTCCTGCAGAGATATATTTACATTTCAAAGATATAAGAATATTTCAATTACACAAACGTCTACAGGGAGAGAATGAATAAATAATCCAAAAGCATGATTAATAAAGGTCATAGAGAAGAGCCAATTAAAATGGGTGTTCAAGAAAACGTCCATTTGTAACTGTGATTCTTCACTTATCTTGAATCATGCCTGTTCATGTTAACTTCTATCAGGCAAAGTTAACTGCTCTGTATTTTACCCACAGTAGTTAATAACCTAATACAATTATCAGTTCACATGGACAAATTTGAGAACGTCTGTATTAAGGTATAAAATGTATTTATTATGCACTATATATTGTGGCTGAAATTAGATTTAAAGCAATATAATTTGAAATAAGGACCTTTGCAACTTTTTTAAAACACTGACTGGGTTCACGTTAAACCAGAATTTTTAACTATAGTTGTTGCACAAACCATAATGGCCTTGTCTACATATCATGCTAGGCTAGGCTAAGCTAAAACAAAAACAAACCTCATAGCCACTTACTATGTTTGCACAGCATTTTATGGAATTAATCTAATTTTCTGCGGTTGGACAACTCACTGAACCATTAACAAACAACTCAGGCAGAGTTCGCACAAAATTCTAGGTTAAAATGTGTCACATTAGTTTGTTGTGCATTATGTTACATGAACACAGCCATTATGAAATGACTGAACATTTATGTTTCGAGACTGCATTAGTATACTCTTACTACAGTATGTAAGAATCCTTGTCAATAAGAATATTGACTAATCATATTTGATCAATTTATTTTCCAAAATTTAAACTAGTATGTACTTGGTTAGATTCTAATTAAATACATTACTCCACTCCTAAACCTGCTGGGTGGGCTATTCAGTCTTGAAATTAAACTAACCGCATGGGGTGATTTTAATTTTATGCTTGCTTGCTCTGGTCTGAATATAAAAAGATCAGTAATTCTCAGATCTATATCTGAAATTGCTTCTTAGCAGAGAAAGCAAACTATATTGCAATTTGAAAGTTTTCAAAAGCATGAAAGAATATTTTAATTGGATCATCAACCTTTAGGGCCTTCAGTCCGATTCTATATAGAACTGATTTTGAAGCCCAACCAAGTGTGTTTCCCCGCACCTTCCCGGTAAATATATAAACGAATCACAAGGTTAGGACCACAGATAAACGTCCAAAAGTTTGCACTTTAAAAGCCCCTCACTAAATGAATGTATATTGCCAGCCAGCCAACCATCGGCAGCAGCGGCGGCTGTTGCATTCCAGAAATAGGCATTCGGCCATTTTCTCAAATACCAAGTAGGAGCACAAAGCACAGTTCTCTTTGCAAACTCTTGCCTGCACCAGATTCAAACTCAGCCAACTCAAGGCCTCCGGGGCTCGCGATAGATGCATCATCTACCACTTTTCCTCTCCTCCTTTTTTTGCTTTAAACCCTCCTCCCAAAGTTCCAGCTCCTCCATAGCTTTCTAGTGGGCTCCTAGAAAAGTCACCGAAGACGAAGAAGATTTGCCCAAGTTTCTCTCCCTCGCCCTTCCCCAAGGCGGCAGCGAAGCGGGTAGGGACTTTTTCCCCTTTCCTCCCCCCCCCCGCCCCCAAGCAGCTCCCGACCTAAGAAAATGGGGGAATCGGCGACAGGAGTTCCTGCCTTGTTGCTTCTCCACCCCACAAAAAAAAATCCCCAGAAGAACCATCTACTCCACCCCACCATCGCATACGAGGTGGAGGGCGTGGGTCGAGGAGATCAGGGAGGCACCCCCGCTCCGGAAGGCGAGAAAGGAGTGGAGCATGGAGCCGCCTTGGTGGGAAAGCGTGGCGGGGGAGAAGACGATCGAGGCCCACTCACACCTCCCAGGGGCCGAGGCGGCGGCGACAGTGCCAAAACCCCTCTCGGCTTCTCCATCCGTGCAGGACGCAGAGCCCAAGGTCACCCCCGCCCCAACCTCAACCTACCGCTCCCGGAGAAGGGGCCCGAAAGCGGGGACGGCGAGAAATCGCTGTCCAGCTCCAAGCAGGGGAGGCTGCTGTTGCTGCGGCCTCCTCGGCAACTCTCAACACGGGAGACGACAGCGGAGGCGGCTCCTCCCCGCCAAACTTCCTTCCCTTCTTCCTGCAGCAAGGAAGTAACGGCCCGTGATGAGAGACGGGGGAGCCGGGGTGGCAAGCCTCCCCGGCAAGAGGGAGACCTTTCCTCTGGGGCTCCTCCAGGGGCTTCCTTCCTGAGAGGCCCGTAGCTCGCCCGTCTTCCCCGCCTGCTAGGCTCGGCTTTCCCCACCCGCTCACTCCACACCCCCTCCGCCGCCGTCCCATGCGCAGCAGCGGCAGCAGCGCTAACAGCCTCCTCCAGATCAGCCCTGGACAGCGCCACAAGCTCGCTCCCGCGTCCCGCCAGCGCAACAGCTCCCCTCCCCCTCCTCCGTCTTCTCAGACCCGCCCGGGGGTTCCTCACCTCCCCCTTCTTCGCGTTTGCCTGGGAAGCCCCTCAGGCGGCCGGAGGGAGTCAAGGGCCGGCGGGGAGCCTCATCCGCTGAGCGGTGGGGAGGGCGACGCCGAAGGCAGGAGAACGGCGCCGCGCATTCCAGCACTCACACGCGCATGCAACGGCAGCCGCCGCGAGGAGAGCGGGCCCCGCCCATCCTAACCCGATCCAATTACTGCCCTGCCCTGACCCGCCCTCCCCCTCACGCCAGGTCAGGGCTTTGGCCTGCGCGGTTCGTGATCCTCGAAACCTGACTTTGAGCTCACAGGCAGACATGTTTAGTGGTCCTTTCTTGTCTGTTTTTTTGTTTGTTTTTTGTTTTGCTCTCCTGGTTGGCAACAGAAGAGGAGATCCTAAAGAGAGAGAGAAGTGTTTATGTGTGTGTATAGAAGTAGCTTGATAGAAAGCAAATATATACCATTTTAAATTAGGTAAACTAGCTGTTGCCTTGCTCCTGTAGACTTCTATGAATTACCTTTAAAAAGATGGTGCATAACACAAATTGTGTGACTACTTTGCTGAACCTCAATTGATGTATGTTTACTTTGGGGGGGAAATCCGATGTTTGGGAGATGCAGGTCTACATATTAAATATGCTGGTTGTGTTCACATAATGTACTTAATTAACTTTCTGGAACTGAGACACATTGAAGCCATAAAATAACAACATGGGGCAATTTGTCCAACAAATAAAAATTACCACCGGTAGTTGCCTAAACCATTGACTATACAACACATTAACTCATGGTTTCAATTATCATCGTTCAAAGAATCACCTTAATGGGTATGGTTCCCACTTCACAGTAGCTGTGTATAAGCTAGTCAACTGTGTTTTACTGTTGTGCATAGTGTACAAACACAGAAATCAAAATGTGAAAATCACATGAATTCTACAAATTCAGCCACTGAGCTGCAGCCTTACAAACCATATTAACCAACTGTTGTGCAAAACCTTCTGGTGTTTCTGAGTCTTAGTGATAAAGGTAAAATGCAAATGATAGTATTTTTTAGTATTTTTTTTGTTTAGTATTTTATTAAAATTTATAGGCCGCCCTTTTCCCTGAGGGGACTCAGGGCAGTGAAGTGTTAGTGCTAGTGAAGTGTTGTTTGCTTTGCTGGTGCTAAACCTTAATATTTTATAGATCTAGCCCATCTTCCCAAATTCAGAATCTCTCTTTCCACTCCCTTTTCTGCCAGAAGGAGCATACAGGAAATCAATTCTGTTGAGTAAGGCAAAACTTGCTTATAAAAGCAAACAAGTTGCCCTCTTATCAAATGCTTATTCCCTGAGGCAATTCCTGCCAGCACAGTGGGGAATGCTGATAAATATATAATATTACTTAGACACAGCAGTTAAAGTGCCTGAAGAACAGGCATGATTCATAGATTTTTTTGTGAGAGAGAGAGAGAAGGGGGGGGGGGTTTGCTGGGTGAAAGAACAACAGATTGCTGATTGAATTACAGAAGTTGAGGACATAGCTGAGTTTGGACTCTCAACTATGGTAATAGCAATTTGGAATTGTTATTTGTCTTGCTAGCCATCTAATAGTGAAGCAAAGAACTTTACCTGTCTATTAAGGTAGACTTTAAATCAGGTCTCCTACTGTGCTGAACCTTTATTTTTGAAAATAATTCAAAAATATTATAAAATGCCAAGCCCTCCATGGCTTTCTTCCAAAGAAAACAACTCAATAAATATATAATTTGAAATGTTTCACAGTTTGTAAAATTGTGCTGCAGATAACAATGTACTATAGTTTATAAATTCGCAAGTTAATATCCTAAGGGTAAATTGATTTACCCTTAATCAATAATTGTACACAATCGGATATTGGGCTGGTCATTAACCCTTAGTATATTCTACCTCACTAGGCTTATTGTGAAAATAAACTAAGGGGGGTGTCATATGCTGCCATGAGGGTTGCTTGTTTCATTGTTTGTTTTAAGAATGCATAAGGATTACAGCTCTTGGAATTAATACAGCCATTGAGTTCAGTACAACTCTTTTTCTAATGTAGAGGGTAGTGAGGAACACTTGGGCTGGGATCAGATAATCCCTTTGTTCCATTCTATTTTCCATCCTAGTCCAGATTTTCTTCCCAATGTCATTTACTGAAGAAAAAAGTATATAATGCAGATTTAATCACATACCGGTAATTATCTTCTCATTATTTGTGTTCCATTGAATAAAATGAGAAATACAGTACTTCAATCATAGCTATGAAAATACGTATACATATACAATTTTAGTTCAGATGTCATTGCTTTGGTGGGAAAGGGAAGTGGGAGGAAGCCATTGTTTTTCCATCTCCTCAATCTGCAATGTGGTAATTAGATTTCTCACTGGGTCTCTGCAGAGCACCTAGACATGCCAATGTGCCCAAGGATACTACCTTTTATGTGTGACATGCTGCTTGATTCTCCCTTTTACTTTTAAGGTGTAAAAAGTTTTAATTAAAAAAAAGGAAACTGACATGCTGCATGAAACTGGCACAGGGCCAATCTCAGCATTGCCTTTATTTCCAGTAATGATTCTGGAGAAGAAGCTATTAATAGGACCATAACTTTTTAGAGAATAATAATTTGCAAAGTCTGTTGATCTGTTTAAAAACAACAAAGATATTGTGTAGAAAAGTGGGACAAAAGGAGTGGTAGTGGCATTCTGGTAAAGTGATACTATTTTGAAACTTTTATAAATTATAAAACTATTTTTGGTTTTATGACATTCATGTCATATTCAAAATTTCAAATATCCTTACTAACCCCCCAAAATGTAAGACTTCTGGATTATTATATAGAATTTCTATAATACTATATGAGCTAAAAAATTTTTACAGCTATATAGATACTTTAGGAGCTTAAACATTTTGACCTTTGCTGACTAAACCTTTTTAGCTATCACTTATTGTTTTCATAACCTTTAGAGGAACAAGAAAAGTGGACAATGTGAAAGAAAAAAAGAACAGAATCTAGCAAAGCAGAAAGACATAACTCAAGAGAAGCTGTAAAGTTGAGGGAAATCTGGAAGCTGATTTTTGCTGTGTAGGTTGTGAGAGTTTGTGATGTGGACTGTAGTTGACATTTTTAGACAGTTCTTTCCTAAGAAGTGAAGATTGTCACCATGGACATTTGGCGGCATCAATTGCTTTATTTGAAGGTTTGTTTTCTCTGGTTTTCAAAGCAGGACCATTGCCCTGTGTTTCATAGTGGTGGTGTTGCTCTCTAATATTTTTGTCCAGTGAAGAGAAATAAAGATGCTAATCATGAAGATTAGAGCCTTTGGAACAGCATCCTTCACCCCAGATCTATTGGCTTTCTATAAGGCTTAAAAAACACCTCCCTCTCCCTCCATCCCCGCCCTCCAAGTGTATTTGTTGTGTGTGTGGTGTGTGTGTGTTGTCCCTTGAGCATTGGTCCACACTGTGGATGAGCCAGTCCCCTAATTGTTTGAAATTATATGTTTTTAGCTTAGCTGCATTGTATTGTTGTATATATTGTTGTATTGTGTGCTATATTGTTTATATTTTTTTGTTTGTTTTTATGCTATTACTCTTGTCAGCCATCCAGAGTTCCTACTGCAAATTGGATAGCCATATAAATCATTTATGGATGGAGAGAGAAGGGGGAAATTAATGCTGCAATATAAAAAGTTTTTTATTCATTACATCAATTTATATAATTGCCCATCTTGCAGTTACAACTCTTGTCAATGAACATAGGATTGTGATCAACAAGACAACAGAAGCAAATTAGAAATAATAATCATAATAGCACAAAATAAGTTTTAAAAATTCATCCAGGTAGAGGAATCTGGAAAGAAAAGAAGCAAGTTAGAGAAGAAAATAGCCCCTTTCAAAGGCTGGGAGGAGAGAAGGATTGGAGAAATCACTTATAAATGAAATATTATTGGAAAATAGTAGAAATAGAAATTTGCCTCGAAGTTCACATGAAGGTAGCACAATAACAAGCATGGTTTTTGTATCTAAGACACTAAAAATTTGTTTCCCCTGAAATATAGGCCAAGTTGTAAATAATAGCAGCAAATGTACCTCTGTAAATATTTCTGAGTATTTTAAGAAGCGCAGCACTCCTGGCTTGCCTTCCTCCTGTCTATCCTTTGAGCTTATTTCTTGCCAGTTGGCTTTTAGTTTTGCATTTACTGAAGACAATACAATCTGCAAGTTGTTGATTCCACACATTCCACAAGGAAGATTATGTTGTAAGAAAGAATTGGGGAAAGAAAACTGTCCCTAGGGTAGTTTCCACTGAACACAAAGTGGTCAGACTACCATTTCTAGCAATTATATTCCACTTCCAGGCTCTTATTCTTTTGCAGGCTCTTGCTTGTGGGTCATTCTTATATCTTTTCTGATATAATGGAAGGTATTCTAGCAGTGAAATGGAAAGGGTAGGCTGGTTGTTTTTAAAGGAGAGCCCAGATTTGTTATTACCATGATAGGATAACAGAGGGCGTATTATAAATATTAATTTCACTGGTATATTATAACTAAAAAATCAGTATAGTTCTATCAGATGAGAAATATTTACCTTTTTACAAATCCCTGACACATGTCATATGTTTTATAATTTGGTGTGGAGATGATGTGCTTTTCTAGTCATTTCTAACAATGTTTTTAGTTCATGTAAATGTGACAGAGTACTGCATGGATTATGCTAAATGTGACTTGTGCCCTGAGACAATGGTTACCTCTTTGAATTTGAATTCCACTCCTGGGGTATTTTAAATACAGCTCCTAGGGATGGGGGAAGTGAGGTGATTTGTTCTGCTTGGCTGTAAGGGAACAATGTTACTGGATACTTCCAAAAGCATGGCCATTAAGGCAGTAGATTTTCAGATCTCAGATTGCTGTAAATTAATGGAAGAGAGCTTTACATTTAGTTTCACAGTTACTTCTTTTTACAATATTTTTTGCATTTTAACAAAATATTTTGTGTTTGCTTTAGATATAACGGTCTGTGGCGGTTCTATTTGCTGGTTTGTTTTGCAGTTCTTTTGAAACTTTTTGACTATAGCATGCGCAATGGAAACCAGTCTAACCTGAGTTTCAACTTTTGCACACAATTGACAAAGCAATTCTTTGCACTGTCTGTGTTAATGTCTTTTACCATATATCAGCATTTAAGTAACTTCAGTTATGTAATGAAGTAGAAGCTTATTTTAAATAAATTAATATTTCATAGTTGTGCTCCAGCACACTAAATACATATATAAACCACGTTGTAGGAATTTAAGAACTTCCATTTATTGGCCTAGTTTTTCATTCCACTAGTCTGATGGAATGCTATAAGCAAGATAAGCATGGATTGATCAAGTCATTTTTGACTCCCAGTGACCTAGTGATTTTCTCTATCATGATTTCTCTTCTGAACTGATCTTCAGGTCTCCAAAAGTTGCACTCATAGTTGCCATAGTAACTGAGTCTAACTGCTGATTATCCTCTTCTCTTTCTTTCCTCTTTCCTAACAACCATTAGTTAGCAGCAGTTTCCTCTATTGTTTGACAGCCATCTAGTAGAGCACTCAATTTTTGCAGCTCAAATATAATCACCCTAGATAATCAACATTAGCTTCACTCTCCATCGGATTGAGAATAAGGTTCTTTTAACTTCATTGTTAATCCCAATGTCATATTTTGCATTTTCTCCAAATATTAATGGGTAATATTTTTAAGGAATACCATAGTCTTGACTGATGGATGGTTAATTGATTGATTACAGATACTATATCTTTTTTCATGTTTTTCAAGGAAAATAGGAAAAAAACCTAATAAGTAATTATACTGAATTTAAAAGATGAGTGTAACAAAAGCGTAAGCCTTTCTTGATAGTAACAAAATACAGACAGGTCCCTAGGAAAAGCTGATTATTTTTAAAAAATCAAATATAGATTTGGACCTGACAAGAAAGCATCATAGATTATTTTAATAGACAGATTCGTCTGAAAGATGGTGTATCATCAGATATCCTGAACTAAGGATGCTAAACTTGTTCTTAATTTGCAAACTGATTCCCTGTCCATTGACTGAATACTGACAAAAGTAGAATGGGACACCACTTCCTTCTTGAACATTTTGACCTTAGACTGAAGCAAGACTAGGAGGAAGTGAACATAATCCATAGTGATTTACATTTTTCACAATAGGGTTTCACATATAACCATTAAAACTGAACAGAGATTCTTTTGGTAACTTGAAGACATAAAGTACTGAATGTAATAGTTAATATTAGACTTGGGCCAGAGAAATTCTGATTCAATTCTCACCGAAGCTCATTAAGTGACCTTGCACTAATCTGTTTCTCCTCTTGGTTAGGTTTTTTACTTCAGCATTTTTAATAAGGGTAATACAATGATCAACATATTTTAATTCTAGCTAGTTACTATATAGTAGTCAACCATTCATTAGGGTGTTCATTAGCATAGTATAAGCGCTGTGATTGAGGGACTGCATTTGTTTTAAAAAAATATAATTTATTGTATATATGGTCTATATAAGTACATACCTAAAACGGGCTTTTGGTGACAGATGTTACCAAAAAAGAAAAAAAATCAATTCAGCACATCTCTTATTTCCTAATGGTATGACAGTTAGTTCTCAGAGCTAATTAAAAGTATGATTAAACAATGAATTAAGTACTAGTGGAGGGCAGACAAAGAGCCATTGATGATATAGATACTTTTGCAAATCATAGGAGCTTCTCCACAATATGCTTTTAAAGAATGTATGTAAGTCAAATTTCCAAGGTTTTATTTTCCTGAGTTTGTAATACATACATATGTGGTTACTAATCATCCAACTCTTCATAACCTGAATAAACATAATTTCAACAGTTCTTTGAGTTTTTGTAGATTTATGTTATCAGGATAGGATCTAGCCATCCTGTCTTCTATCAGTCAGATGAAGGGCTCTTCCACATGTCCTGCCCAATGTGAATATACTCCATTTATGGGGCATGGGAATACACAACATTGTTCTCAACCTGCTCCACTCTGCCAGGAAGTGAACCACCATGCTTCTTTTCTTGGTATTGTGTCAGTAGTAGAGTTTTTCAAACCTCTATGGAGCGGTATGCTCTTCTTTCTCTGTTCCATTTCATCAAGGCAAATGCCTGTGCTCCAATTTGCTAGTACACCCCAGTCCTCCAGCCATTGGGCACTGCCTTCCATGTTATATCATAAGCTACTAAGAGCCGTGGTGGTGCATGGTTAGAATGCAGTGTTGCAGGATAACTCATTGCTCAGTCCAAAATTCAATTCTGAGCAGCTCAAGTTGACTCAATCTTCCATCCTTTCGAGGTCAGTAAAATGAGGACTCAGATTGTTGGGGACAATATGCTGACTCTGTAAACTGCTTAGAGAGGACTCTAATGCACTATAAAGCAGTACATAAGTTTAAGTTCTGTTGCTAAGATGTTGAGTTGACTGTCTCCTTCCATAGGAGGCCTTCCCACAAGTCTGACAGTGCTGCAGAAAAATGACAGATGGTCAGAGAGGATTGCAGGACTTTCCTTCTCTAATACACAACAGTGAATGATGCACCTTTTTTCACTATTATTTTTAATCAGTGAAATGGTAGGAATGATAAAATGACTTTTCTTTTTTGAGTCCACTTCTCAATGGGTAGGCCACATTAGAAAACAGACTCTGCAAAATATCAGACTGCCACTTATCCTGGTAAGGCATAATAACAAAAATCTTGAAGGAATCACAGATTTTTTTTTGCCCTTGATTTGGTATGTTTGAATTCCTTTCTCATTTTTTTTTCCTTTTCCCAGTACTGAGTTGCCATTTCTCTTAACAGTTGATCGATTCCTTTCCCAAGATCATTTCCAATTTCTTTATCCCACTGGTTGACCAGTCAATCATGGGATTCTAAAATGGCCTCTCCTCTTTTCCCACCAACAGTGGCAAAATGCTGGTTTGAAATTGATAATAATTTTGTTTCTAACTGAACTCACAGAAAGAATGATAAACTGATCTGGTAGTCTTTATTAGAATTGATAAATTCTTCATTCAACATAAAGGACATTCATGGAAAAAGTTGATAAAGGAAACAGTGTGTCATCAAAGATCGCTGCCCAAAAAGGAATGCAATTAGTATATATTTTCACAGCATGGGTAAGTGGAGTATAAAAACAGGAAAGTCCACCAATTTGAACCAATGATAACCATAGGACAGAAACTCTGGCCAGTATTATTGCCAAAGTTGCAATAATACTGGCAACTTTGCCAGACTGAAATTAGGACAGCAATTTCTTAAGCCATCTTTGTTGCCAGCCAGCTTTGGCATGGAAGATAGGCAGCCTACAGCTGTTGTGCAGATGAGGCTTATTCTTCTGTGCAATAGCATTTTTATAACTTGGCTTCAGATCAGAACAAGTATGACTCTGCAGATGTTGGCAAATGTTTCAGCTAGAGGCCGGTATTACTTCTTTTCCTGCACCCTTATTTCCACCTCTGACGAGTGTATGAGAGCATTGCAATATAATTCCTTCTGATTATATGCATTGCATATAATCAGACGGGATCAATAGGGTGATATTTTTAGGGTTAAAAAAAAGATATAGATGTATGGCCTAGGTAGTTTATGAGTGCAAGAGGTATAATATGCCCATTTTATTCCTTAAACTGTTTTTTAAAAGGAAAAAAAATATTTTGCTGTCATCTTTATGTGATGCAATCCTGGGAAGTCTGGAGACTACAAAACCATGTTCTGGACCACAGTTATTCAGTTCTGACTAACAAATTCTTCTTCAGTGTATGGATTACTCATCCAACTCTGACTTTTCAGAGCAAGGCTATTGCTATGAGTTCAGAATAGTATTTTGAATATTGCTGAATGGATTATTTCTTCCACCAAACCTTTGTTTTAGTCCATGTGCATCTTTTCATTATTTCTTTAATGCATTATTTCTTCACTTTGGGCCCAAAATTCCTCAAATAGTTCCAATCTGGAGCTATTTTAAAAATAGAATATTTAAGGAAAAGAAAGAAAAGAAAAAGAAAGAAGAAAGAAAGAGAAGAAAAGAAGAGAAAGAAAGGAAGAAATAGACAGGAGTATTTAAAAGTGAATTCTGGAAATGAACCATTTATCTAGACTCTAAAGTTAATGGACTGAATAAAGCCTTGCTTTAGAAAGCATTGGAAGTATTGATATAGCAGGGCTAATAAACCACTCAATAAAAATAAAAAATACTTTTTCATTAATTCATAGCCCTCTTTTTCTATTTCTATAAAGAGCCGAGGTGGCGCAGTGGGTAGAGTGCAGTACTGCAGGCCACTTCAGCTGACTGCTATCTGCAGTTCAGCGGTTCAAAATCTCACCGGCTCAGGGTTGACTCAGCCTTCCATCCTTCCAGGTGGGTAAAATGAGACCCAGATTGTGGGGGCGATATGCTGACTCTGTAAACCGCTTAGAGAGGGCTGAAAGCTCTATGAAGCGGTATATAAGTCCAACTGCTATTGCTATTTGTTAATGCTCAGAGTATAAGAAATAAACAAGATAAACTCAGCCACTTGAATAGGAGAGGCAAGTACAAGGTTATAAAATATAATATAAATCCAGTGGGGATTTTTTCAGCACTTCTAGGAAGGCCAGGTCAGGAAATCACAAGTACCATGTAATAGAATTATATGTTATTGGATGTAATAACACATCTTGAGAGCCTGACAGAAATTCTCTCTCCCCTATTGTATGCCAAAGAAAATCAAAGTTAAGCAATCTTTACCTCTCTCCTCCTGCTTTCCAGGGCTAAGCTGGTATTTACCTAAGAATTGATCAGTGACGTGCGGTGAGGTTTATGGCTGGTGAGACAGTCCTCTCCCCCGGCCCCCACTAACTAAAGCACTTTCTTTCGCCCGCCTGTGCTCATGGCAGAGCTCAGGCAGGCTGCCGTGAGCTCAGGCGGGCGAAAGAAAGTGCTTTAGTCAGTGGGGTGTCGCGGGAGAGGAGAGAATGCCTGAGCATTACATTTATTAAAGAAAAAAGAAAAAAAATTGAAGGAAAAGAGGGAGTGTGGGGTGGGGGGCATCAGAAACGGAGAAAGAGAGGAGGAAGAGTGAGTGTGACGCTGCAGCTTTAAACAGAATGACAGAGTTGAAACCTCTAAAAAATGTGCCCACTACTATGAGGCAGGAGAACTGCATGCCTCAACTACCTTGGGATTTATTAGGCTTTTAACCCTTGCTTAACTCTTGCTCGAGCGCCTAAAAGTCAGACTAGATGAGGCATGCAGTTCTCCTGCCTCATAGTAGAGGGTGCTTTTTTAGAGGCTTTTTTAAATAGGCAGTCATTCACAATGTGGCAGCAGCTAGCTAGCCTAACCTCAGCACTTGCCTTTTCCCGTTTACATTTTTTTTCCTTTCATGATTGACAGTGGTGAGGCTGTGTCTCCCCTGCCTCCCCTGACTGCACATCACTGGAATGATCAATATCTCCTTCAAGGTCATCTCAAGACTCCTTTACAATGATTCCCATGATAATTAAAAGATACAGTATTTTTAAAAGAAGCAGAAATAAGGATGCACTACCCTACTGTATTGTTCCAGGACAAGAATATTCCATTTCTCCTCTGGACCATATCAATTCAGCCATTCTGGGTATTAAGTGCTGTTTGAATTTGTGGACATTAATCTTCAGAATTAGATGCAGCTTGTAATGTTCTAGACAAACAAGTCTCCTGGTGGACCACATTTCTATTGGATATCCTCTTCTCTTTCCTTCTACCTTCCAAGCATTAGCCTTGTTCAAAGCATTAAGTCTTTGCATTATATGTTTGTAGTAGGATTATTTAAGCCTGGTTAGTTATGCCTCAAGTGAGAACTCTGATTGTTTTGTTTGATAAGCCATTGTTTGCTTTGCATGGGTTTTTAAATTTATTTAAAGATAATTAAACCAATGTGGTCCGATCTATATTTTAGACTTTAAAAAATATAATGTTAATATATAGAGAGTAATGATAAATGGGATCCATGGCAGGAGAGACTAATAGAAAAAAAAGAGGTTAAGATGGGTGGGAATTCCTAAGGAGGAGATAAAAGCCCAAGTACAAATACTTTCAGTGAGGAAATAGAGATTAGCAGAAAAAGTGCAGCTATATCAAACATTTAATGAATATCTGGAAACAAAAAGATGTAGAGGATGTAGAAGGGAGGCAAGTCATCAAGAAAGATTATATACAGCAGCAAGGGACTGGAATAACTTCCATAAGCTCAACTATTTTGTATATAGGAGTCAGTCCTCTCCCAGGCTATGGAATGCTATTCCTAGAATGTTTTGTTTCCACACTTTCAAATTTAGTGAGGGGGGGTGGGGAATAGCAGAAATGCATTTCTTTTACCAAACTTTTAATTATGTTTGTTTGAATTGTCTTGATTTTAATTTGAATGTTGCTTTTTTGTAAACCATTTGGGTGTTTTTGAAAAGCCAAAAGTGGATTCTGCATAACAACATAAAATTAGTAATAGTTCCACTTTATTTTGAATTTATCAGAAACAGTGTAAGAAAGATTCAGATAAACTGGAACAAGATCAGAAAAGGCAATGTGAATAATTAGGAAATTCTAACAGAACATCTAACCTTTACAAGAGAGAAGACTGATGTGAACTGTATGATAATATTCTTCAAATACTTGAAAGATATCACACAGAAGGTCAAGACCTGTTTTCCACCATTCCAGAGCATGAAATAATAATTCCAGTTATATGAAGGCAGATGCCAGTTGAGTATTAGAAAAAAATGAATACTATAATATGCAAACTTTCAGATTCTCCAAAAATCTTTCTTGTTCAATAAAATATGTAATAAACAATGTGATAAATGTAATAAAACAATGTAACAAAACAGAACTGTGGAATGGGAATGGAAGGGAGATATATGCCTCTGTAGCAATGGGAATCTCGTTATTATCTGATTTAACTATTGAAAGGCCACTCCCTACATTCCTGCATCCCTAATTTGCTGCCCAATCAAATGCCAAATCAAGAGGCCCAATCTTGAACTGCTTTGCGTGGCTGATATTTTTAAATACAACACAAATGAATGCATTATTATATTTAATATACCATCTAAGTGGTTTTCTCTTTGAACTCAGCAATACCTAACTACTGAAGAAACAATATACACTAGTTTGCAATGCCTTAAGCATTCTGATCTAGTAATCCATAAACACTCTTTCCAAATACTTCAATATCCTGCTGGCCAATTCAGTATCTTGCATATTCTAATCAAATGAATTCAAGATAGGTTGCTAGCCACTGAACAGTAGAAATCCACTACAGGATGATAAATGTACTTAGGCCTCAGTATAAAGACCCATATGTAAGGATTATATAAATATAACGTATCTATAGTTTATAAATGTAAAGTACAACTGTTGGCTTACATCCAATTTTTCTCACCCTTCCAAATTTTTGCATTCTGCCTGAAGAGTTTTAATGCATAACAGTGGGCCTTGATTTTGTGTCATTTCAATTAAGCTTCATGTTCCTATTCTTGTTTTGTTTGGATTTTTATTGTGAAATTGCAATGATTCTGAATGGAATCTGCATGAAAGCTTGTCTAGATTGCAAAAGAATTAATCAACAGAGGCAAATTAAGTCATGCAAGTTATCAAGGGAAGGTTGTTGGTGAACTGGTCAGATATTATATTCTACAGTCTCTTGTTTGAATGAATGGAATAACATATTTTTAGGTACTGGCTTTCTTGTACATCAAAGTTAATTTGCTTTCTGTTTGATCCTGTGGCAGAGTGTTTATTCGTTCACATTTATTTTATGGAAGTATCCATATTGTCATTTGAAAAGCCCTACAGTTTTTTGGCACTACATATTGCTTTCCTTGTAAATTTTATAACCTTTGAGTGTTGCGATAAACAAAGCCTTAAAATGTGCACTGCATTTTTATTTCTGAAGTTTCACATAAATAAAAAAGGTATTCATATAATTGTCATAGGCATTGGCCTGATAGGATCTACACTAATATAAACACTGATGGGCTACAGAGTTCTGTCTATACTACCAGTCTATTTTATGAATAATTAAGTACAGTTAAGACACAAAGATTTTTTGTTCTGGAGACTGCACTTAATTTTTCCCTATTATTTTGGACTCCAATAGTTTCACTAGTAAGGGATTGATCATCTTTCTCTACTAATACTTTAGAAGTTCATATGGTGTTTTATTTCTTGGGGCTTTTTAGAAAACCACAGAGCCAAATGGGATCACTGAAGAGTAGAACCTAAATAGGGGCAACTCCAAATCCAAGGCCTAGTTATACCCCCATTCCAGCTGCCCAATAATGCCTCAGTGAAACTGCCTACCAGTTCTTCAAGCTCCCTCTGAAACTGATCAAGGTCCATTAGTCGCCTAGGGATAGACTGATCAAACTGGTCTAACTTCCCCCTGGTAAGTACAGGACAGTACAGTATTAGCAAATCAAACAGCAACCAGACTATAATGACTGCAACACCTCTGTCCTGGATTCATCAGTGGTAATTGACAATAACAAAGACTGATGATAAGGTTCACCATCTTATATCACAACTGCTCATATCACAACTGCCTTGACAAAAAAAAGGAAAAAACCCCAAATTTTATATGCAACCTCCTATGGGCATCAGGCACTCAGCAATTTGAGTCAGAGCCATAGTTGCCATGGTGGTCATGAATTCCTGAGTGCCTCCCCTCTCCCCCGGTCCCTATATCATACAAGAGCATTTAAATAGCTCAGGAAAGGATGTTGCTATTCTCAGTAGGGAAGATAATACCATTAATAAAACATTTTGAAACCAGTTTCAACCACAGGCTCTCCAAGTTTTCTGCAGTACAAAACTTCTGAAAGTGGTTAGGGGCCTTCTCAGATGACAAATGTCACCTCACTCCAGAGTTTGGCTACTCCCAAACTCAAAACCCAAGTGAGTATACAGTATCTTGTACATGCATAGAACAATAAAAATTGCTCTGCGCATGCGCATAACCAAAAGACAAGATGGTGGCACCTACGGCGCTGCCTGGAGAACTGGTTTGGGGGCGTTGCAGGCCTACGTCGCTGCTGGTTCCAGTGACCAAGGCCACCAAATCACTACCAGTTCGGCTGAACTGATCTGAACCGGTAGGAATCCACCATTGATCTAATGATAGCAATAGCACTTAGACTTACATACTGCTTCATGGTGCTTTACAGCCTTCTCTAAGCCGTTTACAGAGTCAACATATTGCCCCAACAATCTGGGTCCTCATTTTACCAACCGCAGAAGGATGGAAGTCTGAGTCAACTTTGAACCTGGTGAGATTCGAACTGCCAAATTGCAGGCAGTCAGCATCAGTACCCTGCGATATTGCATCCTAACCACTGTGCCACAACAGCTCTAATGGAGCTTTAAAAGTTAATACTAGGGTCAGAAACCTGGGTAAGTCACAGACATCAACTGTTTTCCCATGGAGGTCCATCCACAAATCCTTATGAAGTTGCTATCTTTCACTATCCTGATGTTGGTGCCTGCCTCCTGCCCATCTAAATCTCTCCTAAACTCTGCTCTCCTCCTCCCAGATCATGAGACACACACACACACAACTTCACATTCCACTAAACATGCAAATTGTGCACCCTATCTCCATTAAACACAGCACTCCCAAAGCTGTTCCTGCTCAGGTATCACTAGGGAGATTCAGCTATTGTCATTTCCTTAATCACATAATCTACTTCAACCCTGCTTGCTCCAAACTATCAGAGCTACCTACAATAATTACAGTATTGTTTCTATCTTCAATTCTCCAGTCCATTCCAGGGTGTGTTCCAGATTTAATAACTAAGTAGGTGATTCAAGAGCCAATCCTAGCTGTTAGTATATTAACATAGATCCTCCAGTATGATTTTCAGAAAGACTTGAGCAGATGATCTACATTTGGAAGCCACAATCCTAGGTTATGGTAGAGACCAATAACTCATTATTTGGCATGACCCCGCTCCTACTACCCAGCCTTCTCACTACCATTCCTCAGATCATTGTTCTTAGGTCTGCTGAAGGCTATATTTCAGGAGCCCAAATTAAGACTGCTGCAATTCCAAGGAGGAAAACCTCCAACCAGGTCTTCTCTCCTGCGATGCCAACAAGTATTCATACATTCTGGGCCAAAACTCTGCTCAAATCTATGGAGGGAATTGCCTCAGTGCAACCAGCAGGCTGACATGTAACTCCTAGTACTTAAGCAGAATATTGATCTGATAGTCTTTCTGATCCAACCTCTGGACTGGTCTGAAATAATTCAATGCTTTGTTATAGCCTGCTTCCAGGCAATGCCATTATGATTATTTCAATTGACTCCGTTACCTCCACCACTAAATACAATTAATAAGATTCAGGTTCCAAGGAAGCATTACCTTGAAATAAGCGTGTATGCGTGCTCATATGCGTGCATTTTTCACTTCCTCTCTCCTCTGCTCTTCAATCAAAAAGCATTCAAGAGCAGCTTTCATGTTAATATTATGTCTGCTAGAGCCAAAGCTATGTCAGCAGGAAGATTCCAGAGGTTTCCATTGCTTTTTTTAAATAGATTAGTTTTCAGCATTCAATAACTATAGAGCAAGACCTACTTGTTCTAAAATAAAATAAAAAAGTTTCTGCAGCTATAGTAATATTGTCAGTGTAATATAACAGATACCAGAGTTTTAGATTAAATTAATTCAATTGTTATGAGAGAGCTTCATTGTTTGGGGAATTTTTCTGTTTTTCAAAGTGTCCCTGCCTTTTACTATTAGGTATTAATAAATTGTCATTCTTATAATTGTTACTGTGTTGATTCTTTAATGTGATTTTATGCATTTGAATTTCATTAATTTCCTTGTTGAACAATTATGAGTTTCTTTACATGCCTGTTTCATTCACTCATTGTTTAAATATTTTAAAAAGTGTTAATGAAGAATTAACATTAAAATTCAGCAATGACATACTTTCAGACATTACTTTATTTTGAAATTTAAATACAAACTTTTGGGACTGCTGTTAATTTTCTCACCAATTTAATTTCCTACAGAAATGGAAAGTAAGAAAATATTCACAAAATGCTAGGAAGAAAGGTTAGAAAGCGGCACATCAAAAGAAAGAGGGGAAAATACATTTAATTGGAAATAAACAAGATGCCCAGTAAAGATAAGTCCCCAATGCCTTGTATCCTTTATGTCCCATGCCAAGAAAGTAATGCTTGATCTAGTAAAGGATAATTCCACTGAATCTAGTGGAATTACTATCTAGTTGACTTTTCTCTCTCTATCTCAGGTCTTTCTAAAGAACTATTGTAAAGAAAAGAAAATAGATAGATATCTCTTCTGTTGGTTAGATCAGTCTGTTCAGACCAAAGAGTATACTATTCCAAATAATGTTTCCTTCTTTGTTTTTATAATGTATAATAGCCATTATCAGAGAGGCCTTAAAATAAGGCCAACCCCCGGTACATGGGCCGGCACCGGTCCATGGCATGCCAGAAGCCAGTCCACGCAAACAAGCGAAGCCTGATCTGCGGGATACAGGTAGCACACGGAACCATACCCCGTGAAAAACCTCTCTCCATGGAACAGATCCCTGATGCCCAAAAGATTGGGCGCCGCTGCCTTAGAAAATGGCATTTTCAACTTTTAAAAAATACAATTATTACTGATATTCCAATCTTTAGTCTCCAACATGATGTCAAGCTATTATTTCTAGGAGAGATATTCCAATTCATTGAAAGGCACTAGATTGCAGAAGGCTACCCTATTATCTTCCCTTTTCTATAGAACACAGTTCCATGTTAGAAATTACTTGAGAAGCTTCCCCATTTTGTTAAAAGCTACTGTTCCAAAATAAATTTAGCAATTTTTTTTAGAGATGCACAGATACAAATATAAACAGTTAGAATTTTATAATTCTAGCAAGCAGACTAAGGGCACATTTCAGAATTGCCAAAATGTTGCTTTATTCACTCGCTTAGGTAGAGTGGAAGTCAAACTTCATCTTCTTTTGGTACTTCCAAAACCTAAGAAAAAGATGGAGAACAAGAAAAAAGCTATTATTAATAAATAGTAAATTCTAAAATAATTTGAATAATGAAATAACGGAGATAAATGCATTCATCTCTGTGAGCTAGTTTACAAAAAATATTTCACCAAGGACGGGGTAGAGCAAATCAGGCAGGGACTTCATTTTCTGTATGGTAAGGTCTGATAGCCTGCGTAGACACTAAGGTTTGTAATATAACTTTGCAAGATGGCACAAGTGCTCAATCCTTCGATTAAAAATGACTGAAATATGATATTGCTAAATCTTGCAAGATTTCAGCACTCTAGCCCCCATCTTTGAAGTTCTCAAGTACAAATATTTGAGAATTTCATCTGGGGGAAGGAAATTATTCTTGCTTAAAGCATTTAAGATATGGGTGTGTTGCTGATTTCTCTTTTACACTATGTGACCAGAAGATTCTACTGCTGTTTGAGAACATAATATAGTCTATCAGATCACCCAGATCTTAATCCTATTTAGCATTATTGGAAATACATGTTTTGTTTAAATGTTATCTAGGAAATGGTTCAATGATTAAAATAACATGTCTTGCACTGTAATTTATATGAGTGCAATCCTACATATGTCTACTCAAAACGTAGAGTCCATCTATTTGTAGGTGATGGAGCATATGACTGCAGCCTCAGGGACAGAAATATACCAGTTCTGCCAAAAATATAATCAACACCTGCACTAGTTTGTCAGGTAATACCCCCCTCCCCATTTTCCTACTAGCTAAATTCTTGGATTTGAATATAATTCCATGCAGTAGAATTCCATTAGGAAACCAGTTATCTGCTACTAGAGCTGATCCACAACCATTCATTTAGTGACTGTATGAAGTAATGATGACACCTAAAAAAACTATTTATGACTGTTTTTCACACTTATGACGATTGAAACATTCCCATGGCCATGTGATCAAAATTTGGGTGCTTGGTAGCTGCCATGTATTTATGATAGTTGCACTGTCCCAGGCTCATGCAACCTTCCCAGGTGGTTTCTGACAAGCAAAGTCAATGCGGGAGGCCAGATTCTCATGATTCACTTAGCAGTTGCAGTTATTTGCTTAACAACTGTGGCAAAAAGGTTGTAAAATATGGCACAACTCATTTAACAACTCTCTTGCTTAGCAATGGGAATGTTGAGCTTAACTGTGGTTGCAATTGAGGACTTTCTTGAATGGAGAGATGTGCTCAAATCTGAAATCTGGATGAGGCAGAATATGAAATCCCTCTCCTCCAGTGAGTCTTATTTATTGCAGAATAAACAAATGCAGACCTAAGCATTTGTTTATTATTTACCAAATTTGTAAGCTGACCCAATCTGCATGATTCTGGGTGGTTTAAAAGATACAACAGTAGAAACTATAAAAATGTAGAATATATAGTACATTTTAAAAAAAGTCCCGAGAAAATAATTAATCAATTAACAGCTGAAAGATTCCACAAGGGCTCTAACAAATATTCTAACTTAGGACCTGGAGACAGAACCAGAATTTTATGAATCATTAAAATATTGCCAGGTGGGGGCTGTGAAAAACCTGCAACACAAGAGTAATAAAAGAAAAAATTCTTATTTCAATAAAAGCAAAAAAATATAGTGGATAGCAATTACACAAGGGTGAAATCTGCATTCCAAAACTAGCATTCAATAAATAGTGTAACCAAACAAGAAAAATAGTGGATTGAAACAAATACAAAACTTGAGAAATTGAGCAAACTGCATTAAACAAAAATAAAAACCAACCTCCGATTAAATCTTGCCTGGCAACTTTTATATTACCAGAATTTTTTAAGTTTACACTTGAATCCTGAAACTAGTTGCATAAAATCCCTTTTCTTCAGATAACTGCTCCCCTGAGAACAAAATAAATTCCTTAGTTCCTCTGCCTTGAATCTCATCCTCTTCATTCTTATTGGAAGAGACAGTGATAGCAATCTAATTATCCAGAGTGACTCTGGGCAGTTTACAATGGTACAAAAGCATAAATATAAAAGCATTACAAACAATTAAATAAAAGATTAAAAACCAAATTTGCTATCATTAAGCCAAATCCAACTCTTTTCAATAGGATTTTTTAAATTGGAAAGTTACTGATATCAGGCACACTTAACCCAAAAATTAAGGACAACATGGCTTATAACTTACCAGAGGTAGGTTTTGTTTCTGAACTGTAAGATGTTGAACAGCTATTTGAATTGCCAAATGAACCAGTAAATGGAGGTTGAACAGATGGACCAGCCCACGTGCTATAATAAGGAGAATACCTGTGATCTGAAGGTGACCTAGAAGAAAATGATTCTGTTAATTATTTAGAGTTTTTGCATGTGTACAAAATTAAATTTTTAATAGATGAATAATCTAGAAAAGAAGTAGAAGGCCATTTAAGGCAAAGAATCAGCAAGTAACCATAGAAAAAATATGTAAATAATTGGAATATATTCAATTATTCCAACAAACTGAGGATATCTGTTCAGTAATTTTTTAGTTCTATTTCTATTTAAAAAGGAATATTTGCAAGAAACACATTGATTTACCATTAAGGTATGTATTGCTATTAGGAAAAACTTAACAAGATTTCAAATTTTAAAAAGTGTGGTTGGAACGTCATACAAATTCAGTACAAAAGTCATACAAGCTGTACAATATATGCAGAAAGCTAAAAAAAACTTTAAAAAGTCCATTAAAAATATAAGTCAGAATCCAGTGGTTTTGGAAGAATATACAGGAGAATTATCAGTGAAAAACTGGGAGGGGGATTAGAGACGGACAACTTTGAAAGTTATAAAAGCAAAATTCAATGTGGAAAAGAAATAGTTAATACGAAAGACATGATCATATTCGTACACAGAAATTTTGGAGACAACATAAATAAAACATAGAGAAGTGAGAATCTATTTAATAACATAAAAATAACCAAATTAAGCCTTTAATTCTTATATTTATCAAAATATAACCATTATTATTAAAAGACAAACAAACAAACAAACAAACAAACAAACAAGGATTTAGGAAAACCTGTGATTTGAAAAACAGCTAATACTGAAGTAATCTTAAAATTGACAACAGTTTCTATCTTTGTTCTCTGGAAACTGCAGCTTGTATTTTTAACATCATTGCAGGAGTTTCTTCCCTAATGATGCAATATTAAGCAACCACAGGGCATAATTGAAAGTGTATTGCATGAGTCAATGACAGCTGTTTTCTTTATTTTACATATCAATCCATTTATCACCATTTACTGCTGGGTTCTGAATTCCATGCATTCTGACAAACAACCTGCTTCTTCAGTATTTCTGTTATTCTAAAAAAATTCCTAGAGATACCTACCAATTGGACAACTATTAAAATGTTTTAATAGGCAAAAAATTCTTATTCTAAAATAAGGATGTTGTAGACAGCTACGTAATCAATTCACCTTTTTATCTGGTGTTATTCATTAATGCTGACTGCAGTAGTGATGAGTTGGATAACTATTTCTCAAAACATTCATAATCTATTGTTACTTTAAAATCAACATGTAAACAAGACATTCCATGTTTACAACTGATGGTATTACTAGTATGAAAGAGAAAATATTTTTCTTTGGGAGAAGCAATTTCCTTTCTGTCATTTAGGATTGTTGCAAGAGAAGACAAGATTACCTTCGGTTGCCAAGCAAGTATCCAAGAAGTCCTCCGGCACCTAATCCAGTCCAGAAACCTGGACCTGAATTGGAATCATAGCTGGACCCACTAGCAGCTCCTTAATTTAAATAAAATTATATCGATTTAGATCAAATAATATTTGGGATCAAAGCTTTTATAATTTTTTTTTATATATAGGCTACCTCAGCAGATAATTGAAGAGTCTTACAAGCTCTCCAAAGTTTTAAATCAAACATTGCTGTACAATGCTATAGAACTATTGATTTTACTGGAGAAACAGACTATGGGCTATCACTTTTTATCCCCTTATTTTCTAAAAGTTATAGTTCCTAGACTTTAGACTAAAGAACCAACTCAGAAACACAAGGAGTTCTCATTTTAATTGTGCCTGAAATTTCTGCCAACTATATAAACAAGAGCATAGGCTAGACATGATACAAAATTCTGTAGATAATTCAGTGACCCTATTAACAATGATAATTATCAATGAAAAAACTTCCTAGAATTTGAAAAGTAGATTACCTATCAATGTTACTAATAAATGTTTTTGTTGTGACATAAGATATTTACCTGTGTAATTTGATTTAAATCCTGGCTGAGGTGGGCTTTGATAACTTTGCCCATAGGATCCTGAATATACATCATCATTAGGGACATTATGTTGTCGGTTATCACAGAGGAATAGCTTGTAGATGCCAAAAACAAAAGCAACAAATAATATTACCAGGATCACTCCAAATCCGGAACCAAATGACTCATGAGAAGTTGGAGAATAATAGGTCCCAGAAAAAGTGTTAGATTTTTGCTGTCCTTTCTTAGTTAACTCTAACGTGTATTCCAAGCCACATGATCCTTTTAAAATGAAAGGGTCATTTGGGTAATCGTAGCCTTCACAGCTTACTTCAATTTTTCCAAAGCGATATGAAACATCCAAATGTGCTTTACATTCCCACTGAAAATAAAAGAGAATTATTTTTCTATAATAAAATATATAACATAATTGAACATTAACTTAAAATTGATATGTTTTTAGTAATTTTATTAAAATACAACATTTTTCCAAAAAGTTCTAATTAAACTCATAAGTAACGCTTTACAACTCTAATAGGGCTTGAAAGAATACACATGAAAATGCCAGACAAGAACGCTAAATGACAAACTTGTTAAAGTTGTTTAGAAGGAATATGGATTTACTTTAATTTTTTCTCCTGTTGGCAATGTTGCAGCCCCATTTTTAATTTTTAACTCATTGCATCCTCCTGGAGTTTCAGAGTTTTGCCTTGATATGTATAATTGTTCTTCAGTCTTCAAAAGCCAGCCATTTAATTAATTTTACATTTATACAAATACACCACAAGATAACACATTTTCCTTCATACAAAGAAGCATACCTGCACATCATAGCCATCCCAACCTTTGTTGTAACACTGAACAACATCAGGGGTATATGCCGTACATCCAGCTGAGCCTCCGGTACATTGCAATTGGGGCACTGGAGATGTCCTCCTATAATTGGTGTACTTTGCCTGGTAGAGTGTCAGGGCTTGGACTTCGCGCAATAGGACTCTCTCTGACAGAATATAAATATGTGGTAGATTTAGAAACACTATGCAAGATAATAAATACATATTTTAGGATTTTGCGACTTTATTAATGCCAATAAAGAAATTCTCAGAATAATTCCTGTTAGGTTGTATATTTTGAATACATAGAATTAGTAATTTCAAAAGGGCTTTAATAAAGAATATATCTAAGATTAAAGTTAACATCTATGCGCTCTAATTAATTTTGCTTTAGTTGTTCACCAATTATTCCATTTTATCAAGTAGTCAACCACAGGTTTTCAGAACCTCACAAGCAATACATAGGTATCTCCCCCTGTTTCTTTCCTATATAATATTCAAGAATTTGTGAACGCAGGCCTCCAATTTGCTCTCCAATGTCCTATGCAATTACGTACTTATGAAAACATCCCCAATAGTGACTGGATTCCCACAAATCATTGTTTCTTTCAACTCTATTTTGCAGAATGAACCACAAGAACAATATTGGCGAAACCTTAAATCTCTTTTTACACATCCCAGTGACCATATTTACACATTGCACTGGGTCAAGCTCACACCATTCACACATTATAACCTGTGATAAATCAATTGATTCTGGGGAGCACACAACAGAGTACAAGTAAAAATAAAAAGGCAGGCGTGAGTGAATCAAATCCCCTATAATGTGAAACATTTAATACTGTTAAAACATGTTTCAGTGTGTGGGTCTGTGTGGGTATTTACGGATGAACGGGACATCTAAACCCAACCAGTGTCGTCGAAGAAACCTTTTGTTACGACTGACAATTGTTACAAATGGCTTCTAAAATGTCTCCCTAATAAGGCCGACGCCCGTCATTACATCGCACTTTCACTATAAAAACCTGCGCAGGAAATGTCCTTCACTATCCCAGAAAAGATGCTCTAAACCAGGGACAGCAGCGTCAAGTCACAGACGCGGAGAGCCACGATTCCTCCCCGACCGTCGTGAACCGAGAGGCTGGCTTCCTAAAGAGGATCGCCCGGTGAGCCCGTTCCTCGCCTTACCCGGCTGCTCCCAGCCCGTCGCTAAAGATGTTGCCGTCAGCACCACCAACAGCGGCAAAAGCAGTCGTCCCAAAGACGCCTCCATTTTAGCCCTTTGATTGAGAAACGAAGCGGCTGCGCTCCAGCCTTTTCCGCCTATGGCAACGGGTCTCGAGGCCCCGCCTCTCGCCGACAATGATTGGCTCTTCGGATTGTCTTTCTAAGGCCAGGGACCGTTTCGTCAGCTGACTATGAGGCCCGGCGGCGCCATCTCCAGAGAAGCGGGGTTCGGTCCGCGCTAGGCTTACTACTGAGCGGAAGGAAATCTTCTGAGGACAATGGAATGGTAGTAAAGCCTCGCTCTCACCCAGCCATCCTATTGGCTCACGGGCGCCGCCCAGGAAAGTCAGCATAACAACAAAATCTATCTACGCTCAGAACAACCAATGGAGTTCTTAATGGATGTTTAGCTTTGATTTGTCCTCTTCCAGTGAATTGCAGAATGACTTCAAAGAGTATCGTACGTCGCTCAGAGTCACTTCTGATGCGATGGGCGTTTGCATAAATAAACAAATAAATCTGTGTTGCGCTTCTGAAAACAAACTCGTTTTTTCTCAGAGTATCTAGGTTGTTCTCTGAACACAAGAAAAATTTGCAACTTCTTAAATTACCAAATGCTTCGTGTCAGAAAAATTAGCCACAACCAGAGTCAAAGTAAGATTTCTAGAAATGTTGGGATGTTAAGATTGCTAAATACCTAGGAAAAATGGGTTTTATACATTTTTAACAGCTGCTCCATTAGTTTGTTGAATGAACCGTGGGAAGTTATCATCCAGCCCTCTCCCAGAAAAATGAAATATCCTAGGAAATATTGAAAAGGCAGAATATTTCTCTGGATGTGAAAAGAAAGAAACATGCTTTAAAAGACAGAATAGTTGCCTGTAGCTTCCTGCCCATCCACACTTTGTCAATAGGCCATTGAGAAGGCCAGGCTAGCCCACTTTACATAATAAAGACTTCTCCACTGCAGCTGCAGGGGGAAGGGATATTACTCAACTGTCCACATGGCATCTGAGAACTCATCTATACCTGGATTCAAAACAGCCTACAGAGTAGCCCCCTGCATGGCACCATGGGAGTCTGACAACCAATCAGAATACATTTCTTACACAGGAACAGGAAACAGAGAGGCGGGACTAAACAGGGTATAAAAAGCCTAGCAAGCCCCTTCTTCAGCCCTTCTCTTCTTCTTCACCAACATTGAAGTATGTGATCACCTTTTCTGTTCAGGGCTCAAGCCATGTGGCCCTGTCCAACAATAAACCATCTTTCCAAGCAGCCTCCATGTCTCCAGTGGAGGGTTGTCCACTTGGAGCTGAACCCAGAAGGATATTTCTTTCAACAGAACAAAAGCGATATACTATGAAATGCTCCCTATCGAGTAACATTACTTCTGAATAAAAGAACATTGCATTTTAAATCATATTTCTTATTTATATTGAAATCTTTATAATGCACTCCAATTCCAACATTGTCTGATTAGGATACAAAAAAGTGCAAAAGACAAAACCAAAGTACAGTGTTAACAGCTAATTATAATTAAAAGCCATTAGCGAACCTTATTGTTGCCCTTAAAATTAAATCTAGGACTAAATGGGATGAGATTATTGCTGTTTTTAATCTGAGCTATGCATACCCTGTTTCCCTGAACATAAGACTCCCTAAAAAGTCCAATCCGGCTTTTGAGTGCATGCGCTAAAATAAGCCCTCCCCACAAAATATTGCAACACAGCAGCAGCCATGAGGTGACCACACTCGCCACCGCCTGCACCATTTTTGATAAGACCTTTTAATAAGACCGCCCTGAAAATAAAGCCAAGCACTTATTTTGGGGTCAAAAGAAACATGGTATTAACTTACAACTAGTGTAAGCATAATTGAACTTTTGGACTTCTTAGCTTTTCTCACAAATGCAGGTCCACTTATCACCCAGGCCTGATGTCATGAGTTGAAAAACTTGACTAGTCCAAAGGCAAATTTCATGAGTAACAATGTGGACTAGAACTCAGTCACCTGATTTTTAGCCTAGTGTCTTAACCACTAGGCCAGACTGACTGAAAACTGGGATAATCATTAGATGAAAGCAACAAGTTAAGATTTTCTGAATTTGTTTGCTGACAACTAGTTTTCTCAATGTTTCTATCCCAGACCTCATAGGCCTAGTAAAATATTTGAAACTTTCGATCGTAAGAACTGTGCTTGCCTAAAAAAAGATGGATAAGTTTGCAAATAGCATTTTAATCAGGTTTGCTGCTTCATGTATCCTCTGAAGCTGAAATGGAAACTATTTGGAATAAAATGACAATTATCCAAGCTTTTTAATTTGTGTGTCATGCAAACTCTGCCAATATGACTTGAAATGTAATAGTTATTGCAAGCAGAAAATTCAGTTCACATAAGAGGGAACTGTTTCTTTTAAAAATAGATATGATATATATAGCCTTCCAATTTAGTCCCATGGTATGTATTTTTGTTTTGCTTAACATTTTACAATAAATGCATAGTTTTAAGGCTTCGCAGTAGATGTTACAAAGTTGGGTTTGAAACTTTTAAAATAAATAACTATATCTTTACTGTTTATTTTACTCTAAATTATGAGTTCTACCATTTATATCCTGATCTCTATTACAAAGTAAGAATTTGGGATTATCCTTAGAAACTAAATAAAGAGAAATTTAGGTTGACAAATGATCTTTATATAATAGAATTAAATGATGGGATTTGTTGCCATTGTGGTGAACATCACCAATTTGGATGATTTTCAAGGAGGACCAAACATACTAATGAAAGACAGTAATATTTAATCTTTGCCCTACCTTTAGTTTAATCAACTTAAGGTGCAGCATACATATCTAATGTTCCTGCCTTTTATGTTTCGCAAAATAGCCACCTGTGAGGTGGGTTGAAATAACAGAGACTTAGGGACTGCTCCAAATACACTACATACCTATGACAATTGGTTATTAAAATGTTCAGTTTGGGGTATCCATGTAAGACAATTATTACTTGTGAGCTTCCTGAATGCATGTTTTGTGCAACACAGAATGGTAGTAGATGGGCTATAGAGTTCTTATATTACTTTTTTTCAAAGTTGCTCTCCTTTAGTCACAATGATTTTCAATATTTTACTATTTCAAATAGTATATTTACATAACATTGATAACAATTTCTCAAAACAAATCTTAATATTTTCTTAGCAGTTATTTCTGAACATACTCCACTTAATTTATTAAAATATGAAAATTATTTGTATATACTGAATCTGTAGAGATAACTCCCCAAATTTTATGCTTTGTAGACCAATTAGAATCAGTAAAGAAGTATAAGCAGTATTCTAAATAATTGCTGAATCTGGCAGTTTCTAGATAAAATAGATATGTGTGCTTGTACAATTAATCAGGCTTTCAGAACAGACCCCCCCAAAAAATAGGTTTGGAAGATTAACAGAAGTAATTATAAAAGTAATTCTGGTGTCATCTTGTGTCTGCAAACAAAGTAAGCTACCATAACTTCTATTTAACAATATCTGGCTGTTATCTTAATTGTGCTAATTCATTGTTTTGCAGTAAAAAAGTAGGAAAAAACCTTTAACCATTCAAGCCATTTATAAAATGACTGCAACTTTACAAGTGCATAAACATATAGCAAATCACTCTTACAGTCCAATAAGTAAATAAACTTTCCACAACTATTTTGGGATATTTTGTCCAACAACCTCAGGTCCTAAAAGATTTTAAAAAGACAGGAGTTGAAAAAAGCCAGACAAAAATGGAACAATATGTCTCTAGAGTCAAGATTCAGTAAAAATTTAAAGACCTAATTAACTTATAATTGAAATCAAAAGTTTTTAATGTTAACAAAGATGGAAAGAGAAGACAACCAGCAGTGGACGGACTCTACAGTGTCGATGAGTGATCCATTGGAAGCCTTGAAAGAACAAGTTAAGAGACAGATGTCGTGAACCAAATTTATGTGGTCATGAGTTGAAAACGACTTGATGGCACATAATCAATGGGTCTTTTTTTAGTTTTTTTTTTCTCCCCACGTTTTGTTTTAATTATGGTAAATTGGTTCTTGTTCCAAAGGTGCTTTTTCAAGAAACAACTGGACTTTCTAGTTTTTTTCTTTGAAGACGTTTCACTTCTCATCCAAGAAGCTTCTTCAGCTTTGACAGGATAGTGGGGAATGGACGGATTTATATTCCTTGCAAACAGTTGGTAATTTGCATCCTGCTTTGAGCTGAAGGACCTTTTTGGATGAGAAACGAAACGTCTTCAAAGAAAAAACCAGAAAGCCCAGTTGCCTTGTGGAAAAAGCATCTTTGGGACAACCATGACATAGATGGCTGAGACTCTCCATAGATAAATAGGTTCTTGTTGTTGTTATCACTCGCGACTTTTGTTGCCGAGTGGAGGCAGCAGCAACTAGACCGGTCCATTACTGTCCCAGGATTTTCTTCTGTTTCGGAAAAGAGGTCTTCCCTGAGGAAGGAAAACAGGATACAAACACGAAGCTTTGCCTTATGTTCCGAAGTTACGTCCGCCGTTTCGGAGGTCGCGATTCGTCGGAAGTATTGGCCGGGTCTCGAGCGCGCACTTCCGGGGCTTGTCTAGCCGCGTTCCTTCCCCTTGGTGTTGGTTGGGAGCGGCCTGGGCGAAGTAATACTGTAGCAGCACCATGGCCGGCATCAAAGGTAGCCTTGTTGGGGGTTGATTTCGGGGGAGGGCACGGGGAGGAGGGGAGCTACTTGGGGACCGGATCCCCCATCCAGATCAGGTCGTTGGTGGAGGGGAGGGACGTTGCCCCCACCCTGACGATGACGCACGCCGGCAATGTTGGGGGGGGGAACCTCGCTGCGTTTCCATGACAACGCAGCCTGCCCCGGTGCAATGGCTGCGCCGCTGAGGTTTGAAAGAGGGCCTGTGGAGAGCTCCTATTGTCTCCTTTTCTCTACCTCTGCCCGATCAGACACAGGGCTTGACTAGGCAACCGCTGCAGGGCAGCCTTGAAAAGCACAGTGAGAGAGAGGCCTGTGCTTTTCACTGGACTCAACTTTCAGGCTGTTAGGTCTAGAATGGCAGCTCTAGGTGGCTGTGTTGCAGATAAATATACGTGATTATTAGTCCTGGCGGTTTCCATAAAACTTCCGGCTGCAGAGATCTATGAGTGCCAGATAGCTGCATACAGGCAGGGTGTCAGCTGATGGACGGGAATTAGGACAGGAATGAAATCTTAGGCTCCACCAGACTTCACTAAATTCATGCTCTCCAACAATATTCGACTGCGGTCCCCGTTTTTCATCTGTCTGCATGTAGATGCTCATTCTTGCAGCATTCTTAAGATGAAATAGATTTTTAGTGGGATAAGCCTGGCAGGAAGAGAATATATAGTCTGATATAGTCCTGACACAGATCAATGCAATGCATATTACTATTTGTGAAATAGACTTAATACCAGTACTCGTATGGAGTTCTTCACTATTCAGAAATCTCTAATAATTCTAAATAAGTTCTGTATGTATATGTTGGAAATGCATATCTTTTTTATATCGGTTTGATAGAAACATCTATTTTGTATTAAACACAAGAGTAAAAAGATAGCACTACTGTACATTTAATGAGAGAGAGTGGGAGGGAGAGGGAGAGAGAGAGAGAGAGTGTGTGTGTGTGTGTGTGTGTGTGTATTTTGAACTTTTAGCTTTGTTTGATGTGTTTAAATCATTAACCATATCTATGAGGACCCATAGCAGTATTTGTGGGTATTTTATATTTCTATTTTCCATACATACATGGAAAAAGGCTGAAATATGTGTGCTACATAGCAATTTAGGGGAATATTACAAGGAGAATCATAAAAATAACAATGTGACAAGTTGAGATGCTATTTATCATAATAATAATAAAGTTTGGTTAGTATACATGGCAGAACCTGAAGATAGCAGAATAGAACAGAAAGAATTGGAGAAAATCACAAAATACTGAAACCTGCAAATTGAAATAAAATGACTGTGACAAAAGAAAGTGAAATGCCAATAGTAATAGTAATGAAATCCCAAAACAACCAGACCACCACTTGAACACATTCAACATTGACAAAATAACCATTGGTCAATTTGAAAGGGCAGCTTTACTTGGAACATCTTGAATCCTCTTATCATACCTTTAACATTATCAGACATCAACATTTGCATATCCCAGGCCCTTGTGAAGTACTTGATAGGTGGCTAAAAATGCCAAATACAGTCTAAATACCTGGCTGACTGTGCAACCAACCATAATAAAATATCCACTGGAAGCTGCCAGTTCTTCCACTGGTTTTGATCTTCATATGCATTGAGTTCTTCCCAAGAACCTAGAATGTTGTAATGTATTGGCATTCTATATGTGCAGTTCCAAGCAGCATGGCTTATTGTAATTGATAGATGGAAATTTTGTTAGTGCACAAATTTACCAAGTTCTGCCAAAGAGTTTTTGATATGGCATCCAGTCTATCAATAACTACTGGGACCACAAGGGCCAGGTTATGCCATAGTATTTCAATTTTCACATCCTGGTACTTTGTGATGTTCTCCAGTTCATTGTCTTCTGCTATCCCCTGGTATTGCCCCATCAATTATCCAAATGTTCCTCTTTTCATTAACAGTTATATTTGGTGTATTACGAGCCTATTATTATATATACACAACAACATGAAATCATAGCTGCCAATTTTTAGCTGGGCTTTCATATAATCATTATTATAGTTGGTTGCACAATCAGCCAGATGTTGAGGCTGGATCCTAGCTGCCAATTTTTTAGCAGGGCTTTCATATAATCATCACTATGATTGGTTGCACAGTCAGCCAGATGTTGAGGCTGGATTTGGCATTTTTATCCATTTTATTGAATCCTATTGAAGAATTTGGGAGAGGCAAATCTGTCTGTCTGTTTGATGCCATTAAAGGTATTGTTATTATGGTTTGTCACCCAGATGTTTAGACTGGATTTGGCATTTTTATTCATCTTTTAAGTCCTTCCCAATGACTTATAAGCATATATTGTTTATTATTATTTAAATACTAATAAGCTGCTTCACTCAATTATAAAGATTATTGATGAAAAATCATTTTACCACGCAATGTATTATGTCAGGTGTTTATTGTTCAAAGAGGAAATGGCTGTTTTGGCAAAAGAACCTGAGTCAGGAGTGACGTAATAGTACCAGGCAAAACTTGCTAGAGACTAGTTACAAAGCTGGTGGGAATTGGATGCTGCAAAGTGGGTGGAAACACATCAGACATTTGAATGAGCATACTTTGACAAAAAACATGAGAGCCAGTTTGGGCTAGTGATTTAGGCACCAGGCTAGAAATCAGGAAACCATGTGTTCTAGTTTTGCCTTACACATGAAAGCTGGTTGTGTGACTGAGCCAGTGACTCTCTCAGCCCAACCCAATTTATGAGTTGTTATGGGGAAAATAGGAAGTGGAAGGAGAAACATTAAAGTAAAACTGGTCATAAATATTTGATTATTGATCAGTAAGGTTACAGTTAATGTAACTAAAACATAATACAGTCCTTATCTCAGAGATTAGTCACATAAATGTTAGTGGCTCCAGGATCTTGCTTCCTCTATAAATTCATAAAGACAATTCAGTTTTTTCTCAATATACCTTGACCTCCTATCTTTATAACAGCAATACAAAGATGATTCAGGTATTTTCTATAAATTATTTTTAACATCAGTGAATAGTTTTTTGAATTTTCCTGTGTTCACGATACTTAATGTAGTATCAATTAATACACTATTAATGTCCTGGCTTTTCTCTTGAAAATCTGCAGCAATAATATAAATAACAGTAAAACCTGTGGCAACTTGGCAGAAAGAGACAAATAAGAAAAAATAGCCAGAAAAATCAGTTATCAATAGCAGTGCCATATTATTACAAAGCATAAACACGCATATATAAGCTCTTTTTTATTTTATGGAATCATTACATATAAGAATATAAATGTAATATGGAAAATACATAATATAATTTATAAACATATCTAAATGTGTGTGTAGATAGATAGATAGATAGATAGATAGATAGATAGATAGATAGATAGATAGTAGATGATAGATAGATAGATAGTAGATGATAGATAGATAGATAGATAGATGATAGATAGATAGATAGATAGATAGATAGATAGATAGATAGATAGATAGATAGGGGTATTTTACATTGAATGTTTCACTTTTCCTTCAAGTTTATTGGAGTTTTTATGGTAAAAATATAAGTGTTCTGTATTTTAATTATGCACAATAGTTGAACAAGAAGTAACTCTTTCAAAAAACAGAAACAAAATATTGATTTTTATTTTTCCTATATTTAGTGTTTATTGATGCAAAACCATACAGTTTTGTAACTGACAAGGGTTTACATCTGCCTTTACAGCTTTAATCAGCTTGTCTTTTGGAGGAGCTGTTGGACTAATGTTCCTGATGCTTGGTTGTGCCCTTCCAGATTACAGGTATCCTACAATATTTCCTTGTTTTTTCTTGCAGTTTATAAAATTAAATAAACAGAGAACACCTGTGCTGATTTCAGTAAAGGTCCAGCAGCCCTTTGATGCTGGGAGAGAGTAAAAGAAGGCAATTCTTCCAAGCTAAGAATAGCCATTTCAAACATTCTATGAAATTATAGTTATGTTTTGTTTATGTTGACTGCTTTTCAGCCTAAACTAAAGTAGTACCTTGGTACTCGTTAATTGACTCTGGGAGGCAACATGAATACCAAACAAATTTTTCTCATAAGGAATAATGTAGTGAATCAAAGGCAGCTGACACCAAAAGCTCTAGTTTGTGCATTGAGTACCAAACAAATGATGAATACCAGGACAAAATGTTCACATCAAAATGCATTGTATACCAGTAAGTTTCAAAGCAGTTGAGTATCAGGGTACCACTGTATCTTCCAGGTTGGCATGTAACAAACACATCTTTTCAAGACTTATAGTAAAAGTGACAATTGAATTTCAGTCTGTTTTATAATTTTCAGCCTGTTTTATAATTTTCAGCCTGATTTATAATGATATGCAAATGGAAATATTTGGAAGTGCAATATTTTATTCCTAGTACCTTTAATTAATCACTTTCTCCTGTTCTGATTGAGGGACACTTAAAGGACCATGTTCTGATTAGATTTCAGGCTAACACAATGTATTACACTTGCCTGCCAAAATCTGTCTGTTCAATTTCTTGTTTGTGCTATCTGCACATTACTACCTGGGGATTCTTCACCTATGGAGAAACTATTCCCAAAAGCTACTACAACTTGATTAGCAATATAGGTGGAGAGTCCTGTCACTAGCCATCTGTTACATACATCATGCTGAGTATTGTCTTTGTGTGGTATTTTCGGCTGTCATAAGAAAAAGTATTTTTAAAACTAGACAAAACAAGATAAGTTTCTCCACACACCCACATCCACACCCAATGGGAAAATAGATAAAATATTTACATGAGAGTAGTATGATTTTTGAAGCAAATATAAGTGAAAGAATATCTATAAAATAAAAACACGTCTTTTTATTTACTTTCAGCAAATATTGGCCACTGTTTGTTTTGTTCTTCTATACCCTATCTCCAATTCCATATTGCATAGCAAGAAGAGTTGCTGATGATACAGATGCTACAAGTAATGCTTGCAAGGAACTTGCCATATTTCTTACAACAGGCATTGTTGTTTCAGCATTTGGACTTCCAATTGTATTTGCCAGAGCAGAACTGGTTAGTAATTCCTTCTTTTTAGCAACCTTCCTTTAATGTTTGATACCTGCTTTCAGAATAAGACACAGGTCTGTAGAGATTCTCAGTCATCCAGGTCACAGTTGTCTCAAAGGTGTTTTCCCCCCCAAAAGGCAACTGGATTGTTTTTTCCTTGAGGGAGATGTTTTGTTTCTCATTCAAGATGCTTCATTGATCCAGAACTGATGAAGCTTCTTGGATGAGAAACGAAACATCTTTCTCAAGGACAAAACAGTCCAGCTGCCTTTTGGAAAAAAAAATACCTTTGAGACAAGATGCAGAAGCCTACAAAGCACAAGTTAGCAAGATTTTGTTAATATATGCAAACTGTCATTAAGCGTTGTGATGGGGGGAAAAAACCTTGAAAGTTCCCCAGATTAACATTTTATATATCCTTTGATACATAACATTCAGTCAGTGGATGTTGGGCACCACCTGGTAAAAATAGTTTGAGGGTATTGAAATTCAGAGGATACCAAGTTGTTTGCCTTCCCACTAGGCAACTAAGTCTAAGTGTTAACAAATACTGTAATTTAAACATTGCATTAACTTATCTGGATCCCTTTCAGTCTGGATTCAGGCCTGGCTTCAGCACGGAAACCGCTTTGGTCGCACTGACCGATGATCTCTGGAGAGCCAGGGATGGAGGTCATGCCTCCGTCCTAGTGCTTCTTGACCTCTCAGCGGCCTTTGATACCATCGACCATGGTATCCTTCTGCGACAGTTACGAGAGGTGGGGGTGGGAGGCACCGTCCTTCGGTGGTTCTCCTCCCTCTCAGACAGGTCGCAGTCGGTGTTGGTCGGGAGGCAGAGGTGGACCCCTAGGCCCCTGAAATAGGGGGTCCCACAGGGTTCGGTCCTGTCCCCCCCTCCTGTTTAACATCTACATGAAGCCGTTGGGTGAGATCATTCGGCGGCACGGGATAAAATACCATCAGTATGCGGACGATACCCAGTTGTATCTGTCTGCCCCGTGCCAACTCAGTGAAGCGGTTGACGTGATGTGCCAGTGCCTGGAGGCTGTCAAGGTCTGGATGGGGGTTAACAAGCTTGCGCTCAATCCAGACAAGACCGAGTGGCTGTTGTGTTTCCCTCCCAAAAATTTGGCTAGTATTCCATCACTCAGGCTGGGGGTGTGAAATTTTACGCCCCTCAGACAGGGTTCGCAATTTGGGAGTCCTCTTGGACCCACAGCTGACCTTAGAACATCATTTGTCGGCTGTGACCAGGGGGGCATTTGCCCAGGTTCGCCTGGTGCACCAGTTGCGTCCCTACCTGAACCGGGAGGCACTTGCAACAGTCACTCATGCCCTCGTGACCTCAAGACTGGACTACTGCAATGCGCTCTACATGGGGCAGCCCTTGAAGAGCATTCGGAGACTTCAGCTCGTCCAGAATGCAGCCGCACGAGTGATTGTGGGTGCACCTCGGTACACCCACGTTACACCTATCCTCCGCGAGCTGCACTGGTTACCGATTGGTCTCCGGATATGCTTCAAGGTGCTAGTCGTCACTTATAAAGCCCTTCATGGTATTGGACCTGTGTACTTGAGAGACCGCCTGCTGCCAATTACCTCCCAAAGACCCATTAGATCACACAGATTAGGCCTCCTCCGGGTTCCGTCTACTAGCCAATGTCATCTGGCTACTACCCGGGGGAGGGCCTTCTCTGTGGCAGCTCCGGCCCTTTGGAACAAGCTCCCCGCAGAGATTTGGACCCTCACCTCTCTCCAGGCCTTCCGAAAAGCCGTTAAAACCTGGCTGTGTCGGCAGGCCTGGGGTCGATGAGTTCCCTTCCCCTCTCGAATCGTGTAGCTGTTGGTTGTTTTAAATTCCCTGTACTTTTTGTTGTAGTTCTTGTGTTTCCCTTCCCCTCCTTTGGGTTTGTGCGCCGCTCTGAGTCCCGCCCGGAATAGGGCGGCATATAAATAAAATGAACCTTGAACTTTGAACCTTGAACTAGAACTACTTTGTGAAAGGATGTTTTCCCCATTCACAGAACAATTAATGTATGTTGGGGTTTTTTTGTGTATGTAAAACTTGCCTTTCCTTTTTCCACAGATTAAGTGGGGTGCCTGCGCACTTGTCCTCACAGGAAACATAGTCATATTTGCTACCATCCTAGGGTTTTTCTTGGTTTTTGGCAGCAATGATGATTTCAGTTGGCAACAGTGGTGAAAAGAGTTGGAGTGAGAACTATCAACATGTCATGTCATTCAGTGGCCATCCATACTCAAGAAAGAATGGGCAATAAAGTGAATGTACTGTTTTCACAGAGGGGACCTGGGGTAGGACACTCGGTAGCCACTTTTCTTCTCTTTTCACAAAGAACATTAACATTTTGCTTGATTTAAATTTTTTAACAGGTTGATGCTGTTTTATTTTAATACTTTATTTTGATGTGAGAACAGAATGCTTAAATGTGATGTTTAAAATGTATCTTTTTTAAAGAACATGATAGTGGTGTTTAAATATAAAGTCAAACTTTTCACCATTGATTATTTTAAAACTAATGTCTGGTTATGAAACCAAGAAAGAAAGAAAAAAACAAGAATGCCCCAATCCAGTCAAAAGTATGAAATTTTTGACTGGGTCATGGGCACAGGTTTGGAAGTAGCTGCCAAATTCAGCAAAGATTATGGTTATGCAGAGAACTGTGCATATGGCTTGTTGATTTTAATAAGAGAATTAAGCATGTGTTCAGTACTCTTAATTCTTTTCTGAAAATTAGTATGATTCTGGAATGCTGAAGTGTGCCCTTCAAGAGCAGTTATGGATTTTGTTGTGGGATTTTGGAAAAGAACTGAAAAGAAAAGCATTCATAGTAGCTGGCTGGTAGTTTTTTTTATTATGTATGCGTCTGAAAATGTTACATTTCCATTAATTCCATTTAAATGAGAGTGAGCGAACTTTTTATGATAATGGAGTATCTAAGTGTTCATTACTTTAAAAGTTTGTCCAATGTACACATATTTTGACAGTTTTTATTTTTGATTATCTGAAGGGGGGGGGAGATGGAATTTTAATTTTTCTTGAGGAATAGAAGACAGGACATTTAATGTTAATTTTTAAAGCCTTTTCTGAAAACTTTGTGTTTATGTATTGTATGATTCAACATTCTATATCAATTGTTTTTTACGTTTTACCAAAGGAAAGTGTAATGAAACTACTGAGTATAGTTATAACCAGGAGGAGGAAACCCTGCACCAGGCATGTGGAAATAAGTGGTCCTGCTCCTTTACTATTCACTTGTACTTATTACCACAAAGTATAAAAAGATAATTTCTGCTCCCCCGTTTTTTACTTTGTACATGGTATAAAAAGGTTTTTCAGATGTAGATAAACATTCCCACTGTAGATAAACATTTACCTGGAAGACTAATTACTGCATACATATACAGTCAGAGCTTGGTTGCATTGCAAATCTTTGACTCTGAACATTTTATAGTAATTCTGTTAATGTTTTAGTTTATGCACTAATGTATTAAATGTTAGATCAAAAGTGTAGTTCTGTTAAATATAACACATGTAATTTGCAATATTGAATATCTGTTCCATGCCACTTGGTTTTTTTTGTTTCTATTAACCATAAATTACCATGTTTGTAGATATAATTCTTTTATAGTCATGCTTTCCTGGTAACTCCTTAATAAGATACCCAAATGTCTCTGTCTATGCTTGCATGTTATCTTATGCAAACTAGGCAAGATTTGATATAGTCACTTAAACATAGTCCCATTTTAAAACAATGCTATTGACATAGTCCTCTCCATTATCAGCCAAGTCCAGAGTGCCTTGTCTCCTCTCTCCTTGGCTGCTCAGTAGATGTATATGTTTCACAGTGTGTCAGATCCATGGTATAAGAGACAGGTAAATGCATATAAAGGTACTGCGCAGAGGTGTCCATTACAAATAATGCTTGGGGCACTGCAATACTTGGCTTGAAGAGAAAGGAGGGACGAAGACAATTTACCGATCTCTTTCTACTGACAGAACTCCGACTGGTGAAGTAGAGTTGAATCATGGTCTACGTTTGCAGAGTTCATAAGATAAAGTGAATGTTATACAGACTGTAGTAGTTATCAGTGCGGCATTATATAAAAAAACAAGGATTCCTATGCCTCTCTTTTAAAACTGTATGATATAGATTTCAGATAGAGAATGAACTCTAAAGCCCGATAATTATTAGTTTTATCTGTACTGCATTGAATCTTCAGAAATATTTTTTCCTGAGAGTTAAAGACAGAAAATTGGCAAGTACAAGTGTACTTTGCAAAACCTGCAATTATTTACATCACAGTCCAACTTTTAAATCTCTGAACCATAGCAGTCTTAGAAACTATGTGCAACTTCTGTTGCATGATACTAAGATTGATGCAATCACGTCCCTGAAACTCCCTGCACTGCACTGATGGTGGACTAGGCTTAGCCATCATATAGACAGATGTGAACTCATTTTGTGATTCCCCCGCAATCCTGTATTGTATCAAGATGGGTTCTCATTTTTACTGTAATATTCTTGCTTTATGACGACAGGCTACTCTTAGAGAGTGCCTACTCTATTATATTTTATAGTAATGTTTGTCGTCTTAATATTTTTGGGCAGCATTGTGGCTACAGAGCCCATTAGACATACCGCTGCCTCCAATTATCAGGTGTTAAGATATTTGAGACATATGTCTTTTCCCATGTAATATGCACTGAGAAGCATTGCCATCCTACAGGCAGAAATTTTGATGAAAAAACAATAAACGATTTAAATATCAGATGGTTTTGGATTTTTAATGAGCATCCCTTAGCAATAAGTTTTTTTATAAGAAAAAACTGTTTCATTCTTTAGCAGAAAGGAAGTTGTAATAACTTGGCAATATATGTAGCTTTTGACATATTCTATGCATTTTATTACATGTACCGGTAAATATAATGCTACCTGCAATAATTCAAATTCTGCTAATTTTGGCTAATTAGTAAGATTTGAAATAGCATTTGTAAAGATCGTTAGCATTTTCTTTAAATTTAAATTAAAAAACAAACAAACCGAGAATACACTGAGGTGTTTTAAGTGGGAACTGATATACAAATGTTTTAAATTAATAAAGAAACAAAAAATTGCTGTAATAAGCCATTTAAACCTGAGGTAGGGGAGGGAAAGGGATGAAATACAACTTGATCTCTTATGTGAACCATGACCAATTACTTCTTTTGGCAAGAATATTTCTTAAAGCAGATAAAAATGGAGGGAAGAAAAAGTCAACATGCAACTGCCCTGGTAATTTTAATTTTACTATTTTTATATAATGTTTTTCCCTTGTTACAATAAATAAGGGGCTCTGCTGTGTGCCAGAGTATCATATTTCATTCAGAAGTGCAAATTGCTTCTGAAATTTTAAATTTCAATTTTAAAGTGGCGCAGTGGTTAGAGTGCAGTAGTGCAGTCTACTGCAGATCATCGTCTGCCAGCAGTTTGGCAGATCGAATCTCACCAGGCTCAAGGTTGACTCAGCCTTCCATCCTTCTGAGGTGGGTAAAATGAGGAGTTGGGGGGCAATATGCTAACTGTAAACAGCTCAGAGAGGGCTGCAAAGCACTGTGAAGTGGTATATAAGTCTAGGTGCTATTGCTCTTGAGATTGCATAGTATTCTTACGAAAAGTAAGTAGAAGCTTCCAATTTAGACATTACTGGATACATTCTTTTAAATTACAGATTAACCAAAACACCTTTTATAATAAGAAAGAGCTTCCAGTCTAAAGATGCTGGTATGTATCTCAAAATCTAGGTTTGGAAGGAATGGTTTTGACAGAATTTGTAGATTGGGTTACTTTGTAGTATAATAGTTTGGTACTAGATTTGGAAGGTAAAATTACAACAACTTTTTTTTAAAAAAACAAACCCTAATGTTCGACAATGCAGTATCTTTGGGAGCATGGATTCTATTAGTTAAATATCCAACTTGCTGCCTAAAATTCTCCCCAAGTGGAGAAAACTAAGTGGATGGCCCTACATTTTCTATTACTAACTACTAATTTCCAGGAACTCAATAAAATATAAATTTTTAATGCACTTGGGAACTTGGTCTTCTTGGATGAGAAGCCCCTTACACACTGTAGAAAACCAGTTGTTGCTTGAGTTATTTGGGACTAATGACAGGATAATAATTATAGTACTAATCTATTGGACTGACCCCAAATTGGAATCAAGTTTGAAATGGACTCTATTATAATGAATACTAAGAAGATAACATCAAATATCTAAAATAATTAGAGGTCAGAATGGTTTACAAAGTGTGCTTTGTTCTCTGCCACAGCTTTGCAACTAGTGTTCTGCAAAAACATCATTAGACTGCAGATTCCAGTTGTTAAGGAGATTTTTTTTTCTTTTTTGGAAAATGCAATGTGGATCCTGCAATTTAGGTTTAAAAAAGAGATTACAGCTGGTGATGATGTGTTATATGTTTTTCTAATTTCTTTCATCCCATGAAAATGTGATGACCAAATTCTGAAGGGCTGGGAAATTCATTTGGCTTTATTCCTTCATTTTGTTTATTATGGTAACATAGCAGTAGGAGAATACAACTACATAGGTCTGTTGTCTTGAAATTAATTAAGTTTATTTTGTTATTTCAGTGTTGGAGGAAAAAAACCCTGCATGTTTATATAGAATTTGATTTTTTTAGAAGATAAAAACTAATACAAACTAAGAAAAACAAACCAAAGAGAAAGTTAAAAGTGCAAGGAACAAAAAGTAAAAGAAAAGAAAACAAAGAAAAAAGGGGGAAGAGACAAAGATGTAGTTTCTGATCTTTACAGTAATCCAAGTATAAATCTAGCTCTTAGTCTTTGGCTACAAGTATAAAAGCCCGTTTTAAACAATTCTATTAGATCTTCTATATTCATATTTTTGCTAACATCTCCGTCTTCTCTCATTTACTCTTGAAACCTGCTAATGCACTAATTATTTTAGTTTTCTCATTAATGTTTCAATTCCCTTTAAAGGATCTTCCAGGAGCAAAACTTTCAAGGTTTAAGTTATACTAACACGTTCAAAGTTTTCCAGATTAGGGTGGGCCAAAAACTAAAAACCCCGTGACCAAAAATATTCAGAAAATTTTCGAGGCGGAAGACCTCTCGACAGTCAAAAAGCCAACTTGTCGCCACCTAGCGCCGCACCCCCCCCCCCCCCCGCTGGGCACGCTTGCGCCCTAGAGAAATCGCGAAGCACCATAGAGAGCATTACACGACAACAGAACACGGGTCTCGATTTACTTCCGGTATCAAGGGGGCATGTTCAGCTGTTTCCTCTGCTCGTATAGTTCAGTTACTTCTCTACCTCTGTCAAGATGGCGGCGGGCGCGGGGAGCGGAAGTGGCTCCGGCGCGGCTGGAGCTGCCTCGGTAGCCTCGCTCTGGAGCGAAGTGAATCGCTGCGGCCAGAATGGGGACTTCGGGCGCGCGCTGAAGTCCGTCAATAAAAGTGAGCAAGTGTTGCCGCCCTACCGGCGTATTATTCTCTATTCTTTTGAGACGGAGTGCGGGGAGGGGGGTCAGTGTGGACCGGCAACCCTACGTTGTAGACAATTGCAGGAGCACAAGTGACGATGCATTTGTCTTCAGTGGAGTTCTTCCGACTTTGCGAGGCAGATTGCTACCTGCCTTGCCCCTGCCGTAGGTAGAGCAGCGGCAAAGGAGTAACAGCTGATCTTGCCTGAGGTGAAATTCAACTGGAGCTTGTTATTCTGGAGTGCTGCGCTTCTCTATTAAAGATACAATGTATCTGTTTTCACGCTGATCTCGCCATGAAAGGGGGAAAAACTCGCCTCTGAGAATGGTTGCTGGCTACTTTGCTTTGGCCTTAGCCGATTAATGTGCCTTTTTGCCCCAAGATCTGTGATATAGGAATGGTAGTAAAGCCGGTGTTTACTTTCTGCGACTCTGTAAAAAATAGTGTGACAGAATGACAACTACTACTCAAAAATATTTTATAATAAGTATATAGCCTTTAATGGAGTTAAACAAGCTTCCGAAAGTGTTGTTACTGTAAAGCTTCAACAGAAATGCTTCATTTCTATTAACATGCTCTGCAAAATATCCATTTCATGAGCAAACCCTTTTCTATATGTTCATCTCAAGCGAGCTCTGATGGCTTTTAACAGCTGTGTGACAGGTAGGAATTCATTACACGCCTTTCTAGTCACTGTATTAAAAAGTGCTTCCTTTGCTGAATGGCCCCTTGTTATATAGTTTTTAAAAGTATAGGGAAAATGGAAAGTTAACAGCCTTTCATGGAAAAAGCACCTGTACTTACTATAACAAGCTGGCCTTCCTCACAATTGTCCTAAACAGCCATACCTTTTTAATGTTTCCAGGCACAGCTTAACTGTAATTAGGCAAAAGAAAAATTAACTAATATTTATGATGATCCCATTCCCTAGTAGTATTAGCATATTATTTGTCTCCTTTATCATACTATGTGAATTTAAAACTCAGTTCCATTTTAAATTATTTGGAGAAAATTGAGATAGACATCCTTTCAATTAGATACAGTAGTTCAGGAAAGACAGTAATTATGTTAGTGATTTTAGTCCAATATGGAAACCTTCCACCAAATAATTCACTCTCCAAAAATAAAATTGACATGCACATGAGCATATATTCTTCAAAATGTTCAGTTTATAAATCCAGCTAAGTTTTCAAAATCAGAGATATGAATAGGTAACAGGTGCAAACCATTTTTAGTATATATTCATTCTGTAGCTTAATGCATTGAATTTGCTTCTAGTACTACAAATCAGTAAGGATGATGTGACTGCTTTACACTGCAAAGTGGTATGTCTTATACAAAATGGAAGCTTTAAAGAAGCCTTGAGTGTGATTCACACCCATGTCAAAGTATTAACTAGGTAAGTATTATTAAATATTATTAGACAGACTATCTCTGCTATGTTTTCTGTATTTTTTGAAATATGAAAAATTACATAGATGTGTAAAAGTAAAACACATTTATAGAAAACATAGGGATGCACTTAATTCAAAACACATTTGAAGGAAGTTTTTCAGAACTCATACAATTACTATACCTCTGATACTTATTAAAGCAACCCAGTCTTTCTCAGTTTTGTGAGCCTGAAAAAAAGAAATGGCTGCCTTAATAAGTCCACTGATGAGATTGTTGGAGCAGTCATGTCTTTTCAGGTGTGCTCATTAATTATCAATGCATAGAGAGCTGTATTCTCTTACAGTGGGGCAAAAAAGTATTTAATCAGCCACCAATTGTGCAAGTTCTCCCACTTAAAAAGATGAGAGAGGCCTGTAATTGACATCATAGGTAGACCTCAACTATGAGAGACAAAATGAGAAAACAAATCCAGACAATCACATTGTCTGATTTGGAAAGAATTTTTTTGCAAATTATGGTGGAAAATAAGTATTTGGTCAATATCAAAAGTTCATCTCAATACTTTGTTATATATCCTTTGTTGGCAATGACAGAGGTCAAACGTTTTCTGTAAGTCTTCACAAGGTTGGCACACACTGTTGCTGGTATGTTGTCCCATTCCTCCATGCAGATCTTCTCTAGAGCAATGATGTTTGGGGCTGTCGCTGGGCAACATGGACTTTCAACTCCCTCCAAAGGTTTTCTATGGGGTTGAGATCTGGAGACTGGCTAGGCCACTCCAGGACCTTGAAATACTTCTTACGAAGCCATTCCTTCATTGCCCGGGCGGTGTTTTTGGGATCATTGTCCTGCTGAAAGACCCAGCCACGTTTCATCTTCAATGCCCTTGCTGATGGAAGGAGGTTTGCACTCAAAATCTCACGATACATGGCCCCATTCATTCTTTCCTGTGTACACGGATCAGTCGTCCTGGTCCCTTTGCAGAGAAACAGTCCCAAAGCATGAATTTGCCACCCCCGTGCTTCACAGTAGGTATGGTGTTCTTTGGATGCAACTCAGCATTCTCTCTCCTCCAAACACTACGAGTTGTGTTTCTACCAAACAGTTCTACTTTGGTTTCATCTGACCATATGACATTCTCCCAATCCTCTTCTGGATCATCCAAATGCTCTCTAGCAAACTTCAGATGGGCCCGGACATGTACTGGCTTAAGCAGGAGGACATGTGTGGCACTGCAGGATCTGAGTCCCTGGCGGCGTAGTGTGTTACTGATGGTAGTTTTTGTTACATTGGTCCCAGCTCTCTGCAGGTCATTCACTAGGTCCCCCCCGTGTAGTTCTGGGATTTTTGCTCACCATTCTTGTGATCATTTTGACCGCACAGGGTGAGATCTTGCGTGGAGCCCCAGATCGAGGGAGATTATCAGTAGTCTTGTATGTCTTCCATTTTCTAATTATTGCTCCCACAGTTGATTTCTTCACTCCAGGCTGCTTGCAGATTCAGTCTTCCCAGCCTGGTGCAGGTCTACAATTTTGTTTCTGGTGTCCTTCGACAGCTCTTTAGTCTTCACCATAGTGGAGTTTGGAGTGTGACTGTTTGAGGTTGTGGACAGGTGTCGTTTATACAGCTAACAAGTTCAAACAGGTGCTATTAATACAGGCAATGAGTGGAGGACAGAGGAGCCTCTTAAAGAAGAAGTTACAGGACCGTGAGAGCCAAAAATCTTGCTTGTTTGTAGGTGACCAAATACTTATTTTTTTACCATAATTTGCAAAAAAATTCTTTCCAAATCAGACAATATGATTGTCTGGATTTGTTTTCTCATTTTGTCTCTCATAGTTGAGGTCTACCTATGATGTCAATTACAGGCCTCTCTCATCTTTTTAAATGGGAGAACTTGCACAATTGGTGGCTGACTAAATACTTTTTTGCCCCACTGTATAATATAAGGTGACTCAGAATGCAGCTACAACTATATATGCTGATATATATTATCCCTCCTGAACTTGATATTGAATTGAAGTAAATCTGCTCATATAAAATGATTTTAGAATATTAGTATCCAATTAGTAAGTCTGCTAAATATTCCAGAATTTCAGCTTCATAAATACATAAGTGTCCGTGGAGACAGAAATAATATTATTCTCTATGCCTTTTGTTTGTTTCTGCCATTGGTATAGCATGCATTGTTTTAGGTATTTTTTGCTATTACTTCCATGGTAATCCCTTTTCCCCAACCTGTAGATTTGTTAAAGACCAGATATAGTAATAGAAGTCTTAGGAATGATGAACTCATTCTCTTAAATCCTTTATTTTGTAGTTTAACAAATGTCAGTTATCCATTAGGGGTTAGGTTAGAAGGTAAATGCTAAACCTTAGCTGTGTTACAGATGCACCTGAGTTAGTCTCGGAACTGGCAGTTTTATCTATTCATTAAACCTCTGCTAACATCCTTTGCAAGGTTTTTATGCTTATATTTACTCTTCACGGGAAACAGCTGGGTTTTCTTAACTTTTAAATACTTACAGTGCATTAAATTCCAGTATGTTGTGATCATATTTCATTACATTAATATCCTCAACATAGAATATAGGTTCAGATGTGAATTGCATCAATTATAATTAATCAATTATTATTACATGCTGCAACTTTGAGCAGTTCCATAATATGTTTCTAGAATTTAAACTTTATTCTCCATTGTACAGTGTAAGAAAGTAACCTCTCCCATAGGTAAAATGTTAAGCTACATACTAATATAATATATCAATGTTTTGAGAAAAATGAATAGTGAGAAATAACCTCCGTATTTCATTTATATGTTGCAGTGACTTGATAGCTTTTGAGAAGGCTTATTGTGAATACAGGTTGAACAGAATTGAAAATGCTCTGAAGACCATTCAGGGAGCCAGCCACCAGACAAACAAACTAAAGGAGCTCTATGGACAAGTGGTAATTACTCCTTTGTTTCAAATGCAAAGTCCTCCTGTTGGTCTAGTGTACATTTAATGATTATGCAAGTAAAAAAACTGGAGGTCAACCATTACTGCCCCAAATGTAGCATTAATTATGAAATAACTTGATATTACATTTCCTTCTATCATATTAAAGTGTAAACTAAAAATATTGTTGGACATTATGTGTCCAGGGCTCAGGTCTGAGGCCCCGAGGGTATGAAAGAACCTGTCTCCTGGTTATGTGGATGGTCGTTTTTCTCAGTTACTACATATTTTAATTTTTGTACATATATTTGTTTATTGTTTTTATTTTTATTATTATCCATTGTTTAGTGTACACAATTTTACAGAAAACCTTTTCCACAAAAAGTATTTTGTTTTTTTCCACAAAACAGTTTTTTATATCCAAGTGTTTAAATATTGTGAATATCATTATGACTGTGTGATTATTTTTTTTAACTTCACACTTTTATACACTGTAGATTCTTTCAACTATAGAGGAAAGAGCAACATTTTACACTTCTGTGTAGGTTGTGAATTGAGGGCAGATAAAAATATAGCTGCTACTGGTTAGAAGTATCCTGACTCAGATTGAGGAACCAGCTTTGTCCGAAAACTTGTAGAAGCTTTCTCTGTTGTTTTTTGGAATTGCTAAAATGTGATGCTAAATAAAATGAACTGCAGTAACTGTATGTTTATCCAGGGATTTGATTTTATACATGTTTATTCTGTATCTGATTTACCAAGTTATTATTTTTTTTCTTTTCAGTTGTACAGATTAGAGCGTTATGATGACTGCTTGGCTGTGTATCGGGATCTTATCCGTAATTCACAGGATGACTATGAAGAAGAACGGAAAACCAATCTTTCTGCAGTAGTTGCTGCACAGAGCACCTGGGAGAAAGTGGTGCCAGTAAGTAAGTTTATAGTAACAATATATAGAATATGTGAATCATTCCTTTCACACCTCAGTTCTGTCACTCTGCCATAGATTAATTATTCACCAGCATTGTTATAAAATGACTAATGAGAATGGAGAGATTAAGAATTGTTCCTGAGCCATAGACTTATGCAACTGCTTTTTCATCAGCTCTAACTTGGCAGCAAAATTAAAAGAAAGCAAAAAAGAAAAAGAAAAAAGTTCATCAACACATCCTTTTGCTGTGTGAAAGTGTCAAGTCTCTATAGTACCCTAAGGGGTAGCAGGATTTTCCCCTCAACTGTGGCATCCATGGATCTCAGTTCTCTATAGCCAAAAGGGAGCAGCAAATACAGCGAAGACCAAAGTATCTACAGTAGTAGCGAACAAGTTGTACATCTTGTACATCTTCTCTCTTGCCCGAGAGAATTGTACATTGGCAAATTATAGTCATCTGTGACCCAACAATAATGCTGCCTTTCCGAATCAGTAGAAGGTAGAGAATCTTAGTTATAGAATCCAGTGATGAAACAAGAGTTTTACTAGGTATGCACTCTGAAAATAAGGATTGCAGTCTTTTTCTACTTTCAAGATATGAGCATATGTTTTAAGCATTGCATTGATTTTTCATATCGTATTTCATACTCTGCCTTCTTTTAGATAGGAAGCAGAGAAGTAGAGTTTGGGAGTTATTAATTTAATTTAATCAATTCTAGCTTTAACAACGCAAGTACCCCTCCAATAGTCAAGCAAAGAACTAAGGCAAGTGTCCTTTAGCATGCCACCGTTATCTGTTAAGCAGGCACACAAGTTGAGAAATTGCACCATAGCTGGAAAGATACTGTGCTAGAGAGGTAACATCTTTTGATGGTGCTGAAGAAAGATAGAGATTGGAGAGCCACCCAGACCCTGAGGCCTCAAAATATATTTGCCACACATTGAAGTTTACAATGGACATATTAATAGAAGTCTTCCTATGGATAATTTCCTAGGTTTTGGTGGATATGACAGAGACCTATCAAACATCACAGAGGCCCATCACACACTTCTCCCTTATCAGAGGTCTCTCAGGTTTGGATCCAATAATGATCAATTTTAGTTGAGAAAGTTGTCCTTCAATCTGATATCAGTAGCAAAAATATTCATTGAGGTGAGGGTGGGACTTACAAGTCATTTAGGATGCTTATATGTGCTTGCTATGACAAGTTGTTTCAAATCCATATCCCTATTTATTTATTTAGCGAATGGCATATAAGTATAATCTTTATTGTCATTATACTTAAATACAACAAAATTGGTTTTAACCTCACTGGTGCAAAATTATTATGGTCTCATAAACTGTCCATATGACTCCAAGGTTGAGGTCCTTAGACCCTTAAGTGCATTATGCTAACTGTTAGACATTGTCCATTTAACTTACCAGTTATAATTTGGTTGTAACAAGAGGATGTACAATAATCACTGTTAGCTTAAGTATGTTCATGCAACTGAAGGGAAGATTTTTTCCTCCATGAGATAGGAAGAAGTACTGTCCTCTAGCTCTACATGTAGATTTCACCCTTTCCTTCAGATGATCAAAAAGGTAAATTTTGAAACTACCCATTCATATTGGAATAGTTTAAATAAACAAGCAGATGCTATTTAAACTTACTCAAACTAAATTTCTTCTTAATTAATTTTGCTCTGCTCAGGAAGACCTGGGCCTTCAGGAAGCTACCTATGAACTGTGTTACAATGCTGCCTGTGCTTTGATTGGACAAGGCAGGATGAACGAGGCAATGAAAATGCTGCAGAAAGCTGAAGGTAATGAGTAGTAAATTTAATTCCCTTCCATATTTAGAAAAAAATATTTCCCCTGGATTTTGTGTTTATAAGCAGTGGTATTCAATTTTTTTAGAACAATAAATCTGAAAAAGTACATTAAAAAGATCATTCATTCGTATGTCCTCAGTTCATTGCTTGATCCATCTGCCTAGTTAGATGGTAGTAAATAACCAGACTCAAAAACAGATTGAAACCTGAGTAATATCTTGGTGGACAAAACTAGGAAATTACAGAACTTCACTAGGTGTTTTAATGTACTTGTTAGAGCCACTTATATACACACACCATATCCAGGGCAAACTCGTAATTGGGCAGAGACTAATGATACCACCTTTCACAGCCCAGTACTCACAAATGTTTTCTCATATAATTCAATTTTGGAGGCTAATGCGTTGAATGTTCATGCTGATGCTGCTATATTGCTGGTGGAGACCGATGCATACAATGAGCTCCAGCTTGGGGAAATAATCATGGCTCATCAGGAGTGAACTGCATTCTAATGTTTATAGATGGTTTGCTTTCTGATTAGTTCTTCATTCTTGTCCCTAGAATCACTGCAAAAACAGCAGTAATCTAAACACTTTAAATGTAGCTCTATTTCTTATAAATCTTGAAACCCGAATGTTTCTGTTGGGGGAGGCGTAACTTTTTGACTTGCTAACATTCTGTCACTGCCTCGATGTTTGATTTGTGGTTTTGTATCTTCCAAAATTAATTTGTTACATTTTCCCTATAGATTTGTGTCGCCAGTCTCTCTCTGAAGACTCAGTAAGTGTTTCAGTTCAATTGAACAATATATTTTTGTGTCAAATATGTTTAGCTGGTTGTAGCTGATATTTGCTATCCAAAGGTTTATTAAATTGGGGAAAGTCATTTGTGTTTTGTATTTCATAACATTTTAATGTTGTTTTTATATATTTTGTACTTATTCTGAATTTTAATTTAGAATTATAAACCACCTCAAAATGTGGGCTGAAATATAATAAATAAACAGATAAGCAATTTATAAGAATCATTTCTCAGAGATTCTGAAACAGCACTCTTTCTATGAGCCTTTAAGTAACATCGTATCTTTTTTTCTAACTCCTTCACTAAAATGTAGTAGTGAAAATCTAGCTATAGACTTGTTAGCAAGGTCTTTAAAAGATAAATAGTAAAATTGCTAAGTTTCATTGTTTTTTAAAAGTTTTAAATACTTGCAGTTACTGATTTGTAGCAAAATATATTTATTGTGTTTGTAATTTAATCTAATGGGGTTCTGTTATCATAAATCATGTGCCATATTATTTGTTTTAGGATGTTTATTGATTTCTTAAAAGCATTTAAAAGTTTAAAATACTTGCAGTTACTGATTTGTAGCAAAATATATTTATTGTGTTTGTAATTTAAACTAATAGGATTCAGTTATCATAAATCATGTGTGTCATATTATTTGTTTTAGGATGTGACTGAAGAAGATGTTGAGGCAGAATTGGCCATTATTCATGGTCAAATGGCTTATATTTTGCAACTCCAAGGTCATACAGAGGAAGCACTACAACTTTACAATCAGATAATCAAACTAAAGTAAGTAGTTGTCAGTGTATGTTTTGATAGTGCTTTTAACACTTTTAAAAAATGTCATACTTTCAAAAGTGGATGTATTCTATTTTTACAGACCCACAGATGTAGGATTGCTTGCTGTCATTGCCAATAACATCATCACTATTAACAAGGTATAGAATATTTGCCACAATTCCTGAGAAGTCTTTGTAATATGGTACTGTTTTGAATTACATTATATTTTTGTAAAGCTCCGCCTTCTGCTTGCAAAGCAGTAGATGAACAGATTGTCATAAGGCGCTTATGAAATACCACATTTATGTTAATTCCATTCTACACCTTTCACAGGACCAAAATGTCTTTGATTCAAAGAAAAAAGTTAAACTGACCAATGCTGAAGGTGTTGAACATAAACTGTCCAAGAAACAACTCCAAGCAATAGAATTCAATAAAGCTTTGTTGGCCATGTATACTAATCAGGTAATGTAGATTTTGTACCAGTTTAAGTGGATTGATTAAGACAAGGCATCAGATTAGAACTCAGAAGCCTGAATTCTAGTCCTGCCTTGGATACAAAGCCAGGGTGAGTCAGTCTGTCTCAATCTTGGGAAGGAAGCAGTGGCAAATCATTTCTGAAATCTTGCCAAGAAAACCTCAGGGGCTCATCCAGGCAAACACAAGGAGTCAACTCATTTATTATGTCACATGGCTCCGAAATACACAGCTTAAAAATATGTGACTTCCTCACATAAGAAAGTAAACATCCATGCATATAAGAATCCTAACTTGCTAAAGAAAGAGTAGATCAACAATTTCCTAAAAAGCAGAGAGCTTATGTTAGAAGGAAGTTTGTGATACAAGAGTCCTGTCTCTAAAGAATTATGTTCTCAGTGGCTTTTCTTTCTCCAAAAAAGCTTTGTAAAATCTACCATACAATTGTTGCACTGTCCTAGGCTCATATGATCACCATTTGTAGTCTTCTCAGCTGGCTTCCAACAAGCAAAGTCAATGGGGAATGTCAAATTTGCTTAAGAACTGCATGATTCACTTAATAACTGCAGTAATTTGCTTAACAACTATGGCAAAAAGGTGATAAAATGGGTCAAAACTCCCTTAACAACTCCATGTATACTATTTTGGAAAATTACAATAGCAATAGCACTTAAACTTATATACTGCCCCATAGCACTTTACAGCACTCTCTGGGCAATGTCAGCATATTGCCCCCAACAATTTGGATTCTCATTTTACCAACCTCAGAAGGATGGAAGGCTGAGTGAACCTTGAGCTGGTCAAAATCGAACTCCAGATTGTGGGCAGTGTTAGTCTGTAATCTAACTACTGTGGTGTCTACATAGGTTCTTTATTATAATTCCTACACATATATTATATTCTCTTTTGAGAAATGTTGGGCAAAGTCACTACAAACTGGATATCCTGTTAATGTAGTATTCAAGATGTTTATTTGTTACATATATGTCTAGCCTTCTTTCTTTTGAATTGGTTTTCTGAACGTGACAATTTTTTAATCTTACCTCTTAGGCAGATCAGTGCCGCAAACTGGCATCAGGTTTACAGTCGCAAAGCCCTGAACACCTCCTTCCTGTTTTAATCCATGCAGCTCAGTTGTGTCGAGAGAAACAACATACTAAGGCAATAGAGCTCCTACAGGTATAGTTGGCTACTAGAAAAAAAAAACAATAAATTTCCTGCAGGGGGACAAATCAACATTCTGATACAATTTTCCCCAATGGTTTCCTTTTAAAGATTCTTTTATTTTGATATTTCTGTATATCACTGAAAATCATTTCATTCTCTAATAATCATGGCCCATGGTAAACTGTTAGTACTAACTGTATTTGTAGTCTTATTTCCGATAGAGGTTAAAAATAATCAATATAGATGTAATGCTGTTAAATTCCTAATAGAGGTCTATAGCAACCAACATCTTTCTCCGATACTTGCTCCGATAACATTAGTAGAAATATTATACTGCACTACAGCGGCTAAACTTCTAAGAGAAAATTAGTATATCTGGATTTTTTTAAAAAGCTTGCAGCATAGGCAATAAAGGAAGACATGATGATTCATAACATTACTTCTGGTATAGAAAATAGAGATAAGTGTTCCTCATTTCCAACATTTAAATTTTGAGGGACGTTCAAAGCCTATAAAAAGAAGGTCTTTTTATATAGGTCATAGTTAAGCTATCATTAATTCTATAAAGACTTTGCTCTCGTGGCTATTAAGCTTTGCAATCTCCAAGATCATAGGCTACATGTCTTGGATATTGCTGCTAGGAGAAACAGTGGAATTATGAATCAACCTCTGTGCTTCTGATTGGCCAAATGCTTCACTAAGTGACCAATCAGCTTGATTCAGCAGAACTACTTTCTTAGGCTTTTACAATTAGACTAGTCTTTGCATATTCACATCTAAGAGTTTATTACTGGGAGGTAAATATTCCCCTATGTCATAGTCACTCAAAATAAAGTTCCTATTTTGAAACAAAGAAACTCTGATTTGAATTCTTTCTTTTTTCTTTTTGCCCTGAAGGAGTTTGCAGATCAACATCCTGAGAAAGCATCTGAGATTAAATTGACCATGGCACAATTAAAAGTTGCTCAAGGTACTCTGCCCCCACTCCCCAATTCTTTAAAGAACTTTCATATGCTTACAGTAGCACTGTTACAGTCATATGTTGTGTTTTTGTGTTCAATTATTATTTCTGTGGAACATATTGCTGTTTTCTTGTAAGAATAGCATTAGAAGAAAATAGTTAATTGAGCATCAGTTGTTGGGAGACACTTAAGACAGGAATTGCTTCTTTTGTGCTTAAGGGTCAGATGAATTCTTTGCTTTATAGAAATATTATAATTTTAATATCATTTATGGTTGTGCATTTTTTAATATTTTGTATGGTTGGTTTTGATTTTCAAAGGAATTATATAAATAATGCTGTGACCAGAGTGACATATAAATTTGATAAATAAATAAAAACTTAACTGTGATGAATCGCATTTGTATTCCGTCATCTCTTGTGCTTCTAAGATTTCAGGCATTTCCTATATGTTTGTAAGGATATTTTTGTATTCATTAGAGGCAGAAGCCTTCTAAATTTTTCTATTAACTCTTGTCTGCTTAAATAACAACCAACATTCCGACAATGCTGGCTTATGCAATATTGTATGTCTGCAAGCCACCTGGAGTCGCTTCTAGCAAGATTGGCAGCACACCGGTTTAATAATAAATAATTAAATATTGTGGTACACCAGTAGCTCTAACTGAAGATTTGTTTGGTGTTGCCCTCTTTCTTCTTATTTAGATGGTAAATTTAATGTCCAATAAAAGACAGGATAAGAATATTGACAATTATGTCATTTGTTCTCTATCAAAGGCAGTGTCACGAAAGCATGCATCATCCTAAGGAGCATAGATGAGCTAAGGCATAAACCTGGCATGGTGAGTTATAGATATAATTCAGCATATATGAACGTAGTTATAAATTCCATGATAAAACAAATTCAAAATTTGCTTTGGGAGTCATTCTAGCACAACTGACAACTAACTTGTACAAGCAGTGACATTGAGAATCACGACCAGTGTATTGTATTATAAAGGAAGTTTGTGATACACACACACACACATGGTCAGGATGCCTCTTTAGTTATGCATAAGAACAAGAGTTGCAGCCAATGCAATAATAGCAATAATAAGTAATAGAAATATGCAATTTCAGTAAAAATTTTGATTACAATAATTCTTGTGCTGGACATTTTATAGCAGTCTACTCCCAAAGGCCTTCTGGATTAGGTTTTTATGAGCTTCTGGAAGGCCAAAAGAATAGGGCTATTCCTTCCTTGGTATATTATTGGCAAGAAAAACTTTTTTGTTTATAAAATTTGTATCATTTAGTTGTTTGATTTTATTTTAGTTCTGAAAGATATTTTATTTCTTGAGTAGTGATTCAATTACTCTTGATTCTATTCATTTTACACACAATTTATGCAGTGAAAAGGTTACAATTAAAACACAATGATAGTCTTTGTTTCAGCATTTATTACTTAAATAAATGTTCTCTTTCTGCTATCGCCTATCCATTCCTGAATGGCTATAGATATCAGCATTGGTGACAATGTATAGCCATGAAGAAGATATTGACAGTGCAATAGAAGTCTTGGCACAAGCCATTGAATGGTATCAAGAATTCCAGGTAAGTTATAGAATGTAGATGTGATTCAAGAGATAAGGTAGTAATGTATATTTATAGGAGTGAAGATCTTGCTTTTGAATTAAATGCCATTTTCTCTAGAATAGTAAGCACCCAGGTGTTTATTTTCTTAAAAGATTGCTGTGATTTCTTAAGCAACTCTGGGTGGCTTACAATTATCATAAAAATCAATAAAAACAACAATAAAAACAATAAACAAAACCCTCCACATTTGAATAGTTTCTTTCCTCCTTTCAAAAAAATCTGCAATGCCATGGTTATTCCATTAGGTTTTGGGGCAGGTTGAATATAATGTATGATTTAGAAAATTCAGAGAAACAGCAGAATAATCTATTGAAGAAGTGCAGATAGAAATAAGCAGTAGTTCTTTATTTTGCATAAAGTATGCCTCCAATTATAATTAATAATAACAACATATCCCCCAGTTATCAGATAACTGAGACATTCTATGGCCTGTAATTATGCATTATCCCCATCTCAATGGATTACTCTTGTTAGGTGTTAAAATAATTCCACAACAATAAGTGGTTTTTTTTATAGCTGTAGCTTTGTTGATTTGGGACAGAATTGGTAAGGAACAGAAATGTGTATTCAGGGAAAAGATTATTGATAATTGGGAAGTACTGAAATCAATGTACTATTTTTTTAAAAAAATTAAAAACTATATCATCTAGCTTAGCCATTACTACTTGCCTACTTATAAATTATTTCTTGAACTTCAATATTAAAAAACTTGAGTTTCAAAGGCATAAATTTTCTCAGTGTTCTATAGGATACTGTACTACAATAAATATCTATGTATAACAAAAATTATATATCATTTGTAAATTCTTGCCAACTTATACTTCTAATAAAAAGTTAAATATAAAAATAACCGAAGAAGATTATACATGAGCTTCAAATCGGGATATAGATTTGCTACTCAGATTGATAAATAATTGACTTTGGAGGCCCCTAACGTTCTGAAAGCCCAGAGCAGGCATCATCTCACACCAGCATATTAGTTGCTTTCAAATTAATTGTAAACAAATACTGTATTTTTTCAGCCCAAGTCTCCGATACTTTTGTCACTAATAAGAGAAGCTGCTAACTTCAAGCTAAAGCATGGCCGAAAGAAGGAAGCCATCAGTGACCTTGAGGAACTGTGGAAGTAAGTCTGTCTGAGAACCCCTAAAAAATGAGGCTTACCAGGAAGTGAGAAAGACATTCACAAGTATGCTCCTGAGCAAATATATTAAAAATAACATACACTTAAGTATGTTAAATCCAAACATGGTAGTAATTAAAGCATGGATAAAAATTAAACATGGTCTAGTTTCACAGTTCATAACTTTGAGACAGATGGATAAAAATAATGATTCTCCTCACATTTCAGCCAGGCTAGAAGTATTTTGAGACATTGTTCAGGAAACAAAGCTCAAGGGTCCCTTGGTAAATATTGAAAGAAAAATTCACTACAAATATGGGTTTAACCTGTGTGTTTATTAATAGGCTTTAAAAAGCAATTTTTAAAGCAATCAAATATATAACCTGTTAGCCAACATTCAGATAAAGTTTCATTGCTTTTGATGTTTCATGATCCAAATTCCACACTTTTCCTCTTCCCCAAGAGCAATTTCATTCTTTTGTTAGAGAAGATTGTCTTTTCAGTTAAATACAAAGTCCCATGGCTCCTTGCCTCTATCTTTATCTTGGTAGTTCAGTGGATATTCTATTGAATTTAAAATTGAAACATTATTCCTTACATTATTCATTAGATTTTTTAAATTGTTCTTGGACTAAACATTTATGAATAAGCAAACTTATAATCTTCCTCTTAGAGAACATATTAGCTACCCTGTGATTCTTTCTAGTTTGCAAGCATTTGATGTATAAAATCTGACTTAGGGTACTGCCACTGCACTAAGTGCTCTCTAATAAAAATAGATTTTTGGATGCAATTTAGATTTTTTACCTTACTATTTTTGTATACAGTGGTCATGTTTTGTTACATTAACGGATCTGATGTTGTTTAGAGAAATTACTATAGATCTTTGTAATAATCCTGTGAAGCTGGTCGCTGTTGAAGTATTTTGGCAGATTTGGTAGAGCAAAGGCAGCACTTTCCACAGTAGTCGGTGGTTTTAAATCTGAGTCAATATTCAACCTCAGTTAATTCAAGTATAGTGGTACTTCAGTACTCATTGTTAATTGGTTCTGGGAGGCACAACGAGTACCAAAAACAATATCACACAGGTTTTTCCCATAAGGAATAATGTAGTGAGTCATGAGGCAGTTGACACTGATAAGTTCTAGCTTGTGAATTGAGTACCAAACAAAGTATGAGTACTGGGACAAAGTTTTCATATCAAAATGCATTGACAACCAAATTTGATGAGTTTCAAAGCAGTTGAGTACCAAGGTACCACTGTATTATATTGACTTATCTCAAGGTTTTTTCTAGCTGTAGCTTGAATAAACTTATTCCATCCAGCAAAATCTTAGGTTTGTAGCCATGCTGATTCTTGGCCAAGTAAGTGAGGGTTGGGTTAATAAAACAATATATAAATCATCTCAATCCAACTGGATTTTCCTGTCTCTTTTCTGATATGGAGGTAGGTGACAAGCAACTGTGAGCTACAGCTATGCTTGAAGTAAGAAATAAAGAAATAGCACTGGGATACTTCATGGTTGCTAATATCCAGAAATAATTTATCTGCTGTTAGTGGAAAAGATATCTGATTAATTCAGCTCTTTATTTTCATAGACAAAATCCAGATGATGTCCATACCTTGGCTCAGCTGATTTCTGCCTACTCACTGGTTGATGCTGAGAAAGCCAAAGTGTATCCTTTCTATGAGATTGAGGAGATGAATCTACAGGCAGTGTTTGGTCATTCCATCAAGTAGACCTGTTTGCCACAGTAAACTTGTACATCAAGTTATTTTTTTAAATTCATCTTCATGTTGTTTGTTTCAATATTTAAATCATCCCCTTGCTTTTATTTATTTTATCTGTTGTTATCCCTAAACTCTTTCCTTGCAATAGTCTCAGCAAACATTTGCCTTCTTCAGACACAATGTCTTTGAAAGTAGATATAGAGGCACTGGAAAGCTCACATGGAGCAACATACATTCGGAAAAAAGGCGGGAAACCCACAACTGAAAATCAACAAAAAGAACAAGGGTAAAATAAGCTTTCTAAACTGATTATAAAATGAATTATAATGTCAAGCAAAGGGGATATGGAGAAGACCAGTTCCATAAACAAAACAAATATACTGGTTATACATTTCTTTCTTTCTCCCTTTGAAATTCTAAATCAAAGTCCTAAAATTTATCTTGGGCAACCATTAACTTCAAATCTTCTCATGCACTTCATTTCAAACATTTTCTTGCTTTTTTTTTTAGGCAAGGGGATGTTAAGAAAAAGAAGAAGAAAAAGAAGGGTGAGTGTCTTATTGTTACAGTACTAGCTTGTTGTAAAACATACATTTGGGGATTTGGTTATTAGGATCTAAACACTTCCCAGCTAAAAATAAAATTGAAAAATATAGATTTGATTTGATTTTATATTGCAGCATTAGCTGTAGCCTCTCTTACTAAATTATTATTTAGAAGGTAATACATTTCTAATATCTAATTGCTGGATGAAACAAAGAAGACCTGCTATCCTGCTTCCCAAAAGTAATTGTTTAGTCACAGCTGGATGCAAGATTAGATAGATTTTGGTAGTTTTTAATGCATCTTCTAAACTTCTAAAAAGACTGCCATGCTTGAAACAAATCCAATTTCCACAAGCCCGAGTTCCATCTTTGCATAGTATGCTATTTGTGGTGATATTGTATTACTGCAAAAAGGGACCTTAATAAAAGGCATATAGCTTACAATTAATATAAAAGTCAAAGTCCCATACATAAAACGTTTGGATTATATGAGTTTTGCAGTGGAATAAAATTTTGGGTTATATGAGTTTTGCAATGCAGCTATTCTTAAACATACAAATAATCATTATATTCCAAACACTATGTAGGAAAACCGCCGAAGAATCATGATCCTAAAATGACACCTGATCCTGAACGGTGGCTTCCAATGCGAGAACGCACTTACTATCGAGGGAGAAAGAAAGGCAAGAAGAAGGACCAAATTGGGAAAGGAACTCAGGGAGCAATGACAACAGCTTCCTCTGAATTGTGAGTAATTAGTTATCTAAACTTATGGATGTTAGTTTTGGGCCTAGTGCTGCCCAAGAACTAATACAGGTAGTCCTTAACTTACAAACATTCATTTAGTGACCATTCGAAGTTACAACAGCACTGAAAAAAGTGACTTATGTCCATTTTTTATAGTTATGGCCACTTGGCAACAGGAAGCCAGACTCAGCAACTATGTTACTAACTTAACTAACTTAACAACTGCAGTGATTCACTTAACAACTGTGGCAAGAAAGGTTGTACAACTGTTATGCTTAGCAGTGGAAATTTTGAGCTCAGTTGTGTTGTAAGTTGAGGATTACTTGTAAGAAGGATGAAAGGATAGATATTTCATGTTTGGAACAAAAGATGGTAATTTTTTGCTGTGATAAATAAGCACATTGACCAGGAATCCGAAATAATTTTATATTAGATATATATAGTTGCGTTTAGTTAACTTATAATTAATTATAGTATATACAATGAGTTGAGAAAAGGAAAGTTGGGTGAGCATTTTATGTTATAGACAAAGGGAAAAGTAAGTTATAAAACAACAATGTTCTGTTCTGAATTATGTCTTGAATTACTTTGTTTGCCTGCATAGGTTTACTACATGGCTACTTCTATACACAATATTCTTCTTATACCTTTTTGCAGATGTTCTCTTTTAAGTATTTTATCATTAATGCTGTCAAGAAATTGCTTTCTACTGTCTTTGGAAAAGCAGAATGTGGGGCACAGTGTTGCTGCTTAGTTAATTGACACATTGTGATCTGAAGTGCTCAGGAAGATGAGGTTGCCAGTTTAAAATCATTTAATATGGCTTCCTGTTTTGTCCCATAGTGAAGCAGATGAGGCTTTTCTAACTTTGGGTACAGGTAGTCCTGGACTGCCCATTTAGCAGTCTGAAAGTATGCAAATTTGAGTAGATAAATAGGAACCACTTTGGTGGGAAGGTAACAGGGTATCATGTACCTCGTCATATAGTTTTGCTGGCCACATGATCATGGAAATGTCTTTGGACAATGTTGGTGCTCTCGGGTAAGAAACAGAGATGAGCACCGCCCCCTAGAGTTGGAAAAGAACTGGTCAGGGGAAAACCTTTACATTCACATTTATTCACGGACTTAACACTTTTTGTTTAATGATGGTTCAAAGTTATGATGGCCTCAGAAAAAATGACTTGTAACCTGTCCTTAAAGTACAATTGTCATACAAACACCAGGGTCATGTGATTATAATTTAGGCAATTGGCAATTGCTTGCGGTTACAACTGTTACAGCAACTTGTGGTCACATGATTGCAATTTGTGACCTTCGTAGCTAGCCTCTGATAAGCCAATTCAATTGGGGAAGCCAGATTCACTTAACAATTGCATGATTTACATTAACAGATGATTCATTTAACAACCATGCTAAAAATGGTCATAAAGTTCGGTCTGATCATTAGATAATTTATTTATGACTACACTGACAGATATTCTGATCCCAATATGGTCATAAATTGAGGATTACCTGTATTGCCTTCTTAATATCTGAATAGGGAAGGCAAAGGACAAGTCTTATAGAATCCATTGCTCTCAAAGTATGAGCCTGCAAACAAAAGCGTGATGTGGCAAAAAATAGTATCTGAGAACATTCTCACTTTGTTCCAGTTCTTGAAGCCCAGCTTTCTATTCAAACATCCCCTTTAGTCCCATTTCTGCAGCTATTTCTGCCGTTTCCTGAGCAGTTCAGGCAGAAGTTGGAGAGAATGGAAGGTTGTAGTTCTATTTGGGGAAATAGTAATTTTATCTTTTACAGTTAGGGCATTCCATGGGAAATTTTTGCTTTTTAAAAGGCTTTGAAACGTTTTGTGGTAGCATCGAATGGTAGCATATCTCCATCTTTAGTCACCTCTAATCATGGGGCAAAAGCTGCTGCATTTGTTGGTTTTGAAACAAAGGATGTGTAATAAATTTGGCATACCAAGCAGCAAGCCATCACAACTATCTAGTTTACTTTCCCACTGCTTAGTGGACATTATTGGTCAACTATATATTGCTGTGTGTCTCTGAGATAAATTCTCTACAGCTTAATAACAAAATTGTTTACAAGTTCTTTGATTAGAGTTGGAACTCAGTACAGATTGTCAAAGATAGTAAGTTGTCAGATAACTTCTTGTAGATGGAAATTAATCCTTGGAAAATAGCCTTATATACTATTTAAATATTTGTCAACCTTACAGAGCTTTCTAGAGGAAGAAACCACTGCCATGTTGGTCTAAAACTTCTTTTATTACAATAGATTTAGTAACAAAATATTTCAAATCTGAATGTGCTTCCTCCTTATATTTTATCTTTGTATGGATTAGTGAGGGGGACTATCTGAAGTGTTTTCTCAAGTTACCATAGTTTCTGGGAAAGGACTCAGATCCCACTTGTCTGATTGTTGCCCTGGTAGCAGTTCTTCCAACTGTCCTCCAAAGCCATTTTCAGTGGCCTCTTCAGTTCTTTGCAAGCAAAAGTTAGAATTCATATGTAGTTTATCTGTCTTAAATATGTGAACACTGTAAATTTTTTGCATGTAATGTATTTTGGTCTGTTTGTAACTAAAAATCAACTTTATATTACTCTTTTTTTTTTTTGCAGGGATGCTAGTAAAACTGCTAGTAGCCCACCTACATCCCCACGGCCTGGCAGTATAACAGCTATTCCATCAGCATCAACAAGCAACATGATACCACCCAGGCACCAAAAGCCTCCTGGTGCAGCAGCAACAAAAAAGAAACAGCAACAGAAAAAAAAGAAAGGTGGAAAGGGAGGCTGGTGATCAGGACAAGCAGCTGAAATTGCTATATTTTTTTCTTGTTATGACAACTATGAACATAATAAAGGTCAAACAAAAACAAGGTGAATTTTTCAAAATTGTGTTTGGTCTCTAAATTTTTTTACAGAGAAAGCTTGTTTTTGTATTAGAATCTATTGTTGGGGGCATTATTTATTTTTGAATTAACTGAACATTTCAAGGAGACATTAAACCAAATGGGAACTGAATAGCAACGCTAAGAAGGAATTGAGTTCTGATTATTTTTTTTACTTGAAAATGTTTTAAAAATAATGTCTTTAGCTGATTTTTCCACATGTTGACTGGCTAGTAGCAACTAGCAGAGATTGCTAGATAGACTGTTTATGGCACTGAATGAAAAATAAAAAAGCCTGGAACTCCTACAGGTTCCATTCTTTTCTATGACTTGAGTTTTGTTCCAATTATATCTCTGACCTTCTTCAAGTTTAATTTCATTAAAATGCACTTAGAATAGCCTAACAAAACTTGTGTATTGATAATATAAGAGAATCAAAATTGAGCATAGATAACAAATGCTCAACATTTGACTCCAAAATGGAAAAAAAACCAGCTATAATACTGTCATTAAGCATTTTACTGCAGTAACATTTTAAAATGCTGTATCATGCTTTTGTATTTTATCCGTTTCTATATTCCCTAATTTTCCATTTATGGACTATTAAGAGAGTACAAGTCATCCTCGACTTATGACCACAATTGAGCCCAGAATTTATGTTGCTAAGTGAGAAATTTGTTAAGTGAGTTTTGCCCCATTCAATGACTTTTTTGCCACAATTGTTAAGTGAATCACTCTAGTTGTTAAGTTAGTAACATGGTTGTTAAGTGAATCTGGCTTCTCCATTGACTTTGCTTGTCAGAAAGTCGCAAAAGATGATCACATCACCCCGGGACACTGCAACTGTCACAAATATGAACCAGTTGTCCAATATCCAATGAAAATCACATGACCATTTGGATGTTGCGACTGTCATAAGTGTGAAAAATCGTCACTTTTTTGAGTACTGTTGTAACTTTGAATGGTCACTAAATGAACTGTTGTAAGTCAAGCACTACCTGTAGTTTAGTTATGATAAGGTACTCATCCAGTTTAAAACAATAAAGTGTAGCTCTTGGCAAGTTCCAAACAAAAAATGTAAAAAAAGGGGGGGGGGGGACAGGTTTTTAAGCAGCAATGCACCTTGCAATCGCGATGTCATAAGTAAACGAATGTTGCAGTAGTATTTAAACTTTTTTAAAATATCTAATTGGTAATGACTTTCTTAGTGGGTAGAAAATATACCCACTTAACGTGTTCAGAAAGAGCCTAGAATCAATGATCTGTATTTGCGCTCAGGCGATAGCATTGCTGGAGCTCTTGAATCAAGTGGTAAAGCCATTCCTTGCCTAATTTAAAAGAAACTGCATATTAGTGCAACAGACTGAACGCCAAACGCCATGTCTTGCGCAAGTAAAGCGATCCTTTCTCTGGCTGCCCAGAGCCTCTGAGAGATTTTATCGCTTATCCCTCTCGCTCGCTTCAGTGGGAATAACTGCTCCGTAAACGAGTAGGCAGGATCGTGCTTTAGGCCCCAAATCCTACACGCCTGTTGTTCGCACAATACTAAGGCTCATCCGCTTGGAAGAAACCGCAGGGACCCTCCTTCCGGCATAGGTTGTTGGGGACGCAGCGGGGGCGGAGCCCCAACGAGAAGAGGCGGGCCTTGGAATCGGGCTCCGCCTCCGCACCGGAGGGGACCGAAGTAAACGTCGCCGATCTTGTTGCTTCCCGTCCCGCCCGAGCTCCCCGCCCGAGCTCTTTTCTCCCGGGCGGTCATGGCGGGCAGCCTGCGGCAATTCGCGTTCGTGGGCACGGCGGTTGCCGTCACCGGTGGGGTCGCCTATGCTCTTTGGCGCAATTACCTCTCCCCCCAAGAGCCTCCGGGACGCGACGATCAGCAGTCTCGGCTCCGGGTGCAAGAAGAAGGCACAGGGCCGCCGGCGGGACAGGTAGTGAACTCGTGGGAATTAACTTCCAAGGCTGCAAGTAGAGCCCCGTGCATTTAGGCACTGTTCTTGTCAGTAGAAGTCGAACGGGTAAAACTCTAATTACTTGTAACTTTTTTTCTTTAAAAAAATGTAAACTGTTTGCTGCTTCTCCCTTTTCACAAATGGAGTTAAAGAAGAATGGTTCTGGTGGGAACTGTATTTTTGGGACATTTTTCCTAATCTCAGTATTATAACAGTTCTGGTCGGAAAGAGGAAAGCCACGGGGAAAAAAGTAATTCAACATCTACTTTCTGGAAAACCTTGCAAAAGTGGTTTTTTTAAAAAAAGAAGAAGATGGTTGTTGGTTTAAAATTAGGTGTTGGGTTGAAATATGGGAGACTCAGCCTCCTGGAAGTCAAAACATTTGCTCCTGGGTAAGTACAGGTAGGATCAGACCACACTATTGATGGGAGGTTATAAAAGAAGAATGTTGTTGTTAGTTGTGAAGTCATGTCCCACCCATCGCGACCCCATGGACAATGTTCCTCCAGGCCTTTCTGCCCTCCACCATCCTCTGGAGTCCATTTAAGCTCACACCTTCTGCTTCCATGTGACTCCACTCCATCCAGCCATCTCATTCTCTGTCGTCCCCTTCTTCTTTTGCCCTCAATCTTTCCCAGCATTAGGCTCTTCTCCAGTGAGAAGAATAAATAGAAACAAATCTTGCTTTATCCCACCTGCTTAGAATCTGTCCATTTGATTTTGGTTCCAACAGTCACTCAAAGCAAATAATAATCCGTAGAAGTTTTTGTAAAACATAATTTTGTAAGGTATAATTTGTAAGAATTTTAAGTTAGATTTAATTGGGGAATTATATGAAACTAGATTACATTTATTTAAATTAATTTAAAATTTTAATTAATTAGATTAATTGGCAAGTTAGTTTAAACGTGCCAATATACCACTACCCTAAGAGGATAATTGGTGTTCATGGTATCTGCTAGTTAGGTCTAGCACTAGAAGAACAGGTGTTGAAAACTATGGCAAGAAGTTACATTTTAACTCTGGTTTCCCACTAATTTTTCCAATGGGAACATTTATTTCTATTATTGTTGGATCCTCATCTGTTTGGAAATTGTTTGGGTTTTGCCCCAGGCGTTGGAAACAAAAACAATTCTTCCATTTCAATGTTCCACCAAACATGGTCATATCACTTTGTTTTCCAACTATACTCATTTGTTTGCAGGCCTGATTACAACTTGATTGCATTTGAAGATTTTTTTTTTTAATAAGGAGCTACTAAAAGGTTATACATCAACTAGTAAATTTATACAAACTTAGCTTTTGGAATAAATACATTGAGGAAGAAAAGTGGCCAAGACTGTAACTCCAGATTTTGTAAGCTCTTGGTTCTTTTTAACTATCTGAAGGCAGGCATAGATCTTAACCATTACAGATTTATTTATCTCTTTGAGATCATGAAAGGCTTAGATAAAATCAGTCAGGTAGAATCCTATTAATGCAGAGTGGAAAGAGATAAGAATAGAAACCTTCCAGAGGGCTAGCCCTCCTTTGTTTTACCTTGGTATCTTAGCAATTTGAATGCCAAATCAACATAATAGTGAGCCATTTGGATTTGTTTGTTTCATTGCTGTTGTGTACACATATCATTTTCTTCACTTGATACAAGTTTCTGTTATGAGATGACTATCAATATATGCTCTTCTTATTTATAGAGGGAAATCCAAAAATCTGTTGTCTTTGTTGGCTGGTGCATTACATGGAGGCAAATTAATGAAGGAAGCCATTTTTTTGTTTCAGTTGCCTTTCCAACATCCTAGCATGTTTTGCACATCCATTCTGGATACTTTTATAATATTTGCACATTATTGGCTGAGGCCGATTTAAAGACATGAAAGATTTTAGATTGAGAAGACTGGTTTGTCTGTTTTGATATGTTACTATTGATGGATTTGGTACCCATTATGATTTTTTAGGATGGGAAATATTTGACCCTCTGGATTTGGTCATTATACGTTTGATTGGTTAAGGCAGCCCAAATTCCAAGAAGACATGTTTTGTAGAGCTACAATGCAGAACATCCTTGGTTATATTGGCTGCCTGACTTGAAGTTTAGTAACCACTGGAGCAGAGGTGTCAAACTGGTGGCCTGCGGGTCAGATGCGTCACTTGCAGACCGTGCCCACTCCCGCTCCTCAAATGAGGAAAACATAGCAATACGCCATATGAGAGCAATGTGAAGTGGCAAGTTCGACACCCGTGCACTAGAGGATCACCAGATACCTATCCCAGCTGTAAATGATGATATCAGTATAATTTTCCGAGTATTACGCATGTTTTGGATAGTAGTTTATAGGCTTGTCTTTAATTATAATCCCTTTGTGTAGTTTTCTAAGGTCCAGATTTCTTATCTACTTTTACTTGTCTGCTTAGAACTCTTAAGTATCTATCAACCCAACTAGCTACTCCAATTATGATCAGAAACAGTGAACTACGATTCAACAATTGCTATAACAACATTTGGAAAATTAGCTATTTCGGTTTCTAAACATCTTTTGTCACTTGTAACAATTTTATGCTGATTTAGCCAAAACAAATCTAATTAAAACATTTGATAGATACAGTACTTACATTGAATAATGTAACTATGCTGACCTGGAATTCTAACCCAATTTATGTGTAGTCGGTATATGTATGGTCAGTCACTAGTAAGGAAGGTTGACCACATAATCACCACTCCATTATTTTATTTGTTCAAATGTCTACTTTTCTGATAATTGTTTTGTCTTGTATTTTGTAGGATATACCATCCAACAAGCAAATCTTGGTTCTAGGCTTAGATGGGGCAGGAAAAACCAGTGTTCTCTATTCACTAGCAACTAACCACGTAAAGCGCAACACAGTTCCCACCAAAGGTTTCAATGCAGTGTGCGTCAACACAGAAGAAACAAAGATGGAATTCCTAGAAAGTAAGTATAGCTATCTTATAAGAAACACATTTCACATTTGCGAACCGATAGGGAAAGTAAGTGAATACCATCCCTGACACAGACATTCAATTTAAAAAGTGCTGTGTCATAAGATCCATCCCATCTATTGGTCATTAAAGAGAAGTCATATTTGTCAGGGTTCCAAATAGCATCCAAAAGTAAATCAGAGTCCAAAGCAAAGTATTGCTCAAATTTTGTTATGGCTACATAGCATCTATCTCCATACAATCCCCCTCCCATTTTCCCACAATAGAAAATGCATAGTAGAATAATAAAAAGTGTGGCAGGGCAAAAATCCAAAAAAAAAAAAAGATGGATGCAGGCCTGACAATATTATCATTTTTTATTCTATATCTTAATTCCAGTTGAATGTATGCACTTTAACAGTATTTTTCTGCTATATTTTGAATTATGCATGATAACTTTTGGCAAGATTTTCTATCATGTACTTCAGCATTTCCATGAAATGAGTTTGAAACGTAGCTGCCTCCCGTTGAAAGTTTTACTATGCTGATGGGAGTTTTAATTGATAATTGCTGATTCTTTTCCTATATTATTGATTTACAGTTGGGGGCAGTGAGTCTTTAAGAGAGTATTGGAAGATGTATATGCCGAGAGTCCTGCTGCTGATCTATGTTGTAGACTCAGCAGATCACGAACGCTTCCCAGTTGCAAAAACACTTCTTCATCAGTTGGTCCAGAATAATTCTACGTTGCCAGTAATGATTCTAGCCAATAAGCAGGTAAATATAAGCTGTAGAACCCAGAGCAGAATGGTAGCTTTCTGGTGAGTGTGTGAGAAACCTTAATTCTATAACAAGAGTATCATTCAATAATTTCTATAATGGTTCAGTGCAGGAAGAAAGGATCAGAGTTGTGGTCCTTGATTATAATCAATTTGTCTTAATGGTATTGCATTATTATTTATGCTGCACTTTCTGTAAGTAAAATTAATGGTTTGGTTCAAACAATGACCCTTTGGTTTTCATTTCTAGCAAAATATGTGCCCAGCTATATATACTACTGTATATATTGATGTGCTAATAGTATATGGTAGCATTGTTTGTTTGTTTTGGGACTTCAACTCAGTCTTGATGTCTGGTGACTACCTGGTCTAGTCCCTGTACTTTTCTTGCAAATATTTTTTGAAGGTGGTTTGCCTTTTACAGTTTCCTAGGTCTATGCTATGGTTTTCCTAGTTGCAATGTATGGCTGTGAAAGTTGGACCATTAGAAAGGCTGAGCACCAAAGAATTGAGGCCTTTGAACTATGGTGCTGGAGAAGACTCCTGCCAGTCCCTTGAACTGCAAGGAGATCAAACCGGTCAGTCCTAAAGGAGATCAACCCTGACTGCTCTTTAGAAGGCCATATCCTGAAGATGAATCTCAAATACTTTAGCTACCAAATGAGAAGGAAGGACTCATCGGAGAAGAGCCTAATTCTGGGAAAGATTGAGAGCAAAAGATGGAGACAACAGAGAATGAGGTGGCTGGATGGAATCACTGAAGCAGTAGGCATGAGCTTAAATGGACTCCAGAGGATGGTAGAGGACAAGAAGGCCTGGAGGAACATTGTCCATGGGGTTGCAATGGGTCAGACACAACTTTGCAGCTGACAACAACAAGGACTGAGAAGAATAACTGAACTGACCCAGCTAAGCTTTATGCCTAAGACTGGATTAAAACTCATGGTCTCCAGTTTCTAGCCTGGTGCCTTATCCACTACACAAAACTGGGTCTCCATATAGGAGCATGGTAATGGCCAGGACAGTGGCTTCAAATCCCCGACAAGCTTCCTGACCCATATTTTATAGACCTCTTGTACTTACATACGGCAAAGTATATGTAATTTCTATCTATAAAACCTAAATACTGAATGCTATTCTCTGGTATCATTACTGTAGTTGGGATTATTTAAATCTCAAAAATCATTGGACTTTATCTCAGAATTAAAGAGACAATTGTTGAGACAGATGTGATAGCATTTACTAAGATATTTGCCAAAGCCAGATAACAGTAATATGTTAGGTAAAGTTTGTTCTTCAAAGGTTTTCAGCTTCCATTTTAAAACTTTTCCTAGTTATCTCCTGGTTGGAATGAGCAAAAATATATTCTAAAATCCTATAAAATGTATTTTTTTAACTATACGCTTTACCTTTTAAGTTCCTTGGATTCTGCTTTCGTTAGTAATTGCATACAGGTATTCCTCAACTTACAACCATTTATTCAGAGTTATTGCGGTGCTGAGTTATGCTCACACTTACAACAGTTATCCAATGTCTCTTGTGGTCACATGATCAAAATAGGGCCCTTGGCAAGCGGCATGGATTTATGATGGTTGCAGCATCCCAGGGTCATGTGATCCTTGTTTTTAATTTTCTGACGGCCTCTTATAACTAAAATCAATGGGGGAAGCCAGATTTGCTTTGCTTAATGAACTCAGGGATTCGCTCAATGACCACGGCAAAAAAGGTTGTAAAATAAAGTGTGGTTCACTTAAGAACTGCCTCACTGAGCAAGACGTCTCAAATGTGGTCATAAGTCAAAGACTATCTGTGGCCAATAACAGCTTTCAATCAACTCTCAAATACAATAGAGAGAGAGCCTCTCTTGATTCAGATGTCCAAGAAAAGGTTCAATGTTATCTAAAAACTGATGACAGAATTTTTTTTGATAAATATCAAAATTATCATCTCAGTAGCTTCCTATAGCGGCAAAGAGCAGCAGAGAAAGAATAGAAACTTGTGAGGTCTCGCGATACAAATGCTTAGCAGAAATCATCTACTGTAAATCTGCGATGGTATTATTGCTACAGATAGGAAGGGATCCATCCATCTCTATTATTTTGGTGGGATCTACCAGAATAAGCTGTGTTATTTTGGCGTGATCTACTTATTTATTTTCTCTTTTAAGACAGTTGCTAATCAGTAAAATTATAAAAGTGATATGCAAAAAGCAAATCCATCTAGTCAATTTACTTCTCATGTTATCAAATCAATAAGAAAAGCAAGGAACCTTGAAGCAAGTTATCTATCACATACAAAAAGTCTTATGCCATCCTTAGAAAATTAATCTGTAAGACTTTTGCTTGACTCTCATTTGGGGCTTAGTTTCTCAGCCTCGGGGCAGTAATAGAGGACTACCTTTTTGTATTTTATCTTACAGGTAAGAACTGTGAACTTAGAATTGAAACTGAAAAGATCCAGGCAGATAACCTTTTTTTACCACAAGGCTTGTTAATTGATTTTATATTTTCTGACACCAAAAATCTGTACAGGGCCCCAGCAGGTGTTGTCACAGGGATCCATTGTGCACAAAGAAAAGGATTGCTTTAAGCACAAGCTCTTTGAAGATGAGATCAGTTGCTCCAGACTTCAGAGATAAAACAAATCCAATACAAAGTAATATTACAGCATTTTAATCTGTTAGGATATTCAATTACAGAATTTAAAATTGCTATCTTAGAGCAATCAAATTTCTCCAGCATCATACAGCTGAATTCATATCCATCAAAAGTCTATCTCAGAGAATCTTAACCCACACAATGGATTTTTAATCTTTTGTATGTATGTTAACATGCACTTTCAATCACTGTTAATTGCTGGTGACTGCCTGAATTAGTCCTTGCAATTTTCTTTGCAAATCTGAAAGAGAAAACATCTTCCTAATTTTTATTCATTTGGAGAAAAAATTAAATATCATCCTGAGAAATATTTCAGCATGTACTGTCTCTTATAAGTTCAGTGGAGAAAAAACAATGGAGAAGATTCCATTCAGAAAAGATTCCATGTAAGGAACATTAATTATATATGAGAAAGTTAAACAGTCAGATCTGGTTAAAATGTGGATGAGATACCCTCAAGAATTTGCAGCAATGTAGATTGAAAAGAAATAATGGAAGAAGACAAGTGTTTCCACATTGCATCTGTATCTAAATAGGAAACAGATATAGCTAAGATTGATCTTCCTACAGGTTTGTTGAATTTCTTATGCATCAATCACTGTCCTAACAGATTTCCCCCTCCCCCCAGTGCTTGAACAACAGAAAAATGCTGCTTCTGGGACGTGTGTGGCCCAAATGACAGCTGTAAATTTGGTCTTTTTTGAATGCCTATATTTTAATGTATGTAGATTACTTACAGTACATCTTGTGTAAAGGACTCATCCCATGAAAAACTTGTATAATAAAATAATAAATTCTTTGCCCCTAGGAATATTGTTTCTTCATAGTTTTACTAGGTGTTTTGACAGGTCTGTGAGGGAGATGATTGTAACCCTGCTTTGAAAAAGCCAAACTGAATAGATTAATGTCTCTTTTCTTTTGTCGGACAGGATCTTGCAGACGCATATTGTATCACAGACATTCATGATGCTTTGGCTTTATCTGAAATTGGAGACGAAAGGAAGATATTTCTGATTGGTACACATGTGGCAAAGGAGGGCTTAGAGATCTCTTCCGGCTTGAAAGATACCCGGGAACTGATTACACAGCTGGTGTCAGAAATTGTGTGATAATGAGACGGAATGGAATGCCATAATAGGACATGGAATGGCAACTATGAGTAGCTCTCTTCTAATCTTGATGGCAGTCAGACCCCAGATACAGAATTGCTAGGAAAATGGTTTTGAAATGGAAAGAAATGTTTTGTTTAGAAGTGCTTTAGCAGAAAAGAAGACAGTATGCTCTGAGAGCCCAACATTTCTACATGAAATATGTATTTCTCCGAAACATTTCTTTTTCTAGGTTGTTTCACATGTGATCACTCCTTCAATTTAAATGCATATTTCTGTGTCAGCTTTCCTTTAAAAAAATACTATTGTGTAGCATTTCAGAGGAGGCCAAAGTTGCTAACCTGGCTAAATACTTATTATCTCTAATATACAGGGCATAGAGAAAAAATTATAACCTAAGAGTGTTTTAGGGACTAGAGATTTCATGTTCAAATAACTCTGGAGGTTATAAATTATTTTCTTACTTGAGAAAATTTAATGGAAAACATATATAGAAGTATACCTATTCATGATCTTTCCTTGGGACACTCCAGGGGAGAATAATTAAGCAGAACTACTCCACAGTTCTTTTAGTATTATCTCAGTTTTGTTTATTAACAATGCTGAATTCAATTCTGGAATTAAAAAAAAGTAGGATATAGTAGTGATACTTTGGACTTTGGTGTTTGAGGAGCCCTTTTCGAAATACGATTAGACAAGAAAACAAATTTACAGATTACAGAAAAAACCTAGATCCCTCACTTGAGGCAAAAATAACCAAGTTCAAATTATATTTTAAACTTAAGATGGACCATTGAGAAATCTATAATTCTGGGAAACTGGCAGGAAAGATGATGGACTTGATTACAGAAGTGGTGGGGCACCACTGAAAGGTCTAAATTTTAGGGACAGAAAACATCCTGGAGAAAGTCTAGGAGATATAAACATCTTAATCTCCACTACCAGTAAACTCCATGCTCGCATTTCATCAGCTTTAGCATGTGTTCAATTACCATCTTTAAAATTTGGTTCTACCAATTTCTTCACTAATGTTTATTTACTATTTAATCCCTCAAAGTCGTATTTCTAAAATCAAGAGAAATGAGACCTTCAAAACTGGCTTTTCAGTCAAATAACCAAATTCCAAGGCCAGTATTAATAATAGTAGGATATTATTAGATTATTATTAGATAGGAGGACCCAATAATGTGGCTGTGTTCCAGCATTTTAACATCTCAGACTTCTGCCTAATCGGGTTGGTTCATTGGAAATCTAAAGATAAAAAACATTGATATGGCAAATGAGTGAGAATTGATATGAGAATGAATAGGGTGGTGTTTGCTTCAATTGGTAAAATTTACCCTGAAGATCTTCAGTAGATCTACTCCAGGTGATAGGGTACACTCACCTTTTTGTGCTCCAGAGGAACTTCTATTGTAGAGTTCATGCTGATTTCTGAAAATTCAGTCCCTGTTTAAATTTTAGTATTAACTTCCACCTTGACAGTAATCACTTATCATTAATAGACTCCTTTTCCTTGAGTCTACAGAATAGGACAGCTGCCTCTCAACCTTGCCCCCATCTGTTTTGTCCCTCATCTGATAGATACCATCCAATACAGTCTAGTACAGTGTTCCTCAAAGTGTGATCCTTTCAGGAGTCTGCAAAATGAAAAATATGTGCCAGCTTATGTTGAAAAACAATACATTATTAAAATGCCATCAAATGAAATGAAGCACATGTCAATTTAATACAGTAAATGTTGATGAATGTAACCTGTGCAAGTAACAGCTATTTTGGGGTTCTTTGTAAGTGTTAAAAGTGGGAAGGAACCCTGGGGGGGGGGGGAGGAAGAAACATTATTTTACTTTTACTGCATCTTAATTTCTTAAATCGTAGTTCAACCATTTGAAACAAATCATTGGTATAATCAAGGATACTTTTAACATTTTTTGCCACTGTTCAAAAAAGTGACTGATTTACCTCAGAACTGCCTAATCAAACTCCAACCCATTGTTCAAATAAAGAGCCCAAACCTTGGTTTGTAAGAATAGTGTTTGAGTGAAGGCTATATTAACCCAGTTTATAGAAGTGCTCAGTTCAGCAATGATTCTCCCTATCATGAAACATTTCTTATACTAAAAGTGTGATAAAAACATTCCTTAGAGAGAAAAGACAATACTATACATTAATGAAATAGAGTTCTAACAGGCAGTAACAAATAAAGATGATTGTTCTGGCATTTTATATTATGCATCCTTTGGTAGTGATTCTCTTGGCTCACCATATCTGATGCATACCCAGGTTGGTCCCCAGCTTCACATAACCAGATCTAAAACTGATTTTCCTGTTTTAAAAATGGTAGACCCCAGGTCAAAATAGGATTATGCCAGAATGGTTGAAAACAAATCCTTATTGATGAGTCTCTCTGTTAGCCCTCCTACTTACTGCCATTAATAATTTTTCACCCCAAAGAATTGGATAATTCTATCACTTATTATACAAGTAAGGTGATGGGCAAAACCAATTAATTATTGCCTAATTAAATTAAATAGTAAATTCTATGCTCAATTTTTGACCATAAACTTTTATGGACTGCTTGTATTCGGAGAATATCTTGGTCCCTGAACCAGCATGCTTTGGACCAGGATATTCCACCATGGATCAGTGTGCAATTCTGCACCATTTAGCTGCAAAGTATTCCTAGCCTAATGTTGCTCTCATTTAGGTCCTTGAGAAGAGTCTATGAGGAAATTACCTGCAGCAAGCATCCATTGATCATCACTTGTCAAATTTTGCTACATCAAAATGCAACATGGGTTAGAGGCAATTGTAATGGCAATTTAACAACTCTGTCCACAGACAGGTCGAACAGTGTGATAACCTTGACACTTTATTGTTTAACCTCTGCATAAATGACATTGATGTAGCTCTTTTTATACTAGTAGTTCCACTACTCCCAACACTTGCCCATTAACCTATTTCAATTCTCTTGTACATAGGAGATGCATCCATATTATCAGTAATTTGAAAGGATCTTCAGAGGTGCCTAGCTGCTATAATGACCTGTCCTAGGAAATTTCTTGATATCAACTATTATACTCTCAAGTTTAGATATCTTTAGAATACACCTTAAGTCCCTTGTTAAATGGAAAATTAACTAATTGATTAGGTCAAGATTGGACAGGAGAAATAAGAGGCAGTTGAGGATGTTTTATTATAATATCAGTTTTATAGTCCTGCATGCTGGCTTAATTCTCCTGTGCTACATTTTCTACTAGGTAGACAAGATAAGCATTTCATATCTGAGCTCTGGTACCAATGTTACTCAATAGCTACATTTTGTTCTATTAAATACAGTATGAAAATCTGCTTTGGGCTGAACTCAATAAACTGGGGTTGTCACCAAATCTATACAGGGTTATACAAATCTAACCTTTGATTAACAAGGGCAATTCTGGCACTCTGGTTGCTATGGATAAGGAAATCATTGCAGTCATCAAGCAAGGATATCACATGATTGCCATTTGCAATCTTCTGCCATGTTCTCCATTGACTTTGTTGGAAATCAGCAAATAAGGTGCCAGTGGTGGCCGCCTGAGGGCGGGATGCTAAAATGGTAGAAATTCCAGGACTAGGCAAAAGTACCACTGTTCAAATGGTTGCTAAATGAGTGATTGTTAAGCAGGAAGCACCTTAAACATCCATTAGATTGTCAATTATGCCACTTTGTTCCATTTGTAACAAATACAGCTTGGTTCCTCAAGCTATAAACTCAGGGTGACATTTCATTTTAGTTTTACAAAAATATTAACAATTTTGATTTGATTTCAGGCTTAGCTGGTTGGTATATTTTAGATAGTTTATATGGCTCTTACCTCCTATTTTTATATTGTATTATATAATTTATTTGCTATGTTATCTCATGGTTTTGAATTTCTGTTTGTTACATTGATTGGTCATTTAATAATACTAGCAGTCTTAATATAAATTCCTTGAAGAATTGAGAGTGTCTTGAAAAGTTTAAGTATCCCATATAAATTGGGATAATGTCTTTATTTTTCATATAACATCATACGTCTTGTTTTTATTGTTGTAATAACTTTATAGTCCACTCAAAAAAGTTGCGGTCAAAACTGTTTGTGAAAAGATGAATCTGGCTTTGTATTTCCAAGGTCTCAGCCAATTCAGATGTGATACCAAGCACCTTCTTTTGCCGATTTTCACATAAACTGCTGTCACTTTTAAAGAGTCAGCCGGAATGACCCAAGCGGTCAAAACCCAATCTTCAAAAATGGGTTCTCATCTTTTAAAATAGTGCGGTAATGTTTTAAAATAGTTCCTCCACCCAGTTTTCTGTCTTAAGACCATAAGCCTGGATATTTCAGTGTAAAAGTGTGCCCCTATGAATTGGGGGCAGGGACAATTAATGGGAAACATTTCCTGTGAAATATTAACGGTAGAGAACTCTCATTCTTTGCTTCACTGTGTGGCATGTTTATCTTTCACAACTCTTGATGGCCTTGGCTGGAGAAGCCTGATGGCTCCTGTGATCTAATCCCATTCAGTATCGTTGCAATTTTCAGCCTAGAGGTACTTTCAGCAACGCAATAAAATTATTTTAAGAAATATTTGGTGGTGATAGTAGTGCTAGGTTACACTGACATTGGCAAGAAAATGTAACAGAAGACGCTACTTTTGTTTTTAAAACAAGTTTAAAAACTTTTTTAAAAAATTGTAATAATAAAAATTTTACCAAACTTTTCTAAAATGTTTTCTGCTTGAATGTGATTTTTTTTAAAAATTAAATCAGAATCTTTTTTAATTATGCATTTTACTGATATAAAAGTATTGTACCGTGTTTCCTGCAATGACCTCTCCTTTTTTTGCTAAGACAAATGCATCCGAAAGAAGGTGATAGAAATGTCTTGACTTCCTTTCCTTGGTTTTTCATATTTTTAGAGCAATGTTTCTCAATCCCGGCAAATTTTAAGTCATGTAAATTTCAACTCCACGGCTGCATGACTGAGGAATTCTGGGAATTGAAGCCCACATGGCTTACAGCTGCTGAGGTTGAGAAACACTATTTGAGAGCAAACAGATAGTGAATATTCATGTTAGATATAGTAACAAGGGGAATCAAAGCAATGTTAATAATTGCACAGAATCCTCTTGCATAGAAAAGCAACTAAATCGAAAGGGCGAGCCGAAGCGACTGGACTGCACTGTTAAGATAACCTGCGGATTCTAGGCGCCCTCCCACGGCACAAAAAGGAAGTGCAAAGAAAGAGAAACAAACGGCAGTGTTGTCGTGGCGACGGGAACAAAGAAGAACGCAAGGTGCGCTCCCGAGCACCCGCTTTTCTACAACTGCAAGCTGCTGCGTGAGCTAGGAGAAGCAGGGCTATTCATATCGCGCAGGATGGTCCAGCAACGATCGGGTCAGTAAAGGGTACACCGTCTAAAGCGCCACCGTCTTCCCGGGTAGAACCTGCCCTCTGTTGGGCATTGCAATTATGACACCTCGCAGAATGAGACCCCTCAATGCACAGAATAGATTTTCGCGGGAGGGGAAAAGCAAAGATACTATTTTATTTTTACTTTTGATTTAAGAGAAAAAGTGGGTCTTGAAGGACAAGCTATCATCACTATCGTGGCTAAATAGGTCCCTCTCGCTTATTTTTTCTTCTTTGTTTAAAGACAATAAGATTGTACTGATTCCACCGTAAAGGGAGCACTTTGCGCAGCTGGATGGATTTTATGGAAACTATCTTTTATTTTACCACTTGAGCGTAGCTGTCATTTCTCATTGTTTACAAATGGGGTGCAACAAATGTATTTAATGCTGTGCTTAAATGCTGTACTTAAAAAAAACTAATTGTGTAAGTTTCTGAAAATCCCATTAATAATTTGCTTATCAATCCCCATAATGCTCATTTATTTATTTTTAACTCTTTGTGAACTTAGGAAGGCCAGGAGCAGTGCTAATACTTCTGTGTGCAAGCCTTGTCTTTTGAAATCTAGAGATAGCAGCTAGTCTTTTTACTTCTTTTATTTACACCCATGTACTATTTAATTTTTTTATTGCTGTAATAGCTAGAATTTATATATCACATGGAACTGCCTTTGCCACTTAACCACCAACTGGTAATTAACTAAATAAAATAGTTCTCCAACCCACATCCCCTGTGCGGCAGCCATCCAGTAAAATCCTTTAGAAAATAAATTTATTGGGCCTCAAATTTCAGAACCAATATAGGCAATAGTTTTATGGTAGCCAAAAACTCAGAGATTGGTAGCACTCTTTCTGACTTAACAAATTTTTATTAAAAGGCAGTAGGTTCTGTGAACTACAGTTCATTACAAAATTATTAGAACAAAAACAATAAAAAACCAAAAGAAAAATACATCGTTCATTGAATTAAGCCCTTATTTCTTCATTATATGAGATACCTGAAAGTTTAAGATAATTGTAATTCCTAGCATTCCTAGCTAATGGAGCTCAAGTGATGCTCCCGATATTTTGGGATGATGATTATTATTCAATTATCAGAGTGTTACAAACAAATACAATCATGTAGACAGCTCCAAAAATAAATGATCTATGTAACTATTAACCATGCCAGAAAAGTTGCACATAGGGTGTATTACATAGGATAAACTTCCATAGCACTTCTCAGGACCATATAAATCCATGGAGCAAGGGTTCCCATTCTGGGGTGCTCCACTCCCAGGGTGTGTAGGATAGAATTTCAGGGACTACAACGAAGAATGGCTTGTGATCTTTTGTGATGAGTCACAAGTCACAATTATTTTTGTACAGGGTATGAACATTAACCAAACATTTCCTGAGGGAGTGGACCATAGAAAAGATTGGAAACTACTGCCATAGAGAATAATATACTCTCTTTTTGTATTATAAAGCATATCCTGCTTAAGGTGCTGAATAAGGGAATCATGCTAATATTTGCAGCCCAAAACAAAAGTCTTTTTGGTACCTTAGAAGCAAATACTAATATTAGTTACAAAAGCTTAACTAATGAATTCAAGAATATATTAGCATTCAGGATGCTGCATGTCTCTTGGATGTTTAATGTAGCTGCAGAACTAGCTGTGCCCTTTGGACCTCAGAAACCCAGAGATTCATGGCATTTTTATGAGCCCTATTAGCACTTTATCAATAAGAATTTTCATTGCTAGGACTTCAGTTGTTGGTTGCTACTTTGGCAATGTCCCACAGAGGTAGAAAAGGATTGGAGGATTGAATTAATGGACTCCATGTGTCATCTTGTTGATTTAATCCCACTCCCAAGCATTACTGAATTACTTACAACATATAATTAACTATAGAATATGGACATCATTTTCAGATCCATTTGTTCTTTTCTGCTTCTCTTGCAGCTAGTCCCCATGGGTTTCATTCAAATGAATGGTAAGATAAAAATCATCAAGCTCCTATATCTAAGTAGTTTTATATAGATACATTCAGGAATTGCAGAGTGATATCCAAAGTGATACATTCAGGCTTCAGTTTGCAAAACAGGACATGCCTCTCCTTTTCTGAATTCCTCCCCAATATTTGAATCAGAATGATTACAGAACTGAGTTTGAGGATGTGAAGGCATTCTAGAAAGGGGAAAAGTTATCTTGTCTTTTCCCATGATCAATTGGGAGGAAAAAAATCTGAATGTATTTATTTATCTTGACTTTTTGGGTAACCAGTGAGTCTTCTAGTATGCATGATGTCATAATTATTTTCAATTGTTTTGCAGTAGCTGGCCTGCAGACTATCTTGATTCTATGAAAATAAATTTAAAATAATTAAAATAATTATGGAAAGTAATAACGTATAATACTAGCAGGAAACATATGCTGTACCCCTGAGAAGGTAGATGATGACTTCACAATCATTTCTTCCTCAACACATTGCTCATAGATGTTGATCAGGTTTAATTTTGCATTTCAATTATTGTAGCAGAAGCAGAACTGGAGAGAACTGCTAACTCTCTTTCTCCTTCATTGTCAACTTATCCATTATCACTCTTATTTCTCTAGTTTATACATATGGGTCAGAGATATTGTACAGAAGAATCAGGGACAAAAATGCTATCAATTTTAATATTAGTCTTTATTTGGGATATAACAGCCATATTTACTGTATAAGGAAGAATTCACAGAGAGTGTCAGAATGTTGACAATACCTATTTGACATAAATTTAGATTTAACTTTAATTGCGTAGAAGATTACTTTACAGTTAAATTGTTGCTCATAAGAAAACTAGAAAAAAATTATCAGGGCTCAGACAGTGACCAATTTAGTTTAATATTTTGTTCTAGCCAGTTTAGTGGGTGGAATTGCACTTGAGAGGTTACATTTTGTGTTTCCTGACTTTTTTTCTTCTCTACGTAGGACAGTTGATAGCAAAGAAAATGGTTAAATGTTTGGGCAGAAAAATTAACTAATACTCTGGGAGGCAGTACCTAGAGGCCTAAATTCTGTCCTACCACACATTTTGTACAACAACCGATGGTTGTTTTTCCTACTGGGAAGTGATGCTGGTTGGGAGAAGAAAGGACAAAAGGAAACCCATCAGTAGCTGATCTGAAACTGTCCCCTATTAAAATTTGTAAGACTGCAACACCACCTAGCCTTTTTGCTTGAGTGTAATAAACACTCATCCTGGGCGAAGTATATATACTTTGCTGTTGACTCTAACAAAGTGAGTGTCCAAAAGAGCACTGATCCCATTCCTTCGTGCACTGGCGTGTTCGCACATTGTACACTCTGATATACAATCTGGAACTACAAGCTTGACAAGCTTATTTTTAGCCTGTGTTGCTAATGGCTGAAGAAGGAAGATCTTTCTGTCTCTTTCACAGTGTCTATCACTGGCTGGGAGAAAGATTCTTCCTCCTTCCATGGCAACTATTCTCAAGCTCCTCTCTCTTAACACCATTATGAACTGGAGGTTGGTGTTTGGCTGGCAAGGAATGTTTCTCCTTGAACAAGTCTCAGCCTGAATTAAAGGCCTACCACCCCAATGTATCAGTGCCTCTCAATGAAGCTTTTGCCTAGAAGCAAGATTTATACATGGTAAAACCCTATTGGAAATTAAATGCAATCAGCTAAATGTATTATCTGGGTTTTTGTATCAAATGAGCTTGCAATAATAATATATAATCTCCTTGTTTAAGGTTTATTATTTATAGGCCGCCCTTTTCCCTGAGGGGATTCAGGGCGGCTTACAATTTATAGGGAGGGGAATACAAAACAATAAGACATAAACAATACATAAATTAAAATAGAACACAACATTCATTCATCATTCGGGTGGGGACGGATTACAATCTTTATCCCCAGGCCTGACGGGATAGCCAGATCTTGAGGGCTGTGCGAAAGGTCTGGATGGTGGTGAGGGTGCGAATCTCCACGGGGAAATCGTTCCAAAGGGTCGGAGCTACTACTGAAAAGGCTCTCCTCCGCGTAGTTGCCAGTCGACACTGACTGGCGGATGGAACTCGGAGGAGGCCTAATCTGTGTGATCTAATAGGTCGTGAGGAGGTAATTGGCAGGAGGCGGTCTCTCAAGTACTCAGATCCACTACCATGGAGGGCTTTATGGGTGGTAAGTAGCACCTTGAAGCGCACCCGGAGATCAACAGGTAGCCAGCGCAGCTCGCGGAGGATAGGTGTTATGTGGGCGAACTGTGGGGCACCCACAATCACTCGCGCGGCTGCATTCTGGACTAGCTGAAGTCTTGTTGATTCCCTCTCAGTGCTCCCAGAGCAGATCAACAGTAATGGAAGTTAAAGATCTGAAGGAATGCAGCTCTGGTATTTGCACTTGGTATAATTAAATGCAAGGCATGCTTGGAAGTTGCTCAGTGGAATTGGGAAGATTTGTCAGGCTGTAAAATTTTAGACAATTGACTTTCCACCCCATCACCATGTAATGTTTTTAAAAAAATCATTTTCCAGGTTACAAGACCTTGCAAAACCAAAGCCAACCAAAGACGTATGGAATTATCATCGGTGAGTTAGATATCAAGGTATAGTTAGCTACAGATAAATCCTCAATTTACAACCATTTGTTTAGTAACTATTCAAAGTTACAATGGCGCTGAAAAAAGTGACATAAATGGTCTTCACATTTATGACTACAGCAGCATTCCCATGCTCACATGACCAAAATTTGTCTGCTTAGCAACCAGCATGTGCTTGTAATGGTCTCAGCATCCTGGGGTCATGTGATCACCATTTGCAACCTTCCCAGATGACTTCTGAGAAGTAAATTGTCAGAAATGTCATTGGGGAAAGATGGATTCTCTTAATGACTGCATGGTTTGCTTAACTACTGCAGCGATTAACTTAACAATCACGGGGGTGGGGGGTGCGGGAGGCTGTAAAGTTGGTCATGAGTCATTTAACTACCTTGCTTAGCCACATAAATTCTGGTTGCAATTCTGGTCCTAAATCATGGACTACGTGTGGACTTTAAAGTGTTTTTTAGGTGTGGTGGTCAGAACATTTGACATTTACCAGCATATGTTTTAAGTACATTGATGAGGTAGTTGTCATCTGGTCTTGCCTATTCAACCGGGTAGATGAGGTCTTGACAAAATGCCCCATTTATTTTCAGTCAATAAATAAGGCGGCTGCTTGTTTGTCATGCTTCTTAACTTCCCAGGTTACTCCTTACCACCCCAATTTACTTCTGTCTTTTTTGAAAGGAGACTTGCAAAGAAAGCATTGGGCTCTTATCATTCACTATTACCATTTTCTAAAAATGACTTTAGAACTTCATGTCAGTGTTTTCAAAATCGATAAGTTTAAGATATGTGGACTTCAACTCCCAGAATTACCTAGCTAGCCAGCCAAAATGCTGGCTGGGAGTTTTGGGAGTTGAAGTTCACACATCTTAAAGTTACCAAGTTTGAATATGGAGTTCAGATGGTACTAGAGGTTGGGGTTTGATTCTGCAACGTGCTTGCACTGTTTTGTTTTAATTAAAAGAATCTAAACATACTTATACAGACACATAAAGTAGAGAGCTTGGTAGACATCAAAAGAATATTCCAGAGCAGCTGGGTGACAGTAATTACCAACTTGCTTCACACTTCTTTAGCAGGTACAGCACTATATAGAACAATTCAGATACTTTATTCAGTTGACTTATTTCCTCCCTGCTAAATTAACTTCTTAGGTACAAAAGGTATTTGCACTAATAATACTGAGCATCAGTAGAGAACAGGTTAGTAGCTACTCCTCCTGGCAAGCTACCATCCTAGTGCAGAGTGTAAGACACATCAATCTTTCTGCTTAAACACCTGTTTCAAGACCCCTAAGGTAAAGGTAAAGGTTCCCCTTGCACATATGTGCTAGTCGTTCCCAACTCTAGGAGGTGGTGTTTATTCCTGTGTAAATATACTGTACCAAGAACTGTGTAATTTATTAGTATGTAGAGATGAATCACACAGTGCTACTGGCAACTGTTGTTCTTCCTGTACTGTCCTGTCCCTTTCAATTTGTATGATGGCAACAACAGTTACAGGTCTGCTCTTGTGAAGTCCCGGCAGAATTTAACAACTCCCAATTTATGGGTGTCTGTTGCTGCAGTAGCATTTATTGCAGTCTTTTTTCAACCTTTGCAACTTTAAGATGTGTGGAATTTGACTTCCAGAATTCCCCAGCCAGTCTTTTTTGTGGGGAATTTTGCCTGGAGGCCAGATTTCTGTTTCTGCCTTAAAATGATATTTTTTTGTCTGTTTTCAATTTGCTAATACTTGGGGGCAGCAGTTACATGAGCTAATATATATGTATGAGTGAGTTTACATGAATTGTGAGCTGTGTTAGCAAATTTATAGATCAAAACAAACCAATCTCATAATTGTTGGCATATTCTCTGCCCAAATAGTTTTAATTTACCGATACTTTGAAGAGTAATAGTTACAATTACTACTGTATTTAGATAGTAGAAACACAATCTAAAGATCAATATTTTTAATACTGTGGGGTCAAGCATAGATCTTACGCTGTATAACAAATATTTTTTTCTTTGGTTCAATCATGTCTTATTTATTTATTTATTTATTTATTTATTTATTTTTATCTTGCCTTTATTATTTTTATAAATTACTCAAGGCAGCAAAATACCCAATACTATTTTCTCCACAGCCACATTCCTTTGAGGTGATTTGGGATGAGAGAGTAAGTGGCCCAAAGTCACTCAGCTTGCTTTTAGACCTAAGGTGGAACTAGAATTCACAGTCTCCCAGTTTCTTGTCTGGTGCCTTCAGAACTTAATTTTAATTAAATAAGTTCTTGAAGAATGCCTTTTCTTGGCAACATTTTTAAAAAATGGCTTGCCGTTGCCTCATTTCTGAGGCTGAAAGAAAGTGACTGGCCCAAGGTCACCCAGCTGGCTTTGGGCCTAAGGCAGGATTTACACGGTCTTGGTTTCTAGCCTAATGACTACACCAAACTGGTTCTCATATAATAAATATAATATTATATTATTTATACATTATCCGCGTATGTGGTTGTATACTCATTTTGACTGGTATTTTGCATTTTGTATTTATAACAGCAAGTTAATCTGGGGAAATCAAGATCCAATATGGCCTGTCTCTCCAAACACTTTGCTGAGGCAGCCCAGTGCAAGAATCCTGAGTCTAGCAAGGCCAAGGGAAGTGGTTGAACAACCAAAGAGGTTTGCTTTCATGTCCTTTTTTGTTTCTATCTTTGTCTTGATCTCCCTTATTCCATGCCACTCGGGTCAAAATGTTTTAATAAAATTTCTTAAAAAGCAATACTTACAGTATAAAGCAAATTTCTTTTGAAACCCAGGAAAGTTCCTCAAATGCAGCTTATGAAATAGAATGGTCAAATATTTAAGAATTGAGATTTTCCCTTCTATGTCCCATGTAGCGGAGCTAAAGTCAGCTGCTACTTTTCTTACTTGATCTCCTTTGGTTCTACCCAGTGGTGGGATTCAGCCAGTTTGCACCTATTCGGGAGAACCGGTTGTTAACTTTCTAAGCAGTAACCGGTTGTTGGAAGAAATTTTATTTTGTTTTTTTTCCACTTTACAAGGCTAATCCTGTAAGGAAAGCAGGAAGAAAACATTCTGGTGTTGTTTGTAGACTAATTTTTATTGCCTTGCTTACAGAAACTGCCTCTCCAGTTAACCCTTATTGCATTCTAACAGCTAAGACAAAGCGCCCATCGACGTGAGTGACGTTGAGTTTGCCACACCCACCCAGTCACATGACCACCGAGCTCCGTCTACCCAGCTCGTCATTAGAGCAGAGAACCGATTTGGTTCTACCGCCTCTTACTCTTTGGGCAATTGATGGATCAAATATCATTATATGTTAATTTCATTTTTTTCCCTCCATAAGGGAGTTCCTTGGTGTGTAAAAAACAGGAAAGAAAAAGAATGCGGAGAAACAGTGAAAACACACAATACTATTAACAAATAGAATATAGTATTACCTAGGTACTCCTAAGATTCTATGAAAGATGGAGAACTTATTCAGAACCATTCCAAGATCTAACCATGACTTGTAAATAGCCAGGAAGGGAAGCCAACAGGAAAGGACCAGATATACTAGGAAATCCAATGTTTATTGCCAGGCAACAATAAGATTGTGTGAAATAATTTTTTGAATTCCAAGAAAGACTATATTAGTTCGTAGTTTTGGAAAAGATATCCCACATACAAAGTGAACATTTTATTACTTATAGGAGAAACTATTTGTTCAGGGTTGAACTGTGGAATCTTTGGTGCTATCTGAGTTTGGTTGTTTTCTTGCAGATGCTTCATTGCTTAACTAGGTAATGTCTTCAGTGTTAGTAGCACTGAAGATGTTACCTAGTAGGGTATGAAATATCTGCAAGAAAACAATGAAGCTCAGAGATCACCAAGGATTCTACTTTTCTACTACCTAGAGAAAAGATTCTTGACTGAAAGGTCTTTGTAGAAGAATAAAACTGTTAAATAAAAAAAAGTTACAACTACTATGTGACTATTTTTTGTTAGGAACTCAGAGTGATGAGTTAATTATTCTTTCAACACTTCAGTATACTAAACTGGATACAGGAGGTGATGTTTCTCAACTAACAGATGGCCACCATCCATTTAGGAAATGGCAATTAGCATGCTGGTTTTTTGCCAGCCCAGTACCGCATTTTGAGTATGATACGTACGTTGAAGTCAGGATAGGCTGAGGGAAAATCTGGTTATTTGGAAGAGGACTTTGGGAAGCAGCAACTTCACCAACTGGCAAATAGATATGGACAAATAGCCCAAATATGGACTTGGTTCACCTTATTGAGGGCCTGATGCAGTGTGGAGGGTAGAGTCACTATTGCAGAGCTCAATGGCAAATCTGAAATTTGGTGGGCAGATATCCGAAAGAAGATCTCCCTTTCTTTCCACCCTTGCCCAACTTTCAATAAATAGACCAGTTTACCACTGAAGTCCCATTGATTTCAGTGAATGAACTAGTTAAGCATGAAATAACCTCTCTCACACTAACATCATTGGGACCAAACCATCACTTGGTGTCCACTGCTATGCATTGTTTTGTCTTGGTATTGGAGATGTTGTTTTGCTTACTGTTGCTTCAATAAATATTATGTTTGTCCCTAAGCAGATGCTCCAGCTATTGCTTCTATGGGGGAAAAACTTAAGAACCATTGTCACTCACCAGTGTAGATATTGTTAAAAAGTTATAAATATCATGTAAAATCTAATACCTCCTACATTGCAGTTTCAACTGCCAAATGCAAAAGTTGAAAAAAATAATAGTTTTGATTAATAATAATGAATTTGTTCAATATGAATACAATTTTGGTGCCAAAAAGGATGAAAGAAAAAGTTGTAGGGTAGCTTCAGACCGTAATAGTAAAGTTGATTGTTCACAAAAAGGGTATAGCATTTAACATGACTGCCATTGCTGGCAAGATTGACTCATCGAATAAGCATCTGTTTATTCTGGAATGGTTGGATGTTTTAATTTGAACCCCAAGTCTGACATTGAATGCTTTTGAGTCCCAGTAGCAACAATGGAACATTGTTAAGCGCAGCTTGTGAAAAAAATACATTTATTTACTTACTTAGTCCTGAACTTCTTTCTAAATTTCCTGTTTACACCAGAGGGCAGAAATAGGAAATTTAAGTGTATATATGTACAGGCATGGAAAAGTGCTTGCCACAATTCTGAAGAATAGCATAAAAATGCACCAAACACCAATAAGCCAAAATTCAAACTTTGGGATGATTAAATAAAAAACAGACAAAACATTAAAAGCAGCACACCTGCAGGAGATGACAAAGCTGAGTCTGAGAGAGGGGTAAAACGTGTCATCAGTCTCGAGTCCCTTCACGACTACAAGACATCTTAAGTTCAGTCCACTTTGTATTCCAGTGATTCTTATCTACTGCCAATTTGCTTGGACCGTTAGTAGTTCAGATTCTTGTAGGGACCTTAAACCTTTATAACCATTTAAACTGCCTGTATTTTCTGATTTCCCTGGTGCTTGACATTAATCTGAACTACTAACAGCCAAATCAATTTGGCAGTAGATAAGAGTCAAAGAAATTCATGGTGGGCTAGACTTAGATCTCTGGTGGGCATGAAGGCACTCATGATACATTGGACTCCTCCCTCAGGGTCAGCCTGGTCATCTCCTACAACACCCGTAATTAAAGTGCAGAATAAACAGGTTGCTGAAAAGCATTTAATTTTTAAAATGTTATTTTAATTTAAGAAAATAAACTATCTTTGATTCTTTCTAATCCATCCAAAAGGGATACAGGAAGCTGTAATTGCTGTTTTCAACTAATGAAATCACAGCTTTTATAAGATGAAGCTGTACAGATGACCTTGAGTAATTGAAGTTGCAGTCTTAACCTGATTCTATTATCTCACTTCTCCTTGTGGTTTTTCAGTCGATCCCTCTTCTGGTACAGCTGTGGACAAATGTCAGAGATTTGGAAACGTTCTTCAGCAGTGTATTCTGCATTGCCATCGAAGCGATTGCTGAAGCTAGCAGAACCCAGGCCAATTTCTGCAACTTATCTGAAACTAAGGTGAGGCCCTAATGGTAGTGAGTTTTTCTAATTGCCGCAGGCCAGTGGGATTTTCAGTATAGAATTCAGGCAAGAAAGCCTTTGAAAAATAGACTGGTATTCTAATCTGTCAGTAACAGTTCTAATCTTTTAAAAAAATCTTTTAAAAATACAATCCAGAAAATTTCTGCCCAATTCATCTCTTTAATAATGTACAGTTAATAGAGTTTACAGATTATACTTGACTTGTTATGTGAGCATTGCATTGTTTTACATCTTTTTGCCACAGTTGTTATGCAAATAATTGCAGTTGTTAAGTGAATCGTGCAGTCATGAAGCAAATCTGACTTTACTCTTTGACTTTGCTTGTGGGAAAGTGACAAATGGTGATCATATGACCCTGGGACAGTGCAACTGTCATAAATACATGCCAAGCAGCTGAATTTTGACAATGTGAACATGGGGATGCTGCAACTATTGTTATGTGTGAAAAATGCTCATAAGTCAGGTTTTTTCACTGTCCATGGTAACTTCAGTAAATGAATGGATGTAAGATAGGGGTGTCAAACTCAAAGCCTGCAGGCTGGATCCAGCCCATGGGGCCAACCTGGAAACAGTGAAGAATGCGACCGCAGTGCCTCTGCCAGCGAAAATGGAGCTTGGGATGGCTGCGCGTGGCCAGCCCAGGCTTAGTTTTTGGACGTGGCAACCTCCTGCAGCCCTCTACCAGCAAAAGTGGAGTTCAAGGGTGCCACACACAGCTCTGGTTTCCCTGGCAACTAGTGGCAGGAGGCCATTGCAGCCAAAAACAGAGCCTCAACAAGTGACGTCAAGCTGGCCACACCCCCTGGGCATTCACCACCACCACCCTGACATGCCCCCCTGGCCCAGCCAAGGTCAAACACAACCCTGATGCAGCCCTAAATGAAATTGAGTTTGACACCCCGGTGTAAGTCGAAGACTACTTGTGTACTAACAATCTGTCTTGTCTGGCTAGAATGATCACAAGGCTTTGGCTAAGCAACAAGCTAGATCAAGACTGGGATGGTCTACATTTGACATCTGTTTAATGTGATTTTGTGAACTTTGCATTTTTTAAAACTGTTAATTGTGCAAATATTTATTGCTGCTATTTTCTGTGCTGTCTTCATTTGGTATGCTTATTCTTTGACAGCTGGTCAAGATTATAAATAAAGCCAAATCAAATATTTTATCAGGTGTTAGCTATCTGCAGAATCTCCACATTTTCTTGCAGAATTACATAGTCATGCAGGACACTAATAATTTGCTTCTAAAAATAATATGTGGATTATTCCAGATATATGTTTCCTTAATATGCAGCTTGCGGCCAGTTTTCCATTTGGGGAAAATCTAAATGGGAAGAAGTCGTGTAACAAACTGTAAAGGTTGTCCCTTGGTTATGTTTCTCCTATTACTGTGTTTTGGGCTCCGAAATGAACACCAGGGCCTATTGTTGGGGGATGTCTTATTTAGACATAGTTTGGTACTGCATTGCACTGATAATGTTAGCTAGTTTGGGTAATGAAACTCTGAGAGAAAACAACCAAGCTGAGAAATCACTGAGGACTCCTTAGGTGATGGGTTTTCTAGGCATGGTGGCTCAGCTCTACTCTCAACTGTTTGCAAATTTAACAATCGGCTCCAGGTGAGCCAGGAAACCTCTGTGAAGATAATATAAAAGAATGATTGCTGTAAAAAATAAGGATACATAATTGTATGACATACGCAGAGAGAAAAAAAGATAGTTGCAAAGAATGTGGTCAAACAGAACCCGAGAAAAGTTTAAAATGAACAAAGCAATAAAAATACAGGTAGTCCTTGACTTAAAACAGTTCATTTAGTGACTGTTCAAAGTTAAAATGACACTAAAAAGACTTATGACCATTTTTCACACTTATGACCATTGTAGCATCCCCATGGTCAGGTGATTTATATTTGGATGCTTGACAACTGACTCATATTTATGACAATTGCAGTGTTCTGGGGTCCTGTGACAACCTTTTGCGACCTTCCGACAAGCAAAGTCACTGGGGAAGCCAGATTTACTTAACAACCATGTTACTAATTTAATAACTACAGTGATTCAGTTAAAAAATGTGGCAAGAAAAATCGTAAAATTGGGTAAAATTCACTTAACAAATTTCTCACTTAGCAACATAAGTTTTGGTTTCAATTGTGGTCTCAATTGTGTATGTGTGTGTGTGTGAGAGAGAGAGAGAGAGAGAGAGAGAGAGAGAGAAAGAGAGGGAGAGATTTAAAAATTGGAAATTGTTGAAAGGGCTAAACAAAGAACTTTGAATTAATAAAAGTGATGATTTGGGAGGTAATTGAAATGAAGGAATGTTTGAATGAGAGTTTCAGAAATATGCATGAGAACGATAGTGATATTTTGAAGAACAGAATTGCTTTCCATGCTAGTGATCAAGAAAAAATGACATGCAATATAAATAAAGATATTGTGAGACTATAGTTAGACAGTTAAATCTAGCTGTGAGGATACCTGGTATTTTGACACTGTTTAGCCACATTATAGCGCAAGCATGTTCAGGCAAATTTCGGATCTCTAAAAATTGACATGTTCTTGGTCACATCAAGAAAGAAACTGCAAACTCTTACATTGTTTCTGAATGCTCAATTAGAAAAATACATTCAATGATTGAAAACTGCGTAAATTATTATCAGACAAAATGTAACTTACCAAGAAGGTGGTCTCAAGTAACTACAGCATCTACAACATGTCAGATGTTTTAATTTTAAATACTTGAGAATGAGATCAATAAGAAATAATCCCAACAAACACAATTTTGCATACTGAACAGAAGAATGTATGTTCACGTTAATAGAGGCATTTGATTAGATTTGCACATACAATCTTGGAAAACACTATGAATTTGAATATACAATTTGGATGTAGTCTATTACAGTCTATAAAATGGCCAAAAGAAATTTGATTTAGATCCATTCCAATTATTATTGAAAAGAATTATGTATGGTTTCTGATATGTCACTGGCTGGATCATACATATTCAGTAATGCTAAATGTTGCTAGCAATATTAAAAAGTAATCTTCTTCTCATATTTCTTTTCCAAACTTCCATCCGTGGCTAGTCCTATCTTGGATACTAAAACTTGCAGACAGTAGAGGTGGCACATTAGCAGTATTGTATTTTGCAGTTTTGCTCAATCGCCATGCTCATACCAGCCGGGAGTTACAATAGGTGAAGGGAGAGAGTAAAGGAGAATAAGTTCTAATGCAGGTATATCCAACCCACAGCCCAGATATGGTCCCAGACAGCTAGTAATGGGCCCTACGAGACAATTTAACATTATGGGATTTTTAGCAATATTTATATATATGAACTATATTATATATTTTATATGCGGTCCAAAACAATTCCTGTTCACTCAGTGCAGCTCAGGCAGGCCAAAAGGTTGGACAACCATGTTTTAATGTATACCCAATAGAAACTTCACAGACCTTTGAACCTCTGTAGGCAGGGAAGTCTGGGAGTGAAGCTTACTGAAACCTCTGTGTGATAAGTGAACTTGGTCTCAGGATGAGGGAAGAGACAGTTGTCTCAATTGGGAAATGGACTTCCCAACCACAGCAAGAGCTTCCTGACCAAAGTTGGATTATCCCACTTCAAAGAAAGTCATACTTACCCCATCTATAGAAACAATGGGTGGTAGAAACATATAAATCAAATCTGAGACTTTAGAATCGTGAACACGGCTACTAGGAAACAAAAATTGCAGTTGCTCTTCTGTTCATTTACAGGCCACGAATTTCCCCTGTGTGGCCTATCAGCTCCTCCACACTTAGTTGCAAAGCTTCCCATCGGATTCTAATCCTTGCTCAAGCAAGAGGTATCCATCCAAACTTTAAATTTCCAGAACAGGTAATTATGAAATAAAGCCAAACAGTAAAAATGATTTGAGTACATCTTTCTGCATGCATGATGTGGCTGACAAATCATGTTAATTTAATTTAATGCTTTTAATTCATGGGGGTGGGGGGCGCAGAAAACCAAATGGGGGCTGTGCAAAACTTCAGGTTCTCTTCTCACTTCTTCACTTCTTTAAGAAGTGTGTGGACTGGAGACCTCTACGAGTAGTCCTTGTTCAGCAACCACAATTGGGAGTGGCAGTTTGATCGTTAAGCAAAGTGGTGACTAAGGGAAATTGTGATTGTGCTTATAAACTTACTTCATCTCTTCGTTACTTAACAGACCTGTGGAAGTCATAAATGTGAGAATCACGAAGTTACTTTTTCATCATTGTCATACCTGCGAATGGTCACTAAATAAGGCAATTGATAAATAAGGGCTATCTGTATGATTGTCCAGCTGTTTATTTATCCTCACAGGTTTCTTTAGCATTGTTCAGTGCTTGCATTGGTGGCAACTATCTGTAGGCCGGGTATAGGATGAGGGTGGAGGTTTGTTCTCCGAGCTTGTAGTTTGGTTTACAAACATTTTGTTACCAGGCTATGTAGAATTTTCAGCAGAGTTTAGGGGATGTCAGTATCAGTGTTCTGCTTATAAGGGCTTCTGCTTAGTAGGTCTTGTGATAGGGTAGTCACATCAGGTGAGGGTCCTGTGATGGGTCAGGTGTGGGTCATGTCAAATGGAGACTTTGTGATGGTCTTGTGAACATTGGTGAGGTTAGGGTCATTGGAGGTAAAGTGCTGGTTGTGGGGAGGTTGCATGGGTTGATTGAGGGTTGGTGCCATCACTGGTAGTTCAGGGCTTTGGCGCTACTGAAGGAGAAATTTGGTAATAACCTGATTGATCAAAATCCTAGGCTTATATTAGATAAAGTAGATTTAATTGGGTCATATTTTACCTCCATGTTCTACAGAAAATTCAGCACAATTTTCTTTCTTTTTTCTACATTATTTTATAGTCATTGACCAGCAATTTTATATAAGACTTAAATTAGATGACTAATAGAAATAAAGTGGTTCATACTTAAGGCAATACTTGTAGAATATGAAAAAAATCTAAATACTTAATACTAATTGATTAAATTATAAAACTACTCTGCGGAAAAAAAATGGCAACACTCTAAAGTGAAGGTTGAGTCTTAGATCCCAGGATCTGACCATAGTAAGTACACTATGAGTCAAGAATTTAAAAAACTACCATATTTTTTGCAGTATAAGATGCACCAGAGTATAAGACGCACCAAGATTTTGAAGAGGCAAATTTTAAAAAAGGTTTTGGCACTCTGCAGACCTCCCAAAACGGCCCGTTTTTTGTGAAAATGGATTCATTTTTTGTGAAAAAAATGGCACGTATAGCCTTTAGGAGGCTTATAGAGTGCTCATATTTTTGCTCATTTTTGCCCTCCCCAGCCCCCAGGAGCACTGTGGAAGCCTTCTAAAGGCTATGCACGGGCCATTTTTGCAAAGGGGGCGGGGTTTCAGGAGGCTAAAAATGCTGTATTCAGTGTATAAGCCGCACCCAGATTTACACCCTCTCTAGGTGTGTCTTATACTCTGAAAAATCCAGTAAATATAAATGCAAAAATGCAAAATCATTTAAAAACAACTAAATCTAAATGCAAAAAATAAAAGTATTAATCCAAATAAGAGTATGCTTATAAAAAATATAAGATTTAAGCTATAGCAGTGATGGCTAACCTTTTTGCAAAGGCGTGCCAAAATTGTGAGTATGTGCGCGCCCACACCCACAATTCAATGTGCCTCGCCCACCTGTGCATGAGCAACCCCCCCCACGCATGCATACACACACACCCTCTACATGTGTGTGGGGGGGAGTTTTTGCCCTCCCTAGGCTCCGGCCTGGGGAGGGTGAAAATGGCCTCCCATGGAGCCCCTCCGGAAACTGGAAACTGATCATTTCCGAACTTTCGGTTGGCCTGCTGGGCCCGTTTTTCTCCCTCCCCAGGCTGCAGAGGCTTTCCTGAATCCTGGGGAGGGTGAAAACAGTCTCCCCCAGTCCCCTGGAAGGGCAAAAATTAACTGGCCAGCACACTCACATGCTGGCAAATATGGCTCCACGTGCCACCTGTGACACGCATGCCATAGATTTGCCATCACAGAGCTATAGCGTAAGCTTTTGAAAAATAATTGATTTACCTAGTGATACTGAAGGCTCAATTCCTTGCCTGGTTGTTTAGAATAATGCCTACAAGAGTCTCCTATGCTCTCTTCAGATTTTAATGTACAGATCTAAGAGGCACTTGAATTAAATGCTGCAGGAATTGTTGCTCCTGTCATTAAGTTTGCAAAACTTACCGAGATTTGTTTTTCCAGAAAGCATGTGAATTGTCTGAAACTCAAGAATCATCTTCTACCATCTTCTATAGTGCCTTTAAGAAATTAGCTTGTTCCAGCATATAGCTTAGTCAAATTATTATTTTTTCTTGTCTTTTTTCTGAAGACATTGAAGTCCCCCCCCCCAAATCTCTGCTATCCAAAGCAACAATGAGATAATACCCCCCCTCCCAAAATGAGCAAAAAATGAGCAGATGCCAGTTATGCTTCCATAATGCAGTGGATGATTTATTTGGTTTTTTTTCTTTTGGGGAGGGCTGGTGGATGGAAGTTCATCCTCTGTTAAGGCTAATACTTTCCTGGCATTTCCCTTTGGGGTTTTTTGTTTGCTTGTTTCTCTCCATTAACATTTCATTCATTTCAAACTTCAATTGATGTAATTTCTTTGTCAAGAACTACAGTAGTTTAATACAGAATAGTGACAGAATTTTTGCTGTCCATCCAGAGATCTAGATTATCTTTCATCAATGAAGGGACAATGCGGTTGAGGTCTGGCCATTTCTTTAATTTAGTCATTTAGGTATACTGAATGACTAATTTTAATTTAGACTTCATTAAAAGATATTCATGCAGCAAGGGTCTTTGGTTTCTCTTTGATCAAGTTCACCACTTTCCAAGACCTTCAATTTTGGATCAGACCTCTGACTTTCAACTTTAGCCAATATGCTGTAAGGGTTAGTTCACTTTCAAAAGAAGCAAATTGTGGTCTTATTCTGGAGGGCTACTTCGTGAATGTCCCTGCAGTTAAAGACAGAGATGATAAGAGAAGCTTGATAGTTGTCTGAATTAAGCATACCATTTTTTTCAGTGTGAGAGTTCGTGTAACATTTTTTAGGAGAGGTCTCATGTTTTGATCAATAAATATCTGAATGCAGAAAGTTCCAAAGCGTTCAGGAAGATCTTCATTTTTAGGAATATGGATGGTGTTATTGAATTACTGAAGAACCCCTGAATCCTTTTTCCAGCTAGTCAACATGAACAAGGTTAGCAGCAAGCAACTATCGATGAAGTAGATGGCTTAGAGAAAAATAATCAGAGGCTGTAGAACCCCTTCTTCCTACATTAATGCTTTTCTTAAGAACTGAGAGAACTAGCTATATATGTGAGAGCAGAGGGTTTTTTTGTTATCTGGAATGAAGGAGCACAATAATTACCATTTTTAACCTGCTTATAAATTAGTAAAGTCTCTTTCTGAGAATCTGTTTCTGTCAGAAGGATCCATTATGGGTATTAAATCATAGAACCATAAAATCATAGAATTGGAAGAGACCTTGGCGTTCTTCCAATTCAATCCCTGCCCAGGTCAGGAATCAATATTTTCTTCACAACATTATTTTTTACAGAAATAATTTTTAATTGATCAAAAAGGTTATTATAGTCTGGGCACTTATAAGGGAATGTTAAGTTTTAAAGAGCTTTTTATAGTTAGAATGTTATTTAACTCATCAGTGGGAGAATTATTGGAGGTACAGGTACAAATGCAATCTTCAAAGTGAACCATGCATAATAAGCTTTTTTTAAAAAGCCATCCTTCTATAGGAATCAATCATTTTCACTTGAGAGAGTAGAGTTTGGTGTATCATCTCATTGCTGAGATAACACTTGAAATCTGTTCACAGAATTCCGAGATTCTGAAATTAGAAGCCTTTGAGGTGAGGAGATTATTTTCAGTTGTTTTGCAACCGTTGTTGGTTTCAAGAGTCTAGGGCAGATTCTGGGTTTTCTTTTTCTGACCACAGCAACAGGAATATTATCTTGCAGGTTATAGAATTACATTCATAAATGTAATTGAAATAATAAAATGATAAAATAAGCAATCAGAAAGAGGAAAATGTAAGAAAAACCAGCTGGAAAAAAATTATATAGTAGTTCTTGACTTACAATCATTCGTTTACTGATTGCTCAAAGTTTCAACAGCACTAGATTATGACTGTTTTCCTCACTTATGGCAGTTGCAGCGTGCTCATGATCATATTAGTGTTGGAAGAAATGTCCATCTGGTTTCAGTTCCAAGTAATGAGAAAGACCCTGGAAACATGGAAGTTGTTAGGAAAGATGGGTTAACGGTGGACAGGACCACATGGATTTTTTGGGTCCTGGGCAAAATGAGCACAGGGATGTGTGTGTGTGTGTGAGAGAGAGATATTTATATCCTCTCTTGGGCCCCGCCTTGGAGTTTCCTGTCCCTGTGGAAGAAATGTATTCTGATTGGTTGTCAGACTCCCATGGGGCCATGCAGGGGTAACTTTGTAGGTTGTCTTGAGTCCCAGGCTTGGTTGAATCTTGCTGTAATGAAGAGGGGTTTGGGCAATTCCTATTATGACTAAGGGCTAATCCTACCTTTGTTGGATCTTGGTGAGGTTATTTGCTTATGAATAGACCTAGCCATCTCTTTATCTCTTAAGTGCTGACATCTGTGGGTTATTGAGGAGGGTGGGGGCTATTAAGAGTGAGTCTGTTTTCTGCCTAAAAAAATATATGTTTCTCCATTTCTCATCCAGGAAGGTATAATATTTTGCCTTTTAATATTTCCTAGAATATTTCATTCTTCTAGGACCGTGATGGCAAACCTATGGCATGCGTGGCACAGTTGCACACGGAGCCATTTGTTAGGGCACACGAGGCGTTATCCAGTCAGCTCCAGGTTTGCCCGTAAGGTTGTTTTTCGCCCTCCAGAGGCTTTAAGGAAGCCTCCTGAAGGCGCTAGAGGGTGAAAAACGGCACTACGAGCAAACGGGAAGTCTATTCCTGAACTTTTGGTTTGGCTGTAGGGCCATTTTTTGTGATCTGGAACCTTGAGGGAAGCCTCCTGAAGTCTCCAGAGGACCTCCGGGGGGTAGGATAGGCTGTTTTCACCCTCCCCAGGCTCCTAGAAAGGCTCTGGAGCCTGGGGAGGGCGGAAAATGGGTCCATCACGAGCCAAAAGGGAGGGGCAGGGGTCACACACACATGCGCTCATGGGGGTGGGTGGGGATCGTGCACATAGCATGGGGGTGGGCATGCCCGCGCACGACCCCCCCCCCTGTGCTCCCCCTGCTTTTGGCATGCGATCCAAAAAAGGTTAGGCATCACTGTTCTAGGGGAAGGGTGGGTGCTTACTTTCTACATTAGCAATCTTTGAACGTTTGGCCACTGACATGTATTTATGATGGTTGCAGTATTCCAGGTTCATATGATCACTTTTTGTGACTTTTTGACAAGCGAAGCCAATGGGGAAGCTAGATTCACTTAACAATGGTACTACTAACTTAACAACTACAGTGATTTACTTAACTCTGGCATGAAAGGTCTTAAAATGGGGCAACATTCTCTTAATAACTCTCTTGCTTGGAAATGGAAATTTTGAACTCAATTGTGGTTGTAACTTAAAAACTACCCATATAGAGCTTACTAAAGGAGGTGCTATTGTTATTACTTTAAAAAAGAAAAGAAAAGAAACCATGGCCTATATGTGTCACTTTTATATGCTGTAGATCAGTGTTTTTCAACCTTTTTTGTGCAAAGGCACACTTTTTTCATGAAAAAAATCACGAGGCACACCACCATTAGAAAATGTTAAAAAAATTTAACTCTGTGCCTATATTGACTATATATAAAGTGTTTTTCCCACGGCACACCTTACACTATGTCACGGCACACTAATGTGCCGCGGCACAGTGGTTGAAAAACACTGCTGTAGATCTTGGGAAGAAGAGATGAAGCACATATCCTTTCAAAGCAATACATAGAAGTTATCATGTATGTTGCTGGGACTTGTATATGTATACAACAGAGAGTTACTCAAAATGCATTCGATGTATGAATATATATCCAATATTCAGTTGTGTAACTTTTTCTTCTTTGGATTATAATGTGATTATGAATTACATTAGATTTTACCAGCATCTGCAGAAAAACTAGTTTAAAATATTAATGCTTCTACTCCTTTTAAGTGTCTAAGAGCAGCTTATTCTTTCAGCATTTGAAAAATTGTTCCAAGAAAATAGAAATAGCATTCTTAACTATGGTATGCTCTACTGTGTAGATGATTCAAAAGTAAGAAACATCGGCAAATCCATATTTGATGTAGAAATGTGGAGGGAGGGAAGAAGGGAAGGAGGAAAAAAAATAGGAAACAGTGAGGTAGATAGCACATTTTTGCCACATTTTTGTTTCCTGATTTCCATTCACAAAAGGTTTGATCTGTTAGCCTGCTGTATCTTTTTTCCTCCCTAGCAAATTTATTGTGCCCATGAGCATTAACAATTTTTACACACACCCTCACATACACAAAATAGTAGCCATAAAAAAAGAAAGAAAAATCCATAATCAGAATATTTATTAAGCCAATTGAAGGTTTATAGAACATTGTTTCAATTGGTCATTAAGTATGAAGAAGCTTACAAGCTGTGCTGATAATTTCTGTGCCCAGCCTCATCTCTTTTTCTTGCTGCTAATGTTTTTGTTTCCAAATTTGAGCTGGTGTATGAAAACAGAGTTTGCTTTCCTGAAACTTTGACGTTCCCATCTACCTCACCACCATTATGTTTCAAAATTGTGTATTCCTTCCCCTTTACTGCACTAACACACATAATGACGTTGTTGTGTTGAATGCTTATGAAACTTCCTTTTTAAGTCTGTTTTCAGCTGATTGCTCACCAGTAGTGCTTCAGCATCAGACAAGGTTATATGACCTGTCTTGCACAGAATGTTCATAAAAATTACCACTTTTTGTTCACTGACTCATTGCCTATTCTGTAATATAATGACTAGCATCCTGTCAGTTGGACTATTAGGTAATGTTTATTGCACTTGCTCAATATTGCTTTAGCTAGAGATGGATTTTTACTTATAAACACTCATGTTAAAAAAATTCAATGGATTCTCAAAGTTCCATCTTTTCTGTTGCAAGCATGATGAAATCGTACCCTCCTTTTTTGTTCCAGTATGAAACAATCTGCTAACCATTTGTTGTGAGGCTGTCCTCACAACCAAGTTTCCATTTTAGTGCCAGGATCAAAGCTGGATCAACATGATCTAGCGGGCATTTTTTTTTTTACCTGGTGGAAAATTCAATAAAACTTCCTATGCAATTATACTGGTTTGCAGGGAGGAAGGAGGATCTTCAAGGATGTCCGCAAAATGCAGCCCCATTTAGCCAGCTACAAGACCATTCCTGTTCATGGCAATTTCTGCTTGGGTTAACAGAGACACCAAAACCTCCCATTCAACTAACATTTTTTTTTCTTGTTAGACTCTTGGTAGGAAGAGTGATCTTACAGAAGATATGTCTGCTTTTTCTCCATCAAGCTTCCATACTTGCTGGAGAGGAGAAAAATCTAGGGAATCCTTTGCGCTCCCTACTGCCTTTCCTTGTGACTGTATTTTCTGCAAAGCAGCATCCAACCACTTCAATTCGCCCACCCCACACTCCCACCACACACACATACACATTTGCTGCTTTATCCTGGAGGTGTGGCAAGAAAGATGCTCTGAATGGATGGTTTCTTTGAACTGGGTATCAGAAATGACGGGAAAGGTCATTGCTAGGCCTTTTGCTTTCCTTGGGGGGAAAAAGGACATAATGAGAAAAAGGGAGCTGAGAAGAACCATTTTCTGTTGTGCTGAGAATTGGCAATGCCTGAAGCACCAAGGAAGTGAAAGCCACACGGGATGGATTTTGTAATACCAGTGGCGTGGACTTTGTAGTATAAAAATATGGATGTCGAGGCACGAGCCTAGAATCAGATTTGGCCTTTAGTAGCAAAGGCAGCTCTTTTTATCCTCATCCATGGCATTGAAGAAAGAAGCTGTTGTTCATAGACTTACAAACTTTGACCCATTGCTAAGGCCGGGGAAAACTTGCTTTTCAAAATGGCTTCTTTTGCCTCTCCCTCCCTCTTGAGGATATGCAGCGCTTTAGATTCTACATTACAGAAGCAGTAATAGTTGCAGATAAATGGTTATGATTTTCCTAGACTACACGTTCTTCAGTCTAGCTTTTACTATGTCCAGAAGGCATTGGGCAAGAGGACCAATTCCCCCTAGTGGAAAATGGAATGCTTCCATTGGCTGCAGAGCTTCTTGATAATGAGAGCTCTGCTAATGAATAAACGTTAAAGGTGGGGTTGATTTTCCTTCTGTATGGAAGCAAAGGAAGAGAGAGTCATGTAAATCCTATATTACAGAGGGAACAAGTACAATATCTTGAAAACCCAACATCAGATGCAGCATTTTGCTGAGAAATTAATATAAATCTCTAGAAATATCCAGGGTATCTTTATCTTATTTTTTAACTGTAGGAGCCTTGATGGCCATATCCTTGAATTATTATTTGTAGACTGTATTGTAGACTACTTTGGAAGCCAGTTTTGATTTGGGTATGTACTTCATAAAAGCCTAGTCAAGCATAGTGATCCTTTCATGAAAATTGCCAAGCAGAGATGTCCTTAAAATATCATAAGTGCTAGAAGGTTTATAAATAATTAGAAAGCTGCTGGTTGCAAAAATCAATTTTAAATTTGGCTACCATTGTTATATGTAACCCATTTGCTTCAAAGACAAGAAATAAGAGGTTCAAGATCAGAAGTATTGTTAACAGAGTAGGTTTGCAGGTCATTGATTGGAAGTAAGTACCCAGAAAATGTGACACAGACAAAACTTAAAATCTGACCTCCAAAGCTTTTCCTTCAAGAGAGAAGATGGCAAAGTACTAAACAGTGTTTTAAGCACAAACTCCCAGGGATCCTCCCATGCCCTGGATGGATGAAATACCAGATGAAATTGGTTTGTAGGCTAAAGGTTTTCTATCCTTGGTCTACACTATCTTTGCTGAACCTTTTTGCTCCTAATTCACACTGAAGAACCTGTTGTTTCAGCAAGCTGAGAAAATCTTTCATACTACCTTAGCCTTCTACCTTTGGCTTATGTTATTGTGCAGTTTGAATTTTAAAAAGGGATTTTTCAAATCTTCTATCATGGTAGACGAAATTGTATTGTAAAATTCATTGGCTTCCTTTTGAGAAGACAATGTAATTTTCATTGTTCAAAAAACATCTTTTTGATTTTTAATGTGCTGCAAAGCAAATCTCTAACCAAATATATCAGTTGAAGCCACAACTCCTCAGTAGTGGGATTATAAGATGAATATGGAAAGAGCAAGTTTAGCTCTAAAGCTGAGATGAAATGATTGTGAATAAGGGATGAAGAGGTTAGAAAGATTTTGACCTAAATAACTTCTGCTATTATGATGAATCTATCCTTGTCCTGTATTTACCCATCATCCTTGATTCTTTGACTTTTCCTAGGAAAGGATTGTGATTATTTTTCCTTCTGGAAAGAAGCTTAAATTAGAAAAATGACAGAGAGAAATACCTGATGAACAGCAGAAGAAGGTTGAAGAAGAAATTGAAGGATTAAGAACCTCTGCTATAATGCTGGAAGTAGAGAGGAGAATACTGGGGGGGAGGACATGAGATTATTGGAGCATTTCCCAACTTTCTACACGGATTGTTAAGAAAATTTGGAGCAGTAGGGCCAGTTACAATTGTAATTTGCTTTTCTGCCCAAATCACATAACTGTAAATTGCAAAACTGATCATAAGGCTGGGAGAGAGGAGGGAAGAAAACTGAAGGCAATCTTTGCCCTAGAACTCTGAATTAGCACTCTGAGAAATACATTTATATCAAATATGTAGATATATTTGCCTATGATCTTCTGGTTTTGGGCTGTTCGTTAGCATTATGTGTTTTCCAGATGGGCTGAGTCTCAGATGAGCAGCTCTTGAGATAAAACAAAACTGCTGGTCTGTAAATTTCCATTTTCAGAGCTGGGGCAATGAAACAGAACTGTACAGTTCTGACATCTGGGTTTCAATGTCAGGATCGACTTACCTGCATTCTCACATGAGCGCGAGAATTTATCTCATTTACACAAGAGGAAATGCTATCTCTGATAAGAATACATTGCCGTGTGCCTTCCCAAAATTGGAATGAGCAAATAAGCAGATTTTTTTGTGTATCATAACTATTGGTGCAACCTTTCTCTATACAGGTCCTTTCTGCTCTACTGTGTATAGATTAAAGATTTATCAGCTTGAGTTGAGACTAAATAAGTATATATCCAGCCTGCTCTTTCTTCTTCCAAAGGATCTTTGGGAAATGTTTCTGCGAGAGAAAGAAATGTGTTTTTCTGAGCATCTGACCATATTTCTTTTGGTTGTTTGATTGGTTTGTTGGTTTTATAATCAAATTTACTTTATTGTTGGTTTATTTTTCCTATCTAGACTGAAAGAGAGATTTCAAAGGCTGCAAGAAGAGCTGAGGCTACCCCAAGATTACAACAACTTGCCCATCCAGTAGTTAGGAAACAAAGGCAGTTTTATGAAAATACATGCATGGAGGCCCCAATCCGCCAAGTAATTTTTTAAACTTTTGATACTTCTGTGTTGATATAAGGGATAAGATTGCAAGGTAGGGTCAACCAGTTATCCAGCTGGAAAGAACCATTATGTAAATAGGTCTCAACAACTTCCCAAGCCATCAAGAGACTTGCTAGTATTTGTTGAACGGAAGCACTATTTAAAGATCAGAGCATAGATCTGATCATATATATATCATATATAAAGGCCCTGATTTCTGTTTCTTGGCACTGTGGTAGGCAATCTGTTTTGTCTAAGGCTTATTTGTTTGTAATAAAATATTCTAATTTAGCTGAATTCTGCCTGGGAAGCTTCTATCAAGTCAATCCAAGGGCTGAACAAAGAGTCAAAGGTCTAGAGAGCTAGGATTTACTGCTGAGCTCAAGTGTGAAGTTTTAATATTGAAGTTAGCCAGGGATGAATGTTCATCATTGTATGCATAGGATTAATAGATTTAACAGAGTTGGAAGGGACCTTATAGGTCATCTAGTCCAACTCCCCTCTCAAGCAGGAGACCGAATACCATTTCTGATAAATGGCTAAAAGATAAATTTGTTAAAAGCCTCAGTATAATAGACCTCAATATAATGCCCCAAATTTCCTATGTCTGACCACACCCTCTGTCCTTTCCCACTTCTCACTGGCTGCCACCATAGAAGGTAAGACGTAGGAGGAGAGAAGTAGGAGGAGCCGAGGTGGCGCAGTAGTTAGGGTGCAGTACTGCAGGCCACTTCAGCTGACTGCTATCTGCAGTTCAGCGGTTCAAATCTCACCGGCTCAAAGTTGACTCAGCCTTCCATCCTTCTGAGGTGGGTGAAATGAGGACCCAGATTGTGGGGGCAATATGCTGACTCTGTAAACCACTTAGAGAGGGCTGAAAGCCCTATGAAGCGGTATATAAGTCTAACTGCTAAGTAGCTACCGGTACACAATCAGTTCCTCCTCCCTCCATGACCATTCAGTGTCATTGTCAATGCCTTCCTATTCAGATTACCTCTGTGTGATGTTTCTCATGCTACATAGGAGCCAAGGTGGCGCAGTGGTTAAATGCAGCACTGCAGGCTGACTAGATCAGCAGTTCAGCGGTTCAAATCTCACCGGCTCAGGGTTGACTCAGCCTTCCATCCTTCCGAGGTGGGTAAAATGAGGACCCGGATTGTTGTTGGGGGCAATATGCTGACTCTGTAAACCGCTTAGAGAGGCCTGAAAGCCCTATGAAGCGGTATATAAGTCTACTGTTATTGTTATTATTATTGCTACTGGCACCCTCCCCTGATTACTGCTACTCCTGTAAATGCTCAATAAACAGCATCCAAGTGAACATTTTTATAAGTGAGACCCTGTACCATTTGTCTGAAACGTTATTGTTGGAAATGGCCAGACTGAGTCCGAGGGAAGGGTCAAACGTGTCATAAGTCACAAGTCACTGCATAGCCACAAGAGATCTAAGTCCAGCTTACCTTGAATTCCTTTCTATCCTTAACTCCCACAAATTTCCCTTGACTGTTAGTAGTTCAGATTCTTGCAGAGAACTTAAGCGTGCAATAAATTTTGATACTCATTTGAACTGCCTGAATCTTCTGATTTCCCCAGTGCTTGAGAGATATAAGGTCTCCTGCTTGAGCAGGGGATTGGGCTAGAAGATCTCCAAGGTCCCTTCCAACTCTGTTATTCTGTTATTCTCCTGCCATGCCTATAAGATGGATCACCAACAAGGTCTTCCATCCTGTTACCTAGGCAGTCTTGACTTAATTCCTTCCTCTGAGGAATGTGACTTAAAAAGTTCATCCATTTCTCTTTGGAGAGTCAGCAGATTTTATTCATCTGAGGGATTGACAGAATCCCATATTCAGCTATTATTGGGACCTGTCACACTCATTCTGCTACCTTCAGAATCCTGCCAGAAGTTCTCTCTGTAGCTTTGCCTCTATTTTGATTTCAGAGATTATTGAGGGAAGGGGAGAGTCCGTAGCTCCTAATCCAGTGTTTCTCAACCTTGGCAACTTGAAGATGTCTGGACTTCAACTCCCAATATTCCCCAGCCAGCATTCGCTGGCTGGGGAATTCTGGGAGTTGAAGTCCGGACATCTTCAAGTTGCCAAGGTTGAGAAACACTGTCCTAATCTTTTGGGGCCGGATTTATCTTGTATCTTAGCTTTTTCACAAATGTTCTGGAATAAATCTCATGTTCAAAAATCAGCACTTCTGTTCTTCTGTAGATACCTCTGACTACTCTGCAAGCAGTCCCAAGTCCAAGGCTACTTGAACTAGCTAGACCAAAAACAATCCCTTCTGAGAGTGCCATAGATCGTTCCCCTGAGTGGCCTGTGTCAGCAGCAGCCAAGCAGGCAGTGGCCTCTCCTCGACTCATGGAGCTCTCGCACCCTGCCAACAGGTAGGCTTTCCCAGATAATCTGATGGCTGTGTTGATGGTCTCACCAACTCTCCAATTGAGGAAAAGGATCTTGGCCTGTAGATAACTTTTGAAGGCTCTGAGGGACCTATGGGCAGAAGGACCCTCTGAGCATGCACTGCATCTCACGACAGTGTCTTATTCTTTCCATTGTTTTGTCCATTAAAATTAGTAAGGAAGAATGTATGAGGAAAGTTATGAAAATATATTTGTATGATTCCTTCATTTAATGAACTTGGCAATCCTTTGAAATCAGGGGTGGGATTCAAATAATTTAACAACTGGTTCTCTGCCCTAATGATTTCTTCCAACAACCAGTTCACCAAACTGCTCAGAAACCTAACAACCGGTTCTCCCAAAGTGATGCGAATTGGCTGAGTCCCACCACTGTTTGAAACGGATCGATCTCTATATATGGAGCCGATGGCAATTGGTACCTTTGCTCACCTTTCATAAATGCCTGAAGTGCCTTTTTTCAGCATGTCATCCATAGCTGCCTATGCTAGACATACTGTATTTTTTTGCAAACTGTATTCTTTCCAGTTATTTGCTTGACAGGTGACTAAATAGCATTCTTCCCAATGACGTCAGTGGGAACTATTAGGTTTGCTGAGAAGAAAGAGCCCTCCTGAATTGGATTGTTAATGGAAAGATATTCACTTCATTGCATATAGAGATGGAGTGATAGACTACTTTTTTTACTGTTTTACCGCAGAATATCATTTTTTAAAATTATTTTTTCTTCTGCTTGAGCCAATGGGATTTTAAAAAGCAGCAGAAAACACAGTGGTATCATAATAATAGGGACAAGAAGCTAGTAACAAAACACATGCTATGACTTATGACAGCGCAAACCTCATGAGTTACATACAACAACATCAGGAAACAAGTGCAAAAAGATTTGTGTTGTGAAAGCATGACATATGTTTTGTCGACTGGTTTGGAGAAATTTAGAACCAGTCCTGGGAGGTTTATTATCCTACTGACAGAAAAATTATCTGCTAAGAAAACAGCACAGATTTTAGTAGTGTTAATCCTCCCGCCCCCCAACCCCCAATCCAGCATGTGAAACTCTCCGGTTGGATTTCTTTGTTAATCTTGCAGAGAGCTTTATAAAAAAGGAGCAGCATTGAGGCTAATGACTCTTTTCATATTTCTTTTGTCAGGGCCCCAACCAATCTTGTGCAGTTTAATCCAGATGCCTTTATTGTAAAGGAGTCTGCTAAGAGAGCATTTTGTACAGAAAGAGTCAAGACCTTAGCACAACCAATTACTCGTTGATCACACTGATCACCCACATCTAACTCTACGTGGTGTTTTCAATAAATTAAAGGAACTATAGTGGCGTGCTTTGTCTACTTCTTGTACTGTTGTGTTTTGACTTCCACAAGTGCATAATAACATCTGAAAAGTAACATCAGCTTAGCTAACAACACAGTTATTCATGTTTCAGCAGGAGCCTGACTTTTAAATATTAATGTTTGATTTGTATTTTCTCTTGATCCAATGTCATCCCACAGCTAACAATAGAATTTAAATCAAGATAAAAATCAATATACTGCAAAAAGCAAAGCAACAATAAAAGAAAAACAGAATTAAAAATAATGCCATAAAACAGTACATAAATAAAATGTTAATATCCTTAGAACAGAAATAATGAAATAGTATAATAAAAAGTTAAACCCAGGAGCCGAGGTGGCGCAGTGGTTAAATGCAGCACTGCAGGCTACTTCAGCTGATTGCAGTTCTGCAGTTCGGCTGTTCAAATCTCACCGGCTCAGGGTTGACTCAGCCTTCCATCCTTCCAAGGTGGGTAAAATGAGGACCCGGATTGTTGTTGGGGGCAATATGCTGACTCTGTAAATCGCTTAGAGAGGGCTGAAAGCACTATGAAGTGGTATATAAGTCTAACTGCTATTGCTATTGCTATGTCTAAAGCCCATGCCAGAAATTCCAAAAAGCTTGCCTTTGCTTTGTGCTTGCACGGAACTAACATTTTCTGCTCCTCAAGAAATAAGGGCAGGTGCCTATTCTGGAGACATCTAGATATAGTTTTCAACCAATGCAGCAACATTCACAATTGAAGGGATCTGGATAGCACTAGCTCCTGGAAGTATCAGCAATATAATTCACTGTGAGGATGGAAAAAGTGGTAAGATTTAGTTCAGAAGTATTGTATACTTTTTTCTTTTGTTGAAATGTGTCTGATGCAATTTCCTTGGCAAGGTGTTTCAGAAATGTTTCACCATTGCCTCCTTCCTAGGGATGACACAAGGTGACTGGCCCAAGATTACCTAGCTGGCTTTGTGCCTAAGGCTAGAACTAGAACTCACAGTCTCCTGGTTTCCAGCCTGATGTTTTAACCACAACACTGAACTGGCTCCCATTGTATAAACCATAACCAATTAAATAATTGTAAATGTCTGTTTCTCCATTACAAAGAGAGGGCCATTATTAAACTTGTGCACTGAAGAAGCAAAATTCTATTGTGTAAAACCAAAAGATTCTAGGCATCTCCAAAGTTCTAAATCATGGCTGTCAAACTCCCGGCCTGTGGACTGGATATGTCATACGCTGGCCACGCCCATGTCTGGTTTAGGATATGTAATGTGACGCCACTATGACAACGTGAGTTTGACACCCCTGTTCTAAATGGTGCTCTGCCATTTTCCACATGATTGTATTGCTACTGAACTTGACAAGCCAAACTGTTGATTTTCTTCTCCAGTAACACATATTTAATATTATTTGCATTCATAGGATTAAGAGTGCATACTTATAACCTCAGCAGCTGCATGAAATGCCTGGTATCTGTGTTTCTTCTATATGGTGCAATTGAAATAATATACTACCTTTGGAAAGCCCTTGCCTTCATTATTCTCCAGTGTTTATTAGGCAACTAACACCCCCCTCCCCCCCAAAAAAATCTGGAAGGCACAAAGCAGGTCAAACATTTGATATTCTGTCTCCCTACAATCTCCTGGTTTGGAATAATGATTTAGCACAGTGGTAATGTTACCCTGTAGCATGGAATGTATTATTATGAAAATGCCCTTCCCTCTCATTCATCCCTACTGAATTGCCTCTGGATAAGACAACAGCAGCAGTATAGAAAAATATTCCCCCTTGACATCTCATCCATCACTTTCATACATGGAATGGAGTTTGGTTATCTACATTTCTCGTGTTCCCTAGTGTTTGCAACACTATTAACAATATCTCAAATGCTGTGGAAATGTAGCTATGATATACTGAACTCATAATTACCAACTTTGAATAATTTCCAGATTTGCGCTGATGAATGGAAAGAAAGGAAGATTTGCCTACACAACAAGTATTCTTATAGAAGAATAGAGAAAAAAGTTCCTAATATTCAATTCACTATTTTTCCTCTGCTGTGTTGTGCGGGATTGTAAACTACATTAATTTCCCAATCTTATGATCCTTAACCATGTTGAGATACTATACATGTAGGAATAATCATGGAGAAATTCAACACTCCATATTCTCTGAGCTGGAGAGGTTGAAGCAAAGATGGTTGTCTTGCAGCAGCAGTCAAAAGAGAACCTGGAATCTAATATGAGCAGCACAGATGATTGCAGAGCAATACTCCAAGTCAAAAGACTTGAAGAAAAAAGTATGAGTTCTGAGTCAGAACTAGAGGTGGGATTCTTCCGGTTCACGTGCTCAGTGAACTGGTTGTTAAACTGGTAGGACAGCTAATACTTTCTCAAGAACAGTTGCAGAATGTAAACTCTCAGCATGAGGAGGAGAGAACTTTGCATCTTCAGCCACTCAAAGGCTCAAGGCTGATGCAGAAGCCAAATTATGAAATAATTGTTAGGACGTTATATGAAATAAATGAACAGCTAATGCAATTGGACAGGATATTTCAGGTCAGTAACAGAGAAGTAAAGATTTTTGTCTTGGTAGGATTGTAAGCAATATGATGAAAGAAAAACTTAAACTGGAAATTTCCCAGAAAAGAATATAGTTGGTTCAAGAGAGTTCCTTAGAGAAAGATAACTAATAGGCTGTGAGAATAACCTTGAGGAACAGGAGGAAGAGCTGCAGCCAAGCCAATGGCCAGTGAATGAGTCAGGGCAGAATTTGAGAAAGCTTGGCTCTCCCTAGTCCTCTTTAGGATAGAGGCAGAGAAGGCACATTCATAGGTGCAAAATTCTATTATTGTAACTCTATAATAACAACAGTAGCATTCATGATGTTGGAGTTCCAAATTTGGTCAACCTCAAAAGGCTGACAATAACTCAGGACCTTGGAATGAGTCTTAATCTGTAAGAACAAAACATGCATTATTGAGCTCCTGCCGTAAGATCAAACAACAACACTGAAGGTTGTATTGTTATTTATTTATTAGCTTATTTATTTATAAATAGCCCAGCTCATGATTGTCCAATTGACTCTGGGTGACATACAAGGTTTGAAACAACAATCCAATCCAATAGAATAACATTCCCATCCCTCAAGAAGATGTTCCTAATGGAGAACATACATTACATAGACCATAAATGTGCAAAACCAATCCCATAGTAGACATACCCACACCACACAAGTCCAAGGCCCGGAGAAAAAAGCCAGGTCTTACCTGACTCACCTGAAGGAACTAGCCATGATGGAAGCAAGAATACTACCTTATGGCCCAACTACACCACTTCCTAAGAATTTATTAGTACATATTCCTTGTTATGTGAATGAAGCAATGCCTTCTGACTAATATTCATATTCTCTCGGGAATATCCAAAAGATGATAATTATAGTTTAATGCATATGGCCAACACTTGACTATGAAAGATTAGCTTAAAATAATGCACCTGAATGCTCACTGTCCTTGACTGATCTTCAAAGACTAAGTAGGTCTGATCTATTCATATTTGGCAATTACATAGATGGTCTTATGAAAGATCAGGAATCCTCAGGCTGTAGATTAGATTTGGAGGTCAAAAGAGTTCTTGAACAAAGGCAGTGTCAGGAAACATGCAGAGGTGTGTCCTTTAGGTCACAAGTAGCTGATTTCAACTAAAAGGAGGCTATTTCTGAACTTTTGATTTACTGAGCTCTATTACATTCAGATAGTGAGCAATATTAGAGGTACTCATGACATAATGTGAGTGTTTCTTCACTGAATTGCATTGTTTCATCAAGAGTTTCATAATGTCCCAACAAATTTCTTTATGTGGGTAAAACATCATCTCCTTATAGAAATCCACAGTTGTGAAGAAATGTCAAAACAGTTCCACGTTTTTCCTGTTTTTGCAAAACAAGAAGTCGGCATGTAAATTCAGTCTGATTTATCTAGCCATTTCCTATCTAAAACAAAATAAAACAAAACAGCAGCAATTCTCCAAAACGGCAAACAGGGATTCATTTGGAGATGTCAGCAGCCTTTCAACCTGAGAGACTTTGGGTGTTCACAGAGACCTTCTCTGCTGAACTATAGACCTTCATATGTTCTGATTCTGTCTTTGTTGCATGGATACTTCTTCAATATACTTGCTGAAATAATTTATTACATATTGTTCTCATTTTGGCTGGAAGGATGGGTCAAACCCTCACTCCACCCATTTCAACATTCCAGGTTTGAAGTCATCAGAATTGCTGTTGTGCACCTCTAAATGCTTTTGAACTTCATTGACTTCTCAGAGAATTATAAGTACAATGATATATTTGCTGTCAGCACAGAATACTTCTCTGGGCACCCACTTTTCTCCCCATTGTATTGCCCACTGAAATCAATCACTCAGTAATGTAAGTAAATGGGTGAACAGATTGTTAAAACCTTGAAGTTCAATTTTAACTGGTTTGTTTTGCTGCTTTGAATGAGCAAGCATGATGAATGGTTCATTCCTATGATCACTTCATCTATTGACCTATACTTTGAAGCAGCCTTCCATGTGTAGAACATGAAGCACTTGCTTCTAGGCTCCACGTGAAAAAAGGCCCAATTTGCCACACATCGTTGTGGTTGTGACAGATCCTTTACATAAAATTGAACGCATTGTGCAACTGTGATGAAGAAATAAATTCTTATCTCTGTAGGTTTTGTGTAGGCCTTTCCTCAGAAGTGGCTTTTTCAGAGATAATAGTGTATGAAATCAGTTGGACCCCCACATCAAGTCAGCGTACAATATGTGATGCATTAACATAACCAGAGAAAAATACTCTTTTTCATGCACAGCATTAGAATTATTAGAAATATGCTTCTTGTATTCATTTAATTATGTTGACGTCTAATGAACTATGCACACAAGCCACCACTTTTGGTGGATTTGGCTAGTCTGTAAACAACCCATGTATGCCTTCTGCCAGATATCCAAGACAGAGATGAGTTAGAGGAAAGGTAAGGAGAAAGAAGCACGGTGCATTGGCATCTTTTCATTCCTATCATTTTTATATACAGGTAGTCCCCAACTTACAACCACAGTTGAAATTTCTGTTGCTAAAGTGAGACAGTTATTTTACGATCTTTCTTGCCACAGTTATTATTTTATGATCTTTCTTGCCACAGTTATTAAACGGTTCCCTGCACTTGTTAAGTTATTTACATGGTTGCAAAGTGAATCTGGCTTCCCCTTTGTCAGAAGGTCACAAAAGGTGATCACATGACCCTGGAGCACCACAACCATCATGAATATGGGCCAATTGTCAAGTGTCCATGGAGTGCTGCAACAGTCCTAAGTGTGAAAAACAGTCAATGCTGTTATAACTTTGAACAGTCACTAAATAAAAGATTGTAAGTCCAGAACGATCTGTACTTCACCTGCTGGCTAGCTGGGCCTTTTCATGATCTGATTGCAACCAAGCTGCACTAGCGGGACTCAAGATACTATACAGTGCTCGCGATTGCAGAACGTTTCACAGTGTTCATTAGTATGTCTGCCCTGAATTCACAATGGATTGTGTGAGTTTTCTGTGTACATAGGAACTGAATATGGACTCAGGCAAGATGGAGCTTGTTCTCTTGTTTGTGTACACATGAAGGCCTTTACAGACACCACATGATGGATCATGCCCAAACTTCTTTTTTGTAAATCTAGTTTCTATAAGATGTTAATGGATGCAGTTGATTCTAGATTTTGCTTTCCTGAACTCTGGTACTGAAGCTATTTTCTCATAGTACAGTAGACAAGAAAAGCACATTGCTCCTTCCTATCAATTTTGCTGGAATTAATAGAAATATTAAACCAGATCCATTAAGTTATCACTGTATTTGCAATAGGCACAGTTTGTAGCTTTTTCCTTGTAAGTTTCATAAAGGTCTACATTTCAGTCAGCATGCACAATTTCATATACTTATTGTCCACCTCTAGTATATACATTTTAAATAAGCAGTAGGTTAAATAATAGGAAAAAATATTTTTGACAGTAACATTCCACAGAGAGAGCGATAACTGAGCTGCTGTCCGTTTTCCAGGGATGTCTCCAAAAGGGGGAGCTTTAGTCAATCTCTGACAGACCTGGATTCTGAAGGCAGCCCTTCCGATTTCCTCCACTCTCCCAGCCGCTTCTTGAACCATTCCTGGAGAAATAAAGGAATGTTTCCCAATGAGTAAAGAGGACAGTGGCTACAGGTAATCCTCAACCTATGACCACAATTTAACCCAACATTCCTGTTGCTAAGCAAGACATTTGTTAAGGGGTTCTGCCTCATCTTATAACTTTTCTTGCCTCAGTTGTTAAGTGAATCACTGCAATTGTTAAGTTAGTAACATGGTTGTTAAGTGAATCCGGCTTCCCCATTGACTTTGCTTGTCAAAGGGTCACAAAAGATGACCACATGGCCCCGAAGGCACTGCAACAGTCATAAATATGAACCAGTTGCCAAGCATCTGAATTTTAATCAGATGATTATGGGGATGCTGGAAAGGTCATAACTGTGGAAAATGGTCATAAGTCACTTTTTCAGTGCTGTTGTAACTTTGAATGGTCACTAAATGAATGGTTGTAAGTAGAGGTGTCAACCCTGAAGCTGGCCTGACTGAGGCCATTTTGAAATTTCAGCACTGGCCCACTGGAGAAGAGGGTCAGAGAGTGGGGAATAGAGATAGTTGGGGTGTTGTAGCCAAAACAAAATACTTTCTCTTGGGAACCAAGGACATTGCTGCTGGTGCTCATAAGGAGGGGACTGGAGTCACCTTGCAACTGGACAGTATCCTGATTGGACCGTGTGACTGATTGCTTTGAGAAAGTGAAAAACCTTTACTTTTAATTAGGTTAAAACCACGGTAATAGGAAGAGTTGGTTTTCACCAGCCTGTGCTAATATGACATATAAAATATGTCATATAAATAAACAAACAAATAACTAAATAAAATTGTTCTTTGAGGAATCTACCTGCCTCAGAGTTTTGCTTGCTGTGGTATGTTACTTGGAACTCTGACAGGAGGACTCCTAGTACTGGACACAAGACAATGAGAGTTTGGCAGGCAATAGTAAAATGAGTGGTGAGCTACAGAGAATCTAGGTTTTGAAAGGAGAAAAAAAAAAGAATGGCCATTCCATCTGGGAAAATGTAGGCATGGAATGGGCGTTATCATTTTGACCTATTAGTAAAAGAAAAAGAGTTTTGAATCCTTACTAAAAAGTGCGGGGGGAGCTTTCGTCAAAGAGAAAAATGCTTCCCCAGCCCATTCCCTATTGCTTGTTTGGTGTATTGAGGGAGGATGAATTAGTTTTTTAAAAAAAAACAAAACCAAAAGACTGAGCTCTCTTATCTGTAGCCAAATGTGCTGTGATTCATTCTACCACCTCTACAGCATTCTACCACTCCATTTCTGATCCACTGTGGAACAGGAGAGTCAAATAGCATAAAGGATTGATCCCACCATAAACATCCCACAGTGGTCTCCTTCTATCAGTAAGAAGATTCTGATTCCACAGAAGGGATTATAGGCAGATTCTCATTCCTCTCCCATATGTTCTACAACAGTGATGGCGAACCTTTTGGCACAGAGTGCCCAAACCAGAGGGCACGTGTGCACGCCATAGAGCTGGAAACCCGATGACCAGCTGGCCAGCGTGCATGCGCACATCAGAAAACCGACGGCCAGCTGGCTGAACTGGGGCATTGGTGTGTGTGCCCACAGAGAGGGCTCTGCATGCCACCTCTGGCATATGTGCCGTACATTTACCACCACGGTTCTAGCAGGTGATGCCCTAGCAAATGCTGGGAGGAAATCAGAAGGAATAATTTATTGGGAAGCAATATGGTACTTGAAAGAAAGGTGGTCCAGAAATGAATGGATCACCTCAAGATGCAAATGGTTGTATTTGAAGTTAAAAGACACGACTACTCACTAGAACCTCTTCTACTGATAGCCCCGCCTCAGCAGCGATGAGATCAAGGGTGGCACGATCAGGGTTCTTGCTGATTCTGGTGAAGTTGTACTCCAAAATCTCCACCTGGTCTTCTCTGATAGCCTTTTCTGTGGACATTTTCACTTTGTACACGTTTGATAGCACACAGAGAGCTAGGAAGGCATATCAACATAGAGAATTAGATTCTTATTTTTTTATTTCATCAAGCATGAATTAGTTAACAGATATATGTATAAACATGATTATGAATATATGAAATGGATACAAATACAAGGAAATATTATGACAGGGATGGTGGGCACTCTGCTGCGCTTATGCATGCTCCTTAAAGACCTCTTAGGAATGGGGTGAAGTTAAAGTTTTTGTGGGTTTGGGGAAGAAACCACATTGTCAGGTAGTGCATTCCAGGCATTGACATTTCTGTTACTGAAATCGTATTTTCTGCAATCAAGTTTGGAGTGATTTACCATAGGTTTGTATCTATTGTGAGCTCGGTTACTGTTGTGGTTGAAGCTGAAGTATTCATTGACAGGTAGGACATTGTAGCATATAATTTTATGTACTACGCTTAGGTTGGATCGGAGACGGCGAAGTTCTAAGTTGTGTAAGCTCAAAATTTCAAGTCTAGTGTCATAAGGCAGTGTTTTTCAACCTTTTTTGTGCAAAGGCACGCTTTTTTCATGAAAAAAATCACGAGGCACACCACCATTAGAAAATGTTAAAATTTTTTAACTCTGTGCCTATATTGACTATATATAAAATCTTTTTCCCACGGCACACCTTACACTATGTCACGGCACACTAGTGTGCCGCGGCACAGTGGTTGAAAAACACTGTCATAAGGTATTCTGTTGCAAACAGAGGAGTGAAGGACTCTTCTAGTGAAATATCTCTGGACTCTGTGCAGGAGTTATTATTTGCCTGACCCCTTTGATTCAATCACAACAAATGTTTTTGCCAAAAGTTCCATTTCCATATTAAATACACAATCATCCCATTACCATTTCCGTGCAGCACAAGGTAGAAATTTATTAGCAACTAAGAACCAGTTTGATGTAGTGATTAAGGCACTAGGCCAGAAACTAGGTGATGTGAATTCTAGTTCCACTTTAAATACAAAGCCAGCTGGGTGACCTTAGGTTAGTTTCTTTTTCTCAGCCTTAGGAAAAGCAGGCAAGAATAAACTACGTACTTATGAAAATCTTTTTAGAAAACCACAGGGACTTGTCATCAAAAACTGACACAAAGGCACCAAATAGAGAGTTTTCTTTTGACAATGGTCAAGTGGGAACCCTGACAAGCTGCCCAGTGTGAAATGCAATCCATCATTTTATGCCAATGATCAAATGCAGTGAACTGCTAAATAAAATTGCATATCTGTTGTACTCTGAAATATAATCGAAAGCTAATTAGTTTTAGGTGCCATCTATCAAATGCTACCATATTCAATTCTCAAAAGTTATATGTTGAAAAGAGGGACAACTCTGCGCAAACAGTAATATTACATGTTTTTTGAATATTTATAATATAATGATGTTTTATGATTGATTATGTGCCATCAAGTCAGCATCAGTTCAGAGTCATCTTTTAGGGGAGATGGGTGGCATCAAAATTTAAACAAGCAAGCAAACAAAAAGACCTTAATGACCAAATAGCCTTTCTTTAGGATGACTTGTCTCCAAACTGGCCCTTCAGATCTTCCAGGAAAGCTCTATTAAAATTAATTCTTTTTTTAATGTTTTATTTGTTTTGTTTATATTACTTTCCATTTCCATCAAACTGTATGATCTGAATACAGTTATTTGAACAGTCATAATCCACATATTTTTTTAAAAATTAAAAAATAATTTTAAATTAATTCTGATGAATTTTTAAAGGTACTTGGGATGGGATTTATCATATAACAATCTGATATTAGGATTAAAATTAGCATATTATAATCCTAACATATTCTTACAATATTCATAGGGATTGTAAAAGAGATTAAAGAATTTAGTATTTATACAACTCTCTAAAAAGGATATTTCCAGAAAAACCTTAGTTACTGAACTTTAGTGAATTGCTTCAAATTGTGCAAAAAAAGATCAAATCCAGACAATTTATTAATTGTAATTTTATTTATTAATAATTTCTCTTACATGATGTTTGAACATGTATGTCAGAAGTCCTATATTGTTTCAGCATGTTCAAAAGGTTTAAATCTCCAAGATTCTTTGGGAAAATAAAATAGCTTTAAAGTTATTAGGTTTATAAGGTAATACAGAATATTTCCAGATAGAAGGTTCTAGGGCAATCAGTTTGTTGATAGTAAACTGTGAAGAGCTAGTGCCCTGTTTTTTGTTGTAAAAATTTTCCATTGGTCTAACCAAATGGTTTACTTTGCACAATATAGTTAGAGAGATAACATCCTTAATTCACTCTCCACTTCTTATTCTCATTTTCCTGACATTTTAAAGTGGCTGCTTCCCAGACTATTTCAATACCATGATGTGCCTAATAGTTATCTTTTCTTAAATTGAAATTTCACTTTTTGAAAAAGTATGTGATGCACATAGCAAAATAATTAAAAGTAAGCTTCTCTCCCCTTCCCACCGCCCAGTACTATAGTTGGTCACATCAACCTCTCCATGAGTACCAGACGGCCAAATTAAAAAGAAATAGAATTAAAACAAAAAACAAAAACCTAAGTACTAAGTAGTTGGGAAAATAGATTTCTCAGATCAAAGAAAAGGCTTGCCTATTGTTGAGGGAAATGTAGAAAATGTTGAGTTGTTACAGCTTGGAAAGTACAGTTCATAATGACCAAAGGATGAGAGACCCAATGGTCTTTGGGTCTCTGCCATGCAGGTGTGGGGAGCATGTGCATGACACATGTGTGCAGATGCCCACACCTTGAAGTTTGGGTGGGGTGCACACGCATATGCGCACACTTTGCATTTGGGCGCACAAACGCACTTTGGGCACTCGGTGCCTAAACGGTTTGCCATCACTGGTTTAGAGGGTATTCATTCAAAAAACAAAAAAGGAATTAAAGTCTACCATTTGGAAAGGGGCGGACCATTTGCTTTGCATTAGAAGCATTGCCTGTGACTGAATTGGATTTGCTATAATCTTTATGAACATAATCTTCCAGGAGAAGAAGTCAATTATTGTTATATGGATGGCTTAATTATATCCAACCGAACTAAAAATACTTGCTTTGGGGGTGGGAGCGTGTAGTAATATACTCCAGTTTTCTGTATCATGCTCAGCATGGTTAAATAGCAGATTGCAAAGGACAGTCAATTTTTTCAAACTGAACTTATCCAACAGTCTGTGCCTACAAACAACAGTTGGGAAATAGAAGACTGTAGAAGTGGTAAAAAGGTTCAATGTTTGGAGTTACTAGCGCTCTCTCTTCCTTGATACATAATCCTCCAAGTGGTTATAAATGGCTGCATGCATCCCTATTGTATTTCAGTCCCAACAAAATTACGCTGCAGAAATGCAAGGAAACTTCAGAGAAAATAAAGCCACAAAAAGAAATCAATGATTTTTGCTGTCTCCATCTAAATTACCAGATCGAATTTAACTTGGCAATATCCAGCCTTTTGCAGAAAGATGATGATGAAAATAACCCTATGGAAACTTTTGGTGCCATCTAAAAGGGACTTGACATCCCACATGAAAAATGGTAAACTATGTGGCATAAGATCATCACACAAATGCCACAATTTATATACTTGTATGAGAAGTCAAGAAGTGACATTCGCATGATGACATGACGTTGCATACGATCTCATTTTAGCAACATGATTTATTGTGATGCCATTGACTTCAGACCCCAATATATGTGCACCTTGTGGCATAATGCTCATAGAAAGGTTGGAGGTTGCATGTGAAGTAATCTGCCTGACTTACATCTCATTTGAAATGTGGGATGCCCCAAGAGGGGGACACAGCTGAGCTCTGACCTCTTCTGCCAAAGGGAGAAATTTAAAGCAGGGCTACCCTCTAAATAGTATAGATACATTTTGCCCCAGATTACAAATGTTGGGTGCCACAGAAGGACTATAGATAATAGTTCTTCCTGGTTCTACTTTCTATCCAATTCCTGAGAAACTTGTTGATTCCCCTTGCCTGAATGCTTTTGAGCAAAAATGGGATAGCAAGGCCATCAGAAGTATTGGTATCAGGTATTCAGCAGGTTCTGACCAGTTCTGGAGAATTGGTAGCAGAAATTTTGAGTAGTTCGGAGAACCAGTAAATACCACCTCTGACTGGCCGAGCCCTTATCTATTCTTCCAAGTCCCAGCTGATTGGGAGGGAATGGGGATTTTGCAGTAACCTTCCCCAGGAATGGGGAGGGAATGGAGATTTTACAGTATTTATTTATTTATTTATTTATTTATTTATTTATTTATTTATTTATTTATTTATTTATTTATTTATTTATTTGACTTATATACCGCTTCATAGGGCTTTCAGCCCTCTCTAAGCGGTTTACAGATTTTTAGCAAATTGAGTCAGCAAATTGCCCCCACAGTCTGGGTCCTCATTTCACCCACCTCAGAAGGATGGAAGGCTGAGTCAACCTTGAGCCGGTGAGATTTGAACTGCTGAACTGCAGATAACAGTCAGCTGAAGTGGCCTGCAGTACTGCACTGCAGTACTGCACTGCGCCACCTCGGCTCATAAGTATCCTTCCCCTGCCACGCCCACCAAGCCACGCCCACAGATTCAGTAGTAAAAAAAATTGAATCGCACCACTAAAGGACAGGCAAAGCATTTTCAGTTCAAAACATTTCAATTTGGAAAGAGTACATTTCAAACCCATTTTGAGTTTGGAAGAGATATTCTGGTTTTATCTGAAATATTTAGCTAAGTTCTAACCATTGTGAGAACGTTCTGAGCTTGAAACAGCCTCGTTTCACATTGAACCACCCATTCCAAATTTAAGACAAGAGATTTTTGCTGGACATTAAACCTTAATGAAAGTTGAAACATGGTAAGGTTGCAGAAGACTGTTTCAAACCCAAAGCAACTGTTTCAAATCTGAATTTTTAAAAGAATTGCACACCTAAAATCTCTGTCAGGGAAATTTTAAATGGGATTACAAAATGAAGCTGGTGGCTGGATTTCCAACTGATCCTGTGATGTGTTCCAATATAATACCCAATACCAAAGCTATACGGCAGTGGTGAAATCTAATTCCCCCCTCCCCCAGGTTCTGTGAGCATGGCTTGATGGAGTGTGTGTCATGTGACTGGGTGGGCGTGGCCAACTTTTTTTTCACTTTCAGCTATTTTTTTTAAGCTTTTTAAAACATTTTTCCCTGCCAGTTTGGGTAAACTAGCAGGGGGGAAATGCTTTTAAAAGCTAAAACAATAGCTTCTGATGATCATGTGGCTCAGCTGTGAGCCGCGCGATCATCGGAAGGTTTTTTTAAAGCTTTTTAAAGCATTTCCCCCTGCTGGTTCACACAAACTCGTAGGGAAAAATGCTTTAAAAAGCAGAAAAAAACCTTCCGACAATCTGAGCTGAGTCACGCGATCGTCAGAAGCTATTTTTTTACTACAGGTTCGCAGAACTAAGGGCAATTGTGGCTACCAGTTTGGTTGAACCAGGCCGAACCGGGAGGATTTCACCCCTGTGATATGGGCTATATTCATATACACATAAGTCCCGAACCATATATATCTGAATACAAGTAACCTGTTTTCCTAGATTTGAACAACAGACTGAATCAGAAATAATCCCCAGTGGCTGGGTTTGCATAACATACTAGTTTACAAATTGGTGTTGGTGATGGCAGTGATAATAGTGTATCATGCAAATCTGGTTTAGTCTACAGGCATCATCTAGTCTAAAATACCTCAAGCAGCAAGTGTCTGTGCCTGCATTTCTTTAAACTGCAACATGGTAAAGCAACCTTATTTGGGGTCCTCCACCTGAAATTATTATTGTACTTGTTTTTAACCGATTCTTCTACCAAGAGAAATAAATAAATTTAAAGAAATTAAAGAAAATTTTTTAAATAAAATTTTCTTTAAAAAAACATTTGAGGAGGAAAAGTGCCAGCTGGTAAGCTTTGGCTTTCCACAACCACCCTCTCATTCTTCACTTTATATAGTATCATTCATTTATTGTAGCAATCTACCTGCCCAGGAAGAAGATTGGCCATCCAGGTGCACATCTGTATTTGTATATGGGAATGACCTGGGATGGGGGAGGGGGAGGGAAAGATGCATACTGGACAACCAGCATGTAAAATATATCTCAGTCCACATAAGGGGGGAGGGCATTGGAAGCATTCAGAAGAGACCCTCCCTAGTTTTCTGAAGAGTAAAAGGAAAGGAAGGGAGAAATACTTTCAGTCTTACTAGAGCCTGCTAATATAACCTTACAATAAAAAAAAAGAGCTAGCACTGCTGATTGTGGGTTTTTTTTGTCTGGACTACCTTACAGGGCTAACAACATCAACACATTTTGACATTATTATGCATTCTAAATATAATTTTCTATCACTATAAGAGTTTATCACTATATAAACTCCTATATGAGTTTATATTTCCTAGATCTCCTTTTTCCCTTGTGTCATCACTCTGCTGAATACCTACAGTAATTACCACAGTACTATCTTATATATAATGATGTTTACCCATGTTGTGTGGCTGAATTACTATTATCCTTTTCATCTTTTCTACTACCTTCTCATGTTGGCACCTTATGATTATATTACTTCATTGTTTTTATGTACACTGAGAACTCATGCTGAGAGACAAATTCCATCACACTAGGCCAATAAACTATTCTATTCTATTATATCCTAGCCCATTCCATCAAAACCTCTACAGCAAAACCTCTACTGCTGGGAATTTTAAGACTTGTGAACTTCAACTCCCAGAATTCCCCAGCCAGTGTGTCCTAAATTTGGACACCCCTGCTGTACAGGAAGCAACTCTATGAGAAATCTATAGAATGGGGAATGTATAAAATATCACCAGATAAGAGGTTGTAACCAACAAAGCATCAAAATTCCCACGTAGTTTCATCACAGTCCCAGATTCTCCTTGAAATAGCTATTTGAATAAAGGGAGATCCAAGAACATTGGCTCATGGAGAATCAGGGAGCTGAGAATCTCCCACTATATATGGCATCCTGAAACGATTCACATGGTGCCTTTGAAATGGCTTTTGAAGGAAAGAGAACTGGGAGGTTTTTGTTCCTCCTATGCCCACCTCTATACAAATGGCCTGGTATAATTTTAGGACATAACTTTGCTTAAATAGCTTTAAAGCTTCTTAGTTTCCCCCTGTGGACAAGAGGTCACTGAAACTACAGCTCATATCCTGTGTATTGCCCTCTCTATAGGGACTCACAGACTCATGTTAACACCTTACCTGATTCAATATCTGGGGGATTCTGATCATTTTTATGTAAAACTTATTGTCGGATCATTATGATTCAGTTTCTCTGACTGTAGCTAAAATTGGTTATACTGTCTGTAAAATTAGGCAGGCTTTGCTCACCTATTGATTTCACCATGAAATGTAATATATTACCATGCCTTGTTCTGTTCAGTTTTGCTTTATTTTAATGATAATTTTTTGTGCTGGTCTATGACCCTAATAAATATTTAATTGAATTGACAATGTTTTTAGAAGCTTTTAAGCCATTTGGAGTTTTAAACTACTTGCAGCCAATTTGACTAAAGGAAACTTTTCCTATGGATAATGTCTATTAGGTTAACCCTTTTCCTCCTCTTCCTTCTTCCACAACTAGTATCATATAGATATACAATAACATTCCCATTTGAAGAAGTAGCAGAGACATTGGGATGTGGCATAGTCAAGTCATGTCCATAGATGTGGCTCTAAGGAAACTTATAGCCAAAGTAAATCTGATGATTTTGGCATTTAAGATACAGGTGCTACAAAACCAAATATTGCAGTTTTGAAACATGCAAATACCATAGCTATGCTGACCTTAAAGCAAGCTTGATGGTGCCTTAGTGTTTTGCCCTTTAGTGAAGCCCAAAATTAGAAGCTATTATTTGCACTTGGAGAGATGCCCTCCCCTTACAAAGACCTAAACAAGGACTGCGAGGAAACAGATAAATTCCCGGCTCCTCGCGGCCCCTCTCTTGGAGGTATTTGCAATTAAAATGAAAAAACAAAAGTGCACATCAAAGACAAAGACAATTGAATGCAAAGTCCATTTTAGCTTCCATCTGCAGCGACTCTGTTTTCAAGCAAAGGCCAATCAAAATGCTGAAGGTCTTACATAATGTTTTGCTGGCTTCTGAGTCCCAGCCAATGATCCTCAACTCCCTGTCACAGAAGCCAGTTGCCTTGGCACTCCTGAGGATGGAGAGGGGAAGTACACAAGGCCCATTCACCAGATGCTGTTTTTGGGGTTGTTCTGTCCCAGTTTTGAATAGAAACATAATCCTAGTTCATCTTGTCTTTGAGGGAACACAGCTTTGTGACTTGCTCTTGTTTGCTTTGTTGGCAGCCATTGTGCCCTGGGTAAAGAATGGGTGCTTAGCAATACCAACAACAACCCTCACCCCCACTTAAAAATACGACTAGGCCAAGTTGGGCTCTGCATATTAATTTGTTGAGTGTTGCCTACGGAAAGCGCCCTGGAAATGGATCAAGACTTCTTCTCATAAATCCAGCTCAGAGACCTGCTTAGTTAACAGTGAAAGACAGGGAGATATGTGAAGAGTGAAGCAGACTCTTTTCAGTGTTACTATTGGAAGGTAAAGATCAAGGTAAAAGGTAAAGGTCCCCTTGCACATATATGCTAGATGTTCCCGACTCTAGGGGGCGGTGCTCATCTCCGTTTCAAAGTTGATGAAAGATGTCACTGTGGTCATGTGGCCAGCATGACTAAACGGCGAAAGTGTACAGAACATTGTTACCTTCCCACCAAAGGTGGCCCCCATTTTTCTACTTGTATTTTTACATGCTTTCTAACTGCTAGGTTGGCAGAAACTAGGACAAGTAACAGAAGCTCAGTTCGTTACGCGACACTAGGGATTCAAACTGCCGAATTGCCGACCTTTCTGATCGACAAGCTCAGCGTCTTAGCCACTGAGCCACCATGGCCCTATTAGAAGGTAGAACTATCAATTGCAAAAATCCTGACTTTGGCAGCAAAGGGTTAGGTTTTCTATATCTTTTTGCTAACTTCTAGAAACCATTCTGATTTTTGTAGCCCAGATCTGGTAGTCCTATTATTATGTATTATATGTGGGCCAAGACGAAACCAACCAACCATAAAAATCCCCTGTAACCTAAGGGGGCCACACCTGCAATGAAATATTGTTCCACTAGGCAATGCTAGACTGGATTATTAGTGATCCAGCATTAGATTGGATTACTAGCTTAAGCCTGGAATACTAGTGATAATATTTACACCTGTGGTAACAATTTCCCCACTTTTATAACAATGCCGATTTGGTGGAAAATTGAAAGAAATGTAATTGAAATAAAAGGAAAAATAAAAATATATTTCTATTTAGTAGCATATATCTGACAGTGGTTGATATCTGCTTAGCTATATGCTACTAAATATACTGCTAAGCAAAAGCGAAATTGGCTGAAATTGAGATGGGAGACAACAAGAAAATCTAGAACTGTAGGTGACAATGGGAATGGGTCGTCAAAAGATACCCAGTAGAAAGCAGTGGCAAACCATTTCTGTCTCGTTACCAAGGAACCCATGTCAATGTGTCCACATATCTCGGTGAGCACATATTTCTGTGGGTTAAGCTTGTCTTGTAAAAGTCTTGACTGAAATATAGAATTCTGGAACAATAGATTGGAAAGGGACTGCTCTTTATTTGATATTGTGACTTTCAATTTTGTGGCCCATACTTGAATGTATGATGCATAACTTAGTCCTAAATTATTTTTTTCCCTTTCTGGAGTGATTGAGGAGAGTAATGGAACAAAACTGAGACTAGAGTGCTGAACAATGGTGTTCCAGTTCTCTTCTTGGGGAAAATAGTTGAGAAAATGGAAGGCCTATATCTTCACAGTGTTTCAGAAGAAGAGGAGTCCCTGCACCCATCATAGTCAATTTCAGGCCAGGATATACAACAGTATTAAGATGGAACTGATTACACTTGTGGATGGTAGAGGGGATGGACCCGCGGGTAGGGTCAGGATCTGAGGTGATATTCAGCAGGTTCTGACCAGTTCTGGAGAATCGGTAGCAGAAATTATGAGTAGTTCGGAGAACCAGTAAATACCACCTCTGACTGGCCCCGCCCCCATCTATTCTCTGCCTCCCGAGTTCCAGCTGATTGGGAGGAAATGGAGATTTTGCAGTAATCTTCCCCAGGAGTGGGGTGGGAATGGAGATTTTACAGTATCCTTCCCCTGCCACGCCCACCAAGCCACACCCACAGAACCAGTAGTAAAAGTTTTTGAATTGCACAGGATTCAGGTCAGGATGGGGTGGTGTACCCGAGCCCATTTTTTGCTTGCTTTTGCATTGCCAGCCCAGGGATATTAAAATACTAGCTTGGTCAGAAGAAAACATGGTGTGACTGCCTTCTGCCCCTTTTTGTTAAGCAGGTTACTTCTTATGACACTATAGTAAGTTAAAGGAAACTTGTTTTGATAATAAACTTGTAACTGAGTAATTAGAGCAGATCAAACTGCTGATAAAGGGATATCAACAATCTGGTTTTCTGCAAGGTGTGAGGCAGTGGTGGGTTTCCAAATGTTTTACTACCAGTTCGGTTGTGCACTCTCGGACGTGCACGTGATGCTTCTGTGCATGCGCAGAAGAGTCTGGGGTGTGTGTGGATGGAGCCTCACACCATCACTACTACTGGTTCGGCTGATCCAGTCCAATCTGGGATCAACCCACCTCTGGTGTGAGGCCCCACTAGTGTTTACTTGCTTAAAAGGTAGCTAGGGATGAACCAGGAAGAACCCCCATAGTAGTAGTAGTGAGTGAGGATCTTGCCTAGTAAATAGTTCATCCTGTAAACAGGCATTCTTCCATCACCTATTTAGGGAAAGAGGTGGAACATGGTACAGACAGTCCTCGGCTTACAACTATTCATTTAGTGGCTGTTTGAAGTTACAACAGCATTGAAAAAAGCGACATGACCATTCTTCACCCTTATGACTGTTGTAGCATCCTCATGGTCATGTGATCAAAATTTGGCTGCGTGGCAACTGACATGTATTTCTGATGGTTGCAGTGTTCCAGGATCACCTTCAAACAAAGCCGACGGGGAAGGCAGATTCACTTAACAACTGTGTTATTAACTTAACAATGGCAGTGATTCATTTAACAGCTGTGGCAAGAAAGGTTGTAAAATGGGGCAAAACTCACTTGACAGCTCTTGCTGACCAACAGATAATATCTCTTCTTACTCCAGTAACAGACAGAGAGGTCATCCAATGAGACAGCCCGAGGAGATATCTCCCCGTCTCTCTTTGTCTATCTCTCTTCTCAAGCACCCACATAGACACAAGTGTTTTGGAAAATGTGAAATTGCTTCCTCGGACCAAACAATTACCTCTAACAACTGAAGGTCAACATTATCTAGACCAGAAGGTGATCTTTTTGTTTACTGCATTTGGTGGGAAAGCAAGAAATCAAGGGCTCTTGAAGGGAAATGCAGGCAAGTTGGAAGGCTCTCATTGAAAATTTCCAGGCAATCCTCCAGTTCCCCTGAAATAGGTGTACAATACTATTATTTTTGCAACTGGTTGCAGAAAATAGTCTATGGCTGTAGAGGGAGATGCCATGGACTAGCCATAGATTTCAGCCCTATAAGTGCTCTACACTCTCAGTACTATACATTAATTTTCCTCCCCCCTAATATGTTTCAGCCCTAGCAAAGCCATGGCTATGAACAACAGTTATATCAGATTATGATAAAGGGAAAAGGAAGGGTGAGTATATCAGGACAACTATATATAGTTCTCAGATATACATGTTAGTGGCAACTCTGAAGAGGCCTCTGAAATCTGAAGAGAGCTCTGAAGCTGGATCTCCAGCTACAATCAGCACTGGTTAGAGCTCCCCAATCTGGGCTGCCAAAATCAGGTTAATAACTAGGGAGTTGCCAGGTGATGTCTTCTGGAATTTTACAACCCCAGTTTGGCCTCCTATCATATCCACCCAGCAAGGCACTTTTGAAATAAGATCTCGATTCATAAAATATATGAAGATTGGTTACAGGAATTAGTCTAATAAAAAGAAGGACTAGGGGTGACATGATAGCCATGTTCCACGATCTAAGCGGCTGCCACAAAGAAGAGGGGGTCAACCTATTCTCCAAAGCACCCAGAGACAGGACAAGAAGCTATGAATGGTAACTAACCAAGGAGGGAAGCAACCTAAAACTAGGGAGAAATTTCCTGACAGTGAGAAAATCAACCAGTGGAATAACTTACTTCCAAAAGTTGTTACTGCTCCATCACTGGAGGTTTTTAAGAAGAGATTAGACAACCACTTGTCTGAAATGTTATAGGGTCTCCTGCCTGAGCAGGGGATTGAACTAGAAAAGCTCCAAAGTCCCTTTCAACTCTGTTATTCTGAATCCTCTCAATTATATTTGCAGAAATCTCTGTATATCCCTCTGGTGCCCTCCATTTTCCTCACTAACTTGCTTCTTAAGTTTCACTTTTGGGTCACAACTTGGAGAAGCTGCCCATGGGACAGGAAGAAGAGCCTTCAACAAATATTGCTGGTGAAAGAACCCATTTGACTGGCATGTATTTAGTCAGCGCCTATTCAGTAGAAACAATGGGAAGATTCTAATTCCCCTAGGAAACAAAACTGTCCTTAGATGCACTCTCTTTTCTTCTTCCCGAAATCAGAAGTGGACCTGGGCATGCCTGAATAAGACCAGTTTCTCTCATCTCTGCCACCTTACAGCAATCATCACAATATTTTACTCTTTCGATGATGCGGTAACTCATTGCTTCAATTGCTATTCTTAACCTGTTTATTTCTTGCTTTGTCACCCTTCTGGCCAGATTATCATTATGAGAAGCTTTACAGAAATGCGATTTCTCCATGGGTCGCCCATGAGGCCAATGATGAAGGAAGACTCGGACACAGGTCTTTCTCCGGGATGAGACGACCCGGAACAGAGTCCGGAGGCCTCTTTTATTGAGCATACACAAGGAAAGGGTGGAGTCACATGGTCTATGTGGACCAATCATGGTTGTACAAGTCTATGGTATATGGTAACTCATTTACTTCCATGTAGACCTCTGAACCTAAAGAATGCCCATAGTCAGCAAATAAATCTTTTACTAGAACGCAGACTTTTGACCCCTAGTTAGTGCTGAGAGAGATAGCTATGCATGCCTACACTTATGCTACAACACAGAAATACATCAATTTCTGCCATATTACTACTGTGTGACATTTCTTACCACACAACTTATGGAAGATTCCTCTTTTCTTTAAGATAGCACTAATAGGGGTAGAAAAATCAGTTATCTGTGCATGCTGAAGGTTTTGAATCACCTGCAACATGGAGATGCTTGCTTACTTAATGGCATTTGATGGTTAGTAGCTACTCATGTGTAAAATGTGTGCCATGCCACAACTATATAGATAGAGAAAGAACTCTTGAGTTTTGCAAAGAAACTTTCGGAAAAAAGTTGTGGTTGACAATTCCTGCACTGTGGAAGTGATGGAGCAGGATTCATATGAGATTTAAGTTCCAGCAATCTTACAATTATTTGTGTAGTGTGCAAGATAAACAATAATATACCAAAAATAAAAGACAATCATAACACAGCATCATCACTACTTTCATGTTTGAAATAGACAATTACAGTAATTAAAAATCCCTATGGCACTTACCCTAGTTTGTTAACAAAAAAAAAAAAAAAAGCCATCCAGAAGAACTGGAGGTCAGCAGAGTCAGAAAAACTGTACCACAACAAAAAACTATATTACAAAATGTAGGCCTTCAGATTATCCTGTCCATTTGCCTTCCTAGCTCATCACCCACCTCAATGGATTCCTCATAAATGAACCCTTTTTAACTAATTAAGTTTACAGGTTCTTTTCCTCAGAATGAAGGGCTCCCATGAAGTTGCCAGGAGAATAGACAACAATAAATAGAATTCTGAAACAATGTAATGTCAGATTTCTAATTTTACTACTCAAATATAACTGGTTGAAAAAAAAGACCCTGGACATTTTTGAATTAAAAATTGAAATCCCTATTTTGAAATGACATTTCCTTCTTGAAGTGGGAATGTTCTGAACTTGTTTGCCTTTCAAATATCAAAGGTACAAAATTTCCTAGTATATAAAATCACATTAATACCTTTCATGTCAATCCTAAAATACACTAGATACTAAACACTAAACACACGCATGATGGAGCAAGCCCTACCCAAACCCTCACTTTCATATAAACATCCACAAGTGTGTCCCATACCTCTCCCTTTCTCTGCTGTTTGCTTTCCTTCCCTGCATTGCTTCCCTGTCAAAACTGAACTGGCAAAGATGTTAGAAAAAAACCTGCATCAGTTTTATTTTTGGCTTTTGCTATTCTGGGAAGCTTTATTTTAAAAAGGTCAACCAATTTTGTTGTATTTAAGTACAATGGCAATAAAGATTATACATACTTGTAACACCAGCAGCAAAAGTTGACAATCCCTGCTCTTAAAATACAGGATTTGAAACCTTTAAACTTGCTTCCCTTCCTAGATCCTTCTGCATAAAGGTGCCCAAGCCCCACTGCACTGGAGAAGCAGGAGCAGAGATACTCTGGGTTCAAGTCAGCAAGATCTGTTGCTCAGTCTGGTACTTACCTGGCCCTCAGGAGATCTTCTCTGGAAAGTCAAGGTCCTCGATGAAGGTACCTACAGAGGCAGGAAACTCAGACAGCACCTTTATCCCTAGATGTGTGTGAGTGTGTATGAATGAGTGAGAGAGGGAAAAGAGAGAGAGAGAAAGTGTGTGTGTGTGACAGGCAGGTGTGTGTGTGACTTGAAAAACCTGCACCACAGACAGGCTGAAACTTAAAGCAGTTGCTTAGTCCCTTTCCCTGCTGGCAATTCAGGTTTGGCAGTCAGCTTGCTTATGTTGGGGAAAAAAAATATATCTCCAAATCGGTCTGCTGAACTGAGCTGCAGCTCCCTCACTCCTCACTCTTTCCTTACAGCGAAGCAGGCTTGCTTTGGAACGGATGAAATAGCAAACACAAAGGGCGAGGGAGCGAGGACAGATTTTGGGCTCCACTCCCCGAAAGCAGAGATGCTGCAATCCTTCCAAGAGTGTTTTGCTGCTGCTGAAATCCTTATCAGGAGTTGGACTTTTGCCACTGTCAGTGTCATCTTGCCAGTTGCCTCATGAAACCACAAGTCGCTTCCCTTTAGGGTTGGAAGGCAGAGGGGAGGCACGTCTGTCTGTTGCAACTTCAATTCTGATAGATGCAAAAGGGCTCACTCAATCCACACCCAGGATCTGAGCAGAGATGTTGGAAGAGGTTTGCTCAGAATGGATGAAGGGCCCTCTGTGTTGGGCAAGGGAAGAAGGCCCATCTCCTGACTGGTCCCACTCCCCCAAGGCCGAGGATGGTCAGGCAAGGTGGAAAGTAGCACTGGCTTCAATTTCATGTGGAGTGGGCTGGGACACAATTTAAAAGAGGCATTTTGATACAGAGTCTGGAGGACATCTGAAGATTCAGTTATTTTATTCCAGTTTCTATTCCACACTTTCAAAAGTTGTCACATGCCAGACATCGGCCCCTCTAACCTGGCACTGTGTGTCTTGCCTGGGAGAGTCCCTCAAGGTTTCGGATATGGAAGACCTCCATGGAGATTGTGAGCTGTTAAATCTCCACCTTCTGCCTGTAAACTTCCCCACTGAGTTTTTAGAGCTGAGAGTTTGGGCAGCTGAACAATGAATTATGTATCGGGAGGCTCAACGATTATAGTCAATATATACTCAGTATATTCAAGCCACTTATTTCACTTAAAAAGTATTATTTAAAGGAATAGTTTTTCCCCATTTATTTATCAGGGATAGGCTGAAGTCCAGGACTTCAGACTCATGGGAATCGTTAATCAGATCTTTAAATGCCATAGAAGTTGTTTTTTCATATGTTTCAATCAGTCAAATGTTTTCTATTATTATATGGGAACTTCGGGAAGGGCTGGCAGTTATGATCAAATGGGCCTCATTATGTCATGGATGGACTTTCCCCCCAGGGCTGCAGAAATGAACTCTTTGCCTTGGTTTTCTTCTAAAGAGTTGATGCTTTTCTCTTTTCCAGAGGAGTTATATTGCAAACATTTCTGCATGTTGCTGTAGTTTTGAAGCAACACAGAACATACAGGGCTTCAGAAGGAAACAGAAAATCACAGCACTGATGTGGCTATCGCCATAGGTCAGGCGATAACTGCTTCTGTATTTGCTAGAGATGCATTGCAGGTAGCCCAAGGCAATAGGGGATAAAGCCCTATGCAGCTTTTGATGAGGTGGAGAAGGCACTATTTTCTACATGATGAATAAATATTTTCCTAATTCTAGTTCCCAGCTACTCATAAAGCACCCTTGGATCTCCGAAGCCCATTTAAGGCAATGCCCTTGCTATTTTTGAATTCTAGCATGATGTATCTAGTGAAAATAGAATTGTACAGATGCTATTCCTGATCCAGCATCATCCCAAGAATTGGATTGTGCTTACTGGCGAAGCAAAAAAGCTTCCTGTAGATGAATGGGGCCTTTGCCCACTTGCTGGTGGCTACATGCTTACATAAGTAATACTCTATCATGTGAGATTTGTCACAGATACCAAAATTTGCAGGTTCTGGGAATTCTTGTGTAACATGCATGGTTATGAATGTAAAGAAGGATCAACAGAATGATTGCTGTACCATTCTGGCAATGAAAGCAAAAAGCCAGGGGAATGCTGAAAACTCCAGGATATTCTTTAGATAACAAACTGTTCTCAAGAATGGCTAAGATGCCAAAATGAATGAGTTTGCCAGGCAGAGTAGAAAACTTCTTCCATTGCATCCATATTGTTGGAGCACTACTGTTTAAAAATTCAAATGTTTATTCTGCTGAAACAAAGGGAAAGGATATAAATCTTAATTCTGCAACTAAGAAGTAAACCCTTCAGCCAAGTTAAAGCTCCAGTTTGCCTTTGCAGTTGATCATAAGCCAGCTGTAGTGCTACTTAATTCATTTACTGACAGCCAAATAGATTTATGTTATTTTAGCAACAAGCAAAGTATGCAATTTATATCAGGAAAATACTAAAATCTCTTTTCCCAGCCTCCTAACATTTTTCTAGCTTGAGATCTGCCCCTTGGGGCTGAAAAATCTCAGAGACTGATTTAGCAGACTGTACTGTACTTATATTTGATTCATTTTACTTTATCCCATTTTGCTCCCAAATACTGAGTCACATTGAGACAGATTTTTTCCACCCTAATTTTCATGTGCTAACGTTTAATGTTACCTATATTCAAGTTGTTTCTTTTTTGTAACACACATGCACACACGCACACAGACACATTGTCCCTTTCTATGTTTTAAGGATAAATGTACCTTTTCTTTTCTTTTTCTTCATTTCTTTTCTTTTCTTCCCAAAATGATGTTAAAATTGTCAACTGCTGCAATACTTAGCTTTGCTATTGTCTAAAGGGATCTTTCATACTGGAGGATATTTTTTAAACATTTCATACTGCACTGTTATAAAACACTGCAATATAGAAATTGAGTCAACCGAGAGTTTTATTACTGTTTCCTTGGGAAGGTGCTTATAGTGCCAAAGCCTTTTAAGAATTACTTTTTTATTTGGCAGAGTTTCATGAAATGTTTGCTGTTGCTGTAAAACAGCGATCGCTGCCATGTTTCCTATTAAATTGGCAGGCACAATTAGATGAGGGCATGTGCCATCATGCCTTCTTAAGTAACACAGGGTTCAGTCCTCTAGCAAAATTCCAGTCCCATGACTCTTACTAGGAGTAATTCTGGACAACTAGAACAAGTCTCCTCCCTCAGAAATATTTGGGAGGCTCATTTAATGGTGAGAGGAAGGATTGCACATATGAACAGTGGTTTCTGGGAAGATGTAGTAAGTGTTGTTCCTATGCTCTTCCCACATAATTACCAGTTTTGCGTGAAGGCAATATAAATAATTGTAACTGCCTGCATTTTTAGCCCTAGAGGCCTGTATGTGTGTGTGTGTGTGTGTGTGTGTGTGAGAGAGAGAGATCCAATTTGCAAAAGCATTGCACTTCACACAAAGCCATACTTCCCCATTTTGCCTAGATTATCAATGTCTAAGATAGATAATTGTGGTTTTGTCAGCACTAAAGTCTCTGAAAATTGTGTCTATAGTTGCTATGTGAATGAAACTAGTGAGCTAAGCCCAAAATATGTGTGTGTGGGTGTGTTTGTGTGTGTGCGCGCACACACGCACGCCAGCAAAAAACTTGATTATTCATTTAAAATAGTTCAATTGCGCCTCCATTTGGCTGCTGTTGAGCCATATGGTGACTATAGTCAAAGCCTTATTTAGATCAATAGCTGAGGAAAACCCTCCAAAATTAAATTTTCATTCCAGTTCATTGAAAAGTGAGCAGTCATAAAATTAAGGATATCTTCATTGGGAAGCTAATTCAGTTGTGGGGTACCACAACAGAAAAGGCCTTGTCTCATCAATCCTCTTGCTATAATTTTAAAAATCAGTGAATCAGACTCAGAAATGGCATAAATCAGTGATGGCTAACCTTTTGGGCTCTGAGTGCCGAAAGCGTGTGCATGTGCAAAAGCATGTGTGCACACACACACACATACACACACACATAATACAATGTGCATATGACGCACACACAGACCCGTGTGCCCCCACCATGCATGTGGGCAGAGACCTGAAAACCAGCTGACTGGCAGGAGGCGTGCGCGCATGCGCAGCAGGGCTGAGCTGGGGTGACGGCTCGCGTGCCATAAGTTCACCAGCACAGGTATAAATGCCTAGGCAACTTGATGTTATTTATGTATCTTGATTTATATGCCATTCCATTTCCCAAAACTCTGAGAAGCTAGATAAGCAATTCTATTTTCAGAAAATCATTAGCATAACTGTAAGCTAGAAGTCCACAAACTGTCACCATTTAATTTAACATGGTCTCTAGGTTATGTTAAATGCTGATGTCAACCAAATACAAAGAGGTGAAGAAGTAGCAACAGATTTTATGTCTCTGAGCTGAAAATAAATAAATAAATAGGAATAGTGACTGTAACCTTGAAATAAAGAGCTCTCTCTCTCTCCCTCTCCCTCTCCCTCTCTCTCTCTCTCTCTCTCTCTCAATGTCATTGATGCTTTTGAAGAACTCATTTTGATGATCATCCAGGCAGTTGCTTCAGTTTTTTTCTTCTTCACATAAATCCTAGGAGTTCAACTGACTTCCACAAAACATCCATATCGTTCTTCTTGTCAAAAATTGATAAAATCAGTAAGAGTACTAAAATCTGGAAGACTTACTGAAGGCACTCTCAAAATGTGAGTGCTAGGCAACAGCATCGGACAGGCTACCATTATCCTGAACTTAACATCTGCTGATCTTTCACTCTTGTATCAGATGTGATTCTGTGGTGTTTACATGGGCAAGAGCCCAAATGCTTGGTACAGTAGTATTTCCCAAGGATTAGTTCTTGCAGTGTCCTAAGAGAATTCTGAATATGATTCATAGGTAAGACATTCACATACTCCAACGTATCATTTATGCTCTTCGTTTGGATAATCATTTGGAGGTATTGCCAAATGGCTACTTATTGCTTATTCTCGAGACAGAAAAGACTTATAATCTTGGAACTATGGAAGAAGGCTTCTCTAACAATTACATGCTTGAAGTCCACATATAGAGTATCTTCCAGGGATTCTTATCCAATTACAATATTCATTGCCTTGGTGTGATTGCATATTTCCCACATATTGGAGATAATAAACATTTGAATATTGTTATATATATTGTGTTATTATTGCTATCTTCATCAATCATTCACAACAACCTACCACCAATATTTAAAGCATCTAAGTGTGTGTGTGTGTGTGTGTGTGTGTGTGTGTACACTAATAACACAATCACACACACACACACACACATATTCAAGATGAGGAACATACCCAAGCTAAGTAATATTAAGTAACATTAAGCACACCAAAGAGTACAGTAATTAAAATAAATACTTAAGATTAATAAAATAACAGGGGTATGTTGTGCAATATTTTCTTATCCATGTAGAATGAGAGATATTTTCTAAATGTTATAGTTGCTTTTCACTTTCTTTGTGTTTAAATTGTAAGTGCTTCTCAGCCTCTGTTCCAGTAAGTCCTCAAATTTCTCCATTGTTTGATGGGCTTTCCACATGAGAGGTTAGAGTTCAGCAGAAGGACTCATGACCTTGGCTATTTTATCTCCAGATTTTACTTCCCACTCTAAAGGCAATTCTTGCTTTAACTTTATTTTAGAAATTACAATCAAATCACACAAAGCTGAGGTGAGTAATCTAACAATGGCCATAAGCTGCTTTTGATATGTTTTCTGGCTAGGAAGTGCTATACATGAGGCCATGATATAAGACAGAGTGGGACCAGCAGCCAGAAATAATAAAATAAAACTAAAACTCAGAGTGGTATGTAATATAAATTAAGGGCAAAAAGAAGTAGTTCAGCTGCCAAATGGCAATTTACTACTGACAGTTGTCAGCAAATTATGCTACCAAATTTGGACAGCAGACTTTAATGGATTCCAGAGAGCAAAGTTTGACAAAGGTTTCATTGATTGTCTACACTGTGTAGACTAGGGATGTCCAATCTTGGCGACTTTAAGTCTTGTGGATTTCAGCTCTCCCAATACCTCAGCCAGCCATGCTCATGAGGAATTCTGGGATTCCAGAATTGGGACTATGGATTGTTTACCCCAATTTAAAGGCTAAAAGAGACTTGTAAGTTTTGCTTTCAACTGCCACAACCATAGGACTAGTATTTAATTTGAAGGAGAGTGGGTAGAGAGCGGTAATACTTTGCTCTTCCCCTGCAAGCCTTCCTTCTTTCAAAGCAGTGTTTTGCAAACTTGGCAATTGAGAGACGTGTGGACGTCAACTTCCAGAATTTTCCAGCCAACAGGCTTAACTACCTTAACAGGATAACAATGCGGTCCTGTTGAAAGCAATGACTGATGCCATGCTAGAACATGATTTTATGAACTGGTGTCCTCAAAGTATGTTGGACTTTCATTTTCTTAAACATACCATCACATTTGCACAACTTTCCCATGGGTGGACTGATTCATTTCAACTATTTTTAGCCAAGTATGAGAATGACATCAGCTGCCTTTCAGAGCTGCCATTTTACGCCACAGTAGAGCTCACATTGGCAGGTTATGACCCTTGGGGGGAAAAGAGCCAGGATAGATTCATCTCTATCTTTTGTCAGCTCTTGAGAAACAGTCTCAGGTTTTATAAAGGAGGAGAAACAGCTAACTGTTTTTTATAATATAATATTCTTTGTAATGTGTTTTTTATTTACTCCCCACTAGAACTGTGAAAGCTATGGAAAAACAGATAATCAAGAAAAATACAAAAAAGATATTGCCTTTGCCCCTGATCTACCCAGGGTAAGAGAGGCGTTTCTTAATCCATCTCTTCTTTACCTTCTATGGTAACAAGAAGAAACCTTCTGAAAAAAGGAAATTGAAATGCCTTCAAAGGCCACCAGAAATCTTTATAAGTCCTGCTACAGATAAAGAGGTTGGACAAGCTTTATAGAGCAATAATGTCTGATTATAGTGTATGCAATTAGCAGAATGAAGTAGTAAAGCTTCCCGTGAACAATGAAACATTAGATATTTCATATTCTGGTACAGATAAAAATATGTAGATAGAAATGTATCAAGTCAAAGAAAAGTGTTATTTTAGTCTTCCTTGAAATGTAAGAACAAAAAATGTACAAAGAAAACTGCTGAATCATATCATATCTATCAGTGACGTGCGGTGAGGTTTACGGTTGATGAGGCAAGAGCGCGGCGGCAGTGTTCCCGCCGCTGTCCCCGACAGAGGAGTCTCGCGTTTATGTCCGCCATAGATGCGAGACGCCTCTGTCGGAGGCGGGGACGGAGGAGGCGGGGTGCGAGGCGGCGGATTGTGGCGGCGGCAAGAAGCAGTGTCCCCCACTCCTTTTGGAACCGCGAGTTATGGGCCAGGTTCCTGGAGCGCTTCGAGTGCTTCCTAATAGTGAACAACAGGCAAGCCGTTGACGAGGCTAGGGCAGCAGAGCTGTCCGAGCAGTCTACTGTCGAGATGGCCAGGTTCCTGCCTCTGTCTCATCTGCTGGCGCCACGGTCCTGCCTGATAGACAAGCTGGTCCCGCTGGTCCTTGTGATGGGAGACCCCAATAGTGGTCCCTGTCAAGGCTGATGGGTCCATCAGGATCTGCGCCGACTACAAGTCCACCATCAACCTTGGCCTCCAGGCAAACCCCTATCCAGTCCCTGTGGTGCAGCATCTGCTCTATTCCTTGGGGCGGGGCTGCACCTTTGCCAAACTGGACATGGCGCAGGCCTACCAGCAGCTCCCGGTGGATGATGATGCAGCAGCCACTCAGACTATCGTCACCCACCATGGGGCTTTCCGTTGTCACCGCCTCCAATTCGGCGTTTCCATTGCCCCGGGGATCTTCCAGAGCCTCATGGAGCGCCTGCTCCATAGGCTCCCTGGTGTCATCCTGTACTTCAATGATGTCCTGATCGCTGCTACCAGCCTCTCAGGGCTCATAGAAGTACTCCGGAAGGTCCTCGACCGTTTCAAGGGTGCGGGTCTCAAATAAAGCGCAGCAAATGCTCCTTTGTTGTGCCTAAGGTGGAATTCCTGGGCTTCATGACTGACGCCCAGGGAATCTGCCCCACCCCCTCTAAAGTAGTGGCCATTCGGAACGCCCCTGCACCCACCTCCAAGGCAGAGCTGCAAGCGTTCCTTGGCCTTTTAAATTTCTACGCACCTTTCTTGCCTTACAAGGCATCACTGACCGAGCTGCTGCATCGGTTGCTCAACCGATCTGCGGCCTGGCGCTGGGGCAGCCGCGAAGCGCATGCGTTCGCGGCTGTCAAAGCCATGCTGATGTCAGAGGCAGTTTTAGTACAATACAGTGACAAGATACCACTGACGTTAGCATGTGACGCCTCCCCCATTGGTCGGGGGCCGTTCTGAGCCACGTCCTTCCTAATGGCTCAGAGGCCCCCATGGCTTTTTATTCCCAGACACTCTCCTCGGCTGAGAGAAACTACAGCCAGATTGACAAGGAGGCTCTGGCTGCAGTGTCCGGGATTAAAAAATTCCATGACTATCTGTATGGTCGGCATTTTACTCTCTACACTGACCACAAGCCTCTCCTTGGGATTCTGGCCGGTGATAGGCTGACCCCACCTATCCTGTCTCCCAGGATGACTCATTGGACAGAGTTTCTTGCAGCGTACTCCTATACGCTGAGATACTGTCCTGGCAAGCAGCTGGGGCACACCAATGCCCTTAGCCACTGCCCCCTCTCCTACACTGACCCACACCCGGTCTCATGTCTCTCGGTCCTGTCCATTGCAGATTTGGACCTCCCTCTGTCAGCCACTGATGTGGCCACCCACTCTGAAGCCGACCCTGTCCTTTCACAAGTCATGGCATGGGTCCTGAGGGGCTGGCCTACAGGGGGAGTCTCTTAGGAGTTCCACCTCTTTAAGACACGTCAGTTGGAGCTGTCCCTGCACTGCAGGTGCCTGCTGTGGGGCGACAGAGTTGTCATTCCCCCCTCCCTCCACCCCCAGGTTCTCTCCCGTCTCCATGCGGACCACTCCGGTATCGCGCGCATGAAGGCACTGGCCCAGAGTTACATCTGGTGGCCCCGCCTGGATGACGAGATTGAGGGTTGGGTGGGGAGATGTGTTCCCTGCCAGGTGTCCTGCCCTGCTCTCCCTTCCTCCTCCTCCCGGGAGTGGGAGTTGCCTAGGGGGCCTTGGTCCCGGCTACATCTCGATTTTGTGGGTCCCTTCCATGGGCAGGTATTCCTGGTGGTCATGGATGCCTACTCTCGCTGGGTGGAGTTGGTCCTCATGTCCTCCACCACTGCCAAGAGTACGGTGCAGGCCTTGCGGTGACTTTTCACCACCCACGGCTTGCTGGACATCGTGGTGTCCGACAGCGGCCTGCAGTTCTCATCCATGATGTTCCAGGCATTCCTGGCCACCCAGGGGATCCGCCACATGCCAGTGGCCCCTTACCATCCAGCCAGCAATGGCCGGGCGGAGAGGGAGGTCCTATTGGCCAAGGAGGCTTTGGGCCGCATGGACCGTGGTGACTGGCTGGCAAGAGTGGCTGCTTATCTTATGGCCCAGCACTCCACTCCTTGCCCCATCATGTGGAAAAGCCCCATGGAGCTACTGATAGCCTGGCGCCTGCGGACTACCCTGGATAGATTGCACCCTCTCTATTCAGGGGAACAGCCTGGCAACCTGGGGGCCCCTTCCCGTTCCTTCCAGGTGAGTGACTTGGTCTGAGCCAGGAACTACACCGGGGACCTTGGTGATGTCTGCCACCGTCACCAAAATAACTGGTCCCTGTTCCTACAGGGTCTACCTACCCGATGGCATCGAGTGGCGGCATCATGTGGACCAACTAAGGCACCACCACCTTCCAGAAGCCTCGACTCCATCTGACCCGCAGAGGCCAGCCGCTGTCACCTTGGAGCCATCCCTAAGCCCGTCACAGTTTGCAGCCTCCGTTCCGTATGAGGCCTTCCCCAAGTCAGGCCTCTCCTACCAGTTGCCGTGCCCCAGCAACCTGTTACACCGTCTCAAACCGTTCCCACATTTCCCAGTTCTGCCAGTTTAGGTTGTCCATTACCAGGCCTTCCCAACCCCCTTGTCACCTGCCAGCCAGTTTGTATTTCCCTGCCTGTTCAGGCCACGACCCCACCGCCCAGCCTCCTGGGATTCCGCCATCTGGACTAGGCCTCCGTGATGTCACCCAGAGCTCCACTCCCTCTGGGGAGGAGCTGCTATGGGGACATCTTACCTCTCCGGTGCCACCTCTCGAGCTGAGACGTTCTGGGCGTGTCCACCGTCATCCCGCCTATCTTCATGAGTATGCCTGCACCACGTCGACGAATACGCCCTCACTGGGTGGGGAAGAGGTGTTTTAGTCCACAAGGCTACGACTGACAGCCAGCAACAGCCAGGCCGCGCCTGATTGGCTAAGGTGCGGCATGGCTGAGCATGGGCTGTCAGATGCGTGCCTATTGGCCTCCCTCCTTGACAGCTCCATATAAATAGCTGTCAAGCAGGGCGGAGCCCCGATCTACCACTAGCCTGTCTACCGTTCAGTCTGTTCTAATAAAGCGTTGTTAACTTACCTCACGAGCCTCCTGCCTCATTCTTCCTCGGTCCACTTCAGCACACACACACAAATTACTCACAATAAAAAATTACTTACAAATTACAATAATTTTGAATGCCTCCCCCCTCCCTCTGTCTGACCCACATATCTTTTCCAGCTGTGTCACAGAGGATTTCAACTCTCCTCTTGTCTGCCATGATGAAAATGTGAAAATGTAAAAAGAAAAAGGCAAGAGCTGCTCTAGCCAGACTGGGATAGTTGCTGCTAGAGTCACCATGTGGATGATTTTGCTTAACTGTTAAAAAAAAGCCTCTAAAAAAGTGCCCTCTACAGGAGGAGGCGAGAGAACCATGTGCCTCATCTACATAAGGAATTTTTTGCCTTTTAACCCTTGCTTAACTCTGCTCAAGTGATCATAAAGATAGAGTAAAGAAGGCACGTGGTTCTCTCGCCTCCTCCTGCAGTTAAGCACTAAGCAGAGTCATCCACTGTGACTCTGGCAGCAACTACTCAGCCTTTTTCCTTTTATTTTTTTTTCTTTTCAGGATGACAGTGGTGAGGCCCTGCCTCCCCTGCCTCCCCTGACTGCACATCCCAGATATCTATAGACATGAGAGTTTTATGGTGGTGTTCAAGAACATGATTCCTGCCATATTGTATAAAGTATTGTCATTACATTAGTGTATGTCTGTGGTAGGTAGCTTTGGGGTTAGGGGTGAAATTCAGCAGGTTCTGACAGGACCTGGAGAACCGGTAGAGGAAATTTTGAGTAGTTCAGAGAACCGGCAAATGTCACTTCTGGCTGGCCCCAGAGTGGGATGGGAATGGAGATTTTGCAGTATCCTTCCTTGCCATGCCCACCAAGCCATGCCCACAGAACTGATAGTAAAAAAATTGAATTTCACCACTGGGTTTAGTTAGAGTTTTCTTAAGACAGCCTCACAAGAGCTATGAAAGATAGGCCAATAAAATCATTCTTGTACTGCCTACAGTCAGCTGAAGATGATTTTAGCTACTTTTTATTTATTTCAGCTTCCCTCAGAGTGGCATTCATCAGCTCCATGTCCCAGAATTTCTAGCCAGTTGTATTAAAACATGTTGGTCACTTTCAAGGAACCGAAGGTAAAGCTCTTAGGTTTATCTTCAGAACAATCCTGTATTTAAGATTGAATTGGAGAGACTTATGGCTCAAATCATTGTACTTCGTGGTAATTGATTTATATCAGATTGTGTTGTTCAAACAAAGCTCAGTCTCTTAAGCCCAAATCAGGACAACTTTGTTGGTTCTAAGATGGCTATTTCATTTCTAAACAAGCCCCTCAAGATGGCTGATTTGCTCTTTCTATCCTCCTGGCAGGCATACAGATGTTCGACTTCTGTCAAATATTACAGAGGCAGAACTAATCGTCTTTGTGCAGCAAAAAAACCCTCCTTCTAATATAAGCCTCACCAGCTGGGTCAAAACCTCTCCCAGCTGGGTCTAAAAGAATCAAATACCAGTGTCAATCTCAGCTTTTCATTCCGAAGGCTTGAAATATCCACATTGCTCCCACTTAGCAACATGCCAACCAAAACATTCTTTGCAGCATCACAAGCAGAAGTGATATTCAGCCGGTTCTTACCGGTTCAGGTGAACTGGTAGCGGTGGCTGCTGGGGGCTCCACCCCCATCCCAACTTAATGCGCGATCTTCTGCACATGCGCAGAAGGCAGTGGTGCGGGTGGGCGAAATGCTCACATTTGTGAACCGGTAGCAAGGGTAAGTGAATCCCACCACTGACCACAAGCCAAATAGGCTAATGTAGTGATGTACAGTGAGCATCTCAAGATGAACATGTCAGGGGGATACAATTCCATACATGTGGCAAAGTGGCTGGAGTTTTCCCTGGAGATGTAGAAGATTCAGGTGCAACTGCCATGAAATTGACAGTACGGGTAGTCCTCGACTTATAACCATTCATTTAGGGACAGTTCGAAGTGACAAGGCACTGAAAAAAATGCCTTTATGACCATTTTTCATACTTACGACTTTTGCTGAATCCCATGGTCACATGATCAAAATTCAGGCACTGAACAACTGGCATATATTTGTGATAGTTTATTCTCCTGAGGTCATATATAACCTTCCCATTTGTAACCTTCCCAGCTGATTTCCAACAAGCAAATCCAATGGGGGAAGCCAGATTCGCTTAATGACTGCATGATTCACTTAATAGCTGCAGGCCGGATTCACAGTCAACAACTGTAGCAAAAATGGCTGCAAAGTGGAGCAAAACTCACTTAACAGCCACCTTTGTTTATTATGGAAATTTTGGGCTCAGTTGCAGTTGTAAGTCGAGGACTACCTGCAATGTTTTGGTTGGCATTATGTTACACACTTCCCAATTGTCCATTTATTTGAAGAAAATATTAGCTTTTCTTCTTTATGAGTTCTTACAAGATTTATCGACATCGTTCATTGAAAGTCCCTACTTTCCCTCTTCTGTTGGTTTGTTCTTCTGACTGACAATTTGAGAATGATGACTCATTTTAATCTTGTCTGTCTTGTTTTCTGTTTTTCTTAATGTTTGTCCCGCATGGCTGTAGTGTGCACTTACTTGTCCACTTGTTTGAGCTAGTTCTTACACAAACTACCAACGCATGATGTGGCAAGGAATATTTTTTTCAAATTGCTCTTTGCAGTGCTTGATCGTGAGCTACGAAAGAGTGACTGGCTCAGGGTCACCCCACTGACTTCTGTACCTCTAAGGGAGAACTAGAATCTGGGATTTGGTTTTCTTAGCCCAACATCTTAATCACAACACACTATGTATTGGCCCTTATTAATCCTTATTAAAGTTAATTTCTTATCATTTAAAAATAAACCCTCTGGATATGTTTATTTCTCATACAATAGTAATGAACTTTAAAGCAATTTTAAAGCAAAACATTTGCTAGACCAATTCTCGAATACAGCTCATCTGTCTGGAACCTGCACTGCATATCTGACAGTAACACAATTGAGTGAGTCCAGAGATATTTATCTTTTGGTAACCCAGACAGCACTTTTGAAAATGACCACACAGGGCCACAGTTAACATCAGTGCTATCCTATTCTTGTTGCTCTTTAAGGATGAGGGTGGGATCAGTTGAAATGCAATAACAAGACGCAAACAAAGAACCAAATGCCAGATGAAAATCAGTGCTTGTAAATCACTCTGATATTAAACTATAATAGAATAATATGAGGGTTCTCCCTTGTAGAGAACCAGCAATTTTTATGAAAGCAGATGAAAAGCCTACTAATTCTATACTATACTATATTTCAGTAGCTTAATATGACAGAATGACATTACTGCATCTTCTGGATGCTTTTATGCCTCTAACACAACATTATAAAATATATCCAGTCATTAAATGCTAATGATAGGAAAAAGAAAACTGGGGATGGGGAAATTGTGTGACATTAATACCAGCTGCAAAGTATTTATGTAATAAATTCTGGGCAGAAACTGCCTAAGTAAGCCATGTGAATGTCAACGCCAAGACATGTAATCCCTCAAGATTTGTAACCATGCTTAACTAATTCCTGAAGAGTTGTAAAAATGGGAGTCTGCCTTGAGGGTAGAAATGAGTAGCTAGAGGATCATTTCTCAGAGTGCTCATACTTTTATTTTTACAGGAGGGCATGTGTTGGCAAGCTTAAGCAGCCAACATCAGACATTGTTCTCAGCTACATCAGCATGGAAGTACCTGAACTCCATTCTTAGTACTAATCATACCAAAAGATTGCCTGGAAATTCAAATTCCTTTCACGTACTTCATTTTACTACAACATACACCAAGGCAGTAGATGAACTTCTTGGTGGGTTGTAAAGGAAGGTCCCAGTTTGCTAGCAATACCACACTCAATAAAGAAGGGACACAACTCTTAATTCCTTCTGTTAAATATACTGAGTGATTATATTCATTTAATTCTTGACTTACAACACTTACAAATTCTTGAATTACAACAATTTATTTAGTGACTACTCAAAGTTACAATGGTACTGAAAAAAGTGACTTATGACTGGTCAGATCATAATATGATCCGATGGGCTTTGGTTGGAGTTACAGACTCTTATCAGGCCATTCTTGTAATCACAGACTCCATGAAAGAGTATGTAGGTCTCTTATAGGATAATATGTCTTCAGTATTTACATGGAGTTTTGTGTGTGTGTGTGCGTGCGTGCATGCATGCTTCCTTGTGCCAAAGATGTGAGACAAGAACATTTGGTTGAGGAATCTAAAAAAAAACAGAAAAAGGGGAAACGCCTTTAAAAAGATAAAGAATACTTTACAAAAATACATGAAAGGAGATATGAAGAAAGATATCTGAGGTTGGGGTGGGGTGCCTATAACTTTTTGTAGGCCAAAGATATATACTGTGTTTATCTCTACTTTGCCCAACAAATGCTTTGGCCCTGCCTCTTTTATCTGCATTTTCAGTTATGGGAACAGAAGCTAAAAAGAAGTTTCCAATTGGTTCAAGATTAGAACTGCTGCACCCAGCCTGCAAAAATCCAGACTCCTATGGATGGAAGCAAAGGTTATGTTAGATGTACCTCTTTTCTGCCAACTAGTGGTCATCCATAGCTCAGACATGATACAGATAATCCTTCTGGCAACCCTCCCTTGCTTCAGCAGTCTCAGCCCATTGCCAGGGGTCATGCTGATGTATCTGCCCCATGGGGTGGGTTTGTACGAGCCCACCCTGGACTTGCCAAGTGCCTGGGTGCAAACATTCTAGCCTGACCTGCTGCCTGCAACAGCTTCTGCCCATTAATTTTCCCATTAGGTGGGAAAAAACCAAGCACTTTTCTATAGTGACAGATAGATTAATCAAGTGTACAAAAGAATGTAGCTTATTATTTTCTCAATCCCATAAAATCTTGCCTTAGCATATACTGCATTTCTACGCTTAATTGTTGTTTGTCGTTTTATGAGCTCATTTAATTTAGTTCTGAACTTTGAAGGCTGAATGCCAAACAATTTGAAAGTGAAACAGGCCAACCCGAAAAGAAAACAAAATTAAAAATCCTAAACAGGTCTGACAAGTCTTCAGGACATACAGAAGTCGATAGCAGCTGAGCTTATAGTAAGGTGACCAGACGTCCCGCTTTTGGCGGGACACCCCTGCTTTTTAATGCATTTTCCCACGTCCCGCACGCTTTTTTAAAAAGCATGCTTTTTTTGGCGCTCGCAGCTCCCGCCCATCAGCTGCTAGCTTGCTGGGCTGGCTCATCGTTCTGTTCTATCTGCTACCTACAAATTTAAGCCAGCCCAGCCTGCCGCTCACTGATTTAATTGGCCAGGACTCCAGCCAATCAATGAGCTGGCTGGGATGGAAAATTTTCCATCCCAACCAGCTCACTGATTGGCTGGACTCCTTAGCCTGAGGACGCCTGCGCGAGTCTCCATTTTCCTTTCGTCTTTTGGGGTTGCAGCTGCGCTTGTTGGTGAGTAATGATAATCTAATCTAATCAGAGAATTTTCCGCTCGCCGCGGCAGGAGGAGAGGGTGGGGGCGCTGGCAGCCGCCCGGCAGAAGTTCTCTGCTGGCGTCTGCCGCTGCCCCGACCTCTCCTCCTTCCGTGGAGTCCGTTCGTGAATCAATGTGATTCGCCGCGGAAGGAGGAGAGGTCGTGGCAGCGGCAGACGCCAGCAGAGAACGTCCTCTCGCTTCCGGGGCTCCCGCTGCTGCCCAGACCTCTCCTCCTTCCGTGGAGTCCGTTCGTGAATCAATGGGATTCGCCGCGGAAGGAGGAGAGGTCGTGGCAGCGGCAGACGCCAGCAGAGAACGTCCTCTCGCTTCTGGGGCTCCCGCTGCTGCCCAGACCTCTCCTCCTTCCGTGGAGTCCGTTCGTGAATCAATGGGATTCGCCGCGGAAGGAGGAGAGGTCGTGGCAGCGGCAGACGCCAGCAGAGAACGTCCTCTCGCTTCTGGGGCTCCCGCTGCTGTCCCGACCTCTCCTCCTTCTGTGGAGTCCGTTCGTGAATCAATGGGATTCGCCGTGGAAGGAGGAGAGGTCGTGGCAGCGGCAGATGCCAGCAGAGAATGTCCTCTCGCTTCTGGGGCTCCCGCTGCTGTCCCGACCTCTCCTCCTTCCGTGGAGTCCGTTCGTGAATCAATGGGATTCTGTTAAGGTTACAATTGGATGTGTTGGACGAATCTTAAAAGATGAAACTTTTATTAAAACGTTTGACTTAACTAATAACGTCTTCCTTTTTCTTCTTCTTCTTAAATATGATTTATTTATTTATTTTTACTTCAGAAGTTTGATGACCGTTGTACAAACTAATCCAACCTAAATGTAGAGGAGGAGAAGAAGGGGGGGGATTTAAAAAGAGCAGAGGAAAAAGAAAAGAAAGCATGAAGAAAACATAAAGAAAGGGATGGGAGGGAGGGAAGGAAGGAAGGCAGTTTATGTTGAAACAGAAAATATTATATAAGGAAGAAAATGGAAATAACTTAGGAAGGAAGGAAGGAAGGAAGGAAGGAAGGAATTGCACTTAATATTGAAGGAAAAGAGAATGAAGGAAAAAGTATTGGAAGGATTGAAAGAAGGAAGGAGGAACAAAGAATTACACTTAATATTGAAATAGAAAAGAAAATATAATGAATGAAAGAAGAAGTATAGGAAGGAAGGGAAGGAAGGAAGGAAGGAAGAAACAAAGACTGTTGAAACAGAAAAGATAATATAAGGAAGAAAATGGAAAGACGTATAGGAAGGAAGGAAGGAAAAAAGGAAGACAATGTTGAAATGGAAAAGAATATAAGGAAGAAAATGGAAAAAATTATAGGAAGAAAGGAAGAAATGTACTTAATATTGAAACAGACAAGGGAATGAAGGAAAAAAATATTGGAAGGATTGAAAGAACAAGGTTTTCCTTGTATGGGATTGATAGTGTCATTCTTAAATTTATTCCCCAAAATTTTTCCCATTTGTCTAGTTCAATGTTATAGCCAAAGTTCTGTGCCCATTTTATCATTGGTTCTTTTACAGTTTCCAATTTCCTCTTCCATTTGATACTTCAAGAGGAATTTGTATATTTTCCCTATCATCTTTCTGTCCAGACTTTGAATAATTTTATTCAATTTGTGTGGTTCTGTTTCAATACCATATATTTTAGTGTCTTTATTATATTTAGTTTTAATTTGGAGGTAGGTTAGCCAGTCACCTTTCATATTCTGATCTGCCAATTCTTCAATTGTTTTTAAATTTCCCTGTCTGTCAATTAGATCTCTGTATCTTAGAATTTTGTTCCAATCTGTAAAATTTGGGTGTGTCGTTCTTTCTGTTGGTGATAGCCAATTTGGGGTTTTCACATAGTGGATTTTTTTGATTTTGAGCCATTGTTGCAGTAAATTTCTAATTAAATGATTTTGAAAGTATTTGTGCGTTTTATGTTTGTCATTCATTCCATAAGAAATTATGCCAGCCTGCCTGCAGGTCATGGCCTTCTAAGATCAGAATTCTTTTACTCTTTAACTCAATCCAATCCTTCATCATTGTCATTGTTACTGCAGTTGCGTATATATAGGCTCCCTGTGTGCTTCCATCCATCCCTACGAAGATCTGCTGACTCTGCCTGCCTGCTGGTAAGTGAGCTGGGTTTTTTCTTTTATTTTTTTAATGTATTTTAAAATAATATTTTATTTATTGTGCATATGATTTTTAAAAATAGTGTTATTCTGTGTTGATTCTTTTTTTAAATTGTCTTAAACTATTTAAAAAAAGATTCTATCCAAAATAAATTGAAACAAGCCATTTTTAAAATTTCTATGCACAATACTTTGAAATGGACTCAGGAGTCATGATTGACACTGAGTGAATTTGCACTTTTAATAATCAGGAAGATACAATGGCATTGAAAAAAGTGACTGATGATCATTTTTCACACTTAGCAACCGTTGCGACCATTTTTCACACTTAGCGACCGTTGCAGCATCCTCATGGTCACGTGATCAAAATTTTGTTTGGCAACAGATTCGTATTTATGCTGGTTTCAGTGTCCTGGGGTGACCTTTTGACAAATTTTTTTTTTAATCAAGCCCCCCCCCCCCCCCCCGGTCAAGGGCGTCCCTCTTTTCCAATCTGAAAATCTGGTCACCTTAGCTTATAGGCATGATGGGTATGATCTAAAGCAGGGGTGTCAAACTCAATTTCATTGAGGTCTGCATCAGAGTTGTGTTTGACCTCTCAAGGGGTGGTGGTAGATGTGGCCAGGGTGGGCGTGGCCAGCTCGATGTCACTTGTGTTGGGGGCATCTGCGGTGGCCCAAGCACTCTGCCAGGGAAAACCGGCTCCCAAATTCTGTTTTCAAATGCGATGGCCTCCTGCAACCCTTTGCCAGTGAGCTGGGGAGAGCCGCATGCCTGTCCGCTGTTTCTAGGGCGGCCCAGTGGACCAGATCTAAGCACCCCATGGGCCAAATCTGGCCCGCGGGCCTTGATTTTGACACCTCTGATCTAAAGACTCATGAAAGATGGATAGCTGTCATAGAAGCAAAAGCACATTGTTAGATCAATGACTGAGCAAAAAGCTTTGGAGCTGCATAGGATCTCCCCTGAAGGCCAGGTCAACTTTTGGGGATTCACATTGTTGAAGTTGTTGTTTATTTCTTCTGAAATATTGCAAATATCTTGGGGTGGGCAGGGTAGGTCAGCTGATTAGCTGTAGTCAATTGGGACAGTGGTCTTTATACAATACAGGTTTTGTGGTGCCTTTCCAAGTGTGGATATTTTGCTATACGTTTTTGATATATTTTTGAATTTTTGCTATTCAAGGTTTTTGTTAGACATGTTTGGGAAGTATTCTCAGTAATAACTGAGAATGTGGAAAATAGGGGGTCAATAGAGGGGTCAATAGAATCTAAGATTATTTTTTTTTTAATGGAGAGGATGCTTTGAATATATGGTAGGTTTCAGTTTATCTTACTGGCAATAAGAAATTAGTTCAGCCAACCATTTTTTTTTCTTTTGTTGGTTGACAATAAGGGGAGATGTAAGTATTTTTCCTCTGTGATCATTTGGTACTCAAGCATAAAATGATTGACTACATGGGAACTTAGCCATACAGTTGACCATGTGTAGGAATTGTATTCATTCTTTTGTGAATGTTGTGTTTTGCTTCTCTTGGTCCCTTTGGCTGATGATGAATTTTAATTCAGGGTAATGCGAGTTTTCCACTTTGCTCAGAGTTCACTATATTTATACGATGGATGAATTTTGGTTGGGTTTTAAAAAAATATTGTTTGTAGTTTTGTTTTTGGGCAAATAGTTGCAATGAGTGGCTGACAACAACAACAACAAAATTAGTAGCAATAACAATAAATTTACATTAGTAATATATGTTAGCCTGGATATAATTTGTTTTTGTTCTACCTGTCTTACCACATTTCTGCATCTGATTAGCAATCTGGGCAGACACCAAAGGCGGAATAAATTTCCCCTCACTACTTGGCAGAGCATGCAATCAGTTTAAAATGGCATTGCACAAACACAGTGCTACACCTTGATAAATAATGATTTGGGTTCATTCTCATCCTTTGCGTCATTCCCCACTCCCCCCATGCTTCTTTTCCCAATGCTGAGTTAAAATACTCTCCAGTTAAAATGCTCTCCAATCTTTCTTCAGTCAGCAGTAAACTTCCTGGTACAAAATCCACAACAGCCATTGCTGATCCCTGCTCATTACTCCTGCCATTGGTTTGACTCATTGTCAAATGGTACTGTCCAGAGTATGCACACACAGAGCATGATAAGCAATGTGATTGGCTGATTCCTCTGGCTTTGCTGTTTTCCTTTTTCTATGTCAACAGCTGGAGGAACGGGAAACTACCAGTCACAATGTTGTGGCAGGTGTAGGGTCGATCTGATCTAAGGGTGGGTTCTGGCAGGCACTATTGCCGGTTTGCTTGTGTACATGCTGCACGCACATGCACAGTGCAATTAAAATTGTTCTGTGCATGCATAGAACTGAAAAACAAGATCGCTGCACCTATGGTGCCGCCTAGGGGGCCAGTTCGGGGGCATGGCACGCCTGGGTCGCTGCTGGTTCCAGGGCCCAGGCTGCCAAACCACTACCAGTTAGGCCAAACAGGGCCAAACTGGTAAGAACCAACCGCTGATCTAACATCTCAATGCTCCTTCCGGTGTCCTGTTCTACATTCCATTTTGTCTTAACTATAGTTGACTAAAAGAAAAGAAAAACACACAATCACAAAAACATACCACACCACATCAAAATCCCTTTCAATTAGGATTTCTGTATTTATCAAATGCATATTCTTTTTTCCTTTCTTCAATGAGACTCCGTGCTCTCCTCACAAGCCAGTGAGAAAGAGGGTCCCCTCATTTCCTTGTTTTGCTACAATATTTGGCAAGGACCAAACTGATAAAATGATGGATGCAGTATTATGATGCAAACCCAACCACATGCATGTTAAAAAATAGCAGGGCTTGCATTAATGATACTTCAATTCATTCTCTTGCCAATTTTGAATTCAGCCTTTACACCCATCCCCACAGCTGGAATCATCTTAAGGGGGAAGCAATATTTGTAGTAGTGATACAGCTAAAAACAATTTCAGCACATTTCTGGTCTACAGACATGGCAAAGACATTATCATGGTGACAGAATAAAAGTAATTTTCTCCTAGGACATATTTGTATATCACAATACAAGTGGGAGAAAGCCATTGTATATGTCTGCATCTCTTGTACATTCTATGCTCGTGTTTTTCATGTATTTTATTCCATTTCTCAACCTTGGCAACTTTAAGATGCGTAGGAAATTCTGAAAGTTGAAGATTAATCTACAGCGTGGCTCATCTCTTGAATTCTGCATTTTTTAGCTTACGTTTTGCTTCTAGCATTATATATTTTGCATTGCTATCACCAAATTCTATTATTTAATGGTAAGATGTATTAAGCTATAACTGTCCATGAAGATTCTCAGTCACCCAGGTCATGGTTGTCCCAAAGACAACTGGACTTTGTTTTTCCTTGAAGATGTTTAGCTTCTCATCCAAGAAGCTTCTTCAGAACTGAAGAAGCTCCTTGTATGAGAAGCAAAACATCTTCAAGGAAAAACAAAGTCCAGTTGCCTTTTGAAAAAACACCTTTGAGTTAAGCTACAATTCCTAGAATTCTCAGCTACCATTTATTATAGTATCACATCTGGAAGATATTGAGTGGGAAAATGTTGGCTTTTGGTGTATCACATAGCTGGGATTATTTGGCGTCAAATACTTGACAAATATGTTGTTATAGCTCAGACTTTTTCAGCTCTGTCTAATTTGTCCACTAAGTATAACCACTCTTTTCAACCATATTAAAACTGTAGAACAGAAGTTGATTAATATTCTATTTCAGACTGGTAAATTATATTCCTATTTTAAAATTATTTTAGATACTTTATATTCATGAATGTTGTATTTGCTATTTTACAAGTACACTGCAAACTGACTTCCAAGGTCTCTTTAATTTGTATCATACTAAACTGACATAATGGCATTGGTGACTGCAAGGTCAAATAGAAAAGATTTTTTAAACAACAGCTGTGTAAATATGAGGGCAGCGACTGGAAAAATTGAGGCTTCTTGGATTAGTGATTATACATGTTCTCTCTGTTGTATTTTATTAAAGAAAGGGCGTCCCCTTGTGATGGAACCAATTCAACAAATTTGCCCAGAGAATATTGAGAATTTGTACACATTGCTTCCAAAATTTGATAATGAAGAAAGTTTCACTATAGGTGAATTATAGGTGACTCCTTTGAGAGAAAGGTAGTGCAATCACACATAACCAGAGTGGACATTATTTTTAGTCCAATGCTGAACAGTCCTTTGATCATCTAAGAAGAATATGTATCCTAAATAGAAAAAATAATTGTAGTGGCAAATGAACTTCAATAAAGTCAGTATTAACTTTTACACTAAAGAGACTGTCCACAAGTAGGCAATAAAGCAGTGGAAGCAGGAACAGCTACCAACTTCCTCCTGGCTTTACCATTAACTTTGCTTGTGGAAAGCTGGCAGAGAGTATCAAAAATCACAATCGTGTGACCATGACAACACAGCAAATGGCCAGAAGTTTGTGAATAAAATTAGTCTGAACAAGGTGGAAGTTTCAATTCCACAGAAATTGGATTCTTCACAGGACCTGGATATTTTCACGCATTATTTAAGTTAGCCGATTTTAGGTAACTTTGATTCATTATACAGTATTTTGCAGCATAATGCAGAGTTTGGGTTAGCTTGAGAGTACAAACAGATAAGTACGAGAATTCTAGTAGTATATGTATTCAATTAAAACCCTGTTTTATGTCCTATTTTGCTGCAAATGTTTTACAGCATGAATAACTCCTATCAGTAATTCAGTTACTATCTGAGAGTTACAATTACTATCAGTAATTTTTTAAAGATTTAAATTTATAGATTTTTAATAGATAAAACGAAGAAATTAGTTATTTGTATGACTTTTGGGATATAGGTAATACTCAAACTTATAACCAGCTGTATTATGACCAAAGTTACAACAGACATGGAACGGGTACTTTACAGCCCATTAAGCACACACACACACACACACCGCTATCACAAATGGTCATACTGACCCCATCACATGACTTCATATCAGGCAGGTCAGCTCTGGGACCCATTGTGGCATTCTGCAGTCATGTAACTACAATTAGACCTAATGACCACAGCATTTGCTTAACCACCATGAAAAAGGCTAGAAAAAGACTTCCTGTTATCTGGGTGCTTCGACTTATGACCAGATTTGCAGTCCCAATTGCAGTCATTAGTTGAGGCCAACCTGTAAAGCTTTGAAATATCCCTAATTAACAACCAATGATTGAGACATTAAAGAATATGTAATAGGCCACTGTAGCTGCAATATGAGCTTAACAGTCCCATGATCATATAAGTATTTCAAGTAAAATAAATAAAAGCCATATATTTCGGTAAATGTACCGAAAATGTAAAATACCATAAATTAATTGTTCATGTTTATTGGATGACATTAAAATGTAAGCCTTTAATTAGTTTAATCAATGTTATTATGTTAAGAAAAATATATTGAAAATATACATTTTTAAAATATTGAATATTAAAATAATGGAAGGGATGTATATTTGAAATAGGCTTCGGACATAATCATATGGCTTAAAAATTTGTGATTTTGAATTCTACACCAAAACCCAAGAATTTATTATAAAGGGAGAGAAACTACAGTTACTGAGCAAGGGTATAGGAAAACAAAAACCAAAGTAGTTGATAATGAACAGTGCGAATTTGCAATATCTTGGGTTAATGGTCATGCATTCATACTGTTTATGAATTTACTCTTTATCAAAGTAATGAGAATTCTGAGCAATACGGATCTATGTGACGAAGGTTTCATGGTGCATATAACTATAAATCTATAGACTTTTTTTGCCAAATATATGCTTATGTGTTTTCATATAAATAGCTGTATAAAGGTAAAGGTTCCCTTCACACATATGTGCTAGTCGTTCCAGACTCTAGAGGGCAGTGCTCATCTCCGTTTCAAAGCTGAAGAGCCAGCCCTGACTGAAGATGTCTCTGTGGTCATGTGGCCAGCATGACTAAATGCCAAAGGCGCACACCTTCCCATCAAAGGTGGTTCCTATTTTTTCTACTTGTATTTTTACATGCTTTAGAACTACTAGTTGGCAGAAGCTGGGACTAATATAAATGGAAGCTCACTCCGTTACGCAGCACTAGGGATTCGAACCACCGAATTGTCGACCTTTCTGATCGACAAGCTCAGCATCTTAGCCACTGAGCCACCACATCCCTATAAATAGCTGTATAAGCCTGTGAGAATGTTGCATGTTAACAAGGGGCGTCAAAAGACCAAAAGGCATTGCCTTCCGGGAAGAACATCATAACAAGGTGAGAAACCAACTTAGTCCCATTTCTGATCAGAGAAGGAGCAAATTCTCCGTGCTAGAAAGTACATTTGGTTCCAAATGTTGATTTCCTCAGTCTGAGTAAACTTAAAGGAGCATTTCTTGCTTTCATCCTTTAGTTGGAGGCCAAGAGCTGCCGATTTCTATATATCCAAGTTGAATTAAGCTTGGTCCAAATGATCGTACAGTACTTATTTCTTCTATTGTTTCAGAATGATTTCTTTAAAAAAATAGGTTTAAATATAAAAACAAAAACCCACAATTTTTTTAAAAAAAGTTATTTCGACAAAACATTTGAAGTAAGCTGATGCAGAAGTTGGACAAAGGCATGTAAGCTTGCATTTATTTTAACAGCTTTAAAGGCACATTTAAAGTGAGTATGGTTTCAACTTCTCAGCAGATTATGGATCTGTTTTTTCTGTTCCTTGAGCCTCCTCTCATGAACAGGCACTCTTATAGGCAATTTGTATGTCCTTGTCCTTCTCTCTGTAAGGGAAAAAATCAGACACACATTGTTAGATTATGCTAGCATGGATTGAAGTAGGTACTGCAAAGATTTCTTTTCTTTCATCGCTTTCAGGAGAATGTTAATAGGCTTTTCATAGGAGATAAAACTAGCTTTGCAATCAAATTTTGCTACATTTTATATGTTCCCTTAGAAAGCAAAAAAGGCAATTATTTTCCTCTTATTTTCAATTATTTCAATTAATAATTATTTTCTATTATTATGAGTTAGGTGCTTTCATAATTGTTTCTGTGACTACATTGCTCAGTCAGTTCAAACATTATGGAGCAGAAAGACTATGAGAGTTTTTAAAGAAAAACTGAGAACATATTCAGCTGAATAGTTTTTACATAGGACCAGAGGAGACCTCTGAGAGGAAAGGTGAAGACAGAATAAATTTGACAAATGGAATCAACAATCTCTAGAAGCATTATTTTTTGGTGTTAGAATTGCAAACTGGATTGGAAATTGATATAAATTACCTACCGTATTTTTCAGAGTATAAGACACACCTCCCCCCCTAAAAGAACGTGGAAATGTTGGTGCATCTTTATACACTGAATACAGTCATTTTTGGCCTCCCAAAGCCCCACCCCCGCATCCCACTTCTGTGGAAAAATGGGCCATTTTCTGCAAAAATTGAAGCTTTTTTACCTTCCCTCAGTCCCCAGCAGCACTCTGCAGGCTTTAACAGGGCTGGGGCAAGGCAAAAATGCCCCCATTGTTGCAAAAAAATGGGTTAAAAACGGGCCATTTTTCACAGTAACTGAGGCTTTTTTCCCTTCCCTCAGCCTCCAGCAGGCTTCAGCAGGGCTGGGACAAGGCAAAAACGGCGGCGTTTTTTTGCATTGCCCCTGTCCTGCTGAAGCCTGCAGAGTGCTGCTGTGGGCTGAGAGTTAAGGCGAAACCTTTTTTTCTTACTTACTTACTTCTTTGAAATCTTGGTACTCTTATACACCGGTGCGTCTTAGTCCGAAAAATACGGTAATTAGTGTGTGTGATCCTACTATAAATGATCTGTTTGATTTACACTGTAAAAACACAACTCTTTATTTGTGAAGATTGTATTATTTGTATATTCTCCCCCCAAAGTCAAATATTATTAAAACAATATTTTTAATACAAGATCATGTAAAGACCCCCATAAGAAATAAATAAAACAAAAGAATGGTTATTTCTAGGTAAATATCTAACTTTTGGAAATAGCCAATACCGAATACTATCAGATAAATAACTGGTTTCACAATTTTGTGACTCTCTCCTGTCTATAAATGTTGGTCAGATGTTACATTCTTCCAGAATGGAAGAATCATTCACTTCCCAATAGGTTTTCAGAGGGGCTGAGAAATAGGAAGTTGAAACGAAGTAAATAATTAAGCACAGATGCCTCAACAGATTTTATAAAGTTCATGCCACCTTGCATAGCGAATTATCTTCTAATTTCAAATTACCTGTTTGTCATACAAAGCATACATTCATTTGCATATGTTTCTCCATCAGTTCCGCAAACTGGATTAAAATTCCTTGGGCATCCAGGCAGGGTGTACAAGTTACACTGAGGCTAGAAATAGACAGATATACCAATATATTACTTAAATTCATATTTTAAAATGTTTCAACATTGTAGTTCAAGTATGTTTAGGTGAACATATATATTGAAAATATTGCTTTCAATTTACCCTATAGCACAAAAATTATCCATTTTTATAAAGAACAAATATCAATTCACATAACTTAAAATGATAGACCAGTTGCCAAGTGGCTCCATGTAAAATAAGGTCCAAAACAGCAGTACTGTGAAAATTTCACAATTTAATAACTTATTAAATTTGATCCAGATCTGGACACTAGTGATGAAATCAAGGAATTCAATATGTGAAGACTTGTTAAAAAAAGATTTAAAAGAAATGTTATATCACAATGAATTTCATCTATTTCAGCCAGTTCTGATTGCAAATCTTCTTCCTCTACTTAAACTTAAAAAAGTTCAAAAAAGCCTAACTTTGTGTTCAACGCATTTAATCCCGAAAAGATTCAAATAATTTAAATGAAGTGGATATATGTTACTTTAAATATAGCTATTGGCCTTTAATTCATGCAATTTGACACTTTTACAATAGATTGAACTCTGTAGGTGTTTGCTTGCAGTATAAAATATTTTAGATTCTCTCATTGAGAAAAAAGCATTAATCAAAGTATACACTTTGGAAATACATTTTGTTTACTATTATTATAACCCACTCACTTCTGGTAAAACTACAAGCCTTTGAAATACAATCTCTGAAATAAAAAAACTTCAGAAACCAGGAGACTGAGTTCTAGTCCTGCCTTAGACCCAAAAGTCAGCGTGACTTTGGGCAAATCACCCTCTCTCAGCCCAACCCACCTCACGGGGTTGTTATTAAGGGGGGAAATAGGAGGAAGGAGTATCAAATATGTTCACCTCTGTGAGTTATTTGTAAAAATATTAGAAATGGGATAGATATAAATAAATAACACATTTAGCTATAGTGACATTTTTATAAAACAAACCTGATTAAGCAAAAACAAATTAGATATTTAACATATTAAAATGCTCCTGAGAGCCATTCAATGTAAAAGTTCACTGTGAAATTATTAACAAAGAACTATGTTAGAAGGTTATTAACAAACATGATAAAATTCCTTTAGGAGTATCAAAACTTAAGAACTGAGCAGCAACTTCCCCTCCATTATACAATTCCCTATGCTTTGGCTACGGAGATCAAATTCTTCCTTCTTTTACAATTTTTTTCTTGTATTTCAGTGACTTCCAAATGGTCATCTTAGATTTCTTAATTAACATTTCAACATCAAATGATTTTTCTAAAAATTTGATGTTGAAGTAAATAGAGAGGACAAAAGGAGGAAACTACAAAGTCCAAACTTTCAACCTTGTCTCTTGTTTGGATGAGATTCTAAACAAAAACCTAGTTGGTAATGAAAGCCTAAGTCTAATATTTATATAGAATAATATTTCATTTATTTCATTTCATTTATTAAATTTATAGGCCGCCCAATCCTGGAGGACTCCAGACGGCTTACAATGAAAGAAGAAAAAAAGAAAAGAAAAATAAGTAAAAAAAAATAGTTTAAAATACACAACACACATACTAATCGGGGCTGGACCTTAACACTAAGGTCAACAGCCCCAGGCCTGCCAGAACAGCCAGGTTTTAACGGCTTTCCTGAAGGCCATGAGAGTGGGTAAGGTCCGGACCTCTGGGGGTAGCTGATTCCACAGGGTAGGAGCAGCCACAGAGAAGGCTCTCCTCCGGGGGCCCGCCAGCCGACACTGACTTGCTGACGGTATCCGAAGGAGGCTAAGCATAGTGAAAACATTCCAAATATCTGCCCTTCGTGAAAAACCATAATTTTCTAACCCAATAATCTTTGCAGCAAAATGCACAACTCCATATGACAATTAAAACTGAAGATTGGGACACGGAAGGCTAGCCTTCATTTTCAAAAGAGGGCTAGCATTCGTTTTCAAAGGACAAAAGATGTTGCCTAAAATGCTTTTCATTTCTGTTAGGATTTAGTTTCCAAATTGCTTTTTTCCCCTGTGCAGCTAACATACCCCAGAAACATTTTGGTTCATGTTTATTCTCTGCGGACTATAGCTTGAAGCCCGAAAACGCCATCATCATCTTTGGGCATACGGTAAACAGATTATTTCCTTTCTCAGCTGCAAAGCTTTCCAGCAGTTCTGTGAACTTTCCAATTATGGGCAGCAACTTTCTGATCAAAAAGAGGGAAGCTTCTCATCTGAGCTCTGACTTCTATTTTGACTCCCTGATAGCTATGAGCGCAAAAAGCCTGTCCCCATTGCCATCCAGGTGGCTCAAACAGCATGCATGCACGCACCCACACACGCACACATACACACACGGGCTTGCTGCAGGATGAACCAGCAACCCTACTTCGAAATTAACTTTTGAATGAACTTTGCAAATTACAAAGTAACTCTTGAGACGAGAAGAACTTGCTTACTCCTTGGACTCTCAATACTCACATCTGTGGTACTTGTCGCAAGAGAAAGCATCAACAGGAGTCCTGGGGTGCGGATGGAAGGGAAAAAAGGATGGAGAGGTTACTAGGGGAGACCAAAGTCTCGCACAAATAATTGCCATGATTACCGTACCACAGTCCCTGGAGCCCCCCCCCCCCAACTCGGTACTCTCTCGGGGTTGCCAATTGACCCCCACGGAGAAAGCAGTGCCAAGGATTTCCCCTGTGACCTCGGACAGCGACCTGATGCAAAGGAAAGCATCGCGGGAGGCGCATAGGGATTAACGTTTCAAACGCGGCCGGGGTTTGCTAGAAGCAGAGCAGCTGGGGAAAGCCGGCCACCCGCTTCCCACGTTTGAGCAGGGAGAGAGACTCGCGGCGGTACCTGCCAGCGCCCACAGCAGCCGCACCATCAGCTTCTTCATGATGGGAAAGACGGGGAAAAAGCAAACGCCTGGCGAGATGCGCTCGCCGCTCCAGTTATAGCGTGCGCCTGGAGAAGCCACACCCCCTGCCATCGGCACAACGACGGTTCCGCCCACCTGCCCCCCCGAGTGCTCCGCCTCCTCTGTGCGCGTGCGCAGTGAGTTGGCTGGGTGCGCGCGCGCCTAATACCGGTGGTTCAATGCGCTACCGAGTTGCAGGAATGGAGTAGACCAGGGTAGGGTGAGGTAGAATTAGAATAGAGTAGGGGATGGTAGAAATTAGAATAGAATAGAATAGAATAGGCTGGAAGGGACCTTGGAGGTCTTCTAGTCCAGCCCCCTGCCCAAGCAGGACAACCTATACCAATTTAGATAAGTGACTGTCTAGACCAGTGGTTCCCAACGTGGGGTCCACTCCCCACAGGGGGGCAATTTGATTTTTAATGGGGGCAATTTGAATATTTTTTAAACGAAGTTCATGGCCTTTTAGGCTTCCTTAGCATGAGTAGAGTTCACTTTTTGAGTAAAGTAAGAATTATATGTCAGGAGAGGGGCATCAGGATTTTAGAGATGCTTAGGAGGGGCATGGCCAAAAAAAGGTTGGGAACCACTGCTTAGACTCTTTTTAAAAACGTCCAGTGCTGGAGTGCCCTCAATTACTGGAGGCATACTGTTCCACTGGTTAGTTGTCCTCACTGTAAAGAAGTTTCTCCTTAATTCCAGGTTGCTTCTTTCCTTGGTTAGTTTCCATCCATTGCTTCTTGTCCTGCCTTCGGGTGCTTTGTAGAATAATTTGAACCTCTCTTCTTTGTGGTAGCTCCTCATATACCAGAATACTGCTATCGTGTCACCCCTAATTCTTCTTTTCTTCAGACTAGCCAAACCCAAATCCTGCAACTGTTCTTTGTATGTTTTAGTCTCTAGGCTTTGATCATCTTAGTTGCTCGTCTCTGAACTTTTTTTTCAAAATCTCAATATCTTTTTTGTAGTATGGTGACCAAAATTGGTTGCAATATTCCAGGTGTGGTCTTATTAAGGATTTATAAAGTGTTACTAGAGAGAGCCCCGATGATTCCAGTGACGTATATCATTATCCAAGAATGCTGGCATTCATTTTCAAAGGTTATACAAATGGTTATACAAATTCAAACCAGGCTGATCGAATGTCGAAATAATGGGTTTTTTTCAAAAGCAGCTACCACACCCTCCTGTGCCTGTATTGCAAATGGGTGGGTGGATGGGGAAATTCCAGCTTTGCATCCTGCGAAATAGAAAACCAGCTCATGAAGTTTTCACTACAGGTAGTCCTCAACTTACAACCACAATTGAACACAAAATTTTTGTTGTTAAGTGAGAAATGTATTAATTTGCCCCATTTTATGACTTTTCTTATCACATTTGTTAAATGAACTACTGCAGTTCTAAAATTAATAACATGGTTATTAAGTGAATCTTGTTTTCCCATTGACTTTGCTTCTCAGAAGGACACAAAAGTTCACATGATCATGGGACACTGCAAGGGATGCTGAAGACCTCAGTGTTTAAGCTAAGGCTGGGTTGGCAGAATATTGCAAGGTTTATGCGACCTGGTTTTCTGCAGTTGCACCACGCAGAATTGTTAAATCATCAACCTCTGATTCATACCAATAATAGATCAAAATGGGTTGATCCGTGGGATCAGAGATGCAGACTTGGAAGGATAGTATGGACTGGCAGTTTCAGCAGCTTAGAAATGCAGTCACTGTGATCTATACTCTTCAAACGAGATATGCAATTTGCTGCTTAGGCTGTTCCTGGATTCCATATGGCATTTCTTTAAAAGGCATATAAAAGTTGGTAAATAAATTTCAGCTTACATTTTATTGGTATGTGACATCAACTGCCAGTAGGAAAAGATCACAAGAAATCTAAGAAATTTTAGTAAACAGTCAGTAGCTGTGCAAGTTTCATTATTTTGGTACATTTTTGGGGCGGAGGTGCGGGGAGAAGATAAAAATGTCATTGCTGATCAATATGAAATATATTGTTTACACTTGTCTGAAGAGTTCCAAGTCCAGCACTTAATCTAGGCGATAAAATGATCAAGGTTAATTTCCACTATGTGGTTACCTGTTCATTCCCAAGTCCAACCACTTTGTGCAGAAACCTTCAGAAGATCTCTTGCAGACAAGCTTATTTCCTTGGGCCATTAATCCCACCAAATTTCATAGAATCAAGATGGGAGGGGATCTTGGAGGTTTCTAGTCCAACCTCTTGCCCTAGGGGGAGTTTGTCATCCTGCATATGGTTCATAATAAATACGTGCATTCTCACCTTTGTTTAATTTGGCTAATTTAAAAGTTGTAATTGAACAAAAGGGAAGTTCCAATGATTTCAAAAAGAGACTTACAGTAAGTATCCCATCAAATTCACAAGTGAAGCAATGGAGAATCAGTGACTCTTTAGTGGTTGCTGAATGACAGTTCCCAAATGTTGTCCAAGCTTGGTGAGACTGCTGGGAATTATAATTATCCAATTTATGAAAAGTCATAGATCCCATGCCTGCTAAGGGCTTGCTTCAAATATATGTAAAAATCGTGGGCAGCTCTTGTCATCCACTGGTACATAAAGTAAAAGGCACAGGAAGGAACGGGATAAAATACCACCAGTATGCGGACGATACACAGCTGTATCTGTCCACCCCGTGCCAACTCAATGAAGCGATGGACGTGATGTGCCAGGGCCTCGAGGCTGTTAGGGACTGGATGGGGGTTAACAAGCTTGTACTCAATCCAGATAAGACCGAGTGGCTGCTGTGTTTCCCTCCTACTAATTGGCCAAGTGTTCCACCTCTCAGGCTGGGGGGGTCAAACAGTACGCCCCTCAGACAGGGTCCGCAACTTGGGAGTCCTCCTGGACCCACAGCTGACTTTTGAACACCATCTGTCAGCTGTGACCAGGGGGGCATTTGCCCAGGTTCGCCTGGTGCACCAGTTGCGTCCCTACCTGAACCGGGAGGCTCTCACAACAGTCACTCGTGCCCTTGTGACCTCTAGACTGGATTACTGCAACGTGCTCTACATGGGGCTGCCCTTGAAGAGTATTCAGTGACTTCAGCTTGTCCAGAATGCAGCTGCGCGAGCGATCGTGGGTGCGCCTCGGTTCACCCACGTAACACCTATCCTCCGCGAGCTGCACTGGCTGCCTGTTGATCTCCGGGTACGCTTCAAGGTGCTAGTCGTCACCTACAAAGCCCTTTATGGTATTGGATCTGGGTACTTGAGAGACTGCCTACTGCCAATTACCTCCACTAGACCAATTAGATCCCACAGACTAGGCCTCCTCCGAATTCCATCAGCCGGCCAGTGTTGACTGGCGACTACCCGGAGGAGGGCCTTCTCTGTGGCTGCTCCGACCCTCTGGAACGAACTCCCCATGGAGATTTGTACCCTCACCACCCTCCAGGCCTTCCGCATAGCCCTTAAAACCTGGCTGTTCCGACAGGCCTGGGGCTAAAGACTCGCTCCCCCACTTCGAATGGTATGATTGTTGTGTTTTTAACTATGTATGGTTTTATGTTTTGTAACTTTGTTTGTTTTTCCCCTCCCTTTGAGTTGTGAGCCGCCCTGAGTCCCTTTCAGGGAAAAGGGCGGCATAGAAATAAATTAAAATGAAAAAATGAAAATGGAAGGAAGGAAGCAATTGTACTATCATGAGAAGGAACCTCAGAGAAGCAAAGAAACCATTCAAAAGAGTAGTTATTTACAGCAACAGTGTGCAATTAAACATTGCTTAGGTAATAAGCAGGTAATAAGCACCTGCTGTTGGAGAGGAAACAATGCACGCCTAAATAAATCAAATTGGAGTTCCGTGTAAATTCTTGTTTAATTTTATGCTACAATCTCCTTTTGTAATTCCTTTGTTAAAGGATTAAAGCTTTCAAAGCAGCAAAATATCCCGGGAATTTGAAATGTTCTTGCCCTAGTTACTGAATGTTGACAACATCTCTAATCTTTAAGCTTGGGTCTCTTTGTTATTTTATTTCATTTTATTTTTGCAAATGTATGACTTTTCTTCACTAGGCCAATAGGAGAAGGCTAAAGTTGAAAGGTGTTTCTTATTTACTTACATTAAATGAAAAGATATATCAGTGTAGATAAATTATCAAAGCTGCACAATTGACGTGCAATTTAACGTTAATAAAAGATTAACCATACCAGACAAAGTGCATTGAGTTATTGTTATGATACAAAAAGATTAGAAATCTTGGAACTTTATGCCAAAATCTCCACTATATTGTTATTTGTTAGTACTAAACAAAGAATAAAAAATTAAGTGGAGGAAAAAACCTCTACTAAAGTAATATAGACAAATATTTGTTTTGTAATTCTCTCCTCTTTGTACTCCAACTAAAACATAACTATAAACATAGACTTTAGAAACCATACTCTTAAATCATGGTTTCTCAAACATTTCTTTTCTCTCAGGACCCCTTCTCACTTTTACAAATTATGGATGACCCCAAAACAGCTTTCATTTGTACAAGTTTTATTAATTGGTATTTACCACATTAAAAATTAAAATTGATAAATTCGCTGTCACTATCACTTTGCAAAATTGTTGTTGCGATTTTAATATTGTCTTATTTTTCATCATAGGATGGCAAATAATTTTGATTTTGCGGACTCCGGGGAGGGTCTTGGAGGACTCCCTGAGATCCTGGGACCACACTATAAGAAACCTGCTCTGTTTGTATTTTGTGCTGCTGTGTGATATGTAGTACAGGTAGTCCTCTACTTACAACAGTTCATTTAGTGATTGTTCAAAGTTACAATAACATTGAAAAAAAGTGACTTATGATCCTTTTTCATACTTACAATTGTTGTAGCATCCCCATGATCAAAATTTATATGGTTGGCAACTGACTCACATTTATGATGGTTGTAGTCTCCCTGGGTTATATGATCCACTTTTGAAAACTACTGACAAGCAAAGTCAATGGTGAAGTCAGATTCACTTAACAACTGTATCACTAACTTAAGAAATGCAATGATTCACTTAACAACTGTGGCAAGAAATGTCATAAAACGGGGCAAACTCACTTAAATGTTTCACTTAGCAACATGAATTTTGGGCTCAATTGTCATAAGTCAAAGACTACCTGTATGTAGGGAAAGCATTTTTGCTGAAGTTTAGCTAAACCTCTGATGTATATATACTGCTATGCAGATGTTTTCGTTCGCCACACTAGAGGATGGACAATTGAATACACTCTTTAGCAAGAAAATTTGGTTGAACTCTAGGATGTGGTCCTTCTGTTTGTTGGAAAGCCTATTTTGATGGAAACCAGAGCCAATCAGGAAGAGGCGGGGAGTCAATATGGCTTGAGCCTTGAGTTCAAATTCAGATGCTTGATTTTTAAAAACAATTAAAAATATTTAGATTACAGCTCTCACATTTTAGAGCAGTTTATTTTATAAACTTTACTTTATAAAATAAAGTTTTTACTTTATATCTATGTCTATGCATTTCAGAAACTGGCTGCTCTGGATCTCTAAGATGACTAGTAATCAGCAGTTAAAGATTTGAGAGATGATTGCAAGCAAGAGATATAACAACTATATATACCTCTTCACAATGAAATGAAGATCATCAGTGATAAATTGGAGTAGTTTCATTAGGGATATTTAATTAGTAAGAACAAAAAGGAGACACCTTCCTGTTGAAAAGTGCTCTGAAATTTGATAAGATCGAAGCTGAATTCACACAAATTTAACCTGCTGCATTTTCTAGAACTAAAAATTATATCTACAGGTAGTCCTTGACTTATGACCACAGTTGAGGCCTAAATTTCTGTTGATTATGTTTAATTTCTAAGCTTCCTTTCATAATCTCCATTTGCGATTTATATAGAATTTCCTCTTAACAAACCAATACATATATATGCATTATTATCATCAATCATTTATTTAACTATAATCATTATCACTTCATTTTATACATAATACTCTAAATTTAACTAAATGTAACTAAATTTTTATTATCAGCTTTCATTACATCAACCTGTGTCTTTCCAGTAATAGTGCAGTCTTATGTCTTTTGCCATTTGTAGCATTAGCATTCTGATTAATTTCTTGGTAAGTCTTTTTTTTTTTTCTTGGTAAGTCTTATATAGACTTCTCTTCGCAAGTTATTGTTCATTTCATTTCTTATGTAAACTCGAAACCATCCATTTGCTTCTTCAATCAGCTTATCTTTAGTTATCACTCATGCTTCTGATAAAGTTTCTCTTCTTACTTCCATCAATTTTTCTCTCTTTTCTTCTTCTGTACTTTGAAGTCTGGGATAGAGTTCCAGTCCATCTATCTCCCCTTTCCATATTTCACTCTTTCCATTTCCAGTCAGGCTCAGTTTACTATCAAGATCAACAGTTTTCTTCTTTCTTTGATTATTTTTCCCTTCAATTTTTAGAACTCTGTCCTCCACTTTTTCCATCAAATTTTATTGTGCTGTGTTCTATATTCCCCAATCTCTTCTCAATTTTTTCTGTTACTGCTAAGATCTTTTGAATTCCAAACATGATCATTTGCAATGTTAAGGTTTCTTTTTCTTGTTGCGCCATTTTCCAATTTGTAAACACTGCCACTATAACATTCAAAGCTTTTTGTTAGATCTGAAGTGAGTTCATTTATAATCTTTCAAAGTCAAGGTCTCTCCTCTCTCCACTCCAGCTATTGAAAGAGCTCCCAAAGAGCACCTGTATAAACAACCCGTGCTCTTCCCACTATGACTCACAGTAAACAAGCTGAGAGACCTTGAAGTGTAAAACAAATGATCAAAGAGGGAAAAAAAAACAATATTTCCAGCCTCCAGTCTCCAAGTGGCAGTGTTACTTCCTTTTCCTTCTATTGTTACAGACCTCTTTGTATTCCTTTTAATATCTTCTTTATAATCCAAACTTACAGAGAAAAGAAAAAAACTTCTTAAATGGAGAAAAAAACATCCAGTCCAGCATTGTAAAAATAAAGGAAAAGAAATAAAAAGTAGTAGAAGAAAAACTAATCCATTCAGTTTAAAAAATAGGAAATATTTGCAAAAGTTCCATCCATGAAAAAAGATTTTTAAAAAACAAGGATAACACACTGTCTACCATAGCTTAATTTCACTGCTTACTTTCTTCTGTTTTCAAATTTAATTTAACTTTGATTTTTTGGGGTAATCTCTTGTCTAATAATAAAATTTCCTCACCAAACGGCACACTTTCTCTTTCCGCTTTCCTCCTGTTCTGGGGCTGTCCCAACTTCAGCAGCTTCAGTGGCTGCGCTTCTATCACCAGCAAAAAGTGATTCTCCTGGATCAGTCAGGGACTTTGTGGTGTCCCCGAGATCAACAGGATGTACTCTTCCCTATCACCGTCTCTTCAGGATGGTTTAGGTCCAAAAGGACCATCCAGCGGCAAAAGTATCGACTGCCATCTTGAATCCAAGATTGCATGTCGTCTCGTTGCAACGTCAGCAAAACAGTTGTTAAATGAATTTTGCCCCATTTTTTTATCTGTCTTGCCAAGTTGTTAAATGAATCACTGCAGTTAAGTTAGTAACACAGTTGTTAAGTGAATATTGCTTCCCCATTGACTTTAATTGTCAGAAGGTTGTAAAAGGTGATCACATAACCCCGGGACACTGCAACGGTCATAAATATGAGCCAGTTGCCAAGTGTCTGAATTTTCATCACATGGCCATGGTGATGCTGCAAGAATCATGGATGTGAAAAACAGTCAGGTTTTTTCAGTGCCATTGTAATTTTGAATGGTCATTAAACAAATTGTTGTAAGTTGAGGACTACCTGTATAGGTGAGAGTCCCTAGGAATGAAGTAGAATGTATGAAGCTAAGGTCATGGAAATCAACTGAGTAATTTATAAATTTGACCATAAACTAGTGTTCATCTTGTACAGTTGCCACTTGCATAGAAATTTTCTTGATTCTACTCAATTCATGAGAGTTATGTCCAAAGACAAAGGCATAGACAAAATTGCTCACTTCTTATATGGTTGGATGGTCATTTGTAAATGAGAAACCTGAAGCCAATAATCATAGCTGTCTTTTTTCCACAAACCAGTTACTCTAATGCCAAATTACAGAGGAAGGCCAAGGATGCTATCCCTGAATAGTTAAGAGTTATTTCAAACTTGAAAAAGGCAATCATGCTAAATAACTAAACACTTAAGAACAACTAATTTGAGCTTTCAGTGAATCCTCTTGAGGACTACTGTGTCTGTTTGTCTGAACATAGAGTTGTACTTTAAGCTGTACGCAATAAGACACCTTGAGAAAGACAGTAACTCCCTCTATCAGGAAGAAAAGGGTCATATTTAGTCCTATACAAAGAAAACAGAAACAGATGCCAAAAAGCCTTAGAAACCAGATAGGAGTTCTGTAGAAATAACTTCATTCCCAGTGCTTTCTGGGAAATTTTGTTATCAAGGAATTTTGTTTTCCAGATCTTGAAATAACTTCTGAAAACAATTTATGTTCCTGGTTCAAATCTCTCAGTGAACTGCAGTCGACCTTGGCACAAGACCACAAATGATTACTTTATGTACATAATGACTGTTCCTTTCATTTTCCCATGCTGGATTAATTCTGCTTTTTGAAGATGGTGCCTCTGTGTATAAATATAGCTTGATCTGGGACACAAAGCATTATGTATTAGAATTTCTATTAGAGCTAGTGTGATGGAGCTGATCAATGCTGGGTTAAGATAAAGGAAGCTTAATTTCAAATTTCAAAATCAGATAATTTCTTTGGTGTCTTTGGGTCAATTGCCATTTCTCTGCCTAAACAACCACACAGATTGGCAGGTGATGATAACATTTGGAGGGGGGATTATGAGGGGAGAGAGTCACCTATATGCTGTACTGAGGTTCTTGGAGGAAGATGGAATGTTAACCACACTGACTGCAATACAATGAATAAATATTCCCATGTTCTTTTATTCTTGTCAGTTCCTTTAGCAAGAAAAGCACCTTTCAAGGTGTGATTTACATTGGGAAAAATAGCCATAAAGGTTATTTTTCCTCTCTCAGTTCTGGGATACCTCATCTCACTTCTCCTTTTCTAATGATGATCTTAAACAACAACAACAACAACAATAATAGTAAAAGAATCGCACAGACTGATTATAAATTGCAGCACAATTCAGTAGCAATGATCCATTGGAATTTGTGCAAAAATTATAATATTAAAACAGCAACAAACTGGTGGGAACATCAGCCTGAAAAAGTCACCGAAAATCAGATGGTCAAGATCTTGTGGGATTTCTGTATACAAACGGACAAAATACTGGCGCATAATACACCAGACATCACACTGGTTGAGAAAAACAAGGTTACAATCGTAGACATTGCAATACCAGGTGATAGCAGGGTCGCCGAGAAGGAACATGAAAAAATCGCAAAACACCAGGACTTAAAAATCGAAATTCAACGACTATGGCACAAACCAGCAGTGGTAATTCCAGTGGTAATTGGCACACTGGGTGCTATTCCAAAAGCACTGGAATTACATTTAAAACAGTTAAAAATTGACAAAATCACCATCAGTCAAATGCAAAAAGCCGCACTGCTTGGATCTGCACGCATATTATGAAAATACATTACGACGTCCTAGGCCCCTGGGTGGGGCCCGACTAGTAACCAATGCCAAATCCGGCGAAACAACTGGCCGCTGTGATACAATTCTGTTGTTGCAAATAATAATAATAATAATCTGATCCCAGATCTCCATTGTTCAGTCTAATTTCTTTTTATGATATATAACATTATTTGTTTTATGGCACAATCTTACATGTTTGACAGATTCCTTATTGCCACTTTAGCTTATAATATCTGCATGTAAGTACTGGTGAATATTTAACTTTTCCTATAAGTATTTCTCAGGGCAATTACTCAGCCTCACACTCCTATCTAAGGCCTTGCCATGGAGATGGAAACAATATGAAATGTATGGAGGAAGTAACAGCAGGGCAAAGCATAAGATCTTGGCAAGAGAAAAGCATCCCAATCCTTTTCCTTTCCTCCCACAATCTTTGTCCCAGGGGACACAATCAATATAGAACATAACAGCAGCAACATATCTGTACAATGCAACAATTGAATAGATTCATTTAGTCAAAGCTGGAATGTAGTCCCTTTAAAACATTGTCAATCAACATAATTTAACCAACTAATGTAAGCAGAGAAAATATATATTAGTAATCAGATAATTACCAAAAGTTGTTTTGTACCTTAATGATTCTAGAATTATTTCCTGGTATATAAATGGTAACAAGAAAAGTAGCAGGCAAAGAGCAGCAAATAAAATTGTAAGCTACAGGAACAGAGGAGTTCTTACACAGACAGGCCTGTAGGCATCCTTCACTCAGTTAACATACAAAGTTTTGCTTTGACTCTGGTTTCATAACCTGAAAGTGTTGGATTCTGGCCAAGTTTAATCAATCAAGGTTTTCATCAAACTTGCTATGACATATTGTCACAGTTTAAAAGACAATTTGAGGGAGTGTCGAAGCTGTCTTTGGCCAGTTCTGGATCATAGAATTCCATTTCTTGATTCCTGGTAATTTGATCTGTCACTCTTAGCTTGATTACTATTGTAATTCATTCTGTCTTGCTGTTGCATTTCCATGCACTTGTGCACTCAGCTGGATTATACACATGACATTACAGTGCACTGAACATTCATCATACCATCCATTAAACTCATGACCCACATGATGACTAAGGGAAGATTATTTGCTGGATATTCTGTTCGTAGGTGGATTCTCTATGGTTCAGTTAGCTCTTGGTTTCTATATGTCCAAAGTATCAATTCCAACAATTCAAAGCTGCTGAGAAGCAGCCAGTGGGAATAGGGCTACCCTTGAAAAAGATTTGGATGCTTCACTACAGAATGTGCCTGTGCAGGCAATCTTGGGCAGGGATGGGTTCCTACCGATTCGGCCTGGTTCGGCCGAATCAGTAGTGGCATGCTGGCCTGGGGGGCAGAACCAGCAGTGACCCAGGCTGGCCATGTCTCTAAACGGTTCCCTGGTCACCACAGTCGCCGCCACCATCTTGTTTTTGAGTTCTGCGCATGCACAGAACAATTTCTATTGAATTTTGCATGCATAGCATGCAACCAGTGCACGCACAAAGAGCGCCCATGAATGAACTGGCTGGCTAGAACCCACCCCTGATCTTGGGCACCCAGACAGTAGCATATGTAAGACCTTTGCTGCATGAACTGCATTGCGTATCAGTTTCTTTCCATGGGACTAGATTACCTACAGAATCTATTTCTCCCCATCACATCAGCCCATCCCACCCAGTCAGGCAGGGAAGATACATTGCAGATCCCGTGAGCTAAAAAATTTTAACTGGCGGGGTCCAGGAAAAGAGTTTTCTCTGCTGTTGCCACTGTCCTGTGGAACATTCTGCTCCCAGAAGTGAGGTGACCGCCCCCCCCCCCCACTTTCCTGGCTTTTCAGAAAGGTGTAAAAACATGGCTCCGTGTCCTTGCCAATGTTCCCTCTAATTTTTTTTCAGTGTGAGCGGAAAAGTATAGTGTTTGAGAGGCACATTTTCATGCCTGAGCACCTGAATTTTTTCACATATGTCACCTAAGACAACAACAAAATCAGTATTATTTGAAACTCAAAGTTATGTTTATTCAAGGTACCCGCTTAATTAAAAGTGTTATATAATATCAGTATCACTTAACAACGCTCCTGCTTAGCAACCAAAATGGTGGCTCAGACAGTCTGGCATTTGAAGCACGCAAGTCTTAAAGCTGTTGTTACAAGACCCTTGCACCCCTAACCCTTTAGGGAAAAAAACTCCAGGGGTCTTCAAACGTGACAGCTTTAAGACTTGTGGACTTCAACTCCCAGAATTCCTCCCTGAGGGGAATTATATATTTGGACTGTTTCATAGTTACATTAGAGAACTACATTGTTAGAACTTAGCACAAAAGATACCTTTTATCTGAAAATCCAAATAGAGTAAACCTGCTATTATCCCAGAGCACTAATTTCATTTGTCCCAATCTGTTTTACGAGTCTGTATTAAAATAGATAGAAATATTTTCACTAAATTTTGTAGATCTATATTTCAGGAACCTATCAGAAGTTAGGGCAAGATAAGAGTGGAAGAATGAATTTTGTTGCAGGTCATGGGGATTTTTTCAGCATCTTAAAAGTGGAGTGCATGTGCATTGAACTAGCAATACCCATTTAATAATAAAAGGAAATGGCTGAATTAAATTTGGTAAAGTTGCAAGCGAGCTGTAAAAAGCTTGTGGTTTTTAAAATCATAGAATCAGAAGGCATACTGGAGGTCTTCTAGTCCAGCCCCTGGTCCAAGGCATGAGTCTTTATATCATCTGAGACAAATGGCCGTCCAGTCTTTTGAAAACCTGCAGCAAATGAATTAAGATTCCATTGATTTTAATTGTTCTTACTGTCAGATTTCTCCTTATTTCCATCTTGAGTCTCCTGACAAGTTTCCATTGCTTCTTGTCCTGTCCTCAGGTGCTATTGCTGCCACCTCCTCCTCCAACAGCACCAACACATTTGCTGCCCAGCGCTGCGGCTGAGGTGAAGCCGCCGAAGCTCCCGCTGGTGCCCCCGCAGCGTTGGGCAGAAATCCAGCAGTGCTGTTGTAGGAGGAGGAGGCGAACCAGCCTGCCACTGCTGGCCACCGCCAGCCCCGCCGCTCTTCCCGCCCCCTTCCCAGCCCCACAGTCCAGCGGTCGCAGCAGAAGCAGCCCCGGGTCTCCGCTGCCGCTCCCCGCATTTTCTGGACGGGGATCCCTTGGAGAGGGGATTCCTTCCTGCGAGACCCTGTCCAGAAAATGCAGGGAGCGGCAGCGGAAACCCGGAGCAGTTTCTGCTGCGACCGCTGGACTGTGGGGCTGAGAAGGGGGCGGGAAGAGCAGCGGGGCTGGCGGTGGGCGGTGGTGGCAGGCTGGTTCGCCTCCTCCTCCTCCAACAGGCAACAGCACTGCCGGATTCAGTTGCAGCCGCCTGCAAAGGACTTCCACACGTTTCCTTAAGAAATCTCTGCGTGGCAGATAAAAACTGCTGCGCGGGATTTTCTTGCAACGTGCGCGGCCGCGCACGCACGCACCTTAGAGGGAACAGTGGTCCTTGCTTGGGGTTCACAGTGTGATCTAGTAGTTAAGGCCCCGAGCTAGAAAGTGGGAGATGGTTGTTCAAGTCCTGCCTTAGTCATGAAAGCCAGATAGGTCAGGGGATTCTCAACCCCCGGGCCACAGATCACTACTGAGTCATAAGTCATTCAGAACCAGACCGCAAAAGTGTGCACATGAACCCCCACTTCTGCAAGCAGTGGACGAGTCTTTGTCTGTGTGCTCCATTTGTGTAAATGGAGCTCCACACATGAATGCCCTTTCTGGCCGCTTGGGTGGAATCATCCCCCTCCCACCAGTCCGCACAGGCAGAAAGGTTGGGGAAACTGAGCTAGTGACCTTTGGCCAGGCACTCTCTCTCACCCCAACTTACCTCACGGATCTTTTTTTTTTTTTGGTGAGGAAAATAAGAGGAGGGAAAATGTGTTGGGTATCTGCTGCCTTGAGTTATTTGTAAAAATAATAACAGTGATATATAAACAAAGAAATAGCTCCCTGAAAGCCCTCCTCCCACCTTTCGTTAACTTTTAACATTGAATTTTAATCATCCATAACTGTATCTGTCTGTCTGTCTGTCTGTCTGTCTCTGTCTGTCTGTCTGTCTGTCTGTCTGTCTGTCTATCTATCTATCTATCTATCTATCTATCTATCTATCTATCTATCTCTATATATCTATATCTCACAATATGTATGTGTTTGTGTATATATGTGTGTGTATGTATGTATACAGACACACACACACACACACACACACACACACACACACACACATATATATATATATATATATATATATATATATATATATATATATATATATATATATACACACACACACACACACATATACTGATTTTATGTTTTAATACTTTTTTGTACATCACCCAGAGACCCTCTGTGAGGGAAATAGGCAGTTACCAAAAATAGATAGCTAGAAGATAGAAGAAAGGAGAGAGGAGAGAGGGGTGTGTGTGTCAAAGGATCCAACATATTTATCAAGTGTAAATGTCCCTTTGCTTTCACAATGTTTTGAAGAAATGTGATTTTCTCAGTGCCATGTGCACATTATTATAGCAATAGCACTTAGACTTATATACTGCTTCCTAGTGCTTTTACAGCCCTCTCTAAGCGGTTTACAGAGTCAGCGTATGGCCCCCAACAATTTGGATCTTCATTTTACCCACCTTGGAAGGCTGGAAGGCTGAGTCAACCTTACAAGATGTCTTTTTGGTTTCTAAGTTTTCCATGAAAATGTGCAGATAAAAACAAGTGATGGCATGAAGTAGCCTGGGATCTTCAAATTTTCTTTTGACTATAATGTAAGGGAGGTTGGCTCGGGCCTTGATCTTTAATATTTAAGTTTGATATTACAATTTGTCAAAGTGAAATGTTTCAAACATCAGACTTGGGTATCATGACATGAATTGCATACTCTTAAATAAATACTTTCTCATTGTATTTTTATGATACCAAAATAACTGCATTTTTAGTATGGGGGTGAGGAGCATTTGGAATTAATAGAACCATCTAGCTACCTGTGGTTGATGTTTAAAAGCTATACAGAATCATACCCGGTTAGTTCTTGAGTAGAAAAGTAGTAAGAAATACATCTTAAAACTTGTATTTAAAGTGGAGGGGATCCATCCCGGCATGGCCAAATAACCTCACAGATAAGCATTCAACAGGATTGAATCAAGGAAGCCATTATTTGTTTGCATCTTGATTTGGACAAATAATTGAACTAATATAACCTAGCCAGAAAATATCTTAAGCCCACCCTGCCAGGACTCTAAAAGCTGATTAATTAATCATTCAATTTTTGATAGACTTCAAGCACCAGTGAGCTTGACTGCTAGTATTAACCACTAGAGGTCGCCGAGGGGTAACAAAATAGATCATATGTGAGGATTGTAGTGCCCCAGAAATTAGATGTGAGGAAGGAAGGAAGGGAGGAAGGAAGGAAAGAAGGAAAGAAGGAAAGAGAGGAGAGGAAGGAAGGAAGAGAGGAGAGGAGAAGGAAGGAAGGAAGGAAGGAAGTTTGGTTCAGGGGTGTCTGCAGGACATGATCAAAAAGTCAAATTAGCAACTGTAATGATATGATCAAAACTCTACTGCATCTGTTTTGAAGGTGTGTTGCAGAAAGCCCTGTACAAGTCCCTGACAGACACCCTTCACACATTACACCAGCCTGCTATCTTCCAGACATATTGAACAAAAACATACTAGCTTGGAATTATTGGAATTGTAGCAGAGGTGGGTTGATCCTGGTTTCAAATTTTTTACTACGTATTCTGTGGGTATGGCCTATTTTATGGGAATGGCTTGGTGGTCATGTGACTGGCTGGGAGTGGCTTGGCGGTGATGTGACTAGGTGGGCGTGGCCAATTTGTAAAATGTGGTGAAACTCACTTAACAACGCTCTTAGCAACCAAAACTTTGGGCTCAATTGTAATCATAAGTTCTCTCTCTCTCTCTCTCTCTCTCTCTCTCTCTCTCCCTCCCCGCTCTCTCTCCCTCCCTCTTTCCCTCTCTCCATTTCTTTCTCCCTCTCTCTCTCTCTCTCTCTCTCTCTCACACACACACACACACACACACAAACAAACCAAATTCCTGGGAGCCATTTTAGCTGCACCCAATGGAACTCCAAATGCCCAATTAAGAATTGAGACAGGCATGCCTCAAATTCAGGTAAGAGCCTGGAAGATGATGATGATTCATTGGCTTAAAATGCATTTCTTCCCAGAGGAACTGTCCCCATTAGTGATGACTGACAATTTCCCCTCCCCCTGGAAACAGGCAATTGATCATAAGCTGAGCTCTTATGGGCTCTCACCGTTATTCTTAATGTCCCTAGGCTTTGATCGAGCAAAGCAAGTAGTAATTAATAGAATGAGGATCATGGAGTTCCAAGAAGAACTAAATAGGTTGCCTCTCCACAGTAGGGACAGAATCAAACAGGGTGTGTGGGAATCGGCAAGATATCTAAATGACCTGATCTTCCCAAAACAAAGAATAGCTTTCTTCAGAGCCAGATTTAACATTCTTCCTTCAGCACTCCTCCAGGGCAGGTATAAGAGAAGACCTATTGCAGAACGGGTTTGTATATGTGGTAAAGGAGAAGTGGAAGTTAATTCACATGTTCTATTACACTGCAAGGTATACAGAGCTTGTAGATCTGCACATATTCTCCCCTTATTAGAGAAATTGCCAGGGAGGGAAGATAATTTTTATCTAGGCTTTCTCCTCCAGGACACTAACCCGGTTACCATGTATGCAGTGGCAAAGTTCTGTGCAGCTGCAATCTCCATAAGAAAAAAATTGGCTACAGAAGTATAGTTGTTATCTGGTACCAATTATCTGGACATATCTCTAACAATCTTTGGACTATTGTATTTACTCCTATACTTAACAGTGTTGCCCCCAGGTAAACCAGGGAGTGACCCGAACAATCTGAGAACATGTATGTTATTTTCCACTTTTAACATCAATACTTTTAATTATATCTTAATGTCAATACTTTTTAACATATTGTAAAAACTAATGTGTATTGCTGGTCTTTGACCGTATTAAAGATTTACTTACTTACTTACTTACTTACTCTCTCTCTCTCTCTCTCTCTCTCTGTCTCTTCCTTCCTTTCTTCCTTCCTTTCTCTTCCTTCCTCCCTTCTTGCTTGCTTTCTTTCTTTCTTTCTTTGTGTTGCTCTCTCCCTCTTTCCTTCTTTCTTTCTTTCTTTCTTTCTTTCTTTCTTTCTTTCTTTCTCTTTACTTCTTTCTCTTTCTACCTTTGTCTCTCTCTTTTTCTCTCTCTCCCTTCCTTCATTTCTCTTTCTTTTTCTCTTACTCTTTTTTTTCTTTCTTTCTCCCCCCTCTCTCTCTCACACACATCCCTTCCAGTTGGTGAAAATGTCTGTTTTGCCAGCTGGGAGGCTGGCAAATAAGCCTCACTATCCATTTAAAACAAACCCTATCACCCTATACACATTTAACTGGAGTGAGTGGGGTAGGGGTGATTTTCATGGGGGCAGAAGGGGGACTTGGCACTTGGAACTGAAGGCTTCACTCCCAAGATGCCCCCATCTTCCTACCTATAGCCGTAGGCATTGAAAGCCTGAAAATGTCACCTCTGCATTTTCATGAGGGAAAGCGGCTCCACAACTTGCATTGGGGAATTGGGCCAATGGGCAGCAATGACTGGAAAGGAGAGATGTTTCACTTTCGGGGCTCCTGCTCCACTCGGCTCCTGGGAGGGCTTAGGCGGGGGTGGGAACTCCTGGGGAGTGAAGTCATTGTGGCCATTGTCTCCCCTGAACTGCCCACTGAGTCTCAGGAACCTGTTGTTTGCAGGAGGAGTAGAAGTGGTATAAAGCAGCACCACCTTAAACCAAAGCCTCTGAGTAACTGGAAAAGAAAGCCACCCTTGGAACCTGCCGAAAATCGCCGCTCGAAAAGCATGGCTTTCTTTCCCAGTTACTCAGAGGCTTTGCTTTAAGGTGGTGCTGTTTTACGCCGCCCTTCCTCCTCCTGCTGCACTAGATTTTTTTTTCTTCTAAAATGGCAGGGGGGGAAAAAACCCATCTCACCTCCGAGCTCCAACACTGCAGCTCTGCAGTGTCAAAGAGAAGGAAGCACGGGCTTCTTCTAACAGCCGAGGAAGGAACAGGAGCAGAGGACATGGCTGTTGGAAGAAGCCCTTGCTTCCTTCTCTTTGACAATCAGCTTGCAAAATGGGGCATTTCCCAAAGAGAATGAAGTGGTGGTGGGGGGGAGACAGAGGGTAATCCCTTGCCAGCAGGGATTACTGGATCTTGATTGCCTTGTGCAAGTATTGTAGGTGTGTTGTTACACACACACACACACACACACACACACACACACACACACACAGACACCATTTCCCTCATGTCTGCCACTGACAGCAATCAGAGAGAAGGAAGGAAGCGGTAGGGGAAGGCTTTTTCAAATGAGCCCAGGCCAGAGCAGCGTTGAAGTCCAATCCAGCATGGGCTGGGTTCGTCTGAAGAAGTAACACCCCCCACACTTTCTTTTTTTTGAGAAGCGCCCCATTTTGCAAGCTGCTTGTCAAGCAGAAGGAAGCGGCGGGGGAAGGTTTTTTTAAGATGAGACCAGGCCAGAGCAGTGTTGAAGTCCGATCAAACTTGTGCTGGGCTCATCTGAAGAAATAAACCCCACCACCACTTCATTCTCTTTGGGAAATGCCCCATTTTGCAAGCTGATTGTCAAAGAGAAGGAAGAAAGGGCTTCTTCCCAACAGCCAAGTCCTCTGCTCCTGTTGCTTCCTCGGCTGTTGGAAGAAGGCCACACTTCCTTCTCTTTGACAGCCATAACATTTGCAATGGGGTGGGGAGAAATCCACAGGTTAGACCCTAAAGGGGAGAGAAGGCGAGCTTTCTTCCCTCTAACGCATGGATTTCTCCCCTACCCCATTGCAAACGAGGCAGCTGTGAAGAGAAGGAATCACGGGCTTCTTCCACTGCCGAGTCTTCCACTCCGGCAAAGGAAGTGGGTGGGCAGGGCAAGCATGGTGAGGACAGGTGGGGAAAGAGAGAGAGAGCGGCAGTTGGGCGGGTGGGTGCGGGGAGCGAGCGGGGGCAGGCCAGGGGACAGACCGAACCGGTATGGGGCCTCTAGCTCTAATGGTTCGCAAACGTACACCCAATTTCTGGTACCGGTCCGGGCATACCGGGGGGGTACCGGTAGAAACCACCATTGGTGCAGAACCATCATGCGCGTGCCTGAACCAGTAGTAAAAAAAACCTGGGAACTCACCACTGAGTTGTAGCTTAACTCTTGCAGGGCTTCAGACTACAGAAGAATGCTTCATTCCACAAAACTTTTCCTAAAACTATAACTCTCTTATTCTTCATTCAAAATGTTGATAGTCTTTTAGCGCACCCATGTATATTGGGAGAGAAATAGAACTTGTTTATCATCCTTGGAAGAGTATGGCCAGTGAAGCAAAGCAGGTTATAAGATTGATTCCTTAATATTTTAATCCCCAGCCATGGCAGAAAACATGGTCTGACCCTTAAATATCCAAATCCAGAGATGACAACTGAGTAAAACACCTTCAGGTTATCTTGCATGATCAACTGTATCACATCCACAACTTCATTTCAAGTACTGTGCTGCCCAGTAGTAACTATGAGCTGAGATACCAAGAGGCAATATTGAACCCGCTGAGCCTTAGACTCCTAGATGCTGGGAGGTTCATAAGTTTTGTTGCCTATTAAAGATCTTTAAGGTCAATGATGCATCCTGCCCTTACAGCTGAACAAGCTGAAAATACAAGAGGCTTCCTGGGCCAGATGTATTCTATAGTTTGCTACCAGGAATTTGAGATTTGGATGTTCTTTCCTTTGAAATAGGTAAATACAGGTAGTCCTCAACTTACAACAGTTTGTTTATCAAAATTACAACACCACTGAAAAAAGTGACTTATGGCCATTTTTCACACTTACGACCATTGCAGCATCCCTATGGTCACATGATCAAACCTTGGATGCTGAGCCAACTGACTGATATTTATGATGGTTGCAGTGTCTCAGGGTCACGTAATTCCTTTTGTGATCTAACAACCAAATCAAGGGGGAAGCCAGATTCACTTAGCAACTGTGTTACTAACTTAACAAGTGTGGTGATTCATTTAACAACGGTGGCAAGAAAGGACGTAAAATGGGCAAAACCCACTTAACAAATATCTCATTTAGCAAGAAAAATGTTGGGCTCAATTGCAAACTCCTCCAACATTACATATAGCGCAGGGCTGATTCTTCCTTCAAAGGTATTCCCTGTGTCACTAGAATCTGATTCTCCTTGCCCTTTGGCCTCCAAAGATAAGTTCCTCTCCTGGCTTGCAATCTCTTATTACCAGGGTCTAATGCCCCTGATTTTTCTTCTGACCACGCTATCATTGCTAGTACAGATTATAAAGAAACCATTTGCCAATTCTGTGCTAGGGAATGGCATAGTAATTGAATCTCTGTTTCCATTGTGGTAAAATAAAGCTTCTGTGCTTTATATTTAAGCAAGCATAGTTTTCATTTTGCCTAAAAGTAACACAACATCTGCTATACTTTTGCCGCGGCTCTGCACAAGTTTCTGTCTTTTCACAGGTGTCAAATTACATTTAAGTAATTGCATGTAAGTACATTTAAGTAATATTTTTATATGTGCATAGCACACATAACAAACTGGAATTAATTTTTGAGTGGTAATAATTAAGATCTCTGGATGGTAGAATAAAGGGCTCTTATAATAATCCCATTCTGTTATGTTTCTTCTCATTATAATACATTTTTGTCCTTTGACTTATTTTCTCTTTTGTTTTGCATCAGTTTCTTCTTAGCTATTTCATGTGTGTTGATCAGGCTAGAGAAGGTAGCAGAGTGGCACAAAACAAAAAAAAAAGATCAGTCATGCAAAGCAGATATGGAGACAAAGCTGCAGGCAAAAATCAAAGAGGTCTACAAACAGTGTTTCCTGTACTCTGCACTGCATTACTTTGAGTGGGGTATCGTGGATTCCGGAATGGGTTGGAAGGAGCATTTTAGAATGCTGTTTGAATGCTATTTCTGGGCTTTATCACAGCCGCTGTGAACCAGAACTGAGAATGACCAATGACTCAAAGCTTAGGAGCCACAAGAGACAAGGTAGTGCCTAAGCCTTCTAAGTTACTTCCCGTGCTCCCACTCGCCCCAGTCTCTTCCTGAGTCATATTTTCCCTATGGCTGATCTTACTTTTGACTTCGCACTTTAGCTAACAGACCAGCATGTTGTTCTTAGATTCATGGTTTCAGAGACTGAAGTCACCGTCTGCTCAAGCCACTTAGAAACAAATGGCAAAAAAAGAGGTAGGAGTCCTGCATTTGCTTTAGCATTTCCTTAGACAGGAATTTGGTCTTTCTCGTGGCTCTTGTGGAGCGGGGATTGGAGACAAGATCTTCCTTTCCTCAAATGTTTTATCAGCGTGGGAATAGTACTTAAAATTCTGTGTAAAGGAAGAAATCTCTAACCCACATAGAGAGATTTTTTTTCAGTAAGCGATTTTCTGAATGACTCAGAGGAGAGAACTGGAGCTTGCCTGAGGAATAAATTGATTTCCCCCTCTCTCTTCCTCTGCTGAACAGATTATTCACCATTTTGAAGTAGGTCACCAGCTCTGAGAAGTTCTTTTGACAAATTCCTCTTGACTTTTCTGTTTCCTGAAGTATTTTTATGCTGTGGCTCCAGGGGGTGGGTTGCTATGGGTTCGCAAGAACCTGTAGCTAATGTTATGGCCAACCTTCAAATCCCACTCCTGGCTGGCCCTGCCCACCTCACCCCTCCTCTCCCAGGAATCTCTACATAGCCCATTTTGGATGTGAGGAAAGTATAGGGCCTGCATGGAGGCTCAGGGAAAATGGGCCTCCTGGAGGTTCTGGAACACCAGAAATGGGTCAATTCTGGCCTCCGGAGGGCCTCCAGAGCTCAGGGAGGAGTTTTTGGCCCTCCCAGAGGCTCAAGGAAAGCCTCCGGAGCCTGGGGAAGGCAAAAATGCCCCCCACATTGTGGTGCAGGAGGCCAACTAGACAACACCACCATGGCCACGCCACAATCCACCAGCAATCAGGCAAAGAACCCGTGCTGAAATTTTTGAAGTCTACCACCCCTGTGTGGCTCCATGACTTTCCCTGCATGATTTGGGAAGTGCTTCTGATCCGAGGGTCAGCCCATATCTACTACAGTATGAAAAGGTTATTAATCTCTGGCATTTTGTCTAAATTTAATTAGCAGCATAAAAACCAATCTTATGCTGACTCTTTCCATTGGTACATCTATCTCAGTATTATCTATTCTATCCAATTAGGTACAATAGGAGGCTTGTAGGATTTTTCTTGCTTCATCCTGCCATAATTATAGCAATGTAAAATCTGTCCTCCTTAATGTTTCAACACAACTGTGACATTACAACTTATGGATCCTGCCTTAAAGTGAAGGTTTCCCACAGGAAACCTTTTTTCTTCTGGAGACTGGGTGGATCCAAGATAGTCTAGTGAATTCTGTACTGAGAAAGGGGTAGGTAAACTCTAAATTAGCATATGAAATTGTGCTTTTCCCTTGTAAAATTTGCTTCTGAAAAAAACCCCAAAGTATTGAAATATTTATAACAGCAATGTTCTTCATCCCTTTGGTTTATTAGTACAAACACTTTTCCTTGTTGTTTATTAGCACACACACTTTTTCTCATTCCCCTTATCATTATTTGCCGGCCATGAAATGGAGATGGAAAGAAAGAGGAGCTAATCACAAGGAGCTATGGTATATGGAATATGCTATATGGACTATATGCAGTAGTATACTTGGACTTCAGCAAGGCATTCAATAAAGTAGACCACAACCTACTTCTTGGTAACTAGAAAAAGGTGGGATAGACAACATCACCACCCAATGGATTGTAACTGGCTGATAAACTATACTCAATGAGTAGCCTTTAATAGTACCTATATGGAGGGAAGTAAGCAGTAGGATATCACGAGGTTCTGTCTTAGGCCCCAGTACTCTTCAATATCTTCATAATGATTTAAATGAGGGAATAGAAGGGGAACTCATCAAATTTTCAGATGACACTAAGATGGCAGAATAGCTAATACCCCAGAAGACAACTCAGGATCCAAAAAGATCTTGACAGACTTGAACAATGGGCCCTATCCAAACAACATGAAATTTATGTGGAGAAAGGCAGGAAAACTCAAAGGTACAAGTACAGGTTAGGCAAAACCAAATTGGTATGAATAGAAACTGCAACTGATAGCCCTTTTATAACAGTTAACAAGGAAAAAACAGTTATTATGTTAATAAGAGTTCTTGTATTGGTGTAGCCATACCTGAAGACCAAATCATCCCATTCCTCCAGCCTTAATGTGTATTCTTTTTCTTTTTGTAAATTGCTTTGAGGGCATGGAAATGGATATTAAAATACTGGAATGAATGCATGAACAAACAAATCAATGAATTTCACTACTAAAAGCTGCAGGCTGGATTCTAGACAACAGATTTTTAAAAGGAGTAAGCAAATCCATGGAGAGTTAAATAGATCTCCAATATTCAGAGTCAGGTGACAAGAGATCAACAAGGAAGGTGTTTATCTTTCTTGTGCCTTATTTAATATTTGATTGGCTGGGCTATGTAGAGATTTTGTCTGATTCACCCAAGTGAAGCCTTGGGTTCATATATTCATATGTTATTTGGGTACACTGGGTCCTTTACACCTTTTCCAAGTGCACTGGGCTACATCCTCCCATTATTACTGGCCCTGGGGGTGGAGGACCACATCGAGAAGCATCAGGGTAGGAAAGCTAAAGCCTGTAGAATATAAATCATTAATCCTGAGAAGATTTATGGCACATGGCAACAGTCACCATAGCAACTGATAATGAATTGGCTGCCCATGAAGTGCAATAATAAACCAGCTTCACTGAAAAGCACAGTGTAGTAATTAGAAATTTATTTCACTGGGCCCATGAGGCATGCCATAAATACCTTCCTTACTCTGTGGAGTTTGGTTTTGCTAATATGCATCAAAGAACAACTCACAGTCCAAAAGGAAAGGGGTTTGGAACAGAAGTAATTCAATATGGAGTAAAGCAAATGTTTGGGGGTGGGGAGAAGGTTAGAATGCTGTATAATTGATAAGTAGCAGGGCTATTTTAAAAAAGTAGCTCTAGCAATATTGTCTCTTGCATGTGGTACACAATCCAAAATACAGTGTCCTGCATTATTGTGAGATTTATTCAAATATAGCTCCTACTACTAATAGCTACTTGTTGTTAGTGCTTCTCAACTGCACAACATGCTTGATATGTTTGTGTTAAGCCCTTCCTCTGCCCAAGAAAGGTGCCCTCTTAAAAAAGTTGTTTGCTGTCTGTCACATCTGCAGACCTAGAAAATGTTTTCTCTAAATTTGGAGGGGTGAGAGAGCATTGCAAAACCCTCTTGTCCTAACTCTGCCACCCTACTGCCCACTATCATTTTCAGTTACAATACAGAGCGGTAGGTTTCTGGCAGGATTACTATCTAGTTTTTTTTGGAACTGGAGCCCTGGTGCTGATCAGCTGCGTTAATTAAATTGGAAGGCAAACACCAAATCCTTTCCTTTCTGGCTTTAAATCATGTGCATACCTTGGGGTTTTTTTTACGTTTTTTTTTTAAATAGATAAACATTTCATCTCTCCTTAAGCAATGTGCCGTCTGGGTACAAACATTACCTTGTTTTATTCATCTTGTAAGTATTGTTAACCAGAGTCTGTATATGAGCTGGCCAGCTATATAAATCCTGTAAATACATAAAGGTTATATATTGCAAGTCTGAAGGAATTAGATATTGACCAGATAGGTATATCTGTCAAAATCTGCAAGTGAGCTTCCTAGTTTCAAAATAGCATTCTCTTTATTTTCAGTAGAATTAAAAAAAAGAAAAGGAAAGTGTGTTTTGGTGTTTGCAAGATGCCCCCCCAAAATAGCCATCAAATAACAGCATGAAAAATAAGGAGCGTAACATAAGTGAGCAATGTTTAGCCTTATTCCAGGCAGAATATTAATATTTCACTGCAGTTTTAAATTATATCCTTTATATATTGTAATTAGCACTGTTTTTAAGAGGGCTTTTTAAAAGGATAAGTAGTTGACAGAATTGGACTCTATGATTCATACAGTGTTTCTGCTGGCTGGGTGGTTGGTTAATCATCTGGACCTGTGAATTAACCCTGGAAGTTATGAGCTGATTATCAGAATTAGTAACGATCTGGAAATGTTTTAAAAATGCAAAAAGAGAAATTGGAGAGGCAAAGGTGGGAAGAAGAAAGAATAGAGTATTAATACTTTTTCTTGCCCCCCTATAGGAGGAAATGCATTTTTGTGTATGGCTAAAAAATGTGAAGGCCTTGGGAAGGGTGAAGGGATATCCAGTTACAGGGCATTTAGGCAAAAGAACAAGTATTTAATAAGACAATACATTACATTCCATATAATCATCAAAGATAAGAAGAAAAAGAGGAAATTAAAGAATTAGAATGGTTTTAAATGCAATTTACAGAAGGAACAAGTAAGAACATACAAAGAAAGAGGTAAAATACAATCAACTTATAAAGATGAGTTCTAAGTTAAACAATGAATAAGCAGCAATAATTGCAAGAAATTTGCCAAATGTTCTTGAGCTGTAAGCTAAAAAAAAAGGAAATGAATAATGTCCTCGCTGACTTACAGAACTATGGATCAGGAAAGGAATAATTAATTCAATGTACTATGTCATCTAAAAGGCCCTGCAAGAAGACTTGTGAAACTGAATCTGTTCCCTCTGGGGCGCATGGACAAAGACATTATTGGACTGGACAGTTGAAATCTTCCTTCTAAAAGGAGGAAATCAGGACATTATATTGGGCCAACGGTAAATGCTCCTCTTGAAATGATCAATATCCCCTCCTTGCCTGAGGGAATGTCTTTCAGGCAAATCCAAGGCATATCAAGTAGGGGCTTGGAACAAGTCCACCTGGATATCAGTGTCAAGGGCCTGCTATTTGCAGCCCAAGGTCTTTCAACAGGAGATCAAATGCTGAACCAGATAGCTGTCATGTTCTAGAAGATCAAGGTAGACTTCCTTCCTTCCATGTGGATGAGATCAGAGTGGCCAGTATGGTGCAGAAATGTAATTTAATTCAGAATTTCAATTGGACTGACTTGCATATTGAATATCCAGAAGAATTAATTCACATACCAGCAGAGACCATGGGGCATTCAGTGCAACACCTGTAGAAAGTTGAGCTGTCTCAATAACATTGATGATTTTAATGATAATATCACCTGTCTATTCCATGTAATAGATAGCTATTGATTTAGTTGTAAAGATTTTTATGGGCTGCATGAAATAATGATCACAGGTAGACCTCACTTAGCAATCACCATTGGGATTGAGAACTCAGTTGCTAAGTGAAGTAGTTGCTAAGTAGAAAACCATATGATTGCAAGGGGATTATTATCTTACTTTGCTTTGGTCATTAAATGAAGCTATGCAGTAGCTCAGCATAAGTAGCTACCTAAATAAAAAACCCGACTTACCATTTTATTTCCACCATTTCTTTTAATCTGCTTGTAAGATAGTACTGAAGCACACAAATGGTGATCACATGACTGTATGATGGTCCAGTGGTTATAAGTGTAAGGATTGGTCAAAAAGTAATTTTGAATTGTCGCTGCATGAGCCGGTCAGTAAGCAAAGACTACTGTATTTCACTGTGATGAGCAAAATGAAAGATGGCCTTTGAAAGCCTCTTACTTCAGCAATAATGAACAATAATTGTTCATTCCAAAATGTTAATACTTGGAAGGATACCTAGATATCCTAATACCTGGATATTTAATTTTTTTTAATGCCAAAGCCATGAATTTTGCTGGTAAGGGAAGATTTGTTGGAGAAAGCAGCTAATCCTGTTTTGGTAAATGAGTTTCTTCTCTCTGCAATATTGGGCAAAAACATGAAGATTTATCTCATCAAAGCTTGTGTTACAAAGAGGATTGGTTTCTCATCAGATATACAAGCAGTGATAAAGCTATGCTGTCTAATATGGCAGGTGGAGGCAGTGCAAGATAATATTGTGGCAGGAGAGCAAGTTGGTTTACAGACACTTGATCAGTGTCTATTTTACATCAGTTAATCATCTGACACTTCAGAGACCCTTGATTACTGTCTTATTTTTCAACATTTCACAAAAAAGCACTCTAGCCAGCCTTTATGACAGCTCTTGACTTAAGGGTGGCATTGGCTCAATCCCCAGATATAGGCTCTGAAAGGAATTGGCTGATTGTTGATGACTCCTGCTGCTGTTCATGAAATCCCATGACAATATCCTATGCAGGATCACCATGACTGCACAGATCATATTTCACCTGCAGCTATCTTTTTAAATGGGTGGAGCAAGGATCTTTCAAAATGTGTAATTCATTTGGCAAAACCAGTTACAGGATGCTTTTCCTGCAAAAATACTTCCCCCCCCCCCAAACATCCAAATACTTTGGACTACTAAAACTTTTGTTTTTATAATGATGAATGAAAAGTTGAAGCCAACATGAAATACACTATTACCTGGCCAGGACTCTTCCCAAATGATTTCAGAGATCTATCTAATGAGGTGATATGTTTTAGTGCTTGTTTTCTGCATACTTGAGAAGAAGCAGAAAAGTGCAACTCAAACATGAAAGAACAGGGTGCATTTTTCATTTCATCCAGGGGAATGGACATTTTAAAAGAGAATTCAATATTTTCTTTGTGGGTGGAGTAGCCCTTGCCCTCATTTGATCTCAAAGTGAATAGATCTGTTATAGTCCGCCTCCAAGGAATGTAAACAACAATTTCCTTTTATTTTTGTGACGATCAGAAGCAAAGAACTTCCTTCCTGTTTCCTGAAATGTTCAGAAGAAGAAAAAGAATAAAGATCTGAATCTGGATGAATCCTGGCCCTGCGCCCTTCAGACCTCTAAAAGGGCAGCCCTGCACAAGAGAAATAACCATTTACTGAGATAGAAGCATTTGAATTAATTGAGTGCAGGAAATGTAGCTATATTTTTAGCTGCATTCATTTATCTTCATAACTCATGGTAACATAATTTATATCACTTTCTGGCAGAAACCTTTCCATCTTTGGCAGTGAGCATGAGGAAAGTTTTCAACTTTCTATTCATGATTATACCTACACTTACTTTGTGTTTATGAGTCTGTAGTGTGAGGCAATTTTCTGAAGACATTATTCTACACAAAGATTGATTTATGATCATGATGGCCTCATTTAGGATTAAAAGTTCAGCTGGAAGTCAGTTTGAATCCCATCCTACTAGGAGAAAATGATTGATTCCAGGTGATGAGAGCAAGATATTAAGTGGCGCTCCTCCCTAAGTGTAGTGACTTCCTCCCAGGCCCCCATTCATTTCTCTCTTTCTCTCTCCCTCCTCCCTCTCCCTCCCTCCCCTCCCTCCCTCCTCTCTCTCTCTCTCTCTCACAACACACACACACAGCTGAATAAAGCTATGTAAAAATCCAGCCCAGCTTCACTGATTAGAAGTTTGAAAAGGCAACGTGGCTCCACCTGCAATCAAACTACAGTTGAGGAGGAAGGCACAAGTGAGCACTGAGGAGACCACAGGAGGAGGCAGGAAGCCAAGCAAAGAGCCATGCTGTAGCACACACACTTTCCCCCAGCCGCTTTCTTTTGGAAGGCTCGGATTGGCTCCCCTCCGGCTTCTCTGCCTCTCTTCTCACCCCAGCCTGCCAGCAGGAAGTGAATGGGTGGACTTTATTGCATTCCAGACATTTCCCACCCAGACAGCAGGCTGCATTTGCAATGGGGAGGTGTTTGGGGAAGGCGGGGGGGGGACGGTGGGGTGGTGGCAGAGGAGTTGCTTTCAAGCCATTGGAAAAGATATTCAATCCAATTTGTAATCAGTGAAGCTGTGTGTGTGTGTGTGTGTGTGTGTGTGTGTGGAGTGTTGAGAGAGAGTGAGAGAGAGGGAAGGGGGTAGGAGAGATAATCCAATCCAACTTCTGTGGTGTGTGTGTGTGGTGTTGAGAAAGGGGAGAGGGAGGAAGAGAGGGAGGAAGGAGGGGAAGAGAGAAGAAAAAGAAAGAAGGAAACTTCTTTTGCAAAGGAGAAAAACAAATGCTGTCGCTTTAAATCAGAACTAAGCATGCCTGGCTGTGGAATTCTGGGAGTTGAAGTCCACAAGTCTTTTTTTTTTTTTTTTTAGATTTCCAAATAAAATATTTTATTCAATTTTCACATTCCATTTGCAATCATTTATATACAGGGTATTTACTATAAGAAAAGAAAAAAAAAAAAGAAAAGAAAAAAGGGAATAAAACGAACAAGTAAAAAGGAAACACAACTCATCATTCACAACCCCACCTAACCCTTGCATCCTCCATACACCCCATCTACCCCTCCAACTTTCCTTTCTCCCTCTAACACTCCCCTCCTACTTCCCTTTCCCTCAAACCTTCCTTCTCCCTTACTCCCCAGACACCCTCCTTACATTCCCTTACTCCTTACATTCCCTTACTCCTTCCTACTCCCCCTCTCCTTCCCTCTACCTCCCTCCTTGGTGTAGCCTTTATTCGAATGTTGTTTGATCTGATAAAAGTAAAATGAACCAAGGAAAAAAATAATAATAATAATAATAAAAAAAAAAAAAAGGACCACCGTATATAAATACATTCTTGTTCTTATTAAGACTATGTTAACACCCCCCACCCCACCCCCCACAATCCCCATCCCTAATCCTCCCGATTCCCAGGGCCCACACCTGGCATTACCTTCTATCTAAATATCTTGTATACATATGGATTAAAAAATAAAAGTAATATATCAAAAAAAAAAAAAAAAAAAAAAAAAAAAAAAAAAAAAAAAAAAAGAAAAAAAAAAAAAGAAAAAGAAAAGAGAGAAAGAAAAAAAAAGGAAAAAAAGAAAGAGAAAAGAGAAAAGAAAAAAAAAAAAAGAAACCACTCTTTGTGTTGATCTCAGCCCCCATCTTTATCTATGCTTAAATAATAAATCATTCTATATATTTTATTCTCATCTCTTACTTCTTTGCTATTTACCCCGACCTTCTGTAGGCTCTCCCGTTCCCTTCCTAAACCTCATGATCCCTTCCAATAAGATTTAAGCAGCGTGATTCATGCCTATATTCAAATAAACTTTACAGACAAGTAATCAAACTTTCCCTTCTAGTAAAATTTAAACAGCGTAAATGATCTTTCTTTACCCCTTTTTAATTCAAAATAATCTAACCAGATTTCCCCTTCTTAGTAAAGTTAAGCAGCGTAGATCAGATATTACTTTACACAGGAATCAATTTCTATCTTAAGATAATTCCAACCGACTTCCCCTTCTAATAGGATTTAAAAAACTTAGTTCATTCCACATGTATTTTACCCTCATCCCCCACTTGTCTGATATTTACCACTATCAAGTCCACAAGTCTTAATAACTTTAAAGTGAAAAGATGCAGGAAAGAACAAATTGATTATATGGTTATATATGGTTATATGTTATATGGTTTTATGTTTTGAAGTTTTGGGGTTTGTGCAATATGAGCATTGTGTTTCTAAAAGGGTTTGGATGATTCCCTGCTTGTGAATGGAGCCAAACTTTCTCTAGGGTCATTATCTCATTATCTCTATCTGGCAGGCATGTGGAATGAGCCTCAGGCAGGTTTCTTTGTTAGCAGAAAGAAAGAAAAACAGCACAGCAATTTAGGGCTAGAAGGCTACCAGGAGGTCATCTAGTCCCACCCACTGCTGCAGCAGGAAACCTTACATTGTATGGATTATTTTGGTGCTTCTAACAGAGATGAAAATTGCCAGAAAGGAGAAATAGTTTACTAGGAAAAGGCTGCCATGCAGAGGAAGGTAGAAATAGTCTTTGATTTATGACTACAATTGAGCCCAAAATTTTGGTTGCTAAGCAAGAGTGTTGTTAAGTGAGCTTCACCACATTTTATCCAATCCATGACATCTCCTGGTGAGTGACATCAAGTTGGCCACTCCCACCCAGTCACATGACTGCCAAGACACTCCCACAAAACAAGCCATACCTACAGAATAGATTCTAAAAAATTTGAAACCCACCACTGGATTGAAGAGTACAATTTCATCAAGAAAAACTACTTCTTTTCATCTTAGTTAAGTGTGTAATTGTAGTAGACTATAGTAGAAAGTATTCTAAAACCTCTCTTCTTTGTTAGTGAGCAGCAGAGGGTGAGAAGCAATTAATATTTTTCACCCTTATGTACTTATAGAGGTCCCTTTCCCTGGCTTAGTGCAGATGTTGTGGGCCTAAGAAGGTTAGCTGATTGGCCTTCCATACTTAGGAATAATTTGCCTTTAACAAATACTGTTTGTAAACTGTTCTGAACCAGACAGCAAGAGAAAATATATTGTCCAAATATACTATCTCCTAAACTTAGCTACATAGAATCATACCAAAGGATGAAATCAAAAGGACGGTCTTCTAGCTCAGGGGTGTCAAACTCACGTTGTCGCAATGTCATCACATGATGTATTGTGACTCCCCCCTTTTCTAAAATGGAGTGGGTGTGGCCAGCATGTGATGCATCCAGCCCATGGGCCGCGGGTTTGACATCCCTGTTCTAGCTAGTCTAATATTGTATTTCATGGTTTCCATGAAGATGCCTTTGAAAAAGTTAAGATTGGATAGGAAGTAGTGACACCCTTCAGCTCGTACACCATATTGCATCATATTTCATATCTACTGATTATTGATTCAGCCTTCCACCCTTCCAAGGTGGGTAAAATGAGGGGGAACATTGGGGGAATATGCTGACTTTGTAAACTGCTAAGAGAGGGTTGTAAAGCACTGTAAAGCAGTATATAAATCTAAGGGCTCTTGCTCTTGCTACATCCATATCTACATTTGAATGATATGAAGAGGTCTGTTTTTTTTTTCAAGCAAAACTTTTTATTTTCATTTTCATAACATGTAATCACATGTATACTATTACATAGCCAATATCATATTGTACTGATTATTAATTACATCAGTTCATCTTGCCATCAACTCCCGGAAAAATAATAATAAAAAAAATAAATGAAAACCAATTATTGGCTCTTCTGCTCTCCATACACCCTGTTTATGCCTTATCCGCCCCTTTCTTCTGCCTGTCTCCTCCCCCTCCCTACTTCCTTTCTTCCCTTCATCATCCTTTTTCTACTCTACTTCCCCTTCCATTCTCCTTCTCCTCTCACCTCTTTCCACTCCTCCTTATTCTTCCCATCTTCCTCCCCCTTGCCCTCTCTCCTATCCCTCTCTTCCTATCTTTCTTCTCCTCTGCTTCCCACTCTTCCTCTCATTCACTTGGTGTATTTCAGCTTCTGAGCAAACTCCATTCTGTGTTGATGGCATTTATACTTCCATTTCAATATACATAACACATCTTAGTTTTAAAGAAAAAATAAGAGAAGACAGTATACATGTACAATTATATTACTTTAAAACCTAACACCCCTCCTCAAGCCTAATATACTTCCTCCCTTCCACCTTCCCCCCTGCCCCCCCAACCTTCCCTCCTCTGACTTCCCAGAACCAATACACGGTATAAATCTTTAACAAAAACAGTTTAAAATATATTTGAAAAAAGAATAAGAGATTAATAACATCTTTAAATTGAACTTAGCTCTCCTTGCTAGGCTAACACTAAACAATTTATATCCTTCCTAATCTTAATCATACGCTATCTGGAATTTCTTAGTCCCATATTTATTTTGAGTATAATCAATCCATTTTTTCCAGTCTCGTTTATATCTCTCGTTTGAGTAGTCCTTAAGATATGCAGATATTTTAGCCATCTCGACTAAATTTGTGACTTTCAATGTCCATTCTTGGATAGTAGGCAAATCTTCCTTCTTCCAGTATTGCGCCACCAACAATCTAGCTGCAGTTATTAAGTGCAAAATCAAGTTAATCTCTACAGCTGTACAATCAGTAATTATACCAAATAAAAATAACTGGGGGGTAAACTTTATCCTTTTTTAAAGAACATTTTGCATAATCCACCATATTTTTATCCAAAATGCCTTAACCTTTTTGCAGGTCCACCATATATGAAAATATGTAAAGTCCCTAGAATCACATCTCCAACACTTAGGTTGTAAATTCGGATACATAGAAGCCAACTTTTTAGGATCTAAATGCCATCTATAAAACATCTTGTAAAAGTTTTCTCTCAAGTTTTGGGCTTGTGTAAATGTTACGTTTCTTACCCAAATCCTTTCCCACGTATCCAGCATTATTGGTTCTTCAATATTTTGAGCCCACTTTATCATACAGTCTTTAACTAATTCTGTTTCGGAGTCCATCTGTATTAATACATTATATAGTCTTATTAAACTTTGATCTCTTATTTGTTTAAGTAAATTATCCTCGACTTGCATAAAATCAATTTTTTATCTGTTTTCCACCTGGCCTGTAGCTGTCCATACTGGAACCATGTTTGGATTACCTTTTCCTCTTTTAATTCATCCAAGGATTTTAGTTATAATACACCTCTTTCTAGGGTAAGAAGCTGTCTGTAAGTAATTATATCCTGATTTTGTACTATGTTCATATTTTATATTGCATGTCTAGGAACTGCCCACATGGGTATCTATTTAATTTGTAATGATATTTTTCCAGACCCGCAGTAGAGCATTCCTTAAAATATGACTTTTAAAATTCTTGTCCACTTTTTGTTATATAGCAAGTAAGCATGCCATCCATATACCAAATCATGCCCTCATATTAAGTATTCTGTCATTTGTTAAATTAATCCAATCACTAATTACAGATAAAGCTACTGCGTCATAGTATAATTTTAAATTGGGTAATTTCAAACCTCCCCTCTCATGCACATCTTGCATTATTTTTAGTTTTACTCTCGGCTTCTTCTCTGCCCATACAAATTTATTAATACCCTTCTGCCATTCTAGCAGGTTCACATCTTTTTTAAGTATTAGTAGCATTTGGAAAAGAAATAAGAATTTGGGTAAAATATTCATTTTCACTGCTGCTATTCTTCCCAGCAAAGATAACTGTAATTTCTCCAATTTTTCATCTCTGTCTGTATACTATGCCAAAGTGGTTCATAATTATACTTATATAGCTTCCCATTTGAGATTGAAATATGAACTCCTAAATATTTGACCTTTTTAACTATTTCACATCCTGTCATTCGTTCTAGGTCTTCCTTTTGTTTAGTATTCATATTTGTAGCTAATATCTTTGTTTTCCCTAAATTTATTTTGAATCCTGACACTTGACCATATTGATTAATCATATTCATTAAGACCTTACTAGATTCCTGTGGTTGGGTTAATATATAACCAAATCATCTGCAAAAGCACGTACTCTATATTCTTGTTGTCTAATCTTAATTCCCTGTAAACCCTCCGAGCCCCGTATTTTATTCAACAGTATTTCCAAAGTGATAAACAATAATGGGGACAAGGGACAACCCTGTCTTGTACCTTTTTCAATTTGAAAAGAATCTGTTAAACTTCCATTAACTATAATTTGAGCTGTTTGTTGTTGATATAGCTTTGATTGATTGTAAGAAATGTTCTCCTATTTGCATTTTTTGCAGTATTTTCAGCAGGAATTGCCAATTGACTTGATCAAAGGCTTTCTCAGAAAGAAATATATCTAGAAATATGAGTGCAGCAGGGATTTGGTTATTCTTTCCCAAATATTCTAGTGTATTAACAATTAATTTTACATTACTTCTCATTTGTCTCCCTTGAATAAAACCTGTTTGATCATTATGAATCAATTGTTGAATAACCAACATTAACCTATTTGCTAGTATTTTAGTAAAGATTTTATAATCTACATTAAGTAATGATATAGGTCTATAATTTTTGGTTGGGTAATATCTTGATCTTCTTTGGGTATCAGGGATATAAAAGCTGTCTTCCAAGATGGGGGTACCTTGCCTTCCATTTGAATCTTATTAAATAATTCCTTAAGAGGTTCTACCATTTCTAATTGTAGATTTTTATATAAGCCGCTGTCAAGCCATCTGTACCCGGTGCCTTCCCTGCCTTTAACTGTTTGATTACCTGTAGAATTTCCCCGAAGTTATTGGTTGATTCAATCTCTCCCTCTGCTCATCTTTAACTATGGGTATTTTTCTTTATCCAGGTATCTCTCTATATCTAGACCTTGAATTTTATCACCTTGTACAATGCTATAAAGAATTCACGAAATACCTTTGAATCTCATCCTGTTGGTACACTTCTTTCCCTCTGTAGTATAATTTGCTACGTTACGAGATTTTTGTTTTTTCCTAATCAGATATGCTAACCACTTACCAGAGTTATTTGCATTACAGAAAGTGTTACGTTTTGCATATAACAGACTGGTAGCTACCTGGTCTGAATCAGCATATTAAATTGGTCTTTTAATAAGGTAATTGCTTCTTTAATCTTTTTATCTCCTGGTTTTAAAGTTAACTCTTGCTCTTTCTTCCTAATTTCATCTTCCAGTTCAGTTCGCTTTTCCCCCTGCTTGCGTCTATGTAATCTATTTAGATTTATCAAAGCTCCTCTCATATACACTTTACTTGCATCCCATACTATTCCATAGATGTACCCTTATTCATATTAAATACAAAGTATTCTGTAATTTTTTTTTACATTCATTAATATATTTCTCATATCTAAATAAATTTTCATTCAATCTCCAAGACCTTCTTGCTTGCGTCACACCTCCCAACTCCATCCAAACCGGATTATGATCTGATAAAACTCTGGCACATATCTTTGTCTTCTTTACCCTAGAAAGCAAATCATTGGTAGTTAGTATGAAATCAATTCTAGAAAAGGATTGGTGTCTATCAGAAAAGAAGGTAAAATTGTATTCTTCTGCATTTCTTTCTCACCAAATATCTCTCAGTTCAAAATCATCCATCATATCAAAAAAGGACTTAGGTACTTTAGCTTGCATTTGAGTATTTGGCTGAGAAGCCTTCTTATCTTTCTTGGTATCCATAACACTGTTCCAGTCACCCAATAGTATGCAGGACCTATAATCCCACTGTACTAATTTAGCATGGAGCTTTTTATAAAATCCATCTTGTTGTTGGTTGGGAGCATATATTCCCAGTAGCAATGTCCTTTTCCCTGCTAGTACCAAATCTATTGCAATGTATCTTCCTTGGGGATCTGCTTCAATTAATTCAGCTTTCATATCCTTCCTTAAGTAGATAACTATACCATTTTTCTTCTCTGAAGCAGAAGCTATAAAGTGTTGTCCAAGTCTTGTATTAATCAAGTATTTTTGATCAGTTGATCTAATGTGAGTTTCTTGCAAACAAATTATATCTTGAACTGTTTAAGATAGTGATTTATTTTCTTCCTTTTCTGTGGGGAGTTTAATCCATTAACGTTCCATGTTAAGAACTTAGTTGTCATCTTTGGCTCCCTGAAGCTTTTTTAGAGTCATCTGGACATCCTGGAATTTAACCTTTGGTCTGGCTCCTCCCACTGCTTCCAAACTGGTACCTGTAGCATCTTGACCGGTAACAGGTGTTTGTTGTGATTGTTGCTTCTTTAATTCTTGGTCCATTTATCTGGTAATCACACGGGTTTGTCTTTGTTCCTTGGCTCCTTGTACTTCTGAGAGAGAAAGTTGATCAAACCTTGTTGATACTTGTGTAGTTTGCTGTCTATCTTGTCCTTGTTCTCTTTCTCTAGGTCCAGGCGGGGCGGAATGTCCAGCCTTTAATATATTATTGTAAAAGTCTTGGGCCTTCCATACTGAATTAAGATGGTATCTTTGCCCTGATAAATGAGTGCTAGTCTGACTGGTGCATCCCATCTGAACTGTAGCTGACGATTTTTAAGCTCTTCAACTAAAAAAGCATAGTCTTTCCTAGATCTTAGCATTTGAGGTGGTATCTCCTTCAAAACAGTCACCTCCTGAGCCCCAGTTTGAAGCTTGGTTTTATAAGACTCTTGCAATATCATATTCCTCATGTCTCTTGTAGCAAAGTACACCACAATGTCTCTTAGTAGTTGCTTCTGTCTGGCAAGCCAGGAGTTAACACAATAAACCTTTTCAATTTGCCATTCAAAATTCCCACCTGGACTTCCCATCAGATTATCGAAGGCTTCTGAAAGAATCTGTTTCAAATTTTCCTGGTTATTTTCACATAAACCTCTTATTCTTAATGCAAATTCCATTTGTCTATACTGTAACATAATAATTTCTTTTTCAGCATCTCCAACTTTTTGTTGAACCACATCCATTTTCGATATCAAGTTAATATTGGCATCACTAAGATCTTCTAATCTATCTTCAATTCCAGAGACATATTCTGATAGCGAATTAAAAACCCCAACATGTCGTCCCTGATCTTCTGAAGCCAAGTCTCAAGTTTATCAGACAGTTCTTTATGAGCAACGGATAACTCCTCCTTAATTTTTGTTTCCATCACACTGCGTGATTTTTAAAAGCTTCAGCCAGTTCTTTCTGAAACATTTCTTTAGTCAACGGCTCCCCTGCAACAATGGGGGGAGGAAGTAATGACTGTAATTTTGTACTGGGAGCGGGGGAGCTGCCCGCACTTTTTGAAACATTAGAAGGAGGGGGAAACCTTTTGCCTAGAAGCCATTCCAAGTTTAATCTTCTTCAGCCAATTAATAAATCTATGCTGGCCAATTGTACAGCAATTGCTGTTTAGTTTAGTAATAAATCACTTCCTTTTCTTTGAAGTTTTACGCTCCCTAGGAATTCAAAGTCCGACCAGTACTACGAAGCTGCTCGGCGCCATTTTGTATATCTCTTTAACAAGTAAGTTATCAGAAGGAATTCTTGTAAAAATGAAGCTAAGGATTAATACATACTATTAAAAGTTCACGTGTATAGGCTCTGCTCATTCTGGATTCAGTAGATCAGATTTTGTGCTGAGGATGGGTGGATGCCTTTGTGCTGCGAATAAAAGCAGCACCTCCCCTTCCCCTAACTTGTGAGCCGCCCTGAGTCCCCTCAGGGAAAAGGGCGGCATACAAATAAATAAACTATAAACTATAAACTATAAAAGCAGCAGGGTTCTTAGCACGGAGAGAATTCTGCTGTCGGGTGCCCTTCCTCCCTTCCCAGATTTATGATCTGGGAAAGTTAGTTGGCACGCTGCCCCAGCACAATTAGCTCACCTTGTTCTTCTAAGCCCGAAGAAAAGGTAAACAAGCTGTCAAACGGCTGATGAATTGCTGTTCAGACAGTTTAATGCAACCAAGAATCAGGAGCTGTTAAGACCAGCTCCCACAGGCAGCGCCCCCCCACCGGAAGCCCGAAGAGGTCTGTTTCTGATACAGAGGTAATAAATCATTTCAGGTGTAGTATTAATTAATTTGACTATTACAGTGTTAAGGTAAGCCAGTTTAGCTACCATTTCTGCACCTTGTGGAAACACATTCTATTCAATTTCTGCACAAGGTCTGTCTATCTATCATTGTCTGTTTTTAAGAAAAAGAATTGGTAAAGATTGGTGCAGAGTCCTAAAATTAATATCGCAGAGAAATGTATCTTTCAGGTTTACAAATACTTCATTCCACTCCCCCCAAAAGAGAAGCTTCTTGCTTTCTATCCCCAGGGTTCTTTTCAATTTTGTACTGTGATAGTCAACCTTTGGCATGAGCCCTCTCAGATGGCACATGAGCCATTGGCCCAGTTCAGCTCCATTGCAGATGCGCATGTGCCTCCCGCTGGATAGCTGGATAGCTCTCCCGCACATGCATGGAGGTAGGGCACATGCGGGGTGTGTGCGCACATGTGTATGGGAGGGGTGCATGCAGAGGGAATGTGCACATCTGCGGGAGCACATGGAGGGGGTGCGTGCATGGACAGGGTGGGGCGTGTGGCAGGGTGCATTCATGAGCTGGGGGGCACGTGGGGACACATGCAGGGGGAGCACATGCACAAATTGCATTCAGGAGTTTGGGTGCGCACGCGCAGATTCACACACACACGCTTGGAATTATATTTTTTGTTGAGAAATGGCAGAAGACATAGTGCTTCAGTGGATGTTTTGTACATATTTCCATTACTCTGTCCACACTCCCTGAACAGAAAATGCCTCATAATTCTTCCCTTAGGGTTTCACAGAAAGCCAGGAAGACTGCAGGAGAACTCACGTATTACAGAAATTATAATCTTATTTGGGGGAAAAGATCAAAATAATTTCTATCACACTGAGTAAAAAGAGGCACTTAACTGTGAACTGAACAGCATATAAATTTAATAAGAAAATAAAAATGTGGATTTTCCTTGGATTTAAAACCACATCAGTTTAGTGTAAGTGGGCAGAACTGTAGCAGAAGCATATTGTTAAAGTTTTCCCATTGCTTCTATTTAAGCAAAAGAGAACCTGCTGGGTCAAAATGATTTATAACCCAATAAATCTGCTGTCATCAAGGAGTGTTGTAGCTTGTATGGAAAGGTTGCATTGCAGTTGGCTTCAATTTGTCATCTAGGCTGACTAGGAAACCAAAGGTTTCCTGACTGGATTTACTAGGTGAGGGGCAGCTCTTAATTAGATATAAAGCACCACCATCTCTTAGAGAATGGCCTGTCAGCTTAATCTGTGAGGGAGTGGAGACATACCTCTTCCCTTAAAATTATGCCTGGAGACACACAGGCAACAGCCATAAAAGTGTGGCCTTTTTCAGCTGAACTACCTTCTTCAAAGCAAAGTGGAAGCTCCAAGCCAAGGTCTCTGGGCCATGTCAAGGAAACAAAAGACAATAAAACATGCAAATGGAGTCAGAGTGTCTGAGCTTCTCTATACAAAATCTGCTTTGGGCTCCAGATAACCCTGTGTCATTTCAAAGGTTTAATAACTCCCTGGAACTTCTGACACCCATTACAATTGGCAATGCAATATAAGGATCAGTCTAGGCCTAATTTGAGGCCTGTGGCTAAGGTAGGAAGCAAAGCAAGGATCTCAACAGGAAGAGCTTTCCTTGCTTTCCTCTGAGAAGCAGATGTTTGTCCTGGAGATTTAGTGGCAGTTGCAATAGATCAGGTGGTACTTTTGTCCTATATTTGCCCATCTCATTGGCCATAAGTACTGTTTCCCCTTTTTAATGCAATAAATATTTTGTAAATACTGATGGGAAGAGAAAATGCAAGGAGCCACCCCAATGGATTTTCATCTGTTGTCTGGCTGTCAAAAATCCAGGAAAGCTTAATAACAGCCCTAATTTTAGAAAAAAAAATCTTTTAAAAAAATGATTCTGAACTAGCCTGTAAAGCTTTATCTGCCACCACGAGGGGGCGCAACTGGATTTTCAGAATTTATTATCTCATGATTAATTCCCCATGAAAAATACGCCCTGCAGAATAATCTGCAAGTGGAACTTTATTGGGTGATTGTGGTGGATAGACACCAAAACAATGTTACCTATATATGCACTTACAATATTTAATTTCTCCCTTTTGGTTTGAGGCAAGTGGACACGCCAATCAGGTGAACAGATATGTCCTACCAATAATTTTGGAGAAATATAACAGAATAACAGAATGACAGATAAGGGACCTTGGAGGTCTTCCGAACCAACCCCTGTTCAGTCAGGAAGGCCTATATCATTTCAGACAAATGATTGTCAAATCTCTTCTTAAAATCTTCCAGTGTAGGAGCATCCACAACTTCTAGAGGCAAGTTGTTCTGCTGATTAATTGTTCTGTCAGGAAATTTCTCCTTAGTTCTAGGTTGCTGCTCTTTGATTAGTTTCCATATATTGCTTCTTGTCCTGCCTTCAGGTGCTTTGGAGACTAGGTTGACTTCCTTAGATATTGGGACACTGCTATCATGTCTCCCCTAGTCCTTCTTTTCATTAAACTAGACATACCCAGTTCCCGCAACCATTCTTCATATGTTTTAGCTTCCAGTTCCCTAATCATCTTTGTTGCTCTTCTTGGCATTCTTTCTAGAGTCTCAGCATCTTTTTTACATTGTGGCAATCAAAACTGGATGCAGTATTCCAAGTGTGGCCTTACCAGGATATTATATATGTCACATTGTAGAATTCCTTTGTATTTTAATAACAGAATGGCAGAAGAGATTCTTTATAGTAGAGACCAGGGCACTATGACCCAGGAATGTATTTGCTAAACTAGAAAGCTTCTGAAAGAAAATGACCTTGCTGCTCTTCCTGCCATAGAGATAGCAAGCTGTTCCTTCAACAGCTGTCAGACAGCCCCAAATCTAACCCAAGGTTATTTTGCACAGGTATAGCTGATCTGCTAAGTGATGCAGTGGCTCAGTGGCTAAGATGCTGAGCTTGTCGATCAGAAAGGTCAGCATTTCGGCCATTTGAATCCCTAGCACCACGTAATGGAGTGAGTTGGGAACGACTAGCACATATGTGCGAGGGGAACCTTTACCTTTTAGCTGATCTGCTAGTCCAGTCAAACCTAGAATGATTTTCTCCGGAATTTGGATCAGGACAGTTGTGTTTCATTTTCGGTGATTAGTGGAATAGTGCCAGTACCTGACATTTTTAGGCAGATTCTGCACCTGTTGCACACTAAGTAAAGCTCAGGATTTAAAAATCTGTATTTTGGAACACATGCGTAGGATAGTTATTTATACCTGGCTTTTGCTGTGTTTTAAATAGAAACAATCCCTGCCATTGATGCTACCTGTCACCCACACCATCCTACAGAGTTCTTATATTCAGATGTTCTGCATGTAAAATTGGAATCAAAACAATTCCCCTGCAATTCCCCTGGTGTTTGGAACAGGAAATCCATTCCAGATAATTTGTGAAAGAAAGAATGCTAATAATTTTGCATGCCATTTGAATTCAAAACACAAACATTACCAATAATGGGAGACTTCTGACGATGTGGAAGCCGGAGACAGTGAAAAGGAAGGGGTGCTTTTCATCAAAAGAGATGTCTTTCTTCTCTTGAGCATTTTTTTCCAGGTGAATCTGGCAGACAGTAATGATCAAGCAGATTTCCCCCTTTACAGGAGGCTTAAGAATGATTTATCTAGAGAGTAAAACAAAAAAGATTTGACAAAAGACACAAAATAAAATCTCTTTCAAGGAAGGTATGCAGCATTAAAATGTTAAATGTGATTTTAGCACATGGAATGGGAGGAATATTAGCACAAGCATTCCAATTTCATATAATGTGATAGGTTTGAAGAATTAGCAAATCTATGTGGTTGCTAAGAGTTTAAAAATGACTTGATGGCACATAACCAATCAATCAATTGAACTGGCAGTTTCTGAGAAAAAGGATTTAGGGATTAAGATGGACAGCTCAGAGAGAACATCACTCCAGTGTATAAAGGTGAATTTTTGGAAATAATCCATTAGGAAAAGAAGAGAAAATGAAACTACCAAATATCACTTGGCATTATTAGACTCCATTTCACATCCCTAACATCTGAGTACAAAATAATGACGGGTTGCAACTACATTGTACAAGCTTCTGGTGAGCAGAGATTTGCATATAGGTCTGGATACCAGCAGACAATATTGTAGAGATGGAAGACTCCATCGCAGAACAACCATTCCGCTCAAGTTTTAGAGACGATTTGGGTGGAGATGATTTACAAAAAAGATAAGAAAAAAGAACCTCAAAATTGTTATTAGGTTATATATAATGTGGAGAAAATAGATATGAATGTCTTATCTCTTATCCTATAACCATAGAACTGCTGAAATTCCAGTGGACAAAAGCAAATATTTTTACCTAATTATCTTCCAAGCAATATGCTAGGCTAATTGTCCTTAACTTACAACCATTCATTTAACAACTGTTTAAAGTTTACAACAGCACTGAAAAAGGTGACTTATGACCAATCCTTGTACTTATGACCATAGTAACATCCCCATGATCGTGCAAACAGAATTCAGGCACTTGACAAGTTTATTTATGATGGTCAGTCTCCCAGAGTCATGTAATCACCATTGGTGACAGCTGACTTCCATCAAAGTCAATAGGGGAAGCTAGATTTGCTTAACAGTTACACAATTCACTTAACAACTGCAGTGATTATTTAACAACAGTGGTAAAAGATAGAATTGAGTGTGACTCATTTATCAACCTTGGTAGCAATGGAAATTCTGGTTCTATTGTGTTCATAAGTGAAGGATTACTGTGTTACATAATCATGGTAGCTCAGATAAGCATTAAAATAGAGTTGGTTGATTCATTAGGATAAAGCTATCATTGCCTTATGTCATAGTGATGAGGCTTTATATTATTTCTAGTATCAGAGACAGGAAGCTGAGGGACACAAGGACATATCTTGCTTTGGGCTTTGTTTATCAATGATCTCATCCAGTGGTCCAGCACAGCTTTTCCAGAGTATCTGAGTATACACTCAGTTTGAATTTACTTCATGATTGTTTGAGGCAGTCAATTCTCTATGTGGTGCCTTGTAGAATCCTTAATGAAATCCTTAATGAAATATAGTTAATGAAGGATTAACTAATTCTTCATTGCCTAGATTGTATCATCCATATTAGTTGGCTTAATGGTGCCAAAGAGAATCCCAAAGGACAGCAAAAAGAGAACAGCTGAAGCTCCAGGTTAACTATGCTTCTATGTAAACATTTGATCCAATCTTACATGATTGTGGCTTCTAAACCACAACAGTAAGAAATCACTTGGTCTTGTTAGATCATAGGTGGAGTGGCGAGAACAAAAACTATAAAAAAGGCAGATAAGCATAAAGCAAGGAGTAAAAAAATTCTGGATATTAACTAACACCTAGAACAGTGTTTCTCAACCTTGGCAACTTGAAGATGTCCGGACTTCAACTCCCAGAATTCCCCAGCCAGCGAATGGGAGTTGAAGTCCGGACATCTTCAAGTTGCCAAGGTTGAGAAACACTGTCCTAGAATATTAACAATACATGCATTCTTCTTGGATGTAATAATTATGAACCCTATCACACAGGATATATTTCTAAGTCTGGAGGAATGTTGCAAAAGTGAAATGACTGTTCTCTTCTCTACACAATTTGTCACCGGGAATTGGTGTAGCATAGGTTGTCCTCTTATTTCTTTTTATTGATTGCACATTCTTTCAGTATATTTGGCCCATCTGAATACGTCCTTCTCGTAGCTGGGAACCATCTTCTTCAAGATCAAATTGTCAGTTATTCTATTTTTTCCAATGGTAACTTTAAAAAGTCACTTACAAGGTAACTCTCTGCAAAGGACAGAGATGAAAGTCATGGCCTCAAAGACAAATATAAAGTTGTGATTAACCTGTGAGGGTCTGATGATATCATAAACCTCGAGGACATTGTGTGAGTGGGCAGCTGTTTGTGAGAAGGGAACCAGCAGGCATCACAAGGAAACAGGATGTGCTGTTCCTTTCAAGAGCACCGTGTCATCCTTGTTGTAAATGCTTTTCTCCCCACATGTCTTAACTAATGCCAAAGTGTTCAATATTTTAAACACTGTCCTTCCTTGCTCAACTCCTCTCCCTTACATTCTGTTGTTATCTCTCTGGGACCCTTTAAAAAAAAAAAAAAAAAAAGAACATATCTATATCCAGAAGAATATGAAAAAACTGATCAAACCTGAATTCTTCTTTGGCTTGTCAAGCCCCAGGGTTGTTGTATTATGTCATAAATGCCATGTTTATGTGCATTGTGTCTTATCCATAAGAAAAGACAGAGGTTCTCAATAATTTTAACAAAAGTTGTATATGTGTATAAGCATGCGTATTGTATCCAAATCTTTTGTCTTCAAAGTGCTTCATAGACATCATTGCAGAATGATTGCACAAATTCTGTGGACTCTTTCTCCTGATTCTCTGTCTCTATGTCTCCATGAAAGATTTGGGGAAAGTGAATGACAATTTTGATTTTGTTATGATCTAGCCCAAGTGTTTCTCAACCTTGGCAACCTTGGCAACTTGAAGATGTCCGGACTTCAACTCCTAGCCAAAGCAAGAAAAACCCTCAGTGGTGAAGCCCATTGAAAGACAGAAGTTATATAAATCCCTGCCTCAAATGATTAAGTAAAGGATTTTTAAATCCACAAGGATGCTGACTACTACTATTTCCCTGAAATAAGACTGGGTCTTATATCAGTTTTTGCCCCAAAGATGCATTAGGTTTATTTTCCCAGTTAGGTCTTATTTTCAGGCAAATATCGGTGGTACCAAATGCGTCCCATCTGGCTGACAATCTTAACGGGGGTTTATTTTGGGGGTAGAACTTATATTAAGAGTATCCTGAAAAGTCATGCTAGAGCTTATTTCCAGTTGGATCTTATTTTTGGGGAGGGAACATGATATTAGTCGGTAGTACTGTTGTCAGGGTTCCAATTAACATCTCCAACAGATCAGAACTCCAAGGCAAGTGACTTCTTCAAAGTAATAATTTATTAGAGAGGTCATATTGGCACAGTCTGGGGGAAAACCTGAATCTGCGTTTACCCTACCCAAAATCAAACTCCAAACTCCTTTCCCTTCCATCCACATTGATTGAGACCCTTCGGGCTGCCAATTGGTGGGCTTCATTTATCTTAGCAATAATGGATTTCCTTTACCTGAGAATAACAACACAGGGAATGGGCCACTGGTGAAGAGAGGCAATGGGACCATTGCTAAGTAGACTTAGTCAACTCAGGGACACTTTCAAACATGTTGGGATTACAAATCCCATAATTCCAAGACAGCATAGTCAATATGGAGTACACAAGCTGGTCTTGTCAGCCCTATGAGGCAGACCAGACTAATAAACAGACTGCCATGATAACCTAAACACTATGTGTATTAGATTGGCTATAGTAACATAATCTTGCAAGTCTGGCTTTGCTTTCCCCTCCCTCTTTAATATCGCAGTGAATACGGGAGTGTTCTGCTGAGGCATTTTTGCAATCTACCCCAATCATTTGGACTGATACGTTTGAAGAAGGGACTATTTGAAATGACAACAGCACTGGAAAAAAAAATGACTTAGTTCTCACACTTATGATCATCTCAATATCCCTACGATCACATCTATCAGAATTTTTTGCAGCTAGCACCTGGCATGTATTTAGGGAGGTTGTTATGCCCCGGGGTCCTGTGACTGCCATTTCAACCTTCCTAGTTAGCTTCCAACAATTCTGGTACCAACTGTGGTTGCAAGTGGTATGCATTTTCGTACCTGTATATGAATAAATCAACATATTCACCTCTTTTATTCCCTTCTTTTTCTTTTTATCTTTGCCCCCCCCCCAGCAACTTTTTTTCTGATTGCTGAGTAATTCCCGCCTGGTGAACTCATAGTTGTGCAGGAGACAAAATTCATTGCATTGACATTCACCCAGGAACTCATTAATAGCTCAGAGGCTGAATCCATCATCACTGCCTGACATCCTATTGCTGCAAGGTCAACCCAGCATTTTTGTAAGATTGAACTGACCTTGAAACTCTACAGAGAGTAGTCAGTTGCATGCAATTTTAGTTATCCTGCTTTTTAGTTCCTGAAGTGGTTAAGTTTTCTTGCCTCTCCCCCTGGTTTTCTTACATTTTAAAAGGTTTTAAAGGTTTTAAAAGGTTTTCCTGTATATGAGTATTGTTCATGAAGACTTTAAGAGGCTATCCTCTTGAATAGAGAGAACTGCACAGTTGAACATTCAGATCTTCTGAATGTTCAACTTTCCTTGTTTACTTGAAAGTCTGTTTGAACAGCCCAACCTTGTTGAACACTGATGCTCTCTTCAAACAGTAGAAATGTACTTTGTTCAGTACTAAAACTCCAAAGCAAAAGTACCACATTTCAAATGCAAATCTAAATTGAAAAGTGGAAAGCTGTACAACTATGATGCATAAACATTCCAATTGTTGAAAGATTATTAAAATGCCTGGGAAGCAAACCAATCAATCCATCTTGGCTTTTTTGTTGAAAGAGACGAAAATTGCTTAAAATGCTGAATACCCTTGCTAGCTGGAAATTCTGACAGCAGTCATTTCCGCAAAACCTGAAAAGCACAAATTGGAGACAATGGGACAACCTTATTTTAATTGTGATTCCTTTCTCTCAGACAGCTCGGCTCAGAGAGTACTACATTACCCCTGAGCAGTGCTGCTGAATATTTCCAGCCAGAGTTATGTTTGCTATTTAATAATAAAGATTGCAAACTTCTCTGCATGTACAGAAGCTCTTGCAAAGCTAGATATGCTATATCTGAGGAATGATGTCAAGCTTATGTGGTATCGATATGCAATCCCAATTCATTCCAGATCAAATGAATTTTCATTTCTATATTCCCTAATAATTGCAATTAATGTTTCTCAGGTGGGTTTTGGATGCTTGAGGGTCCCGCCAAGTGGAAGAAAGAGGCAGAAATCTTTTCCTGCTTGCTTGCAAAATCTTGCCTGTGTCTAGCTCTGTGGCCTAAAATATGATACAGAAATGCAAGCTGCCTTTCTCATCAAATGGAGGAGGAGCTCTTGACCATAAATTACCGTGCTCCCACAAGATCTAATTGCCCCATCAATTGTCTCTCAGGATCAGTGCCATTGGTAATAATATTTGGATGGAAAGCATTCAGGCTTATTGCCCAATCCATCTACTGTTCATTTTATCAATTACACTCTTTCCAGTACAATTTTTGAAGCATAGAGGACATCTCTCATTTGACTGAAGATATGTTGGAGAAATTAATTAACACCTGCAGTTAAATTGTTTCCCTCAAGGGAAGCTTTCATCCCAACTTCTGAGAGCAGAGGAGAAATAGGCAAGCTAATTAGTACAAAAAAAAACAAACCAAACTGGGATGTTAGTTTGGTAATGAGAAAACAGCAAACTTGGGAAGCTGAATATTGGGTGACTAAACCTATTAGAATGCAGACTAATTTGAAGATCCATGAGATCAAATAACTATAAAAATCTCTCCTGACCATACAAAAATTCTTATCTGCTTAACCAATAGTTGAAGTGACTCAGATACAGTGACGTAAATATCCATAAATGCATTCATGTTCCTGGATTTGTACTCCCTAGTTGGAAGCAAGATGTTTTGTGGATTTTTCTGCCGGGCTTGGATATATTCTTCAATAAATGCATTCGCACCCAAGAATAAATGGAAGCAGAAGAATATTGTTGCCAAAGTTGGATCATATTATAAGCTGTGTTATTATCCTTTCTTGGCCAAAGAAACAGACACATATTTTTATACAATGAAGATGCTTTTATAACATATGAAGAGTTGAGGCAAAACTTGCTATCTTGTGCTTTTTTGACATAGGATAGCAGGATCATCTGTGGTTGCCATGGTAACAGCAAGGTAAGCAAATTGGAGATGAGGGAAAGCAGAGGTATTTCAGGAACACACAGCCTGTCTCTGATCAGCTTGGATGTTGAATTTCTGCCACTCCCATCTGCTTCTCCAGCTTGGGGGACAGAAATTGGTTAGTGTCTCATCAGTCTGAAAGCATGCAAATGTGAGTAGATAAATAGTTACCACTTTGTGGAAAGATAACAATGTTCTGTGCATCTTGGTGTATAGTCATACCGGCCACACGACCACAGATGCATCTTTGGAAATGCTAAAAAATGGAGATGAACATGACTGAACAGGGAATCTTGACATTTACTTTTATGAATCAGTGACTTATGTTTCTAAATTAGACATTTTCTTTTATCCACAAAATGTTAGAAAGCCATTGAATCTTTTCTTTTAAATAAAAACAGTTAGGTGAAGAGAGGGAGTGGGAGATGTATATTGTAGATGCCAACTTGTAATGGAATACAGGATGATAATTGCAGCTAAGACTACATTTATCTTGCCATAATAATAATGGAGGTCAGTTTATGCCCAGGATATACCTAGATTTAACGGGACAATGTGTTGTATGTAATGAAAGGCAGCATACAAATGCAAAATATTGATAAATAAAAAATGAACTTGCTAATCCTAGGGAGATACCTGAACTTACCTGAATGCTCACATAACACCAGATGGAACATTGGATGCTTTGAGGAGTTGGCAGCATATAAGAACAATGACCCTTGCCTACGATCTAAAAGCTGGAATTCTAGATAGAAATATATCCAGCTATGTGTGAGAAGGGTTCACATTCCCACTGCTAAGCTATGACTACATTTTTATATATCAGTGCTCAGTGCAACAAAACCAAAGTCAATGAAAAGACTCTTTTTCTCTATATTTACTGCTCAAAGAGCAGGGAACTGACATACATTGCCAATCCCTGCATAGAATATACTGATTGTGTGGGGTCGCAGGCAGCAATACCAGAGTATAAAACAGAAAGCATGAAGATCCCGATCATGCAGCATTTGAAGCCCTTGATGTGACCTGTAGGGAAGAATATCTAGTTTTGTGATGGCAAACCTCTGTCACGTGTGCCAGAGGTGGTACCAGAACCCTCTTGTGGGCATGTGTGCTGTCACCCACCAGCTCAGACAGCTGGTTGTCGATTTTGTGGTGTGCATGCGCACCAGCCAGCTGGTTATTTGGCTTGCCAGTGCCTGGTGGCGTGCATAGTGTGCATGCTACAACCTTCCAGTGTGCGCACTCTGTGCCTAAAAGGTTTGCCATCACTGGTCTAGTTCTATCAGCATTGTAAACCAACGTTTTAGTATTTCTATCAACCAACCAATTCAGAGGTTTCATTCTTCCTAACCCAGAAGGAGGCTGTGGTGTGATTCATTAGTTCTAGTGGTCTAACAAGAGAGTCAAGACTTCAGTATATATGGGTTCTCTCTACTTCATTGGCTAAGTCATTGATGGGAATCCTGATGTTAAATTCTGCAACCTCACACCATTCACTAATGTCATGATTTAGTTCCTGAATACCTTAACTCTGAGGCCAAGTGGTACCTCATAGATGTGGCTCCTTGCTTAGAAATTCCATAGCCTCAACAGAGGAATGTCTCTGTGATTGCCTTGAGGAAACAGAACTGACCTTTGATGTGACCCAGTGAGGACTGCTTTTAAAATTAGAGGCTTTCTTCAAGTGGGATCTCAATATAGCAAAGATCTTCATCTCCTTATGAACTCCAGAATGTCAGCAGTCCTGATACCAGCATGAATATGTCCAATCCTGGAGATAGCCTTAAAATCTGAACCGGAATGGGGTTGGACTTTGTTGCCCAGCTTTTCTATTTAGATTGATGCTCAGATGAGCTCAGATGTGATTTATTTTATGATGAAAATTAGACAGCTTTTCTGGAATCTTACAGCTCATTCAATGTTAAAGTGCTTGGGCAGAAGAGGGCAACAGAGCATAAAGTTCAAATGCTTTTTCTGTCAGCCTTTCAGGGTAGATCTACCAAGAAACCAATGACATGTAGGCCTGAAACTACTTTTATTAGAACAGCTCTAGCCACAGAATATTGCAAATGGGAAGGTGCTTCTCCCTCACTTTATTTTTATGTGAATTGGGAGGGCCCTGTATGGGGCATTTCTTTGATTAGTTTCTTGGAATGGGCTGAAGCCATGCTTGTCTGAGCCTTAGCTTGGTAATACTGTAGTTCTTCTCACTGTCCTTCATGGCTATTTTTTATGTTGTCTATACCAGTGTTTCTCAACCTTGGCAACTTGAAGATGTCCGGACTTCAACTCCCAGAATTCCCCAGCCAGCATTCGCATTCGCTGGCTGGGGAATTCTGGGAGTTGAAGTCCGGACATCTTCAAGTTGCCAAGGTTGAGAAACACTGTCTATACTACTGATATCCCTCAGGGTATTCCTCCTTCATTGCTGTTCAGTTCCCTGGGATGTATAATGAGGTTTCCCCTTTAATGGCATATTCTGCTAGCAGCTTGTCTAAGCAGGCTGGGCATCTCCCTTCCCTTCTCCTCTTGCCCTTTCACATATTAAACTTGGCTATTGGAGAGGTGTGTGAGATGGATGGCGATAGAATGAATGAATATTTTAGAAGCTACAACTGTTTCTCTGGCAAAGATTAAGTCTTGGACTGCTGAGCTATAACACTGCCTAGACAGAATATACCCACTTTGGCACGTCTCTCTTTCGGCTTGGCAATGAGGTAACTGTTCTAAAGAATATTCTAAACTTCACACACATTATTAGGTCATGAAAGATCATTTCATTAAGCCTCAGAGTACATATAAGATTATCAGTAGCTTAAATCCTAATGTGATGGGCATAGTTGTACCACCAGTAGAGCAAAATCTGAATCCTGCTTGTCACTTGTTCTACTACGGTAGTTTATGACCTAGTTGCCCTTTAAATGCTGCTAAATAAAATCTGTTAGGACAATCAATATCCATTAAGGAAATGAAAAGTAGATTGATATCAATAACATTTTCACCGGTGAGCAGGTTGAAGGAGCAGATGTTCCATCATTAGTACTTTATGCTTTCTCAGTTCAGTCTGATGGTGTTTACATACCTACCTGAGATCTGGTGCCTTTTTAAAATATATGCATAATCTTCAAATTGGTATGTTCAAATTGGTATGTTAAACTCAGAGCAAAAATCTCTTCCAAACTTTGAAACTATCGTTCACTAACAGAAGTCAAACTGACGATTCAATATTTCATTGATGAAATAAAATCCATGAAGGAAGTACTTCCTCTTTTTTTAAAGGGATAACATAAAGGCTGTACATCAGCCTTCTGCAATTTGGCATGCTTAAGATATATTCAGAATGCAACCCCCCAAATTCCCATTATTCATGCTGATGAGAAATTTTTAGAATTGTAGATCTGACATATAGTTAAAGGGATACAATTCCCTTATAACAGAAAAGTTTGGAGTTAGCCATAAATATGATTCTGGACAAAGAAGGAAGCATTTCAATCAATCAAATCTGTAAAAATAAACTTGCTGTATTTCAACCTGTGGCTTTATGCTGTACACCTGAACAAAGGGCCAGGGTATTTGACTGATTAATACATACTGTCAGTAAATAAATATAGCAGAATTTTGTTTCTTAATTTGAAAGATCCACATACCAGGATCTGGATGCAGCAGAAACTTCTCAGATTATTTTAAATACAAAAATCATTCCTGACCAGCCTGTCTTTGTCCTTCCAGTGCTAAAAACGGCAAATTAGAGATTTGTTGATAGCTGTCCTCTGTTCACACAACACTGAAGCAGGATGGCTGGATAGATCTGGCCAGAAACTAATATTCATCTGAAGGCATACCTAAATATTTCCAGGATCCCCTACAATGCAGCAAATGTTCACTATAATTGGCAAGAAAGTGGTACTTGCAGATATCCATTCAGAAAACCCCTATGTGAGCTTCTCCCACAAATCCTGTAACCAATGTAATGACTACACATGTATGTATAAGTCAGGGTGTCAAACTCACGGCCTGTGGGCCAGATGTGTTACGTGCCGGCCACGCTCACACCTGGTTTAGTCAAGGGGGGAGTCATGATACATCACGTGATGATGCCATGACATCATGAACTTGACACCCCTGGTATAAGTGAAGATGAAGATGATGTCATTGTTACATGGTAAGTTTTCCTTCACATAATTCCACCTTCTAACATTCACAAGAATGCTATTTTTTTCTAAAATATTGTAAAGCAAGGCATTTTGCATTAGTGTAAACCACAAGAGCCCTAATCTGACTACTGAAGCAAGCATATGTTTCTTTAGTTGACTCCATCAGAGTTAAATCAAAGTGTAATACAAGATTCTTTTCGAATTACACTTCATGTCTGCATTAAATTAGGTGATATGCATCCTTAGGTTCAATTTGTAATGCTTTAATTATTTAGCCTAAAAATACAAGCTCCATAACTGCAAAATCAATAGCTCACTAGTGCTGACTTTACAGTCTAATCAAATGTGAAGATCAACTGCTTCTGTGATAAAAGTAACTCAGTTCCTGGGACAATAGCTGGAAAATACTATTTATCCCAAGAATAATCATTCCAATTCTCCTAGTGTCTTTTTCTATTTGATCATCATATCTAATACTGAATTTTCTCCAAATAAAAGTAACAAAGACTCATCTGTGGTAGTAGGGCAAAAGTTAAGAGGAAATGGAGAGAGAGTTTCGGATTTACACAAATCAGAATTCTAATAGGGTGGATCTACAGTAGTATTTCTCAACTCTGACAACTTTAAGATGCCTAGAGTCCCACTCCCAGAATTCTCCAGCCAGCTTGCTTGTTCTCCAGACAACTTGTATCTTAAACCTGTCAAAGCTGAGAATCCCAGGTCTAGAGTGAAAATGTAGTATGTAGCAGGGGTCCCCAACCCCTGGGGTGCGACCCACTACTGGGCCATGGCCTATTTGGAATCGGGCCATGTGAGAATCCATTGTTTTTTCTTGTGTGAATGGAGCTGCGTGCCCATGCACACCGGCCCGCTGCTCACACACCCCTGTTCCCTTCTTCCCCTACCCCAGCTGGGCTTCCAAACGGCTTGCACCCGACGCTCCAAAAGCGAAGCAGTGAGAGCAGAGGCTGAGTAGGATGCGGGTGCCCTGCTCAGTTTTGCTGACTCACCGAGGTTGTCCAGTGGACGCCCGAACCAATTTTGGGTGAGTCTGAAGGGGCAGAAGACTGCTCCCCCAAAGGCGTCTCTTCTCTGCACCAAAAGCGCTTGCAAATGGACAAAAGTCTTTGGGAGAGTAATCATGCACTACTTCAGACCTCCTGTCCCTTTGCAAAAGCTTTTGGCATTGAGAAGCCTGAAAGGCTGCAAAACCATGCTCTAAGGGCTTCTCTTCTCTCTTGCGTGAGCGAAGCTGTGCACATGCAAACATGTGTGTGCATGCCGTAGGAAAGGTTCCCCTCTACCCACTCCCAGCTGGCTGCCAAGCCACAAAGGTTGGGGACTGCTGCTCTATAAGATCAGAAGTGTCATTAGTCAAGAGCAGTTGGGAAGTTCGGGGATGTAAAATGTTGGCAGATAGTTACTTAGTGAATAAGATGTAAAAAGGAAAGTATCCGAAAAAGTGGTGAGATAAAGAATTTGAAAGTATCCATTTGGAATGGATATGAAGGAACCTCAGCCATAACATCCTTATGGAAAAGTAATGCACTAAAAATAAAAGCTGAATAATCAGAGTTCATTTCTCCTCATTTGGATATTACTTTTGATTATGGAAGATGAACGAATACTCTGTTTTTATTTAGTGTCCACACTAAATTCTATTTTCATTGTTGTGTGCGTGTTTGTATGTGTACATGCTAGATATTCAATGAGCCATAACAAATGTCTATGTCTATGACTTTATTTAGGATTAATGATGACTCAGAGAACAATGCAGTTTAAAATCAGATCCCTGTACAGGTTGACCTGCTTTATATGCAGTGTTTTTTGTTAAGAAAGTGATCAAAGGCATAATTAAGAATAATCTTCCCTTTGTTCAAAAGTAATTGATTCAAACACCATTTTGCAAGATATAAGCAAGGTACTTTAGACCTGGAAAAAATATTTTGTTTCTCTGGAACTTAGCATTATTTGAGATAATAGCAGTTCATTAGCTTCCCTGCAGCAGCTCCCCCTCTTTCTCATTTTCTGCATTCTGGTTTTCCTGATTGAACATAAGATGCTTTGGATCAGAGATTTATATCTAGTCTATAGGGCTTCCTTAGCACTCTTGCTTGAAAGCTTGGAAATCTTTTTTTAAGGGGTGGTGGTGGGAAGGACACATTCCACTGTACATTTGGGAAGGATCAAAGATCAAATAAGACAGCAATATAGAAAGAGAACCTGTACCTGACATGCTGGTTAAACCAGATTTTACCTCCTAGAAAAAAATTTCTAGGATTTAGAAGGATTTCCCCCTCTAAAATCCTTTAGAAAAGAATTCTTTTAGTCTTTTAATGCACATATCATGCTATCCAGGGCTTACATTCTACACTACTTCCTTCACAACAGTGGGAAACTCTCCACTTGATTTTCAGAAATTGTAAACAGAGTCTTGAGGAGTGCAGGAAAAACAAAAACGTTAGCAAAGTTGGAGACCTCAGGTGACCTGGGGTTTCAGGTTGTCCATTCTGGTGCAGAGCAGTGTTCTTCATACTTGGTAAAGTTGTCAGGCATGAAAAACACTGCGCTAGAGCTTCTGTGAGGACTCTGTACAGACCTTGTACTGTGTGCTGCAAGTGAGGCTAACCTACCCCGTTTCCCTGAAAATAAGACAGGGTCTTATTTTCTTCTGAACCCCCCAAATAAGCACTTGGTCTTATTTTCGGGGAGGTCTTATTATTTTTGAAGTGCAGGAGGTGGCGAGCGTGGTCATCTCATGGTTACTGCTGTGTTGCAATATTTTAGGGGAGGGCTTATTTTCAGGGGAGGGCTTATTTTAGTGCATGCACTCAAAAGCCCAACTAGGCTTATTATCCAGGAAGATTTTATTTTTGGGAAAATAGGGTATAATCCCCAGATAAGCAGCGAGGAAAAGGAAGAGGAGTGACAATGAATGCACCCTTGACAACCTCTTTCCCCTGATTAGCAAATTTTGCTCTTTCTGTGTTTTATATAGGGTCTATCTCCCTATCTGTGCCTCCTTCCCATATTAGATATTTAATGAGCCATAACAAATGTCTATGACTTTTATGTTGCTAAGTGAAACATTTAAGTGAGTTTGCCCCATTTTACGACTTTTTTGCCACAGTTGTTAAGTGAATCGTTACATTTGTTAAATTAGTAAGTGAATCTGGATTCCCCACTGACTTTGCTGATCAGAAGGTCGCAGAGGGGATCACATGACCCCGGGGCACAGGAAAGGTCATAAGTATGAACCAGTTGCCAAGCACCTGAATTTTGATCATGTGACCATGGGGATGCTGCAATGGTCATAAGTGTTAAAAACGATCATAAGTCTCATTTTTCAGTGCCGCTGTAACTTTGAATGGTCACTAAATGAATTGTTATAAGTTGACAACTACCTATATTTCCCTTTTTTGATTCAGAATCTGGCAGATAAAGTGCTAGAGAATGAGAAGCTAAGCAGAAAAATAAGAATTCTAAGAGAAAAACTCATTTCAATATACTTGTTAATTCTCTGTAATTATTATCAAATACACTGTCAGTCAAAATCAGGCAAAAATACATATATTCTATATTTCTTGCGTATAGTCAGCCACATGCTGCACTTAACCTGATTTACCAAGAAAACGCTGAAAATTAAAGCCCGATAGTCATTTCTCTCACTTATATCAGTATAGTATTTAATTTAATCATGTTCTCTTGGACAAACTGGGTAGGTTGGGCTGTCTATAAAAGTCCATTCTACAAATTAAAAAAAAAAGAGACTGGCAGGAATATCTCACCTTAATATTGAGTGCATAGGCATTGAGAAATCTCAGGTTGGCTCATGATCTTAAAATAGTACCATGTATCGAAGCATTCTGAAACAGCCATCTATTTAGCATCCATATCAGATATTTTATTTGCCAACAAGGGCTTCAATTTTTTTGCCAAATATCTATAGGATATGTAGGATATATAGGAAATGAGGAAGGATGCAATATGGTTTGTAATTTTGCATTTACTGCATTAGAGCTTGCTCTGGAATTCCCTAAGTAAAGTGCCTGCCCAATATTGAATTGTGTAATAGGGAACAGATGGGCATCAGTATGTTCATGCATACTTTTTTATATATTTGTGATTTATCTTATTTTTAGTATGTACTGTATGCCTGAATTTTCTCAAGAAATGAAGATGTTAGAAGATCAAACCAATATCAAAGGGGATATACAGGAGATCTTCAGGTGACCATGATAAAAGTTTGAGGGTACCACAAACAGTGGTGGGATTCAAAATTTTTTACTACTGGTTCTGTGGGTGTGGCTTGGTGACCGTGGCAGGGGAACGAGACTGTAAAATCTCCATTCCCTCCCCACTCCAGGGAACGGTTAATGCAAAATCCCCATTTCCTCCCAATCATCTGGGACTTGGGAGGCAGAGAATAGATGGAGGCGGGGCCAGTCAGAGGTGGTATTTATCGGTTCTCTGAACTACTCAAAACTTCTGCTATCAGTTTTCCAGAACTGGTCAGAACCTGCTGAATACCACCTCTGACCACAAATCCTTTTCACTTCTCCATATGTGCTCACATTTTGTTTGCATATACCTGTTCAGCTTCAAATGTCAGCTCATTTCCTTAAGGGCCACACTGAAACTTTGTAGGGCATCTTGGAATGACTTCAACAAAGAAATTCCTAGTTCGTTTCCCGTTTCTTGAATTGCAGCATCGTACCCTCCATAGAGGGGAGTAGAAGCCTTGATGTCTTCCCGCTTAGCTTGCAATAAAATCATGTGAAGATCTTCGACTATTCTTTCATACTTCTGGTGGTCAAATTTTGAAAGATCACTTTCGCCAATTGGGTAACTGATGTTGTTTGCATAGCAATCTCTCGGAACTGGAAATTCGATATATTTCAGCCTTGGAAAATCAATGAAAATATTAAAAAGGCATTTCAAGGCTCGAGAAGATAGAGGATTTCCAAGGAACTTCAGCTCCTCTAATTTCCGACAAGGAACCAATCCTAAAATCAGCATGTTGATATGAATGTCCTGAATGTTGCATTCTTCAAGTGTGAGACTTTTGAGTGTATAAGATGAATGGTTCAGGAGTTTGAAGAAGGTTGATGGGTACAAATCAGCCACATCATGTCCACTGATATCCAGAGCTTCTAGTTTCTCAGAATGCAGGCTATTGGCTAAATAAGCCATGTCAAGATGGTTCAGCGAACAGTTAGAAACATCCAGCATTTTCAGCGGTGTCTTCAAAGGACTGGAAATTTCAATAAAACAAATCCAATAATTGTACTAATCCATTCTACAGCTTTTAAAAACAAGATAAATAAACATGCATAGACTAGCCTCTGTAACGTAAGAATGGAAAATGGCTCTAGCATCAATTTTTTAAAAAGGGCCCAGAAAAGTATAGATCACCTAGCTAAGTAAATTGATGTAAAAGTGGTATTAAAAATAGAATGGTCATCTGGGCATATGGCAACTTCTTGCTCATTCTTTAGTATGGTTTGTGCAAAGGTAATTCCTGCCTCACTAATTTTTTTAGAGACATTTGAAAGTTTCATCAAGTAAGTGGATATGATTCAATTGCCAGACCTTGTTTATTTGGCATTTCAAGAGGCTTTTAATAAAGTCACTCATCAAAGACTCTGAGCAAATTTAGCAACTATGCGATAAGAGGAGAAGTCCTCATATAGATTGGTGGCTGATTGAAGTACAGGAAGAAGAAAGTAGAAATAAATTAGTTTCCATTCACACAGTGTCGAGATGTAAACAGGACATTTGTATTGAGGTTGAGACACTTTATTTTCAAGTATTCAAGCATTTCAGAAAGAGTAGGCTGAACAGAGGAGGGTCAAACCAGGGTATGATATACCAAATTCTTTAGAGTGCCCACAAAATTGATGAAAATATTGATTCAGGGTTCTTCACCAAATGAAGATGTCTAACAGTCAATGAGCTGACACAAAGCTCTCCTCAGATAACATTTACTGAATGCAGATACTTCCCCCGCCCCAAATTTAGCAATCCCTATCAAGCCTTAGATATGACGTTCCCAAATATCCAAACCCTTCTTGTCCATAGAGACCTTATTAAGGAGAGGAAGTGGAGCCTCATATCTTTGTTCTCTTCTCCTCTCACCAAATATCATCATCTGCCACTGTCTTTAATGTGGAATGGGATTAGAGAAGAGGCAAAATTTGATACCACTAGATTTAGCTCTCATTCAAAACTTGTTCAGGTGTTGGATGGCTTTCTCTTTCACCTTGCATTGTGCAGCATCTGCTCTGCCATTGCTGGTCAGTTGCTATCCAAACTAACTAACCTAGATCTCTGGGCTATGAGTCAAGAAACCTGGAAAAAAGGAGTCTGACTGCATCAACCTAAAGTGGCCAATAGGTCCCTGGTTGATCCCAAGCTGCTCGGGGGCACCTGAAAGCCCCATCAGTAGAGTGGTTGGTGAAATGCATTGCTCTAATCTCACCAAAAATTATGTTAAGGGGAATAACAATTTTTTGCAGTACAACTAAATAAGTGACTTGAAGCTATCTCAGTGAGGGCCTGGGATCCAATCAATGAATATAAGAACATGGTAGAAAAAAGGAGATTTCTGTAGCATATTTTTGCTAAGGCTTTCCTGTATTCCATTTCCATGTTCGCAATCTTTAAGAAACGCACATAAAACAATCCTTTAAATATTGTGGTGCCTTTGTCCAAATCTGCAGTGAGAATTAGAGCACAAACCTTTTGAAAGAGTTTGGCAATGGTTTGTGCAACATTCCCTATATTGTAGATTGTGTTGTTATGCTTTTCTTGTCCAAGAAAATGTGGCAACAGAAGAATGAGAATGGGGATAGGGTTTCTGTTGTTCTCTCTCTCTGTGTGTGGGTGGGTGTTTATATCTGTGTCTGTGTGTGCATGCTCCTCCTTGGCCAATTAGAGGGACTGCTGGTATGATTGAGTAGCAGCTCAAAATTTAAGAAGACAAATATTGGCTTAAAAAGTGCTTCCTTATGTGCACCTAAATTTATGGATTTTAGTTTAATTTTTATGTCACCTCCCACCTCAGAAAAAAGAATCCTTAACTTTTTATCAAAAAATTTAGGATTTCTTGATCCTTTATTATTTTAGATTTCTGTCTAAAGCTTGATTATCCAATTGTTGGCTTGCCTAGGCCACATTGAGTCAAGCGTTGTCTTGGGCTGCATATAAATTATATAATGTATATACATAACAAATTTCACGGGGCCTTGGGGCTGTCAGCTTGGTTGTTCATTTGCAGACATTTCATTGCCTGAACTAGGTAACTAGCACTGATGATGTAACCTAGTTTGGTTAATAAAACAACTGCAAGAAAATAATCAAGCTCAGAGAGAGCACCAAGGACCCTTCATTTCAATCCTGAGCTACAAATATTCTCCTTTATTAATGACAAACTTCATTATCTTGTGGAGCTGCATTAGCTGTCCAGTACCACATGCAGTCTATGGGTCGTGGCTTGGACATGCCTGAGTTCAAGAAAGAAATTCCATGCCAGGATGGTGACTTAAATAATGAATTCAGTAGTTGCCCATAATTTCTTCTCTGCCTCAGGCCTAGCAAGAATACTGTAATTGACATAGCTTTGATTGTTGGCTCAGAAAGTGCCCCCAATATAGTTTTGGGATTAAAAAAATTAGATCTTCTCCAGTATAAATCTGCTTTTGATAGCAAATTACAACTGAGATATTATTTTCATATGTGAAATATAAATACTTTGTATAGAAAGAGACTTTCCTTTGGTTTATCATTTAGAACTTGATCAGATGCCAAATAAAATTTTCCCCAAACTGCTACATTTTTAAAGTCATGATTACAGATCAGTGCTAATTATGTCAGACTTAATTCCTTTTCTGCAGAGATATATAAATATGTTCTGTAAACCGAAAGAAAGGGTAAAACAATCAAAGAATTGGGAAAAGGCATTGTTGCTCATAGTGGTGTAACCTGTAGCCATTGGATACCAATTGCTCGGGACTATTAACTATTAACCGCAAAGTATAAAATGTCTCATACATTGCAGGTAGAAAACCTTCCAGCAGAATATTTTTTCCGGAAATCCCCATGGGAGCATTTCATTGGTCTCTTATTAAACATTGGCCCGAGCCACTGAAAATCTGAGTTCATTTCTCTTAGCTAGAGTGTCTAGGAGACAATTTGAGCCAGCTGGTTTCTGTCAGATTCAATTCCTTTCCAAGTCAGACTAGAATAAAATGGAACCATCCTGGTGAGTGAGTGACTTGTTATCATTAAACAGCAACATGCATTGCTGTTTCCATCACCATGCTTTCCACCCAGCAACAGTAGTTGCAGGGATACCTCATCCTTTCTTCATGCATTCCAATTGCCTGGCACTTTGACTCACCAGCAAAAGCAATCTGAAACGCATTACCTGAGTAGTTTGCGGAGCCTTCCGGTGAGGATGGAAAAATGCCAGGCTCAGCTCTGTTAGCTGAGTCATTTGGCTCATTTTTTCCCCCAATTCCTGAGACGAGTGGCTTCATCCTCTGGTGTGAAACCTTCTCCACATCAAGGTCCCAGGCTGGCATGTGTGAGCGATGTCATTAAGGGACATTGGACGTATTAAAAAGCACTTGCAAATGTTCCATATGACCTAACAGTTGTGAACTACTTCAAACTTGCCCAGCGGGAAGAGGGGCTCTGTTAAGCTTATGAATGTTAGAAATCTTCCTTAAGCCAGGTTGTCCACCCGGAAGGCTTTGCAGCGGATTTTGAGTGGGCAGTGACACCTCATTAGCAGGGCCTGGACAACCACCTCATAGCTTCGTTCAGTAACAAAGATGTCGGCCAAGACATCCACCGAGACCTCAAACACATCTGGAAGGAAGGGCAAGTTTTGCATGTCCACCAGCAGATCATAGCAGGTCCTCGAGAGCAGCTCTGTCCGGGCCCACCGTCCCATTGTTTTCCTACAAGGGCAGAGCTGAACTTCCACATCCTTTATGCCTGTTAAGTCCACAGTTTTCAGTCGTTTCGCGTAGGGTGATGAGCAATTCAAAACATAGTCCTTCAAACCAGCTAGGCAGCTGGCCAGGCACAGAGAACAGGCTCGGTTACTGATGTCTTCTGGGTGATCAGCTGTCTTTCCCAGTAACTTTCCAATATTGAATTCGGCCAGTGGCCAGTTCTCCACCAGGTCATGAATTACCTCCACCTGCTCCTGTAAGTAGCTTGCCTTAAAAAGAAGAGGGAAGAGATTATGGGCAAGATGGCTCAGGTTCTGTCTTACCAGCTGCCCCTTGGATACCAGAACTTCAGCACTCAGAAACCGTAGCGAGTGCATGGCTGCTCTGTGACTCTGACAGTTACTCGGGATCTGTTTTTCTGACCAAGAAACCCTCTGTTATCATCTTCTATTTTTAGCTGCAGCTGCTCTGGTGGAGATTGGGAGGATCTGGGAAGGCAACAGTCACACCACATGCTAAATTTAAGCGGCTATTTTGGTATCAGACATACATCTGACAATGTTAACTCCTGAGTTAGTTTCGCAGCGGGTCATTTGCATAATCCTTTGTGAACGAGAGCAAAGTTAGACTTATGGTTGGTGTTTCCTTTTAAAATATTTTCAGTCACCTTGTTAAAAATAATTCTGTTCGACGTCTCAAAGACAGCTTCCAAAATGAACATTTGCACTATATAAAACAATAAGACATTTTGAAACCATTAATTCACCTAGTCATAAAATTAAACACTAGAAAAGATTAGAGGTAAATATGTATTATTACTGAGGTGTTTAATAGTTTTTATCTAACGACTTAAATTCATCACATCATGCACAAAGACACAACAAGTGTTGGAACAAATCAATGTGTACCAGAGTCTAGCGGTTCATTTCCAGCAAATGATCCTGTTGTGAAACTCCTCAGTTGCTGATAGCACTTAATGATCAGAGATATACTCCCTCTAAGATGAATGATCATACACATGTGTTATTGCCAATTTTAAAAAAAATCATTCATAGGTTTTATGAATTAATGACTAGAAAGGCTCAGTATAAAAATAAAGAAAAAACATACTATGAAATAAATATTTGGAAGGTACAAACCATAGGTGACATTCAGCAGGTTCTGACCAGTTCTGGAGAACTGGTAGTGAAATTTTGAGTAGTTCGGAGAACCAGTAAATACCACCATCTGACTGGCCCCGCCCCATCTCTATTCTCTGCCTCCTGAGTACAGCATCCTTTCCCTGCCATGTCCACCAAGTCATGAAACGCCCAGCGAGGGCATGAACAGGATTATGGGGAGACTCAGTGCTGCCACTTGTGTGCTGGACCCATGTCCCTCTTGGTTAGTCTCGGCTTCCCGGGAGGTGACACGAGGCTGGCTCCAGGCAATTACCAACGCTTTGTTGAGGGAGAGATTCTTTCCCACTGCCTTGAAGGAGGCAGTGGTGAGGCCCCTCCTTAAGAAGCCTTCCCTGGACCCAGCTTCTTTAGCCAACTATCGTCTAGTCTCCAACCTTCGCTTTGTAGCGAAGGTTGTCGAGAGTGCGGTAGCACGTCAGCTTCCCCAGTACCTGGATGAAGCTGTCTACCTGAATCCATTTCAGTCAGGTTTAGGCCCGGATACAGCACGGAGACGGCATTGGTCGCGTTCGTCGATGATCTCTGGTGGGCCCAGGACAGGGGCTGCTCCTCTGTCCTGGTCCTATTAGACCTCTCAGCAGCTTTCGATACCATCAACCATGGTATCTATTGCCAACGACTCGGGAACGGTTGGGAGGGAGGGGGACACCATTTTACGGTGGTTCTCTCCTACCTGTCAGATCAGTCGCAGTTTGTGTTGACTGGAGGGCAGGGATCGACCACCAAGGACGCGTCACTTGTGGGGTGCACCCAGGATAGGTTCTCTCACCCCTCCTGTTCAACATATATATGAAACCACTGGGTGAGATCATACCGTGGTTTTGGGGTTATGGTATCATCAATATGCTGATGATACCCAACTTTTCATCTCTACCCCAAACCACCCTAAATGATGCCCTCGAGTGATGTCCCGGACTGTGGAGGCGGTTGCGGCTTGGATGGGGCAGGAACAGGCTCAAGCTCAATCCCTTCAAGACTGAGTGGCTGTGGTTTTCCGTCATCCCGAATTTGTGCATCTTGTTCCATCCTTTGATTATAGGGGAGAGGAATTTTTAGCCTCTCAGAGAGGGCCCGCAATCTGGGTGTCCTCTGGCTATGCAGCTTAGTTTAGAAGAACACCTGACAGCCGTGACCAGGGGAGCCTTTTACCAGGTTCGCCTGGTACGTCAGTTGCGCCCCTTCCTGGATCAGGAGCTTTGTGCACAGTCACTCATGCCCTCGTCCTTTCTCGCCTGGACTACTGTAATGCTCTCTACATGGGGTTGCCCTTGAAGAGCACCCGGAGGCTTCAACTGGTCCAGAACGTGGCTGCGCGGGTTATCATGGGGGCACCTAGGTGCTCCCATGTTGCACCCCTTTTAGGCAGCCTGCACTGGGTGCCGGTTGTCTTCCGGGTGTGATTCAAGGTACTAATTATGACCTTTAAAGCGCTCCATGGCTTAGGCCCAGGATATCTGCAAGACCACCTACTGCCACCGGTAGCCTCCCACCGTCCAGTGCGATCCCACAGAATTGGCCTCCTCAGAGTACTGTTGGCCAGACAGTGTCGGCTAGCAACCCCCAGGGGTAGAGCCTTCTCTGTGGGAGCGCCTTCCCTCTGGAATGAGCTGTCCCTGGAGCTTTGTATAATCCCGAGACCCTCCGGTCTCTTCCGCGCACCCTAAAATGTATGGCTTTCCAGCAGCCAGCCTGCCTGAACAAAACAAAATAAATTATTGATCATTGTTAATTTTAATCAAATTTTTTAAAATGTTATTGTTAATCTTAATTGGGTTTGTTTTTTGGATATTCTGATCTATTTTTTTAAAACTTTTGTAATGTGTTTTTTTTTAAATGTTGTAGCCGGCCTTGAGTCTCTTGGGAGAAGGGCGGCATATAAATCCAATAAACCAAACCAAACCAAGCACGCCACAGAAACTGACAGTAAAAAAAATTTGAATCCCACACTAGTTAACAAACCCTTCTCTTTGTCTTTCCACTATAAAAGATGCTGCAGTGTTTAATCAACATATGAATTAGCTTCAGTCTTGTAAATTGAGCTTACATGTTCTTAGAGCTATCACTATCAAATTATAATAGTTTCAATAGCCCTAACTTCTCAAACTCCCACCCAGCACATCCAATACATGTAGGATTTTCCAGGTGTAAGCGCTGCCCTGTCAAAATTGTAAAGAAGAACTTTCTTTTAGACTTTGAAGCTGGTAAAAAAAGCCAAAGTTAACAAAATCATGCAGCAGAGCAGGTCTAACTGTCCCACCTACTACAATCTTATTTCCCTCAAATAATAGTAAGCCCTCTGTAAGGAATGTGGCCAAGGCTCTCTTTTCTCTCTTTCTCTCTCTCTCTTTTTTTTTTTTCCTTCATGTTTTCATTTTTGGGAGAGCTGGGTAAAGTTAGTTAAACCAACATTAGAAGTTAAACTTAAATTCTTTCCTATATTTCTCACTTTAAAATGGGAATAAATGGTGCAGCCAGTTTTCAGCAATTATCTGCAGAGGCAGCTACAATATTACAAAAAATGGAGATTTGGGCCTTTATTTGCCTTTGGGATGTCGGTTGCTTCACCTTCTGAGATGACTCTTTTGCCAGCTTTAGATCCCTTAAATTTAGAGGCTTATCCCTAAAAACCTAATTCAGAATTAAATGTACAAAGTGTCCTTTGTAGATAGATGCTTCTTTCTTCAACACTCCTTTCTGCCTGTGAGCCACAAATTGCACCAGCTGACCATAGTCAACCTTAAGCCTACAAAAATTGTTCAGCAAGACGTTAACCCCATCCCGAAAGATTAACAGGAACTTTGTAACAATTCAACAGGAAGGAATGTGGTATATGATCCTTGAGTAAAGTGCTTGGTAAGGGTGCAGCAAAATGTGGGCATAGTTTTGGTGTTAGCCTGAAGAACCTCCATACCTTTGGGTAGTGATTCAACAATTGCTCATCGCTAGACCCATCTGCAGACCAAAACAGGATTGGCCGAGATCAATGTTAGCAATCACAGGAAATGGTAGTAAAAAGGGATCATAAGCAATCAGGAAGTAAAGGTGTCAGAGGTTTGAAGCCAAATATTTGCAATCTGCAGGATCTTAACTCTTCTATAGTTTCATTTTATAAAAGGCATATTTCCCCGAAGTTGTGCTTAACTCTGCTTTCAAAAGAAATTTTCTAACTGGCTTTAAAAGCCTAAGAAAATGTAAAATCTTTTTGTATTCTGTCTGACATATACATTGAATGCAGTCTTGGTCTCAGTTAGCCTTTAGACATGTTGAATTACAAGTCCTCTGGTTCCAAACCAGCATCATCCGTGTCCTAGGGATGATGTCCACTGCAGTCTTGTGATATATTGGGGAAACAGTGGATATAATCTCCTACAATTGGGAGAGTCAACTGGTTCAACACAAGGGACAATAACCTTTCACCAGATAAAGGCACCTGGTGAAAAAAAAACAAATCTTGCAAGTTTGCCACCAACATTTAATTCTAAGAAAATTATTTTGTTTTTCTTTGTTTAATGGTTCTGGGGGTTGGTATCTGTCGCAGGATTTGTTCAGCTCATAAGCCTGTCATTCTGAACCAAACATAGTTGTGTTGGACTTGATACAAATGGAACCATACTTCCAAGGCTGATTAGTGAAGTTCAGGAAAAAAATAAAATTAAAACAAAACTCTAGATATCTTTTTTAATGAAGATGAGTAATGTTTCCTCCCAGCTTTTGACTCAGCAGAACTAGGCTAACAAAACGTTCATTGTTATGCATTTCAAAGTACCATTGCAACATTTATTTTTTCTGACAGTAGTGAAATTCCTTTGAAAAAATTGAAACCATAATTGGAGCTTTCTATATATTTGCAATAGTTATTCTGAGGTTTTTTTTGCAAATAACATTCATCTGTAATGAGTACACAATATTGCTTGCTATGCATAATATGAAAACACTTAAAAATACTGATAGATAAATCAAGAAAATCAAGGGCATTTGATTATTTAATAATGTTTTCTCTAACATGATGTTTAGATGTCTGAAACCAATTCCCATGATCTTCAGTCAGTGTTATGAATCGGAATGGTAGCTGGTGAATTGATCTGAAACACAAATGGAAAGCACTAGGTTGAACAGCTTGTCAGCATTCCAAATATCATGCAGAATTAAATCAGAGACCAAGGCAAAGCTATCCTTAAAGTTCCAATTTAAAAGACAGACATGTTGGTCATTATGCTATTGGAATCCCAATACTGGAAATGACATCAGAAATCCCCCAGTTAAAAGTTCATGATCCTTGTCCCCACACCCACAATCCATCACTTGGTCCAATCTTCTTCTTCCGATGCTGGCATCCACACCAGCTGCTTCCGGTGAGGTGTAACTGGTGTGGAGACAAAGGATGACCTTGGCTTCTAGTAAAGAAATGAAAACAATACATTCCACAATCTCACTCCTGAGGATCCCCCCTCCCATCGACTATACTAATGAAACAGCATAATGAAATAAGAGAAAGTGTGGCAGGCCAAAATTCTAAAAGGAATATATTGCAGGCCTGACACAGCTCACATTTTCTAATATTTCATTAAAACAAAAACAAAAAGAAATGTGTTTACATTACAGTGAAATTAAGATTTTTAATGCTTAGATGGGGGTTATGTGTATCTCTGCATTTCAAAAACTGGACCTGCTGGAAACAGAGAAATATGAAAATTGATTGGCTGACTGATTCATTCATCCATTCGTGTACTTTTAGCATAGGGACTGCAAATGCCCAAATAAATCAATTGCAGATCAGATCCTTGGTTTCTCCCAAGTGGGACATAAGCCAGTATTTGTCATTCAAAAATCTTTGCCCAGAGTTGTATATTATAAAATCACAAGTTTTACAAACTGAACTAGGGCTTGCGGTCTGAGAACAGAAGTCTGAACCATTAGAATAAATGTTTGTAATGTGAAAATCACATGTCTTGGAAACATAAACTAGCATTTGAATAAGCTTTTTCTTGTTCATTTCTCATCTGGTAACACAAACTTGCACGTACACACAACACGCACACCCGCACACAAACACCAAACAGCAGCCTTAAACCACCCACTCACTGAATGGCATCTTCTAGCAGTTCATGGGGAAGCAGCACTTTTTCCTTGCTGATCAATTTCCTGCAGTTTTGTGCATCAATCAGGAAGGCAGCAAAGATACTGTTCTATCCTAAAACTGCTCAGGAAGCAGTGTGTACCTCTTCCCTGAAGGTCATACATCATTACCACCACTCACTGCATACCATCTCTGCGGCCCCATTTCAGAACATCAGGGATTAGAATTCAGGCATTAACATGGGAATACTTCTTCCCTGCAACTTCTGTTCTGAGAAAATATGGGCATATGGTAATCCTAGTTTTTATCACGTTGTATATTAAGATCATATCTGTCAGGCTCTTCGGCAACTGCTTAAAACCAACGTAATCTTTCCAAGGGCGATCCTCACAGTGTTCTCATTAACAAGATTTATTGAGAAGAAAGGGGTGGGTTGCAAGAACTCCAGGAACTGTACTATTTCATCATATACATGAGAGAGCCATCCTGTGATCCATGGAGTGGATCTTCTCATCGATACTGAAGAAGCTTGCAGCTGACTTTCTTACATAATTGGCTCCTGAATCTTTATTAAAAGCACAAGTAGGTGGGCCTCAATTAACAATGGTAATTTGGACCAGAAACTGTTGCTCTGGGATGCGGTCGTGAAGCAATTTACTTTACGACAAGTTCTGAAATTTCCAAATGCAGTTGTTTGGTGAATTTCATGGGGCCGTTAGGTGCCATGTCACATAATTGCCATTGGTCAGCCCCTGCTGACTCCGCATTGACTCTGCTTGTTGAAAGCCCACATCTTAGGTTGCAAATAGCAATCAAAGACACTGCAGCCATTGTAATTGTGAGTGGTTGCCAAATCCCTGAATCACAACATTGTGACAGCCAGTTTTGAGGAGCAGTAATAAATCTCCTTGTTCAAGGTCCGTTGTGTCTTCAGTTGCTGAACAATTGATCATTAACTGAGGACTGCCTGAATTTTAACTTGTTTGATAGGCCTTTGGAAGACCAGGATAATAAGAATTAGATAGACCAGATTGAGGCCATGAGTAAAACACTGGAGAATCCAAGTCTATAAGCTCTGGTTTCTCTCTCTGTGTCTTCATAAACACATACACATACATACATCATTACAATTAAAAGATAAAAAACGTATGGCAAATGCAAAAAATAAGAGAGTAAAAAGAAAAAATGGTGCAGAAAATAAAAAGAAAGGAAAGAAAAGAAAAATATCATAAGAAAAATAAAAATATATAAAAGGATCTTTTTGTATCATCACAAGTATAAATTATCTTAATAATTTATCACTTTCTTTAAAATACAACAAATGACCTTTTCCTTCCCAGATCACATGTGTTATCTATAAACAAAAGTCTTCATTGTTTCAATCCTGATCAGCAAAAATGCATTAAGGGTTATTAGAGGTAGCAACATATCTATTTAACCTTGGATCAAATAAAACAACTTATATTGCTTTCTTTTACTTTTAACAATCTTGGTCTTTTTTTGCTTCTAGGCTAGAAAGCAAGAGACCTGTGAACTCAAGTCCCATCTTAGCCATGAAAACCAAGTGGGTTGACATTGGGTGAGTTACTCCCTCTCAGCCCAACTACTTCCCAGGAACCTTATTGTTGGAAAAAATTAGGAGGGGGAGGTGTGTTGGCTATGTTCACCATCTTGTTAACATGATAAAGGCAGGACACAATTAAATAAATAAATAGTTTAGTCCCTTCAAATTAATGTTCTGAAAGTTTATTATTTTTCTCTTCTCTCGCAAAATCCTTCAAAGCTTTAACTTTTGTAAATCTCATATAGGAAAATTATCTAGGTCATTCTTCTGTTTTGTTATCTGTATATCCTTTTAATTATTAAAACATCATCCAGTTTCATTGGCATGTCCAGATAATATTTTTTCATATCATTCTTAAAGCTTGTCATTTTAAATCCACATTCACATCAATCTTCAGTCTTGTCCAGTAAAAGTTGTTGCTCTTTCCATAACATATTTTAAATACCAGTCTATCTATAGAAGCAGATGCTTCTGTGCCTATTGGTTCAAAATATATTAAATACAGCCAATGTTAAAAATATTTTGCTCCATGCTGTATCAATAAGCCAAATTTAAGTATTCATCTCCATTAATTGTGATACTAATGTAATTGTAATATTTATTATTGTTTCTGTACCCTCTACTATCTTAAATTCAAAGCCATCACCCTTTAAGAGAATTCAAACCAAAAACACTTTCCCATGGGAAAGATTCTTATAATAATTCCAAAATCTTATGCCAAATCCATCTGGACTCTTAGTTCATTTGTAACTTTCCAAAATCAAAGATCTAATGCTCTTTTGCTAAAAATGCTAAAGCATTTTAAAAAGTCATTAAACGTGTATTTAAAACGTATTTCATTAAGGATTGAAGGAAACCTCATGTAAGGGTCCATCCAAAATTTTAATAGCCAAAAAGCAGTTAACGAGCAATTTCTGCAAGTGATTAGAAAAGGAAGTATGTGGATCCCAGTGACCTGGTTTTCTGAAAGTTTAACTTCCTGACTATAAAATAACCCTTAGGTCATTGCCTGTTGACCTGGATGGCAACATTGACCCATCCCTTGGCCAAAGAATGAGATCACTTATTTTCCTTCACTACAAGGTCACAACAGAAAGAAATCAGCTACTCCTAAATTGAAGCAGAATTCTCATTAGTAGTTCATCTAGTTGTTCTCACCTTCAAGATCTTCTTTTTCCACCTGTTTTCCCCTCATCTTATAAATTAATAAGCCAGAAGACCAGCCCCTCTCTCACTTATTTATTCAATATATGTGAATTACGCTGGGAGATATTAGTTGACCAAAGATGGAAAATATCTACTTACCACCATAAATAAATAATGAAAAACCTCTGTGTACTTAGTGAAGTCCCTGAACTTCAAGCAAAACATGAAATAGCGATCTCTCTGTTGACCAATACAAGGCTGAAGGTTATTCTTCCAGTAATTGTACCGTGTTTCCCCAAAAATATGAAAATATGATATTATTTTCTCTTTAATCTACAGAATATGGCTTGGGCTTTATTAGGGGGGAGGGTTTATTGTTTTTGGGTTGCCAGACGTCTGTCCTCTTTGTGAATCGGGGCCTCCCAAAGAGCTGGCGGCAGCCCATGAGCATATGACTCTGTTGGCATTTGCGCAGCAGCGCAACACAACAGCCATGAAGTGACCATGCTCATGGACCAGCCACCCGGCAAACCCCCCTTTGCGCCGGGCACAGTGCCATTCACTGACCTAGGTGTATCGCCAAGCCGCTGGGTGCCTGTTGGCCACTGTCTGGCTCCCATGGCTTGGCACCTTCCAAATGCCAGTGAATGGCGCGTCTGCAATGGCTGGAGAGGTAGGTGTTGCATGAGCGGCTCTTCCACTCTCACTCACCACCTCCAGCCTCAGGATTGCATGGCCCAGCTCTCATTACGGAGCCGGGGCACCACCTCTGCACAATCCCACCTGGCCTTTTTTCCATGGCTTCCAACCCCTAGTCTTTCGGCAGTAGGCCATTCTGGGTGCATGCTCTATGGTTGTGGGCAGCTGCCTGCAGAGCGTACAACCATAGAGCGTGCGCCCAGAGCGGCCACTGCCGAAAGCCTCAGGTTGGAAGCCATGGAAAAAGCCAGGCTGGGATGGCAGCAGCGGCGGAGGTGCCCTGGCTCTGTAATGAGAGCTGGGCCATGAGTTGTGAGGCTGGGAGGCTCGTGAGTGAGAGCAGAAGAGCCGCTCGCAGCAACCCCCCTCTCCAGCCGTGCAGAGCGCCATTCACTGGCATTTGGAAGGCGCCAAGCCATGGGAGCCGGGCGGCAGCCAACAGGCCACTCACGTAGCTTGGCAATACCCCTAATTCAGTGAATGGCGCTGTGCCTGGCTGCAAAGGGGTTTTGCTGGGTGGCTGCTCGTGAGCGTGGTCACTTAATGGCTATTGTGTTGCACCGCAAGAGAGCAACTCCCCAGCAACCCCCTCTTCAGCTGGGCACAGCGCTGCTCACCAACCTAGCGGTATCCCAAAGGCGCCAAGCAACGCGATCACTTTTGCCTCCCCCCCAGGTTCCTGTGGCTTGGCACCTTTGGGATACTGCTAGGTTGAAGAGCGCTCTGCCTGGCCGGAGGTGGGGGTTGTCCAGGGGCTTATATGCGGGGCGGCTTATATTTTTTTTCCCACCAGAAAAATGTGGCATGGCTGTATTATGAGGACATTGTTGTATTTTCGGGGAAACACGGTATCAGGTCAACATCATCAAAGATTTCATACTGACAGCCAATTCTTACAGAAAATGTTGCACATTCTTCCTTTGCTGAAGGGCTCTTGCACATAAACGGCAAACAATTCTCAGGAGTTGACTACACTAGACTCCATCTACACTGGCCAGATTCAAGTTCCAAAGTCCTAACAACATACTTTCACCAAGAGCCTGCAGGAAGCTTCTCTAGCAGGGCTGCTACATAGTATCTGGCTTGCAAACTTTCGGACAACACCACCAGAGGGCAGCAGAGAGTACTACTTTGCTGTACTTTCTAGTTATCTGGATTGGAGTAGCCCTGCTCTCGAGAAGAATTCCTTTGGGGCCCATTATATATCACAACAACAACAAAATATCAACTCAAAAATGTATTTTTAAAGCAACTCAGGTATCACAACAAATGTTACCCATACAACATCAACTAAAATAAACATAGGGCTAACATCTATTTCTCTGTACAGATAGTCATTGACTTACAACCACAATTGAACCCAAAATTTCTGTTGTTAATTGAGTTTTGCCCCATTTTACGACTTTTCTTGCCATCGTTGTCAAGTGAATCACTACAGTGGATAAGTGAGAAACCCAGTTGTTAAGTGAATCTGGCTTCCCCATTGACTTTGCTTGCCAGAATTTACAAAAAGGTGATCACATGACCTTGGGACACAGCAATGGTCATAAATATGAACCAGATGCCAAGCATCTGAATTTTGATTACATGATCATGGGGATGCTGCAAGGGTCATAACTGTGAAAACACTTATAAGCTTTTTGTCAGTGCCGTTGTAATTTTGAAGAGTCACTACACGAAGTCAAGGACTACCTGTAGATAGTCTGCTAGATGTTTGTTACTGCTGAGGCCAGTTTCTCACTTCATACAAACTTGAAAAGAGACTTACACTAAAGGTGACCCTGCTCTTCTGGCCTCCAGCTAGTCTATTTATCCAAAAATGACTTTTGTTTTCTTTCACGTTTAAATAATTTACCCAGGCTTAGTACTAAACCAGGCTGGTTCCTTTGTTCAGCAAGGTTCACAGGATATCACAGAAGTAAATTTTCATGGTGATGCATGAAAAATATATATTTATCCAAACTAATTCCAAGAAATACCAGGAACCAATCCAATGTTTTTTCAATACTTGGTTGAATCATGATGCCTCTATCCATAATCCAGTGAATACTGTTATTTAATAGAAATCAGATGAATTGATCCAAGATGACTAATTGTTCAATTAATCATTATTTGCTCAGAGAATAATGAAATAAATTGTCCTTACATATATTATAGGGATATGCTGATTTGGTACATACAACATCTATAAGACAAATCTAAAAATTATCAGTAGAAATTATTTAGCTTTAATTTAATTTAATTAAAATTTTAATTTAATTTGATTTGATTTAATTGGAGAAAATATATGTGAGATACTAAGGTTATCCAAATTAGTAACCTTTTTTTTAACTTGTGGATTAACAGTACTCTTGCAATTCTATTTTAATACTTCTAAAGTCTTAAATGTTACCTTCCTTTCCAATGCTCATGTTAATCTTTGATGAAAACTCAGTAATCTTGAGAAAATAATTCTGTATATTTCCACATAATTTCTATCCTATTTCCTTTAGCAGCTTCTCTGCCAACCTATTCTACACCACTACAACTCTGTTGGATAGGATGGGCTGAGAGGAAGCAACTGATCCAAGGAGAGACTAGACTTGGAACAGGGGTCCAAGCTCTTAATCACTGTCCAATTTGAATATGGAAAAGTCCTTTGGGATGAAGCAACAAGGGTCAAAGTTAATCTCTACAGGATCCCTATTCCCTCTGTATGTTGCTCAAAAATATAATTCAAATATAGGATGGTCCTAAAAAATATTCTTAGTTATTGTTTATTATACTGATTCCATGTTCTTCGTCCTCTTATTAGAAATCAGGTTATAGGCATGGGTCCAGTTATGGCTAAAATAAACTTTAGCAACCAAAATCTGAGAATTAGTTTTGTCTTTAAGCAAAGCAAATATATGCAATCTGTGTCCTAACTAGCAAGACTTTGAGCATTACCAAATCCCGTCCATTGGCCAAGAGGTTGCTAGAGGCAGATGCTGCCACTTGGGCAAAAGTCATTCCTGATGCATGATAGAATTAACTGAGTGAAACTGGATTTTAATCCTATGAGCTGTCAGTATAAATCAAGATTGACTCTGAGCAGTTGCAAATAGAATAACTTTCAACTTTTCTTTATTCTTTCATTGGGATCCCACCATTAATTCCTAACTTTAAACTTATACCAGTGACATATTTACCCACAAAGTACAATTTAGTTTTATTACTTAACGATAAGATAACCATACTTTACACAAACTCTAGGGTTTCTATTCTTGAAATGCAACTAAATTCAAAGTTACTGCTAAACCATCATATTTACCATGTTGCCAAAGTATCAAATGGTGTATTATAATGCTTATACTAGTTTTGGAAATGAGCAAATTCCATTTCTTTTTGAAAAATCCACTTTTCCAGTTTCAAGTTGAAAAAACAACTAATCTTACTAATCTGGAAAGTTTAAATAATATTTGAACTTACTTCAGTATTCTACAAACATCTGTGGATTTTTTTTTAAAGTTTTTAGCCTTATAAATTAATAGATTGATCAATGAAGTTTTTTGGATCCTTAAATTATGCAAACTTTAATGCATAATAAAACCTGAATTAGCATTTATGTAGGATATAATTGTCCCATGTGCTTCATGTAACTTACTTTACTTTAGTACCTAGATACACCCATGTTACACCTATCCTCCGTGAGCTGCACTGGCTCCCCATTGGTCTCTGGACATGCTTCAAGGTGCTAGTCGTTACTTTTAAAGCCCTACATGGTTTAGGACCTGGCTACCTGAGAGACCGCCTCCTGCCATTCACCTCCCAACGACCAACAAGATCACACAGATTGGGCCTCCTCCGGGTACCATCGGCGGGTCAATGTCGGCTGGCGACCCCTCGGGGGAGGGCCTTCTCTGTAGCTGCCCCGGCCCTATGGAATGATCTCCCGTAGAGATCCGGACCCTCACTACTCTTCCAGCCTTCCGTAAAGCTACTAAGACCTGGCTGTTCCGGCAGGCCTGGGGCTGTTGATCAGCATCCAGCCCCATTTTAAGTGGTATGTATGTTGTGTAATTTTAAATAACTGTATTTCTATTTTTAATTTTATATTCCCTGGTTGTCTGTAAGCCCGCCCAGAGTCCCCCTGGTAGGGCGGCATAAAATGCTAATAAACTTCCAAACTTCCAAACTTAATTCTTTCACTAGTCTTGCAAAATAGTTATTTTCACAGGGACATATTGGTTGTATTCGCACCATGTAATGCAACATGCTCATTTAAAGATAAAAGATGCAACCTTGGTTAATCTTAATATTATTAGGGTTTTTTAGGTTAGGATGTTACCTAGGAATATTCAAAGAGGAGATCAAAAGAGTCAAGGTGATGTGTGGGACCATCTCTTTTTAATTATTTGACACGTCACCCACATGTTAAAAAAAGAGGCAGGGCTCATGTGATCCTGTCTGTCATCTTGGCTTTTTCCTTTGCTTAAATATCTAATGTATTGTGTGAACCAGTAAATGAGTAAACTCATTCATCCGAGTAATTGTGATGACCAAGGACAAGCGCAGTGTCACAAAAATTCTTGTGAGTATCCCACAGTTTGTCAACCTAAAATAAATCTCATTGGCAACTTTTTGTTGGCCAAAATTTGCATGTATATCTGTAATTTAGCATACCTTCTATGCAAATATGAGCCTGGATCCTCAGTCTTTGAAAAGTGACCTCTTGTACCCTTGATAGATTTCTAAGTCTGAGAATGAGCTATTTAAGATCAAAATTCCGTCCAAAGGAAAAGAATAGTGGAAGGCAACCAGGTGCGAGTTAATTCCAGCTCTACTCATTCCTTCATCCCAGGGACTGTGCCACTTTAATAAATAGCAAACTCCTAATTGTGATGCTCTTAGAATCTAATAAAAAGAATAAAACAAGGCATAAATAAACAGAAGAACCATCACAGATATCAGTTCAGCAGAAGCAACAGCTAAATTGTAAATGTTTGAGATGTTTTCCTTCTAACCAAAGAGTAATATGAATTCTCTTTGGAGTCAAAAATCTGTGTAGATTCCTTTGTATGCATATAATTTCTGCCTTCTATAAATTGCTTCTAGAATTATAGTCACAGTGATTATATTGTTAAATTTTAAAAACAAGAAGAAGAAAAATCCAGATAAACAGGATAATATAACTTAATGTCAGCTTGCAACATAAAAGAATCACGCCTGAGGAATGAATAAGAGAACAAAAGTTAATTAACACCATACAATTTACAGCAACTGGATTTTAGAAAGGTTGTTGGGGTTCCCCGGGAACACATCAATACACATTGGCTCTTGCAATCATTACATCAGTTATGGTAAAGAAACAGGAAGGACTAAAAGTGCCAAAATTAGACCACTGCTCAATGAATTCCTCCTCTCCCCCCCCCACCACAAACTACATCCTTTTCTTGTTCCTTCCTCAGTTTAAAGGTCACAAAAACATGCAACAGAAAAGATTGCTTAATGCAATTTGTACTGCACTACGAAACCAGTTAATGCAGCTTGGGGTTACATTCCACTTAGTTGCCACAATTGGGATGCGTATTGCAGCTGTGATCTCTGTTAGATTACAGCTCTGAGGGAGGTGAAAATCAATTCCTGGAGAAGGGCCAGGAGCTTATCCAAATCCATTTAAACATGTCAGATTACCATCTGCGAAAAGATAGGTGTAGAACTAGGTTTTGGAATTAATCTCCAGGGCAAGCTACTGGTTGGGGCAACAGATAATCAGGACTCTAGTCAGGGGGTGGGCTGCTGGGGATTTGCATGGGTTTGGCCGATCTCTAGCTAGGATTCTGCCCAGTTTGGCAAACCGCCAAATGCCACCCCTGGCTGGTGAAGTCACCCCTCCCCTTCCAGGAGTCTCCACATAGCCCATTCATCAAGCCAGGAAAGTGCAGGGCCCACAGGCAGGCTTGGGGAGGGGGCAAAATGGCCCTACTGGAGGTTCTAAAATCGGGAAACAGGCCTGTTTCTGGCCTCCGGAGGGCCTCCAGAGGCCAGGGGAAGCAGTTTTCTCCCTCCTGGAAGCTAGCGGAAAGCCTGCGGAGCCTGGGGAGCGTGAAAACCGCCCCCCCCCCGCCGCCGCCAACGTGCAGAAGGCCAACTAGGCCACGCCCACCATGGCCAAACCTACCCAGCAATGGAGCAGCGAACCTGTTGCTGAAATTTTTGGAGCCTATCCCTGATTCTAGTCAATTAATTAGTTTATTAATTATTTCTTTTATAAATAACTTGGGGGGAAAAAAACTAAATTCCTTCCTCCTCCTATTTCCCATAACAACTGTGTGAGGTGGGTTCAGCTGGCAGAGTGACTGGCCCAAAGTCCCAGTGACTTTCATGCCTACGGTAGGGTGAGAATTCATGGTCTCTTGGTTGCTAGCCTGGTGCTTTAACCATGACATCAAAATACCTCTGCTTATGCAAAATATACCAAATGCAAAATTAGAAAATATATTTTTATCTAGTTGGATGCAAACGTTTGACATTATGTGGGCAATGAAACTGAAAAATTACAGAAGTGAGAAAGAAAGCTGATATTGAGATGTGGCTGGGGATGTTCACTTATTTTTATATGCATAACTGGCATTTCCCTGGCAATTCTAAATGACATATCTGATCTGTGATATATATTAAAAAACCAAAAAATAAAAGAAAGGGAGTTATTAAAAAGGGAGGAAAGGGAGAACAAAATAAAAATTAAGGAGCTCAAGGAACATCAAAAAACAGCTATAGGCAAAAAGAAACTTCTGACTTTCTCCAATATAGATTAAAAAAAACTATAAATAAGCTGATTTTTTTGAATTAGAATGAACTGTAACAAACAGTATTTCTATCATATCAATGTAATCAGTCATATAGAGCAACGATTTGTCTTAGTTGGTTCTGAATACAGTACTATCTAAAGACACATTTTAACTGCTGCTTTTAATAATAACCATTTACATTAAATTATTCCAAGCTTTTAAAAAACATTTCCAAGGAATGTCTCTTATTCTTACAAGACTCCTGCAAGTATTATTCCTATATTTCCAGCAGAGTAAAGGTGCTTTGAAGCTTACAGTACAGGTAGTCCTTGACTTACAACCACAATTGAGTCCAAAATTTCTGCTGTTAAGTGAGACATTTATTCAGTGAGTTTTGCCCCATTTTATGAGCTTTCTTGCCTCAGTTGTTAAGTGAATCACTGCAGTTGATAAGTTGTTAAGTGAATCTGGTTTCCCCATTGACTTTGCTTGTCAGAAGTTCGCAAAAGATGATCTCATGATCTTGGGACACAGCAACGGTCATAAGTATGAACCAGTTTCCAAGCATCTGAATTTGGATCACATGATCATGGTTATAAGTTGTGAAAAACGGTCATAAGTCACTTTTTTCAGTGCTTTTGTAACTTTGAATGGTCATTAAACAAACTGTTGTAAGTTGAGGACTACCTGTACATCTTAAACCAACAAATGGATTCATAGAAAAGATAAAATTTAAACTGGAGGCTTTCTTCATCATTACAGACTATTTACACTGAGGTACATTTTTTCCTTTGGTGAATAACTGGAAAAATATTTCACTTATACACTCAAGAGTGGTTTACTTTCAAACTGTGTTTACATAATGAAGTAAAGCATGCTTTGTTTGCCCACAGTTTAGATAACAAATTACGAACAGTCCTTTACTTACAAACGTTTGAGTTACGTCACAAACTTTCACTGATAGAAACATACCTGACCAAAACTCCACCCTAGAAGATTCTGGAAGGCAGGAAAAAGTAGGAAAGTGTTAGTTTGCAGCATGCCATATAGTATGCTTGGAAGCATAGTCAAATGTTGGGAGGCTGAGTTTATGCTGTCTTGGACACTAAGATGTCCTGTGTATTTGCTGATTGCATGCATGGTGTTAGTTTGTGGTGGTCTATATTATGACTATGATTTCAGTATGTCTGAAATTAAGTGTAAGTGCTTTATGAGAGGTAAGAATTGTGCTGTATGGTTTTTTTTATATATACCTTGTTGGATTTATGAACAAAATAAACTTACAAACAGCCTCTTGGAACATAATTTATTTGTAAGTGGAGGACTGTCTGTACAATGTCTAGTTTTATACAACATGCTAAACTGACATGATTATGGCTTAGCCTTAGCTTAAATTGTGAACTCATTCTTCATGAGCAGGAATAACAACCCATTCCTATTGGAGTACAAACTTACAATACAATACAATATAATACAATACAATAGCAGAGTTGGAAGGGACCTTGGAGGTCTTCTAGTCCAACCCCCTGCCTAGGCAGGAAACCCTACACCATTTCAGACAAATGGCTATCCAACATCTTAAAAACTTCCAGTGTTGGGGCATTCACAACTTCTGGAGGCAAGCTGTTCCACTGATTAATTGTTCTAACTGTCAGGAAATTTCTCCTCAGTTCTAAGTTGCTTCTCTCCTTGATTAGTTTCCACCCATTGCTTCTTGTTCTGCCCTCAGGTGCTTTGGAGAATAGTTTGACTCCCTCTTCTTGTGGCAAGCCCTGAGATATTGGAACACTGCTATCATGTCTCCCCTAGTCCTTCTTTTCATTAAATTAGTCATACTCAGTTCCTGCAACCGTTCCTCATATGTTTTAGCCTCCAGTCCCCTAATCATCTTTGTTGCTCTTCTCTGCACTCTTTCTAGAATCTCCACATCTTTTTTACATTGTGGCGACCAAAACTGTATGCAGTATTCCAAGTGTGGCCTTACCAAGGCATTATAAAGTGGTATTAACACTTCACATGATATTAATCAAGCTTTTTTTTTGTTATTTTTTACTTTTGTGGCAAGCCTTTCTTCATTGTGAGCCTTAGCTTTCCTCACTTCATCTTTACAGGCTCGGCCTATTTGCTGATATTCTGCCTTAGTTATGTCCCCCTCTTTCCACTTTTATGTTTATCCTTTTTGTCTTTCAATTTGTCAGAGAGTTCTTTATGCAGCCATGCTGGTTTCTTTTGGGAGCTGTTATTTTTCTTCTTCATTGGTATTGTGCTAGACTGGGTTTTATAATCTCGTTTTTCAAAATTTCCCAAGCTTCTTGAGTTGTTTTCCCTTGAGGATTCTCATCCAAGGAATCCTTCCCAAACTCTCTCTAAGTTTACTGAAATTAGCTCTCTTAAAGTCCAATAGTCTAGTTTGACTTTGTTCTACTACTTGTGTTTGCATAATGTTGAATTCCAGCATTGCATGATCGCTTGCCCAAGGTTCCTGTAGCTTCAACACCTTCTATCATTTCCTCTCTGTTAGTGAGAATTAAGTCCATTATGGCTGATTTGTTCCCTTCTCTATATTTTGGGAAACAAAGTTGTCTGCTAGGTTTGTTAGGAACCTCTTGGATCTTCCACTTGGTGCAGAGTTTGTTTCCCAGTTGATGTCAGGCTAGTTAAAATCTCCCATTACTATTGTGGTGTGCTTCCTACATACCTTAGTTAGCTGACTAGAAAAAAGTTCATCTATCCTCTGCTTGGTTGGGTGGCCTATAGTATAGACGTATGGCAATGTCATTCCCCCCACCTTTAATGTTGACCCAAATGCATTCAAGATAGTTCTCATCATTGTTGTGCTATTTCTGTAGAGATGTAGTTATTTCTTAATATAGTGCAACTCCACCTCCTCTTTTATTTGGTCTATTTCTTTTAAATAATTTAAATCCTTCTAGCTGTATGTTCCAATTGTGGGTTTCATCCCACCAAGTTTCTGTAATGGCAACAATATCATATCTGCCCTCATTTACTTGGATTTCTAATTCACCCTGTTTATTCCTCATACTCTGTGCATTAGTGCATAGACATTTGAGTCCATTTTGATTGACCATGTGTTTACTGTCTACATAACCTGTGTTATGCCTGACTGCCCCTATTTTCTTTGCACATGGTATGGCACTCACTATTAAATACTTGGTTTTGCTTGACAGCAGGACTGATAATTTTGCCCGCACAAACATCTATGTTACATGCACTGATAACTCTTTGAATTTTAGATTGCCACTAGTTGCTCTTATAACATTAGCTAGTTCTAATTCCAGAACATGAAGACTAACACCTATGTTCTGCTACTTATTTATTTTATTTCATTATATACTTTGGAATTGGTGGAGAAATCTAGGTATAGTCATTCATTTACTATGTTAAGTCCTAGGCTACCTCCAAACACATAATCCCATTAAATTAAATTTAGGGCAGATGGGGCTTTATTGGAGATGAAGGCTTACCTCCGCTTTTTTGCAAGCTCTTTATTTAATTGGCCTTTGGTGTTTGTAGCATTCAATACACCTCAAGGAAATGAGAGCAATAAAATAACATTATAAACAACAAGAACACTGGAGTATTTTTCACTCTCCTCTTAGACCATCCTTTGGCAACTGGAGCACCTGTTCATATGTCCCCCTGTGTTGTGGGACAATCACAACAATTTCTGAGTTATTCTGTGCTTTAACGTCTGCATCCTATGGTAAAGCATAAACAGGACAATAGGTTTGGGTGCCACAGGCAAAAGTTAACTGCCCAGAAAATTATACTTTTCTTCAGCCCTAGTAATGGAGCATAAATGTGATAGGCTAATTTAGAAGAGGTAAAGCTAGTGTTCATTCCCCAGCATGTGATACCTGGACACTAACCTTATTTTGTTCAATAATAGTTCAGTCTTGGACTATGCACACATCTTTTACTGACATCCTTGTTCAAAACTATTTATTATTTGCCACTTTAAAAAGGTTAAGAATATTGCCAGAGCAAGTCCTACTAAATTTATGCAGAAGCAGAATAACACAATAACAGAGCTGGAAGGGACCTTGGAGGTCTTCTAGTCCAACCCCTGCTCAAGCAGAAGAACCTATACCCTTCCAGGCAAGTGGCTATCCAGTGTCTTCTTAAAAGTTTCCAGTGATGAAGCATCCACAGCTTCTGAAGGCAACCCATTCCATTGGTTAATTGTTCTCACTGTTAGAAAATGTTTCCTGAGTTCTAGGTTGCTTTGCTCCTTGATTAGTTTCCATCCATTGTTTCTTGTATGGCCTTCGGGTGCTTTGGAGAATAGGTTGACCCTTCTTCTTTATGGCAGCCCCTTAGATATTGGAACACGGCTATCATGTCAGCCCTAGTCCTTCTTTTCACTAGACTACCCAATTCCTGCAACCGTTTTTCATGTTTTAGCCTCCAGTCCCAAATCATTTTTGTTGTTCTGTTCTTCCCAGAGTCTCAAGTGTGTGTGCATACCAAAGCATTCTTAAATACACTGAATTGAGAGTTTTATCAGTTATCTTGGAGTCTGTTCTGATCATATCTTCTAATTTCCTAGTTTGTTTGCCTTGCTCCTTTGGATGCCTCATGCTTCATCTTAATGTATACTTGCATCTGGAATTTTCTTGTCTTATTTCTAATATTGTTAGCTAAAAAGGGGGTGTAGGCTACACTTAAAGAAGATAAGAGGGTGTCATCATTTATCAGAGTTGCTTCATATTTTTAAAGCAAATCTAAAAAATATGTTAAAGTTTACAATAAATGTGGGGAATAATCATCAAAGCACTTTTAGATCTCATTGCTTTCGGGGACGGTGAAAATGTGCTTGATTGTTATGATTAATCATTATGATCAGACAAGAGTGTTTCACTGGATTGTGCCCTTGCATCTTTCAAAAAAGCATTGACAAGCTCAGGAAGTTTCAAGGAATTAAGCCATTTAGACACAATGGAGAATTATTGGCTTTATAAAAAGCAGGGCAAAAGAAGGTTAACAATAACGTTACAGCAAGTGTTCATTTCCAGTCCTTCCCATAAAACTAATTAACAACATCACTAATAATAAATCAGGTTTTAAAATCTTGAGGCCTAGTGTGATTCTTCCACAGTGTCTCTGTGATCCATCAAGAGCTCCAGGCAGAAGATAGTTGACCTTTCCACATGAAATGAGACAAGAAAAAATGAGTATGACAAGCACCATGGGAAGAAACTGCTTCTGAAGCAGAAAATTGCTCTTTCACTATACAACTCATATATCTAAGTGGAGCACTTCTCCCACCAGCAAATTCACACCAGGAGAAGTAGAAACTGCCCCTCATATTCTTGAGAGGGTATTTCCTAGACTGAAGTTGGATGTGTCAAATTGTATTCTGGATCTTTGTGATAAGCTAGGTCTGCAGACAGACCCAGTCGTCTTTTTATCACACTCTAGGCCCCGGTTTAGGGCCAACAAACAGCCAGGCCTGGTGGGTTGAAGATCTCCCCTGTCTGTCACCTTGGCAACAAAGCCTGCCTTTAATCTTCCCCCTCTTCATCTTGTTTAGATGCTGGCCTTTCAATCAACTTTATGGGTACTTAATTCTTTGGAGAAATCTAGTGGGACTCCTGCAGAAATGTACTTATTTATTTATCTTTACATTTATTTTACAGTGCTCATGCAGCTACCTCTATCCCAAAGGACTCAGGATGGCATTCGGTATCAAACAAGAGGAAAAATATAAGTATAAATTGCAAAATCAGGAGGGATGAAAAAAATACGAAATAACCACAGAAAACCAAAATAAGCATTCCCAACTTCAAATAGAGCTGTCATTTGTAAATGCTATTTATGGCTTATTTAGTCTAAACATTGGTACTGTATGCCTCCAATACACAGGATGCATGACAATTTATCTTACTCAACTTAGATACCACCCAACTCTAGCTGACTCTGAGCAGCTTCCAACATAAAACAAATGACTAATATTAACAAATATATAACCAGATGGCAGCAATGCCAACAAAACAAACATTTCACACCCTCAAAGGTCTCTAACAATCCTTGGGAGAAAAGATTCCATTCTTTAAGGCCCTCTGGAATATGACCAAGATGGCAACTCCCACATGCGAAGGGGAACCTCATTCTAGAAAATAGGCACCATGAATAGAGAAGACACACTTCCTGGGTCCCCATAGATGACTATGCAACCCACAATGTGCCAGGCCTGCCAGTGTGTGTTGACTGGACAAGCACCATGGAAGATAGGTGCCCTGCTCCCAAATAATCAAGACCTCTGTTTTATAAGTCATGATCAGCATCTTGAATTGCACTCGGAAGCAAACTGGCAACCAATGCACCGCTAAAGCAAGTGTGTTACATGGACACATTGAGGGATGCCTGCCATTCCTGTGTTGCTGCATTCTAGTCCAGTTGGAGTTTCTGGGTGGTCTTCAAGGACAGCCCTATGTTGTGTGTTGAAGTAGTTTTGCTGTGAAGTGACTAGGGCATGAAGTGGCTGTCTAAAGAGCCTCCCAATCTAGGAAGACAATTCAAAAACAAAATGTTAATCTATTTAAAAATCATAATGACATAAACTCTCCTGTGTTTGCTGCTGAGTGCAATTCAGAATCTTCACCACAAAAATAGAACATTTCTATATTTCTAGGTCAAGGTGGGAGACAATGGCCCCTTTTATGACTTGTGGACTTTATCTCCCAGAATTACTGAGTCAGTACAAGGTGTAAATGAGCCATAGTTTCCACTCCTGTTCTAGACCAAACAAGTAATTAATCAGTATTAACTTATTTGGTTTAATTCTAATCAAATTGTCTTTAATATCAAGAAGTGAAGTCTCATAAACAATATTTCTCTCAGCAAAAGTTGAATTTAAGAAATGGAATCCATTATATTATTATTGATGGATTTGTTGGGATTTATACACAGATGTCCAAAGACACTTAGTGGTTAGCCCTAGCCACCAAACATTCAACAAGACAATAAACTCCAATGAAAATACATAATTTCTATTATGAAATTAAAAATTAAAAAGAAAAATAGGCAATAATAAAATAATAAATTGATGGTGTAATGTCACCCATCACATATTCCTCAAAATAATTTAAACAAACAAGAGTTTTATGTTTTGACACAACATAATGTATATTATCTCCCAGATCAGAAGGGCAGGATTATTTTAAAAGATGGGATTATGTTTCCTAGGAATGGAAGTACTGCTTTTATAAATTTGGGGCATATTTAGGTATGCATTCATATGTACTCCTATTCACCATGCCTAAGATGATCTTTTATACATGGTTGGTTGGTTGGTTTGTGCCAAGGAACCTGCTAAGAATGCAAATCTTATAAAATGAAAGCAAAAAATTAGACCTGCCTAGAAAGAAAGAAAGAAAGTCAGTTGTCCAAGTTGCAGATTCCGAAAAGAGAGCTCTGAGCCGTGCTGCCTGTTGTGTCTCACAAATTATATCTGAAGTAGTTTATGGCATAATAAATTTGTTGGCCACAAGACTTTTTGATATCTTGATTAAAAACAAAAAAGACAGAAAACATGGGAATAAATGACTGTTAAAAGTTGTCAAAATTGGTGATTAAAACAAAGCACTTGTCCATGTCAGCTCTCTCTCTACACACACACACACACACACACACACACACACACACACACACAGAGAGAGACACAAGGATCTGCATCAGAATCAGCTGCATTTGTAATTTTGTAAGTGTACTTTTAAGAGCCTTTGAAAAATCTGAATGAGCTCTTTTTAGTATCCTAAAAAGATTATGAACTATTGTATTTTAAACATTCTTCTGGACATTTCAATGTCTTTTTTTAAAAACTCAATAAATAATTTTAACTGGAGGCCTTTCTAAAAAAAAATAAAGTTTTCCTGTGTTAATTTGAAAGTGTTTGCTGTTATGGTCCTTTGGCTATTATGGGTGCTCAGGTTTGTTTATTTTTGTGTGTTGCCTTTCTTCTCCTAAAGGTGTTAAAAGAAAAGCTCAGGCAGGCACTTAAAAGTACATGAATTTTATGACTGGGAAAGCTATTTGGTTCAGGAGAAGTCCAGCTCATGCTTTCTCTTCATGGATTGAACTTTTGTTCTTTCTAACTGTAAAAAAAAAATTAGTTTCAATCAAAGCTGTATTAATAATCCTGAAGTTCAGTCACATTAATTCTAATGCATGATCACTAATTTCTTCCTTGTTTTAACTCTACCTCCTTTTCTAAATGGCATTTTAAAAAACGAAAATTTGTAAGTGCAAAAGCCTTCCTTGAAGGCTTGGTTTCCCTAAGAAGAAATTTCACAATAAAGAAAAAGTGCTTTTAGAAATAATTTGTTTTACTTGTCAGAAAACTTCCCTGCCATATTTTACGCCTGGGGGATTACCTAACTGACAGAAAATTTTCAATTAGGCATGTTTTATTTTGCTTTAGAAATGTTGAGTTGTATACATCACTGCCTTCCATAGGCAGAATTGGAAACATTCTCAATAAGCTTGTTTCATTGAGAAACAAGCTGATTAGCACTTGTGATATTGATTCTGAAACATAAACAGATGTAAACATCAGGCACCAGAGGATTGAATTGGGAATTCTGGAATTAAAGTCCACATATCTTAAAATTGCCAAATTTGAGAAATAAAAATATAATGTACACTTGTTTGTATGTACACTGAGTGCTTGTGCACCAGAGACAAATTCCTTGTATGTCCAATCACACATGGCCAATAAAGCATTCTGTTCTGTTCTGTTCTGTTCTTGTCTAGTCTAGTCTAGTCTAGTCCAGTCCAGTCCAGTCCAGTCCAGTCCAGTCCAGTCCAGTCCAGTCCAATCATGACCTTCCTTCCTGTAGTTTCCTTTTATGCAGCTGGATATGTCTCCCATGCTATTATTTTTTCCCTCAGTCTTCAGATTAACTATCAAAGGTTCCTTCATGCTGTTCCTGAATCATCTTTGTTGCCTCTTCTGACTGTTCTTAACCTTTCAATATCCTCTTGGAAATGAGATCCTCACAACAGTACAAATTATTTCAAGTATAAACTCAGTGCGGCGTAGAGAAGAATAAGGTGTCCCTAGATCTCCTTTTGGTCACTAAAGTTTGACTTACTGTTGAATCAATGTGTATCTCTCTCTTTTAAGTCTCTCTCAGGCTAGAAAGCAAGAAGAACAAAAGCATGACAATATCATAATTTACCTAGCCCCCAAGATTTATTTTCTTTATGAATATAACACTTTTTTGTAATCTACCTTTGGTGGAGAAAAATGTACTTCTATAATTAAGGATACTTTTGCAGTGGAAGCAACATCTGTCCTAAACACAATCCTTGAGGGAAAGGTGATAGTAACTTTCTGATTTTAGTTCAGTTAAAACACGAAGAGAATTGGTGCTGAGGTAGAACTAACCTTAAAATTAGCAGGTGTCTAGAAGGCACAATAAAAAGATGAATGAATAAATAATCCTTATTTGATGATGTTGACTGGAATGTCTAGCAACCTCTGCATTTATAAAACAACTACATTTTAAGTACCATAGGCTCATCATTGTTTAGATTGCAAAATGGCAATAATCTAGAAATAAATCTCTAACTTTAGATGACCTGGCCCTCACTATCTGTCATGTGAATAAACTGTGCCCCAGCCTCTTTTAATTGTTCTATCTCTCACATAACAAATCACTTAGAGGAGGCTGTAAAGCACTATGAATTGGTATATAAGTCTAAGTGCTATTGCTATTGTAAAGATTTGCAAAGGCCTATAAAATATGTATGGCATAATCTTAGCAGGTCCAGAGATTTGATCCCTTAGCCATTATATTGCAAAATAATTATGTAATTATGACCTATGAAAATAAAGGCATCCCCATTATAGCAATAACACACACACACCCACACACACACACACACATGTAGGTCTTTGGTTATTCGGGTTTTCCCGCGTAAAATTGGAAGTGTCTTGGTGATGTTTCGACTAAGTCTCATTCGTCATCTTCAGGCTTCGTGCTTCCAGGAGCAATGTGAGATCTCGGCTGTTTCTTCCTTTTAACTGCCAGTGGGGGTTTGAGCTGATTGGGTGGGAGCTTGGCTGTGTTCTGATTGGGGGGAGGTGTGTTCTGATTGGTTGGGGGTTTGTGTTTCATGTAAGGATAGGAGGGGTTTAAAGTGGCTAATGGTGCAATTGCGGTTGGCTTCTGGTCCTTGGTCGTGCCTCATCATCAGTGTGGGTTTTTGTCTGCTTCTTTGTGGATGTTTGGTGGTGACATCCTGTGTGGCTCTTGTGAGTGTGGGCCTGGTGTATATATATATATATATATATATATATATATGTATATATGTATGGTAGTATGTATGTATGTATGTATGTATGTAGTATGTATATATATGTATATATATATAAAAGTTAGCAAATCTGAGGCTGTTTGAATGACCTTCCTGCCTCCCTCTATTGGTCCTGAATTTACCACTCTAAAAGCTTGCACAAATCTCATGAAAACAATGTAGATTTTCCTTAGCCATACTCTGCTTGGGAAAAGCAAAAGCCAACTAAATGCCAACACTAAAAAGTTGCAAAACACACCTTTAATCTGCCCCCTTTCCCCTTTTAACTTGCTGCCTTCCCCCAAATCCTCTTTATTTTCCAAATAAAGACGAATGTCATTAACATACATCTTCCATAATTACTAAACCAAGCACCCTGGGGGGATGCAATTAACACTAATTTCCTTGGAGATCTGAGTTTTAAGAGTTTGCCTGAGCTACTGAAGGACTCCAAGGAGTTTTGAGTGTAAGTGTATGTGTTTGACAAGACAGGCAAATAATGTCCAGAGCAGGTTATTGGAACAAATCTTTGGGATCCAGCTTCCATATTGGAGTTGTACAAATCCTGATAAACGCTAGATGACATTGAAGAGTAAGAGTCTGTCTCTTTGCTGTCTGTCATGTAATAGTCCTCTGGGTTTTTGAAATCCAAATCTGGTAGCCCTTCTCTTGAAGTGCAAAGGACAGGGTCAGGAATGAGTCTATTAACCAGTTACTTAGTTCTGTAAGTCATGCATTTTTGCATTTGCCTATGAGAGCAAATGCCAAGGTGTTAAAAACCCATTATGTGCTCTTGGACCAAAGCTCTGGGATGTTTGAGACCATTTTACATAGCAACAAACTCAAGTCATGACCTACTTCCCTTTGATAAACAGATTTGCAAACTTGCAGGTAATCACATCCACATTTTTACACATACTTCTAATATTGCTGGATGTGAAGAGGCTCTGCTATAGTATATTTTAAACAATTTCCTATTGTTGTAGATGTATTCACACATTTTGTGACTTCATAATCTATTTTCTTCAGCGTGGTCCTGTGATTAACCACTCTCCAAAAAGGAGTAAGAATGATATGTGAATCTGAGCATATCTTAGATGGCCTTGCAGTACAACAGCCTCATTAGATAGGCCAATCTTACTTTTCACATTGCACCTAGAATTTGCCAAGGCTGTGATATGATGTCCTGATTCATGCTATCTACGGTAATTTGAGAATGAAGCTTTACTGAACTGGGGCTTTCCATCATCCATCTCTAAGCATGCTAATATCACATAAGATCTCATTTCAAAATTAGCATCAAGGGGAAAAAGGAAGATGGCTCTCAATTTTAAAGCAATTTTAAGATTTACAGCTAGAGTCTGATTTATCCCTTGGCACTAAAACTGAATCTGCATTTCTAATACTTAGAAATAAATAGTACTAAAATCAAGGTTGCCTGAATCCAAGTAAATGTGATGAGGCCGAGAGTGCCAATTTGCAATACGGAATCCTTGAAGATGTGTCCATTTGATAGTTACCAACTGCATACATCTTCCTGCTTTAATTCAAGAGATCTATTGAGATTCCATCATATAACTTTGTTGCCAGTAACAATTCATTTCCTCTGGATTCCTTCCTTGATTTCCTTCCTGGCAGCTGCAGGATAAAAGCCAGGCCTTTAGGTTTGCAGCAAAGGAAATGAATGGTACTTTAGAATTGCTTTTCAGGACTTAAAATCTTCCCCCTTGGGCAAATAAAGAACAGAGAAACTCAGGAAGACTATTTAGGGAGGGGCCAATAGGGCAGTTCAACACTTTCTATTGCTTAAATTCCCCCTGGATCATCAGCCAAAGCTTTTTGCAGACCACTTCCACCATTGTAACCACCAGCCGGATTCTGGAGAAGAAAGGAACTAGCTAGCTTTCTGTTTCTGTTACTTTTCAGGCTTTTACAGCCTTATGAGGTGGATGATCCTTTGAAAGTCTTTCCTGCATTTATGTATCAAGCTGTATTTTTTTTTCCTGGATAGAAATTCTTGAGGGACTTAAGGTGAAGACACAATTGAGAGTCTGTCTTGAGTGGCTTCTCTCAAACTTCTTAAGTACTTGCTCAAGAATTACACGAGCTCTGGTTGACATCCTTTTAGAAGAATTTGTGACTGAGTTCTACTGACGTCATGGGAATATTACTCAGGAATGTGTAAACGTATTTCAGATTGATCAACTCTGGTACCAAGTTGTATAAACACAAATAAATCATATGTGAATACCGCACAGTTCATGATGCAATGCGCCTGAAGTGAGCATTTAGATTTGCAGGCATGCACATAGCCTCGTAAGAGTTATAGTACAGTATTTGCAAGATGGAACTTCGAAGTCGCGCATACATATATGTATTTGCAAGTTCCAGAGCAACCCAATTAGTGGAGAATTGATTAAAAGTTATTGTATCAGCATGAGTTTTGTGAAACAAATAGTAAAAATTACGAATGGGTTGATGTGAGGAGAAATTGAACTTACTGAGATTCATGGAAGATCAACAGTGGTGGTAATAATTTAACTGCGGTTCCCAAGGTAAAGGCAGGAAACTGGATATTAGAGGTACTAAAACATGTTCTGGTGAGAATCAATCAAGCATTTTAACAAACATTTTATTGATTTATTAGAGATATATATGCAAACACCTGCTGTCGAATTTTTACTAGACTATTCTAGTGACAAATATAACATATACACCACTATAAAAACAGGTGTTGGCATTAAAATGGCTTTTGTATGGATTGGAGAGTATTGGTGGTCCCTGAGAAGACTGTAGATGATTTCAAGCCATAGGCATTATCATTTGAGAAAAAATAAATAATTGGCCTGAATCTTGGCAGATTGTGAAATCATGCAAGATGTTGTCATTCTCATTTGAACTCTCCTAAGCCTGGCAAGATATAGGTGAAGAATTCACAAATCTTGTGAGAATTAACGATATATGTTTGGCAGGGTAAAGAGATGTCTGATTTTGCTCCTTTGTTTGTTCAGCAAGTCATCTCTTTATGGGCTAATACTTCTTGCCTTTTCTTCTTGATCACCCAAGCTCCAGATTACCCAATAAATATATAGTAATATCTCCAACCATATTAGGAAACACTTGGGAAATATTTGCAACTTGATAGGCAGCAGCTACTGCAATTGGCATATTAAATAGCATGCCATTCTGGATTCTCCACTCAAATCAGTGTTAAGCAGATTAAAAGAAGAAGAAGCAGACCTATTTAATCAACTGGGGTTTTTATAGGTCATCATGATTAGATACCATGATAAAATGGCAAGTCTTGTTACAAACTTCAAGAATGGAGGAAAGGAGTAGCAGCTTGAGTTCATACTCATCCATACAAGATGGGTCTGTTTTCATAAGCAAAGTTGATCATTTCCAAAGATCCACCAGAACCTGAAACCTTGATGTCTCTAAATGCTAGATGTTCCTTAATTCTCATCATGCCATGGTTCTGTTGTAAGAGACAATGAATTTGCAGTGGTTTTCCCTCCCAGCTCTGCTTCAAACCTGATAATTCTGTAGACCAGGGGTGTCAAACTCAAGGCCAGGGGCTGCATCTAACCCCATGTGGTATTTAATCTGGTATGCAGGGCTGCCCTGGAAACAGAAAAGGACCAGCCTGCAGTGCCTCTGCCAGCAAAAACGGAGCTCGGGAGTGCTGCGTGCAGCCCTCCCAAACTGTTTTCACTGGTTGTGAGAGGCCATTGTAGGCAAAAACGGAGCTTGGAAGCCTGTTTTTTGCTGGCACAGCACTCAGGCCACCACAGGTGCTCCTGACATGAGGATGTTGAGCTGTCCATGCCCGCCCTACTCACACCCACCCCTGCTCCCCAAAGTCAAACACAACCTGAAGCGGTCCTTAATGAAATCAAGTTTGATACCCCTGCTGTAGACAGTCATTTAGACAAATCTACAGGATGCCTGACTTGGACCGGGCTCTTCTCTCCACAGAGTTATCACCTATCTGGACAAGTGTTGAGATGAAAAATGGGTTCCCTTTTTTCTGGGTTTGTTAACTATTTACACTTCTCTGTGTTTGCTTATGTATTTTACATCTAATCAAGTTTGATTTTGTTGCTTGGTTTGCAACATCCTTTCAAATGAAGCCAATTCTTGGTGACTTCATTCGACTTCATATTGTTTTCTTGGCAACCATAGGGATTTTCAGCAATTCAGCCTAGCCTACAGTCCTGGGATTCTCATCCAAGCACAAACAGGCTCAAATCTGCTAAGCTTGTTTAGATCAGTCATGGTTGGTTAGCTATTTACTTGGCTTGAGACAGCATAAACTGCTCAAAGCAAGGTTATTGACAGTCCCCCAAAACAGCCTTTGGATAAGCCAACACAAGGACAATGTCACAAGGTGATGGCATAGTGGAGTCAAAATCTATTGGAAAAGGAAATTGCTCAGGAAATTGTTAATTCTAACATTTATATTATTAAAATACTTTTAAAATCTATTCAAACACTCCAGATGTTCCTCCTGCCTGTCCTTATTTCTTAAAAACAGCTTTGAAATCTTTGATGTTACTGCTGATGTTATTATTTCATCACTGTAATAATGTGCAGAACTACCTTCTGCTGCAAATAAAGTCACTTTTTCCAATGCTCAAGGATTAGGAACTTCTGTTAATGCAATTAGGATGTAACTTCCAAATCCTTTAAAGGATTCCTTAGTTAATAAGCACTGAATATATCCTTACATTTTAAAAAATGTCAAGCTGAAATCATGGTTCCCATGACTTAGTAAAATAACTTTTTTTACGACCTTGGCGTGACATCCTGGGACTCAAACTCATGTGGGTACAAGTCTCAGAATGCCCTCTAAAATAAGCATCTGATTTTCAAAAAGATTGACCCAATTGCTGGGAGTAGAGTGATATGCAAAGGACAAGGTCAAAACCCATGGCCAGCCCAGAAACGAAAGGAGGTCAGACTGGATTATGGCTGTAGTTCAGAGGATCATATGAACCTTTGAGTTCAGAATAGGATTTGCTCTCAAGTCTATGAGTTTCAGAGTCCCAATGAATTGATACCTGCCAGAATATTTCCCCCCCCTGGTTGTATGATAAAAATAATGTGTGGTGGTACCCTTCTTGGTCAGGGACAGAAAAAAGAGAAGTGCAAAAAAAAGGACCTGGTGGATCCTTTGTTAAGCATGAGCCAACAATGTGATGCTGCTGCAAAAAGCGAATGCAATTCTAGCCTACATAAACAAAAGTCTAGACAAAATCTAGACAAATCATCCTTTCCTTATATTTTGCATTGTTCAGACAACCCTAGAATACTGAATCCCATTATGAAAACCACATTTTGGGAAGAACAATGACAAATTGATCTCAAATGTTGGACAATGGATGTGATTCAGACACTGCTTTCATATAGTGAACTCTTATTTAATTCAGCTGGATTTACTTTCACCCCCAATATGCATAGAATTAAGAGCAGAACTGTCGTACTACACTTGGATTATTAATATAACTATCTGGATCAAGCTGAAGGCATTCATCTCTGTAGTTAAATGTGAATGTTGAAATGCATATTATTGATCTCATTTTGCATAGGCATGAAAGATTACAGTATCTCTGGAAGATAGTTGCACAAAACAGCAGACTGAAATTCAAGAATAAGCTTTAAAAAATAAAGACATATATTGTATAGTAGAAATCTGGGAGCTTCCTAAACCTATTTTCTTCAATTTGGTGCTTCCATTCAGCATTTATAATGTCTATTAATATGTTCAACATATTTGGAAACCACCAGATCAGGGTTAAGCTAATTTAGCCAAGGAAACATGAATATATCTTTACTTCAGTGAGACAATTAGATGCACATTTATTTCCTCTTTTAAAACTAGGGGACTTAGGGCTCACTGGATAACCCAGATGTAATAGGAAGGCACATCCCATCACTGTGCGTGTTAGCCAGACACATTAAAAAAAAGGAAAACTAGTTCAAATTGGCAACTTAAATAAGTTCATCTTCATGTTTGAGAGAAAAGTTCACCTCCTTTCCCACACACACCTTTCTTACTTTCCCTGAGAGGCTGCTGAGAGTGCCTTACACATTATAATTACTAGGTGTGGAATGGAAACTCCTCACTTTGAAATGGCAGTACAAATCCCCAAGATAATTACTATTTATGTTGTATAAGAGAGAGAGTAACATATTGCTTTGGCAATTCACATGACTTCCTAATATGCAACTATTACACATCCACATGAACTTTTCAATTGCCTCAACAGAGTTAAAGTTACACCCTCAAGAAAGACATACACGTGTGTTCTCTCTCTCTCCCCCTCCCTCCTCTCTGAGAGAGGGGTGGAGGGAGAGAGAACATCTGACAGATATTATGAAATTGGTGTTGAAAGCACCCTTATATTCTTGGTGCTGGCCATTACAAAGATTTAGTCAAAGAACAACTTTCTAAGCTGTTTCGGAAGATCTGGGATCCTCTAGTTTTGTTCAACACTTTTTGAGTAGAAATAGGAGATTATAAAATAAATGGCCAGATGTGTTGAGAATTCAGGGCCTTGGGCAGGGACAGGAAAGAATATTGCCCTGGACTCCCCCCCCACACACACATAAAATTAGTTTCAATTACAATAGATTAGAAAACATGGAGAGAAGCCTAAAGAATTTTGTTATTGAACTCAACCTGGGAGAAAATCCAACTCAGCTCTTAAGACCTTTGATGGCCCACTGATTTTAATGAGAGATCTCCTGTTTTGATCACTGTTCCCTCTAAGGTGCGCGGCTGCGTGGCTGCGCACATGGCAAGAAAACCCCGTGCAGCAGTTTCTAACCGTGGCACGACATAAGCGCGAACGTCAAAAGCGCACCGACAAAACCGTGGCGCTAAAACCGTGATGTCAAAAGTGCGCCAACAACAGCGCGCCGACAACAGCGTGCCGACAGAAGCGCGATTTAAGTTAAGTTAAGGGTTAGGGTTAGGTTTAGGGTTAGGTTTAGGTTTAGGGTTAGGTTTAGGGTTAGGTTTAGGGTTAGGTTTAGGGTTATGTTACAGCGCGCTTCTGTCGGCGCGCTGTTGTCGGCGCGCTTCAGTGCTCATTCGTCGCCGCGGTTTTGACAGCGCGGTTTTGTCACCGCGGTTTAGTCAGACGCGCTTTTGTCGTTTGCGCATTTGTGGTGGAACCGTTTCTAACTGCCGCGCAGAGATTTCTTTCAAAGCAACGTGGGGAAGTCCTTTGCAGGCGGCTAGAACTGGCCGCCCGCAAAGGACCTCCCCAGAGGAATCTCATGTCCTGCAGCCCAAACTTTCTCCTCCCAGCACTTGGCCTGTTGGATACAGTGGTGGCGGGGGAAGAATGGGCTGGGTGGGCTGGCTGGCTGGGGAGGGGGGAGCCCTTTAAAGCCCTGCTGCCACATCTTCCCAGCAAGACTTCCTTTCGGCTCGCGGTTTCCCTTGCCTGCCTTAACCAAAGCTTGGCGCCCCGCCTCTGCTTTCGCTCTCCCTCCCTCAGCTGTGCAGCAGCAGCAGCAGCAGCAGCGGCAGCTCTCAGCCTACGGTGGCAGCATCACGTAGGCTGTGGAAGGAGGGGGAGGAGAGGGAACCAAAGAGAGGCTTTTACTGGGCCTGCGCCCCACAGCCAGGACCGTCCTTGCGCCTCAAGCCGCGTTTCTTCCTGCAAAGCCCTTCGGGCGTCAGGCGGAACTCTCGGGTTGCCCGAAGGGCTTTGCAGGAAGAAACATGGCTTGAGGCGCAAGGATGGTCCTGGCTGTGGGGCGCAGGCCCGGTAAAAGCCTCTCTTTGGTTCCCTCCTCCTCCTCCTCCTCCTCCTCCTTCCACAACATGCGTGACGCTGCCGCCGTAGGCTGAGAGCTGCCGCTGCCGCTGCTGCACAGCTGAGGGAGGGAGAGCGAAAGCAGAGGCAGCCTCAAATTTAATTTAAATTCTTTTTTTAAAAAAATGGATTTCTCCTCACCAAACCTTTAAGACTGAAAGTTTTTCCTAACATGAACTTGAGCTAATATACTTAATATGAGAAAGGTGCAGCAATTAACACTGCTTTTTAAAAAAAAAACAATATTTCTCAATTGTTTATCTGTATGAAGTCTGCCTATCTTAAGTTCCTACTATACAAAAGATATTTACCTTCTAAGGCAACCTGTATACAATACATTAGTGGCCAATGTTACATTGCTCCTAATGACAAAATTAGAGCTGTGTTAAGCCTATGAAAAAGACCCACAAATCCCAAATGAATAAAATCATTATTAAGACCCAATGAAAAAATTACAAAAATTATGCATAAACTTTCATGTTCCCCAAATTTCCAATCCAAAACTTAACCCAGATTCTTCAGACATAGATTTGTAATTCAGAGTCAGACTCGATTATTAGAATGAATGCATTAATCAGGGGTGAATGATGTTGGTGAAATCTCATCTAACCTTCCATAATAACAACATACATACACAAATAGCTGACAGCCACATCTCTGAAACACTATTAAATCTGAACTAAATGTTTATCTAGAACTCAATAAATAGCTGCTTTTTGGTTTTATTTTTTTAAATATTTATCAGTCTCTCTTTTATTCCATACTTCTGGTTGAAAGACTATTCTATGTCATGCTAAACAAATGCATATTCTAGTGGCGGTGGGGCTCGTTGGCATCTTCAGCAGCAGCCCTGCCTCCTATGAAAAAACCGAAGATGGAGCAGATCCACGCAGATGACGTTGCTGCAACATGACTGGAGGAGAAATTCTGGGAGTTGAAGTCAGCAAGGCTTAAAGCTGTCAGGTTTGAAGACCCCTGGGTTTTTTTTTCCTAAAGGGTTAAGGGTGCAAGGGTCTTGTAACTTGACAGCTTTAAGACTTGCGTGCTTCAATGCCAGAGTTTCTGAGCCAACATTTTGGTTGCTAAGCAGGACTGTTGTTAAGTGATACTGATATTATATAACACTTTCAATTAAGCAGGTACCTTGAATAACATAACTTTGAGTTTCAAATAACACTGATTTCGTTGTTGTCTTAGGTGACATCTGTGAAAAAAATTCAGGTGCTCAGGCATGAAAATATGCCGCTCAAACACTATACTTTTCTGCTCACACTGAAAAAAAATTAGAGGGAACATTGGTTTTGATTATGCCTTTGTAATAGTTACACACGATAAAATATTGCTACAAAAAGAGATGACAAATCAGAAGTACAACAGGAAACCACAGCCGGTCAAGATGACAAGGTCACTTTTTTTCCCCAGTCGCCTTCCTTTCCTCCCAGTACTGAATGTGAATTGCGTGATTCAATCTTACGTGATTCACAAGAGGCCCACTCTACAAATGCTTGTGCATTTGAAATCAAATGAAAGTATCCAGAAAGGGTTCCGGGAAGATCAGTTAAATTAATAATCGTGAGCTAAAGCCCTGCACCTCAAAGGGTTGTTTTTTTTTTCTTTGACAGAAACCAGATTACTGGATCTCAGGTTCTTTTAATCACCAAACCTGGCAGCTGAAAATAAAAGGGAAAGCAAGAGAAGGGGCTGCAAGTTTTATGTATATTATAGCGGGTCCCTGTGAAATTATTTCTAACTGACCTCTTCGTTTTACTAGTTATATAATTGTTTTATAAAAATCTGCAAACCAATCTTTATTACGGTCACACGCCAGCATACACAATGCTAGTCAAAAGCCTGTTGGGAGAGGTTCGGATTCTCTTCTCGCCAGTGACCCAACCCTCCGCGTTTTCCCTTAAAGCCGGCGGCTGCCGAAAGTAAATAACAAGGTTCGCTCTGAGGAAGAAATGGCTATATACCCCGCCCTGCCGTAAGCTTTCTAATGAATGAAGGCGAACTGAAGCGCCGTTTACATTCCCCCCCCCTCATTGTGACGTCGGCAGACCCGGCTGCCTTCCATTCACAGCGAGAGAAAGCAAGAATGGTGCTCGACGCCGGAGAGAAGGGAAAGGAGAGAGGAGAGGATGTGGGGGGCGGAGCGAGGTAGTAAAAGGAAACCTCCCCCGCACTCGAGCCAGCGTGCGGGGAGCATTGCCACTACCAGCAGATCCGTTATTAATGACTTGAGCCTGATACGGCGCGGAAGCAAAATGTTCTAAGGCCTCAGCCGTTCCCGGGCCAGGAAGGAGCCTGCGCAGAGCCGGCAGCCATGGTGGAGCTACGGGAGATGGACTGCAACGTGCTTCGGCACCTCCTGCATCGCGGGGACCGCAACGGCGGGAACTACAACCAAAACGGCGGCGGCACCGGCACCACCACCACCAGTAGCAGTTCCTCCCCTCCTCCCGCTGGCGGGAAGTGCCTCCTCTTGGACTGCAGGCCCTTCCTCGCTCACAGCGCCGGCTACATCTGCGGCGCGCTCAACGTGAGGTGCAACACCATCGTCCGACGGCGGACCAAAGGGTCGGTCAGCCTGGAGCAGATCCTGCCGGCGGAAGACGAGGTGCGCTCCCGCCTGCGCTCGGGTCTCTACTCGGCCGTGGTTGTGTACGACGAGCGGAGCCTGCGGGCCGAATCTCTGCGAGAGGATAGCACCGTGTCGCTGGTGGTGCGGGCGCTGCGCAAGGACGCGGAGCACACGAACATCTGCTTGCTGAAAGGTAAGGGGGGCGGTGCCCACGAATATTAGCCGGGGGGGAGTAGAGTCAAGCGTTTGCACTACTGTGGCCCTTAAAACTCGCTTCCCATACGCTGGACTCTGTTTGAGCCAGACCATCCAGCGGATTATGGGTTCAAAAAGGCCGGTTGGGATGTGCAGGGTTTAAATCCCTAGTACAGCCTGGGAAGGACAATGGCACTTCAGCGTGTGCCGCTGGCCCCTCGCGATTTGGGCTCTCCGAGGCTTGAGGTTTATAATTCAGACTGATCTGGAAGGACCCCACCATCGCCCTTACGCCAGCTTTGCAAGAGGAGGACGGAGACAAGTCGACTTAGCAGGGTCGGAGAGGGAAAAGGGCCCAGCTTGGAGACAAGTCTTCCCCGTCCCTGTTAAGACGCCGTTTCAGTGTATCTGCTCTCTTGCAAAGGCTGCGGGGACTCGCCAGCGAGCGCTGCCGGGGGCGGAATGAAGGGAGGAGGAGGTGGTCTAAATCCCACCCATTCAAAGGCACAACGTGTGAGCCGCGTGTCAGTCCCCTCTCACGCCCTTCTTCACTTCCGTCTGGCGGGCGAGGGGCGGGGAGAGAGCTCTTTCTGGCGTGGTTTGAGCAGCGATGACGCCAAGGGCCCCGCGGGTGTTCTCTCGCTTGGCTTTGCGCCCCTCCGTCCGCCACCTGACTCGGGCTTCGGGGCAAAGTGTAAGACGCCCGTTATTACAAAACCAGCAGCAGAAGTCGGGGCGATAGGAAACTTCCTTCCGCTCCCAGAGAGAATTTCTCAAGCCGGACCCACCAAAAAAAGGAAGGACCATGTGCAGGTTCCCGCAGGTTCATTTCACTTAGAGGTTTTCAACCTGTCTAATCCTGATCTCCTCCCCTAATTTATTTTATTTATTTCGTCAAGCATGTATTAGATGACATATATAACTATAAACATGATTTTGATTACATGAAATGGATTCCCCATGTCAGGAAAGAACCTGGAAAGAAGGTGGGACTGAAGAAAATTGCTTGGGAGGGTCTCACTGTTTGTCAACTCAGAGCTTCAAATTGCTCTCAAAGAAAAGTAAATAGTCCAGCAGTCAACAGGATGTGGCCTTTACACAGCTGTATGCGAGAAAAGCTGCTGGGAAATTAACCCAGAGTGAGAAAAACCATTCAGTTGTGGAATTGGGTTATCTAAAGGTTTTTTGGGAGGGGGGCAGTTAGCAAAAAAACACACTTTAATTAATGATTTCCCTTGTAATCTTTGCCCCTTCATCTAGTTCCCATTTCTTGCTTGGGTGTGGCCCAAGGAAACAAGGCGGTATTGGAGGGGAGGGGGGTATTTCCTGCCCATCTGACTTATTAGCTGGTTGTGTGCATGGAGGCAGCTGGTGACCTTTTGAATTACAAAAGCTTTGGGTGGGTGGAAGGGAAAAGGGTGAGAGATCCTGTTTTATTGTTCCCCTGAATGGCCTCTCCCCTTAGGAATGCATGAGAATAAGGGTGGTAGTGGTGGGAAGTAGCCCTAAGTTTTATCTGTAGGGGTAGTGCCATGGCTCCAGGGATTGTATTTGTGTCCTCTGGAAGGAAGTTCTTACGGGCTTCTGTGGAAAAGTCTCCCCCCTCCCCCGCAGCTCTGAGTCCTTAAATAGCCCTAGTCAAAATATTCCAGCTCAGAATAGGACTTATTTTATGGTTTCCTTCTTCGATGGAACATTGGAAAAGCAGTGGTTATAAGCCCCCTCAAATATAATTTAAATGTTTTCACAACCCTGTGTTACAGATGAATAGAAAGCCCTATACTTTAATCAGTAGATTTACTAATTACTGAAACTAACGTTGATGATGAAAAAAAATGGAACTCAAGTCTTGAGATAAATGGTTATAATCTCTAATATAAGGGAGGCTCTTTTAAAATAGAAATGATTCACGGAACAATTCTCTGTGGCTTTTAATGCCAGAAAATCATGTTTATAGTAGACAAAAAGTCAAAATAAACCAATACCATTGATCAATTTCAAAAGGCATTTCTACTCATTTGACATCTGATTAGTTTTTTGGTTTTTTTTTTTTGCATCTTGGCTTCCTCTGTGTTTCACTTTACTTGCAATCAAGGATGATTAGCAAGATTGTGGTTGTAACATTTATTATCTAATTACCCAATTCCCATTGTTGGAATTCTTGTAGTTAATTCCCAACCCTTATAGACCACCATGTCCTTCTGATTCCTGGAAATGATATTGCAATGCAGTTTTGCTGAAAAAATTTCTGCTAAAGTTGGAACTGGTTAGGGAAGGGCTTGGAAAGTGGAGGGCTCGGCTTAGGCTCTTTATAGGGACCGACCTTAGCCAACTATAGAGGATCAAGTCCCTATTTAGAATTTAGTTTGATGTGTCATGATGTCCTTGGCTTCTCCTGGGCCATGCTAAACATAGCTAGAATTAATTATGAATATTTCATTAATTTACCTAACTTGGTGATCGAGGTTTGGTTTGAGCATGTGCAAAAAAACCTTACTGGAGAGGTGTCATTTTGCATGCAGTTCTGTTTTTATTTATCTAAATTCAAGATTTTTTTCACATCAGGAGTTGATTCTATTAAACAATTAAGTACAATTTATTTTTAGCTTACTGCTCTGGGAATAGGGCATTTTTGCAATAATATTGTTCAAAGATCTTGGCAGTGGTAGGGTTCCTACAAAATCTGAGGTTGATAGAAAATGTTTTCTAATGCTTAATCTTTCAAAATGTTAAGAGGAATTGCTACATTTAGGGTTACTTTTACAGACACTTCAGAACTGAGGAGGAGGGGGTCTCTTTCCAGTTACTTTTCTAGCTTCCTCCGATAGGTTTTTTTGGGGGGGGGGGGGCGGGAACCTGCCTGTTGTAATTGAGATCTGACCAAGAGAATATGAGGTATTTTACTGTATCAGCCTTCTTTATACCCGACTGTTATGTGCATTTTAGCCACTTTTATTATAACATCTCCTCCTGTGGCTAATGAACCAAGAAACCTTGATCCATTAAGATCCTTGGGCCAGTTGATATAATTTAATAAGTCAATAAACAAAATAATGGAGGAGGAAGAAGGATGATGGCCTTGTACTTAAAAGTCTTCTCAGTGTGGGCTTTTCTGTAGGAAAAGGTGAAATTACTCATACTAAAAATTAATGTGGTGGAGAAGAGCCTTGCATTTCTGTATGAATGGTAGAACTTGCTGTCCTTGGGAAGATAAAATCACAATTTGGAGAGTGCTTGTTAATGACATTTGGCTGAACTCAGATGAGGGTGATGTGTTGTGCTCTATGATTTCTCAGCAGCTTTTACTAGCATCAATCATGGTCCAGCTGGGAATTATGGGCACCATATTATGGTTCTTAATGATTTGTTGGTTGCAATGGGTATTGATGTCTCAGGGGTTGAAAGTCACCTTTGTGTTTAAAATTTCCATGATACTTCTGGGTGAAGTCATCTATCTATTCAAAGGGGTGAGAAATTTTTTGGTGGGTGGGGCTTTGTCTGGGGATTGTCATGTGTGTTAGGCCTGGTCTCTGGGTGTCATGTTAATTTTGTTGTATGTGTATGCACATACAATGACAATAAGGTTTATATATATGACCAGCATGGTAATGGTACCTAATGATATGTCTTGATACAGAGCCATGTGTGTGATATGGTCCATGTCCTGTCTGGAGGTTGTTCAAATCAGACTTGGGCTCAAGCCTAACAAGACCTAATACTTGTGGATATTTGTGTTCCTCAGTTCCCAGGATTTTCCATCTTTAGTTCTGGATGGAGTAGTACTTTCCCATTTGACACTGGTGTGTATTTTGGAATCAAGAGGCAACTTTACTTAAGAAGCCTCTGAAAAGATTCACCTAGTGTGTCTGTTGTGCCCATTTCTAATTGAGGATGCCTTAGATCAGCGGTTCTCAACCTGTGGGTCGGGACTTGTTTGGGTGTCGAATGACCGTTTCACAGGGGTCGCTTAAGACCATCGGAAAACACATATTTTGGGTGGTCTTAGGAACTGAGACACCAATTTGATGGTTGGGGGTCACCACAACATGAGGAACTATATTAAAGGGTAACGGCATTGGGAAGGTTGAGAACCACTGCCTTAGATGGTCACTCATGCCTAATCACTGCAAAAATGGACACTTGCAATGCAGTCTATATTGGACTGCCCTTGAATACCACCCAAAAGCTACACCTGGTCCAGAATGCAGAGGTGTGAACAGTGATGCTATGCCATGCCCACAGGGCACCACTGCTTTGCAAATAGCACAGAATGGCTTCTATCCTAATCTAGTTCTGAAGGTCTGTGACAAGTCTGCCTGATGTATGGCCAGCCAGCTAAGCAGTAGCCTTGTGCAGGTTTTTAAAAAAATCGCCTGACAGGGTTTTTAAGAAAGTAATGAGTTCACCATCACCCTGAAAGGCATACTGCTGACCAGCCCCAGCTCCTAACGTGGCATGTATTCTTTTGTAGCCCATTTAAGTTGGTTTGTACAACTTGAGTGTTCTCCCGGGCCTTAAGGAAGGTGCTTGTTGAGCTGCTGTAGGTTTCTTATTTTACTTGATATATATATACAGCCTTGGTGCTCAACTGTTTTGAAACTTATCAAATTTGGTACTCAATCATTTTGACACGAAAATTTTGTCCCAGTCTGGTGCTCATCCTTCATTTGGTAGTCAACATTACAAGCTAGGACTTGTCAATGTCAGCTGCCCACATTATCCCTTATGGGGAAAATTTGTTTGGTACTCATCATTTTTTATACTCATTGTGCCTCCTGGAACCAATTAATGATGAATACCAATGTACCACTGTAGTTTTGTTTCAGGATGTGCATGATTTGTCTTTCTATTTTGTTACCACCTGGAGTCAGGCAACCTCTAAATTGTATGAATAAAATTGACCCAGAAGTTGGGGGTTCTACTAGTTTGGCAACTTTTGGTAGTTGTAGAGTATTTATTAAATTTATATGCTGCCTATTTCAGTTTTGATTGACTCCAGAAGTAGAAAATGGTCTTTACACTAAGAGGACTTTGTTTAACAAATTTGCTGTAAACTTTCCAGAAGTATATGGTAGCTAAAACGAAAACTTTTGGCATATTAGAAACTAACAATATATTATGGTGAAAGCTTGGTGGGGGCAGGTGCTTAATATTGTCAGACAAATGAATAATATCCTTAGCTACAGCTATATGCTTATAGTGGGAGAGAAAGCAGTGAGGGATGAAAAAGAGACACCCAAAAAACAAGCATGGTTCAAATGAAGCTTGAAGATATAAACTAAGTCATGGTAGGTTCCCTGGTAACCTTCCATCAATCATGAAATTACTCATCCCTTGGTAATCAAACATTCATGATCACACACTCAGTTTGTGTCCTTAACTTAAGAACGGTTGCTTAATGACCATTCAAAATTATGACAAACTCAAACTCCCTCCCACATTTTCTCTAAATGGGGCCAATTTCTCAATGATTGGTACTAATTGCCACTGGTCACCTAAAAACATGATTTGGGAATCCTTGTTAAGGTGGTCAGTGAATGGTGCCAAGCAAGCATGGACATATCCAGATGGTAGCCAAACATTATCTTCGAGGGAAGCTCTACCTTTAATTTTTGTCAGCAGTGAATCACATTTCATTCCTCTGCACTGAGGTTTTTTTTATTCTTCTCTCAAATGCTTAGTTTTTTTAAAGTACATTTTTAGAAATTGTATTTGATTACCGATAGTGGTACCATATATCACTTTATTACATTCTGTACTATCCTGGTGTGCCAGTTGATTGCTATTGCTTTCATGATAGCCCTCTTGGTCTCTGGTCCTTTTGATTTCTTTGAATGTTGGCTTTGACAGCTCTTCAATATTTCCTTTATACATAAATGCCTCTGTAGATTAACCAAGGATTCCTTTCAATAGAAACTTAATGGAAGAATAGAAACTGCAATTAACCATAGCCAGCAGTCAAAAGGTTTCATACAAAGTAGTGCGTGTTGATCTCAACCTTTTTTCTTTGTCCTCTATTTTATCCTGTGTGGTGTGATCCATGTCTTCATTTGATATTTGATTTGTCTCTACAGCCATAAGATCAGCTAATTAATTTTGAAGTCGAAGCCAGCTTTGTATAAATGCAAATAGCAGCTAATATAACAGATAGGAGATGAGCAGGAGAAATGGGCAGAGGAATTGGGGATCTGTATCAGTAACATACCTTGCAGGAAATCTTTTGAAGACACCTGTGCCAAGTCTTGAGTGCAATTCCAGTCTTCTGCTAAAACTGGCTAGTTTTAATCAGTCTAGGAAGCCATGCACAGTTGGACCTGTTTAGAGTAGAATTCTTTATTGGCGAAGTGTGATTCGACACACAAGGAATTTGTTTTTGGTGCATATGCTCTCATTTTACATAAAAAAGATAAAATATATTCATCAAGAATCATAAGGTACAACACTTAATGATAGTCTTAGGGTACAAATAAGCTAAGGAAACAATCAATATCAATATAAATCATAATGATACAAGCAACAAAGTTAGGCTTGATTGATTGGTATGGGACATCACCGAGGAAATCCTAGGTTGTGAGAAGTCAAAGTTCTAGAAGATTTCGTACTATTGCCAAGAAATTTTCATGAACAGGTTTACAGTGTCATTAAAAACTTCAGAACATCCTTGACTTTGCTATCTCTTTTGTTAAAAGTGAGTCATATCATTGCCAATGTGCTGTGGCATCATCCCATCCTCTGCTTTTAAGCAAACATCTGTGGTGATGGGTATTTAGTATGTAAGTCCGAATACACATTTATGCATGTTGTGCATATGTTGGAGGTGGACCGGCCTCTGTGTCTTCTTGCGCTTTGCTAATAGTTGAATAAATCTGTAGCATCTTGTAAATGATGACTACCAGTTGGTATGTTTTCTTTCTTTCATTCAGGTGGCTACGAAAGATTCCAGTCAGAATATCCAGAATTCTGCACAAAGACAAAATTTCTTACAGCAGCCTCTACTTTGGCACCTGTGGAGCATCTGGATCATAGCTGCAGTTCCTGTGGGACACCACAGTATGATCAGGTAGGCTGGCTTCTCTATGCTTCAAAGCTCTTTGCTATCTGAAGCAAAAAGCTTCCTTTATTTATTGATGGCATCCAGGTCTCTCTGGTGATATACACAGGGGTTCTCCTCTTGAGTTTAATTTCATTGTGCTTGGTGGTGAGTCATATATGATGCAGAACAGCATCCAAGCTAAAACATGTTTTTTATAGTTATAAAATCCTAAAATCAAGACAGAATTTTTCTGTGTAAAGCAGAGATCTTCAAACTTGGCAACTTTAAGACTTGTGGACTTCAACTCCCAGAATTATTCAGCCAGCAGAGCAGAACTGGCTGCAGAATTCTGGGAGTTGAAGTCCACAAGTCTTAAAGTTGCCAAGTTTGGGGAGCCCTGGCGTAAAGCAATGGCAGCTGTAGGGAGTTTCACAATCCTTCCAGAGATGTTAAGGTTCTGATCTGGTAATACAAAGCAAACAAAATCATTTTCAGAACTGAACGAACTTCTGTTGGCAAATAGAGTTATGAAAGTTGAGCACAAGTAGTTGTAGAAAGGACACAGAAGGAACACACGGGCTGGAATTTCAGGATCTCCAAATTTACAAGGGCAAGTTGTTATACTTTTCTCTAGTATTGTGGGGGGATTCTCCTCTTTTTTTGTATCTCACCTTGTGAGATAGATTGGCCTGAGATATATATTGGTTTGATCCCAAGCCATCCAGTGAATCCTGTGGTCAAGTGGGGATGTAACTAGGTTTTCCCATCTGCTCCAAAATTTAACCATGACGTTCATATTGGGAAATGTAAATTTAGTAGCATAGTGAAGCATAGAGATAAATCAAAGCAACTTGCTTGCTGCGTGGGCACAAACAACTTAAGTTTCTTTTCTCTCTGCACAGCATTGTTGACCAGAAAGCTCTAGGTAATTTGTTGTCAATTGGAGTGAAATGGGAAGAAAAATAAATCTAATTGAGAAACAGGGCAACATTTTTTATTGCACTTTTTCTTTTCTTCGCTTTTGCTTTTTGAAAAGATAGATTCAGATGTGCTCCGGATGGGTGCATAGGGATGCAAATCTGTAAATCTCTGCATGCGCTTTTTAGCTCAACAAAGAAAATGGGCAGGACCTACATATCATGCATTGATGTTCTTGGTTGGACCCATGTTTTGTGTCTTGGCCTCCTAATGAAGATGTGTAGGCTAGATATGGTTTATTTTGGGAAGCGCTGTTGGCTCTAGAGTTAAAGAGCCAACTAAGTGAAGAGTAAGGGGTATGATGTGAGACCCTGTTACTGAAGTTGGGAATCAGTTGGGATTGTTTGCTGCTGTACCAGCCTTCCTGCCGAGTAGCAGCCTCCCTGCCGGAGGTCCTTGATTCAGTTTCCCAAGCTGGGAGTTCTGGGAGATTTCTCTTCCCTTATTGCAACTGCAGGTAGTCACCCAATAGTCTTGTTTATGGTGACCCTCCTTGGAAAGGAGGACTCTGAGGTTTACAGGGGCTTGAGGCCTTCTGGATCTGGGATTTTACCATTTAGCTGTTAGATCATATGGTATTGGCCAAACAGACCTGGTTTGGGGATTCTTCTAAAATCATGACTTCTGCTGGAGGAGCAGGTGGCAGTCATAGCTAGCAGGACCTTTGTACTGTTTAACTTCTTGTTGTGTTCCAGATGCAACCTTCCTTGCACCATGAGGCTCTAGTCACATTTACTCATGCCATGCTCCTCTCTAGAATGAATTATTGTAATACGCTGTAATACCTTTAAAAAGTATTTAGAGGCTTTAGCTAGTGCAAAATGCGGCTGCACAGTTATGTCTGCCTTTGTATGGTATAAATTACATCTCTTCTGTGAGCTCAGCCAGTTGCCAGTTTGCAATCTGGGTGCAATCGAAGGTGCTGGATTTGACCCTTAATGCCCTACGTGCCCTGGGACCAAGTTATTTGAGGAACTACCACTTCCTAGTTACATCTACTCGTTTCATCAGGTTGAGCAGCTGAAGTATGCTACCAGTCTCATCTACTAAGCATTATATATCTGGTGGGACCTAAGCAGCATGCCTTTTGTGCTGTGGCCCCTGCTCTATGGAACTTCACGTGACTGCAGGGGGTATGCGATGCTCCTAACTTTGAGAATGGGATGTAACTTTGCGTGGGTGGGGGAATTCCATCATAACTTTGAATGGTTGATAAGTGACTGGATGTTAAGCAAGGATTACCTGTACTGTACAAAAGTTTTGTCCTGCAACTGATTAAGAGATTGAATCAATAAAGTTAAAACCTGACCTCCTGAGCAGGGTATTTTATAAAGGAATGTGATACTCTTGCACTAACTTTTTCTAGACTCTTTTTCATATTGTGTTACTACCTTTTAGCTTGTCAAATTAGATCCAGAGACTTATATAAAGTAACCAAGAAATGAAAAGAAAACAGAATAGGTAGATAGCCCTGAATGATTTCATTCAGTTGTGAAACTGAAATAAAATAACTTGCAACCTAAAAATCACACAGCAGATGTATTTTATTTTACATCAAGGTGTATGTGTGTGTAATGTATTTATGCAGATGTATTAACTCTTAATCATAATAAAGTATTTTAATTGCAATAGTATTACAATAATGTAACAAAGAATCGCACAATAGTACAAAAACAAAGACTAGGATTGCTTTGATTAAGATGGCTTCAATTCTGGCAAACACTGGTTCACTAACAGAGTTCCTTGATTAATTTCTAGGATAAATGATCTTTGTGTTTAATTGGAACTTGGTGAGCTTTCTCTGCCTAATAGTAGAAATTCCAGCCCACATGTATTTTAAGGTTCAGGTGCCATAAACCTGCGTACTTTCCAAAAAGGAGAATGTATTGAGTGACAGATCGTGTTCAGGGGACAGGAGAGGAAGGATCTCCAAAATCCCTATTTTGGGATAAAACTATTTTAGCTTTAACTCTCAGCAACTAAGCTTATTGCCCCTCAAGAAAAGATTAATACTCTTATAACCAAGGAATGTACAAATCCACACAATGACAAAAGAGCCAGTGAAATTCCTTCTCCAGCCATGTGATTGCATATGTAGCAGAAATTAGGTAATAAAAACAGCTTATTCCTTGGAATGCATGTAGGCTGAAGCAGAGTTGTCAGGTTCCAGGTTATCCAGAGAGAATAGTGGAACAAACTTGCCCTCATTTGTGATAAAGAGCCATGGTGGCATTGTAGTTAGAATGCAGTATTGCAGGCTAACTCACTGCTCACTCCAGGAGTTCGAATCTGAGCGACTCAGGGTTGACTCAGCTTTCCATTCTTCCAATGTCGGTAAAATGAGGACCCAGATTGCTGGGGGCAATAGGCTGACTCGGTAAACCGCAAAGCACTGTGAAGTGGTATATAAGACTTAAGTGCTATTGCTATCTTCTGCCAATCTCAACCCTGGAGGAATCCAGTGAAGATTATGAAACCCTTTCTAGCTGCTAGTACAACAGACCATTATATTGGCTTGGTTTGAACTTAGCACACTGAACCAAACCTCCAATGCAAAGTTACAGACAAAGAACAACAGTGCTGTCATTAAGGAAGTGATAAAGTGCATTCCAAAGTTATTTGCTAGCAGGTATGAAAGTTTATTTGGAGAAGGGCAGTAAGTGTGCATTTTTTTTCCCTTTGCTGTCAGCAACTGATATGGAGCCTTGGGTATATATTTCACCGTGCTGTCTGTCCAAGAACCTGATTAGGAGTTACATGTTCACTGTGACTCAGCAGGCTGGCACTTGTAAATAAAATTTAGAGAGACCTTTTTGCCAGCACCCATTTTGGTTTAAGGGACTGGGGATGGGTGGGGATTTTGAATATTAAAAATTGTGGGAAATATCAGAACATAGACAAATTTCTGTAGGTCTTGGTTGTCAATCTACAAATGTAATTTAACTGCAAACAACAGAGACTGTGTGCTTATAGTCTCTGATTTTTGGACTGAAATGTAGCTATGGAAAGAACATGTTGCAACCTGTACAGTTAAAGCACAATTTAGTTATGGGAGTAATATTTAGTACCTTGAGGTTAGTGAAAAGAAGCCATGAAGTGGATGAACACTGTTGGCTGTTTGGGATAAACATTTTCTGACTTATCAGAGAGCATCTGGACTCCGACCATCTTTTCTTAGCAGGGTGGGCAAGTTCCTTTATTGTCAAACTTCAGATTTAATCTTCTATTTAAATATTCTCTAAACAGAAAAGATTTTTAAAAATTAAATTATAAAATAAGAAAGAGCTAAAGCTATATGGAAATAGATGAGCAGATGCAATCAGCAAGTCATAATTGAATGTTAAAAATAAAATAGATTAGCAAGATGAGAAAATTTCCCAGTGGAGAAGACACCATGTGCATCTAGAGAGGAGCCTACAGAAGTTCAGGTCCTTTTTGAAAGAATTGGTGAGATGTTGACAACTGCCAGTATGTTGGGTTTTTTTTGTTCATGAGTCCTGCGCTTTTCTTGTTTCTTACACTGTCCCCTCTTTTTCATTTTTCCCTCTGACGTAGGGTGGACCAGTGGAAATCTTGCCTTTCCTCTTCCTTGGCAGTGCTCATCATGCAGCTCGGAGGGACATGTTGGAGGCCTTGGGAATCACGGCCTTATTAAATGTCTCATCGGACTGCCCCAACCACTTCGAAGGACACTTTCAATACAAGTGCATTCCAGTAGAAGATAACCACAAAACTGACATCAGCTCCTGGTTCATGGAAGCCATCGAATACATAGGTAAGATAATGGTAAAGAGTGGCACGTTGGTGGAGATGATTGGATTTTATTTTATTTATTAAATTTAAACCACTGAATAGCTAAGGCCCTGGGCAATTTACAACAAAGCATATTAAAAATTTGAATAAAAACATAAACCATAAAATCAAGTAAAATGTTTGGAGTAGTGATTAAGGCATCAGGTTAGAAGTGGGAGACATTGAGTTCTAGTCTTAACTTAAGCACAAAGCCAGCTGGGTGACCTTGGGCTATTCCCTTTTCCTTAGCCTTGAGAAGCAGATAAAACCACTTCTGAAAAACCTTGCCAAGAATACTGTGGCTACTTGAGCAGGCGGTCATCAGGAGTCAAGACTGACTCATGGGTGTGCATGTGCACACAAATACACAAAGTCAAAGAAACAATCATATAAACTAGGCAGCTGCAAGGCAGTTCATTCTGCACCTAAAAACATACGAATGAAAAGCCAATTAAGAAGTTTGGGAAAATAGGTTCTCACCTGCTGCCTGAATGGTGCTAATGTGTGCACCAATCAAGTCTGGCTGGGGAGCAATTTGATAAATGGGGGTGTTGCTGCAGAAAAATAGCTCTCTCCTTGAATGTGGACTGCCATAGTGGGATGCAAGTTGTAGAGCCCAAGTTTCTAATCCTAGAATTGTATTCTTCAGAAATTTGACTGTCCATTTTCTAGTTCAGGATGCAGAATTTTGACATACACTATGCTGTGCTTTTGTGGATGTGACACTTCCTTTGTGTACAGCAGATGATGCTCTCTTTTTTTTAAAGCAGTGTTCTCAACAGCTTTACTATCACACATTAGTTAGATCTCTTTGAACCTAGTCTTTCTGCCTTCCTATTACATCTGCTCCTTTGCTGCATCAAACAGAAGAAAAGCCCCAGTGCTGTTTCTGGGCACAGCGGGAGGGGAAAAGCTACAGAGTTTCATTAGCACTAAAAGCTCTGTTTCCCCAACTTTCTAACATCTGGTAATAGGACTAATAGACACACCCCTCCAGAGCTTTGAGTTTTTTCCAGTTGTAACTATGCATTCTGTGGAGAGAGAGATATTTTTGTATAGCCACCCATCTCAATCCAGTTGACTCAGGGAGGAGTTAATTTGAGAAGCGCAGCAGAATTTTTGCATATGACCAGGAGCCTCACTTGAGGCCAAGATTTAAGTTCTGCAGGAAATTCAGAACTGAGCTTGAATAAAGAAAGCTATTCTCCAAAGTTCTTGGAAAGAGCTCCTTTCTGAACAAATGAAGGAGATTTTCCCAGTCACTATTCATTATTCCATTCTTGTGATATGAACAATGCACACAAAATTGCAACATAATTTAGGTTGCTTTGTGCATACCGTATATCACACCTTGATATCTAGAACTAGATACAGCTTTCCTCCTGTGGAGGAGTCCTGGGTAGATATTTAGTCTAACACAAATACTTTGTGAGGGATGTTTTGCTTGCATTCAACCGAGGGGTATTAAAAATTGTGCTATTGGAGCCTGATAGATGGATGGATGGATGGATGGATGGATGGATGGATGGATGGGATTTATATGTACCTTGCTCTTTAAAAAAAACCTTTCCACATAAGAAAAGCTGATTCATGTGACTTTGGATATTTGTACATCCTTAACTACTGGTAGGCATATGTGGTAGGCATCTTCCCTGCTTCCCGACATTTTTTCACATATTTTGAAAGGATTGTCAGAGTGTAATTAATATTTGCTTTAAAGAGCACCTTCCACATGCTGTAAAAGATGTTAACTAAATTATACTCTTGCCTTTTTATTTATTAGATTGCTTTACATAGCCGCCTAATTGGCCAGCCACTTGGGGAGCTGTATAAAGTGATCCAATAACTAAAGTGGGGGCAGGCGAGATTTCCAAGACCCTCGGGGGGATTGTGGCCCGCAATTGGGTCAGAGATACATTTTTTGGGTTGAAATGTGCTAATGCTTCTGCTCTGCTCCCCTAGACGCTGTTAAGGTGTGTCATGGACGGGTGCTTGTGCACTGCCAAGCTGGCATCTCCCGATCAGCTACCATCTGTTTGGCTTATCTAATCATGAAGAAGCGAGTCAAGCTTGAGGAGGCCTTTGAGTTTGTCAAGCAACGTCGGAGCATCATTTCTCCAAACTTCAGCTTCATGGGTCAACTGCTTCAGTTTGAATCCCAAGTGCTGACCACATCGTGTGCTGCTGAGGCTGTGAGCCCCTCAGGAACGCTACGAGAAAGGGGGAAGAGCTCCTCCACGCCTACGTCCCAGTTCGTTTTCAGTTTCCCTGTCTCTGTGGCAGTGCATTCCACTTCAAGCAGCCTCCCTTACCTGCATAGCCCTATCACCACCTCTCCCACCTGCTAGAGTAAGCCTTTGGGGTTACACCTAGGGACGTCGAAGGACACAATCCTACAGCCCCGTTGGCAATCACTATAGGCAATAAAAACTCTGCTCCCTCCCCCACTCTCCTACAGCCAAATGGAATGCACCAAAGATGGAGCAATTATGGTCAACGTTGCAGCTAGAACGGAACCTAGTGGGGCGGTGGTTCTGGCATGTTCTTTCTTGGCAAGATGTTTTACCTCATTTTCTAAAATTATATAAAATATAAAAAGCTTGAAGTTTTAAAGTCCTGATAATGTTTTGGGGTGCTGGGGAGGGAAAGTCAAAAGAAAGTCAAAGGAAAGTCAAGGGCTCAAATGTGGTTGAACATCAGGCTGAGTTGTGTTAATCTGAGCCAGTGGTCCCAATATTTTGGACTATAGATTCCAGAATTTTCAGCCAGCATGAACCTACAGTCCCCAAATACATAAGGGTGAGCAGGTTGGAGTATCTGCGTATGTGTGAAGAGCTTGCTAGGCAGGGCACACTTCAAAAACGATTGGGAAGGAAAGTTTTGGGTCTTATGTGAGCAGAGCCTCTCTCTGCTTTTTTTATCGAAGCACCTTGTCTTTTTCAGGCTTCTGCATAAGCAATAGTTGCATTAAATAAAGCAGCTATTAAAAATAGCTGCATCTTTTGATCAGGCTTGTTTGAAGCCAGAATCAAGGGCTGCTTTATCAAACGCACAAGAAGTCTTGGATTTAGACAAGGTCCAAAACAAGGTGTCCAATTTGGTTTTGAAATGTGCATTCTCCTAGTGCCTGCATCTGATCACCTTGTATCAGCAGCAACCCCTGGGGTGGACATATTTTATTAAAGTGCCTGGTTTTTGGAGTTCTTGATTGGAATTTATAACATAACCTAATGTCACCCATTTTGCTAAGCTGAAGTTTTGCATAAAGAAAGGGAAAAGAATTGAAGGCTCACTGTGAAGTGACTTCAGATTCCTTCCATGTGTCTGAAACCAATTTAAAATGAAAAAAATAATGCATTCGGATTTATGAACAAAGGGAAGATACTATTTTTGAGACAACTTGGGAAATGCCAGCAAACCTGGAAATGCTTGCTTGTCCTCCCAGCTTTTGCCTCTGAGGGTGATGTGACAAGAACAGGGTCTTCATTCATGTTTATATAGGATTCTTGGTTCCTGATTATGCCTCTCTGGTATGATAATTTGATCAGCCCTAAGTTAGTAACCTGTGGCCCTTGTTTCTCCTCTTGCTGGGAAGGAAGCTTTTTATATCACCTGAATAATAGTAAACGGGCTTCACTGACACAAATGGATAGGTATGTTTTTTCCTTCTTCATCTAACACAGGCCAGATTCCCTGCATGCCAAGTGGTTTAGTGTCTTGAGTCATCAGGGAAGAAAGCATTCTTCCAAGCAGCATCTCCAGCAGTGACTTGCTGAAGATGCTCAAGTCTCATAAGCTCCAGTCAGTATAGCCAACTTTTAAGGATAATAGAAGCTGACAGAATATTTGGTGAGAATCCGATTAGGAAAGGCTAAATCTTTCCCAGGCATGCTGGCTTGGGAATTATGGGAGTTGAAGTCCACACTTCATAAATTTACCATGGTTGAGCAACACTACTTTAAAATAATCCTTCATGTGGATCCTCAAAGAAGATTTAAGTGTTGCACTCTCCCTCCCCACGAATCCTACGTAAAGTGGAAACTAAGACCTTTGCAGCCACCTTAAGAGAAAGGGCATGGAGGGAGATATATTTTTCTTTAAGAGAGATGCCAGCCTGTAGGATTCCTAGATAGCAAGGATATACCCTTTGGTTCAGATCAAACTCCTCTGATTTAATGCTGAAGCCAATTTTAAGTAGGAATTTTGAGCAAAACATACAATTCCTACTGGGATTTAGCCCTCATTTCTTTTGAGGTATATCCTCACGCTATAAAATTCCTGGCCTTTCTCCAGTCCCTGGAGTCTCCAGACTCCTGGCCTTTCTCCAGTCTCACATTGCTGTCCCCGCCCCAAATTGGGCCCATCACGTTATGCCAAAGATAGCCACATGAATCTTCTATGCTTAAGCTAGTCTTTCAGAATAGAATGGTTTCATGTTTTGCTCCTTGATGATTATATAGCTTGGGAGAGTTTTACTCTGAAGAGATCTTTGACTTCCTTAAAAGATTAGCTTATTTTTACTGTAGCACGTCAGGTGCCTATGGATGATAAGTGTTTTCACAGGCAGGATCTTGCAGGTTCTGCCACCGGTGGGTACAATATGGGAAGTTTGCACACCCCTTTGAACATGACTTGGCCTACCCTTCAGTCAAAGTTTTTGATACCACACCTAGCCCAATTGTGTGTATTTTATATAGAATGTCTAAATTGCATGTGTGTTTTTTTTAGATTGTGACTCTGTTTAATTTATTGCTTGATAATTAGTTGAAATAAATTTTCAGCTGTGGTTACTTTTCATAATGAAAATTAAAAGGCTCATTCATTCTTTTTTGCGGACTTATGGTTGCACTGTCCCAGAGTCAGGTCAACTTTTGCGACCTTCTGACAAGCAAAATCAATGAGGAAGCCACGTTCACTTAACTGTGTTACTAACTTAATTGCAGTGATTCACTTAACAATAGTGGCAAGAACGGTTGTAAAATGAGGCAAAACTCAATTGTCTTGTTCTAGAAAAACAGAACCTTTGTGTTCAGTTGTGCTCATAAGTTGGGGACTACATGCATTGGTTTTGCATTCAAACCAAAGCGGACTTCCTACTATTGGGAGATATATATTTTTTCTATTTAAAATGGGATATCAAAAAACATGCTTTTGAATGATATCTTGCAGCAAATTTAGGTAGGTCCTAACAATATTTTTGTAGCCTTCAGGCCTACTGGAGGCTGATTTTAGGCATTTAAAAAAAAATTATTTCCCACCTTTCTCAAGTACTCAAGGTTGTTTTGCTTTATTCCAAGCAAATTTGAGTTGAAAGATATAATTTCACTTTGTGAAACATGTTTATAAGGAAACAATGATAAAAATGTGGTTTACAATTCAGTGGTCCCCAACCTTTCTGGCTTGGTAGACTGGGGCTGGGGGAAGAGAGGATGGTTCGGTGAGAGCAACAGATGTGTGCACCGCTCCTATAAGTGGAGCTGCATGCACTGATCCACCACTTGTGCAATCCAGTGGCCTGGTACCGGGCCACAGCCCGTGGGTTGAGGACCCCCGGTTTATACAATGAGCATATTAGGGATATGTCTGGCCAAATACATGATACACTGAAATACACTGTATCTGTGCAGAGGGGAATACTGTGAACAAAAGGCATTTTGAAAAGGAAATGAAATAGTAAGCTAGGAAGGAAATCTTAACAGATCTTAATCTACTATTAGTATTATTACAGGAGAATAGTTAATATGTCATAATAAAAGTACAAATGTTCAAGTTTTAAAAAGGAGAGTTTATTGATTCTGTCACAAGATACTATATGTCTGACATTAAGTGAAAGCACAAGAAGAGCTAACTTGTTACATTGGCTTTATGCAAAATTCAATCACAATGTTAAATTAAGAGAATCTAACTCTTAAGAAAAAAAGGAAATAACCAACTCCAGCTCACAGACAATGAAGAAACTATACTGAGACTTTATATGTTCTTCTATTGCCAAAAGAAATCAAGAATACCAGGCTAGCTATGCAAGTTACACAGGATTATTTTTAAAATGCAAAGCTAGTACTTTAATGCCTATGAAAATGACAGATGCCAAGATGATCTAAAGATACATATATTATGGCAGAGGCCATCAACCTATATAAACAAAATCACCAATTCTGAAAACCTGCTGGAAGTCTTGAAGGCATTATAAATAAATAAATAAAAATATTGTTGAAATTGCACTATAACCAAAGTCTTTAAAAACCTTTTAACAGTAATTATTTTTCTGCAGAACCAGTACACAAAAACATCTATTTTCATGTTAAATAAATTACAAAAATTGTGATCAGATATTTAGATTCAATTTTTTCTTTTTTTTCTCTTTAAAACAACAGACTAAAGGGGACATGAATGGAAGACAGGAAGAGGAAAATTGCGCCTTACATTATGGCACAAACTCTTATGGAACATTTCTGCTCCATAAACAAGCAAATGCTAGAATGTATTTGTTAGCCTTTAAACTGCTACAAGACTTTGTTTTGATACAATAGATGTTTTACAGCTACTTCTTTGAAAACTGCTGTTAGTCTGCCTCATTTTTTTCTCATCAAATAAAGCTTTACAAAAATCTTGTGCAAAGCACAGTTATGTCACAGATGCCAAACTTGCAGTGTCTCATTGTCGTCACATGACATTTTGCAACATTTTCCCCATTTGTGGAGCTGGGGTGGGTGTGGCGTGCGCATGACGCATCTGACCAATGAGCTGCCAGTTTGACACCTTAGTCTTAGTCTAAATCATTAACATTTGGCACCAAATATAAATTCTATAAATAGAACAAATATACATTACCTTTTCATAACCAATTGTTATTGTTTAATCTTTTTTGAATAATTTGGTATAATTTTGGCATGGGAGAGGGTACCCAAGGAATGAATAACACCAGAGCCCTGCTTTCAAGCACTAGAAATTTTGATTCTAGGGTTTTAGCTATATGTATCGTTTTCCAATACGCTGCTCGGAGAGTCCAAGCATGGGTTAAATTCAGCCAATCTGCCCAGGACTGAATTGAAACTTTAGCCATGCCTCTGGTGTTGCCTTGACTTGCCAGATTTTCAATTCAGTCAAAATCCAGTGGGCGCGTTTTAGTTTCTGTCAGTTCTTGGACTCCCTAATTTAATTTCTTAAGTTCCTTTAGTGTTTTTTTTTTTGTTTCCCCCCATTATTTTCTTCCACAAGAGAGCAAGAGCGATGAGCAGTACCTTTTTAAACTTCCCTTTTATATATTTTTTTACTTTTCCATCTTTTTCCCTGGCTCCCATGGTGTCCCGGTCTTGCTCAGGCCCTGCGGAGGTCACAGGCGACTGCCGGTTGCAGCACGGGGTCGGAGTGCTGACGCCCATGCGATCCCTTTTTTTCCGGCAGGGCTCTTAGTTGCTGCTGTCTGTGCTTGCTGGGGAGCTGGCTACTGGCTCAGAGCCTCGGCAGGCTTATTTCTTGCTTCCAGTGGCCATTTTGGATTGCATTTTTGGAGCGGCCGCCATTTTGTTTTTCGCTTTTTCCTGCGTTTCTTGCCTGCAGGTGCCATTTTACTGTCCTGCTCACAGCAGATCGCCACAGCAGACCACTTGTCTGGACCTCTGGCAGGGTCTTTGTTTGGGATTGCCTTCTTGCGGTTCAAGACTTCCCTTGGCCTCAGTGATCAGATTCGTGATTAGAGGACTTGTGTTAGTGCTGGGAGTGGGTGACTCACACCAGATTTACTGCCAGCTTCTCTCATTTTCCTACCTGCTGCCTTCAGTGTCTCCATCTCGGGAGTGCTAAGGCTGTACCCCAGGGTCTCCAATGTGGTGAGTGAAGAGCCCCTAGCTCCCTTCCAGTCACTCAGATTGTCACAATGGCGGATCAGGACCCTGGGAATACTAGCCAGTCAAGCCCCTCTACCAGCAAGGTTCTTTCCAGGCAGGCAGGCAAGGCTGCAAGGGAGGCCCTACAGGCCAACAAGTCTTCCACCAGGCAAGATAAACAACTGGGGCCAGGCCTTGATAAAGATGCCCTTCGGAGACAAAAGGCCTTGGAAAAGCAATTCCACAAGGCCCAGCTGAAAGCCCAGGCCTCCAATCAGGCCCCCACCAGGGATCCCTCTCCAGAGGTCAGACTAGAACAAAGGCCTCCCATTTCTGAAAGTGAAGGGGAAGGGCAGGAATTCTCTCCTCAAGCTTCTTTAGCCATGGCAGCTTCTCCAGGGTCCCAGGGGGCTTCAATGGTTGACCATACAGATCTTTTTGAATTACTCTCTGAGGGAGAAGGGGATCCAGTTCCCTCGAGTCACCTGGTCCCACAGTTTCCAGTCACTCAACCTCCCCACAGGGGGAACCCTGTGGAAGATAGGGGACCTGATCTATCAGTTGAGATGCAAGATGTCATTGCCAGGGCCATATCTCAGGGCATTGAGAGTGGGATGCGCCAGCGGGGCAAATGCCTGCACAAGACCCATCACATTCAGACACCGGCCCCTCCCAAAGAGGTTGTGCAAGGCCCACAGCCTGCTTCTCTCCACTCCTTGTTGGATAGCGAGGACTCTGCCTGGGAGGAAGATATCCTTCCCAACCCTGAGCCTGAGTTCTCAGGGGATAAATCTGCTGTCCCTGATAAGCCTGCCTTCTCCGGCTTATTTAAAGACACTAATTTCAAGACTATATTGAATAAGGCGAAGGCCTCTACCCATTTGGGCTCTACCACCCTGGAACAGGCTGCTCCTGATCCCTCGGACCTCAGTGAAGGTTTGTTCGAGGAGCCTGTTCAGGCTCAGGAAATTGTGTCTATTCCCAAATTATTCCTCAACGTAGTGCAGAAACAATGGGCACACCAACTACCCTTGCCACCCTCATTGGTAGTGACAGGAGGTTGTACACAGTGGATGCTAGTCTAGAAGACCTGCTGAAGCTGCCCCAGTGGATGAGCCGGTGGCTGCGCTCACTTCGTCCTCAGTGCTTCCTCCCGATCTCCTGGAGGGTCTCAAAGCAGAGGACAAAAGAGCAGAGAAGGCCTGCCATAAAGCTCATCAGGTGGCTGCTTGGGCGATTAAGACGTCCGCCTCTGCTTCTTTCCTCTCCAGGGCCTCTCTCCTCTGGCTAAGACAGTTGCTCACTAAGCTTCCAGCCAGAGATAGCAGACTTAGGCAGAATGTCAACAAAATTATTGCAGTCACTGAATACGTGGCAGACGCCACCTTGAATGCCACAAAGTTCGCTTGTAGGGCCTTAGCTTCCAACATAACCACCCATTGCCTTTTATGGCTTAGACATTGGAACGTTGACATGAGGTCTAAGTGGAAGCTTGCTTCTGCCCCATTCAAAGGGGGTAAGCTTTTTGGGGAGGTGTTAGATCCAGTCCTCATAGAGAATAAGGATAAAAAAGTTATGCTCTCAGTCACCTAAAAATCTGATCGTAAGGGGTCCAATTTTTATAGGAAGCAGTCCTTTAGGACTTCGGACCAGCCCTTCACATCGGGTATCTACCAGAGGCCCGACTCCCATAACACTGACAGGTCTCAGGACCATCAGTCCTTTCATGACAGAGGCCGCCAGCAGAGCTTCTCCAAGCAGCCCTTCCGCGGGGGGTCTGGCTCCAGACCTTTCCGCCATTATAAGTGACCATCAACGGAGGGCTCACATTGGCGGGCGTCTCCAACTGTTCCAGGCCCAATGGCAGCGCACCATGTCAGACCAGTGGATCCTCCAAACCATCCGCATAAGTCTGACACTGGAATTCATCTCACCCCGCCTCCTCACTTCATCCGGTACCCAATCCCCTGCATCTGCACCCGTACCTGTTCTGTCGTCTGTCGCAGAGGTTTGGCCAACTGGTAGTTGATGTGTTCTCCGCCCCAGAGAATGCCCACCTACCAAGGTTCTTCATAAGGTTTAACCACCCGCAGGTGGAAGGGGTCAATTCCCTACATTGCCCCTGACCGCCGGGCCTCCTATATGCATTTCCTCCACTGCTCCTTCTACCCAGAGTGATTTGGAAGATCCTGGAAGAGGGAGCAAAAGTTCTCCTTGTGGCTCCTTTCTGGCCCAGGAGGACATGGTTCGCTGATCTTGTGAGTCTATCCATCAATCCACCTTGAATTCCCCCTCAAGAGGTCTCTCTCAGCCAGAGAGCTCTACAACATCCAGAGACCCAGCGGCTACAACTAGCCTTTTGGCACTTGAGATGGACCTCCTGAGCAGGGGCAGTCTTTCCATCAAAGTCATACACACCATTCAGGCGTCCAGAAGACCTGCTATGACCAGAATTTACGAATCCACCTGGAGATCTTTTGAAAGATAGTGCGCTGCACACAAGATAACACCGACTGCAGCTACTGTTCCCCAGGTTCTGGACTATTTACAAGATGGACTTCACCAGGGCCTGGCGCCTAACGCCCTCAGGTGCCAGGTGGCTGCCTTATCCACAATTCTTGCACCTGACAGTCATTCATCACTTGGACGACACCCCATCATCCATAGCTTCCTTCGGGGTACCACAAATCTTCAATCACTGGTCATCCATAGGTTTCCATCATGGGAACTTGAGGTAGTGTTACGGGCAATGTTCCCTCTAATTTTTTTTCAGTGTGGGCAGAAAAGTATAGTGTTTGAGCTATACTTTTCATGCCTGAGCATCTGAATTTTTTTCACAGATGTCACCCAAGACAACAACGAAATCAGTGTTATTTGAAAGTCAAAGTTATATTTATTCAAGATACACGTTTAATTAAAAGTGTTATATATCAGTATCACTTATAATATTATTAAAATATTAAAATACTTGTATAGTGTTTACGGTAATGTACACAGTTATTCACTGAAAGTCTGTCTCATCTTAAAGTTTCTCACGTCTGTCTTTCTTTAACAACCATTCCGAGTATACTTTGTCAAGATCAATCTGCGCCGTTGAAGTCTGGTAAGATCGGATTCGCATCAGCATATCCAAGTGCTCAGTTTGCAACCGATTGCGAGCTTTGGTCTTGATGGCATTCATCAGGCTGAAACCTCGCTCACAATCGGCGCTTGACGCTTGGAATGTTGCGCAGATGTCCAGCAGACGGAACAGCAATCCAAACTGTTGCTCTCTTAGTACAAACTGAACTACATCATCAAATGAGTGCATTAATCCAGACTTGAATTTCTCTGACACCAGAAATCTGAAGTCATGATATTGTGACTGTACAGCTGATGTGATGCTGGCTTCATCCAAATCGTCAAAGAAACGCTGGTATTTTCCAACTAGAGTTGCAATCTCATTCGACAGAGCAGCAGTTTCGAATATATTCCAATCTGTCAGCTCATTGTCTGGAAAACGACTGTCAAGATGCAAGCACAAACATTCAATAAATCTGAGTATAGGAGCCGTGTCAATGTCTGGGTTGCTCTCCATATATTCGCAAGCTTCGTTATTCCAGCAAACCGTTTCACCTAAATACTGCAGGCGAAGCTTGGTTATTCTGGCCTTCACAAACTGAACGGCATCTATTGGTGTCAGGTTGCTTCTTTGCAACAGTTTTTTCAACTCAGCTAATTTGTGAACGTCATCAAACACAATTAATGCAGCACGAATCTGTGGATCCGTCAATTTTTTGTAACAATATTTACAAACTGGGTTACTGTTTGTTTCTGCTTGCTCTTTACAGTACTCAACCAAAACAGTAATGTTTCTCATTAATGCTCGCAATGCAAAATGTCTGGAAAGCCATTGTACTTCATTCAACGGTCTGAAGGCTACCGATTCACACTCAAGAACTTCTGCTAGTTCTGCAAATGCTGTTTTCTTCACAGAAGAGCAGCAGAACAGAGTGTAGACAGTTCGTAGTAAAGTCTCGATGTCTTTCATGAGTGAGACGTGCTTACATGCATCATCAATCCCCAGGTCTTCTCGATGTGCCATACAGTGCTGTTCAAGCAAATGGGATACATCTCGACGAAATTGAGCAGCCACACCATTATTCTTACCCAGCATCACAGACGCACCGTCTGACGTAAACATGACCATCTTTTGAATGTTGATGTTGTTTGTAGCATAGAACTCTTTTATGGCTGCTGTGATTGCTGTGTTGTCGCATGTTGACAACTGTAAAATTCCTGCAAACACAGTCTTATAAATCACAGCATTAGACTGGCGGAATTTCACATACAAAATCAACATTTTGGTGACTGATACATCAGTGCTTTCATCAGCAATAAGAGTATGACAACTGGCATTACATAGATCATGCATGACTTCTTTCTGAACAACTGCATTGATGCACTGCACAAACTCAAAGCCATAATTCTTGCTGCGCCAGCTCTCCGGAATGAACACATACTTGCCTATGTGGTCATGTATGGCTTTGACTGATAATATTTACACATTCATGTTTATGGCCAGCAACACATTATCAATCAAAATTTTGACTTCATCAGCATTGGCATTTCTGCGCAGTGAAACTTCTTTTCAGTCAGTAGCCTCGACAGCCCTTCAGATTTCTGGCATCATAGTTTAGTGATCGAATCCAGGTGAAGCTTCTGATTGATGACGCTTCAAATAATCAATTTTCCAATCGTTCCATCGTTTTCCAGTGGCGAATGCGCCACCTGTACAAGCTTCTTGGCATATTTGGCAAACAATGTCATCACTACTTTCACGATAAGTGAAGATGTCACCCAGTTTTGTTAACTGTTTTCTAGACGAAGTTGGCAGTTCAGTCTCTACTAACTCTCCCAACCATTCTGGTTTAAACTTCCAGCTGCACTTTTTCTTCGTAACATTTACTCCAGCTTTACTTTTCGACATCAGCACTGACTGATGATGTACCTATAGGGTTAGGGTTTATCAATTATTACAATTATCTTTTCAAATTCATTTTGGATTAAATAAAAAAGAGCTTTGAAATGAATATATAAATGGCACTTAATACCAGTAATATTAAAATAGTAAATGTTTGATATATGTTGTGATTCAGCAGTTCTGCTGAGTTTTTTCGGGATACAAAATTCAGTGTTGTGACTCAGCAGTTCTGCTGAGAGTTATTTTGGGATACAAAATTCAGTATGCAGCTGGGGCTTGTGGGAGGAGGTTTGGAGATAAAAGGACAGATGATGCCATGCCCCAGTCGCTGGAGTCAATGTCGTTCCTTCGTGTGTTCCGTGTCTGGTACAATATTGCTTGCTTATTACTTGTGATTATGCCTGTTACATTTGGATAAATGCCGTGGAGACGGTGGAAGAAGGGCAGTGTTTGTAAGAGCTTTTGTTTTGAATTCTTATCAGAGATTTATGTTTATGTTATTTTCTGGGCTCAAAGCCAGTTTGAACTGAAAACTGATAAAGAAAAGTTCTTTTAAGTTTAATTGTCTGCGTTTGTTAACGAGCCATCAAGGGGGGGTCAGAACATATATACTTCATTTTAATGAATTTCACTTGATATACTTCATTTTAATGAGTTAACATTCAATTGCAAAAGTTGTCTATACACTGTATGCTTATGTGAATGTATTATATGCAATTTGCTATTTTAAATGAGTAAAATTATTAAAGTCCCCATAATTAAAGTCTCATTCACATCTAAGAGTTTTCTTCCATCATTAATTTGTAAACTCAAGGATTTATTGCCTGCATGTTCAACAATGCTTGCTGATTGTTTAAAAATTTGTGGGAATTTACTCCTCTCTGTACAGAGGGTTTCAGTAACCTACTACTACTGCAAAACTAATAGCAAAACTAATAGCAAAACATTAAATCTTATTATTTTTAATATGAAAAAATAATTTGACTCATAAAATCTTATTTTTTTTCATGAATGCTCACACAGAAATTGCTTGCTATTGGAAAAAGTACATTCTAATAATGAATAGCTAAACAGAATAGGAAATTGCATTATCCAAAACTTTAAAAAAATGAAGTGAAAAATATTTTAGCCACACTTTTTTCAAATCTTACTCCTCCTACAACCCAGTAAAGTGCGTGGATGACTTTAAAGTACTTATATTGTAGTTAAGGTTTTAATTCTAAAAAATTTCTAAACTGCATACTACTTGCAAATATAAATAGATTGTTAAAATGGCTCTACCATAACAAATAAGAGAAAAAAACATCTTCCTTTTGTTTATACAGTAGTGATCTTAGTTTTCTCCAAATGATTTAACTATGGAAGTCACTATTTTAAACTGACAGATAGGAAGTTTAATTAGATTAAAAGCAAAAATATTCTCAATGACTTTGAAAATCCCAATGAGTTATCAAATATAGGTACTACTTCATTACAACGTGGGACTGGAATTTTTATTACTCAGCAATGTGGTCACAAAGCTGATATCATGTGACTGGGCTCTCTCGCCTCTTTCTGACTCTGAGGGCATCAATCATGTTAGCCAAGGGATCTGCAAAGTTGGCTCTTTTAAGACTGGTGGACTTCAACTTCCAGAATTTTGAGAGTTAAAGTCCACCAGTCTTAAAACAGCCAACTTTGCAGAGCCCTGTGTTAGCCCAAAGCCTGGCGCTGGGCTTTGCTGCCCCATTGGTGGAGCCCCGAGAAGCAAGGAGGGAGAAAAAGAGACGGAGACAGAGGAGTTTCCCCTCCCAGCAAAAATCTAACCGGGGAGCCAGGCAGTAGAAAATTAGCCGATCACGCAGCACGTGCGGAAAACGAGGTCTGACTGGGTGGGCAGCAAAACTCCAGGGCTCTCTGTTCTAATTCCCCGCGAAAACTGTTGCCTCTGAAGCATTTGCTCCAGTGTTTTGAACCTTTAAGCTCCTTTCTCTTTTTTTCTGTTCGACCCACACTGATTAGGAAGAATCCTGAAGTCAGGCAGTGCCGAGGAGGGAGAAAAAGAGACGGAGACCAAGGAGCTTCCCCTCCCAGCAAAAATCTAACCGGGGAGCTGGGCAGTAGCAAATTAGCCGATCACGCAGCACGCGCGGAAAACGAGGTCTGACTGGGTGGGCAGCAAAACTCCAGGGCTCTCTGTTCTCATTCCTCGTGAAAACTGTTGCCTCTGAAGCATTTGCTCCAGTGTTTTGAACCTTTAAGCGCCCCTTTCCCTTTTTTCTTTTTGACCCACACTGATTAGGGAGAATCCTGAAGTCCGGCGGCAATGTACTGCAGTAGGAAAGGTTTAGCTGGAGGGGTTTTGATTGCGATTCCAAAGCCGCTCTGTAGTTCGTGTCCAGATATGTGACGCTGCGCAGCAGTTAGAAACTACTGCACAGCGTATTGCAGCCATGTGCGCGGCCGTGCAAGCGCGCACCTTAGAGGGAACAGTTGTTACGGGCCCTGATATCCGCGCCCTTTGAGCCTCTGCATTCCGCCAGCCTGAAACATCTGACCTTTAAGACAGCTTTCTTAATTGCCATCATGTCTTCACGACGAATCTCAGAGTTGGCAGCTCTGTCAGTTAGGGAGGATTTGTGTCTGATTCACCCTGACAGAGTGGTCCTTTGTCTGGATCTGACTTTTATTCCCAAGATCAACTCCTGGTTTCACCGTTTCCAGGAGGTTAGGGTGCATGCTTGACATCCACCGCACTCTTCGCAAGTACATCAAGCGCATAGCTCTTTTTTGGTGTTCTGAGTCACTTTTCGTCTCTTTTCAGCCTCTTCCCAAGGTCGTAAACTTTTCATCCACCATTGGTCGTTGGTTGCGGGCGTGCTTCTCCCTCGCTTATGTCTTGCAATCCAGACCACTGCCATGCCATATCACTGCACATTCTACACAGAGTGCAGCTACCACTGCAACCTGGGCCACCCAGGCCCCAATAGAGGAGATTTGTAGAGCTGCTACTTGGACTTCCTTATCTCCGTTCGTTCGGAACTATAAATTGGACAAGTTTGCTTCTGCGGAGGGGGCTTTTGGAAGGCGAGTCCTACAGGGGATCCCTAACAACGGAGAAACCCTGGACTCTTCAGCTTCCTGCCCTAGTGACATTAGCTTGGGTATGTCCCATGCTTGGACTCTCCAAGCAGCGTACTGGAAAATGACCATTGGCTTATCTGAAGGGTCGTTTTCAGTACGCTGCAAGGAGAGTCCAACCCCAGCCTGGGGTCTTTCTCCACTTTCGAAGACTATTTGGACCTGTTGTTTATGGACCGTCTTGGACTTCTTATCAGTGCACACAGTTCCACGCTTTCATTGAAAATCTGGCAAGTGAAGGCAACACCAGAGGCATGGCTACAGTTTCAATTCAGTCTTGGGCAGATTGGCTGACTTTAACCCATGCTTGGACTCTCCTCGCAGCATACTGAAAATGACCCTTCAGGTAAGCCAATGGTCATTCTTTCACATAAAATATTTGTAATCTGAATAGCTAAACAATTTATGGAGATGCAATGATTAGGATGTCAGGCAGTTCCAACTCCGTTCTATATTTTTCCAGAGCTCTGAAAAAAAGTACAGCATATGTAAATCATTTCCTTTGGCTGCAAAATACTGTATATACTCGAGTATAAGCCTAGTTTTTCAGCCCACTTTTTGGGCTGAAAAAAGCCGCCTCGGCTTATACTCGAGTCAGTGAAAAATTTGCCCGGAATGGAGGAGAAAAAGGGGCGGGGCCATGCCGCTGGGTGACACTCGTGAATGGCCCAGTGCCCCTGTGAGTTTCCCCTCCCTCTGTGTCAGTTTGCCGCGCAGCGCGCACCGCACCATCCCCCCTCCTCACGTTCTAATGTAATGCAGGGCTGTCTTACGATTCCCCTTCCTCCCCCTCATGCCGCTCTGCAACGATGTCCCACCTCCTCCTTGTTATGGCAAGCAGCCACATAGCGATGTCCCACCTCCTCTGGTACAGTGATCCAATGATAGGAATCACTGTGCCGTGTGTCATAGGAGGCGGGACATCGCTCCCGCGGCTGCACGGGACATCATCATCACAGCGGGACATCAGCATCATGAGGTGAGCGAAGTATTTCATTGAATACACCGCTAGTTTACTGTTTTTCTTTGAAATAAATATTCAAAAACATTATTGGTATCTATTTTTATTTTTGAAATTTACCGGTAGCTGCTGCATTTCCCACCCTAGGCTTATACTCGAGTCAATAACTTTTCCAGGTTTTTTTGGTAAAATTAGGTGCCTCGGCTTATATTCGGGTCGGCCTATACTCGAGTATATACGGTACTGTGATTTTTATTAGAAAATCTGTTATTTTCTAATAAGTTATTAGAAAAAGTTGTCTCTCTCTCTCTCTCTCTCTCTGTAGCTTGTATTGCATACATAGTTCATCTCCTTGTTTAAAAAGAATCAGCTGCAGGGTTGGTGGTAGAATGCCTTGTTATACTTTTCCATAAGGAGCTGCAATCATGTAGTGTAAGGAAATACTAATAATGTTAACTCTTCTATATTAGCAACCCCATGGACTAGATACAGTAATTGCAAGCTAAATCAGCATAAAACGTGGTCGCAGATGCAATTTCATTGGTTTTGTCCACATTTCCAATAGACCATACACAGACACTATCCATGAAGCAATAAATTTGGATCACAAGAATCATTGCAGTTATGTAGTGAGGCCTTTAAGGTGATGGACAACCCAGTAGTGGAGTTTGCATGTTGGCTTCATTCTTGTAAATAGGAACTAGAGTTCAAATGGTACATTTGTTTATGTTTTATGCTGCCATGAGAATGTACTGCATTTGGTTCATTATTTATGTAGTTGTGTCTTAGTCACACCAAGATATGCAGTTGTGGCTTGGAGGAAGCAGCTAAGAAAATAATATTAAGAGAGATCAGAATGTCGTGCATGTATATCAAGTTGAAGGCACATGTAAAAATCAATTTTCCATAGTGACAAATTTTAGTAGGCAGATGGAATTGAAAATGTTTTGCCGCCTAGGGAGAAAATTCTCCCACCATACTGAGAGAAAATAAATAGCTGGTGATTTGTTGTCCTTTAAATCTCAAATCTTCTACCTATTGGTTGAGTCATTCCTGCATTTATTCAATTGATTCCTTACAGGCTGAAACGTATATCATGGAAGATCTATGAACCAACTCTCTAGTTTTTCACTTTCCAAATAGGGGAAATCCTTCAAATTGTTCTCTTTGTGACATTTCTCAACTGAAAATTGCCTTCTTGGAATTGCTGCTTGGCCTACAATGGACAAAAGAAAGTGTGAAATACGCAGATGCAGTGACTGGCCTGAACATCCTCCCAAATTCAAGTTTGCACATAACACTCATTATACCAGTATCAGCTCATAGATCTCCTATGAAACTGTTGCTTTACCTGGAGATTCTGCCTCTTCATTCTAAAAACAGCAGCTGCCCACTTTTGGACAATGAAATGTCATCTTGTATCTGTTTAATATTGTAATTTGTCATTTCCGATATTGACAGATAATGGTAACAAGAAGAAGAAGAAAAACACTACTACTGGAATATCACCATGGCAGAAAGCAATCCACAATGCAATCTCATGCATTCAAGAATGCTGAGGATTACAATAAAAATGACCATTCTCCAGATTCCTAGCACTTCCTGGCCTCTGCATCAAATTGTCGAGGCTTGTGGAGAAAGATTTAACCTTACTTAAATCAAAGGTATGCAAAACATTTGAAACCAAAGATCCCATGGTTTGGAAATCACATAAAAATAGTCCAAGATATTTTATTCATAAGGTACCATTTCTAAATGGGTTGAGATTTCTAAAGAAAGCTGTAATATATTTTGCACTCCAATTATAAATAATATATTCAGAGAATTCAGAGGCTTCAATGGATGGAAATTTTAAAATATGCTGTATTTTTCAATTGATGGCTATTTAAAAAATATCTCTTTATTCCACTTCTATCCTCCAGTTTATATGATAGTCTGGTGAGAGATCAACTATGAGATCACCCCATTTTGTTTCTTGTATGAAATGATTAACTTAGAGACAAAGCCAAATTCTACATCTATTTGTTTTTGTTAATCCTGGCAACAAACAAAGCAGAAAGTAGCTTACCCAATTTCTCCTCCTTTCTCCTCTCATCACTATGACATTAGAGCAACCAAAAATAGCCAAAGACATTATTGTAACTGCAACCCCCATTTCCCAACTCCCAGGAGTATAATTAAAAAAAATGCTCAACAAATTATTCACCAATTTATATTTATAGGTATGTACCTAAACATGTAATACAACAAATATGTTGTTGCAAATACATACATCATATAAACATATTCATCAATTAATTGGCTGTCGGGTCCCTTTCAAAACTAAATGTTGCTGCAAGCAGATTTACTGCTATTTCTTCTAGGTGTAACCATCGCAAATGATCGGGGTACTTAAAATTCCTAATTATGGTTACAAGTGGTAGAATCAAGCCCACGTATTGTAGATAATGTTCTATGGTTATATCCAACGTTGTACTGTGTCATTAAGCCTGTCAACTTTAATTTCTGAAAAAGTCTCAACCTATAAATCTCTCTCGGAGTAGGACAAAACCAATGAATGGCACTATATTTATGGCATCTTATTATCTCTTGATGCGGCTGTGATTTTTCACTTCAGTGGGTTGAAGGAAGCCCCAAATGTAATTTATTTAAGGCTAACACCACTTTTGTTATTTTGAAGACTGTGCGTACATATGACCAAAGCACTTATCAGGTTTTCTATTCAGAACATATTGAGAGATAATCTACTGCATATATTAGTTTAAGTCTTATCCCAAAGAAATATATTTCAGAGTCAAGTGTACAAGTCCTTTGCAGCAATCCTCAACCTCTGTATGTGGGAACATTAACTGTTATGTTACAATGAATGACATTAAATGCTACGTTTGCAATTATTTTTTAGGATGCCCCTTATTAGGCCTTTAGATCTCAGAAGACTTGAGTGCATGTATATTTTTCAAAGTCTGATCAAAAAGGAATAACAGAAATCACATTACTACAAGACACAATGGAATTCCTTGGACAGCACCTTTTAGTCTACACAAAACATGTTACAAAACAGGAGCAATGTGAGATTCTCAAAATTTAGGATTTAAATTACCCATTAGGTTAACCATCGCACTGGAGGAAAAAGACAACCACAGAATCAATATTTTCTCTTACTTCCACATCCATTTGTTAACCATTTGGATTAAATGTGAAAAACAGCCAAGTCCTAATTCATATCCATGTAAAGTTGTCAAAATGTAGATTTTTCACATCTATTTGCAACTCAACCATAGTTAGCACTTTGTCCAGAGCTGTGCTTAAAAACATTTCTGAGTGAATGTTCATCATCTGGATCCTTTCCAAACGTAGATATTTATTTTACAGGTAAATGATCTTGATGAGCTTGGGCCTTATGTCATCACGTGCCAAGAAATCCAGGCAGATTGAGTGACCTCAAACAACAGAAACAAAACTGAAAGATTCACAGCAAGTTACCTTGTTTTGTCTCCTGGATCAAGTGCTGAATCTGACAAATGTTTACATGATTTTTCTTGTAAACTGTACATTAATCTAATACGTATTAGATGCATTTTTCTAATATATATTAGAAATGTCTTTGGAGGAAGATTTTTGGTAGTGGCTTTGTTCATCAGCTGTTGCCCATTTCCAAGCAGATGCCAGTAGATTTCATAATACAATACTGTTACTTTTAAGGAATAAAAAACTTCCACTGAAGAATTATATTATAAGCAAACTTTCTTTGGCAGTTTTAATTACCAAAGATTTGCAAAGCAATATTGCAGTCTCTCTCCATTATATATTCTACTTATAGATCTCTACTACTACTTGTTTTTCCCTGAAAGTCATTGAATTTTTAAAAATGATGTTTGGGGGAGGGGCAGGGAGATTGTTTTCATTGGTATTGATATTATATTAATGATGATGACGATGATATGTAAGTGGATTCACCATGAAGAAAATCTGGGAGGATGAATTTAATGGATAGACATCAATTAGAAACTAAGTAGCAGTCTTCTGCAATAATACAAATATATATATTTGTATATATAAACTCCTTGATATAACCAGCCTAACTGGTCTAATTAGTCTACTGGGGATAAGGTGTTGGAAGATATTTGCATGGAGTTCAACCTATGAATGAATCCAGACATAATATAAGGAATACCATAATATTCCTATGGAAGGAAAAAGGACCTCAAGCAAGCTTTACAGTTAACTTTTATACTCTAATAGGCCCTTTGTGGAAAAAATGGTCCTTTTGGAGTTTACACACACATGTGAGAACTGGACTAGGCTTCTGGCTCACACCTCTGCTCCCTTGCTGTTCATTATCTGATGAAAATATTTTTAAAAACCAGAACGAATACCCACAAAAGACACCCAATTCCTTGAGGAATTTCACTAACTTGCTTACAACTTCACCTAGGAAGGGCAGAGAGAAAACAGGAACCTCTCTCTATTCAGTTTCATCCAACAAATGTTTCCTATGCATTTTATCAGACATATCCAAACTGTGCTACTGGAATATTAGACAAGATAAAGCAACGAGAAAGCAAAACAGAGGAACAGAGACCATTTTCCAAAGAAGCTGCTACATGGATGCTAGTATGAACATCTTATAAAGGACGAGAAACTTGATAGGGAAAAAGCGGGACTTCTATCTTAAAATTATGTTCCTAGTAACATGAAAGAATTCATAAAAAGTGCAAAAAGAATCCCAGACCAAAGAACTATATCTCGAACATCTTCTTGGATAAGAAATTCCTATTGCATTGTTAAGTGATTTTAGTCAACTTGACTTTGTGCAAAAATATCCTCGAGGAGGGTCTGGCTCATTTTTGTAACAGAAGAATAAAATGCAAATAAATAACTGACTAAAGACTTCTGAAAAGGAAAAAAATGAATGTTGAGAGTATGGTATGGGTTCAATAAAGGCTCTGCACGTCACTACAGCTGTTGCTGCTGTCCTTTCAAAAGAGTTGTAGCACAGCACTAGAGTTTACATTTCCATATATCCACATTGAAGCAGTGATGCTCTCATTACAAACATGGCAACTGCAGGGAAAGTGAGCCTGAGATAGGATGTTAAAAGGCAAATCTTTGTAAACATTTCCTCAAAAGGAATAGTAGCAGTTGAGTACATATCAGTTACTCAGATTCATTTACAGAACAATGCTTTATAAAACACATAAAGCAGTTCCAGAATGATGAGAATTCCATATAATTTTGATGTTCTGAAACTAATCTCAACCATCCAGTCCGTAAGTCACGTAATCTACTTCAATGAACCAGCATCTACTAGGTCTTCTGTTCCGCAGCCACTGCTGTCTGTGAGGGAGTATCTGGCTTTACAATTTGGTACGTAATGAGGTACTCAGGGTAAGCCTACGAATAAGCAGATATACTCAAATTACTCTACATTATACAGAAATAATTAAAAACACAGAAAAAGTTCATTTTATTTAATTTTTATATTATTTTCGTCTGAGGAGCCACGGTTTTCTATTTTTGCTTCAAACACAATCCATTTAATATCCATCATGTTACATAGAACAGATACTTTTCCATGACTTCAAATATAAAATCTTCCTTTTTACTTTGTTCATTTGGGGGCAAATAGCATACTCTAATGAGGCAGAAGAGATGTATAAAAGCCAAGGTCAGCATCTAAAATCTTCATAAATATTGTTTGAAGGTTCCCGATAATCAGGAACTACACTGAACTCTTCTAGGGAGTGCAAAGGCCACAGTAGATGAGACAATGTTGTGTAATTGATGGAAACAATTTGTTTTGGTCTGGTTTTTGGGAAGAAGTATTGTTGTTCTTAAGTCTATTGTAGGAATTACGCCAGATTGTACTCAACATTTGTGTACCTGATGTGGACATATATCCATTTGCAAAGTGTTACTACACTCTTCTCTGCCATGCTTGTTCCTTTCCTTTTTTGCAGAAAGGAGATTGCATGAAAAGTGATGGAAATTTTGGAAGCATCAGTCACTATCTTATTCATGAAATCAAGGGAAGAACATTTAAACAGGAGCTTAATTAAGATCCTTTCATAGTATGACATATGTATGATATCGTATAAAATATAAACAATTAACTACCCTCCTAGATTTTAATGAGTACAACTAGTCCACTTTCTAATTTTCAAAAAGTGTTAAGGATGTCCTCCTGAAGGGCAGGAGTCACGATTTTTCGCAGAGTACAGTATTGCTGGACTGTCTACCACAAACCATAGATGCATACCGTTTTGGAGAAAAATTCAGTGAATGCATATAGACCTTTGACACGGTGTATTTCCTGCTTGGATTTTTTAATACAGTGATGTATTTTTAGTAACATGAAGGCGTGGCTGATCTTATGCAAAGTATCTGAATGTGTCTTCAAAAATATATTTATTTTATGGATAGTGAAATCTATTAGTGTTAGAGAATTATGTCTCTGCAGACAGCAGAAGATAGTATTTACTTAATCAAACTTTTTAAACAGGTTTGGGGAAGTCTTCAGACTGCAGGAAGACCAAAGCAAGTCTTCATTTGCTCCTTAATTAAGGCAGTTTGCACTGTAAAGCATGAAAGAATCATGCAACCTCCTGTAGTTTGTCACAGTAATTAGGTGTGATGCTGAAGCCAACCACACTTTATCAATAAAAATATGAAGTGACATATTTTCTCCAGAACACCTTTCAGTACACCTAGGGCAAAGATTTTAGTGAGCCAATGAAGAAGACAGATGCCATTTTCATATGTCACCTACCTGTTCCCCTCTATAGATGACATATTCAGCATAGGCGAGCCCATTGACACTTGGCCTGCCAATTACAGAGTGATGTCCGGGAGGAGCGTGGGCCATTTTCATGGTGCTAAACTGCAGGAAGGACTTTCCCAATGTCACACGGCAAAAAAGCATTTGTCTAAAAGAAGACAGGAAGAAAATAATTTAAAAAGTGAACTCAGTTGCAGCAAAACATTTCATATGCATCTTGTCAGAGATCTAAAATTTGTACAATCTATCAATTTTCAATTTTAAAGGGTCAATTTTCGTTTTTGCTTAATCATCAGCTCTTAGGACCATGTTACTATGGTTCTTCCCCCACCCGCCTCAATTTGGAACATGAAGTCCTAATGATTCCCGCCCCCCCCCCCCTCTCTCATTTTCAACTAGATTAATGACAGTTCAGGAGCTAGTTCAGAAAAACTAACAATTTCCCCATAAATGCATGGATGGCTAAGCAAGTGATAGCAGAATATTAATACTTTCTGCAAATAATTGGTTCTCAAGGCATTGCAGTTTGCATACTAAAAGAACAGTCTTATTATGGTCATTTTTGTCATTTCAACTCTCCTTTTGGTCATTAGAAACTGCAAACAAACTCAGAAGCTGTTCAATGATAATGCCTTGCAATAAAAATGGTGTCTTATTCTTGCATTTTTTGAATCATGTTTGATTTTACAGAAGCCTCCTAGAGTCTCTGGAGTATCCATATTTCAGCATTCACATCTCTCCAAGCTAGAAAACTAAGAAATGTGTCCTGCCACTTTTCCAATTTTTCCTCTCATTTGGCATTCCTTCAGTTAAGGAAGCATTGTACCTGTTTTTCCAGATACTCCAATTTATCAAGAACTCACCTGTGACAGATATAGCAGGACCTGTCTTTGTGTGTAGGACAGCCTGTGCCTCCTCCAATTCCATATACGTATTGGTTACTTTTAGAGGAATTTTCTGCAAAGTAAATCCCAGCTCCAAACATCCCTCCAATGTATGCATGCCTTTCATCAAATCCTTTGTGAATAATAGCATTAATAAAAGGAGATCCTGAAACAAACAAAAAATACATATATATGTACTATAGGAATTGTAACTTCATTTTAACATCAAATTAGCAAAATAATCAATCCATGTTCAATCACAAAAACCAGAGTTCCCCAACCAGTGGGGGGGGGGGAGGAGTGGAAGAGGGGATTGTTCCTTGTGATCGGCTGTCAAGTATGTGCAAGTGCACAGCTCCATTTGCGCGAACGACGTGCACATGCACCCACCACTCATACAAATGGAGGGTGCACACACTCCCCATTGCTTGCGTAAATGGAGCTGTGCACTTGCACATACTTGCTGGCCATTCGCACGGAACTATTCCCTCTTTCACCCCTGTGTCCCAGAGGTTGGGGACCCCTGATATAAACCAAGAACAATCTGAAAGAATTTTCTGAAGATTCAATGGATTTTCAAGAAAAGGATTTCCATATATCTAAGGAAAATGTCATCCCTCCCACTCTTAATCTCTTCCAATAAACAGAAAAACCTAACTTAATGTAAGGGTTGAGGTAGCATCAGTACTTAGTGACATGTGTTAATATTAAGTATACTGGAGAAGTTGTTGGGCTGGGTTTCTCAGAAAAGAGAGAATCTTTGTTCAATTCCTTCCACAAAGTAAAGAGAGCAGACATGACTTGTGTGCCCCCCTCCCCAAAATAGGAAGCAATTGCAGCACCAGTTAACATCTATGAACATATTCATTTTTTTTATTGCTAAGCAACATAATGCTTAAAGATTCTCTGAATGAGTGCTAGATTCCATCCTATCTATGGATTGTCTGGCATGCCTCTCTTGTTCTTTTCTTGGCCTGCATCTCTACCACATTTCATGCAATTGGATTAAAAAAAAAACCTGACAAAACAGTGGTTGGGAAAGAATTGCCTCCAAATGGAACACTGCTTTCATAGCAGGAACTTTCATTCACGAACTCCTTCCCATTTCTTTGGGGAGCTGGGAAATACTCTAGACTCTAGAGCCTTGTAGGAGGTGGAGTAGCACATCTGTACTGATAAGGGATGAAAAATCAGTCTGAGGTCCATTTTGATTTCTTGCAACTGAGCCCAGAATCCAGAATCAAATCAAACAGCAGAATTAGTAATTAAAGTGCAAATTAAGTACTGTACATTTAACCAATTTTGTTATACTGCAATGACACATTCTTAGAGGATCACCTTTCGTACCATGAAACAACATGCGTTCATTGTGATGGTTATGGTTTTCTTCCGAGACTTCTTTCTGACGATGACAAAATCTCTCCCGTAGCTTTTTATTCACAACCTTTTGAATCTATGGGAGAATGAAAAACAAAACAAAACATTAAGACCATACAAAAGCCTGAGTCAGTATGACTCTATAAGCTGCATAATTTTAAAAATAGTTTCTGTGGTTGTAAAAAACTTAGTAATGACCAAAATAATTAAAGGCTAATTTAATTTGCTGCTTCTTTTTTCACAGCTTTGTCTTCTGTTAGTAAGGCTCAGAAATGCATCACAAACGTAAGTTAATACATCTCAGGAAATCACAAGTAGCTCAATTTTTCTCTGAACTATGAAATGGATATGATTTAACTATTTAAGATTCATACTTACCACAGAATTTCATATCACTCCAATTTCTTTTATCCTTTTAAAACTGTATTTTATGCACTATATCTTTACTGTATTCTAATTAAATGTAATATATATTGTTTATCCTTCCCTATAAAGTTCAAATTAGCAGATTATTAACTACATGAATAGAATTGAGATAGACAGAAGAGAATAAACAGAAAATAATATATGCAGCTCAGAGTTGAATGGTGGACTCCTTGGTGCTCTCTGAGTTTGATTGTTTGCTTGCAGATGTTTCATTACCATCTTCAGCGCTAGAAGAGAGAGCAACCCCCACTCCCTTCTAGCACTGAAGATATTAATTAATCTGGTAACAAAATGTCTGCAAGTAAATAACAAACTCAAGAGCACTATGAACTCTACAATTTAGATAAAATTAAGTTGCTCACTTACTCATTGGGAGTAAAATATATTTGTTGCTGAGTAAAACTGCACATAATTTTTGCCATCTCAAAAGAATAGAGCAGAATTTTTTGTAAGTAGGGGAATGGAACATTACTGTAGCTGCCTCTTTGAAGACAACAGAATCCAATGCAAAATGCACTCCTATTCTATCTCTATGGAACCACAAGAAATAAATAATAGGGGGGAGGAGCCAACGTCATGACGATACGGACGTGTGGTCTTGATGCTCCAAGACCACAGCTGATACTTTTGCCACTGGGTTGTCCAATCGGACCTAAACCGTCCCAAAGAGACGGTGAACAGGAAGAATACGTCTTGTTGACCTCAGGGACATCGCAAAGTCCCTGATCGATGCAAGAGAAGTTCTTCAAGCTGGCGACAAAAAATTTAATCAAGGCTGACGAAGTTGGGGCAGCTCCAAAACGAAAGAATATGGAAAGAGAAAGTGTTTCCAGCTGGTGAGGAACTTTTACTGTTTTAAAAAGAGACTGCCTATAAAAAACTTAAAATTAATTTAAATTGGAGAACAGAAGAATCAAGTAGCGGAATTAAATTTGGAATGGTTTTGGACAGTGGTTATCTTACTTTTTAAATGCTATCTTCATGGATGGAATTTATGCAAGCCTTTTAAAATGAATGGACTAAGTTTTCTTCTATTTTTTCTTTTATTATTCTCTGTAACCTATGGTCTAAAATTTTCCTCTTTCATTACTGTGGGTGTTTTTCTAACCCATTTAAAAATTGGACTCTTTTTTCTAACTTGAAATACAAAAAAGATACAAAAGAAATAAGGAAATTTGCAACAATAACACTGCTACTCGGAGGCTGGAAGATTTGTGTATTGGAGTTTGTGTATTGGAAATGGAACACTTTTTTCTTTCTTTACTGATTGTTTTGGCATGACACTACAAGGTCTCACTGCTTGGTTATAGAGTGTGATAAGAAGGGAAGCATACAGATGTCCCTTTGAAGTATATCTTTAACCAAAAAAAAAGTGAAAACAAAACGTTTCCGTGAATCTATGTTTAATTTTATTAACCTTCCAAGCTGGAGCAGCTGTATTTGTTAGCTGGAGAGAATGGCACAAGTTCAAAAGCCAACAGAAATCTTAAGCTTGCAAAAGATATTTTCAGAAATACAGAAATTATCAAATACATATGAGAGGATAGAGAAGAAGCTGGAAGACTTAGAGCATATAACAGCAAAATATGATGAAGTAGTTGAGGATGTTTATCAAATGCAAAATGTAGTGGTTAAAACTCAAAAAATCGAAGTGGAAAATGAATATAAAGAGATTAAATTTGCTGATATTTATGGTGATTGGTTTGTCTCTGAAAATTGAAAGAGTGGAATACTGAAAGAGGAATTAAATGGAGGGGAAATTTATCCTAGAGGGCAAGATACAGAAGAAGAAAAAACCACAGAATCTATGGATTTAAAGAGAGAAAAATTATTAGCAATAACATTGATAACACTACTGACAATCAAAGAAAAGCTGACTAAGGAAACAGAAGAAGGGCATCAAGATTACATGAGAGATCTTATAAGCAAGGAGTTGCTAAGAGGAGTCCATACAAAGTTGATCAAGGAGATGATTAGAGGACTGGCACCACAAATGGCAGAAGATTTGAGACTGTTTTGCTATTGGAAAGATACAGGTTGATAGATGGAAGAGTATAATTTAAAACTAGTTAAACTTAGTGAAATTTATTGACAATAGATATAGTTTAAATAAATAATTGATAATGTTACTAATGTATACAATCTATAGTGTTATGATGAGTATAATTGATATGAATATTGAATGGTACCCATGTAAGGAAGATTAGAAATCCCTTTGGATTATACATAAAGGTTAATAATAAAAAAAAGAACCAAGTTAGATACAGTTAAAGTTTTGATTATTAGGGGGAAAATGTTATGATATAGTCAAATAAAGGAGGGATAAGAATAACAACGTATATATAGATATGGGTATAACATATGGAGACTGGGTGTAAATTTTAAATAGTGATTTGGAAAGGAGGATTAGAAAACTTTATTATTAAATATTACGGATGTTTAGCTAGAACAGGGCATAAGGATTTAGTGTTAGTGGAGGATTTTAGAAATAGTAATTGAAAGGCCAGTATATGGTTATATATTAAATTTTGGTATATTTTATGATGAAGTACATTTAAACAATTATAGTCAAATGAAAATGGAGATATGATGGTGACATGTATAAATATTTGAGTTAAAATGCTTAAGTTAATATGAATTATGTTTGTTGACTGCGGAAGAGATGCACGAAAGTCTTTTTGTAACCAACTGATACACTTTCTACAGCATGTAAAGAAGGATGTTGTGTTTGTTTTAAATTAAAAATTAAAAAAAAATATTAAAAAAAAGAAATAAATAAAATAAAAATTAGGGAGAACCTGAACTAGAAATTTGATAGCCTGGAAGTTATGTAAAGAAATCCCCATACACATATCCTTTTAAAATTCTGATCAGTTAAAGAAGACAATATAAAATGTAATAAAAATTATATATTACATGTGTACATAATGTACATATGTATATTATATTTACTGTAAAAATTAGTAATTTAAGTCTTAATATTTTAAAGCCACCAGGGAGCTGAAATGTGCAGACTTCCAAGCGGTGGTAGATTTTAGTATCAACAAAGCTGCTGTCCTCCAAGAGTGAACTTAACTTGGTCCTTTGCAAGGGCTGGTGCAGTTGTTTCAAAAGCTGCCTCCAACCTCTTTAATTGGCTGCCCGGCTCCACAGAAGTATGATCTGTGCATGCACATGCAGCCATGTAAGAACAGCCTTTGCGGTAGCTGTACAAACATGCAAAGGGTGAAGTTGCTTTGGTGCTTCACAGAGACTTGCTTTGCTTGCACTAAGGCACTTGTATTTTTTTATACACATAATTTTTATTAAAGATTTTTTTTTACAACGCTAAAAGATAGACACAAAAAATATAAAAGAAAGAAAAAAGAGAAAGAGAAAGGTATTGAAAACAACTGAGAGCAAAGAAAAAGGAGAAAGAATAAAGTGAGTTCTAATTTTATTTATAGCAGTAAGATATACTTTGACATCATTTCCCCTCTTCAAAATTACATAACGTAGCTTCCTTTCTCCCCATACAGCCCTTTTACATTGGTAAATCCACAAGTCACCAGTTCATTTTTATTCATTTTCAGCAAAAAAAAGGCCATTACTATGTACTTTGTTAAGCATCTCTTTTAAATGCTTTGCCCACCCTAGATGACAGTCAAAAGAACTTCAAAATCAAGAAACTGAACACAGTACCATCGCTACTTCCTTCTGCTGGGATCAACTGATTTGATGTTTCCATCAATAATTTTTGAGCTAGGCATATAAAGCCTTTGAAACTTACCCTAATGACATTATATCTGTTGAAGATCCCCCCAGCATTACCACCATCTCTATGTTCTCTGATGGTGCTCTGCATCTGTTAAACAATCAAATGGTAGAGTCAATAAATGTAAAATCTTATTTAGTTGGGTAAGTCTAGGTGCATGCTACCAATATTCAATTCAGTTTACTGAGGTCATGGACAAGTATAGATGGGCTGCCAATAAATTAACTAGTGGAGAGGAAAAGTGGGAGGGGGTAGAGAGAACAGTCTTCACTTGGTGGTGATCTGGAAAAACAAAGGCATCCTGTTTGTCTTGCTTTCTCTTTCCTGCTGTGTATCTGGAACCAAGTCAGTCAAGAGAGATAAGAGTGATTACGGTAATGCTGCTAGTGCATCAGCCCAACCTCTCTAGGGTATTCCTCAAATGGTCACAACCCCTTGGGATCTAACAGAGGCTGTTGTGGGAGCTGCCTTAGGCTCTTTCATCCCTGCAAATCTTTCCCATATGCTTTCTACTTCACCTTGCCAAAACTATTCATGGTTCCAATGTTAAGAGGCTGCTTTGCAAGCTCCAATTCAGCACACCTCTGTATAAATCCATGCATGTTTCTTGATTACAATAAGAAACTATTTCTGTTACATTTCTTCACCTCCACATTTAGCTTATGTCCTAGTATTCCTTGAAAGTCTCCAATCCAAGGACCAGCCAGCCTGGGCTGACTTCGCTTAGCTTACAAGTACAGAGGACATCAGCTGGGTGCTGCCACCTTCTGACTCATAAAGAAAGAGACTCTTTCAAACTTTGGGTTATATGAGATTAGTCAGCAATAGCAATACTTCATTCCTGACTTATTTCTACACCTGGTCAACTGGCAAGACTATCTGTACATAATTTATTATCAGCATATAAAGATTTTGGGGAAAAAGCAAATCATACAAGATAAAGTCCTTCTAAATAGAACTATCACTGGGTAAATGGGTTTGAGATGTTAAAGAAAAATGTTTAAACTTTTCCCCCTCTGCTACTTCTGAAATTTCCAGTTTTCCCATCTGTTTTTAGTAGACATTTAATGATATCTATTGTATTAAATCCTAAATGCAAACTATCCTTAATAAGGGTTTCTTTTTAAGTACAGGAAGTAGAAAGAGACATGTAAGATCTCTTCAGAACTGAGGGAAAGTAATACTTCCATAAAATTCTAAACTTTTCATGCTGCAAAGCCTTTTTAGGCAGAGGAACTGAAATAAATCATGATGCTGCATTCGTTCTAGCAATATGCAAAGAATACATATAAGCAAAAATATATTCCTATGTGAAAAAATAATGTTTTTCTAGTATGAAAGTGACTCAAAGATGTAACTAACTTCCACCCTTAGATTTCCACTCTTTGTGTATCTTGGACTATGCTACCAATAGGAAAGAATGCCTGCAGCTCAGTAGTCAACTGATGAGTCCTTGGTGCTCTTCTGACCTTGGTTATTTGCCTGCAGACATTTAGTTACCCAACTAGATCTCCAATGCTAGAAGCGAGTGGGTTTTATAGGAGTGTTCTAGACTGGCAGTAGCTGGTGGGATAGAGAAAAGTTCCCAATCCCCATATGTCATCTGTCCTCTTGATTTTTGTTTTTTATTTAATCTTTCTAATTTTAAGTGTTTTGTACTACTCCCCCCCTTTAAAAAAAATCCTATAAACCACCCAGAGTTGCTGTAACACCAAGGTGTTACAAATCTAAATCTAGTATATAAATAAAGTAGCTTGTCCTGTCAATGTTGGTGAGGTATTGCTTTCTCCTTGGTAGTTGCTTGGTTATGCTGCTGTTTCCTGCTTGACTGTTTGTCTAGTGTTAATCCCTGTTTATCAGGATGTTGATTGCTGGTAAGATGTTCTGCTTTTGTTTCCTTTTTATCTTTTTCTCTCTCTACTGAATGGTATGTAAATGTGGTTTACCTCTATGTGCCTTTTGAAGGCTGATTTCTCTGAATGTCAAGCATCCAGGAATTTGTTAGCATTTTTTGGATTTAACTTGCTTTAGAAAGCTCTGAAACAAGCTTAAGCATATACATGTTTTGTGAAATTAAGGAGTTTTCATGTCTCCTGCAAGGTAGATTGCATATGTACAAATTCTACTATGTTATCTAGAATTTCTTGACTATCTGGGTGCTGCATAGTACAGAAATGTTTGTAAACAAAGAAACAATTTTGTTATATTCAAAGCTTTTTTAAAATTTATTTTTTTACCTCCTCTTCTACAGATTGGTATTCTTTATCATCAGGAGCAAGATCTATAAGAATTGTCCCTTGGCTGACACAGTGAAAAGTCAGATAAGGATTGGTGCCTGAAAAGGAAAATATGTTAAACTTGTATGCACATAGATTCACCAAGAAGAACCAACTATAAAAGTAGGACTGATGGAATACTGCCCACAGCCATCCTTTAAAAATTGCTGGATTTTAAAAAGTAAGTCAAATTAGTAATTTTCTAAGATTTGCAATCTCTCTGTCCATAGAGATTAGACAAGAACTAAGATTTTGGAGTACCCAGAAAATGTACTCTCTCATTATAATTGATTATAAGTCTAAAAAAAAAAAAAAAAAAAAGAACAGGATGACAATTCCTTAAACTTGAAAGACTAAATCAATGTCCCTGAATCTGGATAGTGAGAAGAGCTATATTATATCGGAGAAGCTGATCACATGTGGAACCATCACACAACTGGGAATATTAAATATGGGATAGCATAAAATGGACAATGATTCAGAGTATGCAAAAAAGAGTTCTCATTTCATTTTATTTATCAAATATTTTTATCAAATATAAAGGAGACTTTACTTCTTAGCTGAATCTCAAATTGATTTTTAGTAGATTAACAACACTTACCCTGTTGCCCACCTAGAAGCCTCTCTACACCTTTTATTAACTTATGACGATGCCCATAGGCATTGATGCCAATTTCTTTCAGCTCCTCATGGCCCATATCTGCTAGTACATCCAAGGTAATCTGAACAGCACAGACAGAAGGAAAGAGTAGCATTTTTCATTAGTCACCTTGAACCTAGGAAAGACAGCATCAATATATTTTAAGTAGGGATGGGAAAGGCAATCTAAGAAGATTAAGGGTCCAGCTGGCTGGTCAGATAAATTGTACTGGGAGCAGCTGAAGACAGGAGAAGAATAACTGGTAGCAAGCACCAAGCATTTCTCTCACTCTTCAACTTCCTGTGCAATTTGAGTTTCATGTCCCCAGCATAGAGAATAATTACAGAGAGCAGAAATGGGGACATAATTATTCATGTTTGCTTTGGGTTGAAAAACTGTAATTTGAACTTCCCTTGCTGAAACATAGATGGAAAAATGCTAAGTAATTAACAAAAGCACCAAGATGTATTCCTTTTTGTTTTTAAGATAGAACTTAGGCAAATTATTTGTACATTAATTGAAATGAAAAGAAACAAAGCAGACCTAATGCAATACAAGATGTTGATACCTGAATTTTTTAAAAGAAGGCAATAGGGCTGAAAAAGAAATAAACAGATTGAACTGCTTTGCTCAGCTTAAGTAAAACTGAATTTAACCAAATAGCTGATTCCAGACAACTTCTCAGTAGCTCATTTTAACTTTGTCTCTACAAAAGCAGGTTCACACCATATTATCATCTGCTTTATTTGAAAGTCAATTTACCATAAAGTATGTCAGGTGATTGATTTAGAAACAAAAAACCAAATATCTCTCACAGAAAACTTAAGCTATGAGTTTCTTTGATGCTAGCCATTATATCTTTCAATTTCATGCACATTATTGAACTGAAATAGAAGAATAAATGCAACACTAGCTTAGAACCATTTTTACCTGTTCTGTTTCAAATATATCCCGGAGATGCTCCAGACCCAAGCTTTTCAAGAACTGGCTGATATTCATGTCAAGACCAACAACTACAATAAAAATATCTTTCATGTTAGTCATCAAAACAAACTACCCATCAAGCTTCCATTTAAATCCTTAGTCCTTTAACTGTAATGTTTTCAATCTGAAATACTTCCTCTTACTGCATCTTCTACAAGAAAACAAATCTTTACTAGAAAAATATATAAAGAATAAACAAGAGACATGTATGGCATTTTTTATGGGAGATAGTGTGAATTTTCATTATTAATAAAATCTCTTTTGGTGAGCATTAAGGGTTACATGTGGCAGATAAAGCTACCATCTGCACAATCCATTTTCTCTGCTCTATCCACCTACTCATTCTTGAATGTTATATAACTTAATGAGTAACTTACCAATGCTGGTTGATAGCACAACAAACACCAAAAGATATTTCTCCCTCCAAATATCCATCATCCTACAGTTTTTACAATTTTGATTACAGTTTTATATATGTCTTATATCAATCAAGCTTATTCAAAGGTGAAATATGTTCACTAATTTAAAGTCCCAAATTTAAAAAGACAAAGTCCAGAAAAATAGTTATTCCAAAGGAAAAATCTGTTTTATCTATTTCTTCAAATATTAAGGTTTTTCCCCCCAACAAAGCTTTAGAAATCATGATCTAAATAAGGACCTTTAGACTTATTTCCTCAAAAACATGATTTCCCATTATGCATATTCTTCCTGTGTTAGATTTTGTTTTACAAAGCCTTAGACGTCATGATCTAAACAGATTTATTTCCACAAAATTAGGATTAAAGATGATTTCCCATCTTTATGCACATTTAGGGCTGCGACTTTAACGATTTCCTATAATCAGGAAGAGTACCTTCTCCTTCTTTCCTCTCTGTTCCTGTTGCTCCATCTCCAGCATTAGATGGGCCCGCCACTGCAATTTCAGCCAGAGGTCCTGCAAGGTTATCTATACTGCTGGCAGCAGACAAACAAGATGGAGTGGATGCTGGCGAAATGATAGAGGCACTAACAACAGTGGCCTGAGGTTTAAAGCATGTTGGCAAGGCTTCAGGAGGCATTGCATCAATAAGCAGGGCTCTGATATCATCCGCCTGGAAATAAAATGGTGTTTTAAAAAATAAAACCCAAACCAATCATTTTTAAAGGAATAGTTTAAACAAGGTAACTATCTCTATACTCAAAAGCAAACATTCAAAGAATATCTGAATATTTGCAAATATTCAAGTCATCAATCTTTGGAACAATTTTTTTGGAAGTAGTAACAGAGTTTGAAGGATGTTTATTTTCCACAACACTTTGAAATATTACAAAATAGTTTACCCTCAAACTCATGTATGTACTCATAAATTTTTTAGGTGTTCACAAATGCGAAGCATTTAAAAAAGCACTTTGTTTTGGAAGTTACAGATAAAGTTCAAGCAATAAAAAATGAAAGGGATAAAACATTTTAATAATAATTGCAACCACATTGCACACTTTAAGTTGTCTGAATGAAGCAATGGATTCAAAAATCAGGCATTCAATCTGCAGAAAACCAAAAGTATTTTCATATCATGCCTTACCAAACATCCAATATATATTGAACCAATGTGGTATAATAAATTGTGTGGTGTTCTAGAGCACACTGTACAAACAACTTTAGCTCCTCAAAATGTTTAAAGAAACAGATTCAGGTCAAATCCATTTCCGTACCTTTATTGAGATATTTCACTATATAAATGTGGTCAATGAAGGAAATAAATGACTATTGCTGTAGTCAGCTGATCTAAATACTGAAATAAGAGTCATTATTTTTTTTAAACCAACTTACTGTGGCAAGATCCAAAGGGGTTTGGCCTTCTTGGTTCTTCATTGTTGGATCTGCTCCATGAGCTAGAAGTAGAGCGCAGAGTTGTGTCCTTCCTTTTTGTGCTGCTTCATGCAATGGCGTGAACGCCCATTTATCTGTAGCATTTACACAGGTATTATACTTAATCAATAGAGCAGCTATATCCACATGCTGAGAAAAAAATGGGGAAAAATAGGAAAAAATCCCAATTTAAAAGGAGAAAAGCAAACATTGTTAAATGATTTGCTACACACTTAAAGCTATGACAGCTGGATGTATGCAGCATTGTAAATATAATAATTGATATAATTAGATAGTTCTATACAGAGATCTATGAGTAACAAGCACACTAGTTAGCCAATATGTAAAATATACATCTTTCAGTTCTTCAACGATCTAAACTTCCTTAGTATGGGAGTTGCATTTTATCATTTTTCTATGCAAAAATTGAAAAACGTAACACCAATTACAACTAAAACAGAAAATAGAAGAGAGAAGTTTTGATTCTTACGTCATTTAATCTAGTCTTAGTTTTCACCTTCATAATAGAGAAATATTTACCAAGAGATAACATGATATTCACAATACTATTTAAAACAATTATGTGTTTGTTTTTTACCAAGTAGCAAGACAGAGCTTATACTGTGGGGTCCTTGGTGCTCTCTGAATTTGGTTGTTTTCTTGCAGTAGCTTCATTATCCAATGAAGTAAAATCATCAGTGCTAGAAGGGAATGGAGTTTGCTCTGTTTATATACAACTGGTCTGTCCTGTAACCTAGATGGGTAATGAAATGTCTGCAAGAAAACGACCAAGCTCAGAGAACAGCAAAGACTTCAATTCAACCCCAAGTTACAAATATTCTCATCAATTGGTACAAATCTTACAATTCCCCTTGTACATATTTCAGCAACATTTTGTAGACTGAAATAAAATTAATTTTATGCTGTTATTCCCTTTTGGTTGCTCTGGTTTCTTCTACTTGTTTTATTCTTGTTCGTGTAATACAAGCTGGATGTCTTGACTACATTGAGATTATTAATTAATGCTTACCCCGTAGGATGCCGCATTATGTAGTGGAATTAATCCTCCCTTGTCTTGAGCGTTAACATCAGCACCGTGTTCTAAAAGATACTCAGCAACTTCCAAATTATTATAGCCAGCTATGTGTAAAAAGAAACACAGCATGAATGAAAACTCGGCAATGAAGGAATCATAGACCAAATACAGTAAGAAATTTTAAAAGTTTCTTAAATCTGTTCCAAGGAGGATTTCCTATGAATAAATTAACCCAATCGCTCACTTACCAGCAAGATGTAATGGGGTGGAGTTTCGGCCCTGGGTATCGCGACAATTGATGTTTTCCGGAGAGCATAATTTCTGAACTCGTGCCAGGCAGCCCTTTTTAGCAGCATCCAGCAGGGCAGCGTCACCTCGCAGCAGGTCCTGGATATCAGTATCTCCCTCTTTCACCAAATCCAGAGGGGTGTTGCCATCTCTGTTCTTTTTGGTAGGATCTGCTCCATGCTGCAAACAACATGTCTACTGCTTTACAGTTGAAAACTTTATCCTCCATGCCCCCAAACGTAGTACCCATGCCATTTATGTTTTAGGGTCATATAGGACTATCAAGGTGCTTTAAAAACAATATAAGCAAATAAGACACTTGTTTTAAGAATGTATTTTCCCAATTTAAAAGGTATAAACAAATACTATGCTATAACTAATATCTAACTTTAAGCAGTTTCCATTTCACATTCTTCTGATTCATTCTCCAAAGGGCAGTAATATGCTGAGGATCGGATCTTTATTTGAAAATGTGCCCCATAATGCATTACCTCTGCAGGCAATTTACAGGTAGTCCTCAACTTAAAATCTTTTGATGACCGTTCAAAATTACAATGACACTGACAAGTGACTTACAACCATTCCTCATGCTTAAGACCATCACAGCATCCCCACAGTCATGATCAAAATTCAGGGGCTTGGCAGCAGGCATATATTTACAATGGTTGCAGTGTTGCAGAGTCACATGATCGCCATCTGCCACCTTCCCAATCAGCTTCCGACAGCTAATGGGGGAAGCCAGGTTCGCTTAATGACTGCATGGTTCACTTAACAACTTAATTATTAAATTATTATTTAATATTATTTTATAAGATTAATATTATTATTTAATTCTGATTTGTTTAACCATGGCAAAAAGATAATAAAGCTGGGCATGACTCACTTAACAACCGCTTTGCTTAGCAGCAGAAATTCTGGTCTCAACTGTCATAAGTGGAGGACTACCTGTAATTTCTACAGAACAGAAGAGCTTTAGTCCCATTAATGCAGTGTGTTACATGACGACTCCAGAATTTAAGAATGCTCAAATTATTCCAAATTACTCAGCATTTCTTTGAAGAGCTAGGCATAAACTTCGTATGTGTGTTTGTATATTTGTGTGTGTGTGTGTGTGTTGCAGAAGGGTATTTTAGGGTAAGGAAAACAAAGGCATGATTATTTTTACTTCGATACCAATCAAAGGCTATTGTTTTGATCGCCTTTGGTGGCCACAGGAACTATTTAGTCCACTACTCCAAAGCAGGCCGCAAGACTGAGATATAAAGTCCAAGGAAGAGAAGGTTTGTAGTCTCCAGCCTCGACTCTCCAGCCTCAGCATCACCACACGGTCAATTATTTTTAAAGCCTTTCTTAGGATTGCCGCTAGGTGGCGATTTGGTTGTTGACCTAAGTGGCATTCCTCCTCTGAGAAATGCTTTTGCGTAAGAATGTCCAAGGATTTCCAAATAAATATATTTCATGAATATATTTGGTTCTTTTAGAGCCAGGGGATTTAAAGTATAAAATGAAGCTATGTGTATGTGTTCCCGAATATTTATTTTTGGTTGATACTCTAATATCACAGAAGTACTTCCTGATGTCATGACATCAAGTTCTGGTAACTCATACTGTATGATGAGAACATTTAACTTTTTTGCATGGTTCTGTATAAGCAGTTGAAAAATATATTTTTAAAAAGGTTTTAAGGAAAATATTTAAAAGTTCTAAGGGTAAATGAAATTACATACAAAATATATTTTTGGCTGTATTTGAATAAATGTTAAAAAATAACAGACCACATTTAATTATCAGGCCCAGAATTCATCAAATTTAACATCCTATCTTAAGAATAATTCTCACAACAGCTTTCTCTAAAAAGGTTTTTTTTTGGCAAATCAAGAAATCCTTCTTAGCCTTTATGACAACCATCAATCCTCTTGTCTTTTGATCTCTAGTCTAAAGTATCATGTGGCAGAAATCTCTTCTAAAACCACCTTTTGAAACATTTTGTGGGAGAAATGAAATGCTAAATTAAATTGTTAGTGGGATAGAGAAATTGACAATAAATCTGGTTGTGTTCATGACAACAGTATTATTGACAGTCTGAGAAATTAGAGCATTTAGAAAAAAGCAATTTTATGGATTTCTGGAGAAGCAATGGCAGACTGAAGCCGGCTTTGCTTCCCTGTCTCTCCAACCTGAAAAATTTACTGGCAGCATTGTATCCTAATTGTTACTAATAGTTTTGTAGCAGATTACAAACCAGCATTGATATGCAGATGATTGAGTAGACTGTTCAGCACACATGCAAACAATTCCTTTGCAGAAATATAGCTATACTGCAATCTAAACTTAGAGTACAATGCCTTCCTTAAAAAACAATAGAACTGTTTATTATTATCCCAAGAAGAGTTCTTTTTCGAAGAAAATTACACAGAATTGCTGCGTACGTTATTATGCGTCATGGTCTGAAGTAAACAAAGACTCTTTGAAAAAAACAACAACCCCAATTTAAAGTACATACTTTGAGGAGGAGTTTGCAGATTTCATATTTTCCCTTTGCTGCTGCTTCATGTAGCGGTGTAAACTTCCATAAATCAGCAACGTTGACAGAGGCCCCATGTCGCACTAATAACTCTGCAACTTCATAGTGTCCATATGAACAAGCGTTATGTAGAGGTACTAATCCACTGATAAGTTAAAAAAAATTAAGAGTATTTATCAAGATCTAAAAGCAAAAAAATATAGTTATCCTTCAAAATAGCTGCCATCTTGCTTTTCTGCTTTACTCAAGTTATTTTAACTGAGGTTATAAACTGTCTACATCCAGGAGCTCACTTTACAGGGAAGACGAATCAACTTTCATAACTGTGAGAAATGTGGCAATAATCTAATGATACTACTGCAAGGATAAAGTTGAAATGAATAAGAATAAATGAATAAGATGGAGGGACAGCAATCTAGTTTCTGCACACATTAATATTGAGCAAGATTAAAAAGATGTGATTTTAATATACTTTTTTTCTTTTTTGGCTATAAAAAAATACAATGGATGAAGAAGTCTTAAACTGCAACTAAAAGCTCTAGGAAGGAAGGACAGTATATCTGCCAGTTGTCACCTTAATGGGAACAGCATCAATTTTTGCCAGGAAGATATATATATATCTAGGTCTTATAAAATATTTAAAAAGTATCTAGGGATAGTCCAGGATAAAAGGAAAATTGCACTACAGCACAGATGGTAAATTTTATTATTTATGTTTTATCCCACCTTTATAAATTTTATAAATAATTCAAAGTTATGAAGATACCTAACTTCTTCCTATTTTCCCCGCAACAACAATCCTATGAAGTGAGCTGGGCTGAGAGAGTTTGATTGGTCCAAAATCACCAGCCCAACTTTCATGCCTAAAGTGGGACTAGAATTCACAATCTCTTGGTTTCTAGCCTGTTGCCTTAACTAGGCATAGATACTGGCTGTATCAGATTAGATAACTTGATCTTCTGCTTGGATCTGACCAAGGTTTTAATGAGCAGATATTGCTGGAAGTAGTATACCAAATTGTAATTGATTTGTCTCTGTAGGGAAGAAATAAGCTGGAGCAAGGAGGTTTTCCAAAGATGAGAAAGAGTGCATTCTACCCATACATAAAATAGTAAATTGCATGGTCTCAATTACCCTTTATCCTTTGCATGTACATCTGCTCCATGATGAAGCAAGTATTCAACTACTGAAACTCGATTATAACCTGCAGCGAAGTGCAAGGGGGTTGAATGACGTCCCTCCAGATCTCTACAATTCACATTCTGAGGACTGCAAAGTTGCTGTGTAAAAATGAGAAAGGAAAACATCCATAATAGAATTCACCACAGACATTTCAAATAGTCTTCTACACATCAAGACATTATAGCAAGAATAAGAAAAATCCCTGGACAATATAAAAAATAATTATGGTAAGTGTCTGGGTGCAAGTTATCTTACAATAAAATAACTAAGATTCCATACAGTATTTTCCAGAAATTTTTTTAAAAATCCAACGTGAAGCTAATATAGCACTTTTGAATTTGATACAAAATAGTGCAAAGAAGTGGAAATCCATCAATATGTCATGTTTTATTTTTACTATGAAAAATTAATCATTTGGAGTTTTATAGGAAAGTATTTAAAATCTGTAGTTCCATTAATGAGCTAACAGGAGGGTTTAAAACAATGAATGGACATAAAAAACATGGCTATCTAAACAAATAATATTACAAATTGAATACAAAACTATAATAAAACTGATTTCTGGCATATTTAATCTTCTGGCATATTTTAAGTGCTGCAGCACAGAATCTGGCAATGTTGTATATTGTAGGAAGATTGGTATCTGATAGCAGCAGGGAGGTGTAGAATTGTCCTGAATAGTGAAATAAGGCTAGCTAATATTGTCAGAAAAATGTCCAAATATGGAAGCAGAATATCTTATAAATATATGGGGTACTACAGAAAACTCTTTCTATACAGCTATGGATCTTATTAAAAATAATAATGTGTAATATAATTCTATATTTTATTACATTAAAAAGAACTGCTGCTAAATTTAATTCGCTAAAAATTAATGTTTCATGCTTCTATTTCAGCTTCAATTAAATAGCATTTATTCAAGAGTAGGATATTTTTCAGTTAGAAAAATTTTAAACCCAGTATTACTTTTCACAATATTAACTACTACATATATATTTAATGTCAAAGACTGCTTTAGCGCAAAATATTATTCTTTCTTCTAAGCTTGATTTTTCTGTTTTCATTAATTATGGTTTATCATTTTATCCCAAAGTGATGGTGCATTGTAGTTAATTTAATTATTTCTACTTAAAAAAACCTAACTTAAAGTAACAGTTAAGCACAATTAAGACTAATCAGGGTATAAGGCAGGAATGCAATACTAATTAGTGTTAATGGAAAAAAAACAAATAAAATTTCTAACAACCTAAAAATTGTAGGACAGAAGCATGTATGCCCAATGATCACTACAGACTATCATTGTAAAAAAAATCATTTCATTTAAAATGGCCTTATATTTATCTTAAATTTCTTATAATCCAACATACCTTTACAGTTTCTAAATCTCCAGCTTTAGATGCTTCCAACAGTCTATAATCTATATCAGAAGTATGTACTGGAGTATTTTCTATTTAAAGATGAAAAAAACAACCAGTAAGTAGCGTGGCTTTATAGGACATATTCCGGTTAGAAACTATTAGTAACACTCAGGACAGCAGCATATTCTTTCTAGCATTGTGGTTATAACTGAGCTACATATATGAACCTTCACAGATCAAATCTCATCCCATGCATAAATTCATGGACTTAGCATCACACCCAATATTGTAGATCAAAGTAAGTATCATTAAAGGACTTAATAGTGCTAACTTATTAATAGTTAAAACATTTAATTCTCTCTCTCTCGCTCTATGCAACAACCATGTCATTCCTTTTCAGATGGACAACAGCAAGTTAAGAAATGAAGGGCATCACATTTGAAAAAAAAGAAGGAAATTGAATTAAATTTATTTACAACTTCATTGTACTACCTGTAGGAAAATGTGTAAATTGGAGGTTTACACATTGCACTTCCCAATTTTTTATTCATTAGCACCTCTTTGCAATCTTGTAATCAACACTCTACCAAATACTTCCCAGACAAACATAATCTAATCTCCTGTAGCTTTTGCATTCACTTTTTCCTTTTTTTAGTGAAACAAAAATCACATTCTTCTAATTGTCAGACAGACACATTCTTCACATATGCATAGTAATATCCCACAGCCTCTTTATAAAACAAGCTCATTCATATTTTAATATTTCTCCAGTTATAATTAATATTCATAATTACAACCTTACCAATTTTCAATGTTCTTACAGCAATTACTGTATATACTCAAGTATAAGCCTAGTTTTTCAGCCCACTTTTTGGGCTGAAAAAAGCTGCCTCGGCTTATACTCGAGTCAGTGAAAAATTTGCCCGGAATGGAGGAGAAAAAGGGGCGGGGCCATGCCGCTGGGTGACACTCGTGAATGGCCCGGTGCCCCTGTGAGTTTCCTCTCCCTCTGTGTCAGTTTGCCGCGCAGCGCACACCGCACCATCCCCCCTCCTCACGTTCTAATGTAATGCAGGGCTGTCTTACGATTCCCCTTCCTCCCCCTCCTGCCGCTCTGCAACGATGTCCCACCTCCTCCTTGTTATGGCAAGCAGCCACATAGCGATGTCCCACCTCCTCTGGTACAGTGATCCAATGATAGGAATCACTGTGCTGTGTGTCATAGGAGGCGGGACATCGCTCCCGCGGCTGCATGGGACATCATCATCACAGCGGGACATCAGCATCATGAGGTGAGTGAAGTATTTCATTGAATACACCGCTAGTTTACTGTTTTTCTTTGAAATAAATATTCAAAAACATTATTGGTATCTATTTTTATTTTTGAAATTTACCGGTAGCTGCTGCATTTCCCAACCTAGGCTTATACTCGAGTCAATAACTTTTCCAGTTTTTTTGTGGTAAAATTAGGTGCCTCGGCTTATATTCGGGTCGGCCTATACTCGAGTATATACGGTATGACTTTGTAATATATTTTTTTCTTGGACACCAAAATTTTTAGCACTTGTTCAGTTTTAACTCTTTGAAATAGCACAAGTATACTTTCAAAACTCTAAATATTCCTCCTGTGATGTTATTTATCTAATTTACATAATCACTGATTTCACCCAAGGTGACTGTAGTCTATGTATAACAAATAGGTAAAACCACATATAAAAAACAAATACAAATAATTTTAAAAAGTAAATATTATAAAATGCACTGATTCATAAATCCTAGACAAAGAGAGGATAAGTATAACCAGCTCAGCATCTAAGCATGTCTGTAGTTCCTCAGGATCCACAGGTTGGTAACATAACCAGGTGTTGAAGATCTTCTGGTATGTCAAAAGGGATGGAGCTAATCTAATCTCAGGAGGAAGAATGTTCCATAAGGCAGGTGTCACATCACAGAAAGCACACCTCCTGGGATGCATCAAATGCAGTTTCATAGTTGATGGTACCTAACAGCATGCCTCTCTGTCAGATCTAATGAGGCAGGCTGATATAACCAGAGAGAGGCAATCCCTTAGATAGCCCGGTCCCATGCCATAAAGGGTTGTAAAAGTTAAAATGAGCACTTTGAATTGGACCCAGAAGAAAACTGGTATTTTATTTTACTTAGAGAATTTATATGGCTGCCCACCCACTTTCAGTGCCTCTAGGTGGCTTCCAAAAAAGTAAAAACCCAATATACGAAAAGTAAAAACAATAACCCCCTGGAGACAACAAGTAATCAAATTCCTTCACTTGTTTCATCCCAATAAAACTGAATCACTTTTACTTTGAATTATTTTTACTGGTTCCAACAGAAAGGAACATATGTAACTCAAAGTTAAACTGTGGTGCTGAGAAAGGTTGTTTGCTTGCAGATGTTTCATTATCTGATTAGGTAACATCTTCAGTGCTAGTGAGTGTGGCTTTTGCTCCGTTTATATAAAGTAGTTAGGTCTGTCATTGTTGGCAGAGATGTGGTTTTCTCTTGGTAGTTCCTTAATTAGAGTATTGTTTACTGCTTGATTGATTGTCTGGTGTTAATTCCTGTTGGTTGCTGGAGAAGATGCATTCCGAGTTTTTTGTTTCCTGTTTATTGTTTATTATTTGTTAGCTGTTTATTGTCCCTTTTGAATGGTCTGTAAATGTGGTTTACCTGTATATGTCTTTTGATGGCTGATTTGTCTGAACGTCAAACATCCAGGAATTCCCTAGCATTTTAAATTTAATTTGATCTTGTATGCTTACGGTTTCCCAGTTAAAACTATGGTTGAATCTGACCATGTATTGTAAGATTAAGGATTTTCACTGTATCTTCTGACTGCTACTTGATGTTCATGGATGCGTTCTGCTAGTCCTCCACCCAGAAGTCCTATATAGTATGTTGTAGATGACTCCCTTTTTCTACTTTTTGGGCTACCAGGTCTTTTGTTTTGGAGAGCTCTGATTGGTTAGTTTCTGTACTACGGTGATGCTGTGTGTTTGCAATAGTCAGTTGGTTGTTTCTGAGATTTTTTTGATATCTAATAATTTTATCTTTTTCATAGCTTATGTTGTGCTGTAGTGAGCTGAATGGTCAGGCACTTTTTTGATAAAGTTGTGTGAATATACATTTTGTTGAAAGATGTAATAAAAATAGTCTTTTTCCTTTTTCTTAGGAATTCCTTTTCCTTAAGGTAGATAAAACAGTGCAATAATAACCACAACAGGCCATCCAAATATAATGAACAAGATCTCTAATTCCAAATAAAAAAACATGATTAAATGCATCACTACATGCTTAACATGTGGTCTAGAACAGAGGTCCCCAACCTTTGCTGCTTGGCAGCCCGGGTGGGGAGGGGGTGGAGGGGAACCTGGCTGCATGTGTGAATGGCTGGTGTGCACACATGCACAGCTCAACTCGTGTGAGCAACGGCCCACCATTTGCACAACCCAGTTGCAGGTAGCCCATAGCCTGGTAGTGGGCCGCGGCCCAGGGGTTGGGGACTCCTGGTCTGGAAAAAATTCTCAGCTCACTCTCTGTAATAATCTTAACAATAGAACAGTTCATTTGATTGTCTATTTTTTTGTATTCCTCTATCATATAATCAGAACCATGCATTTAAAAAGGACAATAGCTGGAAATGGCAAGCTGTAGGAAACAGACACACATTTTATATCCAGATGTTTATTGTTATTTTGTTATTTAATATTAAAAGATGAGAGACATTAGCAGTTTTACGAAAAAGAGAAATTATGTGGCAGAAAATAACAACCAGCAGGAAACAGTCAGGCACATTTTTTTGTCCAGATTTTTAACGTTATTTTGTTGTTTTATAGAAGTTGAGGGACATAAGCAGATTTACGAAAATAGAAATTAAGGCCCACCAATTGACTCATATTTTTATTTTAAAGTTATTTTTTCGCACTTTTAAATTGCTAATAATTTTGCAGAAATGCAGAGCAGGATAATTAAAATGAATTTCAAAAAAATAAAATTAGAACCAGACTCTCTTCTGAAAAGCAAAACTATTCTTCTGTTATCAAGCAAAAAAAATACCTACCATTCAGTATTTGCTGCACTGCTTCATTGCCCATTTGTGCTGCTGTGAAACCTTGTAAGGAGATGATGGAGGGGTCGGAACCGTAATTCAACAGGAGGCGACATGTCTGCAAGTGACCTGCCAAAGCAGCCCTGTGCAAAGGAGTCTGTCCAAGTGTGTCCAATGCATTCATCTAAGGAGAAAAATGAATAATATGTACATTTATACATATGGGTTAATTTGGAGAATTTATATAACATTTTCTACTGCAAGTTTATTTATTATTTTTATTTCACTTCACAAGCTACGTGTGATAGACAGAAACTAACTTAAATGAGATTATTATACAAGACACTCATTTAGTTGCCCTCAAGCTGCAGTAACTCATTTAAGATTGGAATGATTGTCCATTTGTAAATGATTGTACTGCTGCTACCTATACTACTTTGATAGTGTTTCTTTCATGCACAAAAAGCGAAATATTGGGATTGTTAGTAATGGAATAATGATGCTACTAAAAACTATTTATAGTTAAACAAAAAGGCAACTACAATATCATGTGTTCACAAAAGAAAAATTCACCCCTCTAAAGACTAACCTTATTGAAAAAAAACTTCAAGAACAGATTTTTTTCAGATTGCTAGATATGTGTCTTATACATGCAGAAAGCGCAATCAGCCAGGGAATTACATCTGCTGGGGTCCAGGAAAAGAGCCTTCTCTGAATTCGCTCCTGCTCTTTGGAACATCCCCACCCTCCACCTGGAATCAGATCAGCTCCCACTCTCCTGCCACTTGGCCTGGTGCGCTAATAGTGAAGCAGAATGCTGGAGGTGGTTAGCAACAGATTGTCCCCTCACACTCAAATTCATCCTCCTTCCTCATCTTTTAGTTATAGTTGATAATTTGTATGTTATAGTGTTTTATTTTGATTATATACATGTTTTTATATTGTTTTATTCTTTTTAATATTGGAAGCTGCCCAGGGTTACCTTGTGGTTAGATGGGCAACATACAAATTTAATATTTTTTTTTAAAAAAGTATGGTAGCATTCAGATATACTATAGAATAACAATGTAACAAAGCAGTGCATTGAGAGCAGCTGTTTTTTACTTCATTTGATATTGATTGACAGTCTTCTCATAGATCAAGGTATTCTCAATGGTTTCGTCCAGTGTCAGAGCTGAAAGGCATTCATTTTTTTGCTTGTTAGCCTTTTTGATTGCTCAAAATCAGGTACTCATGAAATATATCAGGGATGTGTACAGAACACAAGACTTACAAACACAAACTGTTGATACTTATTTTCCATCACTCCATTTAACTTAACAGAATTAGAAAACAGAAAACCAGATTTCTAATTAAAACTTCTTAAGTATATTGCTTTTTATCTCTTTGCTTTTTTTCTAAACAAAAAGATGTTAATATAATAGGAAAATGACAGTCAAAATATAGGCAAGCTATAAGATATAAAAATATAGCATAAAACTATGACCATCATAAAATATATAACTTAAACACAGAGTACTCCAGTTATATATTAGAGGATGTCATAAAATAACCCGGGGGGGGGGGGATCTTCGTATTTCAAATTAGTTTTCTTACAATACAAATATTATATTTTCCTACCACTGAATTCATTTTTCATAAATAAAAAATCAGATATTTCTAATGAAAACTGAAATGTTCCAAGCACTGCATTAGGCCTCCATATATTAAAGGGACCTTACTCTAAGTGTATTCCATTAAAGTTTTTTTGGTCTTTGGTACATAGCAAAAATCAAGAGTTGTTTTTTTTTTAAAAAAATCATGATATGTTCTGTTTTTTTTTAATGGGAAATTATCTGCCTGTCAGGAATGTAACACAAATCATTAACTTTATGTCTAAAAAGGAGATACTGTATTATTAAGGCAGATAGCTTGTTTTCAACTGGAAGCCAAGCATATTTAAATTAGAGCTATGTGCCTTTAAAATAGGAAGTTGGGCAGTAATTTTCTTGCTAAAGGCAATAGGCGCTATCATTCTCTCCATTGTTGTTTATTGTTCTGATTTTGTTTTTTCTAAATTTCCATTTAGCGGAAGAAAAAAAAAGAGAAGAAAACAAGAAACAAACAATTGTTTTCTATCATCCTATACTCAAATAAAGAAAGCAAAAACAATTTCTGCTTTTTCTTGTTAGCAATAAAGAATATTTTTGCTATATATTTAAATGTTCAAAATATGAGTTCTCAATTACAATACTACTGGTAATAGTTGAACACTGTCCAACTGCTATGAAATGGACAGTGGGAAATAAAAATATTTTATGATAGTGCAAAACTATTTTGTGCCTCTTGCTGAATATATCCCAATTAAAGCTATTTGTCTACATAAACTTGAATTAACTTTTTAAAAAGACACTTCTGTTCATATATACATTAATTCTGCATTTTGCCTATTTCAAAATTAGTTCAGCACTTATGATGATATTAAATTAAAATTCCAACTAACAGAAGCAAAACAGATTGAGGGATAACATGGTCACATTCATTTGTCTAAAATGAAAATGTCTGTAATGCCCCATTGGTTTTCTTATGATAACATACACAATTTAAAGCAGTCTTCTCCAATCTGGTGCCTATAAGATGTGTTTAACATTTAGGTCCCAAAATTCTTGGCCAATCTGTATGTTATTCAGCAGCAATGCAACAGTCAGTATGCAGAATAGCAATCTGTTCTGTTAACATCTGTATCATTTTAGCAGTGGAAACAACAGTTTCCAAATTATTTGTTTTCTATAGATGAGGATATAAAGAGAAATTCTCAAGTATTTTCTCCTCAGATAAATGACAAGAAGTTGTGCTGGAAGTTTCTTTTGGATACTGAAGACATTAAAAAATGATTGACAGTTATCTAAGGAGGAAGGTAAAAAGAGCAATGCACAACTCTCCCTATATATTGCAGCCTCCCAACAGAAATTTAACGTGACCTTATTAAAGCTAAGCAAACAAAAATGGCAAAATACTACAAATCTTACATCACAATTTCAAGTTCCTATCAGTGTAAAAAGAATGAAACCAGACTTCCCAATATGTAAAAGCACTGTTCCATGTTTAGGGATTCCTGGGGATGATATTGGCATTCGGTTATCTCAACCTCTGCTAAGATGAAAAATGTGTGTGTCCTCACTAGGCCTCAAGATGTAAAGTAATTTCTCCTTTCCACCCTAATATTTATACATAAATAAGTTCCATCTTTTCCCATTTGCTTTGCTTACTGCTTCCCATAGCCAGTAATAAGCAAGCGTGCAGGCAATGCAGTGTCTGGATGCAAAAAGATTGTCTGCATGTGGACTATTTCCTTTACAGGTAGTCCTTGACTTATGACCATAATAGAGTTCAGAATTATGGTCATAGCTTGAGTCATCATATGACTGGACCGCACTGTCATTTTGGCATTAAGCAAAGTTCTAATTTGCCTGGCTTTTTAAAACATATGATATCCTTCCAATTTTAAAAATATTGTTGTATTTTAATTACTAGATGTTATGACCATTTGAATTTGTTCACTATTTCACTTAGCACAAAGTGAATCAATTTTGTGATCTTTTATATTAATGAGACTATAAATACAAATTCACTATCATCAGTTAAATATTCAGTGGCTAGACACAGTATTCAATCAGCAAGAAGCTCACTTGGGAAACGCATTATAATTAACAACCTGAATGAACAATTACAGAACCATTTTGCCATTTAAATAAGTGGAAAGAATCTTTCCCAAAATGCTTCCCCACAGAAAAATAGAAAAAGGGAACAGATGCTTAGAAATCCAGTACACTTGCAAATGTCTATATCAAAGTATTTTATGGTCCTATAAAACCTGCTTAAAACAATATCTACATTGCTGGAGAATAGCACTTGTATAATACATGCCTAAATTGTAGTGCACCTGTCTTACAAACAGTTAAAACATTGTTGAAGTTAAAACTCTAATAAGCTATATTGGATAGACAAAATTCACTTATTTTATATGCAAATTGCAAACATTCTGGACACTGTTGAATTGTGCATTCTCTTCCTTCATTTACAATCCAAGGTAACAGTTTTACTTTATCATAATCTCATGCATAGTAAACTGTATCTAAGAATTGTAATCTTAGCTAAGCACATTACTTTTAATATAGAACTAGGAATTATCACAAGACCTTTCAGTTACCTAATATCTTGTTGGTTAGATATCATCACTAAATCCTGGTGCATCTCACTCAAGCTTTATATATAATCTCAAATAATAATCTGAACATAATGGAAATATGGCTTGTGAGTAAGTCAGCTTTCTAGAAAAGATTGAAGAAATTTAAGAGCACGTAAAATAGGTGATGCTGTGAAATGTTTTTTCTCAAGATTACTATAAATGCAATTATAGCATCCATATATCTAACAACAATTTAAACCCTCAAATTAAATTCAATTAGAAAGAATTGTTAGCAAGCCTATACTTGGTTCAAAATTAATGAATGGAATAATATTTAATTCCTCTGAAGGATACATCTATAAATATGATAAATTGAACTATTTATCTAAAAATCCACTCATTAACTGAATAAAAATATTCTTTTCTAATATGTTGTCCCAAGTATCTAACAGAATAAATAAGCATTTATTGACTAATAGGGCTGGGCAAGTCTTAAGATTTAAAGGTGCTTCACTATGCATAGGCATATAAGTGCACTAGCTTCTGCATATTTTCCAAGTTATGAATAATGGCAGGAGTTATATACCAGATCTTAGGCATATATTTGACTTTGAGAATCCTACTGATTAATTTATTGAATTTCACTTAAAATGTATTAAAAGGAAAGGGGTAACAACCTTCACAATGAGAATTATAGCCACACATTTCATTTTTTAAAAAGTCTTACTATCACATGAACCCAGAGATTTCATTAATATTTACTTAGCATACTGCTTGATTAAAACAGAAAGGCATGTCAGGAAAGAAATGTCAGGAATGGGAGCAGGTTAGAATCTATGATGAAGATGTACTATTGTTCTTTCTATATTATTGTATCAAACACTGCTAAGACAACATCAGGAAAATAATCATATTAATGCATTATGAATGAATTTAGCAGAAAAATAAAAGAAATGTTTTATCCTAATTCTTTTACGTCAAAACAGACTTCTATTAATTCTGTATCAAGTAGAGATGGAATAAAATTAAAGACCTTTTCATCTCCCTAAAACCCACATCTCTAGTTCATAGCAGAAGATTTCAGAAACACATACAACAAATAAATCTGACCAGGAAATATATACAATATAATATTTTCAAAGACTATATATTCGTATTCTGTAAGGAACAAGGCAAAATGCAGAGCAACCACTCCTGAAACAGCTATCCATGTTACTCGATCCAATCTGGTCACCAGGACCAGAGGTATCCATGTTACTATTAGAATAAGCAGGAATCATACATAGCTGCTTATCAGAAGAGAGATTACACATAAGACCGCTCTTTCCATCCACTGCATTACTTAGAATACAGAACAATATTTACCTTTGCTCCATGCTTATGAAGAACTTCCATAACATCATTGTGTGCTCGTTCAGCAGCCACATGCAAAGGAGTCATGAAACTAGATTGGAAAAGAGATAAGATTAACAGCTCTCAAAGCTTGCCTGTTCCATCTAAATGCAAATATTGTAATTTCAAAGAATAAACATACTCCTTGTTTTTTTCATTGACATTGGCTCCTTTCCGAAGCAGTAATTCAGTTACTTGTTTCCGTTTAGGGTGAAGAGAAGACACAGCACAGTGCTGCAAAAGAGACAGCATTGTATGAGAAGATTGTAATACAATGTAATATATAATATAATAAAATGTAAGTCACCCAGAGTTGCTGTATTAGTGAGATGGGCAGCATGGAAACTTAATAAGTAAATAAATACATAAACAAAATGAAGTTATGTTCATGTAACTTAAGAGTATGGCACTAGTAAAGCATAATTTACATGATTTCCCTTATTCTAAGCTGTCTACTACCTTTCCTCAAAAATTAGTACCACATGAGCCATGTGAACAAATCTTTCTCAGTCAATTCATTAAATATCCTTGGTTGATTTCAGCCTGACTTGCATGTCACAAATAGTAGATCTATGATCTTTCCATTGATATCAGCAGTAAAACCCAAAAATTGAATAAGCACAAGAGAATAAACACCAAAATCCCACATACACTTAGTCAGCAAGTTTCTAGCAGTCCTCAAAGGCATTATGAACAAATTAGAATAGGTCTAATACTTACTACCTAGACTTGTTTTATTTATATTTTTTTCTGGAGAGGAGCTAATCTGTTAGGTTTTGTATATGAGGGAGCAAGTTTTCAATCGGAATTTACCGTATTTGCGACTCAGAGAGAATGTGAGATAAAATATTCATTTCAGCTCCTTCCTTTTTTCATGTACTGAATCAAAGAACTATTATAGAGAGATAACCTTCTCTACCATTACTTCCACTAATCATAACAACATTATGTTTTTATCCCACTTTTTGTTCAAATGACTATAGGTCCCTGTGACAAGGATGTCTCCCTTAATTTTATCTTATAACAAAATCTCATAGCAGTAGTTTGTGCAGGGAGGATGAGTGGTCTCAAACTGCCCATTGAATTTCCATAGTCAAAAGTAGCCTTAAACTTGGATTTCCTCAACATTATTCCAATATTTTAATTATAGTGTGATTACATTTTAATAGATTACTTTCACAGAAGACATAAAATATTGAAGGGACTGCATAATATATTTCAGAGAAAACAGAAAAAAAATGTTTTGGGTCAAAGGAAGAGATGTTTCCTTCAGATTATTTTCTTAATATGGCATTAAATCAATGGCAGGTCAAGCATTAAGTTCAATAGGTGAAACTCTATGTATAACTATTGATATGATTGTATCAGAAAATCTTAAATGTATACACAGCTAAAGCAGGAAGAGTGACTCCATGATCTCACCAGTGCTGTCTCATGAGATTGTGGCTGCTTAAAATTAATGACCTCCAAGGCAAGTGTTTTCTTGACTTTGGCTAAATCAGCTTCCCTTGCTGCTTGTAATAAGGAATGTCCTTTGAATTCATCTGCAGAAGGGAAAAACCATAGTTGTGGCTGATAAATATTTGTTGTAAAACCAGATTTATAACAGTAGCGCAGAAAAATAATGTAGAAGGGAAAAATTCTCTAGTGGACTGTCCCAATATATTCTCTCAAATAATGCTTGTGAAAGACAGAAAAACACCCATGATTTAAGAGGTAACGGCAGTTTTTAATCAAAATAGTTTTCAGTGCAAAATAACACTGCAGATACAGTTTGTCTGGTAGTCTCTGAAGGAGATTTCAATTCTTTTGACAACACCAAGTAAATAAGGTAGTCAAAACAAAAATGAATGGCAAAGAATTTTAAAACAGAAAGGGAGATATTAAAATTGCAAATGTGGCTCAAGGTATGCAAATGCCAAAAAGAAAGAAAAAATATAATATCTTCACATATAACCTGACTGAGGTTAGATAGAATCTCTAATCTAGAAAAGAATTTTGAGACTGTAGTGAACAGTAAACAACTAAAATTCAGTATGCTAAACTATGAAAAAGGCAAATCCCACATTGGGGATTCATTAGGAAAAGAATGAAAATAAAAACTACAAATATGTCTTTCTATTCCATTGTCACGTTTAAAATATTATATATATATATAAAATTCAAGTTGATACATTTCAAAAACAGCTTTCACAGTGTTAAATACAGCCATTCCTCATTTGGTGGCTACTTTGATTAGCAACCATTTGCAAATATAAAAATAAAGTAATAAGTACAATAGTAAAACTACAGTAATATATGATATTAAAAATCAAGGGGAAAGGAAAAAGGGGAATAATGGATATTATACAAGAGAACTTTATCTGAATGAAATAGCAGCAGAAAATAGTGATTTTCAGAGTTTCTCTCTCTCAATCACTTAGTGATCATTTTGCTTAAATGCCCAAGTCATTGGAATATGGTTGCCAAATGAGGAGAGAATGTAGTACAGGAGTATCAAACTGGATTTCTTCAAGGGCCAGATCAGCACTGTAATTCTCCTCTGTGAGCTGGCGGGGGGGGGGGGGAGATGGGACAGACGCCTCCTGCAGCATCCTGCTGGCCAAAATGGGGCATGGGGAGCCCACACGCCACCCCGTGCCCCATTTTGACTGCCAGAGGCATAATGGGCTGGTCTTTTGCTATTTCCAGGCTGGTGGAAAGAGATGGTGGAACTATCCTATCAGCAAATTTTTCATTTGGGAGTTTTTAGGTCAGAAAAGATGGAAATTGTAAACAAGATATGAAGGCTATAACATCAATATACACAATTATGTACTGAATGGTGAAAAACAACAATAGAAATGGATCACCAAGAGCGGGTGACACAATACTGACAAAAGAAATATCACCTGACTGGGTGCTTTAGGAAATTATGGAAATTGTCACACAGATATGTAACGATACCTAAATGAGTCAGCTGGAAAAGCATTGAAGGACAAATTCATGGAAAATTAATGTTTTCAATGATTACTAGTTATAGTATCTATAAATATTAGGTCCAGTATCTGAGAAAATAGCACTTCTGAAAACATTAGGCAGAACAGTGCTAACTGCTCATACTGATAGGCTTAGCAATGACTGAGCAATGGTCAGTTGGACCAAAAGCATCTTAAAATTTCCTAGGCATTTATTTCGTAAGTTGTATTGCTCCCAATAATGAGGAAGTGATGGCGATGGGGAATTATGCTATAAATTTAAAACCTTACATCTCTAGAGGATAAGGTCAGGTTGTTCTTGACTATGCTCACTTTTAGGAAAGTCTTGAAGACCAGGCTGTTTTCTTGGGCACAGGAGTTGAGAAAGCAATTGAGCCAATACTGCTGGTATGTGGTATCTTTGGTAGCCCTCTATGCTTTAGTTGGTCCTAATATATATTTTTCTTACATTGTATTTTTTACATTTGTGGTAGCTTCCTGAAGTCCCAGTACTGGAGATGGGTGGCCACATAACTAAATTTGGATTAATAAATAAGATGAAATAAAATAAAATACATAAGCATAAATCTTTTAAATTTCTCAGATGTTACCAAAAATTCATCAACTGATGGTGAGATACCAGATCAGTCTTCCTTTAAAAAAACAGAATATCATTTTTAATATAGTAGAAAAGAATGAATTCTGTAGTCTTGCTGAGAATGATAACACCTTGCACATAGTAATACTTACAGGTGAGCCTCTCTTTGAGCTCAGGTGTCGGTGCCATATCAACAGCACTCTTGCCATGACAGTTGACCAATGTTGGATCTGCACCATGGCTCAGTAACAGAGAACAAACTTCCACGCGATTCTTGGAAGCGGCTTCATGTAATGGAGTAAATTGCCAGAGATCCATTGCATTAACACAGGCTCCATGCTAAGGAATAAATGTATCAGGAGGAAAAGACAATGGACATTTTATCTTGCATCAACATTATAATTATTTATTTATTTTAGTTTTAAATACACTAGGTTAGATTATCTGTCTTATGTGATGGAAATCACATTAGAATTTCTAGCTAACATATATGAAGTAATTTAATCATTTCATTTCATTATCTGAACAAATGTATTATGCTTGACATTGAAAGAGCGAGATTACACATGAGATTTGTTTACAAATATTGATTGGTATAACAGACCAATTACAATAAATCTTGATATAATAGCACTTGAGAGTCCTTTGTTGATTTCTCAACTTGAAATAATACAAACCTGATGACTGGCTTGGGGCAAGTGCCTGTTCTATGAAACACTGCCATCTTGTGGGATTTAGGAGGCATGCCTTTGCTGTCATGGTGCCTGCCCAATGAAACAGCCCCCTTGACCTCCTCTCCACTCCTCCACCAAAATTGGATGGTCCTGACTTGCTGGGTTGCAAAAGGCCATCAAAGCCTGGCTTTTCTTTCACGGGTTATGTCTGCTAAAGAAATCCACTATGTGTATTTCGGGGGCTGTGAGTTACTTGCAAAATACCTTGGCTCTTTATATTCCATTTAATTTCATTCTTGTTTTTAATAGTTTTTCACTTATGCTAGGCAGCCCTGTAAATTTTCTAAATAAATACATCTGTTCTACAATCTAGATGAGAAAAATAGAATAGGAATGTAATCATTTTTGACTTAGTAAAATTAAACCGGAGTATAAAGAGATACTTTAAAAAAAATAATTTAGCAAAATTGGGGACAGCTTTAAGTGTTCTATATAGTGATGAATTATTTCAAATAAGAAGTGGCCTTTTTAAAAACGGAACAGGGAGGTCTCTAAAATATTTTCTTTATCAACATCACAAAAGCATGCAAATTATCTCACATGCAATACAACCTATAATTTGTAAACAGAATAAAACCCTTTGCATTAATGACAGTCTTTACATAATTACATAATTATTAACTTATCCACCTTCAAGAGCAATTCTGTAACTTCATAATGTCCATAGGAACATGCATTGTGTAGCGGCACAAGTCCACTATAACAAAGGGAAAAAAACATTGTTTAGCTATTCAGAAAAATAATTATTCACTACACTGCACGATATATTTTATCTGCTTTAATATTTTGCTTGGGCTAATGCATTTGGCAAATTGTTTATTTTTAAAGCTTTGAACAGTTCTAATGTTTCCTGCCTGCATAAGTGTAGGGATGGTATCTTTCTGGGGGTTCTTTTGTTTTTCTCTATTTTGGGCTTATTGTTTATTTTACAGCTGTGTGTATATATTTCATTAAAGGACATGTTTTACATATATTTTAAAGCAGTGGTCCCCAACCCCCGGTCCGCGGACCAGTGCCGGGCCGTGGAGTACCTGGCACCGGGCCGCGCAGCGGCCGGGGGCCTAAGGGAAAGTCGCTAGGCCTACGGGACAACGTCGTCCAATCAGTATTCTGGCTGGTCGGCGAGGTAGGGGAGGTAAGCTAAAGGGGCGTGAATTAAGGCCGGGCGTTCAGTTGCTGAGCAGCGCACGCAAATTGGTGGCTGGGGTGGCCGGGCGCGTGCCTGGGACGGTGTGCGGAGTGGGGCCACCGGACTGAGCCTCTCTCAGAGGCGGTTGGTGGGGGTGTGCCGTCGCGAGGTTTTGCTGCGAGGAATGTGAGAAGCCCAGGTGGTTGTTTCCTCCCCCCCTCTTCCCCGCGAGCTCTCGCCGGCGCCGGGCTTTCCCCTGGCTCGTCTGCGGCCGCCGTTTTTGTCTCCCGCAGAGGCTGTTCCCCGAACCACCACCACCACCAACCCGGCCTCCCCTGTCAGTGCCCCGCGTCATGTCGTGATCTCCGGGCGGACGTGTGGGACCAGGGAGGTGGCGGTGACGGCGGCTGCTGCTGCTGCTGCTGCAGCCGCCGATGGGGCTGCTCCGGATTATGTTGCCGCCTAAATTGCAGCTCTTGGCGGTGATGGCGTTCGGGGTGTCCGTCCTCTTCCTGGAGAACCAGAGCACTCGGGCCACAACACGAGTGATGTCAAATTGACCACGCCCAACCCAGCCCCACAGGGTCAAACACAATCCTGATATGGTCCTCAATGATATCGAGTTTGACACCCCTGCTTTAGATCCTGATAGTGTTTTAATTATTAAAATTTAATAGACATAAAAAAGATGAAGAAAGACTAACCTCTATGTTATTTTTATGGAAGGCCTGCCTGAAAGTTATAATGGTAGCTCCTGGGCCGTGCGCAAAGGCTCCAGGGAAGAGATGCCCCCCCACCCCTGCGCGCGCTCAGCGGGCCACGGTAAAATTATCAAAGGCTGACTGGTCCGCGGCGATAAAAAGGTTGGGGACCACTGTTTTAAAGGACTATTTCATAGGTTTATATATTTTTATTCCACTCAGAATTTCAGATATAAAAAAACATGAGTAAAATAAGACAACTTATATGAACTAGTTTCAAACAAGTTAGAATAGTGATATTCCATCTAAAAGCGAAACATGATTTGCTTCTTGGAAAAAGTTCAAACTTTCAGATAAACCAAATCACTATTGTATATTTTACTGATAAACAAGCAGGATTTGTCTGAATAGCTCACAGAATATTACTCATGCAAATATACACTGCAATAAAATATGCTGAGATGGAAATCAAAAAAATATCAGAATAATGAAAGAAACAGAAATTACAAATATACACAAAATTTAAATAAAAGCAACCAGATTTAAAGGATTTTTTTTTGGGGGGGGGGGGGGAGAATTTTGCCTGGCCTCAAAATAGTACCCATGAATTTGTTAATGTCCTTCTGAAAAGGTGCTTTCACCCATATTCATCTTCCATCATATTAGCATATCAAAACCAAATTATTCAATTTTATTTACCCTTTATCTTTTGCATGGACATCAGCACCATGCTGAAGTAAAAGCTGGACTATACGAACTCTGTTATATCCTGCAGCCAAATGTAATGGGGTAGACTGTAATAAGAAACAGAAATTAAAGAGCATAAGCATATTCCAAGCTAAACCAAATCTTTATATTGACATACAATAATTACAAGTAACAATGCAAGCTGAGTATGTATTATAAGAATAAACTCAAATTGCAGTTTTTCATCCTGTGTAACAAAATATTTTTGAAAGGAACAAAACGGGGGGGGGGGAATTATCAAGGCTAGAAGTACATAATACCATTTTCTTTTTTCTTTGTATTTTTTTACTTTTTTTCTTTAAAAAAACCCCTATGTATGTTTTTTTTCTTTATCCATGTATTTTTATTTTGGGGTTGCACTATTTCCTGTTTTTCTGTTATTGTTTTCAAAACAATAAATTAAAAAATCTGAAGAATAAAATTCTAAGCACTTAGTACTAAATAACATGAACTTAGTTTAAATCCTTTTAATTTTTTAAAAATGGCTTTTACAATCTTTAGATCAACTAAATGAAGTTTAAATATGGAAAAACAGGTTAAAATATATATTTTATACATACAATTTATCCTGTCTGCTATTTTATGGTAGCCAATATTTTTCTTGCGGTTTCTCTTTCTTGCTTTTGCCAGGTTTCTCCAGAATACCAGGCTTTATTTCTCTGGGTTATCCTACAGAAAGACTAGGGAGAAGATCCCTAAACAAACTCAATTACAGGGCAATCAAGTCAGACAGTCTTCTGTGCCTCATTTATGGTATTTGGGGGGTAATATAAACTTCTCTCTTCTCTGCAATTCAAGATGCAATACGTCCTACTCGGCTATTATCCTCTGAGGGCGCCTTTTGCCTATTTGGCAAGTACAGTATTGTGCTTCTGGCACCAAGACTAAAATAGCTTCTGTAACCAACATACTGTATAAAAACTCAAGACACCGGGATCACGATAACACTGGGTTTTCCATATGAGTTCTTCCTCTCAGGCTGTACAAAATTATAGAGCTGCCATGCCAAGCAATGCCACAGAAACGACTTCAGGAATCTTTAACAAGAAGCTGCAATTTTCAGTATTTCTTCCATTTTAATGCTTTAATGTTTTTGAGGGGTCTTGTCTTTAAGGATTTTGCCTCTTGGAAAAAAAGCAAAACTATGACTTGATTATTGATCATTCTCATAATAAATGTGGCACATAGCAAATGTGGAATCCATAAAGATTTAGATTTGTGCCGATGACACAACTCTGAAAGAAACAATGATCAATTTCACCTTATATTCAGTTCCCTAAAATGTAAGTCTATATGTTAACTGAATAAATGAACTGACAAATCTTTCAATTATAGTATTAAATATTTAAGCACAAATTAATAAATTATAATTTCAGAAAAGGAATTCTATATCACAAGTTTCTGGACTTTGGAATCATAATTGGGCCTTATCTTTTGCAGACACAATTAGGATTAGGAGAAGAACTACAAAACTTTCTAAATTGAGAATTTTATCGAGTAGCAGGGATGAGATTTTTCTTTTTACAAAGCTTCTAAACTAAACAAGATCACAGGTGTTTGTAAAATAATGTCCCTAATTAGAACTAGAAATCTATTCACACACCATAGAAAAGTAATAAAATTAATTTCATAAACATCATTCAACACTTTCTGCTTTCTGATTGAATGTAATTATCTGGATAAATAATTAATTCAAGGCAACATTAACATATAGTGCTAACCACTTCAGAATAGGCAAGGAAGAGGAAAACTTTCCTTCTTTCTCCCTTTCCTTCCCTTTCGCTTCTCTTCTTTTCTTCCTTTCCTTCCCTTTCCTTCCCTTCCCATCATTCCAGTCTTCAATATAGCTGTCCATTTTAACACAACTCCAGATGTTACTGTTTCTTCTAATCAACACAAACAAGACTCAGGAGCTCAAAAGAGCAGTAGTGAAATAATTGAGGCCTCTAAGACAATTTAAAAGAAGCACTTCTATCACTCTTCCTGACCTCTCTTGCTGATAACTTTATCCTCCAGAAGACGGTAGAAGGCTCGGAACAATTATCATTGATTAGCTAATGGTAAATGGTAAATCAATGAATTGGAAAGATCAGAAATGTTGGGAAAACTGATTATGTAATGCCTGAGTTCTTGACTTTAAATTAGACTTGGATATAAGCAAAATTTTATTTTTGCCTTTAGAAAAGCAGATTTAAGTAAATATAGATTAATACTAAGGAACATTCTGCCCAAGAAAAAGTTATTGGTGAAAGAAGCACAAGATGGACTGGAGTTCCTATAAAAGGAGATACTAGAAGCAGAACAACAACTAATTCCCAGAAGAGGAAAATAGAACACTAGAAAAGCCAATGTGGCTGCTATGAAAAAAGAATTATTATTTTTTTGGTGTGGGGGCGGGAGGAACACTGATGCGTCTGGTATTATAAATAAAACAATTTAAAAAGATACATACAGAATTTACAAAGAGAAAAATCAATGCAGAAATGGTTTCAGAAAAACTGATATTTAAGAATGAGCTATGGTTGACAAAGGATACAAAAGAGGCTTCTTTAATTATGTTCAAAATAAAACAGTAAAAAAGGATGTCATATGTTCAGTGAAGATGGCACAAACTTAAAAGGTAACAATGAAAGGGAGAATTGACCCATTTTTGCTCTGTCTTCAAAAAATAAGATTGGTATTCTACCAAACAATTGTGCACACCAAAGGGATGGATTAAGGTGACAGAATTAGGGTCAGGGAAATACAATTATTACTGACTGAGTTCAAAGTTTAATGGATCTCTTTCATGAATCTTAAGGCGCTAATAGGATGTGGTGATGATGTCGCTAAATTTTTATTTAATTATATTTGAAAATTCCTGGAGAACAGGTGTGCCTTTCTTCAAAAATATGATAAGGATGGTCTAGAAAACTGCACATATGAGAAGACATGCACTGCTGGTTATATTGCCATTTCTATAGGGACCCCTGTTTACAACTGATCTGGACTCTACTCTCTAAATTCCCAGAGAAGTCTAATTTATTTTATTCACATTACCCATCAGATAACAAAGCCAATTCTATGTCCTTAAATATTGTCAGGTTTTATTATACTGTGTGTGCAAATTCTACCCTTTTGTGAGGGCTGAAAGGGCAGTGTTTTATTATAGCAATCTTTTCTTTTTTTGAGTTATGACCATAATAAAGTCTTACCTCATCTTGAAAAGTTTGTATTGTGTGGAATTGTCCAGAACAAATCTGTGCTAATAGTGTACTCTGTGTGTGTGTACACATGCGCATGTTGTCTGTACTGAGTATGGTGTACAATTTTACATACCCCATAACCTTCTTATTAATAGATTAATAAATCATGAGCTGAGAATATGACATTTAATTGAATATATCTGAAAAGTGAGCTCAAAGATTGCTCATCAACAATAACATATTGATGAATTACTGAGTGCAATGTGTCATGACTCAGTCCACAGCCCAATTTTCTCTAACATGTTTACTGACTTTCATAATGAAGTAGAAAGGGCACACATCTCATCTGGAGCCAAATCCCAGAAAATAAAGCAAAGTGAAACAATTTTGATGAGTCAGAGAAAATAAAAGAATTACATTTAATGAAGGAAAATGTAATGATTCTTTGTTTTCCAAGGACTGGAAACACCATAGTATAAAAGGTAACTACAAAATGCTTTATTGTAGCACACATCTTTCCTAATAATAGGCTTTTGCTTTGGGTTAACTCACTCCTCCACTTTTGTGAATTGATGTGCCACATATGTATATAAGCTTTTTAGTTCTTGTAACAAATAAATATCTTAAAGTTGTAATGTGGTGTTGTGGTCCGCTGGCAGCCTGTGAAGCTGGCAGCAGAGTCGGACAGTGAGGAAGTTGGGGAGGAACATGGGCCAGTCCTGGAGTCTGGGGAAGGCTCGGACGAGGGCTCTGCATTGGAGGCAGAGAGGGGGCCAGTGCCACCTGATAGTTACGTGCTGCCTCCAAAATCTCTGAAGTTTTGACATCAGCGAGGCAGAACAACAATGTGAGCCTGTTCCCAGTGTTTGCATGTGCAGAACTTAACAAGAGCAGTTAAGACAAAAAGGGCAACACGGGAGTAAGGCTTGGAGATGATTGGCCCCTCCCATAAGACATAAAAGAGGATGTGAGCCTTTGCAGAAAGCAATTAGTTCATATAGTCAGTTCAAGCTGTGAGAAGTCCTATTTGACTCTCTCTGTGCTACTTTGGTCTTGTAAAACTAATTGGCAATTAGGTCTCTGGCAGCGTTTCAAGGGAGATAAAGGTGGGTAGTTACCATTACCCTGAAAGACTGAGGCAACTTGAGCAGATATCTGTCAGACTCTTTACAGACTGATTGTGATCATTATGAGCTGTGAATGTCCATAATTCACAGCTGTTTAAATAAAAGGGTTTTTGATACTAGGATTATGATTTACGCTTTCTCAGGAAGCCTAGGTCAGAATAGGTGGCATGCAACCTTTGCCTCCCTCCATTGTTCAAATACCTGAAGGATGCTATATAGAAGAAAACCAAAAACCTGTTTTCTACTGTCCCAAGATGCGGGACCTGAAAGAAATCAATCATTTTAGAGAAACACTTGATTGTTAGGGGGGAAAAAACAGTAAAAGACAGCTGATATGCCAATCAACTACTCAGAAAGGGCAATCTGAAACTATCTTTTACCGGACGTGTTCAAGTAGAGACTGGATGAGCCTGATTTAAATATCTGCACAGAGGATGAGATTCAACATCGTCTATGAACTAGACTGCTCCTTCCAACTCTATATACCATGATAAAGAAACCTAAATATGTAGAAAAATAATTTTAAAAATAACAGAATGTAACTTTTCAATCTGAAGCAGATGAAAGTAGGATATTAGGGCAAATGACAAGAAATGAAAAATACATGATCCTAAACAGGTGTGATCAAGTAATCCCTGCAAATATTTTACAACGGGGGTGTTAAACACGCAATGACACATTGTCACATGATGTATTGCAACTTTCTCCCCCTTTGCTAAAATGGGGGTAGGTGTGGCCAGCGCATGACGCATCTGGTCCACGGGCTGCTAGTTTGACAACCCCGATTTACAGTCATTCAACCCAACTTACCCTTCCAAATGGAGGAAAGACAGAATATAAATCTAACAGAATAACCATCTGTTACAGCAACTCAGTTTGAATACCAAGATTACTGACAGATTAAAATAGATTTCTGATGGGACCACAAGAGGTACATTAGAGAGCAATTCCCCTGAGTCCTGAGTAAACTGATCCTGTGTACTCAGGAGACATCAGGTGATAATGCATTCATCTGGGGGGGGGGGGAAACCAGAGGAAAAATGTAGGAAAAATGTAGGAGCAGTAAATAAATTTGTGGACTGAACTGGCTGGCCATTTGAATTGGAATTCAACTGCTAGAGAACTTCAGTTAAGGGTATGATGCGTGCAAATTCAACTTTACCAACATAAAACAACATAACTGAATTATCAGATTAGTCTCTAAAACTTCTCAAGAACACTAGATTGAGTATAGTATGCTATTAACATCAATAGTAAAAAAGAAAACCTCCTTCTTCAGAAAAATTGCATCAGGACAAAATAACTGCCTGATAAAAGGGGCTGTTGAACAACTTTTCTCCAACTTTGAAAAAATAAAAAAAAATCTATTAGTGGAAGCGATCAAGAGCCAGCTGAAGCTTTGGCTGAAAGAACAGATATTTTTACCTGTTTCCATTACTCACTGCAGCCTTTAATACCATCTCAGACATATTTCTCCAAATCTCCAAGTAGTTTTTGTGGAGATGTAGGGAGAATAAGCAAAAAAACTGCCTTCCCCTCTATTCACAGATTAATAATTGGGACTCAAACAATAATGAACACAAATTAAGGAATCACAATTGAAACAGGATCAGCTTAACAAAAGAAAAATTTTAATTAGTATTTTACTGGGAAGTTGCCAGCAACAAGTTATACAAATTATTATTTTAAAAATAACTGGTATAAATTAGCAAGTTTTGTACTTTGCAGATAAGACTTGAAATACCACAATGAATGAATGAATGAAAACAAGAAGTCAATTTTTCCTGCCTGAACTAAAAGGCCCTCTATGTATAACATTTATATCTTGTTTTTCTTCCAGATCTCCTCCAATTATTTCATCAAAGAATCTTCTATGGCAGATCTGAGATACTGTATAGTAATTGGCTCAAGATCATTCAGAATGTTACACGGTTGATTGGAAATTTGAATCATGACTAGGACCATTACATCATCTTACCTCTTTGATGACTAAAATAAGGACTATTTTACAGGATTCTTGAATCTTGAATCGCAGTAAAAAAAAATCAGTGAAGAATAACATGACCCACTGACAATGTTTGGAATGGGCCCTCTCTTTTGCTTCCGTTAAAAATTAAGTTTTATAACACCTTTATACAAAGTGTTTTGTATATTAAATTTATCTTTTCATTCTCATCAGTTACAATATCTGAATTATGACTTTTAACCAGCATGTGATTAAAACTAGTAGCAGATCAGGATTGGTGAATCCCAGGTTCTTATTTCTAGTCTTTCTTACTTCTCCCTTGACATCTGGGTACAATTAGAAAAGAGAGTTATAGAACTAAAACTGCTGTCCTATTGGGAGACTTTAATGCTAGGGTGGGTATTAGTTTGCTTGATAATGCCCATTTGGGCATCATACCTGAAGACTAATTTATCAGCTGGCCTACCCTGCCATTCCAGAGAATATGAGTTCTAAACTGATCTTCTTGACTTACGTAAGTGATCTTCACATCCCGGGAGGCAGTTGTTTATATATGTTTTTATTTTCCATACTGGAAATGTTAGGATAACATTGTGTTTGAACAGACAAAATGAACTTATTCTTAGACATTCAAGTTTATGTGAGGGCAGCAACCATCAATTAACTGCAGTACCTTTTATGGCAGTTCTGATATAAGACTACCTGTATCATCCAATAAGAGTTTATTTGCCCACCTGAAATGAGACAAACAAGGAGGCTCAAAGGCAATTGCCTGCTTTATGAACTCTTAAAAGGGACCAGCCTTGGGTAAAAATAGTGTTACAACTATTTAAGATCCAAATGCAATTTTTACTGGGTCTGCCAATGTATGTTTCATGTTTAAAAAAAAACATAATAGAAGCATTGCCTGCTAGGAACTGACAGCCTGCAAGATCTAAATTGCTGGTCCTTGATTGCTCTTGGTCAAGAAAGACTCTAAAAGCAGCTGTGTTTGGTTCCAAGAAACCTTACACCAAGCAATCATGCCAAGATGTTAAAGCCGAGACACAACTACAAGAAACTAATAGAGACACCAAGAAGACTCACTACATAACTACAGTGTGGTCTGAGTTAGAAAGTCAGCAAAAGGGTTCAACTCAGTCGTATTTTGGAACATCATGTCTGGCTTGCTGAAGGGGTGTAAAGCTACTTAATATCCCTATCTCAGCAATAGTTTGGCAGGATTTTTATACTAAGTTATTTGCCAATCCAAACAAGGATCATCCAGAAAATATGATTACCGTATTTTCACGACTATAAGCCGCACTGAAAATCCTAAAATTTGATCCAAAACCAGCAGTGCGGCTTATAACCCGGTGCGCTTTATATGTGGAAAAAGATCTCCCAGCTGCTTTCGCGGCCCCCTGGAGCGCCAAGAACCTTCGCGCTGTTCTCCGCTCCTCGCGAGTGCAATAGATGTCCAGAAGCGGCTTTTGGGGCTAATGGGGATTGGATTTCCAGCTCGATAGCCCCTGCCGCTTCTGGACGTCTATTGCAGTTGTGAGGAGCCGAGGAGAGTGCGGAGAACAGCGCGAAGGTTCTTGGCGCTCCAGGAAGCCGCGAAAGAGGCTGGGGGAGGCGCACGGCTTGGTTTCTCCTCCCTGGACGTCGCAGCAGCAGCCCCAAACTCACCGATCTCAGTGTTTTTCGCATCGGGATATGCTGCAAGAGCATGCCCCGATGCGAAAAACACAGAGTTCGGTGTGCTTGGGGCTGCTGCTGCGACGTCCAGGGAGGAGAAACCAAGCCGTGCGCCTCCCCCAGCCTCTTTCGCGGCTTCCTGGAGCGCCAAGAACCTTCGCGCTGTTCTCCGCTTCTCCTCGCGACTGCAACAGATGTCCAGAAGCGTCGGGAAACGTGCGGCTTATAACCCGGTGCGCTTTATATGTGGAAAAAGTTTGAAAAATTAACGTTAATTGATACTGCGGCTTATAATCCGGTGCGGCTTTTGGTCGTGAAAATACGGTACTAAGTTTTTGATCTCTTATAATCTTCCTCCTTAGCCACCAGTGTGAATGACAGAAATTACATTTATTACTGAAGCCCAATAAGACACCTGGTAAAGATTTGCTATCCCCACAACTCTTTCAGACTCATATTGACTGGCGAACTCCCCTGCTGGCAGGTTGTTTACATATATGGACAACACTAGTCTTATTTTCCAGGAGGCTGGATACTATCCACCATATTTCCTTCCATATTGTACACAAAAAAGGAGACAAGGAAGACTCCCAAAATTACACATCCATAAGCCTTATAGATTATAACAGTTAAGATGTATGCAAGGTATCTCTTGAAGAAAATAGAGAATTGGGCAAAGAATATATTAGTGGACGAACAGGCTACATTCAGATCTGGGTATTCCACAATAGAGAACTGATTTGTTCTGCATCATCAGATTTGCTTAATGGCCATTACAAAAAACGTTGACAATTGGGCATGGTTGTAACAACTTGCTTAACAACCACATGTCATACGACTGTAATCCCAGGGTCAATTACAGTTGTAAATCAAAGATTACCTGCATTCTTCTATCTTTATCCTATTTTATCTACCATATATTAGTCTATTTTACTTCATCCTAGGCTATATTATCACATTTCAGTATATCATACCTTATCTCATTTATTGTATATTAATGTGGCTGATGCTCTTGCTTTGATATAGTAAACTAATCAGTAAAGTGTATTAATACTAGTTTGTCTGAAATGATATACTATAGGGTCTCCTGCTTGATTAGGGGGTTGCACCAGAAGACCTCCAAGGTCCATTCCAACTGTGTTACTCTGTTACTCTTCCAGTCCTGAAATTCACTGAGTCATCACAGACTGAAAGACTAAAACTAAAAACCTCAGCCCTGAGCTGGGACTTGGGGGGGGGGGGGTGTTATTTGCATGGCAGAAGAATCAGGTCTGTTGCCTTACATTTTTTCAAAATACCGGTATGTATATTTTGCACATACAGTATGTCCTTATGCCCATGTGTAATTTTATTCTAGTTTTCCAAGTGCATATGTTTATGCAACACAAATAATAATGGTATATCTTCACTGAAGGAGATAGGGAACTTATGAAGTTCAATATATTGTATATTTTCCACCATGTTTCATAAGCATCCTTATGGTATGCAGAAAATAAAATTAAAATAAATTGTATTTATATAACATGGGGAAGGCCATTCAAATAAAATCACAATAGTTAGTACTTCACATGATAGTGATATTTTGAAATTAAATTAATTATTATCTGGTAATGGAGGAAAGATGAAATAGTTTCCCCTTCCCAAATAATAGTTAAAGAAAAACAATGAGGAATTTTTGAACTGAGATCCACTGCTCATCTGCAGAAAGTAAGGAGAGGTTTGGGTGCTAAATTGGAGGGGGGTGGCTCTAGTCCAGGGGTGGGTTTCTCGCCCCGTTCCAACCGGATCGGTTGGAACGAGGCCGGCGGCGTCCTCGCGCACGCACGCACGCGGCGCGCACATGCGTACTAGCATCTGCGCGATGCTCCAGCTGCTCCTGGAGGATCGCGCAGGCGTTCTGCGCATGCGTGGAAAGCGCAAAATTCAAAAAAACCGGGTAAGGAGCAGGCGCGGGTGTGCGGGTGTGCGGGCGCGCGCGGGCGCGGGGGGGGCTTCACCGTTCCCGGAAGTTACCTACTTCCGGGTTCGGCGACCAACCGGATCGCAGGGACCGGTGCGAACCGGTCGAAACCCACCCCTGCTCTAGTCCTCTATGGCTATATGAATGGGCTTACATTATTATTAAGTATATACAGCATGAAAAGAACATTCATTTGTGCTTCAAGCTGCTTTTATTTTCTAATTTCTAGCACTGTGCAGTAATATGAGAAAAATACTTTTCAGAAAGGTAAAGCAAGTAGACAAAATAATCAGATTTGCAGGTTTACTGTCTGTAGTAGTGTGTGGGGTAGAATCTAGTTTAGTGGCTAAAAAGCTTTAAATAATAAACCCATGTTTAATCATATCACTTGAGACTACATATAAGACTATGCATAATTTAACACACCAATATAACTCATAGAATCAATGCTTCTGGCACAGAATTCTAGGTATCAAGAAGAAGGCCTCAAGTCTTGTTGCCATCTGATAGACAAGGCTTCTTCTATACATACAGATTTACTCTGTAGGGGAGAGGGAGAGAAAACATTTATATATGATTGTCATTTAAGTGATAAGGTGTGAAAATCAAGCCAGAAGTCTAAGAAAAATCTCTCATATGTGTAACAAATGTGCAAGCAAGCCAGCCAGCCAGCCAGCCAGCCAGCCAGCCAGCCAGCCAGCCAGCCAGCCAGCCAGCCAGCCAGCCACCCTTCCTTTCTTTACTGGGTGGGACATTTATTTCAATGCAGCATTTTAATTTATTTAGTTTAGTAACAATTTGAACGTTTATTTTATTTTTTCTTTATTGTGGTACCCAAAAGTCAACACCTTGTGTATCACATGTTTCATTGAACTGAATCATTTTCTACATTTATTATTTTATTATTAGCAGCCACATTTCCACTATGGACTTTTAAAAGGTACTCTATCTTTAATCTGAAAGTAAAAATAACTTTGCTTTTCGCATGTTCTATTATAAGATCTGAGAGATATTTGATGTTGGACCCCAATGATTACAGGTAGTCCTCAAGTTAAGAAAGGCCAACTTATGGAACGTAGACAATCCACACTTACAAATAGGCAGTCTTTTACTAAAAATGGTGGATTGCATTCTCTTGCCTTCAACCAACAAACTACCGTGTTTTCCCAAAAATAAGACAGGATCTTATTTTCTTTTGACCCCCGAAATATGCGCTTGGCCTTATTTTTGGGGAGATCTTATTATTTTTGAGGTGCAGAAGGTGGCAAGCGTGGTCACCTCATGGCTGCTGCTGTGTTGCAATATTTTCAGGAAGGGCTTATTTTGGGGGGACTGTTTATTTTGGCACATGCGCTCAAAGGCCTGATTGGGCTTATTATCCGGGGAAGTCTTATTTTCAGGGAACCAGGGTAAAAAGCCACACAACTTTTTCATATACTACAGACATCACTGCACCAACTGTGTTTAGACCAATTCCCTTAAATGTATATTTCTTCAATATATGCAACATCACTCTTATAATAAAATGAATAGACTATGCATGAGCGTCCATTACAAATGGACATTCATGTATATAGCAAAAGAGTTCTCCTTGACAAAACATAGGTCAAACATTATGCAGATGTAATCAAATGAGCAAATCCAAAATCTGCATGGACAATATGGTTTTAAGCAATAGAAAGAGCCGATTCAGCTTTAATGTTAGTAATCGAAGAAATAAAATGCAATTGTTGCTCTCATAATGATAATTTAAAAAGTCAAATTAATAATCATTAGCTAACATATCAGATCATTAGAACTGCCATCATGGGATATGGCAACTCACCTTACTGGTCCAGTGACGTACTTATACATTGTTAAAAGTTCTTAACAATAACTGTTTAACCCATTAGTTGAATCTTTTAATTAATCTATTAAATCCATTAATTAATTTTTAAGCTATTTCTGTTCTCTGGCAGAAATTTTAGATCTATTTATATTCTGCTACAACTTCACTTTTTAAACAGTCTAACACCTAAACACTTTCCTCATTTAAATATTGTGCATTTCAGAACATTCAACTGTGCTAGTTATTGATTACTGAACAACTAATACTGTCCTTGATTAAGTGCTGCTCTAGATCTCATTTAGCAATTATTAATATAAGCAAAATCCCAGGAACTTCAGATATCAGCAATCTACAATAGCAACTGGTCTTGTAAGCAATTGACACTGCATAATCAAGTATGAAAAAGCTGAACTCTTGCTCACCTCCTTTCTATTTCTGCTGCTTTGACTGCTGTCAAAACTCTGGGCCCTTAGCTGCTACTCTGCTGGAGGAAGAATAAAAGACGGTGGTGGTAGACAGAGTAGGTGAGCAAAATGGGCAGTGACAGGCTTGAGAGACTAAGAAGTGTAGGGACCACCTTTTACAGGGGCAATCACTGTGACAACAACAAAAAAAATGACCGGCCAGATAACAAAATGGACAATTGGTTTGTCAAGCCAGAGCAAAAATATGATGTAACAGAGCCCAGCTTTGCCTAGTGGCAAAACTGAAATACCCAGGAGTTGAACCACACAGTTTAAAAACTCATGATTTTGGCATCAATCAACTGATGGTTATTTTAATCTATGCAAAAATAAAACTAAGACAACCAGTCAATTATTTTAAAGGAAGAAGAAATACGAAGTTTAAAATTGGCTAAGTGTCAATTACTTAATTCTGCTTCATTTAATAGGAGATATATACCGGCATGTACATATATATCCATAATTAAACCAATCATACTTAACATATATGAGAATAAGAGCTATTGAATTATGGAAAAATGTGTTTAGGATGTGAATTGCATCCAAAATGTTATTTTAAATCTTCACTGCACTGAATTACTAATCAAATTCTTTGAACAATTTAAACCCCAAAGAATCTGCTGGCAGCATACAAACCACAACCTGTCCCAAATTATATCTCTCATGTCCTCCTCCCAAATTACCTGGGGAGATTTCAGTCACAGAGGCTGAAGTACCTGATTACCCATTTCAGACAGTTATTAAGAATTGATGAATCCTAAGAAGCGCTAACAGACAAAATAACCATGCTGTGTGAACTCAGGTAAACTATGAGACTACAATCTATTACCTCAGATTATAATAATACATAAATTAATGAAACATCTAATTACAATTCTGAATGTATAACTTCTTCCTTTTCTTACTTCATACTGATTTAATATATTTTAATACCCCATTATGTAAAGCTGCAGTTAGACAATTAAGTGAGACTATAAAAATTTGGAATGAATATCCAACAAGATTAATGAAATTGATCTGAAATTGGCTATAACAAGCTAGAGTACTGAAACCCTATTTTTCACAGCCAGAACATTCACACAGAGAAAACTGTTCATTTACAGTTATTAACAAACCCAAACTCACAATTTATATTTATTAACAAACATTCTAAAGCACAATGCCAGGCTGTCATTTAAAATGCAGTCAGTCAACTGTATGTTCCACTATCTCTGTGAAGCTGTCCATATTGTACACATCATTCAATCTTATGCGATGAGACCCAAATTACAATCCACAAAACTGGTTAGTTATCGGATTTTTAAATTGCTAAGAAATGCTGACCAGCAGCCAAAAAAATTACAACAAATTTATATTTACAGAGACTTACTTTCCGCCCATCACTTGCATGACAATTCACATTTAAAGGTGTCAACAAAGCCATTAGTTTTTCTTCATTGCCACTCCTGCAAAGAAGAAATGGAAGGGAGAGGAAGACCCTTATAGAATATATGAAATGGAGTTTCACATTAACATCATGTTCACAATCCACCTTGTGTGCATTTTGACTTAGAAATTTTTTGCTTGAATTAGTGCCTTTAAAATATGACTATATAAACATATATAATAGAATAATTTATCGTATTTTAAATGTAATAAATATACATTTCCCAAATTGTTGCAATATTCCTCAAGCCACTATAAATAGCCTCCAGCCTCTCGCTCGAGCTTTTCTATAACATATATGTAAATGAAGGATGTGCCTTTAATTCATAAGGTAGAGAATAAAAAAAAATCCCTACATAATTTCTCATTCAAAATTGCTTTTTAAACGTAACAGAATTTGAAATACATCCTGTCTAAATTCAACTGTAACTATATCGTAGAATTACAAGCAACTATTTAGCTTTTTGCAAGTAGTTAAATCCAAAAGTCTCATGGTAAGGACTGCTTATCTGCCCAATTTTATAAAAAGATAATGACAACATGACAGATCATAAAAAACCATTTTCACCCTGATTTCTACCATCTCTCTTCAAAAACAATACATTTGTATTCTGAACAGCACTTACCTAGCAGCTTCCAAGAGTTCGTCCTTCTTGTATTCACCTAAATGATTGCAAAATATCATGCTGTTAGCATTTGGCAGAAGACAGATGAAGAAATGCAGCAGGAAGCAAATACAGAATTAAACAGAGAACAGGAGGGGGGGCGACAAGCAAGCCCACACCCCGCTGGGTGATGGAGCTGTGACGTTAGTCAGCTTGTGAAGGCAGCATCACCAGTGCCTTGGAGACGGGCAGCAAATTGACGCAGCTTCTTATCCAATCCTCAGATGAAATGGCTTTCTTCAGACAACCAATGAATGCTGAACCTCTGTCCAGAAACAATCCCTCTGATAACAGCATGGCAGCTGAGTACAGTGTCTCCTCCCCCATTTTTCCTATTCAGTCTCTTAGCACACTAGTATAGCATAAAGGCACTGACACACCCCAAGACTATTTTTTTAAAGGTACACATAATAAGGTCTGGAGTATATGTAGCCACACAATTACATTGCAATAGATTTATTTCAGAGATGATTAAAATTGTGTCCAAAGTATATGTTTATAACCTTAAGAAAACCAGTACACCATAATAAAACATGTGGGAAAGACAAAAGTATTCTGACAATAGCATTTTAAAATCGGCCATTAAAATGGTAGTCTGTTTTTGTATCTTTTGGAATGAAAAATTTATACCCTGAAATTTAACTCTATCTCACTACCACGTCCTCCACTAAATATCTGAAGAATACTGCCATTGAAAGTTTTAATGTTTTAGTCTTTGAAATCTTTATAATTGTAGTAGATAATTTTGCATTCTATTCTATTTGGAATGGTGAGACATTTCAGAGTAAAAGTTATGAATTCAATGAAATAGAACAGTCTTTATAATGGCAACCTGTCTCCAAGAAAGAAATATTAAATGCAGGTTGATTACTCCATTTCATTTGTGGGTCTTTATGAATGGCAAAGCTTTTATACTCTCCACAGAAGAAGCTAAGAAAATGCTTCAGTCATGAATTACAAGAAAATAAGAAAAAAATGGAAACAGACAGAAATTAGATCACACATTTTTCTATCCTTGACTGAATTTGAAATGTTTATAACACAATCACTGACTTCATGGATTAAATTTTAAAAAAATAAACAAAGATTAAGAGGCTGAATAGCACATTCAAAAGAGGAAAAGAAAAGAAAAAATGAGAATGCAGATTGTAGGTATTAATAAAATATAATTTTTAAAAGTTTGTATTAATGTGTTAGAATGTAAACATTAGGTCAAAATCATGTTTTGGGAACAACAGAGTTGTTATATTATATATATTCCTATATATTAGGAACTTATCACAAAGCGCAAAATTCCAGATGAAACAGAAATATTTTTATTACTAAGGTTTCAAACTGAACAATGGAAAATTACAATTGCTTCAATGTATGCTTTAAAAGATAACTAGAGAATAACTTGTGATTTTTTTCAATTTCTTCTTGAAATTGCAAGATATTTTTTGATTCCTGGCAATATTGACAGGATTCTTTACATAAATGTCAATAAATTTGGTTCAAATCAAAGAGTTCTTCAAATTGCCAAAAATATCATAGATTATATGTTGTTACTTAATTCCTTAGATGTTTAAAGACATAGATACTCTTTAGAGAAAAAAAATACATATTGTTCCCCTTTTCTTAACATTAATTTGAGAATAGATATGCACTTGATGTTTAATTCGCTATTACTTAAATGTAAAGAAGTTGCCAATGCTTACGGTAATTCAAAAAGTAATATTGCACCAAAGAATCACTAGCTTGAAAAAGTAGAATTGAATGGCCTTTTATTATTACAAGAAGCTATCAAATTGAAGTGTAAACCTGAATTATAAGCATCTTCCAAATAAACTCAGCTGTTGATGCTTCTTTATTCACAGTATGGAAATCCAGGAAAGCATTTCTGAGAGGATTATTTATTTCTTTGGCATTAAACAAAAAGGAAAACTTAAGAGAGCATTCTAGTCAGTTAAAGAATGTCACCATCTTTTTTATTTTTATTTTACTGGGCTCTTTTATTGTGGGGTTCACTTTTTTTTTGCTTTATGATATACTTCTCTTATATTTGTTTTATGGAAATGGATGGATAGACAGATAAATGATTCAAAACTATCAAAATCAATGCAGAACAGAAACCAATGATTGATATTATACAAACAATTAAAATGATTTATACACTGCTAGAAGCAAATAAGTTATAAAAAAATGAATTTCAAGAAAGATATCAGAGAAACTGTTGTTTTACTCAGTGAGAAGCATATATCACTTCACTATGGAACTACTGATGAGATGATAAAGAATTTTATTACATTTAATTCTCAAATATATGAAAAACCAACATAAAATTTTGAAGAGATTGCAGAGTACTCAGATGCTTATTATGAAATGTACACATCAGCAAAAGGAATCATTTAACAAGGCTACAGTATTACACAAAATGAACAAAGGAAGCAATGCTTTAGTTAAAAATTGAATAAATCTCCAAGACCAGATACATTTCTACTGCATTTTTGTGCAGTGAATTTTTTAAAAAATTAAGTTTGATGAAACCATTAACTAGGGTTCTTTTTTTACCATGTCTAGATCAAACTTTAAACTGCCTGAATGAAGGTACATGCATGGCTTTGTCGTTGTCCAAAAATAAGTTATTATCGGTACGTTTCTGGTAGTACATGACATACCAGCATATGAACCAGGCTCGGTGTCTCTCCACATTCTCATAGTGTTTTGCTATCCAGCAAGAGCTTCCGCTTGAGAATATTGGTTTGACATTTAGGCACTCCAACTCTCAACCTATTTAGGGTCTCCAAATGGTGTAAGGGAGGTCCTTCAGCCATATTTTCCTTTAATATTATTCCTTGCTCTCTAGTCTCCTCCGTCCATCTTTTAATTCGATTTTGTTCTTGCGTACCCTCAAGAATGTTTCTTCTTTCTATAAAGCTCTTCCTAGATCTGAGTCGGTGGGCTTGGGGCATATATCCGTTCAGAGGATGTTGAGGATCATTCTCTTGCTTAGTTCTCTTGGCATCTGCTGCTACTTCTCTCCTGATCTGGATCAATGCCAGTGAGAGGATATATTTTCTCCACTGGAGTAGGTTTGAGATATGTCATTAAGCGTACTGCTTCACTAAGGATGATATCAACTTATTTCACATGTGCAGGTGCGCCACAGACTGGAGCAGCATACACTGCTGCAGAGATGCTCAACACCAAAGCTAATTTGTGCAACATATATGGTTGAACTTCACCCAAGTGTAGTTTATCAATTGCCTGATGATATTGTTCCTCAAGCTGATTTTAGCTTTAGTGCTACTTAGAGATACTTCAGTGTTGGATAGTCTTGTAGTCGGCTCTCCTTGCAACATAACATCAAACTCCTCCCTTGTATCTCAATTTCAGAGGTGAAAAGCACACATTTGGGTCTGGTATGAGTTGGGCTTTAAATGATTGATGGTATAATAATGTTCTAATTCTTCAAGTGTTACCATAAGTCTCCTAGCTACTGCATCAAAAGTTGATTCTTGTGTAGCCCCTGCTCTATCATCTGCATAGATTAGTGGTATTGAAGTCTAGTTGAACATTTGTACATAAGTTATACAATGTTGGAGATAATACACTTCCTTGTGGCATCCTGTTCTTCTGCATCATCGATCTCCTGGGGTTGGACTAGGTGTCCTCCAAAGTCCCTTCAAACTCTGTTATGGTTACTGTTCTTATCATTCAGAGACACATAAAATTTCTGTTCTGGAGGAAGCTGCCAATGACCCTGGTAAGCTTAACATCTCTGGTGATATTATTTAACTTGTGTAGCAATAGTCCATGGTTAACAGTGTCATATGCTGCAGGTAGGTCAATGAAAACCACTTCAGGCTTTCATCAACTAGGGCAATGAACAAGGTAAGACAACATCAAGTACTCTTTCCTTCACTGCAGGAGCCCACAAATGTGGACAAAACCATTGGTACCCGCTTTCATAAGAATCCAAATTTTCTATGAAATAACTTGAAATTAATAAAAATAAATGACACCTACCATTATTTATTCCATAGTCCAAAGAGCAGTGCCTTGCTCATAATGTATGACTTAACATATTCTTCTTCTAAATAATAAATTAAAATGACATGGAAACATCCCTTTGAGCAATAACTGCAGACAAGCACTTCCTATAACTCTGAATAAGACAACCCTTCTCAATTAGCAATTTGTCTAATTCTTCTTGAGCAAACTGCTCCAGTGGTGTTAGGTTGGATAGGTTTCTTCTAGGTTGAGGTACAGGTAGTCCTCAACTTACAACCACAATTGGAAACAGAATTTCTATTGCCAAGGAAGGTAGGTATTAAATGAGTGATGCCCAATTTTATGACCTTTTTGCCATGGTTGTTAAGCGAATCACTGCAATTAAATCAACCACAGAGTTATTAAGCAAATCTGGCTTCCTCCACTGACTTTGCCTGTTGGAAGCTGGCTGGGAAGGACTGTGGCTTGTCAACATTCAATGGGGTTTTCTTAGGACTTTCACCTAGAAATCTATCAACAATGATAGGTAGTGAAATTTGATGTTGTTATACCTTGTTTAGTTAGTTCTTCCTAGTTTTTTTTCTATTACTTCAACTAACCTTTTATTTGTTCTGGGGATATCTCCCCCCTTGCAGCTATGTTGAAAAAGATTGGCTACAGTCCCCTGGATCTTAAATTTCTTCATAATATTAATAATCGTAGTCACATAATGTAAATCTCTTTGGAGATGGTTTTGAAGCTTTTACTGTGTTTGGTTATTACTTTCTTCATTTCCTCCCCAGAAAACTGCTTTTCTTTCTCTTATCCATGATCATTGACCTGCACACAATGATACAAAATGCCTCAGTACTCCTCTCCATTCACATTGGCTGAGTGACTGATTATGAGACTGAAGGCATTTGTGATACCAATTAAAATAGTCTGGTTGAGAGATCACTAAAATCCAATGTCTTTCAACGTTTAAGGTACCAATTCTTATATTGATACAATTTCCATTTGTTTTATTATTTACAATAATATGTTAAGTTATACATCAAAGAATGGTGATGACATAAATTTCAACTTATTCCATTGCAAATTGGGATTTTGTAGGAAAAAGTGGAGGGGTACTTTTGATTTCAAATGTGTTTCTAATTTACAAGGAGTGGACAATCCAACCCATTAGAGCCATGTGATTTACTTCCTTACTGAAGATAGATTAAACTTTTCATGACGATTCTCGCAGAAAAATTGTGTCTTTTAATAGAAATGTAATTTATCCTGCTCAGAATGAATTTATCACAAAGATATTTGAAAGAATTGTAGACATATTTTGACCACTGATAAATTCAACCAGAAAAGTAGTAAGTAAAGTATTCACAAATATTCATGATATGAAGAAAGCTTCTGATAAACTGAAATGACCTTTCATATTTATGACTTTGAGGAATATGAATTGCAGTTAGAATTTACTCTCACGGCTATAGATTATTTATCATTATCAAGAAGCCAAAATAATGATAAATAGATTTCTGTCACAAAAGAACAATATATTAAAATAAGCAAACTTTTCAAAAACAACTATAAAACCAATGTTACATATTTAGAGACTTGACTGAATTTGAAATGTTTATAACACAAAATTCAGGCCACTTACTAGAACTTATGCATTCTTCTTGATTCAGAAATTGAAATCTGAGATTCATGATTAAGTAACACTGAATTCAAACAGAACAAAAACCTGTTAGAATCTTCATAGATTTTATCATTCTTCCATATCTGATGGTTGTATCACAAAGCTCACCAATTTTTAAACATAGTTTTTCATAAGATGAATTCTAAATAATGATTTACTTTTCTGGTCAGCTGTTTTTCTATTACCGAGCCTTATATTTCTATAAAGCATACTTACAGCTTTACATATATTACAAATAACCACTATCAGGATTTCCTATGCTTGTCACTGAAAGTTACAATAAATTCTTTCAGGAGAGGCCTGACAAAGTAAGCTTTGGGAGTATATATCAATGCCAAAAATAACTTCATATCTAAAAATAAGCCTGATGCTGACTTTAATTTAATTTAGAAACATTTTATGGACAATACATTTACAGATAGTCTTCTACCATATACAGAGTTAGGATTTCTTTCAATTTAAGATTTTAAAAGATGAAACTTTACCTGATTGGCTATAAAGTTAAGGATAGACTGCTTCAGACTCTTAATTGCTAGAGATTTATGTTAGTTGTTATTCATTTGTCAATTGATTAGTTCTTAAAGTCCTAAACATATCATTATCATTATATCTGTTCAAATCTAATGCGACCAGTTAAAAATAAGGGCAGATTGTTTTTATTTTTCCTGTGAATATTTTGTAAATTCTTTTTGCAATTTTTATATTTTATTTATAAAATTACTTTGGTCATCACAACATTAAAAAAAAGTTGAGACCCTGGAAAGTGTTAAATCATATGATGAATGATTTGAGAGACCTAGGTTTAACTAGCCTGTCATAAAGAAGGATTGAAGGGACATGATAACTATCTTCCACTACTTGAGGGGCTGTCCACAAAGAAAAAGGGATTAACATTCTCTAGGATACCACAGAAGAATAGACTGGACAACATTTGAATGGGGTAATATAAGACTCCTGTCTTGAGCAGGAGATAGGACTTGAAGACCTCCAAGTTCCATCCCAGCCATATGATTCTATGATTCTAAAGTTACCAAAAAGTGGTCTATACCAGCTTTATGGTATCTATTATATATTCAAGATTTGTGCACAAATACTTCCTTTTTTTTCTCTCTTTCATACAAAGAAGAGTTCATTGGCAAGTATGATAGTTATAGGTATCCAAGGACCTAATAGTTTAATCAGGCACTGTCACACTGAGCTTCTTCACTTTTATAAACATCACAATGCATGCACAAAAGGGACAAAGTTTACACTGTGTCAACACAATGCTGTTCTTGTTATGTCTCTCCTCCACCATCAGATGCCAATGATGTTAACTGATTCAGATGCTTTATTAGGAGAAAACAATAACCACATCTCCTTTAAAAAACCATTTACCTTAATTTAAACATCTAGGACAACTGCTATTCTGTGTCTCATCTTCCTTTCTCAGATTTGAGTAGTTTTGCAGAAAAATTAATCACTTGGATACACACACACACACACACACAGTGGGGCAAAAAAGTATTTAGTCAGCCACCAATTGTGCAAGTTCTCCCACGTAAAAAGATGAGAGAGGCATGTATTTGACATCATAGGTAGGCCTCAACTATGAGAGACAAAATGAGAAAACAAATCCAGACAATCACATTGTCTGATTTGGAAAGAATTTATTTGCAAATTATGGTGGAAAATAAGTATTTGATCACCTACAAACAAGCAAAATTTCTGGCTCTCACAGACCTGTAACTTCTTCTTTAAGAGGCTCCTCTGTCCTCCACTCATTACCTGTATTAATGGCACCTGTTTGAACTTGTTAGCAGTATAAAAGATGAAGATTGCCTCTCTCATAAACTATATAGTGAGGGGTAATTTACAGAAACACATATCAGATTGCTCGTTGTTCAGGTCAACAAGGATATATCCAGACTTAGGTCAACAAGGACTACACTGGACCTCTGGTGAAAAATGGGTTACAAGACTCAGGACTATTGGCTGAGCAATCAGGAGCTGCAGTTGACAAACTACTGGAAAAATAATGAAGACAGCTTTACTTAGAATAGTTTATATCCTGCAATGATACCTTTATATATATATATATATATATATATATATATATATATATATATATATATATATATATATATATATATATATATATATATATATATATATATATAGTGGCCATGTAACATTATGGTTGGTAACAGCCAGATTTTTATTTATTTATATATATATAAATAATATATTTATATATATATATAAATATATATATATATAAAGGAGGAGCCACGTCACAATGTTACAACATGCAGTCTCGATATTCCGAGACCGCCGTTGACACTTTTGCCGCTGGAGGGTCGATTGAGACCTAAACCGTCCCGTAGAGATGGTGATCAGGAAGACAAAGCCTTGCTGGTCTCAGGGATATCGCAAAATCCCTGATAGACCCAAGGGAAGTGCTTCAAGTCGGTGGTAAACAGGCAGCCCCATGGCTGATGAAATCGGGACGCTCCGGAAGGAAGGAAGTGAAAAGAGAAAGTAAGACCATCTGGTGAGGTATTTTTTCTATTTTGCTAAAGACTGCCCAAAGAAATGTTTCTTTAAAGCCAAATTAGATCCTTAAACAAAAGAAATGAGCGGCGAAAATAATCCTAATGGGATCGCTGTAGAAAGTTTTTTTTCTTTGTAACTATTTTTTGTGGATTGAAATGCTTGTAACATTCTTCATCTCTCCTCTTAAAGTGAACGGATTGGTTTTTTTTCCTTCTGCTTCTTGTTGCTTTATTTTTTGACTTGATTAAAACCTTTTTTTATTTTAACAATTCTTCCTACTACTTGTTATTAAACCACACTAAAAGAAATCTAAATAACTTTGTTCCCTATAAGAAGGTGAAAATTAACTGCCACTCGAAGGTCAGAAGCTGGGATTTTTGAAACAACATCTCTCTTCTTTTCTTATTTGACTTCACTAACTTTGCAGCTGAAAGGTTTGCAACCTGTTTAAAGAAACTGATAAAGAACCAAGGGCACGAACTGTTTTCATAGGTGCGTCTGATAACTATTTTGGCAGGGAAAGAAAGAAAGAAAGAAAGAAAGAAAGAAAGAAAGAAAGAAAGAAAGAAAGAAAGAAAGAAAGAGGGGGGAAATAGAAACCTTCCCCTTTGAAAGAACTTGTGTTCAAGTTAATTTAAAATAAAAAATAAAATAAAATAAGAGAGGCCTAGAAAGCTAGAATGGCAGTCGCTATTAGTTTTTTTTCTTTTTCTTTCTCTCTTCTGTTTTGGAAACATGGATCAATACTTAGATGAGGAAACCTTAAAATTCCAAAATATCTTGGCTGGAATTCAAAATCTATTGGAAGGATATGGGAGAATTGAGAAGAAGTTGGAAAGACTAGTCTTCCTCACAGCAAAAGATGATGGGGTTGGAGCTCCAAAAATTAAAGGGGAGAATGAAGTTATAGAAGATAAAGATAAGACAATAGATGAATTTATTAATGGAGCAAATGTGGGTGAAAGTGGAAAGAAAGGAACATAGAAAAGGGAATTTGGCAAATTGGAGCTCTACCCCAGATTCCAAGACACAGAAGAAAAAAAAATACTAATGATGATAGACATAAGAGAATTTTTTTCAGAAGCAAGATTGACAACCAAAGACAAGTTAATTTTAGTAGCAACTGGTGGGCAATGAGATTATCTGAGAGACCCTTCAAGCAACAAAGTGCGGAGAGAAGCCTATAAAAACCTTATAAAGGAAATAAAAAGAAGACTGACTCCACAATTGGCAAGAGAGATAAGACTGTTTTGTTATTGGAAAGATACAGGTTGACAATGAAAGTTGATAATAAAAAAATAGTTGATTTTGGTGATTAATAAGTAGGAATTTTGTAACTCTTAGATTGTTTTAGATTGTTAATGTTTACTCACTAACAATTAATTAACCATAAATAATAATAACAAAATGATAATGGATACAGTGTAATGATATATACACGTATTGGCAATTTAGTAAAAGAAATATAGGATATAAATTGTAAATTGTGACTTGGGAAAAAGACCTATAAATTTTATTAACAAATTTTCATTTAGATCTTGTTATAAACGTGTAAGGTTTTTTGGGGGGAGGGGCTCTGATGAGAGGAGATGGGGCATAAATAGTAAATGATTTTTAGCCAATTATAATAACAACAAGGAAATGTTAATGGACATTGTTTAACAATATATACATGCTATGGTATTGGCAAAAGTAACTTGGATACAAATCCTAAACAGTGAGTTCCAAGTGCGGAGAGAAGTCTATAAAAACCTTATAAAAGAGATAAAAAGAAGACTTACATCACAATTGGCAAGAGAGATAAGATTTTTTGTTACTGGAAAGATATAGGTTGATAATGAAAGTTGATAATAAAAAATCAGTTAATTTCGGTGATTAATAAGTAGGAATTCTGTAACTCTTTGATTGTTTTAGATTGTTATCAAATATGTTTATTTGCTAACAATTAATTAACTATAATAACAATAAGAAAACAATAATGGATATAGTCTAATGATATATACATGTATGGTAATGTAGCAAAAGAAATTTGGATATAAATTGCAAATTGTGACTTGGGAAAAAAACCTATAAAATTTTATTAACAAATTTTTATTTAGATATTGTTATAAAGGCATAAGGTTTTTTCTTTTTGGGGGAGTCTGACGAGAGGAGATAGGACATAAATAGTAAATGATTTTTAGCCAATTATAATAACAAGGAAATGTTAATGGTCATTGTTTAACAATATATACATGCTATGGTATTGGCAAAAGTAACTTGGATATAAATTTTAATCAGCGAGTTGGAAAAAAAGGGGGGGGGGAAAGGCTTAGAAACTTTATCAATTGACTTTTACTTAAAAGATGCTATAAAGGTGTATTGTTATTGGAGGATTTTTTGAAATAGCTAATGAATGCCATTATGTGGTTGTGTCTTTAAGTATGAATGATTTGAGGTAAAAGCATGTTCAAATAATTGTAGTCAAATGAGAATTGTGGTACATTGATAGTAAGATATACAAAGATTTTTGACTTAAAGTGTATAATCTAATATGAACTATAAGTAATGACTGTGGAAGAAATGCATGAAAGTTATCTGTAGCCAATCAACACGCTTTCTACAAGATGTAATGAAGGATGATTCTTTTTTGTGTTTTTGTTCAATTAAAAAAAATTTCAAAGGAAAAAAAAAGAACAAATGCATATAAATCCAGAATTAAGAAGACAGTCATAGATAGCATATGTTATCTCTGCAAAAAAGCTGAAGAATAGTGGACCATCTAGTTAGCTGCTGCAAAGCAGGTCACACAGACTGATTTTTAAAAATCGCATTAAAAAGTAGCAACGGCAAATTGGAATGCAAGCAGGAACTGGTCAAATGACAAAATAGAGTAAAGTAATAGAAAATGAAGAAGTTAAAGTGCTATGGGACTTTAAAATTCAAATAGACATATCACCCCAGGCTGAACAACTATTGATAAGAAAGATCAAAAAGTCTGGATATAAACATTGTTCAGGTAGTCCTCAAGTTACGAATATAATGGAGCCTGCCTATTATATTTGTAACCCTAGGATTCATAGGAGTGAATTGCATAACTTGACCGTGGTCACTTTCACCTTTCGCCCACACATTCGCTAATTGAGTGCGCGGGTTGTTAAGTGCACATGAGGTATCTCAGGGTGGGGAAGGTCATGTGGGGCTTAGTGATGGAATAGGCCACCTGCTTCAGACCACCGAAGGCCTCCACTGACCCACAAATAACTCATGCAATTGCTTCCCTCCCCCTGCTTCCTGCCATATCTTTCGAAGATCTAGCGAGCTGTCTCCCCTCCAATCTCTTTGCTTCTTTGCCTGCTCCAGGCATAGAGCAGAGGAAGACCAGGATGAGCATGCCTGCTCAACTTCTTTGACTAACCGAGGCTGCCTGCCACTTCTGCCAAAGGCTTTCAGGATTGGCGCAGAAAAGTATTTTCATGCTAAAGTGAGGACTTGGGGCAGCAAACTTGTTTGATTTCAAGTCTCTCATTGGTATGCAAATACTTTTCTCCCTGGAAACTTGGAAGCTTCTGGGTGCCCTGATCTTATGTGACTTCAGGCACCTATTCTCTGAAAAAGCAGATTGAAATTGCACAACACTATGACCCCTAGAAGCTTCCAGTGTCTGTCCAGGTGAAACATGTTAGAGCTCAGATGGGGACTTCAGGCACCCATTTCCACACCAAGCCTGGAAGCCTTTGGAGGAGACTCAGCGAGGCTGCTCCAGAAGCAGCAGGCAGCCTTGGTGTGTCAGAGAAACGAAGCAGGGTGCGCTCGTCCTGCTCTCCCCGGGAGCAGGCAAATAAACAGAGAGGCTGGAGAGGAGACAGCTCACTAGATCTTCAAAAGATAAGTGTGCCTCCACAGCCTGCCTATGGAGACTTGGCGAGGGAATGGGTGAGAGGGAATAGGCAGGACAAATGTTGCAGTGCTTCTACGGTTGTTTGTAAGGGTGAATGACGGCCTTGGTGCTGTAACATTCATAACTTCAGGACTGGTTGTAAGAACTTGGGGGGGGAGCATCGTAGTAACTTTGAATGGTTGCTAAGTGAATTGTATCTCAGGGATTACCTGAAATACCTAGAAACAGCAGAATAAAAGAAAAAGAAAGGGAAAAAGGAGAAAAATCACAAAACATAAAGGCCTGCAAAGAGAAGTAAAATGACTGTGGCACAAGAAAGCAAAAGTAATACCAACAGTAATAGGTTCCTTAGATATAATCCCAAAACATCTGGAGTATCACTTGAACACCACCAGAATTAACAAAATCCTTATCTATCAATTGCAAAAAGCAACTTTACTTGGAACAACTTATGTTGCAGCACCACTGTAATTGTTCACCCTTATGAATGACAGCAGAGGCACTGCAACATTCACCCTGCCTATCCCACCATCCGATTCCCCAAAATTGCTTTTCCCCCTCCCATCCTGCCACACTAGATTCATTTACCTTGCAAAGATTTGTCCTCTCTGCCATGATTTCCTTGAGAGCGGGACAATTTTGCTTCCAGCATCCGATTGGTTTGCAAACACTTTTCGTGCATAAAAAGTGAAATGTTCTTGGCGCCATGATCTCATAGCCTGAAGTCCTACGAGATCATGACGCCAGAACATTTCACTCTTGGCACAAAATGTTTGCAAGCCAACGGGATTCTTTGAGGCAGCACAATTTCATGATCTTGGGCTGCAAAGAGGCTGGAGAGGAGACAGCTCACTAGATCTTCACCAGGTAACTGACCCGGCGCATCAGAATGGGGGGAAAGCAATTGTATGATATCTCGGTGGGTCAGGGGAGACCTTGGGTGGTCTTAAGCAGGTAGACTGTTCCATCCCTAGGCACCCCTTGGCCTTCCCCATCCTGAAACATTTCATGTGCACTTAACATCTGGTGTATTTGATTATCAAATGTGTGGGTGAAAGCAGTGAGTTTTCATGTTCATTTTACGTAATTCATGCCAACGAATCCTAAGGTTACGAATGTAATTGGCAGGCTCCATTACATTTGTAACTCAAGAACTATCTGTACCATTAAACAACAAAAATCTGCTTATTCCAGGTCCTTGGGAAAGACTTGATAGGTGGACACAAATGCCAAATCCAATCTGAACATTTGGCTGTGCAATCAAAAATAATAATGGAAAAAAACCTTGGTAGCAGAATTCCTAATATTGGATGGAGTTGCCTACTTCTCAAGAACCAGATTTGTAACTAGATGAATTTCATATTTTTTGTGTGGAATTACAGATGGCAGTGGTAGCCATCAGTGTAGTGTGTATTTTATTAACTTTGGTTGATATAACAAATATGATCCTATCTAAATTCAGAGATGCATGAACTTAAGTCTAATTTCTGTAATTTATTCTGCATGGAACATATTTTGAAGGGAACTTGGAAAGTTCAGTTCCCAAATGGAAATATCTGAATCCTGGAAAGTTGCTTTATTTCCATATCCACTTTATTCATTTCAGCCATTAAATATTTAAACGACATCATAGCTGATTATTTGAAGGATATGTAAAACTGATTTATGTTGATGAATGCATTCATGTTTGAAGGTTAACAGAAGCCCTATTTCTGGACTACCATTTAGACCAATTACCACTAATGATAGGCTTTCCAGTGGTAATGCTTCCATATCGAATTCCAGAAAATGTTACTTTCTGGGGCTGCTCTTAAGTTTTGAAAAAAATTCTCTCTTTAGATACCAATTCAAAAATTTTGATATGTTGTTATATATGCCGCTTTTGTTTTTAACTTTAAAACTAGTTCTGATTTATTTCTGATAAAGCAGACCACTGATTTAAATAGCTAATTAGATACTCCAAAGAGATAGATGAAATTAATTATGATGTCGAATTGTAATATGTCGATTAATATAAAATATACATGACAATCTGAGCTATTGCTTCTTCTCATACAGTAACATTATCATCAAATAAAGGTGTGTAAATCATTATATGATCAAAATGTCCTGCTCAGTCAGCCTAGCTTGAACTTGAAAGATTTATAGATTGCAATACAGAAATCAACCATATATTCTCATATATTAGGTGATAAATTGCTCTCATTTTACAAAACCATTTCATGAATTTACTAATGATTTGAAAAGTTTGGTTGTCTTGGTGGACATTCAAGTGTTTTAAGCCAAAGTTTCTTTAGACACAATCAATTTTCACAGCAGAGATAAATCAAATATATTCATTGTTTTATTCCTCAAAGCAAAATAAAACAATTTTAAAAAACCAAGAATGTTTATTTTTGTTTTTGTTTCTGTATACAAAGAAGCAGTACTGCGAAATATTAGATCCGGTTACATAACTTGTAAGACTATATAATTTAGCCTTGTGTCTCTCTTACAGTTAACAAAATCTGAAAATTATAAAAACTATTGTTGGATCCACTAACCATGGACTGCTCCTATTGCAAATATAATTTGGGAGAATAGGAGTTTAATATTTCAGATCTTGTTTAATAAAATGTTAGAGCCATTTAATGTGTGATTATGATTGGTCAGGTACTATTTCTGCATCTGCACAGGTAATGAATATAATTACTACTTTCAAATACATTTATAAATGCATCTTCAAAATTACAGAAATATGCACATCTGCAAAACATTATACCTTACAGATAATCCTTCCTTAAAAACTCTAATGGGGACTGGAATTTCCAGAAAGGCTGTTGTTAGGCGACACATGACAAAATCACTTAGGAACAGCAGTTCTAGAAACTCTGACTGCGATCATTAGGCAATAATTAGGCAATGACTGTATCATCATTAGGTGAGCATCTCACACCGTTCCTGCCCTGCTATGGTCTCCTCCAATTCCTCCCACTTGCCTATCTTTCCCCAATTTGTGCCCTTTTGGCCATCCTGCACTGTGCCTCTGCAACCTATCCCTGATGGTCACCAATACCCACTGACATCTTCTTCCTTTCACTGCTGACCAGGCATGCCCAAAAAAGGCAGCTGTTGTCCTTTTGAGACATAAGCTGCACTGACTTCCAATGCAATAGGAAAATGCAGATGGCAGTGTAGTTGTACACCTCTTGAGTCTATTGAAAACTAACAATTTCATCAGTGAAAGGAATGCTGCAGATTTCATGCAGATTTCTATGTAATATTTCTTGACCGCTGGCTAAGATGGATTCAAAATATGCAACTTTTAAAAAAAATATCCAATATTGTTGAACGTGTAAATTAGGAAGCATCAAAGTATTTTAAGAGGCATTTAAACAAATCAAAGAAATCCAGAACATAGCTGTAAGGCAGTGATGGCTAACCTTTTTCAGATTGCGTGCCTAAAGCGGGGGGAGCGTAGGAGGCGTCATGCACAGGCATGCCCACACTCATGCTATGTGCACGCCCCTCGCATGCATGTGCAACCCCCCCTGCACACATGCAACCTCCCCACCACCACTTTTGGCCCGCGATGGACCCATTTTTTGCCCATCCCAGGCTCCAGAGGCTTTCTAGGGGAGAGCCTGGGGAGAGCGAAAACAGCCTCCCCCGCCACCCCGGAGGCTTCAGGCGGCTTCCCTGAATTCAGGCTCCGGAGGGTGAAAAATAGCCGTACGGCCAACCCAGAAGTTTGGGAACAGTGACTTCCGGTTTGTCCATAGGGGTGTTTTTTGCCCTCTGGAGCCTTCAGTCGCCGTTTCCAAACTTCTGGGTTGCCAGTACAGCTGTTTTTCACCCTCCGGAGCCTTCCCTGAAGCCTCTGGAGGGTGAAAAAGTCCCTAACCCGGAAGTGACTTCCAGTTTGTCCGTAGGACCATTTTTTCACCTTCCAGAGCCTTCAGGAGTCTTTCCTGAAGGTTCCGGAACTCAAAAAATGGCCCAACATGCAAACCAGAAGTCCAGAAACCTCTGGAGGGCGAAAAATAGCTGAAAAAGAGGGTCAAAGTCAGCGAGCTGACAGGGTAATGCCTCATGTGCCCTAACGAATGCCACCTGTAGCACATATGCCATAGGTTCGCCATCATGGCTATAAGGTAACATTCATTATGAGGAAACTTGTATTAGCATGGCATATTTTGCTCTCTTCGTTTCCCAAAATATACTTTAGAGCAGAGTTCCCCAACCTTTTTTAGGTTGGCAGCCCAGAGGAAGGGAGGGGCGAAATATCAGACTATTTTTGAGGGCCTGTATCCAAATATAAATTATATAACTTTAACTGTTAACATTAGATGTCAGGAAGCTTACTGCCTGATTTTCAGCTTACTGTTTAACTTTCAGCTAGCCATTGAATCTCAGCCTCATTTACCCCCAAATGATCTTATAAGAAAAAAATAATACCATTTTCAACTCCTAAAGGGCAGAATATAAATCTAACATAAAAAGAATAAACAGTCCTTAGCTATTTTTCTGAGTTAAAAGGCTATAGCAGACCTATCAAACTGGTAGCCCGCGGGGCCAGATGCATCATGTGCAGGCCACGCCCACCCCAGCTCTGCAAAGACAAAAAATGCAATGACACATCACAATACATCATGTGACACGATTGAGTTTGGCACACATTGGCTATAGTATTGCTTCTATACTTTAAAATAGAGCTGAATAACTGGGAACTATCTAGATTCTCTGGTGTAACACATGAATGAAATATTTCAAACAACTACAGATATTCCTTGTTAAGCAACCAAAACTGGGATGGGCAACATAGCCAGTAAGTGATGGAGTCACTAAGTAAAAAAGAAAAATCACATGACAGTGATTGCGCTTATACTTTTACTTCAGCCTTCCTTTGTCCCTATTCCCAACCATTTGGAACGCTCACCCTGGTGCTCATATAATTACTGGTTGTACTTAAGTACAGTAATTGGGATTAGCAACTCTGTTACTAGGCAACGTGATCATAAAGTGTGACGTCACATGACCTTGTAGAAAGCAATTCTGGTAGTTCCAACTGCCATCATACTATCCTTTCAATATATATTCCTCATTGTGTTCCTGCTTACTTTTTTATAATTCCTTCCTCTTCAATCTTTGGTGTAGTAGGGAGAAGAGGAGAAAAATCAGGTCAGGCACAGCAGACATTGCAACAACATTGTAGTTCTTAAGTTACTAACATGGTTGTTAAGTGAATCTGGCTTCCCCATTGACTTTGCTTGTCAGAAGGTTGCAAAAGGTGATCACGTGACCTCGCGATACTGCAAACATCATAAATATATGCCAGTTGCCAAGCATCCAAATTTTGATCATCTGACCATGGGAATGCTGCAACCATCGTAAGTATAAAAATGGTCATAAGTAACTTTTTAAAGTGCTGTTGTAACTTTAAACACTTACTAAATGAATGCTTGTAAATCGAGGACTACCTTATTTTCAATGGGCATGAGCACTACTTTTTCAAGAAAAACAAAATGAAAGTAATCACAAAAATGTTTCCGGTAAACTAATCATGTAATAAACTTAGACTAACTTTATTGTCACTTTGAATGTATACTAATTGGCATAAATTAAAATGAAATTTTGTTGCGTTCGGCTCTCAAAGGGTCACCACCCCCAATATACACTATATAAACATGACAAACAAACATAAATTATGCATATAGCCACATATTATATGACACACAGAAATAGTAGAGTCTAGTTCGGGTGTATACATGTATGTGGTTTGCAAGTCATTGGGCTTCATTCTTGTTGGTACTGGGGGGAATATACACAGCTATGATTAATAGATTAGAATAGATCCTTACCTGAACGTTTCTTTTCTGTAGTAAAGGCGGGAGGGGCTACAACAGGGTTTAGTCACAGCCTGATTGGTCCAGAGACTGAAGGATTTTTCTTAACTATCCTCCTTTCGGCTTCCAGTTTCACGCGGTCGAATGGAGAAGCTGACAGCGTTATGTAAAGAAACACCACACATACAGAGAAAAACACATCGACCACCCTGACCCCATCTGATCAACTATGGGTGGAAAGTAGCCCCTCCCACCTTTACAACAGAAAAAAACCTTTCAGGTAAGGGCCAACGGTCTTTTTCCTGTAGTTTCGGCGGGAGGGGCTACAACAGGGACATACCCAAGCTAAGTCCCTGGGCAGACCATTGACTCCGGGGGAGGGGGGGTCACCACCTGTTGGAGCACCCGACAGCCAAAGGCTGCGTCCGCCGAAGCGAAACAATTGAGGCGATAGTGTCGAATAAAGGGGGATGGTGAGGCCCAGGTGGCCACCCTACAAATATCCTCCAGCGGAGCCCTGGTAGCCCATGCGGCTGTGGTAGCCGCGCTTCTAGTGGAGTGGGCAGTAATGCCCTGCGGTGGGAACTGGTGTACTGCCTGATAGGCCTCCATGATGGCCTGTCGCAGCCACCTGCCTATGGTGGCCGAAGACACCCTAGCACGTAGCGTGCTAGGTTGGAAGGACAGGAACAGGGCCTCTGAACGCCTGATAGGAGATGTACACCTCAGATAAATGCGCAGGGCGTGGTGGACATCTAGGCGCTGCCAGCGGACCTCCCTCTTGTGGGAAGGGGAAGGGCAGAAGTTTGGAAGAACAACCTCCTGCGATCTATGGAACAGGGAGTTAATTTTTGGAAGAAAGGTCGGATCTAGCCTCAGGACAACCCTGACTTGGTGGAATTGGCACAAATCCTCCTTGGACGACAAGGCGCCCAATTCAGAAATCCATCTAGCCGAGGTGACAGCGACAAGGAAGATCACCTTCAGGGTTAGGAACCTAAGGTGTATGGTCCTCAATGATTCGAAGGGGCCCCCAGTAAGGGTTCTAAGAACCAGTGAGAGATCCCACACGGGGAACCTGTGTATGGGAGGAGGACATAGGTTTGCCGCCCCTTTGAGGACACGCTTCACCAACGGTGATTTAATGACCAATGACCCTCCCCTGCTAACACCGAAGACAGGGCAGCCGTCTGCCTCTGTAGGGTGTTATGAGAGAGGCCACGGTCCAGACCATGTTGTAAAAATTTGAGGACCTGGGCGACTGAGGCTGAAGCCGGGGCAATGTGGAACCTCCCGCACCAGGACATGAACGTTGACCATGTGGAATTATAAATTCGAGTGGTCGATGGGCACCTGGCCGCCTCGACGGTGGAGATAACCTTGGCGGACAGGCTAGCATCCCTCAGGAGGCACTGCTCAAGTGCCAGCCGGTCAGCTGGAGCCACTGGGGCTCTGGATGAACCAGGACCCCCTGGCACAGGGTGACTTCCTCCCAAGGAATCCTCCAGTGTGGAGAGATGGATAGTTGAACTAGGTCCGCGAACCAAGGTTGCCTCGGCCAAAACGGGGCCAACACTATTCCAACACTATTTTCCTCAGGGTTCCCTGGATGAGGGGAAGGGGAGGGAAGGCGTAAAGGAGACCAGGGGGCCATGGACTCCTGAGAGCGTCCTTGCCCTCCGCATTGTGTGCAGGAAAGCGGGAGAAGAATCAGGGAAGTTGGGTGTTGGTCAGGCTGGCGAACAAGTCCATCAGCAGATCGCCGAAACGGAGGCAGATCTTGTGAAATATCTCTGGAGCCAGCTGCCACTCGCCATGATATACTGTCATCCAGCTCAACCAGTCGGCTTGGTGATTGGCAACGCCCAAGATGTGCTCCGACGTGATGAATGCCAAGTTCCTTTCTGCTCATAAGCCGGGTTTCCGAGCTTCCGAGCCACAGGCTTTTGCCCCCTTGACAATTTATGTGAGCCTTTGCCGCCACATTGTCCGTCAGGAGGAGGACATGTCGATTGATTATTGAGTCTCGAAGTGAAGAAGGGCCAGGTGGGCCGCCTTCAGCTCCAGTCAATTGATGTTGTGGCGAAGGTCGGACTTTGACCATCGTCCTTGCGGCAGGCTGGTCTCCATCACCGCTCCCCAGCCGAAGAGGCTGGCGTCCATCGTGATGGAGATGCGGTCCGGTTCCCAGAATTCGGCCCCGCAGTTCAAGGACGGGGACAACCTCCACCTCAGGGACAAGCGGAGGCCCGGTGGTAGATGAATGGAACACGGGGAGTTGCTCTTCCGCTGTCGTTGGAATGGAATGAACATCCACTGAAGTGTTCTGGAGTGTAGGCGGGCCCACGGGATGATCCCTATGCATGACACCATCTTGCCCAGTAATTGTGCCAAGGTAGGATGGAAGCTGACTGACTTGCGCGGACGTGCCGTGCCAAGGTTTGCAGACTTGTCAGACGTTCTGATGAAAGATGAACTTGAGCTTGAGCTGCAGAGACTGTAACTTGAGAAACTGCCGCTGCTGAAGGAGCCGGCAGTTTACTGACTAGCTGCAGGGTAAGAGGCAAGCCCCCCCACTCTTTCTCCATGAGACTGAAACAGTTTCTTTTGGCCACAGTCTGTTTTAATCAAATTTAGGATATCCAATTAATCAAATCAATACTTTAATCGTACCTCACTGGAGCCACAGTTAGTGCTTGGACCAAAGACTGAGGGAAACTGGGAGCCGAAAGGGAAAGGAGGATACTTAAGAAAAATCCCTCAGTCTCTGGACCAATCAGGCTGTGACTAAACCCTGTTGTAGCCCCTCCTGCTGAAACTACAGGAAAATCAAAAAGTATCCATAGTTGCTGATTCTAAATGTCAAGGAGAGCTTCCTTTGGAAGCACCCATTAGAAGAAATGATGCTGGTGTCTCCCAATTCATTTTTGTCTTCCCTACAAAATACTATATTCCTATGCTATCACAATAGATGTTATACAACTGTTTCCAAAATCAATCAGTCTGATACTCAATAGAATAAAGAATAGCATAATAAATTATTTCATATTCCACATAGGTGTTACTTTAACTTAATTCATATAGCTATACATTTACCTCCATATCAGCTGAATATGGTGAATGGAAAGTCAGAATTATATTTTTTGCAGGTTTCCCTTCATCTTTCACAATATGACAATTTTCTTTTTTAGCTGTAATAGATATGACTGAAAAGCTAAAACACAGTGGGACCCCATCAAACCAAACAAATAAGATGTAAATTTAGATGTATATCTAAAAAGAATAAAAGCAGGTCTATTTAAAAGAGAGAAATATGCCATCTAAGTATGGAAATGGTTCAAGTAGACTTAATATGAAAGTCCTATAGCACTGACAGACATTCTGATGTTAGTTCTTATGGAAAAGGATAACTCCCTTCCCCATTTCAGACTGATAAACCAGAGAGCAATTCCAAAGAAATAAGCAACCTTACATATATTTGCCAGAGGACATAAAGAACGAGAACAGTCAAGATGTCTTTACTTCCAATGGAGGGTCATTTCATATCAAGTGGTCTGGGGCTCCCTGCTCAACCATCACGGATTTCGATGAAATTTTGTGTGAACGTGCACACATGTCCCCAATGAACATTGGTAAAGCATTACATGTGCTGATGCAATACTTGCAGAGATATAGTCATTGTGTGACCCCACACGGCAGCCTTCTACAGTATGACTCTGAGGTTCCAACAACTTTGAGGCATAATATCTCTGGCAATATTTTGTTGAGAGAAGCAAGACTTGACCATCTTGCACAAACGTTTGTGCTCTATTAAACAAAATATTAAAAACATTCTCATAAGCTATCTCCATCTAGATAATTTGGAGCAAAGTTGGCCAAAAATTATTGCGGCTCGAAAAAAGGCTAAAATTTTTATATCTCTGGAAGGAAAGGTAAAACTTTACCAATGTTCATTGGGGATGTGTGCGCATGTTCATGTTCATTGAAATCTGTGATGGTCGAGTGGAGCATTTTTCTGAAATCAGACCAGTTGACATGGAAATGCTCTGTGAGACATGTTTATTTGACCATTGCCTGATGCAGGTCCTGATAATTTGGTTGATATGAAGTCCAGGTGGCTACTTAGCCTGAAAAGATCAGCAGTTACACTATATTGCCAAAAATATTCGCTCACAACTGATTATGTGGCTGGGTGAGCGAATACTTTTGGCAATATAGTGTATATAATCTACTTCCTCTCTTTTGGCATGGAGATCAGGTCTCCCTTATTGTCCAGAAGAAGTACTATAGGGTGTGAACCAGTTAAAGGATGTTCATCTCTTGTTTCTGAAATTCAGATCCTTTCATTAATACTTTGGGATGTAATAACAGCAAAACTAGGAGATGTGAATTAGCCCAGGGGAGCCTTGGTCATAAAAGAATGTAGGTGGGATGCTTGGACAGAAAAGTATAAACCGTCTCCAGTAAATCCACCAAGAGCATGACATATTTTTTTTCTTAAGGGCCTCTATTCTGTTGTATTTGATATTGTGATTTATTTGCTTGAGATCTAAGATAATCCTATTCTTGGGAATATGGAGTATAAATCAGAGAAGCTCTTGCTTCATTAAACCTATCTGATAGCTTGTACATCTTGGATATGGTTTATGATCTTCAGGATCAGCTGCTGTTAATGGTTGTCTTATGACAACTTGGGGCTTGAGATGTCAAAGGAGTATGGCGAATTTGAAATGTATCTTTGTGACCCATGCATTTGATATTTCATATGAATCTAGATGTCTGCAAATTTCATTAGTTTTCTATACACAGGGAAGCTAAGACACTCACTAAATTGATACTCCCCCCCCCTTCTGTGGATGAATAAGGTTTCTGCCTGACATTCTGGTATAATCTATTTTGGGATTTCTACCATCATCTACCCCCCAATGTTTTTTGGCTCTTCTGCAGATATGTATGAATGTTGAAAAGATGAAAGAATGGGAGGTATAACCGGGCATTCTGCTAACACTATTTTGTTTTTGTTGGTGGTAATGATGGTGATTAAGGACATGGCTTTCTTCATGTTTTCTATTAGGACATCATCAAGAGCTTCTCTGAACAGCTTTCTCTTTAAGCAGTCTGGCCAGGAGGAATTAGAGACAACATTCCTATTCTTCAAAGGTCTCTTTTGGTAGCTATATGACACATAAAATCCCAAAAAATGAGCAGCAAGAATGCATGCTTTAGAATAGGTATCGAAGCAAACAATTTCAGATTGTTTCTCCAGGTCACAAATAATGGCACATCTGATCTGCATTTCTGTATTTTTATGAAGCACTAATTAGTAATAATTTGTAGGTGTATGCATCAACTTTTTCTATAAATTATCTCTACATAATGATTCAAAGGCTGCTTTCAAATCACCGGTGACATAGTGAGGTCTACATGAGAGACCAGAACCAATCAGCAAATTTCCATTAAGGTTTCTATTATATAACTTACTAATACTCAATACTGACCCAAAATTGGATAGGCTGGGAGGTTAATGCCATTCTAAAGAATGGGAAAGTAGCACATGCAAGTTCACTAGTTCACTTAATTTGGAATTCTCAACTAGAGCAACTCCTATCCCACATTTAAGCATGTACAGTATCTGTCTAATAATGTACTGGGAGTTAAACTCGCAATAAGTGGAATGTACAAAAGGAAAAATCAGAAAATGGGGAAAAAAATAACAAGAAGAAAAAAGGTGACCTTCAACCTTCAGTACAATTATAAATAATTTTAGTAACTCCTCATTCCTTCTTGATTTACAATTGATGATCTCTTCACCCATATTCCATCTCTTCTCTATAGACAAATCCACAAAGCATGATCTATTCAGTCTTGGTAACACCAGAAAGTTAATTAACATTTATCAGAAATAGCAATGTATTTTATTTTAAACCAACTTCATTTTCTTTTTAAACAGTCTTAATCTTTAATCCAAACAAATAGAATATGATTTCTTTTCATTTATTCTTTGTCTCTTCTTCTCAAAGATTTAACAATCCTTTTTTGTAAATTAATATAAAAATTATTCAGGTCACTCTCTTTGTTCATTATTTGTATTTTCCTTTTGATTTTTGAAACATTAACCAGTTTGTTATGTCCAGTGAGACGTTATTTTCCATGTCATGTTCGTAGCCTATCATTTATAGATCCATTTTCAATGCCATCTCTATCATGTCGAATAAAACTTGTTTCTCATTTGCTATATCTTCCATAACATCTTTTGGACATAGTCTAACTATAGAAGCAAACACTGCTATTGTTACTGCTGATACCAACTTCTGATTCCGTGTCCTTCAATACTTTCACTTTATGTTTTGCATCATTTATTAAGTCTTAGTTAATTTCCTGTCAATCAGACCTGTATATTCTAATCATTTAATTAAAATATTTAATTCTCTCTAGTGACCAATTTTTAATTACTTAATATTAATTAGTTTATAACTTTCAAGGATCAATGTTTTATTTAGCTTTTGCTGTTAATATTTTGAGAAACAAAATATAAGAAAAACAGCAAATAAGGCATGACTATGATTAGAGCCAATCAGTGGAGTTGCAATAAATGTAATTGTACAAAGTTTTCTTGGACATAACTGTAACTTACTCAACCAGCAGAAGCTAAAAGACAAGAAGTATCCCTTTTACAGGTCAGTTCCATAAGAAGGAGCGTGTTTTCACTCAGTAGTAAAGCTGATAATTCTCTGGAATTGGGAGCTTCCAAATCCAAGCATTATCCTGTTTCTCTGTATTCAGACTATATCAGCCACTAGATATCAATACAACACTTTTTAACTTTAACTTTTAATAGATTTATATGCCGCCCAATCCCGTAGGACTCCGGGCGGCTTACAGATAAAGTTAATATAAAGAGTTAAATATAAAGAGTTAAAAATAAGGAACAATTTAAAAAGAAACAATTTAAAAACAAGACACCATACACTCAATCTGATTGGGGCTGGACCTCATTCCTGAGTCAACAGCCCCTGGCCTGCCGGAATAGCCAGGTTTTAGTGGCTTTTTGGAAGGCCGAGAGAGTGGGGAGGGTCCGGATCTCTACGGGTAGGTCGCTCCACAGGGTCGGAGCAGCTACAGAGAAGGCCCTCCTCCGAGGAGCCGCCAGCCGGCATTGTCCGGTCGACGGCACCTGGAGAAGGCCCAGTCTGTGAGTTCTTATCGGCTGTTGGGAGGTATGTGGTAGGAGGCGGTCTCCCAGATATCCAGGTCCTAAGCCATGTAGGGCTTTAAAGGTGATGACCAGCACCTTGAATTGTGTGTGGAGACTGATCGGAAGCCAGTGCAGCTCGCGGAGGATAGGTGTAATATGGGTGTATCTAGGTACACCCATAATCACTCGCGCGGCTGCATTCTGGACTAACTGTAGACTCCAAACACTTTTCGAGGGCAGCCCCATGTAAAGCGCATTACAGTAATCGAGCTTTGAGGTGACGAGGGCATGAGTGACCATTCGAAGTGCCTCCCGGTCCAGATAGGGCCGCAACTGGTGCACCAGGCGAACCTGGGCAAAGGCCCCCCTGGCCACAGCCAACAAATGATGTTCTAATGTCAGCTGTGAATCCAGGAGGACACCCAAGTTGTGGACCCTCTCTGAGGGGTGTAAAATTTCACCCCCCAGGCTAAGGGATGGAATATCTGGATTATCCCTGGGAGGCAGCATCAATAGCCACTCGGTCTTGTCTGGATTGAGTGCAAGTTTGTTCACTCCCATCCAGACCCTGACAGCCTCCAGGCACTGGCACATCACTTCCATCACTTCGCTCAGTTGGCACAGATAGAGTTGAGTGTCGTCCACATACTGATGGTATTTGATCCCGTGCCGGCATATGATCTCATCCAACGGCTTCATGTAGATGTTAAATAGGAGGGGGGACAGGACCGAGCCCTGCGGCACCCCATATTTAAGGGGCCTAGGGGTCGACCTCTGGCCTCCAACCAACACCGACTGCGACCTTTCTGAGAGGTAGGAGAACCACCGTAGAATGGTGCCTCCCACTCCCACCTCCCGCAACCGCCGCAGAAGGATACCATGGTCGATGGTATCGAAGGCCGCTGAGAGGTCAAGAAGCACCAGGATAGAGGAATATCCTCTATTCCTGGCCCGCCAGAGATCATCGATCAGTGCGACCAAAGCAGTTTCGGTGCCGTAACCAGGCCTGAAACCTGACTGAAAAGGGTCTAGATCAGTGATGGCGAACCTATGACACGCGTGTCAGTGCTGACACGCGTAGCCATTTCGGGTGACACGCACATGCTCCCCAAACTTGTTTCAGCGGCAGCTCTCAGCCTGGGCGGCAGCGTCACACAGGCTGTGGAAGGAGGAGGAGGAGGAGGAGGAGGAGGAGGGAACCAACCAAAGAGAGGCTTTTACCGGGTCTGCGCCCCACAGCCAGGACCGTCCTGGCGCCTCAAGCCGCGTTTCTTCCTGCAAAGCCCTTCGGGCAACCCGAGAGTTCCGCTTGACGCCAGAAGGGCTTTGCAGGAAGAAACGCGGCTTGAGGCGCCAGGACGGTCCTGGCTGTGGGGCGCAGACTCGGTAAAAGCTCTCTTTGGTTCCCTCCTCCTCCCCCTCCTTCCACAGCCTGTGTGACGCTGCCGCCCAGGCTGAGAGCTGCCGCTGCCGCACAACTGAGGGAGGGAGAGGGAAAGCAGAGATAGCCTCAAATTCCACCGTTGGGACAGGGGAAAGGGCTTGTCCCTCAAGAGTGGGGGGGGATAGAGGTGGGAAGAAGGGGCCCAGCCTGTCCCCAGCGCCCCCCACAGACGGATTACGGATCGAACGCTTCTCTCTCTGCAGCCTTTTTCTGCAAGTCCCAGCTACTCAGCGGGGCGTCATCATTTCCGGGGGGGTTGCAGTTTTCCAGCTCAGATATCAGGATCCGCCGGGATTAAGTGGGAGAAAACGCCGCTGGCCGAGCGGAACAAACACATCCAAAGGTTAATCTTATTTTACGAAAACACAACTTCCAAAAGTCGATCGTGGCCTCCGTCAAGAAGCTCTTCCCCCACCCCCCACCCATTCTGGGGTCTTGGTGTCCCTCGGCTAAGATCCACCCCGGAAAGCAGAACGGGGGCAGCCCTCCTGTAATTCTGGCTGGGTTAAAGAGCAGGGATGGAGGAGCCATATCACACCTTCATTCAAAGGGTGGGGAGGGGGAGGCCCGATAAAGTCCCTCCCTTGGGGTGTCTGAAGTCCCAGCTGAAGCAGCCGAAGGAAAAAGGATAAGCATCCCTCGCTGCCCAATGGCGCTTGGGGTAACCCCGCTGGGCAGAGCCAGTCGAGGCTCATCCTGCAAATGAGGGTTTCCTTTGGGGAGGGCCAGGTGGTTTCAAGCACCCCAAACAGCCAATCTCTCTCTCTCCATCCCCCTTCCTTTGCTCCTGGGGCTGCAGAACTTTCCATGGGCTCAACAGTAATTGAGTAAAATTCTAAGCCACTGCAGTAGCTGCTTTTTGGTTTTATTTTTTTAATATTTATCAGTCTTTCTTTTAGTTGAAGAGTTGAAGTCCACAAGGCTTAAAGCTGTCAGGTTTGAAGACCCCTGGGGTTTTTTTCCTAAAGGGTTAGGGGTGCAAGGGTCTTGTAACTTGACAGCTTTAAGACTTGCACGCTTCAATGCCAGAGTTTCTGAGCCAACATTTTGGTTGCTAAGCAGGACCGTTGGTAAGTGATACTGATAATAATATCAAGGGCAACATACGAAATCGACTGATGAACAAAGAAGTTACTAAGCAGCTATGTTAAATAATTTGTTTTTGGTTTATTAAATACAATTATATTGCAATTATATATTTTTGTAGTTTAAACTATAAATTGCGCAAAATTATGTTTTTGTCGAAGTGACACACAACGCGAGTTATGCTCGATTTTTTGCCGATTTTTGACACACCACGCCAAAAAGGTTGCCCATCACTGGTCTAGATAATCTGTTTCATCCAAGGACCATCGGAGTTGAAAGGCCACCACCTTCTCAACAACCTTCCCTACAAAGGGGAGGTTGGAGACTGGACGATAGTTGTTAAGGATAGCTGGGTCCAGAGAAGGCTTTTTAAGGAGAGGTCTCACCACCGCATCCTTTAGTGGGTGCGGGAAAGATCCCTCCCGTAGAGAGGCGTTGACAATCATCAGGAGCCAGCCTTGTGTTACCTCCCTGCTGGTCGAGACCAGCCAGGAGGGACACGGGTCCAGTAGGCAGGTGGAGGCACTCACCGCTCCCATGGCCTTGTTCACTTCCTCAGGAGTGACAAGTTGAAACTCGCTCCACAAAGTCCGATCAAGGCCCTCCCCCAGCATCTCAGCAGGAACTGCCCAAGTGAAGTCCAGGTCCGTCCGAAACTGAGCGACTTTGTCCGACAGAAACTGAACAAATTCCTCGGCTCTACCCTGTAAGGGTTCACTCGCATCCCTCCCTTTCAGGAGGGAGCGTGTTATCCTAAACAGGGCGGCCGGGTGAGATTCTGCGGATGCAATAAGAGCGGAAAAATGAGCACATTTTGCCGCCCGTATTGCCACTAAATAAGTCCTAATAAAGGCTCTTAGTAGTGTTCGGTCAGATTCGGAGTTACTAGCCCTCCAACGTCGCTCTAGGCGTCTCTTTTGGTGCTTCATCTCCCGGAGTTCCTCGGTAAACCAAGGCGCCCTCCTGGATCCACTGCTGTGGAGAGGCCGCAAAGGCGCAATCCGGTCCAGTGCCTCAGCCGCCGCTGTATTCCAAGCCGCGACCAAGGACTCTGTCAGATTGTGGGCAAGGGAGTCAGGTATCTCACCAAGTGCCATCTGAAATCCCAAAGGGCCCATCAGGCGCCTGGGGCAGAACCACTTAATCGGCTCCCCCTCCCTGCGGTGGGGGAGTAGTTTCCGAAAGTCAAGCCTCAGTAGGAAGTGATCTGACCATGACAAGGGCAAGATCTCTATGCCCTTCAGTTCCAGATCACGTCTCCACTGCCCCGAGAGAAACACGAGGTCGAGCGTGTGACCCGCTGTGTGAGTCGGACATTGAATTACCTGGGTCAAGTCCATGGTTGTCATGGAAGCCATGAACTCCTGCGCTCCATCCGAGCGTTCGCCAAGAGATGGCAGGTTGAAATCCCCCAGTACTATCAGTCTGGGGAACTCAACTGCCAGTCCGGCTACTGACTCAAGGAGCGTAGGCAGGGCTGTTGTAATGCAGCTGGGAGGTAGGTACGTTAGAAACAAGCCCACTTGACCCCCTAGGTCCAACTTCACCAGAAGGGACTCACACCCGACAATCTCCGGAGCAGGGATCCCACGAAGACCTAATGACTCTTGGATGATGGCTGCCACTCCCCCACCCCTTCTCTGGCGTCGCAGTTGGTGGAGCACCTGAAACCCTTCTGGGCACATTACTGAGAGGGGGATTCCTCCCTCGTGGCCCAGCCAGGTTTCAGTAATATATGCCAGGTCTGCCCCTTCATCTAATATTAAGTCCCGGACGAGGGGAGCTTTATGAATCACAGACCTGGCATTTAGCAACAGCAACCTGAGACCAGGGCCCTGACATCTCTTGCCACCTGGTTCTAGAGTTGAGCTATCAGGGCCGGAAGGAGGGATCGCTGTAACGTAGCGAACCCTCCTTCCCCGGTAATGGCTAGCCCTGTAACTCCCGTCATACCTGCCTCTCCCAAACATAACCGGGAGGCTCCGTCCCGTCCCCGTCACCCCCTCTTCCCATCCCGCGGCCCCCGTTCTCCCCAGCCGGCCATTCATGACATTCACTTTCGGACGAGAGGCGGATCCAGGCCCCCATCCACTTCTGCACTCAGTGGAGGGGGCTCCAGGCCGCGCTCTCAATCCTCCCACACATACCGGCCAGGCATTCTCCACATGCATACCCCACTAATATTAAAATACAATGATACAATAAAATACTAATAAAATACGTAAAATTAAAAGTGTGGGATCATTCAATCAGACACATACATACCACATACACTCCCCATACAAGAAAGAAAAGTTGCGCAACTGTTAGAAAATGTGCAAGTTCGTGTAAAGTCTGTAGGTGGATTCACAAAAGTCCAGTCCGATGGAAGTTAGCGGAGGTATAGAGGGAGAAAGAAAGTTCGTCTCCCCTCTTCCTTGTGCGATAGATGGTGTAGAAATGGGGGGGGGTCCCAAAAAGCCAGAGGGGGGCTGAGATGGCGTCCCTTGGCATCGACGGGTGGCAGTGGTCATACCAAATGGGACCAGATCGCCAAGTCCAACATCCAGCAGTCGAGAGCAGGGAAGCCAGATGACAAAAACCCTGTATGGGTGAGGGCAAACAGAGGGCCAACAAAGGAGAGGCCGCACCGCAGGGAGAGGCCGAGTCAAATAAGATGGAGGAGGGGGGGAGTCTAAGGGGTTGTGGCAGCGGCCGCGAGGCCAGTTGCCTGGTCTTATACAGCACCATATCAAACCGACTAACCCCCTCTTTGAAACCGGTCAGCAGAGTCCAAAGGATTCCAAAAAGCGGGGACAAGGATGTCAAGAAATGCCAGGAACACCAAGCAACGTAAACCGCCGAGCAGGGGGGGGGGGCGCCTAAAGAGACTGTGGCAGCAGGGAATATGCCAGCTGCCTTGTCTCATCCAGCGTCGTTCGAATCACCCACCTCCTCTTTGGTAACAATAATCCTCGAGCAGTCCGATGAACACACGGGGCTCCTCCCAGTCAACAAAGAAACAGGACTAGGCCCATAAAACTTCAATGGTATTACATGCTTGGCCCAAAGTCAAGATGGGAAAGTAAATATCATCAATATATTGATGACATTAGAACTTGTATTGAAAGATGGCCTCACCCAGGGCTTCATGAAATTTTTTGAGAGCTTCTTGCAGAAAGAAAAGAGCCCTGATCGCTATGGTACCCCACAATTAAGGAGTAATGAAATGGACTTTTCCCTTATCATCACCAATTTGAATCAACAAGAAGCAAAACTACTGCAACTCACAGCCTTCCACTCCCAACCCAGGAAAGCCCAGGATATAGTAATATGGAAAGACACTAAGATCTCTTAGACACAACAGATGAGGGTTGTACTCACACCACAGACGTATCCACATGTGCAATTAATGTCATTTCTGTACAATTCTGTGTCATTTCCATCCTAAACCTTTGCAGATTTCTTAAAGAGTACTTATAGTTATGTAAACTTTAACCAAAATCATTAAATTACAAGTTCCAAGTCCTATCATATGCCTAAAAGTAAGCACAATAAGCAAAGTAAATTTTGATCCCTTAATAGCACATACAGTAAATCAACACATACAGTGTTCTGTTTTTATCCCAGGAAATCTAGACAGAACTTTAGAAGGCTAATTATATGTGACTTAACAATCATATATACTCACCAGTAAGTACAGCTTTTGCAGAAGGATCTGCAAGATCTAAAGCTGATTTTCCATCTGTATTCCGAATATTTGGATCAGCTCCATGTTGCAGCAGTACTGAATAAAGAAATAATAATAATTCTCAAACATTTGGCATATAGAATAAATGCAACTGCCAATACAACATACACTGATCATGCTGCCAACAAAGATCATAATTCAGAAATCTGCTTTTGTTTATAATAGACTATTCAACTACTGATTGGTTTTTCCTCAAGGGTGAACATCCCTCCTTATATCACAGAACAGTTTAGACCCATAAATCTACTATTAGGCTGCAAATAAACTAATTATGGACAATAGATAAATGACATGAATGTACAGAGCACATTCTCTATCTCTTTAACTGATATTTGGTGTAAAGTTTCAAAAAGTATTTTGACATGAACACATCCACATAAATAAATTATTCATGAATTTCTTTGAATATTCCAATTTGGTCCCCAATATTTAGCCATCACTAATCTAGCTGCCATTATCAAATTTACAATCAATTCCTTTTTTGTTTCATTTATATCCTGTTTTTCCACCAGCAACAGAAATGCAATCCTCAGTGAAATCTCTAAATTTACATTCAAGTGTTCTAATTTCTCTGAGCACCATGTCCCATATTTTTGTGCGCTATCACAATCCCACCACATGTTTATATGTTCCAACCTCTTTTTTGCACCTCCAACAAATATTTGTATATTTATCATCTATTTGATTTAATTTATATGGCATTAGGTACCACCTCTATATCACTTTATATCCATTTTCCTTAACTCTTAACTAAATATAAGTGCATATATTCTTATATACACTTCTATTCTAAATATTTTTCCAATCATTATCATTTATTTCTCCTAAATTTGATTCCCAAATTAATTTTAAACCTTTGCCTGTTCTAATTCAGTTAATATTCAATATATTTTCCCAGTTCTTCCTTTACCTATATATTCTTCAGTCACCTCACATTCTTTTATAATCATTTCAAATTTTGATAACTATATTTCTTCCACTTTTATCCATTTCTCTAATTGTATTAAATTCAACCAATTTAATTTAATATCTGATAAAACGGTCTTTAGTTGTGTTATATTTTTATCTTGTTCCTCCAGTCTTCCCATTTATATATCTGATTCTCTTTTAGTTTACTAATCCATTCTTTCAATTCAATCTTAGGGAATTTCTCCATTTCCACCACCAGTGTTAAAGGAGAAATTCCGGCCATTAACTGGTATCTCCATTTGTTCCATAATTCTATCATTTTTAAAAAAGGGATATTGAATCCTCCTAGCATTTTTTAAAATATCCTTTTTAAACCAATATGTTTCTATAGAATTACCTATTTCCTTTAATTATTTTAACTCTACATCCCTCCATCTCTAGTCAATGCTATAATATCTGGGGCCACCTTTAATTGATTCGCTACCCAGTAATTTCTATCATTTGGAAGACCCAGCCCACTATTTTTAATGGTTCATACCGTAATGCTTTACTTATTCTTGCTCTTTTACCTCCATTAGAATACGCCTCCAGCAATCTCTGTATTTGCTTTAATTCTTGATCCAAAAATTTAATTGGGATCATCCAAAACAAAAAATGATTTTTTGGTAAAAACTTCATTTTTATCATTGAAGTTCTTCTAAACAATGATAATTTTACTTTCTCATATTTATTTATTTTATCTTTTATATCTTCACTTAACTTTTCATAGTGTATTTTCTTTAACTCTTGAATATTTTGGGGGTGTCAATACCTAAATATTTAATGCTATCTACTATTTTTAATTTATATTTTCCTTTCAATTTTTTAATTCAAATTCAATTTTCAATACATCCACTTCTTCTTTACTATGGTTATATAAAATCATTTCTGATTTTCCCCAGTTTATTTGTAATCCAATATATTTCCCAAATTCATTCAGGTGTAAATATATCCGCTCTATAATAACTACAGGATTTTGAAATGTTAATAATATATTGTCTGCAAATAATATTTTAGTTTTTTTCTGAACACCAATTCCTTCAATCAATGAATCTTCCCTAATTGCATTTGCCAAAACCTCCATCAATGCAAACAAAACTGGGGATAAAGGGCAACCTGAGACAGGTAGTTGTTTATAGCAACATTAATTTTAAAAAATGAACATATACTGCCTACATATTTCATTATTTCCACTTTAATAACCCCCATTCTTCATATAACATTATTCTGAGCAGGCTGCATAATCTTACTTTATTCTTTACCAAATGTACTAATTATTCAACTCAATGTTCCAATTAACAGAAAGTGAAATAAATCACATTGTAAGCTAAAAAAAATTTGGGGAAGCAAATTTTCTTCAATGTAATAAGTTGACACTAATATTTATGTAAAACCATTACATTCTTCAAAATATAACTGTAGATTTAAAAGCATCAGTTAAATTACCATTACAATATAAATTTTAAATTGATTATGTTTATCAAATAATTTTTTTGAAAAAATACTATATCCAATATATATCCCACTAAGAATGATGGGTGAATTTGGATAATAATGAATCTAATTTTTAAACATTCCAAGAATAACATATTTTGTTCACAGGCCTTTGTAGTAAAAACATTTCAGGAAGAAGTTGATACTAATTTTTGATGGAAAGCAATCTAAATAATTTATATATAGGTCAGGATCCTCCAATCTTTGGGCTGTGGCCGAGTACTGGGCTGAGGACCCTTTGGAACCAGGCTGTGGCTGGCAGGTATGAAGTGCACGGGCATGAAGCACCACTCATACAAATGGAGCTTCGTGTGTGTGTGCACGCAAGTACCTGCCCCCCGCAGAAATGGAGCTGCCATTCACATGGAACTATTTCCTCTTCCTCTCTACTGGTCTGCAAAGCGGGAAAGGTTAGGGACCACCGATATAGGTAATCCTCAGGTTACAATGGCAATTGAGATGGAAATTGCCATTAACTAGCAATGAAGTCATAAAATGTGAATGTCACATGACTGCATCACTTAGAGATGATAATCCTAGCCATTATCAGAGGAACTCCAAGTCATGAAAACCTAGAAAATAAGGAGTGTCAGAGCTATAAATTTCTTATTTGTTTTTTAGTAAAAACACTGCACATATATTGCATTTTTGAGGAGTAGTGTTGCAATTTCATTTATTTACTTAATGACTGCTTGGACAAGTCGCTATAGTTTTCTTGGCAAGACTTTAGAAACAATTTGCTATTGCCTGTTTCCTAGGGCTCAGAAAGAAGATGGGCCAAGATCACCTAATTGGCTTTGAAGATAAGTGGGATTAGAATTCCCAGCTTTCAGGTTTGTAACTTAGTGCCTTAACCACTGTAACAAACTGGCTGTCTGATAATATCTGTTATACATGCAGTATTGATGCAAGATTGATTGATAGAAATTAAATACATATTTTAGACTTAAATAACCTAGAAGCAATGTTGTATAATTATTTGAATGATGCACAGCAATGTGAAATTAATCTGATATACTCTTGGTACACTCGTCAGTTTTAATCAATATGCAATATAATTAAGTTTTTATTTTAAAAATAGTTTTTGCATCAGAGAATGATTCAGCGAAATACTATGCATTTAATATCAAAAATATTAGTCTTAAAAACTATGTTTAGATCAATTGCAGACATATAAGGGCAGATTTGTTTCACAAAGAAGATCCTAAGAACACTGAAACTGCTTCTATAGGTAGTCCTTAGTTAATGACCATTTCTTCAGCCACTTTTCAGTGACTATTTAAAGTTATCACACGGCTGAACAACTTTGAGGACTATAGCTAGTCCTCAAAGTTGCAGCCATTGTAACAGTCCCAGAGATGTGATCACAATTCAGACGCTTGGCAACCAGCTTGCAATTAGAATTGTTACAATGTCCCATGATCATCATTTGCAACCTTCCCTGCCAGCTTCCAATAAACAAAGTCAATGGGTAAACTGGCAAGAAATTACAAATTGTGATTATGTAACATTTGTGCCTAATATCCATGTGGGATTTTGGCTAAAACAGCCATCATCATGTTGTGTTTTTTACAATTGTGTTGTTTAGTGATAGAGTTCCAAATTCCAATTACTGTCATTAACAGGCTGTACTATTATATAAAAGATATATTATAATTTAATGAAACTTAAGTCTGGATACCACTTTTATAACCTTTAACAACAGACATACACACACTTTTTTCTAAAAGCTAACCTTGTCGAAAAGTTTTTCTTCAACAGACGGGTGAAAAACATACTACTTCAGGATGCCCACATGCTGCCCAGGCTCCTTGCGCCCCACAACTTGACATAAAGTTTACATATCAGCAGATCATTGGGATCTCTCTTGTTTTTTTGAGGAAAGTGAGAATATCTGATTCAGGTTCTCACATTAAATATGGCAAGTTAGTTGAAAAATGGAAAAAGAATGGGAATAGCCAGTATCTATTTTGCACCTTGCTTTTGTCCTTTATTGTTCAAAATATAACAAAAAATGAAAGGCAGTGGATGTACTGGATGTTGAACTGGCACTTGGGTCAAGCCTCCCTCCCCTCAACCTTTCCTGTGGAAACTCAGGAAGGAAGGAAGGAAGGAAGGAAGGAAGGAAGGAAGGAAGGAAGGAAGGAAGGAAGGAAGGAGGAAATAATAAAAAAAGCATTATAAACTATAGAGGTACCATATTTTTCTATCTAATTTAATTGGTAGATGACCTCAAGAGTTCAGGTCTCAAACAACTCAACTATCTTCATGCAATTGTGTTTCCAAATTGATACTTTTGCTGCACTGTAATTTAAACTTAGAAATATTTTTTTATTGTAGCCTCAGATTTATCTTGTTTTAACTTTTTTACATCCAATACTGCTTTATAACTTCGGTTATAATACAAACAGTATTCCACTGTTATTTTATTATATTGTATTTTATGGTATGTTTTATATTTTATGATCTATGATTACAATTAAACTTACTGTACTTACTACTTGATTTATTTTAGAATGTTTCTGGTTACTTTGGGAAAAAACTGTCAAGTCAAGAATTTAATAATCAGTAAAGGAAATGACAATTATGTTTAATATCAAAACCTAACTGATATAAAGGTTAAATTACAATCAAATATATTTTTACATGGTTATGTATGCACATTACTGTCTTATGATAATGGCAATTCAGCATCATAGGTACAAAACCTGCTGAAAACATTATAGAAAGTATTCTTAAATTTTACATATGGTAAGGATAGACAGCTATCTCTTATCTTACATTTAGAAAAGTTGTAAGTTATTCACAAATATTCTATTAATCAAATATCAAGATTTTTCATTCCACAGTTGGCAGCATTTTATATTTAAATTAAATTTGGCAGTGCTGAATGTATTCATTGTTTTGGCTGATTAAGTTTCATTCTATTTCTATTTTTGTATTACACAGTAAAAACCATGGATTATGAGTTATAAAATGCAGTTAGATTATTTGTATAGATTACTCAATGGATTTTCTAAATGAGCTTTTGATACTTACCAATTTTTTAACATAAAAAAACAATTGTGTTTTGAAGAAAGCTTTACTTACCAATACACACATCTATCTTCCCTTTGATTGCAGCTTCATGAAGAGGGGTATAGTTCCAGTTGTCTCTGGCATTTGGTTCTGCTCCTTGACACAGCAAGAGGCTAACTACCTCAGCATGGCCAAAGGAACAGGCATTGTGAAGAGGTATCAGTCCACCATCATCACGAGCATGGACGTTAGCTCCTGTTTGTAACAAGTGTTCCACAACATCCTTTCTTCCAAAACCTAGTGAAAAGAAATTGAATCAATGCAATATAGAATGCATAAATATTACCACTGTATATGGCACACAGGAGTATAAAACTCTAAAATAAATTTATAATTTACTGTATTTATAATTTACCCTGTTGCTAATATACTGCAAATATTATAGCACTTTGTTGGTTTTTTAAAAAAGTTTAGAAATGCCAATCCAAAAATATTTTAAACCTCTTTCTTGCTAAAATCCTTTTCCACAGCAAACGGTGTTAAAATATAGAAGATAATCTAATCTACTTTACTGGCCTGTTACTTTAATTCAGATCAAAACTTTCTAGAGTTGTTATCAACAGTTATATATCAAAATGCACATCTACAGTAATAATATCCAAACCAGGGTAGATAAAAAATGATTTTTTAAAAAAATAAAAAAAATGGATTTTAAAATTTTAAATTGGATTTTTTTTTATTTTTACCAAATTTATTTTAATAAATGCTTTTGGAGTAAAAATCTATATAAAGATAGTTTTGTATTTAACATACATTAATAATTTAGTTTATTCAGCATGGAGCTTAGTTATATAGCATGAGGTTGTATATTCTGCAATATTGGGACTGTCGGTGAGTCAACAGTGGGGTCAGGAGGAGCTGCTGCAGGACAGAGATGACAGTTGCTCTTTAAAAATTATGTTTTAAATCGAGTTGATTTAAATCAAATCCACTCTGATCCAAACCAACTAATAAACAGATTTAAATCTACTTGCTATGTATCATTATTGTGTACAACAGAATTCAATTCCTTCAATCAAAACTTCAATAGCAACATAAATATTTCTATAAGACTCAAAGTATATATACAAAAATGAATAGAAATGTTATAACCACAAGTTGACACAAAAGCACTTATTGACATATCAAGTAATTTTCCAAATTCTCCTTTTACTCCAATTTAGAATTGGAGTAAAAAAAATTCTTGATTCATTTTGGAAGTTATATTTTCTGTGCTTCATGAATGTTTGGGTTTTCTAATCACTTATGCAAATTAAAACAATATAATATAAAATAAAATAATGCTTGCTTCCTTGACTAATTTCTGGTTTATTTTATTCTCTCAGCTGCTTATTCCTACATCTCTGTAGAGTAAAGGTTCTGAAATCATGGGTTAGAATTACAGTGTAATCCTACATCATTTCTCACATCAAAGTCAAAAACACCATTTTACTGCTTGGTATTACCGGTATGAATCTAACCTAAGTCATGTCACTCCTGAATCTAATATTATTTATTCCTCTAAAATAATTTTTAATACAATGGCACTGCTGACTAGTGTCAGAAAATAATTCCCACATCAATGCCCTATTACTGAACCTATAATTATTTGATGCAGGCTGGGTGGAATTTCATGCAAATTATTGCAGGTGGGACTTAATCAATATTACATACAAACTGAGAGCATCATCTCCAATGCATTTATTATGTGTTCATGCCTTCAAGCCAGTTTTTGACTCCTAATGACTGCTTGGATAAGCAAGTCCCTGCAATTTTCTCAGAAAGGTATTTTGGAAGTGGTCTGCCATTGTCTCCTTTCTAGAATTGGAGGAAAGTGATTTTTCCAAGATTACCCAGCTGGCTTTGTGCCTAAGGAAGCACTAGAATTCAAGTCTCCCAGTTTTTAACCTGACAATCACTACATCAAACCGTCCCTCTTAATGCATCTATGCACCCCTATATAGTCAGGATAAACTATTAGGGCAACTAAACTACACTACATTACTAGATAAATATTAGAACCTCCATAAAGTTTTTCTTTAAAATGCTGACAATCAGAAATATATGGCTAACAGGAAGGGAGATGATGGGAGTAATTTGAAATAGCTTAACCTCATTTTAATTTCTGCATCTCAGAAAAGCATCACAATTTTTAAAAAAGTTGTGGGATTTTACCAATAAATGGAGAACAGTTGGTTCTGGATAGTCTGCATTCAAATATAAACATGTGTTTTCCATATTGTTGGTCCACAGAGAAATAAATAGGAGGATTTTTTCCCAGTTATGTACCAAATGTGGTTGTGGAAATAATACTATATTTGTTTCATACTGACCAAAATGCCTTTCCAAGAGAATACTTGAAATAGCAGTTGAGGAGGGGGGGGATGTCTATTAAACTGATTTAAACATGTGACCTATCCTTTAAGTCCCTCTTTTGGAAACTTTAAAACATTTGCTATAATTATAAACAGTGCTTTTGAAAAGAGAAAACCATTATTTCTGTGCATATTGTGCCTCACATTTTATATAACAAAACTAAAAATGTCAGTTATGTAATCAACCAGTCTTTGAGCTAGCTCTTCAAAATCAACCATTCAATTCCATAAATAATTGTTTAAGTAAAATTATTCCAAGAATCACACTTTCAAGTTTTCTAATGCTTTTCTACTATTTTTGTCATTTGCTTTCTTAGAATGTGAAATCGCAAACGAATTAATTTCTCTTGTTACTTCATATTACATAGACCACTCAATGGAATAATTTCATATGCAATTGATTTTAGCAACTCTAATTCATAAAACTATACCACATGGTGTTTTCTGAGACAACATATAAAAATTTCTGGCAATGCATTTTCTGCATAATTATAAGTTCATGTTACTGGACCTTTTATGAAAGCCATAGACTGAAAAACACAATATGAGGAGTGAGTCTTAGAAATAACTATTGCTAAATTGGGATTAAAATCCTAAAACACTCTACATCCCTTATTCTTTAAATGAATGCTGTAGTAAGGGATACAGGACCATTCACCTCCCCAGGAATGATTCTAAGTTATATAGAGAATCCTTTTCCAAGAATTCCTTCTCATCCTTATGAACTATACATTTCCTTATCAAGGGATCCATACAGAATGGGCATTCTCCAGCAGCCCTTCTGAGCCAAACCCTCATACTTTTCTTGGTTCCTTCACAATATTAACACAATGGCGGGATTCACATCATAGACCCATGAGGGCAAACCTATGGCACGCGTGCCAGAAGTGGCACACAGAGTCCGTTCTGTGGGCACAAGCGCTGTCTCCAGCCACTCTTCTGGTTTCCAGTGGTCTTCGCGGGAGCCAGAGCATCGGAAAACAGCCCAGAAAATAGCCAAAAAAGAGTTTTCCGGGTCATTTTTGGCCTGAAAAAGCCCCCAAAATAGCATGAAAACAGGCATGTGCGCGCCAGCCAGCTGGTCTTTGGTTTTCCAGTGTTCCAGTGCAGCAGGTGCACACATGTTCTGGTTTGGCCACTCGCTGCTGAAAAGGTTCGCCATCACTGTCATAGACTAAGCCAAAATCTGACCAATTAACTATTTTATGATTTAATACAATGTGCAAGCCTACATTGCTCTAACAGCATCGTCTTTCCCAATGCTTTGCTAAGAAAGCAACAGCAGACACAGCAGTTGCTCCCTCAAGATACATTATTTCACCCCTTCCCTGATTTATCTGTTTATCTCTTTCCTGACCCCCCCCCCCCAGAAAGAATGAAAAGCCTCCTACATTCTTCACTGGGCAGTACAAGACCCAGTCTGAGCAAGGCAAACCCTCTTTAACCCTCAGCAGAGCTCAGACAAAGCGCAGAGAGGATGGTTTCCACAGAGGGGACCTAAGTCATTTTGCTGCCTCCTATGCAAGACTTCTTCCCTTGCTCCATGCAGAGGATGGAAAGCCTGAAGCCAATTATGGCTTACTACCACCTCTTTCTTGGTTGAGGCAGTTGGGGCCATTGGCCTTAAGAGACCTTGCACGGTGGGCGGCTGTTTCTTCACCTCAGCTGTGGCAAAGCGTCCCAACCAAACGGCGGAGTCCGACGCTATACTTTGGAGCTCCCTCCCTACCCGCCCGCCCCACAGGACCCTCACCTGCCGCGAAATGTAAAGGGGTGGATTTCCGGCCGGCCATGTCTTTGGCGTTGACGTTGGTAGCATCCACCAAGCGCCTGACCCGGGTTACGTCCCCATTGCGGCAGGCCTCGAGCAGCTCCCGGAAAGCGCCGCTTCCCACGGGGGGAGGAAGGGGCTGCAACGGCGGAGGGGGCGGGTCGGGGCTGTCGGGAGCAGCCGGGCTGGAGGCGGCAGAGGAGGAAGACGAAGAACCGGAGCTGCTGCTGCTGCTGCTGGTGGTGGCGGCGCTGCTGGCCCCGGAGCCCGGCGGCGGCGGAGGCCCGGAGCTTTCGCAGGCGCTCTCTGGAGAAAAAGGCCTCTCCGTTCCCGCCGTCCCTTCCCGGCCGCTGTTGGCGGGGGCCTCGCCCTCAACTCCGGCCAGAGTGGGCCGCTGCTGAGAGGAAACTCCCGTGGGGGAAAGGTTGGGGCTGCGAGGCGGAGACACGGGCGCCTGGACTGAGTGATGACTTGGAGGGTGAGCGGGGTGATGATGATGATGCTGCTGCGAGCGACGCGACGACGATGATGCCGCCGCCATTTCCCCGCTCCGAGAGCGCTCTGGTCCTGTCACTGCGGCAACGGGGAAAGATTGCCCGCCCTCGCATCCGGCTCCGTGGAGCCAATCTTGGGACGGCGGGGCGGAAGTGACGTAAGGTCAGTGAGATGACGGAAGACGAAAGCGGAACTCTTTCCTCGGAGCGTCGGTGTTTTGTTTCTTTAGGAGTGAACAGTTGTAATGCTGGTGCTTTCAATTGAGTCCTCCGTTTGGCTTTCAAGAGAATAGTTTGTCGCTGCTTTCTTCAGCGGTTATTTTTTTCTCTCCTCGTCATAATTCTAATCTAGTGTTATTAACCAGATCTTGCCCAGTTTACAGTGGTGTTTGTTTTGTAAACCCTTTTGAATTTTCAATGTTTCTGCATAAACATAAAACTGAAAATGTGATCTGTTCTCCGCCCAAGTTCTAAAACTAGATTTAAAAAAAAACAGTTGAACAAAGGAGTTCAAAACACTAATTTATTGGTTCATTGAGGAAAATTATTTTAAATTATTTAAATTAAATTATTCTTAAATTATAATAAACTATTCTCCAAAGCACTAGAACGCAAGACAAGAAACAATGGCTAGCTAGTCTAGAAGACTTCCAAGGTCCTTTCCGGCTCTATTTATTCTACTATTCTAAATAATCCAGAGCTACATAATTACAAAAACGGGGATTTGAGACCAGACAAGACGGTTTATACAAGTACCTCAAAGTGAAATGGCAATTAGATTAGCATCTTCAGTGCTACAGTCACATTTTGACAGTGTTTTATTATTTAATAAATTCATTTAAAATACGTTAAAGAATCCATTCGCATGTCTAAAGGAAAAGCGTTTGTTTGCTTTTTGGTTCTGTACTAAAACCTCAAAGTCTGCTTAACAATAAGGTGCTACATGAAACACTACATCTCATAAAACTATGAGGCATTCACAATTGGTTCAGTATTGGGGCATTACGTACCATAGTCTTAACTGACTCAAAAGAGGCTAGGGAAGAAAAACGTCTTGAAATATTTTTGTCTGGAAAAATACCTTAAAATATCTTTCAGACTGCGTGCCTTATTAAGAAATAAACTGTTCTCAATTGTGGTTACTCCCAAGTAAATAGAAGAGACCTTATCAGAATAGTAAGTTACTGAAATAACCACAAGGTGGCAATCGTGCATTTTTGAAATAAATTTATTCAACTATATATTCTGAGTCTTTTCTACTAAACTGTAGGATTTAGAAACATATTTTTAAAACCTGCAGAATTAGAATAAAGGTCCATTTAATACTGTTGGAAGAAATGTCCTTCTGGGTTCAGTTTCCAGTGGGGAAAAAGACACTGGAAACATGGAGGCTGCTTGGAAAGATGGTTTAATGGTGGACAGGATCACATGGCTTGAGCTCCTAAACAGAAAAGGGGGATCACATACTTCCAGATGTTGGGTGAAGAAGAAAAAGAGACAGATGCTGAAAGTCCCTGGTTTTATGTCCTCTCTAGGATTTGATCTTGATCTTGTATTTTGATTGGTTGTCAGACTCCCATGGGGCCGTGCAGGGAAAACTCTCTAGGCTGTGTTTTGAATCCAAGTTTGGTTGAGCATTGCTTCTTCCCAGGTGCCATGTGGTGAGATGGGTAAAGGGCTATTACGATCATGCTTTAATCCCATCACCCTGGAGCTGAAGGGGGGAGTTCTTTGTTACATAGAATAGACTGGCTCAGGCCTTTTAATGGCCCATTGACAAAGAAAGGTGGCTATTAAGAGTGAATCTGTTGCCTACCTAAAAACATGTTTCTCCATTTCTTATCCAGGGAAATATAATATTCTGCCTTTTCAATATTTCCTAGGATATTTCATTTTTCTAGGAGAGGGGTGGGTATTAACTTACTGTTAGGTAAACTCCCCATTGGGAGAGCGAGTACGTTCAGCGAAGCGTTGTGAGAGTTCTGTTGGAGAACCCACAAACCAGCATACAGAGACACTGCAGTTTAAATAGGCTTTTACTTTTGTGGAAATAGAGGTATCAAACAGTCCAAGTCTGTTTGATAAGACAGTCAGTCATCAATGTCTTTCAGTTAAGGGATAATCCAAATAACATAGTCCAGTATCATATAAACAGTCCGGTACACAAAGTTTGCTAACAGTTGCAAAACTTAGAATAACTCACGGCACTCAGATCAGATCAGCCCAGCATCTAATGAACAAAGAGCTAACAGTCATTCTGGCTCCCTCTTATGGCTGATTGAAGAAAACAGTAACCAATCACATTTTATAGTATGGTTTAAAGTAAGGTGACCAGATTTTCAGATTGGTAAAGAGGGACACTTATGACCGGGGGGGAGGGGCTTGATTAAAAATTTTATACGGAGCAACAAAAATTTTCATACAATGCAAAAATAGTATTGTAATATTTTTTTTTATTTCAACATAACTACAATTTACAAATATAAATTGTAACTGTTGCCAAACATCAAAATTTTGATCACGTGACCATGAGGATGCTGAAACGGTCGCTAAGTGTGAAAATGGTGGCTAAGTGTGAAAAATGGTCATCAGTCACTTTTTTCAATGCCTTTGAAACTTTGATCACTATACCATCTTTCTTGCCACAGTTCTTAAGTGAATAACTGCAGCTGATAAGTTAGTAACATAAGTGAATCTGGTTTCCCCATCTGACTTTGTCAAAAGGCCACAAAAGGCAATTAAAATGATCCCAGGACACTGAAACCATCATAAATACGAATCTGTTGCCAAACATCAAAATTTTGATCGCGTAACCATGAGGATGCTGCAACGGTCGTTAAGTGTGAAAATGGTCGCTAAGTGTGAAAAATGGTCATCAGTCACTTTTTTCAATGCCATTGTAACTTTGGTCACTAAGCCCATTATACCACCTTTCTTGCCACAGTTCTTAAGTGAATAACTGCAGCTGGTATTTTGGATTTTGGATAGAATCTTTTTTTAAATAGTCTAAGACAATTTAAAAAAAGAATCCACACAGAATAAATTGAAGTAAAACATTTCAAACTATTCCACACAGAATAAATTGAAGTAAAACTATTTTTAAAAATTCTATGCACAATATATTTCAAAGTATTGTGCATAGAATTTTTAAAAATGGTTTCACTTCAATTTATTTTGGATAGAATCTTTTTTTAAATAGTCTAAGACAATTTTAAAAAAAAAGAATCCACACAGAATAAAACTATTTTTAAAAATCCTATGCACAATAAATAAAATATTATTTTAAAATACATTAAAAAAGAAAAGAAAAAAACCCAGCTCACTTACCAGCAGGCAGGAACTCCAAGTCAATCCAGAATGATGTAGATTTTAATACAAAGAACTGAGCAAATTAAAATGGTGAAATTAGTCAGGGAAATATTTTTCAAAGAAACTTTGCCACCATTTTTTCCACACGAGCTGACCTCCAACCTCCGTGCCACTCCCCTCCGGAAAATCCAGGAAGGAACACTCGTGACTTCTCTAGCCAAGTATTTCCTGGAGCTCTATGGTACTGGGTCATCTTTTCTTATAAAAGTAAGTAAAATGGGTGGGTGGGTGGGTGGGTGGGTCCGTTTTCTTGCTTTAACGTTTTATCTTCAATGAAAGTACTGAGACATAGAGAGAGTTTAGACAGAATGTCTTTTGTCTTGCCCAGGTTATGATTTATTAAGCAAATCCACTGCGCTTTCAACATGAAGCCAGAAAATCGGGACTTTTTAAAAACGCCCCGGGACATGGGACAAATTGTTATAAATTGTGCCTGTCCCACCAAAATCGGGACATCTGGTCACCTTAGTTTAAAGAAACAGGTATAGCATTGTTACATGATTTAAATATTGCCAACCCAACCATTAGATTATATTCATAACACTTACTCCATCCAACATACTGTATTCTTCTCTGACTAACCAAATAAATTTAGGAAATTCATACATAAGGGCAAGAGGATGCTCTTTTTCTTCTGTGGCTACTTTACAACTGTTTTTCTGGTGTGCTTCTTGTTATTCAGATAAAGTTGAGCTAGGTTCCTACTGATTTCATGCACATATCCATGCAGTTTTCTTGGCAATAGTACCCAGGTAATTTACCATTGCCTCCTGAGAGTTTTTTTAATTTCTCAGACCATCCTATAACCAAGCTTATACTAGTACTAGTAACTGAGTTGCTAAACTGTTACATTAAATCAATTTTCCAAATTAACTTTCTCAATCTATTTGACAATTTGCATATTTACAAAAAACATTTTTCAAATCAAATCAGTCAGGTAAACTGAACTTATCTGGTTCTATGAAACCAACATTTAAATTAAATCAACACAATTTTCTAAATTGAATTAATTCAAATTGGATCAGATATGTTTCACATCAATTTTATAAATAGCCATCAAAACTAGCAGGCGCCAACAATAAATCCTCTACAAATTTACCTAGTTTCTCTGTATAACCATGTAACTTGGGATCCATCACCATACTTGTCCACAAGAGGGGCAGTTACTTCCATGAGCTATAATTTCTCATTTCCATTGTTTAAAGAAGAGGTGGTCTTTAAGCCATTCTAACAACTGAAATGCAGGATAAAAACACAATTTCTTTTTCCCTACTTTTGCTTATAAGAAATATTTGCTCCTGAACTTTGGGTTTTTAATCAAAGACTAGGCCTTACAATGACTGATCTACCCAGAGAAGAAAACTTGCAATTCGTTTATTTTTAAATCCATATTTGTGAGAAGGAATTGTTTCCTTTGGGGGGGGGGAAAAACAATTTAAAAATTCATGGGGTAGATATTGCTGGACTCAAGCAGCAATGTGCCTATCTGCTGGCCAGTCTTCTAGTAATTAGAACAATATTAATTATAGACCTGTTATCTAATGTTATCAGTTTTTGTTAAGATGATTAAATCTACAGTCAGGGACAGCATCTGTAGTTTCTTTCTCCACTTAATTGAGTTTTTTTTAAAGGAGTGTTTTCAGTTCTAATAAAGGGCTGCTATATCTCTCTACTTTCTTGTGAGGAAAACCCTGCCTCCTTGAAAATATTTAGTATAGGTTGAAAAACCTCCTCACCAAGGGTACTTATTGTAACTGCTTACTTATTGTAAGCTGGGCTTCCAGTGTACCAATCAATTTTTATCAAGGAAAGTTATTTTATTCCATTTCTTTCACAGAAAAAATATTTACCAAGCTGTGTCAGCTGAAGAAAGGAAATCAATCTCAATGAACTTCAGGATCAAAAGGTTATTTAGTGGGAGTGGATTCCTATGCACCTCTCAGCAGTTTATGATCTGAAATACTTTTTATTATTTTGCAATTTAGCTTTGTGTACGTGTGTGGGAGTTGGGTGTGTGGGGGTTGGGGGTGTGCATGTTGAGTGGGTGTACAATGTGCAGTGATGCGTAAAGAGCTGATTTCACAAAAACTTCCAAAATGGAAAAAAAACTCACATCACAAAAAATGTGCACCAAGTAATGGATAAAACCCAAATTTACTTTATATGTTCACTTTAGGCAGATGCTGAATGTAGACTTTCAACTTATGCACCCCTATACATTAAGATTCTACTTCTGTATTAATGTTACCTAAGAAACTCTTACCGTTCCCACTGCACAGTTTTGCCTTCTAATTGAGATTACAGAATAGGAAGGTTCTACTTATGACAACTACTTGGTGGCAATCCACTCATCTGTCTGCTCTTAGTTAAAGTAATTCCTACTTTTTCCTGTTTCTGTTTGAGCCTGAAAAAGAATTTTAGCTGTTCTATGAATTGCTCTTAATTTTAATTAATGCACTTTTTCTCAATGTAAAACAGAAACCTCAAAAAAAAAAAAGGAGCTGCTATAATAAAGAAAAAGTGATCAAACTGAGCTGACGCATCTCCTCCAAATGTTTCTGGTAATGTGTACAGCCCTATTAGCAACATGAGCCTGTGAGAAATAGAAGTAGACATAGAAAGAAACAATAGAAATATAACATTCTGTGGTAGAATGTAGTCTGGATTTCCAGGATAGAGAAGTTGCATTCCAGAAGGCAAAATGTCTGCAGACTTTTGAAAGTTTGGATGACAGGAAGAGGATTAAGATAGCTTCTCTCTAGCAGTCCCAATCTACAGTAATGGGTGGGAAACTGTCAGAGCAATCCAACGAAGAAGTAAAAAAAAATCTGACAATGAGAATAATTAATAATTGAAATAGCTTGCCTCCTGGGGTTGTGAGTGCACTATTTCAAAAATAGACGGGAACCACCATTTTACCAGGATTGTATAAGATCTCCTGCCATGGGCAAGGTGTTAGACTAGAAGATCTCCGAAGTCCCTTCAAACCCTATGTTTCTATGTATGTTCAGTGTTTCATGACAATCCCAATGTTATGTGAAATGCCAATAATCTGAAAGGGTAAGATAAATTCTCATTTTGCAAAAGTATTTGAATCTCCATTTCTGTCCTTATATTTATTCTATCCTTCTGTTTTCCCGAGGTTCAGTTGCTGAACATTATTCAATGACTATTTCTTTTGTGATTTTATTTGTTCGATTGCTATTCTTTTTGAAAACAATAGTTGGGATGATATTTTTAGGACAAAAAAAAGCAGTCTAAACATGTTCAAAACTAAAGATTGCTATTTTGACTACTATGTTTTCCCTCTGAAAATGAACAATAGATAACTTCATTACAAAGAGGAATCCTCTGTACTCTAAAATGTGACATCTGTCTTGGTCTCTCAGACAGACTTCCTATTCTCCTTGCCTTTTAATCTCTTGCTACATCAGTCTTTCCTTCGGAACCAAAGGCTCATTGAATAGATAGCCAAACTGTTCATCTGCTTCATACATCTCCATGTCAGTGTACATGCTAGTAACTTTTTTTTTTTTTGCTGTTATCTTGGACTTACAAAATAGATGCTTGTCATGGAAACTTTGAAAAATTATTTCAGTGAATTAGGAAACGGGAACTTAAATATTTATTTTGCTTGTGTCTCATCATTGAAAACCACACCATAAAAAGTACTGTATGTCTGAATGTGTTGTATGTGTGAGTACATATGCTGAGTTAGGCAATTTGTAGCCCATGTAGCACCCAGATATGAGCTCTGAATCATAGGAATATCAGTTTTAGGTGATGTCTGGCATAATTGGGCAGCTATAGAAATTAAATAAATAAATAACCATTATTAACAGAAGGCATGTAGTACAAAATGGGTCCATCAGAGAAGTTAGTTCTCATCAGTTAAATCCTTGGGAGTAAATGTAAAAAAATGCCCCAGACCTAACATCAGTAAGAATTTTTGGAAAACTTAGGACAGAACAAAATAAAATGACCTTTGAATTGATCTTAACTCTCAAGAATTATACGGGTGAAACTTTAAAAATTAGAATATTGTGCAAAAGTTCATTTATTTCAGTAATGCAACTTAAAATGTGAAAGATAAGATTCATTACATGCAAAACAAGATAGTTCAAGCCGTGATTTGTTATAATTGTGATGATTATGGCGTACAGCTCATGAAAACCCCACATCCACCATCTCAGAAAATTAGAATATTGCATGCAATCAATAAAGCAAGGATAGTACATAGAACAATATCTGACCTCTGAAAAGAATAAGCATGCATATGTACTCAGTACTTGGTTTGGACCCCTTTTGCAGCAATTACTGCCTCAATGCGGCGTGGCATGGAAGCTATCAGCCTGTGGCACTGCTGAGGTGGAAGACCAGGATGCTTCAATAGCGACCTTCAGCTCTTCTGCATTGTTCGGTCTCATGTCTCTCATCTTTCACTTAGCAATGCCTCATAGATTCTCTATGGGGTTCAGGTCAGGTGGGTTTTCTTGTCAATCAAGCACAGTAATCCCACGGTCATTGAACCGGGTTTTGGTGCTTTTGGCAGTGTGGGCAGGTGCCAAGTCCTGCTGGAAAATAAAGTCAGCATCCCCATAAAGCTCGTCTATGGAAGGAAGCATGAAGTGCTCCAAAATCTCCTGGTAGACAGCTGTGTTGACCCTGGACTTAATGAAGCATAGTAGACTAACACCAGCAGATGACATGGCTCCCCAAATCAACACAGACTGTGGAAACTTCACACTGGACTTCAAGTATCTTGCAGTGTGTGCCTCTCCATTCTTCCTCCATACTCTGGGTCGTTGGTTTCCAAATGAGATGCAAAAGTTGCTCTCGTCAGAAAAGAGGACTTTGCACTACTGAGTAACAGACGAGGTTTGTTTTCTTTAGCCCAGGTAAGACGCTGCTGACGTTGTTTGTTGTTCAGGAGCAGCTTGGCAAGAGGAATACGACATTTGAAGCCCATGTCCAGAATCCGTCTGTGTGTGGAGGCTCTTGATGCACTGACTCCAGCCTCAGTACACTCCTTGTGGAAGTCCCCAACACTTTTCAATGGCCTTTTCCTGACAATCCTCTCCAGACTGCTGTCATCCCTGCTGCTTGTGCACCTTTTTCTTCCACACTTTCCCCTTCCACATAACTTTCTATTGATGTGCTTTGATACAGCACTTTGGGATCATCCAATTTCTTTTGCAATTACCTTTTGAGGCTTTCCCTCCTTATGGAGGGTGTCAATGATGGTTTTCTGCACAACTGTCAGGTCAGCAGTCTTTCCCATGATTGTGATTCCTACTGAACCAGACTGAGAGACCATTTAAAGGCTCAGGAACCCTTTGCAGGTGTTATGGCTTAATTAGCTGATTAGAGTGGGACACTTGGAGCCTAGAATATTGCACCTTTTCACAATATTCTAATTTTCTGAGATTGTGGATTTGGGGTTTCATGAGCTGTAAGCCATAATCATCACAATTATGACAAATCACGGCTTGAACTATCTTGCTTTGCATGTAATGAGTCTCATCTCATATATTAGTTTTACCTTTTAAGTTGCATTACTGAAATAAATGAACTCTTGCACAATATTCTAATTTTTTGAGTTTCACCTGTATAGTCCACCCATATTGGGTTTTGAGCTTTGTTTTTTGGCAAGTCTTTGGATCAGAGTTTTTAAAGAAACTCTTTGTCTACTTCTCAACAGAAGGTGTAACACCTGAAAAAGAGCCAGATACTTTAATTGAAAGGTGCAAGTAATTGTAAGGTGCACACCAATCCCCTACAACCAGTATGTAGCCAACTCTCTGATGCTCCCAGTCCTGCTGACCTTCAGCTTGCAAATTCTGCTGCTCACGGACGTACATGCACTAATAAACTATTAATATGTGCTCCATCCATGTTTTCAGTACATTTATGTTGTATATATTTCATAATTTTGCAAGAGCAAATTTAACATGTCATGATGCAAGCTCTGCTCCTAAGGTACTCACATACTATAAGTTGTTACAACACAAGACCAAAATTTGCATCATGAAATATGTTTTATTACTTTGCATAATTCCCCTCCCCACCACAACTCCATTTATTTATAAAGATAATGAAAATAAGTACCCCTTGAGTAAAAAGATTTAAATCAGGTTCACTAATAAGCATGCTTATATACCTGTGATGGTGAATCTATGGCATGCATGCCATAGGTAGAGCCCTCTCTGTGGGCACGTGCGCTGTCACCGGTTGCTCTTCTGATTTCCGGTGCGTTGGAAGCTGATCTTCAAGGGTGCCGAAGCGCTGGAAAACAGCCTGGAAACGGCCTGAAAACAGCCTGGAAAATGCCCCCAAAACAGTCATGTGCACACGGCAGCCAGGTGGTCTTCGGGTTTCCAGTGTTCTGGCATGCGCAAAGACTACCTGGCCGGCGCGCAATTGCGTGCCGGTAATCCAAACACCAGCTGGCCGGTGCACGCATGCACACCAGCCAGCTGGTCTTTGGATTTTCGGTGCTCTGGCCCGCATACATGCATGCAAGTTTTGGTTTGGGTACTTGGTGCCGAAAAGATTCATCATCACTGTTATATACCTTCTCTAGCTTAGCTTAAAATAGATCTTAAGCAAGAGCTTACTTGTGCCTCAGTAGCTGAGAATTACGATGTGGTAAGGGCAAAAGCAATAGACAAAACACTTCAAAGTATTACTGAAGGGAGAAAAAGTTTACTCTACCATAATGTCAAATAAACAAGAAAAAAAAATTATGTTCAGGACGGTAATTATAGGAAGGTAAGTTCAACATTAACTGGGAACAGGGCAGAGTGTGCATTTGACAAAGGAAAAACACAGCAACAAATGCTTTATTTCTGGAACACACTGTTCATGTCCCAAACATATTTGTTAAGTTTACGTTCTGCCTTTACTTCAAGAGGTCACAGCAATACATTCTTCTGATATTGCTGCTCCTCAACAATCCATTTCTCCCAACTCCAATTTGCAACTGATCTGTTTGTACAACTACAGTTTCCACCCTCTGATGTTTCAAAGCTATAATACTGTCAGTTATATTTGGGGAACAATAAACTTTCCTTGCATAAGCTGTCAAACTAGGAAAATTGCTATTGTGAAACTAAATAAGAAATTAAAAATAAAACTGATGACTAGTGAAAGTTTTCTGGAAAAATCTGCTTGTAAAATTCACTAGAAAATGGGTGGAACACCAAGGAAATGAGTAAGAAACACCCATGATTATTAGATTCTATATGGGTGGATTTACAGGCTGATTTGCATTGATTTCTTAGAAAATTCAAACAGATGAAGAGGAACAAAAGAATAATAAACTCTACCTTTGTATATTAATTGATGCAAAATGAAATTAAAAATGATCTTTGCTCATACACAGCAGCAAAAGAACCTGCAGAATTTATATTAATAGATTTTCTAGCATTTCCTACTCTGGTTAGTGGGTTCTTCTTGGTCATGTTCTAAAACAGGCCATGTGCCTATATTTGTATTTTGGAAAGTTATCTCTGGTATAGTTCCTTATCAGGAAGTGAACAACGTTATGGTAGCAATACAAAAACCCTGCAGATATTAATACCTGAAACTATACTTAGTCTACAGCAATATTTGCATTGTACTTCCTCCATTTTATATTGCATTTTTTGAAATTTCTTTAAATTTATCTCCACAGACTACTCATAAGCAATGAGCTCTTTTGCAATCCTATCTCACACTACCCATTAAAATGTTTTTAAAAGGTACTAAACCTATAGAATAAGAAAGAGTTTATTAAAGCAAAGATTTTCCTAAATATGTTCTGATATATTTCCCTGAATCACATAAGGCAGGTGATCTTTCCTCTCCTGATTTAGGATTTTCCATGTAGCAATAGCAATTATTTGATTTTTTTTGTTAGTTTTTGTTGTTTTAAATGTGGTTTTATATTCTGTAAGCCGCGTTGAGTCGCCATGGGCAAATAGGCAGCAATATAAATTCAATAAATAAATAGTACTTAGACTTATATACTACTTCACAGTGATTTACAGTCCTCTCTAAGCAGTTTACAGAATCAGCATATTGCCCCCAACAATTTGGGTCCTCATTTTACCCACCTTGGAAGGATGGAAGGATGAGTCAACCTTGAGCCTGGTGGGATTTGAACTGCTAAATTGCAGGCAGATGGTAGTCGGCAGAAGAAGCCTGCAGTAGTGCACTCTAACCACTGTGCCACCGCAGCCATCATATAATGACATGTTCCAATTGCTGGAGTGATTTCTCACCTACCTACCCACTCCTCTGAATCCAGAATGTCGGGGGGTGGGGGTGGGGGTGTTTGATCTATTCTTGTGCCAATGCTATTTTTCCTTGCTGGATAAAATGCTCAATGAATATCATTTCAGTTCACTGAATATCACTCCAGAATCTGCAAGGTATCAAGTGGTTTGTATTATCTGTATTCCCAATGGCTTGTGTTATTGTCATCTTCCACCTCTTAATCCCAATCATAGTAATGTACGAGGAAATGCAGACTATACTGATATGCCGACAATAGAAATAAAATGAGTAACAAAAACAGTCAATGTTTACTGCATGATGAGTAGGATGTTTTTGAAAGTTTTCCAGAATTTGTTTGTATTCTTAATATATCTCCTATGATTCAGTTTTCTAGAAGTTGCCTCTGGATTGTTTAGTCTAAAGAAATACTATGAATTCAGTCTGAAGGAAGACAACACTGAGGACAGGAACCATATTTTTGCAAATACTTTTATTCAGAAGCCCTCTTTCTTGTAAAGCGGGCACTCAATGATCATTGCAATATAAATAAATGTTGGGGTTTCTATCCTGCAATTTCTTGTAAGAGCTGCTGCTGAGCTGTACTGTGAACTGGAGACTTCTAATCTTTGCTTCAGATGGGATTTCAGGAGGCTTTGTATGGGAGCAGATAGAGTCAATCTGGGTTTGATAGCATTAGACAGAGATAAACTGGGTCTGACTCCATAATATGGGGAACCCCATTTTTTTCAGGCCATGAAGTTAGGAATTGTCAACAGTACTTCTCAAGATGCACATATCAGCCAAGCTAGTGGGAAAGATGATGAATAGCAGGTGCAAAGGCAGATAAAGCTTCATTGGTGAAAACCAACATATTGAATGAACCCAGAAGATATGGCAACCGAAGAACATTAGTATATCTCATTTGAATGCTTCAGCCAGAGTCTGAAGAGGCAGACCAGGCAGACACTCAGACTAAAGAGCCAGCAGGCAATAACAATTTATAGCAATTTTAAGAGGCAATGGATATGAGACAGAACTCCATTCTGACAATGAGGGGCCAAATTTTGGCAGAATGCTTAATCCAAGCAGAGGTCATGGCTACCAGGGGCTCATAAAAGACAATCAGCATGTCTTCTTCAGAAGAGAAAACAACTACAGCCTTAGTCAATCCATGTTAATCTCCAGCCCCAACTCTCCAACTCCAGATGGTTGCCCCTATTGTCCTTGTTCTGGGCCTTGCATTCAGACTCAAGACTTGACACTTGGACCAGCTTGTGGAATTCAATTCTTGGATCCTTACAAATAACTATTATGGCTCTTACTTTATCCTGGTAGCCAATTCATGATATAAAAGGCACAACCCTTTCAATTTGTCGTGTCTCTGGTCAATTTGCTCTCTGGCTCATTAGTACCGAATTCCAAATTATTACCAGTAAGTTTATGACATGGCAATAAAGGTTTTTTTCCCAATGTTTTTCAAATGTTATTTGCTTGGCTTGCTATTTGGCATTGGATGGCACAAGAGAAAAATAGGGGTAACACTACTAAGCTTACTCCTCTCTCATAATTGCCAAGCTGTTGCAATTGTGATTGCAGCTTCCAAGACACTTCAAGCATATTGCCTTAATCTAAATATAAGAAACTTTTTTTGGTGGTGGTAGTGATTATTTTGAGTTATTGCTGATTCCTTGCAACTGCGCGGTCAGATTCCTGTGGTTTTTCTTAGTAAGGTTTTACAAAATGGTTTGCTATTGCCTTCTTCCTAGAGTTGAGAAAGAGGGCCTAGCCATGTGGCTCTTCCCTCCCTCTGCTGCGGCTCCGTCACTGGTTGGTACCACAATTTTGAGAGGAGCTTCGGGGGGTGGGGGAGAGAATCACAGTGCGCCAGGAGAAAACTCAATGGCATGGCAAGGGTTTTCCAGTTGTCTCCACAATTGATAGGGCTTTCCAGTTATGACAGGTAGAGGAAAAAGTATGCCGCACTAGGAGGAGACTCTATGGTGGAGGAACTGAACTTCCGGTTAGCTCCAGAATTGAACAAGGGGCTTCCCGTTAGGACCTTTGTGGCTGCCGGTGTTTTCTTTTCTGTGGGAAACAGGTCCCAATGTGTCTTTGAGTGTTTAAGTTTGCCGACCCCTGGCCTAGTCCAAGGTCATTCAGCTGGCTTTGTGTCTAAGGTGGGGCTAGAACTTACAGTTTCACAATTTCCAATCTGATGCCTTAATCACTATATGAAACTATCATGAAATTCCATGTAGAAAGATGTCATAGGAACTGGAACATGCTAACAATTTATTTTCTTTCCATGAAGAGGGACAGAATGCTAGTTCAAAAGAATCTGATGAGGCAGGACAAGGTTACTCAGCTATTTGCCATCTTGAATGATAGGAAAAAAATACTAAATGATTAGCAAACCTCTGTATTCAATTATTGATCCGAAAATGCACACTAACTGAGCAATGATACTTGTTTGTTTGGATTATATGGCTTGCCAGCTTTGGGTACTAACACAGCTTAAAAATAGACATGACTATGCTCATACCCACATACATCTGCAAATAGCCAAAGGCATCTAAATCAATCTTAAGCAGATTTTAACCTGGACTGAAAAGACTATCCTCCAGATTCAAAAAGTGAGAAGTGGAAGTACATTAGCTAGTTGCAATGGGCATCATATTACATATAAAGCAACTCCAGTTTATGAGGGTATCTCACAGCAGCTACTTCTTGTGAGGTGTTTGCTTAGGGTGTAGCACAATGAGGCCCACGGGGCATTACTCTAAAATAAATATTGACTTGAAAATTTGAGACATTCCTTAAAGTCTGGGCACAGTTAGAGCAATCCCTTCTATTCATTTATGCGACTTGTCAGAATCCCTCTTACATTTATAAACAATGGTATAACTTTGTCTGGATTTGCCTTTCTCAGCTCTGTTCAATTTTGTTCATTCTCTATTCTCAATCTCTCTATTCTCAATCTTCTTGGTAGATAAATGTTTTTTGATTTTCCAAAAAACTATAATGCTGCTGAGAAGGAGAAAAAAAAAGTAATTCTCCCCAAATCACTCAACCTTCTTTCATACATAACCAATTACATAACAGATGGTTATATATAACCTGCTTCATGCTAGGATAGAGCATTACAGCATAGTCCACATTTAGCCAGTTCAGTGGGACTCCTGCCCAGGCTGTAAGTACTCATTAGAGCAGAAAGATAGTTTACCCATTGGCTAAGTCTTAAAAGTCCCATTCAGTTTCCCCCCCCTCCCCCTGAACCAGAGGGATTCATTCGCTGTAAAGCAAACCCCTATCTCTCCAGCTTAGCTTTCCAATTCCTGCACACTAATGTGGGCAGAGATATATACATTTCCTTCTCACCCCTATGAGTGGTGTTTGTCTTCCTTAATCTCAGACTCTCTACCAGAGGCCTGGCAGTTACAAGGTTTGGCACAGAATCTTTTCCTAGCACTGCACTCGTCTGGGCAGAGAGCTCTGGTGTCGCTCTTGAAATCTGTTGCAGCCACATCTTAGGAATTACAGCCCCAAGTGTTCCTACCACCACTGGGACCACTTTGGCCTTGACTTTCCACACCCTCTTTAGTTCCTCCTCCAGGCCCTCATACCTAAAATTAGCAGGCAAGGGGAGTGATGCTAGCCAAACTATCTTAATGGGCAGATTTTGATACTAGGCTGCCTTTGAATCTATCAGTCCAGTTTCTGCTGTGATTCAGTGGATATGCTGTTTGGATGTCCCTGTGAAATTTAAACCTGTGAAATTGAAACCATTCCTGGTTGAACATGATACAGGTAGTCCTTGACTTTACAACCTTTCATTTAGTGACCTTTACAGTTACAACAGCACTGAAAAAAGTGACTTATGATCAGTGGTGGGATTCAAATAATTTAACAGCCAGTTCTCCGCCCTAATGATTTTTTCCAACAACTAGTTCACCAAACTGCTCAGAAACTTAACAATCAGTTCTCCCTTTGCTGGATTGTACCTAATTGTCACTTAATAAAGGGCTGTTGTTACTGAAGCCTGAGTCTGCCTCATCCATTCACCCTATCTAACACTGGTGACGAGGATGGGATCAGAAGGTAACTAGGCACCAAAAGAGCAGAAACAATCCAGCAAGTCAATCCAGCCCGAAGCAAAGCACAGCATCGAGCAGCCATCTTAAAGCGGCAAATTCAAATCCACTTGCCAAGACAAGATGACTACGTACGCCCGACCAGCTCCGTATAACCCAGCCACCGAGCACTGGGACTCCTACACGATGAGGTACAAATGCTTCCTCGAAGCCAACGACCTCCTGGGCCTGTCTGAAGGCCGGAAAATGTAGTCAATGTTCCTGACTACTGCGGACCAGAAGTGTTCAAGACGGCTAAAGATTTGTCCAAACCAACACCACTACATTTGGTCGCTTAGTCAGTCCTACAAAGGACGCTGTGGACACACTATGCTCCCAGACTGTCCAAATACATGAGGAGGCATGAGTTCAACCTCTGCAACCAGAAGGAAGGCGAAACAATCAACCAATATGTTGCCGCACTTCGAAAGGCTGCAGCCTACTGCGAGTTCAGAGACTTAGACGAACTCTTGCTAGACCGAATTATATGTGGTGTTCGGGACATTAGTTTACAGAGGAGGTTGCTCACCAAAACCAACCTCACACTACAGATTACCCTGGACGAAGCCAGGGCTACTGAGTCCTTGACCAAGTCGACAGAAACCCTACAGAGATAAAGCAATCCAAAAACTGTGCGCAAAACTACAAGGGTGCATCATGAGACTACGGAGCCAGAAGCTTCAGACAGCGATGATGACATCTATCGCATGTGCACTGACGCAAAAAATTGGTGCTGAAATTTGAATCGCATTTCCCACCTTGCACCGGCTGTGGAGAAAACCACCAGAGATCGGTTTACCATTTCCAGGACACCATCTGTAAGCGCTGTGAACAAAAGGGGCACAATGCCAGAATCTGCAGGAGCAAATTCCCCGCAGCACCCAGACAACCAAAGAGCCAACCTGCATGCCCGAAACTGCAGAGACGAGGGGCATGGCAACCGCAACCAAAGCAGCCAGGGGCAGAACCCAGAGCAACATTCCAGACCACCATTGGTCAAGCCTGCACGACGCGGGCCAAAAAGCTAAAGGTCACAATCGTTGAGGGGTCTCCATGCTCCATGGAGATTGACACAGGGTCATCACTGACAATTATGTCCTGGACTATGCTTAAGAAGGCTGTCCCCAACTTGAGTAGGCACAAGCTGAAGGTTCCAGACCTATACCTGAGCGACTACCAGGGGAACCGAATCACAGTTCTTGGCCAAGGCACTTTCCAAGTGCAATTCAAGTCCTTCAATGGACTGCTCCCTGTGACGGTGGTCGGCAGAGTCCTGCAGAGCCTCCTAGACTTGGACTGGTTCCAATCCCTGGGCCTTGGGATGACCGGAATCAACACCATTCGCGATGAAAGCACTGAGGAACTCCTTAAGGAGTTTGAGGACGTCTTCAGCACTGGTCCAGGTAAGTATGTGGGGATGCTAATCTCTTTTAATTTGGACCCCAAGATAGCCCCTATTAGGCTAAAGCCCAGGAGAGTCCCTTTCTCTCTCTGTCTCAAAGTTGATCTTGAATTGGACAAATTAATTGGCCAGGGAATCCTAGAGCTGGTAGATCACGCATGCTGAGAGACCCCCTATAGTGACCCCGGACAAACCAGATGAGTCAGTCTGCATCTGCGTGGATTACAAGTGCACAATAAACAAAGCTTTACAACAAAGCGCTTATCCTGTGCCCATTGTACAGCACTTACCACATTCACTAGGCCCCGGAAAAGTTTTTGCTAAATTGGGCATGATGCAGGCATACCAACGGTTGCCTGTAGATGGCACCACAGTGGAGGCCCAAACCATAGATGGCCTTTAAATGCACCTGACTACAATTCGGCGTTAGTACAGCCCCTGGACTGTTCCAAATCGTCATGGAATGGCTTTTGCATGGGATACCAGGAGTCGTCCCCTATTTTGACAACATTTTGGTATCAGCTGCAAATAAAGAACAATTATTCAAAAGACTTAGGACTGTTTTGACCAGAATTAGTGAAAAAGGCCTTCGCCTCAAAAAAGAAAAATGCCATATTACTGTGCCAAGGGTTGAATTCCTAGGGTAATGAGGCTCTGAGATTCACCCCACAAACAAAAAAATTAAGGCAATCCAGGATGCCCCTACACCTCACAATCAGACCAAGCTCCAGGCGTTCCTCAGTCTCCTTAACTTCTACAGTGTCTTTCTTAAACAGAAAGCCACAGTTGCTGAGCCTTTGCATTGGCTCCTCAGCAAAAAGGCCAAGTGGACCTGGGGCAGAGCTGAAGCTGCTGCATTTGCTGTGGTGAAAAGACTTCTGTCAGAGGACACGTTCCTGGTCCAGTACAACCAGACTCTGCCACTTGTGCTGACTTGCGACACTTCCCCGTTTGGCGTCAGGGCCATCCTCAGCCACCACATGTCCAATGGAACTGAGACGCCCATCACCTACTACTCAAGGAACCTGTCAGCTGCTGAATGGAACTACAGCCATCTGGACCATGAGGGTCTGGCTGCGGTAGCTGGCATAAAATGTTTCCATGAGTACTTGTATGGCTGTGATTTCGAGATCATCACGGACCATAAGCCACTTTTGGGCTTGCTGGTTGGGGACCAGCCTACCCCTGCTTTGCTGTCGCCACAGATGACTCATTGGACTATTTACCTCATGGCCTACAGCTATCGCCTCATTCATCGACCTGGCACCACTTTAGGGCATGCTGACACCCTCAGCTGGTGCCCTCTACAGTACGGCTTGCCAATCTGACCCCTGAGACACCAGTCCTGCTCATTGACTGCCTTGAGGCTGGTCCTGTCTCATCCAGTGAGGTCACCCACCACTCAGCAAAAGACCGGACTCTTAGACAGGTTTTGAACTGGGTGTGGAGAGGGTGGCCCAAGGGGCCAGTTGGGCCAGAGTTTAAAATGTTTTTTGCTAAAAGGGATGAACTGTCTGTTGTAAATGGTTGTTTGCTGTGGGGTGACTGGGTCATGAGTTGCAGTATTAGAAGCTTTGCATGTGGGGCATCCAGGAATTGTCCGGAAGAAATATTTGGCTAGGAGTTACGTATGGTGGCCTAACATGGATAGGGAGATTGAGGAATGGGTGGCTACCTGCAAATCGTGCCAGGAGTCCAGACCAGCTCCCCCAGAGGTGCCTGCTAAGGAGCGACCTCAAGCACCGTGGTCTAGGATGCACATTGACTTTGCCGGCCCAGTTCATGGCCAAGTATTCATGGTAGATGTGGACGCCTACTTGAAATGGTTAGAGATAGTCCTCATGACCACTACCACGGCAGAAGCAGTAATCAAGGCACTACTGAGACTTTTCTCCACTCACGGCCTGCCCGATATCTTGGTCTCTGACAACAGGCCCCAATTTACGGCCATGCAATTTGAGACCTTCTTAGCATCGCAGGGAATCAGGCATGCCCTGGTCGCTCCATTCCATCCGGCCAATAATGGACAGATGGAGAAAATGGTGCGATCCGTTAAAGAAGCTCTATCTAGGATGGGGCCAGGAGATTGGCAAACACAGGTTGATCATTTCCTCCTCATTCAGCACATCATGCCAAGTGCTACCACTGGGACAAGCCCCTCTGAGCTTCTAATGGGTCGCTGGCTAAGATCACCCTTAGATCGGCTACACTCAAACTACTCTGCCGTGACACCCCCAGATTCGACTGGCAAACTTAGACATTTTAGCATAGGGGATCGAGTTTATGCCCACAACTATGCTGGGGGGGGGGGCTCTAGATTCCTGCCATGGTTACAGGCATTACCGGACCTCGCTCGTATCAATTGGAGCTGGAGGATGGTCGAACTTAGAGACAGCATATTGACCAACTCCTTGGCCGCCTATCCCAGTCCAACCTTCACAAGCTGGACAAACCCAACTAAGAGGGGAGGGGTGTTACATACTGACAATCAGTATAGTAGATTCCACCAAGGTCCTCTGTTCCAGCAGGAACAGTATTCAAATCTGATTGGTCGAAGGGTCTGACAGCTCCCTATAAAAGGGCTGTTGCCAGACAGAGTCTTTGCTGGATTGTACATAGCTGTCACTTAATAAAGAGCTGTTGTTACTGAAGCCCGAGTCTGCCTCATCTGTTCACCCGATCTAACAATCCTTTTTCACACTTATGACTGTTGCAGCCTCCCCATGGTCATGTGATCAAAATTCAGCCACTTGACAATTGGCTCATATTTATAATGGTTGCAGTGTCCCAGGATCATGTGATCACCTTTTGCAATCTTCTGACAAGCTAAGTCAATGGGGAAGTCGGATTCACTTAACAACTGTGGTGATTCACTTAACTGTGGCAAGAAAGATCGTTAAAAAAGTGAGACAGTTGTTAAATGGGGGCAAAACTCACTTAACAACTATTTCACTTTTGGGCTCAATTGTAGTCATATGTTGAAGACTACCTGTACCTATAGATTTCCTTACAGTTATCTCTAGGGAAAAAAAATCTTTACAAGCCACACAAAGCTGCCCAGGAAAGGCAATAGTTCCTGCCCAGGAACCTGCAAGAGGAAGGGAGGATAGAAGGGTTGGTCAAAGGAGTTATGTAAATAAATTTTTGCTGTGAATGGGCAGTACCCCTCCCGCAGCACCTATTGTGCACAATCCCCATACTATATTCTCAAAAGTTGCTTTCTATTTCTCAGACTGGGAGATAACTGCTGTATGCATTTGCTTGGGAACCTCATACATTCATTCAATTACATAAAGAATTCTTACCTGTTTGCAAAAATATCCATAATGAATAATTTAAACAAACATAACATGCATAAAGGTAAAGGTTCCCCTTGCACATATGTGCTAGTCATTCCCGACTCTAGGGGGTGGTGGTCATCTCCGTTTCAAAGCCGAAAATCCAGTGTTATCCGAAGACGTCTCCGTGGTCATGTGGCCGGCATGACTAAAGGCTGAAGGCGCACAGAACGCTGTTACCTTCCCACCAAAGGTGGTTCCTATTTTTTCTACTTGCATTTTTACATGTTTTCGAACTGCTAGGTTGCCAGAAGCTGGGACAAATAACGGGAGCTCAGCTCACTCTGTTACATGGTGCTAGGGATTCAAACCACTGAACTGCCAACCTTCTAATCAACAAGTTCAATGTCTGTGTGTGTGTGTATACATACATACATACATACATACATACATACATACATATATATGTATGTCTGTATGTAAATAAAACACACACACACACACACACACACACACACACACATATATATATATAAAATTTGTATGTGTGTGTAAGCAAACATTGCCTATTCTTCCTAAACACAAAGCTTGTGCAGATAGATAGATATCTAATATTAATATCAAATAACCACAATGAATATTTAAAAGCTTATAATATGTATATGTTACGTGTGTTTGTATATAGAATTAGAAATGCGGTATATATGTATACATTAGCAAAAATAACCCAATCTTCCTGAGTACAAAACTTGTGCAGGGGTTAAAAAAAGAAGCATGTTTGAACAGACCAAGCTGGCAGAGGTATGAGGCCACTGCTCATCAGTTTGGTTTTAATCCTTATGTAACAGATTTGTATCTCAGCCAGATTTCTCCTGTGCTCCGGGCACAAAACATGTTTAATCCAAGAAGATGGACTTTGCAAGTATACAGTCTAAATTAGAACAAAACAACCCATCCTAGCTTATGCTTGCTTGCGTGCAAAATTAGATTTGTTGATTTGGAAAAGGTTTGCCTGGGGTTCAGGAGGCCACCTTCAACACCAAGAAGATGTTGAACCTCACATGTTGATCAACATGTGAGGAAACTGATCTGAACTCAAATCAGGATGATCAGCTTGATATTGAAGCCTTGTGTCCCATTCCCAGATGCTTTGGCAATTTTTTCAGGGTATGGATAAGTCTAAGATAACCATATCTGGGTCAGGAGGTCTGAGCTATCCCTACCATTCCAGAAGAATTTCTTGCTTGATAATAGAACCTCCACAGGATTAAATGGAGCAACCTTCTTTCCTTACTGGCCATCCTGATTGGGGCAGATGGCAAATCCTCCCCTAGAGAGACTCACTGCAAGAAGTATTTTCCTAATAGAAGCAGAAAATTACACTTTTGTTGCAGTGAAGTTAGAATTCAGTGCAAAGTTAGAGTTCAATGAATATGGTAGGTATACTTATGTTTGTTAGAGATCTACAACTATACCATTTAGTTATATAATATTCATATACACAAACAGACAGTTTAAAGGCATTCCCTCATATATATCCCAGTGTCATCATATAAGGCAAAGATGAAGAACCTCCAACTCACAGGTGTAATCTAAGGGAGGCTAGCCAGCCTGCAGTACCACCACCACCACCACAAGTAAAGCCATTCCCATCAGAAAGCTCTCCTTTTTCAAAATTGATTTTTGCTTTCTATACTTTTCTGATGGTAGAAGATACAGGGCAGATGAATGTGGTAAGAGCTACTATTAGAAGCATTCTGCTGGAAGTAGCAATAGCAATAGCACTTAGACTTATATACTGCTTCACATTGCTTTACAGACTTCTCTAAGCTGTTTACAGAGTTAGCATATTGACCCCAACAATCTGGGTCCTCATTTTACCAACCTTGAAAGGATGGAAGGCTGAGGCAACCTTGAGCCTGGTGAGATTCGAACTGCCAAATTGCAGACGGCTGGCAGTCAGCAGAAGTAGCCTGCAGTACTTCATTCTCACCACTGTGTCACCATGGCGCATAAGTACTTATAAATATGGCTGTATTTTGTTTGTTCTACACTTTATCCAATGGGAAAGACTGGACTTTTGAGTAGGTTGTGGAGAGAAGTGAAGGCTATTACCTGCTTATCCTGCATGGATTATCAGTAGTCTGCTTTGCTTTGTATAGGCAAATTAAAAGCATTAGTAATATCAATAACGTCTGCCAACCTAGTAGTTCAAAAGCATGTAAAAATACAATAGAAAAATAGGGACAACCTTGTTGGAAGGTAACAGTGTTCCGTGTGCCTTCGGTGTTTACTCATGTCGGCCACATGACCACGGAGACATCTTTGGATAGTGCTGGCTCTTCGGCTTTGAAACGGAGATGAGCCACCTCCTAGAGTCGGGAATGACTAGCACATATGTGCAAGGCGAACTTTTACCTTTTAATATCAATAGCACTTATACTTATATACCACTTCACAATGATTTACAGCCCTTTATAAGCAGTTTACAGAGTCAGCATATTGCCCCCACCAATCTGGATCCTTATTTTACCCACCTCGGAAAGATGGAAGTCTGACTCAACCTTGAGGATTGAACCCTTGGCATTCAGAAAATTAGCCTGCAATACAGAATTCTAACCACTGCACCACCATGCTCTCAGGCTTACAGCTACTGTGTATTGTATTAACATCTTTCCATAAATCCTATTTTCTAATATTATTAATCTGCTAATGCAGGTGATGGTTTGGGTTGAACTCAGGGAACCAGTTCAGGTGCTCACATCATTAAAGGTAAAAAAGAAATAATTTCAATATAGCTCAGAATGGTATGAACACTCTGTATTTGCTTGCAGTCTGAAATGATACCATCTAGGGTAATTTTGTAATTCATGCGAAAGCATAGATTCTAAAACAGAGCCTGGAAGATCATGAAATGACAGTGATGCTGATAATGTTCAAAGAAACAGACTCTAAAAGAAAATAGCATGTGTCATTTTCAGCTGCTATCATTGGTATCCTGACTGATTTTAGCCTAACAACACCTCTCTTGGTTGAACAGAATAACTTTCTATGAATAGCTATGGTCAAATTCTGAAAATCCAAACTAAGCTATTTACAGCAGCCAACAAATCTCACATTTAGAATGATGCTGTATTTTCAGAAAGCCTGGGGAATATCCACCAGTGCTACACATTGCTATTTCTGTTATGGACACAGAGATGAACTGTAAAGAGGCCTCCTGATGTGAGATTTAGCAAGTGATATTTACATCTTGTAAAAAATAACTCACCCTACTGCATTTAGGTATGTGTGTGTAAGCACTCAGATGTACACACAAACTGCTCTCTTTCTATCTGTCTGTGAGTATATCTAATAAAATCTAACCTATCACATTTCTCAGTTGTTGCTTTATTTACGTATATGAATCAATTGTACCCCCTCTGTTTGTTATGCACTGGGTGGACTGTCCATCTTAAAAAAAATACTTTCACACTCTTTCACACAGTAGAGTTTCTTTGATCATTTTAAAAATAATTTTTATTGAATGTTTTAATCTTTAAAAACAGAAAGAAAAACACCATAAAAACAAACAAAACACAAAACATACATAACAATATAAAGTAATTATACAGCCTTCTGTATTAGCTTTCCTGTTTAGCTTTTATAATTCTCCATTCTGTATTGCCTTCCTATTGCTTTAACCTTGTCCTATAATATAACAACAGTAGTGCTAACACTTATAATAATATTGATTATTTATATCACCATATATTTGCATTCTATATTTTCTGTTTTGGCTTCTGTTTTCTAGCCATTTATAAATTTTATTCCATATTTTATAAAAATCCGATTCTTCTCTTTCTTTTAGTTCTATTGTCATTTTGACCATCTCTGCACATTTGAGTACTTTGCTAATTATTATTTCATCTGCGGGTGTATTGATTTTTTTCCAGTTTTCTGCAAAAGCAATCCTGGCTGCAGTGAGTATATGTATGATTGTGTATTGAGATTGTTTATCTATTTTTCGTCTAGTAGTCCTAATAAGAGTGCTTCTGGTTTCAGTTCTATTTTTCGCTCTGTAATTTCTTCCAACCATTTCCGAATTTTGCACCAGTATTTTCTTGTGATGGGGCACGTCAGAGGTGGGTTCCTACCAGTTCACACCTATTCGGTAGAACCGGTTCGTCAAATCTACCAAACCGGTTAGAAGAGGTTCCACCAGTGGACCCGGAAAGCAGGCCACACCTACAGAAGAGATTCCAACATTTTTTGAAACCCACCACTGGTCCTTGGATATTATTATTCTACACTATCATGCTCATATTTATAAAACTCAGTGCCTCTGTGAACGGTAAGGATGACTACTGCATTTGTAAGAGCCAAGGTGGCGCAGTGGTTAAATGCAGCACTGCAGGCTACTGCTAGATCAGCAGGTCAGCGGTTCAAATCTCACTGGCTCAGGGTTGACTCAGCCTTCCATCCTTCCGAGGTGGGTAAAATGAGGACCCAGATTGTTGGGGGCAATATGCTGACTCTCTGTAAACCGCTTAGAGAGGCCTGAAAGGCCTATGAAGCGGTATATAAGTCTACTGCTATTGCTATTGCTATTGTGGTGCAATTGCGTGTGTTGAAGTTGTTTTAATGCAAACCAAAGATGCCTTTTAAAAAACAAGTTGACATCATATTCTTATGCATGCCAGTGCTGTGTGTGAGGTAATTTAAGGTGGTTCTGACAAGTGTCGTTGGCATCTTCATATCCGGTCACATGGGTGGCAAGCCACTCCCTTCCGGTCACATGGGCGGCAAGCCACTCCCACAAAGGCAGCCACACCCACAGAGTAGGTTCAAACAATTTTTGAAATCCATCACTGGGGCACCTCCACCACATATGGTAAAAAGTTCCAGACTTGTGGCTACATCTCCAACATTTGAGGGATAAATTTGGGTATTTTGGCCTTGTTTGACCATTTTCAAATCCAAGAAGCCCAGTAAGAACCCTACGGAAACAAAAGCCAAGTAACGTTTTCTGGCTTGTAGTCCAGTGGCTGGTAGAAAAACAAAATGCCTGTGTTGCTGAAGTTTAGCCTACATGGTTTTATCTAACCACTTTTGAAAACTGTTTAAGTTGGCCATCATTTCTACATCTGATAGAGGAATTCTATCCGTACCCTCACCACCCTCCAGACCTTCCGCACAGCCCTTAAAACCTGGCTATCCCGTCAGGCCTGGGGTTAAAGACCGTAGCCCACCCGAATTGTATGAATGTTGTACTTTTAATGATGTAATGTCTTATGTGTTAATCTGTTTGTTTTCCCCTCCTTTCGAATTGTAAGCCGCCCTGAGTCCCCCCAGGGAAAAGGGTGGCATATAAATAAACTACTCTAAACTCTAAACTACTCTTTTAATAATATGTAATATGACGGATTTCTTAACTTAACTTAAAGTCAACACAGTAATCATCATAATGTGATTTAAGCTCTATTCTTTTATACATCCTTGCAATGTCAATGCAAATGCAAAATAGTTAGGGCTTTGATCACACAGAACTGTGTAAAATTATGGCATACTGTACAGTATTACAGGAAGTTTTACTTTCTCATTCTTTTCCTAATGATCCTTCAAAATGATTCTGGGACAAGGAGAAACATTTAACCCCATCCTAAACTATTTATGTAATCCGAACTTTTGTTGTTGGGAAACAAAAATAAATATGTGTTTCAATAATGGATTTGCTAACTGACTTAATAGTTTGACCTGCAGGAGCTCCATGGCACCTGATAGATGATAACAGAAAATGTTTTTATAGATTTGTTATGACATGCAAATTACAGAACAACAGAGTTAGACCTTGAGCTTTTCAGTCCACTCCCTTGCTCAAGCCAAACTATACCACTGCAGACAAATTGCTGTCCAACATCTTCTTAAAAACATCTAGTGTGGAACACACACAACGTCTGGAGGCAAGCTGTTCCACTGATTAATTTTTCTCACTATCAGGAAATTTCTCCTTAATTCTAGGTTGGAGCTCTCTTTCTGTTACTTCTTGTCCTGCACTCAGGTGGTTTAGAAAATAGGTTGCTCCCCTCTTCTCTGTGACAACGCCTCAAACATTAGAAGACTGTTATTATGTTATCCCTAGTCCTTCTCTTTGTTAGATTAGACATACGCAGTTCATACAACCATTCATTCATCACCTCCAACTCCCTAACATTCTCTGCATTCTTTCTAGAGTCTCAAAATATTTTGTATTGATCAAATCTGGACACAGTATTCCAGGTGTGGTCTTATTAAAGCAGTATAAAGCAGAACTACCAGTTCACATGACCTTGATACTATCCTTCTGTTGATGCAGCTTCAGACTGCATTTGTTGGCTTCTTTGGCAGCTGCAGCAAACTACTGGCTCATATTTAACTGGTTGCCCATTAGGACTCCTACATCCTTCTTACAGTTACAGTTGTTGAGCCAGATATCATCTATTCTATGCCTGGCCATCTTGCCTGATCTTGTATGATGTGTTATTCCAAGTCTGTGGATAGATAAATAAAAGAATAAAAGGGAACTCTGAAATATGATTACTTCTACTATGTTAATCTCAAACCATATTTGTATATACAGACAATAATTAGCTCATTCATTATTTTCTCTTCATAGCCCTATTCAGCTATAATGGCCTGTGAAACCCTGTTTGCAGATTTTACTAGTTGTCTCATTTTCATGTCTCTATCAGAGTTAAGCCATTCAGGACAGCTGAGAAGGGCCAGGATAGAAGCCATAAGTCTGAAATGACACAGTGTTACTTTAGATAACAGAGCACACACTGATTACACAAGTTGGTTTTGAGCAATATTAAGTCAAACATTTCCAGGATGTTCAATCATTTTCAATGCTATTATTAGATGAGGAAGGCCTGGAAAAAGTCTGCATCTTAGGGTTAGAAAAGCAATACTGAGATTTCATTTTAAAATCCTACTAGGTTATAAATAAAAGTCTCTCATAGTACAGATATTTGCTACTTTCCTTCCAACTAAGATTCACATCAGGACAAGCCACAAATCTCCTTGATATCTGGTCTGGGTGCTATCTTCCCTGAGTCTTCATAAGAGGCTCAGTTCCCACAGAGAAATGTCACATGGGTCATTTAGCATGCTACCCTCTGTTCCTCTTTCCAAGTACATTTGTGTATTTTTCAGGCAGACATTCTGCTCAAAACCAATGTCCCTTTAATATATTTTACTCTAATGATGCCTTATTAAAATTACAGAAGTGAAGTGGTACTCATGGGCTCAAGTCCTCTGCTCTACTGTGCTCTTTCATCCCCTCCCCACTCCTATACCTGTAGCAACCAATGAAATGAAGCAAGACTGGAGCAGGAAAGTTGGGAAAAGGGGAAGCAGAGGTCTCATTCTTCACATTACATACATTAATTTTTCTAGATATGAAAAACAAAGGCAATTTTAGGCTGTTGTTGCTGTTCCCCAATCATAGTTTTCTACCATTCTCTAGCAGGCAGTGCAATGAACCAGTGGTGTACGTCCTATCCATGGGGTGTAAACAGAGTTGGTAGCTTGGTAAGCCAAACTCAGGTACATAGGAGATATGTGCAGTGGTGAGATGACATCTAAAGTATTCAAAAAGTCCATTCCAAAAGAAATGAGACAAAGCCAGAGATCTATAGAAGCAGATACAAAGAATTATCCAGAGACAGGCACTTTGACAGAGGAAATAAAGGTCATGAGCTAAAGGAGAACTGCAAATAAAGTTTATGTGTAGAGTTCTAAACCCGTTAGTATTCATTTGTTCCCATGAAGCAAAGTTGTCCAGGTTGCCCAACATGAGGAGATAAGAACTTTATTCCAATTCAGACTGATCAATTTAGCTTAGTATGTTTTCTCCAACCTTGCCCAAGGCTGTGCACTTCAGCTCCCAGAATCCTCTAGCCAACCTGGCCAATGTTGAGATTCTGGAGTTAAAGTTCACACAGCTAGTGGAGGACACCTAGATTGGATAGAGATGGGAGACTTTGTATTCTTTCAGACAGGATTTTCCCAATTCTGTCTCGGTACACCAAAACCATCTGCATAAGCTCTATCACTAAGCTACTGCTTTTCTGATAGCTGAGGTACTAGGAACATGATACAAAATTAGAAAAAGCTGTATGTAATAGCAGATATTTCTCCCCCCACCCACCCCTGGGAGAGCTGTATTTTATGAATCTAAATCAAGGCAGCAAAAACTCCTGCACATAATTTAGAACACCCTTGCATAACCAAAGTTATGTTCTTACAAAAAAAAAATGATGCTAGAAAATGTTATTGCCAGTGGCATGAATCGTAATTATTTCCATTTTAGAAGTCTTATATAACAAGCAGTCTGTTCTACCATGTGCCTTTCATTTCAAGCGTAGGTGATTTATAACAGCTGATTTTTGTTTTTGTAGGTGAAAGGCAGAAGATAATTTTTTATCTGGGTGGAATGAATTGATCCTCACTCAGAAAGACGTGGCAGTGCCAAGGAATACTGTATGCCAATTGATAAGCAGATTTACAGACTTCCTGCTAACTAAATAAGCAAAACTGAGCCAGCTTGGCAGTATATGGATCTTGGAGCCCACTGCACTCCTACCACATTTCCGATTAAAATGTGGAAATGGAGCTCAAGCTCTTCCATTCCAATGGAAGGAGAAGGGGAAAAAATGTTGGGGGAAAATAATAAGCTATGCATATGCATTACACTCATTTCCTGTAAATTTTGTAACTACAATTTTAAATTGGAACATAGGGAAGAAAGGGAGCTTAAGAGGCATATCTGCTTGGTTGGAAATTCAGAAGAACAATATTTAGTTGTACTTTTAAATATTGTTCTACTGAATTCCAGCCAAGCAGTTATGCCTCTTCATCTCCTCCTTGTAGTATTCCAGTTTTCCCTAAAGCATAGCGAAAATGTGGCCATTTAGCATGATCGTTTCCACTCAAAGTCTGAAGGTGGACCCAGGTTCCCTTAAGTTATCTCCCAGACCAAACCCCTATGAGAAACAAGTCTAAATATCAATAAACTTAGAAATTGCAAATTATTGTTTAAAGAATGGAATGTAGTGTGGATTTCCAGGAAGGAGGGGAGCTGATTTCCAGAAGACCAAGAGATAGCAAAGTTTAGGGAGTTTGGTTGGAGGAAACAGGATTAAAAACTCTCAAAACTTGCTTTAGTTCATCAAGATTTCTATCTATAGATGAAAAACAATAAAGGAAACTCTTAGAAGTAATTTCGCATGTCTTTCTTGGTTTTTGGAGCTTCATAAAATCATCATTGGATTTTTAATAATACAATCAAATAAAGATAGAACAAAATCATTAGGTCAGGAACATTTAAGATCAATTGGGAAAGGAAAGGGAAAGAACTAGAGAGAAGAATAAAATATAGCAAATGGCTTCAATGGTCTCTGGTGTTTGGAAGTCAAGACAGCTGGCAGATGAACTCTCTGAATAATCACATTCTTTTCATAAGGAAATGGTTATGTTGAAAGATTTTCTGACCAGTCTCACTTCTTCTTGTTACTAAAACCCCAATTTATTTATTTATTTATTTTTAAAATATACATCAATATCAATACATGAACAGTGAAGCATCTGGGTATCATTCATTTGGATACAAATAGTAATGGTAGTAATAATATTTGTTACTTAAATCATACTTACGTAATTGTAATGTTATTATACATATTTGTGTTACAAAGTAGGGCTTCATTATTTAGTTTTTCAGCATTTTAGTCCGTCATTAAAACGTACATAGTATCACCATCTTTCAACATCTAATTTTTATATCTAGCTTTTACTTTTAGTATATTATATAGAAATATGTACAATAATATTCCCTCTATTTCTTTTTCTTTTCTAGCTCGTAGTAAAGCCAATCTTGTGTTACAAAACATTTCCTCTAACCATCATCTCTTACCCATTTTAATATTTCAATTCGTATTCGTTTCTTGACTTGCCTCCTAAACTCCTCCCTTGGGTCTTTATCTCTATGTACATCTTTCCTGTTTAACCTAAGTATTTCTTCCATCTCTACTATCTTTTGCTGCCAAGCCACCAGTGGGTCTGCTCAAGTCTCTATCTTCTTTTCAAGAATATCTTTCTGTTTATCCAGTTTATCTAATTTATAATTGTCAATATCACCATGGTATTTCAGGGTAGAGTATACATTATATGCCATCAGGATGCAATACAACATGCTTTGTCCATCTGTGATTAGTAATGATTACCTAGATAACCACTGCATTAAATTTATTCTAAAGCAGCTCCTCAAAGTGTGGTGGAGGGATCTTGGTCCTTGGGACCTTTTCATGGAATCTGAAGTCAAATAAATAAATATAGAAATCTAACAGATCATTAATAATAGAATAATCTAGACAATAGATAATTCTAATAGAATCATTAGTTTTTTTAAAGAATATGAAGGGCTTCTCATTTTTAAGAGGGTAAAGGAGTCCTGAAACCGAAATGTTTGAGAACTGCTGTGATATGGATTTCCATTTTTACTTTGTGATCAAGTACTTAGTACTTTTCTCACCTCATATGGAACGAATGTACAAAGACACCATTTGATTTCAAAAATGTACAGACCAGGACTAATAACATACCAATAGATAAACGTGGGAACTCAGATGAGTCACAAACATCTATATCAAAGTCTAACAAGACACACCTAGCTGAATCAGATAACTATAAGAACATATCAACATGCTTTTCTCAGACAGCCTAGGCCCTAGGCTGAGAAATATCCCAATCCCTAGCATAGTGATGATTTAGAGCTGGAACCTACAAGCAGGCTACTACCAGGTCAAGCATGCCGTAAAAATTTTCCCACATACCAGCATAGATAACATAATTTATTTTGATCCTCTGCACCAAGAGGAGGCCCCTACTGCTGTACTCTAGGTTACAGTATTTGGGAAGCATAGAGAATGAATGAAAAAAAATCAGCTAATAATTGTTCCTTAATTTCTGATTTCAGAAATTGCAGTGACAAAATGATCAATGGCTAAGAATCAAATGGAAACATTTATTATCTTAGAAAATTCAAATGGAATTAAAAAGATATTCTTCCCAGTCCCGTGCTATAATGCATGCACACACGTGCACCAATAAATATGGGGCAGATGGAATCTTGGTTTGACAGAGTTTGGTATCTGTTTGTGGTGGCTACTTATAGTTTTAGATTCGCTGCCTACCTGTAAGCATTTACAAGCTTACTACTCAGTGGTGGGTTGCCAATTTTGTTACTACCAGTTTGGGAGCACTTGCGCTTGCCGCTTCTGCAGATACACAGGAGCCAAACTGGCAGCAACCCACTTCTGATGCTACTTTTGACTTTTGAAAGGGAAACACTTGTATTCATGATGACTTGAAGATTACTGATGAAATATTTGAATTCAAATATTTGAATTTGAATCTCGACACTGAGAAAAGGGGAGATTAGCTTGAATTGAGAACAAAGCAACTTTCAACTTATCACTACGTTCAGCTTTTCAGTGGGACAATACTTTGAGGTGGTTTTGGAAAAGGAGAAAAGAGTGGGAGTTCTCCAGTAGCAGCAAAGACCTCATAAAAGTGTTAGGATGAAGATTGAGCTGGTCATTTCAGCAATCAATTGTTCCAGCACTATCTCCTGCAATCAATCAATCTCATATAATTCTATCAATTCTCTGTCCCCAGTCCAGATCTCTCCCAGTTGCTATTTTTTTCAAAACATAATCTTAAAGAGGTTTTGTCATTTTTTTTAATTGATTGCTTGAGTGTACAAATAAACACATAAATGAGCTGGAGTCACTCTCTCCTCTGCATGAGTTGTGTGTTCTAGTTCTGTCACCACAGATAGGTTTGTGTGGCCATATATTATATCATTTATTCCTTTGATTATTTGAGAGCAAGGTGATGTTGGTAGCATTTTGGGTTTTCCATTTCAGCTTTGATAACACTAGATACTATTTGATGCCCATTCTTATTAGGCCAGTCGCATACTTTGTGTTTACTGGTTCCTTGGAGTGTTGCTGATTCATGAAGGCAGGACTGGATTTCTCAGTCACTTGGCGTTACCAGTTGAAGATGAAATTCACCTGAATCAATCACTCAAACTTTATACCACACAAGATGTATAAGATCTTTATGCCACGCCTTCCTCCTCATTTGTTGCTCTATCAATCATACTAGTTTTGAACACAGGATTAATGCTCTTTCAAAAAAGCACCAAACTTGTGTTCAGAAATAGCCTAACAGACTACAAGCATTGAGAACCTGCATGTCTATAACTTGATATCGGGCAGCTGAACAGGTAGATAAACATCATTCCAAGAATGATGTGTTCTATTTTTTTCCTTCTGAAAATGTTGGTAGAAAGGAAATTCACTAGTAATTGCTTTCCTTGAATTATACTGCACAAAATAAGGAAGAATATCAGAATATGTTCTCTCAGCCAAATATGGATTGGCAATGAGGACAATACAATCTACGTCAGCATATCTTTCTGCCACTTCATTGACAGATGGACAGCAGTTTAACATCACCATCTGGTTTGATCCTTAGAAGCTCTTTAGACCACATGCCTATCTGTTTCTCCAGTCTTTAGCCTGCAGTATGCATTTAAATGCCTTTACTTTTTCAATTCTATACAGCTATTTATAGCACTACAATCTATAGCTTGTCTACCGTATATTTTTCTAAGCTGGAACATGTGGAGAATGCCAGCTAGTATTCACTCTTGCTGTCACCAGGATAGCTAATAACTGGGTATCTTTTGAGCCCATAGTTCCTACCCCTCACTGTACTGGGCTGTGAAGTGACAACAATCTTTCATTCTTTTTCCATAAAAATAAAATAAAATTACTTGCAAACTTGAGAGATGGAGAAAGAAAAGTTGACTTTGAAACATGAAAATAAACAAATTTAAGACTGTTATTTCAATAATTCCATGGCTATGAAGATGTAACAGTAAAGTTATCTCTTAAAGTCTTTCTTGGCAACTGCAGCTATGGTGATAATAAAATTGGATATCGTGTTATGCACCCTCAAATACCAGGACTTTGGAAGCATTACAAGAAAAACTAAACCTATAAAGGGTGGAGAAGACTGTTGGCATATGCTCTGTCTCCCTAGATCCAGAAAGAAATGAGAGCCAAAGCTGAGAGCCCAGGAGCTGGGAGAACGGCTGGTAAGGAATCCCATCCAGTGAAAAAAGATCACCCCCTTTACAGAAGTGCAGCAGATGTTCTCACTGGGGGAAAAAACCCAAGGAAGGGTACGTGTACAAGAGAGGCCAGCAATTCCTTTATGTGATGTTAGTATGGTTTCTAAGTATCAGAGACAAAAATAATAGGTTTACCAAAGCTGTTTTATAGTACTGCTTCTGAAATCAGGTGATAAATGCCACTTGTTTTGTGCCAGCATATTTTCTGTGGCATAATTATAGTTATATGAAAAATAAAAATTATTACTAATGATGCTGTTTCTTGCTTTTATCTGTAGACCTGTTTCCCATGCTTCTAGCCTGCTTTTATTGCTTTAAGAAACTAGCTAGCTAGTTATCAGAGTATTGCCTATAATTTTGAGACAATCAAGTTCTGCCAGTAATCAGGGGACCTTCCCAGGAGAGGCCAATGTTGGAACCAGCAACACCAACTGCAGAACTGAATATAGCAATGTTTATTTTTTTATAGAAGGTATTTTGCTGACCATTATTATGCTACAGCATAGTTGTAGAACATCATTTCCAGTGAGAAGGCATTCCTAGTACCAGAACCCAAGGCAAAGTTATTAAGAAAACTAAAAATAAAGTGCACAAACAAAAAAGTCAGTTTATTCAAATTATTGCTTGGACATGAGAAAGAAAAAGGTGGAGGAACTCAGAAGTTCAAGGAGGAGAAGGAAGCTTTTCCATTCCAGTGCCACTACTTATTCCAGAAACAAGGTGGATCCTTCTTTGTATTCTGTGGCCTGGTGCCTTTGGTATCTACCAGGCAAAGCAGAACTGCAAGGAACCAAGGAGTTCTCAGCCCCTTCCTCAATCACCTTTTCATCATTGGTTGTCCTTCCACCAGCCATGGACTGACAACTGTTAACAAACCACCCACTTGGAATCTTGCACTAGGGGCAGGGGAGAGGTCAGACAGACTGGAGTAGGGGGAGACGGATTCCCTGTTGGTTCCTTAGTAGCTGTCCCTTAAGTGTGCCGGAGAAAATATACATCGAGAGTGGGAGGATTGTCTGGAAAGGCTCTCCAATGTCTCTTGCCATTTGTAGCATTAATATTCTAGTTACATCCTTTTATACATAATGTTCAAAATCTAGAATAGGATTATATGATAACATTCTATTAAATCATCCTAAGATCACAATATATCCAATCGCAATACATCTTTATCACAATACATCCAATCGCAATACATCTTTATAACATATTCTAGATAAGGCTTTTAAACCTCCTCTCATATTCTCCATGTGTTGTTTATATAAAATTTCATATTATCAAATGAATACATCTATATGTATTATTATCATTATTAATCATTATTTAACTATAGCTACTGTCACTTCATTTAGCATTTTATACATACTACTAATGCATGTTGTTTATATAAAATTTCATATTATCAAACTAATATATCTATATGTATTGTTATCATTATTAATCATTATTTAACTATAGCTATTGTCACTTCATTTTATACATACTACTAGTAAACTAAATTTAGCTTAGTTTTTATTATACATTTTCATTGCATCAACCTGTATCTTTCCAGTAATAGTACTGTCTTATATCTCTTGCCATTTGTAGCATTAATGCTCTAGTTACTTTCTTAATAAATCTTGTATAAACCTCTCTTCGCAACATGTTGTTCCTTTCGTATCTCATAAAAGCTTGAAACCCAGCATATGTTCTTTCCATCAGCTTATCTTTGGTTATCATTAGTGTTTCTGTCAAGATTTCTCTCCTTATCTCCATCAATTTTTCTCTCTTTTCTTCTTCTGTGCTTTGAAGTCTGGGGTAGAGTTCCAATCCATCTCCCCTTATCATATTCCGCTCTTGCCATTACCAACCACGCTCACTTTGTTGTCAGTATCCACAGTTTTCTTAACTCTTTGGTTATTTTTTTCTTCCATCTTTTGAACTCTGTCCTTCACTTTCTTCATTTGATAAACATCCTGTTTCTCCGTCAAATTTTTCTGTTTTGTATTCCATATTCTCCAATCTCTTTTCAATTCTCTCTGTCACAACTAGTAGATTTTGAATTTCAAACATAATCATTTGTAATGTTACAGTTTCTTTTTCCTGCTGAGCCAGTCTTTCAATTTTGCAGACACTGCCACTATAGGGTTCAAGGCTATTTTAATAAACTTCAAACAGGTTCATTTTTTATCTTTCAAGTCAAAATGTTGTCTTCCCTCCAATAGCTGGTGATAGAACTCCCAAAAGGCCCTTGTATAAACAACTTGTGCTCTTCCTACTATCACTGTCAGTAAACAAACTGAAAGAACCTTGAATCTCAAGTGATCAAAGAGAAAGAAGAAAAAAACAATGTATCCATCCTCCAGCCTCTAAGTGGCAGTGTAACTGCTTTTCCTCCTGCTGTTACAACCCTCTTTATAATCCTTATTATTATCTTCTTTATATTCCAAGTTTAAGAAAGAAAGAAAAACCCTTAAATGGAGATCAAAAACAATCCAATCAATCCAATCAAGCATTATAAAAAAGAAGGAGAATTTAATCCATAGGTGTAAGCAAAAGTGAAAAAAGAAGAAAGAATTAATCCATTCAGTTTAAAAAATCGGGATCCTTTGCAAAAGCTCCATCCGTGAAAAAATATTGGAAACAGGATAACACACTAAGTTTAATGTAGATTAATTTCACCGCTTACAGTCTTCTGTCTTCAATTTTAATTTAACTTAATTTTTGGGGTGGTAGTCTCTTTTTCTAATAATAAAATTTCCTCACCAATTCGACACACTTTCTCTTTCCACTTTCTTCCCATTCCGGAGCTGTCCCAACTTCAGCAGCTTCATTAGTTGCATTTCTGTTGCCAGAAAAAAAGGCTATTTCTGGATCTTTCAGGGACTTTGTGGTATCCCTGAGATCAGCAGGAGGTGCCCTTCTCATCACCATCTCTGCGGGACAGTTTTGGTCTGAATGAATCGTCCAGTGGCAGAAATATCGACTGCTATCTCAGAGCACCAAGATCGCACGTCGTGGCATTGCGACGTCAGGTCTCCAGGTGACTCCCAGGTGAGATTTTCTTCACACACTCATGCTGAGTTGAGGCATGAACTCCCACTGGCCTTGTTGCCAAAACCTGCTTTCCTTTGAGGTAGAAGAGCTGTTCTCTCTTTCTCTCTCCTGTTCAATTCACTCCTTGCCTCCTGTTCCTCACCAGAAAAAAGTGATACATAAAAAAACTTGTGTCCCCTTTCCAAGACCAGCCAATCAGTTTATCAATCTTTTTTCCCTGCTGCAAGCCCTTTGTGAATAAGAGGTGGTCCCCATTGATTGAGAATCTGCAAGAGATGCTATCTCCCCCTCCCAAAGACCCACCATGCCTAGGTTTGGGAGATGGTTTTAGTACCTGGATTGCAGCACTGAACAATATTTCATGATGTTACCCAAAGACACAGGGCTTTATAGGTAGGGTCAGAGTGCTGTACCTTCAGCAAGTGGGGAGATACCAGTATCCCCATTAGCCACTTTTTGAGCGTACACAAAGAAGACAGATCTTTAGGTGGGTTCAAAACCTAATTCCATCAGCAATTGGGGAAATATTCCCAATGGCCATTTTTTGAACTTGTACAGGAATAACAATTTGCTTGGGATGGGATGGGCAGCCTGGTGGTCACAGTGCCCTGTGTCCTCTGGCTTTTGTATGGGAAGCTGTCCTTCCTTGTCAGGCCCAGATCAAGAAGTATAGAGAACAATCCAATCAAAGTCCACTTCTTTTTGTTCACATCTAATAGGCAGAATCTTGCCAGACTAAACTAATATTCTTACTCTGACAAATGTAGTCCAGAATATTCTAGGGGGTGGATATCCTAACTCTCTTCCTTTATCTCTGATCCAGCTCTAGGCTATAGTGCCTTTTGTCTTGGAATTCTCCTCCCTCCTGGAAAACTGCTGCTTCATTGTAGTCCATCCACCACCTCACCCTTCACAGATACCATTCATCACAGTTCATGACCAATGCAAAAGCCCAGTCACATATGACACAAACCTCATAGCAACTTGTTTCTCTGCAGTGCCTCTTGGACAATTTGATTTTTACTTCCCCTTTGGGCTAGCATAGCTTATTTCCTTCTCCAATTTAGTAAGTCTAACTCTTGCCTACTCTTATTCCTGAAAGGGGTGTGTGTGAGGTCTGGGGCACAAACGTGGAGACAGGGTTTGGAGGAAGTGCAAGAAAGGCAAGTTGGTCTTCTGATGTCATTCAAAGCCACTTTCACTCAGGCTTCCAAGTGAGGAGTATGGCAAACTAAGATATCTCCAAGATATCTCTGCATTGCAGTGCAGACCAGTGACCTGGCAACAAGTCTAGGCCAGGGCAGTTCTCTGGGCAAGGAGAGGTGGTAAGATCACTTACTTAAAACTCTGTACCGCTGCTCCTCAAGAGAAGACTACAGGATTTGATGATGCTTGCAGCTATTTTATGACTTATAAGTGAAGATATTGGGAGACAAAGAACAGAAATCTAGGTTTCAGGCACATTAGAATCTTTTAAGAACTCTGGGCTCAATTAAAACTTCATTTTCTTAAACACATTTGGATACAATTTAAGGTTAGAGATATTCGGATCAGCAGGAGCGGGTGGGGAAATCACTTCACGAGTTCCCTTCATTCCAAATTCAGCACCCTATGAAGACCTTTCCTCTTGGGGAAAATGCCACAACATCTTCAAACTAAGAGGTGCTACCTGTGTTAATGGATCAGGACTCACTCATCACATCCTTCAGGCTTCTGGTCTTGTCCAAAGGCAAGATTTCTTGATTCTTTAAGTTACAACCCAAAGTTTTGTCATCTGAATGCAGGCTAAAGGGATCTAATCCCTGCTTGGGAAAATAAGATATGCTATTTTCAATTTCAGATTGTCAAATAAGGGCTGGCCACATTGATTGAGGGAGACAAATCAAGGTCAGGGACATCTGGCAATTGAATTGGGGGAAAAATTGCACTAATTGGCAGATGCAACTGTCCTCAATTTGCCATTGTGATGTTTTAGAGGAAAAGGGAGTAGTGAGGATACTTTGCTTTCCCAAATCATGCAGACCCTCAGCCTCTCTCTGGTTTGTCATCACTGGGGAGAGATTGAAGGAGCCAAAGATCAAAACTTGACGGCTGTGACCAGGGGGGCTTTCGCCCAGGTTCGCCTGGTGCGCCAGTTGCGACCCTACCTGAATCGGGAGGCTCTCACAACAGTCACCCGGGCCCTTGTGACCTCTAGGCTGGAATACTGCAATGTGCTCTACATGGGGCTGCCCTTGAAGAGCATCCGGCGACTTCAGCTAGTACAGAACGCGGCCGCGCGAGTGATTGTGGGTGCACCTCGGTTCACCCACATAACACCTATCCTCCGCGAGCTGCGCTGGCTACCTGTCGATCTCCGGATGCGCTTCAAGGTGCTACTAGTCACCCATAAAGCCCTACATGGTAGTGGATCTGGATACTTGAGAGACCGCCTTCTGCCAATTACCTCCCTGCGACCAATAAGATCACATAGATTAGGCCTCCTCCGTATTCCATCGGCCAGCCAGTGTCGGCTGGCAACTACAAGGAGGAGGGCCTTCTCAGTAGTAGCCCCGACCCTTTGGAACGAGCTCCCCGTGGAGATTCGTACCCTCTCCACCGTCCAGGCCTTCCGCACAGCCCTTAAGAACTGGCTAGCCCGTCAGGCCTGGGGACAAGGATAGCTGCCCCTCCCGAATGATGAATGTATGTTGCTGACTATTTTATTGTATGTTTCTTTGTCAATGTTTGTTTTCCCTTCCCCTGATTTTGTGTGAGCCGCCCTGAGTCCCCTCAGGGAAAAGGGCGGCATACAAATATTAATAAAATCAAATCAAATCAAATCAAACTAGCCATGGGCCCTCTTTCAAGAGTAGCCATGTAGATGCTCTAAAAAACCCATCAGCTAGTCTGCCCTGAGCCATTCTTTCTTTTTCAGAGAAAAAGGTAGAGAAGGAAAGGTGAATTTCCCTGAAAAGGTGGTTCCAACAACCTTGCAACTGGCTAAGATGGGAAGTTTCCTGTTTATCTTTTTCCAACCCTCCCTTTTTCTTTTGTGCTATCATTTTAAGTTAGGTACTTACTTTACTGAACTTTAATCATGCACTCCATGTCCAAGTGCCTTCATGGTCTAGTCCCCTTTGGCCCTAAATAGGCCCCATCCCATTAAGGAGAAAAGAGAAAGGCTTCCTGTCCATGGATATAGCACCCATCTCAATTAGTCATAGATTAGATGTTTCTCGTAGCCTTAGTTCTTCACAACTGTGATGCAACAGTTTTCTTGCGGTCTTAAGAATCCATAGTGGGAGCAATTGTTGAATCTTCCAGGCTGTGGGTTGTGGTGAGCCCATGGACTTTTATCGAACATTAAAAATGATAATTGTTTGTTTCAAGGTATAAATCCAAAGTTCTCTGCATATCAAAACGATGGCCAAAGCCTATGGTGCAAAGTTCAGGCCCTAAAGAGTAGTGTATTCAGAAGCCTTAGGTTAAGAGAATGTTCTCCTCGCTTGAGGTTTAGAAGGCTTTGGTATCTGGCAGGTGGCACAGGAGGGTCTTCTCCCTGGTGCCTACAAAACAGGAACCTGGACACCTTTCAAAGATGTTCTGTGAGGAGAGGGGACAGAGAAAAAGACCTGAGTAAAGTAGAGGGAATTGGGGTCCTTTCCCCCCTACTCTCTGGTTTTTGGCAGCTGAGGGCACTTTCCTTAATAGCCCTCTTAATGAATGAAGATGTCCCATGATAATGTTGCAGGATCCAATCTGGGTCAGTCACCAGGATCCAGGGTTTAGTCTTCCAAGCTTTTGGACTTGTGCTGGAGTGCATCCTCAGGTAACGTCTCTCTAGCAGTGTGTGTGCCTTGGGCTATTCTATATGGTGTTTGGTTGTGTGTGGCTTTTTAGTCATTAATTGGGGTGTTGATGGATGACTATTAAGTAATTGACTGTTGTTTTCTTGTGCTACCAAGCCCTCACCTCCTAAGTACTTGATAAGTTGATGGTAAATCAGCAGTCCTGTGCACTGACAGGGGCCCATTTCCCAGGTTTCAATCACTTCCCTGGCTATTTTTGTACCTGCTTGCCCAACAATCTTAGTAGTTCCTACGCCTCAATGTATATCCTTGTTGATTGCAAGATTAGGCAATCCAATGAGTTTGGGTCTCCTCATCTGACTACTTGTGTGTGTTCTTGCAATCTGGTGGTTAGCTTCCTCCCCATTTGTCCGACATAATCAGTCATAGTCACAGCCTTCTTAATGCCATAGCAGAGACCAGACAGACCTACAGGGAATGTGGTAGTAGAAGGAGAGGCCACAGCAGGAGAAACCAGAAGAGGTGTCTATATGCTACCAAGCCAAGCAGGAGTGGGCACTGGGTGATGGCTTTGTAAGCAGGCATACAACTTCATTCCCTCAGTAACTGGTCTTTCACCATGGTCACATTCATATCTACCCAAAGATGGTGGTTGTCTCATAGTAGAGTGGATGAGCAGTCCGTGAATCTATTCTCTTGGTTGCCTATGACCTCTACCTTTCATATGAGAAATTGTCTGTTCATTTAACAATATAAAGGCACAATCACACGTAGTACAAAAAAACAGGGAAATCAACTTATTTTATCTCTAGGCCTGCTGGGAAATTTGACCTTCCTTTTTCCACCCCTTTCTCCTGCCCATCTTTGAATGGATCTGAATCCTGTCTGCTCAAAGAACTTCATTTTTTCCCACCAGAATGAGGGTTTAAAATCCAAAATTGGCAATTGAATATGGGTGTGTGTGCAAGAGGGGGGCAATCTCTTCAAAGTAATTCAAATTGGCCTCCCTATATGCAGCCTAGAGGTCCTATAGATCTTATAGAATGCCCAAGAGACCAGTCATACATCATAGATCCAGAGCAATGGCAGAGCAGTGGGGGCTGCCATGACAAGAGCTGCCGTCCTCTCTTCATAATTCAAAACCGGCTACATCCAGCCCTTGCCTCCTCTGGCCTGTCTGCCCCTTTTTTCAAAAGAAGCATAACAAGAAATAAAAATAAAAGACCACCTTTCCCAATGTGATAAGAGAAGTTTGCAATATATGTTTGAAATGAATAAATCCTGCTTGGGAGATCATTTGGGGAATGAACTCAGGACGATCCACTACATTGCAACCAAGGCTAGAAATCTACATCATTTATTGTATGCAGCTCAGTTTTAAACTCCACCTTAAATTTTGATTTGTTACCTGTAATTTTAAGCTTTGTTATTAGCTTCTTTAACAAAGGTCATATTTAGCAGGGCATCTGTGCCTCTTTTTGAAGTGTGGGAAGCCAGGTCTGGAAGTTGAATCATGGCAACTGGGTTTATTTTCTTGTTGGTTTGAGATATTTTGCTGTCCATCCATCCAAACAGCTGCTTCAGTCTGAACAAGTTGGTTAGAGGAGTCTGAGTAAGCAGAGAGTCGTTGGAATGTACCAATTCCTAAAAGAATTATGGTAGGGGAATTCCTGCATCCATTTCAGGGTTTCTTCAACGTGTGTTTTGATGAAAACAGTGGTGGGTTGCAGGCGGTATGCCCCGGTACGGGCCTACTGGAGCCAGTCCAGAGCATCGGATACCGTTCCGGTATGGTGCTCCGGAGGGCCCGACCGACCGCCCTCGCTTCTTACCATCCTTTTATGTTTTCAGTGCTTCCACACATGCGCACAGCGCCTGCATGATGCTCCACTGAGCAGCTGGAGTGTCGTGGAGGCTCACAGAAGTGCCAAGATGCATGCACATGCTGTGTGCGTCCACATGGATGCCGTCAAGCTGGTTGGAACGGAATCCGCAACCCACCACTGGATGAAAACATCTCAAACGAACAAAAAAATAACTCCAATTGTCATGACTCAACTTCCAGACAATTCTATCTGGATGACTGAGAATCTTCACTGATATATTGCCATGCACTTTGAGGAAGAAACACTGAGGTTGGTGTGGGAATACCCATAAGAATGTTAAGGGTTGGTACATTCCAACAACTCTCTCCCTATGCAGATTCCACTCTGCAAAGGAATAGTGTTTTCTCCTTCAAATTCAGGGACTAAGCTCCTTGTATCCCCATAATCACTCTTGTGCCTGAGTTTGATAGGCAACAGGCAGTCTGGGGTTAAGGATTAACCATTCCTAACTCTGTCTATCACCTGATTTTTATTTAAGTTGGAACAGGTTACTATATCTGTACCTCTGCATATCAAGGACAAACAACGGCAACAACAAAATTCTTTGCAAAGTTTTTTTTGTAAAGCTTAAACTTATAACCTTAAGTTTTATACCTTAAAGCTGAATTGTGGGGGAGTCAAATTGTTGTGGGCAAGGAGAAACCAATTGAAAGAGAAATTCAATCAGTTCAAGCTGGACTACCAGACTTCCAAGGTCCTTTCCAGCTCTATTCTGATTCTAATTCAATTTATCACTATCCTGCAGGGCAGGACCAACCCCAAGAAATGTGTCCCCCAGCTGCCTTCTCTCCCAATTTCCTGTATAGACCTTTCACTTTTGCACCCAACCGCCATGGCCAAAGCAGAAGTCTCTTGCTGCCTTTGCTGTCTTTTTTGGACCCAGCTTCTCCAGCAAATGTTTCCTACACAAAACTCCCTGACTCTTTGGAAAGCTGTGCAGTCTTCAAAAAGCTTACTGAGTCTAAAGACTGGGATGGGTCCTTGTGGACAAGAAATGGTCAGCGGGCGAGAAAATGCAGGTTTCATGACTTATTTAGGGCGCCATACCATATCTGAGGGTTAGGAGAAGTTCTTGCTTAAGGTTTAAGAGAAGTCCTGCAGGTAGCACAGGATGGTCTTCCAACCTGATGCCCACAAACCAGGAAAATGGATAACTTTTGAAGATGTTCTACAAGAAGTGAGCAATGAAAAAGAGCTGAGTCAGGGAGAGCGAGCCAGGGACTTGATTTTCTCCTTTCCTCCACTGTTTCTTGGTAACCAAAAGCACCACATTTACTCTGAATAGACTTTGTAGTACTATACTAAAGGCTGCATTGCCTTACAGGGAAAGAGGCTTGTGGCCCAAGAAGAGGCCACCAAGCAGGGATGATTCAGAGGAGTATCTGCCGACTTGATAGTCAGAGATGCCAACTTGCTTCCCTGCTGGACCACTTAGGCAATTTGATCTTCTTTTACTCTTCAAGCCAATACAGTCTGTTGTTTCCTGCCCACTTTTAGCAGATTGAAGTCCTTGTCTGTTCAGAAGCGAATTCCTTTCTTTTTCCCAGCTCAGAGTCTGAAAAAGAGAATTTGGAGAGACATACAAGAGAGTTGTGGCAACCTCTCCAATATCATTCAAAGTCACCTATCCCACTTATCTCTTTTTCAAAAAGATGCCTGTAGTTAAATCATGGGAAGTTGTCCTGCTAGCAATTCAACTACCAACAAGTAGCAGCTTATCCATTTCCCATAGTGCCAGAGCATTCTTCAAAGTTCCCACAGAGGCTTTAAAAGAGATCCTGGAAGCAATGAGATGGTCATTCACATGCTGGTAATATTAGGAGCACATGTTGCCATCTTAACTGTTCAGTGTCCTTTTTCATTAAATGGTTCTCATCTGACCAGAAGACCTTAGCTGTAAGGAAAATAGGTATGTGACTTCAAGAGTTCTGATTCACCAAATCCATCTCAGTGGTGCTAGTAGATCTTGATAAAAAGATAGCAGTGTTTTTCTTTTCCTCACTTCTGCAAATGTTCCTAAAGCACAATTCATCTGTCTCAATTGTAATGGCTCATCGCAAATACCTGGGGAATCACTTCATATATCAGATTGTATGTCATAGAATGAATAATTAAGGAGGCTTTGCATGTCAAGAAAGAATTTATCCATAATTCTCTGGCAGAATTTTACAAGTCATTGAAAAGCAATTTATCTTTATTATAAATAAGTAAAACTCAGCACACAGTATTACACATCTAACTTTCCTTGTCCCAGCATGCATGGTTGCAACATAATGTATATGGGAGTCAGTTTGTCCTACTTCAGTCTGAAAAACCATTTCTTCATGACGTCCTTGCTACCAAAAACGTTGTAACAAAACATTATTTTTGATTTTTATTATTCTAAATGTGTCTCCCATTTCTTCAAATTCTAAATATAGATTTAATAGGACAATGTTTTATTGGTTGACACTGTACTGGATAATTTCTAGTGGTATGCACAAAACCAACCAAGTAAATAAGCTTTGTTCTGAGTTTGGAATCAATGAACTCACTTGAAATGTTTAATCATTGTAAGTGGCCTATATGCTAATGGCGAAGGGACATGGTGGCTCGGTGGCTAAGATGCTGAGCTTGTCGATCAAAAGGTCAACAGTTCAGCGGTTCAAATCCCTAGTGCCGCATAACAGAGTGAGCTCCTATTACTTGTCCCAGCTTCTGCCAACCTAGCAGTTTGAAAGCATGTAAAAATGCAAGTAGAAAAATAGGAACCACATTTGGTGGGAAGGTAACAGCGTTCCATGTGCCTTCGGCATTTCATCATGCTGGCCACATGACCACGGAGATGTCTTCGGACAGCACTGGCTCTTCGGCTTTGAAACAGAGATGAGCACCACCTCCTAGAGTCGGGAACGACTAGCACATATGTGCAAGGGGAACCTTTACCTTTTTTATGCGAATAGCATGCAAAATATTTTGAGTACAGGAAATAATGAAGATTTTAAAAAAACCTTCCTTTTTTGTATTCCTGTGGGAATAATTGCTGGGATCCTGATCAAAAACAGGCCATGATCTGCTGTGTCCTCAGTGTGCTAAACAATTATTAAAGCCAGTCACATTTAGGTTTCAGGAACTCAGATTCTGATTTAATGTTAGAAATAATTTCTAACAGGAAAACCAGATTAATAATAGAAACATTATTCAGAAAGATGATGTGCTTCCCTTTCTTAGATCTGTTCAGAGTGATTTTATGGTAATTAATCTTATGGTAATTTATTTATTTTATGAATGAGTTATTCCAGAGTCATTAAACATCAGGGGGGCAAACAAGTTGTTTATTATTACCCCATACTGAAAGTAAAGAACATAGGAAGATGTGGAGTTCAACTGCAAGAAAAGTATTTCAAAACTAACTAAACATTAAAGTTCATTATTAAACCTCCTTTAGTATACAGATGGAGGCAAGAGGCATTTGCCACAGTTTCCTTTCAATGTATTCCAGTACAACTTTTCTGAATGTTTTGGGGGTTCAAGTTTTTTCCCCACTGGGAGATCTAATAAAATTCTCAAAAGCTTTACAAGAAATTTTCAGAACATCATCGTATTTATCATTTATGTATTCCATAGTTCTGATAAATTCAGCAACTAGTTGTGCTGGATACACTATCATGTTACCATGGGGGGGGGGGATTTTGAGTTTTTAATATCAAAACATTAACGAGATGTGTGCTTGATCTATGTGGTCAAATGAGATTTATTGAATCTAGTAAATGCTCATTTGAATCCTGGCATTCTAAATTTGTCCTTTCAAGAGGACAATGTTTCCCACTCGTGATTCTGAATCTATGATTAGGAAAAATGAACCTAAAAAGCCAAAGAGTTATAACTATTTCTCAATATCCAATTTGTTATGAAACATATGATATCTAAATATTCATATCATTCAAAGTGTTTTTTCTAAATTTATTTCAATCCTAATTTTGACACTAAACCTGCTCTGCTTGCCTATGGAATTATCTTTGCCTAGACAAATGTTAAGAGAAAAGTAATCCTATTGATTCTCTTGGACCTCTCAGTAGTTTTCTGTATCATTGTCATTTTCACTATCATAGAAACCTAAAAAAATCTAAGTTACAAATGGATAGAAATTTTTTGAAATTTTCTCTTATCCTTGGACTGCTATCTTCAGAAGAAAGTGCCGGGAAAAATTCCAGCTCAATCCATATTTGCACTATGTGGTTCCTGGGAACTTTATATTTTCTTTTTAAATATCTGTATGAAGCAACCAAAGTGAGATCAAATAAGAGATTTAGAGTAATGCCCTATCAGTACACTGATGACATGCAATTACTTTTCTTAATCAGTGTTGAGCTACAATAATGAACTTTACAAAGGTCAATAAACGTGAGATCAGTCTATACAGAATGAAAAGTCTATTGATTTATCTGTTTTATCAACTGCCTTCAACTTGCTTCAGAAAGGGGTCTGCTCTAAATGTTTACTTTTGTAAAATGTGAATGCTTTAGATTCAAGTTCTTCTATAACACTATAAGCCTTCTAGACTGACCAGATAGGTCTAGTTATGTTTGAGTATACCATAAATTACTAGAGCTGTAACACTGCATACACACAAATCATCCCACCCTACTTCCTCATCAAGTTCAAGATTTGTAGTGTGCCTTAGGATATTGGAGGGAGTGGTTTAATTAATATTGTTTATATAACTGCCAAGATGGATACTGAAAGCTATTTCTTTATGTATGCGTTCCTTTATTAATTTTCTATTTGTTTTCTACGTCTTTATTATTTTTCTTTTCTTCTTTTTAACAGTTTTATTATATACTTTTCTTGGGATGTATTATTTACATAAAATCTCTTAATAAAGATTATTTTTGAAAAAAGAGTGTGACCCTAATTATGTAATCTATTAAATTCTTCATATTAATAGAATAATACAATATAATAAATATAATATAATAAATATATGATATATGATACGATATGATATGATACAATATATAATAAATATAATATAATAAATATAATAAATATAATATAGTATAGTATAGTATAATATAATATAATAATATAATATAATATAATATAATATAATATAATATAATATAATATAATATAATATAATATAATATAATAGTAATATAATGTATGTAATATAATATAATATAATATAATATAATGTAATATAATGTATTAATATAATGTAATATAATATAATATAATATAATATAATGTAATATAATATAAATTCTCAGTACTTAAAAATGAAGGCAGTTTGGAAAACAAAGCAAAAATTTGTGATGGCCACAAATTCTAAGACAAATTCAAAGATTAATTCCTAATTGGACACTAAAAGTGGCCAATTAGATCACTATCCTAGCAACTCAAAGGTAAATTGGATTCTAAAAGTGGAAGCATCTAGTTGTCAAGATTGCTGTACAGTAATCTAATTTCTTACTGCTTTCAACAAATGCAAATCTTCATAAGAACCTTCATAAACCTTTACCAAGAGTTTGATACCTTCAGACAAAAACTGAAGGAACTCATCTGTATGCTGCTTCAGATTTGCTTAAGCATGCTTGCGAAAGTAAATAAACACCGGTCTATGACTCATTAAAACATCCATGGCAAATTCCTTCATGGAATCTAACAGCTTCTTCTGAGCTTTGATGCTTAGCCACTCCCCATACTGAGCTACAGTGATTACAGACCCTGGAGTTTATCTTTTTAGCTGTAGTACTGCAGCTTTGGAACAGCTCCACTGACTCCAGGGTCTTTCTAGCACCAAACAAGTTTTTATTTTCTCCAGCTACTTAATATTTTAACATTAATTTTTATGCAACTTTGAGAGTAATTTTATTTCTATTCATTACGTTCATTTAGTTAAGAAGTTCTTAACAAAATAGGCATAACTTAAAACTTAAAAACATGTTAATTTTTTTTAAATCTGTCTTTAGAAAACGTATTTTAAACATCATGTACATAAATTAAATAAAACAAATGAAGTATACTTGGATGGAACTTTTAAAGCCTCAGATCAGGGTGGCAACTCACGTCGTCATGGTAGCATCACGTGACGTATTGGGACTTTTCCTCCCTTCGCTCCCTCCCTTGGCATGGCCAGCGCGTGATGCATCTGGCCGGCGGGCTGGGAGTTTGACAGCCCTGCCTTAGATGGCTTGGTGTTCACTGATTTTGTTCTTGGGAAGTAACTGTTTCACCAGCAGCTTTTTACCAGCAGCTTCCAGAAGCTGAATATTGTTTCCTCTGCTTATCTATTGAAGACCCAGAGTTTGGTTATTGCAACGCCACTTGGCCAATAAAGTTTGTTAAACTTCACTACAGACTTTTTGGCAAGCAAGTCAAGTCATTACCTGGACCAAATAAAGTATGTTTAAAAGCCATTCTCATATTATGCAAGACTTGTTTTAAAATTAACTTGTTGGCCTCCATGAAGATTCCAATTTAGGACAGACCTTGAGAAGAAAAACACCAAACAATGTAAATTTATTCTTTGGTCACGTCCAGTGACTTGGAGGTAATTTGTGTACTTGTTTAATCTGGTCACTCTTTAAATAGCTGCCAGTTTTCAATAAGCCGATGCTTGTTCATGGTGAAGCAATTTCAAAAGCTTTTTGTAGAGATTTAGAGTTAGACCCAAAAAATGGCAGGACATACACGTAGTGTGTTGATAATTCAGAAAAACAAAACTAAAAGGCAGCGGCAACCTTAAGGATTTGACATTAAGATTCAACTTTTTATTAATCCTCTCCACATCTCAAAAATACTTTTAAGTTTTATATCCATTCTAAACTGACTAGTGGTGATGAAATTTCTTTGCGCGTGGCTGAGGCGAATGAACTTTAATTGCCCCCAATTTTGAAAAGGCCAATGCAGTAAGCAGCAGCAGGGGACAACGCATCCATTAAATACAGTATGACCAGTATTTCATATGCAAAGTAAAATACCTTTACTCTGACAGAATAATTTGAATCATCTACTATTTTTTCTATTGAACAGGCAATTGTAAGCATGTGCAGGTGTATCATATACTTGTACTCACACTCTTAAATCTAGCTACCTGGTCGCTATGAAAAAGACTTGATAGACATAATCGAACACATACTCTTAAAAAACATTCTGTATTTCATACACCTCGCTGAATTCCTTTATCGTAATATTGATATTCCTACATCTTGAAACAACGTGTGTTTGTTTACTTTATTTATTTATTAAATTTAGTGGCTGCCCATCTTACCATAAGGTAACTGGGTGGAGTTTCCAACAGAGATCTACACCTAGGCAGAAGAAATTCCTTTTTCTCTGACCAATAAACGAGAGATAAAGTACAAAGCAGATTGGTACAGGTGGCATTTTTTGAAATTGTGATTTGTGCAAGTTCACAAATGCTCAGAATAACTATTGGGTTTGAAGGGTACGAAGGACATTGGCAATTGGGAGAAAAAAGGGCAATCAGCATCATTGGCATGTGAAAGCCTCATCTCTTCCCCTTGAAAGGAACAGCATTCGGTGGAAAATATGCACTTTTGAGTCTTCTTACACCTTGCCATTAAAAGAAAAAAAATGGATGAAAGGAAAATAGAAATGGGTTAACAACCACCAAATAATGATAACTGTTAGTGGAAAAATATGGTATTCCACAGAATACCATTTTTTTCCCTGCCGGTTTTCTTAAGTGATTAAAATGTGCCGAATGCGTGGATAGGCAATAGTTAAATGATACGTATTCATAGGATAAATATAGCAGAAAGTTAAATATAAATGACACATTTGTATAGCACAAATATAGCAGAAAGCTCAATATTTGTATATATTACTTTCAGTACTTTTTACAGTAACCTGCTAAGACAAATTGTATTATCATTCCCTTTCTGCAAGATGAAATTGAAAAAGCCTATAGTCATCTCATCAATATACGTAAAGCTTTCTAACACAAAAAGTATTCTTAGCTATTACATTATGCTAGTTATCTTCTGTCATTTCCTGCTCTAATACTTTAAAGATTAGTAGATGCTTAAAAGATGCTTATTAAAGACCTCCCATGAAAACAAACACCAACCTTAATCGAAATTGGAAGAAATATAGCACCTTTATCAATCTAGTGCCTTCACCCTGATTGACAATTTTCCTCCCCAGAGGTTATGAAGCATACTAAGAATAAGACTCACTAAAGCCAAATTAAGAGAGTATCGTGTTCTCCAAGCATAGTCACAAATCTAAGTGAGTTTAATGGCCTGTGGCAGGGAGGAAGTGATGGCCTTTTCAGCTTATATTTCAGTTCACGAAGTTGTTTTTGGTAAACATACTGAGCATCATTACAAGCTCCCCCAGGATCAGAGCAATACTAAAAGCAAATCAGGTGGGAGGCCTACTATGCTGTCACATTCTGATCACATATTAAAGAAAGCCACTGAAAAGGGTGGCTTTAGTAAACCTCAATTTCAGACCAAGCAAACTGAATTCTTGAGAGTTACGAAGAACATCTTTCATTGCAAAATATCACATACCATTTTATTCTTTTAAAAATCCTAAAGTAGATTAGAATAAAGTATGCAATGACACATGCAGCAATATACATACCTTTAATAGAATACTCTTTCCTGTACCAAAAGCAACTTTGGGATTTTGAGTTTCAGTGGAAGAATAGAATGGAGCAGAAAGATATTGCTTAAAAGGTATTCAGGATAAGTGGGTATGTTTCAGGCTACTTTTCAACTCAAAAGTGTTCTTTTAACTGTTTTTTGCTACTAAATTTTATACAATACAATACAATAGCAGAGTTGGAAGGGATCTTGGAGGTCTTCAAGTCCAACCCCCTGCCTAGGCAGAAAAACCTATACAATTTCAGACAAATGGCTATCCAACATCTTCTTAAAGACTTCCAGTGCTGGGGCATTCACAACTTCTGGAGGTAAGTAAAAAAAAAAAAAGTTGTTCCACTGATTAATTATTCTGTCAGAAAATTTCTCCTCAGTTCTAAGTTGCTTCTCTCCTTGATTAGTTTCCACCCATTGCTTCTTGTTCTACCCTCAGGTGCCTTGGAAAATAGTTTCACTCCCTCTTCTTTGTGGCAACCCCTGAGATATTGGAACACTGCTATCATATCTCGACTGTTTTGACTAACATAGTGATTGCACCAATTTTCTGAAAGTGTTGCTGTAACTTTCATTGTCCAAAGGGCATTGCATACTGTCAATATACATCAATCCTACTGCAAAAGGACATCAGAAGATACAGGAAAGTTAATTGATTAAGATCAAATAGTATCAGGCCGGGTCCCCAGTGACCAAATAGAAAGTTTGATAAACTACTTGGAAACTGTTGAATTTACCCTTAACTATTTCATTTTTTTTAATTCCAAGTCTATATCAGCTCTTTAATCTTTCTTTTGTTTCCAAATGCATGCCATTCCTTATTGAAAATGTTTGTCAATCATAATTATATAGATATTCATATTTCAGATCAAACAATGTGACTGCAAACTCCTCAGGACACAGAACTGCTTGTTTCTATTCTGTGCAATGAATGAGGATGGTGTGCGCTAGTATAACTGGAAGAATGTACAGACATAGATACTTGAATGCATGCACTTCAAGATAGTCAATCCTCAGCTTAATTAACAGGTCATAAAATTAACTATCAGCTGCTATGAATAGAAACATTTAATTAAAACTTTAATTAAAACACTGTAGTAGAGAAAGTTGATATTGAAAGACAACATTTCATCACAATTCCATTCAGTGGCTTAGAGTGACAGTAATTTGCCCAAGGTTAACCAAACAAACTTCATGGCACAACATGAATTTGAACTCAAATAATTGTCTGTAGTTCATATGATTATCCTTTGATTTCCCCACACCATCTGCCAGTAAGTTATGTTTTAGTAAAAAGGAAAACTTTAAAGGAACAGTTGTTTGCATCTGAGATATTCTACCTGAGACAGCCTCACACATGAGAAGCATCACCTTTAATGAAATCCACATATGAAACATTCCTAAGAGAGAGAAAGTCTCAATGGAGATGTTCCTGAACGTCTTATGTATCCGATAACAACTGCTGGAAACCTGAAGTTAAATTCAAGCAGATTCAAAACCCCGTTCAGCCATGAAATTCACCCAGTTAATCAGGGTCTGGCATTTACACCCAAAGGATTGTTTCAGTTTAAAGAAAAAGAGGGTTGAGCAAGAAATTTATACAGCAAATTTATATTGAAATATACATATAATCTCCTTCCTTCCTTCCTTTTCTCTTGATGAGTGCCTGGACAAGTCCTTGCAGTTTTCTTAGAAGAAAAAAATTGCCTGCTTCCTAGGACTGAAAAGAGAGGGACTAGCCCAAAGTGTCTTTGTGCAAAAGTGAGGACTATAAGTTTCTAGTCTGGTGCCTGAACTACAAGACCAAAAAGTCTGTTTTCTCTCGAATTTAAATTGCCATTTTTGGAAACATTTTAGAAACTCCGAATTCTCATGCACTGCAATATGTTCATACAGTATTAAAACGAGGCTCCCGCGTTTACCAAACATTCCTCTGGGATTACACCCCGAGTGGGCTGGGAAAAGGCCTGAGAAAGCTGTATTGTACACAGCAACCTTTTCAGTTCCCCTATCGTTGTATGAGAAGGATGGGGATGGGGGAGTGGGCTCCGCACGCCGGACTTCTCCGTCAGGGGTGGCTGCAGCCCCATTCCGAGTCGCCCCGCAACGCATAAACCTTCACCGCTTACTGGAACCGCGGTCACTCCCACATAGCCAGCTTGGCGTTCACGTGCTAGCCTGCTGCTCTTCCACGGGAAAGCTCCGCCGCCATTGGTTGGGAAGGAACATTCGAAGCGCCCCCATTGGCTGGCACGCAGCTCACACCCCTGCAGGAGCGTCCTTGGAGGAAACTGGTCTACTTCACAAGTTCTGTAATGAGATCGGAGCTGCGAGGGGAGCAGGATAACCCAGGAGGAATTGGTTTGCTAGGACTGAACGGATCATCTTTGGCAATTGCAGTAACCGCTCGCTCTGCGTATAACTCCCAGTTAGAAGGCACTAAACGCTGCTCTGTCGGGGGGAGGGAAAGAAACAATCGGAGGCCTTGAAGTGTTCTTTAAGCATCCTGAAATTTCCAGGTATTAAGTGGGAGGCGAGGAAAATGTAACCTCTAGTATACTTGTTTCAAAGTGGGCTGAGCCGGTCATTTCTCATTGTTTGCTTCCGATGTTGGCTTTACAATTGAGCCATAGAAGAAATGTAAATTTATTCTCAGATAACGTATCCAAAAGCAGTAATCCTATATCCAGGTTTGCATAGCTCGTGTTCTTGGTGGGTGGGTGAGCACGTGAAAAAGTCTAAAGTCAATGAATAGAACAGGAACCGGCTACGCTCTTAGGACGATTGAATGGAAGCTGGCGTAATTAAAAGTCGTGCATTTGGAATGGATCGCCTTGGAAACGAAACCGCTTGAGTTCCTCAAGTGGGTTGCCCGGGTAATGTATGTTATATTAAATGCTGCTTTCCGCAACTGGTTACTGCGAAATAGTTTGGGAAGGGGCTTTTTGATACTTTTATTTCCTCTCTTCTCTCCCCCCCCTCCCCCTATGCTTGGATGGATTCTCTGAATGTTAAAAGAAAGGGACGCGGTGAACTAGTTGCTCGGGGGAATTAAAAGCAGCGGCCGCTGAATAAAAAGCGACCTGACGAGTTGCGGATCGCAGGTTTGGGCTGCATCTTGGAATTTCTAGGTGGGCGAGTGAGGCCCCCGTCTGGCAACACTTGTCTTATCTGCAAGTTCGGAGCAAGCTATAAAATTTACTCGGGGTGGTGAATGATTAAGCTGAGGTTTGTGGAGGGATCCAATGGAATTTTTCCATAAACCTATCTTTAAAAGTCGTGCAAATAGCAAAAGGGTTTTAAGGTGCAAATGGATACCAATTAAGCCCCTCAGGCTTAAGAGTACTTCTTTACAGTTGTGGTATGACCTTCTAACCTTCATTTTAAAGAGTTTGTTCAGCCATAGGGCCGGCTGAAATGAATGGGAGCCCACCTATGAGAAAGCATATTGAGGGAGTGAGCCTGGTGTCCTTCAGGCAATTTCTTCCAGAAGAGCTTCTTGTGGCTCAAAGAAGGTGGGCAATCCCTGGGGAAAATGGAGATGTTTCTTGCTCTGTATCTTGCCTCCTTAGAGCTTTGAAGATAGTTTCCTTTGGCATGGATGTAAAAATGGGAGGGACTGATTTGATACTTGATTCAGATATACTCACCTACCATACCTTCTTGTTTTAGGGAATGAATTTGTAATGCCTGCAGGATGTGAAATTCTGGTATACCTCTGTCCTCTGCCCCACAGTTTGAAGCAGCAATCCAGTTCATCTCCTTTGCCCCTATGAGGTACGTCAAACATTTTTTAAGAAGCAAGAGGAATCTGCTGAAAGTTAATTATGTCTTGTCCACAATCGCTTATATATCAATAATTCAATGAGATTTACTCCCAGATAAATAGATATATATCTGTAGATGTACGACCCATATCTTTCTATATATGTATGTATATATATAAAATATGTCAATATCTTGATGTATTTAAATCACCCCAGAGAATTCTGGAGTTCTTTGTTCTTTGAGATACTGTCAGATATCCATAGTCCTTTACTTAACATATGACTATATTCTCTTAACTGTAAAGATGTATTTTGGGTTTGTGTGCCATATATAGGGCCAGTCCGCACTTCTGTATTATGAATATGATAGAGCAGAGGGTTACCCGACATCACAAATCCTTCCTTCAAATATCCAGGATGTAGATTTCTTGCTGCTGACTTGTTTGTATTAGTAGAAAGGTAAAACCCTTAGCAAGTCCCAAAATATAATACCCAATTTAATCAGTGAACTATTTTTAGTAAATACCGATAAGATAAACATTTAGTTTTAAACAAGACTGGTAATCTGTCTGAGATTGTATAAGTGGGAATGGATGCTATCATTACAAAATGTTACATTTCCACACTAAGAGTGTCAGCTTCATAAAGTTAACCATAAATCCCATTGTTCCCTTATGTTTTCATTCATTTTCATATTCCAAGGGGGCCAAGTCAGGCACATTTATAATTAGCCAAGAAGATAGTAAAGGGATGCACCACTCCTGGTTTTGTCCAGATGTACAACAATAGTATGCTTTTTGATTTTTAGTTGCTGTGTTTAAATGGGAAGGCTGCTGTTTTCAGAGGTAGCTCTTTTCAGAGGTAGTCTTGCTGGAAATCAACATGACGGCCTAAAAGGATCTTGACATACTCTAGTCATTACAATTTATGGTCAAAGACCAAAAAAGAAAAGAAAAAAGCAATACAATCCATTAAATGCAATGGAGAGCTAGCATGTTAGCGGGAGAAAAGTTAATGCTAATCGTTAAATGTTGGTGGCCTTCTACCACAGTTATAATTAATTACCCAGCATATTCTAATAGCAATTGAAATTTATCAAAATGGAACAACTTTACAGAAATATTGGTTGGTTGAGCCATTCATAAAATGTGCATTTCAAGCCAGCCCACTCACTTAATAAGGAGGACAAACATTAATTCATAGTTCCATGTATGGTATAAAAAGGGTAGCTTATAAAATTGTCCTGATGGCCATATCCAAGCAGGACAGAAGTGTTAAGAGTAACATCCCTTTTAATAATATCCCCTTCCAGACATGTAGGAGTTAAAAAAAACACAGTGCTTGCTAGTGTAAGTGCCTTCCTGTGCAGAACAGAGAGAGTATAAGAATTCCAATTATGTCTCGATAAAAATCTGCTGCAAAGGCCCCCATAACAATGGGTTGAAACTTTGAGTGTGCAGATCCATATCAAGGATCCTTTGTTTGACCTCTAGCATGGTTTTCTCTAATCCAAGCATAAGTAGTGAATGAGCTGAGAAGTTTGAGTTAAAAAGTAAAAAATCCAAGGATACATTTTCTTGTAAGAGGCAGAAAGGATTGGTTAAATCAAGAACTCAACCCAGAAATTTAATCTTAGATAATATTCAAATTTTCCATAGTGTCACAGCCCACGTTCAGCCAAAGAAATATGTTTGGCCAGGATCAATGTACATAAAGCATTCTGATGCATTTTGATTGAATTACTTCTGTAGTCTTTACAACTTTGTTTACTTATTTCCTTTGATTTGCAAAAGCAATTCCTAGACCAACAATGGCCTCAGTAGTTTGATACTCTTCTCTCTGCTTCAAAAAGTCAGCATAATGACCTAAATTGCATAAATTTGGGGTATGTAACTCTATGGTTATCTAGGTTTTTGACTGATCAGAAATAGGAGAAGTTGATGAGAGAAGAATAGAAAAAAATGGATTTGCTTAACAACCATGTGATTCGCTTAACCACGGTGACTCACTGTACAACTATCGTCAAAACAGTCATAAGAATCAAGTCTGTTCATGTGCCTCGACTTAAGACCAAAATTCCAATCACAATTGTAATCATAATTCAAGCTCCTTTAATTATAAAGCTTCTGGTTTCTCTTAAGATCATTTATATTTTATTATTGTAATGTTCATATTTCTTAGAATTAGGACTCATCAGGTAAGATATCTTTTAACTGTCTGTAAGCCACCTAGTATAATATATGTGAAATGGGCAGCTGTATAAAATTATTTTATAGGGACTTGGTAGCTCAGTGGCTAAGATGCTGACCTTGTCAATCAGAAAGGTTGGTAGTTCAGCGATTCAAATACCTAGTGTCATGTAACAGAGTGAGCTCCCGTTACTTGTCCCAGTTTCTGCCAGCCTAGCAGTTCGAAGGCATGTAAAAATGTAAGTAGAAAAATAGGAATTACCTTTGATGGGAAGGTAACTGTCAGCCTCTATTTCGCTATTCGCTTTTGGCTGCCATTGAAACGGGGAGGGGGGCATGGTATTTGGGAGGGGAATATTTGGTACAGGAGAGATTGTTAAGAGGGAGTTTTGTTCTCACCATCTACTGCGCATGCTGATGGCTGGTGCTTAGAGTTGGTCAACGCCAACCGTCCTGCATACCAACCTGATGATGCTTCTTGGAGATGCAACCCACATGACATCTGAGGGATTTGCAGATTGGACAATGGGATGGGGGTTGCCGGGGGGAGGGGGGTTGGACAAATATTGATATGTATGATTTCACACACTTTTGCCTCAGACCTTGTTTTACTTAGTTGCTATCTTTTCATAACCACTCTTAATTGTGCAAAATGGAGTTAAGTGGTTTCTTTCTTGGTTGCTGAAGGAGGCTGGTTTGACATTAAGCAAGATCTCACTTTCGCACTCATCCCGGAGCTAACACCTTCTGAGGGGAGTGTAATAAAACCAAAACCTTCAAGGAAATGTCCAACCCAGGCAGCGACCAGGAGGATGACATGGGGGTGGCTGGATCCTCATGTCCCTTGGAGATGGAGTGGATGGCAGAACTGATTTTGGAGGAAAGATCCGTCTGCCCCAGGTGGTCGTTGGGAGTGGGACAGAAGTATGACCCTGAGGAAATTCCAGCTGGAGTTACAACAAGGCGACATCGGCGACTGGCAGGTGCCTGGCAGGAAGCCAAAGAAGAGGATCTCATGATGTCCCACGCTATGAAACTCTTTCAGGAGGCTTGGGAGAGATGACGTTTTCGTGAGAGCAGGTCCGAAAGAGAAGCTGATTTCCCTGATCTAGAGGAGAGACCTGCAGAAGACCTGTCTCGCCCACGGGGGCAGACAGTGGAGCTGATCAGGATGGGGGAGCCCTGGCAGCAGCAGCTGCGAGAGCCCCTCCAAGGGAAGGAGCCCCCCCCCCCCCCCCGCAGATGCCGGATGGCAAAAGTTCCTCCTCTTGGTGTGAAATTTGGAGGTGACCCAAAGGTGCTAGGTTTTTCCCTGGTCCAGGTCTGGGATTTCATGCAACAGTTCGGAGAGGATCTCCCCACCGAAGAAGCCAAGGTAAGAGTTGTTACCATGGCGTTGGAGAAAAGGCGGCGGCATGGATTGTTGCTCTGCATAACGATGACTCCCCCCTGCTGAGAGACTATAATAGGTTTATGGCCACCCTGAGAAAAAGCTTTGATGACTCGCTCACCGAGCGAAAGACCAGAACCAAAATGAAAACCCTTACTCAGGGAAAGAATCCAGTGGCTGAATACATCAAAGAGTTTCATAAACTATCCGTTTATATGTGGATATTGTCAGAAGAGGCTTTAATGGACAGTTTTATGGATGGTCTGAACAAAGATATATACCAGAACTTTCACCGCTATATAAGGGGTGGAACCAGTTGTAGAATTCCCTCCCATTCTGAGGGAAGAAGAACCCTCCTCTCCATCGGGGGAAAGTGAAACCGATTCCGATGACAACCATCTTGTAAGTTCCCGATTGGGCCCCATGACCATCCCAATAGAACTTAAAATGCCCTCTACTGGCACCCAAGCAAAAATGCTGGCCCTTTTAGACTCTGGATGCACACATTGCATTATTAGCCCAGAAGTGGTGGAAAAAATGGGCTTAAGACTGAGAACTTTGAAAGTCCCCATTGCCTTTTGCCAGTTGGATGAGTCAGTAGCTGGGGTGGGGGCTCCTGACCATTTTGTGACTGAACCAATAGATATGTGGATGGGGGATCACCAAGAAACTAAGTTTCATCGTTGCACTTGGGATGGATTGGCCCCTCATACTGGGCTTATCCTGGTTATGGAGATGGAACCCACACATCAACTGGAGGAAAGGGCGGTTGCACATCTGATCCGCTAAACCCCCAGAGGGAAAGGGGAGGGTCTCCCACATAGCCAACGCTGAACCTAATCTGTTTGCTGCGGTGCAGGAAAAAATTGAGGGGGAAAAGAAAATCCCAAAAGAATATTGGGACCTAAAGGACGTTTTCAGTGAAAAATCTTCTGATAAATTACCTCCCCACTGTGCAACAGATTGCAGCATTGAGATCCTCCCAGGAGTAAAACTCCCCAAACCCCAAATTTATTCAATGACCTCACGCGAAATGGAGAAATTACAGAAGTTTATTGACAAAAATTTGGAAAGGGGGTTTATAGAACCTGCTAGGCCACGGGTGGCTGCTCCTGTATTGTTTAGAGAAAAGAAAGATGGCTCTTTTCATTTATGTGTGAAGTACAAAAACCTCAACAGTGTTTGGGTAGAAAATGTAAACCCAATCCCGCTCATTTATTTATTTATTTATTTATTAGACTTATATACCGCTTCATAGGGCTTTCAGCCCTCTCTAAGTGGTTTACAGATTTTTTAGCAAATTGAACCAGCCACAGTCTGGGTCCTCATTTCACCCACCTCGGAAGGATGGAAGGCTGAGTCGACCTTGAGCCGGTGAGATTTGAACCGCTGAACTGCAGATCACAGTCAGCTGAAGTGGCCTGCAGTACTATACCCTAACCACTGCGCCACCTCGGCTGTTCTTTCTCATGAAAGACATGTTGGCCCAATTGGGTAAAGGGAAATTTTTCACGAAATTGGACCTAAGAGAGGCCTACTACAGAGTCAGAATCAAAGAGGGAGATGAATGGAAAACTGCTTTCAACTGTTCTTTGGGATGTTTTCAATTCAGGGTATTCCCTTTTGGTCTGCAAGGGATGCCAGCAGTTTTCATGCAATTAATAAAAGAAGTTTTGCATGAACACCTGTACAAAGACGTGATGGTCTACTTTGATGACATCCTTATCTACATGGAAACACGTGATGAACACGTGACTTTAGTGCAATCAGTACTCAAGAAACTCCGGGCCGCCGAACTTTATGCCAAATTGTCTAAATATGAATTTCATCAAGAGAAGATTGATTACCTTGGCTACCGCATCTCCCACAATGGCATCGAGAAAGACCCAGCAAAAGTCCAGGCTGTCATTGAGTGGGCACCTCCTCGCACCCGCAAACAATTACAGAGTTTTTTGGGATTTGTGAATTTTTATCGTCAATTTATTCCCTCATTCGCCAGCATTGCTCTGCCCATTACAAATCTCCTAAAATCAAAAGGGGAGGCCAAACCCAGACCGGGTAAGCCTTTGAATTGGACTATGGAGTGTCAAGCCTCTTTCAAAAAATTAAAGCGACTCTTTGCAGCTGAACCTGTTTTGAAACACCCTGATATGGAGGCACAATTTATCGTTCAAGCTGATGCCAGTGATGTGGCGGTGGGGGCAGTATTACTTCAAATGAACACTGATGGAAAATTGCAGCCATGCGTGTACACCTCACATAAGCTTACAGAGACAGAGAGGAGATGGGCTATTATGGGAAAAGGAAGCTTTTGCCGTCAGATGGGTTTTGATGACCTGGCGACACTTCCTAGAAGGGCAAAACACCTTTTGAAGTATGGACTGATCATAAAAATTTGGAGGCATTGAAGACCCCGCGTAAGCTATCTCCTAAACAGGTGTGTTGGGCACAACACTTCAACCGTTTCAACTTTACCCTCAAATACAAGAACTTTACCCTCAAGTACATGTCTAGGCTTCCCCAGTACAAGAGCTCTAAGCTGAGCGTTGTTCACCAGTCATCCCAGCAAAAAGTCTGGCTGCCCCGGTGGTTACTAGGAGCCAAGGCACAGTGAATTTAGAGTCACTATGGACCTAATGTACAAACTCAAGGAGGGCCTTGAGTCTGATGACTGGTTCAAGAAACATTCAAACGAATACACCATAAAAGATGGAATGACTTGGGTAGTAGTTAAATTGTATGTTCCTGCTAACCTGAAACCTATTGTTCTTCAAAAGGCCCACAATTTGAGAATGGCGGGCCATTTTGGTTTTGTAAAGACTTTGTATTTGATTAAAAGGCAATTTTGGTGGCCTTCATTGAAAAAAGACATTGAGTCCTACATAGCCAGTTGTCCCATTTGTGCAGCTGCAAAATGACCACCAGGGAAGCCCCAGGGCCTTCTCCAAAGTGTTGCCCACCCTGAGGCCACATGGAAGGAGATATCGATGGACTTCATTGTCGAGTTGCCAAAGAGTCTAGGAAATACCATGATTTTATCACCGACCTGTTTTCCAAACAAGTTCATTTTGTACCGTTCCAAAATCCCATCAGCTAAGTTTTTAGCTAAGTTGTTTATTTCACATGTGTATCGGTTACATGGAGTGCCTGAGTGCATAATTTCGTATAGACAGGTCCAATTCACCTCTCTCTTTTGAAAGGAGTTTCTGAAGTTAATTGGCTCTGCCCAGGGGCTAACCTCCGCCCACCATCCTCAGACTAATGGGGCTTGTGAACGGACTAATTCTGTTTTGGAACAGTACCTCTGGTGTTTCATCAATTATCAACAAGATAATTGGACTGAGCTGTTACCACATGCTGAGGTGGCGTACAATAACTCTGTGCACAGAAGTACAGCTTGACCCCTTTAGAGTTGTGTTTGGCCAGGACTTTGTACCGATTCCTGAGTTACCTCAAGAGAAACCACAAATTTTGTCCCTCTCTGAGTGGAGTGATCAACTTCGCCAATTTTGGCCCATGACCCGCAAGGCTATGGAGGCTGCTCACCAGGCGCACAAGAAACAGGCTGATAAAAAGAGGGGGAAGCCTAAAGAGTACAAAGTGGGGGATCGAGTGTTTTTGTCCATCAAGTTTCTGCAAAACACCCAAAAATAAACAAAACTGGGAACAAAGTATGTCGGTCCATTTCCTATTGTCAAAATCATGACTCCTGTTTCTTTACGATTGGAGTTGCCAAAGAACCTTAATCGGATTTATCCTGTGTTTCATGTGAATCTGCTGAAACCAGAGCACACTTCTTCCTTTCGTCTGCCTCAACCTGCACCTCCAGTTCCTCTTCTTATTGAGGGAGAGCAACATTTTGAAGTTAAAGAAATCTTGGACTCCAGGAAACATAGGAGTCGAATTCAGTATCTGGTGTCCTGGAAACATTTTCCCCCTCCCATACTGAATGGGTTGACAAATCTCATGTTAGGGCTCCTAGACTTTTACAGAAGTTCTACGCCAAGTACCCTGATAAGCCTTGATATTATTTGAAATGTACATATTTATGTTGTCTTTTCTATTGTTTTTTGTTTTTCCTGCAGGGATGACTTCTCTTACTGAAGAAGGGCCGGATGTCAGCCTCTGATTTGCTTTTGGCTGCCATTGAAATGGGGAGATGGGCATGGTATTTGGTACAGGAGAGATTGTTAAGAGGGAGTTTTGTTCTCACCATCTACTGCGCATGCTGATGGTTGGTGTTTAGAGTTGGTCAACACCAACCGTCCTGCATGATGCTTCTTGGAGATGCAACCCTCATGACACCTGAGGGATTTGCAGATTGGACAATGGGATGGGGGTTGCTGGGGGGGAGGGGGTTGGACAAATATTGATATGTATGATTTCGCGCACTTTTGCCTCAGATCTTGCTTTACTTAGCTGCTATCTTTTTATAAGCAGTAAAAGTACTCTTAATTGTGCAAAATGGAGTTAAGTGGTTTCTTTCTTGGTTGCTGAAGGAGGCCGGCTTGACAGTAACAGTGTTCTGTGTGTTTAGACATGCCAGCCACATGAACACAGAGACGTTTTTGGATAGCGCTGGTTCTTTTGGCTTCGAAACGGAGATGAGCACCGCTCCCTAGTGTTGGGAATGACTAGCACATATATAATATATATCATAAGTAGAGATTGCACAAAGCATTCTGGTAAGCTAAAGGATGTAAGGGAGTTACCTCACCAGGTATATCTGGTGACATTTTATGGGTATTCTTAGTATGTTTTCAAAATTCCAAATTGACCAAAGGGGCTGGTCTTTAATGTAAATTTAACCGCTTCTGTATGAAAGATCTGTAGATGAAAATACATGCTACTGAAAAATACAGGTAGTCCTTGGGTTATGATGGCAATTGGGACTGGGATCGCATCGCTGAGCAATGTGATTGTAAATGGCAATGTCATGTGACTGCATCACTTAGCAATGGCAATTCTGGGCAGTTTTGGTTGCTGTTGTAACCCCAACACATTTGGGTCATTAAGTGGGACGAGACGGAAGTCCTAGGTAAATAGCATGGGGTGCTCTAGGGGGGTGGAGACTGGGGAGGACCTGGGAAGGTTCGTGGAGAAGCATGGGCAGGATGGGTAGGTACTGCAAGTAGAAGAAAAAGCAAGACCAAATTACTGGAGTGACTTGTGGCCTTCTCTACCGCTTTCCTGTTGAATTTGCTTGTGGAATGCCAACAGGGAAGGTTACAAAGGGCAATCAGATAACCAAAACTCCCTGCAACATTGTAATTGTAAACTGGATTGTGATTGTGACCACTGAGGTTCTGTGGTGGCCAGAACTCTGAGGACCAGTTCTATGTCCACTGTTTCAGTGCTGCTATAGCTTTAAACAGGCACTGAATACATGCACATAAACTGAGGACTATCTGTAAATTGAATGCACTTGTTAAAATGTGTCAGGAGCTATTACAGAGGAGTCCTCTGCTGTGGTTGTAAATAATAAAGAAACTGATATTTAAAAAGAGGAAGAAATAGACTTCAATAGGAGCCAACAGCAAAGGGTCTATTTGCTTATTGTGTTATCTATTGGCAGCACCTTTCGCTTTGAATAAATTGCTACTGATTTCTAAAATATCTTCAGGATGACTAATCATTTCCTATAATTGGATGCTTTGCTATTCATCTTATGCGGTTATGATTTGGTCAGCACTAGTAAAGCTCAGGTGGCTAGCTCGCATGCTAGCAGCATACCACTGTTTCCTTCACATGAGTGGAGCAGTTGAAAAAGGTCCAGCCCACAATAGAGCCAGCATCGTGTTGAAGTTAATGTGTTGGACAGAACTGGGGGGAGGGGACAGGTTTACAAAGCTAGAGCTCAATGAGTGATATTGGGCCAGTGTTTTCTCTCTCAATCTAACTATCTCCAGATCTGTTGATAGGATGAAATAAGGAACATCTGTGCATGTGCATTCTTGTGAATCCTCAGAGGACATCTGGGATATAGATCTAATAAATAATATTACCATCTCCCAGGAGAGCTATTGATGCTGAAATGTAAGGAAGGTCCATTTTCTTGTGTCAGACTTGCAACTTGACACGTAAACACCAGCTGGCTGGAGAGAGCTATTCATAATGTCTCCAAAAAGACAGTAATGTCACAGGAAGTGTAGAATAGGGGTTTTTTGTCTGCTCTTTGTGGTTTTCCTGAAGTTTAACGCTAGGGGTGAGAAGAGGAACTCTCTGGAAGCCCTACTGCATTCATTTCTAGTGTTTAAAACCCTGTGAAATTGGCCTAAAGTGGCAAGTAAAATTTAGCAGCAAAATGACTGAATTAAGAGAAAGATTGGGAGCCACTATGGGTTGCATGATGTAGAGGAGAGGGAATTGGATTGGAAAAATAATGCTGTTTGCCTTTCAGATGCCTAATGTTCCTCCCCCGCTCCCCATTTTTGGAAGGAATTGGCACAGATAATTGCACCACTGAAAACCCAACTATTTCCTACTGAATTGCAGCTGTACAGTTTTAAGGTGCTGGAAGGGTATAAATTGGTTGCCAGGAATTACATTTGGGTCATAGATTGGAAAATACTTTATTAATGAATACTAAAATGCAAGAGTTACCCTTTGCTAGGGTTGAGCCGAGGTGGCGCAGTGGTTAAATGCAGCACTGCAGGCTACTTCAGCTGACTGCTAGATCAGCAGTTCAGCGGTTCAAATCTCACCGGCTCAAGGTTGACTCAGCCTTCCATCCTTCCGAGGTGGGTGAAATGAGGACCCAGACTGTGGGGGCGATATGCTGACTCTGTAAACCGCTTAGAGAGGGCTGAAAGCCCTATGAAGCGGTATATAAGTCTAACTGCTATTGCTATTGCTATTGCTATTTGCTGTATGCCTGCAATAATATGCAAGTATGAATAACCCTGCTGCTTTATGAGCTACAAGATGATTATTTCTTCAACCTGCATTCCTGGAATTGGTCCTTTAGTTAACTCTTTGAATTAATGCTTTTGCTGGGCCATCCTCTATATTCTTCTATATCCAACTTATAAAGCCTTTCTTCCCATCAGCCCTCTCCCATGCTTTAAAACACCACTTCAACTTGAATTGCCTCCACAGTACTAGCCACCCTCATTGGCAGCAAGAGGTCTGTTCTCCATCTTTTCCCTCAGTCACCAACTTGCTCATACCAAGTGTTGCACCTCCTGGACAATTGTCCAGAGGCAGCACTCTGAGAGAACCAGCAAATTGACTACTATATCCTGTTAATTGGGTCCTCGGTCTCTGGGCTGTGGACTGGGACCAGTCCATGTCCTGCCAGGAATTGGGCCACGCAGGCAAACAATGCCCCCATCCATGCACACATGATATCCAGACAGCATGTGAAACCATGCCCAGCCCACGGAAAAACCACCCTGCGTGGAGCTGGTCCCTGGCACCTGAAAGGTTGGATCTCTCTGTCCTCTGTTGGATCATAGCTGGATAGGCCTCAAAAGCAGCAGAGCCAGATTTTCTTAGACCATTTATGTCTAGCTCTTTTAAAAATCCCAAATATAATATAGCTAGCTTTAGGCTGCTACATCTCATAAATAGACTTAACCTACAGGGGTACTTTTAAAGTACAGTAGTATAGTCTTTTAAAAACATCCATATTTTTCCACAAACCTGTTCCTTCTGTTGCACAATAGATTCTGTGGAAAATATAGATTTGGCCAGCTTCCAATTATTGGACTTGGTGATCCACTCTGAAATTGGATCTTATTAGCTTGCAGTTGGCAGTCTTAACTTGCTGTGACATTTAAAGTTGTGGTTTTTGTTTCTGTTTTAGTAAGAACAATTAAAGGTAATTTGATCTTTGAATGTATGAATCAGAACAAGTCTTCTGGGAAAGACTTTTAGTAACAAAAACTCATCAAGACTTATAAGCAGGCTCCAGTATAAAATGAAGCATATCAGGAAATAATAGCAAAAATGTTTGTTATTCTGCTTTAGCTTGAAGGTGGTTAATTATATGTTAGAGAAAGTTACTATGTTACTAAAATTCACTTTCTGCTTTCACTTTCCCTGAATGCCACTGGCATATCTGTCAAACCGGATTCCAAATGCAATGGCCTTCAGGCTTTTATCTTACCAGAAATGATTGCCTTCTTATCAAACAAGAAATCGAATTTTATCTATGGTTCCTAACCTCAAACAGGTGGCTTTTCTGAGCAAACTAGAATGGTTGACGCTATGATTTTCAATTGGGCAAAAATTATATACCATATGTTTATGGTGAGTTATGAAAAATCTGGGCAGTGTTTCATAAAGATTCAACAGAGGAGGTATTGCATATACAATACCTCACAATTGCTATACATTAAGGGCGAATGTATTAGAGAAAATGCATGGAAAACTACTCCTTTGGATTTTGTACTGCATATCTTGTGACCTTATCCATTATTAATTATCTTCATGGCAAAAAGCCTTTGAAATTTCTTGGAAACAGCAATGTATCCAAGAATATAGTTTGTTTAGGCAACCATTTCCAAATATACAGAAGGAGGTATCTGTTGGTTTGATTCTCTAAGAACCTGAGAGAAAGCCAGTGGTTTTAAGGTGTCTGTTCTATATAGCCGAAGACAAAGCAGGCATTAATAAAAGACATTTCGGAATTTGGCATATGCAGTTTTATCTGTTGGCTGACCTCTGTGTGTATGAGTCAAAGTTTCATGGATGAAGAAAGCTTCCCATTTGCAAAATGTTCTACAAAAATTTCAGCAATTTTGAATTAAATACCTGGAGTAAAAATTTGTTGCATGAATGATTCTTAGTCACTGTGAGACTTATTTGTTCATTTGAAATTGTTTGGATTGCAGCCTTCCTTAATCCAGGGTGTTCACATTATTAATATAATCCTTTTCTTGTTTGTGCCTGGATCCTGGCAAAGTGAATTTGGATGTACTGTGACTCAAATTCATTGACCTAGTTACATTGATGCAAATTCCTGAAATTTCTCAATATTGTTGAACTGTAAATCTGTGAAGTCATAGGTCTGCTGTGGCTTCCGCTCCAGTTAAGAAGTTGGGGCAGTTCTTTCTTACTGCAGTCTATTCTGTTTCCTGTTTCCAATAGTTAGAGGAATTGAGAACTTGCTGTAAAAGAAACGCGAGCCTTAGCCTCTGGCAGTTGTGTTTTACTGGGCTCTCCAAGCCTATCCATGCTTTATTGCTCTGCTGGTTTTGAATACCTAACCATTCAGAATGCTCCAAACTGGAATGCAGTTTCGACCAAACTCTTTCTGGGTTGCAGGGTGAGTGTGTGGTAAACTATTATGCCACTTATGTTGCCTTGTGATAGAAGAAAGAGAGATGTTTTTTCAGTAGAGTATCTGAGGCGGATTTAGTATTGTAATGTTGGGGAAGGTGTGGTTCCGTGATATGAAAGAACATATGAGAATGCCATGATCAAGTAGAAATTTGAATTCTGGGTCTTTGTTCGGGGAAATAGCATGATGTGAAATGACATGAAACACAGTTTTGATCTACTAGTTGGATCTTCTGTTGAAATCTGCCAAAACTTGGTTCAGATCGTACACTTTCTCCATGGAGGAATTCCTATTTCTGAAAATGTGAATATGCCATTTGGTTGCTAGATCAGGGAAGACATATCAACTTGTAAGTCCAACTGTTCTGTTGCCAAACGCTAAAAAATTGAGTTGTACATCCACATTTCTTCTTGTACTTCTGACCTGTGTCTGATTGCCTTTATCAAGGATATTAAGCAATAGTAAGGCTGTGAGCTTGATATAACCAGCAGAGTCCAGTATATATTTGATGAGATAACTAACAATAAAAAGCTTGAAAATGAGCAGGCTTTGATAAAACATGTCATCCCCAATTGGGACTGACTGTGGCCTGCTATGTGGCTTTGCAACTGTTTAATGTGTTTCTTTAATTTTATTTTTTATTTATCCCCTCCTCCAGAATCCTGGACTCTTTTCCTCAAAAGCCCAGAATGGCAGTGGATGTAGCCATGCAATTCTACCTGCGGGCGCCCTCTTTGCGGAAAGAGAGTTTTGCCTACAAAATAGCCCCAAAGATCAAGACGCCTTTGCGACCCTGCATCCATGTGAACAGCAGCCCTGTGCTGAAAGAGCTGGGGTCAGAGGTCCAAGCTCTGCGGAGGAACCGGGTGAAAAAAAGGGTTTCTTTTGCAGACAGCCGTGGCTTGGCTCTGACAGTGGTGAAAGTGTTCTCAGAATTTGATGACCGCTTGGATATTCCCTTGAACATCACAGAACTAATAGACAACATTGTGGGCCTGACCACGGTGGATCACGATGACTTTGTCTTGGATTTCATACAGCCTTCTGCAGATTACTTGGACTTCCGGAATCGCCTCCAGGCAGACTGTGTTTGCCTTGAGAACTGCATGTTGAAAGATAAAGCTATTGTGGGTACGGTGAAAGTCAGGAATCTGGCATTTGAGAAGGCCGTCAAGATTCGGATGACCTTTGATACTTGGAAAACCTTCATGGATCACTCATGCCAATATGTGAAGGACACCTATGCCAGCTCCGATAAGGATACATTCTCCTTTGATGTTAGCTTGCCAGAACGGGTTCAAGCCCATGAAAGAATTGAGTTTGCAGTGTGTTATGAATGTGATGGCAAAATCTACTGGGATAGCAACAAGGGGTTCAATTACAGGATCATACGCTCTGAACTCAAATCAGCTCGAGAAATTTCTCAGCCTTGTAGTGAGACAGATTTTGGAATTGCCTTTGATCAGTTTGGAAGCCCCCGGTGTTCTTATGGTTTATTTCCTGAATGGCCTAGCTATTCCGGATATGAAAAACGTGGCCCTTATTACTAAATCAGAGCCTCGGGATTATATTTACTGCACAAGAATGAAGAGACAGAGATAGAAAGCCCTCTTGTGGAGGTGGCTGCAGAGTACGCAAAAGAACTGAAGTTTGTAGTTACAGAATGGAAACAAAGAGAAATGTTAAAACTCCTGGCTGCAAAGGTTTTTAGGGCAGATGCTCTCTTCATGTTCCTTTGAATATAAAGAAAAGGAGATGGTCTCCTGTGACATGGCTGCCACAGATCAAATTCAGCACTTGGTGCTGTCGTTTGGGCCATTTGGTTTCTGTGCATCCTTTGAGATACATGACAGTATTGTGAGCTGTGCAAGAACAGATTCCCCCCCCTTTTTTTTTCCCTTCTGTATTCTGGAATCAAACTTGATATGCACCTTTCTGATAAAACCAACTCTCTGAGAAGAAATGCAGGGATGAGCTAAGCAGTCTTCCTCCTGCCTTAATCAGATTGTACAATCTGTGAGAGGCTAAGAGTCGCAAATGGAAAAGACTATAATTTTAGCTCAGAAGATCCTTTGCTTCCTTCCATTTTAGGAATTGCCTTGTTTATGGGAAGATTCCAAAATGCTTACTCACCATTCTGCCTGTATCTCTCTTCCTAAACACATATGTACATTTCTTTCAGTGGCTGAGCCAGACTAGCCCTATGTAGCCTAGTCACATAATCCACCCTTAACCAACCTGGTGCCCTCAGGATGTGCTAGACTTTAGTTCCTATGATCTCCAGGCTGGACAGTCAGTGGCCTGGAGAAGGCTGATGTAGCATTTTGGCTTCCACAATAACTAATAATTTTATTTAGGTGATTTTATTTATCTCCCTCCTTTATTAAGTGGTGGTGGACTGTTAAGAATAAAATTGTTTTTAAGTCTTAACTCCTCATGACACCATCTTATGTACATTTAATTTTGTTGGGGCCTGCTGGGCTTAAGTCATCTGGGTGAAGAACATTTTAAAATTTCATTTTGTTTCATGAATTTTATAAAATATCTATAAATTGAATGTTACTGACATAAATAAGATATCATGTCAAATAATGGATACCCACTAAGTCGAGTTTTCTGTTGCGCTCCTCAACACTTATGCTCAGTAAAAGAAGCATTTTAACTCAGTGGTAGGACAGACATTTTGATGCTTGATCTCTCTAGAGCTTAATAAATCAATTGTTTAATACAGCATAGAGTAGGCTACAGTCTATTAAAAAGCATAGAAAACACACCAAAGTCTAAAAAAAAAATTATTAGACAAAGCTGAAAGACAGAAAACAGGAAGTATATGCATAAAAACCAAAAGCCTAAAGGGAAACTGGAAGAAGGTGTGGGAGCATTAGATAAATGCAGGGGAACTTAGAGATTAGTCTATAGCAGACTAAATCTATCACAGTACAGAGGACTATAGAATGATGAAGTAGATGCTCATTGAAGCTGCTTTATGCCAGAGCTCATCGTCTGGTGGATTTTAAGCACTGCTATGCAGAACCTGGCAACGAATGTTTTAACAGAGTTAATATCTGAAAGAAGTAGAAAGATGTAGAATTGTCCTGTACACTCTGGGTATTTGTAAAATGATGGCAAGTGAGCGTAGTAGGAATGTCTCTGTAGTACAGACACTGGAGGAGTACGTGCTCTGTTGTTTCTGTGTGTCTGGAGTCATAGGGGCATGGTCTCTCTTAGTAGGGGATCTTCCAGTGTTGGCCTTCAATGGCAGCTGAAGTGAGGGCAGAAATTGTGCCAGAGTGAATTAAACAGCTGTTCAAGAACCCAGGAGCTTTATTATAGAAAAGCTAAAATCTAGTATGAATGAATTCTAGTGATTACTGTGTATCAAACATGACTCCTCTTTATAATGAAATCAGTGTTCAAATTCTTGTCAATTTCTCCTAACCAATCTATGCAATGGGCTAGATTGCCCACCCTTTTGACAGATATCCTGGTCTTTTCTTTGTTAATGGGCATATGTAGTATGAAATGAAATATCAATTTCCTATGTTCTTGAACTCTGGTAAAGTTGAGAGGGAAAGATGGTTAACCAAAAATAGTAAATCATTCCCTGCATGCAGAGGAAAACAATACAAAAATATTGCTTCATCTTCATCAATTTATCACTATTTCTTTTCTGAAATATTTTCTCCTATTGGCAGAAACGGGGGGATACCCATATGTTATCATTTACTGGGGCCAATCTTCTCTGGTTCTTGTTTAACACTAAATAAAGTCATTTAGATTTTTTAACTTGGATTATAAATCCAACTCACTAGAAAGTTAACCCTTTTCAGGGCTTGTTTGTGATATCTATAACAAAATGGTGAAATTACTTGAAAGCTCAAAGATATATGTACTAGAGTTTCCTAACTCAACCTTAAAGCAAATCAGCTGTTATGGTGATTGAATAAGGAGCCCCATAAATGGTTTTGCTGAATGTGAACTAGAACTGAGGATTTTAGATTTAGTATCTAAATATTCAGATGACGTTCTTATGTTCCCTGTTCTATCTGGAAAAAAAATCTTCATTTGGAAAGGAGTTCATGCAATTTTGGAAAAGCAGCAGTAACCAAGCTTGATTACTTAGCATGATGCAAGAGCCTTGCCCTGGAATGTTAGCTTGTGGTTAGAAATTGGGAAAGTCTGTCAACATGCCATAGCTTGTTTCTTAAGAAATATGAATACCCAACATTTCCTTAACTCTCTATGATGAGTACTGTCATTTCATTTGCATGCCTTCAACTTGAATTAAGACTTGGCACTGGACTTGTTAGAAACTGTGTATTAGAAACCTCAGCACAAATATCCAATTGGTCTTAGTTATTGCTGCTTTAATTTTTTTTTTAAAAAAACCTGCAGACAGTGTGATCAGCAGTTGCAAACTTGTTATGATAAAGCTGAACTTGATTTCTCGTACGTGCCGTGGGTCTCTTTTTCACACTGCCATTTGAAAAGTGAGAAAGGCTTCTTTCGCAACGGGGTTTATTCTGAGGAAAAGGATTTTGGGGCTGAGCCATTCTGATGTGATGACTAATACTTTCTGTGAAGGGAAACTGAATCCTTCGGTTGGTTATATGGCAGAAAAAAATCATCTATTTTTTACTTCCCCAAGAAACAAGCATGGACATCTTAACTGCTGCTTTAACTTAAATAGCAAGATATTCAAAATCATTTGGAAGTGAAGCCACTGAACACAGCAGTACATATAATCAAAAGAAATATGTATCATAACCTTTCTCTTCTTGAAGGCCTCCAGATGCTGCAGGAGATGATGGGATGATTGTCTGCAGGGTCTGGGAGGGCTTGAGAAGCAGGAGAAAGCTAATGTGTAAATTTGTAGTTAGAAAGTAGACAATTAGTTTAAATTACAAGTTTGGGATTGCAAGTGGGAAGGTTACTATAGACTACAAGAAATGTTTTAATCCTTGTGTGTATTCAAGAAATAATCCCCCAAAGTCATGTGCAAAATCCATTCCTTCATGCAACTCCTCAATAAAATTGCAAATTGGCTGTTCACAATTGCCTTTCATGTTGACTTAACATGCCAGTAGAAAAAACAATTTGGGGAAACTTAATGCATTGTCCTTAATCTTCTGATAAGGACTATATGTCACCCTATTTAGAGAAGGTTTCTTCCTGTAGCCTTGAAACATGCCACATCTTTATAAATCTAGATCCTACTCAGATGGTCCATCCTTCTGTATTAATCCTTCATATTTCCACTGTGTCTAGGGATTTGATATAGGACTGAAACTTCTCAAATAACAATATTGAACTGGAGAATTCTGGACAAATCAAACATACACCAGTTGAATTGTTTCCATCCAATTGTTTCCATCTGGATTCTATATATCCCATAACTCAAGGTTCCAAAGGCCTTATGCTAAGCTGCAATGGCTTCCTCTGATGGTATGTAAAACTATCCTAAAGGTTTCCAAGAAAGTAGATCAAAGTATCAAACATCATGCCAAAGGGGCAAGGACACAATTTGCTGAACTCAGAGATGCAAAACCTGAGTTTCTTGGTCTGAATGTTCCTCTGATTGAATTTTAAAAACATGAGTAATTTTAACTATAACTAGTGCACCACTGCACAAAGTCATAGAAGCTTGCTTGGTTTGGCTTTGTTTTGTGGATGGCCATTGGGTTTGTAAACCAAGGCTTATTGAGTCACATGTAAATCCAAATAATTTGCTTCTTTAGCAGATCTAGTTTATTTTTGATGTGACTAGAGAGAAAGAAAAAAATACTTGACAGTGTGAAATGCATACCCAAGATGGCTATAAAAATGCACTTTTATTTCAGTCTTCTTTCCAAATTTCAAAGCCAACTTCTTGGACTTTTGGGTTTTTCTTGCCTGTATGAATGTAATGAGAAATAGTCCATTTTTTGCTTCAAGATGCCCTGCCTGTTGTTAAATATATTTTTTACACAACTGAAAAATGCACTTTACAATCACAATGGATTTATTTTGTGTAGTGTTTTTTGAAATGTTTTTATCTGAGAGCAAATAATAAACTGTTACAAATAAAACATCCATTGAGTTTTGCTCTTCTTTCAAACAGTGAATTAAAGACTTGGGGGAAAAATACTTGACAACTCATGATGAGACAGAAAATTTTACAAAAAAAGAGTGCCAGATTTGGAACTTGTTCAAGATCAATGTTTCTTAAAGTGTGGTCCTAGGATGTACAAAATCAAAATTATTTGCCAGCTTACATGAAAAGAAAGCAGCAATGAATGTGTCTGTTTCATTTGTAATATAGAAAATACTGATGAAAATTTTCCATTTTTAAAAATGGAAAGGGAGCCAGAGAGAAAAATGTTTAAGAAAAACTGTTCCAGAAGAGAATGAAACCTTCAAATTTACTTAACTGGGAGTAACTCATGTTGAATCCAGAGGGACACAACTATGGTAGATATCTATAAAAGCACTAAGGATTGTTCTTTTTTAAATATATTTTTTAAAAGTCAAGAATAGCCCATTACATTCTAGAGCTGGTCCACGACGGTTTATGCAGCTAAACATTTTGTCACGTTTTATATTGCTATTAAGAGGTAAAACCTCACTTTTCTAAAATGTAGAAATAGGAACTACAACCATTAAATCAGTTTCATTGTATTCAAAAAAGTTTTCTAGGACAGGAGTATAGGATTCAGGATTTTATTAGTATTTATAGGCCGCCCTTTTCCCTGAGGGGACTCAGGGCGGCTTACATAAAATAAGGAAGGGAGGGTACAGACAATAGACACAAACAATACATAGAAGTAAAATAGTAAGCAACATTCATTCATCATTCGGGTGGGGACAAATTATCTCTATCCCCAGGCCTGATGGGCTAGCCAGGTCTTAAGGGCTGTGCGGAAGGTCTGGACAGTGGTGAGGGTACGAATCTCCACGGGGAGATCGTTCCAAAGGGTCGGAGCTACTACTGAAAAGGCTCTCCTCCGTGTAGTTGCCAGTCGGCACTGACTGGCAGATGGAACTCGGAGGAGGCCTAATCTATGCGATCTAATTGGTCGCAGGGAGGTAATTGGCAGGAGGCGGTCTCTCAAGTATACTTGAACCTCCCCCAGTTTTGTGGCATACTACAACCATCCAAAAGAGTATGTGCTGTATATATAACAATTACTCAGTGTTATTGCTTATTTCACAAGAGTTTGACCTACTTTTGGGTTGTTCCAGAAAATTATTCTGCCCAAAGTTATGGCTACAGATGGCAGATTTGGATCAATACAAAGTCTCATGTGAAGGGGACTAGATGAGGTTTGGGAAGAAGAGCAGCACTTCTAAACCAATTTTCTGCATAGGTGTGGCTAGAAGGAAGGCACCTGAGATGCTGGGGAACAGAATTGTGGCTATATGGATTCTCTAAACTAGCCTACTGCTCAGATGCAGTAGAGATAGAGTCACACAAGGAGTATTAAAGTCAGAGACCTAGGAAAAGAAGATGAGGCATCAAATTACCAATGTGAATTAGAAACAAAACTATCAAGCAGACAGCCCAATAACAACAAAAACACCCTCAACAGCAAAACTATCCAGGGACAAATGCAAAGAAACAGATTATCTGTTTCCAGTTAATTGATTTGAATCTTCATCTCCTGTGGAATCTAAGATTTCATTTGGTGCACTGCCTTTCTCTGTGGTGTTCCCCTTACATTCTCTAGGCAAATTTTGCTAGATTCAGTATGTTTTTAAAATTGTCTAGCTGATTACCTACCAGTATATGGTCTCATGAAAAAAAACCTGGTGTAGGGTGATTGGTTGATTGATCAATTGATTATTGGCCATTAATTCCTAGCAACTCCAGAGCTTAAATGAGTAGTATTAGATCGGGTAATGGAAAGGCACACTCAGGCTAAAGGCAACAACAGCTCTTTATTGTAACAGAACAAGTATGTACAATCCAGCAAAGGTTGAGTCTGACAACAGCCCTTTTGACCCTTTGACCAATTTGATTAAATCCCTGTTCCTGCCGGAACAGAGGACCTTGGTGGAAACCATTATAACTGTAGCTAGTATCTAACACCCCTCCACTTTTAGATGGAATCATCCTACTGGTAACGTCACACAGGTAGGCGGGCTTTTTGGTAGCTCTGCCAGACCTGCGCAGTTCAGTCGGAGGGTGTTCTTCGGACAGGCCAGATGGACTTGTTTGCTGTCCAGCACCGCTTGGTGGAAACTCCTGGAACCTTTCACAGGCCGCGGCTGTAGCTTCTAGAGCCAGTTCGCTCAGAGCTTATTGCGGGCCTGCAACACAAGTAGCTAAGTATCCGGTGACTTCGGCTAACTCAAGCAGGAGTTACCTCTGGCTGCCTAAGAGTGGAGTTGGAGAGGCAGCCACAGAGTTGGTCAACGTGCCTTCTCCAATTCCAACCATCCTCGAGCTCTACGAGATAAGAGTGAGGCCTGGTGATGCCACTGTGGCAGGAATCCACAGAGTTCCCCCAGCGTAGTTGTGGGCGTAAACCGAATCCCTTATGCTAAAATTCCGAATTTTTCTTGTGGAGTCAGGGGGCGATGCGGCAGAATTGTTTGAGTGTAGCCAGTCCAAGTGGGACCTTAGCCGGCGACCCATGAGAAGCTCAGAGGGGCTTCTCCCTGTAGTGGCACTTGCCGTGATGTGTTGAATTAGCAGATAATGGTCAACCCGTGTTTGCCAATCTCCCGGGCCCATCCTAGATAGGACCTCTTTTGCAGATCTCACCATTCTCTCCGCCTGACCATTGGAGGCCAGATGGAATGACGCAACCAGGGCATGTCTGACATGTCTGTGCTGCTAAGTAGGTCTCGAATTGCATGGCCATGAATTGGAGCCCGTTGTCAGAGACCAGGACGTTGGGCAGGCCGTGTGTGGAGAAAAGTCTCCATAGTACCTTGATGACTGCTTCTGCCATAGTGGAGGTCATCAGGACTACCTATCAATGTGCACTCTAGACCATGGTGCTTGAGGTCACTCCTACTTCTTAGCGGGCGCTTCTGGGGGAGCTGGTCTGGACTCCTGGCATGGTGTGCAGGTAGCCACCCATTCTTTGATCTCCATGTCCATGTTAGGCCACCACACATAACTCCTGGCCAAAGACTTCATCCTGATAATTCCAGGATGCCCTACGTGTAAAGCCTCTAATACTGCAATGAGCAGTTTAGGTGGAACAACGACTCAGTTCCCCCACAGCAAACCGCCATTAACAACAGACAATCCATCTCTCTTGCAATAGTACATTTTGAAATCAGACCCAACAGGCCCCTTGGTCCACCCCCTCCACACCCAGTTCAAAACCTGTTTGATCGTGGAATCTCTTGCAGAGTGGCGAGCAACATCACTAAACGAGATGGGACCAGTCTCTAAGCAGTCAATACGAAGGACTGGCATCTCGGTGGTAGGGTCTGTGTGTAGCTCGTCGGCACTCTTGTTGATACCAGTCACTTCTAGGTCCAGGGCTTCGAACCAGTCAAGCCCCAGGAGGCTCTGCAGGTCACTGCTGACCACCGTCACTGGGAGCTGGCCGCTGAAGTTGTTGAAGTTCACCTGGAAGGTGCCCTGGCCCACAATGGGGACTCAGTTCCCCTGGCAATCATGAAGGCAGATGTCAGGGGTGCGTAGATGCTTCTTCTCCAGGCTAGGGATAGCCTGCTTTAGTGTAGACCACAGCATGATGGTCAATGATGACCCTGTGTCGATCTCCATCTCGCATGGGGAGCCCTCGATGAGGACTGTGACCTTCAGCTTTTTTGACCATCTTGTGCGGACTTGGCTGATTGAGGTGTGGTAGGTGACTCTGGTGTTTCCCTCTGAGTGCCATGTTGGTGGATGCCCTGCCCCTTTGTCGGGCCTCTGCTGGCAGTTAGGTCAGCTTCTTGGCTGCCAGGTCATCATGGGATGCTTGCTTCTGCAAATCTTGGTGATGTGCCCCTTTCACTTGCAGCGCTGGCAAATAGTGTCGCAGAAATGGCAAAACGATCTGGCATGCTCTCCGCAGCTAGCGCAAGGCGGGAGACGCGGTTTGAATTTGCACACTGGCTTGGTGCGGCTACTTTGCATGCAGCAGCTGTCATCTTCGTCTTCTGAATTCTTGGCCTCTGCAGCCTTGCGATGTGCGCGTTGCTCTTCCACGTGTCTTGCGGAGTGCTTTGGTGCTGCAGGGTTTCTGTAGACTTGACGGCCGATTCTGATGCCCTGGCTTTGTCCAAGGCAATTTGTAGAGTGAGGTTAGATTTGGCAAGTAACCTCCTCTGTAAATTAAAGTCCCGCACACCGCATATGATGCTGTTTCGTAGCGCCGTAACATACTCGTTGATTGTTTCACCTTCCTTCTGGTTGCGAATATTAAATTCGTGCTGACGGACGTCCTTAGATGGCTTGGGAGCGTAGTGAGTCCTCAGCGTCTGTTGGAGCACTGACCAAGCGAATGATTGTAGCGGCATTGGCTCAGAGAGATCTTTGGCAGTTTTGAACACTTCCTATCCATAGTAACCGAGGAACATGTTCTTCTTGCGGCCTTCAGAAAGGCCCATGAGGTCGTTGGCTTCGAGGAAGCAGTCAAACCTCAGCATATACGAGTCTCAGTGCTCGGTGACTGGGTCATATGGAGTCAGTGGGGCGTGCATGGCCATTTTGTGTTCTGAGGGCGTTTTGAGTTTGCCGCTCAAAAATGGCTGCTCGAAGCCACGCTGAGCTCCGGGTAGGATTTACTTGCTGGATTGCTAGGCTCTTTTTGGTTCACCTAGTTGCTTTCCAATCCCACCTTCGTCGCCAGTGTTAGATCGGGTAATGGAAAGGCACACTCAGGCTAAAGGCAACAACAGCTCTTTATTGTAACAGAACAAGTATGTACAATCCAGCGAAGGTTGAGTCTGACAGCAGCCCTTTTATAGGGAGCTGTCAGACCCTTTCAACCAATGAGATTAAACCATTGTTCGCGCCGGAATAGAGGACCTTGGTGGAAACCATTATAACTGTAGCTAGTATCTAACAAGTAGGGTATTGAATTTTGAGATGACATAGCTTAGTCTCCTCCCCCACATTCCTGCCCTATAGGTTTCAGACCAGAGATGGTATATAGCATGTTCTGACCAGTTATGGAGAACCAGTAGCGGAAATTTTGAGTAGTTTAGAGAAACGGTAAATACCACCTCTGACTGGCCCCACCCCATCTATCTTCTGCCTCCCCAGGCCCAGCTGATCAGGAGGAAATGAGGATTTTGAAGTAACCTTCCCCTGGAGTGGGGAGGAAATGGAGATTTTGTAGTATCCTTCCCCTGTCACATCCACCAAGCCACGCCCACCAAGCCACGCCCACATAAGTGTTAATGAAAAAAATTGAATCCTACCACTGCTTCAGACAGAGGGGTAGCAAATGACAGTTTGGGATTACCTCAAAAGTACTTGTGCAAAGGAACTTACACAAAAACATCCAAATAGCACAGCAAGGAGTTTTGTACCATACTTTAAAAAGTATCATGGAATGGATGTATCTGATTAAGATGCCCAAACAGAACAATTACAGCAAGAGCTAACATGCTTAGATAAAGAGACAGTGTGATGTAATGGTTAGGGTGTTGGACTAGGATTGGAGACCAAGGTTCAAGCCTATCCTTAGTCAAAGAAACTTACTAGGTGACATGATTGCTTGGTGTCATAAAATGAAGAGGGATATTAATGTAAACTATTTAAGATCTTGGAGCAGAGATTGAATATGAACCTGTTGGTATAGAAATGCAGCTATATTTGTCTTCTGAATTTTTTTTAATGGGGAGAGAGAGAGAAGATGAAAGGTTGTAACCATGAAACATTGGAAAATTAGAAATGAATTAATAAACTTGAAAATTCCATGTAAGTGGTACAATAAAACCCACATCTCGATTAGCATGTATAGATAGTAATCCGTGAAAAAATTCTGCTGGCCTCAAATACATGATTCCAATGTTTCTTTTGCACTAAATTTACATGGTTAAATTTGTAAATAGCAGCTCTTGGATCAGGGTAAGCAATATGGCAATTTTACAACCTGTGGACTTCAACAAACAGAATTCCTAAGCATGGTTGGCTCAGGAATTCTGCGAGATGAAGTCCAAAGGTTGTAAGGTTGTCATAGTTGCCCAGCCCTGTCTTGGATGGACTGCCATGCAGGGGCAGAGTTATCTTAAGATCTCCTTCTTCTTTTACGGTCTGGTGAAAATGGCTCATTTGAAGCTGAGCAGAAATTCTTCATGGAATTTCAGATCTGAAAAATGTCCTTCTGTGCATGCAATGCACATGGAATACGAACATTTTGATTATTATTCCATTTTGAATTTACAGACCAAACCAAATGATTGTTGCAATTATAAAGACCAGGCATGCTATGGGTTATGTGGCTAACTTAAGTAAAACTTTAAACTGGAATTAGCAAGCTTATAGTAGAAATCCCAAGGTAATCGTCACTCAGACAAATCTACCAACAATGCAGCTTCAACGAACTCTCCGACATTCATCCATCAAGACGATCTTGATGGCATGATATATGCAAATGATGGCTTGTGAAAAGTCCCTGACAACTGTCTCCTGAGGTAGAGTCAGTTATGACATTCCATAGCTATCTTGTCAATAGACTTGAGGAAAGCTATTGCATTCTAATCCAGAAAGCAATTTTTTTTGGCCATTAGAGAATAAAAATTGTACTTTTTTATCCTAGCAACAGCAAAATCTTGCTATCTCAATTTTTCTTTTGTATGAAGATCCATGTGGTGCTCACGCTAGGAACATATGGATTCCTTGCCTTCAGTGACACAACCCTATTTTGTAAGTCTTAGTTGTTATTACACATTTTTGGAATAATAGGCTTATAGTAAGGAAGTGTTACCTGCCAGAAGGGAAAGGTTTGAAATGTAAATCAAAATACAAGATAAAAGCGATAAGCACAAGCAGGTGTTGGGCATCTAACACAGCAGGTAATACATGTTGTCAACAATTTCCAAGGAAGCTGGAGTAGGGGAGAATAAAATTACAAAGCAAATGTGGTTTGACAGTTCAAGTACCAGCCTAAACCTGGGAAAACTCATTCTTGCTCAGACATGAATCCCATTCTACCCAGGGCAAGTCTTTTCACCTGTTTTATCTCATAGGCAGTGGTGGGATTCAATTTTTTTACTACCGGTTCTGTGGGCATGGCTTGGTGGGCATGGCATGGTATGATGGGCATGGCTTGTCGGCTTGGCAGGAGAAGATTACTGCAAAATCTCCATTTCCTCCCGATCAGCTGGGACTCGGGAGGCAGAGAATAGATGGGGGTAGGGCCAGTCAGTGGTGGTATTTACCAGTTCTCCAGTTCTGCTGAATACCACCTCTGCCCTGCCCCCCGACCTATTCACTGCCTCCCGGGTCTTCTTTTGTTGCCCTGCACAGGAGAGCGGAGCTGGAAAGCAGGTTAATGGGGTGGGGAGGGAATGGGGATTTTGCAATATCTTTCCCCGGCCACACCCACCAACTCCCGCGCACCAACCCACGCCCACAGAACCAGTAGTAAATAATTTTGAATCCCATCATTGATGTGTGTTTGTGTGTTTGTGTGTTTGTGTGTGTGTGTGTGTGTGCTGCTTTTACAGAGGATGGGGTTTATTTTCCTTATAACACAAACACCATATTTAAGCTAAGTTCCTTCTAAAAGACAGCACACACAGTGTGAATCTTTGTTAATTACATTTCTTGAAAAGTAGAGACTGGTGGAGAGCTACGGTAGACTTACCATCTCCAGAACTGGTCAGAACCTACTGAATACCACCTCTGCTCCCAGGGCTGCTATATGAACAAAATGTTAAACATATTGGATTCGACTAGGCAGACTCTGGAAAAAACTCCTTAGAATAAATCGTGGCACGACAAAACCGCGCTCGACTAAAGCGCGCCCGATTAAACCGCGTCGCTGATGTCATCAGCAGGGCGACAACAGCGAGCGCAGAGAAAGAAGGGCGCTTTAAATAGCGCTTTGAAAGCAAGCCGATTCAAGTTAAGGTAAGGGTTAGGTTTAGGGTTAGGTTTAGGGTTAGGTTAAGGGTTAGGGTTAGGGTTAGGGTTAGGTTTAGGTTAAGGGTTAGGGTTAGGGTTAGGTTAAGGGTTAGGATTAGGTTTAGCGTTAGGTTAAGGGTTAGGTTTAGGGTTAGGTTTAGGGTTAGGTTTAGGGGGTTAGGTTTAGGTTTAGGGGTTAATTTTAGGTTTAGCGTTTACAGTGTGCTTTTTTCTCCGCGCTGTTGTCGCGCTGTGATGACGTCAGCTACGCGGTTTCGTTGAGTGCCCTTTAGTCGAACGTGGTTTTGTGGTGGAACCAAATAAATGGGCCTGTTGTAAGCTTTCACCCAACCTAGCATATGTTTATTGGTGAAATAACATGCAGAAGGAAATTCATTTGGGATGAGGGTAAAATTACAATTAAGATCAGAAAGAAAAGGAGCAGAGCAGTGAGATGAGAACTCAGATACCTAACTTTATACTCATATCTCATGGCCTTCCATCACTGCACTGAGAAGCAGGAAGAGGCATATAAGAAGATTAGCCTCTCCCTGTCAGCTGGCAAGCATAGCTGTGCATGAAAGATCATCGCTGAGAAAGATTCACATGATGATGGCAAAAAGCCAGGACTAAAAGTAACTTCCTTTTAGAAGTAAATCAAAGAAGCGTTCTCTCTACCTTGTCCTTGGGGTAGGGGTCGAGGTTCTTTTCACCGGTCTTCCAAAGCAAGATTGAGTTTCTACAACCCCTTTGCAGTAGCCCCCTCTGCCTTTTGTTTACATGTGGGCATATAGTTTTGTGTTCCATAAATCCCAGCAAATATTTTGGAGGTTTTTGGTGCTTGAATATTTTGCAAAATTTCCTTCAAGATGAATCTGACTCTTGGTTACCACAGAGACTGGTCCGTGTAAAGGTCTTGCCAGCAATAGAGAGGTTTTGCTTTCTTCTGAATTTGCCTTGTTTTTGTCTAGTTTTTCTTTTTCAGCATCTTTGTTGAGTCTCTAGCTTTAGTATCCTGCCCCAATACTAGCCAAGCCAACTAAGTTTTAGGTTAACCAGGTGCTGTACCTATAGTTATTGCAAATCTCAGATCATGATCATGTGGAGCCCTTTGTTTAAATTTTTACACATTCTCAAATATTCCCTTTCCTAGAGCTAATTTATATGCACTAAAATATCTAGATGGTCCATGGAAATCCATCCAGTGCTTTGCAAGCTATTTTTAATGTAAGAAGCTAGGATCGATATTGCCTTGATTAGATACTGCCTTGATTAGAACTCTCCTCAACCTGAAAAACAGTCCATTAGATTCATACTGGGATTTATTTATTTTCGCTTCTGTGCTTTGGAATTTCATACTTAGGTTTAGCTAGAGCTGCTAAAAAAATTACCACTGTCAATGGCCTCATTTGGGAAAGACCCAACAGAAAAAGATGGATCAAATGATTCTACTGAGCACTCACGTCAATTAAATCTAATCATCTATATAGGCTGCAGAAATCAAGAGCTCAATGGGAGGCAGCAGAGGAAATATAAAATGACTTTAACCTTTTTCTGCCATCTATGGTAAGATATCATGGATAACTTGATCATGCAAAATGGATTTTTTTCAATTCACAATAATAGCAATAGCACTTAGACTTATATACTGCTTTACAGTGCTTTACAACCCCTCTCTAAGCAGTTTACAGAGTCAGCCTACTGTTCCTAACAATCTGGGTCCCCATTTTATTCCCCTTGGAAGGATAGAAGGCTGAGTCAACATTGAGCCTGGTGACATTTGAACTGCCAAATTGCAGGGAGCCGAGAGTCAGCAGAAGTAGCCTGCAGTACTGCACTCTAACCACTGCGCCTCCATGGCTCACGAATAACTCTACTTTAGACATTTAAATATGGCAGGCACACATATATCTGGCAATTCCCTTCCCTTCCCACAGCTTTCCAGTCTACATTTTTAAAATATGAAAAAGAAAAAAGGAATGATCAGAGAGAGATATGGTGCTTGTTTGGCTGGCTTCCAAGGGAGCTGGTCTAATTAATTGAAATAATGAGAATCAATGTGTATTAGCCTGGGTAGCCATGTGACTATCTCTGAAAGTCATCTGCCGGAAAACAATTGGGCTTCCTGTGCACATGGTTGGCCATGTTGGATCAGATCTCTGGCTGCTGGAGCAGATGGGTACAGGTTTGATCCAACAGGGTTTGCTTATATTCTTACGTTTTTTATGAGATAGTTCTATCTCTGAACATTTTGACCAGCTTTTCATGATGGATCTATGAGACGTTAACTGTATTGAGTCACATTCCACTGTCATTTTTTTCTTTTTTAGAGATTGAGATTTGAAATGTAATTTACTGTCATTGCCCTTGGGTTTGTTTCTAGGTCACATGAGTACAAACATTGGCAAAAGCTGTTTTGAAGCATGCTGCAGAAATAGGACAAGGAACAAATGTGTGTTTTCTCATGGAGTTTTCGCATTCATACTGAGCTTTTTGTGAAATGCCTGCTAAATGCATCAATTTTGGAGGAAAGTAAACAAAATGTATGACTTTCTCTTCTGACTGACATGAAATGGCTCTTTCCTCATCACATAATTAGAGTTCTTGTCAATTAGACTTATATTTGTTTAGAAAGTAATCTAAATATACATTAAACATCCACTGAATTCTATATAGCAAAGGAGAAAGTTGTGAGGAAAGGCTAATTTGTCATTCTATTATGCAAGAAAGGAGTTAATTGGCAGTTTCTTTGTAAAGCAAGCAGCTACATTTCCCAGAACAGAGAGGCAGGTAATAGTTGGACAGATAAAAGGAAGGGAGAAGAAAAAAGAGAAGGTGATATTTTTAAATCTTAATATTTTAACAATGAATATGTGGGATATTTTTTAAATTATCCAACAAAGAAAGAAACAGTGTCATCTCAGTATCCCTTTTCTTCATTGCAGAAAAAGATCACCAAAATGCTGTTACTCAGACTAAACACTATTGTACAAGATGTTATTCATCTTAGTAGAAGCCCTTTTCTTTGAAATAATTATTAATTACCATGGACAGCAGGCACATTGTAATGATTATTTGTCTATTTAGAATTATCAAAGGACTAGGGAAGCTGTCTAATAAGACTGTGACATTAATCATGTCCTTTATATTCTATAAAAGAAAAACAGTGAGAGTTATGCAAAATTGGTGAATTTGAAAATTGGATGTTCTGGAGAATTCGAGAATGTTCCAGAGCCTATTGAACCTCGTGGAACATGACATCTCCTGGAGGCAGTTCAGCCTTAATGAGGTGTTCTGAAGGTGAACCAATCCCAAAACAGATTTGCTTAATCTGGAACTCCATGTCTAGAACACCTTCAACCATTTTCAGGTGGAGAATTTACCTCTGGGGGTTTCCAAGGTATCTCTGGATCTTGCCCTACTATAATAATATAATATAAAGCTTTCTATCTGAAAGTAACTAATAGCCAGGAGCAATGTCTTAAAATGACTGGTCCAGTTACTGGAAATCCTGGTTGCCTGACATACTTCCCAGGTTAAACTGGTTCTTTATTGCTTGGGCTGCAGTATACATTCTCTTGTCTTGCCCTCTAAACCTTAACTTGGTTTGAATTGACTTGGCATTTGGCTTATGAACTGATTTATTAACTACTTTTCCATGTCTCTTTTTAGTTGTAAATAATCCTGTTTTGAAAGTATATTTTTATAATTGCATCTTTGCTGCTGTCAACAGGACAACTGAAACTATAAATATAGCACAGTTATGTTCTTTCTCCATGCCAATAATCAGTATGTTACACCTTAGTCCTTTCAATGTCATAGTTTCCCAACTACTATCTTATCTGGGATATCCTGGTGGTGTATATAAAGTTTCCCACAAGAGTATTCATCATGTCAGCAGCAGCAGATCTCATATTACACTTGACACCTTGTCTGGACCACTGTTACTCCCGAAAGAAAATACTGTGTGGTGATTATGGAAGTTGGAGTCTGGATGAATGATTTAGATTATAGAATGAATATAAGAGTTGGGAAGAAAGAAAGGAGTCCATTATGTGCAATCATATCATTTTATCTGGGATGTTGGTTCATTCTACTTACCTTTTTTTGTGCTTTTCATCTAGTCTTCAATTGACAAAGTAGTGTTATCAATTTAAGGATAGAAACACCATAACATTGAGGAAGGAAAGTCATCTCACTTCCTCAAGCTTTTTGGTGGAAAGGAGGTTATTATCTTTGTGTCATTGGTCTCTCCCTGTGTTTTCCTCCATCGTCAGAGTGCAGTGGGCGTCTCTCTGTGCAGCACTTGATAATATGTACGTATTTTCTCAAGACGATGTAGACATTGTGCATACATGAAGGACATGAAGACTGCAGGCCTGACAGTCAGCTGGTTTGAGGCTGTAGTGCATTGCTGTAATACATCCATGTACCCACTACAGCTGATCTTCTTTTAGAGATGAAGAATTCCCGTTAGTGCCAATAAAGAAAGAGACAGGCAAGAAAGAATAAGGAAAAGCAGAACCATGCCAGGAATTCCACCACTCCAGTTGTTGCCACATGATGCAAATCACATTGCAAGGGAAGAGCTGCCACAGTTTATGCATTCTAATTTCATTAATAGGGGCAACTATATTATGGTTTTGACAGCTGGTCAAATTTATAATTGGATGATCTGGATGCTTCTAAAATAAATCACATAGCTATTATACTATGTCAAAACACATTCTCATTGAGCAAAATTGGAAAGGTTTATTTTTTGGGGGGAGGGGTTGTCCTTCAATTGGGAATTGAAAGGCTCTCATTAGATGGAAGCTGGAGTTTCCTGGCAGCTCCAGGAGACACCCAATGAATAAAATTTATCATGCAAACAATAGGACAACTGACTGCCAGATCTTCTGCAGTTTCACTAATCGAGGATCTTGCCTGGTATATTTTTAATTCTTAATAATGGATGGGAGGCCTTCATCACAGGTTTGGGAAAAGAAGATTAAGCTTCTAGCTCTCTAAAGCAGTTTGCCATGGCCCATGTTACTATATTGAAGTGTTCAATTGGAAAATATGTCTTTGGTAAAGTGGAATAAGGTAACTCCTTCAGGTGTATTAATAAGGTGACCAGATGTCCCACATTTGGCAGGACAGACACGCCCTTCTCATAATTTTTCCCGCGTCCCAGGCCATTCCCAAAGATCCCGCTTATTTTTGGTGCCTTCTTCGACTCGATCCCCCGCCCATCCACTGCCGCTTGCATGGGTGGGGTAGCGTAGCAAGTGAGCGGGCGGATGGGCGGGGGAGGAGCTCGCCTTTCCAGCGCCACTTCCGGACAAGCTGTGGGAAAGCCTCCGTGAAAAGAGCCACCTGGGGCCGCTGCTTCTCCGAACTCAGAGTAAGCGACGAGCGGGGCAAGTGAGTGGGCGGATGGGTGTCCAGGCGGGAAGAGCCGTGAGCGGATGGTGGTTTTTCTTTAAAAAAAAACACGCCGGATTCCTTGAATGCCCGCACATGTGCGCAACGCAGCTAGGCAGGGGGAGCTCCGCTTGGGATGCCCTCCATAGCCGGGTTTTTTTCTTTTATTTTTTTAATTTAATATTTTTTAAATATTAAATGAAGCCGCCAAAGCCCAGAATCCTTGCCTGCCCAGCTGAGGTGTGCTCCGAGCTGAGGGGGGGAGGGGAGGTGCCGCTGCCGCTGTGAAGCCGGCAAAGCCCAGGATCCTTGCCTGCCCAGCTGAGGTGTGCTCCGAGCTGAGGGGGAGGAGGGGAGGCGCCGCCCCCTCTGTGAAGCCTCCAAAAGCCCAGAATCCCTGCCTGCCCAGCTGAGGTGTGCTCCGAGGGGGAGGAGGGGGAGGTGCCGCCGCTGCTGTGAAGCCTCAAAGCCCAGAATCCCTGCCTGCCCAGCTGAGGTGTGCTCAGAAGACCTCCAAGGTCCCCTCCAGCTCAATTGTGATTTGACCAGAGCCCTGGTCAACAGTTGCAACACCGACATTGTGGAATGAGGGCTGCAATGGCTATTGCAAGCCACTAAATGGACTTTCCAGCCCCTGTTGTCTTCTTAGAGAGAATGCAGAATACCTGAGTTGGAGGTCATCTAGTCCATCAAGCAGGAGACCTGATACATTTCAGGCAAACTGTTGTACATTATCTTTTTCAAAACCTCCTGTGATGGATCACCCACAACTTCTGGAGGGAAGCCGTTCCACTGGTTAATTGTCCTCACTGTCAGGAAATTTCTCCTTAGTTCTAGTTGCTTCTCTCCCTGGTTAGTTTCCATCAATTGCTTCTTGTCCTTCAGGGGCTTTGGAGAATAGGTTGACCCCTTCTTCTTGGGGCAGCCCCTCAATATTGGAAGACTGCCATCATGTCACTCCTAGATCTTCTTTTCTATAGACTAGAAATCCACAATTCCTGCAACTGTTCTTCATATATTTTATCCTCTGGTCCCCTAATCATCTTTCTTGCTTTTCCCTGCACTCTTTCCAGAGTCTCCATGTCTTGAGACTGATTGATTGATCCATCTCAAGTAGCTTCTATCCACCTCAAGCCACAAAGTGTTTCCTCCAGGCTCTTATCACAGATCACTTATGTTACTAACTTATCAGCTGCAGTTATTCACTTAAGAACTGTCAACTGTGGCAAGAAAGGTGGTATAATGGGCTTAGTGACAAAGTTACAATGGCATTGAAAAAAGTGACTGATGACCATTTTTCACACTTAGCGACAGTTGCAGCATCCTCATGGTCACGTAATCAAAATTTTGATGTTTGGCAACAGATTCATATTTATGATGCTTTCAGTGTCCTGGGGTCATGTAATTGCCTTGTGTGACCTTTTGACCAAAATATAAAAATTTTAATCAAGCTCCCCCCCCCCCGCCCCCGGTCAATGGGTGCCCTCTTTACCAATCTGAAAATCTGGTCACCTTATGTATTAAATAAAATTGTATGTTATCTTACTTTCTAACCAGTAAACCAGTATTCTATCTAGCTTTCAGAAGTGGCTAATATCCAAGTCAAACCACAAAGAGCTTTGGAAGTGATACAATCTAATTATTTTCCTGTTAGATCCTTTCAAGCTCCAGCAACTAATTGAGTTGCTCAAGGCCTCCAGAGATAGATTCCTGCTTGCTTCAGCAATATTCCCCAAACCAAATAATTTTTTTTTGAAGTAGTCAGCAATTGCTAAACCCTGTAATGTATACAAATTCCAACATTGTGTGAGAATTTGTTTTGATTGCACCTTATCTCCAATGCTAAGTAACATTTACTTATTTTAACAAGGGATGATTTGGAACATGTTCTTAATTTGAGGATTTCAGAATGAGTTTTCATATGTTTTTACAAACTGTACATGCTTGCATAGGATTTCTTTAGTCTTAAAAACTATTAGCATGGCTGCCAGTTGAGTCCCTCACATTTCAGTTCTCAATACAGATAGGACATTGTTAGTAACTGTCTTGGTTAATCAGAGTTATGATGGTGATGAAAAGTTAACTTTACAACCCACCTCAAATTTATGACCTTCACAGATCTGTAAAGCACAGGAAGCTGAAGTAAGCAACTAAGTACAATAAGTAACAAGCATAGTCACAGTTTCACTTGTGATTGCTTTGCTTAGTTATCAATTTGCTAAAAGAGAATTACATGTATGTTACAGAGCAGTCAAATGATAAATAGATATTTTTTTCAAATCCCACCCACTTCAGAAATTGCATTGGGTTTTATCTTTGTAAGCTGCCCAAGTCACCATGACTGAGTTGAATAGCCATATATTTTTTTCTTATAAAAAAATAATAACATGGTGTTTCTAGATTAATGCATACCACTGTGCAGTGGTTATACTTGGAAAAACATACCACTAGAGTAATGACTCAGGAAAGAAAAAGTGTCTAGAGTAAATTCTGCACAAAACTGAAATATGTGAGAAAAGTAATTTCTGTGCTTGTTTGAACTTATTTACCTTCATACAATGTTGTTGTATTTGTTTTTTTTATAATATTTACAGATTGCAAGCTGGACACTTTAAAAGTAATGGATCTTTATTTTTACATATGACAACTGTAGCAAGACTATGCTCAAAAGTGGAAAGGTTTGACACCCATTACAATGGAGGAATGGTTAGTGAAGATGATGGAACTTGTGGAGACTGCGAAATTAACCTTTTAATTAGAGAAGACACAATATCTACATTTATGGCTGACTGGAAATACCTTATAATCTTTGTGCATGATGATTTGTGGTTTCAATGACTAGGGGAAAAACCCCTGGATAATAGAAAAAGAATGAGCTTTTTAGAGTAACAGATTATTTGTAATTATATTAGATTCAAGGAAACTGGAAACTTCTTTCTGTATCTTTTTATTCTTTCTTTCTACACTTTTGCTTTGTTCTTTCTTCATCCTTACTTTCTTTACTGCTTTTTACTCTTTATTAGTTTGTGTAGTTTTTACGTTCTTATAAAAAATTTAATAAAAAATATTTTAAGAAATAAAATTTACAGAATTCACATTTCTGTAACTTTTGGGCTTTTGCAGAATGAACACAGACACAGCAACTAAAACATGCCTGGAACAAGAAAAAAGTCACAATGATAGTTGGTGACATCTCTGTCCAGCAATTCCTTTTTGACTGAAAGTTATTTGCAACTCGGCTAGGCTCACTTGCCAAGAGAAGTTGGTCCAAAGTATTGGTGCCATCCCTGAAGACCAGTGCTTTCTCCCAAAATATAAACTGTTAGTTTCTTATGGGATGAATATCTCAAACATGTCAATATTGGTTGGAGAAGATAGCCTTGGAGGTACCTGGGCTTTTACTTGTACCTTTAAAAAAAGTAGCAATTCTCAACAGCACAAAACTATACTAATGTTAGTTAGAGTTCTGTAGAGAAGGCAAAATAAGCAAGTATTACATGATTTTTTTTCTCTTTTTCTAATTATTTGGGACCTTGCTTTCAGTTAAATGGTGTAGCTAAAGATAATATATGCAGAAATGCTGTAACATGTCTATTCTGGGCTGCAATATTTCTATCAGCATCATGTATAGAGAAAGAACAGGAGAAGGAAGATGAAGAAAAAATATGGCTGCTTTATGAAAATGGTGACAGCAGGAGAAGAATTGGCTGAAACAGAATAGTTGAAGCTGTGGATGTGATTAGGAGTTATTGATGATCTATAGTAGAGCAGCAAATGCTGCTTTGCCAGCTCTCTGCCCCTACTACACACATACATAACAAGTCCATTTGGAAAATACTCAAGGACAAAGGAGTGATTGTGACTTCATAATAGAACTATGTCTATTTATATCCTATATTCATTCTGTAGTTCTCCTTTGGATTAGTATGGAAAGCACAGAAAAGGCATCAGAATGAGTCAGCTGAAAATAATTACAGCAGGACATAAGAAAAAAGGGAAGGAAATATAGCAACATCTACTTTACACCACAACAATCTACTGGAGGTGCTCAAACCTAGCAAGGCTGTGACCTTTTAATGACTTTTAATGCCACCTCCCTCTCAGTATAAAAAGCCATCATGGCAAACAAGCCAATTGTCAGGTCCACCATCATCTTCTATGGTGTCCTGCCAATATGCTACAGGGGGATGGGAGGTGGTGTGCTTGGGATTTTTCCGCTTGTGCGTTTGCTTGGGAATTTGGGAGGTGGACTGTCTTTGGAGATGGGATAGACTTCTTCCCAGACAGTTTTTGCCAGGTTCCAAGGTAGTTGTGTCCTGAGTATGAACTGTTATTTGCCTACTACCTCAATGTTCTCAAAACATCTTCTCGGCATCCCTTTGGACTGGTCAGGGGGTTGGGATTGGGGAACTGAAGGAATTGTTTTATGCTTTGCGTGCGAACCTCAGATTCTGCCTGACTTTACTGCATCCAGTTTCCCTCAGTAAAAGTTCTTCTGAGTCAATTCAATGGATTCAAGAGCTTTTCTTTCCTGACTGGGGCAGGTCTGACTTCAGTGAGGTTGCAATATCTTTTGAGATTGCCACCCTGGGCATTTTTGATAAAACACCTTAAGAAGCCTTTGCTCTTGTTCCCTTTCCTGATGTCCAGCCTCTCTCTTTCTTTTTATTATAACCTGCTCAGGAGACCCACCTGTACATTGCTAACTTACAAACCTTAGGCACACTGAAGGCACCCATAATCAATTAAATTCAAGGTAAGACAATAACCTGTAGCCAGCTCTCCTTCCCTCCCATATTTGACTTGAGAATCACAATCATGGAATCTGGCTCAGAGTTTTTCTGTTATGTTAGTCTGTAAATATTTACTGTGGAGTTAAAAAAAAATCAGTAGCAATCATTAGTGGTTAGATAAAATCAATCCTTGAGAGGGATTGATGCCTGTCCGAGAAGAAAGTGAAGTCACATTCCTCTGCATTTCTTTCTCGCCAAATATCTCAATTCCCAAATCATCCATAATGTCAAAGAAAGATTTGGGTAACTTGCTCGCATCTTGGTATTTAGGCGGGAAATCTTCTTATCTTTCTTAGTGTCTATCACTCCATTCCAGTCACCCAATAGTATACAGGAACTATAGTCCCATTGTACTAATTTAGCATGAAGATTTCTATAGAATCTATCTTGCTGTTGATTGGGAGCATAAATTCCCAAAAGTAATGTCTTTTTCCCTTCTAAGATTAAGTCTAAAGCAATATATCTTCCGAAGGGATCTGCTTCTATTAATTCAGCTTTCATGTCTTTTCTTAAGTATACAACTATACCATTCTTCTTTTCCATAGCAGAAGCTACAAAATGTTGACCAAGTTTTGAGTTGATCAAATATTTTTGATCAGTTGACTTGATATGAGTTTCTTGCAAACAAATTACATCGTTCTTAAACTGTTTGAGATAATGAAATATTTTCTTCCTCTTCTGTGGAGAGTTCAGTCCGTTAACATTCCATGTTAAATCTTAGTTGTCATCTTTGGTTGGTTGAAGCATTTTTAGAGCTTCCTGCACGGCCTGTTTAACCTTAGGTCTAGCTCCTCCCATTGCTTCCAGATTTGTTGTTGTAGATCCTTGATCGATGGCCGATGATTGTTGATGCTGTTGCTTTTTAGCTTGTTTCTCCGTACGTCTAGTAGTCATGCGGCTAGGTCTTGGTTCCATAGCACCTTGCACTTCTAGAGAAGAGAGATGCTCCATCTTGTCTGGTGGTTGTGTAGTTTGCTGTCTATCCTGTCCTTCTTGTGGTCTTTCTCTAGGTTCAGATGGTGCAGGGTGTCCGGCCTTCAATATATTATAATAAAAATCTCGGCTTTCCATACAGCGTTGAGGCGGTATCTTTGCTTATCAAATGTAAATATGATGCCAAATGGTGCATCCCATCTATACTGTATCTGACGATTTCTGAGTTCTTCGACCAAAAAAAGCGTAGTCTCTCCTGCTCTTAACATTGAGGTGGTATCTCTTTCAAAACAGCCAGGTCTTGACCGCCATTTGAAGCTTAGTGTTATAAGATGCTTGCAGTACCATATTTCTAAACTCTCTTGTAGTAAAATATATAACGATGTCTCGAGGAAGCTGCTTCTGCTTTGCCAGCCAGGAGTTAACGCCGGTAAGCTTTGTCCATTCGCCAATCTTGATTGGTCCCTGGTCTTCCCATCAGGCGGTCAAAAGCTTCCGATAGGGTCTGTTTCAGGGTTCTCCTGTTTCTCCTCACGCAGCCCCCTTACTCTTAATGCAAACTCCATTTGTCGGTACTGTAATCATAATAATTTCTTTTTCAGCATTTTCCACTTTTTGTTCCACCACCTCTGTTTTCAATGTCAAGTTAGCATTGGCATCATTAAGAACCTCTAGAGTATCTTCCACTCCAGAAATATGTTCTGTTAATACAGTTACAAGACTCAGCATGTCGTCTCTAATTTTATCAACCTTAGCCTCAAATTTCTCATACAGCTCCTGTTTAAGTCCTTTATTTCACTTTTAATTTCTTCTTTCATTTCTTTTATTTCCTCTTTTCTCTCCTCTCTATTATCTCTAAATTTATCTTCATTTTAATTGTCTTGGCATTAAGAGCCTCGCTTAGATTACTCAGGAAAAATTCTTTCGTTAACACATCCCCAGCAGGGGCGTAGGAAGCGGAGGCTGCAAGCTTTGTGCCAGGCACTGAGGATGTGCCCCGGGAAGTAGAGGGTGACGACTTCAAGTTAATATTTGGTGTTTTGAGGCCATTTCAAATTTATCTGCCTGCAGTTAATAAAACTCTATTGCCTAAATATGCAGCTTTAATAAAGAGGCTTTATTTTGAAGTTTTAAGGCTTGGCAAAACTTTCAGTGAGTAAACATTGTAACAAGACCATTCAGCAGATTCATCACCATTTAACTTCCAAATAAGCAAGGGTAATGAAGGAGTAAAATTCTTCTATTGTGAACCAAAACAGTGATAAGCAATCTCTTTTGTTTTGAATTCTTGTGAGGATTAGCAGAAAGTGTTCGTTATTACCGGAGAAACCAGCCTGCTCGGCGCCATTTTAGAAGCTCTGAGTAAATAATTTTTCGGAGGAGAAAAAGAAAAGAAGCTAAAATGTTGATAAGCAATTATTGTCCACAGTAAACGGATCAGCTCGTGATAAGAATAAATCAAACAAAACTTAGAGCAGAGTGGGAGAGACCTACTTTGTCCTGCACAAGGCAGTTTGAAGTTCCCAGCACGGACAGCCGTTCTGCCTTGGGCTAGCCCCCTTTCCTTGCAAGCACAAAAGCTGCAAAAGTCGAAGAGCATTTGCCAGCAAAACAGTTTCTTCTTTCCTTCTTGCCTGAAGGATAAGAAAACCTGATAAGACGTCAGATGGAAGATCCTCTAAACAGGTACGTAGCCAGGAATTCGGAGGCAGCTGATTTTTGCTGCCCCCCACCAGTAGGCTCCTCCCAGGAAGTCTGACATACTGGTTGCCTGACATACTTCCCAGGTTAAACTGGTTCTTTATTGCTTGGGCTGCAGTATACATTCTCTTGTCTTGCCTCTAAACCTTAACTTGGTTTGAATTGACTTGGCATTTGGCTTATGAACTGATTTATTAACTACTTTCCATGTCTCTTTTTAGTTGTAAATAATCCTGTTTTGAAAGTATATTTTTATAATTGCATCTTTGCTGCTGTCAACAGGACAACTGAAACTATAAATATAGCACAGTTTATGTTCTTCTCCATGCCAATAATCAGTATGTTACACCTTAGTCCTTTCAATGTCATAGTTTCCAACTACTATCTTATCTGGGATATCCTGGTGGTGTATATAAAGTTTCCCACAAGAGTATTCATCATGTCAGCAGCAGCAGATCTCATATTACACTTGACACTTGTCTGGACCCACTGTTACTCCCCGAAAGAAATACTGTGTGGTGATTATGGAAGTTGGAGTCTGGATGAATGATTTAGATTATAGAATGAAATATAAGAGTTGGGAAGAAAGAAGGAGTCCATTATGTGCAATCATATCATTTTATCTGGGATGTTGGTTCATTCTACTTACCTTTTTTTGTGCTTTTCATCTAGTCTTCAATGACAAAGTAGTGTTATCAATTTAAGGATAGAAACACCATAACATTGAGGAAGGAAAGTCATCTCACTTCCTCAAGCTTTTTGGTGGAAGGAGGTTATTATCTTTGTGTTCATTGGTCTCCCTGTGGTTTTCCTCCATCGTCAGAGAATCACAATCATGGAATCTGGCTCAGAGTTTTTCTGTTATTGTTAGTCTGTAAAATATTTACTGTGGAGTTAAAAAAATCAGTAGCAGCAGCAGCTTTATGGATGAGGGATCACTGTACTTTTAGTTCCACCTGGTAGAATTTCTGTTTTGGAAATGGAGAGAAATGATGGTGGTATAGGAATATATCTACAGTTTGAGACCGTGAGTTCTAGTCCTGCCTCAGGCACAAAGGCAGATGGGTGACCTTGGCTGGTCAATCTTTTTCAGTTCTTCTTGCCAAGAAGACTGTAGTGACATGTCCAGTATTCACCAGGAATCAACACTGATTTGAAGGTACAAAAAACCAGACTTTGGAAATATGGAAGAGAAATCAGTGGTCCTTTGGTCAGTGCAATAAACAGGATAAGGCGGATATTTCAACTGGCATACTATGAACTTCATGAAAGGATTTCATGCCAGGGAGGGGAGAGGTTTCTATGGGACTTGCTGTCTCATGTGCTATAATATTTTGGCTGGCATTAGGTACTATGAATTGTGACTTGTCATGAAAAGTATTCCCTGTTCACAAGGGACAAAATGTGCCTTGCAGGAACTCGTGAAGGTGATTCATCTTTCTCCTCTCCATAGTCAAGGAGAGAGGATTGACAAAAGTTTCTTCTTGTACCCCAAGAGTCATCTTTGCTGGACTGGGATTGAAAGGCAGAGAATGAACCTGAATATTGCAGGAACTCTTCCAGCAAGCTGAGTTCAATAAAGTTGAAGACACGTATGTCACTGCTCAGCCCATATCAAGGTGCAAGTAATTACACAATGATTAGTCATCTCCAATGATTTCCTTCTTGAAAGTTGTAGTTTGCAAGTATCGTGATGTTTGATATTTCTTTTAGTTCCAATGTTGGAAGCATGTACATTACTTTTAATAATGGTATTTTTATTAAAGGTTAAAAATACAAAGATCAAAGCTAAGATGAATATTTAAAGTAAAAAAAAGTGCAGAGAAAAAAGAACAAAGAAGGTGTGTGTATGTGTATATACGTATGTGTATGTGTAACATATATATTTTAACATTAAGCAAATAAATCAATGTTATACCCTCTTACTTTTAACACAGTAACTTACCATTTTCTCTAAAAATACAAAAATTCTTCCCATATCTTATCTTTTATCTATAAAGCCTTGTCATTGAGTCCTGGTCTAGAAAACCTACTAAGAGCTACTAGAAAGAAAGAGAGAGAGAGAGAGAGAGAGAGAGAGAGAGAGAGAGAGAGTGAGAGAGAGAGAGAGAGAGAGAGAGAGAGAGAGAGATGTAGATGTAGATGTAGATGTAGATGGTAGAAATAGAAATAGATATAGATAGATAGATAGCTTATAATTTTTTTGCTTTTAAAAAATCTTGGTTTATTCCTTTAAATAATATTCCCAAAACTGTTTTTATTTTTTCTTTATTTTTCTCAAGAACTCCTTCATGAGTATAACACATTTCTTTTGTAAATTTCAAGATAAGATATGAGATTTGAATCTAATTTTAAGAAATGTTATGGATTAAAGAAAAAAACGAGTTGTCCAAGTCACTTCTGATTTGTTGTTTGGATGTTCCTTTCAGTTTTGCTTGTAAATCCTGCATAACATCATTTTCTATATTATATTTTCTCATTTTTAAATTCAAAACACACTCATTCTCAGTTGTATTCTCTTCTATTTTCTCTTTTATGGTAGCAAATCTTAAGAAAAATTTCTGAGGTTAGTGGTGCCAACTATTTTTGAATTCTTTCAATGTTAAAATATTTGTTTTTCCATTCTGTATTAGTGGGTCTCTTCTTTAATTTAATCTTTACTTCTTTTCGGGTTGCTCTAGTGTCCAGCCTTCTGAGTTTCCTCATGTTTTTTCTAATCCATTATATTTCTTAAACTTAGATTCAAAATCTCATATATATTTTTCACAGTTTCACTTTCACAACTATAGGTATCCATGGGAAACACCACAATGTGGACTAATCTGCATTTAATTGCCAGGCAGCATCATGCAATAACTGGGAAGGAACAAGACTAGGTTCTGGGTGTAACATTCACTTGTGATCACGCAGCCCAGGGCCCCCCGTTTTTCCTACAAAGAAGAAGCTTGTTTATTTTTTTTTATAACATTATTGGCTGCCCCTCTTGCCACAAGGCACAACTCTTATGCCTTGACCAAGTCTGTTTCTGCAGTGATCAGGACTGGAAACTCACACCCGAACTGTCATCTGAAGCTTCTTTCTCATAAGAACATGTAAAGCGAGAAGAATAGAGAAGGCATGCTAGTGTATGAAATTTTAGCTGCTGTAATTTGAAAGACTGTGTGTGTGTGTGTGTGTGTGTTTGTGTGTGTGTGTGTGTGTGATGTGCCTCTTTATGAAACATGCCCTCTCAAGTATCTAAGGTTCCACGGCGGCGGCTGGCATTCTTTTCTGCTTAGCCTGAAAGAGCAAATAGGGTGTGTTTGTTGTATTTTTTTCTACTAATCAAACAAAAGACACCGAAGATTTCCTGCTGATTTCCTCACTAAATCTCCAGATGAACAAACTTCAGTGAGTCAATGACAACCTATACAGGAAACTCCAGGAACTCCATCAACTCAGGCATGCAGTAATCAATCAGAGCTAAGCAGGGTGTCATTTAATAGAGAGTGTGGAGAGTGAACCAACATTTTTAATAAATGGAACATTGATTCCCCTAGAACAATGGGCGCCAGTGTTATTGCTTTGTCATTTATGCCCTGGGGTAAATGTTAACATTTCTGGACTCCAACTTGCACTGGAGAACTAATACTAAGTCAAGTGGTCTGGCAACAATACTTGCATGGCATATGTCCCTTATATTATATACCATTCATCTGAATACATCCTTTATTGCTTTTTCTTTCTGTAAATAAAAATCTGGCATCCATTCTTCTGTCGTCCGTCCGTCCCCCTCCATTTTTTTAAGACAACAGAGCTTATTCCAAGTATGGCCCCAATAAATTACACTTGAGCATTGTCTCCCTTATACCTTGTGCAAGAAATGAATGATAGAATGTTTTGTCTGCTAGAAGGAAGAAGCATCTTTAACTTTATCTGACTCAGAGAAAGAATCCAATTCATTCGGGAAAGAAGCATCTTCCAGGTTTTCCTCTCCGATGCTATTTCTGCTCATGCATTTAGCCTGCAGACAAGAGTTCCTATTAAATTGATTTCTATTTCTGTTTCCTTGATTTTGACTGCCAGGTCTAAAGGCGAGTAATATCACAGGGCTGTTCTATTATGCTAGATAGTCTGTTTCACCCCCTAATTGGGGTGGGGGGTGGGGAGCCCGGGGTCATTTCACAGTAATTATAAGAATTGAACCTGAACAGCGATGTTTGGACAGTCCTGCTCAGAGGAGGCAACCGAGGGCAGGCGGTTGTTGCAACTTGATGGAGTAACCTAATCCAGTGAAAATGAGAGCAGGCACGTGGCATCCAACATGTGACTTTGGCACGCAGTGGTAATCTTACTCTACTCTATTGGCCTTCAGCTCATGCAGTTAAAGAGCCAGAGAAAAGGCACAACCCAATTTTAGATGGGGGTCTATGAAGGATTAGCATTGGCCTGCCAGTTATTTAACAACATAATCTGGAGACCATGGTAACTGATTCTCTTGCGAAGGGCAGCATTTGGCGCTCCTCGGTAGCTTCTTTCGTTTTAGCAGATGCCCATGGATAAAAGCATCCTGAGTCACAGTTGTTTTCAGTCCTAATTTCGAACACGGTATTAAGAAGGATTTATAGCAACTAGAAAAAAGCTCAGAGAAAAAGTAATAATATTTCAAATGCATCTTTTCCTGCCATAATCCCCTTCAAATGGGTTTGATTTACAGCTCCCACAATCCTCAGCTAGTATGGCAAGTAGCTATTATTTTGGCTTTTTAAATCTTCTTGTCTCTGTAGAGAACTCCATTAGCAAAAACATTAACTTCTCTTGTGATATTTATAGCAAGCAATGGGTCTTTAAAAATTCCTTTCCTGTCTTCCCATTCTGTTTCTAACACCAACATCTTGCTGGTGTCCTTCTTGTACATCTTTCTCTCACCTAAGCCCCCTTCCCAACAGTGGTCTCCCCTCTTCTGCTAATCTGGCATCTCAAAAGTGTCTTGTTCTTCAAAAAATGTCTTAATTTCCTTTATTCCTTCATATATCAGTTTCCATTGATCTATGCAATCTCTCTACCCTTCTCTTCCTTTATTATCATTTATCCTCCCAAACTTACTGAAAAATAAACATCTGTAGCCACATCAGTCTCTATCCACCATCAGGGAATCTGCAGGGAGACTTTAAAAAAGTCAAGATGGCAGCCACAGCTATACAATCAAAGCCTTGCCCTTTTTGATGTGCATGTTAAAAAAAGGGTGTGGGCTTCAGTAATTTGGATGGAAGTACTGACTGGATTTTTTTTTTGACCCCTTATACAAATGCTTCTGTTCACTATCCTTTCCTTACCTGCTTTGTCCTATACTTTTTGACTGTTTATATATCCAATTTCTTGGTTGAGAGATAAAGCCATTTTTATTCTTACTCTACCAAGCATAGAAAGAATAATCTCATAAGTGATGCTATATTGCGTAGTGAAGATTTCAAGAATTAAATCTTAAAGCAGAGATGTAGGGCTAGTGTAAGATTATTCTGAGATGGGAATCAACAGAAATCTCCTATAATGCAATTGTGATCCATCTGTTTTTTTTAACTTAGCCACTGTCTTTTTAAAGTGCCTTTTAAAATTGGGGCTATATTTAGAGTATCCAAAATGGCAGCATCCATGCCATTAAGAGAAAGATGTCGGCAGATTCAAAATTCTGTAATGTATAAAATACAAAACCTGCTATTAAACCAAAGAAGGGCATCACCAAAAAGTGACAAAAATACACTGAGCCATAGACATGAACTGTTGATGGCTGTGGAGCAGTGGTTCCCAAACTTGGCAACTTTAAGACTTGTGGACTTCAACTCCCAGAATTCTCCAGCCAGCTCCCAGAATTCTGGGAGTTGAAGTCCACAAGTCTAAAGTTGCCAAGTTTGGGAACCACTGCTGTGGAGAAATAAAACTGAAGAAGTTCCCATGCTCACTGTTTGTGCCAACTTTTGGCAGCTAAAGTCTTAAAAGTGAGATTTTTGATGATTGTGAGATTGTGTGTGAACGGTTTTTTTTCATTAGCCAGATTTCTATCAAAGCTCCGCTTCTGGACTCCCATCCTTCACATCCCCAAAAGCAGACGCAGGATGAGGCCAGGAGGAACCCATTTCTTGTACTTCCTTATTGGTCAGGGCAAGGGAGAGTGGATGCCTCAGTCCAAGTTTTCTTCTGTGTGAGGATAATTGTAGGCTGTACTGAGACAGTTTCTGAGGTTGCAAGAGAGAGTTTGGGAAGAAGCAAACAAACATTTGCTATGAGAAAATGCTCAGGTAGTATGGGAATGGGATGAATAGCTACAAAAGAGTGACAGAGATCATAACTCTGACAATATTTATCTAGCTCCCCTATTCCAGTAATACCCAAATAACCAACTACTAATCTTGACTGAGTTGAAAACACAGTAGGTCTTTCATTCCTAATAAGATTGCAAAAATCTAGTCAGCCACTAGATAGCATAGATATATAGAAAACTATGTTTGCTGCCATCTTGTGGTCACCATAATTTTTGTGGCCTAGATTTTGGAGCCCGGTCACTAATGATTCTTGCAGGAGTGTAGATTCAAAGTAGTTAGTGGGCATTAAATTCTCCCTTTATATTTGGTGAATGCTTGGAGGTCAGCCCCCCTCTGATGGTAGTCCTTGTATACATAACTGGCCTTGCAAGTGTGATCCACATCAATGTTTGCGTTAGGCAGATATGGGCAAAGTTCTCTATTCAAGTATGTAATTGGAGGGAGGAAAAGTGCTCTTTCCATTGCTAGGAAGTTGATTTTTGGAAAACTATATAAAATTTACATTCTATTATCACCTTGGATCAGGAAAATTAATCATGTTCAAAGGGAAGTTGTAATAAATTAAATGCTGTATCTCTAGTACAGGAGTATTTCATCTGCATTTTCAATAGCAATCCAGCTTCCATTTCTGATTTCCTGGTTGCTGCTACTACCTTGTTCTATGGAACTGAGTTCCATCTGATGGCACTGAAGAATTTGAAGTCATTGACTGTGAAGTTAAAAAGCAAGTTCTGCAAATTCCTCTCTTGGTTCGAATAGCTTAGCATAATTTATGTCTAACCATATGTCAACTTGATGCATGGTGCAGTTTTAGCTAAATACATAGGACCCATAAAAACAGAGAAAATGTTCTGTAGACTATGCCTCTATGCAACTTTGCAGAAAAGTTTGTAGCCCTTGCCTCTGTGCAACCATGCCCATCCTCTGTGCCTATATTAGGAAATGGGATTATGACATCTGAGAAACTGAAGGGCTATGAAGTTCCCATAAATTATGAAAGAATAACCTATTAAACTTTCCATGAGTTTACAGGAACTTAAAGCTAAAGATGTGAGTTGCATAAAATACAGCTGTAGAACATTTCCGGTATAGTAATAGCTAGAAGAAAATGGAACTTAGAAAACTCAAAAATGTCAGAATAAAAACAAGGCTGAAGGTTTTTTTTAAATAGGTGTGTGTGTGTGTGTGTGTGTGTGTTTCCTCCATCTCTACTACCCTCTGCATAGCACATCAACAGCAGTCATGGTTCTGAATAGCAGGATTGGGGTGAATCTGTTGCAGAATTCCATTTGTCATCTCTTTGTCATCTTCCTGTGTCGCCAACTTCAACACATTCTGTTACAACACAGACTGGAGAAAGTTCAAAAGGGCAAATAAAACCAGTGTCATATGGGAAGCTGCTTGTAAATAACATATTTCTTTAAACTTTTTTCTTTTTGTATGTCAAAAGATGAAAACTGCCAGGTTCTTCTGAGTTCTGTTCAGGCAATACTGAGAGAGAACTGAATCCATTATTCTACTATTCTTTTATTACAACCTCGTGCTATACCAGGAGGACTATAGAGTTAAAGCATGTGTGCAGTATTGTCAGCTGAAAATTGTAGTACTATTGTACAATTCTGAATGACATCTCCCACTTTATTTTTAAAAAATGCTGGATATTGCTTCCATCAGCCCCTGGAGGATATAAAATTGGCTACATCCATATACCATATTGTACTTGTTTACAAGCAGGTAGAGTTAGGTTGACATAGGAAAGCTTCAATTAAAAAAACCTTTACTCCTCTTGTACAAACCTCTGCCTCTTGTTGTTCATATCCAGCTCTTTAGAGATGAAAGCCAAATGGAATAAAATCTGATTGGAGAGGAAGGGCATAATCTTCAAGCTGCCCTTGAAGTGCATCCGGCGACTGCAGTTAGTTCAGAATGCGGCCACGCGAGTGATAGTGGGCGCACCGCGGTTCGCCCACATAACACCCATCCTCCGTGAGCTGCACTGGCTACCTGTTGATCTCCGGGTGCGCTTCAGGGTGCTGTTGATCATCTTTAAAGCCCTTCATGGTAGTGGATCTGAGTACTTGAGAGACCGCCTTCTGCCGATTACCTCCCTCCGACCGATAAGATCGCACAGACTGGGCCTCCTCCGAATCCCATCCGCCAGTCAATGTCGACTGGCGACTACACGGAGGAGAGCCTTTTCTGTTGCAGCTCCGACCCTGTGGAACGATCTCCCCGTCGAGATACGCACCCTCACCACCGTCCAGGCCTTCCGCGCAGCCCTCAAGACCTGGCTCTCCCAACAGGCCTGGGGATAAGTCTTTAATTTGCCCCACCCGAGTGTTGAATGTTGAATGCAAGTTGTGTTTTTATTACTTTATTTTGTTCACATATTGTTTATTTTGAATTGCACCCCCTCCCTAATGATTGTAAGCCGCCCTGAGTCCCCTCAGGGAAAAGGGCGGCCTATAAATCCTAATAAAATAAATTAAAAAAAATGTTGTTCTGGAACAGCCTATAGATGCTCCTCCGATCCCAGCTGACCTACCCATCCATCTGACATCATCTCTGATGATAAATGTAACAGATTTTGCCTATCTCCTTACTATCACTGGGTGTTGTTGGCTTAAAGGGGAACACATTACTTTAAGAACAACCTAAATCTATTTTATAAGCTGCAGTTGAGATGAAATTATAAGGACATTGTAGTCAAGACATATTTGTGCCATGCTTAAATACAAATAGAGAAAGGCCCTAAGAATTTCTACAGATTTGCATCCGATATAGGAGTTGACTACTGGGGAATTATTTCTAGCGGCTTTGCTGTAGGGGTTCAGTTTTATTTTATTTATGTATTATTTCAAATATCTCCTGTCTTTTCAACTATAACTGTAGGGCAGCAAATGTGTGCATATGTGTGTATTTTACTAATTGTATTTCCAGTACAGGTAGTCCTTGACTTACAACAGTTCATTTAGTGACTGTCCAAAGTTACAACAGCACTGAAAAAAGTGCCTTTTGACCATTTTTCACACTTGTGACCTTTGCAGCAGCCCCATGATCGTGTGATCAAAATTCAGATGCTTGGTAACAGGTTCATACTTATGACTGTTGCTGTGTCCCAGGGCCATGTGATCCATCTTTTGTGACCTTCTGACAAAGCAAAGTCCATGGGGAAGCCAGCTTCACCTAACAATTAACTTATCAACTGCAGTGATTCACTTAACTGTGGCAAGAAAGGTCGTGAAATGTGGCAAAACTCACTTAACAAATGTCTCACTTCATGACCGAAATGTTGGGCTCAATTATGGTCGTAAGTCGAGGACTACCTGTATAACTAAAATAGATTAGCTTGAGAAATTGTGATTACCCCAAAGTTGCTGTCAGCATTCCAAATTCATCCAAAATTAAATCAGAGTCCAAGGCAGAACTTTCCTCAAACTTCCAATTTATTAAGAGAGACATGTTGGCACATCTGTGGAAAACCCAAATCTGAAAGCTTCCTGGGTTTTCCACCCAGTTGAAAGTTCATGATCTTGCCCCACACCCACAAGTCAATCACATGGTCCAATCTTCCTCTGTCACTCTGGAATTTTCACCCATCTAGTTCCGGTCAGGTGTAGAGGCGCAGAGGCGCAGAAGCAAAGAATAATCTTGGGCTTCTAGAAAGGAATGTTTTATTTTGACAACAACACATTCTACTCCTTACTATTCCCCCTCCCAATTACCCCACTAATGAAACAGCATAGTAAAATAGTAGTGTGTGTGGCAGGCCAAAGATCCGGAAAGGAATCAGCTGCAAGGCTGACAGTTACCCAGTGACCTTCATGGTTAAGTGGGACTTGAACCTAGTTCTTCATAGACTGATTAATATAGTGTCTTCATCCTCTGCACAGTATCTTCTAAGTAGTAGAAGTAGTATCTCCTAATGATTTAAACATTGACTCTTAAGATGATTTACATAACAGATTTATACTTCTCATCCCCAGCAGCAAAAAAACTTATTTCATACCTGACAAACTCTATCTCTTTCAAAGTTATGAAAGAACTATTCACATGCCTGATTAACAAATTTTATAATGAAGTTTAGTTTGAGAGATGGTCAGAACAATCTTCTGAAGTGAACTGTTAGTCCAGCTGCTTTGACCTCCATATGCTCCATTTGTTTGCAGCTTTACTGTTGGAAAAACAGTTGATGAGGAAGAGGGAGGGGCAACCTAGCTTGGTGGATTGAAAGGAGGTGTATGCTAACAAAGGGAAACAAAGGGCCTGTCACAGTTCCCATGAGGTATGAAGATCTGGCATTATTCCCAGTGTTTTAATACTTGCACGCATCCCAGAATGAGCAGAATGCTTGCAAGATTGACTTGGCACCACTGACAGTGGGTCTTAAAAATTTGCAAAAAAACCCACAAAAAAACCCAGAGTTCAGACTTGCTTATTAGATCACTGCTTAATCATTTGGGGGCTTGATTAAACTGTTAGGCTTTCCTCTGGAATGTTGGCAAGTTTTTCCATGAGAATCCAATCTCTTTCTGAAAGCTTATCAGGCACTCCAGAGACTGCAGAGTTATTGAACTGGGCTCCTTGTGAGCTGCAAAGACACTGTCACTGGTCTTGGAAGCACAGCCTATAATGTTCATCAAACAGTTGGAGTTCAACAGGAAGTTTAAAGCATAATACTGAAGACATTAGTTAAAAAAAAATGCAGATGTACTTCTGCTCAGTGCTTTTCAGTGGTGGGTTTCAAAAAATTTTGGAACCTACTCTGTGGGTGTGGCCTCCTTTGTGGGAGTGGCTTGCCGGCCATGTGAGCTGGTGGGAGTGGCTTGCCGGCCATGTGTTCTCTCTCTCTCTCTCTTCTTCCTTTTGTCTCTGTCCCTTTTTCCTTTTTCTTTCATCTCTCTCACTTTTTCTTTCTTTTTTCTTTCTTTCTTTCTTCTTTCTTTCTTTTCTTTTTCTTTTTTTCTTCTTTCTTTTTTTTCTTTTCTTCTTTCTTTTTTCTCTTTCCTTTTCTTTTCTCTCCTTTCCTTTCCCTCTTTCTTTCTTCTCGTCAGTCTCTGTGTGTGGTTGTGTGTGTGTCAGTGGTGGGTTTCAAAATTTTTGGAACCTCTTCTGTAGGTGTGGCCTGCTTTCCGGGTCCACTGGTGGAACCTCTTCTAACCGGTTCAGTAGATTTGATGAACCGGTTCTACCGATAGGTGCGAACTGGTAGGAACCCACCTCTGATGCCTTTGTTTCAACAAATACTTTGTGGTCTTCTAAAATCCTTATACTTGTACAATACCTCTTTTTGGAGAAGTCTCTCATTTTCTAGAAGCTGATTGGGAGTCAACAAGATGAGAATGTTGGCTACATAATATGATGGTGTACCCATCATTTGTCTAAATGATGGGTATACCAGGAACAAATGAAATCAAGAAATAGGTTCATCTAAGTGGACAAGCAAGTTCATAAATGCTGAAAAGCAAATTCTGGAAAGTGGTGAGGTGGCATTACAAAAAATGTTCCTGTAATTAGCAAAAAACTTTAAACCTGCCCTGCAATTTAGTGTTTACAACTTAATTTCATTCCCACATTATTGTTTCATGTTATTAGCTGTTAGAACTATACATGAAGTCTTCTGTGTCTTTTTCAGCTTTTTCTATGAACCATGAATTAAAATAATCACAATAAACTCATATTACAATGAATAAAATACTTTGATACATCACTTTGCTTTCATATTACTATTTCTGTTCAATATTAGAAAATGTATTTTAATTTTTAAAATAACTTTATCCTATATTCTCTGTATCATTGTCATTTTCACGTACAGCAATGAGTTTCAGTTTTCTAATATTGAATCCATTTTTTGTACCAAGATGAACTATTAATATTTGCTGATACCAACAAGTTTATTATTTCCTTTTTTATTTTTGCCATTTTTTTTAAAAAAAACCTAATTTTAGGTAATAGGCTCCAATGGATTCATGATAATACTGGGCCTGGTTAGTGAAGGGAATTCTAAGGCTACATGCTAGATTGTTAAATTGAAAACACATCCATGAATAAAAATAGTAGCCAACTTGTCTGTCTTACTGCTAGGAAAATGGCATGGATGTGTCCATGAAGGTCCACAGTGATGAAGCTCCATTCAAAGGAGATTTTAAATTTGTCTTTATAACTGTCCCTCACATTATTTCTTAGAAACAATTGAGGCTGTTTGCTTTATTTACAGTATTCAGAATTTATCAGTCATGAAAAAATATTGTAGAAATGATGATGTGAGTAGGCAACAAGCAACTCTGTAAATCATATTTATTGATAAGAGTTTTGTAACTGCTAGAGACTGCTATAGTAAAAGGAGAGTGAATCTCTCAGTAATTCTCAAAATTAGAGAAAATCATTCATTCATTCATTGATATTTTAGATGTACTTGAAAATACTAGTAGCAGAAGGAGCAGAAATTCCTTCATTTCTCCACTGTGTAAGTTAAGTCTCTCTCTTCCCATTCTGACACCCCGATAATATCAACCATCTATTTGTTTTTTCTGAGCCTAGTTGGACCACTTCTGTCAGTAGGAAATAAAAATCAACATTTAGCTAATCTCCTTAAATATTTCTAGAAGGAAAAAAGCAAACATTCAGGAGGATGCACGCAAAAGGCGGACCCGGAAGCTGAAGCAATCATCCTCAAGCCATTCCTTGTAAAGCAAACAGGAGAGAACTGGCTTGTGGATTGTGGACTGTGGACAGAGACAGACTAACCGGTTTGACTTGTTTCTGCACAAATAGCAACAAATCTGAAATACTTTATTTGAAGGTGCTGTCGTCTGCACTTTTGTAGTCTATATTCAGAGGCATGAACCTACAAGTGCGTATGCAAACACACACATAAGCCCATAAAAGTATCTAGATGCTTAAGAGTTGTGTATATATGTGTATCAGAGTCTCAGGATTATACTCTGCACATCTGATGAAATAGGGGGTAATAGGTGAGAGCTCGTGCATTAAAAAATGTGTTACGGTGCCACAAGACTTTTTATTTACTTTCTAGGTAGCAAAATTTTGATCTTTCCTTTTACAAGATCCAGTTCTCAAATAAAATATCCCAGGAATGAAACACCAAGGGTGCAAGAATAGGGGAAAAAAGGCTAATAAGAAAAGCAAATGTGTCAGCATAAATTCTGTTCAAAAGGCATGCAATGTGGATTTAGGGTAGACTAAAGCACATATAATAAAATGGTAAATCCACCCTTCAAATGGACATTTCCTTATATTTGCAAATAACCAAGCAGCTGGTAGTCTAGAAATTAGGACAACCATGACCTGGATGATTGAGAATCTCCATAGATACCTAGAAATTAAACTTTTCCCCCTGGTGGGTTACGGTCTGGTTACTGGTTCTAATCCTCAAACTCAAGTGTCCCTTCACATCAGCTGCTGATTTACTGTGGCTTAGGAGTTCAAGGCAACACAACAGGCACAGCTCCCAAGAATGAGCCAATTTCATTCTCTTAACTAATTTTCAGGTCATGCAAAACAGAGGGACAGGTATGGAATAGCCTTCTTCTGAGCAGAAATGACCAACTAATGAATCTCAAGCAGCCTTCCTAATTCCCCCTCTTCCCAAAATGTTAATTAATGATATGGTATAAAAAATTTAGAATTCCATTAATAAAAAACTAGAAGCTACTTTCAAATTATAAATATGTATATTTCACACTTCACTAAAATATCCCTCTTTAAAATTTTGGTGGCAATGCCCACATTAATTTTGTTAAGCTGGAAGGTGCCTGGCTTTTAATAAGAGCAGGATATACATCTTCCAGGGAAGGGGATGAGGGGATGCAGCAGTGGGTGTTACTATGGCAGAGATTTTGTGATATTTTACAATATTTTGTAATGAAAAATACAAACTAAAAAAGAAGGAAAAAACCTACCCTTATATCTAGTGAATATTAGTACTGTGATGGCGAACCTATGGCGTGTATGCCAGAGGTGGCACATGGAGCCATATGTGCTGGCATGCCAGCTGTCAGCTCCAGTGTGCATGTGCACACTGCCCAGCTGATTTTCGGCCTTCTGGAAGGCTGGGGGAGGCCGTTTTCTCCCTCCCTGGCTCCAGGAAAGCCCCGGAGCCTGGGGAGGGCAAAACAGCCATACCCAGTCCCTGAAGGCCCTCTGGAAGCTCAAAACGGATCGCTTCTGAACTTCCAGTTGGCCTGTTGGGCCTGTTTTTTACTCTCAGGCTCTGAAGGCTTTCCTGGAGCCTGAAGGGGGGAAAACAGTCTCCCCTGGCCACCCCGAAGGAAATACCAAGCCCAGCTTGGAAGTGAGTAGTGCGGTGCGCATGGGAGGTGGAGGGGGTTGTGCGCACACGTGCATGTGGTAGTGTGTTTTGCATTATGGATGCTGGCACACACATGCTATCGCGCATGCGCCCTTGCATTTTTGGTACCCAACAACAAAAATGTTAGCCATCACTGTATTAGTATAATACTGTATCAGAGATGGGCTGCTGCTGGTTTGGACTGGTTCAGGTGAACCGGTAGTTCTGACCAGTGGCTGGGCCCACCCACCCACCCCAGTCCTATCCTGCCCTATATAATCACTGTGTTTGGTGCCGCACACATGCGCGGAAGGTGTGCACTCACGTTTTCGGTTTTGGGCGAACCGGTTGTTACATTATGTGACGCCCACCTCTGAACTGTATGATCATGTTATACTAATCTATTCACTAGGTATAAGGTAGGTTTTTTCCCCTTCTTTTTTAGCTTGTATTTTTGGGGTGGGGGTGGGGTCCTTTCCCCCCCTCATTTTTTATAAAGATTTTATTAACTTCCTAAGTATAATTTTTAAGAAAATGTTTTTAATAAAGGGAAGGAGGTGGAGGTAATGAAGTGTATTGCAATGTTGCAAAGCATATTTCATATTTGGGCTTAGTTAGAAACAGATGTCTTCCTGAGTAAGATTTAATTAACTTCTTGGTTAGAGAGAAATGTTCCCCAAGCAAATTAATTTGAATATTTTCTGCTTCGAAAAATTCATCAGAACTCTTGAACAATACAGTAGAAACAAACAGAAATTGAAACAATGGGAGGAAGCAGACTGAAGTATGTTAGATAAGCACAGGAAAAGGGGAAAGTATTTGACAGCATATTAAGCTGAATTATTTTACTTTACCAGAAATTATGAAAAACTATATATATAGACACTGAACCACGTGAAACTCACGGAACACCCCACAGTAAATTAAGATGCTGTGGTCTAAAATGCAAAAATATGATAGAAATTCTGATCTCTAGTGTGGATGTTGTTATTGTAACAATGTTGTGTTGATGTGCTGAGTGTTATCTGCAGAATCCGTTAGTGAATTAATGTTGAAGTGTACAGGTTAAAGAGCATGGACTCACTCAATTGAGGAACTGGCTGTCTATTACACCAATCACTAAAGGAAGCCTTCTGAGATTTTGGTATCTCAAGCAATTGTTCTGCTTGAGATAGCAAATACTAACTGGACCGCTCTAATATTGTACGAGGGAAGGGAGAAATAGCTTAATCACCTTTAGCCTTCATTTTTCAGTCTCAAAATATCCCTTACCTTTTAGAGAGCCCACAACTCCTTCTTTTTTCACATGAAAAACGCTTAGGTCCTTAGCTATCTTTCTTTAATTTTCATTTATTTATGATTATTTCAGTTTTGAGCCCATCCAATTCCATAGCAACTCTTGGCAGTTTACAAATTAAAAAATTAAAAAGAAAACCAAACATATCAGAAAAAAATGTGCCAGAAGATAGCAAACAGATCAGAGAAACAAACAAAAACATAAAGAGGTTCAATCACCATCCTAACCTAAGACCTGGGAGAACAGCCGGATCTAAACAGACTGCAAAAAACTCACCAGAGTGGGATATCATAAAAAAGGGCAGGAGCCATCACCAAGAAGGCCTGCTTCCTAGATCCTTCAAGATAATACTGCATAACTGATGGACTTGGAATGCACCAATTCCAACTGACCTCACTGGACAAGCAGAAATAGAGACAGTCCCCCAAGTAACCAGCTCCTCTGCCACGCAGTGCATTGTAAATGATAACCAGCACATTGAATTGCACTTGGCAATGGGTGCAGTTCATGAAGCAGCAGGAACAGATGTGGTTACAGCAACATGCCCATGACTGCCTGTACTGGTGCACTGTGGACCAGCTGTAGTTTCATAGAAGTCTTCAAGGGCAACCCTTCTAGTGCTATTATAATACTCTAATGAAGAAGTGATCATGCCCAAGGTGACCATGAGGGGCTTTTACTTTCGAAGGGTCAAACCAAAATTTAGTTTGAAACAAAAATTGTTACACATCTTAGTATTTTTTTTTTCTGCATTGGAACAAATCCAGGCATCACTATTTATTTCCCTAACTTGATTTCAGAATATTACCTCCTAGATATCTTGGATAGTTAAGTGTATTAATTACAAAGCTAACTAATGATAATACCAAGTTAGCCAATTCAGGAGTTCTCATACTATTTCACCCATAGGAGTTCTCATACTATTTCGTCCACAAACATTCCAGAATGATGGAGATAAACAAACCGAAATCTTCACAGCTGACCCCAAAGTCCTGGCTACTTTTACCATCAAAAGATTTAATTTTGTCTGAGAGGAGGCAGAACATATCGCAACCAAATGTTCTGGAAAACCAAACCCAGTGTATGCGTGAGAACATTTTCTATGCAAATCCCAGTAGACGGAGCAAACAAGAGATCAACACATAATCTATTGTTTTCATATCTTGTACAAGGGCATATACTAATATTAAAAAGCAATTTTTCAACAATCCCAAGCAGAACTACTGACAACACATAAAAATGGCCAAATGTTTTCCTACACTCGAAAATGCAGGTTTGGGATATACTTAGTTTCACAGCTTATTTCTGAAATAATATAATTCTAGAAAGGTGAATATATTGTAGGTCACTGACTACTGAATAAGAATCTACCGTCATCTGCATGTTAAATGCACTCAGTAATATATCATTTAGCTTCTCCACAGCTATTGGATATGGGCACTGTCCTAAGAGACCCATAGTATTGTAGTTGAAAAATGGAAACATTTTAATCATTGAGTTCCGTATCTTGTTTCATGTTAAAACTTTCTTGATAAGCCAAGACATTTTATTCATTTACGCAACACTATTTTCTGATGTAGCTCTCTCTTGTCACATTCTTTACAATTCCCATTATCGTCCAGTCAACATATTTGTGGTGGTTGCTGCTTTGGGATTATAAAGTCTGGATGACTATAAGTATTACTTCTACTATTCCTGCACAGCATCACCCCAATCTCTGCATTTACATCCAGAGCAGAGGCATTACTTGCTTTCCCATTGGTGGCTTGAGTTCAATGACCTGTGGGGCCTTCTCAGTGATAGCTCACTAATTATGGAATTCTTTCCCAAGTGAAGTTTGTCTAGCCTCTCCCCATGCTTCCTTTTTCAGAAAACAACTGAAGATGTGCCAGAGATTTATAAGTGAGCAACTAATCAGAATTGGATATTTTACATTGCTTATTGTTTTCCTTTTACTATTTTCAAATGATATTTACTTTTTAAAATATATTGTTTTTAAGCTCTATTTTATTGGGTTGGGGATTTTTTTTTTATTCTATTGCTGAGTGCCTGGTTTACAATGACCCGAAATCAAATAATCCAGAGGCACACCAGATATAAATTCCCATCTGGATCTAAAGGTGGTCCAATCAGTGCATATAAGCAGTACAAAACTGATAGAGATATGATGTAAACATTTTTCCCATTAGCTCAATGTTTGTAGTATGTCTTAACAGTTAAGTTCAATTTTAAAATCTTTACATCCACTGGTTCCACTGGGAGATTTAAATGTATGCTTAACAGTCCTATTGCTGAAATTAATGGGACTTATTTAGCTTTGGCTGAATTCTGTTCGTAGATAAGGATGTTGTAACAAATTGAAGAGATAAAACAAGAGTGTTCTTGAACAAACTTTTTTTTTTGAAAACTATGTTCCCATAATATACCAAACTAGCTGATTCCATTTGCAATTAGCCTTGTTCTACTGACATTCCATATCAGAATTCTTTAAAATGTCTTGACTTGTTCTCCTTTGGTGTTTCCATTCAGTAATACCATAATACCATATCCTTCATTCAAGAATGTAAACTCACGTAATTCTAAAGGTGATTATAAAACAACAACAACAGGAAGACAAGTCCTGCTGAATCAGTCCAAAGATTGATCTACTTCCCAGATTGGATAATCAATTGCTTTTAAAAAGCCCACAATGAAAAATTCAGTGGAAAAATAAATCCAATGTAAATGATTGGGGTATTCAATGGCTATGTTCTCAAAACACACTTACTACTGTTTAATTTGATTTAAGGTTACTAATCTTTCTTTAATCCAGCAATAATTAGGTCAAAGCTTGGTTGGATAATGTCGGTCAGTGTGCAATGCAGCATGTTAATTAATTAATTCAAAAATCTATCAATAAGTAGGACTTCTGCAGTGGAGAAATCTCCACATTATGTCCATTTGTGATTGCTTGGCACTATGTAACTAAAATGTTCATAAATTATTTCTTGTGCCCACAGCAGCCTTATCAACATACATGCATACCCCAAAGGAGATCAGCCACAGATGGTCCTTTGTTGTCCACTGTCTTAACTCCAGTTGCAACAACCAGCTAAAATTTCTATCTGTTCCCACAATCCATTTTTGAATGGGAAAAGGAGCTAAGGGATAACATTACAAAGTACCTTTATTGGACAGATATAACACATTAAATTGAAATACAAATGATTACAGTGGATTGAAACCTTTTTTAAAGTAAAAATATACAAACTGTATTCAAAAGAATAGAAACTTTTATACCAAAAGCTGATATTTAAAGTGTCCAGAAGATGAATGGCTAGTTGTGCAGTGGAAAAAAGTTGACCTAGCACAAAATCTTAAGCTGTGTCCATAACAACATATGACATAGTTTTAGTAGATTCACCCCAAAGCCTAGATTCACCTGAGTCATAAACAATGTGGACTGACTGGTCCATAAATTGATCAAGCCTATTTTTACTTATCACAAGGTATGAACTAGTCATAGTCTTTCAAATTCCAATTTCAAATTCATCCCAATTCCATGAACAAAACATGTAGAAAAGATTTTACACATGATTTAAAGTGTTAAAGTAGAAAAGAAGATTAAGATTGCAGGCTGCAGCAGAAAGTGTAATTTCAAATCATTATTCACTTTTGCTCTGGACAGATTACAAGAAAGCATAATATTTACAAAATGGGCTTTCAGGAGAAAACCAATGCTGCATACAGTGCCAAACTATACACTGTACAGAGCCACTGTGAGGTATAATAGATTGAAGATGGGCTTGAATCCTTGTTTAGACCTGAAATCACTAGTCGACTTGAATGAGTCATCCATTCCCTCAGAACATTCTAGGCAACAATTTGCGCAGAATTCCCACGAAAGTGGCAAAATATAACAAACCAATTTGAAGTTAGAAATCTGTAACAGTTGTGCAATTAACATTAAAATGTGCCATGCTATGTAATGGTTCGGGACATTAAAAACATAAATTGTATTTATTAAAGCAAATCTTAAAAAAAAAATAAGTTGAAATGTCAAAACAAAGGTTGGCATAATAATCTACAGAGAAGTGATTTGTTTCTTTTTGATTATATAAATGAAATACTGGCATGAAATCCATGCCAAAGCTTAAATTATTACAGAAATAATTTGCTTCCCTGTTTTTTTTAAATAATGCTTGGGAAGGATATTAAAGTAAGTTATGCAATGGAAGGAAAAAAGTACAATAATCCTTGTTAAACACATCTCCATTATTTTTATAGAAATGTAATGAAATGTTTAATTGCTACCAGAATTTAATAAAGCTAAAAAGTAACTAATATTGGCTCAATACGTCTCTCAACATCAATACATACATCAAAAAGTGTATTACTACTGGAATTTTCTATCAACTGTGTAAGGAAGATCAAACTTGAAAAAACAAATCCCCTTTATGAAGAATTTACCAAACCCAGATAAACCAACACATTCCAGGAAACAATTTGGTCATTGTGACATGAAATCAAATAGATCTTTCTGGTACATTAAACAGTAAAAGAAAAGATCAGCAAAGGTGCATTCCCCATGGTATTCAACTATGTTAAACATCTTATTAGTGTTGTTATATCTGCAGATCAAATGTTACACTTTGGTTTGACTTTATTTCAAAGAAAACCATTTTAATACGTGCATAAATTTCTTGGATAACTAAAATGAAACTTAGCGTGACTAATTTAGAGTGTTAAATTAAGAGAGACTTTCAGTGGGTGCTCTGTGATCTGTATATTTCTGCAAGGGGTTAAACTGGGGATAGAGCCCCCTTTAAAAACTCAACTCTCGGAAATGGCTTTTGAATACCAATAATATGGGCCTGAAAGACAGGGTAACTCACTTTCTAATATTTATCGAAACCTGGGCATCTGTGGGATTGGAGCGCCCTCTATTGGAGTTGACGAAGGGACTGCTAGCAGATGCCCGCCGTGCATTCTCTCATTTACACGGAGTTCACATCCATCCTGAAGCATTCGAATGGCTATTCGTGCAATGTTCTTGGAATCATCCAGCCCACTGTGAGGCCGTCCATCATAGTCCATCCCAAGTTTTTCCAACATGGTTGACAGCTTTGTTTGGCATCTAGGAACCTGGAAAATGAATTGAATCATTACTGTTGTGGCCTGCCTGCTGCCAGGGGAGTTGATGGCATACTCGGACGATGAGAAGGTTGGGAGGAGGAACTTGGACCAGTCTTGGAGTCTGGGGAAGGTTCTGACGAGGGCTCTGCATCAAAAGCAGAGATAGAGCCAGGGAAGTCCAACATTTCCCACCTGCATTTGGAGTCGGAAATAAGTGGGGAGGACAAATAGCTGGGGCCTGTTCCAGCTGTTAGGAGAGAACAACTGAGGACAAGGTGCCGACTCAGGGAGAAAGGCACACATGGATGCTGAATGGCCCCTCCCTGGCTGGAGAATAAATAGGAGGAAAGGGGAGGGCTTCTTGCCGGAGAAGCATTTGGATTTCTTTCGCAAGATTTGCTTATCCTGGTTCGTGCCTCAGAGACTGCTTGCCAGAACTTAATTTGCAGCTTTGCAACTGGAAGCTCCCAGCCTGGCAATTATCTCAAGAAACTGATAAGGTCTGTTACTGCAATTAAGTCTTTGAAGGATTATTGCCTGGACTTTTCAGTGTGTGAATGGCAGTAATTCACAGGATCTAGATAAAAAGGAGGTTTTCGGGACAAGGAGTCTGTTTCTTGGTTCTGCTAAGGCTGAGTCAGAACAATAACCATATTTTTGGAGTAGGACACCAAAAATCTGAGTGCATCTTATACACTGAATACAGCATTTTTTGCCTCCTGCAACTCCACCCCATCACAAAATGGCCATGCATAGCCTTTAGGCTTTCAGAGTGCTCCTGGGGGCTGTAGAGGGCAGAAATGAGTGAAAAACGGGCCATTTTGTTTGCTCAATTTTGCCCCCCCCCCTGCCCCCAGGAGCACTCTATAAGCCTCCTAAAAGCTATGCATCCCCTTTTTTGAAAAAACACAAGTCCATTTTCACAAAAAACTGCCGTTTTTGGGAGGTCTGCAGAGTGCAAAAATGTTTTTTTTTTTAAATTGCCTCTTCAAAATCTTGGTGCATCTTATACTCCAAAAATATAGTACTAGCTGCTCTAAATTCTACCACATGTGTGAGATGGCAGTGGGCTTTTGCATATTCCAGCTATGCTCTGAAGTCCAGCAGATTTCCTACATGAAGGGGTGTAATTTTAAAGTAAACTGATTTAATTTAAATAAATAAAAGGATAATATTTGGCATACCAAACCATTTCCCATTTTTTTTCTGAGAATGTCTCTTAGGCATTCTTAGAAAACAGAAATGGGTAGTCCTTGGTTTTATTTGAAAATATGTCCACTTGCACCAAAGAAGATCAAAAAGGGTAAAGTTGGAGAATTAAGAGCATACCCTGGAGGGGAATACTAGGAAGGATAGTGGAGAGCAAGAGAACCAGTTTTCCTTCAGCAAAGGGATCTTTTACAACAGACCACGTCCTTCAAGCTGCCCATGTTATAAGAGCACATAGGACTCGTTCTCACATTTCAAATAATGCCTATTGCTCCAAAGAATGTTTGTAGGTCTGTTGTTCCAGTTGCTGCAGTTGTACAAAAGTGAGGAATGGGCAACAAAAGGCAACATTCAGATTCTGAGTTTCATAAGTGCAGTATCTAGCAGAGGTAGGCAGGGTATTTGTGCTCCTAATAAAATCTACATGGTCTTCTTCAATATATAGTCCTCACTTAACCGACTTTGAAGTTACAACAGCGCTGAAAGAGGATACTTATGACCAGTGCTCTAGGTTGTAGCCAGTGCAGTGTCCCCACATTCACATGATCACAATTCAAGCAGTTCACAACCATTTACGATGGTCACAGCGTCCCACAGTCAAGCAATTTCCATTTGGGATCTTCGTAACTGGCTTCGGACAAGCAAAGTCAATGGAAAAGTCAGCAGGAAATCATAAATCACAGTCACATGATATTGCGCTTAGGGACCTGTGGAAGTCCTTAAGATCTGATTCACTTAATAATTGTAGTGGAACTGACATCAAAAGTTCCACATAATTACGTGACATTTCATTTAATAACCATTTAGTGATGGTGTTGCTGTCCCAAGTGTGATCAGTGAGAATTGTCTGTATTTTAAAGTTACAGGAGTGATCTATGGACATCACCAGAATCAGAGGGATACTTAAGGCATCCATTTCCCTGCTTAAAATGGATCCAAAACTATAAAAAAGAAGGCATCCCTTTTCCATCTCATTTAGGGGTTGCAGAAGGGCTATTGAATGGCAATATAAAACTCCATTTATATCCTATCTGTCATACAGATCTCAGTAGGGGCAATCGTTAGCCCAAACTTTATATAGTTCTCCTAGCTCAGTGATGATAAACCTGTAACATGTGTGACAAATTTGACACATCACGAAGTTTTTGGTAACACACCAGCATTTACCAACATTCAAAAACTACTTTCAAAAGCACAATTTTGAGAAGCTGAGGAATTGGAATGGTGCAAAGTGGCCTTTTTCAGCGACAACATAAGTTAGGGCTGAAGCGGAGGTCAGACCATGACTCCAGGCCCAGCCTTAGCACTGCTGCCAAGTGCCAATGCTCAAGATGTGAGGTGGGTGGGGAATAGAAAATTGTTTCTCTTTCCTCTCCAATGTGTATGTATGTGACATGCCATCAGAATGAACTTGTATTTTCTGAGTTTTTGACATGCAAAGCCCCAAAGATTTGCCATTGCTATCCTAGCCGCAGCACATAGATAAATTCATTACTGCCAATTATTATAACCCTATTTCTAAATTTCTACTTTTCTCAACTAGAATCTGAATGCTTCAGGAAACAAGGAGACAACAAACCTTGTAGAAGTTTCCATAGGATTTGCGGATATTAATCCACTTCTTAGCAAATGAAGGATACTTCAGACGACTAATACGACACTGGATATTTAAAAATTTACTCATATCCCAGGACCTTTAACAAAGAAGCAAACAAATAAATCACAATATTTTAAGGATGCCAATTTAGCTTTTCATCAGGAGGCTCTTTTAAGCTTCTTTTGCAAATTATTTGAATATTTGTTTGATTATTTACCCAATTTTTCTGGGACAATTTGTTAATCTTTTTTTAAAGAGTCCCTGAATCTTAAACAGACCACCAGTTTTATTTCTGGCAACACCTACTGTTAAATTCCTCTTTCAGTGGCTCAAATATGCACTAAGAATTTTATTTGCTTAAATTTTCTTACGGAAATATTGTCTTATTCCATGCTGTTGATTTTTTTTCTGACATTTTATTGATTATATTTTTCATTAGTTTTGTAATTCATTAATTTGTACAATTGTACTATGATTTTGTAGTTTATTATTGTCTTATTACTAATGATACTTTTTATTAAAATGTAAAAGATATGTCCCAAACATTAAATAATCAACAGATATATGAATGTACTCCCTTTTAAGGTTCTGCAAATGGCATTCTTCAACTATCTTTGTCAAAGAGAAAGTTAGCATATTTATAATCCCCTGCTCATGTATAGGCACTTATTAAAAACAGCTGACTTCAATGCTCATTTATGAATGTTAATGAGTTACCTATGCAGATTACTTTTCTTGAATTCAACAAGTTGTAATCTATTACACGCTGGATTTTAATCAAAGTACCTTTGCTATAACCTTTTCAGAATAGAAAATATTTCTTCTAATCATGTGGTACAGCAAGTAGGGAAAACATCCAAGGGGATCTGACATTCCAGTCACAGTATCCTATTTAGCTTATTGTTGCAAATACAACTAAACTGAACAATTCCAGAGATACAATTCTGTCAAAACTAAAGAATGGTTTTAAGAACACTGACATAATTCAATAATTGCAATTAAAAAGTAAGTATGATTCATCAACTGAACATATGTATATCTCTCCCTAACACATACCCATCTGTTAATATGCAATAGCTGTATTTGCTTCCTAGTTCTTTCTGTTTCATCCAGTCTACAACACATTGCAGCACTTTTGGGAATTCATCAGCCTTCTCTACCAGCTCCTAGAAATATTATGAATGAAAATACAATTACTGTATATTAAGAAACTCAAATATTAATTATACAATGTGAGAATAATATAAAGAGGGCTTCTGTCAAGTCATATTATTAAAAATCTACTATACTCTCTTTGGTTTTCTACAATAACGATTAATGCAACAAAATATCCTATATACATTCTTATTATATTCAGTGAGAAAACTTCGTTATAACTACTGAAGTATCTGCATTATGTTAATATTCTTTAATGGCTGAGGGGGGGGGGGCAGGAGGGAAGGATCTCCTAGATCCAACTCTTGCAAGTTGTATTTTCAAAAATCCTGCAGCCTGTCAACCATCCTGGTTATTCTTTTCTCTTCTTCCATCCCTTCTCAGCTTGGGAAACTGGAAGAAAATTGCAATTTATGGTAGAAAAGACTTTTTTTTTTTTGCTCCACAGAGCTTAACTGTAATGTATAAGAAAAGAACTAAGGCTTTAAGCAGTAGCAAGTTAACATCAATATTAAGAGTCTTTATCTCAAAAGCATCTAAAATGTCTATTGCTCTATATCAGATTAATATCGAACAAACCATTACAAACCAAAATTTATACATGTACATTTTTCTGGTGCTTGTAACTTACTAAGTTACTAAGAATGTAACTAGGTAAATTACCCCAAGCAGTTTTTGCATTAGAGCCGTGGTGGCGCAGTGGTTAGAATGCAGTACTGCAGGTCTAACTCATTGCTCACACCAAGAGTTCAATTCTGAGAGCTCAAGGTTGATTCAGCCTTCCATCCTTCCGAGGTCAGACCCAGATTGTTGGGAGCAATATGCTGACTCTGTAAACCACTTAGATAAGGCTGTAAAGCATTGTGAAGTGGTATATAAGTCTAAGTACTATTGCTATTATTCCTGCAACTGGCCATAAGGAACCAATAAAGTGGTCATCAAGATACAGTAGTGGCCAAAATTGTGGAAACCTTTTGGGAAAAGTGTATTTTTGAGGTCTGATGGCTAATACCACTTTTTTGGGGGGGTTTCAAGATAATCATATTACACTGCTGGAACGGCCTGAGAATAGCCCAGACCTTAACCCAATTGAAAATCTATGGGCCGACTAAAGAAAATGGTTAGTCAGAAGCGACCCAGCAATAAAATCCAGTTAATAGAAGCAATCATTCAATCTTGGTTTCACATTAGAACAGCTGCAGAACTAAAATACTTGGTTCACTCCATGGGAAGATGTTGTAATGCCATAATTCATGCTAAAGGTTACCCAGTATTAACTATAAAAGTATTAACTGATGTGATAATTTTTGTACATCTCATTTTTTCTACATGTTTCACTTTTCTTCTTTATACTGTAACTGCTATTCTAATAGCAAATCCTTCATAAAAGTTATTGCATTACATTCTTCATTAAATTATCTTTCCATTGATATATAATTTTATGGTACTACTAAAAAAAGTGGTGTTATTAGTTGAGTAGAAAATAGTAGAAAATACTCTTTTCCCAAAAGGTTTCCACAATTTTGACCACTACTGTAGAACTCTCATAAGAATTACATACAGTCCTTGGCTTATGACCACAGTTGAGCCCAAAATTTCTGTTGAAAAAGTTGCTAAGTGAGTTTACCCCATTGTATGACCTTTTTGTCGCAGTTAAGTGAATCACAACAGTGAATCTTTGTTAAACTAGTACCATGTTTGTTAAATGAATCTGGCTTCCCCATTGATTTTGCCTATCAAAAGGTTGCAAAAAATGATCACATACTCCCAGAACACTGCAACCGTCATAAACATGAGTCAGTTGCCCAGTCTCTGAATTTTGATTGCATGGCCATGGGGATGCTGCAACAGTCATAAGTGTGAAAAATGGTCATGTCATTTTTGTTCAATGCCATTGTAACGCAAACAATCACTAAATGAACTGTTAAGTCAAGGACTCTATGTATAGTATCCTCTTCTAATCAATACATGTACCATTTGAACAATTCACATTACTGATTGTACAAGCAAGCTGTCCAAGTGCATAGGGCACTGACTGGACATTAGATTTTGCCTCTGACTCAGCCAAATCAGGCATAGTGATTGCTACTAGTATGGTGTTAGAAATGGTGAGGTGTGTTCAGTTTTGCTCAAATTGTTCAGAGAAACTCAGAATTCTAATCTATAGAATAGTTATACATTTCTTTATCACAATCACTTTACTTACAATCATGGTACTGATTTAAAATAAATGCATTTGTAAAGAAAAAGAGAAATCTGAAAGCTTAAATCTGAGCACACCTCATTTACATGCTGTGCTTGCAGCCAGGTATTAGGAGTATATCTAATGCCTAAACGTTTATCTTTTAAAAAGGTTTTGCTTAATGAGTGTAGTCTGACAGACTATTTACCTGAGAGATTCCCGTCAAATTAATGCAGAAATCTGAGAGTTGAGGATTAATCTCTGGTTTCACATATTGCTGGAAAGTGTCTTCCTACAAAATTGAAGTTAAACATTTCATGATGATACAGACAAAACACAGATCTGCTCCTTACATAGCTCATTAATCCAAAGGAATAACCACCAGTCAAACATAACAATATAACAACAACAACCAGTGATACACATCAAGAAATTGCAGCTTCCTGCAATAACACCAGTGGAACTGCAAAAAATGAACTACTCAGAACATTGTGCATCTTAAGAAGGTACTGGATTGATACCTAGGACACTGGCAGCAACCCGTATCAACTATCAGAGCCAGTCAATGATATTTATGACACATTTTTAAATGTTCAGTTGACTGAGTTTCATGTTTAATAAATAAGTTTATAACAACAACAATAATGATTAGTTGAATCTTAGCAACAAATACCGCAGTACCATACTTGTGCTTTAGGTAGGATATTCTGCTGTTCCTGCTGCTATGGTTAAGGGCTTTCTTATAACTCCCACTTCAGTTTCAGGTTCACAAAGAGTACCAAGAGTTATAACACAGAGAAGCCCATAAGGAACGATATACAATCATTATACACTTGTCAAAGTATATTAGGGGCACTGTATTTGGACAGCTATGAGAAGATAACCAAGAAATACAGAAAGCCCCATCTGATGTGATAGGAATACACCTGTGATTCCACGTCATACCCACAATTGATGAATCCTTACTCAAGCCAGCATAGCCATTGAACCATGTATTGATGCCTTTTTTATTATTATTACATGTTGTGTGAATACAGGATGCAGACTATGTTCTTTTCAGCCAAAACAAATCAGAGAACATAGCCATAAGCCACATACATTTCCTGTTTTTTCAATTTATCCTGCTAGGAATGTAGCCCATATTGAAACAACATGATTAATACTAAACAAAAAAATGATGGGCAACTTGCTAGCCACACTCCATAGCAGAAAACTAATGAGTAGGAGCATGTGCATTTGTGCTACGCTTTATGGCTTACCATGATATGCAACTGCATCAGTGTTAATTGCCTGCAGAATATTAGAATCAACATTTTAAAAACAAATTGAAAAGGAGCCTCAGGATGGCATCATTTAGAGCAGAAGAATAGCAGAGAAGGGCATTTGGACTATTCTATTCAGTCATTTTCCTTTTCTCAAACTGTCTACTTGTGGGAATCTAGCCATGTATTTACTTCTGTTATGCTTGTTCCATTTAGCAAGAGAAAAGCGAAGGGATTTTTTCTTACACAAAATGCCTGTACATTAAGCAGCATATATATATAATTATTTTCTTATGGATATAACTTAAGATCTAAAAATGGTTATGGCAGTCAGAGTCATAAACTGCCTAATTTGTTGATCAGAATGCACACAAGGCAACAATACCTTTGATTGCCTATCAGTTTTCAAAATGAAAAACTCAATTTCTCATGAATTTATTAAACTATCTAGTAATTAGGGAGGACAGAAATACTTACTATTTGTAACGTCTGTGTATTTAGTAAAACAATAGGAAATTCGATTATTTCATGTGTAAATTCAGGCTGATTTTTTTCTTCACAAGTTGCTTCAAAATCAATAACACAGATATAATTGTAGTAGTCTTCTGCATTTGGAGGTTGCTTGTGCATTAATTTTTCTTTCTTATAGTAATTTTTCAGCCTCTTCTTTAATACGTCTTTTACTCCTCTGTTAAAAAAAATAGTGGTTATTTCTAGGATATTTTAGTATACTGTTGAGTTAGACCAGAAATGTAGCCTTTCCTAATCCAATTGGACATTATCTCTCCATGAAAATGCCAGTCTGGTTTTTAATAACTTCCTCCAACAGAAATGACAAGAATTGCCTACTCTGATCTGTTTGCACCAAACTAGCCTCAAAAGGAAGTTGCTCCTACTGTGCAATTTTCCACTGAGAAAGAGATAAAACATGAACAGAAACATTCGATGGGATTATAAAATTCCCTATGCTTTTAAGAAATTTAAGAGATTATTTTTAGACAAAATATATTCCAGTTTTTACTTAAGTTGTTTGCAATGACATGAAAAGTTATTTCTGCACAAACAAGTAATCTTTTCATTTACATTTCAGATGAATTAAATGGTCTCTAGGGCAGAGAATAGAAGTAACACTTTCATGTACACTATTTACAAAAAAACAGTATATAAAAAATTGTAATGCTATTACATAACTGACATAGGAAGCTATTTTCTAAAAAAAATCAGACCAAAGTTCCACCTAACCCCAATAATGTCAATTATAGTTGAGAGGAATTCTAGGTGGCCCAATCAAGAGTTTCTTTCAACTCTACCTGAAAATGCCAAGAATCACACCTGGGTTAATTTGTCCATGAAGCCTACATTCACTAAACGACCACTAAATTACTAAACCACCACCAACTGCAAAGTATTATTTTTATTCTTCTTGTTCCAACTTTAATTTAGGTATGCAATTTATTCATAGCCTCAGTCCAAGTTGATATTTAGGATGATGTCAAATTATTAAAACTAAATATTGTACTGTATGTACATATAAAACAACAAATGTATATAAGCCTGTCTCCAAACACATTATAGAAAAGTCAGGTTTTTACTAGCCTCTGAGAGGACATTAGGGTAGGGGCCTTCCTTGCCTAGGAGTCAGGCTGTTAGGATGACAAGGAAATGTTTGCTATTGGAATTCCTCTTATCACTCAACGAAGAAGAAACTCTTCTACCATTTAGGTTTTCTTTTTTTCACAAAAGATTTTATTTAATTTTTTAAATTCAATTTTCACTGAATTCTTTCTTTTTTTCTATCAGATGAGCCTTTCCAAAAAGTTCACCTGAAGCTATTTCCATGTATCCCTTTAACAGAAGATATGGGCCCCACTTTCTGCCTCCGTGCACCCCATTTTCTACCCATTCCGATCCCCGCCACTCAGAACGGGCGGAAAATGGGTTGTGCAGAGGCCGAAAACGGGGCAGGCGGAGGCTGAAAACAGGGCGTGTGCAGGACTCAATGTTCCCTCTAATTTTTTTTCAGTGTGAGCAGAAAAGTATAGTGTTTGAGCGGCATATTTTCATGCCTGAGCACCTGAATTTTTTTCACAGATGTCACCTAAGACAACAACAAAATCAGTATTATTTGAAACTTAAAGTTATGTTTATTCAAGGTACCCGCTTAATTAAAAGTGTTATATAATATCAGTATCACTTAACAACGGTCCTGCTTAGCAACCAAAATGTTGGCTCAGAAACTCTGGCATTGAAGCATGCAAGTCTTAAAGCTGTCAAGTTACAAGACTCTTGCACCCCTAACCCTTTAGAAAAAAAAAACCAGGGGTCTTCAAACCTGACAGCCTTAAGATTTGTGGACTTCAACTCCCAGAATTCCTCCTCCAGTCATGTTGGCTCAGAAACTCTGGCATTGAAGCATGCAAGTCTTAAAGCTGTCAGGTTACAAGACTCTTGCACCCCTAACCCTTTAGGAAAAAAAAACCCAGGGGTCTTCAAACCTGACAGCTTTAAGCTTTGTGGACGTCAACTCCCAGAATTCCTCCTCCAGTAATGTTGCAGCAACGTCATCTGCGTGGATCTGCTCCATCTTCGGGTTTTTTCACAGGGGGCAGGGCTGCCGCTGAAGATGCCAATGAGTCCCCACCGCCACTAGAATAGCTTCTGCCACCTCCTCCTCCTCCAACAGCACCAACATATTTGCTGCCCAGCGCTGCAGCTGAGGTGAAGCCTCCAAAGCTCCCGCTGGTGCCCCCGCCCATGACAGCAGCGGCAGCGCCTCCCCCTCCGCTCGGAGCACCTCAGCTGGGCTCTGGGTTAACCCTGCCGCCGCCTCCACCTCCGCCGTGCTTTTGAGAAGCCATGAGGCCTTTTTTTCTGCTCCCGCCCCCTCCGCCGCCTTCCTACTAGCGCCCGCGGCTAAATGGCTCCTCAAAAGCATGGCGGAGGAGGAAGGGGGAGGGATAACGTGGGGGCCAGCTCAGGTGCTCTGCGTGGAGGGAGAGGCACCACTGCCACGGGCGGGGGTGCTGACGGGAGCTTTGGCAGCTTCACCTCAGCTGCAGGGTTGGCGGCAAATCCGGCAGTGCTGTTGGAGGAGGAGGAGGCGGCAGCAGATATTCCCCTCAGCTTCCGGAGCCTGTGACAGAAATCACTCCGCAGTTAGAAACGGCTGCGCGGTGTTTTCTTGCCACGTGTTCGGCCGCGCAGTCGCGCACCTTAGAGGGAACAGTGGTGCAGGTGGCAATAGGCAATGGCAATCCCTGCAGCCTGAAACAGTTGATGATTGGGAGGTTGATCCAACTGACAATCAGCTGCTGTGCTAATCAAGCTGTGCTGAAATTGAAATTGAAACACTATTTGCTACAAGGAGGCAAATTGCTGGGAGACAGACGCAGATTTCTTTTTTCCTTGTGTTAATCAGGCTAAACTGAAACAGGCTGTCTTCTGTAAGGAAGCAAATTGCTGGGAGGCAGAGGCAAATTGTTTTTCTTGTTTTCCTCCCCAAAAGCTAAGTGCGTCTTATACTTCGGAGCATCTTATACTCCGAAAAATACGGTATATAATGCTACAATTCAAATTCTAGCATCACAACTTCACATAAGATTTCATACTGAAAAATCTGCTTAATGACTTTGCAGTGTGAAATCATTCTTTGCCAACAAACTCTTCCAACGACAAAGCCTTGTGCAGAAATAATTATTCATAATGTAGTTTCTTCTTTCTACAAATGATAAAACATCTCAGAAGAGAGATCCACAAGAGGTGGCTTTATTAGTGCTACCTTTATATATGTAGTAAGAAACACATCAGAAAATGTATGCACTCACACATAGTTACCTCGTGTCAAGTCTGAATTCAGCGAGTTTAGCTCTCAGCTCTTCTCTATTCATTCTATTGATATAGCCATTTGTCAGAGAAATCTCTTTGTAGATTGGATCGCTGAAATCACTTGAATTAGATTTTTTATTATTTTCTTCTTGAAAATCAAATTTGCAGCACTGCTTATGCTGACAGAAAGTCTGTATGATTAGAAAAAAAGTTGTGATGGTTATAATTGTCTTTATCTTCAAAGGTTTGAATAATAATCTTATTCAACATTATCTAGAAACAATGACATTAGGTAATTTTCCAAAGGCAGGAATGATCATAGTATTATATTGAAAACGCCTTTACATATACTGAGAGGTGTAATTTATTCAGTTCTAACATCCAGCTTTTGAAATGCATTCTTTTAAAGACGGGAACCTGTTACCATAATTGCTATGTGAGCCTAATCTTGTTTATGGCCTATCAATTAGTCAAATTTCCTACTTTGTCATCAATGTGGCACCATGTAGATGAGCATAACTCCTATGGTTAAGGAATTTAGCAACATTTCAAAACAGGCCCAAAGGCAATACTATTTTATTTTAAATTTTAGAACTGGGAATAGCATATAATAGGCATCTGTGTTTAACTTGCTACATTCCTTCTTTACAGTATTTTTACAGGTTCTTATATTCTATTTTTTGAAGATAAGCTTAAAGGCTTGTTGATCAGAAGGTTGGTTGTTCGAGACCCAGGTACTGCATGACGGGGTGAGCTCCTGTTCTTGCCCCAGGTCTTGCCAACCTAGCAGTTCAAAAGAATGCAAATGCAAGTACATAAATAAGTACCACTTTGATGGGAAGGTAACAGAAGTCTGTGTTCCTTGGTGTTTAGTCACGCTGGCCATATGACCACAGAAGCATTTTCAGACAACACTGGCTTCCTCGGCTAGGAAATGGAGATAAGCACCACTCCCTAGAATTGAACACAACTGGGCAGGGGAAACCTTTATCTTTTTAAACTTAAAGTCATCAGATAAATATCATCAAAGGAAATTGTAGAAAGTATAATAAAACATCCTGGTGCATTTTAGAGGTCAACAATTAAGAATAGGCAAATATGGTAGATATAATTTAAAAGTTACAAGACCCTTATGAAAAAGTTTTCTCAAGTATGAATTTGAAGAAATTAAACCACTGCATGCTTGTGGATTGGATAAAGGCCGGCCTTAGTTCCACATGAGAAAAAATTCAATGGTGGGGGAAGGAGCCAGTAAGCCTGAGGATGCATTGTAATACCAATGGAAAAGCACAAGGGGCTTTTCAAGGGTAGAGAAACAAGAAGAATGTATGGAGGCAGACTTATCCTTTTCTAAAATCCAAGATAGCCTTGAGTAGAATGAAGTATGATGAAGCAAGAATAACTACAACTGGGACTGCGTCTGTGACTTTCCAGATTAGCAAGAAACCCCTTTGCCCTGTGCTGATGAGCTAGGTTGGGCCTGGAGTTCATACTGTGCTGCATCTTAGGAGCTTCTTGCAGCCACACAGCTGTGGCACACCAAGAAGCCCCTTTGTGCTTCCTAGGCGAAAATGACTTTCTGCTGTGCGGCAAGGTTGGTTGAAGCGTCCAGGAACATCTATGGTTTCATGCTGCAACTGTGGAGCTTCTTACAGCCAGAGATGTAGTGCACCAAGCCCCTATATTCCTTCCCTAACCTCAAGGCATTTTCACACATACCTCCCCTTTCCCTGGCCTTCCTGCAATGTGGAGCCTGCCAGTGTGTGCAGGCTCCACACTGCAGCACATCCACAACTCACGTGTGGGCTCTACTGGGCCTTCCCTACAGCCCTTACCTGAGACTCCCACCAGAGCAGTGGTGGTACAGTGTTAGAATGCAGTACTGCAGGCTAACTCTGCATTCTACTGCCAGGAGTTTGATCCTGACTGTCTCAAGGTTGACTCAGCCTTCCATAGTTGGTAAAATGAGGAAATTTTACCTCATTGGGGGCAACATGTGGCTCTGAAAACTGCATAAAGCTGTAAAGCATCGTGAAGCAATATATAAGTCTAAGTGCGATTGCTATTTCCCACTTAACGGCCCATGCATCTGGAGTTACAATTACAGCTGGGATTGCCAGGACTGCAATTGCTAAGTAATATGTGTCACTAAGCAAAATACATTCAGCACTGTAGCACTGCAAATTTCTTGGGTATTTCCAGGTAACACAAACAGCTTGCCTCACCATCGTTTTTACTAACAGTTCAAGCAAGGCATTGTCACCTTGTTTGCCCATGCTATTTTAAAAAAAATCATGATTTCACCTTTTAATATTAACACTACCCACCCTATGGTTTTCCCAGTTGCAATGTATGGCTGCAAAGGTTGGACCATAAGAAAGGCTAAGTGCCAAAGAATTGAGGCCTTTTAACTATGGTGCTGGAGAAAATTCCTGTAAGTCCCTTGGACTATAGGTTGGATGATCCTATATTCCCAACTTATCCCTTCCAACCCATCCACCCACAGCAACCCAACAGCATGTGGAAGTTTTATAGTATATCTATGATATATTATAGCAGAGACACCACCCTGACAACAAAAGTGTATATAGACAAGGCTATGGTTTCCCCAGTCGCAATGTATGGTTGTGAAAGTTGGACCATAAGAAAGACTGAGTGCCAAAGAATTGAGAATATGGTGCTGAAAGTGTCCTGTGAGTCCCTTGGACTGCAAGGCGATCAAACCGGTCAGTCCTAGAGATTAACCCTGATTGCTCTTTAGAAGGCCAGATCCTGAAGATGAAACTCAAATACTTTGCCCACCTAATGAGAAGGAAGGGGGCAAAAGAAGGGGATGACAGAGAATGAGGTGGCTGGATGGAGTCACCGAAGCAGGCATGAGCTTAAATGGACTCCAGAGGATGGTAGAGGACAGGAAGGCCTGGAGGAACGTTGTCCATGGGGTCGCGATGGGTCGGACACGACTTCGCAACAGCAACAAACTCTCCAACCCTCTTGGAAGTGTAACGAGGTTGGGTTTGTTTGTTTTAGCACCGATTCCTCCTTTGGGCAGTGATCCACCCTGGTTAGATGCAAAACCCAACTGGAAAGACGAAACTCAACGGACTACAAAAAAAACCAAAAACCCAACCCTTTATATGGGTTTTCTTCAAAGGCCCAAGGATCTCCCGTGCAATCGCAAAAAGAAGATTCCGCGGGAGACCCCCGTTCACCGGGAAGCACGAGCGCTTTCCCGCCGCGGTCCAATGGCTTTCAGTCTCTGGCGCCGCTTGCCCCGCCTTCGGCGAGGGAGGAGCTCCGAGCCCTTCGACCGATGACGGGAGGAGCTCTCCAGCCGGGGCGGTTGGTTTTCTGGGCGCCAAGCGGCTAGCCTGGTGGCCGCGGAGGGACACTCACCGAGGCCTCGCGGGTTTCCGCGTTCTCCTCCCCGGTGTGGTCTCGTCGCGGCATGTTCTCTTTCTGCACCTCCATTTGGCGGCGGGAAAACCTCGGGCTCTTGTCTTTCTCGGGCTCCTGCAGAGGAGAGGGGGGGGGGGAAGAGAAGAGGGAAGGCGCCAACCCCTCTTTTTTTCCCCCAACCAGACAAAACACCGCACCGGATTGGGTGACGTCAGGACGCCCCTCACGCTCCTTCAATGGTGGATCGGAGGCGGGGTTCGATAGTGGGAACGCCTCCCCGCAAGGATGGGGCGGCAATGTAATGTGACGTCAGGGCCCGCCGGAAAATAACGAACGTGGCTCCTCTGAGCCGCTCTGGGAACTGGGCGAAAGGCGCGGCCTCCTAGGCTTTTACTTCTGTAATTTCGCGGGAAGGGCCAGGCAGGTTCGGGCCGAAGGGCTCCTCTCGTTCGCTGCTTTCTAAAGTCCCTGCCAGGAACCGCCGATTCCGTTGCGAACGTGGCAAAATCAGATTCTTGTTAAGCGACGATTAGAGAAAGATTTTTTAAAAAAAAAATCAGAATTTTACTCAATCTTGACGTCTGGAGCGTTCACACTGGGAATTAAGGAGACAATGCTGGTCTCTGCCTCTGCAAACGTTACGCTGGAGCAATATCCGGCTTCAGCACTATATTCCTTATTAGGAAAAGATAGCATTTGGCACTTCACTAGTTAGGAAGACTAACTTAAGACTTCAATCCTGGGCACGCTTCATGCACAGAAAGAGATGAAATCAGCCTGTTGTAGAAAAAATAGGAGTTCTGGGTTTCTTTTAATGCTATTGTCTGTGGTTGTCAATCATGCTGCAGTCTGGTTAAAAGTTTGGTCTCTGTCGGGATGTTTTTGAAAATCTTCCTTGAATTCCTACAGTGATATTTACAGCAGGGTGCAGAAAGAAGATCTGGTTGCCTCAGTTTTCTGTTTTGGGTTTTTTTTTATAATTCTTTTGCTGGCAAGCGCTGTATTAGTAGCCGAAACAGGTCCATTTTGGGATGCTGTCGTTTCTTGCTGATTTTTCCAGATTGTCTTTTCATCTGGCAATAGATTAAAATGATCCTTGTTAACTTTGAAAGATCAGTGGATTCAAATCGATGTACACAGTACAAAAACATCAGTATGGGTGACTTCTTGTGATAAAGAATTTATCAGGTTACTAATTTATTACTATCTGTTAACTTCAGTGTGTGAAATTTGGTGTTTTGCAGAATGGGAAAAAAATAGAATGCCAAAATAGGGACATCAAAGTATGAAACATTTAATATTTCACACATTTCTAGGTATACTATGCAATGCCAAAAGGCAAACCAAAGTATAAAATATCTTGCTAGTGACATTTTATTGTGATGTGAGGCACATGATGTCAGTGTATGAAAATGGGCATTTTGTAGAATGCCTGGGAAATTATAGAATGTAAAACATGGGACATTAAAGTATGAAATGCTTAAAATTGTGCTCCTTTCCTAAGAATTCTATGCACCATCAGTTTCTCATACTTTCATGGCTCTCATTTCATACTCTACATACGGTAAGTCTGTCACTGTATAATGCTATATACAGTATCTAGAAACAGTACATAACAGATAAACAAATAACACAGACATTCCATGCTTTGCCTACAAATACCACACATTTCCTAGGCATTCTACTGTTATACAACTATAAAGTTTTCAAAAATTCCTAATAGGGTTTTCCCAGTGAAACGAGATTCTTTTCTTATCTTCTATTATTCATTTATACCAGAGAGCTTAGCATTATTTTCATATTAGTTTTGTGCACCACAGTTTCATTTTTTAAATTTGGCATTGATCAGGCTACTAAAATGCATAGGTGAAACCTATTCTTATAGATAGATTATTTTAATAATACATACTGTCAGAACAATATGGTGAATAAATATTACAGTACTTAAATAGTTTTTGCACTGGATTTTTTTTATATATATTAACATAGCTTACCTGGTTTGAATGTTTCCTTAGAAAAAGATTTCTTCCTAATAGGCCATGGGTGTGTGTCTGGATAATGGAAGTTCTTAAAGAAAATATGAGACTACATTTTAAATGAGATTTTAAATAATACATATAATCCAAAAAAGTGAGGAGGGTTTAATACAGAATTGAAAGACTGCATTATTTATTATTGCATTATCTAGGGCACAATTAAATACAAGATCTTGCACAAAAAACAGGAAGTACTGATATATATTTGTAGTGTTTGATAATTGTCTTGTGCTTTTTCTCCTTTTGACATCTTTAGACTAAAATTGGCTTTTGAATTCATCAATTTATAATTACTTCTAAAGAGTGTCACTTACTTTTGAATGTTTATCAAAAAGTCTGCTTTTGGCTTCAGAGTGGCCGTATAAATACCTGTAGGAAAAGCAGATAGACTGTTGGATTCAAGAAGCAATTTACAATTACTAATGGCTAAGGATTCTAAGTCTAAGGGATGTGGTGGCTTAGTGGCTAAGACACTGAATTTGTCGATCAGAAAGGTCAGCAGTTCAGCGGTTCGAATCCCTAGCGCTGCATAATGAAGTGAGCTCCCGTTACTTGTCCCAGCTTCTGCCAACCTAGCAGTTCGAAAGCATGTAAAAATGCAAGTAGAAAAATAGGGGCCACCTTTGGTGGGAAGGTAACAACATTCCGTGAGCCTTCGGCATTTAGTCATGCCGGCCACATGACCACGGAGACATCTTTGGACAGCACTGGCCACATATGTGTGAGAGGAACCTTTACCTTTTTAAGGATTCTAAAGTTAAATAAAAAAGGAACAAGGAAAGTGGGCAACCTTGATGAGTATCATGCTGTAATTCAAATGAATCTGAAATCAGTTGATTTATTATAACTGGGTCACTGGGCTGTTGATAATAAGCTTTCATCCATTTAATAAAATTTCATTCATTACTTGCTGAAGAAAATTAATTTGGACCATATCCGAAATGCAGCAAGATCAGTTTTGTTTTGAGTATGTTAACAATTTCAAATTATTCAGTATTTTTAAAATAAATCTTAAGGGAACAAATGAGGTCCACAGTTCTCTGGCCAAGAAAGCAATTACTATCTTTGTATCAGCATTAATTAATGAAATTGTTCTATAATTTGTACAGAACTATTGCAGATTTTAAAATAAAGGTTTGACATCTTAAATACTTTATGACCTTTCAGTTACCATAAAAATATTCCCTTGGGGGGGAACAATAGTTAACATTTTCTCATAAGAATCATAATATGCAGTACTTTGTTTTAAATAAAGAGTCATTTTATTGATACCTCTGGAGGTAGGAATTCACCTTGAAAGGCATATAAAGTTTCTTGCCTCCTTTTGGAAACCAATGGATGGATGTGTCGACTCCAAATCCAATGTGTCCTTGAGCTCCTGAAGAAATTGGCATCTCTGCTTCAATGAAAAATGACAGAAAATTAACAAAATCTATCCATGCAAAGCTTATTAGGCCTTTTCATCTGTTGAATTTATAAACCAGAGCAATAGTGAAATACCTTGAAGGGAGTCTTCTTTCATTTGGCCACCTTGAATGTAAATATTGTTTGTCACAGTAGCCATGGAAGCAGTACCGTGTGACCTATTCATAAAACAAGGAAGCCCTGACAAATACATTTCAATCTAGAAATCCCAAATCTATATCATTTTCCTCTTAAAATTCTTCTTGGGAGGAAAGCCAGCCAACTGACCCTCTATATAACTCCCTCTGAATATTTTTCCTCCTAAAAACGTGCATCAGAGTGGAGTTTCATGACAACAGTGCAGTAGAAGAAAATAGAATTTACTTGAATGGGTAATCTGTCAGCACATTTGCATTTGACTGAAGCATTGGTACATAAAGCACATTTCATGCTAACATAAAAGAAATATAACCTGATTATAAAAATAACCTTGGTCATTTCTCGGCAGTGTCATTTGTCCCATTTCCTTTTTATTTGTTTATCTGACTTTTAAAATACTCATGTCCCTTGGCAGTATGTCAGAGAAATCTCATGTCCCCCCGCAAGCATTTAGAAGGGCCCATTTCTATAAACAACCAAGTGGAAAAGTTTTTTCTTTTGCAGTTCTGTAGGAATCCACTTGGTACATAATGGGGAGGGAGAATAAAGGCTTTATGTATAGAAGTCATAGAATCATAGGGCTGGAAGGGACCCTGGAGATCTAGTTCAACATCCCGCCCAAGGCAAGAGACCTTAATTGCATCCCAGCTAAGTGGCTGTCCAATCATTTACATTTTCATCTGCCAAATATCCATTACATTTGAAGGTCTTCTTGATTGGGAGGTGCTGGAAACCCAGTATAATTGATCCCACTATCTGTAGGATAAATTTGGTGTTTGATAGTTTACAATGGGGTGCAGAAAGATAGCATTTCACATAATGCTCAGCATATGGCTTCTTACACAGACATGCAAACGTACATGGTGGTCTGTGATGTTTTAACGAGATTCTTAGGCTTATTCTGTAATTCAAATCTGAAACCATTGCCATTTTATTTAACAGAAACCAGAATCTATGACTTCCGACAAGCTTTTGTTTCCAACTCTGATTTCTGCAAACCCAAAATAGCATCCTCATCTTAAATTCAGACAAGTTGAGTCCATGGCTTCTGAGCACCATATGCAGTGGGGGGAATTTAAATTTTTTTGCTACTGGTTGTGTGGGACTGACTTGGGCGTGGCATAGCTTGTTGGGCATGGCATGGCTTGGTGGGCATGGCAGGGGAAGGATACTGTAAAATCTCCATTCTCTCCCCACTCCAGGGGAAGGTTACTGCAAAATCCCCATTTTCTCCCGATCAGCTGGGACTCGGGAGGCAGAGAATAGATGGGAGTGGGGCCAGTCAGAGGTGGTATTTACCGGTTCTCCAAAACTATTCAAAATTTCTGCTGCCGGTTCTCCAAAACTGGTCAGAGCCTGCTGAATACCACCTCTGCAGTTGGGGATAACTTAGTAGCTCAATCATGCTTATTAGAATTATGAACGTACCTGCTCAATAACAGCAAATGTTTCTATAAATTCCCTAGACTGCCCTTTTTTAAAAAATTGATTCACCTACAAATGTTTTGTATGTGTGCGAGGAGACTCAACCATGTACCTGTAGTCTAGAGGATAGTGTCTTTTCCTATTGAAATACATTCTTAAACATCCCACTCCACCCTACTCTGTTCAGATAGCCATTATATTGCAGATACAGTCAAGCCTCTAATTTCCCCATCCCAGCCTTCCCCAGACACATAGATACATGTTTAATGCTGTACAGTCTTCATCAGGGGGAGCAGTGTTAAATAAAATATGAGTCTTCAGAATGTATCTTTCTTCATGCCTTACTACAAAAACTGCAACATGACGGGGTGTCCAGGGGGCTGTATAGGCATTTTAATGATAGTCATCTCCATTTTTATAAGTGATTTTTTTTTCTCAGTTCTATCCCACATTTGAAAGAGACTAATTGGAAATTGTCAGACAAATGCACGGATGCGCACCCAGCATGTATTGAGAAGCCTTTCTTAAACAGTAAGAAAGAAATAGAACTGAGAAAGAACCTGAAGTGGTACAAAAAAAAAAAAAAACAACCCCAAGAAACAGAATCTGAAGTGGAATGATATCTTTGGAATGAAATCTAGAGATGGAAAATATTGCTGGATGAACAGTGATAATGCTGGTTTCCTTGGAAAAATGTTTGTACTTTGTTTATGCCCTCGTCACCTCTAGGCTTGATTACTGCAATGCGCTCTACATGGGGCTGCCCCTGAAGAGTGTTCGGAGACTACAGTTGGTCCAGAATGCGGCCGCGCAACAATATCGGGTGTACCTAGATATACCCATGTTACACCTATCCTCCGCGAGCTGAACTGGCTTCCCATCGGTCTCCGAACGCGCTTCAAGGTGCTGGTTATTACCTTTAAAGCCCTACATGGCTTGGGACCTGGATATCTGCGGGACCGCCTCCTGCCACATACCTCCCAACGACCTATAAGATCTCACAGGCTGGGCCTCCTCCGGGTGCCGTCGACCGGGCAATGCCGGTTGACGACCACTCGGGGGAGGGCTTTCTCTGTAGCTGTTCCAGTCCTGTGGAACAATCTGCCTGCGGAGATCCAGACCCTTCCCACTAAAACCTGGCTATTCCAGCAGGCCTGGGGCTGTTGACCCCAAAATGAGGTCCAGCCCCATCTAGAACTGAGTGTATGGTGTGTTGTTTTTAAATCTATCTTTTTCTTTTCCCTATATTTTAGGTTTTGACTTTATTTTTGTATTTGTAAGCCGCCTGGAGTCCTACGGGATTGGGCGGCATATAAATTTTATTAAATTCAAAATTAAATTCAAATGTTTAGAGAAATACAGTAAGGTTGTTGATATCAGCAAACTCTTTAAATATGTGGGTTTTTTTTTTTTTAAAAAGCAGTTACTGGCTACTACTAAACATGGCCCACAAGTATAATAAGTAACTGAATACAAAAAACTTTTAAAAAACATGTGGCAATGTTAAGGTGCAACGTTCTATTTTACTATGCAGTGAAGTCAGTACGTGAATTTCCATTTATATCTGAGAATAAACACTTTCCCATGAAAATATTGAATCCTGCTTCAAGATATAATATTTATGAAATTTTGTTTTTCAATTTAATTCCATCTTTTCTGCCCAATCCAATATTATGGTTCACTGTAGTCACCCAGATGTTCAGACTGGAATTGACATTATTATTCACCTATCAAGTTCTTCCCAAATACCTGGGATAGGCAGATATGGACATTTAATGAAACTGAAGGTATTGTCGCAAGATGTAAGCTGTTCCAAGTAAAGCTGCCTTTTGCAAGTGACCAATGGTGATTTTATCACTGCCGATGGTGTTCAAATGGGGCTCTAGTTGTTTTGGGATTGCACCCAAGGCGCCTATTATTATTGGTACTACCATTGCTTTCTTTTGCCAGTCTTTCTATTTGCAGGGCTATGTGTTTTGTTATCATCTCTAGTTCTTTCTCTTCTCTTCTGCTGTTTCCAGATTATTATTATCAAATAATTTCTCACCCATCTCACAGATTGAAGCAACTCTGAGGAAGCAATACTCAGAAAAATATGAGAAGTCAATATGTGATGGCCTCTGGAAGATTCTTAGTAAGGCTATCTGCAATGGGATCTTTTGATTCCAAGGATAACGAAATGAGAACAGTGCTGGGTCTATGGACAACCTATTTTTTCTCACAATGATTCAGCTTATCTCAGATGGTGGTCTTTTGAAATGTGAAACATTTGCCTCTTCAAAATTTACTCTGTAATTTCAGATATTATCCTTTATAGTTTCCAGATAAATGTTCTTCTTGTGCCATATCCGTCATCAGACATTGGCGATCATGTTGGCAATATTATTTTTGTCAACAGCCACATGAAAAAGTGCTGCTGAGTTTTGTCCAAACCAGTCCCTTAGGTTTTAAAACCATGATGTTTGTCTTCTGCCTGGACCTCGTTTGCTTCAATTTTTCCCTAGAGGATTAAGTGAAGTATGCCATATTTTTCTACAAATGTTTTCTGTGTGTACTAGGAGACTCAACTATGTAGCTGTAGTCTAGAGGGTAGTTTTTTTTCCTATTGAAAGACACATGTCCAAAATATAGTCTAACTTTCGCTTTTTAATGGCTTTGATGATTTCTCTTTGCTTTCCCAGGTGGCTTATCACCTCCTCATTTGTGATTTTGTCAAGATAAATGTTAGAAAGGTTTAATTTCTTCTTCCAGGAGTAGCCAGTACCATGTCCTTTCTCCCAGATGTGTATAGAAACTGTGCTAATACTGTACCTCTATGTATGTTTAATCTTTTACCGTAACATATACAAAGGTGTTTAGAAGAAATGGAGAATGTTGTTTTAATTTTTTTAAATAGAAGATAAAATGATGCAAAGCTTATTTGAGATAAATATCTCAAAATTTCCAAAACTGAAGTATATTGTCAAAAGATGCGCACCAAATTAATTATTTTGAGGTTAATAAACAGTCATACATTACTCATTTTTAAAATGTTTATTGTCAATTTTTGGTCTAATTTTTAAAAAAGGTATTTTATTTTTCTTGTAAAAAATTCCTGTACCATAAAATGGAGATGACTAAATTATAGAGAATTATAATGCCCTCAAATGAACCACCCCTCAATTATTTTATACTCTTTAAGCCTCCCCTCCAGGGGCTAATCCTAAAGATGGTTGAAGAAAAATTGATATTTTGAGGAATTAAAAGAAAAACACATTTATTTTGGCAGCATTGTGATGTATAACCAGGAAACAGTTTTTCCTGTCAGAAATGGATACCAGGGCAATTTTCCAACAATTTTCAAAGAAATGGCCTCCACATGGCAGCATTTCATGATCTTCTCGGAACAACTGACAGAAATCAGCTATTGATGCAATGATAACAGAGTCCTATTGAGACACTTGGTCAGCCAAATTTCTCTGCTTGTCTGCACCATTCTATATCAAAACATCTTACAGAGCCAAGAAGGGTTTTAAAACCGCAACAACTATTTAAACTCGGGCCTTACAACAGAATGCTGAACCAGAAAGTAGATAAGGCCCAAAGTCCACTGGCAGGGGAGGAACCACCTTCAAACTCTAGTAAATATTAACTTTCACAAGTGACACAAACTTCATTTTGGCTTTCAGTATGGGGACTAAACCTGGCCAGTCTGGAAGTAGACCAGACAGGAGTGTTTTCAAAACATAGTGCAGTGCCCTTCAGATCCAAGGGCGAGAAATGAGCTCAAAAAGTCCATTACGCTGTAACAGGGGAAGAAAAAGATGAAAGATTTAAAACACTGCTATAAATAAAGAGTTGGATTGATTTGCTGGGGTTTTTTTTTCAGTAGCTGATTTTCATTATTTATTTATTGACTTGCTTGTTTATTGCCTACTTCCAAGTTCTCAGGACATCTTGTATCTGCAGTAAGAACAGATCAACTGAAATGTGTCCTTCACTGTTGGTTGTTAGCTCAAGTTTTTAAAGAAACCTTGATTGTTGAGCCCTACATACCCTTCAAGTATGTAGACTGAAACAATAGATTTTTAAGTTTTCTTTGTCACCATTTGCCAGTATGATTTGATTGTCCACCCAGCCATCCTTGTCTGTCTTCAACCCCTCTGGAACAAAATGCTAATATACATATGTAATCCCCATACCACTAGGGCTAAAATGGGACTGGAAAATACTGATTGCAATATCTCAAAAGAAGAAAATACAATATCGAACATTGAATTTTATTTGGAAGGCCTTCTTTCTATGATGAATGAAGAGTATTCCTAGCTAGCATTTCTCCTACTCACTTTAGCAGGCAGGGCAGGGTTTTATTCATGCCTGGGAAGTTAGAGAGAAAAATCCCTCAAGTTCACAAAGTATTGTGATCTTGAAAATGTGCCATCACACTCCCATCCACACCATGACTGATAGTAGCATGAAGGGAAGGGCAATGTTCTGGAAGCACTGTACCAAACATTCCAATTGGAGGAATCTTCAGTGGGATGGATTAATAGTATATATAATAAATATATATAGTCCTCGACTTATGACTTAGTTAAGTGACCTGTGCTTTACAACTTTTGCCAGGCTTGTTAAATGAATCACTGCAGTTATTAAGTGAATCATGTGCTCATTAAATGAATCTAGATTCCCCCATTGACGGTGCTTGTCAGAAGTGGCAGAGAAGGTTGCAAATGGTGACCAAATGACCCTAGGATAATGGAACCATCATAAATACATATCAGTTAACAAGCGCCTGAATTTTGATTGCGCGAACCTTGGGATGCTGCAACAGTGTGGAAACTGGTCCTAAGTCACTTTTTTTTCCAGTGCCATTGTAACTTCAAATTGTCAGTAAATGAATGGTTGCAAGTCGAAGACTACCTGTATGTCTCCTAGAAGTCCATGGACACAACTAGTCTCCTTGTTGGAGACATTGTAGAAATCAACTTTAATGCTTCAATGTGGGAGCAATATAGAATATCCCATAATCCAGGAACTCTTTCCCCATTCTTCTTGGATTCTATAAATATTTAATAGTATCCTTACAACCTTTTCCAACCAGCTGTGCAGCTTAAATAGAAAGATGATGATTGATAACCTGAAGCATTTCTAGATGCTTCTCTGTGAATATTTATGTGAAATACCCAAGCATTCATGGTGACTGATCTCCCAACACTGGATCTTCTTGTTAAAGACTGGCAATAATCACAGTAGTAATCCCCTTAATATAAAGTGTAGGGAACATCTTAATTCATGTGCTTAGTCTGCACTGCAGTCATTGATGAAGTCTTGGCCAACTGATATTTTCATATATTTATACTAGACAAGCTATTCGGACCATGGAATGGACATGCAATGCAAAGGTTGCTGAGACCTATTTAATATAAGTTACGTTAAATATAATAAAATATAATAAACTAAGTTCACTTTGTGAGTGATCAGGATATTTTCTATGTTACTGTTTCCTTTTTTATTATTGTTCCCCAAGTAAGGAACATAGTGATGGCATCTGCCAATGGCATTTTGAAGCTTGCAAAATGGGGTGTAGAGATTTGTCATAGTGCTCAACTATGAAGGGTTGATCTTTGTTGTCAATCAATAAACTTTCGTGACCCTGATGAAAGATGATCATGGCAGATCTAAGGGAAAGGATTATCTGACCTTGGAATCATCTAGGGCCGTAATGATGAAACTATGGCACACGTGCCAGAGGTGGCACACACAACCCTCTCTGCGGCCCCGCACGCCGTCGCAGCTGCTCTTCTGGTTTCCAGTGCCGGTCACTTGGACTTCAGATTTTCAGTGCTCCAACACACACAAAGACCAGCTGGCCGGCGTGCATGTGCGCGCTGGAAACCCAAAGACCAGGTGGCCAGCTTGCACATGCGCACCGGCCAGCTAGTCTTCGGGTTTCCGATGCTCTGACAGGCGTGCACACGTTCCAGTTTGGGCACTTGGTGCTGAAAAGGTTCACCATCTAGGGATTGGTTGACTGTTTTGTCAGAGTAAAAGAGAAAAAAAATGGCGGTAAGGGTTTTGTAAAGGAGGGGAGGGGTTAGCAAGCAGCAGGAAATCTTCATCTCAAAATATCTTCCCATTTCCTCTGAAAGTATACCATGAATCTTTCATTTAAAAGTTCTCCATTCTCCATACTGGAAGTGGGAGATTAATTCTCCGAGGGTGGCAGCTCCCCTCAGATCTCTGCATCAAAATTAGCACTGTGAAACAAGCACACTCTTGCCTAGACGTTTGGGATCCTGATGAAGCATGTAGATATTAGTTTGGTGTGCACTTCAAGTAGCCTTTAGTTAACAATCAGCTGAGGGCTCTGTTTACAACCTCTGTTTACAAATACCATTTTCTACCTTTTCCTTTCCAAGATTGCAGATCCCATCAACATAGCTTTGAGAAATAGCTTCTCGGAGAAACAGCCTTGAAGTCCTGGAAAGCAGAGAGCATGAGGATAAGCAAGCTGAGGAGACCACTTGCAAAGGGTGAAAATCTGATCCACATATCACTGGCAGAGCCAGAAATAGCAGCCTTCCTTCCCAGGAACATCACCTTTGATCCAAGGGTCCCTTTGTCCACTTCCAAAATTAATGATCCTATCATCTCAAAGTTGTGCAACTAATACCTGCTATTTGTGTCACAGCCAAATTATGAAATAAACATACAGGTGAAGCCGCTTGAGTGATTGTGCATCCTGGAGAAAGCACTTATCCAGGGGTAGAGCTCAAGAATTGGTTGCCCTATTTGTCAGAATGCTCTCCAGAAGCATTGAAGGAAATTGTAAGACTACCTGGGTTTCTCTCATAGCAGAAGATAAAAGAAGAAGAAAAAGAGCTATTTTTGTTGTACATCAGAGTAGGTAGGACCAGAAACATTTCACAAAGTTGCTCTCTTTTTCTTTAAGGAGATGCAAAAACTACCTCCTCTTGACAGAGCAAGTGAAACAAGTCAAAACTATGGATACTCTCTTCCAATGCAAGAAAAATACATTATTTCCAGTCACTTAGGCAATTATAAAATTACAACTAATAGTAAATATTGTTACTGGAGGAATAAGGGAATAAGAAAGAATTAAGCAAAGGAAAAAAAACACCCTAGTAATAGAATGAATCAGCCCATTTTATTTCTTCCTGTCCAAAGAGCTGTAGTTGAGATGACCAATTTCAAGGTCTCTGGTTTGAAAATGGACCTGTTCATTCCTGAACGCAGGATGCCTTATCCCCACCTAGCTATGATGGAAATAATACCCCTAAATTTCACTTTGCTTGAGAAAGATTTTTGACTCAAGCAACTTAAAAAAACCCACTCCAAGTTACCCTATTTTGATCTGGTTCTGGGGTGATGCCGAGGCAAAGACCAACTCTATTATTTAGTTTTGTTACTCACCTTGAAGATTTAAGATGGGGTATAAAATGATTAAATAAATGAAAGCTCTTTTATATATTCACTCGCCTTCTGCTATTGCTTACAATTCTCCTTTTTTGCTCATTTCATTATTTGACTAAGTTATTGTTTCTCGACTGTGGCAACTTAACTCTGGACTTAGTAGTTCTTCAGTATACTGTAGTGTTTTCAACTTTTAAGAGACAATATGTTACGCCTACCTCTGGCCTGATGATTTTCTAGAGAGATGCCATGCTAATCTTAACCATCAGCCAGCAGATGGTAGAAGGTATCATAATAGAAGAAAGGGAAAGAGTCTCAGATGCCAGTACAAAATCTCCCCCTTTTTACTCTATTCGGTGTTAAAAGAGCCATTTCCATCTTGGCACTCTGCAAATGTGTAGATAGTGGCTACAAATTAGTAAGAAATCTCTCCCCCCCACCCGGCAATCAATCCAGGTGGACTGTCCACTTATCAATTGGTAAGGGGTAACTGAAACAAACTGGATAGTCTAGCACAAAAATAAATGTGACAATTATATTTCTTTTCAGATAATCCTCAAACAACATCAGAATAAGAATCAGGCCAAACTTTTCAGGCGTTGGTGGGAGAGGAAGGTAAAATAAATGGGATACTTTTAGAGTCTTAAGATACTTGCAGCCTGTGATCTTCTGCCCTGAATTCAAACCTCCTTCAAAAACCAACAATCAGTGTCCAATATTCTTATTATCCCAATATGCATATTATTTCAATATAGTAGTTGCAATAATGAGCAGGGGCAATACACCAGTTTGATGATGGGACAGTAGAAAGAAAAGCTCAGTAGCTTTTTCTCATTGCTTAAATAAGATTTATCTTGTTTGCCAGATACATACTGTATATCTAGGTTAAAGTAAGCAAATGTCAAAGTGTATTCATATATATCTTGAAATGAAATGATTTTTTGCTTACAGTTAAAAATACTGAGAACTTCCAGGCCTATTGTTTATAAACATGGATTCTGTCCTACTAATCAAAATTGTCAAACAGGCAGCTACAGTTCTGATGATTCGTTAGTGCTTATTTATTTACTAACTAGAATGGACTTGAAACTTTTTAAAGCTGGATATGCAGTATGAAGAATAATAGTATTCTTCACGTATACCCCAAACCCAGCATATTCATTATGTGGATATTTATAAAACCAATGGACAAATTTAACTGTTGGAAAAACAAACATATCCAATCATTTGAGGAAAACAAATCAAGTTAAACATTTGGGCCTGCCAATTAAGCGGCACCAATTTCAGTGTGGCGAAAAATTAGCAATTTAATCTCTTGTTTCAACTGACAAACCTACTCTAACATCAATTCACCTCTATGAATGATTCTGTATTACTGAAACAGGTCAACTTTTTTCATAAATACATCCAGAATGGAATTTTCTTGGCTATTCTTAAATCTTTTATTGGAAAATCAACCTGATATTCATTTGATTTCTGGAATGAGGGAATGAATATTACTTTGGATGTCCTCTTACTTCTGTTTGAGTTTTGTAATTGCTTTTTTAGGTGCTTCCAACTAAACCTCCGCATTAGTGCATCACTATAATTCTAAGTAACAATTTGTGAACAAGTATGCAGAGGGAAAAGTCTATTCAGCTCTTTTCAAATTTATTTTGCTTCTGTGATGGTGCTAGTGAGTATGACTCCAGGTAAATGGGAGAGAAGAATAATGTTAATTATTTCTTATTTTAAACTCAGTCCAGCAGTCTAGCCTGCTGTACAATTTTACTTGCTGCTGGCAAAATGAATTCTAAAATTAAATAAAAATGAAAGGAAGCAGATAGTATGTGCAAATTAGGCTGGATGCTATTTCAGTGACCGGCATTTCCTGGATTTTCACATAGCTCAGCAACCTTTTAAGAGCTGAGCTAATATTAAGGCTAATTCAAGCAGGCTTCTAAAAAAAATGACCATGGACAGATGGATGTTCTAAACAAAGGAAAAGAGCCAAATGAGCAAAAGAAAGAATGTCTCCTTAATTGCCAGGCCTTTTGCAGGAAATGCCAGACCAAATCCAAGAAACTGAAAAAGTAAAAAGTGGGAGGGAGGGAGGGAAAGGAAGAACATTTCCAAAAAGGGTTGCTCACAACAAATGGGCCTATCCTGAAAGGGATTTATAGAGCTTTTAGAATTTATAATCCATACAAAGCTAATCCCAGATTCTGCAATGTTATAATTCTGGTATACTAAACTTTACTCTGCTTTTGCTGCCATCCCACATAGTTAGAATCAGATTTCAAATTAACTTCCAACCAATCCAAAAGGAATTGCAACACTAGCAGAAAGAGACTGAAATGAAGACAAGAAGTAATAAATCTGGGAAAAGTAGGCGTACAAATTAAAGATATCTGAATAAATAATAGTATCTTGTGGCATGCTAATATTCTTCAGAACAAGTTAAGAAAGATGAAGAAAATATTGTGCCATCAGGCAAATCTTTTGTTTCAAAGTACTAATTTCTACCCAGCAGAACAGGAGAAGACCCATGACTGTACAGTAGAATTTTTCATTGGTTGACAACAGGGGAAAGTTCAGTTGAAAATCAGTGACATGGAAGGAGTTCACCTACTTTTCATTTCTAAGTTACCATACCTTAAAAGTACATGGCAAGTAAGAAGAGGTTTGGAGGACTATACATGAAGTTACATATGAGTTTTGCCTTCACAAGTAGCTACCTTGCATATTCAAGCTTCAAATGTCTCCATTCTGCTAAACTATCTATGTAGGGAGCAAGCCTGTTTATGGCAAAATAGTGAGATGTTTTTATAAACTGAAAAGAAAAAAAAGAGTGCATTCTCTCTTTTCCCAGTTCTTCCTTTTTAGGCTGTTTCTGTGAAAGCAACAGGAACAATTTTGCAGATGTTTACCTTTTGCAAATTTATTTGCATGGCTACATTAGGTTATTTGGCTGTAGGTATATGAAAATAAACCTAGCTTTTTGGTTCAGGAATTCAAAGGAACGTAACTAGTAGTGCTTAACTAAGGCTGAGGGAACTCCAAAATCTGACTTGAGCTCCCTGATAACAATTTATCCAAGACGTGTTTTTTTCAGTGAAAATTCCATGATGTATTGAATTTATATAAGGATCATTGAGACCATTTATGTCATCATGATGACTGTACTTGTGGGTGAAAAGGAAGATTGTTGGTATTTAATAAATTCGGCTCCATTAAATTTATATAATTCTGCCCAAGATTATCTCTGTGATACCTCAGACAATAAGTGAGGAACAGGTGTACATGTGTACATATTTAATTTCCCTATATCTCTTGCTGTACTGCTATCCTTGTGCACAAGCAACAGCTAGTGCTATGATTTAATAGACGGCATGATTGGGGTGAAACACACAGGAGAACTAAAAAGATATCCCACAGACATAATAGAACTGCCCAAGCACCATTCTGACAGTCTGTCTTGGCTTCTAAAGATATGGAAGAAGTGAATAGATGCTAGACTTCTTGCCTGCTGGAGAGGCCAACTGAAGCTACCAGTGATAAATTCAACACCTACCTGCACAGAAACCACCAAAGTTAACAACAATTCCTTTTCATTAGATATTTCTTCAGGTACATCTAATAGTACATACATTGAGAAAAAGCTTACATTCGTGAGTCCAAACAAGTGCAAAACACAGGTCAATAGTGTTCTCAGCGAACAATGGTCTTGGTTCTTGTGAGAGCCTTCATACTGCAGGGTAATCAGATTCAACAGTAGATCAGGATGATGATGCTTTCTGTTTCTTCTGAACATATCAGTCCAACCCCAATCGGTGAAAAGGATCAATTCATGTAGATTGCAGATTTGTGTCCACCCCAATGCACAGCCTTCAGCACACCTGCTCTCATTAATCTGTATGTTAGAAGAAGGCAGAACTGAAGTATCAAAGTTTGCAATGTTTATGGATATATATATATATATATATATATATATATATATATATATATATATATATATATATAATGTTATATTTATGCTGATAAATAAATAAATATATATATATATATATTCAATTACCTTATTGTTGTCAGAGCCCCAAATAAAATAAATGACTGTAATAAAATTAAGAACAACTAAAGAAAACAGGCATGTTTATTCTTACTAAATCAGATCAACATCTATTAAACTGAGCAACTAATATCAACCAAATCTTGGGTATCTTCAGGAAATCCACACACAGAGCATAATAGGAATAGCCATTCTTTGTACAAAGCTATTGTGGTTGATCTGCTTTCTGTGATCCTTAGTGAAGCTAATCCAAAAGAATAACAGAAGGGAGTTGTGGTTCAGTATTACTCCTATGATCATAAAATCAGTCAGAACTAAATGCTATTATGATTTTTTTTTAATATAGCCTCTTTCTAAAAGAAAGGTGACTCTGAATTTAAAACATTGTCCTTCCTCCATTCAAAGGGGATTTTATATACTGAAACCAATTTATCTGCCTCCATCATCTTGTTCTGAAGTAACAGAATTGAAAGGAATGAGCCCTTCCATTTTAAATGCAAAGTATTAAAAAGTCATCCTTTCAGGTAAATACAATCCACTTTACACATTCAATATTTTTTTATTAGAATAATTATAGCAATAGGACCACCTAAAATACTCGTTATCAGCAGAAACTTTGTTCATATTGATAGTCAGACCTGTTCCAGGTAGTTAGTAGAGAAACTTTTTTATCAATTAATGTTTGGTTTAAAAAGTATTGCTTCACTATAGGAATGACTATATAAGTGAAGACTGGGGAGGTAAACTTTTGAGTGATCACAGGCCAAAATTAATGATCATGGCCTTTTGGGGGCTGCAGAAAATCTTTCAAAGACATGTTGATGTCTTGGAAAGAACAAGTTTGAATATTAATTCCCTCCCTCTTTTTTCCAGGTATTTAAGGGTGGGAACAGGAGCAAAATAGTCAAAAATAAGGATGATTAAAACCCTTGAAAAAGTGACACAAGGGCTGTATACTGGCAGTAACATTTTGGATTGTTCTAGGGGGACTGTGGGAGGTTGAAAACAGAAATAGGAAGAGTTCTCAATTTCTGGAATTACCCTGCTTTCATTTCCATTCTTATTTTGGGAGGAAAAAATAACATTTCCTACCAATCGTATTGGTGCTAAGGTACAATATCTGAAAGTAGTTGGAACTGTAAATGTTAGAATGCTATATATGGCCTGTTGGATACTCATTTCCTAACTCAAACTGGTTAAATATGCTTTGGAAGATATTGGGAAGAATTTGCTTAGTTCTGCAATTTTTTATACTAGTATTCTCTAGATACATATACAAATAGGAATTGCTTCCTCTGACACGTCTAACTTATAAAGGTGACTATGAATTACTCTCTCAAAGAGTTTACTCCCCAGGCAGTCAATGTTTGCTCAGATTATGAGCTGTGGATAGAATCCAAAGCACAGGAAGCATAGAAATACTACAATGTGTACCATAAAGTATAAATTTCAAAAAAATAAAATTAAACCACTCTCATAAAATTCTGATAAACCCTACCTCCCCCCCCCCCCCCGATTTAACTTTAGTGTGTTTCCCATTTGCAAAAGAAGCAACCCCACTATACCTTTATTTCCCAAGATGTGATATTCAGGCCCCATAAATAATTAGATCCATCTCTGGGTGGTACTTCTCCGAAAATGCTTAGCAAGGGTTTAAGGGGCATTTGCTGTGTCCTTATAATAGGGGCCAAGGCAGGCGACTTCCAGCAGTCACTTGGAACAAGGGCTGATCACTGTTGGAGTAGGGGGATAAACCAAAGCCACATTCACTCGCTCGTTACCATTCTTCGGACAGATGATCTCAGTTACTCCCTCTGGCCTGGGCTGACTTAGCAATTCTCCTGAAATAAAGGGAATAGAATAAGCTAATATAACAATTTTGAATTTAGATTTAGATTCACAAAGGTGGTAAATTTCCAGCCAGCTACAGGAACATGTAATTGAAATGTAATTGACTAGTTGAAGATGAATATAATAAGAAAAAATTACCCAATATAATGACAATATTGATAAAATCAGATGGCTAAAGAATTATAAATGTCCTTGATGAAAGTTAATATGCATCATTAACGCTACCTTTACATTACTTACAGCTTTGTAAACGCCAGATATATTTTCCTTAATTGTCCATTTTTGCATGAGGAAATACTAGAAAGAGACTGAAATTCAGAAGACATAGAGATGTGCTCCCTAAGACTAAGGTTTCAATAAATAAACTATAATTAATAGATATAAAAAATCTGGAGGCAGACAAAATTACAGACTCACAACTTTAATCTTTCTCAATATAGAGATTTCTTAGATATTAAAATATAGTGAATTTGTATGAAACAATCCCAAACTACTAGACTAGATCAAGGTCTATTCATGTCAATGTTTATTGAAAGTATATCAGCATTTGGCTATTTATGTAGTACTATGTTACACAAACATAAAAATAGAAGTCTATTTCTACAACTCTCCCTCAAATCCCTGGCTGAATAAGTAATTTGCGACAGAATTTTGAACAATACATTAAAATATTTTAAAGGGTGAAAATACATAATAATATTTATCTTCTGATCAGGGAATAACTTAGCTGTCTGAGCATCTGTGCTATTTTATTTTTCATTTTATCTATTCTACATAATTCCACAGCATGACAGAACTTCTGCCACAACAGTAAGAGACACTGGCCAAGTGAATTAAATAAGCCACATGCAATTGATAAATACATGCAATCATGTGTCAAACTATGAAGATGAAAAATAAAACTTAATCAGCTTGAAATACATATAAAATCAGCCTGTGACTCCATCAAATGGCCACTGCCAAGTGTTAATATGTTCTGCATTCTCATTTTCTGTTCTGCTCTGACTTATGTTAAATTGGCTTTCCAAATAAACTGAGAATAAAAGCTGACAAAAGTTAAAACTAGCAATCCTGACACAGTGTCTCTTCTTGAGGCAGCAAAACCTGCAATTCCATATTATGGAAGAAAAACCCACATATGGAATCTGGACTCAGGTTCCCACAACTCTCAGCTGTTTTTTTAAAATAAGATGCTGTGCAAAGTGGATTTAAGAGATGCAAAGATAAGCATTATAGCGTACAAATGAAAAACCACAGAAATCTTAAGAAAGTTAGGTGAAACGAGATTGTGCTCAAGTAAACAATTCCAAACATGATAGGAATGTTATCTGAATGGAAAAAAATAAAACATTAATAATCTCTTGCTTTACTGAATTAAACCCCAAGTGAGAAAATATACATGCTTTACAGATCAGTGTCACAAAGTCAGGTTGCCCGAGCAAATTACTGACTTCTGTTCTTCACAAAGTAAAAAAAGGGAGCGGGCTGTGGACCTATAAATGCATTAGTCTTCCTTACTGACAAAATCTCTTCCATTTAGAACATAATAGCATTCTTTCAAAGGAATGACACACTGCACTGAAAACCTCCCTCTGGCTGCTACAAACCATTTCATAAACTTAAGAGATCATTTCAAAAAATCTCTTAGCATGTTTTTTAAGGCGATTGCCGGGGCACCTATCAAACAGGTTGACAAAGGAGGGAGAGTTGTTATCATGAATAAAGTGGATTACAGAATAACAGAGTTGCATGGAACCTTGGAAATCTTCTACTGCAACTCCGACTAGAATGAATGTATGAGGAGTGTCTGTTGTTTTTAAATTGTTTTGTCGTTATGTATTTTTTTTTATATTTCTTGTAAGCCGCCCAGAGTCCTTTGGGATTGGGCGGCATATAAAAACTCCAAATAAATAATAAATAAATAAATAAATAAACCCCCTGCTAAAACAGGAGACCCTGCACCATTTCAGACATATGATTATCCAATCTCTTCTTGAAAATTTCCAGTGATGGAGCACCCACAACTACTGAAGGCAAGCCATTCCACTTATTAATCATTTTAACTGTCAGGAACATTCTCCTTATTTATGGGTTGGATTTCTCCCTGATAAATTTCTTGCAATCGTTCTTCATGTGTTTAGCCTCCAGTCCTCTCAATCATCTTTGTTGCTCTTTTCTGCACTCTTTCTAGATTGAGGCACAAAACTAATACACCTCAAAATTAGGATGCAAAAACATCTCCAAGGATAATTGTCAAAATTATCCTTGCACAATAGTGCATGAACAACATAGTTAAGTACAATAAATGCAAGATTCAAATTTAGTTCTATTGCTATTATGACTGCATAGCCAAAATTCTTTCTGTACTGCCATAACTCCCACTGCCTTATCACTGAAACTTGTCACATAAGCTAAGAATGTTTATTTTCCAAACTCCAAAATTAAATAAATGTAAATAAATCTAAGTACGAGTAGTCCTCGACTTATGACAATTGACCCCAGAATTTACATTGCTAAGTGAGAACTCTGCTAAGTGATTATCTAATTTTATGACTTTTCTTGCCATTTGTTAAGTGAATCACTGCAGTAATTAGTAATACGATTAAATGAATTTGACTTCCCCATTGACTTTGCTTTTCAGAAAGTAGTAAAAGATGGTTCTATCACCCTGAGACACTGCAACAGTCATAAATATGAACCAGTTATCAAGCATTTGACTGTAAGTCATGTGACCATGGGGGTGTTACAATGGTCATAAGTGCAAAAAAATGGTCATAAGACACTTTTTTTCAGTGCCGTAACTTTGAACAGTCACTAAATGAATTGTTGTAAGTTGAGGGCTACCTTTAGTTTTAATGACCAAAATGAGTGGGGTAGATGCTTGCCTCCCATTCAGAAGGTTGAGAGTTTAATACTAAATAGCAGCAGATATTTGTCTTCACAAAGAAAGCATTGGATACAAAGAAAAAATATCTGCTGCTAATTCTGTGTGGTGTCAGGAAGAGCATCCGGCCAGTAAATGCTCAGCTCCATCCAGTTGTTTTGACTCTGCCTCGAATTAAGGGATTACAGGGTCTTGAAAAGCGAGATTTGATAGTAATTTGGGTTGTCATTTTGAGACCACCTGCAGTTTCCCTAAGATAGTGATGGCGAACCGTTTTTGGCTCGCGTGCCATAAGTGGGGTGGGGGAGCGTGGGGGGGGGTCGTGCGTGGCCATGCCGCACCCATATTGCAACGCACGACCCCCCCATGTGCATGCATGCATGAGCCGCGACCCCCTCATTTTTTGCATGCTTTTTTCGCCCTCCCCAAGCTCCAGAGGCTTTATAGGAGCCTGGGGAGGCAAAAGCAGCCACGGAGGTCCTCCAGAGGCTTCAGGGACCTTCAGGAGGCTTCCCTGAAGCCTCCGGAGGACTAAAAATGATCTTCTGGTTTGCTCATAGGGCCGTTTTTAGTCCTCTGGAGGCTTCAGGAAAACTTCCTGAAGGTCCCTGGAGCCTCCAGAGGGCTTCAACCATCCCTATGAGCAAACCAAAAGTCCGTTCCCGAACTTCCGGTTTGCCCATAGGGCCGGTTTTCTGCACTCCGGAGGCTTCAGGGAAGCTTCTGAAGCCTCTGGAGGGCCTCCGGGAGGGGCGGGGGGCTCTTTTCACCATCCCCAGGCTCTTATAAAGCCTCTGGAGTCTGGGGAGGGCGAAAAATGACTTTAAAAAAAAGGCTGAACTTAGTTGGCCAGTGCGCACATGCATGCTGGCCAGCTGACAGGGCAATACCTCATGTGCCCTGACAAATGGCTCAGGTAGCACGCGTACCATAGGTTCGCCATCCCGGCCCTAAGACTACCAGTGGTCCCAAGGCCAGATACATGGAACTAAAGCCTTGGCTTCTCTGCCATAAGAGACCTATTTTCTCTTGAAAATGAAGCTAATTGTGAAAGAATTATATAGGAACTAAAGCTGTGGATAAGATACTTTACCACAAGTATCTCTCCTCAAAAAAGTCTATCAGTTTATCAGGCATACTTGGAGCTTTCACTTCTTTGAAGTAAAGAAAGATCTTTAGTGGGTTGTTCACAACTGTGTTTAGTTGTTCACAGAACATTTGCTAGCAGTTTACATTCTCCCTCCTGCACTTCACATTCTGAAAATCTGATTTGAAACGTTGGGAAATTCTCTGAAACATCTGGTGGCATCATGAGGAGAGAAAAGCAAGGCCAAATCCCATTGCACAATTGGAAGCTCACTTGCATAACATTCAACGTAATTCATTCAGTGTTTTAGTTCCAAAGAAATCTGTTCCTAGAGAACTGCATTAGTGCTTGTCCTAGCTTGTTTTTACATAACATTATTATTATAGCAAGCTTTTATATCTTGTTTCAACTGAATGTGTTCTCAGCATTTTCTTTTTCTGAGCCAGAACATCTACTAGTTTAATTTTGTATTCCTTTTATGTTCATCAACTGAAACACTTGTGGTTTAAGAAGAACATTGAATTGACAAATGTCTTTTAAACAATTGGTTCATAGGGAAATTCATTATAGTTGAGTTCTCATTAATCTATTAGATCAGTCTGGACTAATGCTAACCTACCACATATTTAAGAAAAAAATGTCTAATTTCATTCTAGTTGTCTTCACTGCCAGTAGAATATTGCCTTCCAATAGCATTCTTTCTTATATATAAAGATATATTTTATATTATATATCTACATATCTGCCTACCATTTTTCCACATAGTTTGACAATTAATGCTGCTACAATTAAGTTGGTGTTGGCATCTAATTTTACAGTATTTGTTATTTTTATGGAGAAAAAAGAAAAAAAGAGTAGGAGAGTTTCCTTTTTACAGTGTTTACATCCATCCAATTTTTGCTCATAATGTTCTTGATTATTTAAAGGCAAAAATTTGCCTTGAGAAGATGCTTAAATAACTCTCGGTTCAGGGTTCTTCAGACAGATCACTTAATGAACATGATGAAGGGGATTATCCCAGGGCTGTCAAACTCGCAGCGCATAGGCCAGATGTCTCACACTCTGGCCATGCCTACGCCTGGTTTAGCGAAGGGGGGAAACGTTGTGATATGTCACATGATGACGCCGTGACAACCCCTGGTTTACTCTAACAGTCTAAGCCTCCATCAATTTGGTTTCCTGTAACTACTATGGAGAGAAATGCCAGGTATTAGCATGCTATAATGCAACTTCTGAGCAATATATACTGCTCCAAACAAAATAGGCGCACTTTCTAAAATATTTAAAATATATTCTGACCCCTGAAAATGGGATAAAAATAGGGTTCTTGACATGAGAAACACATATGGCTCACTTCTGGTTTAGAGAAGCTCATCTATTCAGCTGCTACCACATCACACTAAACTGTAATGTGGTTTGTCTGCTTTTGACATATCCCAATGTGCAAACTCAAGCAATGTGGTTGGTAAGCCATAATTTATGCCTTAATCTCATCTGTGAACCAGACCACTATGGCCATTTAACAAATCATGGTTGAAACAAATAACGGCTTGTTACTGTATGTAAATTATCGACTGTATAGATATATGCAACAAATCAAATTCAAATTTAAAAGATGGAGTACAAAATTAAGAGTAAAAAAATGGTCCAAAAGTAATTGAAAAGTAATTTTGTTTTCTGCTTTCAAGAATACATGTACATTATTTAATTCCTACTTTTCAATATGGCAAGCATTCAATTCTGACTTACTATTTTTGTTTTGGTTTACTATTTCTATTAAGCCAATAAACCATACCAGTTGGGGCTAATTGAGGTTGTAGACTAAAACATGGAGAGGGATTACACATAAGATACAGATATAGTAATTTCAGGAAGTGTTATACAAATGAGTATCAAATAAATAACTGAAGCAACTTAAATAGGATGTACAGCACCAATTTATTCTTGATGTTAAAGATAAAAATAAGCTTTTTACCAGACAGACTTCCCCTACATAGTGTACTTTTAGGCTCCCAAAAATATTCAGGTATTTGTAACTTTGAAATACATACTTGTGTGGTACATACAGATTAAAATATATGTAATAACTGCAATTAATTCCAAAATATTTCCTCACAGAGCAGACTGTGGCTTCTTAACTGGAAGAATGGTTCGATCTGGTACCATTGATACCATTTTTATCTAGTTGGGTAATATAATGTCTGCAAGGAAACAACCAAGCTCAGAGAGCATCAAGGACCCCACTATTAGATTTGGAGTAACCTGCCAAGAAGTTGTGTGGATATTTTGGACTTCAGCTTCATCAGCTCCAGAAATAGAATACTAAGATATTATGGGAGGTGTAATCCAAAACATCTATAATTATTTTGCCTATTCTTGAATCGCTGCATAAAACATTTTTGTTACTATCAGGATGCTGTATTTCTCTGGGAAAGAACAGAGAAGTAATATAAACAGCCACAGTTCCTCATAAAAGCTTTTTACTAAAGATGTTAATGTGTTCCATTATTCATGGTAAGGATATCAATCTATCTAATGGTTTTCAAATGGATGGCTTAATAACTGTTCAAAAGCTGATCAAAATAAACAATTTACCATTATCTTCTCGGATCACAAATCTACCCTCTATAATCTGTGGTTTCTGTTTGCATATCACAAAACAAGCTTAGCAACAGGGAGCAGATTTCTTTTAAAATAAATCTAATTAGAAAACCCATTTATCTACTGGTAATGGCAAAAGGATTAGTGATGTCAGGCATTACACAATTGCAGAAATGAAATCAAAATAACTCCAAATTATCTCTTAGAAAAACTTAGCCTATACTGTAATCAATCATACCTCATTCACGATAATGTGGATGAATAATAATACTGATTCACAATAATGAAAGACAAAGTGGGCTGGTACCAACATAGCCCAGGCATCCTTTTTACTGCCACTCTATAATCTTTTCCCACCTTTTAAAAAAACATTATTCTAATATTTTAAAATTAAATAAAATGATATACTGCAAAGAAAAACACCATATTTAGCTAAAGGAATGTGTTTTGACTCCACAAAGATTCCATTAGAATAATTCACATTCTTGTAAATCTTTTTTTCATGAGTCATCTTGTTCCCTATGATGCAAACAAGGTCTCCTGTGGCAACCATTTTGTGAATGTGCCTACCACATGCGCTCAATATTTCAAATATGCTAGTTGAAACAGGTTACCTACTCCTGAGACATGTGATTTGCAACCGATGGAAATAAATGTAAAAGAATGTTATACGTTTTTAACATTTCACCCCAGAAATGAAGACTAGGGTCCTGAGAGCCACTTTAGGTTAAATTTCCTAGAAGAATCATAGTCACTGGTGCTATTTTTATGATGACAAGATCAACATTATCAAAAATTTGTATTAATCTATCATTAACAAGGCATTTAATATATTTCTGTTGAAGTACAATTTGTCTGTGTGAGACTCTTCACTGGATGTTTCTTTCTGTTTTATAAAGTCCCTTTCCCAACAAGCTGCAAAATATTTTCTCTATTTCATTGTTAGCCTTGGGATGAAACAGCTTGATTCTTGCATTTTGGAGATCAGCTGAACAATTTAATTCCAATAACAGAATAACTTTATGGACCTATTCATTAGGAATAACAGATAGAGATCTTATAAAGATGGAGTTCTTTCATTTAAAACTCCAGCGAGCAAACAAAGTTTCACAGTAGCTTTTCTGTTAGAAAACATAATGCCTTTTCTGTTGCTTTATGTAAAGATTCAGTTCTGAAACACCACAACTGATGTTAATAATTTCTCTTAATTTTAATGCTTTTCAGTATTTGCAGCAAAGTAGGAAAGTCCGTTTTGAGTTAAGCCCAACTCCTACCGGCTTCCTAGACAGGCTACATATGGTTTTCATAGCAGCGGTATGGATGTGTTTTTGCTTTCCCCGTCTTCCAAGCTGATTTTTCAACTTCTCAGTCTAATTTATGGCTTTGGTTATATTCATGAAATCATCAGGAGCTGTGTTTGATTCAAAGGCATTTTTTACCTTGACCTGTAGCTATAGCTACATTTAAAATATACCTGCCTGTGGAAAATTAGTTGAACAGAATAAAGGCCAAAGTGACACTTTCCTGTCTTCTGATCCTAAGGCTAACTAATAGATCTAACAGATTCCAGTGTGGTTTACTATAACATCTTAGTACAAAATATCATTTTAAACAATCTTGTATAAAACCATGTGACAACCCAGAATTTGAATAAAATTAATATTTCATGATAATTTTGTAGGCCAGTTTTGATATGATAGTAATTCAGAACCCTTCAGAGAGGCAAATTTTCATCTTGTGACTGGTGATTGCACTTTTTATGCTATTTATTTTTTCAGAGCCAAAGGAATAGGACAGTAATAGTATGATATTCATCAGAATTTTCTGTCCGTTCATTCTTTTTCCTAGTTTAACTGTGGATAGGTTTTTTTAAAAGGATATATTTAAATTATTTTTTCACTTATTTTCCCACTTTTTTGAAAGCTAATGCACAACTGAAATAAATGGGGAAATTGCAATTTACGCCCAATTTTTCAGCAATGAAGTCTTGGCTATATGAGCTATCAAAAAGGGAGTTATAAACTATAAGTAGTGCTCAGATCACAACGGATCAAGGGCACCTTGATTTAATTCCTTGCTTAGCTTACGCTGGAATGAAGATCTCTACTTCTTACTATCCTAACAAGGTAAAATAGAGATTGGTTTGTTTCGTCACTATCACTAACAAAAGGAATTATATGGGAACAGTTGGACTGCAGCCAGCTTAATTTGCTTGCAATAAGAATTCTGAATTGGAATTCCAGAATTTCAAAATACTGGATCTCAGTGTTTCTTGAATTAATTGCTATTGGTTGGATGGGATTAAATTTATACATTTCAAGATATTCACAAGAGTATGTTTTTAGGCCTCTTCTCCACACTCCTGGCAGCAGGCTTTCTTTCAGATGGGAAGAGATATTACCACCTGGAACACTGTGGTCCCTGAATTGCACTTTTTATTTTTATTGGTTGTAGTCATCGACTTACAACCAGAATTGAGCCCAAAATTCCTGTTGTTAAGTGAGACATTCGTTCAGTGAGTTTTGCTCTTAACAGCTATTAAGTGAATCACTGCAGTTGATAAATTAGTAACCTGGTTGTTAAGTGAATCTGGTTTCCTGTTGACTTTGCTTGTCACAAAAGGTGATTACATGACCGTGGGATACAGCAAAGATCGAAACTGCAAAATGATCACAAGTCACATTTTTCAGTGCTGTTGTAACTTTGAACGGTCATTAACCAACTGTTGTAAGTCAAGAGCTACCTGTATTGTCTCTGAAAGAAGGCTAAGAGGGAGCAACAGTTCACTGCTGCAGCCACTGTTGGGGGAATGATGAGCAGGGAAGAGGATTCTTCTCCCTTTTGCTGCCTGCCCGCCCCCACCCCTACCAACCAAGGACAAATCTTCAGCTTTTCCTCAGCTCTGCTGCACTCTTTGTCCCATGCTACTGCAACATCCAGTCCAAGCGCAGATTCTTTCAAATGTGAAGATAGCTCTGCTACTGTTGGGAGTGTCAATGACATATGATAGTAAACAAAACAAAAAGGGGGGGGAGGGTCAGCAAAGATAGTAAAAGCAAGGGAGGTAAAGGTGGCTAGAGGACAGGGAGACAGATAGGAAAAGGAAGAATGGGCAGACGAAAGAGGTTGTTGTGGGAAGATCATTGTGATGGTAGGTGTTGGGTTGCAACACAGGGGTTACCGGTGGGAGTAATGACTGTGTGGAAAGTTTTCCAATAGGTGATTATTCCCTTGGAGATGCGGAAACTCAAATTTGGTGTAGTGGTTAAGCATCAGACTAGAAACCACCTTTGATGTGAAAACAACTGGGTGAATTTGGCCCAGTCCCTGTCTTTCAGCCCTAGGAAGAAGGCAATGGAAAACCACTTTCAAAGTCTTGCCAAGAAAACTGTAGCAATGCATCTAGGCAGTCACCCAGAATCAACACTGACTTAAAGGTGCTCACTCAGACCTTTCCTTGATTCTAAAAACTTGATTACATGGGAGAGTGTGGTCTTTCCAGCCAAAGGAAAAATAGCCATGGAAGCACAGAGCAGCCAGATAGGTGACAGCAATCATGCAAGAAGTCAATTGGAGCCTTAAAAGTATCCAATCTCCCTCATTCTTCCTATGCACAACCCAAAATACTTGCATGAAGAAAGACTTGTTCCAAGAACCGAGGTGGTGCAGTGGTTAAATGCAGCACTGCAGGCTACTTCAGCTGACTGCAGTTCAGCAGTTCGGCTGTTCAAATCTCACCGGCTCAGGGTTGACTCAGCCTTCCATCCTTCCGAGGTGGGTAAAATGAGGACCCGGATTGTTGGGGGCAATATGCTGACTCTGTAAACCGCTTAGAGAGGGCTGAAAGCCCTATGAAGCGGTATATAAGTCTAACTGCCATTGCTATTTCTCATTAAAACATTTTTGCTGAATCACCATCTCCAATGCCAGGGTAGGGAGATATAAGGATGAGCTTTCAGAATCAATTATTTAATCTAGAAGCAGGAAGTTAAAAAGAATTCCCAATGACTCTAAACTAAATTAGCTTAATGAGCGTCACTTGGAGCCTGTACAAGTGAATAGTGTTTGGGAAATATTACAAGGCTGGAATACGTACGCATTCTTCCTGTAGCAGAAAAGCAAATAGCAATTTCCACACTGTTTCAAGAAGCAGTTAGCAAAAAGATCAAAGACTCTCCATCCTAATGAACTTACCAATAAATGAGGTGCTGAATGACTGCTAGGGATCTGACAGCTAGCATTATAACATAATAACCATCACACACTTCACAAGACTTTCTCAGAACCACCCATCTAGGTTTAGGTTTATTGGACTTATATGCCGTCCTTCTCCCAAAGGACTCAGGGCAGCGTACATAACATAAAAACACATATTACAAAAGTTAAAAGAAAGATTAAATAGAATATTAAAAAAACCTAATAGACATTTACAAAGAGATTTAGAAATTAAATTAAAATTAACAATTAAAATTAATAATTTATTTTATTCAGGCCAGGCCGGCTTGCTGGAAAAGCCAACTTTTTAGGGCACACCGGAAGGACCGGAGGTCGGGAATTATGTGAAGCTCCGGGGGCAGCTCTTTCCAAAGGGAAGGCACTCCCACAGAGAAGGCTCTCCCCCTGGGAGTCGCCAGCCGACACTGCCTGGCCAAAGGCACCCTGAGGAGGCCAACTCTGGGATCGTACTGGACGGTGGGAGGCTACTGGGGGCAGTAGGTGGTCTTGCAAGTACCCTGGGCCTAAGCCATGGAGCGCTTTAAAGATCATAATTAACACCTTGAATCGCACCTGGAAAACAACGGGCAACCAGTGCAAGCCGCCTAAAAGGGGTGTAACATGGGAGCACCTAGGTACCCCCATGACAACCCACGGGCCGCATTCTGGACCAGCTGGAGCCTCTGGGTGCTCTTCAAGGGCAGCCCCATGTAGAGAGCGTTACAGTAGTCTAGGCGTGAAAGGACGAGGGTGTGAGTGCTGTGAGAAACTAAAGTCCTTTCTCTTCACATAATATGGATGACAGATGAGATAAGAGAGTAGTTACTTTTTCAGGATAGCTATGCTCCTTGTTTCTTTTAATAATTCACCTTGTACACTAGAGCAGAGAAGGGCATCCTCTGCAGGTTCAGAAACTGCAGTTAAGCCTCTCAAGGTTTTAGAGGGCTACAAGAGATCATCTACTGATACAAAAGGATGTCCCAAAAGGGATGGTCAAATTTTCTTTGGGTTTTATTTTGGTCTTTCCAGGTACGTAAAGGTGAAGTTTGGAAAGCAGGAAGCTTTGGGAAATAAGTCATTTGGATTTCCGTTCTGCAATCTTACAGCCACTTCATTGCTGAATTTTAAGTGAACAATTTCATGGCATTAAGAAGAGATGCAAATGTGATACTGGGATGCTATATACAGACAGCATATTGCTTTACCACACCATAAGAGGTGTTGTATTCTAGGAAATTGACATGTACAGTTAGGCCTTGAAAATAATGGATAAAAATGATCCTGGACATCTCAAATATGATATCTCACAATATTTTGATGTGATGACCTCAACTTTGGGATGCTCTTTTGAATGTTTCTTTGTCAGCATGGTCATAGAAACAAAATTCCTATTCAATGAAAAACTAACCATATCTTTGGCTACTGAGATGGGCAGCATATAAATTTAATACATACACCAACCACCCCCACTGATACACACACACACACACACACACACACACACACACACAATCTCCATTGGGCCATGTCAAACCCCAGAAGTCTACATTCAATGACTATTCACATATACCTGTTCCATTAGATAATCCCATTTTAATGTGAAATTAAACAAAATCCTAAAAGTGCTATCAACATATTAGGAAGTTCTTAATCTTTTTGCAAATACAACTGAGAATGAGAACTGATACATCTTACCATGAATAAGCCCTATGTTCTAGTTTACACAGCTACCAAATAAAGAAATGTGAACTATTAAATGGGATATATTCTCATGAAAAAAAAAATCCACATTTATAGAACCACAGTTCTGCATCCTCGCATTGTCTACAATTAAAAAAAAAACAAAGATTACAAAAACAAAATTTAAATTATCACTGTATCCTTCAGAGTTATTTACCAAAAGCACATACAAGAATAGCAATGATAAAATACCATGCAATAACATTTCTAGCAAGGTAAAAACATACCATTTGAACAAAGTAAAATCTGCTCAATTCTTTTCTTCTCCATCTTAATGAAACACATTTTCAAGTACTTGAATGGCCTGAAATGATCAGATGTTTGTCTTGACTTTTTGCCAGCATATTATGTTCTGTTTCCCAAAAATACTCTTGGTGTTCTGATTCAAGTCTCCATTACAAATCCAAAAAGTACCAATCATGATGTAAAAGCGATAGATTCAAGACAACCCATTATCAGAAAATCAGTTTGTCATACTGTACTGAAAATTTAGAGTGATCATCACACTATGTCATGTCTCGGGTATGGGGGAGGGAAGAGAAGGTTTATTGGCTCTCCTACTCAAACAATTAAAAAATGGGATAGACATAGCATTTTGCAATTCTTCAGAACAATGACTCACAGTCTTACTTAATTTATGTTCAGAGGTCTTCACAACCATTTCTGAGATTCTGGAAGAGGTTAAGCTAGAAAAAGGAATAATTCATGCCTCAGTGGCTCCCTTTAAGGCCTATAAGATAATGTAATCTTGGGCATGGCTGAGAGCTGCAAAATATGTGATATTGCCTGGTTGTGCAGAGCAAAAAGCTTTAATATTGTGGCTGATGATGCCTAGCATAAGGCAATGGCAGCATTGATGGTATACAGTGCTTTTATACATTCATACATTCGTATTTACCTTTTGCCCCCAAAGGTGTGGATAGCAAGTATCAGCCACTAGCATACTATCTGAATGTATAATGCACACTACCTCCAGCCTCAACCAGGAAATGGTACCAGAATTTGCCTTAGCTTTCTCTTTGGGTTTCTACTTTGATCAACTAAAGTGTTTGTGTGTGTTTTTGTGTGTGTGTGTGTGTGTGTGTGTGTGTGTGTGTGTGCCAAACCCAAATCAGTCAATGATGACTTTTGATAGTCATGGAATAGAATTACTATGTTTGAACAGAAACGTTCCATGCTGAACCATGTGCCCAAGATGAGCATGATCTGTGAACTGCCCCTTAGTAACTGCAAGCTTATACTCCTGCCTATAAATTCTATATATTATGTGGGAAGAATATACAGGCCTGTTTAAGATTTCATCCCCATGATAGGAAAGAAGAGGGTCCATCTGAAAGCCATCTTTCTCTGTAGTAATTCCCATACTGTCAAAGGCACCACACCTTAGATATATCTGTTGCACTTTATTTTGTGCTACAATGCACTTAAAATAATTATGTCTGGCTCTTGGGGAGCCACTGGTCTGCTTTATGGGTAGAGAGCTCTTAGTGCAAATTGCCAATATACAGAGACTGGAGAAATACAAAAATATTGTTAAATGAATAAACATCAAAATCATTAGCTATTTATATTGGCTTAGGAAAGCTATGCAATGCTTTAGAAGTGTATACAGAAATAGATTTTGCACAATGAGAGCACACAATGAGAAAGTATAGTAATGGAAATGCTGGATTAGGAGATGTGAGAACCTCATATGGTTTTCAATGAGAGAAAAATAAGAGGAGAGAATGTTATGTATAATACTTGAGTTCCTGGATGAAATGCTAGATAGAAATCTAATGACTATGATAGGTATATCATAAATCCATAAACAAAGCCTATATTGAGCATGTTCAACAAACTCTTTCAAGATATGATCAAATTTCCAGAAGAAAAAAATAGGCTCCACTTTACTTAATGGTTTTAATTTTTCCCTTAACGTGCAATTTAGATGAAAGTCCTGATGAGATATGTTTGCTTCCGTTATACTGTTTGAAAACCAATTAATATTGCTTTTTTTTAACATTTTGAGGCTGTTTGCTTTATGAGCATTCAAAAACATTCAGAATTATTTTGCATATTATTCATCAGGCCTGTACAACTTATGACTGCCTGAGGTGAAAGCAACAAGCACACACCCATCCATTTACACACAGAGAAATTAAATGGGGAGTCAATCACATGGTGACACTGGAAACAGGACAAGCCACATGGTAGCAATATATAAAGAATTTGTTTTAGGCACGAACATATAAAAAGAAGTATTGGGGAATAGAAGAAATTTCTAATTGATGCCCATTGCACAAGGCTTGGATCCATAAACATTATAGGCCTATTAAGATGTAGAGTAGCAACACACACACACGCGCTGGGGAAGGGAATAACCTGTATACTTAATTGCTGTTTCCTGAGTTAATTAAATTGGCTGGGTTCATACAATGATTCAATACAACGAATCATAAATTAAACAGCAATGTTCCCCACAACCTTGCCAACCATATTTTAACTCAACATATTGTGCAAACACAACCATAAACAATTTGCAGAAGCACCTGTAAAAAGGATATGGATTCAGCGGCAATCAAAATGTGAATAATGCCTGGAAATGAATACTCACAGAGCAAAATAAAGCAGCATTCAGGTTGCATTCTACATTCTACATAAAGTTTAGAACCTTTTCTCACAGTGCTACAGCATCTACTCAACAAGAAAGAGTATATTAATGATTACTTACTAAGCAATAATTTACCACAGCAATATAACTACTGAATACATCAATTAGAAGTTACCAAAACTATTTCAGGGTTATTTTGGGAAAAGATAACAGATAGCCATTTACACATATTCTATTACATACTGTAGATCCATTTGACATTTGGTAAGGTAATATAGATGCCAAGCTATAGTGCACAAAAATTTGAACACTCTTCATGTTTACCTACTTCACTGTGGACCAATTTCAATATATAACTACTATAGGTATCTATATGCTATTATGTCAGGTAATACAAAAAACTTTTATTATATTTCTACAATTTACAGAGTCCTTCACTTACAACCTTTCATTTAATGACTGTTCAGAGTTACAATGGCACTAATAAAAGTGTCATGATCAGTTCTCACACTTATGACATCGTCCTCACAGTCACGGGTGATCAAACTTCGGGTGTTTAGCAATTAGCATGTATTTATAATGGTTGGCACATCCCAAGGTCCTGGGATTGTTATTTGCAACCTTCCTAGTGAGCTTCTGACAAGCAAAGTCAACGTGGGAAGCTAGATTCACTTACCGACCACATGATTCACTTAACAACTATAGCAATTCGTTAATCAACTATGGCAAAAAAGATAGCAAAATGGGACACAACTTTAACAACAGAAATTTTAGGCTCAACTGGTCATAACTTGAGAACCAACTGTATTAGAACACTGGGAAGTGCTGAAATTCCACATCTGAATTAAGTAAATTTGCCTGTACAGAGCATCAAACCTACTTTTGGATATATTTTTCTTCTTTTTGCAACAATGGGACTATCATGATGTAATCCTCTACATATTCTTGCTAGGCGGGATTTTAATCAAAAAATTCATGCAGATATGTGGTAAATGGCTCCCTATATCTACCTTTTTACAGGCAACTACCTGCACTTATTGGCAAACTGTAATCTAAACACTGCAGATTTAAACTTTGGCAGCACATAACTGGCGGAATGCACAAAAGCATAGGAGTTAATTAGATGGAAAATAACCAGGAAATCCCAAGACTGTAGATTTGACTTGTATATTCAAAAACATCCCAGAAAAAGACAACTGTGAGACACTTTTGTACCATTGCCAATAAAACAAGTTGGCAGTGCCCATATATGAATTAGGAAACTGAACTCAATGCAAAGGAGACATTATCTTGACAATCAGTTAAAGTTTCTTACCTGGAAAGGTATGTGGGTGGGGTGACCCTCTTTTAAGGCACTTGGAACAGAGGACATGCACACTATAGTATAAGCCTGGCCATTCTTGAAGCAGTACATTTAGTTCTTCCACCAATGGGGTTATGGCTTGCCAAGCTGTCCATATATTTGGTAGAGATGCATGGCTAGCAATAGACAATGTATCTGGTTGTTGGGTGCCTTTGGCAGGCCTGTAACTTATAACTACCGGCACTTTCCCTCTGTACGCATAGATCTGATACTTTCCATCTGACCGCTGAACCACATGGCTGTTAATCTGCACACTGTAGCGAGCAAACAATCCAGGGGGAAAAATAAAGGGAAAGTTGTACTCAATCTGCAGCTGTTCTGCCCCAAAAGACTGCCCACCCAGGGTAGTACCATTGATCCATGCCTCTGCATGAGGCATCTCGTTCTTCACATAGCAGGGGAACTTGTACCACGCTGTAGCTCCATTCAAGGGTTTTGATTTGGGCTTGTTAACCCCGTAACAGAGTCCCATTTTTTCTAACAATTCCAGCAGAAGCTGCAAGTCCTCTCTGCTTTGGATGTGGGGCTTGAGAAGCAGATGAATAACATGGGCAGGGAGAAGGCCATGAAGCAGAAATCCTTCCACATAGTGGTGGAGCTGTGTGGCCTTCATCTCATCCATATGGGTGCTGCTGAGCAGTTTCTGGAGCAATACTGAGGCATCATGCTGGCAGAAGACATTGAGAATGTCAATGAGCCTGGGCAGATTGTGGAAAACATATTCTCGTAGGGTCTGGTGCTCCTCAAAATACAGCAGTTTGCCACTCTCATGCAAGTAGGAAAGTGCACTTTGGAGACGATCCTCAGTCAGCCCTGCCTGCAGGCCAAGTCGAGCAGAGTCCCACCAGCTTAGCCACAGCTGTTGAGCTTGGGGTTGGAAGTGCAGCTCCTCCAGCATCTGCCAGGATCTTGGGAGAACCCGGTGCAAATTTGGAAAGATGTCTCTATGCTCTGCCACTGAAAGGAGCTTCTCTCGCAATCGGCGGACCTGAACACAATCCCAGCAGCTTATAGGTAAAACTGGGGAGAGGATTTGTGGACGGTGGTTGAGCAGATATTGGAACTGAGCTTTCTTGCGCCGTAGATTCTTGTCCGATACCCCATAGAAAGCAACATGGGGGCTAGAGCAGCGCAAATCAAAATCCTGCCCCAGAGCTTCATCCACCTGCCGGGCCAAAATCTGGAGGCCTTCATAGTCACATTTCTCCTGCCAGGCAATCTGGCGGTGGATGTCTAAACATTTCTCCTCCACCTCCCGTTCAGGACACAGGTCTGCATGTGTTCCCACCATACATACCACGGCATGAGGCACCTTTGCCCCCAGCCAGTGAAGAAAGTGTCCCACAGAAGGATAAAAACCTTGTGGCATGTAAGTGCTCAGATTTACTACCAACACATACAGGGCTCCAGGAGAGAGGAAGAACGGCTGGATCACATCGTAACTTGGGTCTCCTGCTAGCTCATATACAATGAAGGTTAGACTTCTCTCCACATCTGCTGTCCAGTCTACCACTTCAATACCTTTGCTGCTGCCTGGCAACCCTGTTACATGTGAGCCTGGAGGCCTCAGGGGATAATTCCCCAAGCAGGTTTCTCTATGTATTTTAATTGATGGGGACAATGGGATATCATCCTGCTGCTCAGCAGCAGAGCCTCCTGCCTGGGTCTGACCAATAACTTTGGGGGACTGACTGAACACATCCCTCTTCTCAGTGGAGTTATACCCTAAACAGGAACATTTCAGGGGTGAGACAGACAAAGGGGAAGCCTTGGGCTGTTCCACAATGGGAAAATGGTTTGGCTGTGCTTTTGGAGACAGAGGTTGGGGCAGGTCTCTCAGGGGTTGTATGAAGCACCCCCTGCTTTGGGTTCTTTCAAAATTTTTGTTAGCTGAACCAAAAGATGACTCTACCTGCTCCTCTTCCTCTTCCTCCATGAGGCACTTTCTAAGCAGAGTTTTGCCTGCATTTTTCAGGCCCATGAGGACTAGTTTGAGCCGGGGCTTAAGGGCAGGCTGAGAATGAGCCAGTTCCTTCTGGTAGGCAGCTATGTAAGGGATGCCTTTCATACAGACCTCATAGGGGGGTTGGATCAAGGGGTTGTCTTTGATTTTCCAGAGACTCACACGACTGAGTTGGCCAAACCCCTCTGGAAGGATGGCGATCTGATTTCCCTGAAGTACCAGTTCCTCCAGCTGATGAAGCTTGACTATGGAATCAGGCAGGTAGCGGATGCGATTGTTGTCCAGCCAAAGCGTGCGGAGTTGGCAAAGCTGGCAAAGTCCAGCGGGCAACAGGGTAAGCTGATTGCGACTGAGGTAGAGCTCCTCCAAGCCAGGAAGGGCCAGCACAGCTGCTGGGAAATCAGCCAGCAAGTTGGATGAGAGGTTCAGCATTTTGAGACGCTGCAGGCTGCCAAAACCAGCAGGCAGGACACTCAGGCGGTTCCCATCCAGCATGAGGCTCTCGAGGGTACCCAGCTGGCACAAGCCCTCGGGCAAGGCCTCCAAGCCAGTGCCACTGAGCCACAGGATTTTCAGGTGCCGAAGACATGTGATGCCCTCCGGAAGAGACTGCAAGAGTCGGTTGCCAGAGCAATCCAGCTCTTCCAGGGCGTCCAGCTCCAGCAGCGGTTGAGGGAAGGCAGAAAGCTGATTGTGGTCCACGTCCAGGGTGCGGAGCTGTCGCAGGTGGGCCAGGGCCTCAGCAGGCAGGTGGCTAAGGCGGTTGAAACTCAGATCCAGCTCCTCCAGCTGTCGCAGTTCGCCCAACCCGCTGGGCAGCGTCCCTTCGCCTCCCAACTGGTTGTGGCTGAGGTTGAGCTTACGGAGCCCGCGCAGGAGCGCCAGAGCCTGCCCGTCGTCGCGCAGGCAGCGCAAGCGGTTGTGGCTGAGGTCGAGTTCGGCCAAACGGCCCAGGTGCCGAAGGGCGGCGGCCGAGGGCAGATGAGCTAGTCGGTTCCTCCGCAACGAGAGGACGCTCAGGCTGCTGCCCACGGCAGCGCACAAGCCCTCCGGCAACTCATCCAGGCCGCGCCCGCTCAGGTTCAATGCCTCCAGCGGCGAGGTCGGCGGCGGCGGCGGCGGTTGTTGTTGTTGCTGCTGCTGCGAGGATTTCAGCTTCGGCGGTGCCTCCGGGCCGCTCTCTCCCCGGGAGCCCAGCTCTAGCTCCAATTGCTGGAGGTTGCTCTGCAGCTTCCTGGCGCGCAGGGCGGCGTCTCGCCAGAGCCGGGCCGCCTCCTCCGGACGCTCCATCTCGGCCATGGCGCTACTGCCGTTGCGCTTCTAGGGCGCAGCGAGACGGGAGTAAAAACGGGCCCGGGCACCTTCGGCCCCGACCGTCTTCGTCCGTCTCCTCCTCCTCCAAGCCGGACCGCGCCGCACAAACCTGGCGGGGGGCTCCGCCGCCACGCTCGCCATGGAGAAGGCGGCGGCTTCGGCTACAAAAGGCGCGCGGCCCCCGAGAAGCCCCGTCTCCTGCGCCTTCGCCGCCGCCGCACCCAGCCGAGCATCCTTTCTCCCGGGCGGCCGCTCCCAGCACAAGGCGACGCCGGTGGATGCCCTAACTGGGACTGAGGAGCCGGAGGTGGTGGTGGCGGCGGCGGCGGCAGCAGCTGCCGCGGAGGAGCAGCGAGAGCAGCCGTAGCGCCGCCTGCCGGCACGTGACTGCCTGCCGGCCTCCGCACCCGGAGCCGCCCTTGAATTCAGGAAGAAAGGGCGCGTCAGGGCAGAAAGCGGCTGCTTTTCCTCACGTCCCTTTATTGTCGCGGGTGAGGAGCCCCACCGCATCTGCCAATCATCCTGCGGGGGCGTAAGGAGAGCTGGCGGAGGGGTTTCTTGAGGGTGAAAGGGCAAATTCACTCCGATGTAGGTGGTTTACCTTTCGTGTGGCGTCCTTCCTTTCAGAACTAGGCTAACCTTCCCTGCTTGAGAGTAGAGGCTCTGCAATAGGCTTAAGATGGTCAAAGAGGAAAGAAAGGCCTCTAAAATCCAGGGGTGGGTGGGTTTGTCTTGGAGAAAAACACTGCTCCTGTCCACAGCCTCACCTCTATTTCCTTTTTTGGCTTTGTGGATTGCATCGCTTCCTGACCTGAAACCTTATTTAGGATCGCAACAGCCTGCAGAAAGTCGCCCACCTCTTTCTTAGAAGCTGAGAATGATATGACAACATCGTTCCCTCCTGATGGGTTTGTGCCTCACCTTATTACCAGCAAATAGGATCATGTTACAATATTCCTGCAGGGCAGCAAGCTGAAGAAAACTGCACAATTTCCTCTTGTCCCTCCTTGTCCTCTCCCTGCCCCTGCGGGTCAGCTTGCCCAGTCATTTTGTGAGCTTCACAATGAGAATTTAATTTCACATCTTTTCAGACGTAATATGGCAAGGCACTTTTACCCTACTTTGCATCACACCCTATCACACCCTGTAACTGTGTGGCATCAGAAGTTAGTGTTTTGTCCATGACTGAGCGGTCATGGGTCCTAATAATGAAGGCAGAACATTTGTTTGCCTCCTAAGAAATATGATTCCATCTCCATCTGCAACATCAAAAAACTGAGATTAATGAACCCTGCAGCTATGTGTTGCACAAAATGCTAATCCAAGGTTAATTGGCCCAAGGTTGACATTATTAATGCAATTTTATGAGTTCACACAATACATTGGCTGTATACACAATGCAACATTCTTCAATTAGGGATCAAATGAACTCATTTTTTTTGGATTTATACATTGAACTACAAATAACCAACCTGGTTGGGAGGACTTGAATATTTCCAAGTCACAAAACGCTAAACAAGGTTAATATTAACTCAGCTTAGCCTAATGTATGAAGATAACCTCTACTTTTTTTATACCACCAATGAACTACATTAACCATTTGTCAGTTTCTAGTGAGCATCACATGTTAACTTAGTTATGCACATGCAATTAATAGATGTAAATAATATGCACTCTGCCTATTTTCACTAAAAAGTGGTGTGATCATTCAATGAGAAAGTAGATACAAATAATTGTAATAATTGTAAGAAAAGCAAAACAGAGAAGGGTAGTGCTTCTCAAATGTTTTCCTTCATTACCCAAAACCAAAATTCAGCAAACAGTTTTGTTATGTGCTCTTCATGAAAGCCTGAATGGAAAATCTTACATATAGGTACTTTGAAACAGCAATAATTGCATCTCAACCTCCCTGGCTAATACAGGATATTCACTGTGAATTGTTAACCAGAAAGACTCCAGATGGTTCTTTTCTTCATATAATATTTTGTACTGACTGCTTGACCTAAGCTCAATCATTTACTCTGAAAAACAATGAGTTCATCATTCAAGGAAAAACCACTTTTACCCAATTGTGAATAATTTACTCAGTTTGGGAAGCATTTATCACATTTGCAACCTCATGGTTTGTACAGGATAGTTTTATTAAAAGAAGTTCATTCAAAATTGGATCTAAATTCTGGAAACCAGCAGAGATACCGAGGGAGGGTCTTGCTCAGACTTTCTGGAATGAGTTCCAGCTTGCCACCCCTGATGAAGTGGACAAGGCCATGGGAGCGATGAGTGCCTCCACCTGTTTACTGGATCCGTGTCCCTCCTGGCTGGTCTAAACCAGCAGGGAGGTGACATGAGGCTGGCTCCAGAGAATTACGAACGCCTCCTTGATGGAGGGATTCCTTCCACGTCCTCTTAAGGAGGCGGTGGTGAGACCCCTCCTCAAGAAGCCTTCTCTGGACCCAGCTATTTTAAAAAACTATCATCCAGTCTCCAACCTCCCTTTTTTAGGGAAGGTTGTTGAGAAGGTGGTGGCCCTCCAACTCCGACGGACCTTGGATGAAGCAGATTATCTAGACCCTTTTCAGTCTGGTTTCAGGCCTGGTTACTCCACCAAAACCACTTTGGTCGCACTGACTGATGATCTCTGGCGGGCCAGGGACAGAGGCCGTTCCTCTGTCCTTGTGCTCCTTGACCTCTCAGCAGCCTTCGATACCATCGACCATGGTATCCTCTTGCGACGGCTGGAAGAGGTGGGAGTGGGAGGCACCGTTTTACGGTGGTTCTCCTCTTACCTCTCCGACAGGTTGCAGTCGGTGTTGGTCGGAGGACAGAGGTCGACTCCTAGGCCCCTCAATTATGGGGTGCTGCAGGGGTCGGTCCTGTCCCCCCTCCTATTTAACATCTACATGAAGCCACTGGGCGAGATCATCCGCCGGCACGGGATTAAATACCACCAGTATGCGGATGATACTCAGCTGTATCTGTCCGCTCCGTGCCAACTCAGTGAAGCGATGGAAGTGATGTGCCAGTGCCTGGAAGCTGTTAGGGTCTGGATGGGAGTGAACAAACTCGCACTCAATCCTGACAAGACCGAATGGCTGTGGATGTTGCCTCCTAAGGACAGTCCATCCAGTCTGTCCTTAATCCTGGGGGGAGAAAATCTGTCCCCCTCAGAGGACAGATTTGCAATTTGGGGGTCCTCCTGGACCCGCAGCTGACCTTGGAATACCACCTGTCGGCTGTGACCAGGGGGGCCTTTGCCCAGGTTCGCCTGGTGCACCAATTGCGGCCCTATTTGGACCGGGAGGCACTTCAGACAGTCACTCATGCCCTCGTCATCTCAAGACTGGATTACTGTAATGCACTCTACTTGGGGCTGCCCCTGAAAAGTGTTCGAAGACTGCAACTAGTCCAGAATGCAGCTGCGCGAGCGATACTGGGTGTGCCAAGGTACACCCACATCACACCTATCCTCCACAAGCTGCACTGGCTGCCCATTGGTCTCCGAACACGATTCAAGGTGCTGGTTATCACCTTTAAAGCCCTACATGGCCTAGGACCTGGGTACCTACGAGACCGTCTTCTGCCACATACCTCCCTTAGACCGATAAGATCGCACAGGATGGGCCTTCTCCGGGTGCCTTCATCAGGACAATGCTGGCTGGCGGCGCCTAGGAGCAGGGCCTTCTCTGTTGCCGCTCCGGCCATATGGAATGAGCTGCCCCCAGAGATCCGGGCCCTCCCCACTCTCATGGCCTTTCGCAAAGCCATTAAAACCTGGCTTTTCCGGCAGGCCTTCTGATTGGGTGTTTGTTGCATTCCTTTTTTAACTTCATGTATCATATTGTTTTTAAGTTCTTTTAATTTCTTTTCATTTCTGTAAGCCGCCCGGAGTCCTTCGGGATTGGGCGGCATAGAAATCAATTCAATTCAATTCAATTCAATATCTCCATGTTATTGCCCTCATTTGAGAGGGGAACCATAGCAGATCCAAAACTATAAACAAGAAGATTGTTTTGTTCAAGATAGATTAAGATATCTATCTTAATCTTAACATTGGTATAACTGGGATAGGCTTCTGTTGTTAGTCAGAATGTGGTTGTCTAATAGCAGATTCAGGATACAGTAAGATCTTATTACTGGATTCTGCCCAATGTAAGTTAACCTGCATCTTATTAACTGGCTTTCTGCATGTGGAGAAAATTCTATATATTAGAGGGAGAGGTATTGGTCCACCACTAAGGCTGTTACACATGGAATGGGAAGATACAACTGTATTTGTCCTCTTAGCAGGATAAAGCCCTGAATAAAATGATTACAATCTATCTATCTATCTATCTATCTATCTATCTATCTATCTATTTATCATCTATCATCTATCTATCTAAAATTTCCCATTGATGGACGTGTTCCATTCCAACTTTGGAACTCAACAAAACTTTAATTCTGCTCTGTATCTCCTGATGGTTGAGATTTTATAGAATTCAACATCATAGATGTTTGTCATTTATATACATTCCTATGGTAACAAAGCAAGGAAGAGGGCAAGTTGGATTTCAGATCTTCCATCAGGTCAGTTTTGATTTATTCCTATGAGAAAATCTTTGAGGAGGATGATTTAGGAGGAATCCCATACCATATGGTCCATAAAGCTCTTAATTTTCATCAGACTTCTGTCGTGAGTGATTGAATCATAGTCCTTCCTTAGCTACATTAGTCAATGGATCTTGCCTAGTCATTTATCTTTATTAATCCTCTTCTCTCTTCAGTAATCCTGTTTTTACAATACCATTTTTAGCAAAAGTGGATGCAAAAGACTAATTAATTCACTCCTTAAACTTTCACAATAACTACGGTATACTGCATTCAAGAAGGGTATTATTCATTTATGAACACTGCTTCTCTTATTCAAAGATTTACCTAACTGTTGGTATGTATATTGCTTTTCATCAGCTAAAATATACAACTTAGAATAGGGAGCATGTGGCCCTTCACATTATTATTAGTATTCCAGACCTTTCACTATTAAGTATGCTTGCTGCGTCCATCTGTCCAGATGCCACAACAAACTGTAGCTAGTGCATAAAACCTGAATCCCATGCAGGGTGATTCATATAACAAAAATGTGTTTTTTCTATTAAATCTGAATCAGACCTGCAATCATTTGTTCTATATTAGTAATACATTTTTGTAAATGCAAAAGTTTGGAAAAGATAAAAAAAGGTTTTCTACTTCCTGAGGCAAATCAGTTTTAGGGTACAAAAATAAAAGGTTCAATGTACATAAACGAGAGATGAAAGTTAATTTCTAATAAATCATGGATGTGGTATAATTAAATGCCTCCTGGCAAGCACGTGGCTCAGGTGGAATAGCAAAAAATAGGTAAGAATGCTAATTTATAGTTTCTTATAGATGTGGTAAGGATGATGTTAAACTGGGATAATGGGCTAAAAGAATGCACTTTGCTTCTTAAAAGGTTATTTTTGCTACATTCCTTTTATCAGAAGTCAGAGCAGCAGAATTTAATGTGTAAAATAAAATAAAAAAACTTCCCAAGTATACTAAATCCAGTATACTACTCGTGCGCGCGCGCACATACACACACACACAAACACACCGTCCGAAGCTGGTTAATGGCAGGCATCAGTATATTGCTTTTGACACCTTGGAAAGAAACTGGTGCCGGGAAAATATGGCAGATTAACACTCCTCCATAAAACAGCAGAGATGATCCAGTGGCAAAGACTCACAGCGCAGCACTATGCCCGAGCTAACAGAGCTTCTCCAGATGACATAACAGCCAGGAGATTGTGCATATGAACTCCAGGAGACAACTTCCCGCAAGGAAGCCCACAAGGTCTGGAGGGATTCTGCGGGCAACTTGCAAGTGGAGCGCCCTAATCTGCAGAAGAGATCATTCTCACAGCCTCCCTAAAACCTGCTTAAGCAATACTGGTTGTGTTTGATCCACTCCCTAAAGCACATTTAAATTTAAAATACGAGGAGACTTTCAAAGCAGCAAAATACCTAATGCTATCTGGGTGAGTGTACCTTCAATCCAGGAAAGTCTAATGTTAGTGTTTGGGAATAAGAGCTCAAGTTGTTCGATGCATGAATTGGGTAAAGTATGTGTGACTATAGACATACAGGCATTCTGACACATAGATGTGCAAGGGAATATGCATAGATGAGAGAAAGATGTTCAGAAAAGGAGAACATTAAAAAGGTTGAAATGAGATGTTTCTTGGTGCTCTTTGAACTTGGCTGTTTTTTTGCAGATGTTTCATTACCTAAACTAGGTAACATCAGAGCACTGATGAACAACTGGGCCAGTTGTTTTCAGACAGGTATTAGAACTGGATATAAAGAAATCAGATCTCCAGCAACTTTTATCAGTGTGAACAGTAGCAGTTTGTTAATTAACACTGATCCCACACCCTTGAAGGACGATGCATTTGGCAAATTGGCAGAGAAACAACTGCCTTAGCAGTTGCTTCAAAGAAAAACAATCATCAGTGTTAATTTGAGCTTGCAAAAGCAGCCAAACGTTATTGCAAAAAAGTTGGTGCATGTGCTACTACAAACGGCTATATTTACTATAGTGTGGCATTTCCCTTCCCCCCCTAACAGTTTGATTCCATTTTAACAGAAAAACAAAGTCTCCCCTCCCCCTCCCCAGGTGTCTGTTAGAATTATTGAACAGAGATGGTTGTGTATACATATAATTCACGACACTTCAGCACCTCAAGAAGGGCATATGCTGAATCCTTACAACAAATATTCCTTTTGGGTGCCATCAAGAATGGAAGAGATTTGTGGAAATGAGCAGGTTTTTGCTGTCTATGAGAGACGCAACGTAGCATCCAGTCAGCCTTTTTCTCTGCTGAAGTATTTTTCCTCATATATGTCCATTGTTTCTTTGATTCATTTTTCCATTTCCTGCCTTCTTATGACTGGATTCACATGTGATTTGCCAGTTTTGGTTTAAAAAATTGTATGACCCTAGTTAGTTGGTAAACTATGTTACTATTTGTGCCATACACTGACCATACACCTGTGGTCAGTGTATGGCACAAATCCAGCCAACCATGCATACATAGCCTTGTTGTTTCCATTCATCACCTTGCTTGCTATGGAAAGTCCTAGTAGCAAAGTACTGGTCCTCTTCAGCCCTGTTGTTATATAGCTCTCCATTCAGTTCTAGAGTTCCATTTCTGCAAAACACAAATGACAACTGCTTCATGTCATACTACACATGCTATTGCAGGTAAACCTCTGAATTTGGTGAAAGTGTCTCACAACGTGAGAAAATAATGGCATCAATGGTCCCACTTGGCTGTGATAAATACATATCATGCAAATAGAGGCATAGGTCATTATAATTATCCTCATTCTTACATTTCTAATGTTACTCTAGATGGACTGATTGACATACAGAAAAATACTGATATATTGTATTTTTATTCTGGCCTAAATACCATTGACGTACATTTCTGGACATGCTGCTGTTCATAACATCACTCTTAATTAATGTTTAACAACTCCTCCCATTTAATCTCATTCTCGGGTGTTGTATGAACAGAAATCTGTCATACTGTAATATGCTACACATATTAGTGAACTCAATCCAGATTTTGTGGTTGGTTTTTAAAAGATGATTAAAAAAAAAAAGAAATTCTGTCAATGTCAGAAGCAAAAGAAAAACAGTTCTATGTTTCAGCCTACAGATATCTATTGCATGGAAGGGAATGAAAAACAGATTAATAAGCAGTTCAGAGAGTCCAGAGCTCAGTTAAAATGCTTTTTATCCTTGAACTGGCAGAAAATTATAAAAGCACAACGTCGTCCCTACTGCCAATACATATCCTGTTTCTGTTCTAGTATCCAATTGGATGATTTCAGATATGCAAGCTATGTTAAGCAAAGTTATTCTGAATATCACCAGGAGCAAGAAATCATCCATGGGTTTATGCATCTTTCCAAATTCACTACTGATACAAACCCTCTGGTTGAGGGGCTTCTGCAGGTGAAGTTTGAAACTATGTACATCCGGCACAAGTCACAGCCTAAACCTGGTACTCTCCAAGCCCATTAAGGATGCTGAGTAATAAGGGAGAGTCCAGTTCTTTCAAAACATTCCATCTCAAAGCTTGCCAGAGAGCTAATGCACAGTTAATGCTTCTTGAAGGCAGCGGGTACAGCCGAAGAATCCTGCTTTTTCAAACCTTCCAGCAAAACAGCCAGAGGCTGAGATGTCCCTTATGCTCTGACTTGCAAGCCTACTTATTTGCTCAATAGGCCTGCAATTACAGTGCAATGCATCAATAATTAAATACGGTGCTGAGACACTAAGCTAAGGGATTTAGTCCTAATACTCAGTTTTTCTGCTTTTATTCCTAATATTCACATTACCTCTCGTCTAGGATGGCTGGATATAGAGAGAAAAAGCTGGTATTTTTAAATGGTTGATTTTCTGAAAGAGAGTTCCTCTGTCAGTCTACCAATTACTTGCTAAAGAGTAGACTCTTGAAATGATTATATGGACCACAAAATCGGTTTCCCCCAATCTGCTACCTTCTAGATGTGTTGGATTACAACTGTTCAAATTCATCCTTGTGGCAAATTTTACACTGTTTATGCTATCTTTTCCAGAATCCACAGGGAACAAAAAGTAGCATCGAATATATCCAACTTCCTTGCGGTAATTATTTCATTAAGTCACCCCATGGCCTTATTTCAAAAATCAGATTATGATCTCTTGTAATCCCAAACCTTTTAATAATAAACCAATCATTCAGTAGGGGCAGTTGTGTTTGTAAGTAAAATATTTTTGCTCACTCCTAACTGATGCTGATAAAATCAGAAATAAGTGAACAAAATAATTTGAGCCATTTGAGCAAGTTTTGAATGCTCATATCTCCAGATTACATTTTTCAACAGAAAATTCTGCAAGATTTGATCAGGGTTCCCCCCACCCCCAACGGTACCCCCTATTGAAGATTGCTTCAGAGGGGAAATGTGTCTGCAGTGTTCTTTTTTTTTGTATTTTTTTTAATTTTCAAAACAAACATACAAATCCTCCTTCTTTACATACTGTAGAAAGTGTATCAGCTGGTTACAAAAGGCTTTTGTGCATCTCTTCCACCATCATCAAATATAATTCATATTAATTCAAATATCTTAAATCAAATATTTATTATCATGCCTCCACATTTACCGTATTTGACTATAATTATTTAAACATCTTTCATTCTAAAATATACCAAGATTTAATACATAACCACATGCTGGCATTTCATTTACTTATTTATAAAATCCTCCATTAACATTAAATCGTCATATCCTGTTTTAGCTAAACATCCATAATATTTAATATCAAAATTTTCTAATCCTCCATGTATATAATTTATTATCATTATCCTTTCTTTATTTAACTATATCCTATATCATAACATTTTCTCCCTATTAGTTAAAATGTAACTGTGTCTAATTTTGTTTTTTATTATTGTTATTAATAATCTTTATATATAGTCCAAAAATATTTCTAACCTTCCCTTCTCATATCCAATTATTACTTATCATAACAGCTCAACATTGTATACATTACTATCATTATCAATTTTTATTTAACTATACCTATTATCACTGGATTTAACTAAGTTTAGCTAATTTTGAATTATACTCTTCCATCTATCAACCTGTATCTCTCCAATAGCAAAACAATCTTATATCTACTGCCATTTGTGGATCCAATTCTCCAAACATCTTTTTAAACAAGTCTGTATGGAGTCCTCTTTGCACCTTCTTGTTTGTAGTATCCCTCATATAATGTTGATGCCCTCCTTCTGTTTCCTTTGTTTGTTCCTTATCTTTAATTCTCAGCAGTGTTATCAAATATTTTGCAAATAGTATTTCATAGTCCATAAGTTCTTTAATGCTTTCTTCTCCTTCTATGTCCTGTTCTTTGAAATAAGTCTAAAACAGTTCTATAGAGAAAATACATGTGGAGTAAATAGGACTTGCTAAGTGCATCAGGTTTCTAATGACAGCCCAACCAGTCCAAAATTTCTGAATATGGTGCCTCAACATGTGATAGGATTACAGCTGTTAAAAGTGTCAGTTTACAGCACATCTGAAAGATGACATATTGAATTTGGTTATCTCTATTAATCATTGCACTCTGTTTTTTTCCTATTTCTGTAAACAGGAATTACAGTAAAGCAACCGGCGTTCAATTTCACAAGATCTCTCTGTGTGGCATGTCTCACTCTTTATTAGCGATTTTTCTTTGCTGGTTCCGTTCAGAATTGTTCCAGAGCAAACATGCTTGCTGGCATATTCAGAAGTTGGAAAACTGTGTTCTTAGCTCAATATACTATTAATGAAGTTGCAGCAAGAATGGATTTGGCATTGTATCAAAAAACCCTTTATTGATTTAATAAAATAAGATTGAAATGTATTATGTAACACAAAACTAAAAGTCTAAATAACTCATAGATGCAACATCATGGTTTGCTAATGCCACATGCAAGAGATAATTAAAATTGCATGATCTGGATAAATTCGGCCAGTGGTCGTCAATAAGATTTTATATTTTGAATAGCAAGTCCTCAGAATTAAACCCAGATTTGTTTATGTCATTTGACACATTGCCAACAACATGTGATTAGCACATACTATCAAGCTTCACACCCAAGTAGGCAATACATCATAAATATGTATAAACTTATTTTGTAACATGACTCTCAGCTACACTTGGCAGATGACTCCCAAACATGACTCGGCTAGTGTAGGATCTGTATTGCAAAAAAAAAAAAAAAAAAGGAAGAAACAAAAAACTTTAACATTGCAGCCAATTACCTACAGCAGTACAAAACAATCAAAGCCTTATATAGTAATGCTCCAACATTTAAAATCATCATTTCTTTTTGTCTTTTCATGTTATTGGACGCTTAGCTTTGGTAGCCTTGAGTGTTGAGATGCCTTTATTTATGTATGGACACCTTGGTTCTAGCTTGCTAATCTTTGGGGATATTCTAACCATATAGATCAGTGATGGTTAACCTTTTCATTGCTGCGTGCCGAAAGCGCATGTGCGCATGCACCCATAATGCAATGTGTGCGTGACCCGCACGCTCCCCCACCCCTGTGCATGCATGTGCATCTCCTGCATGCACCCCATTCCCCCGCGCATGTGTGGCAGATACCCGAAAACCAGCTGGCCAGTGGAAGGTGCACATGCTTGCACAGTGGAGCTCAGCTGGGGTGCCAGTTCGTCTGCCATAGGTTTGCCAGCAACAGATATAGATTCTATCCAATTCAACTGTATAGAAGAGGACAATGTAAACAAATCATGATACTGAAGATCATTTTAAAAGTTTCATATCATAAGTGTGAGGAGTACTGTAAGCTGTGCAGTCCTGGGTGCTTGCAGATTTTCATTGGCTGACTAGGTAACATCATCAGTGGTAGTGAGTGTGGGGTTTGCTCCCTGTTTATATACGGTAGCTTGTCCTCTCAGTATTGGTGGGGATGTTGTTTTCTCGTTGGTAATTCCTTGATGTGGGTATTGTTTTCTGCTTGAACGTTTGTCTTGAGTTAATTCCTGCTTATCTAGGGATAGGCTGCTGTGGCGGATATCTTCTGGTCTTTTTGTTTCCTTCTTAGCTTTTTTATTGTTTCTTCTGAATAGTGTGTAAATGTAGTTTAGCTTTATTGATGTCTGATTTGTTAAAATGCCAAGCTTTCGGGAATTCCCCAGTGTTTTTGGAATTATCCTGAAAGCTAATTATTTATACAAAAATAGAAGTTAATGGACAGTGCTATCAAATATATAATAGCAGGAAAAGATTACATTTCTTTAACAAGAAATATGTTCTAAAGCAGTGATGGCAAACATTTTCAGCACTGAGCGCCCAAACCAAAACATGTGTGTATGTGTGCATGCCCGAAGACGAGGTGGCTGGCACATACTGTTTTTTTACTGCTTTCGGGCTGTTTTTCCAGCCATTTTTTGGAGTGTTTGGGGGCCATTTTCAGGCTATTTTCTGATGCCCTGGCACCCATGACTGGAAACCAGAAGAGCAGCTGGCTACAGCAGTGTTTCTCAACCTTGGCCACTTGAAGATGTCCGGACTTCAACTCCCAGAATTCCCCAGCCAGCATTCGCGTGCCATAGGCTCACCATCATGTTTCCAAAAGGTTACGTGAGTATGGGAAACAACCTCCAGGGATTCATATTTAAAAATTTCATTTGCACTTTCTCATAAGCCAGTTCTATAACAAGCCTACTATATTTGATGTATTAATTTATTTATGATATAACATAGCATGTTGCCTAATTAATAGATTCAAGACACTTGACTAGAACTTAAGAAAACCCTTCAAACTCCACAATAAAAAGAAACTTTAAAAGCAGTGCCATTAATTTGATTACTGGACTTAGCAATCAGAAATCATTTTAATTACATTAATTAGAAAATAAAATAAAAATAGAACATTTGCTCTTGAAGGTATAGTGAACAAAATATGATCTTCCTCAACTTTCTAAAGATTAATAGTGACTTTTGTTAACCAACCCATTTCCTACATAGTATCATATTATTGGGTTATATGGGCTTTGGAGGTCTGTCTCAGTGCTAAAACAAAAACTAGATTGAAGATAAAGGGCAACAACTATCTGTCACTGTTTGGAGTGACACAAATACACCTCCATCAGCCCTCTATTTGGCTGTAATGCCAGCCTTGACCACCCCAATGCCAGGATGATATTGAATCCTGCTTATTATTAAAGGGGTTAGTTGTGCTTCCTACTTAGGGACATAACTTTGCAAATAGAGTCAATGAAGCAGAAGAATCCTGTTAACTAAAACTGATGGCATGATCCCTGCCAATATGCCAATCAGAATTTGATTTTCTGAACCAGTAATTTGACCCTGTCCAACTAAATGGGAACACATGGAAAGGGGGATAGTGTTGGCACCTGGAACTTTGAGCATGTTATTAAATTGCTATGTGCTACTTAAGCACTAATGCCAGACACACAGGAATCCATCCCAAAAGAAAAAATCCCATCAGGTCACTGGTCTGATTCATTTGAATTAGGGATGCAAGTCCTCTCCTCTGTAAATAAATTGTCACTCAAAAGAGCATACCTCTTTTTCTGTTTTATTCCATGGAAGGAATGCTTAGCAGTCATCCCTCACTGTTAGCAACCTTTCCCCCCTGAGTATTCAAATGGATTTTATTTAAATGAGCAGCTATTTTGTGTGTGCCTTCCAGTTGATTCCTGGCCACTGCCTGACAAATCCTTACAGTTTTTTTGGCAAGATTTCCAGGAGTATTTTGCCATTGCTTCCTTCCTAGGGCTGAGAGAAAACGAGTGGCCCAAAATCACTCAGCTGGCTTCATGCCTAAGTCAGGATTAGATCTTACAGTCTCCTGATTTCTAGTCTGATGCCTTAACCATGACAGTAATTGGCTCTCACAAATTAACTGTTAGCAAGTGGAAACTCTAAAATCACTTGGTTGCAACATTTGGTGTGCTATTTGTAAAGATGAGTGGTAGTAAGATGACTTCTAAGGAAAAAGAGTAACTTTAATATACCCAGATTAAAATATTTGGATGTCTATCACTGCATATAATGGTTATTTTGTTTGATACTGGCCTAAATCCACAATAAAGTTTGGATGTATTTATTTATTCACTTATTATTCATATGCCACAGAGGAGAACAGTGATTTTGAGATTAATCTATCAGATCACTTTACTCTATTGCAACATGTGGAAGAAATGAACATTACAGAACAAAATGAACAAATAGTCAAAAACATCCTTGAATCTGCTGCATCTATAGCACCACTGGAAGAACACTTTATCTGACGAAACTATTGATTTAATGAAAAATAATGGACAATGAAGAATACTGGAAGCTTCACTAATAAACTGGAGTATGTTGAACTTTGTAAGACCATAAGAAAACAACGTGAAGCTTGTGAAAAAGGCAATTGAAGAAAATAAAAGGATTAATAGAGCAAAATGCAAGCTTATAAATACAAGAAAGAACTTTTTTGCATTAAAACAGGAGGATGGCTCTGTGTGTAGAACAAGACAGGAAATGTTAGAAATAATTGGAAAATTCTATTCAGAGCTATACAAAGATCAAGACCACACAAAAGTAACAACATCCACGAAAGTGGAAATGCTAGATATCCTAGCGGAGGAAGTATCAAGTGCCATACAATCAACAAAAAATGGCAAAGCTTCAGGAAATGACTATGTTACAGTTGAAATTCTGAAAGCTGGTGATCACAGTTTACATAAGATACTAGCAAAACTATACTCGAGATGCTTCAGAGAAGAAAACTACCTGATGCATGGAAAAATGCTGAAGTGATTTTTATGCACAAGAAAGGGATCCAAGATTATTTTAAAAACTATTGCCCAATAAGCCTTCTTTCAGTCATCTACAAGATTTTCACCAAGATAATAGCAATAAGGAATATTGAGAACATTAAATGATGCACAGACAAAGGAGCAGGATGGATTCTGAAGTAACTACAACACAATGGATCACATCCAGGTTGTTCAGCAAGTCATTGAAAGGCAAAGAAAGAAAAAATAAACATCTGAAAAAGAACTAGATGCAATAGACTACTACATATACCTTGGTCAATGGATCTCAATGGACGGTGATACAATAAAGGAAATTGAATGGTGTGTTAAATGTGGTTGGCAAGCTAAGCATAATTTTCAAGAACAACCTCCCCCTGTACCTGAAGCTAAAAGTTTTTGATCAGTGTGTGCTACCTGCTCTAGCATATGCCAGTGACACTAACTCACAATCAATACAAAAACTAAGCATGGTGCAAAGAGCCATGGAAAGATACAAGACAAGATAGAAAGACATAGATTAGAGAACAAACAAAAGTATATTATCAAGAGAGTAAAATAATTTAAATGGAAATGGGCTGGTCACATAGAAAAATAATTCATGGGAGGCGGACCAGGGTCAAAGAATGGATCCCATTGATAAAAAGCGTCCATGAAAGAGACCTAAAATAAGATGGATTGATGACATCACCACATTTTGCAGGCCCAATTGGCAAAAGAAAGCTCATGACCAAATTGGTTGGAAATATGCGGAAGAGACCTTCATCCTGCAGTGGATGGACAATAGCTAATGATGATATGTCATGAAATCCAGCAAGGCTCTGAACACAACAAAAAGCAGTGGAATATTTAAATAGAAGCCATCATAAACAAAGCAAAAGTTCCCAACAACAGGTACAATATCCAATCCATCACAGGAGAGCCAATGTAGTCTGGAGGGAATCTGTCTCCAGGAAAAAGAGTTGCTTAAAACAAAGGAAATTGCAATTGACTTGTTCCCTTTTCTAAGACAGATTGATGGTCTCATTTTCTGCACAATTTTATGATGGAAATCACCCAACCTTTTCTTGCTGTGGCCAGAGCTTTTTAATGACTGTTAATATTTGTGCAGTATTCTGTAGTTTCTGAAATTGCAGATACCCAACTAAAACTAATTTCAGATCCCTTTGATCTTTTGGAGTAAAAATTGCATTAAATAATTACACCAAAGTATCAGATTGGAAGCAAAACACCATAGTGGGTAGCTACAGCTAGGGGCTTTTAGATCCTATTTTTAAAGTTTATTTACAATAAAAGACTTTGTAATGGGTAGCTCATCCATAAGTCATTAGCAGTCTAAACAAGAGGATGCTACACATTAGAAAGATTTTTAAAATGATAAAGCTTTTTAATTCCTTTTAAAGCTGACAGAATCTGTGATAATGGAGAGGCTTTTGTCCAGTTACTAGCCAGAGAGGGCAGAGACATTATTTCCTATTGTACCTCATCCTTCTCCCCTCTCTGTCCATTTTAAAAGCTTCTATCATAAGACAAGCAACATTGCTGCATTCACACACAACTCTCAGTCTTGATTTGTAAACTATGTTTTGAGCATCACTGCACAACCTGCGCATGACACTGCTGGAATATTTTATTCCTTACCAAATTCATTTCTGGTCTGGGATCAAGGAAACAGGTAGATACATGAATTAAGTTCCTTATTCTTCACCCAAGAGCAACAACAGGAAGCTGTTAGGCTCCCTCTATCCAGCATTGTTTACATACATTACAATGAACCACTCCAATACAATACCAACTCCCTATTCAGTAATTCCTTTCTCTCTTCACATCATTCTATATAAGTCATTTTGTTCCTGGCCAAGTTTCTTTAAGTTTTCTGACAATAATTATATAAGGAGAATCCTTGGAATGTGCAGCTTATCTGTCCTTGGGATGTCCGCCTTATCTCACTTCCCTGAGTAAACAACTTTCAAGTTCTGTGAACAATGAAGTGAAAGACAACCAACTAATCTTAAAGTAAAATAAAAAGAGACATGGTTTCTGATCCTTGACAAATGTATAAATGCTCAAATAAAATGTTCTAATACTATGTCATAAAAATGTTCTAACCAACACTGTTCTAACACATTTCTTATTTTCCCAGGCACAAAGTTCCAAAATTTTCACACTAGCAATTTTATTTTAATCCAACTAGGATTTACACTTTGTCATTTCCTCTCTTTTTCCTACAACACTTCTCCACTTATTTTTTTTTCAAACTTCACCACTGCTGTTTCTCTCATAGGTACCCTGCAGAGCACACATCTGTGATTCTACCCAGCAGGTGAATGGTTCATCAGAGGACCATCCAGAGTCATTAAATGAGCATTAGAATTCTTTTGTTAAGGCCCCTGAGCATCCATTCACAGTGATCAAGCCAGCCAAATTCACAACACTATGTGTAATAAATGCTTCATTGTCCAGCTGAACATAATCCCAGCCCCATGCTTCAATTCAAAAAGGACATTGACAAATTGGAAAGAATGTTGAGGGAATTGCATGGACAATAAAAAGTCTAGAAAGCAGGGAGGTTAAAGAATCCAAGTAATATTGGCCATTATTAGCCCTGAGCAAAGGCTAGGCATGTTGAAAGTGAGGATATTCTGCAATTGGGGGGTGGGGGAATTAAAAGGGAGCAATACATGGGGGGAATACTTGTCATTGGCACCAAAATCAGTCTAAGCAAATTTACATTGTTGGAATAAAATTAGGGAAACAAGTTACAGCCAACAGAAGTTATCCAGCTGAGAAACTCAATGAATGCGCAAGAAAGATGGATGGACGAGACATCTCCTTTGAGGTGTAGGGCATCTGGAAAATGGAGATTCAAAGCTCCGTATATTTTGGATTGACAATTCCCATCAAGCGGTAAAACTGTTGTTTGAGCTATTTATGTTTACAGATAAGAGCCTCTTCGGTTCCATAGAAAAACTAGCGTAGCCATTCTCAGTTGGATTCCTTCAAACCGCAGGGAATAACAACTGCAAAATTCCCAGCCAGTGCTGAAATTGCATATCTTGGAAAATCTTCCTAACATTTGTTTTCCCTTTTTTTTGATATGGAAGTATCCAAAACCATGTGTTTTCCAGCCTGTGCAGTCTGAATTCCTTCGAATTGCCAAAAAGAAGCAGCGCTATTCCATCACTGCTGATACTACAGAGCTGCTGTCTTGGCCATTCCTCAAATTTAATTGTTGCTTAATTGGCAACCATTCTCTTACAAACCTTAAATTGTCCCTTCCCAATCTGGACCTTGAGTTACAATTTTGTTTTCTTCCTCCCGCCCTATCTCTTTTTTCTCATCTGTATTCTAGAATGCAAACCACCACAAAGCTTACTTTACTGTTGATATTTAGAACCAACTCTAGATGCCCTTTTGTTGAAAGACTTGGGTAAAATGCTATAAACAAAAGCAAATCTTTATGTTTTTTCAGCAGCACAATAAATCAAGAAAAATCCAATGATACATAGATAAGTACAGACCAAGTTAATTGATTTTTATCCATTACAGATGTGCATAAACAAGTGCCTTTAAATAAAGAACTTGTCAAGCTTCACTTTTTTTAAAGCTAGGTAAAACTGATGATGAAAGAAAAATCATTCAGATGTATCCTAGGAAGCATCTTAATGTCGTGCAAACCCCATCATTAGAGATAGTGCTTCTATTTTTAATCAATTATATTCATTAAAATTCATTGTATTGAAACTAACATTACTAAATTAGGGGTCCCCAACCCCCGGTCCGTGGTCCGGCACCAGTCCATGGCACACCAGAAACTGGGCTGCACAAACAAGTGAAGTCCTATCCACCAGATGCAGGCAGCACATAAAGCCACATACACACATACCCCTCAGATCTATAGAAAAACCTTTCTTTACGAAACCAGTCCCTAGTATCCAAAAGGTTGGAGGCTGCTGTACTAAATCACATTTTTCTTGTTTGACTAATGAAGATACTTGCAGTAAACAAACCTACAGTAAATCAAAGTAGCTAAAGCCTTGGTAAGACTATACCTGGAATACTGCATCCAGTTTTGGTTACCACATTACAAAAAAGTTGTTGAAACTTTGGGAAAAGTGCAAAGAAGAGCAACTAATATGATTAAAGGCATGGAGACTAAAACATATGAAGAACGGTTGCAGGATTTGGGTTTGGCTAATGTAGAGAAAAGAAGGACTAAGGCAGTATATGCAATATTTGAGAGGCTGCCACAAAAAGGAGGAGGTCAATTTATTTTCCAAAGCACCAGAGGGCAGGATAACAAACAATGAATGGAAACTAATCAAGGAGAGAAGCAACCTGCATTTAAGGAGAACCTTCCAAACAGCGAGGACAATTAATCAGTGCAACAGCTTGCTTTCAGATGTTGTGGATGCTTCATCACTGGAGGTTTTTAAGAAGAGACTGGACAGTCAGTTGTCTGAAATGGTATAGGTTCCCCTGCTTGAGAAGGGGGATGGCCTAGAAGACCTCCATGGTCCCTTCCATCTCTATTCTGATTCTGAAATACAAATATTTTCCAAAGTAAATCTCAATTATCCTCAATGCTGTCTAAAATTACAAAGCCAAAGAAATTACATAGTATTAACTACATTTTTTGAATGTTTGCGTATCTTTACCAATTAACATTATCAGAGATTTATTTGGGTCTTCCTGATATGCAAGGAGAGCCTGCATGAGCAAATAACACCGTGCTTGTTTCAATTGTTTCATTAAGAAGAGTCCAAACTGTGGCCCGCCAATGTGACAATGTAATCAACTTTCTAGTTCAATCAACTGAATTAAAAGGATAACTAGCCCTGTCAAGTCATAAATTGTACAAGTCATAAATTGGCTCCCTTCTTTATAGTAAAGTTTTCTTACCCTGCTAAGGCAGTGAGTCCTAGCAATTTCATCTGATGGAGTCAGGGGATAGCCCATGATATTTTGTGCTGTACTCATCACCCTTTGTAGTGTCTTTCTATCCGTGGCTGTCAAGCCAGCATACCACACCGTAATACAATATTTGAGGATGCTTTCTATCGTAGACTGGTAGAAGGAAGTCATCAGTCGTTGTTCCACCTTGTTTTTCTGTAAGACCCTAAGGAAATTGAGTGTCTGTTGAGCCTTCCTGGCTACTTGGATCATATTATTTTTCCAGGTATGATCTTCACTAAGATGGACTCCCAGGAATGTAAAAGAGGAGACCCTCTCCACACAACCCTCCTTGATGTAAAGTAAGACAGGTTCCTCTCTCTTCTTCCGGAGGTCTAGCACTATCTCCTTCGTCTTGCTGGTGTTTAGGTGCAAGTTGTTTTCTGAGCACCATGTGGACAACTTCTGGATTTCTTCCTTGTATGCTACTTCATCACCTCCTGTAATAAGACCCCGTATGGTGGTGTCATCTGCAAATTTGATAATCACATTGGATGGGTCAGAAGATACATAGTTATATGTGTACAATGAATATGTCTTCCTGTTAACCTGAAACAAAAGCACCTCAACACTTGTGTCATGTGGATCTGGCTGTTACATAACCTCACTTGGCCCTGACAGGGAAATAGCTTTGGGGCAGCTTCCTAGAATAGTATCACATCAATAATTTCAGATACTTTGCCAGTTCCAGAAATCTTGTTGCATAACTTACTCAGGGATTCAGTTCCATCAGCATCTTCCTAAGCCATAAGAATGGGTTTTTCCATCAACAAAACCAGACATATTTAGATCAGGAAGTGGGAAGCTGTGTGGAAGTCAGAAGTTGCTTTCAAGCCGAGGGCTTTCCAGTAAAAAATTGTGCTTATTTGTTTTTGTGCTTCAGCTTTCCATCTGCTCTCTGTTGCCCATTTTAAAGCAAGTTGGCATCTCTCTCTCTCTCTCTCTCTCTCTCTCCCTCCCTCCCTCCCTCCCTCCCTCCCTCCCTCTCTCTCTCTCTCTCCTCTTACCATTAATATGGGCTGGGATTTGTACTGATCACTTGGCATTAAGCATTCACTTCTTAGTAACTGGCACACATTCAGTTTTAATTGGTGGTTTTTGGACGTTCACCAAATCTTTTCTTACATCGATCTGCGGCATTGTCTTGGGTTATGCAAAGCAGGAAACAGTCGCAACAATATGGCAACCCCATCAGCTTGCCTTGGCACAAACTCCTCAGCATTCTGTATTTCTTTTTAACAAATTTACCAAAGGAAGAAAAGCATATAAACACAACAACAGAGGGTAGCTCCAGATCAGCATTTGCCATAAACAGCCAAATTGTTGCTTTTCTGTTATGCTGACTTATAATTGGCTTTCCATTCTGGGATGTTCAGAAATAAAACTAGTTACTGTCAGGGTTCCAAGTTACACCCCCCAATGAACGAAGACTCAGAGGCTTGAGTTTCCTCAAAGTTCCAGTTTTTAAGAGATGTCACATCTGAGACAACCTGAATTTGAAAATTTCCAGGTTTTTTCCCACCCAAGTGAAATTTCAAGTCCCTGCCCAGCACCACACATGATCCAATCAGGCACCATCCAAAACTGAAGATGCCTCCCAGTCACACCATCGCAGCTGCAGGGCAAGGTGTCCTTGACTCACTGAGAAAGGAATGTTATTTAGACTATATCTCACCCATATTCCATATAATCTCCCCTCCCATTTTCCCACAGCAGAAAATGTGGCAGCCTGAAGGCCCAATGTAAAAGATGGCTTCCAGGTCTGACATTTAGCTTATCATTAGTATAGAAAAGGACATTCAACCTGATCCATTATCATTGCTTCATTAGTTTTCAGTTTATCTATTATCTGAGTCATGTGAGAGCACTTTAGTCTGAACTAAAGACTAAAGATGAATAGAGGACAAAGAATTGGAGATCATGAAGTATAAACATCTGAAAATTGAAGTTGAAAGATTATAGCATAAGTAGGCAGTAATCATCCCAGTATTTATTGGTACACTGATTATCATATCAAAAATCCTTGGACAACAATTACAAAAACTGTGCATTAACAACATTTCCATCTGTCAATTACAAAAGTCACAGTGCCTGGATGTACAGATATGCTGATACTTTACAGCTTCCTAGGTTCTTGGGAAGAAATTGATGCAAATGAAGACCAAGACCAGCTAAAGAACAGGAGGTGAACGGAATGAACAGGAGGCAGGGCTGACATTGCGATGGTATGACATGCAATCTTGAAGCTCCAAGATCACTGTCAGTATCTCTGTCACTGGATGGTCCTTTTGGACCTAAACCTTCCATAGAAACGGTGATAGAGAAGGGCACATCCTGCTGATCCCAGGGGCATCGCAAAGTCCCTGGTAGATCCAGGAGAATCCCTTTTTTTCCGGCGACAAAGAAGCAGCCATTAAAGCTGCTGAAAGTTGAGATATCTCCAGAAACTGAAGACAAGCAGGAGAGAAAGTGTGTTGGATTGGTGAGATAATTTTTATTATTAGATGAGAGAACACCCCAAAAGATTAAAAGTAAAGTTAAAATTGAAGACAGAAGAGGTCAAGCGGCGAAATTAAGCCTTAGTCAAACAGTGTGTTATTTTTCTTTAATCCTTTTACTGCTGGAATTTCTATAAACGCTTGTTATTTTTTAAACTGGACTGGTTATATTTTTCTTTTTTTAAGACTTTCATTTTCTCTTTTCAACACCCTATAATATTTTCTTATTAAAAATTTTCTTTCTTTCCTGGAATATAAAGAGGGAAGTGAAAGTAGATGAAAAGAAGTAACACTGCCATTTAGAGGCTTGAAGGTTGGAAATATTGTTTTTCTCTTCGCTTGAGCATTTGACAATCTTGTGCAAAGTAAGAGATGGTGTTACACTTCAAGGACTCTGAGCTTGTTTATTGAAAATGATAGTGGGAAGAGCATGGATGTTTATACAAGTCCTTCTCTGGGTACTATCAGAGTGAAAAGCTTGCAGTGGAAAGAAAAAATATTGCACTGAACTGAGAACAGTTAACTTTGTTTGGAAAAGAGCCTTGGATTCTACATAGTGGCAGTGTTTACTATTTGAAGGGAAAGATCAATACAGATGATGTTGCAGCAGGAAAAAGAAAAGGAAGTGACATTGCAGATAATTATGCAACAAATTAAAAAAAAAACAAGTAAGAACAGAGAGCATTGAAAAGAGAATGGAGAATATTGGACAAAGAAGAGAAAAAAATAGATGAAAAAATTGAGAATATTCACCAAACGATGGTGAAATATGAGGACAGATTTCAAATAACTGAAGAAAAAGATGAACAGAGAGATAAGAAAATTGGAGATATTGACAGCAGATTGAGTGCGGTTGAAAAAGACAAGAGTGGAATATCGGAATGGGAGATTGATAGACTAGAATTTTACCTCAGATTCCAGAATATAGAAGAAGAAAAGGGAGAAAATTTAGCAGAAGTAATGATAGAAATGCTGGCAGAAGCATTGGTGATAAACAAAGGTAACATGATGGAAGGAATGGATGAGAGGTTTCGAGCTTTTACAAGATATGCAGTGAAATATAAGTTGCCAAGAGATGTCCATACAAGATTTACTAAAAAAGCAATTAGAATATAAATATCACAAATGGTAAGAGATAAAAGATTGTGGTACTATTGGATGGATACAGGATGATGCAATGAAATGTTATAATAAAAATTAATTTGAATTTATTTAAAGTTAGAATATTTTGCATAAAATGAAGTAATAATAGTTATAGTCAAATAATTGATTAACAATGATAATATTGTATACATATATATTAGATTGATAATATGAAATTTTATATAATTTGTAAGTGAGACTATGGAGAGGATGCCCAAAAGTTTTGACACCAAAGATAAACAATTTTATAAAACATGGGACTTATCTTATCAATGGTTAGACAAAAGAATTTTATAAAGATGTATTACTACTGTATTAGGATGATGTAATGAAATACCATAATATAAATTTACTTAAAATTTAGAATATCTCATGAACTAATGATAGTTTATAGTCAAATAAATGTTTAATAATGATAATAATTTTATACATATATATCAGATTGATAATATAAGATTCTATATAAATTGTAAGTAAAGACTATGCTGAGAATGTAGAAAAGTTTTGTAACCAATCGACATACTGTACAAAACTGGAAGATGGTTTTATGTTTTATGTTTGTTTGTACTTGTTTGTTTAAAAATTAAAAAAATGTTTTTTAAAAAAGAACTGGCAGGTATAATTTCATGTTGCTGTGTAAATAATAATAAAATGCGCCACTGTATCCATAAAAAGGGGCAAAATCACTGCATGTGAGGGAATTGAAATGCCCAATAGCCAACTAATTAAATGCAATGAAAATGAAGCCTACAAATACTTAGGCATTCTGCAGTTGGATAACATCAAGCATGGAGAAGTAAAAACTATTGTCAGGCGAGAGTACACCAACAGAGTTAGGAAAATTTTGAAATCTAAATTGAATGGTGGAAATACAATCAAGGCCATAAATACCTGGGCAATACCAGTTATAAGATACACAGCTGGCATAGTTAACTGGACACAAGCTGATTTGGACCTTTTGGACCGAAAAACCAGGAAACTAATGACAATGCACTACAGTTTACATCCACGTGGTGATACTGATAGACTATATCTGCCCCGAAAATCAGGTGGCAGAGGATTATTACAAGTGAAGCAAACAGTTGAAGAAGAAAAACATGCACTGGCTGATTATTTAAAAGAAAGTCAAGAACATCTATTAATCGAAGTAAAGAACAAAAATCTACTGAAGGCCCAACAGACAAAACAAGAATACAGAAAAGATGTGATAAAATCAAGAATGGAGAGTTGGCAGAACAAAGCACTGCATGGTCAATTTCTGGAAAAAATAAAAGATAAAGTGGACAGTGAACAAACTTGGTTATGGTTAACAACAGGTACATTAAAGAAAGAAACAGAGTCACTACTCCTGGCTGCGCAAGAACAAGCTATCCGCACAAATGCCATTAAGGCCAAAATCGAAAAATCCTCTGATGATGCCAAATGCAGACTTTGCAAAGAAGCTGATGAAACTGTTGATCACATACTCAGCTGCTGTAAAAAAATCGCGCAGACTGATTATAAATTGCGGCACAATTCAGTAGCACAAATGATCCATTGGAATTTGTGCAAAAATTATAATATTAAAACAGCAACAAACTGGTGGGAACATCAGCCTGAAAAAGTCACCGAAAATCAGATGGTCAAGATCTTGTGGGATTTCCGTATACAAACCGACAAAATACTGGCGCATAATACACCAGACATCACACTGGTTGAGAAAAATAAGGTCACAATCATAGACATCGCAATACCAGGTGATAGCAGGGTCGCCGAGAAGGAACATGAAAAAATCGCAAGATACCAGGACTTAAAAATCGAAATTCAATGACTATGGCACAAACCAGCAGTGGTAATTCCAGTGGTAATTGGCACACTGGGTGCTATTCCAAAAGCACTGGAATTACATTTAAAACAGTTAAAAATTGACAAAATCACCATCAGTCAAATGCAAAAAGCCGCACTGCTTGGATCTGCACGCATATTACGAAAATACGTTACGACGTCCTAGGCCCCTGGGTGGGGCCCGACTAGTAACCAATGCCAAATCCGGCGAAACAACTGGCCGCTGTGATACAATTGTACAACAACAACAACAACAACAACAACAACAACAACAACAATAATAATAATAATAATAATAATATATGCTAGAGTTATAGGACCACAGATAGCCCTCAGCCTATGACCACAATTAGAATCAGAATTCCTGTTGCTAAGCAAAGCAGTTGTTAAGTGAACTATGCCCAATTTTACAATCTTTTTTTGCCTCAGCTCTTAAGTGAATCACTGCAGTTAAGTAAATCATATGGTCACTAAGTGAATCCAGCTTCCCCCATTGAGTTTGCTTGTTGGGAGACAGCCAAAAAGATCACAAGGGTGATCAAATGATGCTGGGATGCTGCAACAATCGTAAACACATGCCAATGTCAGTGTTCCAAATATCATGCTGAATTAAATTAGAGTCCAAGGCAAAACTTTCATCAAAGTTCCAATTTAATAATGCAGACATGTTGGCACATCTGTGGAAATCCCAATTCTAAAGCTTCCTGGGATTTCACCTAGTTGAAAGTTCATGATCTTATCCCCACACCCATAAATCCAACACATGGTCCAATCTTCTTCAGCCACGCTGGCATTTCCACCCATCTAGTTCCAGTCAGATGCAGAGGTGCAGAGAAAAAAGATGACCTTGGGCTTCTATAAAAGAATGACAACAACACATTCCATCATTCTACTCCTTTCTATTCCCCCCTCCCAATTACTACATTAATGAAACAGCATAGTGAAATAATAGAAAGTGTGGCAGGCCAAAGATCCTAAAACTACAGCCTGACAGCCAGTTGCCAAGCACCCAAAAACTGCTCAGGTGACCACTGCAATAGTGTAGGTGTGAGGACCAGTTGTAAGCTACTTTTTTCAGTGCCACTGAACTTTGAACAGTCACTAAATAAATAATTGTAAATCGAGGACTGCCTGTATGTGTGGCTATGTTTATTGTGTGTCATCTTGGTTGATGTCTCTTAAGAGGAAGTGAAATTTTTATCAAATAGGAATAGGAACAAGTTTTAAAAGCAAGCAAGAGTTGAAGATCCCATCAGTTTCATCCCATTTGTGTTCAGTTTCTAGATTCTTTTGGTTGGAGACGCCATCTAGTGGAAAACAAACTTAGAAAAAAATAGGAAGTCAAGGGCAGGATGCAGGAGCAACAAAAGCTGCCTCCTAGTCTGAGTTACCAGATATTTGAACTGGAAAAGGAGGATACGGACAGTTGGAAAGAGCAAATGGGTGGGTGGGGGACTTTCTTGGCATCTGCAACAAAAATTAGAATGAAAATCTCCTTAGGCTTCATATTTATGTTCTTTATTTTATCTTCATATTTTATATTTTATCCAAATTTCATACTTTATTCATATTTTATTCATAATTTATCATCATATTCATATTTATCTCTTTAGGATTCATATTCCATCAAAGACCTGTATACTGCACGAGTCAGAAAGAGGACTGTGAAAATAACTACAGACCCCTCACATCCTGGACATAAATTGTTTCAATTTTTACCCACAAAACTGCACACCAGAACAACTAGACAGAAGGACAGTTTTTACCTGAATGCCATCACTCTGTTAAACAACTATTTCCCACAACACTGTCAAATTATTTACTAAGGCTGTATTACTATTATTCTTCTCATCCTTCCTAGAACCTATCTCCTCCCACTTATGACTATAACCATGTTTCTTGTATCTTTAAAATTTATATTGTTTTATTTGTTTCCTAGTATAATTTGATTGCTTATTAGAAACCTATAACTATCACTAAATGTTGTGTTTTATGATTCTTGATGAATGTATTCTATTTTATTTTTCTTTATATACACTGAGAGAGCATATATAGTAGAGACAAATTCCTATTCCTATTCTCTTCTATCTCTTCTATATTCATTCCACTAAAGTTCAAGGCTGCTGATCCCCAGGGAGAGGAGCCTACGTCGCTATGAAATGGTCGCCCGATCTCGATGCTCCGAGATTGCCGCCAATACTTTTTTCGCTGGGTGGGCCAATCGGACCTAAACTGTCCCATAGAGACAGTGAACAGGAAGATTACGTTCTGCTGATCACAGGGACATTGCAAACCAGGAGAAGGTCTCTCAGCTGGCGTTAAAGCTCAACCCTTAGGCTGATGAAGTAGGGACAGCTCCAAAATGGAAGGAAATGGAAGAGAAAGTGTTTACAGCTGGTGAGAAATTTTTACCCATTTTAAAAGAGCCTGCCTATAAAAAACTTAAAGCTAATTTAAATCTAAGAATAAAAGAAATAAGTGGCGGAATTAAGCTTTGGATGGTTTTGGTCAGCGTGTTATCTTAATTTTTAAATGTTATTTTCATGGATTGAATTTATGCAAACCATTTGAAATGAATGGATCAAGTTTTCCTCTTCTAAAATTTTTACTATTACTTTCACAATCTACGGACTAAACTTCTCCTTATTCATCACTACATCTGTCTTTTACCCTTTCTTCTCTATTTCATGTAAGAATTTGACTTTTTTAAAAACTTGGAATAATAAAAGATACAAAAAGAACAAAGAGAATTGCAACAATTGTAACAACAAAGGGAGAGATAACTGCTACTCGAAGACTGGAAACTTGAGTATTGAAAACAAAATACTTTTACTTTCACTACTGATTATTCTGGTCTGGAACTTTAAAGTCTCACAGTTTGTTTATAGAAAGTGATAAGAAGTAAAGCACCATTTGTTTATACAAATGTTTCTTTGAATTATATCCTTAACCAGAGATCTCATGGTGAACCTAGGTGTAACCTTGTAAAAATCTTCCAAGTCAGAGCAGCAGTGTTTTAACAGCTGGAAACAATGGGTTATTTCCAACAACAGAGAGAAATTGCCAGCTTGCAAGAGATAATATTTGCAGTACAGAAATTATCAAATATATTTGAGAAAATGTTTGAAAAATTAGAGCACCTAACAGAAAAATATGATGAAAAAAATGGAGATGCTTATCAAATGGGGAAAATAGAGGGTAGAGTCCCAAGCAATAAAGAGAAAAATGACTATAAAGAAATCAAATCTGCTGATATCTATGATGAATGGTTTCTGTCTGGAAATGGAAAAAGTGGAATATGGAAAGGGGAACCAGATGGATGGGAACCCTACCCTAGATGGCAAGACACAGAAGAAGAAGAAAAAATAAAACAACTTATGGATTTAAAGGGAGAAATTTTATTAGTAACACCATCGATAACAACACTGACAATTAAAGACAAGTTGATTAAGGAAAAAGAAGAAGGGCATCGAAATTACATGAGAGAATCAATAAACAGGGGGTTGATTAAGGAGATGATTAGAGGACTGATGCCACAAATGGCAGAAGACATGAGACTGTTTTGCTACTGGAAAGATACAGGCTGATAGATGAAAGTGTTTAATCTAAAACTAGTTGGACTTAGTGAAATTTAGTGACAATAGATATGGTTAAATAAACAATTGAAAATGATAATAATGTATACATATGTATTGGTATAACAAGTAGTAATTGGATATGAATATTGAATGGTACCTATGAAAGGAAGATGAGAAATGGTTTGGTTACATATAAAGATTAATAAAAAAAGAATTAAATTAAGATAATGGATATAGTCAAATAAAGGAGAGATAATGATAACAATGTATCATGTATGTGTACAACATGGAGAAATTGGATGTAAATTGTAAACAGTGATTTGCAAAGGAAGATTAGAAACCTTTGTTACTAAATGTTATTGATGTTTAGCTAGAATAGGCCATAAGGAATAGTGTTATTAGGATACTAGAAATAGCAAATGAGATGTCAGTACGTGGTTATGTCTTGAGTTTTGGTATGTTTTATGATGAAAGATGTTTAAACAATTATAGTCAAACGAGAATGGGGGTAGGATGATGGTAATATATACAAATATATTTGATTTAAAATACTAGAATTAATATGAATCATGGGTGACTGTGAAAGAAATGCACAATTTTTTTTGTAACCAACTGATACACTTTCTACAGTATGTAAAGAAAGAGGATTTTTTGTGTTGTGTCTGTTTTGAAAACTAAAACAAAAAAAAATTAATAAAAAAAGACTGCTGATCCTCCAGTCAGTATCTCTGAACTTTTACTTATAATTGCAGTTCAGAAGTCTCTCCAGGTGGCACTTCCCACCCTGTGTTCCTCCTGTTCATTTGGACTGCAACAGCCATAATTTTTCATTATTGATAGTGTTGCTGAAGCTGACCTGAAAGGCGATTCATATGAAATGGCCTGGAAAGCCCAAAAGCCAACTTGGGGTCAACTGTCCATGTTTGTGCAATAGCAATAGCAGTTAGCCCTCTCTAAGCGGTTTACAGAGTCAGCATATCGCCCCCACAGTCTGGGTCCTCATTTCACCCACCTCGGAAGGATGGAAGGCTGAGTCAACTTTGAGCCGGTGAGATTAGAACCGCTGAACCCAGCTAACAGTCAGCTGAAGTGGCCTGCAGTACTGCACCCTAACCACTGCGCCACCTCGGCTCTTTGCATATGCATATGACTGCTGTTGGATTCAAATCAAACAGGGCAAGTTATGGCCAGGGAAGGAGGAACTCAAGCAGGCTAATCTCACAGTTAAGATAAAGAAGCCCCACGAAGAGGTGGAAATATGTTTATGTTAGCAGGGTAATGTGTACTTTTTATACTATAATTGGAACATTTGAATCTGTTTGAGGAATCCATCTAAATTTTGCAGAAATCTTTTGCATTTCTCCTGGAGGAAAAATTCCCAGATTCAATATCAACTCCATCACAGACAGCTCAAAAATGTTATGCCTAAAAATGACCCAGCATTCTGTGCAACTTAAAAGGTTCTTTTTGTCTCCTTAGAAGGAAACTTCAAACCCAAATCCTGATCTTATTCCTTTAAATGTGAGCAACCAAGGAAGGCCTGCAAATGCAGGTTCTCACAAGTGGTAAACCAATTGGATTTCACATGTTTGCAGTCAAAACTGATGCTTAATTACTCTGTTACCAGAAACTAAGCTGTTGACATCTAGATGTAGGCACATGTAAACCCACTGGGTTTAGTATTCAAAATATTTCACTGCAATATCCAAAAGCTTTAATATTTAATCCTAGTCCCAATTTGATAGTACTAATTCAATAGATTATTTTATTTGAAAAGATAAAATAATATTTTATTTGAAAAGATTCATATATCATTTGTATTCAGATTTTCAGCTCCTAACAATGATTGTTCTGAAAACAATTCTCTACCTATCTGGGAGTGAAAACTGCTGAAGTCAATCAAATCTACATTTGAATAAACCTGCAGACATTGCTCTGTCCTTTGTACTCAGTGGCTCCATACTCTTCTCCAGCATTCATTACAAGAAAAGGTGAATATGCTTTGAAAATGTGTACAGCATATTATAAAGTCCTGCATCTTCCTAATGTGGACGCTATTAAAAGTGATATCCAGTAGGACAGGAGATACACTCAGCTGCATTTCAGTAGAAATCTAACAAAACCCTGCCCAGCTTCTGAGACCAGTTTGTATTGTAAAGCTTCTGCCATTTCCTTCTCATTGATTAAACTGTAGGAAATTAAAACCCATCCCTCTGCTAGAAAACTGAAATATCCTGGGAAATATTGAAAAGCCAGAATATTACATTTCCCTGGATCAGAAATGGAAAAACATGTTTTTAGGCAGGAAACACATTCACTCTTAATAGCCCCCACTTTCCTTAATGGGCCATTAAATGCCCAAGCCAGTCTATTCTACATAATAAAGAGTTCTCCCCTACAGCTCCAGGGTGATGGGATTAAGACATAATAGTATTAGCCCTTTACCCCTCTCACCACATGGCATCTGGAAACTCAAACTTCGCCCCATGGGAGTCTGACAAGCAATCAGAATATATTTCTTACACAGGAACAGGAAACAGAGAGGTGGGGCTGAACAGAATATAAAGCCAGGAACTTTAAGCCTTTCTGTCTCTTCCCTTCTTCTTCAACCAACATTGAAGCACCTTTTCTGTTCAGGACTCAAGCCATGTTGGTCCTGTCCATCATTAAACCATCTTTCCAAGCTGCCTCCTTGTCTCCTGTGTCTTTTTTCCCACTTGGAGCTGAACCCAGAAGGACATTTCTTCCAACAAAAGCAATATGCACTTATTGTACGACAGCAACCTTTGTTTTATCGGAAGATTCCTTACCCAGGAATGTGGCTGATGTTTAGTATGATATATTAATTTTTTGGAATTGGATATTCATGTTCCTCAGCTATGGTATGGAATGAACTGTATACTGCAAAGGCATATATCACTAGAAACATGGAACAGTTTGCATTCTATCCTGATAGGATCCATTACTGCTTGGCAAGACATTTTGTTCCCTAGCTTCATTTACTTAGCCCCAGAGAATCCAGATGACATTCCTGCCAAAATGATGCGTTACAATCTTCGCTCTATTAAATTTCTATCATTTTACACAGGCCCAATTAACAGGCAATTCTTTCAAACCTTCAATATAGTTGCAGCTCCAGCTTGTTTGCTGTTCACAGACCAAGATCTCTTGAAACATATATCAGAAAGAGGGGGTCAGGGATTTATGGTGCTGGGATCACAGATGGATCATGATTTTTTGTTTAATGGCTATGTCATGTCCCTGAACAGTATTATTTTTCCATTGTGTAAAAGGTTAATTGGGCCAGGCATTAGCTACAATTACTGCCCTTAAGTCTTCAAGAATACATTTAGACCGAAAAGAGTTTGATCCCATGAAAAGCTTTATGGGAAGAATCTAGTAGAATCAAAAATGATAAATTCTGTTGGGGGACCAAAAGATGCAAATCCGGAGTCGTCTTATCATGCTGGATCAATTAAACTTCATTGTAGCAATTCTTAAAGTACACTTTGCTTCTCAGAAACCAGCTGGGAAGGTTGCAAAAGGCCATTACATGATCCTAGGACACTGCAACTGTCATAAATACATGCCATTTGCCAAACATCTGAATTTTGATCACATGACCTAAGGAAGGGGTGTCAAACTGGCGGCCTGTGGGCCTGATGCGTCACATGCAGACCATGCCCACCCCAGCTCTGCAAATGGGAAAAACATGAAATGTCACATGATGGCAATGTGACCTGGCGAGTTTGACACCCATGATCTAAGGATTTATCATCACTTTGTTCTATACCATTGTAACTTTGAATAGACGCTAAAAGAATGATTGTTAATTCAATTCAATTCAATTCAATTTATTAGATTTATAGGCTGCCCAATCCCGGAGGACTCCGGGTGGCTTACAAGAACAAAGGAAAAACAAAATAAAATAAAAATAATTTTAAAAATTCCCCAACACGCATACGTTCTGATCGGGGCTGGAACCTACATAATAAGGTCAACAGCCCCAGGCCTGCCGGAACAGCCAGGTTTTAATGGCTTTTCTGAAGGCCATGAGAATGGGTGAGGTCCGGACCTCTGGAGGTAGCTGATTCCACAGGGTCGGAGCAGCCACAGAGAAGGCTCTCCTCCGAGGCCCCGCCAGCCGACACTGTCCGGCTGGTGGCATCCTAAGGAGGCCCACCCTGTGGGATCTTATCGGCTGTTGGCGATCTCGCAAATACGCTGGTCCTGAGCCATGTAGGGCTTTAAAGGTAATGACCAACAACTTGAATTGAGTTCGGAGACCAATTGGCAGCCAGTGCAGCTCGCGGAGGATAGGTGTAATATGGGTGTATCTCGGTACACCCAATATCGCTCGCGCGGCTGCATTCTGGACTAGCTGTAGTCTCTGAACGCTTTTCAGGGGTAGCCCCATGTAGAGCGCATTGCAATAATCCAATCTTGAAGTGACAAGGGCGTGAGTGACTGTTTGAAGTGAAGTCCGATCCAAGTAGGGCCGCAATTGATGCACCAGGCGAACCTGGGCAAAGGCCCCCCCTGGTCACAGCCGACAAATGGTGTTCTAGTGTTAGCTGTGGATCCAGGAGGACCCCCAAATTGCGGGCCATCTCTGAGGGGTGTAAGTTTTCACCCCCCAGGATCAAGGATGGACTGTCTGAACTGTCCTTCGGGGGCAACATCCACAGCCACTCAGTCTTGTCGGGATTGAGCATGCGTTTGTTTACCCCCATCCAGATCCTGACAGCTACCAGGCATCGGCACATCACGTCCGCTGCTACACTGAGCTGCACGGGGCAGATAGATACAATTGCATATCATCTGCATATTGATGGTACTTTATCCTGTGCCATTGTATGATCTCACCCAGCAGTTTCATGTAGATGTTGAATAGGAGGGGGGACAGGACCAAACCCTACAGCACCCCACAATTGAGGGGCATAGGGGTCGACCTTTGTCCCCCGACCAACACCGACTGCGACCTACTAGAGAGGTAAGAGGAGAACCACTGTAGAACGGTGCCTCCCACTCCCACCTCCTCCAGACGTTGCAGAAGGATACCATGGTCGATGGTATCGAAAGCCGCTGAGAGGTCAAGAAGCACCAGGATAGAGGAAAGCCCTCTATCCCTAGCCCGCCAGAGATCATCGGTCAGTGCGACCAAAGCGATTTCTGTGCTATACCCAGGCCTGAAACCAGACTGAAAGGAAGGACTACCTGTATATTCCCCGCATTTGAAAGTTACCAAGAGCACAAAGATCCTGGATGCTTTGTGCATGTAGAATGGCTAAAAAAAATCATATAATATTGAAAGGATGTATCTGCATTCTGCTTGCAACAATTTATTTTTACCATATGTCCATTGTCAGTCTCTGAAATTGGATTGGTTTTTTTTGACACAGGGAAAAGAGCAATTGTTTTTTCTATTTTCTATGTGTAAAATATTTGCATTGGTATGTGGTCTATTTAAATCATTCTTTATTTTTATTTTTGCTATTTCTTTGTATTTTAATAAAAGAAATACATTCTAAAATTTGGAATTTGCAATTTTGTTTCCTTTTTCTTGCAAGTATAATAGCAAAATATATACTCATTTTCTAAAATTAAATAATAATGCTGTATTCCTTAAGCACATTTTTATGATGAACATCGCTTTTAAATAGCTTAAATATCCTTAAAATTCAATTTGCTACTGATATGGAAGTACACAATTTAGATAATAAATGTAACCAAGAAGCAATTGTAATCTGTACAAAAGACAATTATTAGGATGGCTATGGCAGTCTTTATATTGTAATATAAAAAGTGTATGAAGTTGTGAAAGTAGTTATCAATATATTCAATTAGTTACTCTAATTATGTATGTGTGTGAGTGAGTAAGGAAGGAAGAGACAGATGTAATCTTTTGAAACATGAATTTGAAACATTACTTCAACATCCCTAATCCATTTTTAAAAGATGGTATTACAAGAAAACAAAACTCTAATTCCCTAGCCCTCTAGCTAGGTATAAACATTGTTTCAGACACAAGTCATTATCACTACTTTTTAAAGTGAGGTTGAGGGGAGGAAAATCCAAATCAGGTTCTTAATAAGCAAGATTCAATATTCTGAAGTTTAATTATTTCATAGTTGGCTTTATGGTTTTGGTAACACTTGTATCCATTAACACCGATAGCATTGGCTGGGGGATTCTGGGTGCTGAAATCTATACTTCTTAAAGTGACTAAGGTTGGGAAACACTGCTGTAAAGGATCACCAGATGGGGGAGCAGCTTTTGGGCTAATTTTACACAACACTGAATCACAAGCTAGTCACTTGTTTTAGCCTAATGTGTTGTGGATATGTAACCCAGGAGATTAATGCATTGTGTTATGTGAATCCAGACCTTGGTGGTCTTGAGGATGACATGGTTAAAAGAGTTCAGATTTTTTTTTGGGGGGGGGGGAGGGCGTGTGTGGTTAATGTCAGGTTTTTTTTGGCACAGATCTCATGCCATTAAAAATAACTGCAATTGTCAACATTCTTCTTGGTAATGAATTCCACTTTCTGGTGCCCCCAAGCCAGGAAATGAGTTCACCAGCCGAATCTTTGCAGGTGGGATCTATTAAATTTACTCCTGGAAGTGAGGGGGAGAAAATAGCATTTCTTCCCTTAAGGAACCTACCCAATCGTTTATATCAAACATCTACGATCAAATGAGTTTACTTAGTTAATTAAAGAAGAAAAATGAAAAGCAAATTAAAAAGTGTATTATAGATGACAAGTGCCAGGCGAAGTGTTATAATTCTGCAAAGCAATGTAAATTGCAATGCACACTTACACAGAAAGTAAATGATCTGGTAAGCACGTTGATGTGCAGGTGAAAACGCAGAGTTATCTGGCAAGTCCTTATATTATCGAGTAATATATTATCGAGTAATTCGATAATATAAGGCTCTCGGGGAGGGCTCCAGCGTTCCCCGATTCCCATATACGTTTACTCAAAAGCGTAAAAAAAAACCGCCCGCCGCTTTCTATTTCCCAGTTAAGTGCGGGCAGGATGGCGGCTGCCGGTCACAACGACGCCCACTTGCGGGCGCGTCGGTAGCAGCAGCTTGAGTGAAACCGGACCCAAAGCGATTTGATTAGCGCCCAGCTGAACCCAATGGGACTGGGCCGGTCGATAAAAGCTTCTCCAAAGCGGTGTTGCGAGATCGCCGTTTGTGGATCATTTATTCTTTTAACTTCACCCCCTGATCGGCTTGTCCTAGACAGCGCTGGTTCGCTGTGCTTTTTCTCCCCAGTTATGGAGCTTTTTATGCTCCACGGTATTCTCCTGGTTTTGACTGCATTGAGTGGCTGGGGTCGCTTGTCGCCCAGCGGAGGTGAGGAGAGTCTTTTTGTGTGTGTGTTCCCCTGCTTTGGGGGATAAAGTATCCTGGGATGGAGTGGCTTATTTTGGAGTCTGCTTATCATAGTTTACTTAAACAACCATACAAAGAGACAATGGTCTCCTCCCCCCAGGAGTTTTATTGATGACACAGTAAAAAGATAGGTTTGCTTGTTTTAATTTTATTTAAACCTGCAGAAAATTGATAGTTTTGCAAAAAAAAATTTCTTCCAGCCCAAATGTGGGAAACCTACTTGTGGTCTTTAAGATTCAGTTGCTATTCATGTACCTGGACTGTAGTGACCATGTTAGGCTCAGGGTTATCATGATTTAGGAACCATTCAACTTACATGGACATGTCTATGTAGCTTCCTTGCAAACTGCATATTTGCTATTGGCTTTTCAGTGTTTTGTGGTCTTTTTACTTTATGAATATCATTCAGTGGTAAAGTAGGTTGGGTGGGTGAGTTCTTGTCTGTTTTTAGGGCTCCCTTCTGGAAATTTTGGAGGACTCTGGCTGGGAGAGCCTTGTTTGTTGGGCTCATGGGTAAGGGACTTTGGAAGTATATTTCAGCCCTAATTTTAGCTATAAAAAAGGGACCACATTCTAAATGGTTTAAACCAGATACATGTCCAACCTTGGCAACTTTTAAGGCTTGTGGAGTTCAATTCCCAGAAATCACCAGCTGGCATGGCTGCCTGGGGAATTCTAGGAGTTGAAGTCCACAAGTCTTAAATTTGCCAAGGTTGGACATTTCTGATTTACACTGCAGCAATTTTTTTTTTGATGGGGCTTGCTGTTTAGATCTTTTTGAATGCCTCCTGCATTGATAGTTTTAAAAAAACATGGCTGCAGGAATCCTGATTCAAAGGACAAACTCTGATTTGGAGTGTGATGTACATCTGCATTAACTCCTGTTAAGGTCACCTTAAATTAGAAGCCTCGTGGAAGCAGCTGTGCCTCCAGGACAAACAGATGCTTTAAGAAAGGCCAGGTGTGTCCAAATACATTTCAAAAAGCATTCTGCCCAAACAATAGCATAGAAATATTTGGAATTGGACTTCCCCAAGTTATAGTGTCTCTTCATCCAGGCCTTTGGGGATAGTTACTTATATAATTCTGAGTCAGAATAGCTACTATTAATTTTACTAATTAATAAAATGGACTGCTACCGTGGAAATAGTGATTCTCTGGATTTCATTGACCATTGGGCCACATTTCAACACGGATTTCATGGCTGAATGTTGTGTGGTCTAGGCTGACTGTTTTTGATCCCATGCTTTTGTTCTTCCAGATGGAAGACCTTGTAATGCCACCTTGCAAGCTGTTTGTGGAGATAAGTGTATTCCTTTCTCATGGCTATGTAATGGAGAACAAGATTGCCCTGATGGTTCAGATGAACTTTGTGGTAAGTTCTTCAAGGGCATTTCATGCAGTTGAGGGCCAAGAAACAAACATTTGGGCCCTGATTTGAAAAGTACCAGATTTGGAGGAGGGGGTGGGAAAAGCTTTTTAATCTGGTGAGAATGCTGGGATTTTTGATAGGTTATTAATTCTGATAAAATAGTTGTGGGCGCTTTGCAAAAAGGAGTGATAGTGGCTAATTTATATACTTTTACCACATTTTTGAAGCTGGGGAAAGGAACAAGTCCACATACATCAAGCAAAATATGGGGCTGCAGCAGCTCACTTCTGAAATAGAGCACAAAGAGGAGAGGGGAGATTGGTGGTCTGCTTTGTAGCATGCCTAGGTTTTTTGTTTTTGCTTTTTCTGGGGCAAATAAACCAGGAAGCCCCAAATAAAGTTTGCACAAGCACAAAACTGCCTAGTCCTGGCTTGGTAATACTTACAATTATTTACTTTCTCAAGTAAGAACAGTACTAGAGGTAAGGTGAGTGTTCTGTATATTGCTTAGTATTATTTCAACGTATACAGGTTGAAAAGGTGAGGAACAGACACTGCAGGCATTTTTAATTGTCTTAGTTGAATAACATGGGGTGTTTTTTTTCATCCTGGGTCCGTGTCTGCTGCTTCTTGCTAGTCCATGTCTAAATTTGCTCATTTTAGTTAGCTGGTCTTTTGGTTTATGGTGCACACATGTGCTCCGGGCAGCTGGTCTTTGCATGTGCTGGAGCGCCGGAAACCCGAAGAACAGGTGGCCAGTGTGCATATTTGCACCGCCAGCTGGTCTTTGAGTTTCCGGCACTCTGGCACATGCAAAGATCAGCTGGGTGGCACGCATGCACACGCCAGGAACTAGAAGAGCAGCTGATGATGGCATGCATGCCCACAGATGGCACATGTTCACCATCATGGGTCTATATAATGCCACAGCCTAGGTGTTTAGGACATTCTATTTAACACCAGATAAATAGGGACCAACCTACCTAGGAAATGAATTATTGTACATATGTGGGGAACCTGAACCAGATATAATTGAAAGGAAAGATACTCATTCCAGAAAGCCCTGCCTTGTTCAAATAAACTCTAATGTTTCAAAGAAATTCTGGATGCAATTAATACAATCTGTTGCTCTTGAGATATTTTCATTTGCCATCAGCTATAAGTATGGTGCTGATTGACTACCTCTTTTCTTATCTAGGAATTTCAAATTGTAAAGCAATGCAATAATCTCCATAGACCTTTGCCCTTTTATCTGATAGGACAGATCAAAGTAAGACAAGCAATGTTAATTGCTTAGCCTAATGTCCTCCACATGTTCTGGACTATAAATTCAACATACCAGACCAGACCAGCATGACTACGGTAATAAGGAGTAGTTTGGGATAGTTATATGAACCATTTGAAATACCTTAATTCGACCTTTTGCTGTGTCATTGTCAAAAAGCTGAAGTTGAGTTTACAAAGCAAGGTGTTGAATAGTTTCCTAATGTTAGTAGTCTTTGCTATGATTTTTGCCATGTTCTGTAGTGAATGCAACCTCCCCCCTACCAAAAAAATTAATTTTGATAAGACTTAGCAATGAAGAGTGAATAATGAAGACATGTGGATGTCTGATATTATTAGTCAATCCCTAAAATACAGTAATGAGCTTTTAACTAAGTTACAGTAATTCATGTTTGCAAAATGACAAGAAAAAATAAAATCATGGACTCAGTAGTATTCATAAAGCATCAATAACTGATTGAACATAATCAGGTTGGATAGTGTAAGCTTATGATGGAATAATCAGGGTGGCTTTGATTTGCATTGAATGGGAACTCTCGTTTCCTAGACAGCATTGCTGTAAGCTTCACTTTCTGGAGTTGAGAACTATGGTCCATCTCATCCAGGATAACCAGATTAGATAGGGCTGGTCTTTCCAGCTTCCCTGCAGCAGGAGTACTTTAGAAGAGTAATCAGCTAGGAACAGAATGCCAACCCGTGGTATAACTGCATGTGTGTTGTAACTTGCTTTTATAGAAGGACTGATTGTTTTGAATCTCAATATACAATGGCATTAGCTTCCCATGGAACAGAGGATATAACGGTCACTGGCATCTTCGGAAGCAGTTTAGTGCAGGGGTCTCCAACCTTGGCAACTTTAAGACTTGTGGACTTCAATTCCCAAAGCTGGCTGAGGAATTCTGGGAGTTGAAGTTCACAAGTCTTAAAGTTGCCAAGGTTGGAGACTCCTGGCTTAGTGGATTGCATTAGTGATGAGAGCTGTTTCCCCCTTAAACTGTAGAGTCTTTAACCGTGAGCTCTTGACTGAGGCATACCTATTGTGATAACTACTTCATAAACCAACTTGTTTAACAAAATCATCCCGCGCAGCTCTCTTATAGATTAGCACTGTGCTTTATAGAAGAACTCAAATGAAGGAAAGAACATCTCCAAGACTTAGGAATTCTGAATAGGTCTGTCCCAATCCACCAGAGGATATCCTATTGGGGACAAAACCTTTAAAAAGCAGCTTTGGGACAATCATGACCTGGATGACTAAGAAATCTCTACAGACCTATTGGGGACAGTTTCTGTAGAGCAGTTCTTAGAGGTGAATCTAAGGGAAAACATTTTATTCCTTCTTCTCTATAGAGGTAGAATGTGGTGGTGATCCAAATGCCTGGCAATGTGAAGACGGATCGTGTATTGCTGCTAAGTGGCGTTGTGACGGTACCAGCGATTGTCTGGATGGCTCCGATGAAGAAAATTGTGGTATGCATTACATTTAAAGCCCCAAACAGGCTGTTTTCATGACACTGCTATTGAAAAAGAAGCTGACAGATAAGGTATAATTTGGAAAAAGATAGGCAACTGTATCATAAACTATAAAGTATGTGTAGAGAGAAAAATACAATTTGGAGAATTAAGTGTGTTTTGTCAGGGCAACCTGATCTACCCAAATATGGGACACAGCACACTGCTTTCGCTTTTGCCTTTCAGCCCCAATCCCAGAAACCTTCACAGAAAGTTGCTTTGGCGACAAACTATTTTTGTGTTAAATGTTTGTCAGTGAATATAAATTTAACACAATTTACAATACAATACAATAGCAGAGTTGGAAGGGACCTTGGAGGTCTTCTAGTCCAACCCCCTGCCTAGGCAGGCAACCCTACACCATTTCAGACAAATGGCTATCCAACATCTTCTTAAAGACTTCCAGTGTTGGGGCATTCACAACGTCTGGAGGCAAGCTGTTCCACTGGATTAATTGTTCTAACTGTCAAGGAATTTCTCCTCAGTTCTAAGTTGCTTCTCTCCTTGATTAGCTTCCACCCATTGCTTCTTGTTCTACCCTCAGGTGCTTTGGAGAATAGTTTGACTCCCTCTTCTTGGTGGCAACCCCTGAGATATTGGAACACTGCTATCATGTCTCCCCTAGTCCTTCTTTTCATTAAACTAGACATTCCCAGTTCCTGCAACCGTTCTTCATATGTTTTAGTCTCCAGTCCCCTTTGTTGCTCTTCTCTGCACTTTTTTTAGAGTCTCCACATCTTTTTTACATCGTGGCGACCAAAACTGAATGCAGTATTCCAAGTGTGGCCTTGCCAAGGCATTATAAAGTGGTATTAACACTTCACGTGATCTTGATTCTATCCCTCTTGTTTATGTAGCCTAGAACTCTGTTGGCTTTTTTGGCAGCTACTGGACACTGCTGGCTCATATTTAAATGATTGTCCACTAGGATTCCAAAATCCCTCTCACAGTTACTACTATTGAACAAGGTACCGCCTATATTGTACCTGTGTATTTTGTTTTTCTTGCCGAAATGTAGAACCTTACTATTTTCACCATTGAATTTCATTTTATTAGATAGTGCCCAATGTTGAAGTTTGTCAAGATCCTTCTGTATCTTAAACCTATATTCTGGAGTGTTGGCTATTCCTGCCAGCTTAGTGTCATCTGTAAATTTGATGAGTTCCCCATTTATTCCCTCATTCAAATCATTGATGAAGAAGTTGAAGAGTACTGGGCCTAAAACACAGCCTTGGGGTACTCCACTGCATACTTTCCTCCATGTAGATGCAGTTCCATTGCATGCAATTGGAGAATTTTGTTTATAAAAAGAACTCTGCAGACCAGTGGTGGGATTCAGGCAGCTCGTACCTATTTGGGAGAACCACTTGTTAACTTCCTAAGCAGTTCAGAGAACGGTTGTTGGAAGAAATTTCCTTTTGTTTTTTCCCCACTTTTCAGGACTAATCCTGTAAGGAAGGCAGGAAGGAAACATTGTAGTGTTGTTTCTAGCCTAATCTTTGTTGCCCTGCTTACAGAAACTGCCTCTCCGGTTAACCCTTATTACATTGTAACAGCTAAGGCAAAGTGCCCATCAACGTCAGTAATGTTGAGTTGGGCACGCCCAGTCAGTCATGTGACCGCTGAGCCACGCCTAGCCAGCTGGTCATTAGGGCAGAGAACCGGTTGTTAAATTATTTGAATCCCACCACTGCTGCAGACAGATACTTGTGTGAAAGAAAAGATCATCTTTATCTTGGAAACTGCTTTGTACTAGATGAGGTAGCATAGAACCTGCATGGTATACCCTCTGTTACTGTAAAGACAAAGCAGAGCGACAGTTTACGTAGAAAAATAGTAGGAAATAACAGGGTTGGCAGACCTGAAATCATGGTCTGCCCCATGATATTGTATAGAGGCAAGAAAAGTAAGACTTCCCATGTCAAGGAAAAGTATTCAAAATGCAGAGTCCCAACAGTGGTCACCATGTCTATGGTGCTTTAATGTATTCAGTATTAAAAGTTTGCAATATTGGAATCCCCTTAGTACAAACTGGGAAAATAATTTTCTCAATCAGTGGGCACTTTTTCATCAAAAAATGTGTTCAGGAAGGACGGAAGAAGAGGGAAGGAGGATATAGGATGATGACACCGTGATGTCATAAAAAAGAAGTGCAGTTGTTTCTTGGAGGTAATTAGGGTGGTAATAATCTAAGCAATAACGTAAGGGGTTTTAAAAATTCATTTCTCCCCCTTTGAAAATTGTCCATTTCTGTTTTGAATCTTGGCTACTACATCTTTTTGTTATTAATCTTGAGTTTAACCTAAACGTATGCTGGGGAGATTGTTTTAGAAGGACTTCTCTTTTCTAGGAACTAAAGTAGGCTGCTGAGTTACCTTCATGCTTCTCTGGGCTACTTCTCCCCTGATAACTAGTATTTAGAAGCAGTGGTGAAATCTAAAAAAAAATCCTGCCGGTTTGGTGGGAGGTCATGTGACTGGTTGGGGCATGGCTGTATAGTCATGTGACTGAGGGGGTGTCAAAAGACAGAAACTCACTTTAACAATGTTCTGCTGGACTAGATGACCTCTAGGTCCCTTCCAGCCCTGGATTGCTGTGCTCTTTCAAGGTATCCACTGAAGCTGCGTCTAGTGCCAGGTTTGTGGTCCTTCCTCCTTCTCCTTTGTCCCTCCCTCCCTCCTTCTTTCTTTCTTTCTTTCTTTCTTTCTTTCTTTCTTTCTTTCTTTCTTTCTTTCTTTCTTTCTTTCTTTCACAGAACCCCTCCAATCCCCGTTTTTGGCCTAGCAGGCCTTAGGGAAGCCTCTTGGGAACAAAAAAGGACCCCAAATGCTAAAAAAGTAAAAATAAAATTTCTACCATCGCACAGCACAGGTGATCGTCAGAATATTTTTTTTTACTTTGTTAAGCATTTTTTTTACTACCACATTTCACCCCTGTTTAGAACCTGGGATCAAGAGTCCAGCATTGTGACCTTTGTGAAGAAAATAAAAGTAGTTTGTCTTTTCTGTGCAGCTTTTCTGGTTGCTACTTCTTAAACATCTTGAAGCATATTCCGTTCAAGAAGGTGAGGGTAAATGGTCTTTTAAGGGACATGAGTTGCAACTGGAATTTTGCCCTGAAGCTGTATTATTAGCTAAAGGTCTCTTTACAGGCCTCTTTAGCTTAGTATCCTTTAGGTATGTTGGCTATGCTGGTTAGGAGTTATGAAAACTGAGACCCAACATTTCTCAAAGAAAAAAATGTGTGAAAAATGTTTTAAGATGTTTTAAGAAAATCCCTTAGCAAAGAAAATAGACTTGACTCTAAAGATCACTTCAGTAGTCTTGTACATGAACATACAGTGGAAGACCTCTTGGTTTTTTGGTTTTTTTTGAAATTTGAAACAATTTCATATAATAATACATAGCAAAGTCATCTAGCCCAATCTTTTCAAGGATTATTTTAGAGGCAAAGTTTTTTTGTTCAACGTCCTACTAGGGGTCCTTAATTAAAGATGCTAAGAACTAACTATAGGGTCCTGTGCAGTGGTGGGTTTCAAAAATTGTTGGAACCTACTCTGTGGGTGTGGCCTCCTTTGTGGGAGTGGCTTGCCACCCATGTGACCGGATGGGAGTGGCTTGCTGCCCATGTAACCGGATGGGAGTGGCTTGCTGCCCATGTGACCGGATATGAAATTATGAATTAGTACTTAGGTCGGTCCAAGTAGCTATTCAGAAGTTAGTGGTTAGAAGCCATCATAAAACAAGATATGGAATTAAAACCAGAAATATTTTGTTGGTTATTTGAAAGAGAGTATAATATATATTTAATTTTACACATGTTAGCAGCTGCTGGAATTGTGTTTGCACAATAGTGGAAAAACAGAGATATGTAAATGAATAAATATTACAATGTGCAGGAATAAATAAATTGACAATTAAAATCAAGAAGGCTTTGAATACTTTTTCACGTGGGATTGGTTTTAGCAATTGCCAACTAATGGAAACAGAAATTAGAAATCCAAAAGTATGAAAGAAAAGACCAATTATATAAGGAAAGGTCCCTAAAATGTATAAGGAAATATTACTAGCTCATTATTAATGCGTAGATAACTGCGGGACATTACACACCCACCAGTGGTGGGTTTCAAAAAATTTTGGAACCTCTTCTGTAGGGATGGCCTGCTTTCTGGGTCCACTGGTGGAACTTCTTCTAACTGGTTCAGTAGATTTGACGAACCGGTTCTACCGAATAGGTGCGAACTGGTAGGAACCCGCCTCTGGTCCTGTGTATACAAAATACAAAGCTTGGGTTTTCCATGCCATTCTGAAACTCTTTCTGCTCTCCTGGGCAGGCAAAAGAACTTCCCCCACCTCTTTTGAAAAAGGTGTAAACCTCTCTAATGTAGCCATTACAAACTTTGCTTCATAGTAGACAGAAATCAGGGCAGTCCAGTTTATGCCAGTAATATAATGAATAAGGGGGGAAATTGTTTTTTCTGATATTATTTTAATGTAGTATGTGCAGAGAGAAAAATTCCATGCCAGAGCTACAATCAATGCATTGATCCTTGGGATGTATGTGATGATCATGTAGACTGCATAGATGGCTCGGATGAAACCAACTGCTCACCCAGTAGCTGCTTAGCTGGACAGTGGCAGTGTAAGAACAAAGTCTGTATTATGGAAGACTGGAAGTGCAATGGCGTTGACAATTGTGGAGATCACTCGGACGAAGAGTTCTGTGGTAAGCAATTTGAACGACCCATGAATGTAACAAATCCAGCTAACTCATCGTAGCAAAGAATGAATATCCAATATGATTCTTATAGAGCAGAGGTGGGGAATGATGGCCCCTTTATAATGGCCTCCATGAGGCCTCTATTATGGCCTCGTGGAGTTGAAGTCGAGAAGTCATAAAAAAAGGCCATTGTTCCCAATTCCTGCTAAAGAACAATGTTTCTCAATCTTGGCAACTTTTAAGATATGGTGGCCTTCAACTCCCAGAATTCCCCAGCCAGTATGAGGAATTCTAGGAGTTGAAGGCTACGTGTCTTAAAATTGTCACGGCTGAGAAACAGTGCTCTAGACTAACAGACCACAAGAGGGATGTAAACAACCTATTACAAATAGTATTAATTACACAATTATATAACAAAGAACAGTGAAGAAGTGACCTAATATATAAACCTCATACAAGATAAGGCCGTATTTCACAGTAATATAACCTTAAATTTATTTTGCTCCCATTATTAATATCTTTATGTTGTAAACAGAAGAAAACCTGCATTTCTCCTGAGGTGAATTTTATGAATGTTAGTGTTGAATATTCCTTCTACAGAGATAAATGTATTGATTTAATTGACCAACCTAGGCCTGGGAAGCTGAAATTGAGCTCCTTTTTCTTCCTTCCTCATGGTGGGACAAGCCATTATGGATGTGTTCTACTGCTTTTTGTTTTAATCGTATATTTTTTATTTGACTGTGTAGTGGATGGGCTCAGGTACAGTGGCAATAGGTAAACCATTGAAGGACCTGAAAAACCAGGTTAGGGACATGTTTCTCCTGGAGAAATTTTCTAGAGTCCACACTAACTTGATTGCACTTAGTCAAGTCACAAGTACTATCTATAGTTTGTTTACAACTTTCATTTATTTGACACTGTCTGTAGAATACCGTTAGCCCCATAGCCAAATGTCTCAAGTATTTTATTAATCAAGGAGTTTATCAAATATAAAATCATCAGAGGCCAGTAATATAAACCAATGGGCTCTGAGGATTTTTTACTTGATAAATTGATCAAAAACTGACCATGTTTTTGATTGGTTAATCAAAAATATGGTCAATTTTTTAAATTATCTGAAAATATTGCAGGCAGTTTCCTTATATACAAATTTCAGTATCGCTTCGAGGAATTAGAAATATAAAACTATGATGTCTTCCATAAAGCAAACTGGGTGGCTGATTTGGATTTATGATTTGCAGGAAAATAACTTTTTTTTTAATGTGGCATTTATTTTTTGAAAAATAATAGGCCGAAGACAATACTTGCTGTGAAAAAGCAGCTGGATAATAACAATGTTTTATTCTCCAGAATTAGGTTTTAACTGTGCATCTTAAATATCAGTAACTTGTACCTTGTCCAGCTATTACATGTTTAATTGAATAGCAATGCTAATAAAATGGTTTTGATAATTGCATCATGTTCTTAAGCATATCAACACCTGGACTTGGTATCAACAATGTATTTGACTCAGAAACCCAAACTAAGTATCTTAGTGCCCCCAAAGTTGAAATATGTAAGTTATGCAATCAGCTTCTGAACTAATCTTATATGAAACTCTTCAGATGGTTGGATAATAAAATCTGCTTCAAGAGATTTACTTTCTTGAGAAGGTAACTGAGGCAGGTCTTTACAGTTGGGTTGTACAGTTGATTAACATATACATGCCTGTGCTAAGGAATTAGAAACACAGTTGTATCACTTGTTACTTGGAAGCTAATGGAAGTTTTGGGCCATTTTCCCACTAGTGACTTAGCATATTTTTATTGTATTGCCAACCTAACTATCATTGAAGTGGCATGAAAACCATTCTCATTACTGTTACTTTTGTGCCATGATGATTGGATGACTCCAAAAGATGTTACAAATCATTAGTGAATATCAATGGGAACCAGATAATGTGCGGCTTCTAAGAGGTGCATTCATTCCAAGCACATGGGGACAGTACCAGGTTCAAGTAGAGTTATTTTTACTTGTCCACAGTCACAAAGCTGGAAGGGAAATCTGTCTGTCTGTCTAGTCCCATCCTCTATTCAATACAGGAATTCAGGTATATCTGAAAGGGGGAGCATCCAGTTTCTGACTGAGCATTCATAGTAGAAGAAAGTCTGCTCCCCTTCCCAGATAATAGGTCCATTTGTTCAGAATATACTATTTTTCCTACTGTTCATCTGGAATGTGCTTATGTCTATGAGCCGAGGTGGCGCAGTGGTTAAATGCAGCATTGCAGGCTACTTCAGCTGACTGCAGTTCAGCAGTTCGGCGGTTCAAATCTCACTGGCTCAGGGTTGACTCAGCCTTCCACCCTTCCGAGGTGGGTAAAATGAGGACCCGGATTGTTGTTGGGGGCAACAATATGCTGACTCTGTAAACCGCTTAGAGAGGGCTGAAAGCCCTATGAAGCGGTATATAAGTCTAACTGCTATTGCTATGTCTAGAACATACTGTGTGAATCTCATTTTGAGAAAACAGGTTATAGCTTTGAAGAAAATGATATATGAATTTATGTTGGTGACAGATTGACTTGCAATCAGTGTGAGCCATATATAAATGTTTTTTTTTAAATTTCTGGTATACAGCTCACTGCCCAGAAACAATGTTCCATTGTGATCAAGGGAAATGCATTTTGGAATCTCTAATGTGCAACGGAGGGGCAGATTGCTTGGATGGCACTGATGAACCCTGGTCTTGTGGTAATAAACCCTAACAGCATGATCTGTTAATATTATTTTTCTCTAATCAAGACTTGAACGAAGGAGTAATTCTTGCTTCTATTTTTTTTTTCAGGCAAAAAATGCTCTCTGAATAATGGTGGCTGCATGGAGAAATGTACAGAGACATTTTGGGGTGTCAATTGTTCATGTGCTGCTGGCTGGGAACTTCTTGCTGATGGTAAAAACTGTTCAGGTATGAATGCAAAGGGACAATTCCTGAGCTAGATTGATATATATTCTCAATTGTAAGTTGTAACAAATATTACAAGTAGGAACTGACTACTTATGCAACTGCCTCAAATTCAGCAGTTGAGGGAGCTGAACTTTTAAAGTGGAAATGGGAACTTACCACAAAATAGAAACTATATTTTCTAATGTATTAGAAAATTAAACAATGGCAATGACAATAACATAGCTGTAAGAGACTTTGAAAGTCTTCTAGTCTGAACCCTTGCACAAGCAAGAGACTCTATACAACTGGCTGCCCAATCTCTTAAAAACCTCCAGTGGTGGTTCTGAAGGCAACTCGTTTCTTCCACTGGTTAATCGTTTTCACCGTCAGGAAATTTTTCCTTAGTTCTAGGTTGTTTCTCTTCTTTGTTAGTTTCCATCCCTTGCTTCTTGTCTGGCCTTCTGATGCTTTGGAAAATAGGTCGACCCATTCCTCTTTGTGGCAGTCCCTCAAACATTGAAACGTCATCATGTCACCCCTAGTCCTTTTTTTCTCTAGACTAGACATACCCAGTTCCTGCAACCTTCCTTCATGTTTTAGCCACCAGCCCCCTAATCATATTTGTAGCTCTTTTCTGTACTCTTTCCAGAGTCTCAACATCATTTTTATAATTTGATGACCAAAACAATGCAGTATTCTAAGAGTGGCCTTACTAAGGTTTTATAAAGCAGTACAAATATGTCACATGGACTTGATTCTATCCCTCTATTAATGCAACCTATGATTGCATTGGCTTTTTTGCTGCTATTGCTGGCTCATAAGTGGCTGTCCACTAGAACTCCAAAATCCCTCTCACAATTGCTGCTATTCAGCCAGCTTCCACTAACTTTATACCTGTACATTTGGTTTTTCTTGCCTAAGTATAAAACCTTAACTTTACCCTGAATTTATAGGGCCCAGTGTTCAAGTCCATCAAGATCCTTTTGGATCTTTAGCCTATTCCTGTCAGTTTGGTGTCGTTTGAAAATTTGATGAGATCCCCTGCTATTCCCTCATCTAAATCATTTATGAAGATATCGAAGAGTACTGAGCCTAAAACATAAACTTGGGTACTCCACTGCTTATTTCCTTCCATGTAGATGTAGTTCCATTAAGGAACTACATCTACATGGGTGCGGATTGTTAAGCAGTTACGAATCCATCTGGTGGTGATGCTGTCTATTCCACATTTTTTTGTTTACCAAGACATGGGTTGTGGTCTACTTGGTCAAATGCCTTATTGCAATCCAAGTATACTATGTCCACAGCATTTTGCTGGTCCACTAATTTTGTCACTTTGTCAAATAATGAAATAACATTTGTTTGGCATGATCTGTTTTTGATAAACCCATGTTGGCTTCTGGTTATAACTTTGCTTGCTTCTAAGTGTTTGCAGATCTATTGCTTGATTATTTTTTTCCAGGATCTTCCCAAGTTTATTGTGTACACCTAATGTTTTCTATAAATGATTAAACTTTTGATGCAACTGCCTTTACCATTTATAGCAATTTTCAACAGCCTGTTTTTTTCTTTGCAGATATTGATGAATGTGAAATAGCATACAGTCCTTGTAATCAATTATGCAAGAACACATTAGGTTCCTTTACCTGTGACTGTGTTGATGGATATGAACTCTTCAATGGAACCATGTGCAAAGTTATAGGTAAGATTTCAGTGTACAGTACAATTAGCCTGCCGTGAGTCTAAGAGGCTGGAAAAAATGAGATCTCTTAGTTTCACTGGAGTCACAATTTACAAGTAATTTGAGACACAGTTAAATGCTATATATTGTTAGGTGGTTAAAAATTCTAAGAGGTGCAATGCTGGCTCAGATCAAGAGGGCTTCAAATTGGGATGGGTGAGTTTGACTATGTCTTAAAGCAAAGGTAACTAAACTTCGTGTTCTTTTCCAGATGGGACTACCAAAATGCTACTAGCTGCCCCTCAAGGTCTTGCTCTCCTGGATTTAAAGACACATCACCAGGAGATTCTAGTATCTACAAAAACAAAGGCTGTCTCTGTTGCTTATGACCTCTTAAGGAAAAGCTATTATTGGGTTGAAGATAAAAAACTTCATGTTTATGTGTCTGGAAAAAGTGAGATGATTCTTTATCCAGGTAAAATGATTTATTGCGGATAAATCCAGAATCAAAAACTAACCCTTCTATTTTTGCCTCTATACTTCAGCAAAAGCAATGTTCAGCTTTAGTTCTAGATGAATCCTAATTTTCTTTGGAATGAACCTTAAATCAGTTTACAGTCAACTGTGCCTCAGTTTGTCTTTTCATATAGAATTGTGTGGCATTCCTTTGGAACTGAACACAATTCCTAGAGCCTATCAGAATATGTGGGAGTAAAAATTAAGGCTCCCCACCCCTTCTGAGGAGGTTGAGATTTAACAGGCAAAATGTGTGTCTTAAAGCTTGCCATGGCATAAATCCACTACAATAAGCCCCCAAATCTTCCTCTCTGCCTAATACTGAGCAAATTTCCCACCTTTTTATAGTTTGAGAAGAAGACCAATGTGTAATGTAAGTCATGGGTTGGTCAAGGCACTGATATTTCCAGTTAACTCTCCAAAGCCCAAACACTGTAGAAAAAAATCTGATGTTAAAAAGTGCAACATTTTCTATATTTTCTACATAATAGAAGATGACCATTGATGAAGACATAATTACATGATTACACTGATGTATAAATGGAATATATCCTATTATCGTAAAATTGAATTTACAGGAAGGTGAAATAGCAAGCAAAATTTACACAGAGACTTCTTAAGCCTCAGAAAGAAGCAATGTAAAGAACCCCCTTACAAAAGATTATTTATGTAGGGTGTTTATAGAACCCTACAAGTTACAGATGGACTATAATAAAAACTCATTGAGCCCCTTCCCATATTTTGTCTTCTTGAATTTTGTCTATAGATGTCAGTGGTATCAACAGCATCTCTGTAGACTGGTTCACAGGGCAGTTATACTGGGCCAGCAATTTTCCTCGTGCTATCTTTGCTGGTTTGAATGATGGTAGGGGCTATGTAAAGATCCTGGAGAAAAATCTGGTGCCGGAGCAGCTGATTACATTTCCAGAAAAAAGGTATGAGTTTCAGAATAGACAGTACTGAATTTACAGTATTGTCATAGTGATATAATTTCATGCATATTTGAAGCCTGCCCATATAATATCTCCAAGACACAAACTATTTATTTTAAATGCCCAAAGTTTCAAGAGATTACCAAATTTAGTAAGATTTCACTGTTCTCTTCAGAAATCCCATAAGCCTTTAGGGCAGGAATCCCACATATTTACATACAGTTAGTCTTCAACTTAAAACAGTTTGTTTAGTGACCATCCAAAGATACAACAGCACTAAAACAGTGGCATGTCTATTTTTCACACTTATGACCATTGAGGCATTCCCATGGTCATGTGATCAAAATTTGGAAAATTGGCAACTGACTCATGCTTCTCATATTTGCAGTGTATATGATGGTTGCAGTGTCCCTTTTGTGACCTTGTGACAAGCAAAGTCAAAGGGGAAACCGAATTCATTTAAGAACCATGTTATTAACAACTGCAGTGATTCACTTAGCAACTGTGGCAAGAAAGAGAGCCGAGGTGGCCCAGTGGGTGGAGTGCAGGCCACTTCAGCTGACTGCTATCAGCAGTTCAGCGGTTCAAATCTCACCGGCTCAAGGTTGACTCAGCCTTCCATCCTTCCGAGGTGGGTAAAATGAGGACCCGGATTGTTGTTGGGGGCAATATGCTGACTCTGTAAACCGCTTAGAGAGAGCTGAAAGCCCTATGAAACGGTATATAAGTCTAACTGCTATTGCTATTGCTAAAAGTCGTACAATGGGGCAAAATTCACTTAACTAATGTCTCACTTTGCAACAGGAATTTTGGCCTCAGTTGTGGTTGTAATTTGAAGATTGCCTGTAGCATAATCTCAGAAATTTTTAAACTTAGAAATTTGATAAATATTTGACTCAATTCTTATAATTTTTGGTCCCCGTGATACTATACAACATTATCTAATATTGCTCAGCTCCTGAGAAGATCCTGATCTAAGAGTGTGTGAGTCCTTCATGTGTGGTAACAAACTGGATGAGTGACTAAATAGTCGTATTTCCAGACCACTGCTCTTGAAGCATTTTGCTCTGGTTTTCTGTCTTATCACAGATACATGTACTGGGTGAATTGTGGTGAAAAGGACAGGACTGTAATAGAAGCTGCAGGGATGGATGGATCAGACAGACATGTGCTTGTGGTAGTATTTGCCGAAGAGCCCGTGGGATTGACTCTTGATTACATCACTAGTAGACTCTATTGGATCAGTATGTATAAAAAGGTGTGTAATTCAGCCCATCCCAAATGCAAAGCTACCTATGGTTTGCATCTCCACATCTCCCTCCCTCCCTCCCCCCCCTCTCATGATTTATTAAAACAAATCCTAATAATGTGTTTATGTTCTTTAATTAAATATAATATTGTTGTTACATTTAATACTGTATATCAATTTTTCATGTTTCTGCTCAGGGAAACAATTACATTTTTAAACTTGTTGCAGTCCATCTATTTCATTAGGGAGCCAAACAAAGGAGTCCTAGAATGACAATCTGTACAGGGAGTTTTATATACGACTTATCCTAAGGCTTCAAAGGGCTATAGATTTGAAATGATCATTATTTTTGCTATATTTCCACTGATACTAAATTTTTTTAAAACCTTAAAAGTACTTTTATTTAGCTTTTTAGATAACGTTGGAAAACGCTCAGGGAATTTTTAAAAAAAATCCCTGTCGCATAAGGCTAAACAATCTGGCCGAACAATTCTTTTAAATGTCTGTTCAGAACCAAAAATATTTTCCTGAATTGATCGACTCCTCTGCAGAATTTTTCTCAAATGAGGATATGAAAGGGTTATGGTTGAATTGCTAGCATTAATCCATATAAAGGTAAAGGTAAAGATTCCCCTTGCACATATGTGCTAGTCGTTTCCGACTCTAGGGGCGGGGTGCCCATCTCCGTTTCAAAGCCAAAGAGTCAGTGCTGGTGAAGACATCTCCATGGTCATATGGCCAGGATGACTAAATGCCGAAGGCGCACAGAACTCCTTCCCATCAAAGGTGATCCCTTATTTTTCTATTTGCATTTTTACATGCTTTTGAACTGCTAGGTTGGCAGAAGCTGGGACAGAGCTCACTCTGTTAGGGGACGTTAGGGATTCTAACTGCCAACCTTCTGATCGACAAGCTCATCATCTTAGTCACTGAGCAACCATGTCCCTATTAATCCATGTAGAGGGCCACAATGTATAAACCATATGATCAGAAGAATTTGAGCAAAAAAAATGCCATACAGAATTGCCTTGGTTATCAAGAACATGGCTAGTTAATTAAAACAATTAGTGATAGCTCTGTAAGTCTGAATGCTGTTTTCAAATTGCTTTTTTTTCCTTTTTAGTCCATTGAAACAGTAAAAGTAGATGGTTCTGGAAGATACACTTTTCCTGATACAATGCTGAAAAATCAGGTTCCCCTAAGACTTGCTATATTTGAAAATATGTTCTTCTGGAGCACTGGAACACACTTGTTTTATGCATCTCGCACCTCACCTGGTGTTGGCACACTGCTGGACGCCTCCATCTCTTCATTCACAGTATTGCATGAGTTACAGCAGTCACTAAGTAAGTTGATCTCTTTGGCAAGCCATAAGCAGGGTTGAGCTACTAAGAAAAAATAATTTACATTTTGTCCCCCATGGGTGTTTCTGGGATACACTGTAGGAATTCATAAGCAGTTGTAATAAACTTGCTTGGGGAGAATTACAGTATATAGTGGTGATTGGATTAAAAGATAGTCAGGAACATGTAAGAAGGTTGAAGAGGCAACCAGGAGATACATCTAAAGCAACCTCATTTGAACCAAAGGTTGAAAGGTCTTTCTTGAGTTCATGCTAGAATTGTGGAGCACTTAGGTCTGAAGGCAACATTTGCTTCAGAGCATGTGAGTTGATTGCATACCATATGTCTGTAATTTTTTTAAAAACAGCACATTTTCCTAAAATTGCTGCCTTCAGTAGCTGTAGGTTGATCCTGGGGAAAAAAAGATTTGGTTTAAGACATTGTAGCCAAGTATTGTACATATGCTCCGGAGCAGGCATCTACAACCATGACAACTTTAAGACTTGTGGACTTCAACTCCCAGAACTCTGGGAGTTGAAATCCACAAGACTTAAAGTTGCCAAGGTTGGAGGCTCCTGCTCTGGAGCATCTTTTCCTTTGACACCAAAGCACTGTACAGCCCTAAGTAAATAATTACATAGTTTGGAGAAGAGGTTAATTAGTCTTGAATACTAACATATTCCCTTGATTTCTAGATAACACAAATGCATGCTTACCAGGAGTGTGCAGCCACATTTGTCTTTTGTCACCAGTTCATTCCAAAGGCTACAGATGCGCCTGTCCAAAGGGGACTTTTCTCCTAGCTTCTGGTGAATGTGGAGGTAGGTCTGTAATTCTCGGGTGCAACTGGAAGACCATAAGTCCCTGGAAGATGGGTAGAAACTCTCTGTTGGCCTTTTAAATACTAGTTTTGAGACTCGTATAAGCATCCTATTTTAGACGTCAGCTGTTGTGATGTGATGCATATACTGAATATGCTTTAGCTGTTGACAGAGGAGAGATAGGTTAATGATGGTTTGGATAGCTACCTCTTATATCCAATTGTTGTTTTGATCCCTTTGTCATCCATTATCTTAATATACCAAAAGCCAATGGCAGTAAGGTTAATAGCTTGTCCTTCTCAGCTGTCAAAAGACTTAAAGCAGACCTTCAGGCAAATACAAATATACAGCTAGAATATGTTTAACTATGCCTTATTTTCTTTTGACAAAACAATTTTTAAGTTATGTGAAGAATGGCTTATAACCATAAACCAGACTATTATGTATATTTTCTCCATTCAAGGAAGCACTAATGCCAGCTGTTGCTATAGAAAGCCAATGGCTACTGCGATTCTTAGGTACAATATTAAGTGAATGTTCTTGGTGCTTGAATGACTGGTGAAGTTAGTCTCCAAAGTGATATTCTTCCTATGTGTACTTTGACAGAGTTGAAAGTTGTGTATTCTACTGACCATGAAATTTTCCAAGTGCACATTGGATCAGAAGGTGCAATTCAGCAGCATCAACCCCTGATACCTGAATGGCCAGAAATAATCTATTTTCAGGACATGGATTGGAAAAGAGGATTCCTCTACTGGATTGATCACAAAGGAGAACTGATGCGCTACAATATAGCAACAAAGACAAAATTAATAATTCCTACAAACTCTCCAGGTGAAGCACTATCCATTGATATAAGTGAAATATAATACAGCTCTTAGTGTTAAAATTACTCCAAGCCTTGATATGTTGACATAACCTACAGGTTATTAGCAGTCATCTAAAAGAACTGCCTCCAATCAGTGTTAAAACCACAAACAATAAAGAAATTAATGTTTCTGGCAGCTAGAATACACATTCATAACTAGATTTCTCAGTAGTTTACTCTCTTGGGTATTATAGATTTTCTGGTATAATGCCATAAAGACCTCAATTTTTGCTAATGCTAACATTTTTTTAGGTTTTGCAGTTGCCCGGCTGACTAGGAATACTTTTTATCATGTGTATAAGGACATCCAAGAACAGAGAGTAAAAGCCTGTAGGACAGAGTTTCTCAAGCTTAGCAACTTTAAGAGGTGGGGATTTCAACTCCCAGAATTCCCCAACCAGCATGGGGAATTCTGGGAGTTGAAGTCCATACCTCTTAAAACTGATGAACTTGGAAAAAAAAAAACTGCTGTAGAATTATGTAGAAGAATTTGACCATAAAATATATAACCACTTAAAGGCTCATTCCTCTGCAAGAAGGTTTGGCTTTGGTATCTTGTTGTGTATGCAGGAAGGTGAAATCGAGGTAGATGCCTACATAATAACAGGAAGTTACTTTCATATTTAATTTTATTTGATTTGAAGGAGGTATGAACATGATGGATTGTACCACTGCTAAGGATGAAATTACTTTTAAAAAAGCCAAACTTGGTTAAAACTTAAAGTAATTCCCATCTTTTGGATACTTTTGGAAGAAACAGATCACTCAATACTAATTTCTGAATGTGGAATATTGACAGAGAAGGTTAATAAGATAGAACTGAAGATTTGTAACCTGAAAAACATATGTTGAATCTTGAGCATGCTAATTGTATGTTTTAATCACCATATCCATACTGAGTGTTTGTTTTAATCTTTCCCATGAATAAAACATTTTAGGACAAAGAAGGAAATATAGCCCCTTTATTAGGAATTTAATTGAGGAATTAAAAAAAATCAAAATAGGCATAGAAACTTTGAACTAAACAGACATTATCTCCCACTAGCAAGATTGGAATATAGTGATTAGATTAGGAATTATTACATTATAGAATAGTGATTGTAGAGAGAAATCTGAGGCCATATTGATCCCAAGCACTACAGTCCTTAACATTGGGTCAAAGACTTGAGAATTACACAAATGTTCTATTTAGGTTATCTACAAATAACTGTTAGACTCTAAAATGCTTTGGAGGTGAGGATATCAAGACCTATTCCTGTTTTAGATGAAACAAAGGAAAGGGCATAGTTAATATGCATAGTATGCTTGGTTTTAATCTATTAATCTATACATTCTGTCCTTAGATAAGCTAAATGAAAATAATTCTGAATGCTTGTTATGTTGAACCCCCAACTTCCAACGAAACCCAGGTGGCTTTGTCCCTAAGGAGGGACTAGAATTTACAGTTTCCCAGTTTCTATCCTGATGCCTTAAAACAGCTACACCAAACCTCCTCTCTCTCACCTTGCTTAGCTTCCTGAGTTAACCAAAAGTCAGTTAAAAGCTGGTACAGCCACTACTAACAGTTTGACTTCTCTAATCAAGGAATCCATATTACAGAAGGAAGGAACATTCATAGCATTCATTGGCTCAATTCCAGAATGATGACAATGAATATAGGTAGTAGATGGTGGTGGCAACGTGACTTGGTAGATATCAGTGGAGCTGCAAAACAGTTTTCTTAGTCAATAACCAGCTAGGAGAAACACGTGGCAAGAAGGAAAATATTAACTTGTGAGAGAGGACTAGTTCCCACAGATTCTAGAGCTCTGTGCCTGTTGAAGAATCTTGGATCTGAATAGTTTCTGCCTCTTTTTACTAGCAGTGTATTCTATTTTTAAGGTCTAGTTTTCTGCACAGAATGAGCAAATGGACATTTTCTATCCAGCAAGTTAGTTAAGGATTATGGGGGAAAGAAAACTGATTTCTCTTTTCTTCCCTTTGTAGTCTGTGCAGCAACTGTTGATATACCATCAGGAGATCTTTATTGGTTAACTTGTGACAGAACCAAAATTAAGACTACCACGTTTGTTGGCTTGGTGACAAAGATCCTCTATCATGCGGCGCTTAAGAATATTATATGGCATCTCTACATAGACTGGCAGAGGGCATCTCTCCTCTGGCTTGAAAGTGGCAAACGCATCCAGTTCCACCCTTTGAAAAGTGGGCTAATCAAGGAAGTGTGGAATGAAACCTGGACAGAAGATACTCCATTAGTTCTGGATATAAGTTCATCCAATTTTTTCTGGACTTCAAAAGACATGGGTAACTGAATTATTATTTACAGAGATTTGGCTAAAATATGAAACACTGTGGAAATGCAGTACAAGCCTACATTTATCTCATTTCAGTTTGATATGCTCCTAGTAGCATGTATTTACATTTGACTAGCTAAAGAACAAGTTAGGTTTGTGGTTAAGAATTAGAATAAGCCGTTTAGCCCATCACATCCCTGCATGCTGATTGGTGAATTCTTAAGTCTTAAAGTCACCAGAGTTGAGAAACACTGCTCTAGATACATCTAAGTCACTTTATTACAGCGTTCATGTGAAAATGTTAGATCTGTCAGCTGGTTTGGTTTTTAAAGTTAGACTACTCAATTCATTGCTTCTTGAAGAAGATATACATCTAGAGTATTTGCTTCCACCTATCACAAAGGGATTCTAATGTCTGCACTCTTTCTATTATCATAGTGCTTAATGTACTGAATGTCATCACCCACCGGAAATATAATCTGAAGCAGGGTTGGTCCCATGAAGTGGCAGCTGCTTATAGGCCTTACCTGGTCACATTCAATGACACATCATTTACGATCTGGAACATGAAGTCAATGGAGGCCTCCACTATGCAAGTAGCTAAAGTAAAAAAGGCACTGTTCGTCTTTGACACAGATTTGAAAAGTGGTAAGCAAGTTCCAGGGAAGCCCCTGCTTTGCCAGTGAATAGTAAATGATGGCCAGGCAAAAATCTTTACTTGGAGAGTGACTTCCAGTTTGACAGTAGGCAGATTGCATTGGTGGCAGCTTGAATTGGTAGCTTTCTATATGCTAAAGCAATTTCTGCAGGATCAGCCTATAGCTAAATGTCTCAACGAAGACTGGCAGATACTTAGAGTTGACCTTTGGTTTAGTTTGCCAGATTCCTGGGTTTTTTGCCCTTTGTAGCTCCTGGAAAAGAATAGCATCTTTATAGAACTGTGAGAAGATTAAAAAAAAAAGCAGACTCAAATTAGAAGGCAACCTACCACTTTGGTTGTGGTCTTGGTTCTTCTAAGTCTCAATTAAAAAATATAGTCATTAAGTTTGAGCCAAGATCCAGCTTCAGGCAATCATGCATGAACATGTTGCTGCTTGCCTCAAATTGAATAGAAAGTGTCCAGCAGATTAAAGATGGTGTAAAATAGCTGCCCAGTGTTAATAATGCTTTATAAGTGTTCTAGCAGTACAGTTTAGCACTACCACCTCATGGTGGTGGCACCCTAATAAGATAAGTTGCAACGGAAACCAGAGGCAAAAGGTTACAGGAAGGAGTGTTCCATGCATTCTGTCCTCAGAAGACTTAAGTTTATGGTTAGGAAAAAAAGGGTGGATGGGTTTAAGACTCTGGTGGTCACCAGATTCTTTGTATTGGTGATTTGCTTCCTTCCAACAGAGGACTATTTTGGTTATAAAGTTCAAAAAGTTAATATATCTTTTGTCTATTTGGCTATCTTTAAAGACGAGTTATTTGTTTCTTTGTTTGGTTGTAGTGCTTTCAAGTCAGATCTGAAATTGACCAGACATGTCTGCAGGATTTTGGGCAAGATTTTAATAACTGGTTTGTCATTGCTAAGGTTCAAAATCATACAGCCAGCTTCTGTATCTAAGACAGAGCTAGAACTCATGGTCTCTTATTTCTTTCCTGGTATTTTTAACCATCATACCAAAAAAGCCCTCAGTATAGAAACAGGAATGGAAAATGGGTCCATAATGGGCTTTTTGCTAATGTTTCTGCTGTTAACTCATATTAATAATCTTTTAACTTTTACTAGTAACTTTTTAGGAATAATAATTTAGTAATAATTAGAATTATGTACACTGGTAGCTAAAAACTCTTATTACTCCGCTGCAGAACTCTATATGAAAGTAAATTGGATAATTGGTTCACAATCCTAAATCCAAGGACTGTCTTCACTTAGTGTGTAAAATATGTTTTGATTTTGCTTAATTTATTTGATATGCAGTGTCTTTATATAATCTACCTTACAGTGATGTAATGTTATAGTTTTACAGCACATTTCAAATAAGAGAAAGCAAAGGAGGTTCTTTTTCTTTTAAGTGACTGATCCTTAAAAACCTACAGTAGGGAAAACATTTTCATTCTAATGTGAAGTCTGGTAGCACCTTTCAATCTTTTGAGGGGGGTTGAAATACTTAAAGGATGATACAACCGAGCGGTGGAATTCCTTTACCTTCCCTACAGGTTAGCAAATGTGAGCACACGCACCATGTCTGTACATGTGTACCCCCTTTTGTGTATATGCAGTCCTCCCGCATTACATCGGGGCAGGTGGGTGGAGCCTCCTGCAGCCGCTGCAACCGATTCACCCAAACCGGAGAGAAACAGCTGAATACTACCTCTGATATTAACCCATGTTGGTTGAGCTTTCCTGGGTTTTTAGGCAACTATTCCATTTTTCCATAGAAAAGAAGAAAATTTGTTATCAAATGCAAGAACTATAGTGCTATATAAATACATGAACACACAAAGAGCTGTGAAGTTAACCTTTTTATCTGCAATTCAACTTTTTTTTAGCTGTAACGCAAGTGGTTCCTGTCTCAAATCCAACTGTTAAATGGCCTCATACTATGACTAGAGCAGTTCCACAGATAAAATTGATGACAGTCGTGCCCAGGACTACATCTACCACCTCAACAATGGCACCTATTGTTCTACATACTGCATTTACTACAAAGGCCAAAGTCGTGACACCTCTGGTTTGTGGAAGGGGAGAATTGCTTTGCAAGAATGGAAAAGAGTGTGTCACCCATGAATACATTTGTGATGGGGACCATGATTGTTCAGATGGATCTGATGAAGAGGACTGTTCCCTGTTCTGTAGTAACCCAGGTACTAAGTTCTCACAGTCTGGACACCAAACATTTGAGCAGAGTTGGCTTCTGTTATTTTTATCAGTTTTGTTCTGAGGCATTTTAACATGCAGCTAGTGGTGTGGAGCATAAGGAATAGGCACTGCATTGGCTGCCTGTGTGTTTCAAATGCAATTCAACATTTTGACCTGGATCCAAGATATTTGGGGACCATTTTTTCTGGGTAGAATCTGTCCATCTTATGCAATTAATCTGCAAAAGGATGTTTTGGATTCCCTCTTGGAAAGGTGTTAGGGAAGTATTGTAGTTATCAAGCTCTTGGGAATAGTTGCTCCCTTTGGATGGTTCCCACACTTTTGACTTGTAGGAAAGTGATGAGAATTGTCCTTTTTCACCACATATTGGGAGTTATCTATTACTTGACTACTTGGTGTTAATGTTATTGTTAATTTTAACTTTTTAATTTTTTTTGTTGTTGTTTGGGAATTTATTTGTGGACTGCCAGAAGTCTATTGAATGGGGAATGATCTAAGTCAAGTAGTAATTAAATAAAACAAATACAGCATCACATGTTCTTATAGTATAAGAGCAGACAGAGCAACTCTTAACCTAATGAAGTAGACAATCTTGATCAATGTGGTTAAGTCTGCATCAAGGCCAGACTTACTTATGTAAAAGATTGAAATCTGCTCTTACTGAATATGGCAACTGGCTTTGTAAATAGTCCATGCTGAAATCATCTTAATAGGAAAAAGAAAGGACTCTGCAAATATGTAACTAAGTGCCTGAATATAGAGCTTATTGTAATGTGTCTCTCTTAAAGGACTCTTCCAGTGCCAGAGTGGTCACAGATGTATAAATGAGAAGTACCAGTGTGATGGGGTGCAACATTGCCCTGACGGCTCTGATGAATCTAGCTGCTGGATGCCAACACCCCTCTGTGCTTTGCGTTGTGATGACAACACTCGCTGTATGCCGGAGAGTTGGTTATGTGATGGGAGCCCAGATTGCTTTGATGAGGCAGATGAAAAAAACTGTGGTAAGCCAGTGCAGGAAAGACAGATATCTAAGAAGGAACAATCAGTTTTTGGATTATTGGTTTTCTAGGCAGGTTGTAGCTGGAATAAACAGGAAATTCTCTGAAATGCATTTGAAGCTACTTGGCTAAATGATTAGGAGGTCAGGGAAAATGCAACATAAATGCTAGCAATACCCATTTCTATTTCTCCTTGTTACTGAATTGGATGAAAACTTGTGGGGGCAGGTCAGTGGCTGGAGGCAGTCAAACTTTGAGGTCGGTTAATAAACATAAATAGAGTCCCAATAAGGTGAGCAACTCTACCTAATGCCTTCTTCACTAGATTATGGCAATGGTCTCTATTTGGGATGCTTTGGAAAAAAGAAATCAACAGGAAGCTACATTTAGGTTGAAGATTCAAAGTGTTATGTTGGTTGTATATGTTTTTCTGAGGCAAATTTAAAGTGGTGACATTGACTTACATTGCCTAAATTTCTCAGATTTCTGGAGAAATCTTTCTTTTCCCATATCAGGTTCTTAGTTATACGCAGTAAAGACAGCCTTTCCTGTCTCAAGTTAACTTTTTTATTATTTTTGGTAGCCTTGAGTCAGTGTTGACTCTTGGAGACTCTTGGGACTAGTTCCCACATGTTGTTGTTTGGCAAGATTTCAGAAGTGATTTGCCATTGCTTACATCCTAAGGCTGAGAGAGAGTGACTGGCCCAAGGCCATCCAGTTTGATTCAAGCGTAAGGTGGGACTAGAACTCACAGTCTCCTGGTTTCTAACCACACCATACACACTATCTCTACCAAATATTTTCCCTCAGCTATTTGGGGGGTGGGGGAAGAAAAGGACACAAAAGCAAAATAAGGCATGATTTGGTTTTTTCCTGCATGTGCCATGAAAGACTCCTCAACAAGTTTAACTGCTACCTGCTCTACGATCACAGACTGCCTTGTGAAAACCACATTTTGAACTTAACAAAAGGCTTGAACTTAACAAAGGGCTTAAGCAGGGACCACCTCAGTTCTAATAACTGACTCATGGCTGAGAGCAGTGGCTTCCTAACTCTTGTTCTGCACTCACATAACTAGGAAATGTGGTTTCTACAAGGTAGTCTGTGATCTTAGAGGAGAGTTAGGGTTAGGCCTCTGGCAGTGAAAAGGAGGCAGGGGGTGATGCAAACATGTGAGGTGAGTCATTGGATGACATCCCCCCCAAATAAGACCTGGTGCCTTTTTTGGTGGGAAGAAATATATAATATATTATTTTGGGGGAAACACAGTATTACAATGTCATAGCCAAACAGGGAACATAAATCTTTTGCTGCACTTATTACTCTTCTATCATGTAAGGTGAATAGCATTCTTTTATAAAATCTTGATAGGTTTTAGTTACTTATTAATTGATTCGTACTGTCTGGGTAAGTTTTTGAGGAGGGCATGAAACAAGGGAAAGTTAAACATTATTATCTGTTTGCAGCTCAGATCATATGCAATGACCTGCACTTCCAGTGTAAAAGCGGGCAGTGTATTTCTTATATCTTGCACTGTGATGGAAATTATAATTGCAAGGACCATTCCGATGAAGAAGACTGCCCAGTCCCCAAACAGCTGCACTGCTACAATGATGAAGTCAAATGCCATGAAAGTGGAGAATGCATCCAAAAGCAATGGCTCTGTGATGGGGATCTGGATTGCAAAGATGGGTCAGATGAGCAGGTACAAATGCTGAAAACCCTAAAGTAAGCTAGCTACCCCTTTGGGGTAAACAAATGGTGCCTTTTCAACCACTCAGCAGCTGGAATAGCTACTGGGCTACTCCATTACAGTCCTTGCCTTAATTAAGAATTAAGTAACCTTAATTGTGTGGCGCTTGAGCAGCATGGTGACTTAGAGATTAAGAAGATTGTCTCACCCTGAGGAGGTTGAGAGTTCAGTCATAGGGAGTGGCAGTTGTTTATCAGGGCACAAAGAGAAAATATCTGCTGTGAACTCCATGTGGCATCAGGAAGGGCATCTGCCCAATAAATGCTCAGCTCCATCCAGTTGCCCCGGCTCCATCCCAATACAAGGGATTTACAGGATCATAAAAAGAAAAAAAAAAGTTCATTTCTGAATACTTTTCAAGATGTATAGCTCTTGTCAAGATTGAAAGTTTCAGTCACTGCCAGCACACGGCATATTTCCATTCATGGTCACCAAATGTCTCTGAACTGCTACAGAGATATTAAGATACTTCTTTCTAAAGATATGCAGTATAGGCAGACTTCTCAGCAAATCAGAAGGCAGGATCAAGCAGCCGCCTGCCCCCATCCCCCCCGAAATTTTTTCAGGTTTCTTCTCAATAGTGCCTGCTTTCATTTCCACCATGTTCTCTGTGTTGCTGTAAAGTATCACAGCTCAGATAGCATTTTTTTCTACAGCAATATAGCATCTCAAGTCAAGTCAGTCATACCTTGCCAGCAGGCAAAAAGAATAGAATGGAACTGGAAAGGACCTTGGACGTCTTCTAGTCCACCTCCCCCACCCCCAACCCCGCTCATGCAGGAGAACCTACACCACCTCAAGTCATGTTTCATTGTTGAACAGCAGCAGTTCCTGATGGATTGATTGATTGGTTTTTACAGGACTGTGGATTTCCAAAGAAACAATGTGGTGCCCATCAGTGGCAATGTCACAACTCATTAGAATGCATCCCAGATCACTGGACTTGTGATAGGGAACGTGACTGCAGAGACGGGACTGATGAGATTGGATGTATGTAAACTTTCTTCATCCTGTCAGCTAGTGCAATAGTCTGTTTTTTTGAAATGATGGGAGGGGTCTGTCTGTCTTATGAGGCATTAGCGTAACAGAGAGAAGTTCTGCAAAACAAGAGCCAAGTTACAATTGTAGCAGTCCTATGTTAGTCTTTAAATGTTTGGTTTAATTTCCTGTGGAGTTGAAATTTAAGGATATGGTAGGGCACCTCATTCTCACTATCCTTCTGCCTCTGCCATTTATTTCTATTTGTGCTTACCAGATTGTTGAGCTCATATTCTCCTTTTTAAATATAACTTTATGAAACTTATCAAAATATAAAATGAAAATGAAAATAGTGGGCAAAGAGGGAAGGGGAAAAGAGAGAGAGAGAGAAGTGTAGGTTAAAGGGGAAAGCGAACAGCATTAACTTCTGACTCTTTTCTGCATAGTAGAATAAAAATAACATTACAGCCTCAAATTGTTACTTTTGCACACAGTCCTTAATATGTACTAGCCATTTCTATAGCAAACCTGTCTAATCAGCAAATCCCAAAGTCAAAGTTTCTTTTTTTTCCTATCTCAAGCACAAAATCTAGAAGCACTTTCCAAATAGAAGCAACATTGGATGTATCCTTTTCTTTGATTAAAGCAGTTAATTTGGCCATCTCTGCTAATAGCAATAGCACTTAGACTTCATACAGCTTTTACAGCCCTCTCTAGGCAGTTTAAAGAGTCAGCATATTGGCCTCAACTATCTGAGTCCTCATCTTACCCACCTCAGAAGGAGTCAACCTTGAGCCTGGTGAGATTTGAACTGCCGAACTGCAGCTAGCAGTCAGCTGAAGTAGCCTGCAAGGCTGCACTCTAACCACTGTGCCACCTCGGCTCTTTTAATTCCATCAATTTTCAGCCAGCCCTCTTCTAGTGTGGGAATTAGGATATATTTCTATTTTTATGCATAGAGCATTCTTGCTTCGCTCAACATTTATAACAACAAAGTTCCAGATTTTTCTTCAAGTTCTTTGTTGACTTACATTCTTCTTACCTACCCTATTCCAGATCAATCACATGAAAAGTCATACTCAGTTTGGCTTATGCTTCATTAGATTTCAGTGGTTATTTTGTTTATAATTGCATTAAAACTAGAATCTTGAACTCCTCTTTGCTTTTCCAGGTAATCCCAGGAAATGCTATGACTATGAATTTCACTGTGGTGATACCTGTATCAATTATACTTTGGCCTGCAATGGGAAATCTGATTGCCAAGATGGAATGGATGAAGGCAGCCATTGTGCCATGCCATGCCAAAAATCATGTGCTCACATTTGTTACAAATCTCCTAGTGGGCCTGTAAGTAAAGACCAGCATTAGTATGTTGATGATGTTACTGTTTAAAAATGGACATGTACAACATAGACAACTGTTTAAAAATGGACAACATGTACATTTTAAACTGAATGTATTGTAAAAGCAAATAATGGGTTAAGGAGATTTGTTTCTTCCTAGGCTCTATTCTAAAATTCTTTCAAAATATGAAAAATAGATGTCCAATCTCAAATAATAATACAATATGGACTCATTGCTACTATTAAAGCAACAGGGTTTGTCATCTTAAGCTAATTTTTTTTTTACAAGGATAGTGATTGTAGCCATGAGAAAATGAGAAATACTTGGGGAAGATTATGACGGATTGGACAAAGTATTAAAATGCAAAGGCATCTTGCTGGCAACAAAGGAGCCAAGGTGGCGCAGTGGTTAAATGCAGCACTGCAGGCTACTGCTAGATCAGCAGGTCAGCGGTTCAAATCTCACCGGCTCAGGGTTGACTCAGCCTTCCATCCTTCCGAGGTGGGTAAAATGAGGACCCAGATTGTTGGGGGCAATATGCTGACTCTCTGTAAACCGCTTAGAGAGGCCTGAAAGGCCTATGAAGCGGTATATAAGTCTACTGCTATTGCTATTGCTAATATATGATCAAGGCAATAGTTTTTCCAGTTGTAATGTAAAAGTTGCATTATAATTTGATTGGCTGAATAAAGAAGTAATACTTTCAAACTCTGGTTCTGGAGGCCATGTCTCAGAATAACCTGGATTGTGAGAACCAATAACATAAAAGTAGGTAAAAGAAAATAAGACTGTTCATTGAAAGTGTTAGTAACTAAACTACAACTATAAAATGTTTTGAACAAGCAGTACAAAGTCAAGAGTTGTTGAAATCCCTGATATTTGGAAAAATGGGACTCAATAGAAAAAGATACCAGAAAAGTTTCAGGAGTTAAAATTATCTTGTTGATGACCTAAACATAATTTTAAAAGAACTCAAAGCAGTTACTGATGGGTAATCCTAGTGAGATGATTACCATTAAATCATAAAAACAGCATCAAGCAATGCAAGCAGATTGAAAGTTTGGAAAGGGGAGCCCCTATGTAATCTTACAGAAGGGGTGTCCAATCTTGGCAACTTTTAAGACTTGTGGACTTCAACTCCCATAACTCCCCCAACCAATAGCTCTTGATGTTGCCAAGGTTGGACACTCCCTTCCTTAGAGCAAGAGAATAAGTATAAATGCATTTGTAACTTTTTAAAAGAAATCTGGAAGCTACCTCTTTATATCTTTTGTTCTTTTTTTTCTTTCATTTCTATTATCACTTTCTCCTTTTTTTTCTTTAAACTTGAATTGTTTTACTTTGTAAAAAAATTCTTTAGTAAAAAATAATTGGAAAAAACCCCAATGCCTTCAAATGTATTACTTAAATGCATACTTGTGAATTAAATCTCAATTTGTATTTGGATTCTGAGTTTCCAGTAGCAACCTTTGGAGTGCAGAGAGAGGAAAAAGAGAAGTTGTGAAAATTTACCTAGACAATAATGCATGTTTTCTAATTTTCAGCAATGCGCTTGCAATGAGGGGTTCAAGCTAAATAGTGATGGGCGCTCTTGCAAAGACATCAATGAATGCAAAGAGTTGTCAGTTGATAAATGTAGCCAGACCTGTGTCAATACAGAAGGCAGTTACTACTGCACATGCCACCCTGGATATTTACTGGAGCCTGATGACCACACATGTAAAGTAGTTGGTAAGATTCTTCCCGTCTACTGATTGGCTTTCCACTGATTGAATCTATATGATTCAAATTTAGTGAAGGCATACACTTTTTTTGAAGGCAAATGTAACATAGAAAGCTTTACCTTCTGGGTAAGAAGTCTTGAAATAAGTCCCTTTGGCTTTGTACTATTAAGCTGGAGGATTGTATTAGGTGGATAAAGAAGGTGTGTGTGAAAGCTCAGCTGGAGCCTGGGTTTGAGACCCGAGCCTGGGGTGAGCTCATGTTACTTGCCCCAGTTCCTGCCCATCTAGCAGTTTGAGAGCATGCCAGTGCAAATAAATAGGTACCACTCTGGTGGAAAGGTAACAGCATTCTGTGCACCTCAGCATATAGTATTCTGGCCATCAGAGCATGGAAATGTCTTCAGACGACACTGACTCCCTTGGGTAAAAAATAGAGATGAGCACCGTCCCCTAGAATCTTGGACACAACTAGATAGTGGGAACATTTACCTTTAGGTGGGCAAAGACCTCTAACTTCCTAGATCAGGGTTTCCCAAACACAGAGAGTTCCTTCCCTTGGGAAGGAACCAAATTCAGTTGAGATCTAAAGAATGTTTTAGTTATATTGTTACAATATATCCATTTCCTCCCAAATTTCATTGTTTCCCTTGTTCATTTGTGTTCATTTTCGTACTTGGATTTTTAGGGGAGTGTGTATACATTAAGATTACACAAAAGGATGGTGTGTGGCAAAAGATTAGGAACCCCTGCTCTCTATGGTGATCTCATCCAAGTAAAGGCTGCCTTCCCTGCTAAGATTGCAGCCACTATGGTAGTTCAGAAAGAAAAATCTGACAAAGTTAAAATAATGCATTCATAATGAAATATAAATACTTTGGGTAAAGTAAATAGTTTAGTGTTTTGATTCCGCAGTGATCCTATTTGAATTTCACACATTAACGTATGTGCAAAACATTTTGAGTTTGAAATGTTCAAAACAGGCATCCATTCTAAGTAGGAACAAAAAGGGACAGTCAGTTCTGTGTTATTTCATATTCTCCCCTAGGAAAATATAGAAACTCTGATCATGTTGCCATTTTTAATCCTAGGCCCACAAATGATCTAACTTGCAGGAACATCAGCAAAAAGCAACAGATCTATAACTCAGATCTCAAAGCAATGAGAATTAGCAGCCATTCTGCAGCCAGCCAAGTGGTGTGCTGCTGCCAGTTCAGAATGGTTCAGGTGAACCGGTAGTTCCAACAATCAGCTGCCCCTGCCCTATCCTGTCCTATATTTCCTTCTTTTTGGTGCAGCTGATTTGCGCGGCTGATTTTCACACCTCCACTGTTCTACTTACCAGGGCTGCCTTGGAAGGTAAGCAGCTGAGCTTCAAATTTCTGTATTTTGAACACTGCACGCAAGTGCGTTAGGCATGTGTGCATGTGGAGTGCAAAATCATCAAACCGGTTGTTCAACCAGTTGCAGCCCACCCCTGCAATAGCCTGTTGGCAGTAAAGGAACAATGGAGGTTCCCTGCACCTTTAGCAGTTTCTTGATAGGGCTGAGTGGCAAGTAACATTCAGCATGAAATGACTTTGGTGGCCTTATGGAGAAAACCTAAGAGGCAAGTAACTAAGTTTGAATAGTTCCCCAGAGCAAAATAGTATCTTAAACAGAAGACAAGCCTGAATTTAAGAGAAGTTTTCCATAAAATAAAAAGTCAACCAAAAACAAACAAAAATCATGGGAGTTGCCCATTTCTCCATGTTTTTATTTTAGGATTGCCACTTCAGGCTAATCTTCAAAGGCATCCATCATTTTTCAACAATGATTTTGGAGGTTTTCCAGACCATTATTTGGTTAATATCCTCTGTTTTTATCAGCAAAAACAAGGCAACCCACCATCTGGATAAGATAATAGTGAATTATTTTGGTGTTTTTCTCAAATGGTTTTGGAATCTTTCTGTTTTGTGTGTATATTTGCTGTGTCTAAATTTGAGTGCAGTGCTAAATAATAGAAAACAAAGAATAGAGTGGAAGAATGAACATCACTCATTAAAAGATGACTTGTTAAACTATTTCCTACCTCTTCTCCCTTAATTTACATAGTTGGGTGGTTGCACTTTATACATATTTTGCATGGAAAGTAACTAGTTTTGTTTTTCTCATAGGTTCTGAGCCATCACTGCTAGTTGCAGTTCAGTTTGACTTACTCGTATTCGGATTAAGGACCATGAAAGAGGATGTTATCTTGAGAGTTGATCATGACGTCATTATCTTTTCCATTGACTACGATTTTGTATCACAGACTGTCTTTTGGATGAATCTCAATGCAGAAAGTATTAAGTGGATTGATATGAAAACCCAGGAAAAGGGAACTCTAATAAAAGGTGGGTCTTAATATATTTTCAGATGTCTGGGCTGTTTTTAAAAAATTAGTGGCTTAGGGCAAAACTAATTTTAATTGTAACTTTGGCAAGATAAACTATTGGTAGAACTCATATTTGACTGTTGAAGCTGACTCACACTCTCATGTGCTTGGAAGCTTCACAGGTTCACCTGAGACAAAGTAAAATTCAAATCTACTTATATTTAAAAGGAAAAAGCTAAGGAAAAATTGAGTGTTTATATTTCTAAATTGATACTTTTAACACTATAACAAAATAACTTTGAGAAACAACAATACCAGTTGGGTTCACAGATCTAATCCTGCCTGCAAGTTTTAGCTGACAGACTGAAGGAAAGATTTCATCAAGTTCCTCTGGAAGAAAACATACAAGTTGACAAAGTCTCACATCACACATGCGGTTATTCTACTAAACTCCCTCATGAATGGCAAAGGAAGATTATGTATCACTTGGGACAATTGCTCAGAAGGCCAAGAATTCCTTGCTGTAGAGTTGATGATGGTTGAAATCTGCAGCTTCTTCTTACATGTATAAATGTAAATGCTCCTCCAGTGTACACTAATATAAAGGGACAGTAACAGCAAAGCTGGCCCCTAAAAAAGCATACTTTTATGAGTATTGGTCAAGTATGAGTATTTTTGAGGATTCCCTAAGCAGATGGATTTCAGGTATTGTGAACAGTGAACAATCTATTGGGAGCTGAGTCAGGCTTAAACCAAAAGTACTCTGCACAAAAACCTCTGAACAGGATGTTTTTTCTTTTAATATGGCTATTTAAAAAATAATTTGTAATAAAATTCTGCTTTATAATTGCTTACTAAATAAGAGATGTTGGCTGATATTTTCCATTCAAATGTTTGCAAATCTTAGCAATGTTTATCACCACAGATTTATATATATATACATACATACATAAATACATACATACATACATGTATATATGTATGTATATATGTATGTATATATGTATGTATATATATATATGTATATATGTATATATTTGTTTTCTGATGTTTTCGAGGGTGTTTGTATGTCTTTGGTTACATAATACATACATACATACATATACATATACATATACACACACACACACATACACACACACACATACACACACACACACACACATACACACACACACATACACACACATACACATATATGTTGTATTTGTGTTGATAAATAAATAAAGGGAGACTAGTATAGATCTATTTCAAGCTATTTAGCTCTCATCAGCTAGCCATACCCTTACTAGGATTCGAACCTGGGCTGTATTACATATTAGGCAGATGTGTTAACCACTAAGCCACAAGGTTCTCCTCCTTTATCAGCTGAGCCAGGGAAATAGGTATGTATTTAGTGTCACAACCCCTGGTATGCCCAAATATGGGAGGAAGCCTACTGCTTCCTTTCTCTGTCTTATCAGCTTGTCACAAGAGACCATCCAGACAGAAACCCAATATTTTTACTGTTGCCTTTGTTACATTTGTAACATAATATAATATATAATATAATATAATATATAATAAATAATATATATATACACACACACACATACACATACACATACACACATACACACATACACACATACACACATACACACATACACACATACACACATACATACATACATATGCTGGTCTTACATATATGGCATTGAGATCCTAGTTTTTGTGATAGGCTGGAAACTGGTGTAGATTCATTTCTGTCATTTCAAACATCTGATTACAGGCATCAAATCTGACAGTATAGCAGTGGACTGGTTAGGAAAAAATCTTTACTGGACTGATGGTACCTCAGGACAGATCTTGGCTACATGGTTAAATATCACTTGGAAGGGAAATCCTGTCTATACGATGGTTCTTGAGAATCTGGAGCAACCACGGTCATTAGCTCTCCACCCACTGGATGGGTAAGCCTTTTATATTTTGCTTGCGCAAAGTTTGGGCTTGTGGGAATGGTTCAAAAGAATTAGAAATAGATCTCAGAAACAAGATGGATAGGTGAGTTCATCCAAAATTATCTCCTATTATTAAGTCACTAATGTTGTGTTTTTAGGGAAGATATTTCAGAGGGTCATGACTGGAAACATTGTCTGGGCTCATGTTGATGTGTGGTCAGGTCTGTCCAATTGTGTTATTGAATCATAATTAATAAGGCAAATGGATATTTTTAGAGAGAAGAAAGCAGGAGTACTGCTCTATTGATTCTGCTTGATTTATTTATTATTTATTAAATTTATATGCTGTCCATCTCACTCTGCAAAGCGATTCTGGGCAATTAACAATAAAAGTAATAAATATTCAAATATTAATCTCAGATACAAAATTTAAAAACCAAAGGCAAGATTGTTCCCAGATTTTGACGTTCTGATGTTGGGTGGGTTCCTGCTGGCATTACTGCCATTTCAGCGCACAAAAAGGTCTGCGCATGTGCACAACATTAGAAAAGGGAAAAATATTTTTTGCAATGATTGTTCTCTGCATGCACAGAACCAAAAATCAAGATGGCGCCGCCGCCACCACCAATAGAGCCAGTTCGGGGGTGTGGCAGGCCAAGTTGCTACCTACTCGGCTGAACTGGTCCGAATGGGTAGGATCAGGTTCTGATTCTGATCAGGAAATTTCTTTGGTCTGCTGTGTAACAGTTGTTCTACTGCCTATTCATAAGGCTGCGCCCCATAAAAGCACTGGATGAGCATACACTGGCAGTCCATTTAATAAGGGGATTCCATTCTTTTCCTGGGATTATTCAGTGTCTGTAATGGTTTCATCATTAGGCTAATGATGCCACCTTAAACTCCCTTCACATCAGAGTCAAGGGAAGCTGTGTGGGCCTTCTCCACACTGGAATATGATGGGATAGGCGAGAAATCCTAAGTTGAAGTTGCATCCCAAAGGATTGTTTTGTAGGTTAGTGTTAGAAGAGCTAGAAAAGATGCATTTTAGGATGGTTCAATGGATGGATATTAGCTAGATCTGAAGAGGGTTTTTTTAGCACAAGATTGCAGTATTCCCTCCCTTTTTCACTTGAAGGTTGCAGTAAACCTTTTAAACCTCCAAGCCAGTTTAATATGTATTCATCCTGCTCTGCAGTCTGGTCTGGTATTGTTTTCAGGTTGTGAAGTTTAAATTTTAAAAACTAATATGTTTCTTGGAGTTTTTATTGAATCATTTTTTTTTATTTAAATGGTTTCTTGCTCTTCTCCTTTATTGGTGAGATGCCTAAATTAGCGTCTTTAATACCATGTTGAACCACTTGAAGCTCTTCAATTTTGGCTTAATTTTGTTAGTGACCTTGCTTACTCTTAGTTGCAGAAATATACATGCGCGTGCACACAAACACATGGAGTATATTATGCACATGGGTTAGAAATGACCCTTAGCTTGGGAATGGAATGGAGTTTCAAAGTGAAAACTTGTCTCAGATTATCAGAAATGTTAAATGATATGGATGTAAAATATTTTTTTTTCTTTAGTTTGGCTCTAATACTATTTAAATGCAAATGAAATGGCCCATTTGAAGGGTTAGGATTAGTCCCCAGAAGTATTAAACTTTAACAGATTAGTCCACCCTCTCCCCCAAGTGCCATGCTTAATGGGAATTAAGGTACATGATGCCATAATTGTGCTAAAACTGTAGATCTGATGCATGATTGGATAGAAAGATAGTGGCGATCTAACTTCAAATTCCAAAGAAAGTAGGATTCAAATGAAGAGACTTTAGCCAAAAGAATTCCGATGCTAATGTTCCCCTAGAGTCTGAAATCATCTGAAATACCAGTGGGACACCTTGTCTGGTATCCTAAAGAGAATGTACAATGAAGGCCATCTAACTTGGTGGTCAATAACCCTTCTAGAAAGCATTGTAAGCCATAGAAATTGAATTTCATTCTATAAAAATATATAATATTATCTTCTCTTTCCTAGATTTATGTACTGGTGTGAAATAGGCTTTGAATCCACAATCAAGAAAGCAGGGATGGATGGAAGTAATAAAGAAGTGCTAATTGATGATGGAATAGGTTGGCCCACAAGCATAGCCATTGACTCCTTGAGCTGGAGAATTTTCTGGTCTGATGACAAGTTTCACTCCATTGGCTCAGCTTTTTTGGATGGTAGTGATATGAAGGTATTGCCTACTGTACATAAACTTGACTAAGCTGGAAGCAGGCAAGAATTTATTTGTGTTGTTTGTTTTAAAGGAAAGAGTCAATTCTGATAATGTCATAATCTTGCTCTTCCCTGAATAGTATTCTATGTTGTTTCAGAATTCCATATCTGACTAGAGTTGTGGAAATAAATGTGAGAATGTGTCTGACTTCCAGATCTTTTTGTTTGTCTGAAAATAAGATCTCAGTCCCTGAGCTGTGATGCATCTCTTAACAACAATGTTTTTCTCTCAGATTTTTCAGCTGGATGAGATACATAGTCCCTTTTCAGCGGGTATCTTTGAAGACTACATCTATTGGTCTGACATGCAAACAAGGATAGTACAGAAGATAGACAAAAGGACAGCCAAAAATAGAAGAGTTCTCCTAAAGAGTCATGGACAACCATATGGACTAAAGGTATTGCACTAATAGTACACATTATGGAAAGGTTGATTACTAGAGCAAGTGCCTATTTTTATTTTACTTTGCCAAGGGGATGTCTCTAGCTTGGAATGAATAAATGTTAAAGCAAGTGTATTTGGCCTGGATCTTCAAATCTTCAAATTTATTTCAGAGATTTCTCCTCTACTAATAGAACTGGTTTATTTCATTTGCTCAATCTCCCTTCGTAGGGGGTAAATGAAAAAAAAGTTGGTTGATATTAAGAAGGCAAAGAAGACAAAGGTAATGTCAACCAGTATGCCTATAGTGATGATAGACTTGATAGTAGGCAAAGAAGTGAAAGTGATACATTGTTTTGTTTTCTTGGACTCATAAAGATGGTGGGGAAAAAGACTATGGGAAACTTATGTAAATTCGCGAAGAATAAGGCTATTTGAATGATATTGCTTGGCCTTATTTTAAAATCTTTGTTATCAATGGTCTTTCCTGTGGTGATATATGGCTCTGAAAATTGAAAAATGAGAAGATAGTAACATACCAGTTATAGATTTGGAGTTGATCTAAGAGTCCTATCAACTGAAAAAAACACAGTCATAAAGTAGATTGACTGCTTTTTTTTAAACTTTCAGGCTTTTGCCATATGATGCAAGTGGACGATGGATGAAAATAGTGGAATATAGTTTATACAGTGTGCATTCCTTTAATAAATTTTGAGGAGGAACATACAAAAGTGCATAATAGAGATGCTCTGAAACTCCTAGTGTAACAATCTCACGCTCTTGAAATTTGGCTTTCAGGTGATGCATGAAGTTCTGCAGCCAGCAGCCCCTAATCCATGTGTAGAAGTTGGATGTTCGTATTTGTGCCTCTTAAGCCCCAGCAAAAGAGGAAGCTGCCATTGCCCACTTGAATTTGTGCTATCAAGCGATGGAAAGACTTGCATTCCATTAAAGGAGTCAGCATTCATGTTACTGGTTGCTCCTAGAGATGTTACACAGGTATTGCTTTCAACTGGATAGTAAAGAGAATAAGTCAGCTGCAAGCCAAGTTGCCCAAATGAAATGTTCTTACAGCTGTCTAACTGGCTGGCAGAGCAAAGTGGCTTCCATCTGAATTTTCCTTAGTAACAAGTAAATGCTGTTGACTGCATGTTAATTTTTACAGAGCAGTCCTGAAAGTACACACACACACACACACACCTTTCTCAAAAAGAGTGACTCAGTCAAAAGTTAGCCACTTTTTTTTACAACTTATTGAAATTCGGTTGGAAAGTGATAATTTACCCCTTGTAGTCAAGTGTTACAGAGATCAATAGAAGCTGTTGTACAGTATTTTCATTTAGCATCGCACACGGTAGCAAAATCTGTATGGGTTTCAGCACTCCTAGGCTTCTACTCTGATAGAATTGTCTTAGAGCAGGTTGCTGAATGCAAACAGCCCCTTGTAAACTGAAAATATAATAATGTTGTTTCCAATATTGAACTCTAGGTCTACTTGAAAAAACTGCGTTCCACAGCTGGGCAGACAGCACTTCCTGAGCACAGCACTCTCCCCTTGATTAATGTCACTCACCTGATGGCTGTAGACTACTCTGTACGCAGTGCTGCATTGTACTTCTCAGACTCAAATGATGACTTTATAAAAGTCCTGGCTATTAAAGATGCTGGAAGAGCTTCTTTGAAGAAGATTCTGCCAGTTGAGGGCACTGTGATATCGCTTGCACTTGATTGGCTAAGTGCCAACATCTATTGGATTGACAATAAATATACATCTGTCCAAGTGGCAGCATCAGAAGGCAAATATAGGGACGTGGTACTTAGTGATGGTCTTTACAAACCAACCACTGTGGTGGTGCATCCCCCAACTGCATCCATGTGCATTGTGGATTTAGGTGGTGAACATGGCATACCCAATCCCACGATACAATGTGCTGCTATGGATGGGAGTAGGCAGAGAATACTCTGGAAGAGATCCCTGATTCCTGTTGGTTTAACAATAGTGGATGGTGGCACCTGGCTATATTGGGCTGACCAAGGTAAGCAGTCTAATGTATTGGTCAAATTCTCTGAGCTCAGCTTATTTTCCTAGCATATGAAAAAACTGGGTATACTCCTAGACTAGTATTATATGTACTTCTTTTTTAACAGTGATTTTATTAAGAATTATAATTACAATAACAAAAACTAATACAAACAGTAAAAAACCCTAAAGAATAATAAAAGGTGCAAAAAAGAAAAGGAAGAAAGAAAAAAATAGAGAAATCAAAAATAAAAATGCGGTAAAGAAAGCAAATATAAAAAACGACTTCCCACATTCTTCACAGTTTAAGCAACTTATCCCCTTCTTTTAAAATGCAACAAATGATCCCTTCTTCCCATATAGCAATAGCAATAGCAGTTAGACTTATATACCGCTTCATAGGGCTTTCAGCCCTCTCTAAGCAGTTTACAGAGTCAGCATATTGCCCCCAACAATCCGGGTCCTCATTTTACCCACCTCGGAAGGATGGAAGGCTGAGTCAACCTTGAGCCTGGTGAGATTTGAACAGCCGAACTGCTGAACTGCAGTCAGCTGAAGTAGCCTGCAGTGCTGCATTTAACCACTGTGCCACCTCGGCTCTTCTCTTATCTATAAACAAACCCATTAAAAAAAAACCTCATAATTTCAGACCTGTTTCAAGAAAAGTCCATAAAGGATTACCAGAGATGACAACATATCTGTTTCATTTTGATCAAATGTCTTGTGCAATTCCTTTTTACTATTGTATTACTTTTCTGACTAGGCTCTTTTTCCTATAGCAAAAGGTTCTGTGGAAAGCATTCGTCTAGATGGCTCCGGGCACAGATTCATTCGGAGAGGAATACATGGCCTTACGCTCTTCACAGTAGGGGATGGAATGATGTCCTGGACAACAGCAGCTCAAAATCGTAAGCAGGCTTGAACTATAGGAATTCCCAAGGAAAGGGGAAGCTCTCTGTCACAGATAGCAATAGCACTTAGACTTATATACCGTTTTACAGTGCTTTACAGCCCTCTCTAAGCGGTTTACAGTCTCAGCATACTACCCCCAACAATCTGGGTCCTTGGAAGGATGGACGGCTCAGTCATCCTTGAGCCTGGTGAGATTCGAACTCCCAAATTGCAGTCAGCAAAAGCAGCCTGCAATACTGCACTCTAACCACTGCGCCACTGCGGCTCAATCATAATATATTAAACAGTGTGTCACTTGGGTCATTTATCTGATTCAGAACTATGACATATCATAGAATCTGGGAACCAGAAATCAGATTTTTATGTCAATATGTGCACAACAAATATTTTGTAAGTTCAGATTCAAAACCTGCGTCCAGCTATATTAATATATTATTTGCAAATGTTCATGCAGTGTTCAGTATAGTTATTAGCCTATTATAATGTAATGTGATACAGGTAGTACTCAGCTTACAGCAGTTAATTTAGTGACCAAAGTTACAACGACATTGAAAAACTTGATTTACAACCATTTTTTACACTTACAATTGTTGCAGCATCCTCGTGAATCACATGATTAAAATTCAGATGCTCCTTTCCAACTGACTTACATTTATGATGGTTGCAGTGTCCCAGGGTCACGTGATCAGCTTTTGTGACCGTCTGACAAGCAAAGTCAATGGGGAAGCCAGGAAGTTAGTAACCGGGTTACTAAGTTGACAACTGCAGTGATTCACTTAACAACTGTGGCAAGAAAAGTCATAAAATGAGGCAAAAATCACTTAAGAATTGTCTCACCTAGTAATAGAAATTTTGGGTTCAATTGTGGTCGTAAGTTCAGAACTACCTGTATTGTAATGGCTCAGAAATTAACAGATTCTAGTCAGATAATAATACTGTGTTGTGTAGTATCCTGTAAATCAATAGTAATACTCTGCGTAGCAGTAAAATATTTTCTCCTGCCTGATTAACTTTATTCCTAACAGATGCAATGAAGGTGTGGCATAGTCAGCTGGAAGCAGTAGAAAACTGGTGGTTTCAAACACATCAGAAACTTGTGGATATAAAGATCTACAGCAAACTATATCAACAAGGTAAAGTTCAATATAACTTTGAGAAATCATAGGGCAGAGGTGTCAAACTCAAAGCCCGGGGCTGGATCCGGCCCACAGGGTATTTAGATCTGGCCTGCAGGGCCACTCTGGAAACAGTGAAGGACCGGCCCGCAGTGCTTCTACCAGTGAAAACGGGCTCCCAGGCGCTATTTTCGGCTGCCACTGCCTCCTGCAAACCTCTGCCAGTGAAAATAGAGCTCAGAAGGGCCTTTTCACTTGCAGAGCACTTGGGTCACCACAGGCAACCCCAACACAAGTCATGTCAAGCTGGCCACGCCCCCCCCCCCGAGGTGAAACACAACCCTGATGCAGCCCTCAATGAAATCAAGTTTGACAACCCTGTCATAGGGGGATTCCTGGACTACACTGAACAATAACATTCTTTTTGGTAAAGCAAAAGTTTTAAGCATATAGAAAGTGGGGTGTTGATCTAAGCATCAATCCATTGTTTTTACTGAGAACCTCTCTCTCCCTTAGGCATAGGTTAAGTGAGAGACCGTTCCAGAAAAATACTATCTGGAAAAATAGTACCTGTCCTATATTGACTTTTTTCTAACTGTTGAAATTGGGGAGATGGTGTCAGAAATATCTTCCCAAGTCAACAGCATGCCAGCCAGGTTGCCAAGTAGATGCTTCCTTACTGTACCATATTCTGCTGGGGAAATAGAACTGAAGCAATTATTTCTTTGTCTTGTGGTTTCTAGGTAGAAATGGCTGTTCGGAAAAGCAAGGGGGATGCAGTCAGATATGTTTACCAAATCCGCAAGGACGAAGCTGCCGATGCACCACCGGGTACATTTTAGAACGTGATACTGTGTGCATCAAAGGCATAAGGTGCCCAGAGCCTTTGCAAGCCTGCTCAGATGACAGCAAATGCATTAAAAAAGAACAAATCTGTAATGGAAATCTTGATTGTCTTGATGGATCTGATGAGTTGAATTGTAAGTATGAAAACCTGTATTTAAACAATCAGAGAGATGAATGCTTGGGGAACAGCTCATTAATACCCAAAGAATAACTAAAGGTAAAGGTTCTCCTCATACATATGTGTTAGTTGTTCCTCACTCTAGGGGGCGGTGCTCATCTCCGTTTCAAAGCTGAAGGTGGCCGGCATGGCTAAATGCCGAAGGCACACAAAATGTTGTTACCTTCCCACCAAAATACTGAAACAGTATTTTAAAAGGTGGTTCCTATTTTTTCTACTTGCACTCTTACATGCTTTCGAACTACTAGGTTGGCAGAAGCTGGAACAAGTAATGAGAGCTCACTCTGTTATGCAGTGCTAGGAATTTGAACCGCCAAACTGCCAACCTTTCTGATCGACAAGTTCAGTATCTTAGCCACTGAGCCACTTCGTCCCTTGAAGCTGTTGTTAAAATTGATTTTTGTTAAATGTTAAAACCAACTGTTTATTTAATACAAATGATTTTATAAACTTTTGAATGTTGGATATGCTGATTGCATTTACTGAAATAAGGGGCTTTCCTAGTACACACAAATGCTACCCTCAGCTGTCGATGTATAATTTAAGCAGCTTTATCCACATTAACATTTTTGAAATCATAGTTCAAAGACCTTTTTTCTTCTTATTTTTTTTTAAAAAAAGGTTTAAGTTATCTAAACCGGGGTCTCCAACCTTGGCAACTTTAAGACTTGTGGACTTCAACTCCCAGAATTCCTCAGCCAGCGTTGCTGGGAATTGAAGTCCACAAGTCTTAAAGTTGCCAAGGTTGGAGATCCCTGATCTAAACCATCAGAGTGTTAATAATTTATACAATAGTTCTATAATGAAGCATCTGCCTTTTATGGCGATATAATGAAACAGTATTTTAAAAGTAAAAGCAAGAGAAGGGCATTCACATTAGAAGGGTGCACTTACTACAAGATGTGGTTTTGGAAATAAATGGCTAATTCATAAAATAACCTGTTTTAATTCAGTGCCCATTTCAAAGTAAGATTCACACCTCCTATGACTAGCTTGGGAAAACAACAAATGACTGTAGTTTCTATGTAGCAATGGTTACTCAGAAATTAATAGGGGATTAGCATATCAGATTTTTAAATCTCCCATAAAATTTCCCAGTTCAAGTTGCTTTGTTTTGTTTTGGTATTAAATGGCTGAAATAGTACATTAGTCAAATCTAACATACTTGACATGTTTAAATTATGTAGTCATTTTTGTTCCTCTTCCTGGAAATTGTAGACACATAAAAAGGGGATTAACATTTCCCAACATTCAGCATCATATTTAAAAATGCAGTTCGCTGCAATTATTTCAGAAATCAGTAGAGTGATGCAAATATACCATGTTTCTTTTTACCCCTGAAATAAGCGCTTGGCCTTAATTTTAGGGAAACAGAGTAATATAAATAAAAGGATCAAATCAAAATCTGATCTTTTTTTTTTAACCATCCTGGACCAGCACAAAAAAGTATACATTAAAATAAAACAGAACAGAACCAAACAGAACAAAGCATAGAAATAAGTTACAGTTAATGGTGAAATCAATGGGTGGTCAAAGTCTGCCTAATTTTACAGATAGTTTAACAAAATTTAGCTATGTTCAGTGAAACAATCATATTGATCCAACAATAACAGTTTTACATAAAAAAGAGTTTCTGGGATATTTAGTAGGTAAGGTGTTAACAGCCTGTAAGTCTCTGTAGAAGGGCAATAAAGGGAAGAAGGGAAAATAAACTTCAATGAAAGGTGATCACATGTGAAATGCAAGCATTATATATTTTTAAAGGTTATTTGTATGCTACCGTACATCCTATTTATCAGACAAGGGAAGTCTGATGGCTTAGCTTTTAATTATTTAAATTTAGGTGCCTCCTAACCACCAAACTAACTTTAGGCAGCTCACAGTCTAAAAATAATAAAAATACAATACAGAACAAAACCAGAAGGGATTCAGTTGCTCAATAAAAAAATATAGATTAAAAACACATCCAACAAGGGGTTCCATCCACTTTAACCAAATGCCTTGGAGAAGAACCGGGTCTTCAGCACCTTATAGAACACCAAACAGGGTTGTAGGAGCACACAGGTTTCAGGTGGGATCTTGTTCCAGAGGGCAGGCACAATGACAAGAAGACACATTTCCTGGGTCCCAGTAGGTGGCACTGTTTAATTGAAAGAACCCTGAACATACTGCCTTAGATGGTATGTACCATCTAGCAAAACCCATGAAGGATAGGACAGTCCTTCCACTAACCTGGATTTGTCCCAATGCCCTACACCTAACCTTTGAGTAGACACTATAGGTTTTTTCAGGGGTGGGGGAGATCCGGCTTGCTTGCAGCTACTCTTTCTGTTAAGATCCTCTGGCCAACTGCAAAACATTCAACCTTGACTCTGCTGTATTCAGAAATGATGTATGTAAATGATGTTCTCTACTTACAGGTCACTACATTGTCAATAAACCCCAGGCAATAACTCCATCTCGGACAACACTGCTGCAAACAAAACCATTGCACAAAAAGAAAACTTTGGCACCCATTAAAATCGCCACAAAGAAACCTGTCACTAAAAAAGTGCATGTGCAACCACAGACAAAATACAAGAGAACTACTGTTACTGTCTATAAAAGTACAACTTCTACCACTACACGGATCCTTCCTTCAAGAAGAGGAGAAAAACCTACACAACCTGCAGCGGGGAAATGGCAAAAGCCTTCTCTAGTGCAGGGGATCAAACAAAGTGACTTAGGATCGCATGCTTGTAACAGCGAGACCTGTAACATGAGAGGAGATTGTAGTGTGGAAAACCATAGAATAAAGTGCAATTGCATGCTGGGATATAGTGGTGACTACTGCGAAAAAGAGGAACCAAAGTCTACGGCTGGTTCCATTGTTTTGAGTATCATTACTGTCTTACTACTTGTTATGGGAGCTGCAGGGATTTTTATCTACTATAGGAGACAAAGATCACGTCTAAGGTAAGTTTGGTTATCCTCTTTCTTTCTTTCTTTCTTTCTTTCTTTCTTTCAAATTAACTCACATTCAGTGGTGAAAATAGGCGAATGCAGTACATTTCTCTGCTACCTTAGTGTCTGCTTTTCTGTATTTCCCCTTTGAAGGATTAACATTTTGGAATTAACAGCAATTGGTGTTTGACATTAGAATTCTGTAGTGAATTCTACTAACTCTCTCACTCTATTTTTTATAATTCTATACATGCAATACATTTTTCTGCTACCTGATCTATAATAACATCTGCTTTTCTCTCACTCTATTTTTTATAATTCTATACATGCTTGATGTATTTATATTTCCCTTTTTCTGCAAGGACTTTGGGATGGGTGGCATTTAAAATAAATTGTACTACCTTGCTCTATTAGTCAAGTGAATCCTGCCTGATAAGATTTTTCACATGTGCTACCAATTGCATTTTTAGTCCCACTTAAGTAGATATTCATCTAGTTAGGACTGCATTTGCTGCTAGAAAGTATGAAGCTATAAACTTGGAGGTAGACACCCAGTAGGCAGAAGGCTATGCAAACAACATGAAGGCTAAATAGGCATGACATTGTCTGTTCAAATGCTTAAATGCTATCTAATTCAAAACCCAGCCCTATCCAGTCAGTATACTTGCTGAATTCTATTTTCAGGAGACTATGACAACGAACATTTAGTTTCATGTTGAATGTGAATTATGTATCTTAGGGGACTAGGAGGCAAGGTTTTTCTGTCATGGTACCTATCCTATGGAGTTCAACACAGGAGATTCAACAGGCCCCAACCTTGTTAGACTTTGAAGACCTTGAAGTCCTGACTGTTCACTCTGGTTGAAGATGTTAGCTGAGTTTGTCCTAGGAATAGAATAGAATAGAATAAGCTGGAAGGTACCTTGGAGGTCTTCTAGTCCAGCCCTCTGCTCTGGTTCTCCAGTAGGAGAACCTATACCATTTTAGATAAATGACTGTCTAGTGTTGGAGCCCCCATGATTTCTGGAGGCACTGGTTAATTGTCCTCACTGTTAAGAAGTTTCTTCTAAATTCCAGGTTGCTTCTCTCCTTGGTTAATTTCTATCCTTTGTTTCTTGTCCTGCCCTCTGATGCTTTGGAGAATAATTTGATCCCCTCTTCTTTGTGGCAGCCCCTCAAATACTGGAATATTGTTATCATGTCACCCCTAATTCTTTTTTTTTTTTAGACTAGCCAAACCCAAATCCTGCAGCCATTCTTCATATGTTTTAGTTCCAGGCCTTTGATTATCTTAGTTGCTCTTCTCTGAACTTTTTCCAAAGTTTCAACATCTTTTTTGTAGTATGGTGACCAAAATTGGATGCAGTATTCCAGGTGTGGACTTACTAGGGTTTTATAAAGCAGTAGTAATACTTCACCTGATTTTGATTCTATGCCTCTGTTTATACAGGAGGTGTTGCCTATATTGATGTGCCTTAGTTGTATGTTTTGCTGTTCTTTATTTTTGGTTATTTTTGTTATTGGAAACATAGTTCACGGAGTATTGACCTATGTGTAGGACTATGAAGTTGTCTTGAAATAAACAACAACTATGGCCTTTATAAAGCAAGTACCAACATGGTATTGAAAGGGAAATGTGGTAATAGGACTGATGCTAATGTAAAATTACAACTCTAATAGAAAAATTCTGTCATTTAAACTGTTGCTCACATTAGATTTCTGTCCCTCTTTCTCAAAGGAGATCAAGTACGGGGTCCGATAAAACATTGGCCATCTACCAGAAGGATAACCAACCAGAAGGAGACAGCTATGTTGAAGATGAAACATGCATCAATGCCGCTTATGACACAGGCCAGGTAACAGCTTCTAGTAAAATTTTAAAGTTGTATTTCGATCCCAAGCACGTACACTTGGTAGCCTTCTCTATAATCTTGAATTAATTATAGCCCCTTTATATTTAAGTATGATTTATATTTAAGGATATTTAAACTATTTGCGATTGTTTTGAGTTAAAAGAGCCTCATGTGGCTCTTTCATCCCTCTCCCTGTCACTGGCCACTCCACAATTGATAGGGCTTTTGGTTAGGACAGGTAGAGGAAAAAGAATGCCGCGCTAGGAAGAGACTATGGTGGGGAACAGGACATCTGGTCAGCTCCAGAATTGAATGGTGGGCTTCCAGTTAGGACCTTTGTGACTCTTTGAGTGTTTAAGGTTGCTGAGCCCTGCCCTAGAGAAATTGATTTTGAGACTGATGAAAGGATAGTTTTGCCACTTAAATTAACTGCATCTTATTTTGCAAAGCTGATAGAGTTTCTTTATAGATTGTGCTTGATTAGATCAAACAAGCATCCAAACACATACCCTGGCTGCAGGATCTCGCAAAATGGGAAAACAATGTAAACATGCAAAGAATGTAATATAAAATGTTGAATCATGATTTTTTTCCCCCAACAGGAAATGAAAACTACTATGAAGACAAGCACAGATTTGTAAGAAAAATGAATTATGCTAACTATAAACGTCTTCTCCAGCTGGAAACCAGGAAGGATTATGGAGAATTACAGAATGGGAATTTCTCAATGTCATATTTATTATATTACCACTCAGACTTTTAGTGTTCTATTTAAATAGTATTTTAAAAGCCAGCTAAAAGTAGCAAACATGGAGAGATTCTACTGATAGCATGAGTTAGATTCCAGTTTTACAGTGAGGTGGAGACCAAATGAAATGTATTGCAATCACTTCTAGAGGCCAAACGGCATATCTAGTACTCAACTAGCAGCAGTTATGCAATTGACAAGCTGTATAGTACTATGTCTAGACTAGAGTCATATATCAGCTTGGAAATGAAGGATAATATATAATTGTATGAAAAACAGAATGCACAATAAAAACTTCGGCGCAAACAACTTCCTACAAGAATTCAGCCCTTTGAATAATATGATTTGTATCCAACACCTACTAAATTTTACTAATCCCTCTGACACAGGCTTTTATGAATTCATGAATTTAGATGCAAGAAGCAATGCTTCCCTTTCATTAAAATATCAAATAGCATTTTCTTTCATTTTTACAGGTGTATTTCTTGGAAAGATTTATATTTACACTGGTCACTACTTTCCATTCTCCATTAATGACTTACTGTGGCTTAAGTAGAAAATTCTTTGAAAAATTCCATTTTCCCTCTACTGAACAGTTTGCAGCATAGATTTTTTTCCTGATTGCCATGTTTCTAAAATCTCTATTTAGAGACAAGAAGGCTAAATATACTGGCCAGCATATCCCCTCCCCCTTTGTGTGTGTGTTTATGTATGTGTATGTAGCTGAAACAACACTTTTTGGCTGGGCTTCCTTTCTCTTTTCTTGCTTCTTTTTTTTTTTAATGAAAATTTTGAAAAAAAAAGACTTCTACAAATATTTGATATAATATTATATCATTCCTTGTTTCTTTAGTCATAAGCTATCTGAAATTTCTTGGTCCCATATTTATTTTGAGTATAGTCAATCCATCTTCTCCACTCCAGTTTATATCTCTCGTTTGAGTGGTTCTTGAGATATGCAGATATTTTAGCCATTTCAGCTAGATTTGTTACTTTCAATGTCCATTCTTGAATAGTAGCCAAATCTTCCTTCTTCCAGTATTGCGCCACCAGCAGTCTAGCTGCGGTTATTAAATGCAGAATCAGGTTAATCTCTACAACTGTACAATCAGTAATTATACCTAGCAAAAATAACTGAGAGGTAAACTTTATCCTTTTTTTAAGAACATTTTGCATAATCCACCATATTTTTATCCAAAATGCTTTAACCTTTTTACAAGTCCACCATATATGAAAGTAAGTAGCATCAGCACAATCACATCTCCAGCATTTAGGATGTAAATTCGGATACATAGAGGCCAATTTTTTAGAATCTAGATGCCATCTATAAAACATCTTATAAAAGTTTTCTCTCAAATTTGGGGCTTGTGTAAACTTTACATTTCTTACCCAGATCTTTTCCCATGTGTCCAACATTATTGATTCTTCAAAATTTTGGACCCACTTTATCATATAGTCTTTAACTAATTCTGTTTCCGAATCCATTTCTATTAATGCGTTATATAGACTCTTTATGTGCATTGAACTTTGATTTCTGATTTGTTTTAGTAAGTTATCCTCATCTTGCATAAAACTGATTTTTTGATCTCTTTTCCATCTGGCCTGTAACTGCCCATACTGAAACCATGTTTGAATTACCTTTTCCTCTTTTAGTACATTCAGGGGTTTTAATTGTAGCACACCTCTTTCTAAGGTAAGAAGCTGTCTGTATGTAATTACATCCTGTTTTTGTACTATATGTTTTCTATTGCATGTCTAGGAATTGCCCACATGGGTATCTTGTCATTTAGTTTGTATTGGTATTTTTTCCAGACCCGCAGTAGAGCATTCCTTAAAATATGACTTTTAAAATTCTTATCCACCTTTTTGTCATATAGCAAGTAAGCATGCCAACCATATACCAAATCATGCCCTTCAATATTAAGTATTCTATCATCTGTTAAATTAATCCAGTCACTGATTACAGATAAAACTACTGCTTCATAATATAGTTTTATATTTGGCAATTTCAAACCTCCTCTCTCACGCACATCTTGCATTATTTTTAGTTTAGTTTTATTCTGGGCTTCTTCCCTGCCCAAACAAATTTGTTAATACCCTTCTGCCATTCTAGCAAATTTGCATCTTTTTTAAGTATTGGTATCATTTGAAAAAGAAATAAAAATTTAGGCAGAACATTCATTTTCACTGCTGCTATTCTTCCCAACAAGGATAATTGTAATTTTTCCCAATTTTTCACCTCTGTCTGTATGCTACGCCATAGTGGCTCATAATTATACTTATATAGCTTCCCATTTGAGGTTGAAATATAGACTTTTCTTTTCTCTTTTCTTGCTTGTTAGGGCCTCCGGTACTGAGTAGCATTATTCCATCATGGTCCTTTGTTGAGTTTTCCAGTTCTTCCACTAATGAATGTTTCATGGCTCTTCCTTGAATTAGCAACTTTTCTGGGAATTTTTGCCCAGATCAGCTCAGGATCATCATGCAGCATTTCTCTTTAAAACAACCAACACTGTTTAGATCCATTTTGGGTTGCCAGCACAGCACAGTTCTCTTTCCTAACAAGCTTTTAATGTGAGTAGATAGAGCTTCATTGCAGAAGAATAGGTGATTTTGAGAATGAAGAATGGGATTTTTCTCCCGAGTTTTATTATCAGTACATAGCGGCATCAAACTACACAGTTGGTAGAAGATTATAAAGCATTGCCAGAGTAGGAGGGAGGAAAATACAAATGCCCCTATGGAAGACAATATTGTGTAGTTTCAAGTTACTTCTTGGGCACATTACCAGGAGTAAGATTTTCACACTATGTTCACCAAGACAAAGCATCAATGACATATGGGTTTTCCTATGAAACCAGCTTGCCTGAAAAAGTACCCAACTATATATTTGAACAGCTTGCACCTTCCAAGTAAATGTTCTTTATTGGAAAAAGCCATACAACTGTATCTAGCCTGCCATTTATTTTGTGTACAAGGTGCTTTCAAAGTATGAGAGCAGTTCCAGAGTTTACTTCCATCCTTATTGACTTACAGTTGTTAGCACGAGACCATCAGACTTGCTTACATTGGAAAACAATAGCTGTGCCAGAAGAATATGGCAGGACCAGTTATATTAACATTCTAAAGTAGCTATAGAAATAGGCAACAATTATTAGAGAATCTTTTCATGATCAGTGTGATGAAAGAGATCCTTTAATATAGAATGAATGGACTTCCTGGGAGGAGCCTGCTGGTGGTGGCAGCAAAAAAACCAGCTGCCTCCGAATTCCTGGCTACGTACCTGTTTAGAGGATCTTCCATCTGACGTCTTATCAGGTTTTCTTATCCTTCAGGCAAGAAGGAAAGAAGAAATTGTTTTGCTGGCAAATGCTCTTCGATTTTTGCAGCTTTTGTGCTTGCAGGGAAAGGGGGGCTAGCCCAAGGCAGAACGGCTGTCCGTGCTGGGAAGTTCAAACTGCCTTGTGCGGGACAAAGTAGGTCTCCCCCACTCAGTTCAAAGTTTTGTTTGATTTAATCTTATCACGAGCTGAATCCGTTTGCGTGGACAATAATTGTTTATCAACATTTTAGCTTCTTTTCTTTTTCTCCTCCGAAAAATTATTTACTTAGAGGCTTTTAAAATGGCGCCGAGCAGGCTGGTTTCTCCGGTAATAACGAACACTTTTTGTTAATTCTCACAAGAATTCAAAACAAAAGAGATTGCTTATCATTTGTTTTGGTTTCACAATAGGCCAGCAGAAGCTTTTTAATTAGTTTCATTTTTACAAGAATTTCACTCCTTCATTAATCTTGCTTATCTGGAAGTTAAATGGTGATGAATCTGCTGAATGGTCTTGTTACAATGTTTACTCACTGAAAGTTTTGCCAAGCTTTAACTTCAAAATAAAAGGGGAACTCAGCCTCTTTACTTAAAGCTGCATATTCAGGCAATAGAGTTTTATTAACTGCAGGCAGATAAATTTTGAAATGGCTTCAAAACCAAATATTAACTCAAAGTTGTCACACTCTACTTCCAGGGGCACATTCTCAGTGCCTGGCACAAAGCTGCAGCCTCCGCTTCCTCCGCCCCCTGCTGGGGATGTGTTAACGAAAGAATTTTTCCTGAGCAATCTAAGCGAGGCTCTTAATGCACAGACAATTAAAATGGAAGATAAGTTTAGAGATAATAGAGAGGTGGTAAAGCAGGAGAGAAAAGAGGAAATAAAAGAAATGAAAGAAGAAATCAAAAGTGAAATAAAAGGACTTAAACAGGAGCTGTATGAGAAAATGGACGCTAAGGTTGGTAAAATTAGAGATGAAATGCTGAGACTTGTAACTGTATTAACAGAACATATTTCTGGAATGGAAGATACTCTAGAGGTTCTTAATGATGCCAATGCTAACTTGACATTGAAACAGAGGTGGTGGAACAAAAAGTGGAAAATGCTGAAAAAGAAATTATTATGATACAGTACCGACAAATGGAGTTCGCATTAAGAGTAAGGGGGCTGCGTGAGGAGAAACAGGAGAACCTGAAACAGATTTTATCGGAAGCTTTTGACCGCTTGATGGGAAGACCAGGGACCAACCTTGACTGGCAAATCGACAAAGCTTACCGCGTTAACTCCTGGCTGGCAAAGCAGAAGCAGCTTCCTCGAGACATCGTTATATATTTTACTACAAGAGAGCTTAGAAATATGGTACTGCAAGCGTCTTATAACACTAAGCTTCAAATTGGCGGTCAAGACCTGATTGTTTTGAAAGAGATACCACCTCAAATGTTAAGAGCCAGGAGAGACTACGCTTTTTTGGTCGAAGAACTCAGAAATCGTCAGATACAGTATAGATGGGATGCACCATTTGGCATCATATTTACATTTGATAAGCAAAGGTACCGCCTCAACTCTGTATGGAAAACCCGAGATTTTTATTATAATATATTGAAGGTCGGATACCCTGCACCATCTGGACCTAGAGAAAGACCACAGGAAGGACAGGATAGACAGCAAACTACACAACCACCAGACAAGGAACAAAAACCTAGCCATATGACTACTAGACGTATGGAGAAACAAGCTAAAAAGCAACAGCATCAACAATCATCGGCCATCGATCAAGGAACTACAATAACAAATCTGGAAGCAGTGGGAGGAGCTAGATCTAAGGTTAAATAGGCCATGCAGGAAGCTCTAAAAATGCTTCAACCAACCAAAGATGACAACTAAGATTTTAACATGGAATGTCAACGGACTGAATTCTCCACAGAAGAGGAAGAAAATATTTCATTATCTCAAACAGTTTAAGAACAATGTAATTTGTTTGCAAGAAATTCATATCAAGTCAACTGATCGAAAATATTTGATCAACTCAAAACTTGGTCAACATTTTGTAGCTTCCGCTATGGAAAAGAAGAATGGTATAGTTGTATACTTAAGAAAAGATATGAAAGCTGTATACTATTGGGTGACTGGAATGGAGTGATAGATACTAAGAGAGATAAGAAGATTTCCCGCCTAAATACTAAGATGCGAGCAAAGTTACCCAAACCTTTCTTTGACATTATGGATGACTTTGAATTGAGAGATATTTGGCGAGAAAGAAATGCAGAGGAATATGACTTCCTATGAATCCCTTTCAAGGATTGATTTTATTCTAACCACTAATGATTTGCTTTCTAGGGTCAAGAAGACAAAGATTGCGGCTAGGGTCCTTTCGGACCATAACCCAGTTTGGATGGAGTTGGGAAGGGTAGTGCAGGCAAGAAGGTCTTGGAGATTGAATGAAAACTTATTTAGATATGAAAAGTATATTAATGATTGTAAAAATTACTATCTGAATATTTTGTTTCGAATATGAATAAGGGTACATCTATGGAATTTGTATGGGATGCAAGCTAAGCGTATATGAGAGGAGTCTTGATGAATATAAATAAAACACATAGAAATAAGCAAGGGTTAAAACGAACAGAACTGGAAGAGGAAATTAAGAGAAAAGAGCTGGAGTTAACAATGAACCCAGACGATACAAAGGTTAAGGAAGGGAGGTGTGGTTTTCTCGATGCTACATATTATCATATATGGTGGACCTGCCAAAAGGTTAAGCAGAAATGATTTAAACTGTTAAAAGTTAGTTCAGTAAGAAGAAGCTAAGGTCAATGTAGAATGTCATTAATTTCTTTATCTCTTTTTTCTCAATAGATTTTAGACTGTGTTAGTTAAAAATCCATACGGGTTCTGGGAAGTTGGGGGGGGAAGGAGGAGGGGGGTTGGAGGGTGGAGGGAGGGAGGGGCACACACACACAAAAAATTGTACTTCAATGTCTTAATGATTGACAAATGACAAAATATTTGTGTGTTTTTTTTAAAGAAATAAAATAAATATTTGTCAGAAAAAAATATAGAATGAATGAATGAGCTGGAAGGGACCTTGGAGGTCTTCTAGGCCAGCCCTCTGCTCAAGCAGGAGATTCTCCTGTGTGCTGCTTGGGGAATCCAAGCATGGGTTAACTTTGTCCATTAGCCTAGAGACTGAGTTATGTAAAGGTTGACCACGCCTCCTCTGACTGGATGGGTCAGTTTTTTAACTCAGTCCAGCCAGAAGAGACGTATACCAATTTTCTCCAGACTAATTGACAAAATTCTACCTTATTCCTGGATTCAACAAGTTGCTGGAAGTGATTTAGAAATGTTATTGCACGTTTAAAGGGAGAGGCGGTAGTTTTCTGCCTGCCCAGTTCTTCCAAAGCGCTTGCAGCGTCCGAGCCAGGTACTTGCAGGCTCTTGGGAGCTATTATGATAAGAGCTCGGGCCGCGATTGCCGGCGTGGAATTGTTTTGCCGCCATCTTGGTTGTCCTCACCGCTCGCATCTGGGGCTGTTTTCCCCGCCCGCGCTGCCTGCCTTGGGAACAACCCGCCTTTCGTGGTGAGGTTTTCAGGCTTATTCTTCGTCCGCCGCTCGTTAGTGGAGAGTGCTGGCTCTGCCGAGGGCATCCACGTAGTGGAGAGCCTGGGAGCGGCTTTGTTGGTGGCAGCCACTTTCAAACTTCGTGCCAAAGTTGCGGTCGCCATTTTGGGACCGTTTATTCATGCGCGCGCCTAGAGGCAGCCGGAAAGGGGGCGTTGCGAGTCTTCACGCCTAAAGGAGCTGCTGAGTCATCGGCCCTCCCACTTCCCTCACTTCGGCTTGGCTGACTTAGTGAGAGGATCGTTTTAACGCAGCTCCTGCTTGCCACGCAGCCTGCTTCCATTGGTGCTTAATACTGTGATACAGTCTGGTTGAGTCTTTTCAATTCTTATTGTAATCATCGCCCCTCCCACTTCCCTCACTTCGGCTTGGCTGACTTAGTGAGAGGATTGTTTTAATGCAGCTCCTGCTTGCCACACGGCCTGCTTCCATTGGTGCTTAATACTGTGATACAGTCCGGTTGAGTCTTTTCAATTCTTATTGTAAGAATGGCTGACCAATCCACCTCAAGAGGTATTGTAGAACCCTCTACTGATTCCCAGTCCCCTGCTCCGGCGGGGGTTAGCTTGAGGCCCAGCAGGGCCGCTTCCAGGGTCCCCAGTCAATGGCCCAGGGACACATCCGGAGCTCCGGATAGGGCCCACAGGCGGAAAGAAAAGCCCAAGACAGCAACTAAGGCTGCAGGAGAGGCTAACAATTCACCCCCGGTGTTACTCTCTCAACGTAGTTCACCAGCCCCCTCGCTGTGCCCAACAGGGAATCAGGGCTGGTCACCGGATCTTCTCCTGCCCCAGCTTTCTGATTCTGGGGAGGGGGCGTTGGGGCCCCAATCCCCTCCGGTCCTTTCAGAAGCCAGTGCGGCTTCAGCCCACACAATCCCACGTGCTAGGCCTTCTGCTACCTTTACCCCTACTGCTGCAGGCCTGAGGCCTGTGGAAGATCAGGATCTAGGCTCTAGGCCTTCCTCCAGATCTCTTCCATATGATTTCTGCAGCAATATCCAAGGATGTGGATGCTGAGCTGCATCGCAGAGCTCAGGCTCCTGGTGCCCCCAGTGCCCAGAGTGGGCCTAATCACCAGGCCCCGCAGGTGGATCTCCCAGACATTCAGGCAGGCTCGTCCTCACCTCTTCCCTTAGTCTATAGTGAGGATTCAGCCTTGGTGGAAGAAGGGGAGGTGATAGACAGGGATTTCTCTGATGATGAAGGTTTGATTTTCGATCAACCTAATTCCTCTGGATTATTTCGCCCCACACTGTTTAAGTCTTTATTATATAAAGCTAAGACTACACTCACATGGGGGAGGCAACCTCTAAGGATAGCACTGCAGTTGGCTTGGATGCAACTGAATGCCTTTTTGCTGAGCAAGTTTCACTGCAGGAGGTTATCCCCTCCCCCAAGCTTTTTCTAGATCTTGTCCAAAAGCAATGCGACCAACCGACTGCGGTTGCCCCACCCAGCAATGGGGATAGGAAATTGTACACTTCCACTCCGGAACTAGAGGGCATTCTGCAATTCCCGACTGTGGACCCACCTGTGGCTGCTCTAGCTTCCCCAGCCCTAATCCCATCAGAGATTTCTGAGGCCCTGAAGGTGGAAGACCGTAAGGCTGAGACAGTCATTCATAAGACCCATCAGGCTGCGTCCTGGGCCCTGCGTGCTACTACTGTGGTGTCTTTCTTTAATAGGACTTCCTTGGTCTGGCTCAGGCAGATGCAGGATAGGCTTGCCCCTGATGACGTGCGTCTTCACCAAGACGTTACCAAACTGATGGCAGCCCTGGAATTCTCAGCGGATGCCACTCTTAATGCAGCAAAATTTGCCTCCTGGGCTGTGGTATCCAATGTTGCATCCCGGCGCCTACTATGGCTTCGCCACTGGCAGGCCGACGTTAAATCCAAGTGGCGCCTTGCTTCCACACCCTTCAAGGATGGGGCCTTGTTTGGGTCTGTTCTCAACCCAATTCTCATTGAGACAAAGGATAAATGCAAGGTCCTTCCTTCCGCTGGTGAGCACGCCAATAGAAGACAGCAGCCTTACAATAGGCGCCAGCCCTTTCAGGCCAGTGATTCTGGATTCACCACCGCCCCATATGTTCCCCACTACAACAGGACCTTTACCCAACTGCAGGACTGTGGTCAGGACCGCACGGGGGCCAGGGATAGGGGCCGCCAGCAGAACCAGGCACAATCCCAGAACAGAAGGCCATTTCATGGGGCTGGCAACTGGTCCTTTCGGAGGTACCGGTGACTCACAAGGGGAAGAACTCGTGGGCCTTCGCTCATCAGTGGGCAGAGACCACGTCTGAACCTGGGCCTTCCAGGTCGTGAGGCTGGGCCTCACTCTAGAATTTCTCTCCATTCCCCCGCGGCAGTTCATCAGGTGTCCTGTGCCCAGATGCTCGATGAAAAGACATCTCATGGACACTGAAATACAACATCTCATCTCCATCAAATGTCATAGAGCAGGTTCCAAAGGGTCAGGAAGGACTAGGGTTGTATTCAATCTTATTCCTAGTGCCCAAAAACTCAGGGGGATGGTGGGCCATTCTAGATTTGAAAAGACTCAATCTGTACATCAAGTATCAAAGGTTCAAGATGCAATCCCTAAAAAGCATCTTGGCATCCATCCACCAGGGCGACATGATGACATCAGTTGACATCAAGGAGGCGTACCTCCACGTGCCCATCCATCCGGCACATCGGAGGTTTCTACACTTTCATTTCGCTGGCTGACACTTTCAATACCGAGCCTTGCCCTTCGGCCTGTCATCGGCCCCTCGAACATTTACCAAACTCTTGGCGGTTGTGGCAGTGTCGCTTCGCTCAGTCCCGGTGAGAGTGAATTGTTACCTAGACGACATCTTGGTTCTGTCTCCATCTCGGGACCAGGCCCTATGAGATCTACAGGTAACAATGGACTCACTGCGGAGACACGGGTTCGTCCTGAACCTTCCCAAAAGTCACCTGCATCCAACGACGTCGTTGCTCCACCTGGGAACCATCATCAATTCCGTCACTTGTGAGGTCTCCCTGTCCCTGGAGGGACGACAGAGCATCCAACACCTGGCAACTAAGGTATTATCTCAGAGACTCTTACCATTGGCTATGCTTTCCCAACTACTTGGGAAAGTGATTTCCTGTATAAACATTGTTCCCTGGGTCAGATTCCATGCACACCCACTACAGTGGTTCCTGCTTCCCTTTCAGAGGGCACACACCAGCCACTCCCAGATCAAGGTTCGGCTCCCACCAAAATCTCTCAGGTCCCTCTGGTGGTGGACGTCCTCCAAACTCTTCAAAGGGTGCCCATTCAAGGAACCAGACCGCATCCAAATTACGATGGATGCCAGTCTATTCGGGTGGGGGGCCCATGCCCTGGACCAACTCGCACAGGGTCGCTGGTCGAGTCAAGAGCTGAGCAACAGCATCAATTGGCTGGAGCTCAGGGCCATCCAGCTAGCCCTCCAAGAGTTCCAGGACATAGTGTCGCACAACCACATACTGATCTTGACTGACAATGTGGCCTCCAAGGCCCACGTCAACCGCCAAAGGGGCACCCACTCCAGGGCCCTGATGCTGGAGGTGGAGAAGCTTCACCACTGGGCGGAGAACAGGCTGTTGTCACTTCGGGCGGAACATATCTTGGGCGTTTCCAACACACAGGCGGACTGGCTGAGCAGGCGGACTGGCTGAGCAGGGCCACTGTGGACCAAGCGGAGTGGCAACTCCACCCCGACCTCTTCCAGGAGCTCCATCCCAAGGTGGACCTGTTCGCACAGCCTCACAACGCGCAACTACTGAGATTTTACACCAGGTACGTGGCACCCGGGGCGGAGAGAGTGGATGCCCTGTGCACCCCGTGGCCGGCCGGCCTCCTTTACACCTTCCCACCTCTCCCGATCCTCCTAGTCCTTCCATCAGCCTTCGGTTGCTGCCTCTTAAGACTGTGTTTTTGGTGGCTATTACATCGGCTAGGAGGGTGTCTGAATTGGCAGCGCTTTCAGTTCGACCAGACCTCTGCATATTCCATCCCAACAAAGTCGTCGTTCGTTTGGATCCGGCCTTCCTACCAAAAATCAACACGTTGTTTCACAGGTCTCAGGAGCTCATCCTTCCAGACTTCTGCCCCCACCCTTCCCATCCACAGGAACACCAGTGGCACCACCTGGATGTGCGTAGGACTCTTCGACGCTATGTGAAGCGCACTGCGACCTTCAGACGGTCGGAAGCACTTTTTGTATCCTTTCAACCATCATCCATGGGGCAGAAGGTATACCATTCCCATACCATCGGCCGATGGTTAAAGGCGTGCATCGCTCTTGCTTATGACAGCCAATCCCGACCGGTTCCCAGGCGCATTACTCCTCATTCTACCAGAAGAACAGCTACCACAGCGGCCTGGGCTACGCAAGCCTCAGTGGAGGAGATTTGCAGGGCGGCTACCTGGTTGTCGCCATCACCATTTATTCGACATTACAAGGTTGACGTGTTTGCCTCAGCTGAGGCTTCCTTTGGCGGCGAGTGTTGCAAAGGGTGATTTCTTCTCCGGGGCACCCTGACCAGCCTAGCTCCCGCCCTGACACTTAATTGCTTTGGCATGTCCCATGCTTGGATTCCCCAAGTAGCACACAGGAAAACAACCGTTGACTTACCTGAACGGTCCTTCTATGTGTGCTGCGAGGGAATCCAAACCCACCTGCAGTTTCGGCTGGCCAGGGCTATCTCATGACTCTGACTCGATGACTGATCCTTCTCTGTTGACTGACTTGACTGTACTCTGGACGTGACTATTAAGACTTGTTTTGGCTACGGCCATCATTGACATTGCTACACATCATTAATCGGCTGACTTCGTACAAAACTGACCCATCCAGTCAGAGGAGGCATGGCCAACATTTACATAACTCAGTCTCTAGGCTAATGGACAAAGTTAACCCATGCTTGGATTCCCCTCGCAGCACACATAGAATGACCGTTCAGGTAAGTCAACGGTCGACCTATATTATTTCAGATAAATTCTCCTCAAACATGTTTTGTTAGTTTGCTGGTATTAGAGTACCAGGTTTTTTTTTCCTATAATGGAAGCTGGCTTGGGAGCTGCACTATGTTGGTATTACAACTTTAGTACATTTCCAATGCTAATGTCCATGTATTGATTGTCTTGCTAAGTAGCTCTCCATCTTGACTCTGAATGAATACCTTATGTTAGAATTGTTACTGTTTGTGAGATTGTTTGTTTTACTATCAAGGAAGTGCTGTTTTAATATTTCCATCATAGTCCACGCCCACCTTGTGCCCTAGTGCTGCACCAGGATACAAATGCAAATGTTGGTTCAAGCAAAGCACAATAAACAGAAAGAGAAAAGGATTAGTCTTAATCCTTAATCCATATCCACCCACACCCCTAGCAGAAAGGTCGGTTGGGTGTAGCATATTTATTCTTTAGATATTTGAAGGACTGCGACATGCTTGCTTTGGTTTAATAAGGGTTTAAACCAGTACATCACATTAAAAGAAAAAACGGTTGACTATAGGCCTTAGAATGAGCCACTTCATTATCTTGGCTACTTAACATGGGTTCACTATCCTAACAGGAAGGAGAACTCTCCAGAGGTGGGTTTTCATCAGTTCTCACCGGTTTGGGTAGTGGTAATTTGGCCTGGATTGCAGAACTGGCAGTGGCCCAGGCTGGCCACGCTCCCGAACCGGCTCCCCAGTCTCCACTGCTGTTGCTGACATGTTTTTTATTAGCTTTTCATGATCTTCGTGCATGCGCAGAACAATTTACAGTGAAATGCATGCACAATGCATATCTGGCACGAGTGTAGCGAAGTGATAACCAACACCAGTAGGAACCCACCCCTGGAACTCTCTTGAATATCTAGCCTATAACACCAGGACTTTTGGGCATGTATTTTTCTCAATACTATTTTCTATTAGAGGAGTTGATTTATTTAGAGGTGTTTAAATTGGGATTTTTGTACATGAAATGTATGTGCATTTTTACCAAGGTATAGATATTTTTCCCCCTTCCTTCATCCCTTTTCCCTGCTTCTCTTTCCAAATGATAAGCATGGTACTTTCAAGGATGGGCAGCTTCTACTATCAAGGCAAGAATGATTCTGCTTTACCAACATTTTATTCAGAATTCTTATTAATGAATGAAAGAGAGTCATGCCTGTGGTATACAAAGTGCATATTTCAGCTGAGCTGCTATCAGATTCAAAATCCATTGACTTTGGACTCTTGCCTGTTATGTAATTCTAAAAAAAATCTGTTAACAACACACACGGATTCTTTCTTACTTTGTTTACAAGCATCTGATACTGCTTTTAATGTTATCCTGGTGTTGGATTGGGAATCACTAAAGGAAGTTGAAAATAATGTGTGTAGCTACAAAAACATGCCTTTCCATAGAGGAAGAAGGCTTAAAATGCCTAAGAAAATAAATATATGACTGAGATGCCTCAGTATTAAGTGCTTTTTAGAATTCTGCATTTTTTGCTTTTACAATCTATTCATTATGAAGGGTAGAGCCAGGTGACCATGTGAAAGTCCAGCCTGAAAGCCTTTGAGGTAATAGAAGAGTAAATGAATTCATTTGTCAAGTTCTATTCTGTGATAGTAAAAAGACCAGGAGTCAGTATATTTCTTAGCATTTGAATGTGAAACAATTTGAGAAAAGGGGGGAGGGGGTTTACGTAGAGCAAGGATCTCCAATCTTGGCAACTTTAACACTGGCTGAGGAACTCTGGGAGTTGAAGTCCACAAGTGTTAAAGTTGACAAGGTTGGAGACCCCTGATGTAGGGGACCTAAGATAGAAACACACTCTTTTAACTTCCATTAATGTGGCTGCCATCCCAAACATGCATACTTTTGAATCACGATTTACACAATACACTTAACTTTATGAAATCATATGTCCGCAGCATCCACTTTTACTGTCCTTTCTATGGTTTCTTAACCAAAAGTGGAGTCTTACCTATACCTTCTTGGTACTTTGCCTTAACTTGAACCAGTCATTATTTTCATGCTTATGGAAGCTGAATTTAAAATCCATTACAAGCCAGAAGTGACAACCACTCTTGTTCTGAAGAACTGAGCTTAACTCTTTATCCCTGGTTAATCACCTACAGGGAAAGAAGGAAGTAGGATGGCAATCTAGTAATCTTTTACAGTTGCATGCACACAGAGATAAACTCTGAGTGGAAAAGGGTAGGATTGTGCTGTAAAGTGTGATTCTCACCCTACCTTTTGGTGATGAAGACATTAATGATAGGTTGGGCAATGCATTTATTTTTATCTAGAGTGTGGGAGTCCTTTTGAAGTCAGGCAAGTTAATTCTAGGAACATTATCCATTTTTTCTCTGTTATTCTGGTTCAATGCAGCAGTACTTGTCATATCAGAAAGCTGATTTTTTTTTCCATTTGCCTTCTTTCTCCCAGCTTGAACCTTAGGATTTTATATCCATTTAAAAAAAAACACCAGTTCTTGTTTCAAGAGGAGACCTGCTTAACTTCTCTTTTTCCATGATGTTCCAATTCGGTGGTGAAAAAAAATAAGATTCTACATTCAGGCAAGAAAAACCAAATGCACAGATATAGTGTACAGTAAGTGGCACATGGTTCAATAGTAGTAACTGTGAGACGGATCTTGGCGTCCTAATCGCTTAAGTATGAGCCAGCAGTGTGCAGCAGCTGCCAAAAAAGCCAACATAGTTCTAGGCTGCATAAACAGAGGGATAGAATCAAGATCACGTGAAGTGTTAATACCACTTTATAATGCCTTGGTAAGGCCACGCTTGGAATACTGCATTCAGTTTTGGTCGCTACAATGTAAAAAAGATGTTGAGACTCTAGAAGGAGTGCAGAGGAGAGCAACAAAGATGATTAGGGGACTGGAGGCTAAAACATAAAAGAATGGTTGCTGGAATTGAGTAATTTAGTTTAAAGAAAAGAAGGACTAGGGATGACATGATAGCTGGTCAATTCACACCACTTGTCATTTTTAATATTTATCCTGACTCCCAAAACCAATTAATAACGAATACCAAGGTACCACTATATTTGTATTGATCTCTTTGAATCAGTGTTACTCCTTACAACTGCCTGGACAAGGCCCTGAGGTTATCTTGGCAAAGTTTCAGAAATGGTTTGCCGTTGCCTGCTTCCCAGGGCTGAGAGGGAGTGACTGTCCCAAGGTCATCCAGCTGGCTTTGTACCTAAAGAGGGACTAGGGAAAAAATTATAACAGAGTTACTGTACCTTTCTTTTAAAATAATCGCAACATGGTTATACAGCGCTCTCTCTCTCTCTCTCTCTCTCTCTCTCTCTCTCTCTCTCTCTCTCTCTCTCTCTCTCCCCCCCCCAAGGTCATCCAGCTGGCTTTGTACCTAAAGAGGGACTAGGGAAAAAATTATAACAGAGTTACTGTACCTTTCTTTTAAAATAATCGCAACATGGTTATACAGCGCTCTCTATCTATCTATCTATCTATCTATCTATCTATCTATCTATCTATCTATCTATCTATCTATCTATCTATCTATCTACTCTATCCCCCAATGCATGACTTTAGAAATTGGAAGACAATTGAATCACATATGCCACCATCAAAATTACTCTTACTGAACCACTATGAAATACAGAAATCAACTGTACTGTAGTTTACAACATAGTGAACTAGAGAGGCAGCAAACTTGGCATTAAGGTGCTGATATCTGTGGATGAGTGGTGTGAATTGACCAGCTGCAGAATTGGCCAGCCAGTTTTTTAGTTGTTGGAGTAGTTAAGATTAAACTATGAGTTCCTTTCCAAGTTCCTTTTCTCAGTTGCTTTGAGATTTGGAAAAGCTCCACCTGCATCCTTGCGACTGTACAATGTCTGCTATTTGAAAAATGTCATAACTGATAAAATATTAACATGACATAACTGTATGGTGTTCACAGAAATAGCACAACATTGGCACTTTTCTTTTGGGGCTTTTGAATGCCCTTCCCACTTGCTTTACAACCATATTTTATTGAGAAAGTTAGAGATCTTTGCTCAGGGGCAGGTGAGGGCAGTGTTGGTGGCAGTTCTCATGTCTCTAAAGATGCAAACTTGCTTCCTAAAGCTATCACCATCAATCGGAAACTGATTGCCTTTCAAACTACAGAGGTTTTGACATGGCATTATTTATCCACCGTCCATCATACAATATATAGACACATCATGCACACACTTAGCTAAAAAGTATTTTTGCAAGCAAGAAGCATTTCTTTTCACTTTACCACACCTTTATTGGTAGAACTCTCAGCCTTTCCATGGTATTTAACTCAGACAAGCAAGGACTCAGTAAACAGAGCACAAAATATATCTTAACTCTTGAGTGGAGTGGTGGGGGGGATGGATGATCTTTCCTTCTGTTGGGTGTGGTGTGCATTCTTTCGCCTACAGGGACTCACCTAGTGCTTGGGCAGGGGTGGTTGGTCTCTTGAGGATCCAGGGGGGTTGGTGGTTGGTTGGGTGTGTCCTAGCCTTGGAGGAAGGATCCAGAAGAGGTAGGAACATCTGCTTGACACTTGCCCTATGGAATATCAAGTCCCCAAACAACACCTCTGCTAACCTTCTGGAAGTCTCTCCATATGTGATTGGGTCAACAGACCTGGAAGTTGCAAAGGAATGGTGATCTGAGGAAGTGACTCTATTGTTCACAATGCCTGACTCACTCCCTCTCTCTCCCTCCCTCCCTCCCTCTCTCTCTCTACTTTTTAATAGTAATTTCCATTTTTGTATTTATTATTTTTTTAAAAAAATGTCTTCAAGGTTTGATTGCATGCTGCCCAAAATCACATTTTGTGAGATGGGCAGCCATATAAATAAGATATACACTTACATACATAAATACATCAGGATGGTGACAGGTAGAAGAAGCATGACAGCCATTTCGGATGGGCCACTCTCAGGGACCCGATGTTTGCAAGTAGACCCACTCTATGACCCTGGGTTATGTATCATTTGGGTTATAGCAGTATTTCTCAAGTAGCTACTTGAAAGATTTTCTTTGTCCTTTTTTTTTAAATGGGAGCAGAGTATATACCCCTGTTAACTCAGGATGCTTTCATAGTACATTAATTGGCACCACAGGTGTACATTGGAGGAGGCAGAGACTTTAAAAGTGGTTTCCAAACTGAAATTTTAATATAAAAGAGGGGAGAAAAGCAGTGGTGGGATTCAGCCAGTTCGCACCTATTCGGGAGAACCGGTTGGTAACTTTCTAAGTAGTTCAGAGAACCGATTGTTGGAAGAAATCTCCTTTTGTTTTTTTCCACTTTACAGGGCTAATCCTGTAAGGAAGGCAGGAAGCTTGAGTTGGCCACACCCACCCAGTCACATGACCACCAAGCCCCACCTACCCAGATGGTCATTAGGGAAGAGAACGAGTTTTTAAATTATTTGAATCCCACCACTGGAGAAAAGTATGTACACAAGTCGGTGGGTTTCAAAAATTTTTAGAACCTTTTCTGTAGGTGTGGCCTGCTTTGTGGGAGTGGCTTGCTAGCCATGTGACCGAGTGGGAGTGGCTTGGCAGTCATGTGACTGGGTGGGTGTGGCCAACTTGTAAAATGTGGTGAAGCTCACTTAACAATGCACTTGCTTAGCAACCAAAATGTTGGCTCAGAAACTCTGGCATTTGAAGCACGCAAGTCTTAAAGCTGTCAAGTTACAAGACCCTTGCACCCCTCACCCTATAGAAAAAAAAACCCAGGGGTGTTCAAACCTGACAGCTTTAAGACTTGTGGACTTCAACTCCCAGAATTCCTCCTCTCGCTCTTTATCTTGATGATGTATGGACGGGTGGGGAGAGGGAGCTGGAACCGGTTCTAAACAGCACTGTAGATTTGTGGAACCTCTTCTATAGAAGAGGTTAGAACTGGCAGGAACCCACCCCTGACACAAGTGAAGAACAATCAGTTAAAACTACTGAATTTTAATTACATTTAAATGTAAACAAAATCTAGGGCTGTGATGGCGAACCTATGGCACAGGTGCCAGAAGTGGCACACAGAGCCCTCTCTGTGGGCACGCGCACCGTCACCAGTTGCTCTTCCGGGTTCAGGCGCTCTGGCACACCCGCTCCAGTTTCGGCAGTCGATGCCGAAAAGGTTAGCAATCTCTGATCTAGGGAATGGAACTTCTCACGTACCACTCAAAAATCACTTTTTGAAATTTCATTTTTGAGAAAGATTCACAGCTCCATATTCAGCAGGGATTAACCAAACTTCTGGTGAGTTGGTTAGTTAAGCAGGTATAAGATGTTAATACACCATGAAGTGGTTTAAATTTAATTCAGGAATGTATTTTAATAATGAAAGACTAAAAACCCAATAAAATTAAACATGAGATCTGTAGGCCAAAAAGAAGCCTGTATCCTTAAAAAAAAATTAAGGAAAAAAAATTGTTTCAGACCAAGCACAAAAAATAAAAATACAAGTAAAGAATCAATGAAGAAAAAAATTCACAAGATTTAAAGGCTACATGAATAAATATGGCCACTCTGCCAAATGCAATGCCTACCTTGCATCATTTATCTGCCCTTGACTTTAGAGGTGGTTATTATTATACTTGGATTTCAGTTTCAGGGAAAAATTATATTTTCAGCAGCATTTCATCCATATCTACCAAATCTTTCACCTCATTGTATTTTAGTATACTATAGCCGGAAGTTGCCCATTATTGCATGAACAGATTAAAAATTAATACAAGTTGGTATTTATATAAATCTTGAAAATATTTCAGGGTGTAATTAAGCTTCATTGGTAACTTACTCTGCAGAACATATCATTTTAGTAATCTAGTGTTGCTCCAAATTCTTAGCTTTATTATGGGGAAAAAATTCTGATGATGACTAAAATAATCCTAAAGCAGAAATAAATTTCCTAACAGCTTTGCAAAAATAACTCTATTTATTCAAACATTTATCTCAGAAATCACAATAACTGTTCACGTAATCCAAACTATCATTACACAATGATTCCATTTAAATGTTAGTTTGTCTTTGGATGGTCAGACCTTAATTTGTGGCATAATGTTGTAGGATGTTGCTGTTATTCCTTCCCCCCAATGATGGGTTTCTGTGCCTTTAATTAGAAGCTACTCATTAGTAAATGTAAACATTTTAGCATGTTTGGTATGGCAGGACAATATCACAGATTGTCCTGCCCCTTATTACATTCCATATTAAAATAATATTTTCCTTGTCATAAATAGAAAACATGAAGGCAAGCAGTAATTTAACTGCTTTTCCCATCAAGGAAATAGATACTGATTCATTTTGATACTGCAAGCACAATATTTGAAGAAAAATAGAAGAACCCTGCGGAGAAGACAATCTAGATTCTAGAAGCATCCTGGCTAGAAGTGGTGGGCCATACCAGGTAGAACCTCCTAGCTGAATCTTGCTGATCTCAAGAAGTTTGTGCAAAATTGGATTTTATTAATATTAGAATGAGAGATCACCAAGAAATCTCAAGACTACAGTTGGGGATTGGGAAAATGAAACACACACACACACACACACCTAAATAAGACAATCACGACCCACCTGCCTTGTAGTCAAAGAAATCACATGTTCATTAAGTTATCAAAAACTCAGCTCAGCTCAAGGGAATGGCCCCGTTACTCTATTCTAAATGTTGCACATACAGCAGAATGCAAGACAGTGCAGAAAAGCTCTCTGTGATGTTCCCACCTACTAGTTTTCATTCAATCTGGGGTAAGGGAATTGCTTTCCAAATTTGATTGAAAAGAAGAGAGCTGGAAGAGGTGAAATTCTCATGGTGGAATGGGATACCCTTGCACTTCTTTTAGTGAAGAGGTGGCAAAGGAACGTGCAACTATGCTATCCTTTACTATTTCATCTTCTCAGGAGCAGACAGCACACTACTGGTTCTCACACTGAATCCCAGAGTAAAGCATTATGAAGGAACCACCACACCCCTTGGGCTTTTTTTTTAATTACATTAGGGAGAGTGGAGAGAGAATTCCAAAAAATAAAAAAGAGATTTCTCCAAACACTATTGGCCAGACAATAAAGCAGCTCAAAACACCATCAAGAAAGAACTTTCCAACTACCTGAAATATGAGAAAAATAGAAACCTCTCTTTGAAGGGGGAGAGGGAGCTGGGAATCCCTTTTGATAAATTGCAAGGCATGTTTTGGCACAGCCTTAGCAGAAAGTCTTAAGAGTAAATTATCTGCATTCAAGTATATCTACATAAGGTATATAAACTTCTCTGTGCAACTGACTGTGATTTCCCTTCCTCATATGAATGTATACACATTCAAACAAATGTGGATAAGTTTTCCTTGCAGCTTTCCCTCCGTATCTGAATAATTAAGGAAGAGGATTATAGCTTTGTATGAAAAGTTGTACAGAATCTCTACTAAGTCTCCCTTCAGCCTTTCATCTGAGAGTAAAAAAAAGCAAACGCTTAAGAGCTCTAAGTAGCACCGTTGTAAAAGCAGTTTTTAATACACAACAGGACAATCGTATGCATGGCTGATCAGCAGTAAGTTTTTGAGCGTAAGGGTTTTCTGCTCAGTTCAGTGCTTATTGCTTGCAGTTTAAATTTCTGTTTAGACCTTTTACCATAATTTACAATATTTTTTAAAATCCTGCTTTTATTTACTAACCAGGTGGCTCGTTTGAGAGGATCCTTAGCCCACTTCATCTCCTAACTCCTAACTCCGGCCCCGGTTAAGGGCACGATTCATTCCATTTACACCTTTTCTGTGTGCAGTAACTATAATATATGTTGCCTAAGCAGCATGCCGGTATCCTGAGAAAATACATAAATCACGTACTGCTCCAGAATCTCAGTGGCTCTTTTATAGATTCATTTGTCAAGAAGGAAGGAGAAATGTTAAATTGGTAAAGAGGACTTTCCTGGATGGACATTTCATAGTATAATACCAAGAATTTTCCTCCTTGCTTTGGCTTTGTGAGAATTCTCAAGTTTAGGGCTAAACATCTGAGTCACAGGGAAGGTTGCACTCACTCCTGCTCTTACTCCAGGTCCTCTCCCCTTCCAGCACATCCAGAGAATTACTGTAGGATCTGGGCATGGGATTCCAGGATTGCCGGGCAACTGGTGTGCAGCTAATGGGGGAAGAGATGGCTCCAATTGTTGACAGATTCTGCTGGTTGCGGGTTGCATTCCTGGAATTCGTGGTGCTTTTCTTCAGTCTCAACTCTTTGCAGCATTGGCCGAAGCTAAAAGTCAGAGTGATGCCTCCGATAATTTCCAGGCAGCTCCCTAAGTATCCAAGAACCAAGCAGTAGGCCACCCGCATGGTAGTAGATGGAGGAGAAGGTAAGACATACAATTCATGATTGTACCATGAAACTGCAATCAAACTCAGCAAGCCAGAAACAAAGAGCACCAGGCCGCCTAGCCCCGCGAGCAAATGGTGGGGCATTTCCTGCCAACATCGCACGCCCAAGGAAGTCACAATCAGCCCCACGACTGTGACTGCCAGAGAAGAGGGCATGAGCCCTCTGGCCACTTGCACTGGCAGCTGGTTAAAGTAACCAAAGGTGTCTTCGATGTTGCATTTGTTTGTGGGGTCACTAATCTGCTCATTGCAAATATCCCAGATCCCTTGGTGCTGAATCACATCTCTTGGCATGTCAGGTAATCCAGTCACATCTCTCCAGCTGGGGGCCAGCGTGCTTGTCAGGTTCAACACAAGGCCACAGGGACCAAGCACAATGCCCACAATCATGGGGGTCGGAGTCCGCATGCTGCTGACCAAACAATCAAGCCTGAGAAGCTGTTACAGGAACCAGAAGAGGTTTCACCTTCTAGGTTGGCCTGCCTAGATAAGATTCCCTGCTAGGCTTCTGTTGGTGATTTCTGCTGAAAAAAAGATTCTGGATTAGGGTTCAGGAAATCCGGCCATTCAGGATTCAGGTTCTCCACATACAAGCCCCACATTTACTGCAGAATTCCTTTAACTCCCTACTCTGCCAGGAAGAGAAACTGCAGCAAACCGTTGGGTTACTCTATTTCTCACTTTGCTAAAGCCCAACGCAATTTATGAAACATTTTCTTCATTCTAAATTCTGCCTCCTTTCCCCAGTGCTAAAGAGATCATTTTCCTCCCTCCCCCTGTAATCAGGAGTGGCTCCTGAAATATGGTAGATTTTTCTTTCTCTTGAGTCCCTCCCAAGAGTGCCCCCTTCTAAAGTGTACTTTGCATGGACCCTCCCAACAAGGAAGGTCAATGGCAGCCTAAGGATCTTTTTCTTCCCTTTCAAGTTTAAAGATGGTTTGAGGATACCCCTCCTGAAATCCTGAAGCTCCCCCTGACTTGGAATCAGACATCAAAGAGAGCAAACATTTACCGTACCTGTCCACCTGCTCGGTCCTACTGCAGGCACACCTGTGACGTCCATTGTCTTCCCTCCCTCCTGTATGTACCCAGCTAAACGCACTCAGCTACTCCGACCGAAACCTCTTTGTATACAGAGAAACTGAATGCTGCTGTCGTCGCGAAACTTGTTCTATGTTGCACTTTATAGGCAAAAGGGGAGGGGAGGAGAAAGAAAACAGAAGTGGAACCAGGAAGGCTTTGTATCAGGAGTTGCCAAGTTGGTGACTTCAGGAAGGTGGGGTTTGCTGGAGAAGAACATCACACCTGCTTCTCTGTGTGCAAGACACGTAGTGATTTTTTAATTCTCCTGAGTAAAGGTCAGCTCTCATTGCTCAGGCTGCACAGACCATCTAAACAATCACCAATCCAAAGCAGCATTGCTTGTGTAAGTATTTTAAAAGATAAGCATGCATATGGCACTAATGCCCTGAAAGGAAGAGCAGCGAGGGCTGCTTCTGAATCTGCCAAGGGAGAATAATTGTCAAAAGTGGGATGAGGAAAAGATCAGCATTTTAAGGAACTGATTAAACCATTCCTTTGCCACTTTTTAAGAACCTTTTTGTGCAGTACAGCTTTGGTATATTTTTAATTCCTTCTCACTCTCATTCCCCCTGTCTTGGTTTACCAACTTGCTGGCCAAACAATGTAGCAGGAACTTAAAGAGCAGCTTCCTAAGCAGATGCTGGCAGATACTCAAACATGTTTCAGCTGTTGATTTCTGCACACTAGACAGGAGCGTGTTTCCTTATGTCTTACCTGGTTGTTTAACAATCTTTGGGAGGCCTTTACATCACGTTGGTTGTTTTTCTCAGTGGCAAGTACACCTAGTTGTATCCCTTGAGTAAATCATTGTTCAAAAAAACCAATTCTGACGCTGGCAAGGAGCCTGGGGTGTTCTCCTGGGAATGTGCTGTAATAAGGGTGGGAGTGGTGGGGGAGGGGAATTGATTGACTATTGGACCGTATTGCCATACTTCAGAGAACAAAGCAAAGGCAGAATGTAGAGACTGGTACAAGGAGATTTAGAAAATCTTTAGAATCTGCATATACTTTCTAGATCAGAGAAAGTTTTCCTTTTTCCCAACATAAACTGGATCACAGCAAAGCCTTTGAGTTGAGCTCAGCCCTTGGTGACTTCATGAGTCCTACAGGAGACTTTGTGTAGGTTTTTTTGGCAACAGTACAGAGGTGACCTACCTTTACCTTCTCCTGGATAGTTTTGACTTTCCCAGTCTAGCCTACAACCCAGCATTTCATGATTCCCATCTACTGTAAATACTAATTGGGTCTGCTCTTGCTTAGGGTCTTTAGATCATGATCTCTATTCATTCTTTTTGCTACAGGAGGGGGCATGTATAAATAAGGATTATTGTGGATAATGTGGCATCTTGACACCAAGCCTTATTTTGCTTCTTAAGTTTCTGCACTGGTCAGCAGAGGGCAGCAACTGCTGATAAATAAACAAGGGTGTGGTTGGGTAGTGAGGGAAGGGACAAGAAATAATTTGGGCCAAGTCTTCGGGCAAGTATAAACACTGCCCCTGCTTTTCTTTTCCATAGCCACAGTGCTGTTCAGTACAGTATTTCTGCCCCTGGAATGTGTACTTGTTGCTAAAGATCAGAGCAACCGATTAGAAACTAGCATGCTTGTGCAGGGAAATTATATTTTTCAAGCAAATACTTGCAATATTGATTTTCTTGGTAAATGCACACCTATTACTCATCACGTCTTCCCTCCTTCTCCAGGTATGTATGTGTGTACGTGTGTGTATTTGTGGTGCAATGAATGCACTACAGATTGTAATAGCGGGTTTCTGCTTATGATTAGATGCTTGTCAGGCCCCCAATGCTCTATGTGGAATTTCAGGTGTCTTTGCATGTGTGTATATAGTACTGCCTCTCTTCACTGTAGAAAAAAGCATACATAACATTATGAAAATAGAATTAGAGTCAAAAGCTTATTTTCACAACTCTTCATTTTGACTCCACCACCACCTAGTGATTAAATTGTGTAATGTTTCTGTATCCACATAACCCAACAACTTCCCACTATAGCGTGGTTTGCCGACCTTGGCAACTTCAACACCCAGAATTTCCCAGCCAACAATTGCAATTTTATTTATTTATTTATTTATTTTGCTGCCCACCTCACTATCCAAGATGACGATGGGCTCTAATACGCAAACTCCCCAGCCAGCATATGCAAATGGTATTATCATAAAGAGGTATATGTGCTACTGGAGGTCAATAAAAAAGAGATGACGGCCACTTCACAAGCATATTTCAGTTATGATCAGTCTGTTTCCTTAGGCCCAGTAAAGCCATAGTCTTCTGTTCCTCATCTTAGAAAGAAAAGCAAAAAGAAGAAAAAGAAATTAGAAAATGCACCCACTCTCGTTGTAGAAATGTATCATTGAATTAAAACAAAAACTACAATTCTTGGTTGAGTTCCCTTGTGGGACACTTTCTTAAATAACTGTGTTTTTTCAACCTATTGTGTTTAATTTTTTATTGGCATCGCGGATTGCATTAGCCATCCTGTTTTGATTAAGTCACACATTGTTTGGTTCACCGTCCTAAAGGCTGTGTCTTAAATCATGGTAAATAAATCACTAAACGACAGTGCAAAATGTGACCAGAATCAAAGCCTAAACATGCATTCAAGGAATGCCTTCTGAAACCCTTCAAGAGTATCAAGTAATGGCACACAGCTATATATCAAGTGTTCCTCTTCATGGCTTTTATAGTTTTAAGGAGTGTGTTTTCCTACTATCTCCTACAACAGCCAACTGGATGCCCCTGCCTAGGATGCGTTGCCTGTCATATTATGAGGAAATGCAAAGGCAGCAAAATCAAATAAATAAATACAACTGCAGAAGGCAACATTCAACTTGTGAAAAGTTTCCGGTTGGTTTGGTTTCAAATACTCTGCCTCTCTGCCTCGAATTGGAGCATCTCGAACAAGGGGAGAAATCTCTGAGAACTAAAAGGGGTTGAGTCTCAGCATGGCGGCAATTGGTTCATATGTTAATGTTTTATTATGCGATGGTCAGTGCAACCTTGTCTTCTAGACTTGCTTTCCATTATTGCTCTGGGAGAAAGAGAAGGGAAACAACTGGATCACTTACTCATTACTTTGGATATTTCACATTGTGAACCAAATGTGACCCAAGAGAAAAACCAACACTTATTAACAATCAAAGGATGGGTTTACAGAACTCCTTGTCTTGCTGGGAGGTTTCTGGGAAAACTGTATCAATTATACAACATTAATTTTAAAAAAAATACTTGGCTTCTAAAATTGATACAAATCACACAGGTCCACTTTTTTAATATAGAATTTGGGTCATTTTAGTGCAGAACATCTATTGTCCAGAGGCAGCAAATATCCACACAGAAATATCTTTCTAAATCTGCTCTCATATTTGGAGGTTTTGGTCTGCTTTTTAAAAAAAATTCTCCAGAAGTGAAGCCTTGGTTCGTGAACATCTTCGTTCTTCTGCAACTCTGAAATTTAAAGGATGAATTGAAAATGGCAATTCAAGTTTAATAGGTGTTAATGCCAAGAGAATCTAAGAGGATGTCCAAACATGATCTGACAGTTATCCTATGTTGGATTAAGACCATAATTCTTTTTGTCATTTATTCAGTGAAATGTTTTTGGTAGGCTGCAGCAAAACCCCTATGGCTTGTTGATGGTATTCATGAAATTAAATGTTCAGTGATTACCAGCAATATCATTCAAGTTATTTATTTTTGGTCCCAAGAAACTTGAGTGGGAATCAAGTCAAGATAATTTGTGTTTGCAATCATGGAATTAATTTGAAGATGGATAGAAGGAAGGGAATGAATGTTGAATACCTTGATCTTGATTGATTAAAGCAGGGGGTTGACTAGAACATCTCTAAAGTCCTTTCCAAATCTGTTATTCTGATTCCCTAGGCTCAGGGGAACCATGCATCTTCTGGCCATTGAGGAAAAGATCAGTAACAGCTCCTTTTTAGCCTGAGTCTGTGAACCCCCTTCCCTATTTATGACATTTTATGGCTGTCCAGCTAGAAGCAAGGGGATATGATCCGGGGCTGGGGTGGGGAGTAGTTCCAATTCATTTTGAGTTTTATATTCAGATCAGATAACAGCTGATCAAAGAGTTACAAGGTTATATACAAGTAACCTTCTCTCCAAGTATGGCAACCAAATTAGCTTATCAGTTCTTATGAAATCTTCCTTTCTCTTTCTCTCCCTCTCTCTTTTCTGGCTTTCCACTTTTCAAAGTCTAGGAATCCAAATGCTCATGTTCAACGTCATCACCCCCTTTAATTATTGGCAGTGGCAATATTTTGAAACTCTGCAAAGTCTTGGAGTTCTTGGAATCTTGCAAATCTCGGAATTCTTTCCCAAGGCAACAATACACACACATGAACACACACATGCACACACACATGCACACACACACACGTTTCTTAGATATGGCTTCATTTCTGTTATCATGTACTGACCAACAGTTCCAATTTGGCCATGAATGACTCATTTTTTTCAAGATACAGATCTGATGCAAAAGCATGTCTTGATCAATCCTAAAACTTCAGGGTCACTACAGCCATCTTCTCTTTGCTATGGTGAGATACACAGACACCCTTTTAAAAGAAAAACAAAACAAAACTTAGTTTTCCCTTTTAAATCACAATACAAAGAGGAAAATCAGCCATTTGGTTTGAATGGCCCATGCAGTTGATTCCCCCCTCCTTTCCTCCCTCCCTCCCTCCCTCCCTCCCCCCCTCTCTCTCTCCCCTCTCTCTGAAACATTGGGGGAAATGATTGGCTGAGAAATGGTTTGCCCTGCAGGACAGTGGGAGTGGCCATGACATAAGAGCCAAGGCAGCTCTGAGTTCTAATCCTTTTAGGTATGAAAGCCGGATGGGTAGTTTTGACTCAGTCACTCTCTCTCAGCCCAGTGCACCTCACAGGTTTGTTGTGGAGAAAATAGGAGGGGAAAGCACAGGTAGCCCTAACCTCACCACCACAATTAAGCCCAAAATTTGTATTTTTAAGTGAGACATTTGTTAAGTGAAATTTGCCCTATTTTACGACATTTCTTGCCACAGTTGTTAAGTGAATTGCTAGATAACCTGGCTGTTAAGTGAATCTGGCTTCTCCATTGAATTTGTTTGTCAGATGGTCGTAAAAGGATCCTATGACTCTGGAACGCTGCAACGGTCATAAATATGAACCAAGCGTCTGAATTTTGATCCCATAATCATGGGGATGCTGCAAAGGTTGTAACTGTGGAAAATGGTCATAAGTCCCTTTTTTCTGTGCTGTTGTAACTTTGAATGGTCAATAAGTGAACTGTTGGAAGTCAAGGACTATCTGCATTAGTATGTTCACTGCCTTGATTATTTATAAAAATAATAAATAGAATAGAATAGAATAGAATAGAATTCTTTATTGGCCAAGTGTGACTGGACACACAAAGAATTTGTCTTTGGTGCATATGCTCTCAGTGTACATAAAAGAAAAATAAAATACAATACATTCATCAAGAATCATAAGATACAACACTTAGTTATAGTCAAAAGTTACTAATAAGCAATCAAATTATACTAGGAAACAAATAAAACAATATTGTTTTACAATATAAATTGCAAAGATACAAGCAACATGTTTATAGTCATAAGTGGGAAGAGAGAGATACTAGGAAGGAAGAGAAGAATAATAGTAATGCAGTCTTAGTAAATTATTTGATAGTGTGGTGGGAATTAGTTGTTAAGCAGAGTGATGGCATTTGGGTCCTTGTCCTTGTGTCTAGTTGTTCTGGTGTGCAGTGCCCTATAGCTTCATTTTGAGGGTAGAAGTTGAAACACTTTATGTCCAGGATGCGAGGGGTCTGTAAATATTTTCACAACCCTCTTTTTGACTCGTGCAGTGTACAAGTCCTCAATGGAAGGCAGATTGGTAGCAATTGTTTTTTTCTGTAGTTCTAATTATCCTCTGAAGTCTGTGTCTGTCTTGTTTGGTTGCAGAGCCAAACCAGACAGTTATAGAGGTGCAGATGACAGACTCAATAATTCCTCTGTAGAAGAGAATCAGCAGCTTTTTGGGCAGTTTGAACTTAAATAAATAAATTTAAATTAAATTAAAAGTATAAATAAACAAAAGGCATGAATGAGCGGAACTTGCAACATAGGTTTTTCACATTGTGTTTTAGAGAACTTGAAGGGATTCCAGAGATTAAGACCATAGATAGATATAGATGTACAGATAGATGTAGATGATTATAGATAGATGGATGATAGGTAGATGATAGATGACAGATGATAGATGATAAGTAGGTAGGTAGGTAGGAAGGTAGATCGATCGATCGATAGATAGATAGATAAGAAGGAAAGAAGGGAGACAGGGGGAGAGAGAGAGAGAAGGAAGGAAGGAAGGAAGGAAGGAAGGAGAGAAGAAGAAAGTTAACTTGGAACACAACCAATTTTCTATTGTTAGAATTTTGCCTCTTGACTGGGGACTTTTTTTTTTAACTAGCTTTCTCTATTACCTGGAAATATTTGAAAACTCTTGCTGTAGAGTATGGTGGGGTAGTTATAAGCAAAAAAATCCCTGAGTGGGTCTCTTGAAACCAGCAATTTAAAAAAAAATTAAATCAGTATTCCATTTGATGGATAAAGCCTGCTTACATAAAACTCATTTATTATTTATTCTTGTATTGGGCAAGAAATAGATATACCATTTTCTTTTAATAATTAAACTGTATGTCAACTGAAACCACTATAGAACCTTTACGACATCATATGTAAAATAAAATTTTCAAGAGATGAGCTGAATCCAATAAATCACAAAAGTATATTTAAGAGCTTGCTGGTTTCTATATATTGTAATTTGTGAAATCTCTCCAAATCAGTTATTCTTGTTCATCAAAGTCAGGAAAAATCAAAAGAAAATGTTTTCTTGCCTTTAAAACAGCTTCTCTGCAATGTTATTTATTTATTTATTCATCTATCTATCTATCTATCTATCTATCTATCTATCTATCTATCATCTATCTATCTATCTATCTATCTATCTATCTATTTATTTATTTATTTATTTATTTATTTTGTCAAGCATGTATAAGATAACAGATATAAGCATAAACATGATTATGAATACAGGAAATGGATACGAATAAGTGGGGACAGTGAGATGGGAACGGTAAGCACCTCCTCCTTCCTCTCCCTCCATTGTAATTCTTTCTTTTCCTTTGAAAGACAGTGGGTTAAGAAAGAGAGGGGGTGGGAGAGAAAGAATTGCCCCTCATGTTTCTTACAGAGTTGTAGATCTGATGTTTCCAAACTTGGCAACTTTAAGGACTTCAACTCCCAGAATTCTTCAGCCAGCCTTTCTCCTTTAAAAGGCAGGAGGTAAAAAGAAAGAGAAAGACCATTTGGGTTTCTTGCAGAGATCTAGACCAGGGGTCTCCAAACTTGGCAACTTTGAAACGTGCGGACTTTAACTCCCAGAATTCCCCAGCCAACATGCTCCAGAGCTGGGGTGTAAAACTCAAGGCCCGGGGATTGGATCCGGCCTGTGGGACGCTTATATCTGCGCTGTGGGGCCGCTCTAGAAACAGCAAAACACTGGTCCGCAGTGCCTCTGCAACACGTGAGGTGTTGCCCTGTCAGCTGGCCAGCACACATGTGCGCACTGGCCAGCTAAGTTCAGTCTCTTTTAAAGCCATTTTTCGCCCTCCCCAGACTCCAGAGGCTTTATAGGAGCCTGGGGAGGGCAAAAACAGCCCCCTGTGCCCCACCAGAGGCCCTCCGGAGGCTTCAGGAGCTTCCCTGAAGCCTACAGAGTGCAAAAAACAGCCCTCTGGGAAAACCGGAAGTTTGGGGACGGACTTCCGGTTTGCTCGTAGGGCCGTGTTTACTCCTCCGGAGCCTTAAGGTTCCAGAGGACTAAAAACGGCCCTACAAGCAAACCGGAAGTCGGGCAAACCGGAAGTTCGGGGACATACTGCCGGTTTGTTTGTAGGGCCTTTTTAGTCTTCCGGAGCCTTCAGGGACCTTCAGGACGCTTCCCTGAAGGCTCTGGGGGACTAAAAATGACCCTACGAGCAAACCGGAAGTCACTTCACTAGCAGAGCATTGCAGGAGGCCATCGCAGACAAAAAATGGAGCTCGGAACCCTGTTTTTGCTGGCAAAGTGCTTGGACCACCACAGACAACCAAAAGGTGGGACGTGGAGCTGCCCAGGCATCCCGGCCACGCTCACCCCAGCCCCCCAAGGTCAAACACAGCCCTGATGCAGCCCTCAATGAAATTGAGTTTGACAACCCTGCTCTAGATTCTAGACTCTATACCAGCGATAATGAACCTTTTTTGGCTCGCTTGCCATAAGAGGGGGGGAGCGCACGGGGGGGTCATGCGCAACTGTGATGCACCCATAATGTAATGTGGGATCCCCCAGTGCGCATGCGCACATGACTTGGTGTTGCGTCCTCCCGACGCAGCCGACGAGCGGGGCCAGAGCCACAGGCTCCTAATTGGCCCCGGCGCGCCTGCCAGCTGGTGGGAAAATCACTAGCCACCAATTGGCCAGCCGCCTGACAGCGTCATATATAAAGAGCTGTCAGGCGGGAGAGCGCTGTCCGAGTTCTGAAGTTCATGTTGTGCTGTTAATAAACTTGTTCCTGTTGTGCTGTAAATAAACCTGTTATATTTTACCTCACGCCTCGTACTTAATACTGATCACTTCTGGTTTGCTCGGAGGGTCATTTTTAGTCCTCTGGAGCCTTCATAGAAGCCTCCTGAAGGCCCCTGAAGTCTCTGGAGGGCTTAAACTGGCCCTACGAGCAAACCAGAAGTCTGTTCCCGAACTTCCAGTTTGCCCATAGGGCCAGTTTTTTGCACTCCGGAGGCTTCAGGGAAGCTCTTGAAGCCTCCGGAGGGCTTCTGAAGGGACGGGGGAGCTGTTTTCACCCTCCCCAGGCTCTTATAAAGCCTCTGGAGCCTGGGGAGGGTGAAAAATGACTTTTAAAAAGGCTTAACTCAGTTGGCCAGTGTGCGCATGCGCACTAGCCAGCTGACAGGGCAACGCCTCACATGCCCTGACAAAAGCTCCACATGCCACTTGTGGCACATGTGCCATAGGTTCGCCATCCCGACTCTATACTGTTTTGTGTTTGGCAGATGGTGCATCAAACTGGTAAGCCTATTGTAAGGGGCATGTGTGAGGAAGGCACTCCATGGCAATGCTTCCACTGTTGTCTCATGACCCCACTTGTCCAAAAGAATATTTTATTCCACTGTCTTCTTGTCAGCATTCTATAGAAATGTAAACCCAAGCAACCATGTCGTGAAACTATATAGAGGTCCACATTTCTGCAGAGACCAGCAGATTTATAAAGCTATCCAGGAATATTTGCTTTCTGTAAATCACATAACTTTTCAATGTCCCACCATAGATTCCTAATTAAAGAGGCATATAAGAGAAAATGGGGAAGTTGTGCCTTCAAGTCAATCTTGACTCCTAGTAACGGCCTGGAATAGACTGATGTTTTCTTGGCAAATGTTCAGGAGTAGCTTGCGATTCCCTGCTTCCTGGGCTTAGAAAGAAGGACTGGCCCAAGGTCACCCAGCTGCTTTTATATCAAAACTAGGACTAGAACTCACAGTTTCTAGTTTTGTACCTTAAACCATTGCACCCAGGGGTGGAATTCAACCGGTTCGGACCGGTTCAGGCAAACCGGTAGCTCCTATGATCAGCTGGGGAGCGAACTGGTTCCCTCCAACAATCAGGTGGGGCCTGCCTGCCCGTGCGCTTTACTTACCTATATTCTCTCAGCTGATTCAAGTGGCAGAGTGGATTGCCGCACGTCAGGTATGTTACTCTCCAGAAGTAACAGGGAAGGTAAGTTTTGTTAAAACTGTGCACACGTGCGGAGCACGCAATCACCAAACCGATTGTTAAACCGGCAAGATCCCACCACCGACTGCACCCAACTGACTGTAGATATCATAATGTGTTAGACAGTTTTAAGAAAATGTAAAAAGTTTGAAGTATATTGAATACTGCAACATGCTCTACATGGGGCTGCCCTTGAGGAGCATCCAGCGACTTCAGCTAGTCCAGAATGCGGCCGCGTGAGCGATCGTGGGTGCACCTCGGTACACCCACATAACACCTATCCTCCGCGAGCTGCGCTGGCTACCTGTCGATCTCCGGGTGCGCTTCAAGATGCTACTTACCACCCATAAAGCCCTTCATGATAGTGGATCTGGATACTTGAGAGACCGCCTCCTGCCAATTACCTCCTTGCAACCCATTAGATCACACAGATTAGGCCTCCTCCGAGTTCCATCTGCCAGTCAGTGTCGACTGGCAACTACGCGGAGGAGAGCCTTCTCGGTAGTAGCTCCGACCCTTTGGAACGATCTCCCCGTGGAGATTCGTACCCTCACCACCCTCCAGACCTTCCACACAGCCCTTAAAATCTGGCTATCCCGTCAGGCCTGGGGTTAAAGAATGTAACTCACCCCCACCCGAATGGTATGAATGTTGTGCTCTATTTTTAATTATGTATTGCTCTTATGTGTTATTGTTTGTTATTGTTTGTATTCCCCCTGAGTCCCCCCAGGGAAAAGGGCGGCCTATAAATAAATTTCAAATACAAAATACAAAATACATTAGTGAACTTGACCAGTTCACACAACCTAATGGCTCTCTGCAGAATGACTGTTTCAGCATTGGTTGACTGGTCGATTGATCTGCGGTATAATTTGCCATTTGTTGTGAATGAAAGCCTCAAAGTAAAGCTATAGGAAATATGAATGAGGAGGCAACACAGCTAAGTATTATCCCAAAAGGAATTACTACAAAGTTCCTGTTATTTTAAAAAAATGCTTTTCATTGTGTTGCAGAAAATGACAGACTTTACACTTATCAGGATATTTGGCTGCCAGGTTCAGAAAGCTAGCACATGGCTAACATTGCAAATTCTGAACAACCTTCATTATCAAAGCACGTGTTCTTATACATTCTCAAAAGCAGCGCAACACAGAAATACTTAACTCATTTCTTATTGGTTATTTTAGGGGAAAAGCCTTATAAGTAGATGGGGGTCTTACTTCTCCTTTTGTTACAGGTATGGACTACGTGTCATTAACGAACTTTATTTGAACCTTGTTGTTTGGACTTTTGACATAGGGACGGTGGCTAGAACATCTGGTGGTTAGAGGCTGATGACATTTTCCTGTCCCTTTACGCGAGCTTCTAACTGTCCCTTTTATGCCACGTCTTCATTCTTATATTTTTAATCCATATTTTATTCTACTTTATCTGAGTACAAGCTGCAACTGTTGGGGTAACAAACTTACCTGCATAACCTTGGGGAAGGTTGATTTAGGAGCCACTTTCTTGATAGCCCTTCAGTATGGCTTGCGGATGGTGGAAACATTGCAGACTGATTGAAAAAATATCCCCGATTCAGGTTTCAACTTTGAGAATTGTGTGGCTTGGGATCTCAGCAATACCCCTGGAAGGTTTGGCAATCCTCCAATGGTTTTTTTTTTTTAACAAAAGAAATGAACTGGTGGGAAATGTGATGGTCCTGGCTGTGTATGCCATCGAGCACATCTGCAGCTGAATATGAGGCAAAGGCTCTTTCCTTTGATCTGCACACTTTTCTGGTAAATCTCTGTTATCATTTGGGGAGGGGGGAAGAGCCAAAAGAAAAGAACTTTTCAAAGGAAACATTTCATTTTGTAATGAACCAGTCAGGGGGTCTTCCAACCTGCTGTAGCTTGCTGGATAATCATGTCTTGCAAACTTGAAAGGAACCTAAATATCTGAGATAGAATTGGTATTTCATAACTCCCTCACTAATGAGGCACAAAATGTAGAAAGCAGGAGATCTAAATATGCAATCTGGAACCTGAAAGAATAAATTAGCAGATACATTCAAGTATTCCGTTTATAAACAACATGCCCTGATTTTGTGTGAATTATATATCCCTATTTGAGCAGTTAAAATAAATTTGCTTAGGTGGGAAACTTTGATTCACAGGATCTTGCCATGATAAAACCACCAAAGATAGACAAAGAATTCTTTGTAGAATAGGTTGCATTGCAGCTGCTCAGCAGCTGCATCTTGATAGTTATCTGAAATTCTCCAGTTACATATTAAAATGTGGAAATTTATTGCAATATCTTGCTGTTTGTGAAAGAAAACATCCCATTCCATAGAAACAGCCCTAGTGTTTGATCTATTATATAGTGAGATAAATTCTGAGCTATTCATTGGCAAAATGTATTTAATATTTCAGATCCAACAACTGGCTTTATGTGGAGTTCATGTGTTACCAAAAGTTCACAGCAGTGGTGGAATACGACCGTAATGCCCCAGTACGGGCATACCAGTGCCTGATGGGAGGACCAGGTACCGTTCCGGTACGGTGCTCCAGAGAGCCCACCCACCCGCTCTCCTTACCTCTATTTGAGCTGACTGGGGCATTTGCGCACGCACACGGGGTGTATGGCGCCTGCGTGATGTGCCGCCGAGCAGCTGGAGCATCACAGGTGGTGGGTATGAATGCGCAGGCTGCGCACGTGCACGTGGTGGACGCCCGGCCCTGTTGCAGCATACCGGTTGCAAAGGGAGCCAGAACCCACCACTGGTTCACAGACATACCTATCATGTACAGGTAGTCCTCAGTTTACAACCATTCATTTAGTGACCGTTCAAAATTATAACAGCACTGAAAAAGTGACTTATGATCACTGCAGCATCCCCATGTAATTAAAATACGGGCGCTTGGCAACTAGCATGTTTTTAGGATGGTTGCAGTGTGTCCTTTTTGTGACCTTCTGAAAAGAAAAGTCAATGGGGAAGCCAGATTGAGTTAACAACTATGATACTGACTTAACTGCAGTGATCCACTTAGCAACTGTGACAAGTAAGATCATAAAATGGGACAAAACTCACTTAACAACTGTCTTGCTTAGCAACAAAAATGTTGGGCTCAATTTTAGTCATAAGCCAAGGACTACCTGTACATTGAGGAAGTGAGTAAGTAAAAATTTATTTCTGACGTCCATTATCCAAATGGCAAGATATCATTTCCAACTCTGCCTATTTTTAAAAAAAATTTTCCCACATAAGAGTGTATTTAGAAGGGGTTTTTTTCAGCATGGTTAAAAATAATACAACAGCTCTTTAAGGGAAGTTCAGTAGAAGAATGTCCAATACCTAGAATATATGTAAAATATATGGGTATTAGAAACAATATTTGTGCAATGGTAGTATGAACTACAATTTTACTGAATCATCATTGGCCACTGATTTAATCCAGAATATAATCTGCAATATATAGAAACTTGCCAAGAGTGAAATAAATTTCAAGAGTTTGGAGGGACTGTTCAATGCTTCCAGTGAATTTAGACATTAGACATTTCTAAATTAAAACATATTTCTTCATTTGGGTTCAGAGAAGACTTTTTCTAACAATGCCAAATGCTACTTCAGGCACATTATTTTGTTGGCTCCACTTATTGCAATAAATATTTATGATTCTAGAATTATGCTGGAATGGTATTGACAATGCTATCATACACGGAAGCTGCACTGTTGGATAAAGTGAAAAGATTTAATTTTAAAAAGGGGGAAGTCCCAAACTACTGTTATTTGCCAGTATATATTTAAGTACTGCAAAAATGCATGTCAGGCCTGGAAGCCATCTTTTGCATTGGGCCGTCACACTTAATGCTGCGGGAAAATGGGAGGGGGGATTATATGGAGTATGGGAGATATATAGTCTAAATAACATTCCTTTCTCAGAGAGTCAAGAACATCTTGCCCTGCACTTGGAGTGGTGTGACTGGGAGGCATCTCCAGTTGGGACAGTGCCTGATTGGACCATGTGATGGATATGTGGGTGCTGGGCAGGGACTTGAACTTTCATTTGGGTGGATTCGGGTTTTCCCAGATGTGTCAATATGACATCTCTAATAAAATGGATTTTTGAGGAAACTCAAACCTCAGTGTCTTCTTTCATTAGGGGTGTTACTTGGAACCCTAACAATGCAATGTTTTTACATTGATCTGAATCATCCTGGTAAATGAGAATAATATTCAACTTAGCTCACTTGATTTTTGTAACTTTTCTTTTAATTATATAACAACTAGCACAATATTATTTTCCTGAGATTAAAACGAGAAAAAGACATAAAACAGAAAATGCACTTGGCTTAATGATGCTCAGTATCACACAGTAAGATAGAGAGAAAAATGATAGGCTCAACTAAAATATATCCAATTATTTTCCACCATCCTCTATTAAGATAATCTCTTATTTCTGAAACTAAAAAAGCACTTGCAACAATGTGAAGCGTTTTTAAGCCTTCCAAAATGAAAACCATGGTGTAAGGTTCATATCATGTAGACAGGTTGCAAAAATTATTACTCTTTGCCAGTTCCTTTCTGCTTACTTTCACCCTAATGGCTGTAACCTGGCAATGAAAAGAAATAATATACAGCAAATGTGTTTTGTATATTTTCATATCACATATACTTTGATCTTTGGTTGGACCAGGCTGGTGTATGCTTGAGTATTGTTCATATCTGCTATGGTTTCAAGAATTATGCAGTGTTATTAGAAGAAACGCCAGCCTAAAGATTACTTAATAGTATTTGTTTTCCTATGAAAAGCAGATTTGCAGGCCAGACTTTGGACTGTGTTCTTGATATTTTCAGCACAAAGTCTGAGTAGCAAAAGATGAGGGAATAATGGATCTCAGAACCACTGAACGATATCTTTCAGAGATCCTGGAGCACCGGGGAACTGCCAGAGGACTGGAAAAGAGCTGATGTAGTTGCCATCTTTAAAAAAGGGAAAAAAATAGATCCAGGAAATTACAGACCTATCAGCCTAACCTCAGTACCAGGGAACATTCTGGAAAAGATAATCAAGCAACGAATTAGTGAACACCTAGAAGTAAACAAAATAATAGCCAAAAGCCAACATCGGTTTGTCAAAAACAGGTCATGCCAGACTAATCTTATTGCATTCTTCAACAAAGTGACAAAATTAGTGGACCAGAGGAATGCTGTCGATATAATTTACTTGGACTTCAGCAAGGCATTTGATAAAGTAGACCATAACCTACTACCAGATAAAGTAGAAGAATGTGGATTAGACAGCATCACCACCAGATGGATTCGTAACTGGCTGACCAACCACACTCAACGTGTAGTCCTCAAAGGAACTGCATCTACATGGAGGGAAATATGCAGTGGAGTACCCCAAGGCTCTGTTTTAGGCCCAGTACTCTTCAACATCTTCATCAATGATTTGGATAAGGGAATAAATGGGAAACTCATTAAATTTGCAGATGACACCAAGCTGGCAGGAATAGCCAACACTCCAGAAGATAGACTTAAGATACAGAAGGATCTTGACAAACTTGAACATTGGGCACTATCTAATAAAATGAAATTCAATGGTGAAAAGAGTAAGGTTCTACATTTAGGCAACAAAAATGAAATGCACAGGTACAGTATAGGTCCGGGATGGCGAGCATATGGCACACATGCCACAGATGGCATGCGGAGCCATTTGTCAGGGCACATGAGGTGTTGCCCTGTCAGCTGGCCAGCACCCATGTGCGCGCTGGCCAGCTAAGTTCAGCCTTTTTTAAAGCCATTTTTCACTCTCCCCAGGCTCCAGAGGCTTTATGGGAGCCTGGGGAGGGCGAAAAGAGCCTTCCCCCCCCAGAGGCCCTCAGGAGGCTTCAGGAGCTTCCCTGAAGTCTCCAGAGTGCAAAAAACCAGCCCTATGGGCAAACTGGAAGTTCAGGAATGGACTTCCGGTTTCCTCGCAGGATCAGTTTAAGCCCTCCAGAGGCTTTAGGAACATTGAGGAGGTTTCCCTGAAGCCTCCGGAGGACTAAAAACAGCCCTACGAGCAAACTAGAAGTAAATATAGAAGCAAAAATCCTTCTTTCAAACTGCCTTAAGTTTTCTAGGGGATAAAAAACTGCTATGTCTACAGCTGAAGCAATCTATTCTCTTGTGTTTTATAAAAGAAACAGTCCATTCTACATTCTAAATTTAGGATGAAAAAAATAATATGTGCCCATAATTTTCTTTTTAAAATTCATTTGCATAACCTCAACTGATCATGAAAATAGTTCAGCAGGAATCTGACTCTTGTTGTCCCTTCTTCCCACACATTTTATTGAGAAAAAAACCACACACACACACACAAAATTTCTGTTTAGGATAGCCATATTAGAATAACAGAATAACAGAGTTGGATGGGACCTAGGAGGTCTTCTAGTCCTATCCCTTGCTCAAGTAGGAAACCCTATACCCGGGATGGCGAACCTATGGCATACGTGCCACAGGTGGCACGCAGAGCCATTTGTCAGGGCACGTGAGGTATTGACTTCCGGTTTGCTTGTAGGGTTGTTTTTAGTCCTGCGGAGGCTTCAGGGAAGCCTCCTGAAGGTCCCTGAAGCATCTGGAGGGCCTCCGGACGGGCGTGGAGGCTGTTTTCGCCCTCCCCAGGCTCCTATAAAGCCTCTGGAGCCTGGGGAGGGCGAAAAAAGCATGCAAAAATGGGGAAGATCGCCTCTCATGTGAGCATTATGGGTGTGGCACACCGCGCACGACCCCCCCTATGCTCCCCCCTTATGGCATGCTAGCCAAAAAAGGTTCGCCATCGCTGGTATATGTGGTACCTTGCTCAATAGTAGTAACTGTGAGAGGGATCTTGGAGTCCTAGTGGACAACCATTTAAATATGAGCCAGCAATGTGCAGCAGCTGCCAAAAAAGCCAGCACAGAGGGATAGAATCAAGATCACGTGAAGTGTTAATACCACTTTATAATGCCTTGGCAAGGCCACACTTGGAATACTGCATTCAGTTTTGGTCGCCACGATGTAAAAAATGTGGAGACTCTAGAAAGAGTACAGAGAAGAGCAACAAAGATGATTAGGGGCTGGAGGCTAAAATATATGAAGAACTGTTGCAGTAACTGGGTATGTCTAGTTTAATGAAAACCAGGACTAGGGGAGACATGATAGCAGGCTTCCAATATCTCAGGGGTTGCCACAAAGAAGAGGGAGTCACTATTCTCCAAGGCACTCGAGGGTAGAACAAGAAGCAATGGATTGAAACTGAAAAACAACTTAGAACTGAGGAGACATTTCCTGACAGTTAGAACAATTAATCAGTGGAACAGCTTGCCTCCAGAAGTTGCGAATGCTCCAACACTGGAAGTCTTTAAGAAGATGTTGGATAGCCATTTGTCTGAAATGGTGTAGGGTTTCCTGCCTAGGCAGGGGGTTGGACTAGAAGACCTCCAAGGTCCCTTCCAACTCTGCTATTGTATTGTATTGTATTGTATTGTATTGTATTGTATTGTATTGTATTGTATTGTATTGTATTGTATTGTATTGTATTGTATTGTATTGTATTGTATTGTAATTCACCCAGTCTAAACAAAACAAATCACATTATGGGTTATTGTAATGTTTAAACCAGGTGTCAATCGTGCAAAAAAAACCAATGCATTTTAAAATTAGTATAGTTTCATTGGATTTCTGGAATATAGTTTGTGTTACAACTATATTTTTTAAAGATCAAGATACAGGCCATACAGCCCAGTTTAGAACTTCTAAAGTAGGGGAATATAAAGTAATCAAGTTCATAACGAGAATATACAGAGAAAACAATTATATTCCTTTTTAATATCACTAATTGAGTAAAATGGGGTGACATCACCAGATTTTTGCCGCCCAGTCTAGATCTGAAAGTTAAATACAGCAACTATTCAGAAGCTGGATGCCTTTGAATGTTATATATTGAGATGGATATATGGGCAGTTGCAATCTTTTCTTGCTTGTTGCTGAGAGAATCTAGATATAAAGATCAAGTCTTTTCCCCAGAGCAAGCAGTTATTGCTGTGTTGATCCAAGTTTCACCTTTCCATTGTTTACCAAAATAATATGAAGTCTGTAACCATTCCAGCAACCCATTAACTTACTTCCTGATTTGTTGGGCTTTGTGGTTTTTTTTTTACTTGAAAGATTAGTTGTGCAGAGTGGCATGTGGAGAAAAATATTTGACCAGGACTTTGGACCTTGTTGTTCCTGTTAATGGTTCTCCTATATCACAGGGACTGTCCCTGGTCAAGAGCAGGAATACAACAGAAAATACCTCCAGGGCGTGGAGATCTTGGTTGTGGAATTAAAGCCAATTTGGTATGAAGCATTCTGGTGTTGATCAACAATAAGTTAAGTAGAAGATTCTTTAGAGCAGTGGTGAAATTCAATTTTTTTTACTACCGGTTCTTTGGGCGTGGCTTGGTAAGTGTGGCAGGGGAAGAATACTGCAAAATCCCCATTCCTGGGGGAAGGATATTGCAAAATCCCCATTCACACCCCACTCTGGGGTCAGCCAGAGGTGGTATTTGCTAGTTCTCTGAACTACTCAAAATTTCCACTGCCGGTTCTCCAGAATCTGTTAGAACCTGCTGAATTTCACCCCTGGTTTGGAGGTTGGTCAAGATGTTTGATCCACTGTGGAAAAAGAGGAGTTGGTGTGTGAATATGAGCATCTGTACTTATCAAATTCCTCACTAACTCATTCAGTTTAATCACAGGTAGTCCTTGATTTACAACCACAATTGAGTCCAGCATTTCTGTTGTGAGACATTTGTAAATGAGTTGGACATTCTTGGACATTTTCAATACAGTTAAGTTCATTTCTCCTTGGAGACTGCTTTTGGACTTTGTGCTTGAGGTGGGAAAAAAATGAAACTTTGATTTTTAGGTTTTGCTGATTAGACAAGTTGTTGTAGAAATGGCAAGTTTATATTATTATGTAAAAATAAAAAGTTGTTACTACCTTATTCTACTGTGTCAAAAAGAGTTGGATGTCGACACTTTTCTTTCTTCTTCTCCCTTTTATTCTGTACATTTTCCTCTTCCCCATTTCTTTCCCTATTTTTCCATTATTTTCATTTTTCTTTGCATCTCTCTGTTTTATAAATACATATATACTGAGATATTTCTTGAACATTTTGATTTTAGTAATGTGGAAATGGTTATGTTGCCCTCAGATTATATTTCCAACTATTTGTCCTTTCAAAATTCCTTGCAGTTGTTCACAAAGCTGCTAAAGCCATGTCTACTTGCAGAGGAATTTGATGTAACTCAGAAGAGGTACCATTGGTTGCCTTCAGAAAGGGGGTGAAGAGTGGAAATCAGGCCTCAAACCTTTACCTCAGAAGAGGATGGTTGAAAGAGGAGGCTGTTTCCCCTTGTGTGATATTGGTACATTTGCTTTTCTTTCCATTTTCACAAACAGTAAGCGGAGTTGCCAGGAGCTGATCTTATTCTCTGAAAAGAAGAAGAGAAATGGCTTTTCATCAGTTATGGATGGCTGAATGCAGCTTTGGAGTAACTGGAGCACAGGGCCTGCAGGCTGAAAGAAGTGCTTGTTAACAGTAGGCAAATACTTATGGCCAGTGATAGCTTTTTCTGCAGCAGACGTCCTTGATGGGTTTATGCATGCTGAGAACTCTTCTGCTTAGAAACACACAATGGAATGCCTGCTATTTATAATCCTAAAATAAAACAAGGAAGTTAAGGCAGGGGGAGGTAACAGAATGCTGGCATCCACTTTGGAATGTGGAAGTTTGGGTTTCAGCAATAGCAGGAAGACAAGAATAATTGGGATTTCCTGACAAAGTGCAACCTGGTCGTTTGGTGTGTTTTCAGGAACTCACAGTTTTTTCACTGTGACGACCATGGAATTTCGGAAACATTTCAGTTTGGAGACATCCAGGAACATTTCAATGTTGTACCTCTTGTATTCCCCAATAATAAATAAAATAAATCAATCCCTCCTGCCAATCTACATTTTTTATAACCTGCTTTGTGCAGTTGTTTGTTTGTAGACAATGCTGTGTCCTTAGGAAACCCGCCTGGCTGTAAGGTTGTCATTTTTCGGTATTGAAGATCTTTCTTCTTTTCCTAAGCGCATCCAAGCAAAACAGCAGACAACAGTGGTTGTGAGGAGGAGAGAGATAACTCTGAACATCTAAAACACCCCCACCACCACTCACTTCGCACATAAGGAAAAGAAAGGAAATGGCTCATAAGGCAATAACTTGAAGAAAACCCAAATAACATGGTTGTTTTTTAATGGAATCTGGTTCTGTGCAAAACAGAATGGCTGCTGTGAAGAGGCTGTGACAAGTCATGAAGTCAACCAGGCCTGGGATTTAGCCGGTTTGGACAGGTTCAGGTGAACCAGTAGTTCTGGTGAGCAGTTGCCCTCCCCTCCACCACTGCTCTTTCCTGTCCTATATTTCCCTGTTTTTTTAGCTCAGCTGATTTGCGATTGCCACATGTCAGCTGTTTTATTCACTGGCGCTGACATAGAAGGTAAGTTTTTAAGCTTAAAATGGCCAGTTTTTGAATGCTGCGCACATGCACAAAGCATGCGTTAGGTGCGCACGTGCATTCACCAAACCGGTTGTTAAACTGGTTGCATCCCACCACTGAAGTCAACCTTCCTCTTAATCCATTGGAGAAGGGAATGCAAGGGCAATGGAAGCCTGGTAATGGAGCCAGAGTTCCCAGCAATGGAAAGCAGCACATCCAGAACCTGCAATGCATCAGCTTTGCAGAGATTCCTTTCTCCTGGTTTGGGTTCCACTACAAATGGACCAGAAAGAAAGTATCTGATGAACGAACATAAAAAAACATGTGCCAGGAGAGAATTGGAAAGGTGATCATGGAGCAAAAAGGCTCAGATTCTACATATAAACTGAAATGCCTTATCTTGAAGAGCTCTGAAATCTAGGAGGTGTGTCGATAAGGATACAAAGTGAAAATATAACCTGTGTTAATTTCCCAGGCTTCTCATAACAAAGACTCAAATTCTTATCAATTGAAAATACTAGAATTACATTCATTTGAAGATCTTTATTACAATTCTATTATTTACTGATGAATATAACCTATTCCACATGTTTCTAGATGAATAACTCTTCTGGGGATAGAAGAAGATTGGCTTAGCCTTAAAACCATACATCTTGCAGAAAGAAAATGGAGAGTCATCTTCAGAGAGGGTAATTGTACTCTGTCAATAAGGATACATAGGGAACATCTGTCTCCAGAAGAGGTTAAAGGCAAAGCTATATCAATGACCCAAACCAAAACACTGTACAGTAGGTATATTGTTTTGCAAAGATCAACAGTAGGTTTCCATATTGGTTCTCCATGCTGTTATCTTGAGTCCATTATTCCATCATCTAACAAAGCAAGACAAAATGTGTTGTGGATGTCTGAGACCATTCGTAGCATTCCTCACACTACTTGAGTCACTACGTGGTTTCTACTCTACACATAGAAATGGCTGAAGGCACCTGCTTTATGCTGTATGTAATGTATCCTTCGATTTTCATGTTTATTACAGAGGCTTTCTAGGAGATTATGGCAAGACCTATTTGGGGTGGATATGAGGGCATCTTGCATAGTGAAACAATTTTGAACCAACATTTCCAAAGCCACTTGTACAAGCAAAATGTTGAACTTACAGATCATGCAGCAAGTATTCTGCAGCAAGAAGAAATTGGGGCCTGATTGTTAGGGACATTAAAGGAGGCCATTTTAACTATGTCTTGTCCATCATACATTATTTTGCCTAAAACACAGGCCTGTTGAGTAATAAAAACAGGATACAAACTACATTGTTGGAGTCTCTCGCCTTCCTGCACTGTCTGTTGCCTTTCACACACTCACTTCCTTCCGTTACATAGTATTCCTTTTGTGCGTGGTTTTGAATGGGATACATTAAGACCCTAACAAGGGTCATTTATTAGTAGCTTGGCATCTCTTCACATAAATTAACAGAACAGACAAATAGAGTCTCTCCAGTTGGATTTCTACAGATAAGGTCATCTTCTGGAATGCAACTGAAAGCTTTTGGCTGTTGATTTAAAAGCTAGTCTGGGAATTTAAGAATCAGGTGCCATATTTTTTTTTAAAAAAACCACATGTATGGTTTCTTCTTTTACCATTTTTGTTGACCATTTTTGGAGTTTTTATTATTCTAACTAATATCATTGGTCTCACGGAAGTGAAAAAAACTGGCTCTTATCCTTTGGCCAACAGCAATGACAACCACTTTACCTCATCTGGCAAATTCCTGGATATCATAAATTTTAAAATCATATGTTTCTATTGCCTTTTTTATGCAGACAATATATAATGCCTTGCATAATCCTCATATAACTGTTCCTCAGGCTCAATAGGTCCTCACTAAATGATTCTCTCCATGTGCTTGAATATGGTGGAATCGCCTACAATAAGCGAGATGGCTTATCCATGTGTTTCTGTGTAGTTCCTCTTAATCTTAATGTCAGGAAGTAAATGATAAAAACAGCAGAGGCTGAAGTGGTTTCAGGTTGCATTGGGGACTCTCACAGCTGCTGGGTTGAAGAAACAAAAAATAAGATCCCCCCGCCCCATTCTCATTCTCAGCTTTATGCAGTATGTTGCCTGAATAATTCTGGAGAACCAGGAAAACTCTCTTTTATGATCTTGAATTCACATGATAAAGTTATCTAGTTGGGTTCCAAAAATGCAGATAAACACTAAAAGGCAGCAAAGGATACAGAAAAAAAAACTCTTGTTCTCTGAGACCATCAAGTAATTTCCCAGTTATAACCCAGTAATGACAACCACTCAGTTATCACTCTTTTATAGAGTAAATGAAATTTTATATATGATTTGTATACTTTCTTATAAATAAGGGATTAAATTGCTGAGTATTTAACGAACAAATACTAAAACTGCAGCTTACATATCTCCCAAGCACAATATGTAACAACCTTGCTGGGATGTTTATGTCAAAGGAATATGACAATTTTTTTTAATGCAAACAGCTTCTTTTTGTATAAATGTCATTGGCAATCTTCCAAGTGTTCATAACTATCTTCAACTTGTTCAAAACTCTAATTTTTATTCCATTGTTTTATTCATAGCTTATGCTAAGGAACTTACAAAATGAACATGGATGACACAAATGCTATTTTATTGTCTATTTTATTTTTAAAAACAAAAAGGCCCATTTTAATGAGTAAAACAGCTTCCAAATACCAGTGAGACAAACCTTTAATGTAATTAAATAATAATGCAATAATTAAAATAAGCAAAGAAAACAAAAATGATAATATTTCAACTTGGCACCCCAGCAAGCCAATTCAGGAGAATCTATTCAGAACAGATACATTTTAAAGGAGGCATGTCAAATAATAATAAAAAAGCAACAACAACTAATAGTATCAAAACATTGAATTAAATGCATACAATTCTCTCCTAACACTTAACATTAAAGGAGCTACTGCAGAGGTGGGTTACTGCCGGTTCGGGCAAATCGGTAGTAGCAGTGGTGGGAGGCTCCGCCCACCTGCCCCAGATACTTCTGCGCATCGCGTGTGGGCCTGAACCGGTAGTAAAAAAATTAGCAACCCACCTCTGAGCTACTGATGAAAACATACTGTTCTTTCTATCTGTAAAGTCAAACTGGAAATAGTAAGGGTAAAATTTCATCCTAAGGCTATCATAGACTTATAATTCAGTTCAAAGGTTGCAGTCAATAAATAAGCAGCAGAAATAAATATCTTCAAATATTAGAAATCCAACAGGGAACATGACAGCCCGTATGGATATGAAGACCCATGTACAACTTTGGGCAAACTTCTAAATTAGTGCTTCTCAATGCTGGCAGATTCAAGATGTGTGGACTTCAGTTCCCAAAATCCCACAGCCATCATGATGGTATCCCCATCTGGTGCATACACGTAAGGCTGGAAACACAGGGAATGAAACAATTTCTCCAATTTCCAGCGCATCAAGTTCAACTTTCTTTTCTCATTCCTGGACTCTTAATTTCTGTCTGGTTAGGAGTTAGCAATATATTTGTGAGTGAATTGTGTAGACCTTAAAGAGTTGATTCAGTTAAACTGGAGGAGTCATACTCCATATGGATGTGATCGCAATAGTTGGGAAGACCAACAAAGATAAAATCAGCAGGACCTGCATGCAATTATCTATATCCTCCTTACTTATGTATATATGTATTGAAAAGCCAGTGTGGTGTAATAATTAAGATGTTGGGTGGGATCAAGGAGACGCAAGTTCAATTCCCATGGGATTTTGGTGTTTACTGAGGGATTCCTAGCCAGACAGCCTCTGCCCAAGTTTGTTATTGTTTGGATACAACGAAAAGAGATTCTCATGTGTGTCTCAAGTTCTCAGAGGAAAGCCAAGTTTAAAAGACAATAAATGTAGCATGTAACACACAAAGTCAGATCATTGGTTATCTCTGGAAGGCAGTACTTTGTAATGTGATTGTTGGCGGTCTCAGCAGGGATCAGCTCAGCTTAAGGTCCTTTGTGGGTGGGCAACTCTTTATGTTTTTTCCTTTTTAAAAAAAAAAAAATTTTTTTAACATCCAAGCACTGTAGTGGATATTACTGTGCTATAATGCCAGTATCACAAGGCTTATAGCTAAGGGGTGAGTACAAAATAAGTGCATGAAATCCGTGTGAAAACATACGACCACAATTGACTCCAAAAGAAAAAGAAATTTGAGAAATTTGTTAATGAGTTTTGCCCCATTTTACAACTTTTCTTGGCACATTTGTTAAAGTGAATCACCGCACTTGTTAAACAAACAACTACTGTAGCCTGGTTGTTAAGTGAATCTGGCTTCCCCATTGACTTTGCTGGTCAGGAGGTCGCAAAAGGGGATCACCTGACCCTGAGGCACTGCAACCGTCATAAATGTGAGTCAGCTGTCAAACATCCGAACGCAAATCACATGACCATGGAGATGCTACAATGGTCATAAGTGTAAAAATGGTCGTAAGTCACTTTTTCCAGTGCCACTGTAACTTCAAACAGTCACTAAATAAACACTTGTAAGTTAAGGACTACCTGTACATTCAGAAATAGGCAATTTTGGCACTAAGTCACAGTGAAGCTGTCTGGAGGATTCTAGGAGCTGAATAAATGGAGGCCGCATCTTGCTCATGGACTACACTTTCCTCACTTCTGTCTGTGGGAATGCTTTAGTGCTGGAAAAGATCAAGGCGATCACTAAATAGCAGGAAGAGGCTGTTGAATTCCAGAATGAGGTAACCCAAATAGGTGTGTGTGCAGAATATGGTTTAAAAAGTCAAATTGGCAACCATAATGGTATAATTGAAACTCCACACCCATTTTTATGTTCAACCTTTATAAAAACCAAGCCGAGCTTTGACTGCAATGTGGTGGTCAACATTTTGCCTTTTTCTATCACACTCTGCAGATTCTCATGAACCGATTTATTGTGAGGAAATTCCAAGGCTCTCTGCAACAAATTATTGATATTCTCTCATCTCTGCTAAGCACCAGTGGTCTTTTTCCAGAACTTGTTTGATGTCTCCGTGAAGCAATTGGGAAGGGCAAATCCAACACCTTAGAGGTCATTTCTACTGACTCCAGAAGAAACTTCAGAACATGCTTTCGTACAATGCATATTTTCTCTCAGATTTGCATTCTAGGCTGTTCCAGCCTTTACTTTAAAAACTGCTCAGCTAAATAGATGGATTTTACAGAAATTATATAAGTTGTTTCAGTAATCCTAAAGTTAATTCTTAAAGAGCATTTTTTCTCTAACAATTAAGGTATGCTATATCAGTATTGGTGCAATAAAATAACCAGGCAAGGATATTGCCAATGATAAATTGTATTTTGCTTTGATCATTTTATTGTTCTTATGCTTTTTCTGACTTCTGCTCTGTGACCATAATAAAATTTTGTTGTTTGTTATTACTACTGGAGATGTCAGACCTTGAACCTAAGACCATGTACCTACGCAGGATTATTGAATTGTGGGTCTTCTCTGCCCTAGTAGGCAGGACTGTTTAATTGGGTCATGAGGGAGTTAGTATGTTGTGTGAATAGGAAAATAAGGTCAAACAATCCAGTTAATCCTATTAAGATGGGGGCATTTAGAGTCAAAACTTGCTCTTGTTAAAAACCACATCTCCCCAAAGCCTGGCCAATTGTGTCTACCAAAGGCTTAGCTAATCTGAATGAAGATGTAGAGAGGCGCAACCAATAATGGGACCTTGTAGGAACTTTGCATAGTCATTTTGGTCCCTGTTCCAATCCTCATGGCTCCGTACAGTAGAAATGGATGACAGCATTGTAGGTTTTTAAATTGTTCTTGCAGAAAGATTAAACTGCCAGGAAATGATAAGGGATTGGAAGGTTGGAAAAGAAGAATTTTTGTGTCTTACTCATTTTTTTTCTTCATGAGATGCATAAGTCTTAATTAGACAGCAGAGGCGGAACAAAATATCTCTGATAATATATCTGAAGAAAAAAAAACACAAAGTACATCTGCACTGACCCTACCATTTTTCTTCTGTCCTTTGCTTTGCTTGCTTGATACTGTAATAGTATAACATGGTTCATTTTGCTTTTATTGGATCATACTCTTAAGGATACATTCCTCTGGTATCCCAGCCATGAAATAAAAAGGATCCAAGATTCTAAAACCAATACAACCAAGTCACGGGGAATCAAGGCCAGATATTAAACAAATTTCACACAGTTCACTACAAGAATGCATGGGGCCTTTTGTTTAGAATAATAATATAATTGGCAAGCATCATTTACAAAAGAGAATCCCCTCCTGGGGTATAATGTATCCTACCAAGCCCATTTCCTGCTGCCTTTATAACTTAATCTTGTGAACTGTACGTTTTCTGAGAATGTGGTGTTTGGCAAAGGAACACAGCAATGAAAACAGATTTCTACCTAAAGGAGTTTTCAGTCATTGATGATAGAATTTGTAAACTGATGGTAGCTGAGGTGATTCAGCAGAGGCAATTGGTTATTGGCAGGTTATCAAAGGTGTTGTGTAGACTTATTTCCTTTTTATTTTCTTTTATTTGATAAATTTATATCCTGCCTTTCAGTCAGGAACTCAAGGAAGTGTATATAGTACTTCTTCCTCCATTTTCTCCCTATCATAACGACCCTGGGAGGAAGGTTGAGCTGAGATATAGTAACTGATCCAAAAGTCACCCAGTGAGCTTCTAACACTGTAGGGCAGTGGTTCCCAAACTTGGCAACTTTAAGACTTGTGGACTTCAACTCTGCTGGCTGGAAAATTCTGGGAGTTGAAGTCCACAAGTCTTAAAGTTGCCAAGTTTGGGAACCACTGCTGTAGGTGGACCTGAATTCAGCCTTCCCCATCTTAGTCCAACATCAACCACTACCCCACATTGTACACAATTGGTGGACACAACTAATCCACCTAGCACTAGAAATCAGTTGCCTGGTAGAGATATTGGGTTTTGATATGATCCAAGCTTCCTTGTGTCCTCAGAATTTTCTTGCCATGAGTTGATAGCTAAAACTGCAGTCCTTTGTGTTGAGAGGAAGAAGCACTCAGTTTGGCATGATTAACTGTCAGGAAACAGTAGAAAAGTGGACAACTTACAACCTGTAGGTTTCTAGGTCACATATTGCTACAAAGAGTAAATGCTCCATAGCAAGTAATAGTTTTCCTCAGCTCCAGCTCTTCAGCACAGTAATATCAAGGATAATTTTCCCTTTTAACTTTCAAGGACTGGTGGAGAAATCATCAGCTTTTGAGAGAAGGAAAAGCTGAACCTGAATGCTGCTCCAGATTAGTACAAAGCAAACCTGCAGAACATATTGCTTAACCAATCCAAGTAAAAATCAACCACCTCCCTGTTCTTTGCTGGATAAAGTGTCCAAATCCTGATTCTGATTATTTCTTAGAAATTGTGTAGAACTATCTATCTAACTATGAGAACTATCTTGAATGCATTTGGGTCAATATTAAAGGGGGGGAACGACATTGCCCTAGGTCTATACTACAGGCCACCCAACCAAGCCCAGGAAGTAGATGAACTTTTTGCTAGTCAGCTAACTAAGGTATGTAGGAAGCACACCACAATAGTAATGGGGAATTTTAACTATCCTGACATCAACTGGGAAACAAACTCTGCACCAAGTGGAAAATCAACAGGTTCCTAATAAACCTAGCAAACAACAATTTTTCCCAAAACATAGAGAAAGGAACAAGGGGATCGGCCATTTTGGACTTAATTCTCATTAACAGAGAGGAAATTATAGAAGGTGTTGAAGGTACAGGAACCTTGGGGGCAAGCGATCATGCAATGCTGGAATTCAACATTATGCTAACACAAGTAGTAGAACAAAGTCAAACTAGAGTATTGGACTTTAAGAGAGCTAATTGCAATAAACTTAGAGAGAGTTTGGGAAGGATTCCATGAATGAGAATCCTCAAGGAGAAAACAACTCAAGAAGCTTGGGAAAATTTGAAAAATGAGATTATAAAAGCCCAGTCTAGCACAATACCAATGAAGAAGAAAAATAACAGCTCCCAAAAGAAACCAGCATGGCTACATAAAGAACTCTCTGACAAATTTAAAGACAAAAAGGATAAGTATAAAAACTGAAAAGGGGGGGACATAACTAAGACAGAATATCAGCAAATAGCCCGAACGTGTAAAGATGAAGTGAGGAAAACTAAGGCTCACAATGAAGAAAGGCTTGCCACAAAAGTAAAAAAATAACAAAAAGCTTTTTCCAATATGTTAAAAACAAGAAACAAGTTAAGGAAACAAGTGGTCCATTGCTGGGAGAAAATGGCAAGAAGGTGACAAGCAACAAGGAGAAAGCAGAACTATTTAACTCATATTTTGCATCTGTCTTTACACAAAGAGATAAAATAGTCCAACCTATCAAAAACAGCACCACAAAAAACAGATTAGGAACACAAGTTGAAATAGGAAGAAAATGGTAAGTGAGCACCTGTCTATCCTAGACAAGTTCAAATCACCAGGACAGGATGGATTACACCCAAGGGTTCTGAAGGAACTGGCAGACAAGATCTCAGAACCATTGAGAGGCAGGGGGTTGGATTAGAAGACCTCCAAGGTCCCTTCCAACTCTGCTATTGTATTGTATTTCTTCCATTAACTGAAGCAGACCAAAGGTCACTGTAGTCATTTTGAAACTGCTATGGCTGGTCAGCTCTACTAGACAGACCTAGAGTGACCTTTTTCTTCTTGCTCTCATTCCTCCATTGCTTGCTACCTCCTGGATACACAGAGAGTAGCCGCCAAACAGATAAGAGCAACCACAATAGCAAGATTCCTGGCACAGAGGAAATGGTTTTATAGGTAGCCTAGGAATAATGTGGAAGAATGGTTAGGATAGATGGCGATAGCTTGTGAGAAAACGGCCTCCTCTCCTTGTCTGAATGCAGATCTATGGAAAAACAGTGGAGGTGTTGAGAGGAATGGCAGAGGAGGAGACTGTGTTATGCCTCCTGTGGAAATCACCAAGGATGAATTCTGAAGAAAATTGTTGGTATCAAAGATAGCTTTCATCACTGGCATAAAAAGGAAGAAGTAAAGACAGGAATGTTAATTTCAGGGACTCTTCATAAGTTTCCCAGAAGGATTTGGCAGGTCCTGCAAGAAGCAGGATGCGTAATCAAATCATCCCTTCATTGGCCTCATTTTGTGGGACTCCTTTGATGTTCCCAATTGCTCAGATTCCCAGGGACTAAAGCAGGTGATTTTGCTTTCATCTTTACTTCAACTGCCTTCGTTGCCACTTGACCCACACATATCTATGTTGTTCCTCTGAGCATTGACCTAAATCTGCTTCCATTTAAGAAGTAGCAGAATTATAGCTGTTTTTCCAAAATATAATTGTTACTCATTAGGGTCGTGACAAACAGAATGGCATAATATCTATTGTGTTTACAAGGTAAGCACAATGTGCATAGTTCATCACTGCAAGGAATTAGATGGCCCTTGAGAGAGATCATATTTTTGGCTATATTTAGCAGGCCACATTTGCTCTTCATGTATTCCTCCCCCACCACCCCCAATTTACCATTCTGATTGCCATTGTACACGTCCCTTCCTTATTGCAGAGTTAACCTTGGATTTAAATTAAATACAGAAATTGTTTCCTAATCAAGCATTTCTTGAGCTGATGGGAGCCATAAACTGGATATCCCCTATTTCCTGTGAGGGCCGCTTTTGGCAAGTTATCTATTCTGTAGTTAATTTCACAGTTTTCTCAGTCATCCTTTCTCTTAATGAGTTTCTAGTAAGTTTCATTTGGTTCATCTATTCTGTTCTAACCATTCTTTTTTGATGCACATTCTGCCTTTCATTCAGGACTTCAAGGCAATGCATGGTGTACCTTCTTCCTGCTTTCTCTATAACCCTGTGAAGTAGGTTGGACTGAGAGAGAATGATTGGTCCAAAGTTACCCAAGGTTGAGGGGTTGAGGGTGAAGCTTGTATTTCTCCCCCAATCCACCAGCTCCTAGTCTGGCAGCAGGGACGTGCAGTCAGGGGAGGCAGGAGAGGCAGAGCCTCACCACTGTCATCATGAAAAGAAAAAAAAATATAAAAGGAAAAGAGCTGAGGTCAGGCTGAGCTAGTTGCTGCCAAAGTCACAGTGGATAACTCTGCTTAGTGCTTAACTGTTTTAAAAAAGCCTCTTAAAAAGCACCCTCTACAGGAGGTGGCAGGAGAACGACCTGCCTCATCTAGTCTGGAGTTTTATGATCACTCGAGCAAAGTTAAGCAAGGGTTAAAAGCTTAAAAATTCCTGATATAGATGAGGCACGTCGTTCTCCTGTCTCCTCATGTAGAGGGTGCTTTTTTAGAAGCTTTTTTAAACAGTTAAGCAGAGTCATCCACGGTGACTCTGGCAGCAACTAGCCCAGCCTGACCTCAGCTCTTACCTTTTTCCTTTTACATTTTTTTTCTTTTCATGATGACAGGCAAGAGCAGAGTTGAAATCCTCTCTGTAACAGCTGGAAAACATACGTGTGGGTCAGAGGGAGGGGGGAATTCAAACTTCATCCTCCTGGTGCAACTTTGTGTGTGTGAGAGAGAGAGGCGGGGGAGGGAGGGAGAGAGGGAGGAAGGAGGATTAGGGAGAAGAAAAAGAAAGAAGGAAACTTATTTAGCAAAGGAGAAAAACAAATGCTGTTGCTTTAAATCGGAACTGAGCATGCCTGGCTGTGGAATTCTGGGAGTTGAAGTCCACATGTCTAAAAAAATTGCTGCCTCACCAGTCATAAACCTCACCGCATGTCACTGTCTGGCACCTTGGTTGCTGTCTCACCCTAGCTCCCCATTTTCCTGCCTAGTCACTTCTCTTTCCCTTCCTCTAGACTAGGAGGAGGGTGGAAAAACTTTTCTGATTTTTGAACCAAGACTGCACTAATTATCACATTATCTGGATAAAAATCAGACAGGTTCCTGCTTGACAGTCTGAGTTCTTTGGTGGCCTGCTCTTAGAAGTGCTATGTGTGTTCTTTTTTTTTCAGTAATACAAACAAGGTCTACTCACTTGTGCCTTTTGCCCTGAAGTATCACAATGCCCGTTAATGGAAGAAAAGAACATGCAGGATGTAAGCCACACATTGCTATGGGAAAAAATACTGATGTTGATACCTGGCAACAGATTTTGAAAGCATTATGCTTTCCTTTTCAATATGGCTCATTTTTTGGGGGGGAGGGACACAAGGTGTACTCAGAGACTTCACTAGTGCAATTCCAGCTACAATCCCACCAGGAAATTTTTAGCCCTGAAAGTCCTGGAGCCCTATCCTAAATTCTGTAAAGTTTGGAGAAATAAAGAGAGAATCCTGGAAAATAACATTTTATTAATGTAGATTTTTAAGGATTTCCCACTTCCTTTCCCCCTATTTTTTATTTTATTTGATAGTTAAAAACACAATCAAGAAGAGGAGGAAAGTAAAAAGAATGTAGCATGAAATAAAATTTTCAAAGTGACATTAGTATAGTTCTGCATTTTAGAGCCTCTTCCACCCACTTAGAGCTTTACAATATTACTAATATTGATCTACAATAATTAACAATAACCAGTAATAACATTAATTGTCATTCAAAATGAGAAAATGCAATGATCTAAGTGTATAATCCAGAGGTTCCCAAACTTGGCAACTTTAAGACTTCAACTCTGGACTTCAACTCTGCTGGCTGGATAATTCTGGGAGTTGAAGTCCACAAGTCTTAAAGTTGCCATGTTTGGGAACCACTGGTATAATCTAAGATTTCTTGCAGTTTGGCAAATAAAAACAAAAAATGAAGATCACACACGTGTTCAACCCAGAAGCTAATAGGTTTAATTACACCCCAAAATCAGTTTTTTGGGGTTTTTTTTTTTTTTGAAGATTTATTGTCTGTCGATGTTTTGTGAGAGTGATAGAGAAAAACAATTCATCTCTATCTCTGTTAAACCATGAGAACCAAGTGCTTCTGAGCATGCAAGGAATGTTCTGGCTCATACTTAGATCAGTGGAATGAGACACTTGGCATATGAAGAATTGACTCCTGCCTTATTAAAAACAAAAGAGGAACACCACTGTGGCTGGACGGGTAACCATGGCAGGAGAAGGAATGTTACTGGGTCAGTTGTCTGACTAGGGACTGGAGACTGGTAATTCAATCGTGTTCCAACCACACACGCATGCATGCACAGACACAAACACACATGCTAGGGTAGCAGAAGAAAGGAACAATTCACCTTACAGCTGCTTTCTAAAGTATCTTGCCTTATTCAAGTGTTGGTAAGATGTATCTGCGCAACTTTAGCTTCAGAATGTCACAAATCAGGGAATGCTGCCAATTTCAGAATGGTTTTGATCTTAGGACCTTGAGATAAAGAAGTAAAATCTACTTGTATCACACAATTTATTTTGGAATTAATTTAATGTGATTGAGCTATAACTAGCACATGTTTTGCAGGTGAAGTCTCAATGGGTCAGCAAAAAACTCCCATCTGCAACAGGAATCCCTAACGAATATTTCTCAGCATGATAATTAGCCAACAGCAAACATGCAGATGAATTCCTATTATTGTTAGCAACACAAAATAAGCATTTTATTCATATCAACAGGAAACTCACCTGCCTGTTTTCTACTAGTGGGTTAACTGGCCTGGTTTCATTTTCTTTTTAGTTCTTGTTTTTTGTTGATTCTAGACATTTTTTTAGAGGGTCTATGCATTTTAGGATCCGTCTGTCCAAACATGCATTGCTGTTTACAATTTACTGAATGTACCTGTCTTTGCAAATCATTTCTTCAAATAATGCATTTTTGCAAATTATTTTTCTAAATACATGAATGTTGCCAAGATTCTAATGCACATTTCTTTATAAAAATGACAAAATTAAGAGAGCTTCAACTTTCCAGTGATTACTACATTTCTGTTTGCATATTAGTTTGTTTATTTTAAAAAATTGAAAATACGAAACATCGTAAGGTAACTTGGATTTAAATACTAATTAGCAATTCCATCCAGCTAAACCCTTCTCCCTGATCATCCTGCATCCATTTCTAATCTCCATCAGATTTGTTGGGGAGAAAAAAACAATGAAGCCTCATTGTTCAAAGTTCAAAATGGAGAAAAGCTTCATCATGTTCATCCCTTATGATGCTGCTCAGAATTAAAATTTCTTGTATTTCTTTTATCCGTTTTCTGCTGCTATTATTTATGGGATATCAGAGACATGATCACAAATAACGGGATTTTTTAAAATCTGAGATGGCTGCAGAGGTGTGGGCGTGTGCAACCATGATGGAAGCCATGATTATGGCTTTGGTGCAAGCCATGATGATGTCACACATATCATGAATTATTGGCATCATTTGCACCATGACATCATTGCCCACATTATCTCTCTTACTCTGTCCCCTTGTCCTCCATATCATGCATGTTCAACTCATCTATGTCAAATTTTGACTCAGGAGAAAAAAGAAGGCATGGAGCTGAAAAATATTTCATAAAATTTTTAGAGTTATTATCCTTGAATCATCTGCTTTTCTACTCAGTTACTGCATCTCTGTCATCTAGCACTGTAGCTTCCATCAAATGTGTTGAAATCCTGCTTTCTGAACCAGAAAATGTTAACTGTTTCAAATTCAGATGACAAATTAGGCCACTGATCAGTTGAACTGAAGAAGCATCTGTAATCCTGTGCACATGCTTGTAAATTCAGCATTTTAGTTTATTGTGTTGTGCAAACACTCTTTGTGAGATTAAGCAAAGAAAAATTGCATTCGAAAAGGACTTCAAGCTGCATTCTACAAAAATTCAGGGCTTCTTGAAGTGAGAAAACATAATCTTTAAAGCTTCTCTTGAGCAGCTTCATGAGAAGTTGCTTCTTCCTATGACAGCTGAAAGAGTATATGCAAGAAAAATTGCAAGGATTGAAGAATTTGGCACCCTGTTTGACTGATTTTGAAGATGAGTGTTATGTCTGATATTTTCCAGCGTATCTTTTTAAAACAACCATGGATTATAGCTAGTAAGGCATCCTGCCAATTGAATCAAAATTGATAAGGATTTAATGAAAAAAGTGTGGACACTTCTGCTTGTATTAGAGATTTCAAGTTCATTTATAATTTGTCATCCTCCCATAAAATTTATCCTACAGTAACCTATCTATCTATCCCTCATATTCAGCTCTTTATCACATTGTTTGGGCTTCTTGGAAGCTGTCAAGATGTGTTGTCTCCAACTTGCTAGAGCTGAATCTAAACAGTTCTTACTGCATCCGCACACTCCCACAAACAAGTATGGCAGGAATTCATATTGCCAAGGTTAACTTACTAACTAAAATGAAGGAAAATAACCTTGGAGTTACAAGAAACTTCATTGGGTTTGGGTCAAAGAAAGGAGAACATTAACTTTATTGTCTTTTTGTTTCCTCTCGTTATAATCACCCATATTTTTCTCCCACGCAGACACCCCCACACATACACACATACATTAATATAAACTCCAACTAAACATTCCAGCATGAACTTACTTTGTTTCATTTATTCATTCATGCAAAATATTTATGCAACTTTTAAAGCCAAGCAGGCCTTTACAAAATAGCGTGCCACAATGTCACAACCATCAGCTAGAAGTACTATTATAAGATGGAGGAAAAAAACATCACAGTGAAACTTCACAGCTCTTCATATTGTAGGAAAGAGGGAAAAAACAAAGCATTTTTTTAAAAAAAGAAATCTATATCAACAGGAAAAATGTGCCAGAATTCAGTCTCCACCACTATGAAGATCCTGCATGTAAAGCAGAAAAATAGGAGAAATTCCTGCTTCATCCATATAGATTCCTTTCTTTTTTCCTAGAGCGAGAAGGTTGGATCCCCTCCATGGACCTACTAAACCACTTATCTGAAAATTGTATTAATTTTAAGTAATTTTTAAGTAATTCTTAATTCCTTTTATTATAGGGAAGCAAATATGTAGGCAGTGTTCTGCCAAAAATGTTAAGTAGCTGTGTCAGCCTTTATCTAAATGATCTACACACACACATCAAGGTTAATTCAACCTACATTCATTTGGTTAAGAGAGGTTCACCCATAGAAACCCACATTTTCTGCTGAATCTTTATGTAATTATTCACAAGAACAGCTAATAGGTGTGCCACTTTCTCCTACTGCAGTTTACAGTACTTATGAAGATAGTCCTACTTTTCCTTATCCTACTTTTATTAGTTATCTCAATGCAATGTATATACCTAATGCTCTCATCTTCTGTTTTCCCACAACCACTCTGTGAGCAAGTTGGTGGAAAGAGAATGAATCACCCAGAGGTGGGTTCCAGTGGTGGGATTCAGCCAGTTCGCACCTATTCGGGAGAACCGGTTGGTAACTTTCTAAGCAGTTTGGAGAACCGGTTGTTGGAAGAAATCTCATTTTGTTTTTTGTTTTTCACTTTACAGGGCTAATCCTATAAGGAAGGCAGGAAGGAAACATTCTGGTATTGTTTCTAGCCTAATCTTTATTACCGTGCTTAGAGAAGCTACGCCCATCAAAGTGAGTGATGTTGAGTTGGCCATGCCCACCCAGTAACATGACCACCAAGCTTCACCTACCCTGCTGGTCATTAGGGCAGAGAACCGGTTGTTAAATTATTTGAAACTCACCACTGATGGGTTCCTACCGGTTCAGCCCGGTTCAGCTGAACTGGTAATAGTATGGCGACCTGGTTCCCCAATTCCTGTGCTGCCATCTTGTTTTTGAGATCTGTGCATGTGCAGAATAATTTTAATTGAACTGATCATGTGTGCGGAGCACACATCCAGCTCATGTGCACAAAGCGCATGCACAAGCAAACCGTCAGTAAAGCTGGCTAGATCCCACCTCTAGACTGACCCAAAGTCACCTGGTCACCTTTTTATATCTAAGAGGGGACTCACAGTCTTATGGTTTCTAGCCCAGCACTTCAGCCAGTATACCAAACTGGGATTCACTTTCCAGTCAGAGGCTTCGGAGAACTGAGAAGCTGATTACCAGCTGTTTCTATTAAAAAGAACTTTTCAAGCTAGAACTTGTTTGAAAAACAACCTTGTGGTTTTTCTTCTTGGGTGTTTTCACTTTTTACTTTTAGCAAAGCCTATCCCAATCCTTTTGAGGTTGCAAAAGGAAAGTGCCTTCCCAGGAGAATCTGATGAACTTTTGACATCTGAGGAAGATACTTCTTGGTTTTGAAATAGTTGGACTGGTGTCTTGAGAAAAAGCAGAAGGGTCATGAATATGCCTGTTAGAGACGATGGAAGGGGAGGGGTGACTTGTAGGTCTTTTATTGATCCATTGCAAGAACCAGGATGCTGCCCTGAAGGGATGAGCAGTACTGCTCCTTCCAAATTTCTACCAAATTGCTGTGATTCCATTCCCTGATCTGGCCATTGTCCCCTTCCACAAACACATTCAAACTGTGAATCTTTTTTATCTCCAATACCCTCAGCATGAGCAAGTGAGGCTGCTATGGGAACAGCTTGAAGACTTTTCTGTTCTCCTTGTACTATAAATACAAAAAAAACCTTACCTGTCCCAACTCAGACCACTGATGCATCTAATGCAGCAGTGTTTACACTGATTGCCAGCATCTGAAGGAGGATTGCTCCCCAGCTTTACCTGGAGAATTAAACTTCAACTTTTTTTGCATCCAAGGCAAATGCTCTAGTTGTGTCTGCTGGAGAGTGATAGAATTTATGACAGAATTCCTAATTAAGTAAGCATTAAGACTTGTGCTTATGCTAAGTCTGAATTATTATTTGTATCATCATACATCAATCTGTGAGAGATGGATGTGGTTTATAAATTGAAGAAATAAATGTCCAGTCCTCTTTAGCCCACTCAGGTTTCATTGTATGGTGCTAAGCTCTTTTTCTAATCAATTCACTATTGATTAAGAGACTGCAAAGTAGATCAGATTAAAAACATGAAGCCATGGAAACCCTTATAGAGTTGTATTGACAATAACTGATTTGAATCTCAGTAGCTCTATTTCAATTCTGTGAAATGGGCTGCATTTGGCAACTATGTTGGGGAGAGCAAAACCTGTCCATTTTCTTCAAGTAAATAGTTATTTATAAGATGTAGGGTTTTTCATAGCTGAAGAAATCTTGAGGTCCCATCCTATATCTTTTTTCCCATCTGAAATGAACACTTGTGCTGGTACTGATGAATCAATATGAAATGCTTGCATCTACTGCTGTTTGTCTTTTAACTGTATTGTTTAAATTATTAAAAAGGAGTAATTGTTTTTAAATGAGCACTTGTGTTGGGAAAAGGGCAATGTTGTATCCCAGGCCCCACTGAGAAGAAAGCCATTGAGTACTACAGACATCCTGCTAGAAATACAGCAGGGATGGCAAACTGGATCTGACTCAAGAGCCCACTTCATATACATGCACACCTCGTATTACCTGCAGCCTGGATTATTTTCAAGGGCAGGCTTAGCCCTTACCTGAACTCGTGCTCCCACCTCAACTGCACTGGAAGGACAAGCCAGTCCTTTGAACACTTGCCAGTGTTAGCACTACTTAGTCCCCTTTGTGAAAGATGTGAGGCTGTAAAAACCAAACAAGCAATTGTGGATGTTCTAGAGATGAACCACTTTCAAACCTGGGGATTCTCCTGTACTTGATGGAAGGCCAGGAGAAGGAGATTTTCCATGATAGAAAAAGTGGCCAAAGTCCAAAGCAGAATTGAGAGTGGGAGGTATAATAGTTAGAATCTTTGCAAGGATCAGCTTATACCAACTTTCAGTCTCCCTTTTCCTTGGCTGTCAAATGTGGGAGAGACCTCACCTAGCCTGGAGAAGTTGATTTTTTATGGCCCAGGTTAGGCCCATTGTCCAAAGTTTCCCTGTGCAATATGTTGGACCTCTCTCTTGTCCTGCTCTGCCTGTCCTGCTCTCTTGAATTACATTTATATTAAGAGGTATAAATCAGGTCATATTCCTGATAAATATGTACCTTGTGAAATAAATCTGGGTTTGCTAGAAAATTCATTGATGTCATGCTTTGTCAGAATGAGTTCAACTGATTCAGGTAACGTGTATTTAGGATTGTTATAATTATATCCTTGTGAACGTTTTTTCTATGGTTCTTCCTATATTCTCTTCCTATATTCAAGGTGCTGAATCAGAGGTGGGTTTCTGCTGGTTTGGCCTGGATCATGCAAACCGGTAGTGGCAGCAGTTGGAGGCTCTGCCCCCCTGCCCGAACACTTCTGCACGTGCGTGAACTGGTAGTAAAATAAATTGAAACCCACCATTGTGATGAATATTAGACATCTTAGATACTTCCTTTTAATGACAAAGGTTCCGCAAAAGATTCAGCACCTTTGGACATTACAGATACTGGCTAAGGGGAAATAAAATAATGGCAATTTGGACAGAAGTTGCCAGTTCTGTAATATCAGATCAATCAATGGAGCATGTCACCAAGCCTTTAATCGAGGTTAGTTGAGGCATGTTAATCTGTGCCAAAGGATGAAATAAAAAGCAAATAATAAAACACATATTTCTTGCAAAATAAACTCCATGTGCAGGAGAATAAGATAAGCCTGAAACAAAATGAGGCCTGTGCTGGGCAAATCTATTCTGAAAATATTTCATCACTATCCTCCATGATTTACAAGAATGATTTGTTACTGACTTAGATTGCATTTGGTTTTGCAAGCATTGCTGTCACCAGAGCTAGGGCTCTGAAAGGTATGCTTCTCTTCAGGCAAGATTTGGACGATGGTAGGGTCTACTTCCTATTAATTTTTTCTAAAAATGTAGGATAATTATATTTTTTATTGGCTTCTTCAATTGGCACAGGAGAAAGTGGAGAAGGATCCACAGATTTAAGGCGGGAGGGAGGGAGAATCTTCCATTGATTTTAGATGGCTAATCCTCTCAACGACAAAAAAGGGAGGCATAGATTCATGGATAACTGAGTACACATTCTTATTAAAATTTCTTATTTGAATTTGGCAAACTTTTTTGTGACTATGCAATTAATTTGTCTACTGTCATATGTTCTCTAGTTTTAGCCTCCTACTTTTGTATTGTTGGCAAAGTTTCTCTTTTCCCATGTTGTGCTAAGTTGATTCTTGTCACTCGCAGCATATTAATTAATAACTTGTGGTACTTTTTATTTATGTCCTTTGTAATCATACCTAGTGAAAATAATGGTGGTTTTAATTTGGATTTTATTTTTAGAATTTTATGGATCTTTTATGTATTTATTATATCCAGTACTTTGGAGTCTTTTTACATTAACATCACATATGGTAAAATGTTCCTTCTTTGCTGTGGTATTTCTAACATTTCATGTATAAATTGTCCATCCTGGCAATCATTGATATAATCTATAGGACATTTAGTACCAATTTGGCCTCAAACTGTAGCTTGGTGTAAATTTTATTGATTTTTCCATAGTTCTTATGGTTCCATTGTTATCACTTCCTTAAAATTTTACATCCGAAGCTCTTCTATACAATCAGGCAGTCTGTTAAGACAATGTTCCCCAGTTGCATGGAAAATTACTCTGTGTCATCTTACAATGCTAATACTGTAGCATTGTCCAGTAGTTAGAACTTGGGTTGAAGCCACTATGTAAATCACCAAGCTGAGTATGGGACCAATTGCATGCATTTCCATCCAGTTTCACGAATAAGGAGAACAATGGGGCACAGCCAATATTTCTGTCTGATCGTTACTTGTCATTGGATGATGGGTCCCAATAATTATGTTTTTTGTGAATATTGACATTTCAGCAGGTGCAGTTTTTCCTAACCCTGCACAAATATTTACATGTGAAATATTCAAATGTGAAATGCACAGCTGTTTAAGATACAGGAGCTCTACCTCTGTTGTTCACCTTTCTAAGACTTGAGCTCTTAAGAAACTAGATAGACTGCGTGCCAATAAATAAATACTTCTGGTAGCCAGTTGAGTAAAGGGTCAAAGACTGTTCTGTGATTTAAGAAAGTAATTTAGGTTAATATTCTACAGGTGCCTGTTTGTGCGAGTCTGGAATTTAGCAAGCTCTTTATCAGCTTTTTAGCAATTTCATGGATGAATCTGTTGGTGTTTTTAGATTTCCTTCTCTGCCAATTTCAAGGTTCTCCCATCCTCTGCAAAACTATTTGCTGCTTGCTGAGTTGAAATGCCTCTGACACCCACTGTCAAGTTATTTCATCTGCGGAATGGGAAAAAGATGGAAGAAGTAACTCAGATCTGGCCTGATCTGGTCTCCAACTAAGAAAAGAAGTTAGTTTCCCTTTGTCACCTACAAGCTTTGTTCACAATGACATGCTTATCCTTGGCTAACTTTCTCTTTGTCACTCACAGCAACAGATCCAAAAGTGGCCTTACAATTATAATAGTCTACGGTTCAAATATTATATTGAATGAACTAAATCATAGTTGGGAGGAATAGGAATCAAAAGGGAAGCATTCTCATGGTATCTATGTTCTAATAAAGATATACAAAGACAGAAACCATGAAAAATTGAAGAAAGAGCTCAAAGGAAGAAGATAAATATTTAAAAATACAGTTTTGCTTTAAATTGGGCTCTAATTGGGCTGCTGAGATTGATAATTTTACCATAGGCAAATGCAGCTGAACAAGCAGTAAAAACTGGTCCAGGGTGGAGGTAGGAACTTCAAGAATGAGAAATATTCAGTTGGAAGCCAGCTTTGTAGGCTAATAGGAAAGTCTGCAAAGTGACAAATCAACTTCTGTCCTTTTAACCCATCTGAAGTACAGGTCCTTTGTTGAAGCCACTGATTGTGGGAGAATATTTGTTTGCAGAAAACACCCAAACAGCTTCTCAATTCTTTATCAGAAACATGTTTAAGAGGCTTAATTAAATATGATAAGTACAGAAAAAGTAAGCATTGGCAAGCCTAGATGTTTCTTAACAGAGTGGAGGGCTAGATAGATAATACATATACTTCACTGAGGGGGGAAAATCACTCTCCTTATTACCAGTGCTGAAACACTTTGCAGGGGGAACAGGGATCCATGCTGTTTGCCTTATTTGCTGTTAGAAAATTGCTACCATGAAGCCCAATGGGAGTCCTGGGTCTTGGGAGGAGGCTCTAAGACACACAAACTCAGAACTGTACCGTCCATGGCCCAGAGCCAAAGGGCCACTATTGTCATGTACAATAGCTACTATTTTTTTCTTTGAAAGCTTAATGTGTGACTCTACTTGCACTGAAGATGGTATACAAGATTGGACCAGGAGTATTAATATTCTGCAACACATTAATTGACAATTTTATTTGGCTTTCACAAATTCTTCAGTCCTTTAAACAGAGTCTGAATGCTCAAAAGGGAAAAAAAATAGAATGTGAATTATGAACCTGGGCACCCATTAACTATTTTGGACCTATCCCCTTTAAAATCACATAGAATCCTGAAATTCAGCATATTTGTAAAACTGTTGAGCTTCTATGTATTTTGGCAATCGGCCAGCTCCCAGTCTATTTGCTGTGAAAACAAAGATGATACCTGCAAGCAAAGCTGATAACAGCTTTTTAATTTCCTGAAATGTAAAACAAGTGAAAAAAGCTACATTGATCCAATGTGCAAATGCACATGGGTATAGGTGACACCCTTTCAGAGGTTGTTAAAAAATATTGCAGAAAATGGAAAGGATGCATTTCAAAGGAAAAACCTAAGATACTTTGAGGAAGACCTCTTTGCTTCAGATAGGCATGCATTTGATGGACACCATGATTAAAGGCCAATGATCAATATCTTAATAAGTGGCATGACATCATATTGCCACCAGTTGTGTTACCTTCATATCTTTCCCTTCCCACGGTATTACCTGTTGCAATCAGGTTTCTTGTTTTCCTTGATAAGAGAGTGTCCTTGTTCCCTTTTTCAAGTACTCTCCAATTTCTAAGAAGTTTTCTTGGCTCTCTTTCTTTGTTTTGCTGTTGCTATTGAATTACTCTTTTAAATCATTCATGTAACTTTGCAAACTCCATACCTGAAGGTGCTATAAAGATTACGTGTATGGAGATATTTTATTTTAAACTAGCATTCATAGAACGTTGACAAATGAGTTACAACTATGGTGACCTTATTTTCTTGGACAAAACAAAAGACAAAGCTGCAAAAGGGGCAAATCTGAAAGATATTCATAAGGATAAAAAAATTAATTGTTTATGTTTATAACTTTACTTTGCAAAGGAAATTTCAAGAGTAAAACCAAAGAAAACATTACCAAAATGCATATACAAATAAAAAAATATCTACAGTCAAGGACAGCTTTCTGAAATATAATTGTTTGGATCATTCATTTTTTGCAGACAATATAGACTCTTTTTCTCTTTTAAACCTGAACTATTTCAGGTTTAAGATATAAAAGGTTAGACTTTTCTCATGTCACGATTATACTAGTTCAAAAATTATGGCATACTATTTTTTGAAAACTGCATTTCAACCTTTTTCATACTAAACTGATGCTATGGAGTTATCCAGGCCTTTAAACTATTTTAAATGTCTGTTATTTGGGAGATTTGGAAGGATATTAAGATGATTACTTTGTTTTATTATTTTGCATTGTATAATTGAATTATAATGAGTTTTTCATATTTCATCTATTCAAGGATTGATTTTCTGTTGCTGTCCACTGGAAGGATTTATAATTACAGCATTTGTTAATGTCTCAATTTAAATAAGTGTCATTTGGAGCCTGAGAGACACTTACATTATTAGAAGTGATAACTGTGTCTTATAACCCAGAACATCTCATTCACCTCATGTGAAATCTGTAAGGAAGCCTCAGTACACCCATATCGTGATGAAACAGACTGATTCCAGGTTGGCAAAGATCACTTCTGACAAGATTGTGTGCATATCCCTTACTTATTTAACCTGTAATGTGAGTACAAGTTAAATAAGGGATATATTAAGGGAAACTGGATTGAAAGAAGATGGGGATGTTTATAAAATTGGAGGAAAACATTTGAAAGCAAGATCCTTTGGAAATTTAATGTTGGAGAAAACTTCTGAGTATACAAGTCTGTAGAGATTCTCAGTCCTCCAGGTCATAGTTGTCCCAAAGGTGCTTTTTCAGGAGGCAACAGCACTTTCTTGGGTTTTTTTGAAGACGTTTCACTTCTCATCCAAGAAGCTTCTTCAGGATCTGACAGGATCCTTCTATTCCCCACTATTCTGCACTATCCTGTCAGACTGAAGAAGCTTCTTGGATAAGAAGTGAAAAAACAAGAAAGTCCAGTTGCCTCCTGAATTTGGGATTTCTGAGTATACACCATGGATAGTCAAGGAAAAAAGAAAAAGGATCATTGAATAAATTAACCCAAATTATCACTTGGTTGACTCCCTGGATTAGCATTCCCCATGCTCTTCTGTCTTCCATGGCTTCCTTCAGATCTGCCATAGTCATCTCAGTGTTATCCTTTATTTATAGTATTCATCCAATGGGTACTAGTGCGATCCCTTCTCCTTTTTCTGCTGATCACTCCCAGCATGACTGACTTTTCAAGTGAATCAGCTTGCATGACATGGCCAAAGTTTGAGAGCCTTTGTTTGACAATCTTGGCTTGGAGTGACATTTTTGGTGAGATTTGGTCTAGGACTTCTTTCTTTGTGATTTTTTTTTTTTTTTTTTTTTTGCAGTCCATAGGAAATAGTCACTTTCAGCGCCACAATTCCAGCATCACTACTTCTGCTACTACACTGCCATAAATCAGAAAAATATTCCCCTGTGAACTGCAGTACATTATATTCATTGCTGCAAATGGAGTATATGAGAACAGAGAGAACAATCTCATTTCAAATGTGGCCAGACAATTTGAAATCTGTCCCTTGGGAGAATAGTTGTCTGCATTATTTTGCAAAAGAAAAGGAAGCTAATGTTTATTTTTAAACTCCAGGATTTGTACCTCTTCAAGTTCATTGTTTGTATTCTCAGCAGAGAGAGAAAAGGATGCATGTTTTTATTGTGTTTATCAACACGATTAGCTTCTCCGCTAAGATACAGCATATAAACTGAAAGTGTAAAACTTGGATAGCTATCTAAAACAAATATATCGGTCCAATAGTTGTACCTGACTCAAGAACATAAGAAGCATCCTATTGGGTCAGACCCCTGGTCATTTAGTCCAGCAGTCTGTTCTCAAAGCAGTCAGCCACCTGCACAAGGAAGCCCATTTGTCTCCCAGCAGAGAGTTTTCAGTCACACTGCTAACAAGGCTAATGGTTGTTGTTCCCCTTGACTTCTATGAATTGGTCCAACCTTGTTTGAAGCCAGCCAAGGTGGTAGATAGCACCACATCTTGTGGTAGAAAATGTCAAAGTTAAATTGTGTGTTTTTGTAAAACAACATTTTCATTTCACCTGATTTTTCCAAGATTGTGGGATTCAATTGCCTTGGATTACCTCTGGTTTTAATATTAGGAGAAAGGGAAAACAGGTTCTCCTTGTTTATTTTATTTACGCTATGCAGACAATTCAATCTTGTCTCCATTCATAAGCCTCCTTTTTAGACTAAAAACATGGCAACCAACATAACAATCTTTTTTCATAGAAAAGCTGTTCTAGTCCTTTGACCCTCTTAGTTGCCCTCCTCTGAACCTCCTCTGGCTCATCTACAATTTTTTGAGGTCCAGGTGCAGTTGGATTTTAAATGTATACCTTACTACATTCTCTATGGCTTCCACAAAGACCTAAATTATGTGATAAATCTTCGGACTTAGAACAGCAATTAATAGAGGAACAGAAATCCCTGGTAGTAGCTAGACTTTTTTTTTCAATGGGCATGTTATCAGTGGTAATTTTTTCCATTGGATGTACAGAGCCATAGGGACCTCTCTGGCTAACAAGGTCAATCCAAAGGAAGGAAACAAGTTTAAACCTGAAAATTTGGGCAAGGCATCAGCGTAGAACAGGATTGGTGCCAGGAAAGCATTTTGAGTAATGGCTTTAGAAGATGCTGGGTGCAGATGCTGGAGCAAGGCAGCAGCTTGATTACCTGGGCTGGATCCCAGTTAAGCAAGAACAAAAAAGAGAAATGCAAGCTTAGCTGTAGCCTTCAAAACAAAAAGTACAAAGAGCCCAATTGCTCTCAGGTTGGATGAAGATGAAACAAAGAATTGTGATGATTTGCCTTTGGGAATTTAAAAGGGGCCATAGGAACATTCCTGTGTGCCTAAATTTAATCTGGTTTCATGAATGCTGAAAAGCAGTATTATGGAAGAGCATAAAAGAGAGAGATGGAATATTAAAGACATCACAAGGGATGCTCTCCCATCTGATATCTTGACTGTCTTATTCTTTAGGGATTGTTACAGGATGTTGCCGTATTTCCCACCAAGATTCCAGACTGCCCAGTTTACAAGTCCTCGACTTACAACCCTTTGTTTAGTGAGTGTTCGAAGTTACAACAGCACTGAAAAAAGTGATATGACACTCTTCACACTAACGAATGTTGCAGCATCCCCATGGTCACATGATCCAATTTGGAAGCTTGGCAACTGGCTTGTATTTATGACAGTTGCAGTGTCCCAGGCTCATGTGATCACCTTTTGCAACTTTCTGATAAGCAAAATCAATGGGGAAGCCAGATTCACTTAACAGCCATGTTACTAACTTAACAACTGCAGTGATTCACTTAACAGCTGTGGCAAGAAAGATCATAAAATGGGGCAAAGTTCACTTAACAACTGTCTTGCTTAACAGCAGAAATGTTGGGATCAATTGTGGTTGTACATCAAGGATTACTTGCATTTGTATTGTTGATTTCTTGAATTTATATTTTTGATGCTTTTTAAACACTTTATTGTACAATTCCCAGGGTCTATTAAAGGTATGTATTGTTTAAATAAATAACAATGTCAACTAATAATACAAAGCACTTGACATGCATACAGTAGTGGCCAAAATTGTGGAAACATTTTGGCAAAAGAGTATTTTCTAAAACTAATAACACCACTTTTTTTGGAGTAGTACCACAAAATTATATATCAATGGAAAGATAATTTAATCATGAATGTAATGCAATAACGTTTAAGAAGGATTTGCTATTAGAATAGCAGTTATAAAGAAAAAAAGTGAAATGAGATATACAAAAATTATCGCCATAGAAAAAATGAGATATACAAAAATTATCACATCAGTTAATACTTAGTTGGGTAACCTTTAGCATAAATTATGGCCTTACAACATCTTCCCATGGAGTGAACCAAGTATTTTGGTTCTGCAGCTATTATAATGTGAAACCAAGATTGAATGATTGCTTCTATTAACTGGGTTTTATTGCTGGGTCGCTTCTGACTAACAAATTTCTTTAGTCGGCTCCATAGATTTTCAATTGGGTTAAGGTCTGGGCTATTCCCAGGCTGTTCCAGCAGTGGAATATCTTGAAACTCCTCCCCAAAAAGAGGTGTTAGTAGCCATCAAACCTCAAAAATACACTTTTCCCAAAAGGTTTCAAAATTTTGGCCACTACTGTATAGAAAACTATCAGACAGGGTCCCTCTGTAAACCTTTCCCCACACTTACACCACCACTACAGTTAAATCTAGCACCAGAATATCTTGGGGCACCCTTGGATGGATGAACCATCTTGAGATAAATAGCCTACCTCAGACTTTAGGTCTCGTAACCTGCTCCAAGATTTTTCAAATTGTATTCCATGGGACCCTTAGATTCTAGGAGACGCTAATTGGGCCTTTTGGAAGTTTAAGGGTGACAGGAAGTGGTACAATCACTCAGACACAGCCAATTTCCTATCAATGATGTTTGGTCTCCTAATCAGCGATTCCAATAATTGTTGTCTTAACTACTAGGCTCTATGACCTGAAAAAGAGTGGAACCTTTTGGCCCAGTGATGTCTTTTTTTTTTTACTTAGACAGTTGGAATGAAATGATATCTGTAATTACTGTTCATTATTTCAACAAAAAGGAGTATACGCCCAGATTGCTTTAATACATATTTTGAAGAAAAACCCAGTAATTAAGATATATGTAGTACACACAAAGAACGTGTTTCTCTCTCTCCTATCACCAAAAATACTGTTGTGTCTTTCAAACCTCTCCTTGGCAGCAGATGACATTTCAGAAGATCTGTCCATAAGATGGAAATAACATTTCCTCTTTCCTTCAGATCCACTCAGAGTATAATGTTAATCAAATAACAAAGAATTTGAAAGAATGCAACCACTTTTGTTCTTCCCCTTGGCTGCCCATGGAAAGTGTTTCATGCATCTTGCTGCCCCATGATGAATAAAATCAAGGGGAAATACCCTCTTTGAAGCTTTTGTGTTGCATTAAAAAAGATCATAAGGCAGAAGTGATTAGACTTCAAAAAAAGAAAAGCTAACTGCATCTAAAAAGCATCCTTTTTCTCTTATACACACATGGCTAGATTTCACTGGTGAGGTCTACTACATATGGGCTTCTAAGGAGTATCACATTTACAGTGTTGCTGCCTGTGCAACTTAGAACAAATGTGTGCCAAAGATGCTGGCTGGTTAATTCTTAACCCTTAGCCTGAAAAGTATCCATAAATGAAACCCATAGCCCAAAATATGATTGGTTATTTAGAATCTACAGGTGAGCTTCATCCAGCTCCTGCTTCTGAGGTCAACACGGACCCTCTCTGCTCATTCTTCCTTCAGTTCCATCCAACATACCTTTTCTCATATTGAGTCTTCTGATCGGCTGGGCTCTCTTCTTCTTCCTTCAGCTTGGAAGTCACCTGCTTATTCTAGCCCTCAGCCAATGGCATCCAAAGTTCCGTTGCAATTTCCAGGATTTATTTTACGTAAGTACAACTCACATCATTTTCCTCTCAGGCTCAAGCTCAGTGGAAGCTGCCCAAATACTTAACATGCTATGGATAGACAAGAGGGTTTATTATATACTATGATGAAGCCACTTTATAGAGTTGAGTGCCTTCTGTCAACATGGAGTGAAGACCCATGGTATATCATTTCTATATAGTGTGTACAGCATTTCTTTCCCCCACTTTTCTCACAGTTTAACAGATATTTAACACTTGTTGGCTGTTGACATGAGTGGCATTTATGCCCTAAGCAACCGTAGCTGCCAGTGCAGTTTCTGCAGTTCAAAATCAGACTAGCTGCCTTCTTTGCACCGAAATGAGGGAAGGGCATCATCTTGTTCTTTGCCTGGAGCGTCAGAATGTTTTCAGCTGACAGGCTGGGGAAAAGATATAAAGCAACAATATAAGTTAGTGTAGCGAATAGGCAAGGCCCATTCATTCTATCACCTGGTGCAGGTAGGTAAGGCAGGCAAATCCAGTCCTTTACACTCATTCAGTCATGTCTAATAATTTGAATCTTATTCAGACAGGAAAGCAATGTCTTTGCTTCCCAAGTCAAAAGATGCCCCAGAGCCCATACACTTTTGGCTGCAGGGAATACATGTTTAGTCATTTTGGAATCCTCTTCTCAAAAAGGGAGGGGAAAGACAAGAGGCTTGCTTGGGCAAGCTCAGGAAGAGTTTTCCCCAGTTCTGGTTCAAAAGTCTTGATCTTGAGGCCGGGGGTGGGGGGGGGGGGATTGAGTTCACTGAAAGACCTAACTGAAAAAAGAAAAGTAGAAAATGGTTGGATGGATGAGAACCTCAGGGAGAGCTGGACAATGACAAGACACATGGCTTTGAAAAAACATGGCTTAGTGGCTCAGTGGTTAAGGTGGCTCAGTGGCTAAGATTCTGAGCTTGTCGATCAGAAAGGTCGGCTGTTTGGCAGTTTGAATCCGTAGTGCCACATAACCGAGTGAGCTCCTGCTACTTGTCCCAGCTTCTGCCAACCTACCAGTTCGAAAGCATGTAAAAATGCAAGTAGAAAAATATGGACCACCTTTAGTGAGAAGGGAACAGCATTCCGTGTGCCTTCAGCATTTAGTTATGCCAGCCACATGACCACAGAGACATCTTCAGACGGTGTTGGCTCTTCGACTTTGAAATGGAGATGACCATCGCCCCCTAGAGTCGGGGACAACGATCACATATGTGCAAGGGGAACCTTTACCTTTTACCTTTAAGATAGTGCTCCAGGGATGTGAATCTGCTTTCTCTAGACTAGAGCAATGTTTTTCAACCTTGCCAACTTTAAGATTTATGCCTGAGGAATTCTGGGAGTCGAAGTCCACACATCTTAAAGTTGCCAAGGTTGAAAAACACTGCTCCAGGGAATGGAGGAGAAGGGAAATCTGGATCAGATCTCCAGAAACCTCCGGGAGACACAGGAGCTGAACTAAATTGTTCCATGGTCTCTGAGTTAAAGTTGCAATCTACTTGAATCAGGGATTATCCAGGAAGAGCAAATAACGAAAGCATGCTGAGGTTATCCTTCAATGCCAAGGATGTATTAGGCAAGGCTCTGTCCAATTTGTTTTATGTGCTGGTGTGCTTTATTGACTTTGATATCTTGTTTCTGACAACTGTGCCTACTGAATAACCTTAGTATCTGAGAAATATTGTATTGTGTAAAGCAAACTCAGTTCTTAGTACTTTAGTAGTTTGTGAGTATGATTTGCTTTATTCTGCCCACCCTAATTAATTTTGCAAGTGACTACCTTAAAGTTCAAAAGAGGTTTTACATTTTCCCTTTTCTTGTTTTTCATAATGCCGTATTTTTAATTATACATTGTGTTTTGGTTTGATCTGTTCAACAAAGGAAGTAGGGAGGACCTGTTTTCTCTGGTGACATATACCTCTGGGATACAAGGGTCAAGAGGTGATGCTGTGGAGTTTATTTTCCATTTTGTTGTTGTTGTTGCTGATGCTGCTGCTGTTATTATTCCCGGTTACTAGAAAGTAAGAGTGGACAGATGGTAAGATCTTGCCTGTCTGTCTCAGGGGCAACTGTTAAGGAAGAAGAGGCCAAGACAAGGATTCTTCTGAATATTAGTGATGGCAGAAGAAAAAATAGTACTGATTGTTGCACCAAGGTAGGAAGATGGCTGGACCAATCTTCCTACCAAAGGACCTTCCTTCTGGAGGGAAGATGAAGATCTTCCACCTTTCATCCTATGGGTTCAGCTTTGCTGCTACAGGAATTGCTACTTTCTTGTAGATCTGTTTTTCAAAATGTAAATGATTTCCTCTGTTTTTCATACACTGCATTTAAATAACAGTAAGAACAAAGCCAAGCTCAGTCATAAAGAGATGTGATCTTTCACTGTTTTGTTGCATCAAGTCAAGGTCAACCCAAACCCACAAATTTTGCATGGATTATGGAACACGTTAACTCTGCAAATGTCTGCTGGAAAGTATCAACTACTAAGATCTGCAGGTGTCTCCATTATGTGGGTGTTATCTATACATAGATACCCTCATCACAAATATACCCTCAGATTAATTCACTACTGTAGTCTCAGACCAGCATAATGTAACCCCAGAAAATTTTAGAGATGGGGGGGGGGAAGTAGCCTCAGAAATGTAAATCGAGACATTTGGAAATTTCAAGGTCAGCTCAGTATGTTGTTGAAGGGCAACCATGCAGCAGCATAACATAGGCTAATCACGACCTTACCTGCAAATGCGGGTAACTAAATTTGGAAAGTTTATTTCTTTCTCCCTCCTTCCCTGCCTCCTTTGAACAAGCAATTTCAGATGGGATCAATTTACAAAGAATAAATTTCCCTTACTCGCAGTTTGCTTTTTTGAGATTGTTTCCTTTCAAAACAGTTTTCCTGGAGTAAAAAAGGGGCTCCCGAGACACCGGCAAATCTGTACCAAAGATAGACAGCTGCAGCCCACAACCTTGAAAATAGTTTGATTTAATGCTGAGGTAAGAGAGAAAGCAGTCAGCACAGAAACTCAGAAAGAGATTTTGCTGCTGGACAGCAGTTCTCATTTGCCCTCACAACCACTTTTCAGTCTCCTATTTATAAAAAAGAATTTCATCTTCAAATTAGTATATGCATCATCTTTCCCTGTGACAAGAGGATTGGTGGATGTTACCATATTTTAGCAGGCATTTTCTTGATATTCCCCCCCTCTTAATTTTTGCTCTTCTGTCTTGTTCTCTCCAACATCTCATACGTTGTAGTTACCGTACTTCTGGCTGATGAGCATTTGTATGAAAAATGGAAAATTTCATGATTGTGCCTTGTTTTTATAATAAATAAAGTGGAAAGGCAACAAATACGTAGAAAATAAAAGTAACAGATAACTAATAACAGTTCATCGGGGAAAGTTCATCTCAGGACTTTGAGATTGCTAAAATTTAGTTTGAGGTCTATGGTAAATACATATTTTCTTCTAACTCTAGGAATGGGTTTGCACTATTCATCAGTGCAGACATTATTAGAGCTTCCACCCCAGATCTCCTAATGACGTTCCAAGATTAATTAAAAGTCCTGTTCCTGACAAGAGTATCCATGGTGAGAGGGAGATGTCAAAGAAGTCAAGATGGCAGCCACAACCGTACTATCAAAGAACCAGCCCCCACTTTTTACATGCCATTTAAAAAGAGGTGTGGATATGATTGCCACCATCTTGACTTTTTGACACCTCTGCCCCGGCTGTCATCTTGCTCTCAAACCACTGATAAATGCAGCTACTATACATACCTGACATTTCAAGTAATCCAGCCTCACTGTCATCACCTCAAGTCTAAATGGTTTTGGTTTTTAATGTCTAGCATACTGAGGCTGCTACAGTTCTGGGTAAGAGTCTGTTCAATCATTTATCTCACTGTGGGGATTCACTTTAAAAAATACTTTTCTTTTGCCAGTGATGCCTAAAATGTGCCACTACTTTTGCAAAGTGTTTTCACAATAGAGCTGCTTCTTTTTTTCTATGTATTGTTTAATATCATTATTTATATCCTTCCTGTCATTACTTATGATGATTGACATTAATACTCTTAAATAAAAATGCCAAAAATACTTTTTAGTAAGGTTTCTCAATTTGGCAACTTTAAGCTGTTTGGGGCATTCTAGGAATTGAAGTCCATCCAATTTAAAGTTGTCACAATTAACAAATGCTGGTTTATAGGACAGAAACAATCCTTTTGGGATCCTTCTCAAAGGGCAGTTGGTAGGGTGGATAGAAATTGAGGTGGCCTTGTAAAATGGTCGTGGACTTTTTCCTTTTTGTGTCTTGATGCCTTTCTTTTGCTATTTACAAGAATGGCCTTTTGCTGAGGTAGCTCATTAGATGCCTGCTGTGCAGAAGTTGTTGATGTTGCTAGCATATCTGCAGAAGGAGTACTTAAACTGGATTAGATGTCTTTCCTACTAACAGTCCACAGCCTGATCTCAGCGTGGGGAATTATCAGGCTCTGTTTTCCCACAAGAGGATCCCATCATTTGATATGTTGATCCAAACTTATTCAGAGGCAGTTCCCATCTCATCTTTAATCTCTTGAAGATGACAAGCTCAAGAATAGGAAATAAAAAATTGAGGAAATAATAATTTCTGTGAGGAGACAAAAAACATGTGAACAGTCTGTATTTTTGCTGCAAATTGTCTTAATGCAATAAACCTCTCAAACAATTCAGCATAGTTGCTCACCACAAAGGGGCAAATATAACTTCCCAATATAACAGACTGTGTGATTTTAAGCATTTTCATAGTGAACGTGTGGCATCAACAGTTGAGAAATTGCTAATGTGTTTGGGTTACTCGAGTCTTCCAAATAACCTGGAAAGCAGATAAAAAAATATTGAGTGCTTAAACAGCCATCTTTTAGCAAGGAGATATCAGTATTGTGTGCACGTACATGGCAAGCCTTTATCTATTTGTTAGATTTATATCCCACTTTTTCTGCCAGAAATGAAATGCCTCCTCCCAGTTTTTTCCACTACATAAACTCGGGGGTGGTGGTGGTGTGTGGTTGGTTGGACTGAGAATGACTGGCTCAAGTCACCCAGGTAGTTTTTATGGATGTGGATGAATGTTAACCTGAGGCCAATCCAACACCTTCACCATCAAACCAGAATGCAATCTGTTTGATTCTAGCTTAAAGTCAGTGCTACAGGGTAGATCAGTTTAAGAAGTCAATGCCATATAGCAGTGATGGCTAACCTTTTTCTAAAAGTGTGCCAAAAATTGTATGCATGTGCACTATTGCATGCATGCGCATGCCCACCCACCTGTGCATGCGCAAGCATCCTCCACCTGTGCATGTGTGAGTGATCTCCCCACACATGCCTGCGTGACCTTCTGCATGAGCGGGGGATGGTTTTACCCTCCCCAGGCTCTGGAGGCTTTCCTGAGCGAAAACGGCCTCTCCCAGCCCTCTGAAAGGGCAAAAATCAGGTGCTGGAGCTGAGGGCTGCCATGCTGGCAAATATGGCTTCGCGTACCACTTGTGGTACGCGTGCCATAGATTCACCATCACGGCCATATAGGGATACTTTTATCGAGCCGCTATAGGAACAGAATATTTCAAATCTGCATGTGCCTCTCACCTTCATCACTTTATTTTCATTTGAATTTGGGAGGGTCTTTTCTGAGGCATTTTCTTACATTAGTTTCTTGGAATGGGCTCAAGCCACATTTGTCTGATTGTAACAATAGCCACAGCAATAGCACTTAGACTTATATACTATTTTACAGCACTTTCTGAGTGGTTTACAGAGTCCGTATATTTCCTCCAACAATCTGCGTTTCCATTTTACTAACCTCGGAAGAATGGAAGGCTGAGTCAACTTTCTGCCCCATCAGGAATTGAACTACAGGCTGTGGGCAGAGTTTGTCTGCAATACTGCATTCTAACCACAGCGTCAGCAGGGCTCCTTTACCTTGGTAATACAGGTAGTTCTCAGCTTACAATAATTTATTTAATAACCATTAGAAGTTACAATGGCACTGGAAAAAGTGACATATGACTGCTTTTCACACTTACGACCATTGCAGCATTCCTGTGGTCATGTGATCAAAATTTAGATGCTTGGCAGCTGACTCATATTTATGATTGTTGCAGTATCACACATGATCACCTTTTGCAACCCTCTGACAAACAAAGTCAGTGTGGAAGCCAGACTCACTTAAAAACCGTGTTACTAACTTAAAAACTGTAGCGATTCACTTAACAACTGTGGCAAGAAAGGTTGTAAAATGGAACAAAACTCAATAATTGTCTCACTTACCAACAGAAAGTTTGGGCTCAATTGTGGTTGTAAATCAAGGATTACCTCTACTATAGTTCTTCCTGCATGCTTCAAGGGGATTATCTCTACTGTCTACATTTACCATGATGTTTAAATCTATCCACTATGGCTTTCTTAGTAATCAGTGGTTAAGAAACCCTGACTTAAGACAGCACATAAATTGATTTGATGATCTGGTTCACATGTTTCACTAAGGTACAATTTTTAAACATGATTTATTGATAAAGTTGGATGGGTTCACACAAGGCAGTAGGCAATAAATTATAGTTTATAAATTGAAAATAGTGGACTCAATAAATATGAATCCAAAATTAAACAAATTACATTATGGCTTTCCATAATGGTTTGTTTGTGTGTGTGCCTATCTGTGTGTGTGTACTTCTATATTTTTGGGATTATAATTCCCAACTCACCATAGTTCTCAAACTGCCAATTGTTTCAGGGTAAACACTGTTTATATGATGGGGTTATCAATTTGTTTGTCATTCACTAATCTTGCAGATATATCTTTTATCAAATCCAAACACCCTAGGATATGATGTAGCACCTTTTTAACGTATGTTCTTATTTTAGTATTTTAATGTAGTCTGTTACTTGAATTGAAGCAGCCAAAATCAACCAAATCTTTCAGAGACTCAACAATTTTTACTTACTTCTTTTTACTTGATCAAATGGTCTGCTAAGAACAAAAGGGCCATGCGGTTCTGTTTCCTTTCTCTTTGAGGACACACACAATTAAAATATAATTCTTGATTTCACTGTTGGCAGTGTCCACAAGAAAGCTCCCTTTACACCAATATTATGTGGGGGATATATGTGAATAACCAATGAAATTTTATTTTTACTTGAAATGAATAATTCATAATGATTTTGAATAAGCGATGGAGCCTATCAATTGCTTATCTCAATAAAATACCTTGACACTCATTTGCTCTGAAACTCATCAAATTTGGTACTCAACATATTTTCATGCAAAAAATTTTTCCTGATATTCATTGTTTGCTTGGTACTCAATGTACAAGCTAAAACTTGTCAGCTTCCTACATTATTTTTTATGGGAAAATTTTGTTTGGTATTGTTTTGATACACATCATGTCTCCTGTAATCAATTAACAATGAGTATTAGGTACCATTGTGTAAGGTAACCTCAATTTTAAATCATGATTAAAAATTATAAAATAGGATATTAGAGGATTATATTCTGTCAAGTGCAAAAAATCAGGACTTCTCCTGAAGTTCCAGTTAAAGTGATTTATTATTAATTATGCCTATGCACAAGACTCTACTCAACCAATGGTTAGCACTTGATCTTGGCATTAGACAAGGGTCAACAGAATACAAGAGGGGTTGGACTTTGTTCATTGTGGCTATGTCGAGACTCTCGGTCAGTGATGGTGAACCTTTTTAGGCACTGAGTGCCAAAACTGGAAGCACAGGGGCTGGACTCGCATGCAGTTCCAGAAACCTGAACACCAGCTGGTCAGTGGGAGGCAGGGCTTCCCAACAATGGCAGCTCTGCAAGAGGTGCAATCTTTTTCCTTGGTGAGCTTCTGTTTTGTCATTTTTCAGAGAAACCTCTGTTTCCCTGCAAATGATGGCAAAAAACCCACCACAGAGAAATGTGATGGAGCTGAGTTTTGGTGACAGCGTGCATGCCCATAGAGAGGGCTCTGTGTGCCACCTCTGGGACACGTGCCATAGGATCGCCAATATGGCTGATTCTTCTTTTGACTCCTCCCCCTGGTTCTGCCACTCCTTCTCCTTCTCCTGCATATTCAGATATTTAAAAAAGAAGAGAAGTCTGCAATCCATGAATCCATGAAGGGTGGGGAGGAGAAGAGAAAACATTCAAAGTGGCGGACGAGAAATGCAAATAAAAAGGGGGCAGGGCTTTAAACATGTGTTTACCCCAGTCCTCTTGACTGCTTTAACTTCCCTGTAGAGCCCCTTGCAGAGAATTGTTTCTATTTTGTTGTCCAGGTTTTGAGTATTTGCTTCAGTTCCAGAGGGGAGAATCTATCAACAGTTAACCCTCCCCCTTCCATTCCTACTTCTTCAGCCTTCTACAACTGATGTTAGTCAGAAACCCCCAAAAGGGAATATGCTGAAGAAGCAATTTCTATAGAATAATGGATAAGTGAAATGTAGGATTCATTATTATGGCAAGACTATCACACAGAGGATATTTCTGTGTTCTGTCCTGCTTTGATTGACTCACAACCCCCCGCCCCCATTTGTAATTTTGCTTTTGGGGCCTGCAGATGCAATAATATATAGAAATGAATGTGCAGCTAATATATTTCATTAATTAAAATATTTACCAAGACAAGTATAATGTTTACACAGAGACAACTATGCAATGTTTACATTGGCTCCTTCTTTGTTTACTTAGGTATCAAAGCAGGAGTGCTAAAGACTTAAGCAATACAAAATTAATTGTTACTGTTTGTTGAGAATACCATTGTGTGTATGTTAATTGGAACTTAGTGTGAGGTTTTGGCTCACAGAGCACATGTACGAGGGCTAAAATGCAAAGAGGAATGGTGGGTAGTAGTGAAGGCAGCAGGCTAAAAACTGGGAGTGTGTGAATTCTAGTCCCGTGTCAGGTATAAAGCCAACTGGGTGACCTTGAGCCAGTCTCACTCAACCCTGGGAAAGATGCAAGAACAAGCCATTTCTGAAATCTTTCCAAGACAACTACAGGGACTAGACCAGGCAATCACCGGGAGCCAACATTGATTTGAAAGAACTGTATAGTTTAACACATACATTTAACATATACATTTATTACATATTTTTATGGGTCTTATAAAGTAATACCAAACAGATAGTGGAAAACATACCTTTAATAACAATATCAAAGGGCAACATGATAAAATGTGGAACAAGTCAAAACTAGTAAGAGAAAAGCAGCTGAAAGCAAGTACAATTGAAACTGATAAAGTTGGGAAGAAACATTACTAAAATTCCATTTAATACAGTAGCATAACAAGAGTGACAACAGCCAGCTACTTAGCTTGAGAGAAAAGCCATCTCCTCAGCTGGTGTCTAAACATCTCACAGCAGGTGCTAGACTAAATGCAAGAGGAGCCACCCCCTGATGAAGAAGGGTGCCGCAACGACCAGGAATTCACTATCAACTGACTTGAAAGAGGATATTCTAAGTCAGAACATTCTGTTTGTGGAATGCCTTCCTTGCCAGTGTGGCTGGGCCTTGTAAATGTTTGTCACCAGTTTGAAGATCTTTACTCAATCTGATTCAATTAGTTTACTCAATCTGATTCAACGACTTTGATTTCTGTTGGAGCCAATCCTGTGTTAGGAGATTTTAGGATTCCCCCACCCCCATTATTATTATTATATATATTTTATTCATTAAACATGAATCTTAGCCAACTGAACATTCAAAAATGCATTACAAATACCAGTGACTGGTGCTAATGGTTGATATGGTTTGCTGCCAGCGTCCTAGATATCAACCAAGTACCTTCTTAAAATATAAGTTGTTCCGAGTAGCACAGTTTTTTGCAGGTCCACTGGTGGTATTGCAGGAAGCTGCAATTTGTTGATGTATCATGTAAAATTCTTGGACATGGTGCCAAGTGCCCCGATGACAATGGGTATCACTGTTACATGCTTCATCCATAGCCGTGAAGTTTCAATGGCCAGGTCACGATATTTCATTATTTTTTCTAGTTCTTTTTCTTCAACTCTGGCATCCCCAGGAACAGTGATATCAATAAACTGTACACTTCGGCCCTCTACAACCATGATATCTGGCTGTTGTGCTCCAAATGATTTTGTATTTGGAAAGCCCACTTTCTCATTTTCGATAACTTTTTCCACTTTATGTTCCCATGACTTTCTGGATACAGGACAATCATATTTTTTACATAATGACCAGTGGATTAATTTAGCAACTCGGTCATGTCTAGCTTTGTAATCAGTTTGTGCAATTTTGCTGCATTCACATATTAAATGTGAAACAGTTTCGACTTTGTTATTGCAAAGTCGGCAGTTTGGGTTGTCTGTGGATTTTTGTATCTTCGTTTTCATGGCATTAGTTTGTAGTGCTTGTTCTTGAGCAGCCAGTATTACACCTTCCGTTTCTTTCTTGATAGTTTCCACCTTAAGCAATGTCCACATCAAGTTGTCATCACATTTTCCTTCAATGTTTTTCAAGTGCTATCCGTGCAAAGCTTTAGTTTTCCGTCTATTTAATCTGTGATCCAGCTGTTTTCCTTATATTGTGCCATTTTTTCTGTTGTTTTTATGCTGTTCTCCATTTTCACATCATCATCATCATCATCATCATCATAGAGCACTCGTGGAGGTCCGATAGGTCCGAGTCGAAGCGGGCACTTTTAACAGCATGCACCAAGGAGTATATTCGGACTCTAAGAACAGCAAAAAGAACATACATTGCCTCCTTGGTAGCGTCCGCCGAGTCCCGCCCAGCCGCCCTGTTTAGGATAACCCGCTCCCTCCTAAATAGGAGGGAGACGGGGGACCCCTTACAGGGTAAGGCTGAGGAGTATGTCCAGTTCTTGGCGGACAAAGTTGCCCGGTTTCGAGCGGACCTGGACTCCACTCCAGTAGATCCAGCCAGGACACAAGGGGAAGACTTGGCAAACCATCTCTGGGTTGAGTTTCAGGAAGTTGCCTCTGGGGATGTGGACAAGGCTATGCGAGCTGTGAGTGCCTCCACCTGTATACTGGACCCGTGTCCCTCCTGGCTGGTTGCCAGCAGCAGTGAGGTGACACGAGGCTGGATCCAGGCGGTTGTTACCGCCTCTCTTCGGGAGGGGTACTTCCCCACCGCGCTTAAGACAGCGGTGGTGAGACCCCTCCTGAAGAAACCATCCTTGGATCCAGCTGTCCTTAATAACTACCGTCCAGTCTCCAACCTCCCCTTTGTGGGGAAGGTTGTCGAGAAGGTGGTGGCTCTCCAGCTTCAGCGTACCTTGGAGGAAGCTAACTATCTTGACCCCTTCCAGTCTGGCTTCAGGCCCGGTTACAGCACAGAAACTGCTTTGGTCGCATTGACCGATGATCTCTGGAAAGCTAGGGATGGAGGCTATGCTTCCATCCTAGTTCTCCTTGACCTCTCAGCGGCTTTTGATACCATCGACCATGGTATCCTTCTGCGACGACTGCGGGAGATAGGGGTGGGCGGCACTGTTTTGCAGTGGTTCTCCTCCTATCTCTCGGACAGGTCGCAGTCGGTGTTGGTGGGGGGGCAGAGATCGTCCCTGAGGCCCCTAACTTATGGGGTGCCGCAGGGGTCAGTCCTATCCCCCCTACTATTTAACATATACATGAAACCGCTGGGCGAGATCATTCGGAGGCACGGGATAAAATACCACCAATATGCGGACGATACACAGCTGTATCTGTCCGCCCCGTGCCAACTCAATGAAGCGGTGGACGTGATGAACCGGGGTCTTGAGGCCGTTAAACACTGGATGAGAGCAAACAAGCTGATACTCAACCCAGACAAGACCGAGTGGCTGTTGTGTTTTCCTCCCAAAAATTTGACCAACGTACCATCACTCAGGCTGGGGGGACAAAATCTACACCCCTCAGAAAGGGCCCGCAACTTGGGAGTCCTCCTGGACCCACAGCTGACTTTTGACCACCATCTTTCAGCTGTGACCAGGGGGGCATTTGCCCAGGTTCGCCTGGTGCGCCAGTTGCGGCCCTACCTGAATCGGGAGGCCCTCACAACAGTCACTCGAGCCCTTGTGATCTCCAGGCTGGAATACTGCAATGTGCTCTACATGGGGCTGCCCTTGAAGAGCATCCGGAGACTTCAGCTAGTCCAGAATGCGGCCGCGCGAGTGATCGTGGGCGCACCACGGTTCGCCCACATAACACCGATCCTCCGTGAGCTGCACTGGCTACCTGTCGATCTCCGGGTGCACTTCAAGGTTCTACTTACCACCTATAAAGCGCTCCATGGTAGTGGATCTGGCTATTTGAGAGACCGCCTTCTGCCAATTACCTCCCTGCGTCCCATCAGATCGCATATAGTTGGCGTATTCCATCCGCCAGTCAGTGCCGACTGGCGACTACTCGGAGGAGAGCCTTCTCTGTTGCGGCTCCGACGCTATGGAACAATCTCCCCGTGGAGATTCGTACCCTCACCACCGTCCAGGCCTTCCGCATAGCCCTCAAGATCTGGCTAGCCCGTCAGGCCTGGGGATAAGTTCACTTTCGCCCCTCCTGAATGTCGAGTGAATGTTGTGTTTTACTGTTTAATTTACTTTTACCTTACTTTACCTTTGGGGCTGGATGGCAGCTGGTTGGTAGCTCAACAGCTCGAGTCTTAACCAAGGATCTAGGAACTGTTAAGGTAAGGAACTGTTAAGGTAAGGAGGATATAAGCTGTTCCAAGTAGGGTGGTTTTTTGTAGAATCAGAATGTTCAAGTCTGATAAATTTAAAATTTCCAAATAGCGAGGTAGCCCTTTGGGTATTGCTCCAAGGCCTCCACTTACAATTGGGACAACACACAATTTCTTTTTCCACAGTCGCTCAACTTCAATTTGCAAAGCTTCCCAGTACTTTGTGATTTTTTTCTTGCTGTTTATCTTCAATTCGTGCATTTCCAGGTATTGCAATGTCAATGAACCATACTTTTTTCTTTTCAACTATTGTTATGTCAGGTGTATTGTGGGCCAAGTGCCTGTCTGTCTGGATTCTGAAGTCCCACAAGATCTTGACTTTCTCATTCTCTAAAACCTTCTCAACCTGATGTTCCCAGTGGTTTTTGCTGTACTCAAATCCAAACTTTTGGCACAATTTCCAGTGAATGATGTTAGCAACGCGGTCATGGCATTGTAGGTAGTCAGTTTGTGAAATTTCGCTGTACCCACTGATCAAGTGGTTGACTGTCTCATCTTTCTTATTACAGAGGCGACATTTGCTGTTGGTGGTAAAATGTTGAATTTTTGCCTTCATGCAGTTTGTGGCTAAGGCTTGTTCTTGAGCTGCCAAAATAAAGCCTTCTGTTTCTTTTTCAGTTATTATTATTGTTGTTATTATTATTATTATTATTATTATTATTATTAATATAAAATGTTTGCAGAGAGGTGGTTGTTGCATACTCTTTTTTTATTTGCTCTTTTTTCCATTATTTACAGGCTCCCAGGTTGCCTACATTGGAATGCAGCTTTGAAGATGCTTGAGCCAAAGCATCTCTAGCTATGTGATGTATCTTCATGTCAAAGGTGTAGATAATGAAGGCCACTCCTTTAACCACATCTAGCATATGGATACCCCTTTCTTTGTGGATTTAATATTAAGAAATGCAACCAGGGCTTCCAAATTGAATAGCTTTTCAATTTAAAAAAGACAAACAAATTGAAAGGTTTGCTACGGTTTTTTGCTTTCAACACTACAGCACTTGTGTCCTTTGCTTTCTACTGTTACTGTTTTTGTACCTTTGGCAATCAAAAATGAGACCTTTGAGCCATCTCCTTCACTGGTGGTTGAATTTCAAGGGCAGGTGGTCCTTGACATAAAACAGTTCATTTAGTAGCCGTTTCAAGTTACAACTGAAAAAAGTGACTTATGACCGTTTTTCACACTTATGGCCAGTTCGGTATCCCCATTTGGTCACATGATCAAAAGTCTGCTGCTTGCTGGCGGAATTAAATTTGGAATGGTTTTGGACAGTGGTTATCTTACTTTTTAAATGCTATCCTCATAGATGGAATTTATGCAAGCCTTTTGAAATGGATGGATGAAGTTTTCTTCTACTTTTTCTTTATTGTTCTCTGTAACCTCTGGACTAAAGTTTTCCTCTTTCACTGCTGTGGGTATTTTTCTAATTCATTTAAAGATTGGACTTTTTTTCTAACTTGAAATACAAAAAAGATACAAAAGGAAACCCGCTGCTCAGAGGCTGGGAGGTTTTGTTGATCGGAGCTTTGTGTATTGAAAACACTTTTTTTTTCTTCACGGATTGTTTTGACTTGGCACCATAAGGTTTTACTGCTTGGCTACAGAGAGTTATAAGAAGGGAAGCAGACAGATGTCCCTTTGAAGTATATTTATAATCAGAAAAAGTAAAAAAAAAACATTCTTTGTGAATCTATGCTTTAATTTTATTAACCTTCCAAGCTAGAGCAGCTGTGTTTATTAGAATTGCAAAACTTCAAAAGAAAATAGAAGTCTCAAATTTGCAAAAGATACTTTCAGAAATTATCAAATATATATGAAAGAATAGAGAAAAAACTGGAATACTTAGAACACATAACAACAAAATATGATGAAAAAAACTGAGGATGTTTATCAAATGAAAAACGGGGTGATTGAAACTCAAAAAATCGAAGTGAAAAATGAAAATAAAGAGATTCAACCTGCTGATATTTATGGTAATTGGTTCGTTCCTTAAAATGGAAAGAATGGAATACTGAAAGAGGAATTAAATGGAGAGGACATCTATTCCAGAGGGCAAGATACAGAAGAAGAAAAAACTAAAGAATCTATGGACTTAAAGAAAGAAATTCTATTAGCAAAAGCATTGATAACACTGCTGACAATCAAAGATAAGATGAATAAGGAAACAGAAAGGGGGCATCAAGATTATATGAGAGATCTTAAAAGCAAGGAGTTACTAAGAGAAGTCTATACAAAGCTGATCAAGAAGATGATTAGAGGATTGGCACCACAAATGGCAGAAGATATGAGACTGTTTTGTTATTGGAAAGATACAGGTTGATAGATGGAAGAATATAATTTAAAACTAGTTAAACTTAGTGAAATTTATTGATAATAGATATAGCTTAAATAAATAACTTATAATGTTACTAATGTATACAATGTGTAGTGTTATGATGAGTATAATTGGATATGAATATTGAATGGTACCCATGTAAGGAAGATTAGAAATCCCTTTGGATTATACATAAAGGATAATAATAATAATAATAATAATAATAATAATAATAATAATAATAATATAAAAAAGAACTAAGTTAGATACAATCAAAGTTTTGATTATTGGGGGGAATGTTATGATATAGGATATAGTCAAATAAAGGAGGGATAAGAATAATAACATATATATAGATATGGGTATAACATAACGAAACTGGATGTAAACTCTGAACAGTGATTTGGAAAGGAGGATTAGAAAACTTTATTATTAAATATTACGGATGTTTAGCTAGAATAGGACATAAGGATTTAGTGTTAGTGGAGGATTTTAGAAATAGTAATTGAAAGGCCAGTATGTGGTTATGTATTAAATTTTGGTATATTTTATGATGAAGGACGCTTAAACAATTATAGTCAAATGAAAATGGAGATATAATGATGGTGACATGTATAAATATTTGAGTTAAAATACTTAATATGAATTATGTTTGTTGACTGTGGAAGAGATGCATGAAACTTTTTTTTGTAACCAACTGATACACTTTCTATAGCATCCAAAGAAGGATGCTGTATTTGTTTTAAATTAAAAATTAAAAAAAAATATTTAAAAAAGTCTGCTGCTTGGCAACAGGCTTGTGTTTATGACGGCTGCAGTGTCCTGCTGTCATGTGATCTCCTTTTGCAACCTTCTGACCGGCCAGATTCACTTTACAACCATGTTAGTAACTTAACAACAACAGTGATTCTCTTAACGACTATGGCAAGAAAGGTTGTAAAATGGGGCAAAACTCATTTAACAACTGCCTCGCTTAACAACAGAAATTTTGGGCTCAGTTGTAGTTGTGAGATGAGGACTACCTGTATTCAAATGATGTACTGTAGGCATTCGTATCTGAAGCCCATTGACTTGGGCAAAGAGATTAAAAGGACTCTTGGTGGAACTCAGCAAGACTTTCCGAGATTTTTGCCGGTCCTCCATTTTATTTTATAACTTAAATAATCCCATGCGTTATAAATGTTGCATTCTGGTTGACTGTGGGAAAAAATATATTATTATCTGGCACAATGCAGGTCAGGGAAATTTACTCTCTTGTCAGCAGTTCTCTTCTACAAATTTTCACTTTCAGCACTCAGATAGGATCAACAGCCATAAACACTGAGGCTACCTCAAAAGAATTGCAGAAAAGTGTGAAGCTGAAAAGACGGGGATGCAGTATTCTGCTTTTGGAGAACCATATTCTGTCTTAGAGAGTGGTTGCATGTAGATAATAAGCCCTTTAAAGTTTTCAGATCGTCAGAGAAGATTAGTAACTATTTTCCACCTGGTGAAAATAACCGGGTTCCAAAGCATTGCACAAGGCTGAGCAATGAACCAAACTACAGATACTCTTTGACTTACTGTCAGGACCACGTTAAGTTCCAATTAAACTCATTTATTGCTAAACATGTCTATGCACAGGAATCTATTCAATTAATGGGTTAGCCTTATCTTGGTATTAAATAAGGGCTAACAGTATTTAAGAGGGCTAGACTTAATCCATTTGTAACTATGTAGAGAGCCTACACTGATTCCTCTGTTGACTCCTCCCACAGGTGCTGCCACTCCTACTCTTATGACCACAAAAGGGATCAAAATTTCAGGTTGTAAATCAAGGTGCCGTCATAAATCTAGTGACTGTGTGACTGTGCCCAATTTTATGACCATTTTTAAAGGGCTGTAAAGCAAGTCTCCATGGTCGTTACGTGAATCAAATGATTGTTAAGCAGGTCCAGCTTCCCCAATGGACGTTTTTGGTGGAAACTGGGAAAAAAAAGCTGTAGATTGGGATCATGTGGCTGCAGGAGGCTGCGACAGATCATAAATGCAAGCTGCTTGCAAGGCAATTACAATCACATGACCACAGAGGTGATTCAATGGTTTGCAACACTGGTAAGTGTGAATACAGATTGCAAAGTACTTTTTCCAAGGCCATTATAACTCCAGAGCATCATTAAACAACTTTAAATCTAGGGTTGCTTGTATTGTTTGCAAAACCTGAATACTGTTGAGAGTGGGCTTGTAATTTGACCTGGATTAAGTGATTTTTCTTGAAATCAGCAGCAGCAGCTAAGCAGCATACACAAATCTATTCGTCACTCTTGCATGTAGAACATATTTAAGTTCTTTTCACACAGTGTATGTTGACTTTCATTGATTAAATAAATCAATAAATAAAGCAATGTTCTATTTACATTTAAAAATTCACTTTGGTCTGCTTCTCCTGGGAAAAAATGAGGGTCAGAAGTTAATGAACCAGCCAGTGATATCAGAACTGGACACTGTAACTGTTGTTTTCTTTACTTACCAACAAAACATCTGAAAAATTATCAACAATCCTAGAATAACTTTAGAAGCAAAGATAGGAGAGCATGAAATGTCAGGATCTAGAGATTCTGTTATCCAGGTCATGGTTGTCCTAAAGGAGTTTTTTCAAGAGGCAACTGGATTTCTAAACAAAACTGGACAAAAAATTCAGTTGCCTCTTGCTAAAGCATCTTTGGGTCAGGATAAACCAGAGAAAAAAAGGGGGAAAAGTCATTTATTATATGCAGTACCTCAATCAGACCTGAAGTATAAAGGCTACAAGCTTCAGTCCTGTCAAAGCACAGTACTAAAACAGCCCAATGCTTCTCTGTCCCCATAGAATGGTGTACTTTTTTCTTCCACACAAACTACAAACCATTCTGTTGAAGAATTTTGTGTCAGCTCTGATCAAAAATGTGAAGCAGAATAGAATAAATTGAGGTTAAGAAAATAGAGAATCATCTCTATGATTCAGTCACTTAGATACTCCCACTTGACTGAAGGAAAGAGTTCGACCCACAGCTTTATTTGGAGGGGATTCGATGACTTAATCGGCAAAAACTTTGCCTTTTTCTGTTCGCTTGTTCCATCTTTGGGAGACTAGACTCCAAACAAAGTGCCCCTATTGTGAGCAGCACACTGGAGCAGCTGCAGGTGTCCGGGTAGTGGCATATGACAAAGCTCATTTGTGAATCAGCCCTTGTAACATGGCCCGTGGTGCCCTGCTCCAGCCATCACTACTGCCTTCAAAAGCAAAATCTACACATTCAGTCAAAAGAGCCATTCTTCTTGGCTTTCTTAGCAACTACTGTCCTTGGTAGGTATGTAAAGCAGGGAGTCTGTCTTTCGCCTGATGCCCAGAACTAAGAGATGGGTGCAGTGGCTGTTCTGGCTTCTGCTCAGTTTGAGGATTCTTTGAAAAAAATCTAAATGGAGATTAAAAAAAAAAAAAGATTAAGACACACCAAGAGAAGTTATACAAGGATACCAGACTGGCAGATGGCAGAGATGACAGAATAGCTTTCTTCCAACCTTTTGAAACCTAAGGAACTACTGTCAAAATGCTTGACAATATTTGTGGCTTTATCTTTTTTTAAAGAGTAAAAATGGATCATAGGGGCTATCATTAATCATTTCCTTTAAAAAAAAACATTTAATTATATGTTTAAAAAAGAGTTAAAAACAGTCCATAAATTCATGGATTACCTATATACGAAAACATACTAATATTAGCCCATCATTTCACACTAAGGAACTCTTAGATGAAATAAGTAAGTTATTGACTATGAAGTCAGATCATTTAACCGAAAGAAACAGTGGGGAAATTAAGCCTATTAATAAGTAAACACAATCCAGATTTGTAAATGGTCCTCAAAATAGCACTGTTTGTTCAAATGCAGAATAATACAAAAAGTGAACTCCTATATCAATTAGTATTTTTTTCAATCTTGGCAACTTCAAGATGTCTAGACTTCAAGTTGGGAGTACAAGCATCTTAAAGTTGCCAAGGTTGAAAAATACTGGATTAGACTGTCCATCACATACTTAATGGCAAGAGCCAGTTTGGTCTAATGTAGTGATGGCTAACCTTTTCCGAACCAAGTGCTCAAAGCGCCCGTGGGGGCGCATGAATGTGCACAGGTGCCCCTGCACCTGCACCCCCAAAATGCAATGCACATGCAGTTCCCATGGCCCGTGCATGTGCCCCACCCCTCCACATGCACCCCATGCCCTGCATGCATAGCAGAGACCCGAAGACCAGCTGGCCAGTGGGAGGCACCCATGCATGCACGGCAGAGCTGAGCCGGGGCGACGGCTTGCGTGCCCACAGAGAAGGCACCGTGTGCCACCTTTGGCACGTGTGCCATAGATTCACCATCACAGGTTTAATAGTTAAGGGTGTCAGACACCAAGCCAGAAGCCAGGAGATGGTGAGTTCTAGTCCCACTTTACGCATGACAGCTGATTATGACATTCTTTCTCAGCCCATGATGTCAGCCTCAAGGGACAAGCTGGTTAGTCAATTCCTGTCACAATCAATGGATCAACAATTGGTTGATTTGAAAAAAAGCAGACCCTTGAGGGAGAGGACACAAGGAAAACACAACCATCTTGCACAAAGCCTTATTTTTGTCTGAGTTCTTGTAAGTTTTCAGCCACATTTTTTCATTACTATTATTATTAACTAGATTTCATTTCGGAATTGTCAATTCAATTTTGCAATTATAGAAGTTTTGTGATCTATAGATGCTTTATTGCCAAGTTCACCCTAAATTGCATAATATGCATGGCTGTCAGGCTAATTGCTACATTTTACACCAACTGCAACTTCCAAACACTTAGCAACATAAAGAATGTGATGCAACAGTAAAGATGGGCTGAAACCAAAATGTGAATAACTGTTGCAAATCCAACTGCCATACAAATCTTCACAATAGGTGCTGCCCTATCTATAATTGTGGAAATGCATCATTCACTATAATCACTGTGCTGCAAAACCTAGCCCAATTTCCTTTTGGGAACAGCACAACATTTAACCTTAATTTCAGCCTTTTCTTTGTTCCCTATCCCATTAGCTGGGGTGATATTCAAAGTTATCCACTGATTCTTTGGAATTAAATGGTAAGGAACAATAGAGCTGGATACTATCCTCATCATTATGACAGTTCAATCCAAAGTTTCGAATGATTTGTCTATGCAGTTTCATTCACATGCATATTGTGGTAGAATATGTCTCTCTACCACCGAACCACAGTTCCCAGGAATCCATTATTCAAAGCAGACTGACTCACATTGGCCCGAAGCTGCAGACTCAAGAGGCAGCAATTCATTCCCTATTCTTTTCTCCTACCCTTTTTTCTAGTTTGGACTGGCTTCCAAAATCCTTCTGTATTTTCCAAATAATTACATACAAAATTACATAATAATTATATACAAAAACAATATAGCATTCATTTGGTTTTTGGATTGCATGCGATTGTGTCATTTTGACAGATTGCCCATGAAACAGAAAAAAAACTATTTTTAGATTTTGCTAAAACAGGCAACTTTCTTTTTCCTGTGCGACTAACCTGCCCCTTTCCTTCCTGCTAAAGGTCTAGAGAAACGCTAGATAGGTTTGTACAATAACTTGGATTTTGAAAGTGTGAAAACTACAGTAGTCCTCCCTTCCTATTTCTAACATAAATAATATTTGTTAAGTCAGAAAACATGAAATTAGACTCCTTTGAATTTCTTACTACCATAAATTACCATGGTTTTCCTCCTATCATATTACTAACATAGAGGACACAGCAAGAGTCTATAACTAAGAATTTGTTGGTTTGTTCATAAAATTTATTGGTCACCCATCTTACCACAGGGCAAATTTACCCTTGTGTTGTACTTTACGTCTAAAAATAATTTTTAACAAAATTTGTTTGCAGTTGCATATATCAAAAACTGATTCCTTTTTCCACTGTTGCATGATAGGTGGGAATTATGGGAACTGTAGTCCCATACTCATACAAGACTGATTAGTGTTTCTGATTAAATTAGTTTTGTAGCTTTGAAACAATAAAAAATTATATGTATTTATCAAAACTCAAAGTGGGGTAAATATAGAAGCAAAAATCCTTCTTTCAAACTGCCTTAAGTTTTAAGTTTTCTAGGGGATAAAAAACTGCTATGTCTACAGCTGAAGCAATCTATTCACTTATCTTTTATAAAAGAAACACTCTATTCTACATTCTAAATCTAGGATTGAAAAAAAAAGTGTCCATAAACCATATTAGAATAAAAAAAACAACAGAGTTGGATGGGATCTTGGAGGTCTTCTAGTCCTATCCCTTGCTCAACCAGGAAACCCTATACCATATCAGACAAATGGTTGTGTAATATCTTCTTAAAAGCTTCTCCAGGAAATTAACCCTCCACCCATTAGATCAATAGGCAGCTGAACAAAGCCAGATGAGTTCTCAAGAAGGCTTTTTTAAAAGACAGACCATAGAAACAGAAGGGTAGAACAACAGAACCCTATTGCTTGTCTCTACAACTCACAGCTCAAGCCACACAAGTGCATTATTAATAGGCTGCAGCCCATATAAGACAATGATATTGTACTTTCTCAGGTACTGGATGGCATGCCCATATTTGCATACAGTCAACTATCCAACGTGAAGCAGATTCTCACAAGCAACAAGAAACACTAGGACAATTGTGCCAACATAGAACCAGACAGTGCATTAACCTAAATGTCCCCACATCTATGCCAACACATCATTATAGACCCCAGGAAGTGCCCATATAAGATTCACATGCTCTTATCCAATGTGATGTGTGCCATCATCTGCCAACCGCTCTTTGGATTCTAAGTAGGGCTAATCAGCAAAAGAATTAATGGACAGAAGTTTGACATCAGGACTCAAGAACAAGATAGTATCAGAGCATTTCCCAGAGCCCTTGGTAGCTATCCATAAAGGGGTTGTTTTAGAAAGTGGAGCCTCTCATAGCACCATTCAGCAAGAAATGTTGAACTCATCAAAAAGTTTCGGTTAATCTCAGAAGTTCCCAACAAACGCAATGGGTTTTTAACATACTACACGTTAATTAATAAGATACTTATAGCCTATTTTACAAGTAACCAACAAGTAACATAACCAATTTATCTCCTCTTCCTCCCATTTGAATCCTATATTATTTGCTTAGCCTCTCTATTGCATCTGATGATGTGAACCGCCTCTCACAAAAATTCATGCCTTCGAATAAAATGTGTTAGTCAGGAAAAAAAATGCTACCAAATGCCTCAAAATCACTAAGTAACCCTTGGGTTATATTTCCAACATACAGTATCATGGAGGGATCACTAGTCTGAAAAGGTAATGAGGATGCAAGTGGCAATTATGAGAAAAAATGGTATTTCACCCTTTTATCTACCATGTAAGTGAAATAGACCGAATGTCCATATAACTTTGTGTTTCTTTCTGTCCCAGAAGAGACACTCAGAGTTACGTGTTCTAGAAGAGACACACAAAACACTTAGTTATTTAATGGAAATCATTTAAGAAAACCATTAAAATTCCTCTCCCTAAATAGGTGTGCATTTTACATAGGACCAGAACAACAAACAAGGTTGGCACTGTCCTGTTGAATGTGGTTTGTAACTTCACCCCAAAAGAGTGGTGTTTTTTTTTTACTTTCCTTTCTCCCCTTCTCTCTCTTTGCTTTTATGGTGTATCACTGCTAAAGTGGTGGTCATTTTTACTATTGCTAAAGTATAATGATGAGACAAGTTGTCTCATGATAACCCAAAGTTGGAAAAGTGTCCTTTTGCTGCTTCGTGCAGGACACCCATTGTTTCATAAAGGTAGCAAGCACATGGTGCTGTAAACCAAGATTGTTGTTGTTCAGTCACTAAGTTGTCTCTGACTCTTTGTGACCCCAATAGCACACCAGCCCCAATTCATGTTCATTGCATTGGTGACACTATCTAACCATCTCACCCTATGCCCTCACCTTTTCCTTCTATCTTCAATCAAAACAAGATAGGGCTGGGTAAAATCCCCTTTTGGAAACCTTGCATAGAATACACGCAGCTTTATACTCCTAATGTTGTTGTGGCTCAGTGGCTAAGATGTTGAGCTTGTTGATCAGAAAGGTCAGCAGTTCGGCGGTTTGAATCCCTAGTGCTGCGTAACAGAGTGAGCTCCCGTTACTTGTCCCAGCTTCTGCCAACCTAGCAGTTCGAACGCATGTAAAAATGCAAGTAGAAAAATAGGAACCACCTTTGGTGGGAAGGTAACAGCGTTCAGTGCGCCTTTGGCATTTAGTCATGCCGGCCACATGACCATGGAGATGTCTTCGGACAGCACTGGCTCTTCAGCTTTGAAACGGAGATGAGCACCGCCCGCTGGAGTCGGGAACGACTAGCACATATGTGCAAGTGGATCCTTTACCTTATGTTTCCCAAAAGATTTCTGTCCTGGAGCCTAGCTGGATAATATGAAAAAAATGTAGCTGTTCCATACTCATTAGAGGATGAAGACATCTTCTGCGAACATGATGCTAGAATCAGGGGACCTCTTATGGGCCTGAGCCCTTCCCATCCAGCCTGCTCAGGGAAAGCAGAAAAGCAGAAGAAAATGGTTTGTTTGGGGAAGCATGACCTCAGCCATTGGAGAAACCTAAAACAATGTTCTCAAAGAAATATTTCCCCTCAGTGCTGCTTAGCGAGGAAACCACCAAGGAGCTGTGAGAGGAAAGGAGATTGGCGGGGGAAAGAGTTGAAACCTTTTCTTTACAGCACTTTCTCCTAGGCTCTTCCCTGACTGTTGCTCAATCAACTGGAAACAGGATGGAAGCAAAGCAGATCCAGACCATTGATTATGCTGGCAAAACTGGGAGGCCCTTGTCTTCTCCAAAGGGATCTCTCAGTTCTGGGTTTGGGAGCAAAAAAAATGAACACAGCACTGGCCTATTCTATTTTCTCTCCTTTGTATCACTTTGCTTTTATTCTCCCTAAAAGACAGCCTAGAAACCTTTAAACAAATAAACAGAGTATTGAATCATCTTAAAGACTAATACAGGTAATCCTCGATTTACGACCTTAATTGAGCCCAAAATGTATGTTGCTAAGCGAGTCTTGCCCCATTTTACGACTTTTCTTATCACATTTGTTAACTAGCATGATTGCTACTTTGCTTGTCAGTTGGCGGTTGCAAAGGGCGATCACATGACCCCAGGACACTGCAACCATCATAAATGTGAGTCCATTGTCAAGCATCTAAATATAGGTCATGTGGTCATGGGGATGCTACAATGGTCATAAGTGTGAAAAATGGTCATAAGTCAATTTTTCAGTGCTGTTTTCTTTCTGATTGAGTAAACATTAGTTAATAAGAAGGTGAATGAATGGCTATAACTCCATGTGTTTTAGATTCTGACTCTTGCCACTTTGAGCTTTAGCCATGGCTTCATAAATGTCTACCTCTGTGATCTCCATAGATTCCCCCACATGTTAAGAACCTGAACAGATCTCCAGTAAGGTATTTCCATATCTGTTTTATAGTATTTGAGGTAGAGCCTGGTGATAGTATGCTGCCTTGAAGTTACTTCATTGCAAACTAAAACATAATGCAGGAATTTAGCAAACTTACATAACGTTGAAAGCTCCAACATGTCTTTCTCTGGGTACCTTAATTATCTGTTCCTGTAGACCAATATTTTAAAAACTTTCCACCATTTGAAAACCTTTTAAATGTCAAACTACAACAAAAATTCGACTCTTTGCGGAAAGTTCTATGATCTATTTCAGCGATGGCTTGTGTGCCATAAGCGGGGAGTACACAGGGTCGTGCGCAGGTGTGCTGTACCCATAATGTAACACACGACCCTCCCAGTGTGCATGCGCACATGAGAGGTGCTCCCCCCATTTTTTGCATGCTTTTTTCACCCTCCCCAGGCTTTAGAGGCTTTATAGGAGCCTGGGGAGGGCGAAAACAGCCTCTCCTGCCCCCCAGAGGCCCTCCTGAGGCTTCAGGGACCTTCAGGAGGCTTCCCTGAAGCCTCCAGAGAACTAAAAAACGACCCTACCAGCAAACCAGGAGTCCGTTCCTGAACTTCCGGTTTGCCCATAGGTCGGGTTTTTTGCGCTTCAGAGGCTTCAGGGAAGCTCCTGAAGCCTCTGGAGGGCCTCTGGGGGGGGGGCAAGAGGCTTGTTTTGCCCTCCCCAGGCTCCTATAAAGCCTCTGGAACCTGGGGAGGGCAAAAAATGGCTTTAAAAAAGGCTGAACTCAGCTGGCCAGCAGGCGCATGCACGCAGGCCAGCTGACAGGGCAACGTCTCGTGTGCCATAGGTTCGACATCCCAAGTCTATTTGATCAATGATGCTTTCAACTTCTTCTTTTTTTGACATGTACAACAGGATATCATTGCTTATCTTTTCGGACACAATATAAATCTGTATATTATCTACAGGTTTTTTTTCAAACAATTGGTTTTTATATTTACTAATCTGCTTTTGAAGTATGCATTTCATAATGAAATTATCTTAGAGCGGTGTGGGTTGCTGCCGGCATTACTGCCAGTTTGGTGTGCGTGCGCAGTGGCCCATAAATAGGTCTGCACATATGCAGAACATTTAAAAATGAAAAAAAAACCATGCCACGCCGATTGGGGAACTGGTTCGGAGGTGTGGCAGGCTTGGGTTGCTGCCGGTTCTGGTGACCCAGGCTGGCAAACCACTAATGGTTCAGCCGAACCAGTCCGAACCGTTATGAACCAGTGGTGGGTTTCAAAAATTGTTCGAACTTACTCTGTGGGTGTGGCCTCCTTTGTGGGAGTGGCTTGCCGCCCATGTGACCGGATATGAAGATGCCGACGACACTTGTCAGAACCACTTTAAATTACCTCACACACAGCACTGGCATGCATAAGAATATGATGTAAATTTGTTTTTTAAAAGCCATCTTTGGTTTGCCTTAAAACAACTTCAACACATGCAATGTTCTGATTGCACCACAAACGCAGTAGTCATCCTTACCTTTCACAGAGGTACTGAGTTTTATAAATATGAGCATGATAGTGTAGAATAATCATATCCAAGGACCAATGATGGGTTTCAAAAAATTTTGGAACCTCTTCTGTAGGTGTGGCCTGCTTTCCGGGTCCACTGGTGGAACCTCTTCTAACCGGTTTGGTAGATTTGACGAACCGGTTCTACCGAATAGGTGCAAACTGGTAGGAACCCACCTCTGTTATGAACCCACCTCTGTATTAGAGATCACTTATTCCAAGTAAGATTTTTCTGCCTCTTTCAATAGTATAACTCTAGAGCAGTGATGGCGAACCTTTTTGGAGCTGAGTGCCCAAACCGGATTGCGCATGCACATGCCAGAGTGCCAGAAACCCGAAGACCAGATTCCCAGCATGTGCATGCGTGATTTTGGCCGTTTTCAGGCTGTTTTTCAGCTAACCCTAACCCTCCCCATGCTGTTAAAAATCTACTTGGAACCAGATAAATTTATATTTTTGCTTAGAATGTCACCAATGTAAGTAAACAAAAAAGACCTGCTTATATGCATAGATGTTATTCCCAGTTCTCAGTGACGTCTTTATCCTATACAGTATTTCAAGAGGTAGAATACATGTTTCAAATGTTTGTTTATACACACACACACACACACACACACACGTTTCCCTTGATAAAACATAAAACATTGGAAATAAAATCTATATTTAATGTCATTGTTGTTTTTATTTTTCCTGTAGTGCCTTTAGTGACCCCTGGTTTTTTATGCCCATAGTATGTATATGACAACCAGCTGTACCTCTCATTTCCATCTTTAATAATGACTAGACAACCCATGACCCACTGAGTCATCATTTTAGAGTTACTTCCTTATCTAAACAGAGAAAGAGAATGTCCAAGGGGAGAAAAAAAAGCAGTGGGAGCCACTTCCGACTTCCTGCCAACTTGGCCACAGCTGACTGCCTTTACAGCAGCTGATGGTGGGACTGATCTATCCAGCCTCCACAAAGCTAGGGTGGGACTGGTGTAGTGAATTTCTGGATGGTTCCGTGGCAATGCAGCAGCACATGAAGCAACCACAAATTTGCTAATTTCAATTCCACAGTCCCACATGGGTCCTAGATTTAGGGTATATTCTTAAAGTTAGCCCATTGGAGATATCTCTTGGTTCAAAAAAAATGTTGCCTTCTGATTCACTGTTTCACCCAGTTAAAAGTTACAGACACAAGAATTTTAATAGCATTTATAGATGAGGTAATGGAAGTGGTAAGAGTTTTGGATGAGCTTAGGACAAAACAAGCAATGTAGACAAGTGATCCAGATAAAATGTAGATTTCCCCCCCCCCTTTCCTATAAGGACTCCTAAGAAGTCCCTGCCTTACACTCCTATACCACTTTAGGACAATTTGTAAGTACTCTCAGAAGTATAGACTTGAACCTTGACTGTAAAGGTTCCAGATAACCCACTTCTTCTACAGTACTTTGCAAGTGAAGAGTAGTTATCACTTGTTCCACACTTTTTTTCTCCCACTAGAAATAAGGAGTTGGACAATTGAATTATTATTAATAATAATTTTCCCCACCTTTTTTATATGTAACTTAAGGCAACAAATAAAACTAATATGAGTTGACCAACATAACTGGGAGTGGATAGTCCATTGAAAAACTACCCACTCTGCTGACAAAGTGTTAATCAGCTCCATGATTCAACTAATAACCCTACTACTCCCACCAAGATTCATAAGTCTCTAACCTATGATCTCCATAGGGTTTCTCCATATAAAGACTTACACAATTTTATCAGTGAAATGTTATTCCAAATTCTTACAGCACCCTATGGACAATTCCCATATACAGGAAGTCTTCGATTTATGACCTGATTTTCCATTGCTAAACAAGACAGTTCAGCAATTTTACATTTTTGCCCTTATTGTTAAACAAGTCGCTGAGCCTTTAAGTGCATTCAGCTTTCCCGATTGACTTTGCTTGTCAGACATCGGCTGGGAAGGTGGTAAATCGGCTGGGAAGGTGGCAAATGGAAATCACGTGATCCCAGGATATTGCTACCATCATAAATATATGCCAGTTACCAAGCATCCAAATATTGATAACATGACTGTAGGGATGCTGCGATGGTCGTGTGTGTAAGAGTTATTTCAATGCTGTTGTAACTTTGAATGGTCACTAAACAAATGATCGTAATCCGAGGACTTCCTGTTCTAGGGTAGATTATTGGGCATTGTGTGCCAAAGAAAGAATGTCTGGCAATTCCAATTGCCTATATGTATATAACTGAATACAGTGTAGCTTTGAAGTGAGTTTGTACCTATGCTTAGTCATGTTCACTTAGTTTTTCTCCATCAATGCTCTATTTTGCTTTATTTCTTGGGGCTCCTTGGTAAACTCAATGGGCTATACTGTCGTCCTCAACTTACAGCAATTCATTGAGTGACTGTTCAAAGTTATAGTGGCACTGAAAAAAGTGATTGTAATCATTTTTCACACTTATGACTCTTGCAGCATCCCCATGGTCATGTGATCAAAATTTGGGTGCTTGGCATCTGACTCATATTTATGATGATTGCAGTATCCTGGGATCATGTGACCAACTTTTGCAGCCTTCTGTCAATGGGAAAGCCAGATTCACTAACAGCCTTGTTACTAACCTAACAAGTGCCATGATTCACTTAATAACAGGTTGTAAAATGGGGCAAAACCTACTTAGTGACAGAAATTTTGGACTCAATTGTAGTCATAAGCCAGGGACTACCTGTATTTGGATACTGCCAGCAATAGCCATTCACTGCTAGTACTTTGCAGCATTAATTGGAAATAGAGCTCCATCATTATCAACTGTCCTTCCCATTTCGTTCTGTCAGGCTGCTTCTGAATATGAGTCTAGCACCTTTTAAAAGAGTGCTAAACTCATATCCAAAAATAGCATGATTGACTGGTCAAAAAGGACCAGAGTCATCCTGAGACTGGAACAGGCCCCCAGTGTTTTTTCCACCAACAGATCCCAGGCCCAATATTGTTCCATGGCTGCAAATTGTTAGTCGAATGCTCAACAGGTAGCCAAACCTGCCTTTCAAAGCATATGCTTAAACAGATCCATTCCCAGCGGATCCTATATTAAGGAGAGTGATCGGTGCTGATTCCACCAGCAGATGAAAGGGGAGGCAAAGCCAGGAAATTCAGTTTCCTTAACTTGTTCTGATTGGAAACAATAAAGACACATCCATGCACCAACCTTGCTTCTGAGGCACAATAAGATGCATCAGAGCAGTGCCATTGAAACTCATATTGTGTTTCCCCGAAAATAAGACAGGGTCTTATTTTCTTTTGACCCCCAAAATAAGCACTTGGCCTTATTTTCGGGGAGGCCTTATTATTTTTGAGGTGCAGGAGGCAGCAAGTGTGGTCATCTCATGGCTGCTGCTGTGTTGCAATATTTTCTGGGAGGGCTTATTTTAGTCCATGCGCTCAAAAGCTTGATTGGGCTTATTATCTGGAGAGGTCTTATTTTCAGGGAAACAGGGTAGTTTTCTTCTAGTTTTAAGAGCGGTGAATTGTCCTTCGACACAGCAATAAGCTTGCACCCAAAATAGGACCAGGATGAACCTGGGCAAAACTACAAGGGAAAAAGAAAGGAAAAAAGAGGCAGCAGAAAGGAAGGGGAAGAGAAAGAAAAAAATTGAAGATGAAGAGGGAGGTAATAGAAAGTTATTTAAATCTGGTGGAGAGAATACTCCCCGCATGTTGGAGAAGGGTAAGGATCGCAATGGGTGAAAAGGTGAAAACAAGACTATACAGGTACTCCCCAACTTACAATCATTTGTTTAGTGACAGTTTGACGTTACAGTGGCACTGAAAAAAGTGACTTATGACCATTTTTCACATTTACGACCACTGTAGCACCCTTCTGGTCACGTGATCAAAATTCGGACACTTGGCAACTGGAATGTATTTATGACAGTTGCAGTGTCCCCTTGGTCATGTGATCACCTTTTGTGAGAGTCTAACAAGCAAAGTCAATGGAGTCACTAACCGTGAATTTGGCTCCCCGTGAAGTGAATCTGGAATCGTGAAGTGAGTAACTGTGTTACTCACTTAAAAACTGCAGCGATTCACTTAACAACCGTGACAAGAAAGGTTATAAAACGGAAGCAAACTCACTTAACAAACGTCTCCCTAAGCACCGGACATTTGGGGCTCAGTTGTGGGCCTAAGTGGAGGACTACCTCTACTGTAAAGCATATTCCTTTAAGACATGTGGACTTTAGCTCCCAGAATTCCCTAGCATGGGGAATTCACTGCTTCCCTAACATGAGGAATTCTGGGAGCCTGGGAATCTCTACTTTATTTGAAGGAAACAACCGGCCATAGTGCAAAACCTTCCGAGAAACCTGGGGGCGACGATGATGGCTTGTTACGCCTGCCACGACGGATGCCACTCTCCTCTGAGTTACCAGCTAACCTGGTGCTCTGCAGGGAAAGCCCAAGCGTGCTTCCTCCGGTCTCAAGGGGGGGGGGGCAAGAAGGCGGGCGGGCAATTGGGTGGGGGAGGAGATGGAGAATTCCTTTGCTGCTGTTGCTGCTGCTGCAGGAGGAGGAGCCGCTGGCCAATCTTCCGTGGCTGAGGCTCACACGCGTACACAGCGCCCCAGGTTGTCCCGCTTCCTAGCAGCTTGCCCGCCGGCAGGGCGCTTGGGGAGCGTTGGCCGGTGGCGAAGCAGGAAGGAAGCCCCGCTTGCCTAGCCGGGCGCCTTGGCTTATGGCGCTGCAGCCGAATGTCTGGGACGGTAAGTTTCCCTCGGCGCTCCCTTCTTCCCAAAGGTGGCCGCGAGTGCACCGGGATCCTCCGCCGCCGCCGATCGGCAATGCGAGGAAGGCGAACTTTCTCCTGCCTGGGTTGGCAGGAGGCAGCTTCCCCCAAATGACGTTTTTAAAGGCAGAGACAGGCGCTCATTCATTCTCGGCAGGTCCGGGCAGCCGCCTCGGGTGCCTTCCTTTTGGAATGAGAGCTTGCCGAAGGCAGCTGCACGGAGGGCAACGGACCAAACTTCGCGGCCGGAAAGGAGAGCGCCCGCTTGGAGTCCTCGTGGCAGCGCCCGAGGAGCTGCCTTTGCGATCTGGCAGGGTAGCCGAGTTTGGAGCTGGGAAAGCGCAAGAGGCGACTTTTAAAAAGATTCTCGAAAGACCAGACAAGGCTGACCCCGTCTGGCTTTTGTTTAGGGCAGGGCTCTTGCTCGGAGCCCTTGCACGTGCGGCGTGTCTGTAGATGCCTTTCCCCGCTTTGGTGGAACCGAGGGTTGAAAAGAGCCAAAGGTGTGGTTGTGTTTCCAAGGGTTTGCCCTGCACAGAAAGGAAAGCAATGCTTTTGCCCTGCGTTAAAGGACACCCGCCGCACTGTGCACAAAGTGACAGGGGTCAGCTGTTCCCTTCGGAATCCTTGCGATGCCTTTGATGAGTAAGAAAAAAGTCTCCCTCCCCCCCTCCCCAAGCCTTCTTACAAAGCCAAAGAAACGGGGCTTAAATGATGATCTTTGCAGGGCGTCCTGAGCTTTTCAAGCCAGGTTTTCATTAGATGCCCGAATTGAAAAATGGAGAGGAAACGCTACTAAAAGCTCTACAGCTAGAAACTATGGTGGGAACTGGTATTGTAGAACAACCTCTTTTTCCTCTATTTCAAACTCGGCAAACTTGAAAGCTTTTTTTTTTCCTGAGTATTTCTGGAATGCAGCATTTACAGTCTTTGTTTGGTTTCTTACCTGTGTGTTGCTCAATTATTTTAAAGTTGCCAATTTCCTTAATGCTTGCTGTGTTTAAAATACATTTTAAACTGTCTTTTCATTTTAGCTGAACCCTATGACCATTTTTAAAATTATCTTTAATAGGCCTCTTCACTGACTCATTTCCATATAATTTTGGGTTGATGGATTCTCCTTTCTTAAACATCTCTGACATCAAGTCAAATGTTTCAGAAGGAAAATCTTATTGAAGACATTCATTTCTGACTTCATGCCATAAAGCTTAAAGATATACAGAAGCAAGCAAAGAAGCTTGCTAACTATTCACTAAATGAATAAATATTAATTAAATTATGACAAAATAAGATAATACAAATATTGAAATGTAATAATTTTTGTTGACTGATTTGCAAATCTGCCCTAAAGTTGATGCAATTAAACATTTTTTCTTCCGGGCAGTTGCCAGAAATCTGAATTATTAGTATTTTGCCTACCAAACTGGACCTTTTCCATTTGTAGTTTATAAACTAGAGCAAAGCTTTTTTTGAATAGTGTTTCTCCACCTCAGCAACATGCTGGCTGGGGAATTCTGGGAGTTGAAGTCTATACAGTCCATATAGATTGAAGTTGCCAAGGTTATGAAACACTGTGCTAGAGGCTTGATAAAGCTAATTTTGCTGCCTGCTTGTGACTGCTAAAATAGTACAAGGTATCAAACACCTGGCAGGTGACAGAGCATGGTTTGTGTGGGCTCCTTGTAAATTTTTTAGTCACATGCTACAATTTCATTTTTCTCATTCTGACATTTCATCTCAGTAAAGAGAACAGTAAAGTAGACACATTTGTACCTACTTCCAGTTTTATCTTTTACCAGTGGGGATGACCCAACCAAATTTTAGCCCATTTTAGTTCCACTGATTTATTGGGTATAAATTTCTCCCACTGAAGTAAATGGAACTGATTTTGTTCATTAATTTGCATTCTCTGTCTTTAGAATTTAGCTGTTTGATTCTGAGGATCAAATTAGTGGTTTAATTAAACCACTAAAATAGGTCTAACATATACTGTATAAGGCCCCATGTGTGGTTTATGGTTCTTGACCAATTATTTTTATTATATTTTTATCAATTTTATATCTGTGTTGTTCCATGTTTTTATAATGCTAACTGCCAGGAGCCTTTGTGGAAGTATTCAAAACCAATACATAAATTGCAACCATCCACATTCCTTCCAGAAACCAAGTAATCTCTTTGTGCATGAAATTGTCCCTCTTTCGTTGTAGCTGTCGGGTACCCCAAAATAAAAAGTGGGTCCCTTGGGCACCAAAATATGTCTGTCCCTAATCACTAATCACGGAATCACTAATTTATTTATAGTGACTAAAGCCCAAGCCATTTTTGCTGATCTGCTATAACCGTGAATTATGCCATATGGTCTGTCATTTTGTAGCCATTCTTATATTTCATGAATATTTCTTACCACAAGGCTATATGGGTCTTGAATAAAATCTCTTGGGATTTTTTGAGGGGGCTGGGGGGGGGGGTCTCCTTTAACATGCCTAGGAAAGCTCTATAAAAAATGAATGCATCTGTGCATATCCTGTTGATTTGCCATTCCCATGTTAGTTAAATCTCATAGTTAGTTAATCTCATTTTCATATAATGAAGCCAATAGAAGCCCACTATTATACACACCCAGTTCTTAGCTGATGGAATTTAATAGCGTTTATGAAAGAATTCAATAACTAAATTTATTGGGGGGGGGATAAAAAGTTGTATAGGATCTAAAAATCAATTTTTTAATGGGACAGAAAATAGGGGTGAATAGAAGGCAGAACAGTAATTATAAATAGAAAGGGAACAATTAATTCAACCACACTGTAGAAGTATGTGCTGAAAGCAGTAGAAGGACAGATGTCCTGGCTGGTTATAGCTGGAAATAGGAGGTTGGATTAGCCAGACCTTGATCTCAAATGATGCATTGATTCTTTAGTAGGCTAGCTAAGTTTTCATCATATTGTCTGCAATTAAAATAATTTTATATTTCATGTTTAACATCTTCTAGATCCAATCCTGTATTCCTGTGCTTATGTACAGGTGGCACGCGGAGCCATTTGTCAGAGCACGTGAGGCGTTGCCCTGTCAGCTGGCCAGCGTGCATGCACTCGCTGGCCAGCTGAGTTCAACCTTCTTTTAAGCCATTTTTTGCTCTCCCCAGGCTCCAGAGGTTTTATAGCACCTGGGGAGGGCAAAAACAGCCTCCCTACCCCCCCTCAAGACGTTGTCCAGAGGCTTCAGGAGCTTCCCTGAAGCCTCCGGAGCGCAAAAAAACCCGGCCCTACAGGCAAACCGGAACTTCAGGAACGGACTTCTGGTTTGCTCATAGGGCCAGTTTAAGCCCTCCGGAACCTTCAAGGGCCTTCTGGAGGCTCCAGAGGACAAAAAAAAACCAACGGACAAAACAGAAGTAGGGGCGTTTTTAGTCCTCCGGAGCCTTCAAGGAAGCCTCCTGAAGGTTCCTGAAGGCTCCGGAGGACTAAAAACGGCCCTTGGCTCTGCAGTACCTCTCCTCCCTAAGAACTATTTAGATTCTTTTTGGTGTATGACCAAACATGCCCAATAAAAAATAAGAATATACTCTAGTAGTATTAGGTGTGCATGCAATTCATTTTATATAAAATAGAAAGGGATTTCTGTTTCATCAGGACCTGTGGATATCTCAAGATAGAGCAATTTTATTAATTCAATTAATTAAAATAATTAAAAATCTAAAGTTGCTTTAAAAGCCTAACATAATTTTTACTGTATGACCTTGTGGGAGATAGTACTGTAATTTTCATAAAATATGAACTCTATCATGGTAGTTTGTGTGCCATAGACATTTGTTGGATTTTAATATGATATTACTGCAGTAGGATAATATGGCAACCATCTGGAAACTGTTAAAGTAATTAAGAATTTGACTATTGGCTACAATGTGATGTGTGCATTGTAAATGTAGATTCCAGAAATACTGCATTGCATCTGCTTGATAGAAATGTCTTCAAATCATCATGTTAATTATGAGAGAACAGTCTAGAGGTAATCTCTGACTTAATTTTAACAAGTCTTGAAAGCTTATATGGAATTTTCTAATTGATGACAAGATGATCCTAGCAATTAAAGATCAGGTAGTGTTATTTCAATCTGGAATGTAGTAATGGAGAAGAAATATCTGAAATGGAATTTAATGAATTTATATCATGGGGGTTTAAAAAGAGAAATGTAAAAATGTTTGGATATCCCGGGGTTGGGCCACTCTGGCTTCTTAATCAGATAACCTAGAAACACTTAGAGGCTGTGGTGTCTGTATAGCAATAACATCATCGCAATGAAGATCAACCTGGTCTCATTCATCACCAGAGATAATTGTGAGCTTGGATCCTTCTGAGGCCAAGATGGTAGCCCTCTTGTACAGGAGTGAAAGATAGCATAGCCTTGAAGGAATGTCAGTGTTTGCAGAAGGTGCTATAGATCTACTTAAAATAGAACTCCACTATCACCCAAAATAGCCCAAAAAGCCCCTCTTATCATACTTATCAGCCCTAAATTAAGAAGGAATGTTGGGAAGAATGGAATGGAAAGCCCTGTACATGTCAATGTGGTAGAAACCCTAAACTCTCCTATTTCACTTTGCAGGTTTTTTGCAGACTAACTGGTTGCTAATTTAACAATTATCATTATTTATATAGTTGAAGGAATTGAAATGCCACCAATTGTTCTTGCAAAAAAACCTTATATAAATAGATTGCTACAGATTGGGAGAAGAATTACAACTAAAAGAAAAGGCTATGACACTCCATTTCTTCATGGACCAGGTGACATTTTTTAGTTAAAACTCATATCACTGTATGATATTCAGGAAATTACTATATTTGTGAATCATAACTCATATCTGCCACACAGAACACCTTAACCAACCTCACAGGGTGCTAATTACAAATATTATAAAGTAATTTCTTTGAGCCATCTTCTTATTCTATTCCAAAATTGTTTAGCCTTTGGGCATAACCACCACATGTGGTAATATGTTCCTTGATTTTGCCTACATTTCCAACAGCCGGTGATAAGTTCGGATACATTTTAGCCAGTCTCACTGGTGGGAGATGCCATCTATAGAGCATTTTATACATATTTTCCTTGTAGGCTACTGCCATTGTCAATTTATAATTTTCATTCCACTGTTTTCCCATTTCTCCAACTCAATACTGTAGTCAACATTTTGGGCCCAAGTTATCATAGTTTCTTTAACTACCTCTTCCTCCATTCTGTAATTCAATAAGTAGTTATATAAAGGCTGAAGTACATTATTCATTAAGAATACATTTGACAATATGATTCTTGTGCCAGTACTTAATCCCTTATGATTTTATAAATTCTACCAATTCTCTGTGTGGTGTTTTTAATATTTTGGGTGCATAAAAACATCATGCAATAGTACCACTTTATACTGCACTGGTAAGACCCCACTTGGAATGCCGAGTCCAGTTTTGGCTACTATGATACAAAAAAGATGCTGACACGCTAGACAGAATGCAAAGAAAAGCAAAAAAGATTATTAAGATGAATGATTGTGGAAACTAGGTATGTCTAATCTAATGAAGAAAAGGACTAAGGATGGCATGATAGCAATCTTCCAATACTTGAGAGGCTGTCACAGAGAGGAGGGAGTCAACATATTCTCCAAACTACTCAAGGGCAGGACAAGAAGTAACAGGAGGAAAATTATTAAAGAGAGATCAAACCTAGAATTAGGGAGAAATTTCCTAACAGTGAGAAAAATTAATCAGTAGAACAGTCTGTCTCCAGAAGTTGTGAGTGCTCCTTCACTGGAGGTTTTCAAGAAGAGGTTGGACAACCCTTTAATTGGAATGGTATCGCATCTCCTGGTTGAGCAGGGTGGTTGGATTAGAAGACCTCCAAGGTCTCTTCCAATCCTGCTTATGTTCTACCTTCTATCACTGAAAAAATAGGAGACGTTTTGGTAGTACATTATTAGACAATATTCCATTATTTATTTGTTAGTTCATTTCTCTAATTTATAGATTCATCCATCTCTCAGTGATTTTGAGTGGCACACAGAATTAAAATGCAACAAAAAACTAAATAAACAAAGCAATTGAAAATAACCATTAAAGTACAATGAAACAGCTAAAATTACAATAAAGTAAAAGAAAAAAAACCACAGGAGAGCGCATTCTAAACTTATAAACAATATAATCATTTTGCAGCTTCTGTACTTCCATAGAATCCCCTGGCCAGCGACAAAACCAGATTTAAGGGCCTTCTAGAAGATTAACAGAGTAGGGACCACTCACATTCAGGGAGTGGGACAATGATGTTCTAAAGGGTGGTTGCCATTCAACATCATGTCAGCATTGCAATGACTAACACAACAGTGATCACAAAACAGATGCAAATGTTAAAAATATTTTTTATTTAATATGTAGCATGTTTGCATGCCCTGGCGCTAGAATCAGCAACTGCTGATCCACCTGGGGTGAGGGTGAATAACAATTGCTGTCAGACAACTGGACAGGGACCTTGAAATGTTGGTTCATTTATTTTTCTGTTTCAGCTATACATGATATTAGTCAGTGGTTTGGTAGATTTCCCCCAATCAGTGCATATATATAAATTAATTCTAAAAAAATGAGATAAGCATAAAAAAGCTAGAAAAAATACATGCAGCACAGGAAGTATTATAGTGGGCTTTTAGTGCAGTCTTATCTTTTCACCTCTGTGAACATCTTCAACAAATAGCTGGTGTTTCAAAATCTGGCAGATACCTGATATTTATTTAGGTGCTTTCTTGAACTTCCAGATGTTAGCCTTCTGTATGTGTTAGATTCACATTATTTTAGCATTGTTGCCATATTTAGTTACCTAAAACAGGAACTGCTATACTTCACAGGGTGAGCTCAGCTTCCCTCTGTTTTTTCACTGCAAATGGTATGCATCATGGTGAGTAATTCTTAGAATTGTTTTCCTTCCCTTACACTTTATCTCATATGTTTCTGTAACTTAAAGTTCACTGTTTAAAGACATGGGCAGAATTTGGAAAATCTGAAAGAAGAATTCACTCAGCTTTGTGCAGTCAGCTTCTGCAGCAGACACATAGAACTATTTCATTTTTTAAAAGAGATTTTTCTAATGAATGGATTGTAACAGAAGTTTCATGATGTTCTGCTATTTTGTTTTTATATCCTTCTTGAATAAGGATGCAAAAATTGAATATCTTGTAAAGAGAAAAGGTCAACAAAATAGATTGGTAATTTTTCGTATTCCATAGAAAAGGGCTTCATATTTTGAGCCATTTACAGAAGAGATGAAAAACCACAATTTCAAGCCAGTCCATAATAACTATGCCTATAACTATGAGACTAAGCTGAAGTAGATTACATCTATATATTACAGTACATTGATAGCTCAGCTAACAATTTCAGATGTTGACTTTTATTTTTTCTTTTCTTTTACTCTTCATCCATTATTCTTCATTCCCTTTTCTTTCATTGTATAGTAGAGCAAAATATGTTTTTGCTTCATCAACATATAGACTTATGATCAGTAGTATGGATCATCTTCAGAATGTGAGGTTCTTAAATTTCCATTGTGATTAGTTACATGGACATCGGGGCTGGATTTTCCTATAGGCTAACTAGGCTTCAGCCTAGGGCCTCAAGATCAAGAGGGGCCTACATTCAAATTGTTAGTAAAATTAAAATTAAGTGAACACTAAAACACTGAACCGAAAATAAGGAGAAATTCTACGCATATGACTAATAAACAAATATAAAAATGTATTGGTTAAGATCATTCCAGCGCCGCGGCAGTTGGGAAGTCTGCCCACGTTTCCGGCACCGGCAGTCGGGCGAGAGGCGCGGCCACTCCCAGTAGCCGCCCCGTCGACGCGGAGCCCACCAGCGGCCAGGCAGGTGAGGGCGAGGGGGCCGAGCCGGGCAGCTGAGCACAGCAGGGGAGACGGCTGGCCTCGCTGCCTTTGCCGCAGAGCAGAGCTGCCCTCCGTCAGGAGGCCAGCTATATATATTGATATATATTGATATATATCACAGTAATGATGTATTTTATTGTCTCTCATGTAATTTAAAAACTTAAAAATGGGAGGTGAAAGGGCCTCATAAGTGGAATAGCCTAGGGCCTCTTTTCATCTAAATCCGGCCCTGATGGACATTCATAAACGTATGTGCATATGCATGTTTCTTCTTTAACACATTTTTGCGAATGAAAAGAACATTTTTATTCTAGTTGACCTCCATCAATCTAAACAATCTAAAACTATTGTTTCAGTAATTAAAATTCAACAGGCTACAGTATAACTTAATTGAAGGGTAAGAGGCTTTGGAGGTAGCAAAAGAAATGCAAGCATATTTTAAAAGAGTTTTATAAAATGCCTTAATTAAATAAAGTTGTACTGTGCAACATTCCTAATTATACCTGTAGAATTTCTTTGTGCCTAAAGAACATTTCTATGGAAAAATCATTTAAATGAAAGCAGGCATTTTCCACAGAGTGCATAGTATGCTAAGCAATAATTTACTTGAATTTAGAATGATGAAAGTAAAGGAAACAAAAAAAATATTATAGCTTGCTCTAGCTACTATTTAGTTTAGGGTGTATATGACTGAGCTGAATGTTAATCAGTAGTTTCTTTATAGAATATTTACTGTTATTCCAGTATATAGCACTCAAATGACCCTTCTTTTGGGGAGGTCAAAATTAGAATTAATTCCGATTTTGTAATACTTATTACATGTAATACGTTTTACTGATAATTCCACATAGGTGTAGAAGAAACAAAGCCAGTTCTCCTGGGCCACCCACTATCCATTGTCCTCCAATCATATCCAGTCAGTTTGTTTTGGGAACAATCTGTGCATTTCAGAGGCTTCCCAGTGTTTGACCTTGAGGTGTAGAAATTCTCTCAGGCCACAGACAGTGCTCTTGAATTCCTCAATTCCCTCCTAGGGACCAGAATTTCCGCTGCTGATCAGGGTTGCCACAGTTGTGAAGTGAATCATGTAGTTATTAAGCTAATCCGGCTTCCCTCAAGATCACTAATAGCAATCATTTGACCTCAGAACAGTACAACCATCATAAATACATGTCGGTTGCCAAATGCTTGAATTTTGATCACGTAATCATAGTTATAAGCGAGCGAACCGGTTATAACATTTTTCAGTACCATTGTAACTTTGAATGATTACTAAATGAATGGTTATACGTCAAGAACTACCTGTACATATATACAATGCAACATAATGTATAGAAGAAAGTTTGATTTTAAAATTAGAAAATATAGAAATCCAGATGGTGTCAAAAAACCAGATCTGGGTTTAAGAACCCAGTTCTGGCTACCCTGTATCTAGTAACTTCCAAACTTTCTTAGAATTCGCAGACATCATGGTGTTCATCTAAGTTGGGAAGAGTGCTTTAAGGGAATTGTGTAAAACCTTTAGTCATGGAGTTCGAATAGTGTATCACTTCTTTAAAAGTATATACAGAAGAACTTTTAGAATATAAAATAATCCAAAATTATACATTTAGGTCCAATGAGGACATTTGTGAAATTAATAGGTTTCACTCATAATGGCAACAATAAGAGATTGGTCAATAGTTCTCAAATGGGGTAGACTTGCCAATCACTAGCAAACTCTGCTGACTCAGTCTATCCTGGGCATTATTTACATCTTTTAATTTTATATTGTACAACGCCCAGAATTGCTTTGGGATATATTTTTAGTTTATTTTACATTCCATCAGGAACAACAAAAATGTTGTCTAATCTATTACATGGCACGGCTGAGAGAAGGAAGGGGCATGGGAATACTACTGTATTCTGAATGCTAGTCTGAAGTTATTGAAATAAAAAATAAATTGAATTTTTTTAAAAAAAGTCTTAGAAATGACTTACAATCAACAGATCTCAGGTTCTTAAAAAGAACATATTACTATGAAAAAATAAAATAAATATTAGGACCAATAAGACATAACTTCAAAATCTGGATATTTACCCAGTGTTTATCTTTTTCTACAGAAACGTATATTCCATACTATTGTTTTAACAAAGGGTCACACACAGTGTTAAGAGATAATAATACATAATAGACATATTTATTTTTCTATATTAATATTTGCAAATCATGTCCTTTTAAAAGGAGACATCTTAATATTTTTTAAATCAAAAACTGTAAATGTGTAAAAAAATCCATTTCATTTTAAATTTATTGATTTTAATCCATTTCAAGTTAGAACCTGGTTCTGTATGTGTGCAAATATAGATTTACTGTTCATTACTCACTTATCAGCTGCGGTTATTTTAGTTCATAGTAAAATTGACTTCCTATTCTGAGAATGGTGCCCATGTGGTTAAATGCTTGTTTGATTCATGCAAAAAGCATTTCTCCAGATACCAAATCATTTCTGCATATTTTCTTTAAAAAAAATTTCCGCTGTACTAACAGTTCAAGGGTTTTGAAGGGAGAGAATACCCACTTCCTACAGATATGAAACTTATCTTTACAGTGAAAATTTGTTTTGCAGATTCTAATTTCTTATTGCCAAAAGATTGAAGTATTTATTTAAAAATAACTTGAATGCTACACTTGGAAAGCCCTGAAATGTCCCAGAATACCTATTTAACTGAACTGTTCCATTTTTTCAGGGGAAATATTTTGCCCCAAAAGCCTTAAAGCCTGAATGGGAAGAAATTGTTTTCAATATTGATGCTACGTCCACTTTCCAGGCCCTTGAAAGCAGTAGCAAAATGACTTGATCCATGGTCCTCTTCACCTGAAGCACTGAGACGTTCAGTTTTTCCTTTTAGCTACCCAACAGAGAACATATTCAGCCAGTGATCTCCCCCTCAGTGATTCTGCTATAAATAAGAATCCTGCCTCCAGATACTTTCTGATGATAGCCTCGTCCAGAGCGCATTGTAGTAATCCAAACGGGAGGTGACCAGGACATGAGTGACCAAGCAAAGAGCTTCCCTATCCGGGAAGTTGAGTAAAGGCCCTCTAACCACAACTACTATAAGTGGGCTCAGTTGCCAAATATACACAACCATGTGGGGGTCACACAGGAGCAGAGCTTCCTGTGAAACTGCAAAGGCTCCCAGGTAGAAATGTGCTGGTTGAGGGGAATGACAAGAGAGAGGAGAAGATATAAAGGAGAAGGGAGAAATGGGAAAGATAGAACCGACATGTGGGACACAATCTAGTTACTTGCATTTAGACTGTATTTTTATTTTTGGGTAATAGTTTGAAATGTAGAGAATTCCAAGTCATGAAAAAGAAGAGCTCTGTTATATATGCTCTGGCTTTATAATAGCTTTATAATAGCTATCATGATTTGACATACAAACTTGCTAAATTACAGTTGGTGTAACTATAGTCAATGACATGGGTGCATATTTGTGTGCTGGACAAAGAGCTGCCATTTGGAACACAAGCCCTCAATCTTTTTATAATTGTGTTGTACTTTGATCTGTTGGACTGTAACTCCCATAATCACCAGCCTAAACACTAACTTAAGTGTTTAACCTAAGTAAAGCAGCCACTAAGTGAAATGCAATTGTGCCTATGAACTTACTCTAGCTTTTCTTTGCTTTAGACGTGCAAAGATCCTAAATGCAAAGATTGATTGCAAAGTTAATGATCCATGTTATTTAGTGAACGGTCACTAAATAAGTCAGTCACTGAATGAGAACTATCTGTAATGGAAGCAGCAGTAGCTTTTTTAAAAAAAAGAAATTGTTGTTTGTATTTGTTGAATTAATGCGTACAGGAAGCATCAACTCTGTTGTCTAGCTAAATGTCTATGGAGATTCTCAGTCATCTAGGTCATGGTTGTCCCAAAGGTGCTTTTTAAGGAGCAACTGGATGTTCTTCTTTTTCTTTGAAGATGTTTCACTTCTCATCCAAAAAGCTTCTTCAACTCTGTTGCTGGTCAAAAGTTTCAGAAGCTAAGAGAGGAAATAACATTATAGACAACACCACATTGTTAGGCAGACTGTGTAATTTGCCTCATGACATGATTGACCCATATCACAGAATTGGCACCATATGACCAATAACATGATACATGTGGTGGAAATATTCATGATATAATAATGTGTAATATCTGCTTATCCCAATTGTATAGATTTGTATGACAAAGTAAAATATATAAAAGATTACCCCATCAGCTTTACTCCACAGTTTGTACAATAAATGTGCATGTTGTTATTTCCTGCAAAACAGCAACAGCTTTTTGTCATGTCCTTTTCACAGACATACAATCATAGAATATGTATGTATGTATGTATGTATGTATGTATGTATGTATATGCATGTATGTACGTACGTACGTAGGTACAGTTGGGATGGGTGTTAGCAAACTCTTCTCTGTTCCTTACTTATGATAAACTGTCTGTGGGGAAAAGCATATACGTAACTCTTGAGGAGCAAGCAAAGCTGACATAATCTTGTGACTACCGGAGAACAGGTGTATGTGAAGGTGCTCCATAATGGGAGATATTGGAACTTGGGAAACAAGTTTGGGGGAGGATATTATTAACATGAATTTTGTGCTCTTTCTTTGCAGTTTGGTTACAAGTCCAGGATTGTTCAGTCCACCTGTAGAAAGGAGAACAAAATGAACCACCCAGCCCAATACAGAAGGTGCAGAGGGCAGTGGAAATGAAGCAAGAGGGCTTGAAAATGTCTGTGTGCAGTGATTTTGTGGAGCACATCTGGAAGCCTGGCTCCTGCAAAAACTGTTTCTGTCCCAGAAGTTTTCACCAACTGCAGGCACCATCCCTTAATCAGCAAGGCTGCACTGAAGCCTTGCAGGATTTGAATGGAATTGTAGCCAAAGTTGAGAATACGCCTTGGGAGGATGAGAGTCTAATTTCCTTGTCTTACTCAAAGCCAACTATTGCTGTTAAACCAACTATGATAACCTCGGATGCTGCTGGTGTGTGGGCGGATGGAAACTTGAATACAGATGTCTCACAGGTAAATGATTAATAAGGGGTGTGGTGTATTTTACAAGGTTGCTTCCGTTGTAAAAATCTGTAACTGCCTGGGAGCAATCTTTGTATTTGTTATGGCAGGGCTTGCACAAATGGATTCTTTCAATTTCTTGAACAGGCAGGGAGAAATTCACCAAACAGTGCCCCCCCTCTAAAGCTTAGTAAAGTGGGAGATTTTTCAGACATTTATGATATTAGTGAGCAAGATGTTTTCAGTATAAAAGCCAACAGAAGTACTCAGATACTTCTTGGTACAAAAAGACTTTATCTGTTGCACTTTGATTCTTTGATTCTCCAATCCAGTTGAGTTCACACCGCTGCTCTGACCAATCCAAAGCAGCTTCTAATTGCCCAGGCTTCTAGCCATCTGAGCTAAGTTCATCTGAGATTCAAATATTTTCCAGCTGGGTCCAGATTCTTTGCCAATCACAATGCCAATTGCCCTATTCCCAACATACTTTATAATACATGAATAGAATTCAATTTGGAATAATACCTCCATAAAGAGAAGTGTTGATTGACACAATCAACTCATCTCAGTTTTCCATACTTTTGCTGGCTAATGATGTAAGTTTAAATTTCCATGGCCCTAAATATGAGAATGGCAAGCAAAGCAACATGAAATGATTTTTTTAAAATGCCCCATTACTACTGGAAATAGGAAGATCTCATGCAAAAGGACCGAGGTGTACAATTTTTCAGACTATCTCACCTGATGGTTACAAAATAACTAAATATTTTAAAGCATTTGGAAATCCCACCTCAGAATCTGTATGGAAAAAAAAATCTGTGAACAGTATCATTTTAGCATTTGCAGGTCTCTCCAAAAGAGTTTCTCCCAAACTTGTGGGCATTTAATGAACTTGCAAAATTTGGGCATTTGATGAGCAAGTATATGCTATTAGATTAGCATTGAGCCTAGTACCCTAGGCCCTGTCATGTCACCTATCAGTCTAGATTTCAGCAGGACTTCTTCCTGTAGGCAACTGTATTTTTGGAGTGAATGGTTGAGCCTCCTAGATAGAGAAGCTTGAGAAATTAGCTCTCTCTGAACTTCAGTATGAATTCACCAGATTTTGAACTAAGGTGCAGGTTGAAATTTTGTTTTACTGACGTTTTATTCATAAAATGCTAATCTAAAGTTTACCATTATGTCTGTATTATGTCAGTTACCCATTATGAATGTACCGTATATACTCGAGTATAGGCCGACCCGAATATAAGCCGAGGCACCTAATTTTACCACAAAAAACTGGAAAAGTTATTGACTCGAGTATAAGCCTAGGGTGGGAAATGCAGCAGCTACCGGTAAATTTCAAAAATAAAAATAGATACCAATAATGTTTTTGAATATTTATTTCAAAGAAAAACAGTAAACTAGCGGTGTATTCAATGAAATACTTCACTCACCTCATGATGCTGATGTCCCGCTGTGATGATGATGTCCCGTGCAGCCGCGGGAGCGATGTCCCGCCTCCTATGACACACGGCACAGTGATTCCTATCATTGGATCACTGTACCAGAGGAGGTGGGACATCGCTATGTGGCTGCTTGCCATAACAAGGAGGAGGTGGGACATCGTTGCAGAGCGGCAGGAGGGGGAGGAAGGGGAATCGTAAGACAGCCCTGCATTACATTAGAACGTGAGGAGGGGGGATGGTGCGGTGCGCGCTGCGCGGCAAACTGACACAGAGGGAGGGGAAACTCACAGGGACACTGGGCCATTCACAAGTGTCACCCAGCGGCATGGCCCCGCCCCTTTTTCTCCTCCATTTCGGGCAAATTTTTCACTGACTCGAGTATAAGCCGAGGCGGCTTTTTTCAGCCCAAAAAGTGGGCTGAAAAACTAGGCTTATACTCGAGTATATACAGTAGTCAGTGTAATGTTTATTTACATATGCACCCCAGATTTTTCTATTTTAGTTTAGCTGAAATGGTTTTGCTCAAGCATTTGACTGTTCTATGCTATAAGATTATCTCATTTTATAACTTTAAATTTTAAAAAAGTTATAGCTCACCTTTTCAGAAAGCTGGTTTCCAAATTAATTAACTGCGAATATTTTAAAACAGTCAATTTTAAACATGCAGCATTAATTAGACAGTGTCAGGAAAGTGTTTCTTATGTTATTAAAATATTGGAATCGGATTGAGAAGATCCAGGTTGAAAAACCAACACATTTAAAAGAACAAAACCTCTCTGAAAAACCATGCCAGTATATCTTTCAGCCTGGACTCTGTAATAAATGTGTAGACAGAGGAAATCATGAAGAAAGAATCATGTATGTCATATTCAGCTCCTTAGAAGAATAGCAATGAATAAAAATGTCAAGTATGTTAAAAAAAATATAAGACAAAACTAGCAATAAAACTATCGCTATCACTTCTTTACCTTGATAGAAACAGAATGATCTAAACCAATACACAGAATCATTAAAAAAAAACTCTATAACTAATAATCAGCTTAACCTTCTGAGCAACCAGTCATCTAGTTGGCAGTTTCAATTTTTGTCCAAAGGCATTCTTGAAAATAAAAGTGATGCTGAAATCTGACATTCTTAATGAAAATATTTTTTTAATGTTAAAAGTCATGTAGGGAAAGAAACCTGGTGAGACTAACATGGGTAGATATTGTGCAGGGGAACTGCATTGGAAGTCTGTAACCTTTCTTATTCAGCCCAATGTCTCTGTTTTGTTTTAAGCTGCCAAGAAGTATATGGGAGTATATGGATATATTTGTTTGTTTATCAAATTTCTATACCTCTCATATCACCTATGTGACTCCGGGTTATTTTCAAACCATACAATCAAAGACAGAATTTAAAAAGAATAAAAACAAAGTTAAGGAAATTTTTAAAAATTTAAAAGCAGACAGAGTCTTGTCCAAGGTTGCATAACCTTGGGTTTAACAATTGGCAATAATAAATACTGTATCCCCTCCCTACAGTTGATCCATTAAACTATGCTAAAGTTGCCAACATTACTAATAGGATGGATCATGGAACTACCACAGTATCTACAGTAGACAGATTATGAACATTATTAAAATTTCTTCTTTTCAGTAAAATTCAGTAGAACTTAAATGTGCCAATCTTTAGTTTTAGCATACCCAATAAATCTGCATACAAAAGGAAAGTTTAGTAAATCTGTAAGGTGATATAAATTGCTAGTAATTTGATTCATTTGATTTATTGTTTTACAGTAAAAAAAAATCACTAAATAAGGTCATAATCCCATTGATTCCAAAGGAGAGTTCATCCACATACTTAAAAATTGTTCAACATTTTTAAAATGATTATATTTTTGGGGAAAATGGATACAGCCAAATCATAAAAGGTTCTAATTGAGTTTTATACAAAGTATTTTTTTATCTTTTATTTATTTATAAAATTTATATGCTGTTCATCTCATAGTATGAGGTGACATATAAACCCCTATCCCCATCTTGGAGAAATGCCTATCTTGATACATTTCATTTTGATCAATGCAGGGCAACGAGATGAAAAGGAAACCCCATAACATTCCAGAAGATCGTCCTTTATTCCTTGGCCCATCTGGTTCTGAAAAGGCAGAAAGAAATATCTCACACAGTAAAGAGGTAGGTGTCCATGGGGACAGGTCAAAGCACCCAGTAAGAGAAACACAGTCATGCCAATTTGGAGTCTCAATTTCATTCCTTGTCACTTCTGAGAGAAATACTCTTCCATCCACCCAAAGGGAGCAGTAACAACACTGATGTATTTAATTTCTCTGAGCATAAAAAGTGAAGGTTGGGCATACTTTCCCTTTAGTGTAAATCATAAAATCTTTGAGAAACCCACCACCAGTGTAGCATGGCCTGATAATGAAAATTATTTTTCAAAATTGCAGGGCCAGGATTCCATGGCCGGTGCATCCAGGATAACAAATTTCAGTGAAGATAAAAGAAGGGTCTTGAACTCATTCTCCAACTTCCATGTGCATGATTCTGTGTATAACCCCTTAAACCCAGAAAGAGACTTACTGGCATGTCCACCAGTACCTGTGCTAAAAACCAGCAGTTCTTTCGATTCATCCCAAGGAAGTCCTTACTGTCTTCTGGTCAGAACCTCAGACCAAATTGAAAACAAGCCTACAGATAGCAGAGGTAATCCCAGAGAACCACAGCCTTCCTTTCAAGGAAAGAGCCAAAATGAACCCATCTATGCCGAGAGTTCAAAGAGGAAAAAGATGCAGCATAATAGCACTAAGATGATGAAGAGCCCGAGTCAGAATCAACATGATGGGATGAAGAACCTCCATTTGAACTGCGAGAGGAATTTTCAAGATCCTGGTTCACAAAGTGCAGCAACTATTACTATAATGGCTCCACAAACAGAAGATGACCATCGAGCGTTCTTTCTTAGCAGCCCAGACTCAGCAGTTGGGGTACAGTGGTCATGTGTTAGCCCCACTATCAGCCCAGATACGGAGAAATCATCCTCTTTCTTTCAGCCTAGGGAATTGCCACAAGAAAGATGTGGTATGAATTCCAGAGGCAAAAGTCCAGAGGCTGAGTCTCCAATGTCCAGCAAGAATATGATTGATAGGACTCCTGCTATTCCTCCAAAGATGTCCAAAGGAAGCCCTCCTAGACTTGAAGAGTCTCTTCCACAATCAGTCAATTCTTCCATTAAAGCCAGTTCTTCCATTGCTGAAACTTGGGATACCAGCATGCCAAGGAGTGAGACAGATGGCACTGGAATTGGGCCTTTGTCGCCCTTATGTTCCCAGATGAACAGCATTTCCCCAGATGAATCCAGCAGAGGTCCTTTGCCCTCAGGGTCTGAGAGGAGACCAAAATACTACCAGGCCTCCTGGCATAGGCCATGTAGGATTGAGGAAGAAGAGGAGGAAGAGCAAAGAAATGCAGTGGAAATGGAGACTGAAATAACTATTTCTCCAAGTTTTTCTGCTCAGATAAAACCATGCCCTATTCAAGGAGTTGAGTCCGGAGAAATGAATCAGTCAACGACTTTTGCTTTTGATGAGTCTGGACCTGAGGAAGTTATAAGTCCTCGGCTGCCTCCAAAGAAACCACCCAGGTAAACATTTTTTAAGTTGCTTATAAATGATCAAAGCTAGGTAGATAGGATAAATGATGTAATTCAGGATGTTCCAGTGATGATTCTCTATTTCCCCTACTCCTGCTTTCCAGTGGAAATATTTGGGTGTTTCCTAGGATAAAACTTTTGCCTGTATATGTATGTGTGTTCTTAAGCAGCAGACTTCTATTTTGTAAGTATTTCTAGTTGAACCAGGGTTTCAGAAAACCATTAGCTGCAACTTAATGGAAATGAAATTTTGCTAATGTGTTTTTAACTTCTGTATTTCAAGCATAAGTTGAAATCTAATTTTTTCTCGTGTGAGACTTTTTTTAAAACTATAAGCTGATAGACAAAAACAGCATTTCAGATGATTGAGCAGTGAATCAGTCATTTTTCTGGAACAGTCTCTCTTCAAGTGCAAACAAAAGCACATTGCTGGTCAGAGGAAAACAGATGTGCTTTAATTTCTCACTCTTCTGACAAGAACTTCATTGTGTTGCTCTGAGTAAGTTCATCCTGCTGAATGACTATCTGTAGTGACCAAGAAGAAATTGTAAGGAAAGATCTATGACTATTTATTTGGGAAATCAGAAATTAACTATTATGAAGTATTTTTTCCAAGAGAAAAATGAAAATTGAAGGGAGGGGTGAGTTAGAGAAGGCTCCAAGCTAGTTTTTTCAGATGTGTAGAACTAAAACCCCAGTTAGCATCCATGTTGATTAAGAATGATGGAAAGTGTAACCCAGTGAAAGGAGGAAGTGGGGAGAGGGCACTAAATTAGGGAAAGCAAAATTATTAAAATATGGCCCTCTTATTTGGTACTCTTTGCTTTTTTATTGGTAATTCCCTAAATTTCTGCACATTCCAAATAATTAGGCTTTTTTCCTTTATCTGATATATCAAGGCAGAGAATAGAGTACAGGTTCAGTCACTAAGACTGAGTAGTGAATATTAACATGAGTAACAACACCTAGCTTATGCTGTATGGGTGAAAATACGGTGAAACTATTTTTACTTACTTTGACCCAGATACTGAAAGAGGTGGTCCTTGTATAACAACCACTTGTTTGGTGATTGTTCAAACTTATGATGGGAGTGAACAAGTGGCAGTTACAACTGGTACTCGTATTTATGTCCATCACTGCATCCTGTGGTCACATGATAATGATTTGCGATCCTCCATGCCAGCTTCCAACAAGCAAAGTCAATGGGGAAGCTGGCAGGGAGTTAGCCCAATATGAGATCAATTAGGGTGGCCTCATCCATCTTACTACTGTTACTATTGTAACGTAATATTGTAATATGATTATTACCTGTACCACATAGTTTTTTGAAATGATTTGTTGACTTGGTTTAGTGTTACATATGAATTCAATAAATGAGGGCTTGGAAAACAACTTTGTTATAAGTTGCTGCCTTTGAAAACACCTGGAACATCCAGAAATGAAGGAATTTTCATTTCATAAGACAGTGCCTCTGACTTGAGAGAGTTGTAATAGTTTCTAGTATTTTTTTTCAACTTCAGTTAAACTTTAATGACCTAGGTCAGTGGCCAATGAAAATGCATCAGGATCAAAAATTTATGACTCTTCATCATTAAACAGTTTCAGAGTTGACTTCCTGTTGAAGGAATTAAAACTGATCCCATTAGCATGGCGTTGGCCCATCTGTAATCTAATAATATAGATTTGAGACATCTTAGCAAAAACACTTTTCAATGATTTTACTCATGGGAAAAAGATGGGCCCTGCTTCAGATGTTGGCTTGTGAATAGATAGAAGGGACTCATTAAATTAGCCCCATTATGTGTCTCAGGAAAGCTGCTTGGCTGTTTATCTCAAAATTCAATTCAGGGAATGCTTAAATAAAATGGAATTAAAGTTTCTATTTTTAGAGTCTGTGTTACTTCATTTTTAAACTCTTGCGCAGAGTGGCAGAAGGAATGAACAGTTCTTTGTTTCAGTCATTAGTCAGCGATCAATTAACCTCACAAAACATAATCATCCTTTATCTGTTATGTAGAAGGAAAATGGATCTTTGTGTATCATTCAAATGTGCTGCAGGCAAGTCTGGAAAAGAAGAATAGAGTTGACAGGAAAATGTAGTGATTTTTAGCACTTAAAGCCAGAACCCTTTTTGAAGAGGGAAATACAGAACGGCCATATAAAATCACATCACTTAGGAGGATGGAGAGAGGCAGGGAGCAGCTTGTGACCTACGTTAAACTCCTGTTCCAATTAGCCTTGCCAGTATAGCCAGTTGTGAAGGTTGATGGAACATCTGGAGGCATAAAGCTCTGTTAGAAGCCAGAATCACATTAAAATGACATCTCGCTCATTGTCTCATCACAAAAATAATGTAATTACATAATTTGCAGCTGGCACATCTGTGGCTGACACAAATTGCATGAGTGCATCATTTGGGCAATCATGTCATGAACTGTTTGCTGTCATTTGCCCGCCAGGATACCTATGTCTGGAGTAATTGCCTTTAATGCAGACTTTTTCTTCATCAAAATTAGGATGGAGAAAAAGTTTTAGGAATAAAATTGTGCTGATATCTTAAATTAAGGATATTGAACATTAAGGCTGTAATGTATGAAAATAAATGAATAGAACTTGCTTACTATTTCACACACATATGAACCCAGAATATACATGATTGTGTTGTGCATCTTTTCCTTGTGTGTATTCTAATCATCAGTCATTTTTCTGTATTTTGAGGAAAGCTATTCCAGATGTCCTAAAGGTACTTTTTCAAGAGGCAACTGGATTTCCTTGTTTTTCTTAGAAACTTTCTGCTTCTCATCAAGAAGCTTCTTCAACTCTGACTGGAGATTGGGGAATGGAAGGATTTACATTCCTTGCAAATCCTTCCATTTCCCACTATCCTGTCAGAGCTGAATAAGCTTCTTGGATGAAAAGCGGAACATCTTCAAAGAAAAACAAGGCAGTCCAGTTGCCTCTTGAAAAAGCACCTTTGGGACAAGCATGACCTGGATGATTGAGAATCTCCATAGGCACTATTCCAGATGTTATCTCCCTCCTCATTATATATACATGTTTTTACTTTTTGAAAAGATGTTTCATTTTTGCAAAAGGAAGCACTACTGTTCAATTAAACATGGAATCTCCACCTTCAATTGTAATTAGGGGACTTTGGTTTCCATTTTTAAGTGAAGCACTTTAATGTGCCAATGAGAACCTACCTTTCTTTTGCATCATTCACAAGTTCTGGAACAGTGTCCTTGACTCCCTAACTAAATGCATGATGTAGAGAAAGTGGAATTAAATATTTGCACATTCAGATTTTTAAAAAACATAAACCACTGTGGAAACTGGACAGAACTCATTTGTGACTAAATAGAGGCAGACCTTGACTTATGACCAATCGCTTAGTGACAGTTTTAAGTTTTGACTATGCCCCCCCCCTCCCAAAAGCTACTTACAAACCAGTTCTGAAGTTCTGGTAGCTGCCCTCTCCTCCGTGGTCATGTGGTCACATTTTGGGTGCTCAGCAACTGGCCTGCATTTATGCCCATTTATAGAGTTCCACAATCACACAATCACCATGTATGATATTTTTGCTGGAAACTAGTGTTTTGCTTCCAATTTCCAGCAAAAACTGCCCCATAGCAAACAATGGGTTTGCTTAATGGCTGCCACATTCTCTTAATGACCACATCACAAAAGGTCATAAAATCACCAGCCACATGACCATCACAACTTACAACCATAATTGCCAGGCTCAATTACAATCATGAGGCGATGAGTACCTGTAATGCACAATTGAGCTAGACTGATTGATCCAACCTAGTTTGACCTGTTCTCAAGATGAGAGAGAAACCATGGAATGATCATAGAAAAGGCTTTTTCTATTCTCCTTTGCCTTTAGTCCTGATAGAAGATAACTTCTTATTCTTTAGCAGGTCTCTCAATAGCCCAGGAGATTTTTTGGTGAAGAATTGTACATGCTCTTTGATGGGACTGCCAATCTCCTCTAAGTTCTTTTTCAACCACAGCATAATGGAGCTCTTTATCTATGTTTTTCATAGTGAAACTGATTTTTTAAAAATTTCAACTATTACCTTTTTAAATGGACGAATATTGAAGTTTTCATTTATGGGTATGGAAAAAGTGGTGCTGATGAAGGTTATAATTTCACACTTTCAAGCCGATGAACTCAATTGCTATTCTAAGACTAGCACAAGACTTTTGGGGGGGTTGTTTACTCATTTGCACTTGCCAAGGACATTACTTCAAAGCTGCCAAATGCCCCACTTCTTTCAAATATTACCTTTGGCTAACGCCTTTGCAGAAATGTCCCTCTATTCCACTGATCGGGACAGCAAAATGCAGGAACAAAAGAGAAAGAATATCTTTTTTTGGTTTCAATATTTTTCAATAGAGCAATACTTCTGTGAACTGTGACTTCTTCAAAATCAGTGTTTGAGACTTTTTCCAGAATGTTTTCTTTTAGGGAGGCATGACTTCATTGTTGTAGTGGTACTAACAGAATAGTATTTGGTTTTCTTCTGCATTTATAAGTTTTAATGGAAAGTTCAATCTGAAATTCAAAGAGCATGCAAGTAAGATGTGCTGCTTATGGCTGGAAACTGGAAAACCAAATTTGAAAATAGTAAGCGGTAAAACTTACGATCTAGGAATTCCCATGATTTTTTTCATTGCTAATACAATTTTCAGACAACCAGCAGATGGAGTTCCCAGAAATCTGTTTGACTACATTTTTTAGTAAAAAGAGATGGAAGAGCTTGGTTGTAACAGCAAAGATGTAATTGGGCTCACTGTGGGACAGATCAAAAACTGCTTATGCATGAGTTCCAAGTCCAAAAAACAAAGCCAATCAGTTTCTGCAGTATGGGAACCAGAGGAACTATGGAACAAAATCAAAGAAATCTTAAGGATGAATGTAAAGGGAGACTGCCAAAGATCAAGAAACATAAAAAAAGCAAATTGGATGTCAGAACAGTTGGTAGAAATTGCCGAGAAGAGAAGCCAATATGAAAACTAGTGTTTAAATTTAAGTTCTCAGAATGAACTTAACCAAGAAGTTCTGAAAGCTGTTAAAAGAGACCAGAAGCAGCATCATAACGACTTCTGTAAAGGCAATGAAGATGAGAACAGAGATGGAAAAACAAGGGATGTCTTTTTGAAAGATCTCTGAACTAAACTCAAATTAATAGGCAAAAGGATGCCAATGGACAGAATCTGATTTCAGGAAGATCAAACAAATATGGAATATGCTGAAATTAAAAAGGAGTTAAATTTAGCAGAAAGTAGCTAAATGCAAGCTATCTTAAAAGATATTCCCTATTCACATTCACAAGAATCGTTAGTGCTAGAAGATTAAGTTATATCAGAATTCCACAATTCCACTGTCACAAGGCTACAGTGATTGATGAAATAGCTATAAAAATATAGCAACCAACAGAAGAAGAAACGACATTGCCACTGATGCACTTTGGACATCGGACAATCAAGAACCAAAAATACCCAAAAAGTCAATATGTCCTTAATTGACTATAGAAAGACCTTTTATAGTGTTGATCACATCCAGTTGTGGAATGTCCTTAGAAAAATGATTATCTTAGAGCATTTTATTGTCCTCAATGTAAAACCTATACAATAAGGCAATAAGCCACAATCAGGCAGAACTAAGCATGGAAAATCCAAAGCACCAGAAGGACATGAATACACAGCCATTCAATCTTGTCAAGATTAAGTCTGTCCCTCCCCAACTATCTCCAGGCACTGGGATAAGACTTTGACAGCACCACTTGTTCTACCAAAGGGCTAGATGTACAGATGGGAATCTTCAGATGATAGAGAATACCTGACCTTGCAAGGATGACCTCATCAAGCAGCTCCATGTAGTTATTAAAACCGAGGGGGCAAGAGCTTCAAACCTGTGTCACCCTACAAACCAGGGGATTCTGACTCCCTCCTTCCTTTCCTATCAATTTGACTAAACCAAATTCACTAGGCATAGTGAAAAGTGTGGTACCACCTATCAGTCTGCCTCCCAATAGTCCAGTCTCAATCTCCACAATCAGAAGGATATTATTATCATTGTACTGCAAGCAACTAAGAGAGCTAGGAAAACCAAGATGATTGCATCATCCCATCCTGGATTAATAGTTAATAGTTCTCAGCAAATGTTATCTGTGCTATCTATGTCCCAGCCTGAAAGCAACTGAAAAAGGTCCAGATAATCTTCCTCCCAGGCTGTCTGAAGTTGCAGCCTAACTATTGTCTCAACGCCCTTCCTCCAAAAAGAGACCAACCAGAAACTTTCCATATCAATTGATTTCAAGCAAATTGAGCCTCCTCCTCCTCAAATATGAATTCATCCCTGGGTATATCCAATCATATATAATCTCTCAGGAAGACTTAACCAGCCAATAAAAACAGGCATCAAACAAACATGCTGATTAACACACTCCATTTCTTTAAGAAGTACAGGATCAAACACAATGTCTCTAAAGGGGATATTGTGACCTCTCCCTTCCCACCACTGAGAGAGAACTCGGGAAGTTATTTTCTTTTTTTTCTTTTTTTTAAATTAACAAACATGTAAAATACACACACACAAAACTTAGACGTACACCACATTTACACAATACAATACGAACAGGAGTTTCCTGTTCTTTCTAATAGCAATTATCAATCGATACCACTCACTTTATATTATTTCCCCTTCTATTATATTTCATTTGGATTTCACCATTCTTAACCCTCTTATTTTACTCATAACTATTATTTTTGAGTTTTGTTATATTCTTTCATTGATTCTTGTTTCTTTCCTCCATCCACCTATACCATTTATCCCATATCTGGTAGAATTCTGATTCTTCTTTTCCCTGGATTTCTTTAGTTAGTTTGTCCATTTCAGCACAATCCATAACCTTTCTTATTATTTCATCTTCGCTTGGAATTAATTTGTTTTTCCATTTCTGGGCAAAGGCAATCCTTGCGGCCGTAATTATATGTAGTATTAAATACTGGATTTCTTTTTTGTATTTCGCAGACATTATTCCTAATAAAAAAACTTACGGTTTCCATTCTCTTTTAACCCCTGTTATTGCCTCCAGCCAATTTTTGATCCTTTTCCAAAAAAATTTAGCCTCCTCACAGGTCCACCGTAATGTTCCGGTATTGATTCGCATTTCCAAAATTTTGGGGAGGTATTTGTTAAGATTTTAGCTAACCTTGTTGGTGCCAGGTGCCATCTGTAAAACATTTTGTACTGGTTTTCCTTGTATGCAACTGATAGTGTCATTTTTAAGTTTGTTCCCCAAAATTTTTCCCATTTGTCTAATTCAATATTATAGCCAAAGTTCTGCACTCATTATATCATTTGTTCTTTCACAATTTCCTTTTCCATTTTATACTTCAGGAGAAATTTATATATTCTCCCTATCATCTTTCTATCTGAGCTTTGAATAATTTTATCCAATTCATGTGGTTCTGTTTCGATGTCATATAATTTAGTATCATTATTGTATTTAGTTTTTATTTGGAGGTAAGTTAGCCAGTCAACTTTCATGTTCTGTTCTGCCAATTCTTCAATTGTTTTTAACTTTCCCTGTCTATCAATTAAGTATCTGTATCTTAGCATTTTGTTCAAATCTATAAAATTTGGGTGAAGTTATTTTCTAAGCTGACAAAAACATATCTGTTTTTCTGTTCCCCAAGCAGCAATGCTTTTACATATACATCACTTTTATTCCTATTCAGAAAATGCATTTTATATAAAGCATAACACAATGGGAACAAACAGAACTCTTCCACAATGACTTCCTGCAATCAGTGCTTTGCAAAGGCAGCTAGCTTGCTTATGAAAAGAATTTCCAGTCCTGAAATGATGCCATTAAATAATGATATTCTTTTGATGAAATTAGTGTATTGTCAGATTTTTCTAAACCGAAGTCAGGTCTTCTGATTTTATACCATTTGAATGGTAGAGTAAGGTATTGTTGAGTGCTGACTGCTGGTTTCTGCTATTTATCCAGCTATTTGGTTTAGTTCTGTTGGGTTTTGTTGGTATTATTTTTTATATTATGCTTTCATGGGTTTTCAAATTAACACCTTCTTCTGTGAATGGATGGGATAAGTTACTCATATTGCACAGGTAAACGTTAATTAATTTTAAAAAGTAAAACTCAATAGTCCATGGCAGTCCAGAAGATTAGAAAACAAAGTAAAATAATTCCTAAATAAGAATACATACTGTATGACTGGATTGTTGCTATAGCTTTTGAAAAATCAGAATCAGATGGACATGGATTTAGGTTTATGGCATATGTTAAAGGTTTATGCAAGCTAGTTATTGTGTAACTAAAGCACATGATGAACTTTATTTTTTAAGATAAAATAGAAAAATCTTAACAGACCTATACTTGTCAAATATTTTAATAACAAAATATTTTAATAACAAAATGTCAGAGACCAATGGACCATAACAATATTTGATAGAGCAATCTTTAAAAAAAAATTGTGAAGTTCTTGAGTTTTAGCTTCTTATGTTTGAAACATCTGAATCAATGTCAAGCAATAAACTATTTTTTTTAATTGCAAGAGTTCCACTTGAGCCATTGTTCATGCATGTTTATAAATCTTGAATGCTACATATTTTCTCTTGGAGGGAGGGAGGAAGGAAGGAAATAATTCACTACTAGTTGTGCCATCCCAACTCCATTCCACCCTATCCAGAAATAAAGTGGGTAGTGAACTTGGGCCAGTCACTTTCTTTCAGTTCTAAAAAGAAGGCAATGACAAACTACTTCCAGGGGGGGAGGGAACTTGCCAAGAAAATTTCAGGGATTTGCCCAGGCACTCTCCAAAATTTAGACAAAATTGAACAGGAAAAAAACCCTAGTTCAGAGTTATATGATAGTCCCTAAACGGTCATCTATCCAGAGACTGACAAATTTAGTACTTGCTTAAGTTTATAAATATACCACTACACCTTTATCTGTCTGTTTCTTTTTATGTCTTGTTGTAAGAGGCCACTTTGTTTGTATGTACTACATCTTGAACAAAATAGGGACAAGAGAAATAGATACAAACTGAAGCAAATCTAGCAAAATCGAGCGGGTCCTCAAACAGACCTACTATAATTCTTCAAAAGCAACTTATCTATTGCATACATTCACCATATTTTATGGCATATTCTCTCTTCCCCAATTTCTAGGCGTCATCTACAAACAACAAAAAATGGTGAACTGGAGCAGCTCAACAGTGATTCTACTGAGAGCCTCAGGGGATCAACAGCCAGCTTGAATTTGGATACAAAACCTCTCAACAGTGGAGGTAGTTAAATTTTGTGTACCCGTGTGGGATTGTGATGATTATGTAAGAAACGTATTCTGCAGATGAAATGATTTGTACTTTGCATTTCTTCAGTTGATCCAAAAACAAACTTTTCTTACAAAATCAGTCTGCCACTTTTTCAAAGAATCTTGGGAGCCATCTACTTGGGAGGACTATAGGCTTATAGTAATTTATAACGCTTGTTGATTCATGAGTCAGGAAGGTATTGCAGGGATGCAAGAACCCCAGTTAGTAGTGAAGTAATAATACAGCTTATTCATTCATTCATTCATTCATTCATTCATTCATTCATTCATTCATTCATTCAGCCAGTCTGAAATATTTACATGATCTCCCAGTTCAAACAACAAAATTCAAGGTCTCAAAATCATTTAGCAAAAATATAGAAGGAAATGAGTATCTATTACTACAGCAAGCTAAAACAATTAAATGGCAATCGGGACTAAAATATGTTATAACCAGTGGTGGGATTCAGCCAGTTCGCACCACTTTGGGAGAACAAGTTATTAAGTTTCCGAGCAGTTTGGTGAATTGGCTGTTGGAAGAAATCATTAGGGCAGATAACCGGTTGTTAAATTATTTGAATCCCACCACTGGTTATAACTCACCAATTGGGAATTCTGCTCATCCTGATCTAAAAATCTAGGAAAAGGCCCAGATCTTAACTACCTTTCTAAAGGCCTGCAGGATTAGGAACCAATCCTACATCAAGAGGGACACTTTGAAAGGAAGGTACTACCGCCCCCCTGAAAGACTACATAGCTTATTTCTTCCTCAGTTAAATGTAAATTCTGTTTTCCATATTTTTGGTATATATCGCTATGAGGTGCAAAAATGTTTTCTAGGATAGTTATGTAGAGTACCAGTAATGGATTCTTTCCATTTATTTGTTGCCTTTTGCAAATTGAGAATGCACCATTAGAGACATGCTGCAGGGAAGAAGTGTATTGATAGGTAAGCAAGGTGCCCTTCGAGAAAAAAATTATCCAGCCTTGTTTTTTAATTGAGGAATTTATAAGTAACTTCTGAAGTCCCACTAACTTATTTAGAGACATAGCATGAAAGTCATAAAAGAAAAATACATTTTTCCCAACTTAGTAATTGCCTAATTATGTGATAGAGTTCACTACACAATTGTTTGTCACCATTAGAAATAAAAAATTATTCATTCATTTATTTGTCATATTTATACAGCTGCCCATCACACAATCAAGTGACTCTTTATATAACTGTAATTAGCCTTTTCTCCACAGTTTCCCCAAACAGATATGACAGCTTGCTATGTCACTACGTGATTTTCTGCATTGTACTTGCAAATCAATAATACATAATGCAAAATTAGAAAGAGCAAGCATATTCCTAACCTGTGAATTTAATTTGAGAAGGGGAATGCTCCTTAATTCCAGAAAGTTAGGGGGGAAAGCATATATTAATTGTTTTAAAAAATGCCATGCTTCAACCAACTTTGGTTTTTCACTAGGTTGCTTTTTACCAGATTGTCATATGGCTGACTTTCTGCTTAAATATTTACCCTGTTCCAGCTTCATTTCTGTAGGGCAGTCAGCAGTACTCGCCTATGTGACAAAATGTCGGTGATCTTCAAAACACTGTGTGGCATTGACTTCTACCTAACAGGAGTGTTTCTTTATTATACTTAGTGATTCATTTTCCATATTAGTCAGTTTATTATAGTCTTAGATTAGTACGCCCATATGAATATATATGTGTTATACTTCGTTTCCACTACATAATTTGTTGGAAATGACTTTGAACTCTACTCTACAAACTAAAACTCCAATTTTAAGGTTGTTGTTGCTACTAGTTTGATTTGAAAATATATGATTTCACCACCTTCTCCAAAACCTTCTCCCCAAAAATGAAAAGTGAGAGATGAAGCAAAGTTATCCAAAATGACTGAATCAAGAAAATATCCCATCTGATGGCACATCCCACTTCCTCAAAGAAATGTTAACCACTTCCCAAAGTCTGCCTAGTCATACAGAGCTTAGTCACCTTACTAACCAGATGCATAGCTCTAGGTCCAGCCTATGGGTGGCAGAACATTTATACTACAGAGAACCCTATCTAAATCCTTGGCCTCCACAGGCCCTCACACATAAATACTTGAACAGCCTGTCAACCTAAACAGACCTGCTCTATCGATCCCATTTCTTCTTCCACAAAAATAGAAGCATTACATGTTCATGATAATATGGTCACTATAGATGGCGAAATACTCTTAGAGAGTACTGGTAGGGTGAATAATTCTGCCACAAAATGCAACGCTATCTACCTATTTCCCCCAAATAGGTAGGGGGAAATAGGTCGATAGACTCTATCAGGGGAGAGAGTCAAAGAGTATGTGATATATTTACCAACTGACTTGAGGATTAGCAGCAAGAACAAAAAAAATGAGATCAATTTTGTCTATTTTGCTGAAGTAGAAAAAAAACTGCTGACAGCATTATGATTTCAAAAATCAAGTGATCCAACTTTGTGGGGGACCATAGACACATGCTGTACAGATCACGTGCTACATCTGTGTAACGTGACAGAAACAATGGTCCAGTTTGTGATCGATTTTGTCATATGTAAAATGAATTGAGCCCTGGGTCCATTACTGTTGTTGTCTTCTGATAATCCAGTTGGGTGCCCAAAAAAGCTTTGCTGCACCAGGGATCAGTGGTGGTGGTTGCTTAAGAGCCATTGTTGCCCAGGTAAGTGATATTGATATATGGGAAATCATTTGTTCCCATACCATATTTGGTAATGAAGATATTCTCAGTAAATGATTCTGTTCTTTATTTCTGTGTTTCATTTTCAGACAGAACTTTAGAATTTTATACTAGGCTCATGCTGCAAAACATCTTTATGCTGCCAAGATTTTCTGGCTTATAATTATCTTGCTTGTCTATGTATTTTTGTCTATGTCTCTGTATTTTAGGAGAATTGTGCAAAATGAGTCTTCATTCCTCCATCCATACCGAGAAATCTGTCTTGCCTTCCGTTCATTTTGCTGCATGTTTGACTGAAAACACAGCACCCTGCAAAACTGTGGAGCCTCCCCCTCTGCCCCAAAAGAAAACTGTCAGCAGAGCTCTTTCATCACCCGATGGATTTTACTGGGACTCATCCTCTCCATCCAAAGCAGCCGTTTTCCCGAGCTTCAAGTTGAACTCCAGTCAATCAGAAAGTAACGTCTGTATCCAAGAAAAATCTCTCTTTTGCTCTAACTTGGGAATCAACCATCATACAATTTCCTCCTCTGAGTTTCCGGGAAAAAACCTCATAGGGTCCACCACTACTCCATTCCCAAGTTCTGCTAAGAACAGCAGCCTTTGTGGCTTTCAGGATAGAAACCTTCCATCTCGTTCTTCCTCACAGCACAGTATATCCACCCAGATCTCCTCAGGCTCTGGCCTTCAGCTCCATAACCTCTTCAGCAATATCAACAGCAAAGAAAGCATGTACAGCAAGTTAGGAGGACTCTATGCAGAATCCTTGCGCCGCCTGGTCTCCAAATGTGAAGAGTATTTTATGCATGATCAAAAAAGCGAGCTGCGTTTTAGTGAGAACTACTGGCCTTTCTTCAAACTTACGTGCAACACACCATGCTGTAATGCGGGAGACGCAGTATATTTCTGTGCAACATGTGCCAAGGATCCTTCTAGCACTTATGCAGTGAAAGTAAGTAGTTGAAGAATATCATTTTGTAAAGTAGGGGTAGGAAACATTTCTCATGCCTTATACCCCACCCCCTTTTCAGGAAATGTATCAAGCCAAGAGTTCATTCAGCTAAAGACAGAGCCAAGAAGGAGCAAGTGCTCCCATCCTGCAAAGTCCCTTTTGTCTTTGTGACACTTCAAATAACTAGAGGAGGAGACAACTTTCCAGAAGCAATGAAAGGTCCAGAGAGCAGGTGCCAGAGAGCAGGTAAACCTAGAACTAAGGACACATTTCTGAACAGTGAGAACAATTAACCAGTGGAGTGGTTTGCCTTCAGAAGTTGTGGGTGCTCCTTCACTGGAGGCTTTTAAGAAGAGATTAGACAGTCAATTGATATAGGGTCCTCCTGCTTGAGGAAGGGGTTAGATGAAAAGACCTCCAAGGTCCCTTACAATTCTGTTATTCTGTTATCTTAAGGTCTGCATGATGATTTTTAAAAAGTTCCATATGATTACCTAGGTGGACATTCTCCTCAGCCACAGTTGGCTTTTAGCTGGTCTCTAGCTGCTGGGAAAAGACATCTGTCATTACTCTGGAGAACTTTAGTAGCTCTTAAATGTATCTCCTAGAGTCATTGTTGAGTGGCTTTGCTTGAGTTGAAATATAGGCAAGTCATGAGACCTTGAGAATATCATTGGTTTCTTTTGCTTTGTCTTGCTTTGCCTGTGTAATTAGTCAAAGGATTTTCACTAGTCTGATTTAAATGCTCAAATTAGTTAGTCTCATTCAAAATTCCTGTAATAAATGGGCTGGGGAAAAAATCTCCAGGTTTCTGGAACATAGGGCAAAACAAATATACCAACAATTTTTTTTCTTCTATTCTGATCAAAATACTTTGGGCTTCTATTTGAGGTATTATTTTTGAATTAGACAATTCCTTTCAAATAGCAAAATTCAGAGGCAAATAGCAGGTAGCAGGATCAAGCCCATTGAGAAACCAATGTGGATTAAAAAGGTGAGTTTGAAGAAAAACAGAAGTACAGGGAATAATTAACTCCAAAATGCCAAGTCAGAACAAATAGATTTTTTTAAAAAATCTCTCAGGCACTGTCATCAAAAAAGGAGAATTTCTGGGACTCTGCCAATGTGCTTGGCACTAACATCCTCCTTCTTTTAACAGGAAAGTAAAGTGTCTGGAGTCAGGCCAAGAGGGTGTGTAGCTGGGATTGTTCTCCTGGCACCCCTTTTAGTGCCAGGAGAGCAGAACAATCAGGAAGTGAGCCTTGACCCTTCTAACATCATTTGAGCACGAACCTGTGCCAAGAACTTCATGAGGCCCTGAATTCCTGTGATTCATGAGAATCCTCCATGGGTGCAAATTAGTCATCCTTCAAATGACCATGTAGGGCAGGGCTTCCAGAATCTACCGGTGCTCAAACCTACCAGAAAGCCCCGGCTTCCCTGGCAGTTGCCACCTTTGTTCTGGCTTATGGTTCTATAAGTTTTTAAAGGGTGCCCTGGCATAACTGCACACCCTTAAGTAAAAAATGCCACCATCCTTGAACTTTCAAAAAAAAAGACAGGATATTTTCAAATTATTTCACTCACATAATTTTGATTGTCTAAGTTCTAGATAACAGTTACATCTTTTCAATCCAAAGAAGCTGGAGATGGTTTTAATCACATTATAAAGAACCTGCTTTACTTTAACTCCGCTGATCTCTTTGCCTTTTGTGGATTGTGGCCTTAACTTTCAATGCTGTGCACGAAGTGTTGTCTGCATAGATGCCAGTTTCACAAAAGGAAAGGGCTTGCTCTCCTGTCAATCAAGCAATCACACGGTGTGTATTCACAATGGGTATTTAAAATAGAGCGTACAATTGCTAGGAAAGGAAATAAGCCTTTTTTGTGTGTTCATTGCAGACCACACGTGTTTATGCCTATGTTACAAAATGTGTCTTTATTGTCTTAGGCCCACACTGTAGCATCATAAGGCCTAGTCTAGAAAACTAAGAACTAAGATAGGCTGCTGTCTGGGAAAATTTAGTTAAGCAGCTTGGGAGAATCCTTTCGTTTTTCATTGCCTAAAGATTTGATTGATTGACATATTTCAGGACTTAGTCACTGAGCTAAATAATTTTCCCATATGCCTCTCTTATGTTGCAAAAAGGAAGCCACAACTCATAAAAGAGGAAAACTACAACCTCATCATTGCTTGAAGTCAGCCTCAATTTTACCAGTAGTTTCAGGCCTGCTTGAAATTTTGAGCTAAAATATGGATCTTGTTATGAAATAACATCATTTTGATTTATTTAAATTAGTCGTTATGTTGAATATCTAAAATCTGGAGCATTTCACATAATATCCAAACTCCTCTCCCACCCCCCTGCCATTTGCAGGAGGTGGATGGGATAGCTTTGCATAATTTGGGGGTTTTAGCACACAATACAAGGAGGACTACAATCTTCATCTGTATTTTTTTAATCCAAGTTAATAATGCGACAGGTTTTTTGAGTAAATTTTAACCCAGGAAGAGATATAAAATCCTCCTTTTAAAACACACTGTTGGGAGATCTTGTAGTATAGGTAGTATAATATATTGTTAATATTAAACTTCATTTTTTTTGTGGATGTTCCAAAAGTTTTAGATACTGAAGTGTGTGTGTCTGCTCGAAACAAAACAATATATCAATTTATATTTGAAGAAAAAGATTTAAAAAATCAATAGCAATGAAAATCATCTTTTTGCTCATGTAAGTCCAATAGAAATGGAGTAATTAATGTGGTAATAATTTAAGGAATATCAATTGTAGTAGTAATAGTAATCACAATATAAGAGTGTCAATGTGCATTACACTTTTGTCTCTATTCAATTGTGTCAGATTCTTGGAAACAGACTAAACAAGTCCCTGCAGTTTTCTTGGATCAGAAGTGGTCTGTCATTGCCTGCTTCTTAGGGACTAGAGAGTTTGATTGGCCCAAGGTCACGAGCTGGCTTTGAGACCAAGGCAGGACTAGAACTCACAGTCTCTCAGTTTTAGCCATCGCCATTACAAAAAAAAAACCTCTTCTTTACAGCAGCCACCCCCAACTTTTTGGGCACCAGGGACTGATTCTATGGAGAGAGATTTTTCTGCAGATCAGAGGGGATGTGGATGGGGCTTTGCTTTTTTGTGCAACCCAGTTTCTGGCAAGCTGCAGCCCAGTGCTTTACATAGTATCATAAGGGAGGGAAGTAGTTTAGACATAGGTTTGTCTCCATTTAGATTAGATTTACAGAAAGGGAGTGGGGATGAGAAAAACCTAAGACAGTAAGGCAAGTACCAATGGGTTCATGTCTAAATTACTCAGTAGAGGCCAAGTAATATGAAAACTGGGAGGGTTCCTCCAGTTCTGATCATTCCTCACCTTCTGCTCAATCGTAATTCCCTGTCCTTGATATGTAAAAGTGATTGGCAGCTCATGCTGTAAAGGTATTGGAATTCAATTTATATCAGACCCAATAACCATGATACAAAAGCTAAAAGCTATCTGGGAACCAGAGGCTAAAATATCTGAAATTGCTCTTTAGCTCAAAACTTCTCTAGATACTCCTTTGATGACTCAGCTGTTTCCCACTCAGCTGCTCCTATATCTGTTTGCTTGCTAATTGCTTTAGGGAATATCTTTGCCTCGGTATCTAGTTCTTTGTTTCCTAATCAGTTTCCAGATGCCAGTGATATTTTCAATCTTTGCTTGTACTTTTTCCTCATAGATATGTACACACCAAGACATTAAAGCTGCAGAATCCTGTATTAGCCCTTCTATTCCCTTTCACTTCAATATCCAGCAGGACTGTGGGCATTTTGTAGCCACTGTGCCCTCCAGCATGGTGAAGAATACTTCCACGGACAGTCAGTGTCCTTCCCACACTGCCACTGAGCAAGAGTGTGTGGTTGTCATTACCCGTGAAGTGCCACACAGACTGCTGCTGACTTTGTGGGAGTTGCTGAAACTTTCCATAAAGATGAGCCGGACCAGTATGAGAGGAGAGTGTGTTTCTTGCTGTTACAGCTTTGCAATGGGTTGGAGCATCTTAAGGAGAACAGTGTTATTCACAGAGATCTCTGCCTAGAAAACTTGCTGCTGGTGCGCTTCAAGCCTTCTTTAGGCTGTGGCAGGACCAAAAATGACAAGCATCTGCCAAGGCTCCTCATTACCAATTTTTTAAAAGCCATGCAAAAGCCAAGCACTGGTGAATCCAAAGCAAAGAAGAACCAGGCCCGGTTAGCTCAGAGATTGTATCTGCCTCCCAGTTTTAAAAGGTTTGACGAGTTTCAAACTGGCATTCTCATCTATGAGCTTCTGCACCAGCCTAACCCATTTGAAGTTCAGACCCGTCTCAGAGAACAAGGATACAACCAGGGGGACCTCCCTGCCCTTCCCAACCTTTCCATTTATTCCAGCGGGCTCCAGAAACTTGCACATTTGCTCCTGGAAGCAGATCCATCCGACGTATCCACATTACAGAAGCAAAGCGGATTCTTCAGTGTCTGCTTTGGGGTCCCAGGAAAGGACATAGCAGACCAGCCACTAAAGCACAAGGAAGCCCTTCATGGAACTCTTCAGAACTGGATTGACATGAAACGGGCTTTGTTAATGATGAAGTTTGCCGAGAGGGCAGTGGATGCAGAGCACAATGTTCAGCTGGAGGACTGGCTTTGTTGCCAGTATCTGGCCTCTGCAAATCCCTCCTCTCTCTTTAAGTCTCTGAAACTTCTTAATGTCCTCTGATCTCTGTAGCGTTTTCAAAGCTGGCATTGGTTCTGGCAGAATCTGCCTAAGAGTGCACTTAGTCGGCTCTATAGAAAGTGGGTGCACACGTCACATTTTTCCTTTGTGTAACATTAACTAACCATTAAAAAAAAGGATAATGCATTTTATGCAGTCATTGTGAATGTTATAAAAATGTAAGCAGTGTTATCTAGATTCCACTTCTAAGTAACTCTTGAAAGCCCCGTTGAAGTGTTTCTCCCCCCACCACCCAATTTGAAGGAGTTTGTTCTTGTAAGATGTTTTGTTGTTATTTTCATATGAAATAGATTTAAGTTAAAACAACATTGGTCTTTTGTTTTATTTTTGTGGGTTAAAGAAAAAAAACCAGGGAGAACTGTGCAGCCGGTCCCAACAATGCTGCCTTGAAATTGCATTTTACTAAACCACTGAAGCCAGTCCTTTCAGTCTTGTTCCAATTCCATCTTGGCTCTTTGGGTTGAGATGTGCTTAGTGCAGTATTTCTCAAGATGATGCTGGCTTGGGAATTCTGGGAGTTGAAGTCCATAGGTTTTAAAGTTGTTAGGGTTGAGAGAAACTGGCTTAGAGAATACAGGGCAGGGAATGATGGGATCTTTCAGAGGAAAGAAAAATGGAAAGTTGAATCTCTTTGGGGCAAGCTTCTGAACCATATTCAGCAGAATTTAATGGCTCTTCAAAAGCAGCCCGTGTACACTGAAATACAATGTTCCCAATGCAAGGTGACACTATAATGGAATTCCTGGGGGGAACAATCTCCTGACACCATCATTAGCTCCTGTTTATACAGGAGTGGAACTGTTGTAAAATGGTGCCTCCGATCCCCATATCTGCAAGCAGAAGAACATTCTGGCAACACAGTACCTTTCCCCACAGATCTGGTTTTATATGCTTAATTACCATACTCCGTGCGTATTTCTTTGGGATTGTTCTCTTCTTGTTAAACAAGATTCTCTTCCTGTCTTTTTGTTGAACATGTAAATAATCTCTTGGCATGGCAACATTCCCCATCTGACTGACTTTCTTTTACTGCGATTCTAACACGGTAATCATTGCAAGGGCAGAAGAAAACTAATCTGCCTGATTCCCCAGCTTCTTTGAACCAACTCCTTCATTTATGCCTCATTTGAAACCACATGTGATTATGTTGGGCTTGCTTAGCAATTTTCGGTTTATATATAGATAATCTATTTCTACATTTCTTGAATCGGGATCCTATAAGTTTCAAAGTATAAGGAAGAGCTGCATATAGCTGCCCAAGTCCATGTTTCAAAACCCTATGGCCTCCTCATCAATTTCTAGCTACAAATGCTTATGATGCATGACACAGTTTCCCATATAAATTGTGATGTATTCTCCAGAATCCAAAGGATAATAAACTTCTCTATAAATCACCTCTCTTTTTTTTGTTCATATCCATCCATTTCATGTCATGGAACACAAATTGTGGTCCTCACTGCCATCATCCAGGAATACATACAACCTCTGGTCCGGAGGTGGGTTCCTACTGGTCCAGACCTGTTTGGCCAACTCGGTAGTAAGTCGGCCGCCCACGCACCCAAACCGGTTCTATTGGCAGCATCATAGATGCCGCCATCTTGTTTTTGCTTCTGCGCATGCGCAGAAGCATTTTTTTTATTACTGTGCATGCGCACGTGCGTGCAAAGCGTGTCACTGAGCAAACCGGCATTAACTGCCACTTTGCTCTGGTCACCAAATGTTGCTCTCCCTGGTATATAGGATGAGTGAAACACTCTGAAAAACTGAACAGTTCTAGCTGGCTTCTCATGTGCATTATGCACAGGAAGTGGAATTTATAAGATAGATTTTGCAGTTATTGAGACTATTCTGTGTAATAGAAAATGCATGCATTTGTTGTGCAATGTAGTATCCACATAGCATCTGAGCTATGTGAATCGTACATTTTTGCTGTGTTTCTAGAGTGAATGCCTATGATCTGACCATAACATCTCTACAGTATCCACCCCAAGATCTTGAGGAAGTGTTAGAGCCCCAGCAGCAGCCATATTGTTTACAGAGGGCAGTAAGGAATAAAGTAAGATTTATATCACCAGCTTTGTAATATAAAGAACAGCAGCATCTGGTTTCTCAGTCATACTATGATTGGTTTGGATATCTTCCCATTTTCCTTTACTGATCTCATATAATTCAATACTGGACGGGTTTGAAAAGAAAAGCCATGTTGCAAACGTTATAAAAGAGACGATTAAAACTCTTATTCCATACATTTTCTCTCTGGGGCCAAAATTAGAGAGACCAAGTGGCACCAAACAGGACCTTGAGGGTACATCTTGTTGACCCCAGGCATGTTTAAAACTAATCCTGTCTTACAGCACATTGTCTCTTTTCTACATTTATTTTAATGAATAAAAAGTTGTAATAAGGATAACATTGAGAATCAGACTAAGATATCCTGTCAATGACAAAACCCCAAATAATAATTTTCTTTCTTGTCCTGTTCATCATCTTTAACTGGTGCAGAAGTAATATTAGAAAGGACAGAAACAACACATTGTATGTGACCATAGAGGGTGAAATTCATACCTAAACCAATGAGCTTTTTCATCTGACACTTTGTTTTCAAGACAATGGATATTTTTATATCTGCAAAGTATTTATAGGTAATCCTCAGTTAACGACCACAAATGGGATTAATTTTATTTGTATTTATTATTTTTACAAATAACTCAAGGTGGCAAACACACCCATCCCACCTTCCTCCTATTTTTCCTCCAACAACAATCTATGAGTTGAGTTGGGTTGAGAGCGGGTGATTGGCCCAAAGTCACCCAGGCTGGCTTTTATGGCTAAAATGGGACTAGAACTCATACTTTCTAGCCTGTCACGTTAACTATTAGAGCAAATTGGCCCTCTTGTTTTTCTGTTCTCTCTGTTTTTTTCTGTCTTTCTGTTGCTAAGCCAGGTGTTTCTTAAGTGCATTGCACCTGATTTCACAAACTTTTTTTTTTTGCCACAGTTGGTAATGATTCATTGCAGTTGTTAAGTGGATCACACAGTTGTTAAATGAATCTGGCTTCACCCTCTGACTTTTTGGTCAGAACCTGGCCTGGAGGATCTCACATGGTAATCACATGACATCATCCGAGGATGCTGAAACCATTGTAATACTGTACATGCCAATTGCCAAGTACCTGCATTTAGACCACGTGACCACAGGGTTGTAAACAGATGGTTATAAGTCAAAGACTAACTGTATTGTCTTTACCTTTTATCCTTTATTAGTTTTCCCTGATACTGAGAAACAAGGAGAGAAGAAAGAAGAAAAAATCTTCACATCCAGATGTTCTTAAAAACACAGGAGAAGCACCAAGATAGTGGTGCATTTATTTTTAAGGAGGTCTGTCTGGGTGGATATAAAAAGCCAATCAAGGAAAGACTGTCTCAGTCCTGACTTGACACAGCTCCTGGTCAGTGGTTGTCAACATTGGCCAGAGAATTATGGAGGTATTTTCCCTAAATTTTGCAGAAATTTTGCACTTTGGTTTTTATTTATGAGCCTCAGTGGTACAGTGGTTAGAGTGCAGTACTGCAGGCCACTTCTGCTGCATGCCCAACTGCCTGCAGTTTGGCAGTTCAAATCCCACCAGGCTCAAGGTTGATTCAGAGCCTTCCATCCTTCCGAGGTGGGTAAAATGAGGAGCCAGATTGTTGGGGGCAATATGCTGACTCTGTAAACCGCTTAGAGAGGGCTGTAAAGCACTATAAGTGGTATATAAGTCTAAGTACTATTGCTATTTTTGAGTCTGTTATAACCTCTCTTTTTTCCCATTAGCTACTGCCGCCAATACTCAGAACTAATATCTACCAAGATGCCACAACTCTCTTAACTGTCGACAGTGCACACCATCAGATCTTAGAATAAGGAACACACCTGTGTTGAAATCTCCTGGCTACATCTTTCTTATTTTATTCATTTTAACAAATTCATATTCCACTCGACTCTGGGTGGTTTTCACACTTTTAACAGGAGTAAAATTCAACCTTACAAAAACACAAGCACAGCCAACTACAAAAATGTAAACATCCTATGCATATTTACAACAAGGAGGAAAAGTCGGTTTCCAAAACTCTGGATGGCTTACAGTTTAAAATTATTGGTACTATTAAATTAGCGAATGTACTTGAAATATTTAATTTACTTAGAATAATCAAGGCATTTAGAACTGCAACCCCCCTTTCCTGAATTCCCTTCTTTACATTCTTGTCTTATGGATGTTAATTCTTAACGTCTAACATTTGTTCTATACTCTAAAATCAAGATCTGCAGGATTATTGTGCCAGAAACCATAATAAAAATATCTCACTGAAAGATTTGAGGTTGTGCTTCAGCAGTAAATGCAGAGAATGATATGCAAAAATATTTTCTTAGGAATTCTCTCGGCAGTATCGGACTGGGGTCATAAGGAGAAGAGGATATTGTTCCTGAAGAAACTATTTGTATGAGATCCAACAAGCAAGTATTGTGTTTGCTTAGATACTCGGGCAAAGATCAAACACTTGCATAGCAAGAGACCCATGGCCTTCTCCAAGGCAAAGAGACAGAAATAGATGGAACTGGAGTACAAAAATATCCTTCCTTTATATTGGTGCTTGTTTGATCCAAATCATGCCAGGTAGTTTATGTCACAATGTTGTTATTTGCAGCACATCTGAGCAGCTTGCTTCTTGTTACATATTCCGTTATGGGGATATTAGGATAGAGAAATTGCCTCTTCTTAGGAATTTGATCAATAGTTTGTGGAATCAGTCTATCTATCTATCTATCTATCTATCTATCTATCTATCTATCTATCTATCTATCTAAATATGTATCTATCTATCATCTATCTAGCCAGCCAGCCAGCCAGCCAGCCAGCCAGTGATTTCTTCCAACAATCAGTTCACCAAACTGCTCAAAAAGTTAACAACCGGTTCTCCCAAAGTGGTGCAAACTGGCTGAATCCCAAAACTCTGTCTGTCTGTCTGTCTGTCTATCTATCATCTATCATCTATCTATCTATCTATCTATCTATCTATCTATCTATCTATCTATCTATCTATCTATCTATCTATCTATCTATCTATCTATCTCTACCTATCAGTTATCTATCTAAAATCTAATATACAGTATATGGCTGCTCAACTCACACAGGTGGTTTGCAGCATTAAGATATCATAATGTCAGAAGCCACTCCCCCCCGCCCCCAAGAGCAGCAATCACACAACAGCCTCTGTATCAACCTGGGGCCCCCAGTCCCCTCTGGCAAAATCACATCTTCAGTTTTCTTTATCCCATTATACTTTAAGAAAGGCAATTTATAACTGTTACACTATGAACAGTACAAATTCAGACTGGTCACCAACTTCAGTTCTGCTTCATGTATGTTTGCAATGAACACATTTATTTTAACCACACTCCATTTTTAGATATACACCTAAAAATTAAATGTATCAAAGAAGTCCTTAGAAAGGGAAGAGAGTAGTAAAAAATGTTGGCCAGTAAGTAAACATATTTGCCAGTCCCTCTTCATGCATGCCTGGGCCAGGGAATACAGGTAGTTCCTGTATATAATTGAGCCCAAAATTTCTGTTGTTAGTGAGACATGTATTGAGTTTTGCTCTATGTTACGACCTTCTTACAATAGTTGTTAAGTGAATCACTGCAGTTGATAAGTTAGTAAACTGCTGGTTAATGAATCTAAGCTTCCCCATTGACTTTGTTTTGTCAGAAAGTTGCAAAAGATGATCACATGACCTTGGTTACACAGCAACAATCATAAGTATGAACTAGTTGCCAAGCATCTGAATTTTGATCACATGATCATGGGGATGCTGCAAATGTTGTAACTGTGAAAAACGGTCATAAACCACTTTTCAGTGCTGTTGTAACTTTAACAGTCACTAAATGAACGGGACTACCTGTACTTCTATGAGAATTAAATTTGTCCCAACCTTGCAGAACTTATCACTTACTAACTTTTCATCTCTGATTCCTGTCAAAAAGTGCGTGATTCTCAGCCTTTTATAATTCACACATCATTAGCTTGTTGCCTATTGAATGTTGAACTACCGTGATGTCATAAGTTAATAACTCATTAAATTAATTCAAATGCACAATTGTTTCTTTCTTTGTTATTTCATTTATATGACTACCTATCCCAAATTCATGACTCTGGGTAGCTAACAATAATAGCAGTCCTCCTTTTGTGACTGACTTTCACAGTTGCAACAGTGATGAAAAAATACCTTTGCGACCAATCATTGCATTTACAAACTTTGCAGGTCTGTAATGCAAAAAGAAAAAAGAAAAAAAAAAAGCTAAAGGAAGATTGTAAATCATGTTCAATTGTTGTAGAGGTAGAAGAAAACTTGCTTATGATCCAGCCTTAATCAGCAATGAATTAGAGCATTGTCATTCTTTTTTTATTTGCAGGCTTGGACTTCGGGCAAGAAGAATCATGCAAAATACTTAAATATTTTAGAATAAACTATAGCCTTAGACTGTGCTGCCACCTAGTGATTTGTAAAATAAAGTGCAATTTGCTGTTTGTCTGTTTTTAGGTATGCTGTTAGAACAGTGATGGCTAACCGGGCCAAACTGGGGAGCGTGCATGCGCATGTGTGCACACACAAGACCACCAGAACCGGAATGGAGCAGCTGGTGGGTGCGCATGTGTGTGGCAGCCAGCTGCTTTTCCAGGTTCCATCGCATGCATGCGCACCGGCCAGCTCTCTTCCGTGTTCCTGCACGAAGACTAGCTGGCCGGTGGGCACACTGGAGCCCAAAAGAGTAGCTACCCATCGCGTACATGCATGACAGAACCAGGAAGAGCAACTGGCAACAGCACGTGTGCCCACAGAGAAGGCTCCATGTGCCATCTCTGGCACTCGTGCCATAGGTTTGCCATCATGGTGTAAGAACATAGGGGATAAAGCCAATTCTCACCTGCATAGTGGTGCTAATCATGAGTTTTCAAAATGTATTAATTATTATTAGGGGTGACACTAAATATTCATATTCAAACATGACATGTTTGATAGTAGCTGGGGATTGACAACGAAAGGAAAGAGATTGTCCTTCGGACATGTTTGTTAATTCCCTTTGGATGAACTGTTAGAATGATGAGGCTTTGTGGGGGGGGGGGTAACATACACACACATCCTTTTGATTCCAGTAGACCGCTTGGTGGCTTTTGATACCACCCATGTAGTATCCTTCCTGGTTACTTGCAGAGTTTGGAGATTGGAAGCTATCAGTCCAGAAGACACTTAATTTATAGACCTGCTCCTTTGGGGAAATGTGATCCCTAGAGGAACATCGGAGCTAGAAATGTTACTTCCAGGAAGAGAAGAAATGTGAAGGGTACACTAATGTCAACATTATACTATTGATCACAAGACTCAACTCTTTTCTATACATGTGATGTTAAACATGTAACTCAAAGGGATGCCACTTAGGTTCAATTTTCGATTGTTTCATCCCATCCAAAGTTCAACAGCCATATTCTGTTCAGTCTAGAAAAGTCTGCTTTATTTGATAATAACATACTTCTTCTATGTTGAGGGTGGTGCTTGTGGAAATAACTAAATATGGAATAAAATCTATCACCAAATGCTAAACTAGATATGTGCTTGTTGTTTGTTTAATTAGGATAACTTTTTTAATGGTTCTTTTTTAGCAGTATTTATCTTTCTCTCACTCCAACCTCTTAAGTCAATAAAACCTTTATTTGCATTTGTTAATTGTTTTGATTCATTTAAACAAATTTGTCTTTGTTGTTTTAACTTGGGAGCCACCCATACTCATGTAAGTGAGGGGGGAGCTATATAAACCCAGTGAAATAAATAGATAATTTCCAATAAAGCAACAACCTATCATTTCATCACATGCATAGTGTATACACAAATGTAAAACAAACAAACATTACAATTCAAACCAATTATGAGACGCCATATAGAGAAACAGAATCACTCTGAAGTAATCTGTACTGAATCAGGACCATGACAAATAGTGTAAGCAATTTCTAGAAGTAACATATCTGAGCTGCAAAAAAAAAACAAAAAAACCCAACCTATAAATGGCAAAAAACAAGATGTAGACAATTCTAATTCTTTGCTGCCACTAGTGACAGTCCATAGATTTGCAGTCAAGTTACCATATTTTCAGCATGTGATTCTCTGGAAAAGTGTACAAAGAGAGGCATAAAGTCTGATAGGAAAATATAACTACTTTCATGTTTCCTTCTCAAACTAAGATGGAAATGAATAAATGGTTATCTGTCTAACAATGTGACAAGCTCATCAACCACTATAATTTGGATGGCAGTATCCTTACTTCCTTTAAAATGTCCTCTAATTCTATCCAAAAGGAAGAAGGGTCTGCTTTTAATCATATCAAATAATAAGCTTACAAAACAGTTGCATCTATGCTCAGGCAATTTGGCAGTTTTCTGATTATAATATGTCTATAATGTTCATAATTTCTGTAGAAATTGCCTTACTATTTGCACCCTTCCAAATTTTGTAGATAGCCACATTAATATACTGGTAGTTGTTAAAGCATTAGACTAGAAGCTGGAAGACTGTGAGTAAAGCCAGGTGGGTGACCTGAGTCCAGTCCCTCTTTCTCAGCCCTAGGAAGGAAGCAATGGTGAACTTCTGAACTTCTGAAATCTAGCTGAGAAAACTGCAAGAATTCATCCAGGCAGTCACAATGGCACAAACAAAGAAAAAACAATTTTCAAAGATTCCCTTAACAAACATCATAACAAAAATATAGGAGCATATTCTTTTTTAAAATTAACTTTCACTTTATTTTGTTACAAATTTTTAAAGTACAAAACCATATAAAAAACCAATTAATTACATCAAAAATTCAACATCCCCAAACTATTTAACAAATATTTTAAAAAGAAATACATGATAATAATTTAAAACTAGGGGAAATGGAAACAGAAAGTTACAGTCAATCTAAATGTATCACTTACATCGCAAGTGTTAAACAAAATATTTAAAATTCCTTCCTCAAAAGAGTATCCTGACTGCCAATTTCATCCCTTCTCTTGGGAAAAAAAGTTTTGGGTGCTTCCCTGCTAAGCCAAAGGGATACAGGAAGCATCTGTTTCCTTTAAATTCTGCCTTGGGGAGAAATCCAGTTGGGCTACTTTGCAATGTTCAAATCAGCTGGTACACTCACAAAGCTATAAGCACCAGCAGCTTTTATTTAAAAAGAAGAAAGGAAGAGGCATGCCCTCTGCATGAGAGTAAGAGGACAATGAATAACTAATTCACAATTAGTTTTCATTAAAACTAGACTTTTAACGTTAGAATTTTTCATGTCTGCAGAGACAATTACAACTTTCCCTCTGCTTTGGAATAGTGGAAAAAGCATAAGGCTGCGTATCTAACTGTAGGGACTGTACGAAAGTAGGATCAATGCTTTGTCTTCTTTTACTAACAGTAAAAACAAAGACATACGCTGAGAGAAAGAAAATGTAGAGGAGGAAGACAGCCACCAAAGCATTGAACTATTCCTTATTTCAATAGCAATCATATAACACAGTGGTCCCCAACCCCCGGTCCGCGGACCGGTGCCGGGCCGTGGAGTACCTGGCACCGGGCCGCGCAGCGGCCGGGGGCCATGCAACGGCCGACTCTTCACTCATGCAGCGCCGCCACCGGAGGGGGGGAGCTGCGCGGAAGCACAGGAGCAAGTGAGGCGAGGAGGAAGATCCCCCGCTACTACACCACCTCCGCCCCCTCCCCGAGTCAGCCGTCCCCTCAGTGAACGCCTCCGCCTCTTCTCTCCTTTCTCGCCTCAGTTGGCTCGCCTGGAAGCGAGGCGAGGAGGGGGCGGACCATGCGCTGGAAGCGGAGCCCTTGGAGGCCGCTCTCTTCTTTTTCCCGCCCGGCCTTGGCTTGTGAGAAGGAACGGCGGGAGAGGTAGAGAGAGAGAGAGAGAGAGAACGTCGGGCAGCCGAGGGCGGGGGGGGGTCTTTTGAGGGGAGATGGGGGGTGCGCAATTTTGGCGCCAGATTCAGGCCGCCTCTGCCGCTATTGCAGCGCACGGTGGAAAAGCGGCAGTCTTGCCCACCCCTTCCCTGCCTCCCGCCTGCTCCAGTTGCCGCAGCCAGGGGTGGGGGCTCGGTGCCTGAAGTCTCTTGCCTCTCTTCCAAAATTTCGCCAATGGGCATCGGTGAAGCGCGCTCTTTCTCTTCCTCACAAAACACATTTCCTTTCCCCCCACGCGTAGTTATTGGCGATATGGACTCTTGGAGGCTGCGCTCCCGGGTCGCGTTTCCTTTTTGCAGCCCACGAGAATGCCTGGTTCTGAGCCTCAAAAAACGAGAGTTCTCTTAAGGCTGCAAAAAAGGAATATACTTTGGTCCTTGAAGCGCTTTTCCTGTTATTTGGACATTATATATATACATACGTACATACGTACGGTATGTATATATGCATGTATGTATGTATGTATGTATGTATGTATGTATGTATGTGTGTATGTATATATATATATATATATATATATATATATATATATATATATATATATATATATATATATATATATATGTCTGTAGTCCATAATATAGTGATGATTTAAAAAAAAATTAGTTGAGCACATGGAATCTTTTTTCTTTTAGTATATTTTGGAGGTGGGGGCCCACTTTGTTATTTAAGATAGTATCTCCTTTTATATATGTAGTGAAGATACCTAATACTCCCACCCCCTATTTCCCCCACGACAACCTTGTGAGGTGGGGGGGCTTAGATAGAGTGAATGGGCTTAATACTGTATTCTTTTTACATTGCTGTCCTCTGGCTTATTTAATTTTGCCCTTGCTTTTTATCTTTGACCTTGATTAATTCAGCTGTTTATTCCTTAAAATCTACATACAAAATGGAAGGTGGGATATGATTCAGGTGTTGAATTGGGAAGGTGGATTTAAAAAGTATGTTTGTATTCCCCCATTTTCGCCCCCCACCCCTGCGTGCGCTCAGCGGGCCACGGTAAAATTATCAAAGGCTGACTGGTCCGCGGCGATAAAAAGGTTGGGGACCACACACATATGATATTACATAGTTATATACATTTATACAATTATATATAAACATATAACACAATCGCTTAGGCGTAGAGAGAGGGCTGTAAAGCACTATGAAGCGGTATATAAGTCAAAGGGCCATTGCTATTATGCGTCGGTTCCCTTTTCATTGTAATTGCAATCGCATTTCATGCTTTTTTAACCGTTCTCAATCGCCCGCTCCTTCCGCGCCTTGCAAAGCGAGCGAGCGAGCGCCACTAGCGCCACCTGCTGCTCGGGGCGGCCGACTGCAAGGCTGACGAGTCGATTGCCAGCCGCGCCGCCTCGATCCGCCAATGCCGCCACATCTGCAAGAGAGCCTCGCCGCAGGTCGAGTGATGGATGAGTGAGAGGAAAGATGGCGGAGAAGGTGCACAAGAGGTAAGGGGAGGGGAGGCTGGGCGGCAAAGCCTCTGGATTCCCCCCCCCCATAGGAGTTGTTTCTTTAGGTGCTCCTTGGGTCCGTTTTTCAGGGCTGCGTTGTCTGTGAGGATACAAAAAAGGACGCCCGGTTCTTTGCAATGGACCGTAGTTGCTACTAAGCTGCTGCTACTAAACTGCTGCCATAAGGGCAGCCTCTCAAAGGGTAAAAGGAGGTCGGACCTGCCGGTAAATGTCCGTTTTCAACAAGCCCGCAAGGAATTCAGTCCAGTCGCAGAGGGCGGTTTTGAGGACGGAAAGAGGGAAATTTCTACTCCCGATGCCACTCGAGAAAGCCTACCTATTACATCAAAAGGGGAAAACCAGCTGTTCGTTCCGTGGTTTTTAATTTTTTCAATTTCGGATGATGTCACTGTGTACAGGATCATTGATGATTTCTGGAAGGTTTCCACAGTTTGCTGAATATCTTGAATGAGGCCTTGCATTGATTTATATTGTTATCATTTCACTGAGGTCCTTTCTATTAGAAGAAGCTGAGCCATCTTGTGGATATTCCTAAATAGTTTTTGTGGGAAATGATGAATGAGAATCCAAAAAACTTGACTGCGAAAATGTGTGATTGTTGTTTTCCTACTACTTAATATTGTTCAACATTTTTCCTAAAAAATTTAAGTGCTTTGCATTCATCATCTTAGAAATTCTTAAAACAATTATTAGGCTTGAGTGTTAATACTACAGGTGGCAGGTGGAGGCTGTGGAGGTGAGCTAAAGTTTCCCATTGATTTAGTAACTGACAACACTTTGGTAGTGTGAGACTAGGAGTTGTTTTGTCAATCACAGTATATCTACATGTCTTCCTAGCTCTCTGGTCCAGTGTTTGGACTAGAACTTCAGTTAAGGCAGTATTGTGCTTTCTCAATAGTGACATAACAATGTTTTATTACTGACAAAACAGCTCCCTACCCTCAACTGTCTAATTAAACTTAAACTGTCATTGCAGGCAGTTATTGGTTAATAGCTGTGATACAGAATCACAGAAGATTACATAATTCCTTCATTTGGGGACTTTTAAGCTTTTACTGAGCACTACTGTGGCTCAAGAATCAGTCTTCTCATCACTTTTGCTTTGTACACTTTTTTTTCCAGGTACAATCAAATAGATAGAGAGCTTTCTCTCTATCCTTTTTAAAATGCATTTCCAAGGATCCGCATTTCCAAGGATCCGGGATTATCTGACAGAGGTGAGCAAATGCATGAGAAAAATGCCAATCACTGGTATTGTTTCTGTATATGTCTTTTCTAGTGTGAAGATTGCACCTGGAGCTGTTGTTTGTGTGGAGAGCGAAATCAAAGGAGATGTGACTATTGGTAAGAGAAAATAATTTTATAGAACAATACAGTTGGGTTAGCCCAACACACTTAACTTGTTTATTTAATTAACTTAGTTATCACAATACTGTTGAATTATTAACAAATCAACTATGGTTATATAGTATGGTAACCCACAACCAAAGTTAAAACCAGCTAAGCTTAGAAAATTAAAGAGTTAGTACTAATTTTAGGTATGTAAATAGCTAGTGGTACTCTAATAGTTCAGTCAATTGTTCAAGAATGTGGATGATCCCTTGTTATTTTAGTGAAAGATGATGCTGGTATTTGCACTTTTCCCCATCCATAATCCTGGTTTTAAACCTTGTTTATCATTCATGTTTGCCTTTCAACAAATGGAGATCACTATCTAAAATTTAAAAAAGCATTTTTGTTCAAATGTAGGACAATAAAAATGTTGATGAAGTTAAGTTGCAACAAATGATTGTATGATAATGATTGTGTTTCTTCTTTTAATGTGTAAATATTGCACACATTTAAAATGCACAGAGATGGCTGACAGCAGTCCTGTGTCAACTGAAGCAAATTGGTATTTTCAGATAAATGTGTGCTCAGGATAATACATTTCCTTGAAATATTTTAATGATACATAAGATTATAGCAATAAGTATTTTTTTATAGGTCCTAGAACAGTGGTGCACCCCAAAGCCCGAATCATTGCAGAAGCTGGACCAATTGTGATTGGGGAAGGTAATCTCATAGAAGAACAGGCAATTATAATTAATGGGTTAGTATAATTTAATCAACTTTCTTAATATATTTATTCATTCATTCCACTTGCATGGCCACTCAACCTATAGCAATTCTGGCAGTATACAAACAAAAACAGTCATAAAAATATTAAAAGTAGAATAAATTGGCAATAGAGATACAAATCAGTATAACACCACATTTCCTAGGGCACACTCAATACTTTGGTCAAATGCTCATGTATTGCCAAGTCTTAAGAAACATTTGAAACTTCAGTTGGGATGGGGCTGTCTGAATTTTGAAAGGCAGTCTTTTCCACAGGGTTGGCACTGCGACATAGAAAGTATACTGTCTTAGTCCCAACAGATGGCATTGCTTGATAGAAGGGATCAGGAACATGCCATCTCTGTTGGAACTAATAGCCTGTTCCTAGGGCATCGTATATTGATTGTATTCACTCAGGTAGAAATTAGCATCATGCAGCCATTGAAATAATTTCATACTACCTTCAGTGTAAATGTTGTATGTTCAGTATATGTTCAGACATGTAATCATAACAGAAATTGGGAAATACTAATTGTAATAAATACCAATTCAATGAAATTGTAAATGCTAAGTATAATAAATATGAATTATTAGTGAATTTATAATGCAGAAATTGATCACTGAAAATTTAATATGCTTTTCTATTCATTTGATAACCAGCCATTTTTTAGTATTGTCATCATGAGTTGCAAAAGGAAAATCATATTTGACACTATAAGATAATCATTTGAACCTTTCCCAATTAGTATAGTGAATATTAATGCATAGATGTACTTGTACTCTCTCCTTTGAGGTTTTGTTGTATTTCAGATTTAAATTTTCTTATAAATCTATTCTTAGTTCAGTTTTCCATAGTATATCTTTGAATCTTTATATTATTATGATTATTTTGCCAAAACATTCTTACAAAATGATCTCTGTATTCTGGAATAAACTTGATTTACAATTGGTGAGTCTGTTTGATGTAGAATAGCAGAATAGAATAGAAAAGGTTCAAGTTAGTATCAACGTTTAAAGATAAAACTCTTGGTTTTAAGGGCATGATATGCCTGTTTTTAAACACAAAAATGTTAAAATACCTTTTCTATCTCTACAGCTATCCTGAAAACATAATTCCTAATACAGAGGAAGTAGGAACCAAATCGATGGTCATAGGCACTAATAATGTGTTTGAAGTTGGCTGTTGTATCCTTTTGAAGAATAAATTAAAAGATTAGAAAGATACATGTTTGCATCAGACAGTAAGTATCTATTATGTAGTCTTATATCCCTAATTTGTGGCTAAAGAGGATCGGTAGGATGTTTGCTGTTAAACACTTATTACTTGTATCTAATGATTTCATTGAAACAGATAAAATATTAGTAGTTTAATTGCTATTATTTTTCCACACTTTTCTAATTTGGTAGAGAAAAAATACAATTGATTCATTGCTTCTGAATAAAGTTCAGTTTGTTGCAACTGCAATGTCATAGCATAAGATGCCGTTTAAGTATATTGTCTAATGTTCATGGTAGCTTTTGGCCAAATGAAAAAAGTAGGAGATGTTATTTCAGCTTTTTTTAAGTAGCATATTATGATATTTATTAGAACCGTTTGCTAAGGAGAGAGGTTTCACTAGTTTACTATAATTGCTTTTGAATTTTATTGCATGTGAACTAATTCACTTATCTGGAATGATAAGGGTCTCCTGCTTGTGCAGGGGGTTGTACTAGAAGACCTCCAAGGTACTTCCAACTTTGTTATTCTATTATTCTTCTGTATCCAAAGTTATAAAGTTAGGATAATGGTCTCCCAGGATCTTTCCTGAAAGCAGTGGAGCTGCAAAAGATCTCCTGCTGTATTAGGAAGAACTTAGAATATGGGAAACATGCAGAAAAATATTCTTAACCATGGCTTGCAGATTCTCAAGCAATGAAAATAGGAGATAACAATGTAATTGAGTCAAAGGGTAAGTATGTGATTATTATTTTGTACAACTTCAGAATAAATAAGAAAATAGCAATCCTTTTTATTACTTTAGTTTAGTTTTTCAGCTATATGAAATTTAAACATAATTACAAAAGAGTATAAACAATATTATTATAATTATTATATACAGCAATATCAGTAAAAACTTTTATTCTTGTCTCAGTGGTTGAATACAGCCAATCTTCAAAGTCTTTAAAAAAAATAAGGCCTTCATTATCATTTGCAGGCCTATAAGAATAGCCCCTACAATGCATTTTACTTTGAAGGTGGGCAATAATTAATTGTGGAATAGTGCAGCAGAAGAAAGATACAGAAAAACTGCTGTATACTGGCGATATATTGGGAGACCCAAACTGGGTATACTGTAAAATGATGCCAGGCAGCCCATTTAACAAAGACCATCCTGGCACATTTCCCAGAACAAATACATTAAATAAATAAATTTATTTAATTTGCTGTCTATCTCACTACTGAAATGAAGGCATGTATGCTTTCTGGAGGCCCCTTAATCATCTAATTAATAGTCTGCTAGGAAATACATATGATTACTTCAGTGGTAGGTTTCAATTTATTTTACTACTGGTTTGCTCGTGTGATGCTTCTGCATGTGCAGAAGCGTCCAGGCAGGTGGCTGGAATCTCCCATTGCCGCCATTTGATCTGGGGTGAACCGGCAGAAACCCACCTCTGGAGTATATAGGGAAAGAATGCTCAACCACTGCAAAATTGTTCTCTTGCAGACTGGCAATGAGATTATTGATAAATTGCCAAAAGGCCCACAGCTTCCACAGCAGATCCAACCATAACCAAAACAATTCTTATGGTGACGGGCCTGTTCCCTTGAGGGGAGTACCAGTGCAGAGGGTGAGACACATGGTTTCTGGACAAATAGCATCTCCATCTCATTAGGAGGATTTATCTTACTCTGGACCCACAGCCTCTAGCAGAGGGTCATCACATTTCTGGTCTGGCTCAGGATGGAGATACATAATTAAGTATCATCTGCTATCATGATGTGGAAACTTTGTTCTCTGCTACTAAACAACACATCAGCTAACTAACTGAGTTCTAGGAGAAGAAAAGGGCTCCTTGTGCCATTCTTCCTTAGCACAGGGGCCAATCAATATGTGCATGAATATATGCGTTTACCCCACCATTTAGAAAGACATTGCCTAAATACAGAGACTAGACATAAAATATGTTTCTGTCATGCCTCTTTGCTCTGGCTCTTGCATTTCACTTTCAAGGTCACCTTTCTTACTCTCTACATCTACAGCGTTCGTTGGTAGAAATGTGATCCTGACAAGTGGCTGCATTATCGGTGCCTGCTGCAACGTCAACACATATGAAGTCATCCCTGAGAACACTGTCATCTACGGAGCAGATTGTCTTCGTCGGGTGCAAACCGAGAGGCCACAGGTGAGTAGGCAACAAGCATGCAAGGCAGCTTTGAGTTCTTCAGTCACTAGTTTGCCTGACTTGTGGGGTTCGAGTTTACCAATCCAGTCAATGAGCAGAGCCCTGAAAAATGTGCATTTTGTGATTTGTATCCCATTAATATCCTGTTGATAAAGTTTTCCTACTTTGACCTCAGATTTAACCAAATTTGGGGTGGGGGTGGGAGGAGTCAACATCTTGGCAATATAAGTAACATTAGATAGAGAAGATAGTTTGGTCTAATGGTCCAGTTGATATAGGACAGAGGTGCATCTCGCTTTTTTCTTTACAAATAACCATGTCTTTTGTGGATGATCAATCGCTATTTCTCCCAGGATAAGGGGCACACTGTTCAATAAAGAGTTTATGACCTGTGATTTCAGATAAACAGGCAAACTGAAGTTAAGTCAGGTTACGTTGTTGCTTTGCAGTGATTTTTTTTGTTTTTGTTATAGTGCTACTATTATCACTATAGTTTGTAAATTCACATGTAATACAAAAACAGAAACTTGCTTTAAAATCATGATTCTGGTTTCCTAGCTGGTTGAAGAAGGAGCCAGAGTAGCCAAAGATCAGATGATGAATGACAACTGACACTCATGTCCATATTCAGACTCTGCTAATTAGCTTTTCAGTCCGGTCTTCCTCAGTGTGAAACAATGGAGAAAGGGATTCAGCATTTCCTCAGTTACTACATAAGGTGTGGAGAACTGAAGAAATTTTGAGAATACTGCTGAAGCTTTCATTGCTTCAAGCAAAAAGAGTGGTTTAAAATATGTTTGCCTTATATTTGTGAGGAAGACATTTGTGATGTATCATTTGAGAGGAGGAGAATTTGGGAAACAAATGTTTTTAATAGGAATTACCTTAAAATAAGTCAGTCCCTTGATCCATCTAATCTAGGGGTGTCAAACTTGCGCCATCATGGTGATGTCACATGACATATCGAGTCTTTTTTCTTCTTTGCTAAACCGGGCAGGGGTGGAGCCAGCACATGATGTATCCAGGCGGTGGGCCGCGAGTTTGACACCCCTGATCTAACCTTATGATTTCAACACTGATTGGTGACAGTAATCATACAGTTCAGGCAAGAGTTTTCCAGTGTGAATCTCCAGTGTGACATTGTCCATGAAAGATGCTATCACGTCTTTTACTGCTGAGTTAAAGCCTTCCCTTAAAGTCATCAGAGAGCTAGATACAGTATGTTGCGTTTCTGTAGCAAAATAAGCAATTGAGTCTTCCTCAAATCACCTGGATCGCAATTTCTATAGTCTGAGCATTAGCCATGCTGATGGGGATATATGGAAGTTGTGGTCCAGTTGCTTCTTTCAAGCAGATATGTTTAGGTTAATGTATATTTCTCTAACATTGTGCTTTTCATTTTAGCCACAAACATTACAGCTGGACTTTCTCATGAAAATCCTCCCAAACTATCATCATCTCAAAAAGATGATGAAAGCAACATCAACTCCTGTGAAGAACTGAAAGCCTTCCTGAATCATGGTCAAAATTATATCGGGCATGTGCTACTTGCTTTCTGGACTTTGTGTTTGCAGAACTAACTTTTTTTTTTTTTGGTCTGGAAATTTGCTCATGCAATTATGCAGCTTAATTTTATTTATTAAAATATAAAAAATAAAATGCGCCATTGTCACATTCCCCTTGATAGTTTATATTCTTAGTGGACTTCATTATCTCTATTGCCTCTTGTTTTTTCTTTGTTAATGAAGTCAGGGAACTGTCAAACTCGTCTTTCATACTGATGCCATCTTGGATGTCACCTCATTTTCCCAGTAAACCTGGGAATGGTCCAGTTCATTTGGAAGGCAACAAACAGAGAACTGAACAAAAAGAAAAGAGTTTTTTTTTTAAAAAAAAAAAACTTGTTAATTTCAATAGATACATTTTAGATGATTGCATATCCTTAGTGCTTTCCTTAAATAATTGAAACTGCATATGTAACTTTAGACAAGGTCAAAAAGGTATGTAGCTCAGTAACTCATCTGGAGTTGATATCATGAAGGCTTCATGTTGTGGCTTCAATCCAGACTTGTTTTTATACATTTGTGCACGTAAAAGTGAAAAAAAGATTCTGCTATCAGAAATACAATATGTGGTGCTCTCCTGTGGATAACATTGCAGTCCTACATTTCCTTGGGAATAAGCCTCACCAAACATAGTTGGGACTTCACTTTTGCATAACTTCCAGAGATAAAACTTTGTTAATCATTTTAAACAATATCATAGTCTTCATAAGCCTCTTGTTATGATTGCTATCCCTACAACATATTACACCATGAAATAATACATAAAAAAATGAAGCATTTGTAACCAAGATAAAAGCACAGTTAGCATTTCCTCTAAACATACTGTGTGCGTAAACAAAGCTGTCAGTTCCCCTTTTGACATGTGAATGTATGGAGCTACCGAACTAGATTTTTCCTACAGTATATATTCAGTGGCGGAAGAAAACCCAGGAGATTAGTACTCCTCAAAGATGTCAAATGCCTTGTTTTTGCACTTCCCAATACTTTCCCTCAAAGCTTTTTAAACAGAGCTGTAAACAGTGTTTACATTTTTCAGTGTGTAGCAATGCTGCCCTCGCTGTTTCTGAAGCTAAAAGTCCCCTTCTGTGATTCATTTTCTTTTAGGAACAACTTGGAAGCATTTCATAACGCCAGGGTTTTCAACATGCAAAATGCATTTGAAGACTTCTAGTCAAATCACATCTGGATTATGGTCAATTAAAAGCATTAAAAGGTATATCAGAGTCTAAAATTTTCTAAAAGCTAAAGTATTAAAAGTATATAAAAATGAGTAAAAGAAATAAGGTTTAGGAGCATTAGATGGATGTAGGGGGGCATAAAGATTCGTATATGTCACATTACAGAGTATACTAGTATGATGAACTAGGTAGCAAAATTTATGGCACCGGTCATCATCTGATGTATTTTAAATGCTGCTGCACAGAACCTGACTATATTTTGGAGTAGGATTGGTATATGAAAGCAGCAGAGAGGTAATAGATTTGCCCTCTACACTCTTGGTATTTGTGTAGTAATGATGAAATGAGGCTAGAACAGTCTCTAATACAGGCACTGGAGAACACATGCTTTGTTGCTTCTGACTTCTGTCCAGAATCACGGGCATTGTCTCTCTTCCTGTTTCAGCTTTCAAGGACAGCTGAGGGGAGGGTATGACATAAGGCCAGAGTAAAGGCCCTCTGGTATTTTAAGTACTTTGAGTACTTAAGTATGTCACAGGAGGCAAAGAACCTGCTGGATTCACTGGCAATAAAGATAGAGGTCCTGACTAGATCCAATTGGCTCTGGGTACTTGTAATATGCTATGTGCTCACAAAAGATGAGAGGCTGAGTCTATAGGAATTGCAAGGTTGAGTTCCAGAGTCCATGGTTCTTTTCCAATGAACACTTCTTCGCACAACCCTCATTTGAACAATGTTCCCCCCCACCCCCCAAAAAGGCCAAACTTTGCTTAGGCAAAACCTTTAGGCATATACAGTGGCTTGTTGTCTATTAGTTACAGATATGTGAAACCCCAGATTATTTTCCAAACCTCTATTTTCTTCCCCAAACTGAATCTTTTGTTTCTCATTTAATGTAACTTGTGCAGATACTCGCCCTATTCAATAGTTGTGTGTCTTAAAATTAACAGCCATCTGATGTTACTACATACTTGATCTTTTCTTTTAATAGCATTTGTTGGATTCCAATTAAGGTAGTAAATTGCTTTGTTTCCTTAATTCGCAAATACATAAAATGGACAGTGTGCTGGAGAGGTAGAGAAGATGGAAGGCAGTGGCAAATCAGGAGACATTCATGAAGAATAAAGGTACTTTGTGTCAACAAAAAACTTTTTGTGCTAACATACAGATTGAAAGGTGGACACTGAAAAAGAGTGAGAGAAAAAGGTAAATGCTTTCAAATATATGGATCTGGAAATAGTTTCTAAGAGTAGCATGGATACATCAATCGGTCCTGGACTAAGAAAATGCTGGCTGCTACAGAGAACAGGGAAGATGATCTTGATAGAGATATGTAGGAACCATTACTTAGACAAAAAAAAGGTTGAAGCAATTTTTAAGTGCAGAGCCCTGAGATAACATCTAGAAATGCCTCAGACAGACACTTCTCTAATTCACTCACAAGAAGAGGAATAGGAGCAGCACAATCAGACATTCAAGATGCTGTTATTTTAGTCAATCACAATAAAAGTAGTTTTAGCCTTCCTTTGAAGCTAATTTCATGGTGCTATACACCATGAATATTGAAGCAGCAACAACAAGCTGAAATTCACATACTTTTGGCCTGTGATGGCCTATTAGTTGTTGGATAGAAAAATAGCTATGATTGCCAAGATTGAGGGATGTAGAAAAAGGGACAACACAGATAAGGTGGATGAATTAGATTTTTAAAAAAAATTGCAGGTTTTTCCTTGGAAACAGGTCAGAGTAGTGACTACAGTATTTCTCTATACAGTAAATAGCTGTTATAACTCAATGTCATATAAGCAAACTAATATTATAGACAGTTCTTGGGTTAAAAATAAATTCCATTCTTAACTCAAATTTCTACTTAAGTTGTAAACTTGTGCTTACAACGGACTGCCACTTACTAAAAGTGGTGGACGGCTTTGTCTTTCCTCTAGCTGATGAACCACTGAAGCCAAAATTAGGCTTTCAGGAACTGCTGAAAATGGGCTGTATATTAAAAACATGTGGCTTCAGCAGTTCAGCGGCTCAGAGAAGGAGAACACTTTTCACCATTTTTAGTAATAGACTCATATCTAGGGGTAATAGTTCATATCTAGGGGTTGTCCTTAAGTTGGACATTCTTAACCCAGGGATTGGCTGTACGTTCAGGAGAATGGTGACCACCAGAGGTGGGGTGCTCCCGGTTTGGCCCAGATTGGGTGAACCAGTAGTAGCGGTGATGGGAGGCTCCACCCCCCCCCACCCGGATGTTTCTGCACATGCGCAGAAGTGTCGCGCGTGGGAACGCATCCGAACCGGTAGTAAAAAATTTGGCAACCCACCACTGGTGAACAGACTTTCTTTGAATAATAGAATTGGATGCCCTACCACTACTTTTTATTCCTCTGCCTCATAGGAGAGTTGTGCATGTTCCATAACAATATTTCTTAAAATACGTTTTATGAAACATTCTTCCCCAAACAACTTGAACAGATTCCATAACCACCAGGTGGGGTTTGGGGTAAAAAAAAATATTATTTTACATAATACATAATCAAACTTTGGAATTTGCTACCATAAGACATAGTGCTGGGTTGGACCAATTCATCAAAGTCATGGGGATCAATAGCTATTATTAGAATGTGATTAAATCATATTTTATTTCAATATTCCTTTTTAAAAAAAATGAACTGCATATATGTATGTGTATGTTTGTAGTACCTTTTTTTTAACGTCTTGGCTCATGATCATGTCCAAGCATGAAAATGTAAGCTCATCAGCATGAGTTTAAAAGGCTGCGTTTTAAATAATTCTTTAGGAACTTTCTGTCTACTTTGGTCCACATATTTAAATAGGGATTGCTTCACTTAACCAGAAACAAAGACCAGAACAAATAGCATGCTGACCCAGAACAAATAGCATGCTGATCAAGTGACCTGTTGACCCCAAAGAGATCAAAAAGGGGTTAGCATCACAGAGACAATTATCCCAAAGGTAGAGTTTTCACAATATTTAAATAATGTCCCCTCATCTCCAGTAAGAAGCTACACCACTATAAAAAGAAATGTGAACATTGCCATTGTAATATTACTGCTCATTATTATTAAAGGGTATAGCATCACTAGTATGAAATGCTACTCTTGCATTGAGTAGCAAACAAGGAAAGCCATTTTTTCACACCTTAGTTGTGAAATTTCACTGCTGAAAGGAGAAAGGTAGACTAGATAGATAGACCTTAGTAGTCTAGTTTTAGTAAGAAACTACATATTGTTTTGATTGGCCCTTCAGATGCTTCTGGTCTATTGCATCTGGTGCCTTAGAGACATGGTGACAGTTCCTGGAAATTCCAACCTATTCAGCAAAGTCCATACTCCTACTGGCCAGTTCTTCCAGTTTAACCCATAAGGCACAGTCATGTGGGCTATTTAAATCCCACTTACTCCCACTCTGAGAGTAATCAAACTGGCTCTCATAATCCTGTGTTTTGCAAGATAGGGCTGATGGAGCAAGAGTCTCAAAACCTCATGAGAGCCCAGAACAAATTGCCTGGTTCTTTGGTTTGGATCCTGGCCATTTTCTCCAAGCACATAATCACGGATGTGCTCTCAAACATGCCATAGTCAGCCGCTATCTCCTGCAAGTCATCTTATCTTTCCAATAATAGACACATCTGCTAATTGTAATTATTTCTAAGGAACATGTGTAAGCTCGTAACAAGGCTTCCCAGATATCAAATGAATGCACAGTAACATCTCCCTCCCCACATTCCAATGGTAAAAAGTCATTAGAGGAAAGGCTAATGAGTCAAAATTGCTCTGATAAGAGAGCTGGTATAGCTAGACCCCTGGGAGGCCCAAGGGCTTAAAACAGACTGGGTAAATATTTTAAACAATGCTGAGGAAAGCACAGGAAATTGAATGGCAAGGGAGTCACCCAGACTGCAAAAACCATAGAAATTGCCTGAAGGAACTAAACTGCCCCAAGCCTGCTTGCTCTGATCCTAGAAAGTTATATTGCAGCTTCATCAAGCATAGCACATTTTCACTAGACATGTGATCCTGCCAGAGTGTCAAGAAAAGGGCCCCTACCTGGGCATTGTGATATAATTCTGAATACATACAGCTGCCAAAGGCTTTTAATGGTCACATAATTCTCATGCTCAGTTCGGTAACATGTTCTTTTCAGACTGGAATCAACATGCTTGTTTTCAATTGGCATGAGAGGGAAAATATGCACACGGGTATTTAATGGGCGGGTAAGCTGGGTAAGCAGTATGGCACAATTTCACTTTCTCATTGACTTTGTGCCTGCATCCTGACCCCTGACTATGTATTCAACAAGTGGATATTGCTGACAGAATGGGGGATGAGAAGTTAATCTCTATCCAAGCTGCTTTTCAAGACAAAGAATGGAAGAAAAGGGAGCATCAGCCTTCTGGTTGACCTTTGACAATTAAAAACTGCATAACAGAACGAGCAAACACATTGCTAGGACGGCCTTTTCCCTCTGCTGAGATTTATTCTGGTTCTTTTAAATTATGTAATTAGTTCTAAAGTTATGGTATGCAGGTCACACGCACACACATATGCCCTTAGTATGTGTGAAGGTTTTGCAAATTCAGTGTCCTCTCTGATGCTTCTGAATCCATATGTGAATGGTCATTTCACCTTCATCCTGTAGACATCTTTAGATAGAGGTGAGAGATGGAAAAGTTTTGCTGGCAACAGGGGTAACAGAATAACAGAATTGGAAGGGTCCTTGGAGGTCTTCTAGTCCAACCCTCTGCACAAGCAGGAGACCCTTAAAATTCCAGACAAGGGAAATAGACATTACAGTTATAACAATTTGAATGTTATTCAGCAGCAATGAATCAATGAGATTTTTTTTCTCTACTAAATTAGCAAAATGTGGAAAATAATTGCAATTAAACTAATAATATTTTATCTGTTTTATTGAAATAGATGCAATTAATAAGTGCTTAACAGCAAACAACATACATCCCAACCAATCCCCTTTAGCCACAAATTTAGGTATCTAAGACTACATCACAGATACTTCCCCCCACCCTGTTGCTTTGCTTTTGGTGGTGTCAAGATATGTAATGTATGTATGTAGGTATATGTATGTATTTTAACAAAACATCTTTTATGGTACTGGATCAGTACAAGGTCTGTTTTGGATACCATCAGGTGGTATTAAACTGAATTTCTCCCACTGTTTGTCACCATTGCATTAATGGTGCAATGGTATTGTTATGAATGTAAGGTAACAGTTGGGTTAGCAATATATAAGCCGGTTCCACCACAAAACCGCGATGCCCTTATCCGCGCCGACATAAGCGCGGAGGCAAATCCGCGGCGTCTGAAGCGCTAAGAAAAAAACGACCCTACCGCCGTGACAACAGCGCGGTGACAGAAGGGCGTTCTACATGCTTCGTTCTTTGCCTCCAAAGGTAGCCCTCCTCCTCCAGCTGACAGCGGCAGCGGGCACGGGGCAAAGCGGGCTGCCCAGCAGCAGCAGCCCACGGGAAGGGTCCAGCTCAGCCGCGGGGGGCAGCAGGAAGCCCGAGCGGGGCCGCCGCCCGTCCAAGGAGATGTTGTTGAGGAAGAAGAGGGCAGCCTTCCTCCGCTGGGCAAGCCCGCTTCGCCGGCCCTGGGAGAGCCTCAGCCGCTGCCACTGCTGCGTCCTCCTCCACCACCGGCGTCGGCGGCCCCACTCAGCCCCCCCGCAGGCTTCCTGCTGCCCCCCGCGGCTGTGCTGGACCCTTTCCGCCCGCTTTGCCCCGTGCCCGCTGCCGCTGTCAGCTGGAGGAGGAGGGCTACCTTTGGAAGCAAAGAACGAAGCATGTAGAACGCCCTTCTGTCGCCGCGCTGTTGTCGCGGCGGTGATGACGCGCGGTGATGACGTCGCGGCTTTAGCGACGCGATTTAATCTCCGCTATTTTGCGTAGCGCGGTTTTGTCGTGCCACGATATAAGCCATGATAATAGTATTGTATCTTTAAGTACTGCTGTAAATGTGATTGGTTGCTGTTACCTCAAGCGGCCATAAGATGGAGCCAGAATGACTGTTAGCTCTCTGATTGTTAGATGCTGCTCAGTGGATACTGCTGCTTGTAGATGTGTCGTATATTGGTGTGAATTACTGTGAGTTTTGCTACTGTTAGCAACTTTGTGTGCTGAACTGATTATATGATCCTGGACTGTGTTTGATGGATCACCTGATCATCGTTCTCAACTGAGAACGATGATGACTGACTGTCCTAACCGTGTATGAATTGGACTCTGCATACCTCTATTTCCACAGAAGTAAAATACTATCTGTTTTACAATTCAGTGTCTCTGTATGCTGGTTTATGCGTTCTTCCACACCACTCTCACTACGCTTCTCTGCACACACTCGTTCTCCTAATGGGGAGCTTACCTAACAGGTATAATGAATAAACAATAGATTCATTTAGCAGTAATGGAAAATGTAGTGGAAAGTTATTCATAGTTTATAAAATCCTATTTTACTATCAAAGTAAAGTCTGCTATCACATTTTCTCCCAAGCACTGTGTTTGGTAAAGCAATCTCGAATATAAAATTTGACATGGGAGAGAGGCGTTTTAGTCTCTCTATACCTCCACTTTTTCTGATCACAGAGTCAAATATTATCAATCAATTGGATTGTAATGTTTCTACCATGCCTCTAGCCTAGCATTGCTCTGAGGAAATACCTAGCAGAGCCGATTAAGCTTGTAATAGCTCCTGACAGAGAAGGGATCCCACCAGGATCCCTTCTACTCTCCTCAAAACATAAGCTAGTTTTTTGGGAGTTCAGACGTGTCCTAATGTGTAATTGGCTGTGAGAAACCATGAGATTTCATATTGAGTTTCTATTCCACATCCTGTCTAGTCCAATAGACTGTTGATTTGTTTTGCTTGTTTCTTTTTGACAAATTTCAGGCATTTACCACTGTGAATAACAACTGCCATAGGATCAGAGGAAAAAAATATCATCTCTCTCACACACAACGCTGTTGACAAGATGGAACAAACATACCATCTTCAAACCTTTGAAAAAGTGTTCCGTGCACATAAACTCAGAGGCCGCCTAAATATTTTGGTTCCCTTTGGTCTTCCCCCAGGCCTCTAGTTATGTCCAGCTGTCTATTTGCTGATATTACTTGCTGTTCTTTCATTAGTAATCTTGACTTTTACCAGCCCACCTCAAGGTCTTTGGTGTGTTCCACATCACTTTGACAGCTTGTCTGACTGCCAAGGAGACTTTTCATCTCTGCACTGTATTATGTGTTTTGCTTTGCGTTTTTATCCAAATTGGCTTGGTTTGAGTTATCTAGACATGCTGTTTATGTGGCCAATTTCCTTTACAAAACAAAACAATGGGTAGCACTTTTCATTCCCACTCAGGCAACACACAGCCTGACCTACGAAATGTGGCCATTCCCTCCTTTGCCTGAATGTGGTCAAAGAGGAAACTGAAGACACTAAAAAGCAAGATGTTCAAAAGTTCAAGATGCTCAGAATGGAGTCACAGAGTGGAGTGCATCAATCTATCCTCCAAAGCACCTGAGGGTAGGACAAGAAGTAACAGATAGATGTTTATCAAAGAACAATCTAATCTAGAAATAAGGAAAAGTTTCCTGTTAATGAGCAGAATTAATCAGTGGAATGATTTGTCTCCAGGAATTGTAGATGCTCCGTCACTGGAGTATTTTAAGAAGAGATTGGACAGCCATTTGTCCAAAATGAGTTGTTAGCCGCCCTGAGTCCCTTCTGGGAATAGGGCAGCATACAAGTTTAATAAACCATAACCATAAACCAAAATAGTACAGGGTGTCTTTTGCACAGGATTTTGGACTAGAAGACTTCCAAAGTCCCTTCCAATTCTGTTGTTCTGTAATTCCATAGTTTTGTATTAAAATATGCCTACCACTAGGGGCCAAGTGTTCCTGTGGAGCCATTCCCATTCTATACTCATAATGTCCAGGAGATATTATGTGGCCTCAGTCACAGCTACATTTATATTCATCATGCTCCAGGTAGCAGCTTCTTTCTTAGCATTTGAAATCAAATTTATGACAATTTATTTTAGATAGAAAGGATTGCAGGTCCAAAAATTTCCTGAGAACTGTCTATAACCTGGTCTATACCAGAGTGGCTGTGGTTTCAAAGAGCAAAGGCTTCAGTCAACAAAACTGAATATGCTTGTTTGTATCTGTTAATCTGAGAAATTGTGGTCAATGTGGATTAAGAGAACTGGGCTTACATCCAGGTGGAAGAACAGCCAAGAAATCAGGGCTATTCAGAGAAGAAGGGCGGGGAAAGGGTAGATTCAAGGAGGGTGGATTTGTGGTTTAACAGCATGCCTAGAGATAAAAATCTCAGAAGCCCTAAAAGAATGATAACCACAAGTGCCTCTTGATCATGAAGTCTACAGAAGGATGGAGCAATTTAAAGTTGCCTGTCTACCTTAAAACAAAAAAGCACCAAGAAGCTTACTTTAGAGAAAGGAATGTGATTAGCTGAAGCTTCATAACTTGAAGGAATCCTAAAACAACAGTGATATTGTTCTCTAACTGTGGAGGAAGAGAAACCTGTTTATCTGTTTATGGGGGGGGGGGATTTTGAAGCACTGTTACTGTTAAATAGGATAAATAAGTGAGGCGATTAAAAGAAAATTTGCTTGATCAGGGGCAACAGCCATGTAGTTCCCCCTTCTATTCCAAGAAGGAGCCCTCCTAATAGCATATCAAGGTCAGAAGCATTGGATGAAAGGGAGAGTGTTCTTAAGGATATCTATCTTCCCCAACTTGACGTGGTCCCCATGTAATGGATTCAATTCAATTCAATACAATACAATACAATACAATACAATACAATACAATACAATACAATACAATACAATACAATAATAGCAATAGCAATAGCAGTTAGACTTATATACCGCTTCATAGGGCTTTCAGCCCTCTCTAAGCAGTTTACAGAGTCAGCATATCACCCCCAACAATCCGGGTCCTCATTTTACCCACCTCGGAAGGATGGAAGGCTGAGTCAACCTTGAACCGGTGAGATTTGAACAGCCGAACTGCAGTCAGCTGAAGTAGCCTGCAGTGCTGCATTTAACCACTGCGCCACCTCGGCTACAATACAATACAATACAATACAATACAATACAATACAATACAATAGCAGAGTTGGAAGGGGCCTTGGAGGTCTTCTAGTCTGACCCCCTGCCTAGGCAGGAAACCCTATATCATTTCAGACAAATGGCTATCCAACATTTTCTTACAGACTTCCAGTGTTGGGGCATTCACAACTTCTGAAGGCAAGCTGTTCCACTGATTAATTGTTCTAACTGTCAGGAAATTTCTGCTAAGTTGCTTCTCTCCTTGATTACTTTCCACCCGTTGCTTCTTGTTCTACCCTCAGGTGCCTTGGAGAATAGTTTGACTCCCTCTTCTTTGTGGCAACCCCTGAGATATTGGAACACTGCTATCATGTCTCCCCTAATCTTTCTTTTCATTAAACTAGACATACCCAGTTCCTGCAACCGTTCTTCATATGTTTTAGCCTCCAGTCCCCTAATCATTTTTGTTGCTCTTCTCTGCACTCTTTCTAGAGTCTCCACATCTTTTCTACATCGTGGCGACCAAAACTGAATGTAGTATTCCAAGTGTGGCCTTACCAAGGCATTATATCTTGATTCTATCCCTTGATTCTATTCTATTCAATTCCCATCCTTCCCTGTCAATATAGCTACTGTTTGGAAATAATAATAAGAGTTGGGACACTATGCAACACCCTTAAATCCCCAGTTAGGTGAAACCTGCTTTATTTTTTACCCTGTTTCTATTTGGAGCCATTCTATTATTTGATTTATAAATATATACTAATATATCACCATATTTACTACAATAATAAATACATGATAATTTTCAACCTAGTTGTATCTTTAAACTTTTTTGATGATAGAAAACCTCTAATATATCGTAAAATCCTGCAGAACACCACCTATTTTTGCTGCTCTACCTCCATATATAATAAATTGTCAATAAATAATTTTAACTTACCTTGTATTTTGTGACACTGAATTTTATATATAAACTGTGTTTTGAATACTTTGTCAAACTATCATTGAATCTAACATAAGAGAGAAAGAAGAGTTATTTTTCTCAGAAGATTCTCCATATCAAGCATTATTAAAACATTTTTTCAAAAAAAATAAAAAAAATTCTAAAACTTCCAATATTTTCTCCAAATGGATAATTTATCTTCTTGATTATTCTGATTTACCTTATAAAACTCTTACTATGGCATTCATAGGGACATACAGTAGCAACAGTCTTACATGAAAACCAAGTTTATAAAATAAAATGGAGAGCAAACTAAACAGGCAAAAAATATAAAGCAATAACATTAAATAAACATTGTCTGGCTTATAAAGAGATACATATTGGAAATATAGGGCTTCAGTATAGAAACATGAAAAAGCTATTGGAATTTAATCATATGTCATAGGCTTTATTGTGTTCCGAAGACCTTTCAGAAGTTTTTTTACTCTATCTCAGTTTAGAATTGTGTCTTGTATGCATGGAAGTGTCATACTTCATAGCACACAAGAGAGCTGCTTCCTGCGGGCAGGGTCTTTGCTCTTTTGGTCATTACCAGAGCAAATATTAGTATGTTTTTAATTAGGAAACTGTTCATATAAATACATGGCCTGCATCACTGTAAGTGAAAGGTCTGCTTGATAGCTAGGGTTGTTATTGACATAAGCAGCATTAGATTTTGAGAATTTTCCTTTAAAAGTGTAAGGGAAAGACTGTTTCAGTTAGCCTTCAAAAAGCTATTAGCAGGAGTCTGCAAATCTCTCTTAAAATCTCTGCATGTTTGTCATTTATAAAGTATGAAGGGCTCTTCAGTGTCCAACTTATGGCATCTTCATCTCTTGGGCCACCATCCCAGTTCGTTTTCTTGACTGATGAATATCATGCTGTAACCTTAGTAGCCTTTGAAATGCTTTGGTAAGAGCACACTTTGAATACTGCATCCAGTTTTGGTCACCAAAATGTAAAAAAAAAAAGACTCTAGAAAGAGTGCAGAAAAGAGCAACAAAGATGATTAGGGGCCTGGAGCCTAAAATATATGAAGAACGGTTGCAGGAATTGGTTATGTCTAGTCTAGTGAAAAGAAGGAGTAGGGTGACATGATAGCAGTGTTCTAATATTTGAAGGGCTGCCACAATAGGTGAACCTATTCTCCAAAGCACCTGAAGGCAGAACAAGAAGCAATGGATGGAAATTAATCAACTAACCTAGTAATAAGAATACGGTTTTTTTACATCACTGGAAGAATTTAAAAAGAGATTGGACAGCCATTTGTTGGTAGGGTCTCCTGCTAGAGCAAAGAACTGATCTAGAAGATCTCCAAGGTGCCTTCCAAGTATGTTATTCTATATTCTGTTAAGCCATCCCACATAGAACATGATTCATGCCAGCCAGGAGAGGTTTTTCTACTCTCAGGAGTCACAATGGGATCCCAGCACTATTCTTAAACAAACTTCTTCCTTCCCCTTCTTTGTCCCCTTCCCTCCCATCAAAGCGGAATACAGTTACAACATCAAGGCAAAGGACGAAGCCATGAGATTTCTTCTTTCCTGCCAGGGACTCAAAGCAGGATGCTAATTTCTTGCTAGCATTTTAGCAGCAGGAAACTAGCAATCTACTTGCTGGGCTTCCTATCTGCCAAAATGAAATCTGTGGTCATCTGTGGACATTGGAGAAAGTGTTATGCTACTTATGGATTGCTGGATATTTGTATGTCATGTATGTTTACCTTCTTATTTTATTCAGATGTCTTTGAGCTGATTCCAAAAGCAAAAGCCCTTTCAAAACAGCATGTAGAGATTAAAAAATAAAAAGCATAACACTGAAACATGAGCAAAATCAACAAACATCCATAACTTAAACCTTCTTCCAGAGTACAAATATCAGACATGCCAACAGTTAATAATCCAAGAACAAGCACCCAGGTGCAAATTGGTAAGAATATAGTAAATGGGTCTTAATAGTATTTAAAAAATGGAAATGATGGGATTTAATGTACACAAAATGGTAGCAGCTGTTATGTAGATATTGCATCACTGCAGAAAAAGATGCTTCTTGCAGAAGTTGACTTAAAATCCTTCACCAACAGAAAGCCAAGTTTTGTTAGCTGCCTTGTTTATCAGCCGGAATAGAAAGATGATGTATAAATCAAATAAAGGAATAAATAAAAGTGCAAGCAATTTGTTAGGGTGAACCAATGATGCAAAAATTCTATCATCTAGTTTGGGCTACTAATTTCCCTCTTTTTTACCAATGAATAAACAGTACTTTATCAGTAAAACATTGCTCTATCTGATTTATATAATATTGGTGTGTATTCATATTTGTACAGATTCTACTCTGGTTCCATTCCAATTCACCAGATTATTATCCAAAGTAATCCGCTAGCTTTAACTTCAAATTGAGCATATCTTGATTGTGCAATGTGGCCGTTTTCATTTTCTGTCCTGTCCAGCTATGTTCTGCAAATTTTAATACAAGCAGGCTCTTAACCCAAGGTCTCTGTTGTGTCTCAGAACAGCTTTGATTAACTGCTCAATTTCCCAATTGTTTATCTTCCATACATACCAGTGGGAGGCCCATTCCCCACTGGAAAGAGAACAGTATTGCAGTAGCTAGAATAACAGGGGGTGGGGGAATGCTGTAGGGCAGTGGCCTTCTTTCAGGGAATAGACAATTTTGTCAAATGATTGCTTTTTATACAAGGGAAGGACATACCGATAGTTAGGTGATACCGAGCCTAAGAGAGACTTTAAGCTTCATTAAAATAGTGTTGTGCATAGGAACTTCATTTCCTCCACATCTATCCAACCATAGGATAATGTTTGTTTTGTATCTTTTGCATTGATTGATTAATGTATACATACTTTCTCCAGCATCCAACAGTTTATATAAGGACATTCCTATGTACTTCTACCACCTCCAGTTTGTTTTTCCCTTGATATAACAGAATAGGCCCTTTTCTGCAGCATGTAAGCATTTCATATCTCTTTGTTTCTTTTAAATACCTCAACCAATTTGCTTAAGTCCGATCGGTGACTGCCAAATTCAGGGCTGATTTTTATAGCCCTTCTTATGCGCAAACAAAAAGTATCCCCATTTCCGAAGCTTTTCATAGATTCTCTGACTACCTTCCATTTTTTAAATTGGATTCTATTGATGGCATATAGCAACCATATGCAACATTGCAATTGCCCGGGGAGGGCGGGGTGTGTGTGAGAGATACCGAGGGAAGCATCTGAGAAGAGACAGCAATACCCACATGTGTAAAATGGGTGAGGCAAGAGGCTCAGAAGAGACCCTCCCTAGTTTTTTGGGCTACAAAGGAGATGGAAGGATAATTGTACTTTCAGACTTGCAAGAGTATGTTAATATAATTTTACAATACAGTAGAATTAGCTTATCTGGTCGTGTAAGGCTGATCTGGCTCATTTTACTGCTTCACATATTACTCATTATTGTTTATTTTCTTATTTTTAAATTTTATCTCTTACTTTGTTTTGTTTGCAAATAACTCAAATTACTAACATTTTACAATATTTAAAACTCTTTAATAAGCTTAGCCGCTAAAAAAACCACTGGGTCAAACCCATGAACATTATGTGAAAATTAAACTTTGTACATTAAATATGCATTGAATGTAATGATGCACCATTTTTGATTCAAAAATTCTTTGGTGAGTGTGTAGCCCTTGGGAAAAATCATAGCTGCTTTTAGGAATTCTGGGCAGGTGCTACATTTGTACTCCCATGAGCTCTAAAGCACCTTTTTCTTGAAACCTGAAGTCCTGCACAGCCCTAGTACTTACTCCTTTAAGTTCTTCTTTGCTTTGTGTTATAGATTTAAATAAATAGAAATATCATAATGTCCAAGATGTGAATAAATCCCTCAGTGCCTAATGTAGCCTGGGCATCATTCAGAAAGTAAATTGTAGATGATTTCAACATTATTCAGAACTGGGATTGCTCTCATCATACACTAACCAATAAGGCTCTCCCACCTGACAGTGAGTAGTCTAGAGAGGGAGATCAAATCTATAATAGCTGTCCACAGATTCTTTTATACTGGCTCGAGGGTTGTTGAAATCTCTCAAGACATCAGGCATGACTTGGAGAAGTCTCTTTGTGGTGTAATGCTTGACTGGGCAGTGGGCACAGCTAGTTTTCTCTTTCTGTTGAAGCATGACAGTTGCTATCACCCTTTGTCAAGAGAGAGAATTGCTAAAGGGTAGAATGGCAGGGCTGGGAAAAGTATCTGTCCTACCAAATCACTGCCTGACTGAGAAGGAAGAGACTGGATCGCTTTGGCCCAAGCACAGCAGAGGGGGTATTCAGCAGGTTCTGACCTGTTCTGGATAACTGATAGCGGAAATTTTGAGTAGTTTGGAGAACCGATAAATACCACCTCTGACTGGCCCCTCCCCCATCTATTTTCTGCCTCCCAAGTCCCAACTGATTGGGAGGGAATGGAGATTTTACAGTATCTTTCCCCTGCCAGGCCCACCAAGCCACACCCACAATACCGGTAGTAAATAAAATTGAATCCCACCACTGGAGCTCAGTCATGGATCTCTGAAACAGACCTAACCAGTGCCATTGCCTTCCTCCCAACTGCTATGGACCCTGATCATAAGAAAAAGAGTCTGGCACTTTGTACAGGAGAAAGCATGGGAAACGGAGATACCCAGTACGATCAAAACAAAGAACAAAGAATGACGAGATCTTATCTGGGCTTTCCTGGGACATACTAGTTTCAGCACTCTCTATTAAATATCTCACACATAATTAAAAAAAAATTGCAGTCATTGAAACATATAGGATTCTCCCTGTTGCTCCAGCACAAACTATCAAAGGGCTCTTTGACTTTTGTAGCTGGAAGGATTTTCATCATTTTTCAGCACAGGAAGTTCCCCTTCCAACAATCTCCAGTCTGAAGAAGGGGGCAATAAGAGGCTGCATAGTTGGATTCAGTTTGTCCATAATGTGATGCTAGCCTTCCCTACAACTAAGATCTCCTATATAAGTACTCCTTGACATGCGACCACAACTGAGCCCCAAATTTATGTTGCTAAGTGAGACAGTTGTTAAGGGAATTTTGAGCCATTTAACAACCTGCTTTGCCACAGTTCTTAAGTGAATCACTGCAGCTGTTAAATTAGCAAAACAGTCGTTAAGTGAATCTGGCTTCTTCCATTGACTTTGCTTGTCAGAAGTTCAGAAAAGGTGATCACATAACCCAAGGGACATTGAACCATCATAAATATGAGTCAGTTGCCAAGCATCTGTGTTAGATACTTGCTATAGTTATAACGGTTTCCACCAAGGTCCTCTGTTCCGGCGGGAACAGAGGCTTAATCTCATTGGTCGAAGGGTCTGACAGCTCCCTATAAAAGGGCTGCTAGACTCAACCTTCGTTGGATTGTTCATACTTGTTCTGTTACAATAAAGAGCTGTTGTTACTGTTAGCCTGTGTGTGCCTTTCCATTACCCGATGTAACAGTCTGAGTTTTGATCATGTGACTATGGCATACTGCAATGGCAATACATGTCACTTTTTCGGTACTATTGTAACTTTGAATGGTCACTAAATGAACAATTGTAAATTGAGGACCACGAGTATCAGAAAATAATCAAATTAATTAAATTCCTTTAATTTCTCTTATCTCTGGAAGCCTTCCACTGTTATAATTCCCCCTCTCTGATAATAGCAATAGCAATAGCACTTAGACTTATATACCACTTCATAGTGCTTTACAGCCCGCTCTAAGCGGTTTACAGAGTCAGCCTATTGCCCCCAACTACCTGGGTCCTCATTTTACCCACCTTGGAAGGATGGAAAACTGAGTCAACCTTGAGCCTGGTGAGATTTGAACTGCTGAACTGCAGTTAGCAGTCAGCTGAAGTAGCTGCAGTACTACACTCTAACCACTGCACCACCTCAGCTCTTATAATAGCTTCATATCCTCAAAAATACAAAAATAGGTGTCAAGAATGACAGAAATGAAACAGGAAATTAAGAAAAATCTTCTTATAAGAACTTTGCATTGGAACTTGGTTGTTGGCCCTAGCAGAATTACAAGCGAAGCAAACATTATAATACACTATCGTCTAGAACAGTGGTCCCCAACCCCCGGTCCGCGGACCGGTGCCGGGCCGTGGAGTACCTGGCACCGGGCCGCGCAGCGGCGGGGGCCATGATCGCTCTTTTAAATCCGCTCCTCTTAAATGCATTTCTCTCCCCCCCCCTTTGGTCCCACCCTCGGCTCTCTCTCCCTCCCTCCCTCGCTGTCTCCTCCCTTCTCTCTCCCCCCTCCCGCACCGATCCATCGCCAGGGAAAGAGAGAGTGAGAGAGTGAGAGAGGAGAGAGAGAGGGAGAGAGGGAGGGAGTCAAGAAAACTGTTCCAGCCGCCGCTGAAATGACTCATTAGTTTTGCGCTTGGATCTGCTTTTTCAAACCTCCCCCAATCATCATCGCCTTCCTACCCGCCCTGCCGCGCTTGGTCTGGCTCTTTTCTTTTTTTGCTCTCTCCTCGGCTTTTCCTGCTTTCTCCCTGCAATTTTGTCACCCAGATGCATGCTGTGGTTCGCGAGTGCGGCTCGGTTTTATGTGTCCGCTTCTCTCCCTTTCTCTCCACACACCCCCCACCTCCATTTAATTATTTTTTTTTAAAAGAAAGAAAACCGTAGTTCTGCCAATTGCAAAAAAAAAAAAGTGTGTGTGCGTGCATATCTGCCGGCGGGTGTGTGTTTGTGTGGTGTGTGTGTGTGTGTATGTGTGTATGCGCGCGCGGAGAGAGACTGGTTGGAAAGGAAGGACAGGACTGGCGGTGTGTGTTTCTGCAGCCCCTACGGTGGAGGCTACACTAGCCTCAGATCTGGTGTTTTTTTCCCCCCCTCTCCTTTTTCCGGCAGGTCGTTTTAATCCTTGCTAATTACTTTCTGTTCTTCGCTTGCCAGCTTCCTTCCCACCCTCCTTCCTCCTCCTCCCCCTCCCCCCCCGGCCGGGTGCGCCCCCCCCCCCGCTTTTACTCCCAAACAGTTATATATTTATATATATATTTATTTTCTCTCTCTCCACGGCATTCGCGTGCTCCGCGCTCTTGTATTTTATTTTGTAAGGCATGTTTAAATACAATAAAATAAAAGTTGTTTAATCAAAACAATCTGATATATAAACAATCAATGTGTCGTCGCGAACAATGCCCCCCCACCCCTGCGCGCGCTCAGCGGGCCACGGTAAAATTATCAAAGGCTGACTGGTCCGCGGCGATAAAAAGGTTGGGGACCACTGGTCTAGAACAGTGATGGGCAACCTTTTTGGTGTGGTGTGTCAAAAATCGGCAAAAAATCGAGCATAACTCACGTTGTGTGTCACTTCGACAAAAACATAATTTTGCGCAATTTATAGTTTAAACTACAAAAATGTATAATTGCAATATATAATTGTATTTAATAAACCAAAAACAAATTATTTAACATACCTGCTTAGTAACTTCTTTGTTCATCAGTCGATTTCGTATGTTGCCCTTGATATTATTGAACTTGTTTGGGGTGCTGTGAACCAGGGCTATGGAGTCGGCTGCTTCCAGCTCCACGTCCTCATCAACATGCCGCTCCAGCCCGCCCCTGCTATGAATATTCCTAGTGACGCGAGGGCGAAGAATATGAATGTTCATAGCGGTGGCGGGCCGGAGCAGCATGTTGATGAGGACGTGGAGCTGGAAGCAGCAGACTCCACAGCCCTGCCGTGAACTGAGATAAGTGAGGGGGAGGGTGAATTCTTTAACTAACCTGCCTATTACTGACTGGAGAGAGGTGCGCACTGTTCCCGTGCTCCTCTCCTGCGGGTCCTCCCTCGCCGCGCTGATGACGTGTGTGCGCACGGCACGCACGCCTTACCAGCAGCCCCTGCGCTCAGAAAGGGGCGGCGGCGATACAGTAAGTGAGTGTGGGCGGGGGAGATCACACGTCCCGCCCCCCCCCCCCGTTCCTCCAGCACAGATTCTTTCATCCTCGGCGGCCGTGCAGGAGCCGAGGATGAATCGCATGAAATCCTGTGCGTGTCACCCCAAATGGCTACGGGTGTCAGCACTGACACGCGTGTCATAGGTTCGCCATCACTGGTCTAGAAGATGTCAGTTCTGAATTTTATTTTGTTTTGTTTTGTTTTAACTCAAGGGAAACAGCTATTTGTCAGCAAACATTCTTTTTACCTGGATAACTGGAATAATTCTATTCTTGATGGAGATGTAAATTTATTTCATTCTTGCAGTTTAAAAAATATGACTGTGCAGCCAATCAGATGACCAAATAATAATCAGAAATTTTTCCTTGACAAAATAATAGTCAGATATTATTCAGCAACACTGAAAAACACAGTGTTCTAAAATTTCTTTCTCTCTTCTGCTTATGAGGTCATTAGGAACTTTTCTGTTTGGACTTCCACATTCAGGGCAACGTTTAACATTTGGACTTGAATATTCAGAGTGCATTTCAAGCTTTCTCCATGTTCTCTATCTGAGGTATAACAACAGTTATTAATAAACAGTGACCAAATTCATGTATCTGATTAAATGGTTCTTTGGGGTTTTAAGTGTCAGCCAAAACCAGCTACTTATGATTTATTTAATAAAACATAGTTAAAACAATGGCATATATGTTGAAGCCCAATTGGTGAATTCTGGCACCAATTAATATGTCACTGTTGCAAATCCTTTCAGAGTGCAGACAGTAACTGTGCTAGCATTGCAATCTTACATTGACAGTTAACAATTCAACCTGTTTTGTGATCTATTTCCTATTACCTAAGAACATTCCTTTGTTATTCTCAACAATTATTTCCTGTCTGGCATATACAAGATTACAATAGTACAATAAATTAACCAAAGTCTCTTGCTGCCTTGGCCAATACTAAAGTGTTGAATGAGCTTGTATTTCTGGCTAGAGGTCAGAGATTCTTCTCCTGTTCTGTACTTGCAGGACAATTTACTCATATTTATTTCCTTTGTATTTGAAAATAAAAATAATAAGTAAAGCAAAAATATATTTTTAGATTACCAAAACCTATCTGGGGATTGGTGAACATATTTCTAATAAGAGCAACAGTAAGCATTATTCACAGTGAATTCGAGGATACAATATTTTAACATTTAACATTTCAAAGGTTATTTAATTTAGATTAGATATAATATTATTTACTCCGCTCTTTTTTGGTAACAGTGTAATCTTCTCAGGCTTGAGGAAGTAAATAGGATGTTAAAGAGGATTTGATTGATCAAATGATCACACAGTCATTACCTCTCTTTTATTTTATTTTCCAAGTTTTTGTACTCCCCATCTCCCTTAAAGAAAAACTTTGAGCAATGTACAATTATGGTTTATTACATATAACAAAGAGAAAATAGGTGGCTGGGTTCAGGAAGTATTCAACCGCTCTTTAAAAATAGGAAGTCTAACTTCCAGAAGAAATGTATGTTGGGCTTTAAAAAATTTAATGCTGTAATAATAATAGGACAACTGCAATGACGCCTTTCTCAGTCAAGATGCTTTGTAAAGTGATACACTAGGTGTAGGCGGTCTTAGGTAAGATTACTTTTCTTATCTCATTTTAGTGGGACTTTAGATTATTTGGACCTAATATAAGATAAACGTGCAGACACATGACATTTATTATGAGAGGGACAGTTGGAAATGCGAATTTGTTTATTCTCTTTTGCATTTATTGATTATTGATACCATCAACTACAATATTCTTTGGTGCAGTGGTTCAAATTGGGCATTGGTTGGACTGCTGTTTGCTTATATAGCATATTCTTTTGGAGCCAGTTATGCTAGTTTGGAATCTGCCCACAGTAATAAACTGACTTGAGACTAACAAACTAAATCTCCATGCAGGTAAAACAAGACAATGTTCAAGGCCAGTTGTTTGGTCCAGGTGACAAAAGGAGGAATTCTGGGAGGATTTTTTCTAGAGGAATTGTTCTCTCTATGAAAGATCAAATATATAGCTTGAATTTATCAGTGGTTATGTGATGCTTCTGTTCTGGAGATGATATATAGTCATCATATTTGGTAATCATGGATAGCCTAATCCTTGATTAATTTTTCTAATCAACTTTTAACGCCATCCAGTTGTCCCAAAGGTGCTTTTTCTTTTTCAAGAAGCAACTGCGCATTGTGGTTTTTCTCTGAAGACATTTTGCTTCTCATCCAAGAAACTTCTTCATCTCTGAGCTGAAGAAGCTTCTTGGATGAGAAGCAAAATGTCTTCAAAGAAAAACTAGAAAGTCCAGTTGCCTCTTGAAAAAGAAAAAGCACCTTGATCTGGATGACCAAGAATCTCCATAGACCATCCAGTTGGTTGCATCAATTACATTTTGTAATAGTGAATTCAATATGTGCCTCAAGAAGAAACCATTATTTTTGCTTATCTCAAATGTTCACCATTGAAGCGAATTATATGATACAGGAAGTTAATATTATGTAAGATGGAAGGGGAGAAACTTCTGTTTCTCCACACCACCACTCTTCTGTCTCTCTGTCATGCCTGTTATTTGCCTTCCATACTACGCTTCCCAGTTGCAACATATGACTGTGAAAGTTGGACCATAAGAAAGGCTGAGAGCCAAAGAATTGAGGCCTATGAACTATGGTGCTAGAGAAGACTCCTGCGAGTCCCTTGGACTGCAAGTTGATCAAAACGGTCAGTCCTAGAGGAGATCAACCCTGACTGCTCTTTAGAAGGCCAGATTCTGAAGATGAAACTCAAATGCTTTGGCCATCTAATGAGAAGAAAGGACTCACTGGAGAAGATCATAATGCTGGGAAAGATTGAGGGCAAAAGAAAAGGGGACGACACAAAATGAGAAGGCTGGATGAGTCATCAAAGCAGAAGTTGTGACCTTAAATAGAGGATGGTAGAGGACAGGAAGGCCTGGAGGAACGTTGTTCATGGGGTCGTGATAGGTCGGATACAACTTCACAACTAGCAACAACAACTAACTACTATGCTAAAAAGGCTTCAAAGCTTTTCTGTTTTTTTCCTTCCATGAAGTCATGTCCAATTGTCAGAGACTGCTGGACAAGTTCCTGCAGTTTGCTCAGCAAAGTTTTTCATAAGTAGACAGCCTTTGCCTCTTTCCTAGGGCTGAGAGAGAGTGAATGACTCAAGGTCAATCAGTTGGCTCCATGCCAAGGCAGGACTAGAACTCCCAGTTTCTGGTCTGGTATCTTAACCATTATATCAAACTGGCTCTCAGTTTTTCTATATGGGCAGGGAAACTGTTCTACTAGTCCCTTGATAATTTTTTAGATTCTCATTTCTGCATTTTTCAAGCTTTATTATGTATTTTCTAAAATGTGATTACCAGAGTGCATAGCTTCCAAGTATGGCCATACCATATAAGGTACCGTATGATGAAGCTGGCATTATTATTTTCAGTTCCTTCCCAGTTAACCCCAGAATTTGTTGTTTTCACAGTATCAAAATATATGCATTGAATTTTTTCTTCAATATTCTATTATTTATGTTAAGAAAAACTTAGATAACTTTTGTGGTTTTAATATTAATTTTACTTGAAGAAGATGTAAATGAGAAATAAGATGGGATCCTGCAACAACCTGATAGAATAGATATATTGAGGCTAAACAATAGTTTCCTGGCATCATTTTTTTCAGATTCAGGCTCTCCAGAAAAGAATGACATGAGACAATTAATCCGGAAGGATATCAGCTATTGCCTCCTTCCAGAATAAATGTTATCTCAGTAAACAAACATTGCCAGGAAAAGTACATGTTGAATCCCGTTTTTTTCTTAGACTAGACACTAGAGCATTAATTATCAAGGTAGTTGTCTTATCTACTATAGATGTATTACATAGTATAGTTTTTATTGATGTTTCACATCTTGTTGTTAGCTGATATATCATTTGTGGTTTTAAATTATTACTTTCTTTGGAGATGTATTAAAACATGCATAAAACATAGATTTCATAGCAGGACTGGGAACTCTGCTACAAAAAAACCCAACCCTGCTCCATATTACACATAGTTGAATTTTGGACTTTTCTTTGTTCTTTAATGAGGCAATGATTGTGGGAGACCTGAACACAGCATGCCACTAGTACCTAATCAAGTTCAGCTATTGTAGAGAGACAGAGAAAATAGACTGTAATGACATTTATTCGGACAGAGCCTGGGAAACATACCAAATCTATAACTGTAAATACTATAACTTACTTGACAAGTGTTTGGCAATTATATAAATATTGGCAATACCCAAGCAAAAAATGGAACCATGGTACAAGAAATTGTCTTTCAGCTATTAAGGAAAACTAGCCTCACTGTTGACTTCCTTATATGGTCTGCTCCATCAGACTGCTGAAGCCTTCCCAGCATGACATTCTCCATCTCTGAAACGTTCTATCCAGGGGGTGGGTTTCAAAACTTTTAGCAAGGGGTTGCTGTGTGGGTGTGGCCATGGTAGGCATAGCCTAGTCGGTCTCCTGCATCATGGCGGGGGGGTCGTTTTTGCCTTCCCTGGGCTCTGGAGGCTTTCCTTGAGCCTTCAAGAGGGCGAAAACTGCCTCCCCAGGCTCTGGAGGCCCTCTGGAGGTCAGAAATGGGCCTTCCTGAACTTCTAGTAGTCCTGTTTTTCACCCTCCCTGAGACTCCATGAGCACCCTGCAATTACCTGTATCCAAAATGGGATGCCTGGGGACTCCTGGGTGGGGTAGGGTGGGCAGGGCCAGCCAGGAATGGGATTTTGGGGTTCTCCAAACTGCATAGAATCTTAGCTAGAGGTTGTCCCAAACCCCTGCAAATCCCCAGCAGCCCACCCCTGGTCCTATCTATATTCACAGGGATTGCCCCTCACTTACTGTAGAATCAGATGTCTTTATCTTGATCGGGCTGTTTGGCATTATAGTCAAGAATTGGGAACTTGGGAATTGGGCACTTAAGAAATTTTCTAAATATTTGATCAACAAAAGAACTGAACATCCTGAAAAGAACAGGAAGAAATCTCTGACAGAATCCTTATCAACTGCTGAAGTGGATGACCAGGAAGTGCCAATCTTATCAATGTTTCCCCTCGACTCTTTTCTGATCCTGTTATTGTTCTAAAAAAAAAGTCATTAAAGTCATTGGATCCTGGATTACTATTCAGTGCTGGTTAGTATCTCCCATTCTTTCCCCTTGCAGTACTGTTTGACATGTGCAGTGATTTGCCATTCATTTTTACTGTATATGTAAATATACAGTAAAATTTATTGGAAGATTAATTTGATTTATTTGAAGATCTCCAGTACATTTAGCAATTCTGAGGCGATTACTAAGCATGTGATATCTTGCTTGAAATGCCACTTTTGTATCATGGCAAGGAATCTTGAGGGAACTTTCATTGATTTCCTTCCCTAAGTTCTAGAATTCTGGAGTGTATAAAGTAAATGCCTCTCACATGAGGACAACAGAAAGGCTTACCTGGCTTCTGATGCATCATACTTGAATGAGGAATGTGGACTAAAACTTAGCCAGTATTTTTCTGTGCATGTATATGCAAAGAAGATGTATATCTTCTAGGCAGAAAATGCGGTGTAGGTCACCTGTTTTGCAAAAACAAAACAGCCATGGCGAGTTCAAAACTGCAGCTGGTTTAAATTCTTCCACCTGCCTACATCATTTTCATAATAACCACGACTGGAAAAAACATATATGCATACATGTATTTCACCATGGGATAAACAAATAACTGTTTTAAAGGGAGAGAGCAGTTTGGAAGGGGAAAGGGCTAAAATCTTCCTCTATACAGAAAATTGTTCTGAAATTCCCACTTCCTTTGTGGTGGCTTTTAATAAAGAACAGTCAAATTTCCAGTTGTGGAGTCCAATGTCACACCTCCTAGGTCTCTTTTAACTCTTAAAATAGGCTATTTTAAACACTCTTTTGATCCATAGTAAAATATTGTGAAGCTGAAGTGCCTGCATTTAAAATAGGTATTCCAATTTACATTTTGAATGTGCATTTCCCACCTCTCTCCCCCTCCCTGCCTCATAAGGCAGCTGAAGATATTAAGATGCAGCTTACACACACACACACACACACACACACACACACACACACACACACAGAATTTACAAACTGCAAGGATTTCAAAGGAGCCGTGTGTTCTTTCCTATCAATGCATGAAAGAGTCCCAGAGAAATGAAGAATCATTACATATCCTTTCTGATGATCCAGTTTTATTTTTAGTGATGGAAAGACAGGCATCACATTAATAAACCTGAGGGTGAAGTCTACTAGAGCAAAAGACTTAAGCAAAGTGAATCATTTTATTTTTTGGAATGTTTAGAAATTATAATTAAAAATAACAGGAAAAGTCATGAACTTAACCTAACCAACATGATTACATCATTGTTTTCTAAACATCACATCTTATTCAGGTTTTTTTTTCTGAATTGGAGTCATACTTTACTCTTGTTCAGGGAGAGGAATATATATTTGAGTATGTATAGATTATGATTTACTCTTTCTCAAGGGCATCTCCCTCCTCTGTTTCTCTGTAAGTTCCTGATCTAGATATATCCATTGATTGGATAAAGGCATGCCCAAAGAAATTATTCTCAGGAACAGCCAAAAAGGAGATCATGTCTGAAGATGAATAATTGTTCTACATGCCTACATTGCCAATGTTTCGAATTATTCATCATGTTTGATGTGATATTGCCCAGAAACTGATTAGAAGGCATGGTCATGAATTGTATAGAGCTGCAATGGATAATCTCCTTTGTGGGGGGACAGTCTAGGTTCATGCCTAAATTTACTACTTGAACCAAGTTAGCATGTTCTGACTCATATTTTGGAAATAATTAGCTTCTCTTTTATTAATGACAGCTTTAGAATTGGTTCTAATTTATCACTAAGAAAAAGTATAAAAGTCATCAATGTCACTTGAAGAACAGTCCTACTAATTGAAAGAAGTGTTTAATCGGTAAATTCTTTTTTTGAAAACCTATAGGTAGTCCTCGTATAGTGGGACTAGCAACTCAATTGTACAGTGAAGCAGTTACTAAGTGAAACTGTGTTATGATTTTACTTCAGTTTTCCTTTGCTTTATAAGCCTGCAAAGATCATAAATGCAAAGGATTAATCACAAAGCTACTTTTTCACCACTGTCAAAACTGTGATGAAAACGGTTACTATATGAGGCAGTTGGACCACCTGTACTAATTTTTGCAAACCGAGGTAGGAAGTGTTCAGGATTGGTTTTAACTCCCGTTAGAGGTTTCTCATATTCAGTTCACTTTGAAACTAAGAAACAATGCAACATTGTATGCATGTCAAATGTTAAGTGGGACTTCTAAGCAAGGCATGGTTTTCCTGCTGACAGGACTTTTTCCTCTGCAGTAAAAAATATTGACCATATATACAAATATGTGGTGTCTTACATGAGATTATATTTAATTCAGCAGTATAAACTGATTCAAAAAGGGAAGACACCTAGGCCACTTTTCTTGTCATCTATTAGGTTCACCTTATTGAAAAAAGGATTTTTTTTAAAAAAAATTGACAGTTGCCATGCAGCAAAACCAAAGCTCTAGCACTGCCTTGATAAAAATGAATTATAAAGTAAACACCACAGGCCTTCTTGGAAATTAAAAAAAGGTGGACAGCTGCAGTTTTGTTTAGAAATGTGTCTACCTGCAAGAGTGTTGACGGAGGTAATCCGTGTGACAGCAAGCAGTGCAGGAAGGAAACAGCCTTGAGTGGGTAGTGGGAACAACTTCACACACTTGACTCTCAAGAAGCAGGAGTTTTGTGACTGGCCGTGCTCCCAAGGCAGCCGTTTTGTGAGAGTACAGGTGGTCCTTGACTTACAACAGTTCATTTAATGACCATTCGAAGTAACAACGGCAGTAGGAAAAAAGTGACCTATAACCGTTTTTCATTCTTAGGACCATTGCACTCTCTCCATGGTCACATGATCAAAATTCGGATGCTTGGCAGTTGACTCATATTTACGACAGTGGCAGTATCCTAGAGTCATGTGATCCCATTCAGTGACCTTCTCGATGGGGAAGTCAGATTTACTTAACAACCATGTTACCTAACCATTGGCAGCGATTCACTTAACCCACTGTGGCAAGAAAGATGGTAAAATGGGGAGGAGTCAAACTCACTTAACAAGGGCAGCAGAAATTTGGGGCTCTCTTAGGTCAAGGACTACCTGTATGCCATCATGGCATCCAATCAAAATTTGTCCCCCTATTTCCAAAAAGCTGAAGCCTGAAAGGGGCCCTCAGAAAAGCAGGCAGCCTCGATGGGAGAAGCCAGGACAGCTGACAGGCTAGTCAGCCTTCAGCAAAGGCAGGAGGCTTCCAAAGTTATCACCCTTCGAGGCGCCTCCTCCTCCTCCCTCTTTGCTTTGCCAAATCTCCAGCCTCGAGGTCGCTTCACGTGCTCTGGCCGCGGGGGGGCTTTCAGAGGGGAAATCTTATTTTCCACGCTCCTTCGAGCCCCGCGTCGTCCCAAGAAGTCAGCGCCAGGCAAAGGGAGACGCCCACTCCGCCAACTAAGAGGAAAGGCGCGCAAAAGGCGAAGCCTGGGACTCTTCCCCACCTTCTTCCAGAGGGAACCAGCAGCGGCAACCGCCAGCCTCTCTCCGCCTCACGCTCGGGCTCCGCCATTCCTCCAAAACCACCCTCTGCATGCTGCTGAGGGCAGCTGGTGGTAGCCAGGGCGCGAGCCCCGCTGCTTTTCCCCCTCCCTCGCCGCGCCTCGCCTCGCCGCGCCTGCCCGTTTGTGACCCCTCAGCCTAGACGCGCCGCGGAGAGGCGAGGCGAGGCTAAGAGGGCATTTCGGGCCGGCGGCGGAGACAATGAACAGCGGCAAAAGCGAGCAAGAGCTCAGCCCGGCCGAGCCGAACTTGCAAGAGGAAGAGGTACCTGCTCGAAAAGGAGAGGCGGTGGTTGAATTGGCCGCTTTGGGGTGGAGTGGGGTGGTGGTGGGGGGCGACACACTTTCCGAGCGGGGTGTCAAGGCGCGCCACGGTGATATATTGGGGAGCCCTCGGCAAAAGGTTCGGGGAATAAGAGGTGTCACTTTTGAGCGGGCAGCTTCTTTGCTGCGGGGCTTTTTCTGACACACACACATACACACACACACCCGCCTGTAAGAGCCCATTGACACTTGGCCCCGTTTTGGAGACGAGAGAGATTGCGCAACCTTTGCAAAAAACGAAAGGAGTTTCGAGTGTTCCAAACGGCATCGCTGGCGTACCATTCTTGAGATTCTGGAAGTTGGTGGAGAGTGGGCTTGGGACATACCTCCTGGAAGATTGAAATGCTGAATCTAGTGTCCGCAGCAATCGGCTGGTTTTAAAGCAGCGTATTCCTTTAAAAAGCTAGGCACCCAGATTAATAGATAACGTATCGAGCGCATTCTTTTCCGATGAGTTAAGATGCGGAAAACTCGTAGAAGAATTTGGGTAAATTTTAATCCGCAATGGCATATGCAGGGGGGGGGGGGAAACTGCAGTGAAACAAAATAAAAACGTTAGTCATGGATCATTTGCAGGTTAGCAGTATCCCGTGATTTAGCAGCCTGGGTTCTGTATACGTTTGCTTTCAAATAAATATTTCCAGGGAGGTGCGTGTTTTCTAAGTGTGCAGTCTTGCACAGGTGTGTTCGGAAGTAAGGTTTGCGTTAAATGGAATTTATGTCCATGCAAGTAAATAACAGCGTTTAAACATGTGGTTCATGTAATTTTGAAAAGGTTGCATTTCTTTAAAAGTTGTACATTTCTAAGATATTTAATAAATTCGCAATCAGTTTAGATATATATTTGGATAGTACAAGTTAATACTATGAACATGGTGGCTATCTTTTGAAATTATAACATAATATTGGTCTTTGTAAAATGCAATTGTTTAAACTATAGAGTGACAGACATTCAAAAATCAATCTTGGAGCACAGTGAGAGAATCTTTGTTTTTTCTTGTGACTTTGTCAGAAAAAAACATGTTACTCATAGTTTTGGCGTTAGTAAGACAGTTGCAATTAATTACTAGTAATACACACAGGCATATTCAGAAAGAGAATAATTTTATTTTGGGAAAAATAATACTCCCCAGATAAACAGTATTTCTAAAGCCTATCTATAGGTTTCTTCATTGATTGCTATAGATAACTTTTGACACACTAACTGGTTACCAAGTGATAATACCATTTAGATAAAAATAATACCATTTAGATAAAAAAATGGAAAATAAGGTTTCTATAACATATTGTAATCTACAGCATAAGAGGCTATTTAAAAAAATGTTGAAAAACTATATTTAATCTGGATTTACTTTCAGATCTTTATAGGTATTTATTTACTTCACTTTTTATCATATCTGGGAAGAGAAAGCTCATAATATATCATTGTTAAACCTTTCTACACTGTGAGCAGATTTCATAGTTTTATTGTGTAACTAGTGTTTTTTTTATTGTAGAACTCTGAAGTTGTGAAACAGGGTATTGTTGCAGGATATATCTGCATGGCTATCAGATAAGGCGTATCCTTTCTTCTAGTAATGCCAATTATGGGGCATGTTTGCTTTTAGAAACAAAGCGAAGGGCATTTTCAGAGACCTAGAAATAGGGAAATTTTTAAAAGAACACTATTACTCCAGCATTCCTCCCAAGATGATATTCAAACACAGACTCTCATTACTTTTGCAGTAGCAGGAGATAAAGCACACAGTTCTGTTTTAAGAGCCCCTTGTTTTATAGAGAGGCAGGTTAATTTAATGTTATTCTTTAATATTTGTGTTATGTAGGGTTGACTTGAATTTTGACATGGATTCCAGGAAAAGAGCCACTGCTTTAAAAGTTGCACACTGAATTCTACAAAACCTTTTTGGAATTGAATCTGAAGTGCTGTATGGGTCTTGACAGCAAAACCAATTACTAAAAAGGAAGGAAGGAAAGGACAACCCTTTCCTTAGAATATCTGACCCCTGTAAGATTTGATGGAGATAATATAAAAGATTAAATGTGCTTCAAAGGTGGGCAGAAACTGGACACACTATACCAAGAGTGTTTTTCCCCCTCAGATATTTTAAAATGAGACACATGTTCATATTTAGCTTCCTACAGCTGCACAGTCTACAGTAATAATGCTAAACCTTGGCAAATGAAAGTATGGTATAAATGAAAAAGAAAATAAGTTAAGTGATGGGAACTGTCATTCAATCGACTTTGGGTGATACAAACCAGCTTGGTAATTTAATTGACAAGTATTCTTGAACGCTCCTATTGTTTTTTCCCAATAGAAGTGTGTTTACTTCATTGACATACTCAATACATCCTATTATTTTCCTCAAAATTATTTTTCAAAATGCGCTTCGTCCTAAGGCTCCCATAGTAGGATAGCTGTACAGTGTCCGTGTCTGCAATGACAAGCTAGACAAGTATGTTTTAGCATGTTTTGTCAATCCAGACCCGGTGGTCAGTTTATGATTCAGTGAGGTACGTGAAACGTGAACAGTGAATTAAGCAGGTAACCCCTAAGTGAGGATGTGGAAACCATGTACGGTAAATACAACAAGCCAACATAGCTGCTTCTCTGCTTGTTTTTTTGACTCGGGGTATTAACACTGAGCCTATGTAACACGAGGGGTTACATGTCAGAACCCTAGAGCTATTTCAGTAATCCAATGAGGAATTCTTAGAAATTAGAAATTGTTACAATGAGTTTAAGAAAAAACACTGCAATATACTGTATCTTGTCTAATTTTACAAAAACAAATAAATGTGGCTAAAGTCAGACATGAATCCAAGTTTCCATTTCCAGAGCTTATATCTTTTTAATATACTATCATATCTTTGGGATCAGTTACAAGCAGAAGCGTCTTCATGATTAGTGCGGATGTGCTAATAGTTGAATAATATGAAATATACATCAGCTAAAACTAATTGTTTAAACAGGATAATACATGGACAGAAAAAAAAGTAGAGGTCCTGGAAGAATGTTTTGTTAAATTCCCGAAACTAAAATCCAGCCTTTGTTTCTTAAAGTTCAGAAAGTTCAACCTTTCAATTATTCCAACAGTTTCAAAAGAGTTCGGCTATTACTAATAGTGCTAAATGAAACATTTGAAACTATATTAAATGAAAACAAAAATGCGTAAGTTATTTAAGGATTTGATAGTAATTTTTAATTGAATTAGTGCTATTCAAAATCAGTCTAATTCCAATTCTAAAAATTATTTTTACTTCTAGCAGAAGGATATGTTTAATTTTTAAGGACTGGACCACTGTTCCATTTTTGTAATATTATTGAGGGGATACTAGTAACAATATTTACTTAATATTTTTTGTTATTATACCAAAAGGTTTCTTGGTTGTTTTTTTTAAGTTATTGTGCATATAAGTAGCTTATTCATCAAAGCATGTTGCTATCAAATGATATACCTGGGTCACTTGCAAAATATTAAGGATCACTAATATGCTTATGGATCTCTTATCTGGTTCTCTCCAGGCTTCTCTATTGATACCATCCATAAAGCTTGGACACTATCTTTTTTGGTAAATAGGTAACTCTACAATTTCTCCTCCTCCCCACAAAAAAGATAGTTGTGGTCTCAAAATTCTCAATATGGCCATTTATCACAATTCTCTCTTTAAATCTTCTCAGCAAAATCAGAAAGTGCTTCCTTCATATAGATGCATCTCACAGATAAACCTCCCCTCTCCAATTTCCAATGTATGGATGTCCGTCAATATAAAGTAAATGAAATTAAAAAATAACAAATCACCCTATCTACCATATTTTTCAGAGTATAAGATGCACCAAGATTTTGAAGAGGCAATTTTTTTTAAAAAAGTAGGTAGGTAGGTAGAGGGATAGAGAGGGCGAGAAAGAGAGAGAAATACAGTAGGGAGGGAGGGAGAGAGAGTAGGTAGGTAGGTAGGTAGATAAAGGGATAGAGAGAGAGAAATAGAGAGAGAGAGATAGATAGAGAAATACAGTAGGTAGGGAGAGAGAGAGAGTAAGTAGGTTGGTAGGTAGAGGGATAGAGAGAGAAAGAGTGTGAGAGAGAGAGAAATACAGTAAATAGGCAGGGAGAGAGATAGGTAGGTTGGTAGGTAGGGGGATAGAGAGAGAATAGAGAGAGAGAGATAAATACAGTAGATAGGTAGGAAGAGAGAGAGAGTAGGTAGATGTTTCCAGATGTGCAGATCCATGTGCTGGAGAAGGAAATCGCTGACAATCTGCAGCACCTAAGACTTTGTTTCTGCTGGCACAGCACTTGATCAATGTAATTCTCATCAATCAGTTAAAGAGCTTTCCAAAAGGAAAAAAAGTTTTTGCACTCTGCAAATCTCCCCAAAACGGCCCGTTTTTCGCGAAAATGGGCCTGTTTTTTTAAAAGGCATGAATAGTCTTGGGGGAGGGCTTGCAGAGTGCTCCTGGGGGGGGGACGAGCAAAAAAACAACCCGTTTTTCATGAAAATGGGCCCTTTTTTTGACAAAACAAATGCACACATAGCCCTATGGAGCCTTATAGAGTGCTGCTGGGGGGTGGGGGGTGGGGGCAAAAATGCCCCATTTTTGCTCATTTCTGCCCTCCCTAGCCCCCAAGAACTGTCTGAAAGCCTCCATAAGGGTATGCACGGCCATTTTGGTGAAGGGGCGGGGCTTCGGGAGACAAAAAATGCTGTATTCGATGTATAAGACGCACCCAGATTTTCAGCCTCTTTTTTGAGGAAAAAATGTGTGTCTTATACTCTGAAAAATACGGTACCTATTTGATTAAAGTAAAACAAAACAAAACTTTATTACTTTCAATTTAAAGAAGTGTATGTTAATTTAATCTTTAAAAGGGGCTACTAGAATGTATTAAAATGTATTCTCAAAAGCATGTTATATGCATGCAAGTATACATATTCATCCTTTTTGGGGTAAGTAACTTTATGCAAAAGGTGGAATAAAAAATAGAACAAAAAATATTGAAAGTAGGAGATAAGAAATCAAAGAGAGACCTAACTAAATCTGGTTTTTATGAACACTTTTTTACTTATATCTTTTTATCTTGGGAAGCTATCATTGCTTCCACTATATCTGTACATTGGTTTTTGTTCTTTAAGTTTCTTTTCAGTTTCTTATCAATCCATTCAACCATAACTTTCTTGGTCTTCTTTCCTTTTCACCCATTCCTTTCATTTTGCTTTACAAGTAATTGTTTTTCACAACATGTCCAAACTATTTCAATTTACTCCTTTTTTCATACTATTTATTCACTATTATATTCAAGCCACATCCATTCATTATTCTTTTTCTTCTTGTTAATTGCCACAGATATTTCTTAATTTCCTCAATCCCACTTCGTTCAACTTATTTTTATGCTTCTCTTGACAAATCTCAACCCTTGCTCCCACATAATAAAGTGGGCAGAACAGCCATTTTTGTTTCTTTCAACATTCCTTTTTCATAACAAATATACGTTACCTACTGCCTTTCTTAGACCATCCCATATGTCTTTAAATTTCTTCAATCACTTTCCTATCTTTAATAAACATTTTTTTCCAAAATATGCAATTCATCTGTTTGCTGTATTTTTATTTATGTTAAAATAGTTAAAATAGTTAAAATAGTTCAATCTTTTCAAATACCTTTATTGAAAACACTGCATGACATTGCTGTTTCTTACTGTAACTTTGTAATGAACATTCATTAACTAATACAGTTCAGAACCAATAATAAATGTATATGTCTTAATATATCAAATGTGAATACAGTTCATAATGGCCAAACAGAAGTCTGATGAATACAATATGATCGCCCCCAAAACCTTGTAAAAGGAATTCATTTTTGCATTACTGTGCAGGTACTCCTTGTGTCTGCTCCATTAAACTGCTTCACTTAATGACCCCTCCCATGCCTGCTTTCCCAATGCTATCATGAAATGAACCCACCAATTGTTAAGTGGAACATAGGGTGTCTTGTGTGGGGGAGATCCTGGGAGGCCTAATGCTGTAGTGGTTAAATTGAAACCCGATCGCAAGTACCTTTGGAGGGTTATTGTTAAGTAACCAGTCATAAGTCGAGGACAGTACTGTACTGTACTTCAAAGGAGATCTCACAGATATGGTGTAATTGCTGTGAAGACCAGGTGGCATTTAATCAAACAAGTTGCAAAGATGGCAGTGATGAATTGAGGAACGGGCTCTTGTAAGTAAGGGGGAGAGCATTTAAGAGATTATAGTTTCCAGGTTATTCAATGCTTTAACAATCAAACAAACAGAATTGGTCCTTGAAATAACCTGGCAACGATTGCACCTGGTATAGCATAAAAGACAAGTTGGTAGCTCTAATAGCCACATTTGGAATCTGTCTATCACTATACCCAAATTGTTATCCCCTGCACAGAAGATACGTAGTTCAATTCATCTATCCTTGCTGCTAAAACCTTCATATATTAGTAGCAACAATAATTCCTTACCCTCTTATGGTTGTTTTATGTATGTATTTCAATGTGTAATGATTTCTGCCAGATACTGTTGAACTTCATTTACTCTCTGCCTAATATCCTGGTCCATTAAGATAATTCTTTTTGGTCAATCCCAAATTGGACAATGCAAAGCAAAGCAAATCGTCTCTAGAGTCCCCAGTACGTTTGCATTTCCTTCCCCATGAACTGAAACATTTATTTATATTGCCCACTCTTAAACTTGATAAGACATTTCTTTACCACTGGTTGTAAATTTTGTTTAGTTTGGGGTTTTCTCAGAAGGATATCTAACTTTTGTGATGCAAAAACAGACTAAGCATAATCTTTAATGTACTAAAATCCATCAGATGAATGAAGAATTACCCTGTTTGGCAAATGTGCTTTCGTGGATGAAAATCCATCAATTGCATGAAGTGTTAGTCAGTTGGAAGATGTATGTGGCTGCAGAGGAATTATAAGCAGTGAGGTCACTTATGTGGCCATGAAATGCAAACAATTTGGCATAAAACTTTTAATAGATAGGGGGGGAAAGCACAGTGATTATTCACATAAGCAGTAATTAAATGGGAAACCATCATCTCCATTCAAACACAAACAGAATCAAACATTTTGATGTGATCTATGTGAAATTGTTTATCACCAATAACTTGTGTTCTAGTGCTTCAGGAAATAGGCTCAGTTTCTGAAAGCATATACTGGAACACTTTTTATACGTTTAAAAAACTGAGTACTTCCTCAAGTTGAGTTTAACTCCTGCTAATGTCATGGACATGTGAATTTCCTGACAGTTATTAATCAATGGATTACCTTTAGAAGTTGTGGATGCTCCATCACTGGAGATTTTTAAGAAAAATAGGACCATTTGTCTAAAATGGTAATTAGTCTCCTGCTTATTCATGGAGTTGGAAGATACCCAAGGTCCCTCCCAACTCCCTTATTCTGTTATTCTATTACCTTTTGGGTAACAATAAGAAATGCTTTGCTTTGTTTTTTCCAAGATGCTTTTTCAGCTTCCCAATCTAGCCTAAAGGCCTGGTATTTCCAAACAAGTATTAACCAAATATGATTCTGCTTAGCTTCTCTGAGTCAGCCAAAGTTGGCTATGTCCCACTCCTTGTTGTAGATTTACTTGATATCTTTTAGATATCCTTTTTCAGTCAAGAATTATTCCAATATATGTATATGTTAGGAGTTTACAAACCTAATTTAAAAATATTCGTTCTGTCAATGCCTTAAAGAGTGTTCTTGTTCAGGATTCAAATGGCTGGGCATAGGATTCTTACAGTAATGGTTGGAGGTGGCAGAAAACACTTTCCCCTCCACCATTTCTGAAAGGTTTCTTGGTATGGTGCAAATGGGCACCATCCACTTCAAATAAGAATTGAAGTGACCTATAAAATAATACAAAAGTTACTTTCTCTCTCCCCACCCTGTAGTATGTATCTTCTGCCATGCATGCCAATGTTTGCCTTTCATGTGCTTTAAGCCTTCAGAAGTTGGAAACTTCAGCTTCTATCAGCTCCAACTAGCATGGCAAAATCGGAATTGTAGCTGAAAATATCTGGAGGGCAATACATTACCTTTTTCTTCTCTAATCAGTTAGAGCTCAGGTTAGTTCTACTTACCATTCCTCACAATTGTAAATGTTGAGTCTTTTCCAAAAATGGCTGCTGAATGGTAGGAATCCCCCCCCCCCATCTGATGATTTTGCTGTCAGGGTTCTTTGTTCTTTGGCAGTGCTGCTCCCTGGTTTGAATGAGAGCACTTGGGAATGAACCAAGATAGCTTTCAAACAGCTGTTGACTCACCTGGAAAGGGGAGTCTTGAAGATTCCAAGTTGCCTGTGAGACTGGTGGGAAAATCACCTGTCATCCATCTTCATCATTTTCTTAAGCATGCCTCGGTTTTAACTTTTTGAAACTTTTGTTTCATTTTAATTTTTATCTTTAAAAGTTGACTAATTAGTTGAATGATGATTTATTTTAACCCCCTGCTGGACTTTATCTGTTCTTTTTTTTCTTTGTTGTTTCGAATAACTTTTGCTTTTATGTAAGGAAAACATGGGGTGTTCTTAAGTAGTGGAAGTGTTTTTATCTATATTGGACTCTTACTATGGGGTTTTTGCATCTTACTAATTTGCAAAATCTTTGGAGCTTTTTTTAATTTTTAATTTAACTTTGGATTGAAATATTCAGAAAATATCTTCCCTGTTTTATCTTTTTTTCACACTGCAAATTCCTGTGTTATCTATTGTTAAATTATACAGAGCAACAATGTATCATTACAGGCAAGCAAATACAATAACAGTTTGTTAACATAGGGTTTTTAAACTTTATTCTTGCTGTTTATTATTATTGTTATGTCATTAATATAGTATATAGATGACAGGTGAATAACTTGCAACTGGATTTAGTCGTTTAAAAAATTGGACAACCTTTTTTGCAAGGAGCAGGAAACTAATATATTTGTAATAATTAACCAGTAGTTAACAAGGGGGGGGGGGAGATATGTGTATATCCATTAGTGATATACACTTTTTAAATGACTTGTTTTGTGTTTTTTCTTTGCTTTTTAAAATTTTGGAGTTTTATATTTGTATTTGAATGTTTGTATCTTGAATGTGGGCCTGTTACAGTCTGAAATATTGACAAAATGAAATTTGAAATACATTATTGTGACAGCTTTCCCATTAATACATTTTATTTATTTTTTATTTTTCACATTCTCTCAAAGAGGGACTCTGGGCAGTGTACAATAAAATGTTAAAATATAAAACAGTATATATTGTTGTTTTAACTATTCAGTTGAGTCCACTACTGCCAGTTCACTTGTGGCTGCGCCGCACACACTGGCTTGATGCGTAGTGCAATAAACGTTGCTCTGCACATGCGCAGAAGCAAAATACAAGATGGCAGCATTTATGGTGCCACCCGGAGAACTAGTTAGGGGGTGTGGCAAGCCTGGGTTGCTGCCGGTTCCAGTGACCCAGGCCGCCAAACCACTAACGCTTCAGCCGAACCAGGCTGAACTGGTAGGAACCCACCTCTGGTTGAGTCTGATTCTTGGCAACTTTATAGACTGCCTCGTCAAGCACAGCTTCTTTCAGAATTTGAATGTTCATCTTTGTGTCAGCTTTGATGTCGTCAAGCCAGTGTTTTCCTTGCTTGCCCCTTCTTGTTCCACTAACAATTCCTAGCATCATAGACTTCTCCAGTGAATTAGCACATATGGCATAGCCAAAACAAATCAGATGTAGTTTGTGATTTGGGCTTCTAAATTTTAAAAGCAAGAGATTAACATTAGTTAAAAGGTGAAGGGTGGGCTTTCAGGGGAGTAATCAGCCCCATAGCTGAGTGCTCCCCGGGCTCCCTACCTGATGCCATAGAACCATGTCTTGACTCCTTTTTGGAAGGCCAGGGTAGTGGGAGCCTGTTTCACTACTGGGGGAAGAATGTTCCATAGGGTTGGGCAACAGCAGAGAAAACTTTCTTCCTAGACCCCCACCAGTCAGAATTCTTTAATTGACGGATCTGCAATATTTATTCATTTATATTTCACATTTCTAAACCACTCACTTCCCTCAAAGACATTTTTTTTTAACCTGACTGGGTGGTATAGACTGAAGTAATGGGACAAAGACCCATAACCTGCATGTTTTCTTGTACCTTTCTTCATGACAGGCATATATATCAAAATTTATTTATTTGGCTATTTATTATTATTTTTATGCTGCATTTATTATTTTTTATAACAACTCAAGGCAGAGAACATACCTAATATTCCTTACTCCTGCTATAATTCTCAGCCTGTACTACCATCTGCATCTGTAAATGTTCTAGTTGATTGTGCTGCATGTCCCCATCTTCAGGATCTTATTATATTGTTGGTTTGATTCCAATATGGGCTTCTGGTGGTGCTCATATGTACAGACTGTGCTTGTATTGCTTAAAGGAGATGTTAGCAATAAACAAAGAATTTTCTTTTCAAAACTCTATTCACCTGTTTCCTGTAATGTTATGTTTGCCAAATCCAGATCTTCCTGTAGTTCCTGTAATAGAGATCCCCCCCCATCTTTTGCATTCTAATGACCTATTAGTAGTACTTTGTCTTTCTTAACATTGCCTTTAGCACTAGCAATTTGCAATAGAATTCCTTGATGGTTTCCACCATTGTCTCTATAGTATGTTCATACATTTATGTAATATTGATGTTCAACTGGCTATCCAGTAACTTTGATAGAGATGAATGTGTCATTTGTGACCATGTACCATGTACTAAACTCTATTGAATAGAAAGTATTATTTTCATTCCGTTGTATGATCTTACTATCTAATCATCTGACCCATTTGTTCTTAAAACATATAGTTAAGTATGTTTCATTTCTCATCGGACCTTTTCAAGTTTTTCTTAGGATCTTGTTTCTCACTAATCATGCCTCAGTTGCAGATGTCTTTGTAAAACAAGGAACTTCTCTTTCAATAATGGCACTGTCACTGATCAAACTTTCTTTCAGCTTTCTTCTGGTCTTGTCATCATCTCCAAATCTTCTCATGAGCATTTGATGTTCTTCCCCAGTAAGCATGATGAGATAGCCCATGTTAACCCATTTTAATTCATGTTTTTATTATGCATTGATGACTTGACTTGCAGCTGGCTGCAGACAGATTTAATTAGATACTGTGTTTGCAGTCCTAGTTGAAGACAGGCTATCCAGTTCTTGAATCATGTTCCTGCTTCTTTTTGATGATTCTTGATGCTTGAACTGGCTGACCACCCGATTTGGCATCTTATAACTCTTGGAACATTTTGGATGATGAGCTGTGTTTAGCTCCTTTCAGGCAAACTGTCTTTATTAGACATTAGATTAGAATCACATTCCTGTCTGCTATTATCTGCCTAAACTCCAATAAATATTCTTCTAAAATACTGTGTTTATGTGTGTGCACATCAGCAATCTTGAAACAGAACATTATGTTTTGGAATTAAAAGACTCAGCCACCAATTTTTATGTATGCCAGAATTTCATTATTGGGGAGAGATCTGATGTGCAAAATGTGAGCAGACTTAACATTTTATGAGAATAAAATGGCACTGGCCATGCCAGTAGGTCAGAGATGGAGGGTGCAAGTGACTCTTTTGCAATTGCTCAAGTTGAAAATAAAATATCAATATACATATTAGATGCTATGGTTCCTTGGATGTCAGTGAATGAAAAGCCAGGAAGAACAAAGTACGTGATCCAAGTTCAAGTAGATTTCCAACTTGAAATGGGAAACAAGGAAAGGACTTCAGTTGAGAGGTTTATCACTTACAGGTTAATCTGGAAGTTTAAATTGGCTTTCAACACCCCAGTATTACCAGTAAAGAAACCCCACCTCACTGAATATTACTTCATGCAGGATTTAAAAGCAATAAATCAGATTATCGTTTCTCCAGTTACTTTCCAATTAAACAGAAGTTGATGTCTTATTTTGCCCTGGATTTGCCTCACTTGACAAAGCCTTTTCAGCTGTTTGTACATAAACAAAGGCGAGTGGCTGCTGGAATACTAACATCAATGCTGAGCAGGTGGCAATGCCCTATGGCATATTTTTCCCAAGAAGGTGGACTCAGAAGCAGCAAGATTGCCAGCTTGCCTACAAGCTGCTGCTGACATGGGTATTCTGGTAAAAGCTGCAGAAAAATTAACTCTTGTCCAGCCAATGACTGTATACTGTATGTGCCACATTCTGTATTAACAATGTTGGAACAGAAAGGAAGTCCCTGGTTTACTCCATGCAGGATGACCAATTAGCGGACAATATTCCTGGACAATTCTATTATCATCTGGCCACTACTACAACACTTAATTTAGCAAACCACCTGGCACAAAATGAGCAGGAATAATTTGAACATGACTGTGTACATGTGATTGAAATTACCTACTCTGGCTGCCCTGATCTGAAAGATGGGCCATTACTCAATGAAGAGCTGGAGTACTTTGTACATAGCACTATATAGTCTAGGGAGGAGGAGACCAGAATATGTAGTGGTCACAAATTGTGTGTGTGGTGGCGGGGTGGAGGTAGTAGAAGCCAACCCTCTATCCCCTCACATCTCTGGTCAAAAAGCAGAACTGTTTGCAAAGTTTCATGTTTTTTGGAGCATTGGAATATTGCATGGCACATTGGGCTTTGTGCAAAGAGAGGGCATTGATGAGTGAAGCTGGTAGAGGTATGAAACATGTAGAAGAAGTTTTGATGCTTCTGGAATATATAACTAAAACACACAGCTGTTCATACATTGAAAAGGAAGTGATCCCATCCCTAAAGGAAATCATAAGACTGGAGAGATAGCTAGTTATAGTTGCCCCAAAAGATCTAAAGTCAAGATTGAAATGTTGTTGACTCAAGCTACTTTACTGGATCACCCACAGTACACTGAAAGGCATCAAGCTGGAGTAAGAAGGCTCTCCAGTGTTCTGATAAAGGGTTATTCAGGAAAAAATGTGGTACCATAGGTCCTCATATGACAAATGATACAGGACCTTCATCACGCTGATCATCAAAGTGTAACTGTAATGCGGGGTGGGGTGAGGGCTTTACTATCCAGACAAATTGTGATTCTGGGACTACATCCAGAAGCTGAAGGGGGGGCGGCACAATGTGAAATCTGCTTAAAGAATAATCCAAAAATTTTAAGGAAAAGTTCACTGGGTTTGCAATCACAAGGAGCAGGACCTGGAGACGCCTAGCAAGTGAACTTTACAGAACTATCTAGCACACAAGGATATCTATACCTGCTTGTTTTTGTGGACATGTTTTCAGGATAGCCCAAAGCCTCTCCCTGCAGGAACAACAAAGCTAGAGAAGTGGCCATGCAGAAATCATTGCAAGGTTCCAAGTGCCTCGAACAATAGGATCAGATTACAGGCCACAATTCATTTCCCAAGTGACCCAGCAAGCGACAAAGGTCTTGCAGATCAGCTGGAAGCTACATTCTTTTTGGGGACTCCAGAGGTGTGAGCAAATTGAAGCGATGAACCAGACCTTTAAACGCCATTTTTCCCAACTCTGTCAAGAAGCCCAATTAACATGGCCACAGGCTCTATTGTTAGCCCTGATGAGAATTACAGTATCACATAGAGGTAAACTATCCTGTTTTCCTGAAAATAAGACCTCCCTGGATCATAAGCCCAATCGGACTTTTGAGCACATGCGCTAAAATAAGCCCTGCCTGAAAATATTGCAACATAGCAGCAGCCATGAGGTGACCACACTCACTGCCTCCTGCACCTCAAAAATAATAAGACTTCCCCGAAAATAAGGCCAAGCGCTTATTTCGGGGGTCAAAAGAAAATAAAATCCATTCTTATTTTCGGAGAAACATGGTAGGAATTATCCCTTTTGAGATTCTAAATGGAAAAGCTTATCCAGTGGCTTCACTAGTAGCACATGGTACTCAAGTGTCTTGTGGAAAATGAAATGTTTAAACAGTGTATGAGTTGATTTCGATTTATTAACATTTGTATGCCGCCCATTCCCTTGGGACTCTGGGAGGCTTACAGACAAGACAAGAAACATATATTAAAAAATTTAAAATAAGGATACAAGTATTAAAATTACAACAACCCACCATGCCTCCTTAAAAAAATGTATTATAGTAACTGTAAAATATGGGTAAGGCCCTTGATCACTGCCAATATACCTGTTGGTTAAAAGAAAACTTCAAGTGCCCCACAAGTTCAGCTGTCCATTGTTTTGGGACATTTTCTCCTGGTGGAGTGTCTGGCTCTGCTGTCCATTTTACTGATGTTGTGGTTTCATGGCTTGACTCCTCCTCCTCAGTCTTCTTTGTATATAGAAGAAGAAAACATATGTTATAGGTTTATTTAGATTTAGTTATTAAATAGTTTATAGATTATTTTGGTATTTAATCTTCGAAATTAGACAAACCACTTTAGGCAGATTAATGGTAGAAGGATTAAAATACCAGATTCAAGTTTTGGGCTTCCTCAACCACCCCCCATTACGGATAGTGATTTACCAAAAATATTCCTCAGAACAGTAGAAGGTAATCTACTAATCACGATAGGATTCCAGGTAGTAAGATTTTGTTTTGATCTACATACCAGTACTCTGGATGTGGTTCTAAACTCTGGCTAAGGATCTGCTTAGACTCTACGCACCTGGGGTCTATTACAATCCCACTTGGCAATAAGGAAGAGCTTAACTGGTCTTTGTACAGATGTGGGTCATTTGATAAAATCCAACCAAGCGCTTTTATTGATAAAAGTGAAATTGTTTTTAGCTCCCTTACAGCAATGAGAAATGTTGACTTAACTGATGGTGAAATTTTGCCTCATTGGTATATGTGCCTTATGGAAAATTTATTTTTTACTTCTGTTTTGCCCTGCAACACTGACAAGCGTTTTGCTTTAAAACATCCCACCTGTTGCCCTAAAACATGTCAAGGTGAGAGAGCCACCATTTGCAATTGTCCTGAGTCTAAAACTGTTACTTGACCATATTATAGGCTGCATCCAGGTTGCTCTCAACAAGAGATTGTGGACACAGATTTGAATAGATGACTCTATTGCATTGCACTTTCTTCCAGGACAGGGAAGCATTTCTTAGCCAACATAGATGAAAAACACTTTCTTGCAAATTCCTTTTCCTCTTTGATTTTTAAGGCCACTGGAAGCCCAAGTGAGAGTTATTTCATCGTGATCATCTGCTCAACTGGTGAGACAATTTCATTGTCAATATGTAGTTTCACATAGCTGCCAATTTGCAACTAAAAGACTGTTGGGTGTGTACACATTTGCCTGTCCACCTAATGGAGGGTATTCCACTTATTGATATTACCTTGGGGTTTAATCATCCTACCATTTTAGAGGTATATCAGTTTTCCATTACTGGGGTGCACAATAGGTTAATCAATGTATGGGCCATCAGTGAAATTCTTGAGCAGGGAAGCAGACATTGCCTTATTTGACCAACCCCTTGAATAAACACCTTTTTTGTGAATAACACCACTAACTGGGCCTGGATTTATAAGGACTCTGCTATCTTGAAATCCAGGACAGTTCCATGATTCAGATAGTTTGGGATTTGTGAATATATTGTATATAAAATTTTGCCTCCTACATGGTATGGAGTGTATACTTTTGGGATCCTGTTTCCAGTTGTTAGTATACAGTCCCACCCCATTTTTCCAGGTGGCACCTTTCTGTCTTCCCCCTTCCATACATAATGCCTTAGTGGAAAGGCAATCTCCTTTGCATTCTCTCTTTTGCAGGTTTTATCTTCCATTGGTATTGCTGAATTGGAATTTGCCCTCCTTAATATTTTGGCATCTCTTGAGATTTATGCAGATGTTACAGCAGACACCCTTAGTCAGTTACAAGTAGAAGTTACCTCCTTTTCACAAATAGCCATCTAAAACCCTTATGGCCTTAGATTTTTTATTAGCAATTCAGGGAGGCCTTTGTGCTTTTGTCAACTCTTAATTGCTGCTGTTATATTGACTAGCAGGGTAAGATTCTTATTGAGATTCAAGTAATCCTTAAACCCGTGATGGCAAACCTATGGCACATGTGCTGGAAGTAACGCGCAGAGCCATCTCTCCGGGCACATGACCTGGAACCTGGAGCCTATTGCTCTTCCAGCTCCTGGCGCACTGGGCAGCTGGTTTTCACATGTGTAGGAGCACCGGAAACCAGAAGAACAGCTTCTGGGTGCACATGCATGCACCGGGAGGATGGTCTCCTGGTTTCCAGCATGTGCATGTGCACCGTCCAGCTGCTCTTCTCATGCATGTGCGCCAGAAACTGGAAGACCAGGTGGATGGTATGCATGCATACTCCAGAAAGCAGAAGATCTTCCTGGTGCGTGCATACGCTCCGAGTAGCTGCTCTTCCGGTTTCTAGCCCGTGTGCACGTGCACACACGCACTCCCGTTGCAGCACTTGGTGCTGAAAATGTTCTCCAACACTGCCTTAAACAGTCTTCTAATTTGCATATCACTGTGCACACTGATGATTCCTATTTCGAATTTTGGAATGCCTTATATCTTGTACCAAATTTTGGGTGGTTAAAAATTTTATTTGTGTGTGTGTATTAGTGTTGAATTTATGACATGCTGTTGTATTCAATATCTTCCCACTTTGATGTCTTCTTGTGCCCAAAGTTTGTCCATTGCTTTAAAATAAACCACAATATTATGGTGATCAATCAGTGGTTCTCTATTGACACTTTTTATCCTTCATTAAATAGGCTGGTGAACCACATGGTTCTTTTTGTTCTCCTTTTCAACAATCTAACTTTTAGAAACATAACACCAGCAAATCTGTGAGGTATGTGACCTTGTGTGTTTTGACATTGGGTAACCCTCAAGGCGGAGGGGATTGATGAGATAGTGCTTTTTACTCAATATATCTATGTTTTTATCCATGTAATGATATCAATTTTAATTCATGTTATTATTTAGTACATAGCTATCTATAGTTATGGTATTTTGTACCTGTTGGTAGTGCCTTCACCGCTTGGTTAACCTGTTTGTTGCATAGATATCATGGCACTAGAGAAAAACCAGACCATTTGCCTTTGTACTTAGGAATGCCTGTTAATGTGATAGATAAGACCTTAGTCACTGGTTACTTAGGAATACTTCCATATTAGTTCAAATATTAATTAACTTGATTTTTAAAATTGCATTTAAATATATATTTGATAATCAATGGGATATGGCTGCATATGTTGGAGATACAGAAAACATGTATAAAGTACAAGATAATTATGAAGTGGAAATCTGGAATCGGATAAGCTGATTCAAACATTGGATATCATTTCTTTTATTTCTTTAGACATTTCATTTCTTTTCTAAATGGAAGTCATTTCCAGTAGAGCTAACATTAGAATGACAACCCGTAAAACTCAAAGTATAAAGCTGACTTACAACTGAGCCCAAAATTTCTGTTCCTAAACAAGGCAGCTGTTAAGTGAATTGCACCCCGTTTTACAATCTTTTTTGCCATAGTTGTTAAGCGAACCACTACACTTGTAAAATGAATCATGTGGTCGTTAAGCTAATCTTGCAATAAAAGCAATGTTAAATAAATAAATAAAAGCATGTTAAAATACTCTGAAATTTTGGTACTTTTTCATATTGACATGTTTTAAAACATTCCTTTGTATCAGAATATGTTAGTTACACATATTTCTGGTTATTGTGAATTGAAATCCTCAGTACATATTTTTCCAATCCCATCTTTAGCTTTCCTGTTCTGCTGGCCTCCCTCTTCTTCGGCACCCTAGCACAGAAGATTTCGGAACCTACGTGATATTATTTTCTGGGTTCCATTTGATAAATAGGGAAAGTAACAAGACTGGTAAGGGGAAGGAGATCCAGTATGCATCCACTGGAGGGCTCTGTTGGGAGGTGTTTTAAAGGTGATTCTCATCTGTTCCTTAGCTTGTGCTCACGTCAGTGGTTGTCTTTGTCCAAGGAAATATATATAACACAAATATTTGCAAATCTGTTCCTTGAACAGCTGTGTTTTTCAGATCACCAGCAAAAAAGAATATCCAGTGTTTTCATGTATTGCAATTTTATCTAAAAACTAGACTGCTCGACTGTTGCTCTTAAAAAAAAAGGAGCTCCTGTTTCCATATATCTATCCTAATTTCTGGAAGGTTACAGAAATGTATGAGTGGAAATGGTCAGCCTGATTTTTAAAACAGGAATAAGGAAAACAAGGCTCTCCAGATGTCCCAGCCAGCACTCCTAGCCAATATGGACAGCTAGATTTGGAGCTCAACAACATCTGGAAGGTCACAGGTCCTCCACCTTTGTGTTCAAAGAAGAAGCTAAATTCCTTCAGTGTTTTATACAAATATTTGAAGGGAAAATGCTTGATTGTTTACCTTTTAAAAATGAAAAAAAAATGGACTTGCCAGATGTTTCCACAAATATTATTTTCTATCCGTACTTCTTACAAATGAGACCACAAAAATCTAACAGCTCACAAATTCTATTTTTCCTGGTTTGCCAACTCACAGATCTGCAAGTATCAGCTGTTTTACAAAAGCCCCTTTTAGTCACCTGAAGATTCTGTTTTTATTAATAATGGAAAGTGAGTTAACTTAGTGACACAGAATCCAAGAATTTTGGAGGTCAGACATCAATAAATAAGAAGGCGAGAAAATAGCTGACAGTGTTCTTTATCCTGTGTGGATCCATGACTCTTCTTTGCTGTTATGAAGGCCAGCCAAGAGAGGCTGTCAAGGGTCTCTTCCCATCCTGCAGGCTGTATGGGCTTAGATGGGGAGGAAGCAGTTCCAATTCAATCCTACTAAGACTGAGCAGTTATGGATATTAATCTTCAAATATAGTTTATATAATTAAATCTCTGTTACAGTCATAGACCAGCATAAGGAAAGCGAGATACAAACATTTTTTTTAAAACTAAAAAATATTAAAACCTGGGTTAGGCTTTTGGTGTTGTTAGCCATATTGGCCATTTTGTTCTTTTCCCAGTTTGTTTGTATTTACCTTGTTCTTATTAATATGATATATTTTTTTCCTGTATGTTTATTGTGAGCTTCCCAGAGTATTTCAGAAATCGGGTGTCACCTAAATCAAATAAAGAAAGAAATAGACTATGCCTCTGTGTGTTGACATTGTTTTCGTAGCTTTGAAGTTCTACTTCCTGTGCAGGTAGAATGGGATCATGTCCTAAGTTTTGAGACAAATATGCTTGTGTAAAAAAAAAATCTGAGTGCAAGACATTGAAATATTCTTAGCCTTGTACTTGCAAGCTAGTAATTTTTGTGGGTTTATTTGCCAGGCTGATTGAGATAGCTTTATAGCATGGGTAGACAATTATGTGATGACAGGGGATCACACGTAATATGAAACCAAAGGCTATGATTTATAAGTGGTGCTGCAGGTCATGCCAATGATTCTGTTTCTTGGGTTTGGAATGGGAGATGGGGACTTTTTTTTCTTTTTGGAGAAAAAGTTAAATGTTCTACTGTACTATTATTGTGAATTTCATGTCCCAAAGTGTCAGGGAGCCATGCCATCAGTTTTCAACCGTTGGTCAGAGAAGACTTCAGAAAAAAGGTTGTGGAGGCAGATTGTCCATTAGTTTTATTTGGATAAAACTTAATCTTTTGTTTTTAAGAGATAAGAATACAAAGTAATCTGTTTGGGGCCAGATTTATTAATAAACAAATCATTAACGATGTAAAGACACAAGGATGATTTAGTGCCATCAGTTTCTACTGAATTTCGAATAGAAGGTTTTAAAGATCCTTGTAGTGCTCATTGAATACACGATAATGCTTCTGTAATTTAAACACTTCTATCCATTACTTGCTATTTTATTTGTACTCTTATAGTACATGGATTCAGAGATCAAACCTTTATGGAGGGATTTAGAGTGCCAATTACTTGCCATATATGCCTCTGTATTTGCAATTATAAAGGGTGATCTAAGAAATCCCAAAATCGGGATTGATGATTCAGTCTTTATGCTTATCATTATAGCTGGCTCATAAATAATGAAGATGCTCCAGGCTTAATTAAAGCTGTTCAGTCTTTTTCAGTGTCAGGAAAAGCTTGAATTGTTCAGTTAAGATAAATCTATCTACAAGCACTCCGAATTGTGCTTTCTCAATGGTATCTGTATCACTGCACAGATTCACCATTGCCACATAATATATATGTTGGTTTGGTATCACCTCATAAATACCTTACAACAGGATTTAAGAATGCTATATTATATGACACTTTCTTCCAAATAATAGCAGCCTTTTTATGCCTTCCTACTGAAAAACAGGTCATTTTGTTCCAGCGAGTATGATATTAATCAGTAGCCCAGTTATAGAGACATGCTAATGCTATCTTTCAGTTGCACTAAGCTTGTAAGAGTAATATATGGATTTTTAAGATTTTTCTGTAAAATCCTCAAATGTGAAGAAAGAAAACAGAAATGTATCCTTTCAGTGATGGGATTCAATTTTTTTTTTTACTATCGGTTCTGTGGGGGTGACTTGGTGGGCGTGGCAGGGGAAGGATACTGTAAAATCTCTATTCTCACCCCACTCCAGGGGAAGGTTACTACAAAATCCCCATTCCCTCGCGATCAGCTGGGATTTGGGAGGCAGAGAATAGATGGAAGTGAGGCCAGTCAGAGGTGGGATTTACTGGTTCTCCGAATTACTCAAAATTTCTACTACCAATTCTTCAGAACTGATCAGAACCTACTGAATACCACTTCTGTATCCTGGCAAATGTTATCTATGCCACATCCAAGCTTTTGCTTGGTAATGGATTGCTGAGGGTTGAGGACAGAGTTTGGCTCTCTGTGATTGGAATAGAATAGAATAAAATAGAATAGAACAGAACAGAACAGAACACTTTATTTGGCCAAGTTTGATTAGCACATAAAAGGAACTTGTCTCCAGTATAGAACCTTTCAGTATTCATGCAAAGCAAGAGATTAATAATAATTGTAATAATGATAAAACCAATAAGAGGGGGTAGTAAAACAGATAATAAGAAGGATGATAATAATAATACCACAGCCATGCTACGTAGACATTAGTGATGTGAGAATTAGCTGCTCAGCATAGTGATGGCATGAGGGAAAAATTAGGTCTAATTGTTTTGGCATGCAATGCCCTACAGCAGCATCCCGAGGGGAGGAATTGAAACAGTTTATGTCCAGGATGTGAGGGGTCTGTAGATATTTTCTCAGCTCTCCTTTGGACCCTCTCAATATATAGATCTTCTATGGAAGGCAGGGTGGTTGCAGTTTTTGCTTCTGCAGTGCTAACTATCCATTGGAGTTTGTACCTGTTTGGTTGTAGTAGAATACCAAACAGTTCTAAAAGTACAAAAAACAGACTCAATACAGGTAATCCTCGACTTAAACAGTTCATTTAGTAACCGTTCAAGGTTACAAAGTTAAATCAAAGTGATTTATGACCTATTTTCACATTTACGACCATTGTAGCATCCCTGAGGTTATGTGATCAAAATTCAGACTCTTGGCAACTGGTTCATATTTATGACGGTTGCAACATCCTGAGATCATGTGATCACCTCTTGTGACCTTCTGACAAGCAAAGTCAATGGGGAAGCCAGATTCATTAAATAACTATGCCACTAACTTAACACCTGTAGTGATTCACTTAACAACTGAGCCAAGAAAGGTCATGAAATGGGGCAAAATTCACTTAGCAAATGTTTCACTTAACAGAAATTTTGGGCTCAATTGTGGTCATAAGTGGAGGACTACCAGTAATTCCTCTGCAAAACTGCATCAGTAGCTCCTGGGGCTGTCTGAATTTTATGAGTTGATGCAGGAAGAATATTCTTTGTTGTGCCTTTTTAATGATGGTTCTAATATTAGGTGTCCATTTCAAGTCCTGGGAAATTATAGAACAACAAAATTGAAGGATTCTACTGCTGCTGCTTTAAGTTAAATTAAACCACTGCTTTAAGTTAAAAAAAATTCCCAGATGTTTGGCTCCTATCATATTTACTGATAATTTGGATTAAGGCCTTTTAAGGAAAACTGCTGTCATCAGAGTTCCTGCTATCTATGAATTATGAGAGGCCTACAAAGACTTCTAGGCAGCGTATTTTGGATTGAGAAATTTTATTTTAATATTTTAAGCCGAATCTCCACAATTTAAAACCTTGAAGTTGACCAGGATAACTTCATCAACATTATCTTACTGTTTTAATTGTGCCCAATATCCTGTCATTTAAATATCTTGTCATTTAATTTGTTAAATGGCACTGTTAATGAAAGCTTTGGTCTTGATGACTACATAATTGTTGAAATGGTCATACTTTCTGATATTGCATTTATTATAGAGATATATGCAGTGAAGTGTTAATTACTCCTTTTATCTCTCTTCCTGGACATTCAGATGATTTTGATGTTTCTTATATTTTATCAAATAAACAGGCTGTGATTAATCATAGAGTAGGTAGATTCTCTATGCTACTTAATAAGAATTGCCAAATGGTTTACTTTTCCTGTTTTTCATATATGTGTGTGTGTGTGTGTGTGTGTGTGAGTGTGAGTGTGTGTGCGCGCGCGTGCGCACACACGCACGCACGTGCGTGTGTTTGTGTTTTAAGATTTCATAGAATAGCAACTCTAAAGGACAACAACAACAAGTGTTGGAAGGGACCTTGGAGGTCTTCTAATCTAAACTCTATACCATTTTAGACAAATGGTTGTCCAATCTCTTTGTAAAAACTTCCAATGTTGGAGCATTCATAACTTCTGGTGGCAAGTGATTCCACTGATTAATTGTGGATCAGGAAAATTTTCTTAGTTCTAGGTTGCTTTTCTCCTTGATTAATTTTCATCCATTGCTTTTTGTACTGCATTCAGATGCTTTGAAGAATAGGTTGAGCCCCTCTTCCTTGTGGCAGCCCCTTAGATACTGGAACACTGCCACCATGTCACTTCTAGTCCTTCTTTTCATTAATCTAGACATATCCCGTTCCTGCAACCATCCTTCATATGTTTTAGCCTTCAGTCCTCTAATCATCTTTGTTCAATGTTTGATTAATGTTTAAGTATCAGGTTTTTTAACCAGAGTGATGAATTGGTAGGCTCGTGTTTGATGATGTAGTTGAGGATGTTAAAAAATATTACCATCGGTGATTTGGTTAGGGCCCCTAGCTAAAGCTTTTGGTTTGTAATAAATAGACTTGTGAAATTCCACTAAGTGTAAACAATTTTAGATAAACTAACCAAGAGAAGGGGGAAAGCTTTCCATTAATGGAATTAATATTTATATGATGTATTCCAAGAGACGGAATGTACCTCCTTTTTAAAAGCAATGACAGAAGAACTATTTCATTTGCTTTCTTTGTCATTTGTGTATGTTATGCCTGTTTCTCTTTTGTGAGGAAAAAACCATTTTTCTGGAAAAACAGAATCTTGAGGAATAAAATTTGAGGAATAAAGTTTGATATCAGTTACAATCTGTTTTGTTTCCCAAAAATTTAAAATGAATTTTGTTTTATGTGATGAAAAAGTGTAGATCACACTTCTTAGTGAACATATAATTTTAACTTTCATAAACCATATATTTTGTGCTATTAAGCCAATAAAATCCACATTCGTGTACAATATACAGTAAGAATAAGTTGTATGTATCTGTTTCATTCTGAGGAACTTGATGTTTCTTCCTGTAGCTTTAACAACTGAGAATTTTAAACATGTTTGTAATGTGCATTACTATATTTAATAGCTTCTTCTTTGTAATGGGAGCCATCCAAAAGTTTTTAGCTTGCAAAAATGTGACAAGATTACGGACAGCAAACTTAAGTTTCGGAAAATGCAGAGTGACAAGGGAGTTTTGTTAGAGGGTCAGTCAGGTGCCACATGCTATGCTTACTAATTGACAGAGCTTTTTGTATCGGAATGTGCTGAGAAAAAATTTGTTACAAAGGGGATCTGTGGCATGCAAGCACTAAATAACTAGAACATCCTTGAGAGCTATATTAACTTATTAATCAACAAATTCAAAAACGTCTCTGAACTTTGATCAGAGACCATACTGTTTCATGATCCAAATGTAGTTATGGGCTGATAAAAAGCATAATGCTCATTATTGATTACAATAGATATAAAATAGTGATTACATACAAGTTTGTGGCAATGACAAAAAAAAACACATTGTCCCTTATTTCCAATCTTTCTTGACACTTTTTTGGATTTTGTCTTAATTTTTAAATCTCTTTAATAGAATTATGACTTACTTTATTTTGGATTTGTTTTGAATTGATTGTTAATAATAGTGATTAAGTGAATTAATTAAAACTGAGTAGGATTAGGAAAATAATTTAGGGTTATTGCTTAGTTCACAGTTGGGTTGCATTTGAACTAGTGTTCTGTCAAATTTTTGAAATTTTTATTTTGATACAAAGTAGTCATGTTTAGGAATTGTTTGGGATTTGATCATTAATAAACATTACAACTTTAGGGTTGTACATTGATGCAAAAGCCTCAAGCGCTTTTTTTAATAGTTATGAAAATTGATTGTAATTGAAAATAAATTGTTCATTTGGGTTCATCAGTTTGGGGTTCAAATTGAAGACTTTTATCAAATCCACTTTTAACTTTTCAAAATAATCCATCTTTTTGTGTACGGATCTGTTAATATGATATTTACTCATGTAGGGGCAGGAGTATCAAGGCAACCGAAACTGACTGTTCATAGTTTGTTGGATAGTAGCAGCAACATTACCCCTTAATTATTCTAGATTGGTGATGTTGCAATATAATCCATTGGTTGCATGTAATTCCTAAACCGCTCAGGTTGTATTGTGACAATTCAGTATCAAATCACAGTTTATCAGCAGGTTTGTTTATTTCGGGTATGAAAAACAGAAAATGTTCTCTTAAACTTACCAGACTGCTCCCCAAAGAGTTAACAATCATGGCACTTCCAGAACATCACTAATACCCCAGGCTGCAGAGGCTTTATACAATTACTACTATTAAGCTCAGCAACAGCATTCATGTTCTTCCTCATCATATAGCCTGTATGGTTTTCCACTACAATCAATGAAAGAGTGCTTTACACACAGTCCTCTTGATTTCCATCATGATTTGGATTCTGGACACTGGGATTTTCAAAGGCACGTGACCCCTATTAGAATAAAGCAGCAGTTGTAAGGAAGCATAATTCTGAGTGTGAACCCAGCGCAGACAAATCTCAGCAGATGTTCAACAAAATAATAAGTTAAATAGGAGAGCATTAGATTCTTTCAACAGGAGGAAGTGTTATGTAAAAAGGCCTGAACAAGGCCTGAAGGAATAAAAAAATAGGGTTTTGTTGAAAATGCAAGGAATATTTGAAAGGTAAGTTTTTGTTTGTTTTTAGTAGTCATGTTGGTAGATAGTGACACTGGTTGAATTCCAGAGTAACCAAGCAGTTGCTTCAGAAGAAATGTATAAACTTCTACTAGACATGTCAATTTCTTTTATCATTCAGTTATATATTTTTATTTTTCATTTCAAGACTTAAAGCAATGTATGGGATGTAGAGCTAAGGCTTTTCAAATAGAGTTGCTTGTTTTAATTGGACTTGCCTTATTGGTGAGATGGGAGGCATATAAATTTAATAAATAGAAAAATACATGATCTATAGACCAACATAAATGCCTTCTTTATTCTTGGCATCAGTTCTTGGAAACGTCCATCTCAAGTAGTGAAAACATTTATCTTCCTAGTTTATTTCTAGCTTTTCTGTCCTCCAAATTTTTTTGGATTGGCCATTTCTTTTTAATGTAACGTGACTTTCTTGCAAGGCTGTCCCATTCACAATATATAACAACAACACTTAGTATTTCTGAGCTGCATTTCAAGCAGCAGAGCCAGTACCTTTAGATCTCCACAGATATTCCAGTTATAGTTGATGTACTGGATGTGCTTCAACAACAGTTCCATGTTTTCATGTTTCATGTTGTGCAGCAAAACCAAGTACTGAAGAGCATTCATTGACATTGTATAAAAACAGATGATTTCAATAAAACAGTCCATGATAGATTAAATTACATGCTATTTTTGTGCAGCCAAAATTTTATAAGATAATACCCAAAAATGTTCAGGAAGCAAAATCTTTGTTGTTCAGTGTTATTTGAGCATATTATTCAAAGACCTAGCTCTCTGGAGAAATCTGCAAAGCTGGGAAGGTTAGAAAAAAAAGAGAAGAAGATGACAACAACAACAACCAGCATGTATGGAATTAGTTACAGTGTCCATTGGTGCACCATTGGAAGATCTGAAGGATCAGGTTAGGGATAGATCTCCTTGAAGAAAATGTATCTCTGTGGTTGCTAAGATTTGATACCAACTTGATAGCACATCAATAAGAAAATCAATTTATCCTTTCCTTGAAGAAGAGTAAAATATAAACCAGGATCTTTTTTTTCAGAAGAGGTGTTAAAGTAAGACTTTCACAACTTGTGTTGCCTCCATATGTATGATTTTAATTTTCAGGAATTTCATCAATTGCCATATAAGCTAATGTAAAGGTTGTATGACAGGAAAATGTACTATTTATTCCTAGTTTACTATAATTAAGAAAATTAGTTGTCTTTATTTTCTGATGATATACATAATATAATAAGAATTCAAAGCTTATAATGCTTACTTAGTACCTGATGTGCTATTTCAGTTCTAAAAACTTGTAATCATGTAAACAATAATACAAATCTTGTTATATTACTAATAAGACTTGTTATGATTTGTTACTAAGCAAGAATATTTGTAGCTTTTGCAACGTAAGTATCTGTCCAATATAGTATGGCAATTAGTATGTGCCTAGACAATACTTAAAGCAGAATAGAATTACAACAAATGCACAGGATTCATTTCTTAATTTTAAGAACTAAGCACTTACAACCTAATACAGAAGAGTTCTCTGATTCTCAAGATGACCTGCCAAATTTTGAACCTCAATTAGTACTAAGTAAGTAAAAGTATATCTTGCTTCAATGAATTGTTGTATTCTTTGTAAAAAAAAAAAAGTTGTCTTAGATTAGTAAAGGCTTGTATAGCTTGTGACCTGTTCAGATGACCAGCTGTCTTTTATCCTCTGTCAGACAAACATTACTTCCCTACTAGCTTTTGTTTTGTTTTTGCATAATAATTGGCAAAAGGGTGAATGACCCTTTAGCCTCTACTCAGCTGGAATGTGGCTGGAAAGATATATTTGGATCTTTGGGTATTTGATTGATAAGTGAATGCTTTTTAAAACCATTGGAATAGACTTTGAAAGTCTCTTTATTTCTATAGTAATAAGTAAACCTCTAGTAATAATGTTCAAAAAGGTAAGGAGGAGTGTAGGAAAGTAGAAATTGACCTCTGAGTTGGAGGCTGTGGTTTCTCTGTTTACTTCTTGAGTTACTAGTATCTCCGAGCTGGAAAAGCTTTTAAAGATACTCCTCAGATTCTTTTTATTATTTCATTATAACTATTGTGTATTTTCTTAATGTTTGGAGTTAAGAAGACATTCTAAGTTCTCTTCAGGGTTCGTATATTGAAATCTCAGAGGCCTATTAAATCTATAGTTGTCACCAAGAAAACTTTTCAGGTTATAAATGAAGAACTATAGGAACAAACTGGAATTTGTTGCTTCCTGTAAAATATTATAAGCATAGAGTGACTTTAAATTTTTGAAACAAATTTCTTAAAATTGAAGTATCTTTTCCTAGGGTTTGGGCTGCTGTTTCAGGAGTTGGAGACTGAAGCTACATTCACATCCCTCCGAAGCAGCTTTCTGCATTATGATTTACAGGGTTGGACAGTTTGTTTGTGAAGAAATAACTTTTATTTTAATAAATAAAGAAAGTAAGAAGAAGGTTAGGGAAATTAAAAAGCATTGTGTCCTTTCCTTCTGGCTTATGCCCTGGCTCACCCTTGACTTGATTACAAGGGCAGTAATATTTTATAGTTTTAAGAATTGGCTGACCTGTGATTGAACTTTAAAGAAAACAAAAGTAATTTCTTATTGAAGCCTATTTCTAGTCACTCCTTAGAGAATTAATGTACCTGTTTCCTTCCCAAATACAAACACATTATCATGCACTTGGGTTTTAGAATTAAGTCTATGCTTCTAGGATTTTTAAAAATATCTTGATTCTTTGAAAATTGGGATGGAAAACCATGGCAGCATTTCCATATAACTATTAATCGAGATTTCTGACTTTCTGTCAACTCTAACAAGGTAGACCATATTAGGAAATGTACTGTACAAGATGACTGGAACCATACTTTATAGAGACATAACTTTATTCTGCTACAGAAATAGAATTTTACAAGTCTGTCTGTATTCCCGTTCGCTCCCTCTTACAGCCCAGGGACTGCAGGGAGGCAGTCTGAGTCTTTTTCTAATACCTTCTCTTTCCCCTGGGCTTAACATATGTTTCTTCTGCACCTATTTTCCTAATAGTTTCTGGATTCTATCTCCAAGGACATCTGCATGATTCCCTATAATTTCCTAGGTTACTATAAACAAGCAGGAAATTGATGAATACAATTTATGGTTTACTATATCATCTGAATTTGGGATTATGATTTATTGTGCCAAAACAACCAAGGATTCTTGAAATAGCTTTGAATCCGGACTTCTTACTGACTTATGACTACTGGGTTTGTATGGCAGAATTAAACTTATCATAGTATTTAGATCAGACATTATGGTAACAAGAGTTTCTGGTTAATTTACTTTCTTATATGAGTGGCAAAAATAAATAACAGGTATTCCTTGACTTACAATTGGAACCAGATTTTCTGTTGCTAAGCAATGTTAAGTGAGCCATGCCTGGTTTTATGACCATTTTGTCATTGTTTTTAAGTGAATCACTGCAGTTGTTAAGTGAGTCATGTGGTCATTAAGTAAATCTGGTTCGCCCCATTGACTTTCCTTGTCAGAGCTTAGCTGGGAAATCTGCAAATGGCAATCACATGGCTGCAGCCATTGCAAATACAGACCAGTTGCCAAGCTCCCAAATTTTGATCATGTGATCATGAAGACACTCCCAGTTGTAAGTGCAAGGACTGATCAACCACTAATTTAAGGACTACATGTATACAGGTTCTAACATACACTGCATTCATAAGAGGTTTGGTAAACCAAGTTTATCACCCCAAGTGAATTTATGTCTCTATGTGGAAAAATTGTACATACTAAGAAGTGCTTGGAGTGTATAAGAACCACACTGTCTGATTATCACAACTGTTCTCATCATATTATTAGCCAGGAAGTGTATATTTGGGTTAACATCCCATCAAAATTCATTTTCTGCATTTGGGAAGCTAATATATTGAGTAAAATGCTAGGCTTAGAACTTTGTTGGAGATATATGAGAGGACAGACTAAAATGGCCACTGGATAACATAATTAAAATTGATACATTTGTGGCAGAAAGGTTAATCCTTTTCTTCAGTGTCATTAATGTAATTAAAATTGCTCTTATTTAAAGCTGAGAACACTTCAACCTTTCTCCTTATCTTAGCAAGGAGCTATTTTTTGAAGTGAATGTATATTTAATGTCAAAGTGTTTAGCTACCTCTGCGGAATCTTTTTTTAATATAAAAGGAATGTCCAGTTATGTTCCTCCCAACTAATTGTGATATAATGAAGAACTATTTCTGTACAGAAGTTATAATGATAGGACAAGCTATGTATGATGGGAACCACTTGTTATCTAAAATTAACAGTAAATCTAATACACATTCAATTAAAAAATGGGTTCTTTGGGAAATCTGTTTGAAACAAGTGTTGCTTCCAACTCCTTGAACTTCATCAGTTTAAGATGGAATTTTTTCCTTCCACACTCATAGAACGGTTATAGAATAGAATCCTATAGAAATAGAAAAAGCATATGATACCAAGACTGATGTCATCTAACAACTTTGACTTTTAAGTTTGAAAAGTTGGATAAAGAGGGCAGGAGCCGCGTGTGCGTTTCTTGTCTGGCCTGGCTGGCAATTTGGCTTAACCTTCTCTCAGAGCGGCAAGGATTGGGGCCTCCTGGTCACAGACCTCTATTCCTGCAGGTGCTGGGAGCATTTAACGCTTGCGCTTATTATCAAATTGCCTGACTCAGGTGCTATGACCTCTTGCGTCTCTCTTGAGCGTTTCAGGTCTGCGGAGGGCTTTGCAAGGTGGTGAGTGGAGGAAATCCCTTTCATCATCCACAGTATTCTACATGGCTGATCAGGTGCCAGAGGAGCCTAGCCAGGCTGGGGGGTCATCCAGGGCTTTCTCCAGGCAGGCCGGCATGGCTGCCCGGGAGGCCATCAGAGGATCAAAGCCATACTCTACGCGGGGCCTAAGCAGGGAGCGGGCCCAGACAAGGACGCATTGCTTCGCCAGAAGGCTCTTGAAAAACAATTCTCCAAGGCCCAGCACCAGGCACAGGCCTCCCATTCTGTCTCCTGAGGAGCCCTCTTTGGAGGTTCCACCAGCTCAGTCAAGGCCTATTTCAGATAGTGAGGAGGAGGAACGGGAGTTTTCACCCACGGCCTCCATGGCAATGCCAGTTTCTCCGGGGCCTTCAATGGCGGATCAGGCGGATCTTTTTGCTTGTCCTTCGGATCTGGAGGAGGTTTCAGCCCACCTCCCAGGCCCGACTTCAGGGTTCGCCCCAGGGAGGATCTAGGGCCTGACCTGTCAGTTGAGATGCAGGAGGTTATTAATAGAGCCATTTCCCAGGGCATTGAAGCAGGCATGATGCATACGGGCAAATGTACCCGCAAAACCAAGCACCTCCAGCCCCAGCCGGTTGCCAGGGCCGCATCTCCTCCACTTATATCTCATTTCCCCCATTCCTCTTTGAGTTTTGAGGATTCGGACTAGGAGGAGGGGGAGGACATTCTTCCTAGACAGGAGGCTGAGTTCTCTGAGGAGGAAGGTGCCACCACCGAAAAACCCACATCATTGGGACTTTTTAAATTGGCCAATTTCAAAACCATTTTGCATAAGGCTAAGTTAGCCACCCGCATGGGGTCTACACCCCCCCCCCCGGTTCAAGCTACTGCTGATCCGGAGGATTTATCTGGGGATTTGTTTGAGGAGCCTGTTTCGGCTCAGAAAATCGTGCCTGTCCCCAAACTCTTTCTTGATTTGGTGCCTTGAAGCAGTGGGCTCAACCAGCCACTATGGCTACCCCCAGTAACAATGATAAGAGACTGTACATGGTAGATGCTAGTCTTGAGGATCTCCTTAAGCTGCCCCCATCGATCCTCCTGTGGCGGCGCTTACCTTGACCTCCGTGCTTCCACCCGACTTTCTGGAGGGTCTCAAGACAAGATAAAAATGCCTGCCACAAGACACGTTAGGCTGCTGCATGGGCGATTCAGACATCCGCCTCTGCCTCTTTTCTCTCCAGGGCCGCTCTCCTCTGGTTGAGGCAGCTCTTGGCCAGAGTTCCAGTTAGGAACACCAAGTTGTGCCAGGACATTAATAAGATCATCGTGGCCACAGAGTACACCGCGGATGCCACCCTAAGCGCAGCTAAGTTTGCCTCTCGGGCCCTGGCTTCTAATGTTACCACCAGGCGTTTCTTGTGGCTGAGGCACTGGAACGTTGACATGCATTCCAAGTGGAAGTTAGTGTCTGCTCCCTTCAAGGGTGACAAGCTTTTCAAGGAGGTCCTGGATCCGGTCCTAGTTGAAAACAAGGACAAAAAGAAGGTGATGCTGTCGGTTACCAAGAAATCTGACAGGAAGGGTTTTTACTCCTACAGGAGGCAGCCCTTTCGGAACACGGAGTCTTCCTCTGGCTCCGCTCAGTCGCAGAGGCCTTTTAACCAGCAGTCAGATAGGCCCCAGGATCGCCAGTCTTTCCGGGACAGGGGTCGCCAGCAGCACTATTCTCATCACCCCTTTCGAGGGGGCTCTGGTTCCCGCCCCTTCAGGAGGTATAAGTGACTGTTGCTGGTCGGCTCCCATTGGAGGGTGGCTCCAGTTGTTTCACGCCCAGTGGGAGCAGATCACGTCGGATCAGTGGGTCTTGCAAACAATCCAGCTGGGACTCACCTTGGAGTTCCTCTCCCCTCCCCCTCGTCACTTCATCAGATGCCCCATTCCCTCATGCCCGGTCAAATGGTCCCTCATTGAGCAGGAAGTCAGGCACCTCAGGGAGATCAGGGCCATAGAGCCAGTTCCAGCAAGACAGGAAGGGTCAGGGTTTTACTCTATCCTGTTCCTGGTTCCCAAAAGCTCCAGGGGGTGGAGGGGGATCCTAGATCTAAAGAGGTTGAACCATCACATCACCTATCGGAGGTTCAAGATGCAGTCCCTCCAATCTATTCTGGGCTGCATCAGGCTGGGAGACATCTTAACCTCCATAGATCTCAAAGAGGCCTACCTCCACGTTCCCATCCACAAAGCCCATCGCAGGTACCTGAGGTTCACCTACGCAGGTCAGCACTACCAATACTGAGCCCTGCTGTTCGGCCTGTCATCGGCCCCCAGGATACTCACAAAGATCCTCGCAGCAGTGGCGGCTTTCCTCAGATCCCATCCAGTGCGGCTGCATTGTTACCTAGACGATGTCCTCCTTCAATCATCATCCTACCAGCAGGGGCGCCGAGACCTGCAATACACGATGCAGGTACTTCAAGACCACAGTTTCTCCATCAACTTGGAGAAGAGCCACCTTCGTCCGACGACCAGGCTGCAACACCTACGGGCCGTCATCAACACCGTCGCCTGCCAGGTCTTCCTGTCACTGGAGAGGGTGGCGAGCCTCAGGGAGAAGGTCGCACAGATGCAGCGATCCTCCCAGGCCAAGGTCGTTCAGCTGTCACAACTCCTAGGCAAGATGATCTCGTGCCTGTCCATCATCCTGTGGGCATGACTTCATTCTTGACCTCTCCAGTGGCTCCTACTCCCTTACCAAAGGGCCAACAAAAGCAGTTCACCACAGTTCATCCTACTTTCCATGAAGGTACATCGTTCGCTCAGGTGGTGGATGTCTCCAGCCCTGATGAAGGGGTCCCTGTTCAAGGAGCCAACCCAGCTCACCATCACGACGGATGCCAGCCTGTACGGTTGGGGGGCCTATTTCCGCAATCAGATTGCTCAAGGCAGGTGGTCCTTGGCTGAGGCATTGCACAGCATCAACTGGCTGGAGCTGAGAGTGGTCCGGTTGACCCTAATTCGCTTTCAGGTTGGCATTCGGGGTCATCACATGAGGGTGTTGATGGACAATGTTGCGACGAAGGCGCACATCAACCGCCAGGGGGGTATGCATTCCAGGTCCCTGATGTCGGAGGCCGATGACCTAGGTCGGTGGGCGGAGAAACATCTTCTCTCCATTCAGGCAGAGCACATCTCTGGCACGACCAACACCCAAGCAGACTGACTGAGCAGGGCCACAGTCGACCACTTGGAGTGGCGCCTTCATCCACGGCTGTTCCAGCGCCTAGTTCAGAGATTTGGTTGCCCTCAGGTGAACCTGTTTGCCATGGCGGCCAACTCGCACCTTCCCAGGTTTTTCACAAGATTTCATGACCCAAGGGCCGAAGGGGTCAATGCCCTCCACTGCCCTTGGCTCCGGGTCTTACTCTACACCTTCCCACCATTACCACTGCTTCCCCGAGTCATCCGGAAGATCCTGGCGGAGAGGGCGGAGATCCTGCTGGTGGCTCCCTTCTGGCCCAGGAGGAGCTGGTTGGCCGACCTGGTGAGCCTTTCCGTTGAAGATCCATGGCGGATTCCGCCTCAGGAGATCTCTCTCAGTCAGGGGGCCCTTCAACATCCGGAGCCCCAGTGCCTGCAGCTAGACGTCTGGCACTTGAGAGGGATCTCCTGAGCAGGGACAACCTTTCCACCAAGGTGATTTCTACCATCCAGGCATCCTGCCCTTGTGCACTCGAGCCCTTGTGACCTCAAGGCTGGAATACTGCAACGTGCTCTACATGGGGCTGCCCTTGAAGAGCATCCGGCGACTTCAGCTAGTCCAGAATGCGGCCGCGCGAGTGATTGTGGGTGCACCTCGGTTCGCCCACATAACACCTATCCTCCGCGAGCTGCGCTGGCTACCTGTCGATCTCCGGGTGCGCTTCAAGGTGCTACTTACCACTCATAAAGCCCTTCATGGTAGTGGATCTGCGTACTTGAGAGACCGCCTCCTGCCAATTACCTCCTTGCGACCAATAAGATCGCATAGATTAGGCCTCCTCCGAGTTCCATCTGCCAGTCAGTGTCGACTGGCAACCACACGGAGGAGAGCCTTTTCAGTAGTAGCTCCGACCCTTTGGAACAATCTCCCCATGGAGATTCGTACCCTCACCACCGTCCAGACCTTCCGCACAGCCCTTAAGACCTGGCTATCCCGTCAGGCCTGGGGATAAAGACCACAATCTGTCCCCACCCGGATGATGAATGAATGTTGTGTACTATTTTACTCTCATGTATTGTTTTATGTTTATTGTTTTGTACCCCCCCCCTCCCTATTTTATGTAAGCCGCCCTGAGTCCCCTCAGGGAAAAGGGCGGCCTATAAATGTTAATCAAATCAAATCAAATCAAATCAAAATCAAATCCTGTCGTCCTTCTACGACTCAGATCTACGATGCTACTTGGAGGGCCTTCGTTAGTTGGTGTGCTTCTCGGGGGATCTCGGCTCCCTCTGCGTCGATTCCTGTTATTCTGGACTTTCTACAGGACGGACATGACAAAGGTTTGGCACCCAACACGCTCCGCCATCAGGTGGCGACGTTTTCCACCATCCTGGTTCCTTAAAGTCAGTTGTCCCTTGACCGTCATCCCACCATCCACAGTTTTCTCCGGGGGGCTACTAACCTGAGCTCTCCTATGGTTCACAGGTATCCGACTTGGGACCTTAACGTGGTCTTACGTGTCCTTGTCGAGTCTCCTCTCGAGCCCCTCCGGACAGCCAGCATGAAGCATTTGACGTTTAAGACTGTGTTCCTCATCGCCATCACTTCGGCTAGGCGTATTTCTGAACTCACTGCCTTGTCAGTCCATGAGGACTTGTGCCTGATTCAACAAGACAGAGTTATCCTCAGACTGGATCCATCTTTCATCCCCAAGATTAATTCTTGGTTTTATCGGGCTCAGGAGGTCATCCTTCCTGACTTCTGTCACATCCCAGGCATCCCCGTGAGAAGCCCTGGCACAAGTTGGATGTCCGCAGGACACTTGCAGATACGGCCAGCTTCCGGCGTTCTGAGTCACTGTTCATCTCCTTCCAACCATCTTCTCAAGGCCGGAAGGTGTCCTCGTCTGCCATTGGCGGTTGGCTTAGGGCCTGCATCGCCCTTGCTCATGTTCTGCAGTCTAAACCGGTGCCCCATCGCATCACAGCGCATTCGACTAGAAGCGCTGCCACCACGGCAGCCTGGGCGACTCGGGCTCCGATTGAGGAAATTTGCAGAGTGGCCACCTGGACTTCCTTGTCTCCGTTTGTGCGGAATTATAAGTTGGACAAGTTTGCTTCAGCAGAAGGGGCCTTTGGGAGGCGTGTGCTGCAGGGTATTCATTCCAGCGGAGAGACCCTGACTGCTTCTGCTTCCCGCCCTAGTGACATTTAGCTTGGGTATGTCCCTTGCTTGGACTCTCCTGAGCAGCGTCCTGGAAAAGGACCATTGGACTTACCTGAAGGGTCGTTTTCAGGGCACTGCAAAGGAGAGTCCACCCTGCCCAGGGGTCTGGCTCTGCTGTTTCATGTTCAGTTGCAGTTCCAGTTGGACTTGTTTGTTGTGTGATCGTTGGATTACTTGTTGGACTTCTCAGCGCGCAACGGTTCCATGTCTTCATTTCAAAAATCTGAGGATAATCAGCATCAGAGGCATGGCTTAAAGTTTCAATTCAGTTCTGAGCAGTTTGGCTGTATTTAACCCTTGCTTGGATTCTCCTTCGCAGCGCCCTGAAAACGACCCTTCAGGTAAGTCCAATGGTCCCTCCCACTTAGAAAGATTTATGGGTTCTTTGATACGAGGATTATGGGAGAGTTCAAAACTAGTTCAGATCTTAGTCTTCTTATTTTCTATGAAGTCACAAATGGTTATCTGTCCTGTGGGCAGTAATATACAAAAAGGTTTTTATTTTTATTGATTATTAGGTAGCCTTATAAATTGTTTTAACAAAAAGCATCTTTAAACATTTTCCTCCTTGTTTATAGTACTGGACAAAATTGTGTTCCTCGTGCTAAGTCTTTCTCCTATTTCATTCAGATAGTCTGTCTGGTTGTCAGTAGGGAGTGAATAGAGCAAGATTTTCTGCAAATATTGTGGGCAAACTGTAGGTCATTAAGGAAACTGCTTGCAGAAGTAACTTTCATGTATATAGAGTACCAGTGTAATTGGAAAACACATATCTAAATAATGCAGATAAAATGAAAACCCAGGAATCACTTCTCATTGTGTTGGATATTTTATGTGAGGACGGAGTGCAGCAAGTTAGATTGATTTGGCCCCAAGCCTATGACTCTTGGAAATTCAGCATCTCAGATTAGTGCTGATATACAGATGCCCTGGCATCAGTTTCTTTCTCCATTTATGGGGAAATCTTGTTCTAATGTTCTGGTCCCTGGCCAAATAAATTATAAGATATTATGCAGTTCCTGCTTCTCTTAGTCCCAGGAATTTTTTCTGCTGGGGGTTTGTTTCCATTATCCCCTGCTGAACTTTATTGATATTTTTTTCCACCAGCTTTTCTTGGCAGTATGTGGGATAAATTCTATTTATGTTAGTGAAAATAGATTTGCCAACTTTTTATTATCATCGTGGAATATATGTATGACTTAAAAAATCAAAAGCATCCAACTAAAATACGTGGGTAAACACAAGGAAAACAATACTTACTTTATTGTTCGAAGTATATGATTGATGATAGAGGCTCACAGCATACATATACTGTATTTATAACTCACTATTCCCAGTATGTTTTAAATTCTTTAGCTTATTCTTCACTACTTAAGAAGTGGTGGCAGAAAATTAAATAATGTGTCAAAAATCTGCTTGCTAAAATTACTGCTTGCTTTCTGACACTCTTTATGTCATCCTTTCTTCCTGGACATCCATGGACAAGTTGGTCCACATTGTTCTCTTGCCATGCAGCTAGAAATTAGGGATGAAATTGACAAGAGTTGTGTAAATTCACCATAAAGTCACCATAAAGGCATCAAGATACTGCTTGTTTTTGTTTTAGCTTTCCTCAAGTAACTTTCTTAAAATATAATGACTTCCTTGAGCTCAGGAGCTGCAAAGCACAAGAGAAGCAAGAATTCCTGCCTATTGAAGGGTGGATAGAATAGAAGTTCCAGCATTGCAAAATAAAAATAAAAAGAAAGAAAGATCAGCTTTACTTCAATACAATACAGTAGCAGAGTTGGAAGGGACCTTGGGGGTCTTCTAGTCCAATCCCCTGCCTAGGCAGGAAACCCTATACCATTTCAGACAAATTCACTTTCAAAGTGACGCAAAGTCAGGAAGGTGGGAAGCCAGTTCATCTCTCATAGTAAGCCTATGTCATCTTATCAGACAGACCAGTGTCTTTGAAAAGGCATAAAATCTTTATGTGGAAGGGCTGGTACACAGGCCAGTGATGATTGTTGTCATTCTCACAGTTCCCACAGAATTTGCGGTAACCAGTTCAGAATGATTTAGGAAATAGCTCCCGATCCTATCAAGCACACTGGGCACTGGATGTAGAGTGTTCTTCATATGATATTTGTGCAGAGCCCCTCTGACCTTCTGCAGTTTTCAGTGTGGCTTGGAAAACATTTTTAATAAGGAAAGAAATATTCAATGTTATTTGGGTTGTTTGTTTTTTACAGTCCACATTATCCTACTTCACTGTGCTCAGCATTTAAGGTTACTTTTGTCTGCGGTAGATGCTTTGTTTCTGTATCAGAAAAAAAATGAGTTAAGACTAAGGTGCCCAGATTTTCAGATTGGTAAAGAGGGACACCTTTGACCGGGGGGGGGGGGGGGTTGATTAAAAATTTTATACGGAGCAAGAAAAATTTTCATACAACGCAAAAATAGTATTGTAATATTTTTTTTATTTCAACATAACTACAATTTACAAATATAAATTGTAACTGTTGCCAAACATCAAACTTTTGATTGCGTGACCACAAGGATGCTGCAACGATCACTAAGTGTGACAATTTAAAAAAAGAATCCACACAGAATAAATTGAAGTAAAACATTTCAAACTATTCCACACAGAATAAATTGAAGTAAAACTATTTTTAAAAAATTCTATGCACAATATATTTCAAAGTATTGTGCATAGAATTTTTAAAAATGGTTTCACTTCAATTTATTTTGGATAGAATCTTTTTTTAAATAGTCTAAGACAATTTAAAAAAAAAGAATCCACACAGAATAAAACTATTTTAAAAAATCCTATGCACAATAAATAAAATATTATTTTAAAATACATTAAAAAAATAAAAGGAAAAAACCCAGCTCACTTATCAGCAGGCAGGCACTCCAAGTCAATCCAGAATTTATATTTGTAAATTGTAGTTATGTTGAAATAAAAAAATATTACAATATTATTTTTGCTCCGTATAAAATTTTTAATCAAGCCCCCCCCCCCCCCGGTCAAAGGTGTCCCTCTTTACCAATCTGAAAATCTGGTCACCTTAAACATATACCATTTTTCCCACAAGAGCTGACTTCCAACCTCCGTGCCCCTCCCATCCGGAAAATCCAGGAAGAAACAGTCGCTACTTCTCTAGCCAAAGTGTTTCCTGGAGCTCTATGGTACTGGGTCATCTTTTCTTATAGAAGGAGGTAAGGGGCGGGGGGGTCCGTTTTCTTGCTTTAACGTTTTAATATCTTCAATGAAAGTACTGAGACAGAGAGAGAGGTTAGACAGAGTGTCTTTTGTCTTGCCCCGGTTAGGATTTCTTAAGCAAATCCACTGGGCTTTCAACATGAAGCCAGAAAATCGGGACTTTTTAAAAACACCCCGGGACATGGGACAAATTGTTAGAAATCGTGACTGTCCCACCAAAATCGGGACGTCTGGTCACCTTAGTTAAGACATTGATATTTTACTATACGGATCACTCCTTCCTCGTTATACTACTCTTTACTGAGATGCTGTATAATTGAAAATAGAGATTTCCTAAGTTTCTTTAGGAGTTTTCCACATGGCAAGATATATAGATACTGTTCACTTTGTTAAACCTTTTGAGTCCTTCTCCTAGGACAGTCCTACTTGCTTCCACCCACCTACCCACCCCCATCCCCATGAACTATTTCTGTTTCAAGAAACCAAGAAGCATGAAAAATAGTTGGTCTTCAAGAAGAATGAAGGAAAATTATGGGAAAGAGTTTTCCTTAATTGCCTAAGTAGATCCAGCAATAAATTATTGAATGACATGGAATGATATGAATTTATCAAAATTCAGATCTCTTTGAAGCTAACAACATTCAGCATGGTTTTTATTAGGTCTGAAAGAAAAATATTTTCTCTAATTAATTTATTGCCTACAGTACTTTCAAGATGCTAATAGAAAAAAATCTTTGAAGTGAGATTCCTCAATTGTTCCAAAGAGCAAAGAGGAGGAAGGATTTTTAAAATCCCCATCTGACACTGCCTGACTTAAATCAGATAATCTTTATTTCTATAGTCCCTGACCAACATTTTGTACAATTAATTAACATTACAAAGTTCAAATTAAAATAAGTTACAAATTACAAGGTTCAAATTAAAAATAAAAGTAAAGGAAATAGCTTGTTATAATGCTATAAATAGAGTAGGAATGGAAAAAACTATAAATAAAAAACCCTAAAAAAACCAAAACAAACATTAATGGTGGCATTATAAAACTAAATCAAATACCAAAAAATGTGCTTAGAAAATGTTACACTCCTAGGCAGATATTTATGTACATGCATATATGAAAAGTACATGACTCAGTGACTAGTGAGGTGTAAATGGAATAATGGCAGGATCTTAAAGGCCAAAGGAGTAATTTTCTGCATGTAACAATGTGGCTGAATTTTTCTTCTTACTCTTCTAAAGTTATTAGGATTTCGGTCCAAGAATAAAAAATAAACATTGTGTTTCAATGGTCCTTTCTTTGATCTGTGGACTGTGTGGGCAATCATCTCATAATTATTATTGTGAATGTTTGTAATATATCTTAAGATATTCAGTTTTTGCTTTTCTGTGCCTAGCCCAGAATGTCTTTGACAAGAAATATGCAAATATTGCAAAATAAATAAATAATAACATTAAATGTTGATTATAATACTTTTTCTACATAAACTATTTTCATAGGATTCATTAAACTATATTACTCAAAGTGCTTCCCATTTTAATATGGGTTTTAACTTTCTCATTAAAGATTATTTTAAAATAATTATTTTAAAAGACAAGTTGATTGATGGGAGAAGTGAAAGACCTGGAAGCAAACTTTTGTCTGTAGATCTTCAAAGTTCAAGCAAGGGTTAGCATCCCTTCATTCAGCACCATCATAATTTCAAATGGTCACTAAATGAATGATCGTAAGTCAAGTACAGATAGTCCTCAACTTACAACCACATTTCAGACCAAAATTTCCATTATTGAAGCAAGATGATTATTAAATGAGTCATACCCAATTTTATGAACTCCACCCCCCCCCCCTTCAGTGCAGTTGTTAAATGAATCTAGGTTCCCCCATTGATTTTGCTTCTCAGAAGCTGGCATGGTGATCACATGACCCTGGGATGCTGCAACTATCATAAATACACACCAGTTGCCAAGCTCCCAATTTTTAAACACACAATTGTGTGGTGCAGCAACCGTCTTAATTGTGAGTATCGAACATAAATCACTTTTTTCCAGAGCTGTTATGACTTCAAATGGTCACTTATCAAATGGTTGTAAGTCGAGACTGCCTTTACTTGTACAAAGGTCTTGTGGAATTCCAGAGTGCTAGATTTGAATGTAGTTTGTGCTTAAAGCACTTCATTAATACCAGAAAGAAGTGCAAAAGAACAAAAATGTCTTTTAGTGTGAAGAAAGTCATTAAGTATTTATAAAGTCGTTTTGGAAGGCTTTGAATTTCTTTCCATATACCAGTACCTTTGGGCTTCCAACTTCATTACTGTGTACAATACCATGAAGCTGTTGGATTTAGCTGCTGGCGTATCTCTCTCTGATTGTACCCTAGTTTGGAACAATGCACTTTTCTTTCAGTGATAGTGAGGGCAAGTTAACTCCTGTGTAGACACTTTGGGTTGTAGATGTAGGCTTCTGATTCATGTTCCTTGATTATTTAACACATGAAAATATGGGTTGCGGATTATTTGGCAGCAACAAATCAACTTTACTTTCTTAATGAAAATAAGCAAAACTCACAAGAACATAGATAACAACAGAGAAAATGCAAAATTGAAGAAATTCACTTACGCATAACCAAGGAATGTAAAATAGACAGGTAATAAAATAGACAGGTCTTATAGATAATAGGTTTTATAGGTATAGTCAGCTAGATCAGCTCAATAAGTTTTATAGACTTTATAGTTGTTATGTTACTGTATCTTAAATTAATCTTATTCATATATGTATACAGGTAGTCCTTCGCTTACAATCATTCATTTACTGACCATTTGAAGCACTGAAAAAAATGATTTATAACAGGTTTATACACTTAGGACTGTTGCAGCATGGTCACATGATCAAAATTTGAGTGCTTGGCAACTGGCAGGTATTTATGACTGTTGCACTGTACTGGGGGGTCATATGATCACCATTTGTAACTAGTTGGCTTCCAACAAGCATAGTCAGTGGAGGAAGCCAGATTTGCTTAATGACTGCATGATTACTTGATAACGGCAGTGATTTATTTAACAACTGTGGCAAAAGAATCGTAGAATGGGGCAAAACTGACTTAACTCTACTTTCCTTAGCAACAGAAATGGTGAGATGAATTTAAGTCATAACTTGAGAAATGCCTGTAAGTATTACACAGACACAGACCCAGGCACACACACACACACACCACTCACTATATTTAATGGTCCTTCAGTAGAGAGAGGCAGAGCAGAGGGAGACCCAACAAAGAATATTTCTGTCATATTTATCTTTTCTATAGACTGCACACCTAGCTGACTTCTGATGAAAACAGAATGCTAGATTAAAAGAATTCTTTATTTGACCCAAGACTAAATCTCTTTGAACATTAAATATAAGAAAGTTGTGTATGATACTAAAAAGTGTGGAGTACAGTTTTTCATCATATAAAGGTGACTTAATTGCTGATTGCATTTCTTTTTAGTAATTCTTCATTGAATTTTTTAGCCTTGTAGACATCAGTCCCAAGAGTAATGGAGTTTAAATTGCCCTTTGCCCTTTACTAAAAAGAGAATTTAGGTAATTTCTTTGGACCAAGATTATCTCACATTAGATGACTCAAGAGCTTTGTTGCCTAATTTAAGTGCTTTACTTATTAGTTGATTGAAATAAGTAAGTTAAAAGTAAATATCCTGTTTAACTTACTTAGAAAATAAAGAAGATGAAAGCATTCAACGGGAAACAATGTCTTCAGCTGTAGTGGAGTTTTTCTGTTTAAACAAGCCTGTCTTTTCTACTGTTTACATATTTTAGTTACTCCATACTTGAAGGAGTAGGCTAATTGCAAGATTGGAGACAGGGACTTTTTTTGTTCTTGGTCAAACAACATTGTAAAATTAGAAGGGAGACATATGAAAAACTGCCAAATTTGTCTTGGCAGAGATAACTCAGTTGCGTGTACATGCTATCAGGACTAATCACTTTTTAAAAAAAACTTGTTTTTTCTCTTGGGAAAAAACAACATAATATTTTTAGCCAGTAAATTGGCTTTCTGAGTTCAGTAATACCTTTCTCAGTCTTTAACAAGTTAACTTAAAGTTGTCAGTAAAGGAAAAGGTTCTCCTCACAAATAAGTGCTAGTCGTTCCCAACTCTAGGGGGAGATGCTCATCTCCGTTTCAAAGCCAAAGAGCAAACGCTCTCTGAAGACGTCTCCGTGGTCATGTGGCTGGCATGACTAAATGCCGAAGGCGCACAGAACGCTGTTACCTTCCAAAGGTAGTCCTTATTTTTCTACTTGCATTTTTACATGCTTTTGAACTTCTAGGTTGGCAGAAGCTGAGACAAGTAACAGGAGCTCACTCTGTTATGCGATGCTAGGGATTCGAACTGCCAACCTTTCTGATCGACAAGCTCAGTGTCTTAGCCACTGAGCCACCGCATCCCTTTTAAGTTGTCACTAGGAACACTTTTATCTAGATTTGCATTTAAATGTCTATTTCGAATGGTTTTTTTGCCTGTATTTGCACAAATCCTGATCAGCTATTCTAGACTTCTTTTGTGTTGGATATCTGATTGATATATATCCAGAATGATGGGAATGTAGAGAGTTGTTGTTTGCTTTTTTGTCATAAATTGTTTTCTGAACTATTCTGTAATAATTGTAGACCTAGGTTTTTCTCTAATCAGGGCCCCCTTCACAAAGAATTGTTGTTGGCTTTCCTTTTTCTAGTTGTTGTTGTTGTTGTTTTGCAGGAAGAGATATGAGGATATGGAAGAATGAGGTAGAAGGCTAAGCAAAGCAAATATATTTCATGTAGAGCAATTGGCTGAAAAGAAGAATGTTTTGGCCTGTCTGGCATTACTTCTCTCGTGATACTGAAACTAGCATACATCTTTTTTTTAAAGCAGTGCCAATTAGGTCAAGACATTCAACATAATATGTAGATATGTACTAAATTAAGGGCCTTCCTAATGCTGGAGGATATCTGGCTACAGAAATAATGCTTGATTTGGTGAAACATAGGGTACATAACAAATAGTGGGCATTTTATTTTGCACAGTTTGATATGAACAGAGTTGGAGAGGCCTTTTAGGAGTTTGGAATATACTTAAGGGAGATAGTAGTCCAGATTCTGAAGATTAGTTACTAACTGTAGAAATCATAAGTCAGGAAATGAACTGGAAGCCTGACAATTTCCTTTTTTAAAGCAGCTGCAGATCTTTTGTGTAAGGTAAAGTAAAATCATTGCAGAATGCAGCAGAGTAATATTGAAAAATCTTATAAATAAACAATAACTAGGAACATCTCTACATATTTATGAAATATAAAGACTTATTATAATGGCAGTAGTAGTCAGTAGTAGATAGTACCACACAAATGCACATATTCATGCTAGTTAAAATCATTTCTAAATATTCAGAAAAATCCATTGCACAAGATAAAAACTATTGCTTCAAATTATATATATATATAATTATTATATTATATATATATATATATATATATTATATTTATTTATTTATATATATATATATATATATATATATATATATATATATATATATATATATATATATATTAAGCATCATTATAGCTTAAAATACATAATGTGTTCCCAATTGATGGGGAGTCTGTTCAAATTTTTAAACCTGCTTACTTATGTGAAATGCTATAGAAACACAAGGGAATGTAATTAGAATCATAATAATTGGAGATAGCAATGACTGCCAATCTGTTGGTTGGATCTTGTCTATTGGAGTCAGCAATTTAAATATATAATGAAAGTAAGGTGACCAGACGTCCTGCTTTTGGCGGGACAGTCACGATTTTTAATAATTTGCCCCGTGTCCCATGGCGTGTTCAAAAAGTCCAGATTTTCCAAAAGAAAGAAAAGACGCCCAATCATCAATTTTAAAAAGGACGCCATTAAAAAAAAAGTTTTTATTTCTCTGAAGTGTCGTTCCCGATGTGGCCTTAGAGGGCAGTGGTTTTCCTCTCTCCACTCAGCTCACTCGCAGTGCCCGACAAGGGGCGAGGCTCCCTCCCCTCCTGCGCGTGGGTACACTGACACGCGCCATTTTTCTTCAGGGAGAGTGACGGCTTTCTGGCGGCGGCAGTGCAGTGAGGAGGAGGCTTGGTCCCAGGCCAAGCAGCTCAGCTGTCGGAAGTTTTTTTTTTTGCCCGCTTCTCTTGGGCGCTGCCGTGCAAGCCACCGTCAGCAACCTGGTCCGGGTGAGCCGAGGGGAGGCAGGCGGGGATCTGGTTGGGAGAGGCTGGTGATGGGGTGGCTTTTGAAAGGGTTGGGGGGCATTGGAGGAAGGCAATTGGGGGAAGGCTGCTTTGCAACCTCCAGCAAAGTCCCATCTAAACTTCTTGGTTCGCCCTCCCCGGCCCGGAGCAGGCCGTTCTCGGGAAAGCCAGGTTTGTCCTCCCTCCCTCCCTTCTCTTCCCTTCCTCCCTTTCCCCTTCCTCCCTTTTGCCTCTCTCCCCTCTTTCCTTCCCTCCCGTCTTTCCTTCCTTCCTTCCTTCTCCTCCCCTCGCTCCAGCCCAGAGGAGAAGCAGCTGCTTCTGGAACTTCTTGAGAAGTTTCCTTGCCTGCTTTTCTCCTTCTCAAACGCCTTCCAATGACTGGCCAAGCTCTCCTCCCCGGAGTCTCTGGGAATGGAATGGGGGGGGGTGTATTATTGATTAAAACTTTTGCCACCTGGTGCTGCGGCTGAGGTGAAGCTGCCAATCTCCTGCTGGCACCCCCGCCTGTGGCAGCGGTGCCTCCCCCTCCGCTCAGAGTACCTGAGCTGGGCACCGCATTACTCCTGCCCCCTCCTCCTCCGCCGTGCTTTTGAGGAGCCATGAGGCCAGGGGAGCCAGTAGGAAGGCGGCGGAGGGGGCGGGAGCAGGAAACAAAAGGCCCCATGGCTTCTCAAAAGCACGGTGGAGGAGGAGGAGGGGGCAGGTGTAACACGGTGCCCAGCTCAGGTGCTCCGAGCGGAGGGGGAGGCTCGGTCCCGGGCGGGGGCGCCAGCAGGAGCTTTGGCAGCTTCACCTCAGCCGCAGCGCCAGGCGGCAAAATTTTTAATCAAGAACACACCGCCCCCCCGCCCCCCATCAATGGTGTCCTGCTTAAACACTTAAACACTGGTCACTTTAAATGAAAGTCATTTTCATAAAGAAATTCAGGTTTGTGCATTCATTTATAGTAAGAAAGTGTAATTGCAGAGAGAGAAGCTTTAATAAATTGGAAAAATTTACACTTTACTGTTGATTATATGGAGTATATTTGCAGAAAGTTGCTTTCATTTTCTTGATGTGGATTTTTTGTTTTGTTTTTATTAAGGTACGGACACTCTTTGTCAGTGGTCTGCCCCTGGATATCAAACCCCGAGAGCTGTATCTCTTGTTCAGACCATTCAAGGTATTTTCTTTGACTATTAATCTTGAAAGACAAAACTGAGACCAAAAGCCTTGGTGTGCTTATTTATAGAAACATTGTGATTTGTGTTGTTATTATAAATGGCATATTTCCACAGTAATGTCTGACGGGTTCCTCTGGAGGAGAATATAATATTCCTAGTATCTGGATTTTTAAAAGTTTGGAATACAGTTAATTGTAATATCTTATTTCAACTGAAAACTTGGCTAGGAGGACTTTCGAAGAGACTGAAAGTTGCCCAAACATTCCCAAAGAAAATGACTATATATATTAACAGTGGTGTGAAGAAAGCTCCAAGTTACACATACAAGCTTCTACTGATAATAAAGATTAGGTAGAGCTCATAATGTCTGTAAATGACATGCCATATATTGTAGGTGCTACCACATATTCTTCCAAGGCATATTTTACTGTTGTTGTTTTTTTCATTTTCTAATACCGGCAATGGAAATGTACAAATCTAACAGGTTTTTTTTACTGGGCTGAGAAACCTCATTTTCATTTGTAGGAAGCATAATATTAGCCTTTATATGTGTGAAATCCATGTTTCTTGGTAATGAAATATTTTAATCTACTTCATTACATTTCCTCACCCACCCTCTTTAAACCGGGTGTCATGGGGAAAAAATCTTTTTTGTGTCATTTCTGTTTGACATCTTGATTATACACATATTATTATGACTGTACAAAGCATTTGAAAGAAGTGTTTCACCAAATGTGCTAGAAACAACAAAGCATCTCTGTTTGAAATGTTAAAACAGCCAGGTAGTTTGCAAGACTTTTAGCTTGCAGAAGACTTGAGTTCTTTAACACTTCACAGAGAAGTGCTTTGCTTATGCCCACCTACTTTGCCAAACATCTCTTTTGAATGCTTTTCAAATCCCTAATACATATCCTATTAGCAGTTTCTTAGTACTGAGGTATCTTCCATTGTATCTTCCACATGGTACTTTCTAAATCATTTAAACACTAATTTTGCCTCAGGAAAGATAGAGACCAACAATCTTTATTTCTGGGAAGCCCCCAAATGTTTCTCCCTGTAGGCTGATTCAGAAGTGGCAGTGCTTGACAACTTAAAAACAAACAAACATGGGTGCCCTCGTCCCAAAGGTCCTTTTTCAACAGGCAACTGGACGTTCTGGTTTTATTTTGAAGACATTTTGCTTGTCATCCAAGAAGCTTCTTGAGGTAACATGGGTGCCCTAGGCTATTAACTCTAGTACCAATTCTCAGCTCAGGCCTAGAAATCGGGACACTAAATTCTAGTTCTATCTTGGGCATGAAAGGCGATTGGTTAACTTTCAGCCAGTCACTTTCTTTCAGCCCAATATACTTCACAGGGTTGTTGTGGGGGAAATATGAAGAAGAAGGAATATTAGGTATGTTTGCCGACTTGAGCTATTTATAAAATAATAAAGGCAAGATAAATCTAATGATAAATATTGGGGTGTTTTTTAGCAGACACACTTTTTATTATGGCTTGAAAACAGAATCAGACTTACAAGATTCTGTTAATGTAACCTTACAATAAAGAGGAACAATTTCATCGGGTGTCTGGACTACCTCACAAGCTGACATCAGTCCTGCAAATCTGATAGTACATTTCTCCTTGTCACCTTTACAGCTCAAGAAATAGAATGGATCCCTTCTGGCACATTTGCCATGCCTCTGGCTTTCTCCCTGTCTCTCAAGGTCGTTCCCACATACCTTTACCCTTGGGACAATTTGCAACAGTGGTGAATTGCATGCTAACAATGAAAATATTAGACTGCTTCAGCAAAGAACTCTACCATAGAATCTTCTACCCTGAGGGAAAGCGTAAAGGGAAAGGGTACTCAGCTGTCGAAATGGAGAAGAATTGGCAGTGTCCTCAGCCTCATTGTAGTTGCTTTATCATAAATGTTTGCAGAATGTAGTGGTGGTGATGGGGACTCCTTAAGTATTCTCTGAGCGTACAACAGTAAAATTGCCCAACTGATCTTACCTAACAATAGGGAAATAATGTCTTGCCTTCACAAGGGAACTATCAGATATGGCAAAGCAGTTGTTTACACCAGCGGGCAAACCTTTGCCCTAGAACTGAAAAAAAAAGACTGCAACACTCTCTGTGCAGCATTTTTTTCTGGAATGGAACTGAATCAGTAGTTAATTGGCAAGCCCACTGTGTGGAGAGGACCAACTGGTGCAGCAGCACCAGTTTCGGAGCAGTAGAATCCTTGCATTATAGAACAGTCCTGAATACATGAACATCTTGCCGTGCAAATTCCTGTGCATTGCATCATGATGTAAGTACAAAATGGTGGAGCTCATGACAGCACAACACACATGATGTCATTTTGGCACTTTTTAGTTGTGAGGAATGAATGAATGCCTGTGTTAAGCATAATGGTATAATATCTTATTTGTGTTACTCCAGAGCAAATACGGAGTCTCTATGGAGATTCTTAACCATCCAGGTCATGGTTGTCCCAAAAGGTATTTTTCCAAAAGACACTGGATTTTCTTGGTTTTTTTAATCTTTGAAAATGTTTCTCTTCTCATCCAAAAAGAACTGAAGAAGCTTCTTGGATGAAAAGTGAAACGTTTTCAAAGAAAAAAAAAACCAGCAAGAAAGTTCAGTTGTCTTTTGAAAAAGATACCTTTGGGACAAACTTGATCTTGCTTTTATATATACATTTGTAGGATATATATTTTTCTGTATACTTTATTCAAAATACAGTATGGATAATCCTCATTAACTGACCACTCATTCAGCAATGGTTTGAAGTTATGATGGTGCTGAAAAAGGAGACTTATGACAGGTTTTCAAGATGGATTCAATCACATGGTGGTGATTTGGACTCTTGGCAGCTGGCGTGCATATACCAAGATTGTAGTAAAACTGTCATCAGATGCTGTCATATTGGGCAGAGTCATGTAATTTTTTTCACTTTACAACTATGCACTTAGTAACAGAGTTGCTAGTCCCAATTGCGGTTAGTAAGAGAGAAGTAGTTCCAACAATAATGAATATTTTTAAAGTAATAGTATATAACATTAATATTTTAACTCAGTTTTTAATCCTAATATTGAATACAAAGTTAAATTTTATTATTAATCAATTGTCTGTCTTAAGGCAATATGAAATAGTTAGGTCTTTTTATGGAATTATGGTTGCTGTTCTTTTAAAAGAAAACCAAATGATAAAGAATGATAAAGATAAAGTATTACCATGTGACAATGTGTTGATATATTTAAATGTACAGATCTAAAGATCTTGTATATTATTTTATACATATATAGTTTTTATTTTTCTCTCCAGGGGTATGAAGGTTCTCTTATTAAACTCACTTCAAAGCAGGTAAGGCTAACACTGAATAAATGTTTATCATAACCATCGTAGGAGGTTATTAAGATGCGGTAAATTATAAATGGCAAACTTGGTATAAAAGTTTGGCACAGAGGTTTAAATATCAGTAATCTTTATATTTCTTTTTCTTTTTTAACAAAAGTCACTGAAGGTGGTCAGAATAACTGAATTCACAGTTTTAACTCATTACAGTCTATCTAGTTGATTCAGTACTTATCTTTTAACTACGGTAATCACTGTGTTAGAGATGTATGATAGATGTACTTGAAAAATTAAAATTGTGTCCAGCCCAGTTCATCTGCAAAATGTGATCACTGACATGCAGAAGGGATGATTGTTATTATATTATGCAAATCTCACTTTTAAAAAATATAATTTTATTGAAGACATTTTTAACAAGATAAAAAATACAAAAATATTAGAACAGAAACAAAATAAGAAAGAAAAGAAAAAGAGAAATGCAAATAGAAAAGAAAAAGCAAGGGGATAAGAGGTGACTTCCCACCTTTTTGACAGCAGTTATAAATGCATTTATATTCCACCCTCTGTCTCTAAGGTTACATCATAATTTCCTTCTTTCCATAAGCTACCCTTTCTAATCTTCATACCCATAAATCACAAGCTTTCTCCCTCTTTTTTCAGCAAAAAGTATGTAAGAGATTTGCAATCATTGATAAATGTAGTTGTTGATCTTTCCCTAATCTGACAGATTAATTTTGTCATCTCTACTAGTTCTGTCATCGTCACCATCCATCCCTCCCTTGTGGCCTTGTCAGAGTCTTTTCATTTTTGCACATATAATAGTCTTGTGGCAATAATCATATATGGAAATAATCTAACTTTCTAACTGAATGTCCACTAATCCCAGCAAGAAAAGTTCTGATTTTAGTTGAATGTTGGTCTTTAAAATTTGTTGTATCGTTGCATGTATTTGAATCCAGAAATTTCTGGCCTTTTTACAAGTCCAGTAGTCATAAAAATGATTCATGTTGTCCAACATGCATTTAAAGTACCTTTATACATTCTAGATAATTTTTCTGGAGTCATATACCATTATTACATCTTTTAGATTATAACATAATGTAAATATTAGTCTTTTTAACCAGGTATTTTCCCACTGTTCCATCAGTGTATTGTGTCCAAAGTTCTTAGCCCATTTTAATCACAGTCTTTAATTTGTTCTTTTTCCATTTCAAACTTTCAGCTAAATTACATTTTAGCAAATACATGTTCATCATTTGTACATAGTTAAACTTCATATTCTGTCATCTGTTGTCAATTCCAAATGTCCTATTATCGACCTTAAATCTTTCTCTTCTATTCATACAAAAACCATTAAAAACTAAATCCCGCTACAGTCAATTACTCTTTTGAGTTCATCTTATATTCTCCATATTCCTGTTAGAAGAGCTCTTAATAAGTTAACCATTTTTCTCTATCTACTGTTTCTTTCCTGTAAAACGCTTCTTATGCTGAGATCCATAAAGGCATTTTCAGGCAGAACCTGGGTTTATATCTATTTCATAGTCTCATTATAGCATTTTTAATATAAAATTTCTCAAAATCTAAGTTAACCTTAACTTTTATCATACCATTAAAAAGTCCATACCATCCAAAGCTCAGATTGTGCTTTTCTAATTCTAAAATTCTCTTTATTTCTCAGAAAAATCAATTCTTCCATCCCTACTAAGCAGCAGGCTACAAAATGTCATTTCAATTCAGGCAGTCCCATCCTCGGTCCTTTGCATGTTAAAATAGTTTATATATTTAACTCTTCTTTTTCCCCACTGCCATAATATTTTAGATGTATCTTTTTGCCATTGTTCAAATAGTAATCAATTATCATAATAGATGTTATTTGAAAAAGAAAACATTATTCTTAGCAAAACATTCATTTTTATCATATAAATTCTCCCCAAAATGATAAATCTTATCATGTCCTTAATTTCTGGTATTACATACAATTCATGTTTCATATTCCAGTATTTTGCTTTTTTCTTATTCTTAATATTCCCCCCCCCATCAGTTCCATTTGGTTTTTCCAGTTTTATATTCCTTGTTAACACCTGTCTTTTATTTATTTTAAAATCATTTAACACCCCAAATTCTTTAATTTGTCTATAAATATTTCTGCCCCTTCCAGGAGGTTTTCCAAAATTATCACCAGGTCATCAGCAAATGCCAGTAATGTATGTGTTTTTCTTTTAATCTTTATTCCAGCATTTCTTTCATCTTATATCTCTGTTGAATACTTCCAAAGCTAAAATAAATAACAATGGTGACAAGGAACATTCTTGTTTAGCCCCTTTCTGTAACTCACAAGTTTTGTTTATTCTCAATTCACAATTCACTGTACTTTTTTTATATATAAATTGATTTTACCCATTTGATAAAATTATCTCCCAAATCCATATATTCCAAAATTTTAAACAATAAATGTCCAATTCAAAATTGTCAAAGGATTTTCTGCATCAAGAAAAATCAATGTTATTTGCTTTTCATAATGTTGTTGAAAGTATTCCAAAATATCCTATATGTTTCTAATATTGTCCCTCAGCTTTTAGGTGAAAATTCAAACTGATTATAGTCCTATAAAACCATCTTCATTTTCTCAACTGAAATCATCATAAATAACTTACAATCATTCTTCAATAATGATATTTAGAAATAATGTTTGGCCGGGTGAAATCTTGACCTTCTTTAGGTATTAGTGGTATATTAGCCTCTTTCAAGCTGTCTGGTATCTTTTTAGTCTGTAAAATGAAGTTCATTATCTTTTGCAATGGTTGTAGTTATTTGTCTTCAAAATATAATAACAAGCTGGTAAACTATCTGGTCCAGATACTTTCCTTGTTGTGACCTTTTTATACCTTCACAACATTTCTTATTGTAATGGATCCATTCATTAATTATTTCTGTAATTTTGGGAAATTTTTGTTTCTTTAAATGTTCATCCATTTTTCCAGGGGAATTTCTCTTTCTTTACATTAATTGAAGTAGTATTGATGGCATTTCTTCTGTTAATATAATATTTCTATGTTTTCATTTTAATATTTTTTCTCATGTTCCTCAATTTATATACCAACGATTTCCCCAGCTTATTTGCAAGTTTAAAATTCTTCTGTTTTGCATAATTTATTTTTACTTTCATTTCTCCTACTATTAACAAAGACCACTGCTGTTATAAAAGTTTAATTTGGTGTTGCATAATTTTCTTTGGGGGGGGGATTGCTTTAATTCTTTAATTTTTATTTGACACAAAATCATGTTTTTGTCTCTTTTTTTACTATTATGCTGTATAAAATATGCCTTCATAAAAGCTGTACTTGTGTCCCAAACCACTATTAGTCTCTACTTTTATTAAAATTACTATAAAAATGCCTTTAACATCTTTTTACAATTTTTCATTATTGTTTCTTTCTGCCGCAATGTTTGTTTACTTTCCATCTGAAAGAATTGGGTTTCCTTTTAAATACGAAAGTTTGAAAATACCTTTGGCAGTATGTCCACTTATAAACACTAATAGTCAAATTCTTGGATATCCAAAACATATTAATTTTTGAGAAAGATCTATGTCTTTTAGACTAATAAGTTTATTCTTTTGCATCATGATTTTTGTATCTTCGTGCATTTACAAACTCTAGATTATTCATCATGTCAAAAAAATGTTTTGATAATTTATCTTGTGCTGTTTTAATATCTCTCTCAGAGATACTGTCCTTCTGTGGACAATTGTCAGACCCAAAGAACCAGTAACCCTTCCTAAGTTCAACACTCTGAAGAGTTTGTTATTGTTACCTATACACAAGAATCTAACATTCAAAGCTAAATTGGTGCTAAATAAGGGTGAAAGAAATTCATGGGGAGCTGTACAATTATTTCAAACTTATGATACATTTAACCCTGCCTTTCAGCTCAGCCTTCTGATCTTCTACAACAAATCACTCCATTCCAAACTTCCTTAAGTACCAATTTTCATATGATTAGTTTGTTCATAATTCTTTTGTAAAAAATTACTTTATCCTCATTTGGAGTATAAATGTCCATTATTCAATTTTGGTACCATGGAAATAGTTTCCAACCCCCACATATCTACCATGCCCATTGCCCAATTGATTTTATAGTTTTTATATTGTTAGCCACCCAGTCATTGACTGAGATGAGTGGCTATAGAAATTGAATGAATGAATAAATAATTATCAGTCAACATCAGTTCTAGTTTTAATTGGCGTTTACATATAAAACAATTTATTTCTCTTTTTAATTATAACTGAAATTATTTTGCAGATAAAATATTGTATATTTTTTTCTAATATGCATTTTTAAAGGCAAACTATATCTCGTTTCAATTTTTTGAAATAACTTCCTTCTTGTTTTAAGAGCATTTGCTCCATTTATATTTCACATTAGGCTTTTAAAATTAATGTCTATACCAAAAACAAAACCAGTCCTGTCATTACCTAATGTTGTCTCTTCCTCAGTTTTTTGTTTTAGCTCTTTAGGGTACCGAGTGCTGTGGCTCTTTGTTGCTTCCCTTTGCATTTCTTTCAGTTTATCTTTAAACTTTCTTAGAAAGTCTCTTGACTGCAGACTGCAGATTTCCTTCTTATAGTTTGATTCAATGAAAGGGACAGATGACAGTGGAAAGTATATAGTATAGGGATTTGCTGTTGCTGCTGCACTTTTTAAAAAGGATAAAGATCTTCAGGGTTATTCATTTGATAGCTAATCCAAATCTTAAAGAAAAAGATAATTTGAAATTATTGGTCAATAAAAACCCAAATCTAGATTTAAAAGTAGAATTGTTGAATGTTGATTATTTTCTCCAAGTAAACTTCCTGTATTCAGCATGACACATTTAGGGAAGGATAAATTATTGTATTATTATCTAAGACCATTTTTCATATTTGTGATTATTTTTGCCTGTGCAAAGAAAAACTAGTATCCAGTCATACTGAAAGATGGGAAAATATATTAATAGGTGCAGATTCTTAAAAAATATAATTTCAGATTTTTGTCTAAAAATCTTTAAAAGAAACCTAGCCTAAACATTTTGATTGTTTTTCACTTGCTAAGTTAAATCTGTTTACATACTTAGGAAGTAAAGTGTTTAATAAAGGCAAGAACAGAAGTGAGATTTGTTCTGTAGTTTCTACTAAATTAAGTGCTCTAGTACAATTATTTCATGAAGGACTTCCTTGCTTTAATGTTTTTATAGATAAATTAGTCTAAACAACAGACCTGTTTTAATTCTTGATAAATTTAGAACAATTAATCGGCGGTACAATTTTCCTCCAGAAGTTGTGAATGCTCCAACACTGGAAGTTTTTAAGAAGATGTTGGATAACCATTTGTCTGAAGTGGTGTAGGGTTTTCTGCCTAAGCAGAGGAAGACTTCCAAGGTCACTTCCAACTCTGTTATTCTAAATGCAAAATGTAGATGAAGCATTTTGGAATAATTAAATAATCATTTTCTTCTTTTAGTTTGTTTTCATAGTCTTTTGATATTGGATAAATGATTTTCCACAGATGGGACATCTCACAATCTTTAAGATTCATTTTGGAGGCATGATCTCCTAAAGTTTCCAAGATTGTGAAATAAATAAAATTAACCAGAGTCTTTTAAAATTGTTACTTGATATATAAAATACAACATTGAATAGAATTGTCCAAAATATTTATTTTTAAATATGTCAGATATGAGTTGTTGAGAAAACTGCTATTTTAAATGCAAAATTCAAAATGCTTTGAGCATTTTGGGAGACGCTTGAGCTTGAAACAAAAGGAGTTTCAAATTCAAAACACTGAATTTCAAATTTGAAATGCTTCCAAAATGTTTGGAAAGTCCCTTTCGGCATTTGACAAGGGATATTTTATGAAAATTCACACTTTAAAAAAATCAGAAATGAAATGTTTGGACATTCCTAGTTTAATCAACAAAAGTCTACACAATGAAAAATCAATACCAGTTTATGAACTAAAGCTAATGTGATCATGTTTAATTTGGGCTATCATCAAATGAGGGTTTTCTGCTTAATTTTTGAATTAAAAGTAGCATGTGAAGTAATGGATAATTCTGACTGTGAATAGTCCAGAAACATTCTAATTTTTCTCTTCTTTCAGCCTGTGGGTTTCGTTAGCTTTGATAGTCGCTCAGAAGCAGAAGCTGCTAAGAATGCCTTGAATGTAAGTATATAGTATTAGTCTCAGTTGATTGGGTTGCTTTCTAAGTATGGTTAAATACTTAAGTACAGGGATGTAAATACATTCAGGGAAGATGCTCTGGACTATATTAAAATGGAACCATATTATCTATAGAGTCGTGTACTGCAATTCAAATGGGAATTTTAATCAAAATTTCAAATTGTTGCTTTGAATACTTCTAAAAATGCATTTGCATGTAGAAATGATCAACTTTAGCAGAATAAAAATGAAACCAAAGGGGAGATAATTATATAATGTACTGCATATAGAGGATTGACTTACATCTCTATGCTATATCTAGTTCATCTGTCAAGTATCCATGGAATAAATCAAATGATTTTGAACTGCCAAATACAGTGATGATTAATTATGGGTCACCAAGTTGTCAACTCTTAAATACATAGACTTTATCCAGGTGATCTGTTCCCAATCTGGTTCTTCAACGTTTCCAACAATGGACTTCCATGACTGTAATCCAGCTTCTGTTTTTAAAAAAAATTATTTTATTTATTTATATTCCTATTTCTAAACTGCCCATCTCCCTTGGAGATTGGTTGTCCTGCTTGTCTGTTTTCTTCCATCTCTCCCAGCATTATGGCTTGTTTGTTTATTTAAATTTATTGCTCAAGGGAGCTGTGTTTTATCAAAATATGATAATTTTAGCCTGGTCACTCATGCATTTTTTTTCATTTGTTTGTTTACTTGGGTTTTCATAGTTATCTTGGGATTCTTTCCCAACACCACAATTCAAAAAAACAGTGTATTTTTTTAGTCTATTTTAAAATCATATCCCACTTTAACTTCCCTATCCATCATAAGAAAAACCATTGCTTGCCCAATTCTTGTCTCTGTAAATATAAACATATCATAACATATGAATATCTTTTCCAAGACCTTCATTATCCGCATGATGATGATGATGATGATGATGATGATGATGATGATACCATCCATTCAGTTGAGTCCAACTCCTGGCAAGTTTGTGGGCCAGGTCTCTCCACATCTTCCGATCTTGCACTCTTTCCTTGAGGTTTTCTATGCTCTGGCTGGTGTCAGCTTTGACGGTGATTACCAGCCTACTAAGTGCTAATCTGCAATATATTTCTTGATTGATGATTCCTTTTCTATGTAGTTGATCCTCATAAAAAGCTATCCACAACTTTAGTATCTTCAATGTTGCTGGTTGCTGTACCCATTGTTATTAGTTTGGTCCTCTTTATATTTCATTGTAATTCCATTGACAGTCATTGACAGAGTTTACAGATTATTTGCATTCTCAGCTATCAAAGTACCATTGTTAACATAAACCAAGTTATTAATTTTCATCTTCCAATTTTAAAACCACACTCATTTTCTTTCAAACCAAATTTCCTCAATATACAATTCTGTACATAGTTTGAATAAATGGCAGGCGTGACAACTGTCTCACTCCTTTGCCAACCTGGAGCCAATCTGTTTTGTCATATTCTGCCTGCTTTGTAGTTTCCGGATTTGTTTATTGGTTCTGCATTAGGATAATATGGGATTCCCATTTTTCTAACCTATTGCTTACCTAATTTCTATAAATGTTTTATTAACCCCTGTTGTTTTCCAACTTGGTAATAAACATCTTATATCATTAGAGGTTCTTGTAAATAGGGAACATCTTCTAAGGCAGGGGTCCCCAAACCTCAGGGCACAGCCCACAACCAGGTTGTAGCCTATTGGGAACTGGCCATGCAAGAGGCAGGCTGGTTCATGTGTGCGGCTCCAATCGTGCAAGTGGCATCCCAAAGGCTTCTCTTCTCTCTTGTGTGAGTAGAGCTGTACCTACATGCTGGCCTCCTGCCTTCTCCCCCCGAATCCCCCTCCTTATAATGCTCCCTAAAGCAGAGAGGTGAGAACAGAGAGTGATGTTGTGGGCCGCCAGCTGCCAGTGGAGTTGGCGGCAGACTCGGACAATGAGGAGATTGGGAAGGAACTAGGGCCAGTCCTGGAGTCTGGGGAAGGCTCTGATGGATGCTCTGCGGATGCTCTGCGTCAGAAGCAGAGATAAAGCCAGGGCCCTCCGACATTTCCTAGCTGCCTTCAGAGTTGGAGATAAGTGGGGAAGAAGAACAGCTGGGGCCTGTTCCAGATGCACGCTGAATGGCCCCTCCCTGGCTGGGGAATAAATAGAAGCAAAAGGGGAGTGGTGGTTACAGGAGACAACAGTTGGTATTTCTTTTGGAAGGAAGAAAGTGGTTTGTGCCTCAGAGACTGCTTGCCAAGAATTAATTTACAGCTTTGAGACTGGAAGCTCTTGGCCTGGCAATTATCCAAGGAATGATAATATCTGTTACTGCAGTTAACCCTTGGAATGATTATTGCCTGGACTTTTAGTGTGGTATGAATGCCATGAATTCACAGTAGCTAAATAAAGAGAAGTTTTTTGGGACAAGGATTCTGTTTCTTGGTTCTGCTAAGTCTGAGTCGGAACAACTGAGTGGGATGAGCACTCTTTGCTCAGCTTCATTGACTCACAGAGGCTGCTTGCTCAGGACACCAGATCCACTTTCAGAGCATTGGGCAACCTCGGTTGACTCTGAAGAAGTACGAGACCACGCCCCCAAAGGCTTCACTTCTCTGCGCCAAAAACATTTGCAAATGGATGAAAGGCTTCTGGGAAGCGATCTCACACTGCTTCCACCTCTTTGCAAAAACCTTTGGCGTGGAGAAGCCTGAAGAAGCATGAAACTGCACCCCAAAGGATTCTCTTCTCTCTTGTGAGAGTGGAACCGTCTATGTGCATGCACACTTGTTTGATCTTTTTTGAATTATTTACTGCTTGCTTATAAGCATCCTTTAACATATCAGTTTTAGGTTGGAACTTCTCTCTGAATATGAGATTTTTTGGGAAATGTTCCTTGTTTTTCTTTCTCTGTTTCCATCTTTGATGTCTTCACAGATGTCATTGTAATATTGCTGCTTGTATCTTCTAACAGTTCTCTGAAATTCTTTGATAAGTTACTTCTTGAGATCTTTGTTTTTCTTGACTTTGGCTTTTTCTCTTCATGGCAATTTCCACCATTTGTTCATATATCCACTTTGCTTTCTTCTGGTTTTTTTATGGTCTTTGCTGTCTATTTTCACGTTCATCCTTAATAACATCTTTGATATAATTCTGCAGTTCTCTAGTTTCCTATCAATGAGGTTCAGTACTTCTAAGCAATTCCTGATATTCTCCTTGAAAATGATGGGCATATGTTCAAGATATGTCATGGAAACTGGTTGGCTTTGTTCCTCCACTTTAGCTTGACTTGGAACTTGCTCATGAGCAGTTTGTGATTCTTTTCACACTAAATCTCTGGCCACATCTTTACTGTTAATAAAAGAGTCTTCCACTATATTACTTGTGCCAGTAATATAGCCAGTTTGATATCAAGTGATATCCACTTGATAATGTCCATGTGCTGTGTATAGCATTGCCTGTTTGAAGATTGCAATGGAGATTAGCAATGGAGAAATCATTGGATTGACAGATATGATAATCATTCTTGTGTTTCATTTCTGTTTCCTAGGTGATAAGAGTCCAACTATGTTTTTTATTCTTTATTTGCAACTGCTACATTCCAAGCTGTAAGCATAAGCGATACATCTTGCTTATATGCTCTGCCAATTTAAGATTGACCTTAATTATTCAACTCATTAACTTCTTTTTCTTCTGCATCAGAATTGGAGCATAAACTTAGGTAACCATCATATTAAAGGGTAATCTGCAAAGTCTAATTGATATTATTTGGTCATTTACTGGATTGTAGCCAAGGAATATTCTTGCTACATCTTTTTCTGAGTATAAGAGGAACGCCATTTCTTCACTGTTTTTTTTTAATGTCCTGATTAGTAAGCAGTATGATTTTCTGAATGGAAGTTTCCAATTCCACTCCATTTTAATTCTCTGATGCCTAAGTTTTCAACATGCAGTTGATTCATTTCAGTTCTTACTACGTTGAGTGTTACCATGTTCATGCTTCTTATTCCCATGTTCCATGAAAATTCTTTTAGTTACAGAATCTCCCTGTCTTCATTTCAACCTCAGTAGCTCAATATCCTGAAATTGCATCATAAAAACCATTAGTACTTTGAAAGATCCTCAGTTTTCTTCCACAGCATATTGAGTGCCATTTAACCTGAAGGGTCCATCATCTGGTGCCATGTCATCAATTATTTAATATTATCTATCCATATAGTTTTCTTGGTAAAATACAAGAGTGGGTTACCATTGCCATCTTTTGCACTGTATGTGATGATATTTTCCCCATTGTCTCTAAAGGGGTGAGCTATCTTCCTATACTGCTGCTGCCTGATATAAGTACCTACTTCCATTAATTGAGCAGCTGAGTTGACTTTCATGTCTTGCGTGACCTTCTTGGAAGTGTATGCTTTTGGTGCACATTCCAAGCATTCTTTATTCATCCCTCCCAGGAACATCCCCTGTCCTGATACAGCAAGATAGTAGGATTTCAGAGGGAAAGATGCAGTGGAGAACATACAGTTCAAACACTATTATGGTATGCAGAGAATGGAAGAGCAGTGTCCTTCAGTCCTCCCTGTATAAAAGAATAAGATTTATTTCCAAAAAGGGTAGACAATAGAGGAACTTTTGAGAAGTCAAGGAGCATTAAAATAGCAAGCATGACTGGGCAATTGAAGCCCCACCCATTTAATGGGCACAGCAAAGCCAGTATATGAAATGAGATAGGCTACTTTTAAATTCGGCCTATATTACCAACAGGCAGTTCAACAGATGTATGTTTATAGATGGAAGACACTGTGTTAGTCATTAACCCTGGTGGTTAAATAATCATAAGCTCAGTTATTAAGAGCTATTGTTGAACATTTCTTGTCATACACTCCGTCTCCTCAAAACAAAAGATCAGTCTAAGGCTTCGTAATAGTTCCACTTAGGTGATTGTTGCATACAGTCCTAATCATACCATCAGTGGTTAGTAACTGGTAAGATCATGTTGCATCAACAGGTCCTCCACATAAAACAGAATGACTATTTCCAATGGGTGATACCATGGACCTCAGATTCAGATAATTCAATGGTGTCAGTGTTATAAAATTATCAAGAACTGTTACCAGGTGGGGAAAATGCTAATACATAGGTAACCTAACTAAAAAAAAAGATGTCTATTACTCATTGACAGGAATTCCTAATGCTTTTAGTACAGAAACAGCTTTAATTCTATTGGCAAATTTATTTAGAAAGGAATTAGTAAAAAAGAAATTCCATTTCAGCACAGTAAACAAATGGCTTTCTGTTGATATTCTGATTTATAATTCAACAATCCTCAATTTACCACCATTCCTTTAGTGACTCTTCAGAATTATGATAGCTCTGGAAAAACAAAAACAAATTGTGACTGGTCATACAACCATCCCTGTGGTCACATGATCCAAATTTGATTGCTTGTCAATCAACATAGATTTACAGTGATTGCGTAGTCCCAGGGTCATATGATCACGGTTTGCAACTTCTGTTTCCAGGTTGCTTCGGAAAAGCAAAGTCGACGGGGAAAGCCAGATTCATTTAATGACACACCATTCATTTAATGATCACATTCATTCGCTTAATGACCATAGCATAAAAGGTTGTAAAATGGGGCACAACTCACTTAGCAACTGCCTTTGCTAAGTGACAGCATTTCCAGTCCCAGTTGTAGTAATAATTTGAGGGTTACTTGTATAAATCTTACTGCTGGAAAATAACAATTACAATTTGAATTAGGTGGTATCATTTGTTTTCCATGTAATATAATGATTAAATGAAATACTTTAGTCAAACTTGTGGCATCATGTTGTCATCACGTAACATATCATGAGTTTTCCCCCTTTGCTAAACCGGGCGTGGGGGGTGGCCAGTACGTGACGGATCCAGACCACAGACCACAAGTTTAACAGCCCTGCTTTAGTGGCGCATACTTCAGAATCCTATAAAAATGGTATTGTTAAGAATACAGTTCTCTGCACTGTTGAGACTTGAAAGACAAGAATACAAGGTTTTCCCACTTGAGAATGGGAGAATCTGTAATAATTCAAATTCTAAACAGCCTCTCTGCATTCAGAATAAACACCTTCAAATAGGGAAAAAAGGGTACAATCAATGTTGATGATTTTTTCAGAAACTTTCTAGGTTCTTCCAAACGGATGGCTTTTAGCATTATCGATCAAAAGACATTTGTGTTCAAAAAGCAGTTAGAAAACATGAGAAAATTACAAGTGAAAGATGTATGGAACTCCTAAAAAATTACATTATTGCACAATAGAAGCCTCATCTTTTTATCTAAACATGTTGATCTGACTTAGGGCACCACATTTTTCTAAAATAAATTGTCTGCCTAAATAAGCAGACAATGATGTTTTGATCCTTTTTGCAAACAGCCCCAAATTTGTTTGTCTTCAGGTTTGCATAACTAAAAAATGTGTGACACATGAAATGAATAAAGCAAATGTTGCAAATGGTAACTCAACTTCTAGAACTTTCATACATAATGCATATTAACATCACATTTTCTGCTGCATTTTGCTTAGTGGTACATATGCATTCACCATCATATAGGATTTTATAGAATAACATTAAAAGGAGAAGGTTTTGTTCTATAGAGCTTAGTCCAAATCTTGGCAAAACACATGAGAAGAGGGTATATAAAAGGGTTAAAAAAGAATGAATTGCAGTTCAAAATTAGAATTAGACTACAGTGTAAATTCCTAGGCTTTTTATCATTTAGGAATGAGAATTAGCTGGTTCTGCAGGAGGCTTTTAGGGATTCTTTTTGTTGCTGTTTTTCTGTAGTAGGCACATAGGAATTGCCCTTTATCCTTTATATTGTAGAGCTGCAGTGGGATATGGCTCTGGAGTGAGATAGCAATTTTGCACATTTTCTTTTCTCTTTTTTTATATCACAAATAGTTGACAAGGGCAACCAAGGTGGTGTAGATATTTGAGTAAGAGCTGTGTGAAGTTTATTTGCAAGCCTCTCTCATTCGCTATAAAAGACATATATGACAATTGGTAGCCTATACATCTTTAGACAAATGAGCAACAATTCCCTTTTTTCCTCCCTCATCTCTAAACCATGGTGTCAGCAAACCTTTTTCTTTTTTTCCCCTTCCCTCCACCTTTGTGCTGCTTATCTTTCTTCTCCCAGGCTGACACATATGTTTGTGGTGGAGATTCATTACCACAAATTAAATACAGCTCAAGATGAGACAAGCTTGCTGTATGACTAGGAAAAGACTTACGAGTATTGATATGGCTTATGCATGATTAAGTTACTCTGGCATAGGGCCATTGAATATCACATGAAAAGTGTATCAGACATTAGTATGGTACACTGTGAACATTAGTTCCAAGTAGACAGCCATGCAGGAATTTTGCTATCAAGAAATGTTTCATTCATCCTGTCATCAGATTGCAAATCCAGATAGATAAGATGCAGCTGACGTGCTCTGAAAAAGTAATTGCTGTTAACAGACTTCAGAATAATCCACATGCAGATCAACTGAGTGATCTAAATAAATATACTATATTTAATTACTTCTTTTAATTAATAGTACTGAGCATGTTTAAGGAACGGGTAGGCATCATGGTACCTGGACACAATAGTGCATTCCTGAACATCTCTGATGCCCATCAAGTTTCTAGCTTCAGCTGATTTGTAATGTTTTTATTTTAGAATCTTGTTAAATGAGAAGATGGATAGCTGCAAAGCCATGTCTCTAACATCAGTTTTATTTCCAATAACCCCTCTGGCTAAAAAAAAATATTGTATAGTTTGGGCAAATCTACATACTACCCTTGCAGCAGTATGAGGTTGGTTTGGAGCACAGGGGTCAAACTCAATTGCATCACATGATGTATCATGCTGTGTTTTTTGCCTTTGCTGAACCAATGTGGCCGTAGCCTGCACGTGAGGCATCTGGCCCATGGACCGTCAGTTTGATACCCTTGGTTTAGAGGATGTATCTGTGTGCCATTAACAGTATCTTATCATCCATCTAAATTGGAGGAAACCTGAGGGCAGTTTGATTGCTCTATTCTGGAAATTGTATTTTCCCTCTTCTCTCATCTGTAGAATGTAGCCAGTGTAGTGTATATAGCTGCTGATGGAAGAGGTAGCCTGAAAAGGTATATTCCATGTTGACAAACCTGTAGCACCAATAGGTTCGGATAGTTTCCTGTGGAACCAGTTCCTCCTTCTGTCCTCCAAAAAGCCTCTTCTCCTATCCCTTTACCCTGGCTTCTACAGCCCTCACCCTCTTTTAAAAATGGATAAGCCAGCTTGTCACCCTAGAGAATGCAAAGCCTTGACATTGACTTGTCTGCCATTGCATAAGGCATGTAATTAGCTGGGAATCTACTTCTTAGTGGCCATTGCTCCCCAAAATCATGATTCCTACTTTCTTTCCACATGTAATGTTCTTAAAGTACTTTGCAGTGCCCACACTTTGCCCCAGCTAAACTCTTTTCTCAAACTTCAGCTGATCAATACCACTCATCAAAGCAGCCACACTAATTCAGACAACCACTAGGTGTCAGACAACAGAGTAAAAATACCTCTCTTTGCTACCTTCTAGTGGTCAAAAGGTCAGATGTGTAATCATAGTTTCAAGAATTTTTTTAAAAAAATGCAATCAGATGACAGAATTATGGAGAAAAAATACAGTGCATGGAGAGTGCTGTGCATGGAGATTTTTACATGATTGAGATTTGTTGGGACTGTAATTTCAGTAGAGGTGACCATTAGTCATGATTTTTTGAAGCTTAGAATGTTATGCATTAAAACTGCATTGATAGTAGGGTATGCAACAAGGCATGCTGTGGGAGCCCTTTAGGGCAGCATGATTCCCTACGATGGGCCCAAGTATAGTAAAACAGCTTTGTAGATCTCATCTTTAATTTTGGAGCAGGAGATTAGCCTCTGGAAAATAAAATCTGTGTGTACAGAGTTAACCTCAGCATAGATGGTTATTAAGACAGTTATTTTTCCTTTTTGAGCTCAGAGAGTAATATTTTCATACTAGGATAAAAGGATACAGCAAGGACTCAAGGTTTCAGTCTCTGTTTCTATCTTCATTTTTAATGCACATTCTGTTTGGCTCTGGTAATCTCCAGGGATATGAGGGAACAGAGCAGGATACAGACTACCTTATATGGTGCTGATGCTAAAGATGTTTAAGGAATGTGACTTGCTATAAAGCCTATGGCCCCAGATTTTACTGCCAAACAAATTAGGTCATTTAAATTTCTGAGGTTTTAAAAGGATGTTGAAACTTTAATTTGGAACAAGACATTCTGTATTGTTATTTTTTTGTTCAATGCTCAGATTCCCATACAGTTTAGTGAAAGTCTTGAAGAAGTAAGGTAGATTTCCAGGTGCAATTTTTTTCTGCATTAAAATTAACTGGAAAGATGCAATGTACGTATCACTACTGGGTGCACAAAACACAACTTGGATTGAATGAATTGAAGAGTGAATTTAAGATCATGAAATGCAGGTTTTCTTCCCAGTTGATTTCAAGGTTCTTTCCACTGGACTAAAAGATCTTTGCATTAGCCATATTCTGCAGGATTAAAAAGTAAAGCTTTTCCCCAGACTATATCATTTCATTTATTTTTGTTTATTTACATTATTTCTATACCAACTGATCATATCAACTTTGGACAATAAAACCACAACTAAAACAACTAGAAATACCCCCCACCCCCCATAGCCACATTAAAATAACTCACTATAGGTCAACAGGTCAAAACAAAAAAAATGCAGATTTTGTGTGTGTGGCAAGGAGTCAGAAGCCCATTTTAAATTAAATTGAATGAAAGTATATGTTGTATGAGTCTTCTGTTTAGAAGTATATCCTTCTTGAGGGAGATGGTGATAGTGGCATGGATGTCATGCATCTAGAAAGCCAGCAATCAAGGAAAGAGCTGCTCTAACAGTCAGTAGGAGGGAGAAGATGCCCTTTCATTAGTCTGATTGCAACGTCTTGTCACAAGGCTTCCTCGTTTGCACATCCCAGAATCCTCCTTGAACTGTGGAGGATTTAACTGATGACTAACTGAAGCATTCATCAGATAAGCACTGGACAAATTTCTGTCAAAAACATGGCCAGGAATCCTGGCTGGGGAGGATTGTATGTAACTACAAACAACCTGCTCAGAATACAGCAGAAAATACTGAATAGGAATTTTAGTGTCTCCCCCCCCCCAATTTATGTCTCTTTCAGTTGCTGCTCTCTCTCTCTCTCTCTCTCTCTCTCTCTCTCTCTCTCTCTCTCTCTCTCTCTCTCTCTCTTTTTTTTTTTCCCCTTTCTCTTTCTTTCTTTCTAGCAGAAAAGTTCTTATGGATCAGTGCTTGTGCCTTGTATCTTACTTTATAATTAATAACCCAGTATTTTTGCTGTGCCATTTCCTGTTCTTAACCTGTTTTTGTGGAAACAAAAGTTGGCAATACTCTGCTAAGTATTATCTCACTCTGCCTCCTTAAGGGTCTTGAACGTTGCTCTATATGCTCATCATCATCCCTTTGCACATGAAAGGACTGCTTAAACTTAGAATGGCCCTACACATATATGCCCCCACAATGCTAGGGAGCTTGTGGATATAACCAGAAGCTCAGTCCATCAACTTTTTGCTCAGCTGCTGCCCTGGCAGCAGAAATGTCACACGGATTGCTTGGCAGTTTTTACTCTGAAGCTACAGGGAAGACAGTTTCGCAGTGGTGAGAAGGCCTTGTCATCTGCTCAGTGATAAAGACTTCCTGCTGTAGCACTCAGTCTCTTTTCTGCCATCATTCTTGGCTGTTCTATGAGGCTGCTTGGTCACTCCGTGGCACATAACTGGAGTTCTTAAAAATACTTTTTTATCTCTAAAAAAAACAAGCACAGAAGGGAAGGGCAAGGGTGGAGCATGGCACTTGCTGCTGCCATCTTATGTGGTCACTGATTGGTTACCACAATGGATCACTTGTCAGAGCCAAGGAAACACAAAGATGGCAATAAGAAGGAAACTCATACATTGAATTAAAGAGAGTTTCTGGGCACTTGTGGGGGAAAGCCAGCAGGGTCTGAAATGGCCTTTATTAAGCAATGTCACATGCTTATATTTTGGCTCTGTCTTCATATCTCATGGCCTACAATGTTTGTCTTAATGTAAGTAGTGCTAGGATCTTCATGGTATAGGGAAAAAATCAGGAAGAGTCTGGGAACTCCTTTTCCGACTAACAAGTTAATTAAAAAGCATAAAATTTTGTGAGTTTGTGCTCCACTGCTGCAGCAGACAAAAGTCTTATGCCTTTTAATAAAATGTATTGGTTGTGAAAGGCAGTGCCAGACTCTTCCTGATTTGTTTTTTTTTCCTAACAAAAACATAGACTAACAAAGCTCTCTTCCTAAAAAGTCCCTAGCTTATGAAAATAATATATCAAGACAGATTATTTGACCATCCACATAGATTGATTGATTCATTTGATTCAGATATATGCCTAGCTTACATATGTGCAATTCACAGCAAATAAAATGTATCAACAAAAAAAGCACAATGCAAGGAAAAAGCCTACAAAACATATAAAAACATTTGTACAACCAAGTTTTAAAAACCATAAAGCATATTCAGCAAGCGGAATAGAAAACAAAGCCTTCAGCATAACCATTGAATAGGCTTTTCATCCAAACTGGATCCACAGGAGTGTCAGGGCTAATTTCTGGGGCAATGTTTCTCAACCTTAGCAACTTTAAGATGTGTGGACTTCAACTCTCAAAATTCCCCAACCAGCATGATGGCTGGGGAATTCTGTGAGTTGAAGTCCACATATCTTAAAGTTGCTAAGATTGAAAAACATTGCCCCAGAAATTGGTCCTGCTCTGAAGGGAAGATGTTCCAAAGGGTAATTGCTATGACAGAAAAGTCTCGATATTAAGGCTGGATTGATTGAGGGTTTCTGCAAGTTCATCCTTTTTGAGTCAGCTGATGTACACATTTCCCACTGTGGTCAAACAAGGCAATACTCTACCTTCTCTCATACTTGTGATCAAGCTGGTTAAATAGCCTAATGGTCCTCTGTGCAAGAAGGCTGTGATGCTACAGAGAAAATAAAATACCTTCTGCCAAATAGGACACATCAAACCTCTCCCTTGGCTTAACCTCACACTGCTCCATCATACATCCTGCAGTTCTAAATAAGTTTTTTTAATAAAACTTTAAATGTTTAAGGGTTTAAACTTTATTTAATTTTTTTCAGTACTGTATATTTGTAAAAAATATATATGCATTAAGTAAGTTGTCTTTAAGCAAAGAGACGCATAAAACAAGATTAAGTATTGATCAGTTGACAAAAAATATGTGACCAGAGGCTCTAACCAGCATAAATAATAAGAATTTACTGTACTTTGAAAACTCTCCTTGCCAGCACAGCCAATCTGTTAAATTATTTATTCTAGATTTAAATCTCATGCAGGTATACAGCTATTTTGACTGCAGATAGAAGCTGACAGGATTTTACACTCCAAAATTCTAAATCACGGGAAAGAAGATCATCTTAATCATCTTTGTGATTAAGATTTTCAGTAAGGTTATACTCAGTTTCTTCTCCCCCCATCCCCCGCCCAGGGCTGGGTTCCTGCCAATTCTCACCTCTTCTATAGAAGAGGTTCCACAAATCTACAGTGCCGTTTAGAACCGGTTCCAGCTCCCTCCCCCCGCCTGTCTGCACATCATCAAGATGAAGAGCGAGAGGAGGAATTCTGGGAGTTGAAGTCACAAGTCTTAAAGCTGTCAAGTTTGAACACTCCTTTTTTTTCTAAAGGGTTAGGGGTGCAAGGGTCTTGTAACTTGACAGCTTTAAGACTTGTGTGCTTCAATGCCAGAGTTCCTGAGCCAACATGACTGGAGGAGGAATTCTGGGAGTTGAAGTCCACAAGTCTTAAAGCTGCCAAGTATGAACACCCCTGGGTTTTTTTCCCTAAAGGGTTAGGGGTGCAAGTGTCTTGTAACTTGACAGCTTTAAGACTTGCGTGCTTCAAATCCAGAGTTTCTAAGCCAACATTTTGGTTGTTAAGCAAGAGCATTGTTAAGTGAGTTTCACCACATTTTACAAGTTGGCCACTCCCACCCAGTCACATGGCTGGCAAGCCATTCCCACCCAGTTACATGGCTGGCAAGCTACTCCCACCCAGTCACATAGCCGGCAAGCCACTCCCACAAAGCAGGCCACACCTACAGAAGAGGTTCTAAAAAATTTTGAAACCCACCATTGCCCCCGCCCCAACTGTATCCTTGAATTTACAATATAGTAGGACATGAACCAGGTGGCAAAGGAAATGGGGAGGGTAAAATTAAGCAAAGCAATTTACACATCAGTGCTTGATGTTTCATTTATGTTGTCAGATGAATTCATCCCTCCCAAAAAAAGATGGCCCTGTCATCATCACAGGGAAACAATTCCCAGTGGCTTCTATTAGGGAGGAGGCGGCTTTTCAACACAGGGAAATGGTATTCTCTTACTGTCTGCTTTTTCTTCCCAAGATAGGTGGCCTTGATAACCTCTTTGAGAATTAGCCCTGCTGGTCTTGGAGATGGGAGGTTGCAATTGGCAATAAAGTACACACGTTTTATTGAGGCTTGCTAAATCTGAGGGTCAGATAAAGAGGATGTCTAGCCTAAGACATATTGATGGCTGAATATTTAGCCCAGGAGCTTTCTCAAGTGGAACTTCAATGCTGATAATTGCCACTTTACACAACCTTATTAATTTTAACTTTTTATCTTTAATGTGTTTGAGGGGATTTAAAACTCAGTTGACTAAACTGATATGCTTTCAATTAAAACTGAGGAAGAGGAATTCAAGCTTAATATGCTGCTTGCTTCTATTTCCCCTTCACCCCTTCTCTATTTAAATATTGAGGATTCTCACCGTCCTTATGATTTACATGTTATTGCTCTTGTTTTTGTCTCTTACTTTGCGTGGTTAAGAAAGAGAAAGGAATGATCAGTTGCTTCTGAAGGAAAGATCTCAATCAACTCTGCCAATTTAGGATCTCCCACAACTTACAACGTAATGCTGGAGCTGAGATCATTGTTCATAAAATAAAGCAAAATCTGTCAGCTTTATAAGGCAGTCCAGACAAGAGATACACCCAGAAGTACTAACTTTATTGGTCATTAACACCTGACTGCCAAGGCCATTCCCACATTCCAGTACAAAATCTATATTGCATCTGGCTTCACTAATCCAAACCTGTGGTCTCATTTCTTGGAACTCAACCCAAATTTCTAAATGATGGCTCTTATTCTTTTGTCTGGCTTGTAGCCAAGCACAGAAAATTCCCATACATCCTGTTCCAAGAAAAAGGTGAAAAACAAAATTGCTCAATCAAGACCTCCTGGATGCTTCTGTTAAATGTGCAGAGCATAGTGAGTTTTAATTACATATGTCTTTTGTCTGTTCATATGTAAATGCAACCCTCTAGCTTAATTTATGGTCCAGTGTATTGTGCAAACTCACAAAATGGATTAATCTAATAACAGTACTTTGTACATAATCGTTTTTATGGTATATACTCAAATAAGTAACCATATACACTAAACTAAACACAATAATACAATTATTCACAATAATGAACCATACTTTGTAAAGGGATACCTTAGCTTCATCTACTCCAGAGACTTCAAATACTGCATTCCTGTATTTCATCCAAGGGCAAAAACATAGATATTATCTCTCAACAATGAACTCAGTCCAACAGAACAGCCAACATAACTCGTGTCAGCCAAACAAGAGAATATCTCCAAAGAACCAGAAAACACAGAAATAGAAAAAAAACTATTTTGTTCTTTGGAGTGTACAATATGTGAAATATATTGCAAAGACATCATGTAACATTTATTTATTGCAATCATTTACATGTTGTTTACTTTAAAGATACAACAGCTTTCGACAGTAGATGAAAAAACTTCCCAAAATGTAATATCTTAAAATTATAAGAAATATATAGTATACTACTATATTGTAATCAATATAATACACTATTGTAAACACATTCCTGAAAAATGCTGTGAAAGAGGGAAGTCAACACTCTGAGGCCCAACTCAGAGAGCGGGAGGGAGGGAGGGACGGAGAGAAAGAGAGAGGGAGAGAGAGAGAGAGCAACAACACATTCCAAATTAAGAAGAGCACCAGGAATCAAGTTGTCTCTCTGAATTGAAGAAACATGACTCCACAAATTAAGTCAAACTGGTAGGAAAAGACACAGCAGCTTGGTACAATCAATATTCCATCTCCTTGCTTTCTTTCCTCTCTGTGTTATCCTTTGGATTTTGTTAGACTATCTGTTTGAAATTTGGACTGCAACCTGTTTTGTCTGTTCTTTCTTGGATCATTGCTGAACTATCTCTCTGCTATCTGAAAAGTAACCTTTGTGTTTTCATTCTTTAAGCAGAAAGTTGTAGTTTGCAACATGTTTGTATACTTATAATTACGGATTAAGTAAGGATTTATGATGGCAATAAATATTTTATTTGTTTGTAATTGGTCACTTGGGAGGAATATTAGGGAATTGACAGCCATTAGTTCACAGTCCAACTAAGCTCAATGCACATTTGCTTTCTTATCACTGGGAAATTTCCTAAGTGACTGCTGGAAAAAATTCAGATATATAATTAAATTGGGGACATCAATTTAACGGGTCTGTTCTCTACCCCAGAGATCAGTGGTAGCTATGAATATCACAATAATTGGCTGTTGACCAGAGCATGACAGCCAATTGATGTTAATGTCCTCCACTGTCAGATCACAAATTAATTTCAATGAGGTGAAGAGCAAACTGACTTGGATTACAGGAGTTAGTACTGTTAGGATTTAGTTGTCTTGTAGCCATGAACTCCTGAGTTCACTGACTCGGCCTTCACAGAATGGAGGTCCTCCAGCACAAACTACTTGCTAGAGTCAACCTTTAGTCTGGCAATGAGGCTAAAGAGGTCAAGGAAGGAGCAAATTGCTGGTACACCATCAAAAACATTCAGCTACAACCTAGTCACCTGCAGAACAATATCGTTGTCAGATTCTCAGGAAATTATTAGCACCACCATTCTTGCCCTATCCTGGAGTTAAGGTTAGGATACAGAGAGATTACTCCATCCTTGCCTAGCCAGGTCTTAGTGATACATGCCACATTTCCAACATCAGATCATGAAGTAGCAAATCTTTTTACAAATCATTATGGCATTCATTAGAATCAACTTGAGTCTAAAGCTTCCTGTTATCAGGTAAAAAAGAACATGCTAGGTTGGGTCATATAAGATGGGAAAGAAATCAGATGTCCCCTTTCCCCTTCCCCTGTAACCGACAGATCCCTGCCCATCACCTCCACAATCCTTCTATTACTCTTCAACCTTTTGAGCATCCTACTTGCCCCTTCACTCCATCTTCCTCCATTTGCCTCATTTTAACAGGCTACCTACAGCTATTCTGTCAGGTAAAAGCAGGCTGGCCCTTCTCAGAGAAATTCCAGGTTTTAGCCTTCCCCCTTCACTCCCTGAGAGGAGACATATTTACACACCAACTCTTATTCTCTGAGCTTCTTCATGCATAATTTGAATGACTTGACTAGTTTTTAAAAGTAGTTGATAAAGATGATCCTTCTAGAATATTTATATGCATCCATTACTTGGTGATATTTTATTGTTAGAGTAGCATTTGCTAAAAATCTTGCATATGCCAGCCTTTGATCCCTGATCTCATTTGTGACAACTAAAATTCTAACATTCTTGGTTCTTTTGAAGATGATTAGATTGTTGTCCTTGACATATTATGGTTCACTTGGGAAGAACAAACATGTAGTTGATGATGTTTGGATTTGTTTGTTCATGCCAGTGCATATTTTATGAGATGTAGTTTAAGGATAACTTTTATATGCTTATTATAAATTCAATTTATTTGTTTGTAAACATGAAATTAAGTACTGTTATGATCTATCTCCTGAATACTTTTAGTTTTTTGGTTTTGTTTTATCTAAATCCTTTTCAATTGCAGTTGGCCTTACACCCAATTTAAAACTTCTTGATTACCTCAGTAGGATTTATGGTACTGCTCTGGTTAAAAGTAACAGTCTTTTTATGCAGCTATATCAAGAATTGGTCACATGCATTCAAAATTATCTTGGGTCCTTCTACCTAACTGCAGCAGTTTCAGCTTATTTGGTAAATTTGGGTCTTCTCAATAACTTAGTATTTTGCAATGGTCTTTTCAAAAGTGTTTGTTACTTTTTCTTATACAAGTTGTCTGGTTTTATACACAACATATTTATTGTTTGTGCAAAGCTTTATGAAGGTTTGAACATAATGAAAAGTGATTTAGAATTCTGTTAAACTAAATTTTTCATCATTAATTTCCTCCTCTCGGTCTGGGTTAATATAAAACAATAATAGTCATATTATAACATGGCATAATATTCATGGTAATCTGTGCTGTCTATCAAGTATTTTATTTAGAAAAGATTACAGAGCCTTTAAATACATGCTGTTATTTGGTAGAGCTGAGAAAAATGGCATCTCTTTCATCTTGCATAGCTTTACTTTGAAGCTTCTGCTTTGTTGTAATGCTGTTGCTAGCCTTGTCAGTCAGTTTGAGTGTACCTTTAGTGCAAAATTCAGTTTAGTTGATACATCAAATGATTCTTCTTGTTTTATTTCCTTTCTGCAAAAGGGAATTCGTTTTGACCCAGAAATCCCTCAGACGCTCCGACTAGAGTTTGCAAAGGCCAACACGAAGATGGCTAAGAGCAAATTAGTGGGAACTCCTAATCCCAGCACTCCTGCCACCCCCAATGCAGTACCTCAGTTCATTACCAGAGAGCCATGTAAGTGATGGAGTTTCATTGTTAAATTAGAAGACTGATATGTGCATCTTCAAGAGCAGAATGTTTAGCAAACAGCAGCACATTCATGTTTATGGTAGCTTTTTCAACAGAGGTTTATTTCTGTTTTCCTTGTTCCTATGAAAATGATGAATATGGAGAACTTGGTTTGGGGTTTTTTCAGTTGATGGATCATTTGAATGCTTTTCTCAATTCCTATGTAGGCCACCGGCATGCAACTCCTCCTTCAACCTCAAAACACAGCTTTGGTTCTCTGAAGAAATCTTGTCATTTAATCAGGCAATGATTCATATTCTGTAACTTGGGTAATATTTATGGAGCATTTCTAAGGCAAAAAAACCCTATACATTACAGCAACAATCTGTCTTTTAAAATGAATTGCACCATGATGGTGTGATGTAAATGTGTACATTTGTGGGATATGTATATTTTCCTGGTCATGGGTGTCCACAGAGGTTTCTTACTTCTAACCACAGAGGTTAAAACCGATTTCGTTGTATTAAGTACTTCCATAAAAATGTGGGTGAGGCTTGCAATGCAACACAGACTTTGTCAGTTTCACCTTCCTTCTGTGGACGTTGCTGCTGTACAATCATGACATTTCCTTTAAAACTTTCGTCAAATTGCTTTTTTCTACCTAGATACCTCCTAGTGCATATGTCAGGGAATAAGAGAAAAATATAAAAGAGTAACTAATAAAGCAAGGATGTAGAGGCTAAGTGTTTATGTATTGTTCTTGCATAGTAACTTCCATGTATATCCCCCGGATCAGGCTATTGCTCACAAATTATCTTGATTCAGAATGTATAGTCAAATGACCAAGCTTGCCAGTGATGACAAATTATTCAAAATGGCAAATTGTTTCTTATGAAAATATGCTTGCAAATTTGCATGACTTGCAAAGAGAGCATGTCCACACTGCATTTCACTTTGCTATATGAGTAGCTTTTTAAGATGGAGCAGCTAAGGATTTTGCTGTTGCTTCAGGAAGCAACAAATTGCATCCAATGCACCAACAGCATTTTTTGTTTGCTTCTGAATGGCAAAATAAGGATGATAGTATGGTGTGTTGTTAATTAATAGAACTGTGGTGTTAGATCAGACCTCTGCAATATACAATATATGAAAAACTAATTGAACTATCTGGTTTAACCCTATTCTTAACAACTTCCAAAGATGGAGAATTCTATAGTCTGTTCTATTGTTATATAGAATTTACAGGCAGGACATTTTTCTTTAGATTTATTTTAAATGTAATTATACCCATTATTTCTAGACCCACTTTCTGTAGCATTGGAAAATAGTTTCTGTGTGCCTGAATATTGCTATCATGTTGATATAGATTTCATGTCTCCCCTCAGTCTTTTTCTTTTCCACAATTTGAAGAACTCCATATAAGGCATATCCCCAGATCTCCGTTATTATTTGTGTTGTCTTCCACTGACCTTTTCTAACTTGTCAATATCCTTCCAGAATTGTGGAAGATATTCCAGATATGATCTCGCTGCTTGTCACTTATCATCCTTCCTGAAATTTATTTAGGATTTTTTTCCTATTTTATTCTTGTTTTATTAGAAACTATTTTTCCTCCTGCCTTAAGATAATATCATATTCTGTATTTATGAACAGCTCTGACAATTATCAGGAACTATCAAATTTGCTAATAAATACTTCGATAAAACCATAACTCATATGTTCGTTGGCTGGCTATTTGCGGCTGTGTATAGAGTATACAGTCATATGGTGTGGAATTATGCGGGTTCTGAAAAGAAAATTTGAAACTAAGCAAACAGATCTGGTATATGTTTATGTAATTTTGCATAATTTTCAGGTTTATAGTTTGCTTGTTAGAATTGTGAAAGAAGTAGCTTGAAAAAGCAAATGAAATGTTCAGGCATTTAGTACTTCCAGCTTTGGTAAAGATTTTATTTAATGGAATGACTGAATTGTTATTTTTGTAACTGGAATAAAAAAATAGCTCTTGCTAACAATGTGCTTGTTTGTTTCCTTTGCGGCAGAATTGTCCCCAAACAAGTCGAATTTTGCATGACTTTAATTTTGCCAGAAACAACAGTAGGACAAAGTAAACAAGAGAATAGACCATAAATAACAATGTTTTATCATGCTGTCTTAAATTCTCTTAAAACTATCTTCTGTCTTCATAGATCCATGTAGTTTAAAATTATAATAGAGAATGTGCACCTTGATCTGACAATTATGGTTTTGTTAATAAGTCAGTGTAACTTTTTTCAGAACAGCTTTGATAACTTGCACACCACAGGCTCTTTATTTTCACAATTTAGTTTGAAAGTTCCCTTAAGCCTAAAGTTAATATTTAGTGTAGTAGCATCCATATTTTACTCCATCTTTGTATATTGGATAGGATAGGTTCTCTGCTTCCCCAGAAACTTACAGCTTAAATGTCAGCAGAGAAAAGGCAGTAGAGAAATCATGAAATGCTAGAGGCAAAAGTAATAGAAGAAAGTGTGAATACAGCTGCATTGTTTTGAAAGTTTCCAAAAGTTTTATTGGAATAGAAAAGAGACTGGGAACTTGGATGTACAAAAATGTTTCTTGGTGTTGCTTTCTTGTTAAACTCCTCCCATGTGACATCTTATGGATGAGGTTAGGGAATGGTATGAGTGTATTTATAAGCTTGTTTCCTTCCCAACCTTAGGAATGACCACAGGCCTTTGGAATGGATGATAAAGGGAAGGTTGTTTGCTTTAGCTCTTGCCAACCTTTTCTTGTTTATCTTACTTTCAAATTGACAGCATGCACACTTAATCTTTTATATAATTAAAATGCATCTTTGTCAGTTCTACTGAAATGAAACTCTTTAGGCTATTCTTGAATGTTTCTCTGCTGTTGGCTAAGGGTGTGAAAGGAGAGGATTTCAAACAAGTGACATAAAACTGGTTCTAAATGAAGTCTCTTGCAGTGAGTTTCTCTTTTGTCTGTAGATAAGACACTTGCCATCACATTACGGATACATAATTTGTTAAACAATACTATTAAGAAGGATCAGGGAAGGCAGCTCTGTCTGAAAGAGAAAAAGAAGGAGAACCTGCCACAGGCCAATACCCGATTCTTGGGCTGCTGATCTCAAAAGTGTGAGAAGTAGTTGTAACAGCAGCTTTTTCCATCTGCTGCTTCCTGTTACTGTTGTTTCCCCCAGTTGTTCTGTTTCTTGGGATTCCTGGGAGGGTTTCAATAGATGTTGTACTGTATAAGTCAATAATGACAGATTTGTGATAAAGTCGTGTCCCACTGTTTTGTATCAGTTCGGAAATGCCAATGTGGTAAAGCAAAATTGAGATTGAACTAAAAGCCGAAGTAAAGATTCTTTTTCTAGTCAATATATTACAAAAATATATCTTAGTACCCCTCAGAAAAGACAAGCAAACCTATGTGTTCTATCCTGATTCTTACACATTTTCCATCTTTGCTTGTGGTATTTGATAGAGATGCTTGTTAGATGGCGCACTGAAAATGACAGGCTCAGTGATGGAAAGAGTAAATTAGTGCCAAGGATTATTAGGGAAGGACTTGATAATAGGCAGAGATACTATCATAACAGCCAAAATTGCATTTGAGTTACTGCATATTGTTTGCCCCATGTCAAAAAGTAGATCAGAGAATTGGAAAAGTTGCAGAAAAGGGCATTTACAATGTTGAGTTGGTTATAAAATTTTCTGTTCAAGAAAAAAATGAAAAAAATGAAGCTGACCTTGAATTCATTGTGCCTACTTTGTGTCCTTGTTTCTTAGAGAAAAACAAAGCAAGAAGCAGCAGTGACTTTAAGTAAAGGCCCTGATAAATAGCTTGAACATGAAGGTTTAATATTGCAAAATTAGAACCACATAAATGTACTCTTTGCTCTGTGATTAGCACTTTGTATGCATTGTTTCGAAAGATCTAGATTCTTCCCCACTTCCACCAGATTCTTAATAGATGATTATTTTCATTAGGAAGCTAAAACAAAATAATTATTGATTAAGAATGAAAGTTCTGTTCGTTTCAAAACAGTTGAACAGATTTAGAATGACAAAATCATTCGGCTTTAAAAGTTTAATCGTGCCAAGCAAGCAATAAACAAACAGACTAAATACAATAAAGTCTGCTTGTTTAAATGGATACAAATTTTTCATACAACATAATAATTAATAAACAATGGCAGGACTTGCAATAGAAGAAAAACATCACATTGAATATTAGGGAGAAAACTGGTTGTATTGCTGGTATATTAGTATTGATTACTAAAATGAATAACTCATTGTCTAATAATTGTTGGAAATGTAGTGATCAAGCTGGATCATGGTTCTATATTGAGTTGCAATGTTGCAAAATTCAACGATTTCTGAATGTGATTTATAAATAACATTGTGAGACAAAGTTTAAAAGCTGATTTTCCTTTCCCACTTGATGCTTTTAATTAAATATTACTTTTCCACAAAGTGCATTGAACTAATTTTGTGCATGACAATTCTCCATTGATACTTTATGCTTCCTAAATAGTAATTCTTATAATTCTTAATCTCATTTTATGATTTTTGTGATGTTTTTGGTATTGATATTTAATGTAGATATTTGGTACTGATACTTGGATGTTGGCAATATCATGTAGTTTTAAAAATATTGTAGTATATTTAGTTATTTAAAACTAATCAAGCAAATACTAAAATGATCCTATTTCTCTCATGCCTACAAATTCCCTTTTTATTCATCTTGTGTACATTTATGTACAGTTGGTGCCAGTGACGTGCGGTGAGGTTTATGGCTGGTGAGGCACTGATGTCACACACACACGCGCGCGCACACACACACACACAGAGGCAGATGTCACACAAGGGCCCTTCAAAAACTAAACATTTTTTTTTTACTGGTGGGGAATTAAAACTCCCCTTTTCCTCAATGGGAATCATATTCAGACAAAGAAAATTATTAAAAATATCCTTTCCTTTCTGAAGCCTGGCTCTTTCTCTGCACCTATATTGGGAGGGAGGGAATAGGGGAAAAGCAAGTGGCAAGGCCAGCCTGCCCCCTTCTTGTCTCCCCCCCCCCTTCCCAACGGGACAAGAAGGCGGAGGGCTGGTCTTGCAAATAGGGATCAGCGCACTCGCCACCTCCCACTCCCCTGGGAGGAGCTCTGCAGCTGGACAGACGAACGGAGGGGGAGATCGCACCTTCCTTCTCTGCACCCCCAAACCCCGTCTTCCCTGGCCTGCACCCCTGCACTGGAAAGGCGAGCAAAACGTGCAACACAATACTATGCTGTGCAATGCAAGCAATGCAATGCAACGCAACCCGCCCAGGCTCCTTTGGGATTGGGTGTAATCCGAATGGGGGGAGCGGGGGATCCCCAGGGCGGAGGCCTCCCGGTGCAACAGTCTTCCGCAGCTCCGGAGTGAACCTTCGCCTTCCCCATCCAGGATTGCAAGGCTGGAGGCCTTGGCAGCAACCACCCCCACCCCCAGCTGGCCAACCCTCGCCCGTACCATCAGCGGCGGGACCCACGCAGTTCCTCTCCTCCCCGCCGCTGTCCGGTGGGCGTGCGAGTGCTGGGTGCAAGAGCTGAATGGCCGGACGGCCCAGAAGGCATGCTGGCACTTTAGAGTGCTGGCAGGGCTCAGCCGCCATTCAGCGAAACATGTTTCGCTGAATGGCGGCCGAGCTTTAAAGTGACGGCATGCCTTCCGGGCCGGGCGGCCATTCAGCTGAATGGCCGGCCAGCCCGGAAGGCATGCCTGCACTTTAGAGTGCCGGCAAGGCTCGGCCGCCATTCAGCGAAACATGTCCTGGTTTGTGGCCAGGCGGCACACTTGCACTTTAAAGTGCATGCCGCCCGGCCACAAACCAGGACATGTTTCGCTGAATGGCGCACCGAGGCGACATGGCTTTAAAAAATAAAAAAATAAAAAAATGAAAAATAAAAATAGATGTGCCAGAGCGCGCGCGCCAGCAGAGGCAGATAAAAAAAAAACCACACACACATGCACATACACATAATAAAAACAAATTACAATTACTTACATTACAAATAAATTGAATTCCTCCCCCCTGCCCCCTCCCTCTGACCCACATAGCCTCCAGCTGCGTCAAAAATGCTAGATTTGGTCTAGCCAGGGCCAGGCAGGCTAGGCTAATTGCTGTGAGAGTCACCACGTGGATGACTCTGCTTAAATGTTTTAAAATAGCCTCTAAACAAAGTGCCCTCTGCAGGACGAGGCGGGAGAATCATGTGCCTCATTTGCATATGGAATTTTTTGCTTTTTAACCCTTGGTTAACTCTTAAAAGGCGAAAAATTTCTTAGCAAAGGAGGCCCATAGTTCTCTAGCCTCCTCCTACTAACTGCGCTAAGCAGACTCAGAGTCACTGTGACTTAGAGTCTGGGAGCAACTACCTTAGCCTTTTTATTTTTAAAATTGTTTCCTTTTCCTCAGGAGACTGGTGAGGCCCCACCTCCCCTGCCTCTAGTGACTGCACGTCACTGGTTGGTGCGTGCCTGTTTCCCCTTTTCCTTTTTTCTCTTCTTAAAAATGTTTAATAAAACATTTTCTGAAAAATAGGGCAAAACATTTTGGTCTAGGCATCATTGATCTTTGCATTTTATACCAGCTGCAACTTTTAAAGAGTTCCCTAATGTAGAACAAATTGCAGTAATAAAAATGGGATGTAACTGAGATTAGATAATCTGATTAATGGAAGAAGGATCACAATTGGCCAAAGCATTATTGACAAATCCAGTGATAGCTGAGAACCTTTCTCAACCATGGATCTGCCCGTCTAGGGGAATGAAGTCCAATCCCAAACAGGCTGAACGTTATGAGTCGTATTTCTTGCTTGTTAATTTAACCTCTATCTTGCTTAATATTTAATAAGTCAATGTCAGTTTATTCTCCCTCAGCTAGTCTATTATTGAAATTAGGCAACATTCAAAGATACTGATTGCTTCCTTGGAATGAGATGGTAAGGAACAATTTTTAATTGTTCATATTGCTCATATTGCAGAAATTAGGTGGTAAAATGGCCAAGTTTCAACAACAATAATTGTAGGCCTTTTATGGGATGGATTTAAGGATGAGAAATAAGAGTAACTTGCACAACCTTCCCAGCCTTAACCCCAACAAAAAGACAGCTGCATGCACTCAGAACTGCAGGGCTATTGGATAGAATGTCTATTTTCTAGTAAGCAAGACGAAATTCCTAAAGATGAAGGTCACGCTGCTTCCTTAACTCCCAATCCGAGTTTTTCAGAGCACACATTAACCAGTGCATACAGCTTCCCTCTTTTCTCTCATCCAGGTCTCAGTGATGTACACCAAGTCAGATCAGCACCTCCATCTGAGAGTAATCTTGGATAATGGATAAAGTTGTGAAGTGCACAACTTTAAGTCCAAGTCATTATTTATTTCCTTGACTCCTTTATTTCCTAAACCGCCATGTAAAAGAAGATGCCAGGACCTATAATTTTATATATTTTGTGAGAAATATTTCTCAATAAAGTTTTAGCTTCTGTCACATTGTTTTTGGCTTAAGCAATTCATTCTATATTCACATGTCTTTCTTTTTGTTTACTTTTAATTATTTGATCATGTGTTTCAAAGGCTCCGATATTAGGGATAATGTAATTGTTCTTAAGAGTGATGTAGACTGTGTTACTTATCCTGTATATAATTCCTTATTTCTTAATATAAAACATTTTCTAACTAAACCTGTATTAGATTCTTGTATTGGTAGGGTTATTATAATGCTCCAGCCTAGGAGTAACTATCAGGAAGAGTAACTATCAGGAACAATCAGGAAGAATATTTTTAAAACTCTCCCTTCATAGAAATATTTCCAGATAAACATATCTGCTAAGGTCTCTCATTTATCAACAGTTCTTGGGAATATTATAGGATGCATGCTGTGCTCACCTGAGGTCTCTTGTACAGTGCTCAGCAGCCATCTTGTCAAACATGAGAGTTATCTGGGTATTGACTTATGTTGCCCTCCAAGTGATTTATTGTCCAGTGACAGTTTGATGAATGAGGGAAAGATGGCTTACAAAGGATGCAATTGCTTTGGCAGGGGATCCCAGTCAGTCCCCTTTACCCAACTTTTCAGGTCTATGATCATTCTTTTCAAACCTATATATTTCTGCTATTTATGAAATAATTTAGATGATGCACATACACTGATGCATTTTTCTGCATTTTAATATGTGATGAAGCAAACAATCGATTGTTCCCTTTCAGAATTTCCTGGTTGAAGCATCAAGTAAAGTTTCATCTGTAGTCATTGATTCAAAAAATGTATTACAGTCTTTCCTGATCTGGTGTTCTAGGGATGTGTTAGACTGTGATTCCCATCATCCCAGTAAATCTGGCTGATATTATCAATGTTTTCATTGATTGCTTTTAATTGGTAGAGTAGCTTACTTTGATTTTCTTTGTCTCCTATCCTTATTTTTTTAATGTAAGATATAAATGTTGGTTTTTCATAGGTTGTCTCAGAGCAAACTTTTATTTCTGATTTTCTCTGTTTTTGCTTTTTGAGGAAAGAGGAGTGGTCAGAGAGACCTTTTTAGTTTGACAGTGGAGACATTTTGCCGTTTTATTTTCTGCATTTCTTGTTTTTTAATGATGACCTTTCCTTATTCTTCTCTTGCAGATGAACTCACAGTGCCTGCACTTTACCCCAGTAGCCCTGAAGTGTGGGCACCGTACCCTCTCTACCCAGCGGAGTTAGCACCTGCTCTACCTCCGCCTGCTTTCACCTACCCTGCTTCACTGCATGCCCAGGTAATTTATGTCAATCAGTCACATCTTCACCCACGTTATTCCTTGATCCTCTTCAGAGCTCACCATACAACTAACACTTGTCTGCCTAATAGGGTCACAAGAGCGAAATTAATGATCACTCCTCAAACAAACTGACCCATCCTCTAGGGATCACTGGAGTCATCCTTGGTAAAATGGCAGCACCCTTCTGCCTGATAGAACACCTTTCTCTTCCTGAGCAATTTCACCTCCATTCACTTCAGGCAAATAGAAATATCTGCTGGGTCTTGTTATGCATATATATTTTCACATATATATTTTTTCACATATATATGGACTGTGCTCCCCAGACTTGCCTTTCAATGGTTTTAACTTCCAAGGTTCACAGGTCTTGAAGTAGATCCAGGCAAAGTATGTAAGAGTATACTTATAAATACATGTGTACCTTTAGCTTAAGAAGACACATGGAAGCAAAACAATACCCAATGGCAGGGGAAATGTACATGTAATGATGATGAGTGGTAAGTTGGGAAAATCTCCAATAGCAAATTTTTTAATAACAATTACACCATTATCCCTATTGAAATATCACTGTCCCCAATCAGTAGTAATTTAGATGCAGCTCATCCTAGTGTGCGCATCTTAGTTGCAGTGGAAAACCATATCCATCATTAAAGTCACCATTTTGTCTCAGTAGCCGTGGTAGTGGGCCTTAAAACTGGCTGCTTCTGAAGATATTCTAATCCTAACGAAGTGAGTATTTATAGCCATTTGCCAAGTGAAAATGTGCTTGTAATTATTTGCTATTCTAGTTGTTTGTGTACTTTCTAGTGATGAGTAAAATGTTGAATAGATGCTTGGCAAAGATGATGATCTACATAAACATTAATGAACTGAAATATTAGGACTGAACAAAAATGGATTTAGACTGCTTTTAGGTTTACAATTGTGTGAAAGCAAATATAGGTAGTCCTCAGTGCTTTGTCTAGTGACTGTTCACCATTAGGATGAAAATTGATGAAAAAGTACTACAACTTTACTACCAATCTTCACATTATGCCCTTTGCAGATCTGTAAAGCAAAGGGAAGCTGAAGTAAGATCATAAGCACAGTCATTGTTTCACTTTCAGATCGCTTTGCTTAACAACTGAGTTGCCGTCCCATTTATAATGCTAAACAAGGACTGTCTGTATACTCTTTTAATTCTGTGATAGTTAATTAATTCTTAATTGTTTGGGGTGATAAGGAGGGCCTTCTATCCGATTCTGATGCATTAGAGGTTTTTTGTTTTTTTTTTGAGAAATATTGATTTGGCATGATGGGAGATGCAATGTCCCTATGATTCTGAGATTCTGTGGGGCAATGTCTAGATTGACTATCTCTGCATGTTTTAAATAAAACTACTAAATAGAGCTACCTTTGCATGAATATCTGAAAGCTTCAGCTGTCCCAAAGTACACCTTGCAAACTGCTACAAAAGTGGAAGCAGAAGTGGAATGATTTTTGTAAGAGTAGCAGTAGTTGTCCATGTGTCAGAATGCTGGTATTGAGTCCTACAGTGCCAGGGCTTAGTTTATTTGAAGTTTTGCAAAGTAAGCCTCTTCTACTGCATGAGGGAGGAAGCAAATCTGCACATCCGGCATGTTCTGTGAAACTATTGGGAGAGGCACAGGGCCATGGTCAACCTCTCTGCCTCCTTGACATTCCTTGAGCCTTAAGAAAACTTAGGAAGATCAGACTGTTTAGGTGACCTTTTTGTTTCTCTAAAGCAGCAGAAGATTGGATTTCTGTGATAGTTGTGGTGTGTTTGTTGTGGGCATCCCTTAACTGTAAGCTGCTTTAAGGGCCTGATTGAGTTGAGTAAGCTAGTCACCCTACACAAGGGGAAGATATTGGTTTCAGTCTGTTTGCAGGCAGAAATCAAAGCAACAGCAAGAAGGAAGTTTCTCTGCCATTTTGCTAAGTCAGTCTTTGTAGCCCCTTCCTTGTAAGGATTTTATTGCCCTTTGGTAAATTTACCCTTGATAAATGGTTACTTGAATCCAACAATCATATATAATGCATTTACTTAAGAATTACACTTCTTAGATGGGGAGACAGATTGCTTTTGGGGTATTTCCAGAGGTATGACTGGAAATTTGAAAAGGTCTGTTGGAGGCACCCACAGAATGTCTGTCATGTTCAGCATGGCAACTCATGAAATACAAATAAATTTGAAAATTGACATGTCCCACAAGGTGCTCTTTATCATGCTAATGTAATGAGGGAGGGGACAGGGAGGAGTTGAGCAAATGTTTTTCTTCAAAAATATAGCAGGAATAGAGGCTGGCATGTTGCTTTGTTTTGCAATGGGGCAGCTTCATAATTCATTTTTATTAAAAGAATCATTTTAAAGAGTCAGATGATGCAATACGTTCAGTGGATAACAATATTCACACTGGTCCAACATCCAGAGACATTGGACATTTGGGCTGCTTTTGTTATATGAAACCAAATACTGTTCTCCATGAAAGAATGCTAACTAAATCTAAGCTAGATAATGGTCATATTTCTTCTGGTATCCAGATCGGCTTCTCATTTTTCAATCTAATGAAAATTCTGTTTTCTGTATCATAAACTCTTTTATGCTGCAGGTACAAAGGCCAGGTTCAGAAAGGCACATCTCTTTTATACAAGTCAACCATGCAAATATCATTGAGTGTTTCCTGTAATCCAGGTAGACGTTCTCTCTTAGGAATGTTAAACAGTCTGAAAACATCCAGCACTAAGTGTTTAAGTGAAGCGAGGTGGACTGGATGGGAAAGCTCTCATGTGCTCTTCTGAGCAAACTGGGAAAATCATGGAAAGCACACATGCTAGAAACTGAAGTTTTGCCATGTTAGCTTAATCTGTCAAGTAATACTATTGATTAATTGAATCATAGGTTAGGGTAAGGCTTGTGTGATAATATGTTTGCTTTGTATGTTGAAAACTCCAGGAATCAATATCTGACATCTCAGCTATGAATATTCCAGGAATGACTTCAAGTTCATAAATCCACATAATTAGATTTCCTACTCTGTTCTTTAGGTACTAGAATTTGAGAATCATAGAAATTCTTGGAGAGGCAGCCTCTTCACTAGGTTTTCTCTTAAAAACAGTTGATTAATATGTCAATTCTATTTGGCTAATATTTTATTTTTCATGTTCTCAAAAAGTGATTGAAGATTGATTTTTTTTTACTACATCTCCTTGTGGTGTGCCAGCCCCCTACCGACCACATTCCCAGTTTTTAGTTTCCTAGGAGGCATAGAATTATTCCTTTCTGGCATTGGGATCCTTGTTAATCTGAATCAATTCATTTCACAACTGAGATCTATCTTTTCTGGAAGGGAGAGGGGGGAATGGACCAGCTGATGTTATAGTCTGGTACTTGGTTGTTATAATGATATAATGAAACTACAATTAACTATTTTGCTATTCAATATCCATACTTTCTATACAATCGGAGCTCTCAAAGCAATTTACAATTGATAAAATTCCACATGCAAAAATAAAAATCTGACATCATCACTTAAAACCAATACAAATATTAATAATTAAATGCCTGGCAAAAGAGATCCATCTTGACTGCTGTGAAAATGTCAGGAGCTTATGTAGTCTCCAAGGCATCTTCAGAAAGACCCATCCTGCAGATTGCATGTATTGTTTTATTTCTTACAGGTTTAGTTAAATTTTGAAAAGAGGACCACTGTTTTTATCTTTTTACTACCTATGAAGTCATTACGGCATCTTTCCTTGGAAATACCTTGAGGCATACAGGATGCTTGATATGTATTCTTCTTAAATATTTCAGTTAACATAGTGCTATTATTAAATAAAAAGTAAAACACATAGAGTGTGTTAATGTTTCTTAGCAAATGCATTTTTGCCAATATTGCCCCTAAAAGATATTGTCTGAAGACTTGTGGAAAATGATTGAGAATACAAACCATGAACTTGAGGAAAACAATTTGTGACAGGACAGGAAAAGGGGAATTAGGTTGGAATGGAAAACTATCTTTTATTCACGAGTTACAACAGGGCAGATTGCATGTGAAAATCTCCAAATCCATCTGGCCGAGTGGGAGATCACCGTGCCCAGTAATGTACTATATGTTCTGTCACAAACACTTTTCCTGCTCCTTGAACCTTACTGCCTGAAAATCCTAATGTTTTCTGAAAGCTGGTGTAATCTACTTAAAAATTAACCAACCAAGGGGGAAAGTAATGAAACATGGATGGCTTTAATCACTGGGGACTGCCTGGGGAGCATGTCTGGTCTGTAATCCTGCATGCTTGGATGCTCCTTTGTAGCCAAGAACATTCAGCAAGTTTAGAAGAAATTAGTGTGAGTTTTTGTTGGAAGTCTTGTTGGCTCACAACCTTCTGCTGGTTGGGATTGCCCAAATGTTCCTGAAGACACAAGGAGATACTTGAGGTGCAGGTTTCCAGATAATGGAATGCTGATTAGCTTTGTGGAATTAGCTTGAGGAATTTAGGGGACAGATGTGCTTGTCTGTGTTGTCTTTGCTCAGGAGAGCTGTCATGGTTCAGTGTCCTTATCCATTTTCTTGGAAATGGTGTTAGCAGCCCATGGGACTCCTTTTTGTTTCTCCTTACATGGGGCTGTCCTTCCATGAGGACACATTATTTAAGATTTAAAATCTTACCTAATACAAAGGTCTGTTAATGTTTGGAATGTTTGGAATGTTTATTTAATTTGTATGCCGCCCCACTCCCGAGGGATTCGGGGCGGCTAACAACCAAAAGGGGGGAGGGGGTACAAATAAGACAAAAGACAAACAAAGTAAAAACAACAGCAGTCACAACATTTCAAGTGGGGCTGGAAATTCTTCAGCCCCAGGCCTGCCAGAACAACCAGGTCTTCGTGGCTTTGCGGAAAGCCTGGAGAGTGGTGAGGGTCCGGATCTCCAAGGGGAGATCGTTCCAAAGGGCCGGAGCAGCCACAGAGAAGGCCCTCCCCTGGGGATTTGCCAGTCGGCACTGGCTGGCGGATGGAATTTGGAGGAGGCCTAATCTGTGGGATCTGATCGGTCGTAGGGAGGTAATTGGCAGGAAGCGGTCTCTCAAGTACCCAGGTCCGATACCATGTAGGGCTTTAAAAGTAACGAATAGGCAGCCAGTGCAGCTCACGGAGGATAGGTGAAACGTGGTGTACCAAGGTGCACCACTATCGCTCACGCAGCTGCATTCTGGACAAGCTGAAGTTTCCGAATACTCTTCAAGGGCAGCCCCATGTAGAGCGTGTTACAGTAGTCCAGTCTTGAGGTCACAAGGGTGTGAGAGACTATTCGAAGGGCCTCCCTGTCCAAGTTGGGTCGCAATTGGTGCACCAGGTGAACCTGGGCAAATGCTCCCCGGTCACAGCCGACAGCTGTTCTAAAGTCAGCTGTGGGTCCAGGAGGACTCCTAAATTGCGAACCCTTTCTGAGAGGCGTATAATTTCACCCCCCAGCCTGAGAGATGGAGTACATGGCCAATCTTTGGGAGGATGCATCAATAGCCACTCAGTCTTGTCAGGATTGAGTGAAAGCTTGTTCATTCCCATTCAGACCCTGATAGCCTCCAAGCACTGACACATCACTTCAACCGCTTCACTGAGTTGGCACGGGGTGGACAGATACAGCTGAGTATCGTCCACATATTGATGGTATTTTATCCCGTGCCGACGTATGATCTCGCCCAGCGGCTTCATGTAAACCTCTTTTAATGTTTTCCTGGTTTTCTTTATTGTTCCACCTTTGTGTTTTCTTTTTTAAAAGAGCTGCTTTTTCTCACGTCCAACCATTTTTCTCTCCATTTCTTTATTTACTTTTACTCTTACCCTAACTCTAACCCTTATTCTCACAACAGACAAAAGCTACTTAATCCACAGCTACCAAATTTAGGTAGTATAGATCCCCATTCATTTGTTCTTTTTGTATTTTTCTCTCCACTCCTCAATCATTTGTGTATAAAAATAGTTTTTAAAAACTGATCTCAAAGAAGAGATGATTTTGCTATGAAAGTTTTGAGCTTTCTGACTATCTAGTGTTAATCTAGTGTGCCTAGATTAACACTAGATAGTATTCCAAAGGATTAATGTTTTAATTTGTTCATTAACTTAAAAAAACAGTAGGGTTTGTCCATGCAGTCAATTTAATTTACTATGCGTGGATAGTCAAAGCACATGAAAGTCTGTTTGAGATTTTTAAAAATTCTGAGGTAGTAAATCCAGCCAAAGTTAATCATGACTAACTCCCTTCCAAAACAGCAAAGCAGATCTAATTGTGACTAATTTGTGTTGAGCGTCCTTTATAAAATTCTTAGTATCAGGCATTCTTTCATAAGATGGATGACTCTTGAATAACTTAAGCATTAAATGCTTTGACTTATTTTGACCTGGTATTAAATTTTGCAGTTTGCTGGAGTGGACAGCTGTAATGAATTAATGCTAAATAATAAAATAATAGTTTACTAAAATAATAAATCTTCTGCCTCTAGGAGAATTATGGTTATACAAAATAAAAATGCAATTTGGTTGATGAATTAAGATGTTTCCCAATTAAAAAGCTATACTAGTAATCCTTGACTTACACACAATTGAGCCCAAAATTCTGTTGCTAAGTGAGACCATTGTTAAGTGAGCCTTGCTTCATTTTACAACCTTTCTTACCACTGTTGTTAAGGGAATCACTGCAGCTGTTAAGTTAGTAACATGGTTGTTGAGTGAATCTGGCTTCGCCATGGACTTTGCTTTGTCAGGTCACAAAAGATGATCACATGACCCTGGGACACAGCAAGTATCATAAATGCAAGATTGCATTTGCAAAAATCCTTTTCCAAAATGCTTTGCTGAATTCAGTTGGCAAGCATCTGAATTTTGATCATGTGACCAGGGGGTCATAAGTGAGGAAAAGGTCATAAGTTCCTTTTTTCAGTGCTGTAATAACTTCAAATGATCACTAAATGAATGGTTGCAGGTGAAGGACCTTCCTATAGCTCAATCCATGTTTGAATGCAGGTTTAATTCATCACCATTTTATTTAAAAAATTATCAGATCCCTGAACTATATTAGGATGATCAGTGACTAGATGATGATTAGCATCTGGTAGAGGTGCAAGGTTGGACTGAAAATACATTGTTGAGAACAGAAAAGGTACTATCGATATGTCCCTGCCCAAAGTTTCTTTTAAAATGAAGGATGGGAAAAAAGTTTGTACCATTCAGTAAATGTATGACTTAATTCCAGCCTCAGGACCAAACATGTCATTGTGTGAAGATGAAGCCTATTCATAAGCTGGATCATCAATCAGTCAATTGCCTCTCTGGGTCACTGTGACTGTTTTGAAACCTGACTTTAATCAGTGTTAGTCACAACTTCACTTCCATCGCTTCCAGTGGATTAAATCATGTGGCAGTCTAAAATCCTGGAGAATGTACATCATCCCAAGAAATCTGCAAATGTTTTCTGACCTGCATAATTTAAAATTGCATCTTGTCTCCAATGTGTTTTATGTTCTGCTTTCTTGACTGAGTTTTCTAGTTCACTTCGACCTTGCAGAACAGGTTATTGTTTTTTTTGTGCTTTCAAAGCACACTGTCAGTGTTAATGAGCCCTTCCCACTGCAAGCTAAACAAATCTGGCCTGTTGATCCTCCATATTGCTCTCACTTTGGTTGTTTTCAGTCGGCTTGCAAGGAGCAAGGCAGAGAATCACCCTCTCCAATTACAAATAAAGGGCCACACACAGTGGTGGGATTCAACCCATTTAACCAACTGGTTTGCTTGAACCAGTCTGAACCAGCTGAATCCCATCCCTGGCCACACACCAGCCACTGCAGGCACATTCTTCCAAAGATGTCAGGTTTTGTGCCTCTTTCTGTTGTGCCTCCCCTGGACTGCAGGCATGGAGGTGAGAAACATTGAGGATAACTTTAGGAACTGTTGGAAGAAATGTCTTTCTGGGTTCAGCTCCAAGTGGGGGGAAAAGACACTGGAGGCATGGAGGCTGCTTAGAAAGATGGTTTAATGGAGGACAGGACCTTATGTCTTGAGGTCCTGGGGAAAAAGGTGATCACATGCTTCCAGGTGTTGGGTGAAAAAGAAAGGGGCGAGGGAGGGGCTTGCAGGGCTTTTATAATCTGTTCTGACCCACCTATCTGCCTCTTGCTCCTGTGCAAGAAATGTATTCTGATTGGTTGTCAGACTCACATGCGGCCATGCAGGGGCAACTCTCTAGACTGAGTCCAGGTTTGGTTGAATTCTCAGATGCCATGTGGTCAGTTGAGTAAAGGGCCAATATTGTTGAATTCTCAGATGCCATATGATCAGTTGAGTAAAGGGCCAATATTATCATGCCTTAATCCCATCTCCCTGGAGCTGAAGGGGAAAACTCTTTATTATGTAAAGGGACTATCTCAGGCTTTAATGGCTCATGGACAAAGTAGGTGGGGGCAGGAAGCTGCAGGAAGAGTTACTTTGTCTTTTTGAAACATGTTTCTTCCTTTTCACATCCAGAAAAATATTCTGCCTTTTCAATATTTCCTAGGATATTTCATTTTTCTAGGAGAGGGGTGGGTTTTAACTTCCTACAGAATAAAGACAGATTCTTTCCCGGTATGGCAAGATTAGTCCCGCTTTAGGCATGAAAGTCAGCCAGTCACTTCTTCTCAGCCCATCACCTCACAAGGTGGCTGTAGTGGGGAAAATAGGAAGACATAGGAGTATTAGATATGTTCACTGCCTTGAATTACTTATAAAAAAAATAAAAGCTGTGTTTTTTTCTGCCTGTGTCTGTATGGAAATACTATTCACAATATAGTCATAGTTAAATTAAAAGGACAAATTCTGTGCTAAGAATTATAATGAACAGAACTGAAAGTAATATCTAGTATCTTAATTTGATGTGGCTACATTTGGAATACGGTCTGTGGTACTGATTACCCTATTTCAAAAATTCTGATTACATTGCCCATAATCTCTCTTTTAGAAGAAAATTAAGGAGGATCAAGAGTTTCTCTTTGAAGAAATAGCAACATGTTTCAGACTTTTGTTCTGAAAACTACTGGCTAAGCTATTTGAAAATATTTATTTGTATCTCGCCTTTATTGTTTTTACAAATAACTCAAGGCAGTGAATATATCCAACATGGTTTCTCTCTCCTATTTTCCCCACAACCACCACCCTGTAAGGTATATATTATAAAATTATGAATGGGTGATAAAATCAGGTCAGATGAAAGAAGGTATCTCATACAATGATTAAGTTTGTGAAATTAGTACAGTTTATGATTGTGACTTGTTCATTGTTTAGGAGCTCCCAGCAGCTAGAAGGCAAAAGCATGAGAAGGTTCATGTCCTGTTTGATTTCATAATTATTTATTTATATTTTGTGCTTCTAGATTTCTAGACTCTCCCTCAATGAGGGATCTGGATGATGTACAGTATACTACTTTTTGTAGATGGTTAGGAGGAAAATGGTGAACTAGTTAGGTCCTTGGTATAATCCAGTCTGGATTGTTCCTATTTACATAAATTTAGCAAACAAAGCAAATTTTTCTTTTGTCTATTTTATTGATAAAATGATGCTTATGCTTGGGAATCTGTAGGGTAATAATATCTAACCTGCAAAAAATGCATACAACTAATGAATACATACAAAAAGCTCTAGCACAATGCTTTCTATGTTGAGATTATCTCATATGGAAGCTGTAGGGCTTTTCTTCAGCAAAAACATGTTAAAATTTGCTAGTGAGCCCTGTCTTGCCACAGGCATGATGCCCACAAATGATGCTCTCTTTTACACTAGAAATAGGGCACACTGAGAGCAGGGAATAACGATTTTCCCTCCCACCAAATATTACCAGCTAGCAAGAAAATATGTATTGATTATTTTTCTTACTATGGATGGAGAGAGTGATTGATAGGCAAATTAATGGCTAGATTAATGTTTCTCAACCATAGCAATTTTAAATGTGGATTTAAACTTTCAGAATTCCCTAGCTAGCATTCTTCCTGGGAAATTCTAATGTGGGAACAACTAAGGATGACTGTAAACTGTTTCAGAACTGTCCTGGAGATAAGATGAATGTAATTTCACGAGAGGTTGGTAGGAAAAAAATATATTATTTTAAATATCGGAAATGTACTGGGCGTCTCTATTTCAAAACCCTTGTAGTGAAGAAATACAGAACTGCAAAGAGAAGGCCATTAGCCTCTGTGGAATGTGTGCATTGGGAACATTTAAGTCTGTCCATTTCCTGGGTTGCTATAGGCTGCCAATGTGTACAAGTGTAAACATGTTTTTGCTTCTGCGTATATGAACTTAATCCAATGCTTTATGAGCCAAAAAGTTCTTTTAAGATATTCTATTGTTCCATCCAAGCTTGCCGGCAATTATTTGATCAACCTGGAAGTGGGAACCAGTGCAAACTCTTACATTCAAATTCTAATCCTGAGTAGAATTTGGAGCAAATAAAAATTGTCTTTGGAAAAGTGTGGATGCCAGGCAGTTGTAAGAATTAAATGGAGCTGGGCACTCAGATTTACTCCAGATATAATTGTTCAACTAGTATAACTCTCTGCTTTTGTCTTTCCTTTTTTCCCCATGCTGTCCCTCCGGCAAAACATTCAACTATCAGGACTGTAATATATTTTATTAAAACACATTAATTAAAGAGGTCACATTTAAACATTATTTGAGCTTAAAAACGTCTTCAGTACTTAAGTTCAAATACTAATAAAACCATATTATTCCCCTTTCTCTTGCAGATAATGCTTCTCTTGAAGATTGAATTAGTGCAAATTGTCATGAAATTAAATAGCTAAGTTTTCTTTAATATTGAAGTGTTTTTCAGCCAAGGCTTACTTGGTGTTTCAGTGGCCTATAAGGTACCAGAAGAAAAATACATTTGATTAAATTGCTTGCAAGCCTAGAGTCGCTGTGAGTAGGCAGCCATATAAATATCCTAAATATATAAATATAATCAACATTTAAACTGAGCTAAACTTAAAAACAAATTTAAAATTAACATTGCCCTGTTTGGTCTTTTTTTTTTATGAATCACTAAAAATTAGAATCTGGTGACAAATTTAGGATTGGTTCTGGAAGTGACAACCAAGGCTTTTTGGCATTGCATTAAGTTTGGAGTCTTCTGGTTTTTCTCTCCTGATAAGGTTCTGTGCAAATTGGTGGAGAGCATATCATGAGAGTCCAGGATTTGATTCACAAGAAGTGCCAATTGCTGTGGCAAAGGTGTTTTTCAAAAGGCAATTAGACTTCGTTTTTTTTTCTTTGAAAACATTTCACTTCTCATCCAAAAAGCTTCTTCAGTTCTGATTGAATGGTGGGGATTTTGTTTTGTTTTATAATGTCATGTTTGGAATATTGCCAACAAATCCTGGCCTTTTGTGCTAGAGTCCCAACATCCGTTGCAAATTCATAAGTCATATAATGTTGTGTCATTTGTCTCTCTGATGATGCACACAATTTGACAGACTCGGGGTTTTTCTCACCATTGCATTGAAGGGCCCTCTGCCCATTCCTGAGTTGACAATACATTTATTTATTTTTCTTTTGCCACTGCTGCCCTCTGACTTTCCCCAAAGTTTATGGTAATATATTTTATATAAATTAAAGCTATCTTTAGATAATATTGAATTTAACGCTAGTACCGCGAAGGATGAATTAATGCTGTTTCACTCATGGGCTGTGGATGAAATGAAGACAAAATTAGGCCTAAAAATATGCCAAGCCACGTTTAGGCTGTGGTTAGGTGTCAGTAGGGGGAAAGCCCTGAGAGGGACAAAGATAAAGCTAACAAAAGATGTCTCATTTTTGCGTATGTTTTGACTGAAGCTAGTAAGACAGCTATGATTTAGATGGATTAGTTTCTCGTAGGATCATTTCATGCATTATACTTCCTATGCTTACATTTTACATTTTTAAAATAAGACAAATAAGAGGATTGGGCTGTTGTATTTATTCACCTGAGAACCAGGTTGATGCAGTATGCTGACTACCAAGCATTGGGTCGTTGCAATGTATAATGTGGGATAACCATAGAGTATCAGGCAGGAAGTGATAAGATTCTGTCAGCTTCTTAATTAAGGCTTTTGAAGATAGTTTTCTAAGATGATAAAGCAGCTTACTTTTTCAAGGAGGGATTTTATTTGGAATGGAATCTCTTCTTCCCAAAGGTGCTTTTTCAGGAGGCAACTGCACTTTCTTGTTTTTCTTTGAAGATGTTTCACCGCTCATCCAAGAAGTTTCTTCAGCTCTAACTGAATGGTGGGGAATGGAATAATTTACACTCCTTGCAGACAGCTGGTCATTTGCATTCTTTTAGAGAGTCATTGAAGCCACTTGGAGGTTTATCTGTGTCCTTAGGGTCACCTGAGCAGTGCAAATGGGTGTGGAGCCTTGGCTGCACAATGTTTTCTGTCCTGTGTCCCTTCACTGTTGAAGATAGGCACAGGTTGTTGGGGATGAGTCTGTTGTCTACATCTCAAACTGAAGCACAAATGGTTCCCGCAGTCTGCAATTTTTCTGGAAATCCCTTCCTCCCTTCCTCCTCAGAATTAAAACTTGACCTATCCATCTAAAGAGTTTGCCCTTGTACTGGAGTGCAAATCTGGAAGTAGTTATACTAGTATTCACTAGTTACAAGGATGTCTTTTTTGCACAACTTTGATTTTTCAAGTCATTTACTTGACTACTGTGATAGGTTTGCTCTCCTATCCTGCTACTTTGGGATCCATCTAAATATCCTAAAGCAGGGATGTCAAACTCATGTCGTCACAGCGGCTTTACATGAGATACTGGAACTTTCTCCCCTTCACTAAACTGTCTGGGGCCAACATGTGAGACGCATCAGGTCCATGGCCTGCGAGTTTGACACCCCTGGTCTAAAATGTTACAGCTTTTTCCTGATCTCTTGGCTTTGGTGCTGTGGGGAAAGTAGTGCAATACATCTGCAATAAAGGAAAAATGGTATGGTATGGCATCAGCAACAGGATATTCACAGGGAGGATGAAAAAAGGCACAATGGCAGCTGTAGCAGTGAAAGTGAAGCCCTATCCCTTTATATGTGCATATCATGGTGACAAATACAAATGGGTCTTTGTGCTGCCACCATCACCATCTTAGTTTTATTGGACTCTCCTGAAGATGCCACTGCCTGTTAATATGGAAGAGCCACTCAATTTTGTACATTCTTGTCCAGCACTTTCTGCAGACATGAGTGACTCAGGTCCAGTTTATTTAATCATAGTTTTTCATAACATTTAGCAGCAATGTAGTGGTTTATCTTTTTATCTAATGGTAGATGTCAAATTGCTTCATCTGCTGGCTGCTTTATTTTCATTTGGTATTGGTTGTGTTCTTTGTTGGTTTTGTTTTTTTTTTAAAGTGGTCCAGGTTTCCAAGCAAGGTGTGTGTGTGTGTACATGTACATGTAATGACGTCCATGTAATGCTACATGAATAAAATGAACATGCATTGTTTTGCTAGCAGCCTCAAGTATTATGTCTTTATATTCAGTTCATGTTCATCTGAGCAAAACACCCATAACCAATTACTGTCCCCTACACAGATGTCAGTTGATAATAAATTTTCTTCCTGTTTAAATTGTTTAAACATTTATGAAACTGTATTGCATCACTAATAATGCTAGAGAAATATCTGTTCATCACACCAAGGATTAACAGATGCTCTGCAAAAGGGAATCATGACATTGTTTACTAAAACATGATCGCCTCACCTTATCTGGAAGGCATGTCAAGGATGAATTGTGGCTGCAGAATTCAAGGACATAAAACATGTTCCCCTACAGAGTTGCCCTGTATTTGTTTGTGACCTTTATTGTTATAACCGTAATATTATAATCTCTTACTGTGTTAGTAATTAGTTGGTAACTGCAGTGTGGTTTTGAATTCATCTTGGAGGAGGAAATTTCATTTTCATGTCAGCTGGAAAAGAAAGGGATGAGGGGAGGAACTGGCTGAGAGAACTCCCTCTTGTGGAGAACCAGGCTGCATCTTCTGGAAACATCTGAGCCCCAAGTAATGGAAGCGTGAGGTTCTACCAGCATCTTCACCAATATTTTGTACTCTTGGCATTTCTGAATATATTCCATATTCAATTAGGCTTTTAAATGTTAAATGTTCAGTGAAGATAGAACATTTCATGCCCATCTTATGATTGCATACAGCTATCTGTGGGATAAGAAAAGATCAACTTAGCAGGAATTTCTGACTTTGCCTTCTCCCTGTTTGGCTTCAGGCCCACCCATCTACCCAACGAGTTCAAAAATAGACAATGGCTTGATCCGTGTGGGAAGGCTGGCTCTGTGAGGTTGGGAATGAGATGACACAATAAGTTAATGAGCCTGCTAGTGACTTTAAGCCATTGACCTATAGGAAAGGAACTGAGTAACTTTTTTCTTTCCGCTGCTGGTTGCCATTTCTCTCAGTCAGTCTCTAGTCAGTCTCTTCTGTGTTGTATTTCCAGCAAAGAGTTTCCTCTGTACTTTATTTTCTGACAATAGTGATCGTTCCCCCGAATCCCAGCAGGTATGATCCTTCCTGATTGAAGATCTTACCTGGTAGCTGTGTAGAGAATCCCACTGACTAGTTAGTGCTGATGCTGTCTGATAAACATCCAGAAGGACGACTTAACGTCTCTTAACTGTTCTGCTCTGTCCTTAGAATCATAGCAACACTTTATTACAGTAATTGACCATAATAAAATAAGAAATTGTGAAACAGCAAATAACTAACAAAATAAAATGCAATAATTATAAAACCCATGAGGTCAAACATGAGAGAGTGCCGGGGGCGGGAGAGAGATTCTCAAGCAATGCAACACTTGAATTTGTTGGAATAATTGGTCTCAACAGCCAGAGCTAAAAAGATGGTTTGTGATAATTATGATGGGCTGAGGATGCTATTTACGAATGTAATGGTTAGTGAAATGGCCAACCATTGTATTCTTCAGGATCAATTTATTATCTTGAAAGAGAGCCAGAATTTGAAGTGATTTTCCTTGTGAAGGCCAGCCTCTACAAATGGCTTATCTTCATAGTAACATTATTTTTCACAATATATTCCTAGGAAATTCACATTCTGTTTTCCTTTTTGAATTTTTACATTCAGTAAAGGCTAAAGCATCTTTTACTATAACTTAAAATTATGTTGTATTATTATGTAAATATGATTATGGAACTCCACCACACAGTGACTTGATTTTTAAATCTCCAGGTCTCCCAGGGTCTCCTTAGTTTTTAAATATCAAATAGTCCCTTCCGATATATGAAAGGAGGCAGTGCAAGTGCATATATTGATAATGACCACTAATCTCAAGTGGGATATGTGAAGTGCAGGACTGAGTTTATGCTTTGCAAGTCCCCTGCTCTCAATAGTCAATGTTCCACTGAATTATATAATATTCTTGGATATAAGCAGAGTATAGTGGGGCAAAAATCTGCTCTTTGCTCAGAGTTCTTTTTTAAAAGTGAAATTCTTTAAAAAGCTAGATTCATAAGTGATCTCAGTAGGTTAATCAGGTAATGCGGATCTATTCTCTCTTAATGCTTCTTGTTGATTCACTTTTGTTTTTATCTGCTCCTTTGCTGTAGCAAAGGTACTCCCTTTATGTTACCTTGCAGCAGTCTCACAGGATATACAGGTGAAACTCCAAAAATTAGAATATTGTGCAAAGGTTCATTTATTTCAGTAATGCAACTTAAAAGGTGAAACTAATATAGGAGAGGACTCATTACATGCAAAGCAAGATAGTTCAAGCCGTGATTTGTCATAATTGTGATGATTATGGTGTACAACTCATGAAAACCCCAAATCCACCATCTCAGAAAATTAGAATATTATATGCAAGCAATAAAACAAGGATTGTACATAGAACAATATCGGACCTCTGAAAAGTATAAGCATGCATATGTACTCAGTACTTGGTTTGGGCCCCTTTTGCAGCAATTACTGCCTCAATGCGGCGTGACATGGAAGCTATCGGCCTGTGGCACTGCTGAAGTGTTATGGAAGACCAGGATGCTTCAATAGTGGCCTTCAACTCTTCTGCATTGTTCTGTCTCATGTCTATCATCTTTCTCTTGGCAATGTTCAGGTCAGGTGAGTTTGCTTGCCAATGAAGCACAGTAATCCCATGGTAATCGAACCAGATTTTGGTGCTTTTGGCAGTGTGGGCAGCTGGAAAATGAAGTCAGCATCCCCATAAAGCTCGTCTGTGGAAGGAAGCATGAAGTGCTCCAAAATCTCCTGGTAGACAGCTGCGTTGACCCTGATCTTAATGAAGCACAGTGGTCCAAAGTCCTGTTGCTCAGTGGTCCAAAGTCCTCTTTTCTGATGAGAGCAACTTTTTTGCATCTCATTTGGAAACCAAGGACCCAGAGTATGGAGGAAGAATGGAGAGGCCACTCAAGCACAGTAATCCCACGGTCATTGAACCAGGTTTTAGTGCTTTTGGCAAAAGCACTCTCATCAGAAAAGAGGACTTTGGACACTGAGCAACAGGACTTTGGACCACTGTGCTTCAAGAGCTGAAGGCTGCTGTTGAAGCATCCTGGTCTTCCATAACACCTCAGCAGTGCCGCAGGCTGATAGCTTCCATGCCACACCGCATTGAGGCAGTAATTGCTGCAAAAGGGGCCCAAACTAAGTACTGAGTACATATGCATGCTTATACTTTTCAGAGGTCTGATATCGTTCTATGTACAATCCTTGTTTTATTGATTGCATGTAATATTCTAATTTTCTGAGATTGTGGATTTGGGGTTTTCATGAGCTGTATGCCATAATCATCACAATTATGACAAATCACAGCTTGAACTATCTTGCTTTGCATGTAATGAGACTTAACTCATATATTAGTTTCACCTTTTAAGTTGCATTACTGAAATAAATGAACTTTTGCACGATATTTTAATTTTTCGAGTTTCACCTGTAAAATGTAAAGCTAATAAATGAAACAAATGAAAAGTAGGTCCAACTGGCTGTTTGAGATACAGGGATGAGTCCGCGCTCCAAGGAACTAGAAGAAGGACATTATGGAAAAGTATTGTTCATTTTTGCCTGAGTCTTATTTCTCACTTGTGGGCTTTGGTTTTTTTCAGATCCGCTGGCTCCCTCCCTCAGAGGCTACTTCTCAGGGCTGGAAGTCCCGTCAGTTCTGCTGAATCCTGTGTGAGTAGAGCACAAGCACCACTTGCCAGAGGCTCCAGTTGATCACCAGGGGGAGTCCAAGGGCTGTGGCTTTTGGTTTTTTTGTGCTGTGTGTGTGTAGAATGAATGTCTGGACCTGTGATTACTCACTCACAGCTATTCCCTTCCCTCCTGTCTCCATATGTCTTCTCTCTGAAAAACCACCCTTTGACAATTTGGAGGGGACAGATTTTTTGTCCTAGGGCATAATTTTATTACTAGTAATAATAATATTATTAATATTCTGGAAGCTTAACTCAGCATACACTGGAGTCCTCTTAATTGTTAATTAGGAGAAACTGGACCAGGACAGTGATGATTGAAAATCATGGGTTCAAGTGGGAACTAAACTCTGCGTTTCTTCAAGTCCAAGCTCAACACCTTAACCATTGACTTAAATTAAATGAAATGGCAGAAATTAGAAGTTGTAATGCCTTTCAAATGACATGTGCAAGAAAAAACATTTTATGCACATTTTTTCTCATGGTAAAAAAAATAGGGGAACAGGGCTAAACCTTATTTTAACATTTTAACCTAATATTAATCAGTTATAATGGATGGCGGAATGAGCTGAGCTTGCTGAAAGTAATAAAAGAAAATAATTATAAATTTAAGGCCCTAATCATGTAGGCTAGAGGGTATTTTTGGAATGTTAAGGCCATTGCAGTGAATTAAATCTGATGATGTTCCTCAGATATCACAACAAAAGACAAAATATGTGGCTTTCTATAGTTGCCCACCTTGCCTATGATGGGAGCTTTCCAAGCAGTCTCTTTTGTAAAGATTGCGTTCCCACATGAGGACCTCAAGATGTTTTCATCTCTTGTGATTAGTTATCCCCCATTCTTTTAGGGATATAAATAATCCCTTCCCTGTGTGCATGAGACCCCTGTAATACGTGGGTTAAAGGGTTAGGAAGAAGGGAGTCCTATTTTGCCTGGGTTCCGGACAGGTAGAGAGCGGTCTTAAGATGATCTGAAAGAGCAATAACACTTAGACTTATATACTGCTTCACAGTGCTTTGCAGCCCTCTCTAAACCATTTGCAGAATCAGCATATTGTCCCCAATAATCTGGGTGCTCATTTTACCCACCTCAGAAGGATGGAAAGCTGAGTCAGCCTTGACTCAGTGAGAATCAAACTGCTGGCAGTTGGCAGAATTAGCCTTGGTGTAACCATTACACCACCATGGCTCTTACTTGAATGTTAGAATAGACAAATGATACATACTTACAATGTCGAGGGTTCATGTACAAACTACAAACTACAAACAAACTACGAACAATTCCATCTACCCTCTGGCTAAGAAGAACCCAAGCCAGCCTCTTTGATTTTTGCAGCTTTTTGTTTCTGAACCAAAGAGGATTATTCACCAGTTCTCTCTCTCTATTTTTAGATTATTTTTAGCCAAATAAAACATGTTTTAAAAAAACAACAATAACAAAAAATAAAACTTCACTGGCTGAGATTCAGGGTTGGAAAGCTATAAATCAAGGGTACATGCTCACAGGACTATTGAAGGATAGAGGCCACGGGGTGAAAAAAAGAAGAAAATGCAAGCTGAATTTAGTTCTGTAAATAAAATGGGACAATTTAAGAATGCAAAGCAGTATGGCTGCCCTAATGAGCAGAAAGGAGGAGGAAAAGTTTCTCCTGAGGAACTGCTGGTCTATTAGGCAGTGGTTGAAACTCAAAGTCCTCTCCCTCATCCTTTGGAGCTGTATTTTTCAGACTTCCTACAGATATTCTTTCTGCATACTATTCACCTTCCACCCCTGAAACCCTGTGGATTTGGGAATTTATGCATATTCTCATTTCAGCCCTGGGAACTGAAACTATTAGGATTCATTATCTCATGGTGTAGCCAGGTAGAACTCCAAAATGGATCGGTTGCTTTTCTTGCATCTTTTGATGACAGAAGACATGTGACAGAATACAAACTGTTGTTCAGGAAAAGGTATAGGTGTGCCACAAGTGATGTCAGATACACAATTGTGACAGTTACAGAGAATGGTTTTGGAGCTGAAAGAGGGAGGTGTCAGCATACTCAGAGGAACACATCAGATTTACAGGGACGGCAACATAATTAGGTTAAAAGAAAAACCATAATGAGCAAAACAGCTCTTAACAACATTAAAATAGAAGTAAACATGTGCAGCAGGATAAGGTGCTGACTGACTGCAGGAAAAACAAAATGGCTGGGTATGAGAATGTAATGCAGTGTACAATATTCTGAAGAGTCTTGGCAACTTGGTGGAACCTTAAAAGAAGAAAAGTGTTTTGGTGGGGATCACATACTGTGCTGCCAAAATATGGTTTCTTGATTGTGGCTCTATGTGTTATATAAATCCAGTTACTGTGGTTTATGACTTAATATGCATTTAAACCCTAATTGTGGCTCATTGAGCCATGGTGTAGCGTGACATATCAACAGTCTTTGTTGCAAATCCCAGTTAGGCAATATTATCCATTTTCCCCTCACATAAGAACTCTTTCAGATTCCATGGGACAATTTCACAACCACAACACCAGAGCATTTCTGATGCAGCTTCTACTTAATCACAAGCCAAAAAACTAGTCAGGCAAACTTCAACAATGATAATGGCTCAATAGAGGCAACCAGGAAAAATGCAGTAGTACAATGCTAAAAGGAATTTGCTGATGCAAAAGTGGGCTACCATTTCCTATTCCTTTACATTTGAGAATGTGGCTGGTTTTGGATTATGTGACAAAGTAAGTGTGTTGGCTGGAGATCTGGGAGTTGAAGGACAATATACCTAAAGGTCATCTAGTTGCACATGGTTTTGAAGAAGCTCTGTGATGTTCAGCGGCAATCTGTTGAACACCATAGAGTTTGGATGAGTTCTCTTCATGCTGTGCTTATGAGCACCCAACAAGAGACCAGTCTTTGCTGGAAATTCACTACTCAACCTTTTAGTTTGCCAAGGTGTTTTTTTTTTTGTCATGTATGAAATTGTTAAGCACCTCAGAACAAGTTGATCTTCATGTCTAAATTTTAATCATGGTTAGTCCAGTATTGGGGGAAGAGATGCTGTTCACTTTTATTTTAAATTTCTATTCCAAAGTGAATTTTGAAGTTGCTAAAAGGAGGTAAGCCAAAATGAGTACATAAAGGATTGTTAAAGAATGTAAGTTTCTAATTCCTGTAACCTTTTCTCCTTCCCTCAAATCTATCCAGCTTATTCTTGTCATATTTGAAAATCACATCACAGCCTCATTAGACAGAATATCATGATTTGCACTGGCGTTCTCTTTGCAAACTCAGTCAATGTATTTTTCCTAATATAGCAACTTTCTTTTCCCAAGCCTAAATAATTTAATCATCAGTGACTAAATGAGAATTGGCTGGTGTTTCTAAGCACAGATACAATGAGTGCAGCAGTAAGTTATTTTCATACTAGCATATTTGTGTATGAGAGGGAGAGATGTAAAAATAAGATTGAAGGACTCACAGATTTTTCTCTCCAAAACATTATGCAAACATAACCATATTTGGGAACAATTCTCTTAAGTTATTGCAACAGCAAAACCACGGAACATCTGAATGTAAAGTTCATCTTCCATAATGCATATGAATCTTGAGGCATAAAAAAGAAACCAGGCTCTTTTTTAAAAAATCAAGACAATGGAACGGTTATTTCATACACTAAAAGTATACCTGCTGGCAAAGCAACCTAGCAATGGAAAATGGCTACATGGGCCGATCCTCCTTTAGGCCGCTGTTCCTCTTTGGACAATCAGCCAATACTTCAAGTTCATCATTCTTGCTGCCTTAGATCATTTTGAGAAAGAGATCCTTGGACTCCACACACCCACCTTTTGCCAATAGGAAAGCTGCCTTTTACTGATTTCAGTATCTATCTTTGGGCAAGCAATTATTCTTTATCCTAGCCTATATCTCTGGACTGGTTGTGCAGATAACAGAGATTTATTTTTTTGATCCTATTCCACAGTTGAACAAAAGAATGGGTAGCATACATTGTTGACTAATCATTATAAAATCAAGCTAAATGTCAGCATTTCCACTGGTTTTTAACCGGATTAGTGTTTTCATTTTGCAAATAGATACCATGTAATTATAATTAATTGCTTAGTAGACTCTCCAAATTGTTTCAATCACTAGAAATCACATCATCCATAAACAAATTTATTTATATAAGTTAACTCACATTTTTGTGATTCACTATGACATTTAGCAAGTTATCATTTCCTAGTCTTGAAGAAGATAGATGTACCAATTCCACAAGATCTTCCTCTATTGCTCTAATAGCCAAATAAAATGGCCTATCTCCTATGGGTAGAAAAGGTTTCTGTAGTTCAAATGTTGGGAAACAACAGAATTAGAGCCTTTGTGTCTTTGGAAGAGCAGTTAAGATGCTACTTGTCCACAAAGCCTTCAGAGATTAAGGGTGGAGTGTAAAACTGCAGTTTTCTTGGCAAGGTTTTTCAGAAGTGATCTGCCTTTGTTCATTCCTAGGATTGAAAGAGAGGGACTGGCCCAATTGGCTTTGTGCCTAAGGCACTGGAACTCAGGTCTCCCAGTTTCTAGCTTGATGCCTCAACTACTTAGAATAGAATAGAATAGAACAGCAGAGTTGGAAGGGACTTTGGAGGTCTTCTAGTCCAGTGTTTTTCAACCTTTTTTGTGCAAAGGCACACTTTTTTCATGAAAAAAATCACAAGGCACACCACCATTAGAAAATGTTAAAAATAATTAACTCTGTGCCTATATTGACTATATATAAAGTGTTTTTCCCACGGCACACCTTACACTATGTCACGGCACACTAGTGTGCCGCGGCACAGTGGTTGAAAAACACTGTTCTAGTCCAACCCCCTGCCTAGACAGGAAACCCTATACCATTTCAGACAAATGGTTATCCAACATTTTCTTTAAAACTTCCAGTGTTGGAGCATTCACAACCTCTGGAGGCAAGTTGTTCCACTGATTAATTGTTCTAACTCTCAGGAAATTTCTTCTCAGTTCTAACTTGTTTCTGTACTTGATTAGTTTCCAGCCATTGCTTCTTATTCTACCCTCAGGTGCCTTGGAGAATAGTTTGATTCCCTCTTCTTTGTGGCAACCCCTGAGATATTGGAACACTGCTATCATGTCTCCCCTAGTCCTTCTTTTCATTAAACTAGACATACCCAGTTCCTGCAACCGTTCTTCATATGTTTTAGCCTCCAGTCCCCTAATCATCTTTGTTGCTCTTCTATGCACACTTTCTGGAGTCTTTTTTACATTGTGGCAATCAAAACTGAATGTAGTATTACAAGGGTGGCCTTACCAAGGCATTATAAAGTGGTATTAACACTTCATGTGATCTTGATTCTATCCCTCTGTTTATGCAGCCTAGAACTGTGTTGGCTTTTTGGGCAGCTGCTGCACGCTACTGGCTCATATTTAAATGGTTGTCCACTAGGATTCCAAGATCCCTCTCACTTAATTGGCTTTATCATGTATTGGTCACACTGAAATAAAATATATAGTCAGGAAAAGAAACCGAAAAACAGTATTTCTGCGCATTAGATAAGAACATGAACCCAATATACAAAGTTTACTGAATAACTTCTATTCTAGCTATTTGTACCATAATTGTGTATGGTACTTCAGTTTGGCTTCAGATTAATAAATAACATTATGTGAAGAGTTCATTGTGCCTTGAGTATATAGATCAGGCTACTTCTATTTTTATCTATTATCCAAACCATGTATGTTAGCAGGAAAATTGCTTTCACGATCTTGTGTAAAAGTTACAATATTCAGGCTCTTTTCTAAGCTGAAGCACATAGGACTTTTAAGAGATGGTGTAAGACAGAGATCTTTTTTGAGTGGCCTGAGGCAATTTGTTCTCATTTGGTCTCCATTTTTAGGAATAAGATTGGCAGATAATCAAGAGGAGAAAAAGAAAAATATGTAGCATACAGTAATTAGTAATACTTTATAAATTCTGCACATAATTAATGGAGTTTCTGATGACACATTTATCTCTACTTAGATATCAGGTGTGTGATGGCGGCTACACTCTGTCTTGTGGGTATTGATGCATTCTTCCAAAGTCGCTACTGATGTCTTACCTTCATCTTCCAAATTGCAGTGTGGTCGGTAAGTCACCATCTACTGCAATCATAAAAGTACACATTATTTTGAATGAAACAATATTTTAATACTTTTTCAACGTTGGAAACGTTCTACACTAATACAGTATGTAGCTTTAGATCACTTTTTCATAAATAAGTGGACAGGTATTTTTTACTTAATTGTTTAATTAGGTTCGCTTTATCTAGTTTTAGACCTTGAATGAAGAACAGATTGTGTTTTAGATTTATGCAGAAATATTGAAAATACAAAAGGATTCACAAAATTTTCAAGTACCGTATTTTTCAGAGTATAAGACGCACCTTTTTTCCTCAAAAAAGAGGCTGAAAATCTGGGTGCACCTTATACATCAAATCAGCATTTGTTTGCCTCCCGAAGCCCCACCCCTTCACAAAAATGGCCATGCATACCCTTATGGAGGCTTTTAGAGAGCTCCTGGGGCCGGGGAGGGCAGAAATGAGCAAAAAATGGGCCATTTTTCCCCCCCACAACCCCCAGCAGTACTCTATAAGCCTCCATAAGGATGCAATTTTTTTGACCAAAAACGGGCCATTTTTTGCTTGCTTTTGGTCCCCCGCCCCCAGGAGCACTCTGCAAGCACCCCCAAGGCTATTCATGCCTTTTTTTAAAAAGGGGGCCCGTTTTCGTGAAAAATGGGCCCTTTTTGGGAGGTTTGCAGAGTGCAAAAACTTTTCCCCCCCCCCTTTCGGAAAGCTCTTTAGTTAGAGTTACTGATAAGAATTAGATTGATCAAGTACTGTGCCAGCAGAAACAAGTCTTAGGTGCTGCAGATTGTCAGCGATTTCCTTCTCCAGCACATGGATAAATACACCTGGAAATATCTACCTACCTAACTACTCTCTCTCCCTCCCTCCCTCCCTGCTGTATTTCTTTCTCTCTCTCTCTCTCCCTCCCTCTCTCTCTCTCTCTCTCCCTCCCTCTCTCCATCTACCTACCTACCTACCTACCTAACTACTCTCTCTCCCTAACTATCTACTGTATTTCTCTCTCTTTCTCTCCCTCTCTATTCCTCTATCTACCTACCTACTTTTTTAAAAATTTGCCTCTTCAAAACCTTGGTGCGTCTTATACTTCGGTATGTCTTATACTCTGAAAAATACAGCACCTCTGTATTCCACCAGCAGTAGTAAGAGTCAACAAGGTTAGTATTGTTGTTGTTATTAGTGTTGTTATTGTTGTTGCTATTGTGCCTTACACATTAAAGCTTTAGACATTATAGTCTTAGACTATGGCTTAATTTACTGCATTTTCATGGCAAGTATTTGAACAGTTTAACAAGGAAGTATAAAGCACCTCCTTACCTCCATCCAATATCCAGTTCTTTAGTATTAACCTTCACTATCTCTTCCCATTTTGGCATCCAGTCTGAATTTCCCTTTAGCAGTACCCTCCAGATTTGGGAATTTTGTTCTTGGTTTTCTGGCCATTTGGAACCTTTGATTGTGTTGTTTCTTCATAAGCGTCTTTTCTTTTTTACAGGCTTAAAAAAAAAACACACAAGCGTGGATTCCTTCAAGACTTTGCCACAGCCTCTATCACACATCTTCTTAAAAATAAAATAGAAAGTATTGAATAATAATGATAATAATAAAAATGCCAAATCCAGTCTAAACATCTGTTTGACTGTGTGAACCATAATAATAATATGTTCCTCTTCTACATTGTATAAAAGTCTAAGAGTTTAAATTCTATAAGCATGAATGAATTTGTTTGAAAAAAATATTTTCAAGCAGAGCAGCAGAGAGAATAACTATTTTTATACCAAGCATTTTAAGTAAGAGGACTGTACCTTGGGTGGAAGAACTGATTACTGTATATGTTTGATTTTTAAGTATGTATAATCTCTTTTCCTACCCTTTTAAGATGCATGTTCAAGGCATGTTTTTAAATCTGGTTCAGATTTTTTTTAAAGTGTATTGTTTGAAATGCACAGACAATTTTGGTTATCGGGTTTTGGAGCCTGAGATGGTGTGTTTTAAATATATGAAGTGTATTCCTGTAATAGCTATTTTCATGTTTTGCCTAATTGTGCCAAATTATATTGAGCAAGACAATCAGCAATATAATAGCTTTTTCATGATTGTAACAGTTGGTGTGCTGTACATTAGCGGTGCCTGATCGCTAGTTCCTGCTGTATTTTTTTCTCTATATTTGGATACACAATTGTGTGGGAATAAGAAGTAGTACACTGTAGAAAGTAGAAAGTCAATTTCTATTATGAATGAAATTGTGCAGTCATAATTATGAACATTTCTGCGACTGTGTCTATAATACTATATTTCTCTTCAGACAAATATATCTCATATGGTTGTGTGTATTATTTGGAAAAGGAAAAAGAAAAAAAAAACCTGGTATTTGTGAGAACACATCCTGGAGGACCAAGCTGTCCAGGAAGTTATGTACTCTAAATCAAGTTTCTAACATCCATACCATCTATTTTTATAACTTATACACTGTTTGTGTATGTGTGCGTATCTTTGAAATGTAGTTTAGTTTTGTGATTTTGTTCTGAATATACAGCGAATTGTTTCTGGTCATTTATTGTTAATCATAGTTTTGGGGAAGGTAAGAGGTGACTGGACAATTGATCCAGAAAACTGAACTTCAGTTGTTGATCCCAGCACCTCATGAAAAATGCCAAAGGTTTTTGCTGAATCTGATTCTAATGAAATGCCATCCTTGGGATATTTGGCTTACCAGCTATTCTTGATTTTTCCCAGGTAATCTCAGTAGCAGGCATATGTAGTCAGCCCCAAATCTATGCAATGATGCCAGATGGTGATTTGTGAGGTGGCAGCAGTAGCAGCCCCATGTAAAGGATTGCCCTCATGACCAGAACTCCCTGCTGGGGAGAAATCTTCAGGTGCCCACTGTTAAATAGCTATTCAATTTCACTTACTGTAAGTCTGTACTCTTGGGGGAAAAAAAGAGATTTCAGGCACAGCGTGCCAAGGAAAAGCTACTTCAAACTTTCCATTTTCTTGAAGGGGTTTATCTTTAGGAGCCAGATAACGTCTGTAGCCATATGACATTACCCAGTCTGGGTGGACTTTAGTGCTGCAATAGGACTCTGGAACATTGGGGTTGGTTTTTTTTAAAATGTTGTTTTCTTTCTATTGAAGAGAACTCTCCCACAGATCAGCTTTAGCTCAGGTGTGACACACAAATTCACCTGTAGCCAAAGGTGCCCCTGTTAGAAACTAATGAACTGAATTACTGAAGTTATTTTTAAATCTGCTTCCTATTTCCACTTTACATGGATATGTGGTCTGTTGAACTGAATAGGGCTTGCTTCTGAGCGCATAAGACTGCACCTGCAGTTTTTTGAACAGCTAGGAGTGCAACAACCTAGGGCAGAAGAGTTCATAGATCAATCATTCATGGGAAATTATTCTTCTCTCAATTGCTGAAGGCTGCCAGTTCCAGAAATCCCTCACTGTTCTCCCTCCAGCTACTAGCCCAGATATTTTACAATAGTGACAAGTCTGGCTCTGATGGCCTGCTTAGTAGAGAGAGTAGAGAGTAGATGGCCTGCTTAATAGGGTTAGTAGGATCAAATGTTCATGAAGCAGCAGCTTCTCTGCTGGATTATTATCACTTATCCTGAAATAAGATACATTTTTTTAAAGAAATATAAGTTATATGTCAAAATGTAAAAGGCTTTAAGAATGCAAAATTGCAAGAGGGTTGCTTGGCTTGTTCTCCTCTGGATGTGATGCAGCTGCTACTCCTGAGAGTTCTACTCTGAACACATCAGAAGAGCCCCAAATTGCAACTGAAAAATGCCCATTACTAAGCAAACAATATGGATAAATTGAACAAATTTAAGATGTAACTGTAGGTAGTTAAACAACCCTAAAAAGATTTGTGCTAGATTGTTTCACAAAACACCTGACTTTTCTCTACAGCCTTTTACTGGCATTGACTGAATTATACAATGCTTCCAATTTGTCTATGATTTTTTTTAGAAGAAAAAAAGTTGTTAAAAGATACTTTTCTATTATAATTTTCTAAAAATAAAAGCAATGAATAAAATAAAAATATGATCTATACTACCATGTCTGTTTATTTACTTGCATCCATTTGAAGAAATAAGAATCTGCGAAAATCCATGTTAATACTTAGTTTTAATATCTTACCCCCAAACCCAGTTTTCATTTATACTTCCCTCATTTTCCCCTTTTCAAATTAATTATTGTTAATTTGAAAAACCTGAAAACATTTAAATAATAGCTACAAGTCAGTGTTGGCACAGGTACCTCCTATATATTACCCCAGATTCCAATAGGTATAGTCTCCACAAATCACACAACTCACCCTCTCAGGACGTGTTCTTAACCTCCTCCCAAATCCTGCAACTGACTCCTACAGAATAAAATCACAGAAAAAAAGAAAACCATCAGGGAAAAAAGAATAGAAAACACTCAACCATCTGTGTTAGGAGATTGAAACATCCAAATAGGAGAGGGTAAGAAAAACCACTCGAGTCCCATCTTCCATGTAAAAAGAGGCCTCTCCCTTACAGTACCCCCATCCTATTGGCCATGGCAAAAAAAATTGGGTAGAAGCCTGGCCCTGAACAATTGATTCAGGATTTGAAGAAGCTTCTTGAATGAGAAGCGAAACATCTTCAAGGAAAAACAAAAAGCACCTTTGGACAACCATGACTTGAATGACTGAGAATCTCCATAGATATATTTCCCAAGCTAGCCACATATAATGAGTCACTGATCTTCTGCACTCGACAAGGTAAGCGCCACAAGCTTATGCAGATCTTCTATAAAATGTTAAAGGCAACATGGGCATGCATATACACTAAAAAAGATCCACAATACAGAAATAATTGTTTTACAACTGATGAGAATGACTACAATACGTATGGTATCCTTCATAGTGTGAAATCATTACAGATGCATTCTTAGAAAAAACACATTATAGCTTTGATATTGAATTGAGCTAGAATCTGTTCTTCCAACAGACTGGCCCTTCATTTATTAGGAAAGTGATAAGGAGGCATGGCATGTATCCTTGAATCCAGCCTTTCAAGAGAAGGACTCTATTATCAGTTAGTCACTACCAGGCACAGATTGGCACAGAAATGAAATCCCATGCTTAAGGATGCTGCATGAAAGATAAAAAGGACATCCACAGATGAAAGAATGTATACCAACTCATAACCTTTTATTTAGTCACCAAAGTTACAATGGCACTAGGACCTTTGCAGCATCCTTATGGTTACATGATCAAAATTTGGATTGGCAACTGGCTCATATTTATGACAGTTCCAATGTTCTGGGATCATGTGATCACTTTCCCGGACTTCTGACAAGTGAAATCAATAGGGAAGCCAGATCCAGTTAACAACTATGTTATTAACATCTGCCATGATACACTTAATAACTGTGGCAAGAAAGCTAGTAACATGGAGCAAAACCACTTAATAAACGGTCTCGCTTAGCAACAGAAATTTTGGGCTCAATTGTGATTATCAAATGACGGCTCCTTGTACATGTATAGTATATTAGCAAGCATAAATATAATGGATTCATCCTGAGTTCCTATTCAAATCTCCATGCAGATTATTTGCTTTTTTCTTGTTTGCAAATACTCGTGTAACATTTGTGGGTTAGTTTATAAGGCTCACAGACCATTTTCAGTTCAGTACAATTTATAGAAATTTCACCAGGTGAAGAAAATGAGGTTCAGTTGCGGGGGGGGGACTTTCTTTTATATATGTCCCCCATATTTAAAACAAAATGACTGAAGTATTGTAATAATGATAATAAACAACAGGACTTTCCAATTTCTGAATTCTGAAACCAAGATGTAATTGTCTTATCTGGCTCTGTAATAGGAAAAGAAATTCTAAAGTACCTGATGGTGAAATACATTTATTTTAACCAAACCAAGCATGCCTCTGCTGGTCTCTGAGCAATAGGATAGTAAAAGATTCATGCCAACACATTTGTAACTACCTGACTCTGAGTCTCAAGATGGAAACAACAATGTCACTACTATGGCTTTGTGATTATTGCTACTTTCAAATATTTTTCCATCATCAGTCCTGAAAGCCTGGCACTCTCTCGTGTCATATCACCAAGTTCCTTGTGCTACAGAAAGTGACAGGAAGAGCCAAGTGGGAATTCTTTACATATTTTCTCCAAATTCACTTTCTTTTCTCTATTCTCTAGAAACTTGGAAGGACTATGATGAATATATCAAATGCATTACAGTTTATACCAGTGCTTTCTAGTACACACAAAAACTAATCCAATTAAAAAATTATGCTCTCATTTTGTGAAGCCAGGCTTTTTTTAGTGAGGCTATCTATGCTCAAGCTGCATTCTTCTAGTTTCCTTGCTCAGTTTAATCTTTAAAGCCAAAAGAAAATTCATACTTAAATTTCCTCTCCACATTTGATAAACTCATGGCCAGACATCGCTTACTGCTAGATTAATAACATAATTATCAATTACTAAAACTATTTATAGAGTAGCCATTTTTTATTTCATTATCTTTCATTTCTCTAGAACAAGGTATAAATACACAATTTGTTCATATTGAATGAATTACCCATATTAAATGAATTGTGCATTCCAATAATTGGGAAGAAACATATTCTTACCTTCACTCACCCCAAATCATGCCCTTTTTCTTTCCTTCATCACAGCCAGCAGTCATATAATGGAAGGCCACTCTTATTACTACATATGAAGAAGCAGGCTTGTCTCAATTTTTTTTTTAATTCTAAAGTAACTCACAAACAATACAAATACACTTGTGTGCAAAAGTTAGGCACCCTTGGTCAAAATGTTCACTTCAATAAATCCTTAAGCAACAGAAAATGGCAAAATTTCGACATGATACAAAACTACACACAACAGTGTTCTACAAATTAAAATGCATACTTAACAATTTACGTGCAATTATTAAAAGATTCAAGGTAAGAAGATATGCAGGGGCAGAGGTTTGGATACTCTTTCAGGCAGTACTTTGTAATACCTCCTTTGGCAGACATCTTCTGTAGTCAGCTGAGTCGTTCTAGCTTTGCTTTTGGAACTGATTCTCATACTTCATTAACAGAACTCTTCCAACTCAGAATCATTCTGAGACTTCTTGGCCTGCATTGTACTTTGAGATCTCCCCAGAGATTTTTAATAATATCTTGGAACTGGGAAGACCATTGCAAATCCTGTGTTTTCTTGTAACAGGTTCATGATTTATTTGGAGATATATTTCAGCTCAAGGATTCCTGACATAAATGGAATGTTAACACAATTTTGAAGATGTTGCATGGGCACCATGATGTAACTGGTACCTGCAGAAACAACCAACTGAAATAGACTTGAAAATTCAAATGGAAACTTCAGGATAATACAAGAAATGTCACTTTGTGGGGGGAAAATAAGTATAAAAAAAGAGTTTACATTTCTAAATAAAAGCTTCATCTTAAACTATTACCTAAAATAATAAATGTATATATCTAAACGGAGTGTCGCTTTTAGCTGCTATTCAGTCAAAAGGCATGGAAAACATGTAAAAAAAATCTTCAACTTTTAAAAATGATTTTATGATAAACATCTTTTCTTGACATCAAAAATCTCAGATTTATCTAGGTTAGCCCATCTTAATAAAATTCCAATAGAATACCAAAGAATTCTTCAAAGAAATTTTAACTGATGAACATGAATATCAGCATTACATGCTAAATACATTTCAACCCCAATATCAGAAGTCTACTGATAATGAATGGCTCTGATCCAAGCTTATAATAATTTATTCTTGATCCCAAAAGTTGTTACTTTTCACCTGCTACAGAAATGGAAGAGGAAAGAACCACATCAGATATACAAAGGACATCTGTGTCCTAAGCATCTACATCAACATAACAATTCAGTTCAGAAGACCAATTTATTTGCCAGGAGCTACATCAGAATAATCCTTCAATACACCAGCCAAATGATCATTGTGAGTTTTGAACCTCCGTTTCTTCTGAGATGCTGGCTTCTTCCTTTTCTGGATAGGAACCTAAAAGAAGAAATAAATCACATTTATAAGAGCCCAAAGGATTTTCACAGGTAAAGATCCCATAATATAGCCTTCTCAATTGTAGTCCCCCAACTATGGACTATCTTGCTCCTCACTACTCTTATGATGAGCGTCCACAGAGAGGGGAAAACTGGCTCACGGAAAGAGCACTGGAAAGGAATCTTAAGTTTGGAGTCTGCCACTTTGGATTGTTTCAATTATGGTTAATAGGGGTTTTGTTTTGTTAATTTTGTTCAAACCAAATCACAATTTGATTATGGCCAGCTGCCAGCAAGAAAAAATAAACACACCTTACATTTCATAAATGGATCATCTATTACATTCTTTAAGCTAGATACATTGTAAGTGATCTGAAAATTACTGTTGGTTAAATGAAAGACTGCATAATAATCTTCTGACCTTCCTGCTATTATTATTAAAAAAGGAGAGATTAAATTTTTGACACAAAATCAAATAAAATCTAAACGTGAAAGCATGTGTAATCATTTCAATCTTTCTCCTGTTGCTTTTTTAAAAAATTTGGTTCCTGCTGTCACAGCTGCTCTACTTGGGGTAGACAGCATAGAAATATCAGAAATGAACAATGAAACCTATTTCAGTCTTTAGAGGATTGTACATAACCCCTTTGAACATAAATTATACAAGTAAGCCATCCACTAATACACAGGTGTTTGATTCAGAAATAATTGGGAATTACCCAATATCAGTTTTGCAGATCCAAACCATTTTTGAAGCAGTGTGGTGAAATGTTTTGGCTATTACTCATGAAGGGATGAGTAGTTGTTTTTTTTTTAAAAAAAATGCACTGGGGAAGTCCTGAGCAATTCCACTCCATCCCAAGGGAATTAAGGGACAAAATGAGTATCTTGAATTAGAAAGTTTAAGGCATCTACTTTGTTTCTGTCCAATCCCCAAAAGATTTTGATATAGAAATGAAGCAAATAAGTAAACAAGTACAGTATGTGTGTCTTTTGTAATGCAATGCTTTTCGTTAAACAAATCCAGTTCTACACAAAGCTACATATACTGACTTCCTATTGGGGATCAGCTTTTTAATGTGTGCGCAAGCCCTACAGTTGTAAGGGCCAAAATGTTTAAACATCATAGTTACGGTAATACTGATTGGTAGTATTGAGCAAAGGCACAAAAAAACGGAGGAAGAGTGAACCGCAATCTCCTGACCACTCTTTCTAATTCATAATTTACAACTCTTGTTATTGTCAAATACTCCACTCACTTTCTAAGCATCAGAGTCTCTTTTCCTTTTTTCGAAAAGAAGAAGCCAATTCTTTGTCTTTATTGTGGAATAGGGATGAATTAGAGCTATATAGAACTTACAAGTGCATCCCATAATAACTATAAAGTTATAGTTCTAAAAGATATATTTGTAAGATACAAAGAATCACAACAGATACGTAAAAAAATGTATTGTGTTGCAAAGATGTGAAGTTTGTACAAATTAATTAATTAATTAATTAATTAATGAGAACTTACAACTGCATCCCATTCCAATCTCAAAAAGTTAGTATGTTTTCATTCTTGAAGACTGACGGCCAGACCAGATATTATCTGAATATTGCTCTCACTTCAAGGCTTAGAATTTATACATTAATTAGGGTGGTGCTGGGAGGACAGTTAAGCACTCTTGCAAATGTCCTCATTTCTCCCATATTAGTGTTATTTAAAAAATGGCTTTGTGATCCAGGTTTGTTCTTGTACCTCTTATTTTTCCAAGAAGCCAAGGCACTTGCATGTGGTTTCAAATACATACAAAGGCCAGATTGTAGAGTTTATTAGGCATGCGCTAAAGAAATCATATGATAGTATTTGAAAGGATTTGTAATTCTGCTCCTTATGAATTTTTGGAAATTTTCTTCATGCTGGACAGTGGGAGAAAATGAGATCTCTATGTGAAACCATATTTCAGGATATTTTTGAATTTCTGTACCCCTAACATTCTCTCCTCTGTTGGGGACAGTACACATATGGGTCAATATTGGTTGATCTTTGTCTTAGAAATCTATGCGGTCCAAAGCAAGCAGCAGTAGGCAGGAATTTCTCTGCAGCGGCAGTAGATTGCTATCTAAAGGAATGAAATGGGGACCAGTGAAGCCTCTAAACTAAAATTAGATCCAAATGACAGAAATGCCTCATTGAGGGGTAGGAAAATGGATCCTGTCCATTGCCTTGTAATCTCATTCTCTTAAGCAATCCATTCATTTTTCTTTCTTGTGTCTTAAAATATCTTCATTTCCTATAAATTAAATATATTAATTCTGAAGAAACAAAAGACGAATAGGAAATTGCTTACTAATTTCTTTGGGCCTACATCTTGCATAGAGGAAATACCCTGGCGTTTCAGATAGTCTTCTATCTTCTCTTCATCCATAGAATCCACAGGAACACTCCTCCAAAGTTTTTGAAATTCTAAAATCCCAAAATGAATACTAATTAGTTTCCTTTCATAATTATACTGTTCAACTGACATCCCACATTGGCGGCAATGCTATATAAAATAGTAACAACAAGCATAACCTTTATTATGAATTGTACAGAATAAGAAAAAGGGTCTTAGATATTATAAATACGTAAATATTAGCATACAAAAATTCTAAAACAGAAGAGCTGAAATTAGATAATTACAAAATGATTTCATGTTTAAATATATGCAATCCCAATTACTATCAAGTATTTGTGTCACAGTGAATAAAAAAGGACAAACTAAATACCAATTCCCACTCTCAAGAGTTCCATCAGTCTCTTGGGATTTGCCTCTGCTCCCAGACTGGGATTATGTTTAGTATGTTTATGGAGGCTTGTTGAAGTGGTCATGTTTATAAGAGCAGTGGTGGCGCAATGAATGAAATACTGCAGGCTACTTATGCTGACTCCCGGCTGCCAGAAGCTTGGTAGTTTAATTCTCACCAGGCTCAAGGTTGATTCAGCCTTTCATCCTTCCGAGGTCAGTAAAATGAGGACCCAAATTGTTGGAGGCAATAGGCTGATTCTGTAAACCGCTTAAAGAGGATTGTAAAACACTGGGAAGTGGTATATAAGTCTAAGTGCTATTGCTGTTACCTAATGAAGAAGGGCTTGATTCAATGAATTTATTTTAAAGCTAAAGAGAATTGGAGCCTAAATGCAGTCCTGATTTACCCACATCTGAATAGATATAGGACTATGAAATACAAAGGGCATTGAAAGTTACAGTAAAACTGCCAAGTGTTGTTATTGCTCAATTTCATAATTAGAGCAAAATGTAGCTGGCTGATTGAGAAGGCAGGTAATTTTTCCTATAACCTCATTCTGAGAATTAAGTTAAATGCAGACTTAAGGAAGGAAACATTTTCTCTGGAGACAGGAAATGCCTTTCATCGCTAGGTATTGCTCACAATGCTCAGTAAGCTGACTGGGCAGGTTTGCTGGACTTTCAAGATTGTTGTTTTCAAAGATCAGAGCTATAACAAATTTACACCAATTAGCTGACATTTGAAGTGTGCAATGTATAGATATGAATTGTTTAGCCAAAAGTAGAGGAGCCCTATCAATCAATATTTGATGCTGAGATTTCAGAGTGGATTTACTTTCTTTTGGCTAACAGAGAAATTTGGCGATCTCAAAGAGCCACTAAAGTCCAACCTTATGTGCTTTTGAGATAGCTGTCCGAAGCTGACATGCAACTGGTGTAATCTTATGAGAGATACGTATGCCTATACACTGGAAGAGGATTTTTTTTTGTTTTTTTGTTATTTTCTCTTAAGGACAACACAATAGTCCTTGAATTACAATGGCAATTGGGACTGGAATTTTTATCATAAGCAATGCGAATGTAAAATGCAATGCTAAGGGACCACGTCTGGACTGAGTTACAGTACATTGCTGTTTGAATGAGGTTAGCTTATTGGATGTCTATATTGTTTTGTTTTTTTAACCCAATTGGTTTTAACTAATGGATCAAATTCATTTCCTAATGAACTTCTTGGCACTTTGGCAAATGGAGCCTCTCAGCCTAATCACACTATTCAAGTCGATGAAGTATATACAGGTAGTTCACAACGTAGGATCACAATTGAGTCCACAATCTGGGTCGTGTGGCAAGCATGTGATTGCCTTGCTCAATATCTGGAATCCCAGCTCTTTCCATTGCAGTTGAGTCAAGTACCTGTTCTTACAATATTTCTGAAGGCTAGAAAGAGCCTCAGAAACATCATGAGCAAAATGCTATCTGTTACGATGTTCTGAAGCTCTTTACGCTTTCGGAAAAATCATATTGCCTCGTTTTCTGCAGAAGTTGCGCCTAACATTGTTCAGCCATACTTGTCAGCAGCTGTGCGGAAAGGGAAGGTAAGCGGACCCACCGTATGTGGTGGGATGGGAAAAAGGCCAAAGCCTTCTGGGAGTGGTGGAAATAAGTGGTGGACAATGGTGGAAAAGGGGAAAGGCCCTCTACATGGGGCTGCCCCTGAAAAGTGTTTGGAGACTACAATTAGTCCAGAATGCAGCCGGGCGAGCGATATTGGGTGTACCTTGGTACACCCACACTACATCTATCCTCCGTGAGCTGCACTGGCTCCCCATTGGTCTCCAAGCACAATTCAAAGCCCTACATGGCTCAGGACCAGGATATCCACGAGACCGTCTTCTGCCGCACACCTCCCTAAGACCGATAAGATCGCACAGGGTGGGCCTTCTCCAGGTGCCATCAGCTAGACAATGTCGGCTGGCGGCACCCCGGAGGAGGGCCTTCTCTGCTGCCGCTCCAGCCCTATGGAACGAACTACCCCCAGAGATCCGGACCCTACCCACTCTCATGGCCTTCCGAAAAGCGATTAAAACCTGGCTATACTGGCAGGCCTGGGGCTGTTGACCTCTAGACTGGGTGCATGGTGTGTTTCTTTTAACCTGTTCTCTTCTGTTTGTCTTTTTACCTTTTTGTGAAATTTTATTTCTGTAAGCCGCCCGGAGTCCTTCGGGATTGGGCGGCCTATACATTTAATAAATAGAATAGAATAGGCCCATATACTGGTGTGCCTAGCCAGCTGAGGCCTCCCAACCTACAATGGAGAAAACCTGGGACACTTCCATGGTAGTAAACTCAGACGCACTGCCAAGCACCCACATTTTTGTCATATGACTACAAAGCACTGCAATATTCAGAACTTTGAGAGTGAATCATATGTCCTTTCATTCATCACCATCGTAATTTCAAACGGTCACTGAACAAATGGTTATAAGTCAAGGACTACCTGTAAAAATATCTGCTATTTCTCAGTTGAAAAACATTCTATGATTGATACATTGGTTTTGATTTATTTATTTATTTTGGTGGATTGTATTTTCATCGTACCATTCTTTTATGATAACAACAACAACTTTATATGGGTTTGGGAATTTATTTCACAATACTTCAGGTTTTTTTTTACTTCTAATTATCAATGCATCCTTTGATATATTTGTGAACATTACTTCAGTGCATTTGGATTATTAATATTAAACAGTCATTGCACTTGACAGTTTTAATATGGTTGGCAACTACTGCCATTAATATCTCATCCTACTGTATCTCCTTAACATCAAAAGAAAATATAACATCTTGATGCTTTCTGATCCCCAATGGCAACACTATGCAGCAAATCCAGAGAACCCTGAATACAATGACCTCACCAAACTGGAAAAAAGTTGGCCGTTGGTAGCCACATGTTTGCTACATCACTTGCTTTGGATCCAAAGTATAAAAGATTCATTGTACTATATTCAAGTTTTTAAAATTGCATTATAATACAAAGTGACTTTGAAATAACTCCCAAATTCCTCAAGCCAAACATTTTGCCTCTTGATCACAGAAAATAAAGAGGGCAAGAGCAGCAAATGTCAGATAAACTGCAGGCAACCTGCCTCCATATATCTTTTCAAGTGCTTTTCTGGAATGCCTTTATCAAGGCTGTGGCTGGTACAATTTCCTTTCCCTTCATTCCTTACTGATTAAGTCAGACAGAATCTGTCAATGGGCCTTGTTCACAAGCCATAAATAAAATGTAAAGTATAAATTCAGGAAGTCCTTTCAAGTATTTCTACCTATACAAAGATTTGTTTTGGTGTACTGAATTTGGGCAGCCTGGTGCAAGCCAAAGTAATAATCTATAACATTATTTCTTTCATATTTGTTGTACAGAGCTCTGCTCAATACACTGAGTGCCAACTCTTGGATATTTCTTTCAAGTCGTGAAAATTCTACTACTTCAGACTTCAAAACTACTTAGGACCAAAAACAATCTATTGGAAATATTATATTGTATCTTGATTTTAAAAGCAAATCCTGGTGTTAACATGTGTTTTATGAGTACAGAGAAACCCAATTGAGTGTCCAATGTCTCCAACCAAGTGAGCCCTGGTGCTACAGCTGGCAAAACATAGTCTCTTTATCAAGAAAGATGAGGTGCCCAAGGGAGCTGCCATAAAAAGGCTTCCATTGATCCCATCAATCATCTGGCTCAAACATCCATCCTCACTACACAGAATGTGTTCTTTTCCATCCTTGCACATTTCTTGTAGTGTCTTATATTCTTATGGTTTCATATATACTGTGAGTATGCAAATCCACATTTATAAAATAGAAATGTTGCAAAGAAAGCGTACTTTAAAATAATAGTTAAAATGGCACTATATGAAAAGTATAGTGCTTGAATAGTCTGTAGAAAAATTAATTATTGCATTGTCCCCTCATAATTAGGAAAAACTAAAGCAGCTGCTGGCCCTTAATTACTATAGTAATTCTACTAAAACACAGATAGTAGAGGAAGTATAATACTTGAAAACCACCTCAAACATGCAAAACAAAGGTGAATATAAGCAATTTAAATAATTCTGTTCTATTGACTCAAAATAGTACTTTAATGAGGTGTAAACTGTGCATTTCACTGAAATGAAACATCAAACACAGAACGTAGAATTACAGGGTTGGAAGGGATCCTGGAGGTTTTTTAGTTCAACCCCCTACTCGAGTAGGAGACTCTATACATAATATCCTAACATCCAGAACATTACAATGGCTCTGATCTTCCATACCACTATTATGGAATAAACAAGATGTAAAAGTCTCAGTAAAAAGTCTACAATATTTAACTCTAAAGTCAAAACATTAGCAACTTCAGGTTGTTCTCAACTTACCCAATTAAGCATTTTGATTAAGCCAAACTATACTGAATGCTTTGAGGCCAGAGGTAGCCCAATAAAATCTTGTTTGCTACATATTCCTTCCTATATATTTTCAACTATATCACATTTATTCAAGCATTTTTTCTCTAAAACCTTCCCGCAGTACTTGGCTGATTAACCCTAATTGCAGGAAAAAAAGCTTTGGCCCAGAAATCTCAAGTTTATGTTTCCAGAAGAAGGGTAAAAGATTCCATGTCAGTTCTTTAACTACTGAAGTAAAAACAACAAAACCCTACAACTGGATATTTATAATAGTTTTAAATCAATTTTTAAAAGAGAGAAAAATGTATATAATAGGAAGTAGCCCAATTATGAAATGAGTGTACCTGCTACCTGACGTGATCATGAGCATTTCAAAGAGGGAGCAGAGAATCAGACTTTCTTTTAAGTGATTTAAATTTGTGTCTAGTAACTAACAAAGTTCAGGATTATCAGAGTCCCACTTGTTTTCAGAAAAAGGAGACTGTTAAATTAAGTAAATGAAAGAGGCACTCAATGATTCTTTACAGTGCCCAGCTTTATAACCTTCATTTTCCTAAATTAGCTAAGAAAGGAAGAAAGATATTTCATTCAGTTACTTATTTGTCAATTGCTGAAAAAGGGATTCCCTGAAACATATTTTTCCCAAAGGGAAAAAATAGATACTGTATAATCAAGTATTCAGTCTCTTGCTTATGTGAATGTTCACCTTCATATTTTTAACCTCCTCCTATATCCCGACATTATCTTATCAAGTTTTTGTGCAAAGTTTCAAACTTATTAATAAAAAAACTGCATATGAAGTTAGTGTAAGACTCACTCCCCCCCAGGCATTGCACACTGCAGGGGAAAAGTGATGATAATTAATCAGTATTGATACTGATAATTAATCAGTATCTCTAAGTGTAGAGAGATACTGTGGACTGCTGAAGCGGCAACAGAACAATGAATGTTTCTACCATTTTTCTCTCCAGTGATTCCGTATCTATTTCTAAGCATTTCTAAATATTGTGATTTAAGGTAAAGAAATAAAAACAAAGAAATGATGCTCCAACCAATTCTTAGAATATAAAAATGAATGGTTGTTAAAATCCAGTATTTGTTTAGATAGGGAGATGTTGTGACTCAGCAGAAGTCTCCTGTAAGTCTTTTCGGGATGCAAGATTAACAGTGCAGTTGGGGCTCGTTAGTGGCGTCTTTTGGTGATAAAAGGACGGATGGTGCCACGCCCTGGTTGCAGGAGTCAATGTTCATTCATTGGTTCATCATTCATCGGTCATGGTTTGTTTGTGAGAGACACTTGGAGAAGTGATTTGCTTTCTGTAACCCTGATTCAAGGAGACACTTGGAGAAGTGAATTGTTTTGTAAGAGTTTTGTTTTGTATTCTGTTATCTTCTTGATTTATGTTTATTTTTGGGCTTGCAGCCAGTCTGAGCCGAGAACTGATAAAGTTCTTCCCTTTTATGTTTGTCTGCCTGTCGTCTTTGAATGAGCGGAGAAGGGGGGACTGAACAGGGAGCTATGGATGACCTGATGTTAGGGACTGCCTTAGAGGTGCTGGAGGAGGTTGTGGGTAACAAGACTGGTGTTTTTGATATGCTGTGCATTCATATTATTTAAAATGTAGGGCAACTTTTATTGTTTTGATGTAGTGCATGTTTGCATGTGATAAACTTTATTAGTAGTATGTGAATATATGCACTGGTATTTTGACATCTGTGAAATCAGTGTTTTATTGTGCTTTTGAGAAGATATGCAAGATGGCATTTGGGATATAGGCTGCACTTTTTGTACTCAGCTTCTTAGCAAACTTACTTGTTTCTGAGCTTCATTTGCTAAAACAGAAAATAGATTCAAAAAGCAATATTGTACTTTGGAAATCAGATCGGGCCTCAGCCATGTTTTTTAAAAAAACACTTCTCTTTTAACCCCAAATTTGCCATTTAAAAGCAATTTTTAATAGGTAGCACTTATTCCATTATAGCTATTTTTAACAGCATCTATGACTTGTTCTCAAATTTCCCAATATGTGCAATAATCCAAAAAATATTACTTGAGTGCCTCTCTTAACAGAGAGTCACTTTTTTGGCATATATAGGAGGGCTTTCTAGCACTTATTTTAAGACATGCACTGATTGATACAAAAAGAATGCCACCAGAGGTAAAAAAAGAGAAATTCACAAGGTAAGGTTTTCCTTCCCTTTTTTTTGGCAAGTAAGAAAAAATGAATGCCAAGATGGTAAAGTACTACACAAGATATATTTTGGGGTTCTTTTTACATTCTAGAAGTATAGTGCTTCTTTTGGGCCAATTTGCAACTAGAACCAGGTTGCAAAACTACTATATAAAAAGTTAGGGAAACAGTTATGAGCCCAGTTGAGAGCTCCTTTGGATAGTCACCCTTGTAACAAAATCCGTTTATTTATTAAAGCAAACCAAAGTTCCTCAACATTTCTTGTAGCAAAAAAATCTCTCCTTTTCCTTTTTTGAACTTTGGGTTAGGGATAAAAATAATCCATGTAGAAACATTTCTGAGAAATGTTCCATGTTTCCTATCAATAACATTCACATGCCAAGGAAGAAAAAAGGGAGTTTCTATAGTTAGCATGAGAAGGGATGAAGAGAGTCATTTGACTCTGCCAGGAACCAAATCTAAAAACTGAAATGAAGTGTAATATAGAAGAATCATTATTAAGAGGAAAAAGAGAGAAGGATTTGGAGAAATAAATGAAATAAATATGAGAGTAATAGCATTATCCTTGTCTTTCCCAGACCTTGGAATTTACAGTTAAGCTTTGTTATCACCAGTGCTCAAATCATATCAGTTCTTACAAGCAATCCTGCATTCAGCACAACTTTCTGCAGAAACAACTTACACAGATACAGCAGTAAGCACGTATGTGCTTACTTTCTGCTAAGAACACCAAAGTGTCAGCAGCAAGGGATAGAAAAGGCACAAAGATACAGATAATCCTTGGGTTATGAATGCAATTGGGACTGGAATTTCCATTGCTAAAGTGCAACATCATGTGGCCATATTGCTTAAGCAGGTCAAGCAAAACTTCTTATAGGACAAGAGTAATAAGTGAATGGCAAGGTGTTGTGGGCAGGTACTGCATACATGCAGGGACCGATACAGGTGGGTAAGTGCCATAGACGGGGCTTACAGACTATGAGATCCCCACACCACCTGAGGGATCCTCATGGGGAAAAGTGTGGGAGTGGGAGCAAGTTGCGGGGACAAATTTGCAGCCTCCTTCCGGCTTTTCCATTGACCTTGAGTTCTATGGAAGCAAAGAGAAATTCTGTTTGCCTCTAGAGTATAGGGGAATGTTTTAGCCAAGAGCCTGTAATAAGATATTTTATCTGTATACTAGTTAATAACTTCATTGGTCTTCTAAAACTATTGTCTGTGAACTTCACTATATCAGTGAAACCAGTTACTTTATAGATATTATATATTGGATACTGAGCAGCAGATCCTTCACCCCTTGGATCTGTCCCAAATGTATAGTCTCCTTCTTTTATGCAAAATTCTTTTAATGGTGCTTTGAGTTTTTCTTCTCTTTGCCAGACACTAATAGGCTATGGACCCCTTATCTGCCTCACATGCGGGACCACTGGGGAAAATATTAAAAGAAGTAACTCCCCAGGAAGATGGGTGGTAACAGCACTAATACCAACTCAGAAAGAGGAGTTAGTGTGTATAATCCCAGTTTCAGGGAAATGCATTCTGAGATCTTAAATCTCTTAGACCATGGGCTCAATCCTGCTGTTACATCCACTCTATACATAATTAATTCTCCTGGTAACCATTTTCATAACGTAAAGATTTACAAAGAGTTCCGATGTTATTTTTTTCTCTTAACTTCCCTTTTCTGAACAACCATACTTTCAAAATGCATTTGCCCTGCAGGTTTATAAAAAGGCACTTTGATACTGGCAGTTCTAATCTTCATGCTTTTCTTTATATCGAACCCACCTACAGATTTACAAATTGCATGTAAAAGTTTGGCCACTCCAGTCAAATTTTATGTGCATCCCTAAGCATGTGAACAAATTTCAGAAGGATGTTGGGTTTAATTCTGAACCATGCAAAAATTATAACAGCTCTTCTTCTTTAGGGATTCATCATCAGAAATTGACTAAGAGAACTTAAAACTTCCCATGCAATATTATTTACCTCATCTTCACGATCTCTTACCTGCCTAGTCACATCAGCTCAGACTTAACAGTGTGCATATATAAAATGACATTAGTGACTATTTAAAATATAAATTCACTAGAAAATATATTTCTATAAATCGCCGTGAAAATATGACAACTAAGTAAATAAAAATAATGAAATGCAAAATATAAATACTAAAAGTCAAAACTAAAAGTATACAGGCAACACAGAGGACTTACAAGATAATACTGCCATCTAGAGTTCAATTTAAGGACCTTCCTACCTTCACTGTGATATTCATTTGATAGCATAGTTTTAAATTAATCTGCAAATATATTATTTTGTTATTTATTATACATTAATTTCATTTGAATGGCCTACCACTCATCATGCAACTCCTGATCCAATGTCTGGGGGAAAAATAGGTTTTCATATCCAGACTCAAGCGTCCACACAATTAGGAAGCTTACTATGTGATGTTAGACTAGCTATTTTTTCTCAAGTCCAATCTATCATGGGTTTGAGAATAAAATGATGTGGTCCCATATACTGTCTTCTTTGCAGGAAAAGTAAGATAATAAGCAAAAAACAAACAAATAAGCAAACATTGCTACTTAACTTACTAGAGTTTGTTTAATGACTGAAGTTACAATGGCATTGAAAAAAGTGACTTATGCCTGTTTTTCACATGATCATTGCAGCCTCTCCATGCTCAAGTGATCAAAATTCAAACACTTGGAAACTGACATAAATATGACAATTGCAGTGTCCTAGTCTCATGTGATCACCTTTTGTGTCTTTCTGACACAGCTAGACTCACTGAACTGCAGTAATCTACTTGTCAACTGTGGCAAGAGAGATTGTAAAATGGGGCAAAAGTCACTTACCTGTTCTCACTTACAAAACAGAAGTTTTGGGCTCAATTGTGGTCATAAGTTGAGAACACATAAGTTGAGGACACAAGTAAGTAGAGCAGTACAATAAAATGTTATAATGTAAAACAAGCTTCTGTTCCAGAGTCAAGTCATTCTGTTTCATTGTCTGTCACTATAATTTTCTTGCCTCCCCCTCCCCCCTCAAACATTCGCTGGCTATATTTTTCCAACTGCTTCTGTTAGAAACTGTTTTCACTCCTTCTCACCACAACAGAATTTTATGAACAGAAAACTTCCACAAATTATCATTCTGTTCTTGCTGATCACCCTTCCTCAGTCCTTATTGAGCTATTTTAGATTCCTGCCTTTTTCTTTTCTGCTTTGGTTATATTTTGTAGGATACAGTTAACATTCTTATAGCCATCCTTATAGCAAAAAAGACATTTCTTTTTGTTTCATATATTTCCCTTCTTTAACGCAAGGTATAAATCATTATACCTCAGTTAAGGCAGGACTTAGCAAAGACGTTAGACTCACTGATGTTTTTGGAGATCAAAGGAAGAAAATAATCTAATCTAAATGCAGAACATTTGTTTAAAGAATTTGGGTGAAATCTAAGTTTCTTTTGAAGGGAAGGAAATATATAATTCCTAGATCAAAACTTAGACATTTTAGAAAAGCAAGTAAAAGAATCTATCAAAGATCTATCAGTTTGACTTTGACAGTGATTTTAGAAACTAGTTTATCAAGAACACTGATGTACAAGTAGTCCTCAACTTACAGCAGTTTCTTTAGTGACCGTTCGAAGTTACAATGGCACTAAAAAAGTGACTTGCACTCTTATGACCATTACAGCATCCCAATGGTCACATGTTTTACATTTGGGTGGTTGACAACTGGTTCATATTTATGATGGTTGCTATGTCCTGGGATCATGTGATCATCTTTTGTAACCTTCTGACAAGAAAAGTCAATGGGGAAGCCAGAATCACTTAACCATGTTACTAACTTAACAAATAATATTTTTGGCATTTCAAACAATAAAATTACCACATTTAGCATATATAATTATGACACAAACGCAAAATTATAGTTGAATGAAAAAAACCAACCTTCATCCACTGTAAATTGACAGCTCTTATCATTGTAGAATAGAATTTTCTTCTTATCAGGACGGGTAACAAAGATGATCTGGTCTCCTAAAGCCTGCCTCAAATATAAATACAGAATGGTAAGTGTATATCAACTGTAATTTTCAGAATGCCAAGATTTTGTACAACCGTGTCTGCAAATAGAGATATAAAAAATGTTCAGCACTCAAATCCCATTTTAGAATCAGATTTTAGTGGAAACCTGCAATTGATTTGCTCCATGTATACAAGTAACAAATCTATCATTTGCAAGCATTTTATGGCAGATTGGATGAAAATACTGTGTTCATAATTTTCTCCATTATATTTACGATTTTTGATTATTTCAGGGCTGTCAAACTCTCAGCCCAAGGGCCAGATGCAACATGTGCTGGCTACACCCATGCCTGGTTTAGCAAAGGGGGAAAAAGTCCCAATACATCAGGCCAACGTGACAATGTGTGTTTGACACCCCTGGTTTATTTATTAGATTTCTATCCCACTCAAGATGATATACCTTATATTTCTTCCTCTCACTTATTTTCTCTCTATAAAGAAGATTGATCCAAAGCCATCCAATTAGATCCATGGCTGAGGATGGGCTAGAACCTGGGCCTTTCCACCACTGAAGAACAGATTAGCAAATTAGGAAAAAGTAACTATTAAAGTAACTTACTGTTTGCTTTAGGTTTTGAAAAACTTATTATGTGACATAGTTTTGCCATTATCTCTAGAAGAATAGATAATAGACATCAAGTTTATTAGCAAAGATTGGCTCCAGGAGGAGATAATTCTTCTCTTGCTATACTGGACAAAGAAAGAATAATTAACTGCCTTGCCATTTACCCTTTGAATATGTGCAATAGCTTCATGTGGCTTTGCAAAACTGCCACAGGGGAACAACTAATTTAGAAATATGTTTTAAAAAATTAAGTAAAAATTTATCCTCATAAACTTTTTATGTAATATGGTTTCTATTATGTAAATCAGACAGTGCTCTCTCAATGCCAAATAGCCTAAACTGAGCAAATATGTACAAAAATACAATTCAATACCTGCCATTTGTGGAAGAATGTGTTATCCTAAACTTTTGGCTTTAATCCAAAATAATAATGCATCTTAGATGTGAAAAGCCAAAATTCAGAATCCTTTGCAGCCACTAGGAGGAACTTGTCAACTGTAGAAATCCTAAGGAATTACTGTAAGCATCAGTTTTCCATTTGCTACATTTAAGCTGTACTGCTAAATTGTTTGGATAAAAATTTCACTGAATCAAATACATACAGCAGAGTAACACTGATTTGATAACATGTTAATGGCAATAGCTGCAATTTTAATCATCTTGATTTTAATGCAATTTTCCGTTTTTAAATGTCTTTTTTATATGTGTTCTTTTTAGTGACTACTGTATGCTAGCCAAAGAGAATTCTCATGAGATATTCAGCAGCTGCATAAATTTCTTTCAGCATTTCTTCTGTATTGCCAGTTTTTTACAGAACCTGAAAAAGCTCCAATTACTTCACCCCCGATTAGAAAAATAGGATCAACACTATAAGCAACTTCTATTTTCTGACATCAATTATGAAATAACATACAAGCCAAGCAAGGAATAATTAAGAAAGGAACCTGCCTAATATGAATAACCAGAAATGGCTCACTCTTAATATTAACCGTTGGCTTTGAGGCCAATGCTATGTCAGCTATTATGTCACATTTTCTCAAGTGTGACAAGGGTCTGTAAGATAAGTTTATAATTCTTAAATCCCTTTTGGATAGTGTTACTTCATTTATGAATACACGTGTGTGTGTGGGTGGGTGGGTGGGTGAGTGAGAGAGAGACAGGCAGACAGACAGGCAGACAGAGAGAAAAAGAATGTATGTATATGTGTGTATATGTATAATTATTTGTATTTTGAACTGATACAAACAGCAATAGCACTTAGACTTATATACTGCTTTACAGTACTCTACAGCCCCCTCTAAGCGGTTTATAGTCAACATATTGACCCCAACAATCTGAGACCTTGGAAGGCTGGAAGGCTGAGTCCACTTTGAACCACTCAGAATTGAACTCCTGGAGTGAGCAGTGAGTTAGCCGTGCAGTATGCATTCTAACCACTGCGCCACTACAAAATATATTAAACTATACAAATACATATACCTATACTCATGGGTTTTTTAAAATACAGATTAGTGGCATGGTGGCTTAGTGTGAAGATGCTCATCTCCCACTTGGAAGTTTGAGAATTCAATCCTAGGTAACAGCAGATATTTCTCTCCTCTAGGGCACAAAGAAAAAATATCTGCTGCAAACTCCATGTGGCGTCAGGAAGGGCATCCGACCAGTAAACACTTAGCTCCATTCAGTTGCCCTGATTCTACCCTGAAATTAAGGGATTACAGTGTCATAAAAAGGGAGGTTTTTTATTTGTATTTTATACTGATATTCCAACTTTATATTATTCAGATTGCTAATTTTAATTTCCTCTTATTGTATATGTGTAACCTGATGAAGCCATTTAGGATATTGTGATTTAATATTGTCCTTTAGATACTTTTGGAATCTATATGTATTTTTCTTAACTATCCTGATATTGTTAATTTAGTTTTCGACATTTTGAATGTTTTAACCTCCATTTTCTTGTGCTGGCTAATGTCCATAATGATAAATAAATACATTCAAAGAAATTAAAAAACCTATTTTTTCCCAGATTCCGAAGCTGCCAAATTGTTCAAGAAGAGATCTAGGAATTTGCCACCAGGATTTTAAAAAAGAAAAATTGCTCTACATTATAATTGAAAAAGATGTTACTAATCCAAATGCCTTGTAACCAGTTAACAAACTTGAAAGATGCAATGATAAGTATTGCTTACCTTAATTGCTTTTTGTGCATTAGGAAGACCTTCCTCAATATCTTCCAAAAGTATTCCTCCTAATCCTCGTTGATCATGCTTATCCAAAAGCCTCAACAGAGCCTTTTTATCTTTTAAGTTATACTTAGGCTTGAAGGCATATTTCCCATCTATAACTTCTATTTTAGGATTGCTGACAAGGGCCTATAATGAAAACAAAACAAAAAAGAACTCAGCTGATAGAACATAGCATACATGGACTTCGTAAAATTAACAATGTTTGAATTGTGTGTGCTACTGTTTATCACAGTATGTACAGAAAACTGAATAATTTTGACAACAAAAAAGAATCTGCCTAGGGCATGTCTATATCAATCACGTCTGATCTGGTCTCCTTAGAATAGCATATTTTGCTGTATCTGTGTCTCATGAATGACTTAGTCAATCACTCTCAATGTATGGGTAAGTAGTACTGATTAACTTTAAACAGGGCTATTTTCATATTGGACTTTGTTATCAGATGTATTAATTTAACTTAAATATTTTAAAATGTGTGTGAAAATAAAATACTGAATTTTAATTGTAAAAAGCATTAAAATATTTTACATTTGAAAACATCATAATCATACAAAAATATCTGAGAATAGAAAGTGTGTGTTTGTGTATACATATATTTGTGTTTGTTTGTGTGTGTGTGTGTGTGTGTGTGGATGGACAGACAGATAGGGATGCATGCATGCAAATACAATGATCTTCACTATTTGTTTATACAATTTCAACATTAAAAATAATTCAGATATAATATCATACAAATGAAAGTTTCTATTCCTTGACAAATCTTGTAATGTATTTTCTTCATGTAATTCATTGACATTATATATAGTACACTTAGAAATTTTTTTTTTAGGGCAAAGTAACCTTAAAGTTAATAACATAGAAACTGTATAACCAGAAAGCAATAACTTATATTTGTACATCTACTTTCATTGCCAGTTTTGGGCATGAAGCATTGATAACAGTTTCTTATTATTATTTATTATTTGGTCATCATATTTATTTAAATTAGTACCCTAAATAACTACTTTTGTTACCTCGCTCATTAACCACTGTTTCTGTTTCAGTCCAATGTCTAAGTGCTGTGTTTCATCTAATATTTCTTCTAGAGTTAATGGATGGGTATCACCACGTTGATGTCGAGTCTAGCAAAAAAACCAACAATTGATTTTATTAGTTATTTATTAGTTACATTAGAAGCTGACAAAATATGTGCAAAAGTAATCTTGCTTAAATAGCTGAAGGACCTGCTTCAATTTCATTAGTTACTTTTTTAATTCTGCCTGTGCTGCATTTTCAGTATTATCTCAGATATTGAAAAGGATGTGAACTACCTAAATAAATTACAACAGTATTAGAGCAATGTTGTATTACTGATGCTGTGTTTACATAAAAATGCACAATTTTTAGTTAATTATAAATAAATGTACTCCGTTCTAAAATAAAAAATGTCAAATCCCAATCTCAGTGTTCATTGGCTTAATCCAACAATAGTTCATCTGGGAGAACAATATATTGTCCCAATTAGCAAGCACAGGTCTGAAATTCTTTTTGTACCTATTTCTTGTGTCATCACACAATATTTAAATATTGTAGCTGAAATATGGTAATCATAAAAAGTGCGCATAGTAAACTTGGCAGCAAAATTATACCTTCATATAGTTCACTATCTTTGCAAGCACTCCAAACTTGTAGCCAGCGCCTCCAGAAAGAGCTTTCAAATTAAAAGTTCCATTGCTGTGGTCTATAAAAGGAAAGAAAATGGTTCAGACTCTCATTCTGTAGGTCAGGCAAAGTGAAATACAGGTATATACTTGTGTAACCAAACCCATGAAAATATTGATCAATATACTTTATTAGGCTATTAATAAAATTGGGAAATTTTATTATAAATTTACTAGAATTCTATTGAATCCTAAAAAAATTGGAGAAATCAGAAATTCTTTTTTTTTTTAATTAATGGAACGCTTCACGAATTTGAGTGTCATCCTTGCGCAGGGGCCATGCTAATCTTCTCTGTATCGTTCCAATTTTAGTATATGTGCTGCCGAAGCGAGCACAATCAGAAATTCTTATAGCACAATTCATTTTCAATTTCATTTTAAAGCACAAGACATTTTCAAGTTAACAAATTACCGGTAAACATGCTACTCTTAAAAAAAAAAAAATCTACAAATGTCTTGTTACTGTTCACTATATTGCTATACATCTCTTGGTCCGGTCTTAAAGCAGCAAAACTATTCATTCAAAAAACAAATTAATGCACTTTAATTAAAATTAACATCCTAAAAAATACACTCAATTAAAAGTAATCACAATAGATCTGACTCATACACAGACAGCTGAAAATCTCTATAATAATAATTGAGTTTTTTTTTAAACTTTCTTAAAACAGAATTACAAAATAAACTGTTTCTCGATTTATACTGAATTACAAGAATGCATATTTTTCTTCTCATAGGAAACTACTATTAGGACAACTAAGAATTTAAATCAATTGGTTGATCATAAAAAATACGGGAAGCAATTTATGAAAGTTACATTTTTAAAAAAAACGGTGTCCAGGAAAACATCTATGTTTGGTGTCCCCCAAAGAAATCCACTCTGTCTCTTTCCCTCTCTCTTCCTCCCTCCCTCCAAGCTTACATATTACAATTTGGAAAAGAGGTTTCTGGAAAATGTGTACAGTGTACACTATCATGGTTCCAGGTTACTTAAGCTGGAAGTAGCTCATACTATATCTTCCTGTTACTTAGCCTGAAAAAGAACTGCAAACATAGCACAGCTATATTTGCATCCCATCATGGTGAGATGATCCAGAAGGATGTTGTGTTTTGAAGTACTGAAAACTTCCCTGAAGAAAAGGAATATGTTCAAAACTGCCTCAATGGTTTTTTGGTTAAAACAGTTGCAATCAAATAAAAATACAAAAGATTCTAAGTAATCCATATTGTTCAAGAAAAGCACGGAGTCTAGACAACGGGAAGAGAACATTTAAAAAGCTATGGGTAGATTAGGATTTTAAATATTATATTAAAAAACCATTTCTGGAAAAAATGATGGTCAACAGGAAGAAAATGGAAATGATCATAACTTTACATTTGTTTACTTTATATTGGCTTCATTTTAGTTCCAGATGAAATGATGTATTGAATCAAAATAAACTGCAGTACCTAATTGACTAGCTGAAACTTGAAAAAATTAAACAGGGTTTATTAGCCTGGTTGGTACTGGGATGGAAGATCATGAGGAAATTCCAGATTTGTAAACTAAACAATAAAACTAGAAAAAAAAATCTTAGAAGGTGGTAATAGCTTATCACTCCCATATCACTGACAAGAATTTGTAAACGTATTACATGTCTCGTTATATTCTCTTAAATTCATTTTATAAGGTAATTTTGAGATTTCTTTCATAGTTTTAACAAATAAGAAATCCAATTTATTTGCTTGGTCAAGAAAATCCACTGAAAATAATTTTGAATACCTGGAAATATAAAAATATATCTTTTTTTTCAACTGTGTTTAATAATATTTTATTATATGACTTTTGCATATATAGTTGTGCTTGTCATTTTTTGTCAGTTATACTGAGCTACTAAAAAGCAGTTTACAAATTTAGTAATATATAAATCTGAACAAAATGTTTAAACATGCTGTTTTTTTTACAATTATCATCTGATTAAATGACAAACTAAAGTTACAGAAATAGGCCTGAAGACAATGGAAAATGGGAAATGAAATCTTATTAAGCCAATTCAGAAATCACTACTTTAATTTCACACATTTCAATAGCTTATATCATAAAGTAAAGACAAAGAATAATGGTAAGTAATAAGGTATCTTTATAGTTAAAATATATGTTTGTGTTCAAACATGCGTATATGTAATTCTCCTCTATTAAGATCTTGACTTTACATGTGTATGTTTCACAGCAGCTTAATCTGCTATTAGAAAAAAAAACCTGAATAAATTAAAACAATAAATATCAAAACAAACTAAAGCAAAATAGGGCACATTGTTTTAAATATATTTCATTGTTAAATAAGCTTTTAAAGAGGTTAAGAAAGTAGGTAGAATGTAATCTGCTGTTTTATATATTTCAGATTTATGAATGATTTCCTCGTTGGGTAAGGGTCTAATGCAAATAAGCATAAAGGAAGCTGTCAGCTGCATTCTGCTTCAGCCAATAGTAGCAAAGCTCCATCTTAGCTGTACCAGAAGCTGTATTAAAAAGCAGATCAGCACAGTTCCAGCATCTTTTCAGCAAAGAGGTACGTCTATATATTTTTTTAAAGAATTAATGCCTTATAATTATTTTCTTCTTTGCAAAAAATGAATATCCTTCAGAAAATCAGAATACATAAGACCCCTTATTGATGCATTTTTAAATTATAGTTGCTTTTGATTCTGACGCTTATAAGCATGGTGGTTAAATGCAGAGGTGCTTGTCTTGTGATAATAGAGAATCTTGCCATCTGTGCATTCATGAAGAATTGATGACCATCCATTTTAAAAAGAGACTAACATACCCAGTAATTGTAAATTAGATCTGATGTTGTGTTTCCTAATATTAATTTCATTTTGGAAGGTAAAATTTAATAAACAGGACAGTGTATTTTTAAATGCTAGCAAGATTTCCGCCCCCCCCCCCCCAAATTTATACAATAACTAAATTGCAAAACCTTATTAGCCAAGCAGTAAACTGATCTCTTCATCTAGCCGTGCCATCTGGCCATTGTATCAGTAAGTTGTTAACATGGGCATTGCTTTAAAGAAATTAATTGGGTTTGTCACCGTTTAATAAATAAACTTCCGCAAACTTAATTCCATCTGAACTAGCCACTGGTATGTAATATGTAATTTATTATATATACAAGTAATTTATTTTATATCAGCTGATAATAGTGCAATGTTATGTATTTCAGACATAAGACAGAAGGTTAGTGAGGCTTGCCCCCTCCCCACATATATACAAATGATTTAAGATTGCAACCAAATTTACAGAAATTTATGGATTTTATTCAAAGCTTTCTTCTAAGAATTCTAATTAGGATTATTTAAAGCAATCCAGTGAACTTCATAAATAGCCTATTTTTATTCTTTGTATAACCAAATAAAATTTCATTCTTATAATAACCAGTCAGTAAATAGTACATATTTTATTTCAAACCATATATTTAGTTAGCATTCAGCTGCATATATTAATTCTACTGAAATTTCTTTTTTTATAAGAATTTTTTATTTTTGAATAAACACAAACAAAACACAAAAAACACTACAAAACCATCTTCCATTACAAATTGTAGAAAGTGTGTCAATTGGTTACAAAAAACTTTCGTGCATCCCTTTCAGAGTCATCACCTATCATTCATACCAAGTTATATATTTTAAATCAAATATATTTATATATATTACTATCATCATACCTCAACCTTCATTTGACTATAATTGTTTTTACATCCTTTTATATAAAATATTCCAAAATTTAAAGAAAAACCACATAATGGCATTCCGTTAACTGTTTCCATTATCATCCGGTAACATTACATCTTTATGACATGTTCTAAATAAAAAATTGATTATATTCAATAACAAAGTTTCTAGACCTCCTTTCTTAATCACTGTTTACAATTTTTATCAAACCAGTACATACATACATACACACACACAAATATATAAATATAAATATAAATAGCTTGAAATAGATCTATACTAGTCTCCCTTTATTTATTTATCAGCATAAATATAACAAATGTAACAAAAAAGGCAACAGTAAAAAATATTGGGTTTCTGTCTGGATGGACTCTTGTGACGAGCCTAATGACAGAGAGTGGAAGTGTGACCTTCCTCCCATACTTGGGCATACCAGGGGTTGTGACTTTAAGTATGTATGTATGTATGTATGTATGTATGTATGTATGTATATATATATATATATATATATATATATATATATATATATATATATATATATATATATATATATATATATATATATATATAATATATATATTTAAAGTCACAACCCCTGGTATTATATATATATATATATATATATATATATATATATATATATATATATATAATTTTTAACTAAATTTGGCTTAATTTTTTATTGTAAGTTTTCATACATAACAGAATTTCTAAGCTTCCTTTCGTAGTCACCATTTGCAATTTATATCAAACTTCCTCTTATCAAACCAATACATATGTATACATTGTTGTCATTATCAATTATTTATCTAACTATATCCATTATCACTTCATTTTTTACATAATGCTCTCAATTTAACTAAATTTGACTAATTTTTATTATAAGCTTTCATATATCAACATGTGTCTTTCCAGTAATAGTGCAGTCTTATGTCTTTTGCCAGCTTATCTTTGGTTATCAACAGTGCTTCTGACAAAATTTCTCTCCTTAGATCCATCAATTCTTTTTTCTTTTTCAGGTAGAGCTCCTGTCCATCTATCTCCCCTTTCCATATTCCACTCTTTCCATTTACAATCACGCTCAGTTTACCGTTGGTATCAACAATTATCTTGTCTCTTTGTTCATTTTTCCCTTCAGTTTTTAGGACTCTAACCTCCACTTTTTCCATTTGATGAAATCTTCAATTTTTCCATCAAATTTTACTGTTTTACAATCTGTGTTTTCCAATCTCTTCTCAATTTTCTCTGTTATTTCTAATAATTTTTGAATTTCAAACATAATCTTTTGCAATGTGATGTGTCATTCTTCCAACTGGTAAACAATGCCACTCTAGCATTCAAAACTTTTTATTAGATTTGACGCAAGTTCATTTATAATCTTTCAAGACAAGGCTTTGTTTTCACTTCTCTCCAGCTGCCAATGAACCTCCCAATAAAATATCACTCTCTATAAACAAGCTGAAGAACCTTGACGCGCAGAGTCAAAATGATCAAAGTGAAAAAAGAAAGGGCAATATTTCCAGGACTCAAGCCTCCAGCCTCCAAGTGGCAGTGTTACTTCCTTTCCCTCTGATATTACAACCCTCTTTGAATTCCTTTTATATCTTCTTTATATTCCAGTCTTAAAAGAAACAAAATTCTTAAGTGAAGCAAAATAGAAAAAAAAAAAACGACCCAAACCAGTATTATAAAAATAAAGAAAAAGATTTTAATCCATAGGTAAAAAAGAAGAAGAAGAAAAACTAATCCGTTCACTTTAACAAATAGGAAATATTTGCAAAAATTCCATCCATAAAAGAAAATTTTAAAAAAAGATAACACATTGTCCAATGTAGCTTAATTTCGCCGCTAATTTTCTTCTGTTTTCAAATTTAATTTAGCTTTAATTTGGGGGGGGGCAGTCTCTTTTATAACAATAAGATTTCCTCACTAGATGGACACACTTTCTCTTTCCGCTTTCCTCCTGTTCCAGAGCTATCCCAACTTCAGCAGCTTTTGGCTCCGCTTGGCGCCGGCAAGAAGAGATTCTTTTGGATCAATCAGGGACTTTGTGGTGTCCCTGAGATCAGCAAGACATACTCTTCCCTGTCACAGTCTCTTTGGGACAGTTTAGGTCCAAAAGGACCGTCCAGCGACAAAAGTATTGACTGCGATCTCGGAGCTCCGAGATCGCACGTCATGTCGTTGCGACGTCAGCTCCTGTCTCCTCAATTCTACTGAAATTTCTAATTCTGAGAGAACATGATTTGTTTAAAAAAATTTAACTCCCAGTACAAAAATTACCATCATGGATATAGAAATATATATTATATATTTAATTTAGAATAGGACAAAAATCCATTTATTTATAGTTAAATAAGCATAAGTGACCCTGAATATAAACTTTAGCCTGAGATTCTATAATATGTCTCACTTTATCAAAGTAAGATTTAAAATAAAAATGAGTAATGAATAGGATATCCATTATCCTTCTGAAAAACTGCCTAGCTATTTTTGAAGTCAGAAATATTATATTTCCTCCTTAAATATTAAGTTCTAAAAATTCTGAAATGTGTTGTCTTTTAATTTTTGCACACTTGTAGAGCTTAATATTGCAATTAACAGTAAAATTATATTACCAGCAAATATCTGTGTCAAACAATTGCACACTGTCAAAAACTAATATACTCTACCTTTTCAACCCAAATTAAATTTCAATATTCAGGAATGTTTCCCAGAAAAACATTGAATATTAACATGAAACAGACTGTTTTCTTATTAGACAAAACATGCCTTATTAGACAAAACAGCTGTCGCCAACATAACAACACAGCTGTAGAAGTCAACTTGAAGGAGAGCTTACATTAGCTAACTTACACCTTTCTATATTCCATGACTCAAATATTACTTTAAATATATTCTAAATATTTTGACACTTATCAATGTTGCTTCTAGTAAATACAAGCTATATCTGGAACATATGCAGTTGTTCTGTCTATTCTATAGTAAATTTACTGTAACTTTACTGTAAGGAAACTACTGCGGCTAAATGGAATACATGGCTATCAGTGCATATTACTGCTGCCAAAGAGGGAAAGAACCAGTTAGGGAGTTACAAGTAAACATACATGCTATTCCTGTGCTATAATTTTATAAGATTTATATATATCCTCTACACTGTACATCCAGAACAACAGTTGAAGATTGTTATTCTAGATATACAATCTAGAAACCAGGTTTTTTTTCTTTTGGGATCAGTGGACAGCTAGAAAGAATGATGAAACTATCTTTTTATACATGACAATTTCAAGATTATTATATAGTTAAAACTGCCCACAATATGGGGATCGTTGGTGAAGATGATGGAATTTGCAGAGATCACTAAATTAACTTCCTTGATTAGAAAAAAGACAGTATTTATGTTTATGGCTACCTTTATACAAGTTTTTGCATGAAACAGAAAAATCCACTTATAATTTATGGTTTGGATTAGGAAAAAAAGTGGGTAACTGCAAAAAAAATGAGCTTTTAAAATCATAGTAAGAGTTAATTTTCTACTAATACCTGTATTTATTGTAGTAGGAATCAGAAGCTCTTTCTTTCTAGTTTCATCTTTTTGTTCTGCACTTTTGTCTTTTCTTTCTCTTTCTTTCTTTCTTTCTTTCTTTCTTTGCTTTCTATATTCTGTATTAGCTTGTGTTTTGTTATGTTCTCTTTTAAACTTATAAGAAAATTTAAATAAAAAATAGAGTAACAATTCATATTTTTGTTTCAAGGTAGTTATATTATCTTCTTGTAGACTTTCAAAACATTCTATTTCTTTGGGGGCTTTTTTTCTCTTTGCTCCCCTTTTAAAATTTAAAGTATAATGTAGATCCTCCTTTCATTCAAATGTTTGCTGAACTTGAATTTGAACTGGGTTTTCCTGCGCCTAGTCCAACACTTTAACCACTAGTGCATATTGGATAGATTCCAAGTTTTGAAATGAAACTAATGTGTGAAGAAAATAAATAGGAATATTTTAAAGTCACTTAACTAGAAACATAAATGCCATGAAAATTCATACAGAAGTTCAGTCTACCCAGATCTCAATGAACATTTTTGTTCTCCCCCCCCCACACACACACACATAGAACTCTGTGCCAAATCAAGACTGCTACTTGTGAATAGAAAAGGAGAAAAAAAATCAACACTGTTCTTCATAAATTCAAACCTAGGGTTACCTTATCTGGATGGCAGAAATCTGGATGACCACTAGATAGAAGCACTCATGTTTTCTATACTATTCTTTGTTATGTAGCAATTCTCTTGCTTTTTGCAGTCCAGATATTGTAGTTCATTAATTTTCAAATGGGTTGAATGGAATAATTCCTGAGTCCCCTTCAAATACTTCATTTGAATCTAATATATAGTTTTCAAAAATTAGTTTAGAATAAATTGGCTATTGGTTTTACTCCAGAAGTGTATTTCCAATTATCTTTGACTAGAGATTAGTAATCAATGTGGAGTTGGGCTTCTTCCCAAGATAATACGAAGAACTATCTTTAATTCACAGCTCCTGTTGGTGTCATATAGAAACCTGATTCTCAGATAGATAAATAAATACATGAAATGTAGCATTGTAATGATTTCCCCCTGCCTGTTCTTTCTATTCAATCTTATTCAGAAGAAACTCTGAACAAAGCCATTACTTTGGATTTGACATCCACAGGATTCTTCTATCACACTGAATCTAGTTTCTTTTTGTTAGAGATATAGAACTGTATTACTTACATTGTAAATTGCTATCTAACTTGATCCAGATATTTCACTAGTAGAGGATGAATCTACATCTAAGACAGTGGTTCTCAACCTATAGTCTGTGGATCCCTGGGGGGGGGGGGGGAGAGGCACAATGCAGATGCTCCAACACTGGAAGTTTTTAAGAAAAGATTGGGCAACCATTTGTCTGAAATGATAGAGGATTTCCTGCTTCATCAGGGGTTTGGGACTAGAAGACTTCCAAGATCCCTTCCAACTCGGTTATTCTGTTCTGTTATTCTGCCATACAAGGTATTTAAAGGGGGTCCATGGTGAAGAAAAGGATGAAAATCTCTGACGTAAGAAATTAACAAAGCTGCAACAGAAGCATTAAAATCTCTGTGTAGAATAACTTCTGACATACAATTTTGTCAGTCCCCAGTTAATGATTTTGTAACAGTTTAGCTGGAGTTCTTTACTTATCACTCCCCGGCAGACTGCCGTGATCATAAAACAAAGCTTTAGAAATTTTCTAGCATTCTCTTTTGGAGGAATTAGTTTGACTCTTGAGAGAATAATGAATGGAATAGATGGTATCAGTTGGCAGACATAATTATTAAAGCCTTAGACGATCATGCAGTGCATGTATCCTATTTATCTCCCTGACCCAAATGGAGGAGATGCACAGCTATGGCTGGGAAACTTTCCCATCATCCTATTTACAATTTGCACAAACTTTAGAGCTACCCTATAAAGAGAATTATTGTCCTAGACCTAGACTGTAAAAACAATCTAAGACATACCTAGAAATGGAATCTGCTCTAGAACATTCTTCCCTTAGGAAATTGTAATTCTTGCCTAGTACAGTAATTGGAAATAATAAGAAACTGAAAAGGAATCTACTTACATTACAAAGTTGTGTTTAGTTTCTTTCTGAAAATTTGAATTGGCTCTGAAAAACACTTCCATGGTCTGTAATTCAAATCTAAACTTTTTAGAAAAGGGCAAATATCAATTTGTGATAGCTTTCTTTTTTCCCTTTGAAACAATTCCATGATCCTACATGGCTTTTCATTCTGCTGTGAGTGGGCAGCTCCTTCCTCAGTGTTATTTTTTCTCAGAGCTTCTCGTTGAAACGAAAAAGTGAAACAGCAGGGTAGGCGTGGTTAATAGGGCACTGAACCAGACTGTAATCTGGAATCCTTTTAATATAACTCATAAAGACCTCTCAATTATATTACATTCCTCAGGCACTGCTTAACTCTGCTGTCTTATAACAATGTGGCTGATATATATCAGAAGAGGTCATACTCGGTGAGACATCCTCTGGCTCCTGTAATTGGGAAAGGACATTTGGAGAGCCAATGTTCACAGCATCATCTGGATGGCTGGGATCAGAATTATATATGAAAAGTAAAATACTGCTGGAAAAAGCATTTTTATTGAACTCTTCTATATACTTTCTTTCAAGTGTAATAAATCAGAGGCTTGTACATAGCTATCAAAGGTTAATATGATTTGAGCAAGATTTGTCACTTCCACCCAGTTCTTTTCCCTGCTCTATAGTAAAAGGAAATTGTTTCCCATAAATTACTACTTTTTAAAATGGTTTTAAAGGTTTTCCAGGAACTGAGTAGAAAACCCTTCCTAGATTCAATTAAATTCTGCTTTCCCAGTTTCAGAGATAGATGCTTTACCATTTTATCTTTTCCATGCCTCTTCGTAGTTTTGATTTAAATAGTAGCTGGAAAGAGGGGAAATTATGTAATTCAATATGAGTAACACTGATCTAATGCTACTGTTATTGTTCTAGCAATGAGTCCATAAAAAGTTAAGTACTGTAGTTTAAGCTGAGGTGAACAACTTATATGCATCCTCCCAGTAGCCTTTTATTAACCTTTGCTGGTACCCACAACATCCCTGGCCTCTTCCCACATGCCTGTCCCTCCTGGTATTATGATGTTGCCAGCACTGAATTGAAAGGCACTGTTTCTGCAAGCCCAGCAACATAGCATCCTCTCAGTATAGCAGCCTTAGAGCATTGCTGACAAACTGAGTTTTTCAGAAAATCACCATAGTGAATATTTAGCTTTATCAATGCCACTTTGGCTTTGTCAATAAAGATGAAACCAGAAATCAACAATACTGCACCATTGGTAAGTCCATTTACATCAGCAAATGTCTTCAAATGCTTCTTAAAAAAACATTTTGAAAACAAGATGGTAATTTGATACTGTAATGATTTATCTGGGAGTAATCCAAATAAATGTAATAAATTTGTGTAGTCACATATACAATTATACTGTGAGCTGTAGATAAAGAATCACATTCTCATCTAGAACTGAATTGCAAATGATTATTCAGAATGAGTATGACAAGCATGCCAGTCAAACACTCCAAAATGAATGCAGGCAGCAGCTTGAAGGTTTTATGTTATTATAATGCCATTTGTAAAAAAGCAAAGATTGTTCATTATCTAGCTTTTCAGGCAAAAAACTTTCTACTGGTATTTACTGCAACAGCATCCTCCCAACTTACTTGCTAAGTGAATCAGGAAACCGATGATGATATATGAAAAAATTGGCTTGGTGACCCTTTAGCACCACCACTTTAAAAAGCAGGACTTTTGTTTTGCTGTTTATAATGGCTGTATTCTATTTGTTTATTCTTTGGAACCCTGCACTACCAAAATTTGGTACCAAAATTTAACTTCCTCTCTCAAAGGAAGATGGTAAATTACTCTAATTTCCATCCCTAAAACTCCAAAAAATACTCAATATGGCTAAAAAACTAATTTTGCCCCTTCAGGGGTTCTCATTGTCTTTCTGGTGATATCACATGAAAACCTCCCAAGAAAGGAATTACGGCCTCTGACCCTGGGGAAATTGTCTACTTGTGTTTTATAAAGAAACATTTATGACATGCAGTAAACTAAAACTTTTTCAGTTTTAGTTTGTTAGTAAAGGAGAAAAGAACGCTAACTATTTATATATTTTAATTTATTGCAGAGAGAGAAATCAGAGGAATTTCCAAACATGGCAACTTTCAACATTAGCCGCTGGAATGAAACCACATCCCTCTATCAGTATCTTGGCTTTCAAGTGCAGAAAATTTACCCTTTCCATGACAACTGGAACACTGCCTGTTTTATCATCCTGGTTATATTTATATTTACTGTAATATGTTTGGTGGTACTAGCCTTTTTATATGAGCTGCTTGACTGCTGCTGTTGTGTTAAAAACAAAACCATGAAAGACTTAGAAAATGAACCCAATCCTGTTAGATCTATGATGAACAGCTTCAGAAAGCATGAAACGGAAGTGGTGTAGTGGTGGAATGATCTTCAGCACCGGAAACAAACAGATGTTCAACATTATATTGAAGCCTCTTGTATTTTAGGACCAAGCAATTCAGATCCTGTTTAGCCTTAAATATTGCTATTAGCAGTCCCTTTTTTGCCAATGGGTAGAAACCTGAAAAGGTTACAAAATACTTGCTAATGGATAATGTCACTGTGTGGTGTGAAAACAGAGGGTTGTTTTGTTTTATAATGAACTGCTGTTGACTAGTACTAATTAAATAAATTTCTGTTCATGTAATGAATTGCTTTTTGCTTTATTTAAAATGCAGTCAGAATAAATGAAAGCATATTAAGATATCACAGAATATAAAAGTATCATTTGCCATGCAATCAATTTGATTATATCCTTAATGTATCAAAATAGTAATTTGATACTCCATTACCTCAAACAAGAGACTATGCCAACACAAAGGGTTCAAACTAATCTTTTGCAAATCTGTTAAATATTAGATAAGTAAAATATATGGATTATTATTAGTTGTACATCAAAAGACTTTTTCTCAGTAGACATTTCCTAGTTTCTTAGCAATTATTTCCCCATAGCTAATTATATAATGATCATGTGAGCCCTACACAAGTACTGATAAAGTCAGCTAAGAAACAGAGCCAAAGAAAATGTTAATGCTTCCTTATCCAGTCCAGCTTTTCATTTTTAATATTTAATCTAATATATTAAAAACATATAGCAAATAAGTCAGTAACATTGTTCCCTTATTTTCATTTAAATTTAATATTAAATCATGGGACAGCCATCAAAACAGCAGCTATACATTGAGTCATCCATGCCAAAATCTATGCTATACAGGCTTTCAAAATTTGGGATCATAAAATGGGGCAGCAGTCCTTTTTCAATTTCAATCAGTAGAAATAATTCATATCAAATCAGTTTAGGATTTTAATTCCTTGGCCACATTATTCTCTATCACCTCTACCACTTACGTTGCTTATTTTATCAGCCTTAAACAATAAGATCGTCAGTGTGAAGATTAAAAAAGGAAAGGAGAAAACAAGCAAGCACATTTATGCAACAAGAAGTTACAGAATAGTAAAGATTGTTTTTTATTATATAACAGTTATTTAATTTGTTTGTGCTACTGCAAACATCAGCAGGACTTTTGACTCCCTGCTCCTACATCAATTACAAAAGACTCCATCAGAAATCCCAAGATTCGGAACATTCCCAAAAAAGAAAAGTCACATGCCTGAAGATATTATCTTAGAAATAGAAAGCTAGGTTAGTGTTAAAGGAACTTTTAAAAAACACTAAAATATAATAAAACGCAAATTACTGACCATTCCATTCATTGCACAGCTAGAAAGCCCACCAAGTAAATAAGTATGCACAACCTAAAACATGGGTAGTCCTTGCTTAATATCCTTGCATGTACAATGTTAGACACATTGGTTCATAAATTACCTTGTTTTTTAAGCTTCACATGTCTCTCTTTTTGAGCATCTCACCAACTGTATCCAACCCCAATTTTATGCTATCTTTAAACACATCTCTTATTATTTCTTTCTCTCTATCAAACCACTTCAATATGCTTATTTCATACTGGTTATTCAGTGCTGAATTCAACCGACATTAATTAGCACTCATTTGTTCTTAATGCTACATCTCCATGTTTCTTCATATTTGAACAAATATATTTTAAATAATCCCTAAATTTAGTCCACTAAAGACAGCGGTGGTGAGACCCCTCCTGAAGAAGCCATCTCTGGATCCAGCCATTTTGAATAACTACCGTCCAGTCTCCAACCTTCCCTTTGTTGGGAAGGTTGTTGAGAAAGTGGTGGCCTTTCAGCTCCGACGGTCCTTGGATGAAGCCGATTATCTGGATCCCTTTCAGTCTGGATTCAGGCCTGGCTTCAGCACGGAAATCGCTTTGGTCGCACTGACCGATGATCTCTGGAGAGCCAGGGATGGAGATCATGCCTCCGTCCTAGTGCTTCTTGACCTCTCAGCGGCCTTCGATACCATCGACCATGGTATCCTTCTGCGATGGTTACGAGAGGTGGGGGTGGGAGGCACCGCCCTTCAGTGGTTCTCCTCCTACCTCTCGGACAGGTCGCAGTCGATATTGGTCAGGGGGCAGAGGTCACCCCTAGGCCCCTGAAATATGGGATCCCACAGGGTTCGGTCCTGTCCCCCCTCCTGCTTAACATCTACATGAAGCCGTTGGGTGAGATCATTCGGCGGCACGGGATAAAATACCATCAGTATGCGGACGATACCCAGTTGTATCTGTCCGCCCCGTGCCAACTCAGTGAAGCGGTTGACGTGATGTGCCAGTGCCTGGAGGCTGTCAGGGTCTGGATGGGGGTTAACAAGCTTGCGCTCAATCCAGACAAGACTAAGTGGCTGTTGTGTTTCCCTCCCAAAAATTTGGCTAGTATTCCATCACTCAGGCTGGGGGGTTCGCAATTTGGGAGTCCTCTTGGACCCACAGCTGACCTTAGAACATCATTTGTCGGCTGTGACCAGGGGGGCATTTGCCCAGGTTCGCCTGGTGCACCAATTGCATCCCTACCTGAACCGGGAGACACTCATGCCCTCGTGACCTCAAGACTGGACTACTGCAATGCGCTCTACGTGGGGCAGCCCTTGAAGAGCATTCGGAGACTCCAGCTCATCCAGAATGCAGCCATGCGAGCGATTGTGGGTGCACCTCGGTACACCCACGTTACACCTATCCTCCGCGAGCTGCACTGGTTACCGATTGGTCTCTGGATACGCTTCAAGGTGCTAGTCATCACTTATAAAGCCCTTCATGGTATTGGACCTCAGTACTAGAGAGACCGCCTGCTGCCAATTACCTCCCAAAGACCCATTAGATCACACAGATTAGGCCTCCTCCGGGTTCCGTCTACTAGCCAATGTCATCTGGCTACTACCCGGGGGAGGGCCTTCTCTGTGGTGGCTCCAGCCCTTTGGAACGAGCTCCCCGCAGAGATTCGGACCCTCACCTCTCTCCAGGCCTTCCGAAAAGCTGTTAAAACCTGGCTGTGTCGGCAGGCTTGGGGTCAATAAGTTCCCTTCCCCTCTCGAATCGTGTGGCTGTTGGTTGTTTTAAATTCCCTGTACTTTTTGTTGTAGTTCTTGTGTTTCCCTTCCCCTCCTTGGGTTTGTGCGCCGCCCTGAGTCCCCCCGGGAATAGGGCGGCATATAAATAAAATGAACCTTGAACCTTGAACCACTAAATTTAATTTCCTTTGTTTCTTCAGCATATTCCATTCCTCTCAAATTTCATATAGCAATAGCAATAGCAGTAGACTTATATACCGCTTCATAGGCCTTTCAGGCCTCTCTAAGCGGTTTACAGAGAGTCAGCATATTGCCCCCAACAATCTGGGTCCTCATTTTACCCACCTCGGAAGGATGGAAGGCTGAGTCAACCCTGAGCCGGTGAGATTTGAACCGCTGAACTGCTGATCTAGCAGTAGCCTGCAGTGCTGCATTTAACCACTGCGCCACCTTGGCTCTTGGCTCTATAACAAAGTGGCAAAGTACATGCTCTTGTAAACAACCATTTTGTCTCCTTTTATTCCTTTTGTCAAACATTTTTAACAGACCTCATGTCAACCATTGTCTTTCTACAAACATTTACACTTGTTAAAATTTCTTCATTTCCTCATCTTTAGTATACATTGTCATCAATGTATACAAATTCATCAATTTGGTTTAATCCCCCCCTTTATGTATAAACTCCATGTATCTCATTACAACATAAGCTTTATTGCTATTATAAATATTTATGATTTCAATTAACAACACAGCATCATCCAGTTTCCAACATACATTAATTAACATACATTCTTCTAAAGACCCTCAACAATTTCTTACACCAATGGGACACTTTCTATTCATTATGTAATTACTCAATGAACTTTCCAAACCTTTATTTTCATCATATAATACTTACAGCGTATTCAGCAACTACTTTTCAACTTTCCTTTCATGCAAAATGTTCCATAATTCAAATCTATTCATGTTATTGCATGCATTTTCAAAATATGCAAATAAACTTTCTTCCTATTGAAGAACACATATTTGTTCTGAAAACCCTTGTTCAATATAAAATTGAGCTGCACTTTTGTTAATTGTCACCTGTTGTACCTTTTCAAGCAGAATTCTATAAGTTTAGGATTTATTATTGTTACTTTTCCTTTTGCCTAGAGCAGGGGCATCAATCTCGCAGCCTCACATTGTCATCACATGACATATCACAACTTCCCCCCCTTTCACTAAACAGGGGGTGAGGGTGGTCAGCTTCTGATGAATCCGGCCCACAGGCCAAGTGTTTGACACCTCTAGTCTAGAGCAATGATTCTTAACCTGGGCTATATCGACCCCCCCCCGGGGGCGATTTCGTTTTTTAGGGGGGTGATGGAACAAAAAGGGGTGATACAGGGCAAAGGAATGGAGGGGGGGATATGGGAGTGATGGAGCGAGACGTTTTGGGGACATTTTTGAGACTGTCGTAAAAAAACATCAGATCGCTCACTATTAGTGGATTGAACTGTGTTTTAAAATGTTCCTCCAGCTAGCTTCCGTACAGAATGCTGTACATATGTGAATAAGAATCGCTCACCTTCATGCGCATTGCGCAGCAGCCTCTATCACTCTACCCATACAGTGGCGTGCCATTGGCCAGAATGGGCAGAGATTGAGGGATGAACGCTTCTTTTGAAACATCGCATGCTGAGTGACTGTCCCCTGTGATATCAGCTGTAATGTTAATGTAACTGTGACCTCTCAACATGGCCGAGAAGAGAAAGTGTCGCCAATATTCGACGGAATACCTAAAATTGGGATTCAATAATTGTCTCAGGCTCTTATCGTTGTATTTGCTTGCATTGGATTTCACATTCCAGTTTGAGTTTTCGGCTTCATTTTGAATTCTTGTGCTCTGTAAAACATTTTGTGTGTCTCTTTGTATTGTACTTTTTTAGTGTGTCCAGTTTGATATTATATTTTCTCAGTTTTATGGTTTCAATTTTTTTTGTTGTGCTCTTCGTGTAAACTTTTTGTGTAGATATACATATTTTTCTTCAGTTTAAGGCATTAAATTTGTCACTCTGATTTTTGTTGCCTTCCTTCTGTAAAAATTTTCTGTTTGTCTTTTTAACCCTTTTAACAGTGTGCATGAATATATATTTTCCTCAAATCTTAATTTAGTTTCAGAGTTTTCATCTTGAAATTCTTAGTTCCTGCATTGCGGTTTGTTCTTATGCCCTTTTTATATTTCTTTTGCATCTTAAAATTCACTTGTAATTAAATCATTAAATGTTACTTTTTTTTCGGGCATTTCATTTTCTTGCAATTGAATTGCATCCCACCCAAGACTTGCAGCTTCATCATGTTCCTCACTGTTTTGTCCAGGGAAGTTGAACTTGTGAGATTTTTTTTCACAGGGTGCTTCCCTGGACAAAATAGCGAGAAACACGATGGAGCTGCAAGTCTTGGGTAGGACGCGTGTCTTGCAGCCAAACTCCTCCCACCCTGCCCCAATGCTAAAAGAATCCAGGCTGCTTCCCTTCCCCACTGTCTCTTTAGCGAGAGGGGTGGCAGGTGGGGGAGGGGGGAGAAGTGAGAGATGTGGAACGAGGCATGGCTTCTCTTGCAGTCTCTTCTCCCCCCCTCGCGGGGCATGGCAGGCTTCCTCTGCAGCTTCCAACCCAGGGCAGAGAGGAGGCAAAACGCTCACCCCTGGGGATGAATCAGATGCTTCACTGGAGAAACTGCGCCACGCCAGCCCAATCTTGTTTCCCCCTCGCAAAGAAAGCCCAACCTGACGCAGGGTGGTGACGGGACACGTCAGAGCAGTGCCGGCCAGCCACTCGGCCGGCACAAAGAACAGGGAGGGGAGGCGATGGGGGCGACCGGACATGCTTGCCGCCTCCTGATCCCCAAAATAATACCCCCCCCCCATAATAAGGCCAAGGCCATATTTTGTGTGTCAAAAGAAAGTAAGACCCTGTCTTATTTTTGGGGAAACACTGTACAATGCAAATCACTTATGCATTGGTTCATTTCAGTTTCAATGCAAATCATTTCATCGCTTAATTTTTAAAATCTTATTCACTCTGCTGGAAACGCCATGTTTAGCCCTCTTAACCCATTTCCAGAATGTATTATTTCTGTGATCGCTCTTATGTGCATATTTTTATCCATAGCTTTTTTTCATCAATCCACCAATAATCTTTTTCCTTATTTCCTATTACCATAACTATACATTCATTCCTAGCACTATCACAATTCTGATTTCTCTGCAGAACTTCCACAAGAACTTTTTTTTATTGCTCCCTTCCATTCCATTTTTATAGTATATCATATTTGCTTTCTTATAGCTATTATACTTTCACTCTTGTTACTTTCACTTCTTTCATTTTCTTCCCGGACACTTCTTTTCCAAGATCCACTCTTCAGTCTTACTGGGAAATGTGGAGTGGAATATAAGTCCAAGTGCTACTGCTATTCTTGGGTCTCTGAATAGTCCACTTTTTCTTTACTTGCTTTTCTCCCATATGTCCATGTTACCTTGCAGCGTAATTTTCTCCTGGATTCATGTGCAATGATTTTTTCCACAGTCATGTCTGGTTCTTCCATTACATTACGCACTGCAGCATAGCATATAACTATCAACAATTCATGGATTCCAGCTTTTATTTGTATCCATAATTTAGATGACATTCATCTTTTGACATAGGCACATTTTAGCTCTTTCATTCATAAAAGTTATATCTTCATTTCATTGCAAGCATTCATCAGCTCCACTACATAAAATCTGATTACCTTTATTCAGATTATTACATAATTTTATCTTCCTTTCAATACAAATTTAATTTTTATACAATTTATTCTTTAACTCATGCTCTATATTCTTTACATTTACATATTCCTAATTGTAATCTTCCAAATATCAGACTTGCCAATGGATGACATGGATATTTAGCTTCATCACCTATCGTAGCCAATTGAGACTTTCACATAACAATTTTAGATACTGTATATACTCGAGTATAAGCCTAGTTTTTCAGCCCACTTTTTGGGCTGAAAAAAGCCGCCTCGGCTTATACTCGAGTCAGTGAAAAATTTGCCCGAAATGGAGGAGAAAAAGGGGCGGGGCCATGCCGCTGGGTGACACTCGTGAATGGCCCAGTACCCCTGTGAGTTTCCCCTCCCTCTGTGTCAGTTTGCCGCGCAGCGCGCACCGCACCATCCCCCCTCCTCACGTTCTAATGTAATGCAGGGCTGTCTTACGATTCCCCTTCCTCCCCCTCCTGCCGCTCTGCAACGATGTCCCACCTCCTCCTTGTTATGGCAAGCAGCCACATAGCGATGTCCCACCTCCTCTGGTACAGTGATCCAATGATAGGAATCACTGTGCCGTGTGTCATAGGAGGCGGGACATCGCTCCCGCGGCTGCACGGGACATCATCATCACAGCGGGACATCAGCATCATGAGGTGAGTGAAGTATTTCATTGAATACACCGCTAGTTTACTGTTTTTCTTTGAAATAAATATTCAAAAACATTATTGGTATCTATTTTTATTTTTGAAATTTACCGGTAGCTGCTGCATTTCCCACCCTAGGCTTATACTCGAGTCAATAACTTTTCCAGTTTTTTGTGGTAAAATTAGGTGCCTCGGCTTATATTCGGGTCGGCCTATACTCGAGTATATACGGTATGTTAAATGAGTAGAGTAAGAATAGACTATGTTACCAGCCACAATCATGCTACATGCAACATTCCCTGCTAACAGTAAGAGCAATAGTTATCAGTTTTCCTATGCATTTTCACATGCCACATCCAAAAATTCGGTTTTAGACCAATATGTTCACCTTATTCTATGCCAGCTATCTATGCAAGTCAACATGCTATTATTACCTGCACCCGTCAACCAAGAGATATATGCATCAATTGTTTACTCAAATTCCCCTCTGCCTCCACTAACCTGTATTTGGTTTTGAACTTGATGAACCACTCTGTTCTACTTTGGCTTTCTTTTTTTTAGAAGATGAGGAATCAGAAGAAGGTGCTGGACGTTTCTCTACAGCAGGTGTACAGAGGGCTCGTTTTTTGAAAAGTTCTCGTTCTCGTAACAAGTTTGGATCCATAATTCTGTCACAGAAAAAAAATGACACAGAAATATTAACACACCAAAATCATTCCTAATTTAATATTTATGTTTAAAGCTAGACCCCAACAAATCTCTGCTTGCAAAAAAGATATGGTTACTAAATATGCCACCTTAAAAGGTGCAGCATTCTCCAATTGTAATTATACATATTTATCAAGAAATTCAACTTGATACCCACCAGCAATTCTGAATTGATTTCCATTACTTTACTTTATTGGCTTTTCTGGCAAGAGTTGATGTGCATCAAAATATGCAAAAGAACTAGATATTTTAAAATTTATCTCATTAACTCCGAACAATAAGAATAGAAAATTTTGTAAGCCAAATTTAAACTTTAAAAAAAACTTACTAAGAAGAAAACTAAATTATCAAGTTCTAGAATCAAAAAAGAAACTGGATTGGATAGCAGGAAAGGGATTCTTATTTATTTTATTAATTATTACAGCAGTTATATCAAAGTACCTGGATGCCTCTTTTTAAAAATCAAGATACAAAAAATAGAATGAAGATATACATACATAAATGCTTGCATTTATTTGGTGCTTTACTTATCTCCAAGCAAGACAAGTTACACTAATTGGAGACAATTACAAACCTATATATTTGGTAGGCAAATGTTCTTACTAGCCTATTTTCAGAAAGATAATATAAAACCACAGTAATTAAATAGATAAATGTTTAACCAATTATGCTTAGCATTAAGTGTTTTTCAGGGAAGCATCAACTTCAAATTTTTGCTTACCATAATTTTGACTCTAAATAGCATATTATATTCATTTTCATCACACAAAATAAAAACCAATTACTTGAAAACAAGCAAAAACTTCAAAACATTTAGAAAAAGACAATTTATGAACAGGTTTGGAAAATTCTGGATTGGATATTTTTCTTTTCTTTAAAACAATTCTGTAAAGTAGGTCTGCAAGAATCACAGTGAAGTTGAAAGCAGCATCACAGTGGGAGCCATTTGAGTTACTTCCCTAAACACTACAATGAATCTATTGTATTTTTAAGGCCATATATGATCATATTTCCATATTTTTAAGCAATTGTTGTATAGATTCAGAAGAAAATATCTACATTAATATACTGCATTAAAGCACAGTCAGGGGGAGAAAGTACAAATAGCCTGCCTAACATAAAGTATTAAGGTGTAAATCATACTTTATATATGACATCAGACATATTAAACTTGCTTTAACATGATCTGTAAATTCAAGTTATATGTTTTTCATTCCAAATTTCATTGAGACATTGAAACTTCCAAAATCTGTTGTTGTTATCCTACTTCTTAATTGCCCTTTGATGGCTCTATCTGTATGCTAGAAGTTTATGAAAATAAAGCTGATTTATAGAATTTAAAAGAGCTGCATAACACTGCTGTTGAATGATTTTCCTAGCTACAGTAGATTCATAATGGGTACACAAACTGTAGTCTTTAAGGTGATAATGAAGCAATTTCCAACAGGCCAGCAAGCAAAAACTAGTAATTGAAACAGGAGATAATGTATAATGGTATCCAAAGGGCCTCATCTGTAATGAGGATAGTAATCTTTGAATATAAACATGCTTTCCCAAAATAAATGGGATGGCTGTGCACATGGTTGCTGTGGCTGGGCATTCCTTTTTTCAGTGTTTAATGCAGATTGGATTCCCCCCCCCCCCCTTTGATTGAATCCTGTGGGGCAAGGGCATCTATAGTCGGCAAGCCTTTATTTAGTCTTTGGAAAAGCTGGCCACAACATCATCCTTCACCATCTCTAGAAAGAGAACACACAGAAGAGCTTAATGAAGTTAAGTTAGTTCCAACTGCCATTCAAGATGGCTGCACACATGGATGAACTCTGTGGGGCAAGGGGCATCTATAGTCAGCAAGCCTTGTTATAATTTAGATTGAAATGTGAAAAGACTATTACAGACAATTTTATATGTTCTCATAAAATACCAGAGGTGACAGCTAGGCCCCTGGGGGAGCCATGGATTACTATCCCTGCAGGAAGGAGGAGGCGGAGAAAATGGAGGGAGACGAAGAAAGAGAGGATGTCGTGCGGGCGTTCTTTTTAAGTTGAGAGGAATTGAAGATATATGTGGAATATCATCCTTGCAGAAATAATAAGGTTGCCCTCCTCCTCCTGACATTCTTTCAAAAAGCCTGAAGACATGGGTTTGCCAGCAGACCAAGTGATTGGTCGGATTGTTGTCATCAGGGGTATCATTATGCTTTGCCAACCATGAAAGACAGGGAAAGGCTTTTGACTATACAGGAAGTCCTCACTTAGTGACTTCTTGTTCAGCAACCATTCGAAGTTACAATACTCAACAAGATGATTTATGATTGGTCCTTGAAGTTGCGGCTGTCGCAGTGTTCCCACTTGCACTTGGCAACCAGCACACAGTTACAATGATCACAGTTTCCCAGTCACATCATCACCACTTGTGATCTTCACTGCCAGCTTGCAATAAGTCAAGTCCATGAGGAAACCAGCCACCACCTGGTGTTGTGCTTAATGACTGCACACGATTTCTTAACAACCACAATTTGAACTGTCATTGTACACTGAAGATCGCATTTAATTTAGTTGTACATGTTGCAATGACAATAAAGTAAACTAAAGGATTGCCATGAAAGATAGTTACAGTGAATCTATCTTACCAATATTACATAACTACTACAAAACATGGATGCAGTTTTGAACTACGTCAATAGAAAGGTGTGTTTACATTGTACTCTTCAGTATTGAGAATGTTGTATAAGTATAATCTTTATTGTCATTGTACTCAAGTACAACGAAATTGGTTTTAACCTCACTGTTGCAAAATTATAGCAGAAACAAAAAAAGAAAGAAAAAGAAAAAAACTAGTGTGTGCATGGAGTGATTGTGGTTGTATTTAAAAGTCTGACAACCCAAGGATAGAAACTATCTTTAAACCTATTTGGCTGGCTATACTTCAATGTCTTCTGCCCGATGATAGAAGTGCAAAGAGACGCTGATCAGGGTGTGAATCATCTCTGAGTATCTTCCTTACTCTGCTAAAGCAGCGAGATCTGGCGATGTCATCCAGTGGTGTCAGAGGACAACCAATGGTTTCTTGTGCCGAATCGATTACTCTCTGTAGTGCCTTCCTGTCCGCAGCTGTTAAACCAGCATACCATACTGTAATACAATATGTGAGGACACTTTCTATGGTAGACCGATAAAAAGAGGTCATCAGCCATTGTTCCACCTGATTTTTTCGCAGGACTTTAAGGAAATGAAGTCTCTGTTGGGCTTTTCCAATCACCAGAGACGTGTTATTTTTCTAAGTGAGATCTTGACTAATAAGCACTCCCAAGAATTTAAGAGAGGAAATCCTCTGCACACAGCTCCCCTTGATATACAATGGGGCAGGCTCCTCTCTGTGCTTCCAGAAATCTAGCATTATCTAGTATCTAGCAAATCTAGCAGTATAAGAAACGGATGAAGATAGTGTTTGTTTCAATTTATTATGTTTATGCTGCTTGGACTGTAAGGAAACAGGAAGCGTAGGTTAAGAAATAAATCTAAAAAAGGACAAAGAGTAGTCTAGAAAAATGGGAACTGGGCAAAATATGGGGGGGACAGATTAAACATGGGGAAGTTCGTGGAGAGGGAAAACAGGTGTTCTGAGAAGATTGTAACCCTGTAGTCTTTGTCATAAGGGATGGTGGCTCAGTGGCTAAGACGCTGAACTTGTTGATCAGAAAGGTCGGCAGTTCAGCGGTTCAAATCCCTAGTGCCACGTAACAGAGTGAGCTCGTGTTACTTGTCCCAGATTCCGCCAACCTAGCAGTTTGAAAGCATGTAAAAATGCAAGTAGAAAAAACCCAAGGACCATCTTGGTGGGAAGACAAGTGTTCCGTGTGCCTTTGGCATTTAGTCATGCTGGCCACATGACCAGAGACATCATCAGACAGTGCTGGCACTTTAGCTTTGAAACGGAAATGAACATTGCCCCCTAGAGTTGGGAATGACTAGCACATATGAGTGAGGGGAAACTTTGCCTTTATGCATGTTATGTTTGTTTAAATTATTTAAATTAATAAATAAATAAATAAATTAAATTATTTAGTCTTTGTCAAAGGGGCCAGCAGGGGAGGGATTTGTGCTCGGGGTTGAGGGAATAAAAAGCTGGAGAAATGCATTCCTGTGGCTACTTGCTAGCCACCTGCTCTTGCAAGAATGTATTTTGTAATGAACTGTTTGCTGCTTCACTTGATGACAAATTTCTGACTGGTGAGTCCGTTTCTCACCGTAGTACTTAGGCAACGTATTTCAGGTACAGCCAAGATCTGGAATATATCTGAAAGACTATCCTGCATAAAAGTCTGCTGCTCGGGGGGGGGGGGGGGATGGCCAAGAAACAGAAGATGGGCATTTGATTTCGGGAACAAATTCTCCTTCGCAAAAAGTATTTAAAGCAGGGGTTGAGCCACCGTACATCGGGAATTCTCTAAAGAGAAGCATCTTGACGTGGGAGCTGTAATGCATGAGGATCCTTTTAAGTCCATAATCAAGACTTCCACCGAGATACTCCCAGTCAGAAAAGATCTTCGGCCGCTTCGTGGTCTTCCCTCATGGAACTACAAACCGAACAGCTCGAAGGCTCCCGCGAGCTTCCTGTGTTTGATATGCGAAAGCGGCGTTTCCTTGTTGACCTGCCCAGAATTCTCCCGTCTTCCGCTTTCCCCGTGGACCGCCCCTGTTTCCGAGGGGCTGCTGAATTCCTCGGCCCCCTGAGGAAGTCGAGCTTCGCAACTCCTCACCCGAGGCGGCGGCACAACGTCGCCACTCACCCCCTCTGCTTCCGAACGGCTCTAACCCCGCCAACCCCATTCCAAGACCTCGCGCCAAGCCACTCACCTCGCGCATGAGGCGACTCCAACGGCAAGGAGGAAGACGGGCGAATCCGGGGAGCCCACCGGCTCCTCCTCTCCGATTGGTTTAGTAATTCCTATTTAAGGGCGCCCATCTTTTCTGACGCCGGTCCCTTGCATTTTGCGTCAGAGTTAAAGGGAAGGTCCGGAAGTAAGACAATTGCTATGGCAACAGGAAGTCATTTGCGGAGCGAAATACTCCCCCCCCCCCCCGATCCACAGGAGAAGAATGAGAGCTTATTGAATTTATGGGTTTCGCTACTCTTCTCAACCTAAGTAATTTTAAGTATGGACTTCAACTCCCAGAATTCCCTGGGCAGCAAAACCCGAAAGGAGTACAAAAGTAATCGGTGCTGATCGAGTGCTGTAGATTTCAGAGGGAAGCAAATTCCATATGAAGAATCCCCAGAGCGCAAGCATTGTGGGCTAGAGCTACTAAAATGCTACTGTACAAAATACAGTATTTGGCTTGGCTATGGCTACTTCCAGTCTGCTTCCTGTTGATCATATTCCCTTCCATGAATAGTCTACTACACCATACTACTCTCTGCTAAATGCAGAGCGGCTTTTATCTAAATAAACTCCAAAGCTATGTAAATTTTGGAAAAAGTGACTAGAACTGACTGACTGAAGTTTCCAATAGCCTTGCATGTTTAGAAAAAAAACCACAGCAAAATGAGGTGTGATAGTGCAGTGGTTAGAATGCAGTACTGTAGGCTACTTCTGCTGACTGCTGGCTGCCAGCAGTTGGCAGTTCAAGTCCCGCCATCTCAAAATTGACTCAGCCTTCCATCCTCCAGATGTCAGTAAAATGATGAGCCAGATTGTTGGGGACAATAGCTGACACTGTAACCACCTGGAGAGGGCTGTAAGACACTGTGAAGCAGTATATAAGTTTAAGCGCTATTGCTAAAATCAAACTTCTCTGAACCTAAGTTACATCGTTCAAAAGCTGCCTTGTAATCAAATATATTAATCATGGACTGGTAAGGGCTTGAAGGCTATTAGGTAGCATCCATTCATTTTAGAAAGTCCATCATAATATTCAATGGGATAACTTTGTAGAGAAGTTTCCTTACGAGACACCCCACGTATGTATCTTGACTCCATCCCACTTTACTATAACTCATTTTCCTCATGGATATTATGGTTAGTCAGATACTAAGAATTCCCTAATGTTCTAGGTCTGTGATGGCAAACCTATGGCACACGTGCCAGAGGTAGCACGCAGTACCCTCTCTGATGACACGCAGTGTCCTCTCTGATGGCACGCGAGCCGTCACTCCAGATCTGCTGCGCATGTGCGCGCACATCACACCAGCCAGCTGGTGTTTGGGTCTCTGCTGTGCATGGAGAAGGGAGCGGAGCATGTGCAGGGTGGGTTGCATGCAGGGGGGTCATGTGTGCATATATGGGGGGCACATTCAGGGGGCGCACAAATTCCATTTTGGGGGTTCAGGTGCGCTCACACGCTTTGGAACTCTGACCAAAAAAGGTTAGCCATCGCTGTTCTAGGTTTTAAGGCAAGTTCTATACATTTGTTTTCAGACAGAAAAATTAACTATAAATAATTGTAATAATTTATCCATTAGCCATGTACAGAACAGATAGGCTAAATTTTAATAAGGGAGTCGAAGAAGGATGAAGATGAATTGTCAAGCTTGATTTTTTTTTAAAATATATACATCAATGTCATTATATGAATAGTGAGGCATCTGGGTATCATTCATTTAAATACAAATAATAGTAGTCAGTCACAACCGCAGAGTTTCAATTGTCTATGACCTCAGGAAGCCAATTTAGAAACTGTTTGCTCAATCCTAGCGTTGCTCCTCAGGGGAATGCAATAGTTATTGTTCTTTGTGTCCCACAATTAATCAATTAGTTCCATTTACGTAATCCAGGAAGATTTCCAAATGTCTCCTTAAATCTACTCTGTAAGTTCAATCATAGATCTTAGCATTTAAAAATCGCTTTCTTTAAATGTCTTCCATAATCTGTTAAACCTCCAATACTTAGAAGTAGACAGATATAGAACAGTAGATAGCACAGCAGCCCTCAAGGTGTTATTTATTTCCATTTTCCCTTACGTCTTATCAGTACTTCCCAAGGTTATAGTTTAGTATACTGTATATACTCAAGTATAAGCCTAGTTTTTCAGCCCACTTTTTGGGCTGAAAAAAGCCACCTCGGCTTATACTCGAGTCAGTGAAAAATTTGCCCGAAATGGAGGAGAAAAAGGGGCGGGGCCATGCCGCTGGGTGACGCTCGTGAATGGCCCAGCGCCCCTGTGAGTTTCCCCTCCCCCTGTGTCAGTTTGCCGTGCAGCGTGCACCGCACCATCCCCCCTCCTCACGTTCTAATGTGATGCAGGGCTGTCTTATGATTCCCCTTCCTCCCCCTCCTGCCGCTCTGCAACGATGTCCCACCTCCTCCTTGTTATGGCAAGCAGCCACATAGCGATGTCCCACCTCCTCTGGTACAGTGATCCAATGATAGGAATCACTGTGCCGTGTGTCATAGGAGGCGGGACATCATCATCACAGCGGGACATCAGCATCATGAGGTGAGTGAAGTATTTCATTGAATACACCGGTATTGTGTGATAATAATTTGTTATGCAGAGCAAATTTTTACAATGGCTACTGTATATTTAATGGGCACAGGCAGGCTGTATATGTTATTCAATGGGCAATGGCATTATTGGTATCTATTTTTATTTTTGAAATTTATCGGTAGCTGCTGCATTTCCCACCCTAGGCTTATACTCGAGTCAATAACTTTTCCAGTTTTTTTGTGGTAAAATTAGGTGCCTCGGCTTATATTCGGGTCGGCCTATACTCGAGTATATACGGTATATTCCATTCACCAGTAGGTGGAACCTTCAGCTTAATTTTCAAGATTGCACAAAATCTAACATGTTTCAGCTTTTTGTAAACAGTCAATATTCAGACTAATAATTCCAGCATTTTAAAATGACTTACCAAAATATTGACAATAAAGTTTAAAAATCCAAATTTGCTATATTTTAAAGATTTTGCACTTTCCCTTTTTTTCGGCTCTATAATTTTTCTCTCTGTAACTATTCTCCGCTTTGACAAGCATTTCAAAGTGTCTCTTTTCCAGGGTTTATTTTCTTTGGGGTTAGGTTCTAGGTAAAAGTAGAATTAAAAAAAAAAAGTTCCAATCACTGTTCATCTACACCACTCCAGTACATTATTTCTTTCTTTGGTTGCCCCAGTTTCACGGCAGCTATAATGGCTGCATCTCCTTTTTGTCGTTGGATGGGAGGGAATCCCTGGGTCCAGCTGGAGAGCTGCTGCTCTCTGCAACCTGCAAGGTGCCCCTCCTTTCTTCATTGCTTCTACAGGTGATTTAGCCCCTTGGGAAGCCCTCCAATGGGAAAGAATTCATCCAATCTCACCATGATGTCACACCAGAAGTCAAAGCTTGAATTTTTTAAGGAGTCTATCATTTAAGGCTAGGAATTTAAAACACATCTATTTACTTCACCCAAGCAGGTGGCAACAAAAGATCTAGCCTCAAAAAAGCTAAGCAATCAAACTGGATGATTGCTCTCATCTCTCGGATGAGAGACCACCATGAAATCCCAGGGTACAATAGTAGATGTGGATGTCAAAACAATAATCACAGAAAGAAACAATGGCAAATTATGCAATTTGTTAAAAAAAACTACATGTCCATCCAGTCATCCAGAGCTAATCTTCTCTTTTGAACACAAACACTGAACTGAATCACAACGTTTAGTGATAAACAAGTTTTATTTTTTGTAGGAAAGTGCCAAAAGTAATTGCAAGAGAAGAAAAAAAAGTTAATAATAAAAAAAATTAAATAGCATTGCACATGGTATCCTGCTTTTTAATATTATTTTTCACTGGAATGTCTTCCTTAAAAATAATGTATTACAAATAAAAACATAGTTCTCTTAAATGTAAATACAGTATTTGAAGAGGAACCATATATTACATGTATTTTTGAGAAATCAGTTGCTTCTGAATACAGGTTCAGATATCCTCCTCAATAGGTGATTAAATCTGAGAAGGAACAATTTACATCAATACATAACATACATTGTGAAGAATATTCCGTGCAATGTGCACTCTGATTTAAACTATTACTCTTTTTCTTCTTTCTTTGCCTGGGCTCACTTTCAGAGTTTGATAAATCCCACTAATTTTTCAAGAAGAGATGTTAATGGAAAACTCACTTGAGTGAGACACAACAAAGTAGAAGAATGTCATCTTCATGAAGTTCTTATGTATAAATATATTGTTGTGTTATTTCCAGTTTCAACTGAAGAGTCCTTTACTCCCTCCTCTGGATTTTTTAGATACTTTAACAGGAGGAATTATTTCTTTTGATGTTCCAAACCACTCTGGTAATTTCCTCTTCGAAGGCTGACTTAACAGCTAGGGAAAAAAACATTAATTTATTCTTTCATTAATTATGTAATTGTTATTCAGACAAGATACACATCAAAAGACAATCTTCATAAGTAGTGGAATCTTTACAATACTTTATTCCACTTTTTAACCTGTTGGATGGATTTATGAGTTTGATATGTATATGTGTATGTGTGTATGTATGTATGACAGTCTTTCTCATATGTACAGGTGAAACTCAAAAAAATAGAATATTATGCAAAAGTTCATTTATTTTAGTAATGCAACATAAAAGGTGGAACTAATATATGAGATGAGACTCATTACATGCAAAGCAAGATAGTTCAAGCCGTGATTTGTCATAATTGTGATGATTATGGCATACAGCTCATGAAAACCCCAAATCCAGCATCTCAGAAAATTAGAATATTACATGCAATCAATAAAACAAGGATTGTACATAGAATATCAGACCTCTGAAAAGTATAAGCATGCATATGTACTCAGTACTTGGTTTGGGCCCCTTTTGCAGCAATTATTGCCTCAACGCGGCGTGGCATGGAAGCCTGTGGCACTGCTGAGGTATTATGGAAGACCAGGATGCTTCAATAGCAGTCTTCAGCTCTTCTGCATTGTTCAGTCTCATGTCTCTCATCTTTCTCTTGGCAGTGCCCCATAGATTCTCTATGGGGTTCAGGTCAGGCGAGTTTGCTGGCCAATCAAGCACAGTAATCCCAGAGTCATTGAACCAGGTTTTGGTGCTTTTGGCAGTGTGGACAGCTGGAAAATGAAGTCAGCATCCCCATAAAGCTCGTCTGCGGAAGGAAGCATGAAGTGCTCCAAAATCTCCTAGTAGACGGCTGTGTTGACTGACCCTGGTCTTAATGAAGCATAGTGGTCCAAAGTCCTGTTGCTCCTTGGTCCAAAGTCCTCCTTTCTGATGAGAGCAACTTTTGCCAAAAGCACCAAAAATTGGTTCACTGACTGGGATTACTGTGCTTGATTGGCCTCTCCATTCTTCCTCCATACTCTGGGTCCTTGGTTTCCAAATGAGTTTCCAATATCTTTGCATGCTTAGATGCAAGGGGGGTTTCATGAGCTGTACGCCATAATCATCACAATTATGACAAATCACGGCTTGAACTATCTTGCTTTGCATGTAATGAATCTCATCTCATATATTAGTTTCACCTTTTAATTGCATTACTGAAATAAATGCACTTTTGCACAATATTCTAATTTTTTGAGTTTCACCTGTAAGTGCTTTCCAAGATAATCCCCCCCTCCAGTAGCTTAGAAAGCAAAAAGAAGCCAAAAAGATAGCTTCTTGTGATAAGAACTTACATGTTATTTGATATTAAATGATCACAGAAACTAAAAAAGGTACTAGAACCTAGCTGTAAAATCAAATAAAATATATTCAAGATATCATTAAGTTTGCCTAAGTCTGTTTTGGATGACATGAATAACAATTACCTCTGACTGGGAATCAGTAAACAGATCTTCCTCAACATTAGCTGAATTCTGGTTCCATGAAGCCAATTTGATAGCACTCTGATGAGTGCTCTGGACATCCTGTTTAGAATTAAGGACTTGCTCTTCCTTGTTACATTGTATCTTTGGAAAAAAGAAGAACCAGTTATAACATTCTACTAATCTGCTGGATACAAAAGACTGACAAAATAGAGTAGACTCTAATTATAGTTAAAAGCTGAGTGTAATCCTCACATACCAAGGCAGATACAAACACAGTATGTTTTTTAAGGAGGCTGAAATGTTCAGTAAATACTGCAAATTGGTTGGAGTGTAAAGGGGAAAGTTTTTTTTTTTTTTTAGACATTTTATTAAGATTTATAGGCCGCCCTTTTCCCTGAGGGGACTCAGGGCGGCTTACAATCACAGGGAAGGGGGTGCAATATCAGAAGACAAACAATGTGCGAACAAAAGAAAATAATAAAACACAACTTTCATTCAACAGTCAACACTCGGGCGGGTAAATTGGGAACCTATCCCCAGGCCTGATGGGAGAGCCAGGTCTTGAGGGCTGCGCGGAAGGTCTGGATGGTGGTGAGGGTACGGATCTCGACGGGGAGGTCGTTCCACAGGGTCGGAGCTGCAACAGAAAAGGCTCTCCTCCGTGTAGTCGCCAGTCGACATTGACTGGCGGATGGGATTCGGAGGAGGCCCAGTCTGTGCGATCTAATCGGTCGGAGGGAGGTAATCGGCAGAAGGCGGTCTCTCAAGTTATATAATTTTCTAAGCAGTTTTTATTCTTTGTTTTGTTCTTTTCCTCTTTTTAATATTTATAAGCAACAATAAATAATATCTATCAATTATCCAGCTCAAGATAAAAATCCTTATTATATTACATAATAATTCAATGCATTTTGCAATAATCTATTAATGCCACTGCCAATGCTTTAATGTTTGTCCATACAAAATGGATAGGAAACACTTTTCATTTATTTCAACTTTCATAATGTGACATATTGAGTATTTAAGTAAAGATTCTTATGCAAAAGAAAAAGTTTAATTATTTTCTATTGTCCCGATAATAGTTACAGAACCAATGGATTAAACCTACAAAAAAAGAGAATTACTAGATATCAAGAGGATTATGTTATGCGTCATGTTAAGTGTTGAATTTCCCCCCCCCCGCCCCCATAAGTCTTCACCAGAGGCTAGAAAGTCATCTTCCAGCTCTATCTCATAGCTCCGCCTTCACCTCACAGCTTGTGGAGAGCTTTGTTGCTCGGCCTGTGCCAAGATGGTTTGTGATGTTATTGCCAAAATGGCCACCCAGAGAAGTGATGAGTATGCTCTCTCTCTCCCTTTCTCTCTCTCTCTTGCCCGCACACGCACATACACACAAATCAGGTGAATGTATTCCTTTCTGAAACTATGGGCTGGATGATCTGGGTGGCAAGTCATATCTGGCCAATGGACTGTAGGTTTGCCAACCCTGACGCCAATGGATCCTGCACTGAGCAGGAGATTGGACTAGATTAATGTATTTTCTCACTATAAAATTTTATGATTCTAAGTTTGTATTCTATATTACAATCTTAGCTTCGGTATTAATGTGAATGTTTCCAACATTACCATTAAAACAAATTCATTGATGGATGATCTGCAATATTTTTAGTATTAGTTTGTTTGGTATAATCAATGGATGATATACTTGATAATTACCCAGGATAAAGAATCTGTATATGAAGCATTCTGCTTTATATTTCAACAGGACTCAAAAATGGATCCTGAATAAATGGCTTCACTGAATCCTCCCAAAATATTAAAGTAAATTACACTAACAGATCAAGTTAAAGTTAGTTGTTATTAACATTAATATACATAACAGTGCATCAACTGGAAGAAAAGATCTGAAAACTAAAATTGCAGTTACTCTTATTTCTATATTCATATCTTGCACTTGTTTTAAATTGGACAATAACACATACATCTTTTCATACAATATGATTAAAAGTCATATAATCACAAAAGTGATAATCATATATCACTAAGCAATAAATAAAGCAGAAGGAGACTCAGTATTTTTTGCTGTAACTAAAGGCCAGAAATTAAGCAGTTCAACAATAGAGATTTAGAGATTTAGAGATTTATTAATATTTGTAGGCCGCCCTTTTCCCTGAGGGGACTCAGGGCGGCTCACATAAAATAGGGGAAGGGGAGATACAGACATTAAGATAAGACATATAATAAAATAATAAACAACATACATTCATCATTCGGGAGGGGAATTATCCTTGTCCCCAGGCCTGACGGGCGAGCCAGTTCTTCAAGGCTGTGCGGAAGGCCTGGACGGTGGCGAGGGTGCGAATCTCTACGGGGAGCTCGTTCCAAAGGGTCGGGGCTACTACTGAGAAGGCCCTCCTCCTTGTAGTTGCCAGCCGACACTGGCTGGCCGATGGTATACGGAGGAGGCCTAATCTATGTGATCTTATTGGTCGCAGGGATGTAATTGGCAGAAGGCGGTCTCTCAAGTATCCAGATCCACTGCCATGTAGGGCTTTATGGGTGACTAATAGCACCTTGAAGCGCATCCGGAGATCGACAGGTAGCCAGCGCAGCTCGCGGAGGATAGGTGTTATGCGGGTGAACCGAGGTGCACCCACAATCACTCGCGCGGCCGCATTCTGTACTAGCTGAAGTCGCCGGATGCTCTTCAAGGGCAGCCCCATGTAGAGCACGTTGCAGTATTCCAGCCTAGAGGTCACAAGGGCCCGGGTGACTGTTGTGAGAGCCTCCCGATTCAGGTAGGGTCGCAACTGGCGCACCAGGCGAACCTGGGCGAATGCCCCCCTGGTCACAGCCATTAAATGGTGGTCAAACGATAGCTGTGAGTCCAGGAGGACTCCCAAGTTGCGAACCCTCTCTGAGGGGTGTAGAATTTGACCCCCCAGCCTGAGTGATGGAATATTGGTCGAATCTCTGGGAGGGAAACACAACAGCCACTCGGTCTTTTCTGGGTTGAGCACGAGCTTGTTAACCCTCATCCAGTCCATAACAGCTTCGAGGCCGCGGTTCATCACGTCTGCCGCTTCATTGAGTTGGCACGGGGCGGACAGATACAGTTGAGTATCGTCCGCATATTGATGGTATCTAATCCCGTGCCTGCGAATGATCTCACCCAGCGGTTTCATGTAGATGTTGAATAGAATATTTATTTATAACAGCTTCATATGAATTGTAATCTGTGCACTCAGATTGAGTTTGAACTGGCTCAGAATCTTGTTTCAAAATTGAGAGAGATGACAGACATATATTGTAATGGACAGACATATATTGTAATAACAAAACAACCCACACTTCTCACTCAAGACACAAATGACAAAGCTTAAATTATTCTGCTTCACACATATTAGATGATGTCTGGCATAGGTTCTATTACTGGGAAAAGTTGAAGGAAAGAAAGGGAATGGCCAGCAATGAAGTAAATTGGACTAAGTTACAATGACAGTAGGTGCAATGTTGAAACTCCTGAAAACCAGGTTAGGGACAGATCACTATGGAGAAAATCTATCTGTGGTTGTTAGGGGTCAAAAAAACCCAAACACTTGATGGCAGATTATCAATAAGTGCAAAACATACCCTTTTATCTAAAAAGTTGGTAGTCAAAGGCAATAAGGAATTCTATGTAGGCAGTAAATGGTCTCATTTGGTTTCTGGGTTGACAATGGAAAGGAACTTTCCTTTCTCTGCCAACATACTTGTCTCACACAGGCTTTATGTACATGTTTGAATAAGCAGACTAAGTGTAAAAATTGTTTCTTTCCTAATATTTCATTTTCCTTATGTAGCTAAAACACAGTCACTATTCAATACTATACCCAACTGCTAACTCAGCATTTTTCTTGCTGAGAGCGCAGAAGGCAAAGTTAGAGTTCCTTCTCCTACCAATAGGTGATACTGTTGTTCTGAAATCATGTTTTACAATTCATCCAAAGAATTCAAAATGTTTTATCCATATGTCATCATCATTGTCAACATAACCTCATTTTGATCCTTTATGGATAGCCTGATGATATTTTGGCTGTTGATTTTAACAAATATCAATATATTAAAAAATAAAAAGTTTAGGATGCATTTTAGCTCCATCAGTTCTATGCATCATGGATGCCTTAAACTTGCTCTATGGGATAAGTAATAAGATCTATGAAGTATAAGAAACTAGAGGTCTGACAAGGTTTGTTTAAACTGGTAAATGTTTTGTAATCTTGGGAAGTGATGTTCTGAGTTCTTTCAGAACAGGCTATATACTCCTGTTCATGTATGTGCTCATGTATATGTGTGGGAGAGAATGCAGATCGTCATGATAATAGCCACTTAGCTCATCTTTCTTTTGCATCAGCTTAATGCATCAGCTTAATGCATTAGCTTTATACTAATCACTATACATAATATAGTAATTTTCCAGTACATGCATGGTGTTATGCTTAACTTAATATGCAATGCCATATTAATTGTGCTTTCATAATTACTTGTTCACTTCCAGAATCAGTATACAATGCTGTTTTTTATTCTTAAAGCCCTTACTAGCTTTGCACATCCTTCTCCCATAAGCCCCCCACGCCCAAAATATTATTTAATATTAAGGTTTTAGGCAGAAGAAAGTGGCCCTTCATATGTTAATAAGATTATTGAGGTCATAGTAACTAATAGAGATCTTCTCAGTGATGGTACCAAATTTGTAACCTAATCCCAATACTGCTTTCTTGCCAGATCAAATCCACTAAGTTTTCCCAAGTTTTGAATTAGTTTTTAAGATACCTGATGCTCATTTTAAACTCCCCTTTTTTAGCTAGGAAGTCTATGAACATCACCAGTTTTATTATTGTATGCCTTTTAATTAATATGTAGTTGCAAAAGTTAGACACATTTATTAAGCTGTCTCAAAAATGAATGTGACATAGAAAGATACTAATTCCAATATAAAAATCAGGGCACAAGGATATGAAAGGGCACCTGGGGACCCAGGTGGATAAGGAGATATTTCTGGCTCTATATACATTTTTGACTTATGCACAAAGAGATATAAATAAAAATATAGATAAAAAGATTACTAATTTATTGAACATACTGACATCCACTTATGAATATTTTACAATGAAAAATGGATTGTTTATATAAAAATATTTTTTTTTTTAAATGAATACTTTACAGTGCACAAAGACCAAAGCAGCTCTGGTTCTTTCCTTTTGGTCTTCCACTAGCAACTGAGCAATATTAGGTAAATAAGGTAAAGGTAAAGGTTCCCCTTCCCGACTCTAGGGGGCGGTGCTCATCTCCGTTTCAAAGCCGAAGAGCCAGCGCTGTCTGAAGACTTCTCCGTGGTCATGTGGCTGGTATGATTAAATTCCAAAGGCGCACAGAACGCTATTACCTTCCCACCAATGGTGGTGCCTATTTTTTTACTCACATTTTTACATGCTTTCAAACTGCTAGGTTGGCGAATCTGGGACAAGTAACAGGTACTCACTCCATTACACAGTGCTAGAGATTCAAACCGCCGATCTTTCTGATCAATAAGCTCAGCGTCTTAGCCCCTAAACCACCGCATCCCCATTATGTAAATAGTACTGCATAAATAACACATCTGAATTTCAACTGATTACCATATTTTTCGGAGTATAAGACGCACTGGAGTATAAGACGCACCCAGGTTTTGAAGAGGCACTTTTTTAAAAAAAGTAGGTAGGTAGAGGGATAGAGAGCAATAGCAATAGCAGTTAGACTTATATACCGCTTCATAGGGCTTTCAGCCCTCTCTAAGCGGTTTACAGAGTCAGCATATTGTCCCCAACAATCCGGGTCCTCATTTTACCCACCTCGGAAGGATGGAAGGCTGAGTCAACCCTGAGCCGGTGAGATTTGAACAACTGAACTGCTGAACTGCAGTCAGCTGAAGTAGCCTGCAGTGCTGCATTTAACCACTGCGCCACCTCGGGGAGGGAGGGAAAGAGACAGAAATACGGTAGGTAGGTAGGTAGGTAGAAGGAAGGCGGGAGGGAGAGAGAGAGAGAGAGAGAGAGAGAGAGAAATACAGTAGGTAGGTAGGAAGAGAGTGTGTAGGTAGGTAGGTAGGTAGAGGGATAGAGAGAGAGAAATAGAGAGATAGAGAGAAATACAGTAGATAGGTTGGTAGGTAGATAAAGGGATAAAGAGAGAAAGAGAGAGAGAGAGAAATACAGTAGGTAGGTAGGTAGAGAGAGTGTAGATAGGTAGATAGGTAGGTAAGTAGAAGGAGAGAGAGAGAGATAGAGAGAGATAGAAATACAGTAGATAGGTAGAGAGAGAGAGAGAGAGAGAGAGTAGGTAGGTTGGTAGGCAATGTTCCCTCTAATTTTTTTTCAGTGTGAGCAGAAAAGTATAGTGTTTGAGCGGCACATTTTCATGCCTGAGCACCTGAATTTTTTTCACAGATGTCACCTAAGACAACAATGAAATCAGTATTATTTGAAACACAAAGTTATGTTTATTCAAGGTACCTGCTTAATTGAAAGTGTTATATAATATCAGTATCACTTAACAACGGTCCTGCTTAGCAACCAAAATGTTGGCTCAGGAACTCTGGCATTGAAGTGCACAAGTCTTAAAGCTGTCAGGTTACAAGATCCTTGTATCTCTAACCCTTTAGGAAAAAAAACCCCAGAGGTGTTCAAACTTGACAGCTTTAAGACTTGTGTGCTCTATTGTCTTTTGCTCCACTTTTTCATTCTCTATTTTTAGTTGTTGCTCTAAGCTTAAAGTAGAACCCAAAGAAGAAGCAATTGTGATTTCACATGATGCAGTTCCCGTGTTAGTTGGGTAACCTCAAGCTTCATTCCTTCCAATTCTCTGCTATGACTTTGCTCTTTGTGGGATAGCTCTTCTTTCAGCTGGGCAAATTTGCAGGTCAACATTTTTTTTTGTAATAAATCATGGAGCATATTAATACCAATCTCTCTGTAACATAATTTCCTCCTGTTACCTTCCTAAGGAATTCCATACTGTAGCAGTGTTTCAGAAACCCATTGCCTTATGTTACAGTTAAAACAGTCCTGTCTGAAGTTGGAGTATTAATCAGGAATCCTTGTATTCAACCAAATAACATCTAATTGATGATTTCCTGTATTTTCTTTGAAACCAGCCAACAACAATGTACAAATATGATCAAGTAAGGCTGCTTTTAGAAAATCGTTTGAATTGCTAAAGATCTGCAGGTTAGGGTACAAATTCCACAAAACAAGAACAACCTCCTAAAGCCATTCATAATAAACACCAGCATCTCTTACAAAGTTGGAATGATGGGTCTAATCATCAAGTAGAAACGTGTCAACCCTAAAAGTCCCAATATAGATCAAACAAAGGATGGCATCTTAAGATAATACTCTCAACTCCTCCAGATTTTATACATTATTCCTAGAGGACCATCATCCATCTTGGATGGGGATAAATATTTGATATGGGCTGTAAGAGAATGTAAGACACGATGCTTAGATTGCCACATTCAACTTTAAATGGACAACTTCAGTTCAATTTACATGAAACAGTCACTTCAGCAAGCCACTCTGCTGGAACATGAACAAGCTTAAGCACTACTGGCATTTCATTGTATAGAGTTATGTTCAGTTTTTCCTTTCAATCAAGGCTGGATGACTTTCTCTGCAATTCCTTGCACTCAACTACTCTTCTGGCATTTTGGAAATTATAATAATAATGATACGAGACATAAGGGAAGCTCTTGTCATTTTTTTAGGAATATTCTGCAATAAGACCTTAGACAGCCCAAAATATAAACAGATATTAGTCTGTACTTTCTATAGCTATCTAACTTTACTTACATAACCTGAAATGGATACTGGGCTTTTTTCCATAAATAATTTACTTTTAAAATGGAAAGGTCATCTTTCAGGCATGAAGATTACAATAATGGAAGCAATGAGTATTGCTCATTGCAATAACTAGAATAACTGCTGCCATCTCCTCCTCCTCCAACAGCACCACCACATTTGCTGCCCAGTGCTGCGGCTGAGGTGAAGCTGCCAAAGCTCCCGCTGGCGCCCCTGCCCGTGACAGCTGCGGCTCCCCCTCTGCTCGGAGCACCTGAGCTGGGCACCGCGTTACCCCTGCCCCCTCCTCCTCCTCCGTGCTTTTGAGGAGCCATCAGGCCTTTCTTTCCTGCTCCTGCCCCTCCGCCGCCTTCCTTGAGGCTCCCGTGGCCTCAAGACTCCTCAAAAGCACGGCAGGGGCACCAGCGGGAGCTTTGGCGGCTTCACCTCAGCCACAACACCGGGCAGCAAATCTGGCGGTGCTGTTAGAGGAGGAGGAGGCAGCAGCAGTTAGTCCGGTGGTGGCGCGGGCTTTGGAGCTTCACAACTACCGTCAGTCGCCCCGTGCTCATCAAAACAAGTCCAGGGCCAGTTGGCCAGTTCTAGCTTCCTGCAAAGGACCTCCTCCCCAGTTTCCAGAGCCTGTGGCAGTAGAAATCACTGCGCAGGAGTTGAAAAGTCCTGCGCGGTGTTTTCTTGCCATGTGCGCGGCTGCGCAGCCGCACACCTTAGAGGGAACAGTGTTGGTAGGTAGAGGGATAGAGAGAGAAAAATAGAGAGAGAGAAATACAGTAGATAGGTAGGGGGGAGAGAGAGAGTAGGTAGGTATATAAGTAGATAGAGGGAGAGAGAGAGAGAGAAATACAGTAGGTAAGTAGGGAGAGAGAGAGAGAGAGAGAGAGTAGATAGGTAGGTAGTTGGTAGGTAGATAGATAAAGGAATATATATATAGAGAGAGAGAAATATGGGAGAGAGATATAAATACAGTAGATAGGTAAGGAGAGAGAGAGAGAGTAGGTAGGTAGGTAGATGTTTCCAGGTGTATTTATCCATGTGCTGGAGAAGGAAATCGCTGACAACCTGTAGCACCTAAAACTCATCAACTACTCTAAACAGCTTTCCGAAAGGGGAAAAAAAAGATTTTGCTCTGCAAACCTCCCCAAAACGGCCCGTTTTTCGTGAAAACGGGTCAGTTTTTGTTCAAACAAAAGGCATGAAAAGCCATGGGGGGGGGGGCTGCAGAGTGCTCCTGGGGGGTGGGCAAAAACAACCCATTTTTTGCAAAAACGGGCCTTTTTTGTCAAACGAAATGCATGCATTGCCTTATGGAGGCTTATAGAGTGCTGCTTATTAGCAAAAATTAAGTGTTACTAGTTTATGAATGGGAAAAAAAACTTACTGTTTTTACTCTACTATGCTAATCACATGAAGTGGCTTTTTAATACATCTTTGTAACTTTGCCAATTATTTTCTTCACATAGAGATAACTGCATATTATGTTTGCTGACTTTCAGACAACAGACACAAGAGTGCACATTATAATCAATAGTCATTTGATACAGGGCATCAAATTACCAAGTCTTAATTGTATTATTGCTCCTTGCTAATTAGTCCTTGGGTATTTTAAAATTTGTTGGCTATCTAATTTCACATGCTCTTGGGAGCAGCAAACTGAGATGCAAACCTAGCATTAATAGAAGCAGTTTGTTACAGTTGCTTTTTTATTTTTTAAAAAAAAGTGTGTCAAAAAGTGTGGATATTTTTAATTTAAAAATCCCCAGCAATGCTGAGATACAATATGTCTCTCTCTGGGCAAATTTTGGCCAGCTACTCTGGAAAAGAGCAATTTTTTTTTACTTAATTAAGCTGACAATAATATTACCAGAAGGACTTATGTAACTTAGCTTCAATAAAATCACTACATAACCAATTCTGATTGATTACATAGCAGTATGAGGTCATTATATTAGTTACCCAATAGCAAATACAATATATGCAACTATAGAAAACATCAAGAGGGAAGGTAGAAATTAAATGAAATAATAAACTGGGAAAAAGTACCGTATTTATCGGCGTATAACACGCAGTTTTAAAACTAAAATTGCAAGCTTAAACCCTGCCTGCGTGTTATACGCCGATACGCCGGGTCCCAAACTGCCTGCTCCAGCTGATTCACCGGCGCCCATGAAAGGAAGTTTTCTTCCCTACTGAAACAGAAGCCACAGCAGGAGAGCGAGGCTGCTGCCGGCCGTTTCACCTTGCGCAGCGAATTTGACTGGGTCCCGGGGCTTCTGCCGGGCGGCAGAAGCCCGGGAAGGCGAAAGGAAGTTTTCTTCCCTACTGAAACGGACGCTCTCCATGGATACTTTGACCTTCCTACAGTTGCTTTTCTGAGCAACTGGGAGACAGAAGGGACGCAATCTCCTTTCATTCTCCCTCTGCCTTATTCACTCGTTCGGGCAGCAGAGAACGGAAGAAAATTGCATAGCCAAGGACAAAGGAGCCTGCAGCCTCCTTCATTCAAATGTTCAGGCAGCGGGGATGGGGGGGGGGGCTTTCTCGCATGCCTTCTTTCTCTGAAGCGCTGCAAACCTTGGGATTGTGTAGCAGCCAAAGATCGCCTGGTTAAAAAGGAGGAAGAGGAGGCTCCACTAGTCCGGAGCCCATCCGCGGTGGCAGGGATCCCCCACACACATACACACACACACAAGGAGGGAGGAGAGACAGAGAGAGAGACAGACACACACAGAGAATGACAAGAGAGACAGAGAGAGGGAGGGGGGGAGATAGAGGTAAAGAGCCACACAGAGAGTGAGAGACAAACAGATACAGGGAGAGGGAGGGGGAGAGGGAGGGAGTGTTTATGCACAGAAGGAAGATTTAAAACTTCGGAGTGAATCCGGGAAGAGGGAAGAGATGGAGGACTGACTTTTCACTCCGATTTCTGAGCCCCCAGCTGTTAGTGACGGAGAAGGACGAAGGAAGAGATTGCATTTTTGTTAGGCTGAAAGAGCTGTGGCGTTTTAAAGAAGTCCCGTTCTTTTTATTTAAGCACGAAAGGAAAAATCTCCAAAAAGCCCGGGGCTTGCAAAGCATCACGGTCTCAGAGAATGCAAATGAAGGTGCTTATCTCCCTGCCCGGCTCGGAGTCATGCTGAGTCCTATTCAGAGGGCGGAGGGACGCTGTGCTTTTTTTTTTTTGTTTGTTTATGTTCTCACAACCATGCAAAGGTGGGTTTTGTGCTACAAGGATCTTTCTTTCTTTCTTTCCCTGTCTGCGGTTCCTTGCAGTTGCTTCGGTTTAAAGCACCGTTTCTCATTCCTTGCAAAACTGGGGCAGGACTGCCTCTCCTTGCAGCAGGCTCGGTTGCAAAATGTTTCCCTGATTTGGTTTATAAGTTCGCAGCAAGGCAATCCAACAAATAGGAAAGTTTTAATAAGATTTTCTGACTTTATTTGGTCTCTGCTGCCACCCCCAACCCCAACCCCTCCCAAGGAGAGAGTGGGAAGGAGAGGAAGGAAGGAGGGAGGGGGAAGGAAAAGAAGGGAGGGGGGAGAAGATGGAAGGAGAAAAGATGGAAAGAAGGAGGAAGATGGAAGAAGAAAGGAAGAAAAAGAAGAAGGGAGGGAGAAAAGAGGGAAGGAAGTGGGAAGAAAAGGGGAAGAGAGGGAAAGAGCAGAAAGACGAGGAGGATGAAGTTGATAGGCAAGAGGAAGGAGGAAGGAAGGAAGAAAGAAAAAGGGAGGGAGAGAGGAAAGAAGAAAAGATGGAACTAGAAAGGAAAGAAGGGAGGGAGGAAAGAGGAAGACAGGGAAAGAGCAGAAAGACAAAGGTGAAGGTAGATAGGCAGAAGGAAGGAAGAAATAGGAAGGAGGGAAGGTGAAAGGATGGAAGGAGGAAGGAACAGAAGCGAAGAGGAAGAGAGAAATGGAAAGAGCAGAAAGACAGAAAAGATAGATAGGTAAAAGAAAGGAAGTTGAAAGAATGGAAGGAGGAAGGAAGAGAAAAGGAGGAAGGGAGTGAGTGAGGAAAGAAGAGAGGATGGAAGGAGAAAGGAAGGAAGAGAAGAAAGTTTGCCTTTTAAGAGGAGTTAATGTTATAATTCATGTTCTAATGTTATAAATTTTAATCCAACATTAAGTTCCGAGCTTCCAAGTCATTTATTTTTAATGAAAAAAAATTTTACTCAAATTTTTGTGTTAAAATGGGGGGTGCGTGTTATACGCCGGTGCGTGTTATACGCCGATAAATACGGTACATCAAACTATTTAAAAGACTGGTTAACTTTATCCCCCATTCAAAAATAATATAGACAAAACATCGCATAGCTTTAATAAATGAATATTTCACAACATTTGGGGAATGTGACACTAACCAGTCAAAGCAATGGTTATTTTAAAAACTGTCAAATACATGGTGGCATCTTTCTTTACTCTTTAGTTCATAAAATATCTCTGTGGACCCTGAAGGTTTTTTCTTTCTTTCTAGGACCCTTTCTTTCTAATTTGGGGTATGGTAAAACGAAGCTGTTAGTTTCGAAGACTAACTGCTTAGCTATGAAAAGTTTTATTAAATGGTGTACTTCAAGGCTACTACTGTGAATGTGAAGTAAGGCTCAATGCTCTTAATAGCTCTATGGCAGTATATCACTGCAGCTAGTAAACATGTTTTCTCCCCATACATAAAAATAATAATTTCTGCCCATGACAGAATTCTGCCCTAAGGTTCTGACCTAACAATACAAAGATGCAAAAATGCAGTACAGCCAATTATGTTTTGAGGAATGCTATGTAGTTTTGATATAGGAGTTCTTATCTAAGCCAGGTAAATATGAGAGATTAAATATTTAAATACCTTGTCAAGATCTCTCAAACTACAGGTGTCCCTTGACTTACAACCATCCGTTCATCTAGTGACTGTTCAAAATTACAACAGCACTGAAAAAAGTGACTTTACATTCAGTTTTGAACTTATGACAGTCATAGTATCCACATAGTCCTATGATTAAAAATTGGATGCTTGGCAACTAACATGTATTTAAAACAGTTGCAGAGTCCTGGGATCATATGATCACCATCTGCGACCTTCCCAGTTGGCTTCCAACAAGCAATGGTGGAAGTCAGATTTGCTTAATGACCATGTGATTCACTTAACAACTGCAATGGAAGTTCTGGTCCTAATTGTGGTTGTTTGTTGAGGGACTGCCTGTATTATACATTGTTATTATTATTCACAACTCATTCACTTGTGCTTCAGTACTCTATCCTTATATTGAAATAGTTTACTCCAGAAAAAGAAAAAAAAAAGGAGACAGAATTAAAAACAAAAGGAAGTAGTCCCATCCATCACTCCTCCCTCATATGTTGCCTCCTACAGAACACAGCCATTAGCAGAAAAGGGTCTTCTTCCATAGCTTATAAGCAGAACTTCATTTAGATCAGTGTGTCTCAACCTTCCTAATGCCGCAACCCTTTAATATAGTTCCTCATGTTGTGGTGACGCCGAACCATAAAATTGTTTTATGTTTTCTGCATTTTTTCAAAAATATGTGTTTTCCGATGGTTTTAGGTGACCCCTATGAAAGAGTTGTTCGACCCCCAAAGGGGTCCCGACCCACAGGTTGAGAACCACTGTTTTAAAGTGATGTTGACATCACTGGACCTTTGTCACCTAGTCAGCTGGAGGGCCCTGCCTGCTCCCCTAAGGCCTCCCTGCATTCCTCTGCCATGCTCAGGGCACCCACGGGGCCTGGAAGCTAGCTGGAACTGGGATGGGCACGCGCTGGCCAAAGGTGGCTCAAATGGCGCTTGCAGACTCTTCAGGAGGGAAAGGCCGCCTGTTGGTCGGATTCCTTCCTCCCACCGCCCTCGGATTCCCGAGACTTAGCTTCTTCTTCTCTGGAAGGGAGAGACTAGCTGGCTCCCCGGACTAGTCTCCAGCCTCTCTGCGGCGTTCTGCAGTCGCTGAGGGTTGGCTGTATCTCCATTAGGGCTGCCTGGGCTCTCCGCTCTTCCTGCTGCTTTCACAAGCGAGGCTTCGAAGAACTCCGCTCTCCTCACGAGCCGCACGTCCTCCTCTTCTCTGCCTCGCTCCGGAGTGATTCAAAATGGCGGCGGGTGCGCGCGCAGCCGCCTCCCGCTCTTTTTTGCCTCACAGCCCGAAAAGCTCGCAAAGGTTTCAACTGTCGCCGCTGTTGCCGGGCAGAGTTGAGAGTCGAGTTGGCCAGCAGCTAAGAAGCCTGCAGGCTCCCAGAACGTCAGCTGGGGGGTTTAAAACCCCTGGGCTCAGGTGGGGATGGTCTCCCACCGCCCCTGCCACTCGCCAGCAGCCGCTGGGCGAGGGATCACAGACCCCTGGAGCGCTTGCGACCAGCTGCTGCAGAGGAAGCCTGGGTGCCCTCTTAAAGCGACACAAACCTCCAGGAATCAAACCTGACAGTTCTTATAATAGATAGACAATTCTGTAATTAAGAAGTCAAACGTGGTCCAATGTGGGAAACTTTCCAGCCTATCTGACCTTAGACTGGAGCACTCCCAAAACAGTCCCAACAGGCGGATTGAGTTTTTAAACTGAGCATGAAGAGGCAAAGGGAGGCGTGGTCAACAGAAAAACATCACTCAGTCCAAGGGCAGTTAGGCTGTGTTAACCCACTATTGGACTCTCCGAGCAGTGCACTGGAGAAATATGTGTTTTCCTATGGTTTTAGGCGACCCCTATGAAAGAGTTGTTCGACCCCCAAAGGGGTCCCGACCCACAGGTTGAGAACCACTGATTTAGCTCATCATTCTGCCTTGAAACAGCAAAATAAGCCCAATTCAAAGTAAGTTTCAGTACAGTTCATCAAGAGCCAGTTGTCAGTTGTTTATTCCTTTAAATTATTTTGATAGACTGCAACCCAGTAAAGGCTTTGCATATATGGAGACGTTAAAAAGCTTACCATGGACCTACTCTTATCTTGAAACAATGAGTACGTTTTATGTTCTTCTGATTCTGTTGTGGGGTTATTCTGATTGTCCACCGGAAGGACTGTATCTGGCTGATCTCTCATTCCAGAATTCTTGAAGATGTCTGTCTGCAGAGTATCACAGAAACTGTTATTTTTTTAAAAATCTAAACATTGAAGAACATCACTGAACAAAGGAACACTAGGAAGGAAGGTGGGATACAGATAGTCCTCACTTAATGACCAGTCACTTAACAAATGTTGAAAGTTATGATGCCCCCCCCAAAAGCTACTGCTTACAACACATCTTTTAATGTTTCACTCCTGCATCAACCCCTCCTCCACAGTCATGTGACCATATTTTGGCCACTTGGTGATAGGCTTGCATTTTACACTGGTTGCAGAGAGATTTGCAATGTTTTTGCTGGTTTCTGGCAAAAAGCATCCATTCAGAAAAGTGGATTTGCTTAAGAACCATATGATTCATTTAACAGCCACAGTGAGTCTTTTTGCAACTGTTGTTAAAATGGTCTTAAAACCCAGGCAGGTCACAATGACTCACTTAACCACAATAAATATGACCAAAATTCCAGGCTCAATTGTGGTGGTTAAGTGAGGACTATCTGTATATAAAACATCCTTGTACTGGACAGCTAGTTCCATGTTATGTGTTTGGACTAAAACATCTGTATTTGATCTGGGCATAGACTATAATTACAAATATTCCAAGCAGAGGTATGTCAAACGTGACATTGGGTCCCCTCCTTAAAACTTAACAATTTAACTGTTTAATTGAATTTAATGATATCTGACCTGTAACTTATTTGTCTGGGAGAATTCCTTGATTATGTTTAGAAGAGGAGCCAACACAGTAGATTTTGCTGCAGAAATGCCATCAATTCTTTTCATAATTTCCACACTTGTAGGCCTGAAAAAATAGAACAGATATTCTATGATTTTATTATTTTAAGTTTGATATATGAAGGTAAAAAGGAAAAAAAAGACTTATAGATGCAGGAGGGAGAATATGAAAGTACTTGCTGAAGAATCTGAAAACAGAAATTAAAACTTAGATAAGCTAGCGAAGTTTACAATCAATTCCAAAGTTACATACATAACACTGTAATTATTTTAGGGAGAATTCAAGCATATGCAGATGTGAATATTGTGTGAACGGATCACAGCTGAGCAATGCCTAACCACAGTTTCAGTCTGAATAGTGTATTAACACTATGGAATGTTTCACTGCCAGAAGGAGAAAAGTGATCACTGGCTTCTGATCTGCTTGACCACCTTTTATTTTACCTATATTATTGCAAAATGAAATTTAAATTCATATTAAGGATAATTTTGATATTTTATTATTTATTTTATGGAATTTTAATGTGTTTTACTTTTCAGAACAAATCCCGAGCTGATAAATTTAATAAATGCAGTTGTGGTGTATAATTGGCATCAACTTATGTCAGTGTGAATCATTTGAACAGATTTAGAAGGATGATTTAAAAAAAAAAAAACCCATTCTAATTATTTGAAATGTTATCAAAACAGGTGGATCTAAATTCTCATTAGTCAAGAGCAACTGCATGAGATAAACATGAAAAGTCTAAAATGTTTGGAAATCATTGTAATAATTCCTCAGTTAGAGACACAAAGTAAATTCTGTAGAGCTAAAGATGAAAATGAAAAGACAAGCTGTCAATGCTTGTGGTATGTAAACACATTTTCCCCCTTTCTGTTATATTGTGGGCAACTAGATTTTCTAATTTTTAGGGATAATTACTTAGTTCAGGAATTCTCAAACTGGGACAAGTCACTCTGAGGAGGTCAAGAAAAAGGAAGATAGCAATTATGTTAAGCAAATGAACGTTGTTGGGTGACAAGAAAAAAGCTAAAAAAATCTATCTTCCCTCAGTTTTGATGACTGTAAGTTTGAGTTACGACGAAAGCAAATGGGTTAATTTATTACTCAATCCTAACTCCAATGAAATTATTAATTTATTCATGGGGTGGAATGGGAAGTTGAATTCATAGAAATTCATTTAACATTTTAAAAGATGAGAATCCCTTGCCTTTCCCCAGCAAAATGATTCCTGCTGTTCTCCAACATGTATCAAATGATGTTCATTCACTCACTTCAATGAACATTCATACCTTATCAGAGTCATATGAAGCAGCACTTTATTTGTTGCAAGCACAGCTGGAGGGATATCCCTTTCACTGGCAAGTTTCTGCCTGGCTGCCAATAACTTGCCATACAGTACAGTCTAAAAGAAACAAAAAGATGTTTACAAATTATTGCATTGAAAGGCAACACTCTTTTAAAATATCAATAAACAAACTTGCTACTCCATTTAAAATATGTCTTTAAAACAAAGGATGCAAATATAAACAAAAACAAGAAGTAGGCTATCTATCAGGAGCATTACTCTTTCATTTTAATTCAGAATGGAATGCCTCATCTAGGATGGCATTTTTAAATGTACGCTTTTGTGCCTCTGAATTAGACTTGCCTCCCGGCAACTGCCTAGGCAAGTCCCTGGAGTTTACTGGCAATATTTTCAAAAGTGGTTTATCCTTCTTCCTAGAATTTAGATAGAGTGACTGGCCCAAGGTCAACCAAATGGTTTCATGCTTCAAGTGGGACTAGAAGTCACAGTCTCAGTTTCTAGCCCGATGCCTTTAACCACTACGCAAAACTATCTTTCTTAGATGTTGAGTACATCATTCAGAATCATTAACATTACTCTCTTCCCTTCCAAACTATTACGTTTTACTCAGATGCCATTATGAGGGAGTCAAACAGATTAGCATGATGAAAGCAGTGTTGTACTATCAGCCTTATCCCTTTATATCTGTGCCATGATATTGCAACGATCTTCCAAAGCAGCAGAATTCATTATGTAATAATATTTTCCACATTTTGACAAAAGAAACATGATTCCCAGTGAGGTATGACTTAATTTTCACTTTAAACTAAATCAATCCATTTATTATGATTTCTATAATTATGAAAGAAACCTGGTTCTCGTATGAATCTAATCATCAAACACTGGGTATACTAACCTGCAATTCCTTCTCCCTTTCAGATATATCAGTTACTGTATCACTCAGAGAGCTGCAAGGCAGTGATAACTGCACAGAGGCACTACTATTGAAAGAAAAACAAATAAGAGCAAATAAGCCAAATAAGAGCACATAAACGCTTGCATTTCCCTAGAAGGGGCCAATTAATGAAGGAACCAAAAGGTTGTGAAATGCTTATTGGATCAAGTATGAAAGACATGCTTATGGCACAACTGGAGGAATAGACACTGTTGTTAATCTTTCCACAAGGAATCTACATGTTTTGTTTTTCTGGGAAAATGACCACATTTTAAAGATATTCAGTGAAAAAGCCATTCCTAAACTTAAATTGGTGACAGTAGCATCAGCATACAAACTTATTATAGTGTATTCCAACTTTTATCCACCCAATATATTCAACAAACATTAATATGAAGAGATACAAAAAAAGTATAGAAAAAGAAAAACTAATAGTATTTTCAGAAATACCTTTTATCCGAACATATACTTTGGCTGGACATCTTACTACTTTTTGAATAGGAAAACATTTCATGCAGAGAATTGTTCTTCAGTAACATAAAGTTAAAAAAGAGAGAAAATAGAGATGCATCTTATAATTTTTTTAGATACATTTAAATACACATGTTTTAAAATATATATAACTTTACAAGTAATTTAATAGGATTAGGACAAATCACATCACCACAGTTTGCTTGGGTTTTGATAACAGGAAGCATTAACTTTGAAAAGTGGAAAATATAAAGATAATATTGAACTAATTATGATATGAAGCTAATTACTTTATAGTTGAGCAAAAATGCCAATGCAGCCATGGTTGGCATCATCCAAGCCAAAATACAGAACAGTCTCTTGACTTCTTGGGTAAGAATGAAAGCCAGCATCATTTCAAAACTTAACCAGTTTAAATTTCTGATTTCTTATTTCTAAAATACTTATTTCAACATGTTACTGATTTTTCTACCCCTTTTATTGAGGAACCAGAAATAAACATCAACTGGATTTTGTACAATTTTATCTTGTTTTCAGATGCCTGCTCTGTGAAATATTCTCCTCCTCTCCAGAGATCCAGGAGGCCTTAATTCTTTTTGCGTCCTGGAAGGTCTTAAAATGCTGGTTCTTTCACCAAGCATTGTAATTAGGTGAGGCTGTAGGCCAAGACTGGGAACTGTTCGCTAGTCACTGTTTTCTGCATGTTGCTTTTAATTATTTCCTTTACATTCTTATTGTTGTTTACTGTGAGCTGCGCAGAGCTGTAATAAATGCTCACTGCTGATTTTATAAAGAAACGTTTTTCTCTAATGAATGTCACAAGTAATTTGTCATTACTTTATTTTGTCACAAATAATATTTCTTCTTTCAATAGTATCTTACAGAACTATGGTTCATTTTACTAGATAGCTTCAATTTTCACTCACAATTAACAAACTTGCTAGATTCCTCTGATCGTCTATATACCAGACACGTTTCATCTCAAACCCACAAGAACAATGATTTTAACTGATTAATTTATGCTGCTAGATTTTTCCTCCAACTGGAGGAATGCGTGCAGCTATCAGGAACATCATTCCAGTAAAGCTCTTTCAACCATTTCTAAATTCAGCAAATTTGTTTCCATATGGAACTTGTCTAACAATAATTCCTCTATTAATGAGAGGAATTATAGATAGATCTGTTATGTATAATCAATGCTATTCATGCTGCTACTGCCTCTGACTAAGAGATAATATCTCTAGGTTACCAGAAAAGATGTATCTTTGATACAGACCTGTTCCCTGAGTGTTGACAGAGGTAACCCAGCACTGGAAACATGTCCCGCTTCTGCAGAGATTTGTTTATTACTGTAAAGGGGAAGATAAAGAAGTTTAGACATCCTGAAAGCAAAAACCAGTCCCACAGTAAACTTTCTTTGCAAAGCATTCTGATTCAAACAATTCTGAATGTGAAGCATAGTATCTCAAGCAACTTGGAAGGTGCAAAGCTCAAAACAGAAAAAAAAGATGGTTACAATCAGACTAATTCTGCATATACACAGGCAAGAGAGCTATGGGTTTAAATGTACTACTTTCACACAATATAAAGCTCAACATGTTAAAGAAGGTAGCAACTACTTACCTTAATGTGTAATGTTTTGTCTCAGTATTGACAAATAGAAACTAATTCTTAACTAGCAGCCTTGGAAAAACATTCAACTCTAAATATCCAGAGATTTGAAAGCACAAAATATATTACTTTGGCTGGCAAAGGATTCTGAGAATTGTAGAATCCAGAAATTTTGACTAGTCTAGAAACAAAAAAAGTCTCCAGGACAGACTAACAGAATGGCTTGAAATACATGCACTTCAGAATCAGAAGATATAGTCACCTTGGAGTAGGTTTCTTTAAGTATAGTTCCTCATCAGATGGAAGTAAAAGGCTCTGCTCTTTTCTTGATTTACTGAGCCAATCTTTACCCTGAGAGCAAAACAAATTACTTAATACACTGATGCTCCATTGTCACTTAACTGAGCACTTTGTCTGATGACTACAAACCTACCTTCTCAGTAAGCATGCACATGAGTGCAAACTTGTTTTGACCAGAAACTTCTTTAAGAAAACCCTCAAGCATGAGACGTCGGCCCAATGCCTTCCATGAGTGCTCTGGCCAATCCTTCCCGCTTCCAAACAGAGCATAAGTCCGGAATTTGTCTGGGAGACGCTGAGACAACTGGTTTAAAACCAAAAAGGCTAGTAATACACTCAAGAATACAGTATTTAAAAGACACAATTCTCTATTTGCTTCTGCACAATTCTATATAAAGTCATCACTTAACAATGTAGCCTTTCCATTATCCCATCAAGAAATATACATCTTTCTAATATACAGAAAATGACTGCCTGTTCCAAGAGAACCAGTGTGATAAAAAGTAAACAAGCTGCATTAGATTTCTTTGGAAAAAAAAAGAGTTGCATAAGGGTTTATATATTTATATTGATTGTTCCTGGAAAGGAAGACCTTTTTTCCAATATAGGCCACATTTAAAATAAGAATAAAATAGATTAAAATCAGTTCAAAATACATCACTGGAGGAAAGTTTGTTTTTGATCTAAGCTTTTTTTTAGAAAAGATCATCTGAAATGAAAAAGTTTACATTTAACTATTAATGTGCTTAGAATAAGAAGGCAGATCAGATTTTAAGAAACTGGATCCTAAAAGCAAAGGGCATTGAAACATTTTTTGTGACACAACAATTCTATGTTTATATCTTCAGGAATCCTCAACTCTTCAGTTGGATCAGGGAATGGCTTTTGCTTTGTCTACTCAACTGTATCCAGGTAAAGAATGTTCTGCACCTCAAACTTTGGGCTAAACTGGGACAAAAATGTAGTCTACGCAACAGCATGTGCCTCTCTTCATTTTATTCCCTGGACTGATAATGACTTTGCTAAAGTCTTGGGTCAGGAGAGTATGGTTATCTATCCAAATCTTATTACCAGAAGCACATTTTGTACTGCAGCATTTTTACTATAAAAATCCCTTTGGTAAATTTGTAGGCTACTACAAATGCCACATTATTCTTTCTCTCTTCCCCCCTTTCTGCCAATGTTAACTTATGTATTCAAGGCATTTGAAATCATGACGTAAAATTTCACTTTCAGAAAGTATGGTATCAGTTTAATTAGAAATTACCAGTATCTCTTAGTTACTGGGCAAAGTATTTAATGCTCTTTTATGTTTTGTATGCATTGTATCCTATTGGTAACCTACTGGTGAAATGTTTAAAAGCAGTAGCGAGAGCTTGATATGTTTGATGATCTATTCTCCCAACAATCCTTTAAACCAACTCTCCAGATGCTCTAAGAGCAGATTTTTGATCAGGCTGTGCATAGGGAAGATGAAATATCCATATTCCTCTCTACCTTCATTAGAGGTTTCTGCTGGAACAAAGAACATTTAGTTGCTGGAGAGATGCCAAATGGATATCACTTTCATGTAGTTATTATTTTCTCTGTTAATATGTTTCTCTTGGCCTTGTTTCATTATTTTTATTTTTGCTCTGGTTTGTTACTCAATTTGGGGTCTTAATAGAATGGGATGCATCATTTGACATGTCCACAAACACAAAGTGTTGGAAATTGGCAGCCTCAAAATGAAACAAACAAAAAAATCTCACAAGTGCAGGACCCATCTTTTGAAAGTTTTAAACCTTCCTTTGTCTTAATGGGGATAGTATAGGATTTCAGCTGAGGCAACTTTTTAATTTGAAAGTTCCCAGGAGAATTTGATCACCACTGAAGATGGATTCAAATTTCAAATAACAGGTGAAATCTGATCTCTCTGGTGGCTCACTTGAAATCTGTTTAGGAACACACCTGTGCTTATTTTTACCCAAAGTCTACTAGGTTGAAAAAAGCTGATGATAAAACAATTTTTCACAAACCATGGGTGAATATGATGTAAACTATTTATATCTGGAAGTATGCTTCACAAAGGACATTTCTAACTATCTTAATATTATTATCAAACCATTAAATACTTGTTACACATAGAAATAAAAGCTACATAGAATAATATATTAGACTTTACATCTGAAATACTGTTAATTATAGTAAATATTCAGTAAACCATAAAATCAAAAGGAGCATAGTTTCCCGTTATAATAATTAAAACCGTTTCTTAAACCATAACAGCAGAAGAAACTTTCTGACATATTCTAGTTAATACAGATCAACTGAAAATTAATTCTTTTCCTAAGGCATTTTTCAATTTCAGTTGAATGAAACGTGAATAGCTCTTAAAATAGCCAATTTCATGCATACTGAATGACCTACCTTAAATAACTAACAGAAGGAAGTATTGCCATAGCACTTTCTGACTATTCAAAGTTATTTTTATACATTTTTAGTACTGCATAATAGAAAGGGCTCTCAGTCATACACGGTATTTTTAGAAAAGAAAACTGGCAAGAAATTTTTGCACAGGGTTTTATTAGAAACCATGACCAGTGCCCGGGGGAGGGGGGTAGCCCAAATGTTCGATTATGGAATGCCAAGAGATGGCATTATTTAACTTAATCTGTCCTATGGTAGGGCAGATAAAAAGGTGAAAAATAAAACAAATTGTATTTATTAAAATTAAAACAACATTTAATCAAATATGAAAGCTCTACAGAATGCACAAAGTTGTGAAAGAAAGTTTGTGAATATTTAGCAAATAAAGGAATGGGACACAATCTTATGTATACTCTTTAAGTCACATACTTTCTGCTATCCCAGTAAGTAGCACAGAGCTTGTTCTTTCATATGTAATGAATAATACTGAATTAATAAGAAGCAAAAAATCCTAGAATGCTTGCACTCCCAGACCCACCATTTGCCCCACTACCATGCAAACAGCATTACCAAATTTGCATCAATTTACCATACTTACAGATCCTCTGAGAAACAGTATTGGAACCCCCATGCCAAATCTCTCCTTTAAAGCACATATTGCAGACATCAGTTTATATGCTTGCTGACCAAAATCTTCAAAACTGTCTTGATGGTCAATTACTGGAGCACAACGAATGTTCCTAGAACTGCACCAAAATGTATATATTGTTTATAACTGGTATTAAAAAAATGGGTGTTTGTGTGTATGTGTTATTTGTCTCTTTCTTATACAGGTATACAAAGTCAAATCATTAGCATTACAACCTTGCATAATCGGAAAAGCAACCTAGAAAATGCTTCTTTTCTAATCACTGCAGTTATCAAGACCAATGGGCAAATTAGTCTTCATCCTATTTATGCTTCTTGATGCAACAGCATTAGTAAAATACCTTCAAACTTATCTTTTTCAATATTCTCACAATACTATGACTCTCATTCATCATGTTTCTTGGACATTAGTATGTTTGTTTCAATTGCATTTCTTTATGTATCATTATCTTTCCCATATAAATCTCTACAATTTTCAATATTCTCTCATTTTCCTTTCATCTTTAAGAATGTTATTATTTTATTTTCTATTTTTAAGTTCAAATATTAAACTTCATTCAATTTGCCATCAAACACAAACACACAAACACCATATACACAAACATTTAAATGTCTTATCACTCTTAGATCACTGTTTGTAAAAAGCAGACATTTTTATAAGCAGACATACAGTATTTCACATTTATTACTAGTCTCCAAATAGCCCAATAACTTTTTCTTTATTCTCATCTCACTCCTACTCATACATTCATGTAATCTAATAAAAAAAAAATCCTTCTGCCCCATAATTGCATTGATGCAGAATGTTGCCCAATGGTTTCCAAACCGATCTCTGTTTGTCTCTCAAACAATAAAGCCTAAAGCATTCAGGGCTGTAAATAGTGAAACAACTGAAAATCAGTAATGCTCTTTCAATCCGGACAGGATATGGACTCCAGGATTTTGCACTGGTTGAATGTCCACCTACGTCATTCTATACCAATTAAAGCATCTAGGCGCTTTTCAGAGATAACGTCAAACTGAACATTTGGCAATATTCTATTGTAATGCTATCAATGCCTGGATTGATGGTTGCCAGGCCTGGCTGTTTTAACTGCAATCTTGATGCAGCCTCACAAACTTTTATTATGTCTTCTGTATGGTCCACTGCACCTCAGCTGTATTTTATTCAAATTAGAAAATCCAAGGACTTTAGCTTGAAAGAAATAGGGTAGGTGGCCCAATGTCAGATCAGATAACAATAATATGGGTTCAAAAACGTTCATGTCCCTAGATAATTCTAGTTCTGAGCTATGGTAACTGATCTCACAGATTTATTGTGAGAATAAAATATAGAAAATCTATCTTTGGCACCTTAATTCTTTAAATTATAAATGTAAAATAATAATAGTGATACTAAAATAAAATTATATTCTGTGAATTAGCTTTTGGCAGTGAATGACTGAATGGCATACCATACACTGATATATTCTTCATTTTAAAAGTAATGATGGTTTAAGAATACTTCATTAGCAGAGAGCCATTATCCATTTATCTGCTGAGGGAAGGTGGTTTCAAACCTTAAATCTTTGGGGTGCAACATTTACCTCGATCTGCAATTATCGCAACATTTTTCTGTTCCCATGATGCCTGTCGATGCCTTTCGGAGTTGTTTGTCTTCAAAATGAGACAAGATGATTCTGCCCAAGAGAACGTTGGGAATTAAATAAAAGAACAAGAAGGTACATGTTAAATTCATTGAAGAAAACAATGAGCTGAAATCATCATCATTAATTAATTCACATAGGAGCTAATTATTTGTCCTTGAATCATCCTGAGACAGACATATTTTGTTCAAAGTATGGAACTGATGGCACAAGTGCAAAAATCCAGCAGAACCCTCTATGACTTAGCTTTACTAAAAGCTACTATTGTCACTTGTTAAAATATACAACGTAAACACTTACCTCCGCCTACAGCTGTTTAAGCTTAGATATTTCTCAATCTTGGCCATCATCTTCAGTTTGTACAGGCGAAAGTTATCATTATGTATCTCACTGATTAGGTGTCTTAAAAAGGAAAAGAATAGAAAAAAAACTTAAATACTGATAATTCATCTGATTTTTTTTCTGCTGCCTCCCCTTCCCCTTGTAAATATATAATAGGAAATATATAGGAATGTATGATGTTATATAACATCAATCATCAATTTGCTACCAGTATATACATAGCAAGAATATATCAATATCGTGGTGGCCATAGCATATGGAAGACTGTGACTTGGAAAATGAGAGGGATAAATAATAAAGAGAATGAATTAAGAAATGAAATGAAGGAAGGAAAGAAAAGCAGATTATGTTGTATATTTGTGAAACTAAGAAAAGGGTAGGGCAGTGATGTTGAACCTTTCTGTCCTCGCATGCCAAAATTGTGTGCGCGCATGCGATACCGTGCTCACGTGTGTCCCACATCCACAATGTAATGCGCCCTATGCATGCGTGTATGACACCCTCACCCTGCGCATGCACACACGATCCCTCCTCCAGCTAAGGGGGAGTTTTCGCTCTCCCCAGGCTCCGGAGGCGAAGGCTTCAGGGAGGACCTCTGGAGCCTGGGGGAGGCGGTTTTCACCCTCCCAGAAACTCAAAGAAAGCCTCTGGAGCGGAAGGAGGAAAAACAGAACTTTTGGATGGAACGGAAGTTCGGAAACGGACTGTTTGGAAATGGACTGTCCCCCCAGAGGCCCTCTAGAAGCTGGAAACAGTCCGTTTCCGAACTTCCAGTAAGCCAGGAAGTTCCATTTTTTGCCTTACCCCGGCTCCAGAAGCTTTCCTAGAGCCCGGGGAGGGCAAAAACTCCCCCATCCCTCCGGAGAGGCCGAAAATCAGCTGGCTGGCACGCATACGTGCTGGAGGTGACATAGGGCAATGGCTTGCATGCCCACAGAGATGGCTCCGCATGCCACCTGTGGCACGGCCATAGGTTCACCATCACAGGGGATAGGGCATAGCATTGTATGATGGTTTTCAGATTTTGAGGAGTACAGTGGCTGAATAAAGGGAGTATAGGGAGTATGTATTTCCCTAATCCTTGAACCAGGTTTAGAATAAGCCCATATAATAAATAAAGGTGTTATCTTAAATATTATTCTGTTAAGTGTCATAAGTGGATGAACTAAAGCTTGTTAAATATATGTAATGAGTGGGTCATTCAGAGATCCTGTTTCATGAGTATCGCCTTAAAATAATGGTAGTTATTTAAAATATATGTGTTAAACAGAAGTCCATTCATGGCATATTCTTCCCCATTCATGAGAAAAGAATAAATATAAATTTCAAAGACTTATTTTAATTGTTATTGTTTATGATTAAGTTAATTAGTAGAGGTTAGAAAGATAACCAACTCTGAACAAAGGACAGGCCATTATTTCATAGTGTCAAGAATAGATTTTGGGGTGGGAAAAGGACATAGAAGAAAAGGAAAGAATGAAAAAAAGAACTGCAGAAAAAACTTGTAAGAAAAAGTACAAGGTAGATTAGAATGAACAGAAAGACAAACGGAATCTGCTTGAGTCACAAAAATCAATTTACATTATGAATGCTACAGGAATGAAAGGAGCTATGCTAATGAGGTATAAAACTGCTTATTTTCATACCTCATAAATACCTCATTCTACAATGCTTAGTAGAAAAAGTAAATCTCTAAATGAAAAAAATATATATAAAGTTACAAAAAAGCTGAAATAAAAATACTATGTAAGGTATAAAGAAATAAAGATGCACTTGAACAAAAAGTAGTCACAAAATGAAGATTAAAAGAGAAAAGAAAATGCAAGGTTATTTCCACTGAAATAAAAACATTTGGATGTGGGTGAAAAGGAGTTTTCACAAGGTGGATGGAATTAAGAATTAAATTTATGAAATGATCTGGAATGCAAATGAAATGGGAACACACTTGGAAACATGTTGGTGATTTTTATGGGAAGGAGTATGATATGTCAAGTAGAATTCAAATGGTTACTAAGATTTAGTATCAAGGAAAAAATATGAAAAGGAAGACGCAAAATATATGAGAATGCTTTTAAAAAGGATAGGGCTGTAGGAATAGATAGTACAACTGGAGGAATGTGAAAATAAGGCTTGTTGATGAAGAAGCTATCAAACTTAATGAGACATTGTATGTCTGCTTGACATACAATGTTATGTTGTTAAGATCCTGAATGACTCGCAACATGACAGATTGTAATATCCTAAAAGTTATATGGATCTGAACTTTGATGTATTAAAGATCAATATAAGAAAAAAGCACCCCTGACAATCATGGTATATATGTATCAAATTTTTAAAATAGTAAATAATTCTCACTTGTTTTCCTCACAGTGCAGGTCTAATGCATGGGAAATGAATTATACAATAGTGCCACAGTAACTCATACTTTGAATTTGTAATCCCATTGTAAAATTCAAACATCAATGAAATATTAAACTTGGCCAACCAACTTTTATGTACAGGTAGTCCTCTCTCAGGGACCAGAATTGGGACTGGCTACTCAGTTGTTAAGTGAAGTGGTCAGTAAGTAAAACAGCAACTATGTGTACGGTCTTACTTCCGTTTTCAGCTTTTATTTGCTTTACAAATCTGCCAATGATGTAAATGTGAGTATTGGTCACATTACTTTTTCATCACATTCATAATTGTGAACAGTCACTAAACAAAGCAGTGACTAAACAATGGCTACCTGCAAATGTTTAAAATATTCAACATGGTTGTTTTAACATTTATACATACAAAGCAAGTCAGAATTGCAGTTACCTATTAAAGCTCATGTCAGCTGGAGTCCACAATACATAGCAAGAGGCTGGAAGCCCATCACGGCCAGCCCTTCCAATTTCCTGGTAGTATGATTCCATTTCCTTTGGGGCTCCATAATGTATAACTGTCCGAATGTCTGCTTTATTTATGCCCATTCCAAAGGCTATAGTAGCGACTATACACTGCAGAGAAGAACCAAAATCTCCAATATCAAAGTTACATTCATCTCAATATTAATGCACTTTTCAGTATTAATATTTGATCTGCATGAAGTATTTTTATACTATGACTTGTTAATGTTTTGGCAGACTCAGCTTAGAAACACAATATTTGAATTCCAAGTCATTTATATTATTTACTAAATCCAATACATATGTTAAAATGTCACTGCTGAGGACAAGAATCCCAATTAAAGTGTCCCCAAATATCATCTTCTAGGAAAACACATACAGTGAAGCGAACTGTAGAGGAGATGACAAAGCAGTGGTGGGTTCTGGAACACTGGCCCACGGTTGCAACAGGGCCCAGTGTTCTCCACATGAACGCGCACGGCACACGCATACACCTTCCAGCGACGCCTCCGCAAGCCTCCACGGCGCTCCAGCTGCTCGACAGAGCATCATATAGGTGCTGTACATGCCATGTGCAGAAGCGCCGAAGGCTTTAAAGGACAAGTAAGGAGCTTGGGCGGGCGGGTGGGCCCTCCGGAGTACCGTACTGGAATGGTACCCGGTGCTCCAGTCAGGCTCCGGTACACCCATACCGGGCCCTACCTCCTGCAACCCACCACTGTGACAAAGCTGAGCCTGAGAGAGAGGTCAAACATGTCATCAGTCTCAAGTCACTTCAAGACCACAAAACATCTATGTCCAGCCCACTTTGTATTCCAGTGAGTCTTATCTACTGCCAATTTGCTTGGACCATTAGTAGTTTAGATACTTTTAGAGAGTTTAAGCTTGCAATAAATCTTTATACCCATTTGAACTGTCTGGACCATGGGTCCTCAAACTATGGCCAAGGGCCACATGCAGCCTGTTGAAGTCATTCATTTGGCCCGCACAGGACCACAAGGCTGCCTCACCCACATTGCCCCACCCACCTTCGGCCCCAGGAGGTCAAAAAACAGGTAAAACAGTCTGTTTTTGACCCAAACTTTGCCCATTTCTTGCCTGCAAAATGCTTCTGGAGGTGGGGGAGGTGAAGAATGGGGTGCACAGACACGCCAGGAGGCAAAAAACTGGGTTTATTTTTCACCTCCCCCACCTGAAGAAGATAAATAGAGAAAGAGAGAGAGAGAAAGAGAGACTTGTTGATTGTAAGCTCCTTGGGGCTAAGAAGAATTGCTGCAAAACTGAGTTTCCTGAAATGGACCAGTAGACTCCTAAACAACTGAAAAAATGATCTAGTAAAAAGAAAAGTCAAACAAAAGAGCAACATGCACCAAAAGCAAATAAAACACATCCAGGAGCAAAACAAATTAAAGTTAAATTTATGTGCAGTTTGATGGACTGTTAAATTGGCCACGGCCCCCTAGCCACATGACTTAGCCACGCCCACCCAGCCGGTCTGGCCCCCAAACAATCTGAGGGACTGTGAATTGGACCCCTATTTTAAAAGCTTGAGGATCCCGGTCTGGACCTTCTGATTTCCCAGGGTTTGACAATCCCACTGTCAAAAAAGCTCTTGGGAAGTAAATCTTGCTTTAAATAGTCAACCAGAATCTGCCTTCCTGATTTGGGGAGAGAACCTAATTTAGATCTGCAAGAATCAAAACATATCATGCAATAACAAGAAGAGAATTTGGGGAGGGGGGAATCATTTAAGTAAGCTGTTAAAGACTCAGTTGTAGTGATCAATTGTAGCATAGATTTAACTGTTTCAAGCTTCCACACACAAATATTAAATATAATTTTGGGTCATTTTTCTCAAAAAATAAATGAACAAGTATAATGTTTTAGACTCATTTGTTTAATGTGTTGTCTATCTATCATTACCATATTTCCCTGAAAATAAGACCGAGTCATATTAATTTTTGCTTATTTTCCGATTAAGTCTTATTTTGGGGGAAATATAGTAAATGCATCTGTCCGGCTGACAATCTTAACTGGGACTTATTTTGGGGGTAGGGCTTATATTACAAACAGCCTGAAAAATAATGCTAGGGCTTATTTTCTGGTTAGGTCTTATTTTTGGGGAAACAGTAGTTTTAGGACTTGATCATGTTTATGCAGAAATACTGAAATTCAGAAGGCATCACAAAAAGCAGCACTATACATATATGTGTGTGTATGTGTGTGTGTACACAAACATACATACACTCAAACATACACACACATATATACTGATTTGATTAAAAACATGCAATAAGATCATATTCCAAATCATGGGCTAAAATATTAATGAAATTCTAATAGATAGATCATCAATTGAACATATTCAAGGTACCCATCAGAAGTTCTCTATTAAATGTTAAAACTTCCTATTATTTAGACGGACTAGTTTGTCTTCCCTGTCCTCCTTTTTTTAAAAACAGGAACTATACTCAGAATATTAATATATGCATAAATCTCATAACCTTTAAAAACAGCCACGTAAATTAAATAAGGCTACATAAAACAAGGTTTGAACATAAACTATTGGCATTTATATAGCATATCTCTAATATACAAACCTATATTGCTTCAAAAGAAAGGAAGAAATGTAACTATACTATTCATATTTCATCAAAACTTTTGAAATAATCCATTTAAAATGCTAGAAAAAACATATAGCCAGATCCTATGAATAAAAACATAGAGAATTAATATATCAACTTCAATAAGACATAATCAATTTATTAACTAGTGGGTCCTGATTTTGAAAAGGAAAACAAGACATTTATATGGTACCAATAGAACTGATTATTTGTAGCTCAGAGTTGAACTGTGGGCTCCTTGGTGGTCTCTGAGCTTGGTTTAAGCTCAGAGAGCACCAAGGTCCCCATGTTTATGTTGTTTTATATATGGAAAGCTTCTTCTGTATATTTCATTTACCTAAATTAGATAACAAGTTAAGTTGTTCCATACCTGAATTTCATCTCTCATGAATTTATGGTGGACATCTTTTCTTGCCTTGATTCCCAAGCCAGCATGGTATATACCACAAACTAGATTTAATTTTCTTAGCTCTGCAGCTACTTGTTCAGTAGTCTTCCTTGATGGACAGTAAACAATGGTGGGGCCCTCAAATTCATATGTAGACCTAAGATTAGAAAAATAAGTAGAAATCATTTGTATGTGAGGTTTTTCCAGTAATTATTAGAATAGCTAATAAACTGATTAGTGTATGATAAATCTCAATGTCAATTACATTACATTAAAATTGCCTTTTCGTCAAACACAGGTTCACATATCAGGCCTTCAATAGGTCCAATTAGGAAACCAAATTCATGTAACCTAACACTAATATGCCTTCCGTCCCCCCTTTTATTTCTGTGTGAACTAGAAAAGGCCTTGTCTGAGACATCTGCATACATTGCATTCCTGCCCAAGACTCAGGTTTCTTTTATCTAACTGTTGCCTTGGCAGCAGCTTTCATCTGTCTCTCAAGGCCATTCCTCTCCCCCCATATCACATGGGAAAAAGACTAATAATATGATTTATATATTTGCAAGGCATTTGTAGAATTAAATGACTCTTTATTTTACGAAGAAAACATTATGTGGAAGCTTCACTTGACAAAGACAATGGGCATTTGAAATCAAAACATATGGATCCATCTGTGAATGATCAGGCTACATGAAAGATTACAACTTGCAATCAAAGAGAAATAAATGTAAAGAGAACAAATATAATGTAATGAATATAAGGAGAACTAATGAAAACTTTCAATAGATATGTTATAAAATTAAGGTGAACGATGTAATAAACCTGATGAAGGTAGTCTGATCTTATGAAGCAGAACTGATAAATATATGCAGGAAAGCAATGCTAAAGATCAGAAAATATGAATTAGTTTGCTCTTTGTTCATCTTATTTGCTCTTTGAAAATAGCAATATAGGATTGGTAACAACTGCAAGTTAAATTCTACTAACTATGATATGATATGGGGGGAATTATTCAAAATACTAAGGAATGTAATCCAGAGCAAAGATTAATGTACATGTCAATGCATGGATGAAAATAATATCAAAGTACAAAAATATTTTAGGTCACGTGGAAACCCAAGAATGAACAAGAATGCTACTTGGTGAAGATCTGCCAAAACTCTGTTTCAAATATAAATTTTATGCATGAGTCAAGGAATGCTTATGACAAAGGAATAAAACTGAAAACAGGACAAAGGAAGTGCAAAATGTGTATATGACTAAAATTGAAAGAATTGTTAAGAATACAAAATGAAGGCTTCTGAAAGTATGACACTCTTTTTTTGCAATGTCAAGAATTTGCAATGTCAAGTTTGTGGTGGAAAATAGGTTTTTTTCCTTATCATTTCCTCTATTTATTTAGCTATTTAGTTATTTTGCTCACTGCTTTTTCTTCTTTTTTGCCTTCAGTTGTGTCACTCATGTCAAGCTGTGGAAAGTGCTGGAAAAAATAGGAATCCCAGAGTATCTCATTGTCCTAACTTATATTTGTTTTTCTTCATTTTCTTTATTAAATTTAGTTGCTGCCCATCTCGTTTTGAAGTGACTCTGATTAAAAGCATTAAAATCATAAAACATAAATAAACAAGTCAGGAAGCCACAGTACACACAGAACATAGTGAAACAGACTGACTCCAGATTGAAATAGTAGTACAACAAGGCTGCACACTTTCCCACCTATATGCAGAAAATACATTAAAGGAAGCTAGGTTGGAAGAGTAACATGGTTATAAAATCTGAGGAAGGAACATCAATCAAAGACACAATTAATGACATTATCCTGGTAACCTAAAATGTAAAGGATCTGCAAGCTGTGTAATTAAAATAAAAAACCACTATGGAAAAAATAAATATAAAAAACAAACGTCTGCCCTTATAAGGGGTAGTTTATGTAAAACTTTGTAGATAGAGGCATGATATAATGTTTTGCTGATATCTCTCTCTCTTTGACATTTAAATTGACAGATTCAAATTATTTAATATGAACCCTTTCTACTTCAACAGTATTTTCTCTCCCAATTTAAACTCCATCCTAACAAGAACAGATACCATATAATGCCTTGCAGAAAAAACCTAAAATGCTCAACAAATATTATATTGAGGCTAGATGTCTTTACACTGCATTAAACAGTCTTCCCCAACAAATATACAAATAATTTCTTGCTCAATAATTTCTTGCAGTCATAATTTAGGAAGTGAATATTCGGCTTTACTACCCAATCTGGCCTCTGTAACAATGTTTTAAAAGCAGAAAGAAAAGGATTGCAATGATCAGTAACACTGTATTTACACAACAGATTTTGTAGCAAGCCTGTTTACCAATCCATCTTCTGCTGTTTCTTTAATGTCCAAGCTCCATTCCAACCTCCACAATTAAGCTTTAGTTTATTGATTTATTTGCATTTCTGTCTGGCATATACACTACGTACATTCTACCTTCAAGCTTGTACTCATAAAAACATTTTCTGAGGTAGATTATACTGAAAGCTAATAATTGACTCCCAAATCCTCAAATAAGCCAAACAGGGTTCTAAAAACTGTTTAAAAGATTTATTTCATGAAAATGATCTTCGAGTTAAGAACAAGTTGTCAATATATCTCAGAGCTTGCTTACTTGTTGTCTTTTGGAATGAGGAACTGCAATAAATCCTGGATTATATTTCCAGATTTTCGCCTAACGTCCAGGTATAGATTAGGTCGATCAAAACTGGTACAAGTAATGTGAGGAGTTCTTAAATTCAAACAGTCTATTATATCTTTCCTAATTGAAGAGCTTGCTGTTGCAGTCAATGCAACAATAGGAACCTAAAAAGAAAAAAAGAAAACTGTGATAGAATGAAAAGCTGAATTTACTAATTATTTTAAATGACAATACAAAGTTAAGAAATGGAAAATTATCAGAAGCCTTTGAATTGTGTACAGTATTTAGTATGCATGCATGTATCCTGGAAACCTTGACCACAAACAACTAAATTCCCACAAACACATGGAGTATATTCACATGGCAGACTAATTCTTGCAAATCAAACTGAAGCCAAGCACAGAATGATATTACTTTTAGCCTTAATCACCATGTGTAGTCACGGTCTTTTCTTGGGTTTACAGATTTAATCACAGAATCCCATATAGTTTAAAGCCGTGATGGCGAACGTGTGGCACGCATGCCAGAGGGGGCACGCAGAGCCCTCTCTGTGGACATGTGTGTCATCGCCAGCTGGTCTTTGGATTTCCGGCCCTCTGACACGCTTGAAGACCAGCTGGCAACAGTGTACGTGCCCACAGAGAGGGCTTTGCGTGCCACCTCTGGCACGCATGCCATAGGTTCACCATCACGGTTTTAAACCATATGGGATTTGTTGCTGAAAGTGAAAACCAACGAAGAAATTACAATGCTCATTGAACACACACATGCACACACACACATATACAAACATGCATACTTAAACATTTAAAATGCAGAAAAAAAAACAATATAAATAAGCTTTTTTACCTTAGGAAGGTTTTTCTTTAACAATCCCAAAGACCTGAAAGAATTTCTGAAGTCATGTCCCCACTCAGAAATACAGTGAGCTTCATCAACCGCTATTAATGTGATGCCTAAAGAGAAATAAAAATAGTCCTGTATAGTTTGCTTTCATTTTCAGAATTTAGAACAAAGAGCTGTATGCAGAATGTACAGGAGCTGAAGCAATTTATCTATTTTTCTATAAATAGAGCATTATCTCCAGTAAAGAGATAATGATCTTAAAGGTCCTTGATCACAACTATTTTTAAAAAGTACACAATGCACAATTAGTTCTGAATTAGTTCTATAAAGGAACGTGTTCTACCTGTAATCTGGAAAAACTTGAGTAAAGTTTGTGAGAAAGCAGAAATAAGAAGTTTATAGTTTTGTTTTATAGTTTTATTGTGCTTCTGTCTGATAATAGTAAAAAAAAACACCATGCCAGTGGTATTCAGCATCAAAATTCTTCCATGTAATTAGAAGATATTCTGAAGACAGCATGGTGCCCATGGTCGTGCAGTGGTTAGAATGCAATGTTGCAAGCTAACTCTGCTAACTGCCAGCAGTTTGATTCTCACTAGCTCAAGGTTGACTCAGCCTTCCATGTTTCCAAAGTTGGAAAACAAGGCCCAAGTTATTGGGGAAAATATGCTGACTCTGTAAACCGCTTAGAGAGGGCTGTAAAGCCCTATGAAGCAGTATATAAGTCTAAGTGCTATTGCTATTTACTGTATTTTTAAGAGTATAAGACGCACCTTTTTTCCAAAAGAGGGTGAACATTTGGGTGTGTCTTATACACTGAATGTAGCCCCACCCACCAGCCCCAACCCTTTGATCGCTGCCTCTCTGCAATTTACCTCCTTGCAGCAAATGGGGAAAATGGGGCTTGCAAGGCTGCAATAGGCTATGGCAATCCCTGCAGCCTGGAAAAGCTGATGATTGGGAGGCCCATGCTAAAATTGAAAGTGAAACTTGCTGTTTGCTACACAAGGCAAATTGCTGGGAGGCAGAGGCAGATTTTATTTTCTTGTGCTAATCAGGCTGTTTGCTGCAAGGCGGTAAGTCAATAACTTATAAATGCCTATAGAATGTTCAAATTACTAGACTTATTTTTTTAAAAACTGCTTTATTATTGTTCTAGACAGCTTAACAAAACAAAGAAGCTTTCTAAAATAAATGCTTGATCTGAAGAGGTCCAGTGCTATTGTATCTTCTTTTAAATAGCAGGGAATAACTATACTTTCAATTTTGCACATTGAAATAAATTGTGCCGATTTGCATAATTTATACATTCTGCAGAATTCAATGCACCAAAGTGCAAAAAATAGATAGTATAAGAAGGTTTTATAGATATTTTTGCGTACACATAAACTAGTTTACCACTGACTAGCAGAATTGTGCATCCTCATAAGTCCTTGTTCAGGTATAAATATATAAAGACATAATTAAAGATATTACTTAAAATAAATATATAAACATAAAACATAATTAAACGGGCTTTCAAGTTGTTTAACCTCACAGCAATGCCAAAGATTACAACTTTTTCTAAATGTTTTCATGCTATCAATGTTCTAGGATGTCCTTAATGTCCTTAATCAAAGGAGTGATTTTATTTAAGGCAGCATTACACCTTAAGAAAGTGATGTGATCTACCTTGACTTCTCCAGTCCCACCAGAGAGATCCATCACTTTGCTTTACTGAAAATGGTGGCAGAAAGGACTTCCAACCACACATTTGAATTTGACACAGAATTCCAGTGGCTCTTAAAGAAAACGTTCAAGGTTTTGCACATCAACTATCAGCACTTACCAACTGCTTTGTCAATTTGCTGAAGCCACAAGAGGTTCCCTGAACAGAATTCCGGAGTTAAATAGACAACTCTATACTGTCCCCTGTGTAAAGCAAAGGAAAACAGAATTACTTTATTACAAAAGTAAGCTAACATTCATGTTACATACAGTTGAAGTATTGGTTAAGACTTGGTTGTGATAGAATTCTCTGCAATAAGTCCCACTGAGTTCAAAATGATTCATTTCAATGAAGTAACAATATTTATTGAGAAAAGTGTTTTTTCAGTACTATATAAATACAGGGCTGGAATAAAGCTTACGCTTTGATCTCCTCTCTGACATTTTTTGACTGTGCTGATCCAAGCAGGCAAGCTGAAACTCCTGACATTCTGCAGAGGAAAAAAAAACACCAAAGTAAAAATTAGTTCATGAACACTACATTCTTTGGTCAACTCCCAATCCCTTCCTACTTAAGCCAAAATAGCAATCTGAGCATCAAATCTAGATAGCAAGAAATGATTCCTCTATTTTATACATTTTATTCCTGCATCAGTTTAAAGTACAATTTTTCCTAAAAAAAAAAAAAGTAAAAGCTAGATTTTGTATTATATGTAAAGTACAGCAATTCTTTCCTCTCTCCATGCCTTTCCTCTGTCCATGCCTTCAAAATCATCTTGCACAGCTCTGGAAATGTTATATTTCAGAGTAGAAAAAAATAAGCTTAAACCTCTCTATGAAACTTTCAAAAATGACACCAGTAAAAGAATTTGGAAGTGGAATGAGTGACATGCACATCCAAATTACAAAGAATATATAACACATATGTTAATCAAAAGCTTTTTTTATATATAATAAAAGTGTGTTTTTAGAAATGAAAGGCTACTTTCTAAATTAAGAATTTATTTCACTTCAAATCTACCACCAAAACTGCTTTATGATTTTTTTTCCTTTTAGCAACCTAGCCAAAAATGTGAAATTTTTGATTTCCCAGGAAAAGAAAGGACATGTAACAGAGAGAAAACTATGTGTAGTTTATAAGTCACTGTAACCAAATACTATTTCACGCAATATAGTCTTATGTTTTTAAAGAAACCAGTATGTACAAAGTACCATGCACTGGAGTATATTGTTCTTTGGTCAACTCCCAATCCCTTCCTACTTGAGCCAAAATAGCAATCTGAGCATCAAATCTAAATAGCAAGAAATGATTCCTCTATTTTATACTTCTATTCTTGGGTCTCATGGAAAGCTGTTCTGTCCCCCCTTCACGGCTCTTAACAAACGGCAAGACAAATAAACTTAAAAGGAACTTTATTTATCAGTTCTCAGTTCAAACTGGCTTCGAGCCCAAAAATAAACTAATTAAAGTCTCTGCCAAAAGATAATGGACTGAAACACAAATCTTTCTTACTTCAATACAAGGTGAATCAAACGAAAGCAAAGCCCTTCTTCCAAAGTCTCTACAAATCAGGGTTACAGAAGTCAAACCACTTTTCCAAGTGAACAGCAAAGAAACCACGATCAAGGATCAAGGAACGCACGAAGGAACGTTGACTCCTGCGACTAGGGCGTGGCAGCATCCATCCTTTTATCTCCAAACCTGCCTCTAACAAGCCCCAGCTGCATAATGAATCTTGTATCCCGAAAAGACTCACAGCAGACATCTGCTGAGTCACAACGCTATCCCCCACCGCAGGGCCCTTTCCCCAGGGTCCGATGGTCTGGATGCGGTGGGAATGTCGTGTCCACAAGATGACCCGCACCCATTTCCCTTGGTGCCTTTTTCATGAATCCCAAACCTCTGGAGGCATAGCCCCCTTGAATTGGATCTCTTTAGGTATCCGGTGGCCACCATGTTTCCTTCCGCCCTTCACGGCGTCGACACCCCATCCAGGGTCATCCACCCTCCGCAAGGCCAACCCACCAGCCCCCCTACCATCGGAGCTTGATGGCAGCTCTACCAGCTTCGGCCGAGCCTTAACACCCTGTCCAGGGTCCTCCACCCTCTGCAAGGCCGACCCACCAGCCCTCCTACCGTCGGAGGTTGATGGCACCTCTACCAGCTTCGGCCAAGCCTTAACACCCTGTCCAGGGTCCTCCACCCTCTGCAAGGCCGACCCACCAACCCCCTTTCCGTCGGAGGTTGAGGGCAGCTCTACCAGCTTTGGCCGAGCCTTAACACCCTGTCCAGGGTCCTCCACCCTCTGCACGGCCAACCCACCAACCCCCTTTCCGTCGGAGGTTGACGGCAGCTCTACCGACTCCTGCCGAACCACCACGCAATCCCCTCCTGCAGAGCCCTTCCCCCGATTTCGATGATCGGGGTGCAGCCCAGAAGGGTTGGTGACGGCCTCCCCGGAGCACAGTCCAAGACCCTGGGACCCCTCTGGGACCCTAAAGACAAAGTCCAGTGTTGCGGGGATCAGAGTCGATAACGGCTGGAATTTCAGCGGAGTTCTCCTTGTAGACCTGGCCCAATGACACTGGGCACATGACTTCACGCACCTCCGTATGTCATTTTTCAGATGGGGCCACCAAAATTGATGGGAGGCCAGGCGCAACATCCAAACAAACGACCAATGTTTTGATGCAGACGCGCAATGAATCTGCGCGAGCACCCGTCGACGGATGTGCCCTGCGGGAACATAGAGCCAGCCCCAACACTTCAAAAGATCCCCTTCCAAAGTCCATGGGGACGCCGGCCTCACTTCAGCCTTTTGTTGCTCCACCCAGTCGTCACCCCGCTGCGCATTCCGTATCAGAGTCTGCATGTTCACGGGATGACCAACAGCAGCACAGGGTGCAATGGGTAGAACTGTCCGAGGTGGAAGCGAGTTCGCAGGGTCGGAGTTCTTTACTTTACTCAGCAGGGCATCCACCGTGGGACTCCACACACCCCAAACGCACACTATCTTGTGCGAACAGGGTAACACGGCCGCACCAACGTGCAGGTTGTCCGACTTGATCGTGCGTTGCTGAGGGATGGCTGCAGTCCGCGCAACCCTTCTGTTCTTCTTGGGACAACTCGCAGCAACGTGTCCAGGATCCCCACAATAAAAGCACAGCCCCCCCCCGCACGCCGTCTCTCCATCTCTGTCCGTGACACTCGAGGTCGGACAGCACCCAACTCCATGGGCTCCTCCCAGTCCACTGCAGTCCCTTGCTGAACCGGCAAGCTGGTGGTCTCCTGGAATACATGGCGAGGCCTTCGCCTCTGCAGCCGGGCGTCTATCCGGAGGCACAGGTGGACCAATGAGTCAAACGTCGGTGGCCTGTCCACCCTGCCAGTTCATCCTGCAACTCATCGGACCGGCCATCCTGGAAGGTGTCCATAAGCGCTGATTCATTCCATGCTGAGTCCTGACTCAGCAGCCGGAATTCGCTTACGTAGTCCTGCAAAGATCCACGACCCTGCCTTAATGCCTTCAGTCGCCTAGTTGCTGTTTCCCCCTTGATGAGATCCTCAAACATCATCCAAAAATGTTGACAGAAACCTTGGAAGTCATCCAACAAGGGGCTAGACTGACTGAGCAAGGGTGTGGCCCACCGGGCAGCTGTGCCTGACAGCAAACTGATAATGAATCCCACCTTCGTCCGGTCAGTGAGAAAGTCCTCCGCTCTCAGGCTCAGGAACAGCTGGCATTGTCCCAGAAACGCGGCAAACATAGCCAGACTCCCATCATATTTATCTGGCATGGCTACTGGGCACTTCTGTCTTTGCTGGGGGGGGTTGGCAGCTCTCTGCAACTGCTGAATTTGATCCGACAACATTGCGATTTGCTGTGCCATTAATCTATTTTCAGCCATCATCTGTTCCATAATTACTGAAATGAAGGCTTGTCAGGTAGGAGTCAATCTGTTCTGTCCCCCCTTCATGGCTCTTAACAAACGGCAAGACAAATAAACTTAAAAGGAACTTTATTTATCAGTTCTCAGTTCAAACTGGCTTCGAGCCCAAAAATAAACTAATTAAAGTCTCTGCCAAAAGATAATGGACTGAAACACAAATCTTTCTTACTTCAATACAAGGTGAATCAAACGAAAGCAAAGCCCTTCTTCCAAAGTCTCTACAAATCAGGGTTACAGAAGTCAAATCACTTTTCCAAGTGTACAGCAAAGAAACCACGATCAAGGATCAAGGAACGCACGAAGGAACGTTGACTCCTGCGACTAGGGCGTGGCAGCATCCATCCTTTTATCTCCAAACCTGCCTCTAACAAGCCCCAGCTGCATAATGAATCTTGTATCCCGAAAAGACTCACAGCAGACATCTGCTGAGTCACAACAGAAAGCACAATAGATACACATCTTCACATAAGCAGGGGCCAATGTATAAAGAAAAAGCAGGCTGTTTAACATTTTTGTATGGTATGCAAACATTTTGTTGAGACAAATCTCCATAGAAATGTATATCTTAAGTTTCTGCAGCATGGTTAGGCTCAGGGTTGACACATTGACTGCCAGGGTCTATGTTCCAAATGTTGCAAATTTAATTAACTTTTCATTTAATTAATTAAACTTTTAATTAACACTTCCTAAATAAAAAGCATGCATGCTGCAAAACATAATTCTAATCACCAGCATAATTACTAATCCCAAGTATGCCTCTCAGCCTCATGTAAGCCCATAGGTATTCTTGGATACTCATTTAAATACTTAATCATTTGGCTCAATACTTTGTCTGAAATATACTCACAGAAAACAAGTCAAGATAAAAACATCCTTAGGAATAAGAAGGACTGGCATGAAGCAAATTCACCAATTTGGCTTCTGGTAAATAGGCTATTATGTAAGCACCTAAACAAAATCTCAACATTTCACATTTCACAATAATGGAGAATGTATGTGTGTGTCAGAGTAAAAATGTTGGGTTCTTTGCGTTTCCTAAACTTGGTTTTCTTATTGCAGATATTCCATTATCAGTCTAGATAACATCATCAGAGCTAAGGCATGAAGTGAGTTTAGGGAGCTGTTGATAATACTAAATATATTGCCATCTTCATGTTATGCGAGTATTGTTTTGCACCAATTGCTGCTATAATTGAATCTATCTGCTAGACATCCTCTTTTTCTCTTTCCTTCACAAGAGACTAGGGTTTTTACATCATGTACCAAAATACAGTACTTTGAGCCTAGTCATTTGTGCTTCAAGTGAGAACTATGATTGTTTGTTTGTCTGTGCTCTGCATCATATTATTTCCAACACCAAAAGTCAATAGTCTGTATGCTGCTCTTTCTAGTACTTATTTGATCTAAAATGTCTATAGTATTGGTGAGGTTACCTAGCCTGGTAATGACATGTCTGAAGAAGAAAACCAAGTTCACAGTACATCAAAAATTCCAAATGTGCCTAAATGGCTCTGAAGAGTCCTCTCCTCCTGGCATATATATGCATATGTTACAAAATAAAACAAAACTAAATGCTGAAGGCTCACGGAACGCTGTTACCTTCCCACCAAAGGTGGTTCCTATTTTTCTACTTGCATTTTTACATGCTTTTGAACTGCTAGGTTGGCAGAAGCTGGGACAAGTAACAGGAGCTCACTCCATTAAGCAACACTAGGGATTCGAACCACTGAACTGCCGACCTTTTTGATTGACAAGCTCAGCATCTTAGCCACTGAGCCACCACGTCCCAATTACCAAACCTATTTCTATGCATTAAGCAATTACTTAAAACAATTCATAACCTATCCAAAGCAACATCAGTATGTTTGATTCTACACAAATTTTCCTTTTGTAGCATGGCAAAGAATCATATTATTTATTTGCATACCTTAAGGGCCAAGTCTGAATAGTATACAATTCCCTTGGTCTCTTACTCAGAATTTAAACAAGCAGATAAAGAATCTAATTTTAAATTTAAAATCATATATTATGAAATCAGGAATCAACAATCAAAATACAAAAACCTAATTTATTGGAACAGACATAATAAATAACTATTTGAAAACAGGAAACGGGGCCATTTAACTATCTGGAACAGAATAATATTCCAGTAGAGTGAGGTAGTGATAATCTCTAATTAAGGAGGCACAAATAAAGCCTTCCCTAATAGATCTTATCAGGAGAAGGCAGTCCCACATATATCTTTGTCCATGATGAATTTAAAATTGACAACCTCACTTTGAAATGCATCTGGAAGTCAACTAATAGTAGTAGCCAGTGCTTCTCTCAAAGTAGAACTGCTACAGGAGATATATCCACAACTACTTGAGTTGCTGCATTCTGGGTCAGAAAACTTCCAAATGCTTATATTCAGGCATTGGAATGGCTTTAACTAAATAGAGCAAACATGGAACATTTCATTTATATTTGAATCCCACTTATCTACTTTAGAAAGTATTACCATACTTACTTCAGTTGTAGTACTTGGTCCTCCATCAAAGAAATAAGAGGGGAAATTACTATACCAATACCTCCAGTGCACACAGGTGGAAACTGAAAGCATAAGCTCTTTCCATATCCTTAAAAAAAGAATAAATTTAAAGATAAAACTAAAGAACATATCAGTTTTTCCTATACACAGTTTCCAAAGTTGCTATAAATGTGTGCGAGAGAGAGATTAGAGTTATTGGACTACAGGTAGACCTCGACTTACAACAGTTTGTTTAGTGACCACTTGAAGTTACAACAGCACTGAAAAATGTGACTTATGACGATTTTTCCCAAATGATCCTTGCAACATTCCCATGGTCATGTGATCAAAATTTGGGTGGTGGCAACTGGATCATACCTATGATAGTTGCAGTGTCCTGGGGTCATGGGATCAACTTTTGCGACTTTCTGACAAGCAAAGTTAATGGAGAAGTGAAATTCACTTAACAACAGTGTTACTAACTTAACAACTACAGTGATTCACTTAACAACTGCAGCAAGAAAAATCATAAAATGGGGCAAAACTCACTTAACAAATTTCTCACTTAGCAACATAAATTTGGGGCTCAGTTATGGTTGGAAGTCAAGAACTACCGTGTTTCCCCGAAAATACGACATGTCCTGAAAATAAGGCCATGCCATATTTTTCAGGTGGGCAAAAATATAAACCCTCCCCCCCCAAATAAGCCCCCTGGACACTCCCCCTTCCAGCTAGGCAGAGTGCCACTCACCAACCTAGGTGATATATCCTGAAGGAGCCAAGCCGCAGGAGCCAGAGGGGGGGGGTCAAAGGCGCTCACATTGCTTGGTACCTTCAGGATACTGCTAGGTTGGTAAGTGGTGCTGTGCCCAGCTGGAGAGGGGGTTTGCTGGGAGGCTGCTCTCTTGCGAGTGGGCTCCCAAAGAGCTGGGCACAGCCTCAGGGTCGAACAGCTGTGTTGCCCTGTCACAGCAGCGCAACACAGCAGCCTGGGAGGCACACAACAGGCTGGGAGAAAGCAAGCTGGGGATAGAACAGGCGCTCTCGCGTAACCCCCCTCTCAAGCTGGGCAGAGCACCATTCACTGACCTAGAGGTATCCTGAAAGTGCCAAACTGTGTGGTGATCTACCCGCCCCCCAGCTCCTGTGGCTTGGCACATTCAGGATAATCCTAGGTCAGTGCATGGCGCTCTGCCCGGCTGGAAAGGGGGGTTACCCAAGCGCCTGTTCTGCCCCCAGCTTGCATGCCTCCCAGCCTCACCATGTCCTGGCCCAACTCTCCCTGTAGAACCAGGGCCAAGTATAACTTCTTCTCCGGCTTCCAAACTTCAGAGATCGGCTGCCGAGTCTTTCGGCAACAGCCGCTCTGGGAGTGCTCTCTATGGTTGTGGGCCAGCTGCCGGAAGACTCTCCACCAGAGTTTGGAATCTGGAGAAGCTATGCTCGGAGTGCGGCGGCGGTGCCCTGGTCCTGCAGGGAGAGCTGGGCCAGGGCATGGTGAGGCTGGGAGGCACACAAGCTGGGGGCGCAACAGGTGCTCGCGTAACCCCCCTCTCCAGCAGGACAGAGCGTCATGCACTGACCTAGGGGTATCCCGAATGTGCCAAGCTGCAGGAGCTGGAGGGCAGGCAGAGCGCCACATGGCTTGGCACCTTCAGGATACCCCTAGGTCAGTGAATGGCGCTCTGCCCAGCTGGAGAGGGGGATTGCTGGGCGGCTGCTCATGAGCGTAGTCACTTCATGGCTGCTGTATTGAGCTGCTGTGACAGCGCAACACAGCTGTTCGCCCCTGAGGCTGTGCCTGGCTCTTCAGGAGCCTGCTTGCAAGAGAGCAGCCGTCCTGCAACCCCAAAACAATAAGTCCCCCCCAATAATAAGCCCCAAGCCATATTTTGGGGATCAAAAGAAAATAAGACCCTGTCTTATTTTCGGGTAAATAAAACCCTTTGCAAACACAAAAAAATGCAAGTTGCCCTTCAGATTTAAACTTTGCAGAAAAGAAAACCAAACAAGGTCAAGATTGGTATCCAACTTAATAAACAGCCCATGAAAATGAGTAAAGTAACTTGGAAAGACAGCATGTGTTATCCAAGCCAATGTGCAGTCATGCATGTATACAATATAAACAATTATCCTCACTTCTGAAGGGCATGTACCCGGTTTCCCTGAAAATAAGCCCTCCCCAGATAATAAACCCAATTGGGCTTTTGAGCGTAGGCGCTAAAATAAGCCCTCCCCCAAAATAAGCCTTCCCCAAAAAATATTGCAACATAGCTATAGCCAAGAAGTGACCATGCTCGCCACCTCCTGCACCTCAAAAATAATAAGACCTCCCCAAAAATAAGCCCAAGTGCTTATTTTAGGGGTCAAAAGAAAATAATACCCTGTCTTATTTTCAGGGAAACACAGTAACAGTGAGAAACAATAACAATAAGAGTGTCTTGAATGGTACAACCTGTTCTTAGTACAAAAGTTGAATAATACTAATCCAAATATTCCCAAGTAAATAAAGAATTCTTAGGATATATAAGGTAAATCTGAAATTTAGAATTTATAAGCATAACAATCCTAAATGATTTGTAAGACACATTGCTTGCTTATCTGATATTAAAGCAAGAGAGCAAGAGAGAACATACATAACCTAATTCTTCAATTGTCAGGCAGTTCTAATTACTCATCTTAATAGTCTAAGGCGGCGGTGGTGAGGCCCCTCCTGAAGAAATCGTCTTTGGATCCAGCAGTTCTTAATAACTACCGTCCAGTCTCCAACCTCCCCTTTGTGGGGAAGGTTGTTGAGAAGGTGGTGGCCTTCCAGCTTCAGCGTACCTTGGAGGAAGCTAACTATCTTGACCCCTTCCAGTCTGGCTTCAGGCCCGGTTACAGCACAGAAACCGCTTTGGTCGCATTGACCGATGATCTCTGGAGAGCCAGAGATGGAGGCCATGCGTCCATCCTGGTTCTCCTTGACCTCTCAGCGGCTTTCGATACCATCGACCATGGTATCCTTCTGCGACGACTGCGGGAGGTGGGGGTGGGCGGCACTGTTTTGCAGTGGTTCTCCTCCTACCTCTCGGACAGGTCGCAGTCGGTGTTGGTGGGGGGGGAGAGATCGTCCCCGAGGCCCCTAACTTATGGAGTGCCGCAGGGTTCGGTCCTATCCCCCCTGCTATTCAACATATACATGAAACCACTGGGCGAGATCATTCGGAGGCACGGGATAAAATACCATCAATACGCGGACGATACACAGTTGTATCTGTCCGCCCCGTGCCAACTCAATGAAGCGGTGGACGTGATGAACCGGGGCCTTGAGGCTGTTAAAGACTGGATGAGAGCTAACAAACTGGTACTCAACCCGGAAAAGACCGAGTGGCTGTTGTGTTTTCCTCCCAACAATTTGGCTAATGTTCCATCAATCAGGCTGGGGGGGCAAAATTTATACCCCTCAGACAGGATCCGCAACTTGGGAGTCCTCCTGGACCCACAGCTGAGTTTCGACCACCACTTGTCAGCTGTGACCAGGGGGGCATTTGCCCAGGTTCGCCTGGTGCGCCAGTTGCGGCCCTACCTGAACCGGGAGGCCCTCACAACAGTCACTTGAGCCCTTGTGATCTCTAGGCTGGAATACTGCAATGTGCTCTACATGGGGCTGCCCTTGAAGAGCATCCGGCAACTTCAGCTAGTCCAGAATGCGGCCGCGCGAGTGATCGTGGGCGCACCTCGGTTCGCCCACATAACACCAATCCTCCGTGAGCTGCGCTGGCTACCTGTTGATCGCCGGGTGCACTTCAAGGTCTTACTCACCATCCACAAAGCGCTCCATGGTAGTGGATCTGGCTATTTGAGAGACCGCCTTCTGCCAATTACCTCCCTGCGTCCCATCAGATCGCACAGGGAAGGCCTCCTCCGAATTCCATCCGCCAGTCAGTGCCGACTGGCGACTACGCGGAGGAGAGCCTTCTCAGTTGCAGCTCCGACGCTATGGAACAATCTCCCCGTGGAGATCCGTACCCTCACCACCGTCCAGGCCTTCCGCACGGCCCTCAAGATCTGGCTTTCCTGTCAGGCCTGGGGATAGGACTTTACTCTCTCCCCGCCCGAATGCTGAGTGAATGTTGTGTTTTTATGGTTATTATTATTTTTTTACTCACATTTTCTTTATGTCTTGTCTTGCACTCCCTTCCCTCATTATTGTAAGCCGCCCTGAGTCCCCTCAGGGAAAAGGGCGGCCTATAAGTGTTCAATAAAACCTAAAAACCTAAAACCTAAAGCAGTGGGTCTCACCCTTCCTAATGTCGCGACCCTTTAATACATTTCATGTTGTGGTGACCCCCAACCATGAAATTATTTTCTTTCAAAAATATGTGTCTTTGGGCCACCCTTGTGCAAGGGTCGTTCAACCCTCTAAGGAGTCGCAACCCACAGGTTGAGAACCCCTGATCTAAGACAATGATTGTGAACGTTTTTGTCCTCATGTGCTGAAATTATGTGGTATACGCCCCACACCCACAATCAATGTGCCCTGCCCACCGGTATATGCGACTCCCTCCCCGCATGCAAATGTGACCATCCCCTCCGCGCATGCACGCAGGGGAGGGGGCTTTTCACCCTCCCCAGACTCCAGAGGCTTTCCTTGAGCCTTTGGGAGTGCGAAAATGACCTCCCCTGGCCTCCCATTTCCAAACTTCCGGAAGTCCTTTCTTTCACCCTCCCCGCACTCCTCCCGTGCATGAGCGTAGGTCTCCCGCGTTCACACACCCAAAAATCAGCTGACTGCCAGGCGGCACATGCGCGGGGGAGCTACACTGGGCAACGGCTCAGGTGCCCACACAGAGGGCTCCATGTGCCACCTGTGGCATATGTACAATAGGTTCGCCATCACGTGTCTAAGGTTCTAGTATTGCTCCCCCCCCCCCCAAAAAAAAACCCTGAAATGCCCTTGCCTTTGCTTCTTGTTGCTAAAACTAGGATTAGGAAACTAATCAGAACTACAGTATATTTCAATTGATAACAAAACAACATAAATTGCTTTTCCTCCTCCTTTGACTACACAATCTAGCCTGAGAGGTAGGTTGGGCTGAATTATAATGCTACATTTGTACAAAAATTAACCACTTTCTGAGTTCAGACAACATATGAAGCTACAGAAATATTATCTATCTTAACACTAATTAAGCCCAGCAAGTTGGGTAAACGCATCATTTTATGTCTTTACATGACATGATTACATGTTTTGTGTGATAGGCCCAAAGTCACTCAGTGGTTAAAGGTCAAACTGAGATTTTAACTGTTTCTAAGCCAATATTTTAAATGTTACACGACACTAACTCCTTGGTTGGGCAGATACAGCAGGCATAAGAAATCTCCATCCTGCCATGTTGGCCCTCTAGCCCTTAAGATCTTACTTGAGGCAAAAACCCAAATCGTCCAACATCACAACAGTATCACTTGTCAAACTACCTAGAACTTTTCTTGGCTGTTCCATGCTTTGTCTGCAGTCAGAATCCTGGAACATTTAAAACAGTGATAACACTCCAAATACCCACAAATTCTCTAACAAAGTAAAGTATCTAGGGCAGTTAAAGATGTTCTATTCAGAGAAAAGCAAAAATTAGGAAAATAAAGAAGTTCACAAAACTTTGTACTTTGGCAAGATCCTCTCATGTCCCAAAAGTACATTTCTTCCTATTAAAGTTTGTACAATGTTTATTTCTTATTGCAATTTCTTGTTTTTAGAAAGACCAACTGAGTACTTTTAGTGTGTATAAAGGGAGAGCAGTGAAAATCAGCCAATGTTTCTCCAATATTAATCTACCACCAATCAAAATATATTACCGTCTGGCTTTTTTTTACTATTATTGACATAATGCTTTTATTTCCTTGTCTTTGACCATAATAAAGATTGATTGATTGATTTTTCCTGGCAATGAAAAGAACCTATTCTTATGCTTATGTTCCAATCCATTTTATTGTACCCAGCAGCATACACAATGAAAATATTCCTGCAGTTCCTTTTCTGGGGGGAAAAACACCTGATACAACTACAGCTGGTAACATTATCAGCAAATCATGTTTTATGAAGTTTTTAAGAAACATTTAAATAATATTCCAAGAGAAATCTATATAACTCACCAGTTGCCATAACAACTAGATTATCTCTTCTTTCCTGCAAAACTGAGGAGATCACTTTCCACTGGACCCTTGAAATTAAAGAAAAAAACTACAATAAAAATGTTCCATTTCAGCTGTAACACCTGACAAAAGCTGAATCCCATAACAGGAGACTGCAAATAGAGCTGCTTCTTTTAGTGATCAATTGTTTATCTCCTTTTCCACATACAGGTAATCCTCACCTAATGGCCTTTCATTCAGTGACTGTTCAAAGTTTCAATGGTGTTAAAAAAATAACACCACTGACTTTACCTCAGTTATGTGACCACCACTGCAGTCAGTATGTGTTGTTATATGCCTGACTGTTTTTCTCTCTCTTTTCTCTTGCAGAACAGAGAGATTGGAGAGAAAAGGATTGCAAGAAAATAAGTGGTTTTTTCACATCAAAAACAAAGCAATCAGGCCAGCATCATGTTACACAAAAACCTTACAAAGCTCTCTCTGTAAAATCTAAAAGAAGTCTGAAAGCTTTTGAAATCTCCACATAGTGGAGAGATTAGAAAAAGGTTTTAAAACAGTACTTTTTTTAAGCTGCAGTATGATCGCATTGCTTTCAATGGGTACAAGATAATAAGCAGGCACTTGAGCATTCCAAAGGACTGGAAATAGTCAGGAAGCAAACAAAGATCAAAAATATGAAACTGAATACTCTTGTCTGTTTCCAGCAGGAAAGCACTGTTGGGTCATGTGATTTCCCACTAAGTGACTGCTTTCCTTAGCAGTTCCAATTAAGCGAGGACTACTGTATATGCCATGCAATTTGTGCATCTGCTGAAGACTCAACATCTTTGAGGCAAAATCCCCACATATTTTATCTAGAAGAAAGACATGTTTATTATTTTCTCTTTAAAAAGAGAGGTACATCTTAAATAAGCTGAGAATAAACTGTGAAAGGAGGCAAATACGATTTTCTGGTTTTTCTTTATGAAAGAGATTATCTTAAATTCACAGTTTTCTTCTTTTTGGAACAGTCTTTTAGCCTTTTTTTTAAAAAAAAAATACAACTTACGGTTTAAAACTTGAGTGACCAAAATACATCTTGAGACAAGCAATTTGTTCACTGCTGGGTTTAGATAAGCTGGAATCTTTGGAGAAAAAAACAAAAATATTGAGATAGAGAAAATACAAAAAAAGATAGCTATAAAAAAATTCAATTTTAAGATTTAAAATTTAAAAATGTAACTTAATTTTTAAAATGTTATGCATACTAAAAAACTAGCAAAGTGTAGCTTCCTATTATAGGGATATCATTTAAGAATACTAGATACTTATAATACAAGAATATAAGTTAAAAACTTTTAAATTCTTTCCTCAGAAAGTCAACATACATGCTTAATTTTCCCACTCATAACATGAAATTTAAAACTGATTTAACTTGAGAGCATCAAGCCCATAACTTGCTTAAAAATTTATGAACAAGCTCAGAACTGAAGAAGCTTCTTGGATGAGAAGCGAAACATTTTCAAAGAAAAAGTAGAAAGTCCACTTGCCCCTTGAAAAAAAGCATCTTTGGGACATACTTGAGAGGATCTTTAGAATATACTTATCCATCTACCCATCTATGTGAACATAAAAAGTAGATACTCTAGTGTGCCAATATGGAAATTAGGATCACAATGTAATATTTACCCCAACTTTCCTCTTCCTCCTCAATGCCCTCTTCTCCTTCATCCTCGGCAACATGGTTATTTTGCTTTTCTAAACTTCCCAGGTTAGAATTCAACTGGCTCTTGTCTGTGCTTTCTAAAGACTGGAGCTGAGAAAATAAGTTAACATACTTTTCATCTTCTAATTTAAAAGAATAAAGGCTTGACAAAAGTTCTTACTTTTAATACAGAGGGATCTTAACTACATTAGCCATTCAAAATAAAGTTACTTTATGAATATAATTTGTAAAGATTTCATAGCAATAGCAATAGCAATAGCAATAGCAGTAGACTTATATACCGCTTCATAGGCCTTTCAGGCCTCTCTAAGCGGTTTACAGAGAGTCAGCATATTGCCCCCAACAATCTGGGTCCTCATTTTACCCACCTCGGAAGGATGGAAGGCTGAGTCAACCCTGAGCCGGTGAGATTTGAACCGCTGACCTGCTGATCTAGCAGTAGCCTGCAGTGCTGCATTTAACCACTGCGCCACCTTGGCTCTAGCATAGCTTCCATAGGTTTTCCATATTACTGTTAAAAGCACGGGAGAATAAGAGGCAAAGCTACACAGTAATCCCCCTTGATTGAAAGGCATTGCATGTCAGGAATTTATTAAAAACAGTATTAATACTTATTTTTATTAAATTTCATGAACAGTGTTAGCTTATTATAATTTGCCCAGTTTTAATTTCTAACATGCAAGTCTGCTCCCCTGTTTTCCACTCAGGCGTTCTCTGCTGTGGCCCCTGCCTTATGCAACATTCTACCTTCCGAAGTGAGGTCAGCCCCATCCCTTCAATATTCTGTAAACCCCTTAATACCTGGTTAGGATGCTTTCATTGTTGTTAATATCAATTCTCTCCTGTGCTGATTGTCAGGGTTAATGTCAGGGTTCCAAATAGCATCCAAAAGTAAATCAGAGTCCAAGGCAAAGTACTGCTCAAAGTTCCAATTTATTAAGAGAGTCATATTGGCACATCTGGGAAAACCTGAATCTAAAAGCTTCCCGGTTTTCCACACCTAGTTGAAAGTTCAAGATCTTGCCCCCACACCCACAAGTCGATCACATGGTCCAATCTCCCACTGCCATGCTGGCAGTTCCACCCATCCAATTCCGGTCAGGTGCAGAGGTGCAGAGACAAAGGATGACCTTCGCTTTTTATTAAGAATTTTGTTGTGGCTACATAATATGTGACCCCTTACAATCCTGATAAACTGTCTCATTCCAATGGGATTGGCCCACCCCTCTCATGCTAGCAGATGGGGCATGCTACAGACTGTATCAGACAAGGAATTCAAGAGCCTTTTCTGCTGTGGTTTCCACCCTCTGGAACATTTTTGGCCTATTGGAAGGGCTTGAAAAGCTGGTTCTGCTAATTGGCTTGATGGGGGCAGGTCATACCAGAGGTAGTTAATGGACTAATACTCCACCTCCATCCTGTAAGAATTTTCCCTCCCTTTCCAACTTTGATTATTTTTAATCTATGTTAATATTAGTATGTATTACTTTAAATTTCCTTGTGTTTACTTGGTTGTAAGCTGCCTATATGAGATGGGTGCCATATAACCTTAATATAAAATAAATACAATTCATTGTTTTATTTCATTGTTGTATGCCACCCAGAGTCATTTTTGTGAGATTGTTGACTTTATAAATTTGATAAATAAATAAATAGCATGAAGGAAGGAAAGACGAAAGGAAGGAAGAAAGGAAGTTACCTTAAGCATTTCCATTTCAAGTTCATAATCACTTTCCATAGTGGCACCATGCTCATCTTCTATAGATTGTAAATCCTAAACAGAGCAGTTCAAATTGTTTTTTTCTTTCGTTTTAATTCCAATGCTTTGTTCCCTAGCTTTTCAGTTGAAAAAGAAACCTAAGAAGTAATCTGATCTTACCTTCTAACCTATATAAACCATTAACATTTTATGCATAATAAAAATGTATAAAATTGTATTAATATACATTTAAAATGTATAAAACTACATTAATATTTGTGGGCCAAGAAAGTTTCTGTTTTGCAGATGAGCAATTTAAGAAACATAGGATTACAAAGCCCATCTGATCCTAGCACAACATTCTTAGGAAAAGAGAACCAACTTGTTTCTTCACTGTTAGAACAAACTGACTTTCTCTCGACTTTTATCAATATCATTTGGCAATCCTAACCTACAATATTTTTTTAGCTGTTATATCACAGCCAAAATCTGGAAAAAGACCAGATGGTTGATCAATTAAACATCACATTTTTCTCAAAGGGCAATTATCTATATTTACCTTAGGCATATAAGCTGCTTCAAGTCGCTTTTCTTCCTCAGCTTGACGTTCCATCATTTGAAGTTCATATTCAGTTATGTCCAGTGACATTAAGAATTCTTTTTCTGTAGATTTTTTAAAGATTGTGTCTGAAGCATCCACTGTATGCTCTTTCTTATCAAGTTCTTCTTCATTTCTTATATCAGAGTTTTGAACATCACCTGTTTTGTCATCAATATCATGATCTGACTTACAAATGGTCTTGGAAGTCAATTTAGATCCTCCATCGGCAGCCTCTTCCAGCTCCATTTGGCAATTAGATTTAATAAGTAATATGTCCCTTAGAGCTTTAATATTTTTTGAAATATCAGCCAATATTTCTGTTGCACTGTGAAAAAAAATATGAAATAGTTTTTTTTAATTTACACCCCAACTTTCTATTTATATAAATACCCAAGATACCTTACAAAGTTCAAAAGAATGCAACAGTTAAAAATTAAAATTAGTGGAATTAAGTCTAAAATAATAAAAAAATAATTTGATGAACAAGGTATGTCTTTATAATAACTTCTTTTTGTCTATTCTAAAGCACTGTCCAATTGACTTCACTGGATGACCTCTAGTTCATTCATCCTTTTGAAAGAAAAAAAACCTTCCCCCTGTCCACTTTCTCCATTCAATACATGATACTATACTGTACATTCATATCCATTAGGTTGTCTTTTCTAAGCAGAGGCTCAAAGCTCTTCACATTTCCTAATCACATTTATTTACCCGCTTTCATTTTCCCAATTTGATTACTGTATTTTCACGACTATAAGCCGCACTGAAAATCCTAAAATTTGATCCAAAACCGGCAGTGCGACTTATAACCCGGTGCGCTTTATATGTGGAAAAAGATCTCCCAGCTGCTTTCGGGGCTTCCTGGAGCGCCAAGAACCTTCGCGCTCTTCTCCGCTCCTCGCGACTGCAATAGATGTCCAGAAGCAGCTTTTGGGGCTAATGGGGATTGGATTTCCAGCTCGATAGCCCCTGCCGCTTCTGGACGTCTATTGCAGTTGTGAGGAGCCGAGGAGAGTGTGGAGAAGAGCGCAAAGGTTCTTGGCGCTCCAGGAAGCCGCGAAAGCAGTTGGGAGAGGCGTACGGCTTGGTTTCTCCTCCCTGGACGTCGCAGCAGCAGCCCCAAACTCACCGATCTCAGTGTTTTTCGCATCGGGGTGTGCTGCAAGAGCATGCCCCGATGCGAAAAACACAGAGATCGGTGCGCTTGGGGCTGCTGCTGCAACGTCCAGGGAGGATAAACCAAGCCGTGCGCCTCCCCCAGCTGCTTTCGCGGCTTCCTGGAGCGCCAAGAACCTTCGCGCTCTTCTCCGCTCCTCCTCGCGACTGCAACAGATGTCCAGAAGCGTCGGGAAACGTGCGGCTTATAACCCGGTGTGCTTTATATGTGGAAAAAGTTTGAAAAATTAACGTTAATTGATACTGCGGCTTATAATCCGGTGCGGCTTTTGGTCGGGAAAATACGGTATGTTCTTTTTCCCATGCAGAACCCAGAATTGAACTCTGCATTCCAGATAAAGACATACATACAGATTTGTATAAGAATATTATAACATTGGAGTTTTCATCTCAACACATTTCCTAATTATTCCTAACGCAAAATTGTCTTCTTCACAGCTGCCATAATTCAAGTTGTTATTTCCACTGAACCCAAGATCCCTCTTTTGAATAGTTTCAGATGGTTCAGATCTCACCAGTGTATATGTGAAATTGGGGCAGGAGTTGTCTTAATATGCACCGTTTCATTCTTACTTAAACTGAACACCAATTATTTGCTTGTCCATTCACCTGGTTTAAAACAATAATATAAATTGTTTTATCCCAGGAAATTTGGTGAAAGCCTTTTTGGGTCCGTAATAATCTCCATCTCAGTCACTTTGGTTCAAGAGAATGGACTTGCTCACTGAAAGTCAAGAGTTCATACTATTACTTCACTCACCTAAATCTTAGTCTTGAAAGCAGGAGATCACACTAAACTCCTATTCTTGTTTACTTTGTTTGCTGGTCTGTTGTAGCCTCAAATCAGAAAGCAAGCAAATGCACCAAATCTTCACAAACTGACTACTTCCCCCAAATAAATACCACTGTTCCCATTCACTCTCTGTCCACAAGTTTCAACTAATTGTAAAAGAGTAAAACTGGGGAACTAGGAGTTTAAGAGAATTGGGTGGCTGGAAGTACAATAGAATATAGTATGAAACAAGGTTTATACATTTATTTATTATTTCTATAGCCGCCCATCTCACTGGGTAACTTTGGGGTGGTTTACAATTCTAAAACAATACTGTAAAATGTTTCAAACCAATAAAAGCAGTACAAATCAGACATACAGCAAAGTAATTATCCAATTTAACAGTAAAACCAAGAGATGGGGCCCTTAACATATTCAGAGTCCAAGCCTCAAGTAAAGTTCCTTCTTCAAGCAAAGGAGTCACTATAAACATGGAAACTCTGCACACTATTCTTTCAGTTATACCCACTGAAATAATAGTTCTTTTACTGCAAGAATCTACGGAATTAAATATTCATTTGAACCAATAGATTAAAATAAACAGTATCAAAACCTTTGAAAATGTGTGGATTGGTGAAAAGTAGCAGGAACACAATGAGCCAAATCTAGCACCTCCTTGGACAAAGATGTCAATTCATTTTTAATTTCACTCGGCAGCAACATTCCACCTGTTTAAAAAAGGCATAACATTTTATTAACTACTAATTCATCTGGGTTTTAAATATTGAAAAAGGCACTTACAATTAAGGAATTAAACCAGTCTACTTGTCTTTAAATTTTGATCTGGCTCCCTAAATTCAAGTTAATTAATGGATTGTTAAATGGGGTTATACAACCTTTGGATTTTTAGGGAGGGATTTCTATCATATTTTCTGCAGATGCTAATTACCGTTGAACTCTATTCACCAACATCTGCTCTGTTTATTCATTAGTACAGTCATAATGAGAGCCAGTTTGATGTAGTGGTTAGGGCATCAGGCTAGAAACCAAGAGATTGAGTTCTAGGACCACCACGGGCAGGAAGCCAGTTGGCTGACCTTTGGCTAGTCACTTTCTCTCAGGTCTAAGAAGGAAACAATGGCAAATCACATCTACAAAACCTTGCCAAGAAAACTGCAGGGACTTGTCCAGGCGGTCTTCGAGAATTGGATACTATTGAATGGAAGACCCCCCCACCAAAAAATAGTCATAATAACCTCTATGATGGATTACTGCATTATTCAGAAAATCCAGTTAGCCAGGATCATATAAAACAAGATGCAAAACACTGTATTATCCACCGGAGGCCAAATTTAAAAATGTATGTAGTCCCAAAGTCATAAGAGAATCACATCTTGAAAGATATATGCATTCTCACATGCCTGTAACATTTTTGCCACATTTTAATTTTCAAAAAGCTTATTTTCGTCATGTGAATCAATTCATGATAGGATGAAGAATTATGGTTATGGACTGTAATCTACCATATCTAGGGCTGAGAAAGAATGACTGACCCAATGTTAACTAGCCAATTTCTAATGCTTAAGAGGGAAAGAATCTGAATTTCTCCACTCCTGGTTCAGCACAATAACTTCTATATAATGTGGCCTTCTGATTTGTGCAATGATGCCTCTGTAGGAAAAAGTTGCTGTTCCCTGATTCAGCTCACCTGTTTTTAAACAAATATGCATCTGCTTATCATTCCTCAAATTTATTAGGTTTTGGTAAATAAGGAAGCCAGCCTATAAAAACAAGAAAAGAAAAATAATTATTTTTAATGTAGAGACAAGAACATCTTCCTCTCAACTTAAAAAATTTAAACCAATCTTTTCTAATCTCAGATCTGTTGTGACCTCAGTTCCCAAATTCCCAACAAAAATGGTTGAAATCTGGGAGCTATAGTCCCAACACTTCAGCAGTGTACCAAATTGGGGGATCTAAGGTCATCAATCTTGATTATTTCGAAGGATGACAACACATCCTCAAAGCTATAAACACAGGAAAAAAAAAATACCTATACACAGTGGAGAATCAGTATAAAATGGCACAAACATGGGCTTTCTAGGAAAGGCATGGCAAACTGGAGATATCTCTGCAAATGTAGAACCACGACTACTGCAAAGATCAAGGAACTGGTAAATAGACCAGTTCCTTGGAACCTCTCTGGATAAGAAGAGGATGGGAGATCACCTACATGTGCTTGGGATGACTGCTCCTCATAGGTTTAAGAAGGTGACACCAGAAGGTTTAAAAAAGTGACACCAAAAGATGACAAGACTACCCATCTTGCCTGCAACCATGGCAAAGACTTTTAAAGAGCAAACTTCACTTTCTAAACAGTTCTGGAAATTGCTCATTAACTACTAAAATATTACAGCAACAACTTTGACTTTGGAGGCAACAACTTTGACAACACGAGACGAGTCTGCCTTCAATCCTGAATGAAAGAAAATTTTAATCATAAAAAATTAAAGAATTTGAAATAAAGAACAAAAAACAAAATAATATTTTAAACTTTAAAAGCTGTAAACAAGTGGCATTTTGTCTAATAGAAATTAAATTACAGCAGCCATTGCCTATATCACAATCTACCTTCGTTCATGTGTTATAATTAAACCCCAAACTCTATTTCATTTGATCCAAAATAAGCAAGCCTGGATCTTAAAAAGGTTTTCTTTTACTGGTAACTATACATTACTGGTTCATACAGATTCTGCAATTATTTGCATAGTAAATATGGAAAACTAAGCAGATTATACATACAATCAGAGATCTTTTTCCATATCTTAGTTTATAACATTGATATGTAATCAAGTAAATAGGCCAAAGCAAAGTTTTCAAATGTAATGTAATCTAGAAAAATACAAGCTGCTTTGTACATACATATGCATCTGTAGCTGCATACAGCTTTTGCTCCTCAGTTAATGGAAAGCATTCCCAGTTACCACAGCGGACCAATTTGTCTTTCACAAGCTGTTTGTGGAATAGGTGTTTGACAAGGCCGTTTAAACTCCACGTTTCCTTACATTTTAGCTAAAAATGAGATTACAACAGTAAAGCATAAATTATTTCTGAAACATAGTAATACTGACCCATTTCTAATAAAACTGACAAAATAAGCCCATTTTATTGGTAAATGTAAGTCTATATTCAGAGCACACAATAAATCTTTAAGCCATTTTTTATCCTGCTAAATGGTTACAGTAACAGCTTCCACAATAAAATTGGCACCAAGAAGTCTATTAGCAGTACCAAACAAAGATCCACCAATATGTGACATACCTCTACATTCGGTAACATATAAATGTAACTTTCAAAAAACAATCATGTTGAGAATTTAAACCTAGGCACATCTTTTTTGAGGTAATGGCCGTTTAATTTGGTGGAACGTACAAAACACTACAAATTCATATTATCTTACCATTCAAAATTCATAAAACATATTACAGAAATAAAAAATAAGGAATGCAATATTCAGTTTGAAAATTAATCAATGTTGTATATCAGAGTAAAACCAGGAAATCTTACCATGGGGATCCCATAATTCTCTATTCTCTTATATTGCTATCATTTTGCAGTGTATTTTTCTGATTAACAAATATTTGCTGCCTTGTGAACTGACTATCTAAATGACTATCTACTTTGAATTCTCCCCATACTCAAGTTTCTAGAATCGACTTTCAAATTTCTGGATTCTGTAATCTCCCAGGATTTGAAATGGACACCTAACATTAAAAACCATCATTAAAAAAGCACAACAAAGAATGTCCAAACAGGTCAAGGATAATTAGGACTGCAGAATAGAATAGAATAGAATTCTTTATTGGCCAAGTGTGATTGGACACACAAGGAATTTGTCTTTGGTGCATAAACTCTCAGTGTACATAAAAGAAAAGATACATTCATCATGAATCATAAGGTACAACACTTAATGATAGTCATAGAGTACAAATAAACAATCAAATCATACTAGGAATCAATATAAATCGTAAGGATACAAGCAACAAAGTTATAGTCATACAGTCATAAGAGGGAGGAGATGGGTGATAGGAACGATGAGAAGATTAATAGTAATGGTAATGCAGACTTGGTAAATAGTTTGACAGTGTTGAGGGAATTATTTGTTTATGTGATGGTGTTCTGGAAAAAACTGTTCTTGTGTCTAGTTGTTATGGTATGCAGTGCTCTATAGCGTCATTTTGAGGGTAGGAGTTGAAACAATTTATGTCCAGGATGTGAGGGGTCTGTAAGTATTTTCACAGCATTCTTTTTGACGTGAAAAAACAACTGCAACTAGCCTGCCCTTCCATTGACGACCTGTATACAGCATGAGTCAGAAAGAGGGCTGAGAAAATATATACCGACCCTTCACATTCTGGACATAAAACTATTTCAATTCTTCCCCTCAGAAACTACTATAGGGCACTGCATGCCAAACAACTAGAGACAGAGACAGCTTTTTGTCCTCTGCCACCATTCTGCTGAACACCTAATTCCCACAGCACTGTCTATGGATATACATCCATAAAATAGGGCTGAATTACAATTATACTGCTCATCTTTACTACTACCTTCTCCTATAGGTATCTTATGATTACATTATTTGTTATTTGTATTCACACTGAGAGCTTATGTGCTGGAGAGAAATTCCTTATGTGTACAATCACACTTTACCAATTTCCATTTCTGTTATTTCTATTTCTAGTCTTCTAATTACCTTTTCATTAGCAAGGTCAACCAAATCCACAAGATTCTCCAGTTTGATTTCAAAATCTCGCAGCAGCTTCCATTTATCCCCTTCAATACCAACTCCAGCTTTTCTAATAGTGTTATCTTCAAGCAACCTTTTCAATCCCACAGGAAAATCTGAAGGGGATACAATATGAGCACAAAAATTATTTATATAATGAATCTGTGCCTACTCCATATAATAAAAAGCAGTGATTTAGAACCAAAATGGGAGAACCTTACAACTTCTAGGGTAATTTTATATTGATCTTAGCACTCAGGACTTTATATCCCTAACTCACTCTTACTCTCTGGAATCTGCTTTCTCTTCTGCTTTATTTAAATATACATGTGATGTTTGTAAACAACTACTAATTCAGTATTTATTTGTGTGCTGAATAAGTGGTAGTTAGGCCTGGGCCTTAAGAGTTCTGGCCCTCACAATTTTCTTGTTCAGGAAAAGTAATAAAACATGATGGCACAAGGCACAATAGTAAGACTATTCAAGCATATAGACATACCACATCTGTTGACTTCTAAAATTAAATAAAACCAAGGCAGGATATTTCTTGCTATGAAGTAAATTCCAAAGTCAGATTCCCCTCCACTATTTCCCTATGCCCTAGAGGCCTTCCAGGTTCAAGTGGTGTTAATGGCAGAAACCTTGAGTTCAGCAGACAATATTTGTAGTCTGGCAAGTTAAGAGCTTCTTCTGGGTTTCTTTAGCATTACTGTACTTAGGCCACCTCAGCTGTCCCTAAATTATTCAATTTCTATGGTGAAGGGAAACTGACTCCATACTTTTTTCAAACACCATGGGGACAATGTTCCTATACCAAGAAAGCAGAAAACAGCTGAACCTGTTTAAATTCTGTTAAACACGTTCAGCGCTTTTGGGGGCAAAATTTGAACAATGAAGGCTCAAGATTCTTTTTCATAAATATACAGCAGTATACTTCCAGATCAATAGATTTGCAAACTAACATTATTTTTAGTTATTAATCCAATTTATATGGCTACTCATTTATCTAAGAAAACTAGGTGGTTGACAGAGAAAAAAATCCCATTAAAATAAAACTGACGCAATAGATCAAAGCCAATAAAATCTGCATTACCAAGAAATGTTCTGTGTCTGATCTCCCATCACTAACATTACAGCCCCAATTGCTGGGGGAAGAGCTAGCCTTTTACATTATCTCAAAGGACCAATAGAACTGGTGTGTCTAGTTCTCACCAGTGGAGAGGGGAAGCTGTGACAAAGGGCAGGGACTATGTCAGAGAAGGCATGCTTCTGGAGGTATTATTTCATCAAGGGAACCAAGCAGATCTGATGGGACAGGATGAAACCACCAGAAAAAGGTGATTTCACAAGAAGTCTGATTCAATGTCATGCAGGGCTTTAAATGTGACAACCAGTATCTTTATTATTTATTTATTACATTTGTTTATTTATTAAATTTGTTTGCAGCCCATCTTGCCACAAGGCAATCCTAAACAGCTTACATTAAAAGCAATAAAACCATAAAAAATAAATATTTCTAATAATAATAAAATACTAATTGTAATTATAATTAAAAGATGGAAAGAGATGGAGCAGGATGCACAGGAGGGAAGGTGGGATTTTTTTATTAGTCCACCAACCATCTCCAGTGTGAAATTCCACATTGTGGTGCCAAGCCATCTGGCAGAGCCAGGTCTTCAGGCTCTTAAGGAAGGTCAGGAGAGTGAGAGAGGATCTCACCGCAGAGGATGACATTTTCCAAAGGGCAGGAGCAATGGCAGAGAAGGCTTTTCTCCTGGATCCCACCAGCTGGAATGTCTTAACCAACAGGGTCCACAGCATGCATGCTCTGCCAGCACAAATAGGGGGCCAGCCCCATTGTGGTGAGGCAGTTCCTCAGGTAACATGGATTTATGCCATGCAGGGAGATGATAACACCTTGAATTACACATAGAAGCAAACTGGCAGACCAATATGGGCCACTCTAGGGCCCCCAAATACTTCCCACGCCGCTGCACTCTACATCAGTTGTAGAGCTTCCAAAAGCTTTTTTTTTTCATGCTGAACAGAACAGAATAACTCTTCAAGTGTAGCCTCCATATACAACACATTGCAGTGTCCAGGCCTGAAATGACCAGGAGTTTAGTGACTGAGCACAGGGACTCCTGAACCATTATAAAATAAATATTGGAAAACAAAAGCAAATTAACTGAGAATTTATGCAAAAAGGCATCCTAATATTGATCATGCTTATAGAACAAATAGAAGGGTACTGACTTGTCATAGAAGAGATGTGAAATAAGTAGCACTTGGTTTCAGACTCGCATAACTGGACTAAGGCAACTTTTCCTTCCTTCCCTTTAGCATAAATGGCTGGCCATTCAATGTCAAATCCTAACACAGCTCCAACAGGCAAGGTATTGCTGCAAGATATAAGTGTATCTGAGGCACAGTAATATATTAATGGCACAACACAAAAGAATGGCTTCTTACAAACCATCTCTGTCAAATGAGAAACTAAATTCTAGAACATGCATTCCCTTCATTTCTCTCCTTTTGAACAAAAATGTTCTCTCTCCCTCTTTCTTTTCTTCCACTATCTTTAAAATTACATTATCACAATACTGATGAAATAATCAAGATTAAGAAAAATAAGAGAGAGAAGGACTGGAGAGTAAAACAAGGGAAAGGAAAATGCATGTGATTAAGACTGGATTCCAATTTCCAAATAATAATTTTTACACGTATACTACCAAGAATACATAAGAAATTATTAAACAGCAATAAGTAGAAATATGAAGCTCTAGTGATTATATATCAGGCCACATGCAACCCTAGCTAGTAATGTGACAAGATTATAAACTTTTAACATTATTTATACATACATATATGTATCCATATGTGTCTGTGTGCGTGCGGACACACATCTTTTATATGCGGCCCAAGACAATTCCTCTTCACTCACTGTGGCCCAATAAGGTGAAAGGTTAGACACACCTGGCCTATGTGTTTGTGGAGAGGCATATATGTTGTTTGTGGAATTTGGGGAGGCTGTTATGATTTTTATGCAAGTTACGTTTATGCATGAGTATGTTTCTCTGACCATCCCTTCTCTTTTATCAAATGAATATCTTAAATTTGCTGTCGGGAGGGGATTTATTCCCTCCCGACAACATATAGGGATTTGGAATTTATTCTATATATTTAGAATAAATTCTCACCACTGCTTTATATTAGGGAAAAGTTGGGTTTAGAAAAAAGATCATGGTTGAAATGAATTAAGAATTTCTGAAAAAAAGAGTCTTTGGGGGATTTTTTAAAAAAAAAACTGCTATAGATTTACACTCTGTATAATGATATATAAAAACAAACTATGAATGAACTAGAATTCCATATTAGGAAGCAATAAGTCCTGGTGAAAATAAGACAAAATGTATAAACTAACGTCCAACTATGTTTTCAAATTGTACCGTGTTTCCCCGAAAATAAGACAGGGTCTTATATTCTTTTGATACCCCCCCCCAAAAAAAAATGACCTTGGCCTTATTATCAGGGGGGCTCTCATTATTTTGGGGATGTAGGAAGCGGCAAGCATAGGACTGCATGTCCTGTTGCCCCAGTCACCTCCCCTCCCTGTTCTTTGCGCCGGCCAAGCGGCTGGCTGGCACTGCCCTGACATGTCCTGCCACCGTCCTGCGTCGGGTTGGGCTTTCTTCGCAAGGGAGCAATCTGGGGAGTGAGAGATTTAGGAAGCCTGGGTTGGTGTGGGGCGGTTTCTCCAGTGAAGCGTCTGATTCATCCCCAGGGGTGAGCATTTCACTGCCTTTCTGCCCCAGCTTGGAAGCCACAGAGGAAGACTGCCATGCCCGGCGAGGTGGGGAGAAGAGACAGCAAGAGCAGCCATGTCTTGCTCCATGCCTCTCACTTCTCCCCCACCCCACCTAGCACCCCTCTCGCTAAAGAGACAGCGGGGAAGGAAAGCAGCCAGGATTCTGTTAGCATTGGGGAGGGATGGGAGGTGTTGGGCCGTGAGATGCATGTCCTACCCGAGACTTGCAGCTCTGTCACGTTCCTCGCTGTTTTGTCCAGGGAAGCACCTTGCAAAAAAAACCTTATGAGTTCAACTTCCCTGGACAAAACAGTGAGGAATGCGACAGAGCTGCAAGTCTCGGGTTAGACGCTCATCTCACAACCCAACACCTCCCACCCCGCCCCAATGCTAACAGAATCCTGGCTGCTTCGCTTCCCCGCCGTCTCTTTAGTAAGAGGGGTGGCAGGTGGAGTGGGGGAGAGGTGAGAGGCATGGAGCGAGACGTGGCTCCTCTTGCTGTCTCTTCTCCACCCCTCCCCCTCTCCGGCCATGGCAGGATTCCTCTACAGATTCCAACCAGGGGAGAGAGGCAGCAAAGAGCGAAATGCTAACCCCTGGGGATGAATCAGACGCTTCACTGGAGAAACTGCCCCACGCCAGCCCAGGCTTCCTAAACCTCTCGCTCCTCAGATTGTCCACTTCGCAAATAAAGCCCAACCCAATGCAAAGGAAGCCTCCAGCCAACTCCTCATCTGGTGAAACTACTCTTTGACAGCATGATCTGCAGGGGTGAGGGAGATTTCCTGTACATTGGCAGCAGCATCTCCTCACAGGACTTCTCCCAATGTCCCAAGTGTGAAGCAATATCCCGTAAAGGAAGGCATGGAAATCCATACAACTGGGATGTCAGAAGAAACCCTGTGAGAAGACACCGCTGCCAATGTGCAGGAAATCTCCCTTGCCCTTCAGGTAGTATGGTGGGCTGGCCGGACAGGAAGCGTCTTCAATAAACTTCACTCTTTGTCTGTATCTCTGCAGGCAGCAGTGTTGGCAGCGTCTCCTCGCAGGACTCCTTCCTCCTTCTCTCTGGTCTGATTCTCAAATATTTTCAAGCAAAACACTGCCAAGAGAGGGAAGTATCTCTTCCCCCTCCCTCGCCAAACTTTGCATGTAGGCATGATGTTTCACAAGTTGGCTGCTGGCTCCCTCACTTTGAGTTTTTTTTATACATACCGACATACCCACCCTACTTGGGGATGCTGTTTCCCTCTCCCAAGACTCCATTTCCAAGGAAAGAAGAGCGCTGGGGTGGCACTGGACTTTCCCCCCATCCTGGCTCCTGTCATCCTCAACTTTGCTCCTGAAACCCTACGGGCTGCTTCTCTGCTTGAGCTCAGCTGAAGGGGAGGCTGAGGGCAAGGGTGAGGTGAAGCTGATCGCTTCCCCTTTGCCTTCTCTCCCCAAAGCAGTCTTTGAGCGCAGCCACTTCTGCAACAGGAGACTCAAGCCAGCCTTCCGAAGGGTAGTGTAGCAGCAGATATCCACAATTTTTTTACCCTTATTTTGTCCCGATCCATGTTTTTTTATTTAAAAAATTGTGGATAGCTGCTGCTACACTACCCTTCAGAAGGCCGGTGCAAGGCGCATGGGGTGCATCGCTTGGTCTCCTGCTGCTTTTGTGGCCGTAATCAATGGCAAAAACAGCCGTACTTGCCATTTGTGAATGGCATCCAGAACAGTTTAGCTGATCCGATTAAGGAGCCGAAAAGCACTAAGGTGACTGGGGAATGGAAGGGCTTCCTCCTGTGCTGGCCACAGCACCCTTTCACTAGGGCTTATTTTCGGGGAGGGCATATATTTATACCCACCCTCAAAATCAGGCCTGGCCTTATTATCAGGACATGTCCTATTTTGGGGGAAACAGTACTTTGGTGCTAAAATGCGGTTTATTTTATGAGATCCAGCTTCAAATAAAGTATAATTAAACAAAACAAATCCTGATATGGTGTTCTGGCCTGGGTCATATAGAATATCAAACAAGTCAGAATGGAGACCTTACAGCCACATTTAAGAACAAATCTACTAAATTTGACCAAGACTGCAAATTGTAAAGTTTTTTTTCTTAAAAAAACAAACAGGTCCTGACAAATTATGTATGAATATGGACAATATTGTTTGCTTTTAAATAAACTTGGATAATCTTGGGCTATAAGATTAATTTAACAATTTGATCTAATACATGCAATGCCTGGGGCACGAGTGCACCAGCCTGGAGTTTAATCTTGATGGGGTTCAGAGCTGACTGCCTTTCATCCTTCCAAGATTGGTAAAATGAAGACCCAGATTGTTGAGGGTGATATGCTGTCATTATAAACTGCCCAACGTATGCTGAAAAGCACCATAGGGAGGTATATGTCTAAGTGCTATTGCTATACTAAGCCATTTTGTGATTAGGTTTAGCATGTCATTCAAAGACCAATATAGACAACCTTAGCAACAAATATTTGAAGAACTGCCTCTTTCCAATTATATCTACCACCAAAGGGAGAAAGCAGGGTATGTTGTGGGTCCCATCTATCAGAGAAGTACATCTAGTGGGGTCATGTTGCTGCCAAGAGAGTGTGGGATTGGGATTTATGGGTTTCTGACTGTGGATTTTAAATTTTATAAGCCACCCAGAATCAGTGTGAGTTAGGCAGCCTGATAAATTTGTTTAATAAATAATTAATTAACCATAATCACAGCTTATTTTTAGTTCACAAATTGTATCTTATAGCTATATGTTTTGTCTGGACTAGGCAAGGTCAACAATATACTGTTGACCCCATCGTGTTGACAAGTTACAAACAGTTTACTTCTCCTTCCAATCTTCTAATATAAACCTGTTTGATAATAAAATCCTGAGGATATAAATAGATATAAATAATATAAATGGACTGATTACTATGAAAACGCAATCAATAATAATAATGAGAATCAAATGAAAATACCATATAGATACTGTAGATACAACTGGGATATACATTATTTTGAAAGATCCCATTAAAAAAAGGAAAAATGCAAGTTTTCATTATCTTACAGAATATCTTCCGACAGCAAGGAACAATCATTAGCATGATAGCTGTAGATGGTGGAGCCGTTGTATTCTAAGAATGGAAGGTTATCTTCCAAGACACTTGGTTGGAATGAATTCTTCTGCTTCATAAAAATGTGAAAGACAACTTGGTTTATAATTTGAATACTATGTAATAACTTGCTAATATTACCATACATCATAATATATTTCTGGTACTCAAGTGATAATTGATTTGAGAGCAATTTTAATATACAAAAAAGATACAAATTTATTTTTAAAGCATATGTGTTTTGGATACTGTTTACACAGATTAGCAATTTAACAAAAAGAATGGATCCATACACATTCTACCAAGAGAAACTTCTTTCGCAATTGCCTTATTTATTAGAAACTGAAGAACACTGTTAAAATATAGCTGATAAAGTCTATCTTGGCTAAAAAAGAAATTCCTAGATCAAATGCCCCTATAAGGACACTTTAAAAATCAATCTGACTACATAATGTTTAAAACCTCCCTACAAAAATTAGTAACCCATAATTGGATATAATTTTGGATATTCTTACACCTTGAAAATACAGCATCACGTATTCCCATTTAATGCTATCAAGCTAAAATCAACAGGACCACAAAGAACTAAATTAGCAGTTCTAAAAATTTCCATGCAAATTGGAAATTTGCCTAGAGGACTTGTCTTTTTTCATGCTTTCAGTTATTATAAGAGCCAAGCATATATTCCAATTTTCTACCTTTTTGTCATCTGCAATATTTTCACTGTTTGGTTCTGTCATCCACAGGGGAAGTTTTTTTGTTGGAGAACCCATATTTCTGTCAATTTATTCCTCTGCAAATGCACGTTCTGTAATAAGAGATATTTTATTACTTTTCCTGAAAGCAATAAAAATACCTTAACTGCTAAAAGATACCTGTAAGGTCTTGCCTCTCCAAATCTTCACAAGAAAGCAGGACTCTTGAAACGGAAGTTGTTTCAAAAGAAGCTTTTTTGGGCAAGAACTAAATCTTCCCATTTAAAAAACATCAATTTAAAGCAGTGCAAACAAAACCCCTCCCACAGTACAGCTATACAGGAAACAGAAACTTAATATAGCAATCTCTCCAAGTAAGAAATAGAAACAGAAACATCATATAGAGATCCCTACAATCCTTCCCCCTCCCACCAGAATGCCAGCGTCCGAACAGAAATATATGGGTCCTGGCAACACCATTCATAATGATTTGTCTTATTATATATTCATTCATGTTTTCTTATTGTAAATTCATCTTTGGCAAAGGAACACTTGTTGGAGCATTGCCTTTCATTTTCAATAAGCAAGAATGAGAAAAAAATTGAAAGGGTAAGAAAGCAAAGAATGCAGCTATATATAGTAGGTCAATCACCTATTGACCTGTCATCCAGAATGCTGTGTATGGTATAAAATGCTCTATGTTGAGGGGGGAAAGGGTATTCTGGTTATTATATTTTTATCCAGCTTTTTTATATATAACTGAAGGCAGCCAATTTACCAAATACTCTTTCCACCTATTTTCCACACAACAGCTGTGTGAGGTGGGTTGGGCTGAGAAACAGTGACTGATCCAGTCACTCAGCCAGCTTTGATGTCCAAGGCAGAGCTAGAACTCATTCTCCTGGTTTCTTGGCCAGTGTGGCTATAAAAAAAAAGGGGGGGGGTCTTTTCAGAAGAGCCTCTTCTGTTAGTTTTGGTTGAACTGTTGGAAGAAATGTCTTTGTAGGTTCAGTTCCAAGTGGGAGAAAAGACACTGGAATAATGGAGGCTACTTGGAAAGATGGTTTAATGGTGGACAGGATCACATGGCTTGAGCTCCTGAACAGAAAGGGGAATCACATGCTTCAAGATATTGGGTGAAGAAGAAAAGAGGCCGAGATGCTGAAAGTTCCTGGTTTTATGCCTTCTCTGGCCTTTGATCTTGAGCTTGTATTCTGATTGGTTGTCAGACTCCCATGGGGCCATGCAGGGGCAACTCTGTAGACTGTGCTTTGAGTCCACATTTGGTTGCCTTGGCTGCTGATGTAATTTTCCCAGGTGCCTTGTGGTGAGTTTCTGTGGAAGGCTAATGCTATCTTTATTATGTAGACTAGCTCAGGCTTTAATGGCTCATTGACAAAGATGGGCGGGAGTAAGCTGCAGGGAGCTACTTCATCTTTAAAAATATGTTTCTCCCTTTTCACATCCAGGGAAATATAATATTCTGCCTTTTTAATATTTCCCAGGATATTTCATTTTTCTAGGAGAGGGATGGTTTTTAACTTCCTACAATCCCTCCTTTTCCCCCCCAAAGTTGGGAAAGTTTAAAAATTGATCAGATCAGGGAGACTTGATGAGTGCTTTAATTTTTTTCTGATGCAAAGGGAGAGACATTGATAGAGGCAGCAGAAGAAGGATTCCTTCAGTGGCTCCCAAAAGGAGAGATTTCAACCATGAAGGTCTAGCAGCCAGGGCAAATGTTCTGGAAAGAAATTTACAGTGTCCAATTTTCTATGCCAATTAATTTCAGATGTTAGATATCAATTTCTGCGAGGTTCCAGATAGGTTACCAGCAAGCAGAAGTTTTGAAATTCTTCACAGCCATGGTTTTCATTTAAATTACTGGCTGCCCATTTCCAAGGGATGCTTCTTGAACCTGCCCTAGCTCCTACTTTAGTGAGGCCAAATTGAGGTTAGCCAGTGTGCAATTCAGGCTATTTAGTATTTTTTTAAAAATTACACACAATCAGTCCTGGGACTCCTATTCATGAGACCACCAGCGCAACATATCCTGCTTTATTGGGCAACTGGGCAGCATCATTTGTGAGTCACAGTCAGGGCTTGGGTTTTGGAGACCCTTTCTGCTAGCTCTTCAAGTGGAGGAATTGTCTGAGTGGAACTGCCCCTCCCCCATGGGATTAACAGGGAGATATGGCAGTTTGGCTTTAGTGCCACAGAGCACAAATATAATTCCTACATGAGTACATTAAACTGATTACAATATAAATGAGACAAGAAAGAAAACCTTACAATGAATTTCTGTCAATGAAGCAAAGAAAGAAAATCTTACAATCAATTTCCATCCTCCCCCATAGTCATTACAGCTATCTTCTGGGGATTGAAAAGAGTCTTTTGGCCTTTACTTGTTCATCTCAGAGTCCTTTCTTTCATGTCTGCTGGGTGGTATTAGACTTGGCTTGGCGGTAAGGCTGGTGAGTCAGGCTTGGGAATGTCTCCTCCACTCTGGCTACTTTCGGTGGAGGACTGGATCCAAACCCAATTCCTGGCTCAAATGGATGGAAGGTGTCCTCTGGAGGCATCCCTCAGCAAAACTCATTTTCTACAGTTTCCTTGCTTTCTTATTATTCATGTTTTAGTCATTTATCCTGTCACCCGTGAGCTACCCCTTCCCGTGACCCTTTAAATGTAAGGCTCACTTTGGCGTAGTTGTGTGACCCACTGTTAGTTTCACAAAGAAAAAGATTCTGGGAAGGACTTTGATTTCATCATAAAGTATTCAGCCCCTTCCTCGTAGGTAATTCACCCTAGGTTTTCAGATCCAAAAAGGGGATCCGAGAGGACCTGCTGCAGTGAGTACTGATACCTCCTACACTCTTCACGCACAATGGGTCTTTGCTTTTTGGCTTTCACAGGACAAAAAACAACAACAAATTTTCTTCCCAGCTGGTTACCTTCTCTCATTCACTTTTCCATCCCATTTTCAATGAAATCTGAAAAGATTTCATTTTTCCAGGAGTGGGGTAGGTTTTAACTTCCTACAGAACAAATACATTGAAAATGACAACCAAGTTCTACTTTGGAATATATATTGTGCAGCTGGAATCAAAACAATATATCTATCACCTGTCACAATCATGTCTGTCACTTAGAAAACAAATTTAGATTCCAGATGCAGGCATAATGCCCAAACCATCACATTCAAAGGAAATTATAAGCATAAGTATAATCTTTATTGTCATTGTACTTAAATACAACGAAATTACAAGTCAATATAAGAATTCCCTTTCAAGGAAATATTTATAGAGATGTGGCCTTATTGTAAGGCGATTATATTTGTATTAGTATATAAATATAGAACTAGGTCCCAGAGGATAATAGATAATTTCACATGCAAGCAGCTAACTATCCTAATAGTCGCGCTGGAAGTAAAAGAAACTCACTTCACGCCGAAATTCCCCTCTGCCCAGCGCCATAGGGGGAAAAAAAAGTTCTCTCTCGATCTTTCCCGCCAGACGCACGAAAAAACCGTCACCCATAGCTAACACTTATTCGTCGCAATAAATATACGTCACGAGCCGTCATACTCCTCCTTTCTCCCCCCCCCCGCTTTCTTTCCGGCCGCTGTCAACTGTAAAAGGTGAAATGAGGTGAAGCGCATGCGCATAAAAGCTTCCGCGCCAGCCAGCCACCGGCGACGCAGGGCATTCTGGGGGATGTAGTTTATCGTTTTTGGAAGGAAGGTGGGGGGAGACGAGGCGCTTCAAAGTTGGAGGGAGAAAGGGATTCCTGCTCTCAGCCCGCTCGGCACGTTGTTTCTTTTTTCTCGTTTTCTTTGCGGCTGGGGTGGCTGACGTTGGCTGGCGCGCGCCGGAGATGAACCAGCGCCCCGGAGGAGGGCGAAGAATCGAGCGGCAGTAGGACCCGCCCGATCGCGGAGCGCTCATCCCTCTCTCGGAGGCGGCCGCGCGGGGAAGGCGAGCGCTGCAGGAGCCAGGGCGGATAGCGGCCGCGGCTGGTTGAGAAGCAAGTCGGCGAGAGGCAGTGGAAGGGATGGAGTAAGTGTCGGCTCCCCTGCGCTGTGGGGTCTTGTGTGTCCCCCACCCCCACCCCCCTCTGGCTAACCCGCTCCTTCCCCCCCCCGCCCCGGCTCAATTGCGTGTCATGGCGCCTGGAGGGGCCGTCGGTGCAATTTGTACGGGCGCCCATAGGGTGTGCGGTGGGGGGGGGGCACGGGAGGAGAACGGGAGGACTCCCTTAGAATTAGGCTGCCCGTTTATAACGGGGAAGGAGACGCTGTTCAAGGCAAGACGTCTTTTGGCCCGATCGGGCTTTGTGGTGGCGCCAAGGCCCGTTCGGGAAGGTCGGGGCTGCCCTGTTTCTTAGGCAGGTCTTGCTTCTCCCCCCGCACTTCCCCGCAGCCTGGGCTGGAGCAGAAAAGGCCTGACGTTCAGCAGCTGATGGAGAAAAGGCTTCAGTCTCGAGGTCGGGGCTTATCAAGCGAATCCCCAAGCATTGATACAGTGACACGGGATACAGGGTGCTTTTTAAAAAATAATAATAATAATAATTACCCGGTGAAATAACTCCCCCCCCCTCCCAACAGTTTAACGTTGCTGATGTTAGGGATGTTGCTGATGTTGTAGCAGCAGGCAGGGTGGAAAAGGCTGGTTCTTTTTTTAAAAAAAAAAATGGATTCTGTGCCTTTAACATCGGCCAGACATTCAGCAATTTAGCACATGATTTTCTACAATAACTCCTCCCCGTTCCATCTCCCCCCCTCTTCTATGTACCAGGCTAAAAAACTAAAGTGTGGGTAAAATAACTTTATTGGGGAAATTAATTATGTGCAGTGAGGCCATTGCCGGGTAAGCGAAATAGATCTCCTGGATGTTTATGGTGTTATGCATCTTTGTTATATATTTGTTATTTTCAGTTGATGGTTAAAGATGGAGAGAGGCAGAGGAGGAGGAGGAGGAAGGAGTGTGGGGGGCTCTGGCCTACACAGGAGCATTTACTCCCAGTCCCAGCAGCAGTATCATTATCCTGCCTCCTCTTCTCAGGCGGGCTGCATGGAAATCCAGGAGCTGGCGTCCAAAAGAGTGGACATCCAAAAAAAGAGATTTTATCTGGACGTGAAGCAAAGTTCCCGAGGCCGTTTTCTGAAGATAGCCGAAGTCTGGATAGGAAGAGGCAGGCAGGACAATATCAGAAAAAGCAAGCTGACTCTATCTTTATCAGTAGCTTCTGAGTTGAAAGATTGCCTGGGTGATTTCATAGAACACTATGCCCATTTGGGCTTGAAAAGCAGCCAGAGTCACCGGAATGATCATGCTAATGGCAAAGAACAAGATTCAAGAAGACGGCAACACCATCAACTACCCTCGCCTCCAGCTTCAGTGGGATCTGAGGAACATCTTCACAGCGTCTTAAAAACTGAATATATTGAAAGAGATAATAGGAAATATTACCTAGACCTAAAGGAGAATCAACGTGGACGTTTCTTAAGGATTAGACAAACCTTGATTAGAGGACCTGGCATGATAGGATATTTTGGTCACAGTTTGGGGCAGGAACAGACTATTGTCCTTCCAGCACAGGGAATGATTGAATTCAGGGATGCTTTGGTCCAACTTATTGAAGAATATGGGGAAGGAGACATAGAAGAAAGGAGGAGTGGAGGGGATGATCCTCCTGAACTCCCAGAGGGGACTTCCTTCAGGGTAGACAACAAGAGGTTTTACTTTGATGTGGGATCTAACAGGTATGGTATTTTTTTGAAGGTAAGTGAAGTGAGGCCTCCATACCGTAACACCATAACTGTCCCATACAAAGCATGGACCAGATTTGGAGAAAACTTTATCAAGTATGAAGAGGAAATGAGGAGAATTTACAATGGCCATAAAGAGAAAAGAATGGATATCAGAGGAGACAGTGGAGAAGAACAAGAAGGTCTTGATTAGAATGTTTTTCAATGGGCCAAGAATCAAAGCAGAGAAATGCCAGGAGGTACTGATATGTAATGGCTGGAAGAAGTTGCCTTTCTTTTTGTAGGTTCTTCCCTGTTATTAGATAATTCCAATATATGGGTCTGGTTTTCATGTTAAATTACACCCAGCAACTTCTCTGGTTTCTTATAGGAACAATTAATTACCCTGTGATTCTAATTCTTAACCTCACAAGTTTATCAAATATGTATAATACCACTAACTCTGTTGTAATCTTTAAAGAATATATATAAGATTTGTGTTGCAGTATAACATGATGCAAATAAGCCAGATGGAATTGATGTGTTGTAATAGTAACCAAGAGCATTTATGACCAAAACTGACCTTTAAATTTTAAATGATTGTATTGGGAAAGGTATATTTAACTAAGTAAATCTGCTCGTTACATTATGATAAAATATTTTAAAGGGAGGAAGACTTGGCCAGTGATTAATTTCATCATTGATTAGGTATGGGTACCTAATCATAGGATAACCCAGTAATTTAAGTGACCCCCTCCAAAAGATATATCTATGTTTAATGTTGATCATGTCATCCCTTCTGTATGGATTGTTGACATCTTGTGAGGAGAGCTTATTTAAATAGTACAAATCTCAAAACTATTTTTATATTTGTCCCCACAAGTGGTTCTAGGAAGTTGCTGTGATGTGGGAATTTGGTAGATGAATAATGGTTGGAATTAAAATGCTAAACAGGAAGGTTAAATGTCTACAGTGTGGAAAAACATTAGAATAATTTCTGATTTATCTTCAAAAAATACTTTGAAAGATTTTGGTGCATCAGTTAGTTGGTATCCTGCAGATCAGATTTCACATTGGTGCAATTGAAATATTCAGTAATAGCTATTGATCTTATTTTGAAATCTTAGCTCTTAAATATTTATTTCAAATTATAATCTGTATTTTAATTTTGCTAAATATTAACCCAGGTTTAAAAATATCAAGAAAATGACTGGAGAAGCCTGTGTTAGGTAGCTAATAGATGATTTATCATGAAACAGAAATGAAATATACATTTTGTTTGTTTGGCATCATTTAAGACTTCAATTATCTATATTTAAATGGGAATATAATGAACTGAATACAGTGAAACTAAATACAATATTGCATCAATATGGCAAGGGTTGTGCTGTAAATCCCATTTTAAATTGGAGTTCAGAGTGCCAAAGCTTTTGCTTTTGACCTTGATACTGTGTAAGCTATTTCTATGTTGAAACCTAGTACTCTTTCTTTAAAAGAACTAGATTGGTTGGTTCAGTCTCATTATTCATTTCTTTTTCATATCCAGGCGCTCTACTAGCCAAGGAACATTATTTTCTAGTTTCAGTTGTATTCTTCTTGATATTTCCATTTCAGCACCATTTTAAAACTATGCTGTGACCTACTTTCTCAAGGATTGTTAGTAAAAGTGGAGATCATAGCCTTGAATTTAATTTGGTGTGAAAAGTTGGCCAAATGCTTTTATTTAGAAAAAAAAAGAAAAAAGATTGCACCAAAATCATCAAAGGAACTTTAGAAATGTGTGCTCTAGTTATGACAAAGGAAAAGAAAATTAATTTCACTGTTTTAGGTGATTTACCCAATATTTGGAAATTTGACCTAATGAGTATTTGGCTTTCAGAAATAACTAATAATGTTAATTGCAAGCTCAAATCTAGTTTTAATTTTTCAATTACTTAATGGTCTGTGGGCCAGAGCAAGTCATGAAAGATTCTAAGTAAATACTGGCATGAAAGTATATGTTCTAAGGTGGAAAATTAGAAGTCTAATGTGCTATTGTTGATTTGATAGCAGACTTGTAGTAAATTGTCTAAGTCTAAATTATCATTCTGCTGAATTACTGATGCACATCCCAATGCCTGTAGTAATAGTAATGTCCAGTTATAGAACATGGAATCCATGAATGTATGAATTCCCGATGCTCACATTTTCCCATCTCTTGCCTTTCTATTTTTCCTATTTCATCATATATAACAGGTTTTGTTTAAAAAAAACTCACCAATTGATACATTTTATGGAAACTTTACCTTATCAAATTTAAAAGAAACAAACATATTAATGTTCTATTTTTGGTGTTTGAAGAATGAATTTCTTCTACAGCTTTTGTTTAACAAATAGATAAAATGTTATTTATCACTACAGTAAAAATGTACATTAGTTAATATACTGGCCTGTACAGGTTTGCACTACTTTATCTTGTTTTTGTATTGAGCCAGGTAGTCAGCAGTCCCTGTTTATATGGTTGTGTTCCCCCATCCCAAATTTGTGTATTCCGGTGCCACTAAATAAGGTTCTGTTTTCCTCTGTATATAGGCACACATTGCCATGTTTTTCAAATCAACTAATGACTTAAACACAGATGTGAGCATCTGAGAGGGATTACACATGAGCCTATATATATATATATATATATATATATATATATATATATATATATATATATATATATATATATATATATATATATTCATCTTATTATTGGACATAACTGGATGTGTTTATATCTTTAAACCCAAGGATTATATGATCCAATTTATATTGGTAATAGTTGAAATGGTCAATTGGGAAAAAGTTTCTCTTTACATCTGACAGTACATGCACTTCTTTGGAAAGTGGCAATAACATGTTAAAAGCTTGCAGAAGGATCTGTTATGATGTAAAGAAATATTCTTTGCATCCCAAAAATGCCATATCCCTTAAACTTGAGGAAAAAAAACTCTAGCTTATTTGCACTAAAAAAGCGTGGCCAAAAACAATTCTAGGAGGGCAGGGTGGACATAATCAATTTGTACCTCTTGAATTATTTTATGTTAAAGCCCTGACCTCTCTTTTAAAACTGTATGGTCCAGACAGAAAGTCTGTCAGTTTTGTGATTTCATAATGATGCACTTTATATTTTAAAAATAATAGAAGCACATTTCTGATACTGGTCTGGTACAGTGTGTTTCAGTATAGTATAAAATGGTCTTCTGCATGCATGTCTGTCAGTGATTTGTTACGACGACTAGATCAAATTACATGGGCATGATCAAGAAGAATAGGCACTACACTACAACGAATTATGAGACATCAAGGGCATGTATTTTTTTAGAATTGTTGAGTCCTGCTCTCTCTAGATTTACATAATCAACATTCCTGAAACTCAAATACTTTAACGTATTTTTAAAGATTCCTGCAGCCTATGTAGTTATTTGTTAAATAACTCTGTCTTATCTTTTAAACTGTTGCTGCATAATTCCTCTCTGACTAAAAGAATTATTTTAGGGATCTAGATTTTTGTGGCAGCTAGGTAAGTTAGTAGGAGGCAATGTGTATGACGGTACTTCAATAATGTAGCCTTTCCCCCAAACTTAAAACATAACATAATATAAAGGCTATTATGACAGACTACCGGTTATTATAAGAAAATTTCCATAGCATAAATCAGAAAATGAAAAATTTGCAGAAGGATTATTTAGATTATTTATGAACTATTTAGGTTCATATATATGGGAAGCAAATATATCAGTGATTCATAGGTACTATTAGTAGTGTACACAATAGTGGCTAGTGTTAACATAGCTTTTTCTTCATGTGTTCTTTTAAAATATCATTCCATTATTTTCTTTTATGCAATAATAATTTCACCTTTAGCATCAGGTAAATAGGAAGTGCTATTAATTCCTTTCCCTGATAAACAAGGAAGAAATTATTATATCATGTTAACAGAAGACAACCTATGTCCCTTGACTTCCTTTTTTGCCGTTGTTGAAGTCTGCTCTGACAAAGATTGTAGAAGATAGAAAATAACATAATTTCTTAACTTTTTCCTCGAAGAAATTTTTGAAAACTGCAATCTAAGCCCTATGTTATTTCACTTATAAAAGTGAAAAGTATTTAGAAGTATATGCCTTCTAAATATGTAGATTTGCAATTCATACGTTAATTATTCTTAGGATAATTCTCCTATATAATTTTAACCTCAACTTATCTGCAAAACATGTCCATGAGAGGGCTGAGAAGGCTTAGTAAACAGACCAGTTTGAACAATCTTTGTCCAGACACTTGCTCAGTTCCAAAAATGAGAAAGAAACTATATACAAGATACAAAGCATGCTTATAGTTGTTTTAGTCATAACATCCCTTTTTCAAATAATTAAAATCACTGCTAGCTGGTCCTCCATATACCTATTCATGCATGTTTTTCTAGATGTATCAGTACCCAACATTAATAGCCAATTTGATCTGTATGTGTCATTATACCTGCCTTCATCTAGCAAAAGACAGTGTGAACTTGGTCAGAAGCTTTAATACATCTGTTTGTACAAATGTTGACTGTATTATAAATGTTATTTGTGTGTATGTGTGTGTGTATATATATATGTGTGTGTGTGTGTGTGTATATGTATATATACATACATACACACCCAAGAAGTTTCCACGAAGTTCATATCCTTTAGTTTCAAAAAGGCATGTTTGAAACAGCTGCTATTAAATAAAACTATGAGATTTAGTTCGCTGAGCTATGTGATCTGTTGTTTGAAACTTTGGTGTGTTTTTAAAATACGACGGGATTTTGGTACAAAACATGGAGTCCATAGTCTCAGTGGAACTGAAAAATACAATAGCAAGAAAAAATAAAAGTGGTCTTAAAATAGAAAGAGCAATATGAAGATTGAATATTTGACATTGTAGGAAGCATTTGAAGGCTTCACCAAGTGCACTGTCAAAGTATCTCCACAAAGTATTGAAGCAGCTCTTACTGCTTAAAAGACAAAGCAAAATGGCTGTGTCTGCACATGGGAACGTCTTTGAAACAGTCCTGCTGAACTTTCAGCTGCCTTCAGTTTCTAAAACATCAGTTTATTTTGCATATAATGATGGATAAAACAATTTATTTAATGCTTTAATTGCAGAATTAAATTATACTGAAATTTATTTGAAATAAATATAATCTCCAAAAATAAAATAAAATACCCCTCTTTAAATATCCATTTGGAATGGGAATTGTACATGATTATGACAGTGTCCTTGGTAGTACAATTGAATTTTCTCACACAAAAAAATAATTGGCGTAGTTCAGGGCTATTAATTAACTTCATTATAAACCATAAATTTGGATAAATGAATATAATTCTGTATTGTTCCATCATACTTTTATGACTGGTTATGTACATAGGATGTAACATTAAAATGTTTTTCATATTTTCTGCTGATAAGTAGAATTACATTAGCAACATCGCTGAAACTTAAATGCTTCCTATTTTTAAAGATTACTGCAGCCTGTATAGTTTTTGGTTAAATATCTCTGTCATATCTTTTGCAATGTCGCTGTAGAATCCCTTTACTAAAAATATTATTTTGGGGATCTAGATGTTCGTGGCAGCTAGGCAAGTTGGTAGGAAGCAATGTGTATGACTATACTGTAAATAATGTACCCTTCCACACCCCAAAACATAACTTTAAAAGCTATTATAGTTCTATTGAAACTATTAAATGAAATTGTTTTTTTCCATCTCATAATTTTCACCATCATCTCTATTTTATAAATGCATTCAAAATTATAAAATGAAATATGTTAGGTATATCAGACTAGAAATCATGGGGGGGGGGGGCTGTATGCCAAATTTCTATTTTTCAGAACTGAAAAGTTTCCCATCTAGTAACAGTGTGATTTTGCTAGCTCACTATTCTTTTTAGCTGAAGTGCTCTTAGCTAGAAGATAAGCTTGATTCAAATATAATCATGGGCAGGTTTCTTCCTTCCAATAATTCATAATGTGGTTTGTTTGATTTTGACTTAGTATGATTATGTAGTGAGTCATTATGGTTTATAAATTATGATATAGCTTAGCATTCTTTGATCCTGTGCATTACGGCATATTCAATAAGTTATGGTGAAAATAAATCATGACTTAGTGTATTGTAGACCTAGTCAATATTCCCTGACTTTCAAATCATGATTTAGACTACAATAGGCAACCTGATGATACACTCAGATACCTTGGCTCACAATTCCCATTACTGATTTTGTCCATAATGACTGGAAAAAAGCCATCTTGGATTAAATTTAAAAATTCAGTGGGATGCTACTTTGTTTATCTTTGATTAATTTGCTTAATATTTAGTTAGTAAAAAGGATTCTAGTAAAAAGGGTTAGTAAATAGCATGTATGTATACTACTATTCTGTCATAATGCAGCTTGATTATTCAAAATGCTTATTTCTGGCAAAAAGTATGAGCTTGGTTTGAAGATATGAAATTGTATCTTACTGGATGGGGTAAAAAATTAAATGTAATTTTCCAAAACCAAACCAAGAAACGAAAGAAGTGAGGAAGAAGTACATGGAATATTGATGAGTCAATCTTGTAAATCATTGTTTAAAGCAAAGTGAGATACCTAGTGCCTTTCAGATGCTGCTGAATGCAACTCCTGACAGTCTCAGTCATTTTGGCCAAGAGAAAAGGATGTCGTGAGTTGTTTAGTAATATATGAGGACCATAACTTTATAGGAATTTTAGAGGTTCAGAAATGCTATAGCTTTTCTTACAGATGTCTTAAGCTTAAACTTTAGCCACAAACTAATATTAGTTTAATAATAAAACACCTAATCCTTTAAAACATCTAGCTGGGATTTTTACGAGAAGATGAACTCTAGACATTAACTTCTTCAGTAATAATATATGCCCTTTAAAAATAGTTTCATATACAGATAGTTCTCATTTAGTGATTGCCTTGTTTAGTGCCCATTTGCAGTTAAGACCGTGATGAAAAAAATAACTTCATGACCAATCCCCACATTTATTACCTTTGCAAGTCTGTAAAGCAAAGGGAAACTGAAGTAAGATCATAAACACAGTTGCACTTTCACTTGGGAATTACTTTGCTTAATGACTGAGTTCCCAGTTCTAATTGTAGTCACTAAACAAGGGATACCTGTATTAAATATTCACATTTTTTTAAAAAAAGATGCAAGTACAAATCTTGAGAAAGTATTCATGTTTTTCATGTGAAACCTGAAAAATAACTCCACTTAATAGGCTGAGTTAATTTAGAAATGAAAGATAGGACTTTGTATTAAGTTATAGCCACACAATTATTTAAAAAAATTCTTTGAAACTAAATATTTAGCTTCTCATTTCAATTTCCTTTATTTCAGAAAAAATGTTTATTTTAATGAAGCAGCACCAAGTTAAAGAGAACCTGCTTCAGATCCAAAGCATATGACAACCTTGGATTACAGTAGTTTTTGTTTTTAGTGAGGTTTTTTTTTTATTGATAAAATCTGGCCCTGACTTGCTGAGCTGTGGTGATGATGATGCAAAGGCTGAGCCAGGATATTTCATGCTGAGCAGCAGAGGGGGGCCTTAGCAAGAAGGAGCTTTCAGTCAATTCACTGAAGATTTGGGGAGAGAAAAAGCAGCAGGCTATAATCAAAATCAGAGGGAAGGAGAAAACTTTATGAGGGAAAAGCATATGGAAAAGTTGGATCAAAAGAAGCAGTGAAGAAAATACCTTAGAAGACCTAGAACTGACAGATGGAAAGAAGATAGAATGAGGGAGTTCTCTTGAAGGAGCAGCAGAGTACGTGGCAAAAAAAAACAAAACCCAACCCCAGAAGTACAGAAGAAGCAATGACTATAAAAATGATAAGGTGATGTTATAATGAAGGAAAGTGGAGGTTTCTTGAAAGAAGATGAAAATAATTTGCCACAATTATTATTTTAGTTCTCTTAAACTAGATAATCTTAGATTGTTCTAAGGAAAAATTAAGCTATATTTGCTCACTCTATGATACGAATTATTAAAGTACCATAAGCATAGTTTAGGATATACTGACCAAAACAAAACATGAACATAGTATTGCTTCCAACAGGGAGGCCCTCTCATAATCCATGGCTAATACTCTTAACAAGGAGTAGTTGCTACCCACAATTAAGGTAGAAAGTGACTATTGGTGAATTATTGCTACTTGAAGAATCTTGCAGTGAAAACAGACATTTATAGAAAGGTTTGCTAGGTTATATCTTTTCCTCTCATTTTGCATGTAAACTGATTGCCTTCGGGTAAACTGAGTACATGTTAAGTAGTATCATTACAGTTTCCACATTAGATTTCTTTAATGTGTATTGCAAGGTGCTTTACAGTGGAACACAGAACTAGGAAAGAAGGCTGTTTATTTTTCAGTTCATACTTATTACCAAAGTATAGTATTTATTTTTCAAAAGAGAGTATAAGATTTTACAAATGTAAGTCAGATTCAGTTTCCCCTATTTAATAACTTAATAAGTCTGATAATAGCAAAAGTGCGGAAAATGTCTATTGAGAAAAAGCTGCAAAAATGCAGAAGGCTTAGTGAAAGAGAGAAAATTCATTCCCTTGCTTGGTTGTCAGTACTGTGCCCACACTTTTATTACAATAGAAAGATACTGTGCTTGTCAATAGATAATCAAAATAATTGCAAAGATTGCAAGGTATCTTCTACCTGCATGTTTTAAGACAGCGCTGTTCCTGTAATTGGGGACATAGGACATAGGACTTGGCTGTTCTTGCATCAGAGTTTGCTATACTATCACTTGATTGATCATCTCAAAGCAGCTATATCAGTATCAGATTGTTAAGATACATAGATCAGATTTCATTAGATAAACATCTTAAGGCAGGATAAATTTTCTGAATTTTCAGAATATTCTTAAAGGGAGTTGGTAAACTTGCCAGTTTAAATAAGGCTAAATGTAATAATAAGCATAGATAAAAGCCGGCCTTTATGGAAAAGAAATGAATGAGAGTGTGTGTTAACCCTGTAGCATTGCTGTTTAATCCAAGATATTGGCATAGGCTACTGTGAAACTATGAACATACTTGAATCTTAAGTCATGGCTTTCCAAGGAGAGTATGTTCTTTTACCCGAAGTGCAATACATTTCTAAGAGTTACCAAGCCTGCAAAAGGGATCGTAACCATTCAGTACTTACTTACACTGCAGAAATCTTTGTCACAATAAGCTTTGTTGAGTTTAAATAGAGTGGGCTTGTTGCTCTTCTTAGTAGATTTAACAAATTAATTCACATATACTCTGCAGAAGCAATTGCCCAGTAACAAATTATCCAATTTCAGTTAACAGATGGAAAATTTCCATTTCTGAAAGTTCTCGCCCACAGCAATTCTTCATGAAAATATTTGTTTATACTTCAAGATAAAATAGCTACAAACCTCTACCAAGATTGGGCCTGTTTTGTTAGAGATGGACTGTAATTGAACAATCTCTCCACTCCTTCATTAATTATCTTTCTAGGAAACGGAATACTCTGGCACAAACAAAAAGATTTACACTCATTGCTATTACTGGCATTATTGCAAATATTTTCCCCATCAGAAATCATAGATTTCAGTGTTCTGTGCAGAAATATATATTTTACCAGAAAAAAATTAAAAATGAACTAATATTCTACCAACTAAGCATTGGAAGATGGCAACTTATCCACCAAAAAGAAATAAACATCATGAGCCATAACATCTGACTCCAATATAGATGCTATATTTTACATAATTCCTCTATTCTATAACAGATTATTGCAAAAAAAGGAGGGAAAATTGTTGGGTGCTGTAATGTGCAGTGTAATTTTAAATTTTAAAATAGAGCACTTGAGCTATGATTATAAAGAGTAGTTACTGTACTACAAAGGTCATTGAAGTATCAAGGCTACAGTGCTGCAATATAATGACCTCAATTTTTTCAATGTTTAGGAGAAACTATTATACTTGGCTGACATTCTGCTTGTTCCCAAAGGGAATAATAAAAATGTCAACACAAATTAATACCCAGAAATGACAAGTACATATAATAAGATAACAAAAAAATTAAAATGCCTTGTCCCTATGCACCTCACCTTTGGTTATAGCACAGCCTCCTCCCATGCAACATTAGTGGCTGAATGTGTAAATTAAAAATGTATTTCAGTAGAAAAGCTAGTAAGAATGTGAAAGTTTCACAGTGTTATATTTTCAATAACCATTCACATATTAAATATTTATTTATTTTCAAATAAGACTAGTGCATCATGCCATTTTGTAAAGGAAACCTCAGTCTTTTTAAATATTTCCTTTTGTAGCAGAGCAGGTTTGGTATAAGAAAAAATGATTAAAGTAACCCTTAAATAGAAATTTTAGGAGAAAGTCCGAGAAACTTATTTATTTCTGTAATTTTGACAGAGAGCCAAGCTTTTGCAATTTGAAAAATATGTGTAAATTATTTTTTAAGGATGTAATTTTACTAGTCTTTATAGACTCACTCTACTTGCAGTGGTCTTACAGTGTGCAGTGTAGGGAGTGGTCATTTTGGATGGAGATGTTACAAAATACATAAAAAATTCTTAGGTATTAATTGCTCTACATTTATCCATTAAAATTTGAACAAGTAACCGGTACTCTGTACTATAGAAACAATAGACATGTCTGTTACAATCAGTCTGTTTGCCCATAGAGCAGCTAGATGTTTTTTGTATAGTACTTGGCATTTCTAATAACAGGCCTTCTGTTTTGTTTACATTGTGAAATAACATCCTGATTCTGAACCCTTCTGAAAGAAATAAAAATGTTGGTATGAAATGTATAGAAGCAAAGAGACACACTAAGATCTTCATAGAATTTCTTGTGCTTGTTGGATCAGCTTCTAAATCATTTATGGAGTAAAGGACAGGAAGTATAAAGAAAATACCTGCTTACAAGAAAGTGTTTTCATTTTTTTTTTACACGAATGAAAATACATTTAAATTCAGTAAGAGTGCACTCATGCAAGTAGTCTTGACTTAATAACCACAAGAAGGACCAGATAATACGTTGTTAAATAATGTGGTCATTGACTTGCAACTTCTCTCCCAGCTTCCCGTTAATGTTGGTTGTCAGAAACCAGCTGGGACATCACAAATGGCAATCACAGGACCGTGTGATGCTGCAACTCTTGTAAACGCCAGTGTCTGATTCACCATCGTGTGCCTGCAAGGTTATTGCAATGGTTGCAAGTGCAAGGACCAGTCATAACTTTGAATGATCGTAAAACAAATGGTCCTAAGTTGAGGACTATAATGGACTATTGAGGACTGTAATGTGATTCATTCACTATTCATTATTCTAGTCATCAGGAAGAACCTTAATGTATAAGCAAATAAGTGTTTTGTAAGAATAGGCATGGGACCATTCTTTAAATAGCATAGCCTTATAATGGCTTTTCTGCAAACAATATGATGAAGCCAATTCATTAGTTTCTTGCTAATGTTTGGCAACCTGCAAGGACTTTTCAGCTAGGGGTCTGTCTTCATAATAGCACAGATATCAGAAAGGTAATAAATCATCATACTTTTGTTTTCTGTCTTCTGTGATGGTTTATGGATCTGTATTGTAATGTGTGTACATAATTGCAGTCTGAACAGTGACATTACATATTTATTTAAACACAGCAAATTGTAATGTGGAGCACTTTTGCCATGGCATGAGCAGCATTTGTGCTCTTGGATTTTATTTTTATTCTCTTTAAGTCCCATAACAGTTTAAGTTTGGGATACTAATCTAAATTGTGATTGAAAGCTAGCACTTTAAGTACTTGTAGTCACTTTTCTTCTTACTATATGGAGCACTGCACTTTTATAAATACTATTAGCACTGAGTTTTCAATATATAGTTCCCTGACTCCCATTTTTGTGTAGTCCTTACAGGGTGTTTGTTTAAAATAAATGGTGGCTGTATGAAGATACCTTTTCATGAATGTGGCCACTGCCTGGTGCCTAACTTATATTTAGTCATATGCTAAAGAATGACATAAGTTGATGAAAAGATGGCAGGGTAAGGATAGATCTGAACCATTTTTAACTTTAAAAAATATTAAATTGTTGACATCTAGACAGATTTTTTAAGACAAATATGTGCATATATAATCTGCATATCCACAGACTTTGAAAAACACCAAAGACATTGGACATTTAAAATGGGCAAGAACAGCACAAGAATTATTTTTAGGTTTGCGTTAAATTCACAACAGAGGATGGAGTGATTAATGTGATTTAAGCTAAAGAGTTTTGGGCATATCATGTGTTGATATTTTTTTTTTTACCATGATGGATGAAATGTATCAATATAGGTAGATAAGAAAGTAAAAACTGTCATTCAGCTTATATGCGCTGCAACACAATTGCATCCATACAAAACTTGCTTCTTCCAGATCAATATAAAATAGTATTCACATATGTAAATTAGTTTAACATTGTAGTTTTAACCATATTAAAGTGGGAAAGAGCTGAGATGCTTTTAGAAGAACAGGTATAACATTCACTTACATATAGTCCTCCAGTTGCAGAATGCTGTTATATGAAAAGTTCACAGGGCTGGAAGGAGGTTTGTGGAGAATTTTCACATTAACTATTAGTTGGCTACAAGATAATTAATTTGATAGATGTTTTATTTAATGTTGAGTGTTGCCATCAGGCGTCAGTGTACTAGCTCTACCTTACTAGAAGATCTTAAATATGGTGTTCAGTGTTCATTTCATGTTGCTAAATTCCACAGGAAAAATTAAATATCAAGGTCAGAGCAATTTTCAAATAATAAAATGCTTTATAGACATAAATTTTATCTCTGAATACCTACACTGTGTAGATATCAGTATATAAATGAGATTATTTGTAAGAACCCAAAATATTTTTAGTCTTTAATATAACTCCTGAATCCTGATCTAACTAATTACCATGCATATACTGAAGCTGGCTTCTGTATGTGCATCCTTTGTTGAATTAAGAAATGTACATATAAACAGCAGCATGGCAACATCCAGCTTTTTAGTTCCCTTCTCTGTATCAAATAATATGTGCAGACCCAGTTAAATAATTGATGTTCCTGCACTGATTGTTCAGAGATAAAGAAATGTTCATTGGAGGCTTACTGTTATATACTAGACCTTGTGTTTTGCATTCTCTCTGAATGAGCCCATTTTCTTAACTGAAATAATCCCAATTAAGCAACTTTCAGAATCAAAATGTTTCTTTTCAATTTAAATGTATTCACTATTCCAGTTGCATAGAATAGCTGCAGCAGTGACATCTTTCTGAACAATCCTCAATTCTGTATATTTTTTCCAACTTCTAATCATTCTATTAATAAGAGTATCAGTGTCTATCAACATAGAATTAAGCTAAATATATTTAATCATAATAGCATATTTAGTCCCTTTGCTAATTGTGGTGACAAACGTATGCGTGTGGGTGTGGATGTGGATGTATGCACATACATGAAGAGCTGCTTCTTGAGTGAAACAGTATAAATACAAAATCTTTTAGAAAACTAGCAATTCCCCTTGCCCATAAATGTACAATAAAAACATGAAAATATGTTTTACAAAGATGACACATTAAAGATGAAGAGCAGGATTCAAAGGGCCAATCATGGTAGCAGTCATACTACTGTCCGCCCTGTAGTACCATCTTACTACAGCTCCTGTAAAGAGCGGCTCCTGGGATTGGAAGATTCCGTAGTACTGCATCTTGAAAGACGCGTGTATGAGCTTTTTTTGATCCAATCAAAAATAACTTGATCCAGGACAAATTTGCCAACTTATTTTTTTGTAATTTCTATAGTTAAATTATCTTCAGATTGTATTTCACTTTAGAGTGTTAGTAGAAGATAAACTAAACGTTATGGAAGTCTTATTCAACTAGATATTACATCTTTTTTTTAAAAAAAAGTTTTCTTGTAAAAGTATTTCTAAAAACCAATGTGCTGCTTTTCCTTTATACATTAAAAAAAACCTGTAGTGGCACACAGGCAGTGTTTTACAATAGTCAGTGGTGGTTTTTTTGTTTTTTTTTAACAGCATGTGGAGTCCTTTTAATCATAATTTTAGAATTCTTCCATAGATGTGTAAAGGTATTTTCACAATTGCATCTATAATCAGAGTACAGCATTACAACCATCAAGTTAATGAAAATCAATCATAACAGGTAGCAGTTTATCCTCTGTGTGTATTCTTCCCGAATGGTACTATTTTTCAGTAGATATTCTTAACCAAAAGGTGTGTTAAAGTCATGGCATGAAATTGTAAATGTAATTGAGTACATGTAATACTAATTAAAGGAATTTTCTTAAACTTATATGATGCTTAATATTTTCCTTAGAAATTTTGTTTTAAAGGTAGATCAGTGTTCTGAAGAATGTTGGTCCTATGGAATAAAATAATGGAAATAAAATGCATGTGTTACAATTGTAGACATGGTAAAGAATTAAATGTGAACTTACTGTACAATACGGACTCTGTTTTCAAACAATCTGTTTTGCTGTTTTATTGTTAACATATATTTAAAAAGCAAATGTACTGTAATTTAGCACTTTTTTTCCTATGTACCCTGTTCTCTCAATATATTAGAGATATGAAATGGCATAGGTGTGGAATATGTAATCATGCCTGCATGAATACTTTAGGGTATATACTTTTCTTGATGTGCAAGATTTGTCTCTATAGACATCATTTTAAGTGGAAAGCCCTCTCTATCTATTGGCTTATATTATTTTTTTATAGAATACTAGAATTGTTTTTGAATCATTTTAAAAATTCAGGGTCTCTTTACATGATTGCTTTACATAATTGCAGTTTAAGAACAGACACCACAAAGTTCAAATTAAGGCCCTGCTACTTTGGGAGATCATCTATTTGAGCCATTATATTCTTTACTCAAGATGGATTATTCATTATGCCTTTAACATGGTAACATACAGGAATTCTACTTGTGTGGTGTCTTTATTTGAAAGGGGTCCCTCACTACCCTGTTTCCCTGAAAATAAGACCTCCCTGGATAATAAGCCCACTTGGACTTTTTAGTGCATGCCCAAAACTAAGCCTTTCCCCCAAAAATAAGCCCTCCCCAAAAATATTGCAATACAGCAGCAGCCATGAAGTGACCACACTCGCTTCCTCCTGCACCTCAAAAATAATAAGACCGCCCCCAAAATAAGGCCAATTGCTTATTTCAGGGGTCAAAATAAGACCCTGTCTTATTTTTGGGGAAACAGTATATAAAACAGATCATTTAATACAAAGAATCCTAATTGCATTACCAAGAACAACCACATTGCTAATTGGCCTATATTCAAGAGAAGGTTTCTGAATTAAAAAAAAATAGATGTAGATATTAAAATATATTTGAATGTACAAAAAAACCCCAATATTGAAGTGACATAATGAGGGAAACAATGTAAATAAACAATAGTAATAGCAACAATGAAGTCAATGAGTAAATTCTACACTTTGCTATCTCTGTTTTCTCAAGAAAGAACTGGTTTCAAGATATTTTCAGTGCTGACAGTTATAAAAATGAAAGAGCAGGCACATGCAAATAAATAAATATTTTGAAGATACTACTGACTAGAAGATGAATGTATTTCCCCAAAAAAAGATACAAGTAAATAGGATACACAACAGATTTACATTCAACTGTATCAATTTGGGTTATATTGCAATAAAAATAGTTTTAAGTATACTCACACATCCATGCATTTAGTATGATCTTAGAGGGGATTGGTATTTACAGATTGCAAGGAGTTTTACTAAGTTCTTGCAAGGGGATTCTGCCTTCCTTGGTCCCAAAATAGCTATATTATATATTTTCTCTGAATGAGATCCCAGTAAATTATTGCAATGATATACAGTGCAAATTGCTTCCACTGAAAATTAAAGTACTTTACTGATTTCCAGATACACTGATTATTGCTTGGGTTGATTTGTAATTAGCCTGAGTTAAAAAGTTGTTAAGAAAATCTAGGAAATTTTCTAAGAGCAGTGTGTATTATAATGATGTTGAAGATGAAACTTGAAGACAAATTAGTTTTTTTAGCTGGGAATCAGGAAAATAAAACACTAGTCAGAAAATATGAAGATATTACTAGACCATCTTCAGAAGAAGGTAGGGAAAAACAATGGGAAAATGGAATTGGGGGAAAAAATACTCCAGTCTTGCCGATCTTCTGCAAAGTTAGTGTTCAATGAGTATCATGTTAAAGACAAAACACAAGAAGGGTTGTAAGTAGTGGCAATGAGATATTTACATTGTATGAATACAAGTAAAGCTTGAAAAAATATCAAATGAAAAAGGACATAACTTCCCATTTCAGTTCAATAACAAGTACAAGAATAAAGAAAGTAGAACTAGTGTGCTTCCTAAGATGAAGAGAAATAGGAAAATTGAAAAGGATTGCATGGTCCTAATACGTGATGGAAGAAATCAGAAGATTAGAATTATGATACCAGCAGTAGCCACCAAAGGAGAAAATATGGGTTGGAGGCAAGCTTCTTCAATGAATTTAAGTGTTCCTTCTTTGAAGATCCTGGTGATGAAAGGGGAAGGTCAATTACTATGTTCCACTATGTTCTGGAGAGTCATGCAATGAACATCCAGAATATATATTAAGAAGACACAAACAATTATGGGAGAATTTTTGGGTCTCCTGTGCTCCCCCTTTTAACAGTAGGATAATTTTATCTGCATAATTGGGAATGCTTTTGCAGTGAGAAGAAAAATGAGCCCCCAAATCATGGCTTTTGTTTTTGCTTTTAAATCCTAAATGCATAGATGTTCATCCATTTAAAATGTTGCTGTAGCAGGAAAAATAGGGTAATTTCCATCTCCCTTTTGGTAGTATGTAGACTGATAATGCCAAATTTATATTCACTCATGTAAAAGCTGCCAGCCCTAAATATTAAACTATTCTGTTGACTGCTACCAGACTGATTACTGTACTGTTCAGAAATCTCTTAAATTCTACCACAACATTTCTTCAGTTTCACAGGGAAGAGAAAAATTTAAGAACAAAGCCTCATCTTGGGTATCCGACATTCTGTATTCCCTAGCTATTGTTTTCTTCTTTAAATATATCTTTTAGAGTTGGTTGACTATTTGGCATTGCTTTCAACCAGCCATACAGTGATTGGAATGTTCCTATCAAGACCATGTAAATATCAGACCCTGAATTTCAAAGAGGAATGAAAATCAGCCAAACAATGAAGTCCTTGTGGTACTCTCAAGATGCTTCTAACATCTACAGCATGCTCTAGTATTAACAGGGTGTTCAGATGTGACTTGTACTGTATTCAAAGGTTCATTGATCAGTGACTGTATTGTACTGTGGATAATCATAAATCACCATGTTTTGTTTATAATGACTGTACCACACAGATTTCCATATTTCAGATTGTCAGCAATGTATGTTGCCAGTTAGATCCTGAAAATATATGGTGCTAACTCTTACATATGTAATGGTGCTTTTGCAGAAGCTAACTGCGGACATACTGTGGGTGTGTGGGGAAGTTAAGAAGTGTTTCATCTCATTAGAAGAAAAACAAACAAACTTGAATTGTTTTAAAGTATCATCAAAGATTCAGTGTTTTATGTGTTGTACTATTTATTGAAGTTTTCAGCTGATTTTTTCAAAAAGCAGCTCTCTTTTACTGTAATAATTTCTTCCTATAAATTTGTTTTTGAATGCTGGACTTGCTTATGTACTTCAAAAATATGTCTTAGAATTTAGGGCTTTGGTTTACATAGTCATAATCTGGAATAGACCTGAAGGCTATAAGAAAAGTATTTATGAAAGCAAGATCTTGCATATTCTAGTATCCATAATTCTGATAAATCTTTTGTATAATTAAATACATTCATAGAATACAGTAAGGTGTAACTTTATTACTTAATAATAAGCCACAGGGACATCCAATCATAGCTTATTGTGTTTTATCTGTTGTATGCTTAACAATCATTTAAAGTACACATCTAAAAAGAACTACGTAAAGAAGCTCATAGAAGAACATGAAAAGCTGATCAAGATAAAATCACTGTTTCATGCAGCCAAAGATATTTTAATGAATAGAGAGCTACATGTCTGAGACAAAACAATGTTTAATTCATTTAAAATAAAAGAGTACTTTAATGCTTGTTTTGTTCTTCATTTGGGAAATGCTACAATCCATAATTGCTTAAGAAAAAAGAATGTTTTTCTCATCTTATTTCAGCAAAGTATCAGAAAAGGAAACACTGTACTGTAGTTATTTTCTTTTGATGACAAATAAGAGAAAGGGAATTGTTCACCAGCATATGAAAGAAACTGGAATATTCCTTAGTTGTCAATTCATTATATACCACTATACAGTTGCTTCATGTTATCTCAGTTGTTTGGGTAGATTATAACTTTTTGAAAGATAAATCTCTAAAGACCACATCAACTTTTAAGTATGAATAATTATATCTTCAATATTTATTTCTGAAAATTGAAGAAAATTTAGAAGTTTTCAGTAGTGAGTTAGGGAGGAAGCAAAGAAATAATTGGTCCATGTTCCAGGAAAGAAAAAGGGTAAGATAGTCTTCAAACAAATTGAATGGTGCCTAGGTACAGAAACCATTTTACTTATGGTAAATCTGAGGTTATTCATTGTATCATTTTGCATGCAGCTGGCATGAATATTTTTGAATGTTACTTAGCATCAAGAAAGCCCTGAGTATACAGTACAGATTAACATTTCAGGAATACACCCCCTTTCTTCTTGATGTACTTGATGAAAGCTTGTTTTTCCTACTTCGTGTGAAACTATTTCAAAACTACATTTTTCCACATGCAGGTATTCTTTTTTTGTGAATGAATGTATCTTCATGAACTCCAGAAAATAAACAAACAAATCATAGGAAAGAATGAATAAGTGCAATAGAATAAAATGTGCAAATGTAAATTTGAATAAATCTCAGCACTTTTAAAAAATAGAATTTTATGTCTCTTCTAGCCCAGTGGGATTTTTAAAAATTCATGTTTACCTTACTATTTTTTAAAAAAATGAGCTGCTTTTTGCAAGAATTCATATAATGCATATTTGGTACTTCAAGAAGCTTATTTTCCCCATTATTGACTGAATTTACTGTTACTTGCAACTTTTTGTTCTGTCTTACAATAAATGGCTTACCTGTCTAGTCTTAAGCTTTTATTTTAGCCTAAGTTTGAACAGAGAATTTTTACTGCTGATTGTAAAAGTACATACTTACTTTTCCCAATTGAGACAATTTCAAATTAACTGAGAGTCTTATCTAAGCATTTATTTTTTTGAAAAGCAATTATATTGGAATTATCCAATATTCTTTATCATCTTTCTTATTTCCAAGTGATCTCATTATACTGTGAAGCCAGTAGAATAATTGTGTTGTCCTAATAATAAAACAATTGAATCTAAGCTCAGGAATTTTTGATATAAATTGTTACTTGTTGAGTAAAGAATTTCCAAGGACACAATCTTATTATTAGCAAATATTTTAACATTCACAAATTATACACCAACAAATAGCTTCTAGATCACAGCATGGCCTTGTGATGTCTCGCTGGCTTACCCAGTCAAAAAGGAAAAATAATAATAATGTGCCTTCAGTTTTTTCATGTAACTTTGAGGCATGCTGATAGATCTGGAAGTATCTACATGGGCTAACAAAGGTAATACTGAATTGTCTGTGTTTTTTGTTTTAGTTCCAGAGAATTTTGTGATACCTGCACAGTCATATTCCTGCAGACAAAATATATAAATGTCTTATCTGAATAAGAAGGGGCATTCTCCTTCTAAACCTGAAATGCAAAAGAATGCTTGCTTCTCAATTCTTCACTAATACAGAACAAATGAACAATAATAAGGATACTTCACTTCTGAATGCAATGTTACTATGCTACTACTATAACAACCAATAGTAACAAAGGAAAATGGAAAAAATAGCAGAAGGAAATCTTCAGGATATCATGGCTAGCCACACCACACCACACATAGGCATATGTTACAAGGCAGAAATCTTAATAAAATTATTTGCACCAAAATTACAGTTGAAATGAATCTACTCTGTAGAATTTAGAGAATTTATACAATAGGCACTCCCATTTTTTCCTCCACAGAAAAGACTCAGAACTGTTCAAAGTAAGAGAGATTTGGGAACCAGTGAATCATCAGTGCAAAGTGTCTTGAAAGATATGCATTCTATGGGCTGTTGAAGACTAAAAAAATTCTACATAGAGGCAAGTATGGAAAGTGCATTACAAATAATATGACACAGATGGGTTTTTATGTTGTAGACTTAGCCATTGTGAAATTGTGATTTTGCTAACACTTTCCCCCATTGTACTACATAGAAGGATGTGAACAATACTTTTAAATTTTGTTTAAAGTGAAGAACTCTGGTGAAGCTTAATATTTGCTGTGCAAAACTATCCTGAGTCCATGACAGGAGGGAAACCTCTTGTACTCTGTAAGACAAAGCCTTCCCTCCATTTGCAAATGTCCAGGCCTCAATTTGCAGAGAATAGTAGCCTAAAGTGCGAGATCACACGAGATCAGTAGCACGAGATCTTGTTGTACATTAGCCCTGTTTTCTGTGAATGCACCAAAAGCAATGAAGTAGGCAAATAAACTGTGATAGAGATCTTTGCAAGGTAAGTGAGTCTCCACAGGTGAAGTACCTGTGACGACCCAGGTGGGGTGGGGGTAATAGGCGGGGTAAATAGTGCAGAACCTCTGGTTGTTCATAAGAGCGAACAACTACTGTGGTACTGCAATATTCATAATTTTGGGACTTGTTCGTAAATGCGGGGGGGGGGGGGGCTTATCGTGTAACTTTGAATGTTCACTAAGGGAATGCTCATAACCCAGAAATTATCTGTAACGCTTCCAAACCAGATAGTAATGCAATATGATAGGATGCTGTCGACTGTCCCTCTATAGAAAGTGGTAAGGATAGGTGAAGGAAGACGCTATCTCATAGGATAGAACAGAACAGAATTCTTTATTGGCCAAGTGTGATTGGACACACAAGGAATTTGTCTTTGGTGCATATGCTCTCAGTGTACATAAAAGAAAAGATACATTAATCACGAATCGTAAGTAAGGTACAACACTTAATGATAGTAATAGAGTACAAATAAGCAATCAAATCATACTAGGAAACAATATAAATCGTAAGGATACAAGCAACAAAGTTACAGTGATACAGTCATAAGTGGGAAGAGATGGATGATAGGAACGATAAGATTAATAGTAATGCTTAGTGACTTAGTAAATAGTTTGACAGTGTTGATGGAATTATTTGTTTAGCAGAGTTGATGGTGTTTGGGAAAAACTGTTCTTGTGTCTAGTTATTCTGATGTGCAATTCTCGTTTTGAGGGTAGGAGTTGAAACAATTTAGGTCCGGGATGTGAGGGGTCTGTAAATATTTTCACAGCCCTCTTTTTGACTTGTGCAGTATGCAGGTCCTCAGTGGAAGGCAAGTTAGTAGTAATTGTTTTTTTCTGCAGTTCTAATTATCCTCTGAAGTCTGTGTCTGTCTTGTTGGGTTGCAGAACCAACCAGACAGTTATAGAGGTGCAGATGACAGATTCAATAATTCCTCTGTAGAACTGTATCAGTAACTCCTTGGGCAATTTGAGCTTTCTGAGTTGGTGCAGAAAGAATATTATTTCTGGTGCTTTTTTGACGATGTTTTTGATGGTAGGTGTCCATTTTAGGACTTGAGATATGATGGAACCTAGAAATTTGAAGGACTCTACTGTTGGTACTGTGTTGTCTAGTATTGTAAGAGGTGGTAGTATGGGAGGGTTTCTCCTAAAGTCTACCGCCATTTCTACAGTTTTGAATGTGCTCAGTTGCAGATAATTATGGTCGCACCACGAGGCTAGTTGTTCAACCTCACGATTCATCGTTATCTTGAATCATTGCCTCATTTGTGAGTTGAGGATGAAACAAGGCAATTTCATAGAGGCTAAGAAAGGGCTGCCAGGAGGGTTCATACTGTGATTACTGGGCTCTGAAAAAATATCCTAATCACTGATATACAGCTTCCGGGCTCAGAAAGATACAAAGATTGAAATGGAGTTAGTCATCAATGGTTTTGCTATCCTATGCAATCTCATCTTATCCTAATAAAAGATGAACTATTGGAAGAGAAATGGTAGCAATTGATGCTGGTCACTGATCAGGTGGAAGAGTGTGTCTTGGCAGGTCATCTGATCTTTTAAAAAAGTCTGTCAAGCACTATAGATTGTACATCTTCTTGTTGTGGTAGAACTATAGTCATTTTAATCCAGAAGGTAGAATGGCAGTAGATGATTAATTAAATTCTGTATTGAGAGTTACCGTATATACTCGAGTATAAGCCGAGTTTTTCAGCCCACTTTTTGGGCTGAAAAAAGCCGCCTCGGCTTATACTCGAGTCTACAACTGGATCCGGCAGTGCTGTTGCCTGTTGGAGGAGGAGGAGGCGAACCAGCCTGCCATCGCCAGCCACCGCTAGCCCTGCCGCTCTTCCCACCCCCTTCCAAGCCCCACAGTCCAGCGGATGGAGCAGCGAAGCCCCGGGGCTTCGCTACTGCTCCCCGCATTTTCTGCACGGGGATCCCTTGGAGAGGGGATTCCAGCCTGCCATCGCCAGCCACCGCTAGCCCTGCCGCTCTTCCCACCCCCTTCCAAGCCCCACAGTCCAGCGGATGGAGCAGCGAAGCCCCGGGGCTTCGCTACTGCTCCCCCCATTTTCTGCACGGGGGCTTGGAAGGGGTGGGAAGAGCAGTAGCGAAGCCCCGGGGCTTCGCTGCTCCATCCGCTGGACTGTGGGGCTTGGAAGGGGGTGGGAAGAGCGGCAGGGCTAGCGGTGGCTGGCGATGGCAGGCTGGAATCCCCTCTCCAAGGGATCCCCGTGCAGAAAATGCGGGGAGCAGTAGCGAAGCCCCGGGGCTTCGCTGCTCCATCCGCTGGACTGTGGGGCTTGGAAGGGGGTGGGAAGAGCGGCGGGGCTGGCAGTGGCCGGCGATGGCAGGCTGGTTCGCCTCCTCCTCCTCCAACAGCACTGCCGGATATCCGCCCAACGCTGCGGGGGCGCCAGCGGGAGCTTTGGCGGCTTCACCTCAGCCGCAGCGCTGGGCAGCAAATGTGCTGGTGCTGTTGGAGGAGGAGGAGGCGGCGGCAGCAATAGCACCTGAGGACAGGACAAGAAGCAATGGAAACTTGTCAGAAGGAGACTCAAGCTGGAAATAACGAGCAATCTGACAGTAAGAACAATTAAAATCCTAGGAAAATGTCCTTTCATGAAAAATTACTTTTTCAGTTAACTCTGCCTGACATTAGTTGGGTGAACAGAAATATTAGTTGGCCAATTCTAAAAGGGAGCACCAGAAAGAACTTAAAATATTTTTTAAGAGAGCTGGGTTTTTCATTTATATTATATGTATGAACAGAATTAACACAAATTGCAGATACCAATCAAACATAAAGAAAAAAAGGATGAAATAATGCTCATTTTAAAAAACTCAGTGAAAATAAAAACAATATACCAAGAAGGTGGCATACTGGTTGTGATTTGATCTCTTCGGGGGATCCCGGGGATCCCCTATACAAGTATTTTAATATTGCAGACTTGCAGTATTATAAGTCATACTGATATTATAGAACACTTTAATTAAGCGGGTCCCTTGAATAAACATAACTTTGAGTTTCAAATAACACTGATTTTTTATTTTTGAAATTTACCGTAGCTGCTGCATTTCCCACCCTAGGCTTATACTCGAGTCAATAACTTTTCCAGCTTTTGGGGGTAAAATTAGGTGCCTCGGCTTATATTCGGGTCGGCTTATACTCGAGTATATACGGTAGTTACAGCCAGCACTATTCAGCAGCAGACATATTAAAGCTACGGGAGGGAGCCCTACAAACTGAATCTTTCAGGTACTTATCAAAACACCAAAAACGATTATGTATGCAGTCACCTTGAAGAATGCATATGAAGCATCCAGAATATTTGTTATCTGATGATCACCAGTCACTGGCTTAGTATGATGGGAAACTTAGCTACACAATTCATGCCAAGACAACTCCACAATGGAAATTCAGGCAATATCATTGTTAGGAATAGCCAAGTATTATTACAGAAACTTGGGAGTCAGAAGGAAGAGGATGGGCTACAAACCGCACAATCCAGTATTATATATAGTTTGAATGTAAATGTAAACTCTTACTATAGAGTTGCATTTACTAAAGATACTTTTTTCATTTACTTGATTCTACAATTGCAGAATCGGAAAGTAAACCGACATTAAGCTAAACTCTTGTTCGAATTTGGCTTATTAGAGAATTCTTGACAAACTCGACCGCCTTGCGTGACGTGTTTATTTGTTTTGGCCTTTGCGGAGCCGTGGTTGGCGTGGGCTGCGCGTGACGCATCCGGCCCGCGGGCCTTCAGTTAGCCACACCTGGGCTGTCGTAGGGCAAAAAAGAACCTTCGCGTGCTACAAGTGGGAGCTCAGCCCCAGCCCGTCACGCAAACCAGCGGTCCTTTCCCGAAGAGAGGATTAAACAGCTGGGCCGGAAGAGATCCCGCCTCGTCTGAGAACGGTAAGGCGTTTGGCTTGGTCTCCGCCCCGCCCTGATCCTGAGGAGCCTATAGATCGCTGCGCCCTGGGCTGGCGCTGTAGTTGGCGCGATGGTGGCGGTGGCGCGTCAGCAGCAGGAGCTTAACGTCCGCCCGAGCGGGCAGTGGGCGGCCAAGCGGCTTATTGGATGCGCTGCTCGGACGGCAATGCCGGAGCCCAGCCTGGCGCGGCGGCAAGACGAGTACTGCAGGGAGCGCGATGAAGGCGAATCCGAGGGGAGTCCTGAAGACGCTTTATGTAGGCGGGAGGATGCTAGTGGTCACGGATCGATCGTGAGTGACCAGATGATTATTCCTTCGCTTTTACTCGGGGTGGGGGGCGGAGATGGCGAAAGTCCCTCCGTGCTCGGTTCCCAATATCGTTGGATCCTTGTAGCTTGGAAAAGCTACTCGTTGCTCTCTGTCGGATCCCGGTTGTCTTCGTTCCCAAGTAAAGTTTCAATGCCGGCGCTGTTGTCCCGCTAGAGGCGAGAGGCTCGCCGCTTGTAGCCGAGACGGAGACCGGGGGTTTGGATTCGGGGCCAAAATAAGCGAGTGTTCCTGGACTCAGCTCAGTCAAGTAGCGGTCAAACTCCAGGTGCCTTTAAAGTTAAAGGAGGGCTTGAAAGCAATAACCCCACCCCCACCCCAGCCCCGTTCTCCACAGCGTTGCTCGTTGCTGAGCCGTTGGAAGTGCGCGAGTATAGTTTGAACGTGAATGTTCCATTTCGTTAATGTGGGAAATAGACGTTAACAATTCGTTAACACACACACACTTTTGCCCAGTGTTTCACTACAGAAGGCCACACTACAGAAGAGCACTTGCGCTCTCTTTTGCTATAAATCCAAGTGCCTCTTCTTGTCCCGGTCCCCAGCTGTTTTCACAATGGGTATGTTTAGTATTCGTTGTAACTAGTACTTTAGTACTCCTCCTCTAGTTCCTGGCTTCTTTGATTGGTTTTACCCTTGAGTGCTGTATCTGTTCAATCCTATTTAGAGATACTCTTATTTGTCTGTGTGCATTAAAGAGATTAAAATCTAAATGTCACCCATCTATATACAGATTGAAGTCTCTATTCTTTGCTTTTTATGTTAAACATTTCCAGGAACCCTCTATGTAGAAATATGCTGCACTAAATATTTATCAGTCATTATCAGTGGATTGTTGGCAAGTACTTAAAGCTTTAAATTAGGGTTAAATTAATAACTTAAGTATTAAGCCTTTTTTGTTAAAGTATAAAATAGTTTACCTGGAAGGCAATTATCAAATTCATTGATGTTTAGATAATAAAAGTTATTGCTTAAATATTCTTTAAACATTTTTAGCTGGTTATTCCTATGAAAAACACATTAGCTTCTTTTCAAAAGTTATTTTAATGTTTATTATTGAGATTCTTAATATTGAAATCAAGCAAACAAGAACTTGCATCCTCTCCTATCCCTCTTTTTTGAAGATATTGTGAATGCTGATAGTTGTAATAACAAGTGAAACAAATAAGACTGAAAATATTTGAAATTAAATTCTTTGAAGTCGGTAATATTTATTCTAAAATGAGCCCTGTAAGCTCTCTTTTAAAGTTTACCATGGTCTAATTTCTACTACAAGTCTACAAACAAATTAATATAAGCCAAAAGATACCATATTGTATTTCAATATATTTAATATCTTTTAATTCCATGGGACTTATACCAAATCAACTATAAATGAATTATCTGCAATTCTTTGTTGATAAGAAAGAAAAAGGATAAGATTTTAATATTCTTTGTTTGGCTATGACTTTTGCAGCTAGCATTTTTCATTATGCCCCTTCAGAATAGTTTAGTTACTGCTGAAAATTAGTCTGAGGAACACTAAATAAATCTGAACACAATTTTTAGTTTCTTGTGAATGTTATAAAATGCACATTGCACCACTTATAAATAATACATTTTTTACAAAAAATGGATGCTTCATTTTATATCCTACTATTTAATAATACTTGCTTCTGGGAGGAAAGCTATGGCAAATCTAGACACCATACTAAAAAGCAGAGACATTGTCCTGCCAACAAAAGTGCATATAGTCATGGCTATGGATTTCCCAGTTTCAATGTATGACTGTGAAAGTCGGACCATAAGAAAGGCTGAGCCCAAATAATTGAGGCCTTTGAACTATGGTGCTGGAGAAGACTCCTGCTAGTCCCTTGGACTGCAAGGCAATCAAGCCAGTCAGCCCTAGAGAAGATTAACCTTGACTGCTCTTTAGAAGGCAGATCATGAAGATGAAACTCAAATAGTTTGGCCATCTAATAAGAAGGAAGGGCTCACTGGAGAAGAGCCTAATGCTGGGAAAGATTGAGGGCAAAATAAGGGGACAACAGAGAATGAGGTGGCTGGATGGAGTCACCAAAGCAATTGGCATGAGCTTAAATGGACTCCAGGGGATGATAGAGGACAGGAAGGCTTGGACGAACGTTGTCCATGGGGTTGCAATCGATCGGATATGACTTCACAACTAACAGCATTTAATAAGAGACTCAAATTATCAGATTGCCTTTTAGGACACTCAGAAATAGATGTAGATCATGTAGCCCTTTAATTGTGCAATTTATTAGGAAAATTATCAACACTTCTCAACAAGGACAGATGTGTTTGTATTCATAGTAGATTTCTAATAAAGGAATAAGTGATGTGGTTGAACTTATAGTAGAATTTTAATAAATGAATGTCTGTTTAAACATGCTATGTAGTTTTATGTTATATATTATAAAACTTCTATAATGGCTGGTAAATAATGCTTACATAGTTAATTCCAGCTATAGGTTATTTTATTTAAATTACAATGAGCACTACCAAGTGGTTATTTTACTATTTCAGAGCAGCAAATTCTGTGTTTCTAGCATTTGAGATTCTCAGTTGAGGTTTCATTAATACATAGTTTTATTATTCCCCTTACATTTATTGAATATACTGTAGTTTATGGTAAATAATTGTTTTGTTTTCTCAACATTGCTGCTCAGCATCATTCACTATTAGATATTCTGGTTGAGGTTGTTTGAAGATTAAATTTCCTAATGTATGAAAGAATACAGTTTACCCATTCCTGGATAATGTTTTCCAATTTTGTTTGATGTGTGATGGAATTGAAGAACAGTATTAGGATGGACTAATGCAATGAATTCTTTATCTATGTTAACTAAGTAGATAAAATCCAGAAGCTTGGTAGGTTTTTCAAATTATGGTTTAATGTACTTTTCAAGGATGTTAGTAGTAGAAAATTCATAATATTCTGTTTACATTAGATATATATTTTATTTGCCCTATTCTAATATTCAGAACAGGAGTGGAAAGCTTAAATTTATTAAATAGCAATTAGTTTATTGACTGCAATGAAGAGTACCCCTTACTCATCTATATGGCACTTTAATAATCAGAGCATACTAGAAGTATTTGACTGTTTAGTAAAAAGTTAGTTACATTCAGGGGTGGGTTCCTCCCGGTTCGCACCGGTTCGTGCGAACCAGTTCGTCAGTGAACCCGGAAGTAATTAACTTCCGGGTTCCTAGCTCCTAGCCCCTGTCACCGGGTGCCTGCAGGGTTTTTCTTTTTAAAAAACGCCTCTCCGGATGATCTTGAAAACCTGCAAAGTTGCTTTGGAAGGGGACATATGGGCAGCATTTCCCCCTGCCCCCCTCCCCGGGAGCCTGCAGTTTTAAAGCAAGCCTTTGCACAGTAAAGAAAATCTCACGAGCGAGAGAAGTTCTTAATTGCTTTTACTGTGAAGTTGCGGAAGCTTCCAAGGCTGCAGGCAACCAGAGATGGGGTGGGGGAATGCTGCCTGTCTTCCCTCCCCCCCCCCAAAGCAACCTCTTCCAAAGCAACCTTGCAGGTTTTCAAGATCATCCGGAGAGGCGTTTTTTAAAAAGAAAATCCTGAAAAGGATTTGGAGAGATGGGCAGCTGGTCTTTTGGGGGGGGGAATCCCCAGAACCAGGAGCGCAGCCCATTCCCCCTCCCAAGAAGACCGTTTTCTTTTTAAAAACGCCTCTGCAGAAGCTTCTCTGTGGAAGCTTCCAAGGCTACAGGCAACCAGGAATGGGGTGGGGGAATGCCTTGCAGGTTTTCAAGATCGTCTGCAGAGGCGTTTTTAAAAAGAAAATGGTCTTCTTGGGAGGGGGAATGGGCTGCGCTCCTGGTTCTGGGGATTCCCCAAAAAAGACCAGCTGCCCATTTCTCCAAATCTTGTGGCTTTTCATGATTTTCTTTTTAAAAAACGCTTCTCCGGATGATCTTGAAAACCTGCAAGATTGCTTTGGAAGGGGACAGATGGGCAGCATTTCCCCCTGCCCCCCTCCCTGGGTGCCTGCAGCCTTAAAGCAAGCGTTTGCACAGTAAAGAAAATCTCACGAGCGAGAGAAGTTCTTAATTGCTTTTACTGTGAAGTTTCGGAAGCTTCTGAGGCTGCAGGCAACCAGAGATGGGGTGCCTGTCTTCCTCCTCCCAAAGCAACCTCGCAGGTTTTCAAGATCGTCTGCAGAGGCGTTTTTAAAAAGAAAACGGTCTTCTTGGGAGGGGGAATGGGCTACACTCAGAGGAGCTGGCGCTTGGGGTGCCCTGAAACAACGCATCCCCGCCGCCTCGTTCTACTCAGCAAGCGGGGACATCCCATCTGTGCCCACTTCTGCTGCCACCACCTCCGCTCCCAAACGCAACTGTCAGCTGCAAGCAGGTGACTGAAGCTGCTGCTTGCAGTCATTTACGGCTGCAGATAGATTGTGCCTGTAGCGGGAAGCTCTTCGCCCTGTGAGAGCTCCTCTCCAGCACTCCTAGTTTGGTAACATCATCAGTGCTAGAAGGGAGTGGGGTTGGTTGGGGGGGGGGGGAGGAGGAGAAAGTTAGGACAAAAAAGAAAAAGATAAGGAGGGAGAGGACTGTGGGGTCCTTTGGTGTTCTCTGAAGGTGGTAGTTTTTAATTAGTTTAGGGGATTTTTATTTATTTATTGTTTATAGAATGTTTATTACAAGAAATGTTATTCCTTTTTGCAAATGTTTTATTTGTGATGCAATATGTTGCTTTTAAGTGTTTAGACCAGGTATATGTGTCTCAAAGTGGCTGCTTTTCTATGGGCAGGCCAGGTTTGTTGCAAGGCAGTGTGTTTCACCCTCCTTGTTTAGGTAATTCTGAGGTGGTTGATGGTTCTGTGAGTGCCTGTCCTTTATAATTTTCCACATTGCCTTGATGGTTTTTATTCCAGTGACTTTGTCTTTCCTGTTCTTAGGCTTAGGAGAAAAAAAACTGGTTTCATCGGCAGTCTTTTTTTTTGGGGGGGGGGGGGATTTTTATTTTATTTTTTTGTGTTTTCCTAGCACTGTCATAGTTTGTGGGTGTGGGTGTGGGTGGGTGTGTAATGTCCCGCAGTTATCTATGCATTAATAATGATCTAGTAATATTAATAATATCTAGTAATTAGTAATATCTAGTAATAACATCGTCTTGGCCATTCCCACCAGGTCACATGGGTGGCAGGCCACTCCCATCCAGTCACATGGGTGGCAAGCCACTCCCAGCCGGTCACATGGGTGGCAAGCCACTCCCACAAAGGCCACGCCCACAGAGTAGGTTCGAACAATTTTTGAAACCCACCCCTGGTTACATTGTATGCAGGACCTAAACCATATGTGACAACTTTTAAAAACAGTTTGAGACTTGAAAAGCCTAAGGCAGGGATGCATTGTACTTGTTCCAATGTAGGAGGGAATTATAGGGAAAAAGCTGTATTACTCATCTGTATAGCTGATGCAGTGAACTATAACTCACAACAATACTTTAAATAAGATGTTCTCATACTCTTCCTGCTTTGGGAAGAGGGAATGAAAATGTTAATGGATGGGACGATAACACAGAATGGGAAAAGCAAACTGAACGGTGTAGCATCAAAGATAGATTTCTTTTCTGTAATGGGCAAATTTATAAGTTTGATAGTGTGAATTGTAAACATCATTGATGTAGTTGGAGAAAGCTCTTTTAGCAATGAAAAAAGACCATAGGAGCGTAGTTCTGTTAAATATTACCTGTATCTTGATCGTATGAGAATAAATATGGTAGGGGGACCTGCATGCTCTTAAGTTAAAACAAAAAATCTTGAGTGTATTATAGAGGGATGGATCAATTTCTGAGCTGGCTACTCATTAGCGCTGTAAAGTTATTAAAAATTAAGATTTGCTGCATAGCACATAATGAGGAGGGGGCACGATGGCTCAGTGGTTAAACATGCTGAACTTGTTAGTTGGAAAGCTGACATCCTGGGTGTGATACATGAGTACCATGCAACAGGGTGAGCTCCAATTGCTTGCTCCAGTTTCTGCCCACCTAGCAATTGAAAGCATGCAAATTTGAGTAGATAAATGGGTACCACTTTGGTGAAAAGGAACAGGGTTCCATGCACCTCATTGTATAGTCATGCTGGCCACATAACCATAGAAATGTCTAAGAAAGAGATGAGCACTGTTCCCTAGAGTTAAACACAACTGGACAGGAGAAAACTTTTACATTTACCTATAGGTAAGGGTAAAGGTTCCCCTCGCACATAGGTGCTAGTCGTTCCCAACTCTAGGGGGTGGTACTCATCTCTGTTTCAAAGCGAAGAGCCAGCGCTATCCAAAGACGTCTCCGTGGGCATGTGGCCGGCATGACTAAACGCCAAGGGCCCACGGAACACTGTTTACCTTCCCACCAAAGGTTGTTCCTATTTTTCTACTTGCATTTTTACATGCTTTCAAACTGCTAGCTTGACAGAAGCTGGGACAAGTAATGGGAGCTCACTCAGTTACGCGGCACTAGGGATTCAAACTGCCGACCTTTCTGATTGTCAAGCACAGCGTCTTAGCCACCACGTCCCTAATTTACCTATATCTGGGGATATAGGAACTGTTTCATTTGTTCACTTCTGAAACTGCCCCTACTCCCATGCACACTCTCTAGAAGGTGTGCAAGCCTCACATTTGAAACCATTTCTCTCTCTTCTTATTTCTTTTTCTGGTAGTATAATATTTTGGGTACGGAAGAACTGTTGTAGCTTATCTCTGATTTACGCAGAGAGCAGTTTATACAATGTTAAAACTTTACAGGAATAACTTTGTAGGAACTGATTACATAAGATGCAAATTGTTTTGGCTTAGGGATACAAATGTCATAATTGTTAACACATTGCTAGTTGATTTTCTCATCGAGGCCACCAAGTTCTCTCTTTTATATATCCTGATCTTGTTGATTTCCTTGCCCTTCCATCTTTCAAGTTCTCTGAGGTTTTTTTCGCTCTGCATTCCTTACATTTTCAGTCCTGCCATAATGATAAGAAAATGCTCGGTTATTTCTTTACTTCTCTGCTAACATAGCAGTATTCTTTCTTCACGATCTCAAAGAACTAGTATCCTATTTAAGAAGAGTAGCTTTTACCCTCAAGTAATTACCTGAAGGGTGGCGATTCTGTTCACAGACTAGAGGTAGATACTTTTGAAAGGATGCTGACTATGGGGAAAGGCTATTTTTCTGTTGTTGCAGATAAGGACTCCAGAAACATCATACCATGGATGGAGACCCTGGATTTTTCTGGAGTTCTAATTCATTGAAACAGAAATGATGGCCATAACTTTGTATTAAGATTGTGTTGCCATTTGGATTACAAGCTTCGAAGTAGCTTTCAAGTAGCATGTTAATTCTAGAACAGTGGTCCCCAACCTTTCTGGCACCAGGAGCCTGTTTTGTGGAAGACAATTTTTCCATGGACCCAGGGCGGGAGTGGGGGGGAATATTTTTGCACACAACGTAGATCCCATGCATAGGTAGATGAAGCTTTGGTCACTTGCCCACTGCTTGCGCGGCTCAGTTCCATGCAGGCCAAGGACCCAGTACCTGTTCATGGCCCAGGGGTTGGGGATCCCTGTTCTAGAATGCTCTGCTGTCACCGTCTTAACTTAAATATATTCCTGGGATTGCATAGCTATTCTGGCAAGCTCAAAGTGCAGCACATCTTTGGTTTGTTCCCTTTCCCATCATATCACAGTTTTCTTCATACATGAAGAGCAAAGATTTTTTTCCCCCTTTCACATTCCGCCCAGTTTTATTTTTTCCCTACTAACAGTATATCTCTTTCAATTTCATTTCAACCATCCATTTCCCTGCCCCAATGCAATAAAAACTATCCATTATAATTTTATTGCATTTATTAATAAAGTTGTACAGTACTTTCATTAAAAAAAATAAACGCTTCAGAACAACTATCTACAACTGGTGTGGTAGCCATGAAAATTCATATTTTTCCAGAGATTCTGAAAATAGAAGTGATAGTTTTAAAAGAATTGCAGATGGATGCCACATCACATGGTCCAATCAGTACAGCTGGCAGTCACCTGTTACAATCACCTTGGTTCCCACAGGAAAACTTTTTTATTTTGACTGTAAGCTGGGCTATCTACTTACCCCCTCCCCTTCCTTCTCAGGCTTCATAACAATTTTGAGGCAGCACAAGATGGGTTCAGCCAAGTTCACTTCAGAGTTGACAAATTATTTCTTACACTTCATCCTTAAAGCATCTATAATAAGTTTTTATAGTATGATAGTAACAAATAAGGTTTCTCCATAAATTTATAGCCTATAAAGCTGTGATACTAAAGAAAAAAACAGGATAGAAAGAAAAAGAATGTAAAGTATTATATTCTGATTGATAAGTACGTACTTTATCTCCCTCTAGTGATTGGTTAATACAGGTGCCTTCACAAATAAATCCTTTAGCTCAGTACAGTTATTAAATAAATAAAATGTATTGCTAAAATCTTCTTAACTTAAAGTACAATTATACTGAAGCATTGTAATTGTAATTGTAATTTGAAAAAGATTTAACTGATGCCCACTGTAATTATAGCTACCTGGTTGTGATTTGTGATATTTCAAAAAAGCAAAGTGTTTTTGCTGTTTTCTAATTTTTGCTTCTGAAGTTATGGGAAATAGTTTGGATTAAAACTGGAAACAATTGAGAAGGATGGAATCCAATTCAAAAGCAAAGCAATTAAACATAATATTTAAAAAGAAATCAATTAAGCATACAATTTGATAATGTTTCTGCTTTTTGTCCTCAATTTAGGTTGAAAAAAAAATAGAAATGGAACCAAAGATGGAAGTAATAAGGAAAAATATGAAGGGATTATTTTTGGTGGATCAAAAGTGTCTGAAAAAATTTACAATTCCTAAAAAACCTCCTGATAAAGGTACAGTAAACAAAGCAACACACACAGTTCCATTTATAAACTATATTATGGTATGATGTATCATGATCTGAGTTGGCCAATGTTAAGAAAATTAATCTTTATAGCAGAAATTGTGCCATGTTTAGATATACTATACTAATTCTCATTTAGCAACTGCCTCAGACAGTGACCATTTGCAATTATGATGGTAGTGAAAAAATAACTTCGTCACCAGTGCCTTAATTTACAACCTTCTCAACATGTATTTCTAAGTCACCTGTTCATCATGACAATCATTTAGTACATGTGGTCCTTTTGGACCTGTCCCCCCCCCCCATCCATAGAGTGGAGAAATGGCCTAAAGAAGCACTCTCTTTTTGAGCAGCTTTTTTCTGCAGTACAGGTAGTTCCTTGACTTACAGCCATTAGTTTAGTAACTATTTGAGGTACAGTGGCACTGAAAAAAATGGCATGACCATTTTTTACATGACAGTTGCAACATTCATGTGGTCATATGATCAAAATTTGGATGCTTAGCAACTGGTTCGTTTTTATGACAATTCAAGTTTCCCAGACTCATATCCATTTCCGCGACCTTCTGACAAGCTAAATCAATGAGAAGCCAGATTAACTTAGCAACCGTATTACTAACTTAACAACTGCAATGATTCACTTATCAACTGTGGAAAGAAAGGTAATAAAATAGGTGAAAACTCACTTAACAAATGTCTTCCTTAGCAATAGAAATTTTGAGCTCAATTGTAGTTGTAAATCGGGGATTACCTGTATACCATTGTTTCTCTAAAAATTGCTAACCATAAGTTAACAAGCTCAAATCTGTGATCTTACTTCAGGGGTGTCCAACTCAAGGCCTGCGGTCCGGGTCCAGCCTGCAATGTGGTCAGATCCGGCCCACGGGACTGTCCTGGTCTACCCAATGTGAAGAGGAAAGATCAGGCCAGCGTGGCTTCGGCCAGGTCTACCCAGTGCAAAGAGGAAATATGCCAACAGTTTGGGGAATGGCGTCTAGCTGGCCATGCTCCAAACTGCTGGTCATGCCCACCAGCCCCTCCCCCTCACATGGGTCAACCCCCTGAAGTCAACCACAGCCCTGATGTGGCTCTCAATGAAATTGAATTTGACACTCCTGCCTTACTTAGTCAATTGGCAGTTGCTACCTATAACTGATAAGACTTTAATCACATTCACAGTAAAGGCTTTTCATTGCTTCCTAAGTGATTAGTGACTCACAGGCTCGAGCAGATTAGGCAAATAAACTGGCCAACTGGTGCCACTGCATTCATTTTGATGTGTATGTCCCCATTGTGTGCCTGATTATTCTTTTATAATCCTTTCCTCTCCAATGAAGGTAAACACAAACATCAATTAAATTCTTACTTATAGAAGTAATCTTGCCTAGAGACTGACCCAATCTGGCTCTGTGCCTCATTTATGGGCTGCAGACAAGTTAAAGGAAACATTATGGGGAAGATAGTAAAAAAAAGTTATTGCCAGGGCATGTTTGAATCAAAAAGGAAGATTCTAGACATGTTGTCAGCACCATTGGATAGGGCAGACCAAGAAATCTCCACAAGAAAGTTAAATTGACATTATTTATTAGCTGTAATAATAGTATCTTACTAGTCTGATGCGCTCTACCTCCTTCCCTTAAACATTGGTGAATCAGGGAAGCATTCTGAATGTTATTTCCTTGCTCTGAACTTTAAAAAAATTCTACATTTTCCTTTTGTCTAGGTAACAGTTCCTGTAAATTTCCATCAAAATTATTTTCCTTACTCTCTACATAGACCTATCCAGAAGTATTTATACTACAGTACTTCTACTGCAGCTGCTGTTTCAGTTGTTTTCTTTGGTCTGATTTTGGACTCAGACTATGAGGTTCCTCAGGGGTGGGTTTCAGCAGGCACTACTGCTGGTTCGCTCATGGATATGCTTCATGTGTGCATGCGCTTGATGTGCATGTGCAGTTCAATTAAAAATGTTCTGCACATGCACAAAACTCAAAAAGAAGATGACAGTGCCATCCGGAGAACCCGTTTGGAGGCATGGCAGGCTTGGGTCACTGCCGGTTCCAGTGACCCAGGCAGCCAAACTACTACCGGTTCATCCGAATCGATAGGAATTCACCACTGAAGTTCCTCTTTCAAATACTGGAGTATGTACTAATGGTCTTGCCCTTGATCATGGCCTTGATTGGACTGTATATGTTTTTTTAATTGCAAAGAAGCTTATTCAAAGAACAAGGTAAAACATAATTAAAGAATAAAACAGAAGGAACATTCTGTGCACAGAAAAAATAGGAACAGCTAGAATTTTAAAATATTCCCATCAAAGAAGGAACAATATGAAGCAGAAAAGGTAAACATTTATGTTTGGAGACTGTGTGGCCCCATTAAGAACATTAAGTTATTTTCTATGATTGAATTTGGCTAGCTTACCCTGCAAAAAGAATCTGGAGATTTAATTTGAATAAGTGTCCATTCCTGTTGTAGAAAGTGGTAGATTTATTTAATTCTTATACATTATTGTAGAGGCTTCAACTCAGCTGATCAATATGGAAATAAAACCTGCTGCAGTTATTTTTTAATGCAGGGTTTTACCTGAGGAATAATCAAGTTTCAAAGTAGAGACTGAAGGTTCCTTAATTGCAATGCATGTTCTTATAATATAATATAGAAAGTATATGTCGTGTTAAAAGCAAAAATATAGACTGATGAAATCATTGCAAATTTCTTTAGTTAAAATAAGATTATGCATTTTAAAGTTCATGATAAAGATATCTCCCCAGTTATTTTTTCTCCTAACATTTATTGCTAGAAAAGTATTTTTTCCCCGAAATTTTCCAAATTAGCAATAACAATAACACTTAGATGTATGGGGCACTTAGATGTATGCCCCATAATGCTTTACAATACTGCCTGGATGGTTTGCAATGAACCAACAATCTGGGTCCTCATTTTATCAACCTTGGAAGGCTGGAAGGTTGAGTTAACCTTGAACCAGTCAGTATCAAACTCCTGGTAGTGGGCAAAGTTAGCCTGCAATACAAACCACTGTGCCACCACAGCTCTTATTAATTTTGAAACATTTAAAATTATCTTTGTAGAATTACAGTATTCTCTACCATGGTGAGAATGCTGCTTTTTTAATGTTTTTTGTTTCCTTTTCTTTATGTTTAGATTTTTTAACAGAGTGCCTTGCTAATCAGAGGGACTATAATGAGATTAAACAACGTTTGAATGAAAATTGCCTTGATATACAGTGCCATTTGGAATCTTTATGGCAGTTTCATAAAATAGAGATGGTTCATAATAAAGATTTGGAAGAAGAATTCATTGCAAAAAGGTGAATTATTTTAACATAAAAATACAGGTTATTAATGATTTTACTAAATGGACTTTTTGCCCATGATTGAGCTTTTCCTCAGGCATCTTCACAACAAATTGAGATAGTGATCAGCCTAAAGTGATCAGCCTGCTTGAATGAAGATTTGAACTGGTGTCTTCTCTGGTCTGAATCTGGTGTATTTGTCAGTGTTACATGTTTCTGTGAGGAAAAATGCACATATAACATGTAATCAAGTTCAGAGATCCCAATTAACTAATCCTTCTTCCAGTCATAAACCATACAGCAGGCTTCAATCAGTTGCTATTCATCAAGACTCTCATTACTTCAGATAATTTCTCTACTATTTTGGACACATCCTTTAGAGTGTGTGTGTGTGTGTGTTTACACTGTTATAAAAGTTGTATATTCACTACTTTACAAGGATCATTTCTTCAGTTTTGTCATATGAAAAGATATACTTAAATAATTACAAAATGTGAGGGGGGTGTACTCCTGTGATATTGTGTGTGTGTGATCCTATTGGAGTTATGTAGTTATCATGGGATAAATATTCTGGATTTTTGCTTGAGTTTGGCCAGTTTCAGAGTAAAATCAGACATTAAATTCTCTATGCTTGGTAGGCAGTCTAATTTCTACTTGGGTCTCTAACCTAGTGTTAAAATCAGTCCTAATCTTTAAACTGTTTGTGCAAATGTATGGCTTTCTATATTTATAATACAGATAAATATAATAATAAAATCACCTTTTTCCGTTTGTTTATTTATTGCATTTTATTTCTAATCACTTCCATTATCTGGGTGTGTATATGTGTGAGAGAAGGAGGTATGAAGTTTTTTGCACTAAAAGCACAGAAATGTATTATACATTATAATAACAAACTCTAAACTCTAATTTGCTTTGGAAATTTATCTTTACATATTGCGTAAGTAAATACTGTATTATATAAGCAATCTGTGGGCTTGAATGTACTCCATATTTTTCAACAAGCTATAATTTGAAAATTGGAATATTTTTATTACATGTTTTATGCCAATGTAGGGAGTGCTGGGGCAAGCAGGAGGCAAAGCAATAAGTAAAATGGAGCCATCTATTTTCCTCCTTACATAGCCATTTAAAGCCATTTGAAGTTACGATGGACTTGGAAAGGGTGCTTTCTGACTTGTAAAACACTTCTGGTCATTATAAAATGTTTCCTTCTCCTCCCCCCCCCCCCCAACAGTATGTGATGTATTTTGGGCACTTGTCAAACAATTCACATTTACGACCAGTTGCCAAATGCCTTGCAATCATGTGTTTGCCATTTGTAATCTTCCCTGCCATCTTCCCCAGAAAGTCAGTTGGGAAGCCAGCAAAGAAGCCGTAGGGATGGAGAGGAGCTGAAATCCTTCAGCAAGCTGCTCTTTCACTCCATCTGCTTACAGACCTAGGAAACTTAACTACTGCAATCAGGAGTGCTGGGACTGCAGTTGTTAAGTGAAGTAGTCACATCAGTGTCTACCTTTGGTTCAAACAACCAAAATTCTGGTCCCAATTGTGGTCATAGTCTACCTACTAACTGTAGGTTGCTGGAGAAGGTGTAGATTATTCTTGCTAAAGATGATTTGCTTTGAAATTGAGATGAAAGAAATGGAAAATTAGGTTGTACGGTAATTAAGTTGTCTGGGTGATACATGACTTTGGCAATGCATCATCTCTCCTAATAGTGAACTAAACACTCACAAATACCACATCTGGTATCTATTTCTATTCTAACTATCCTGTCCCTACTCTGGGACATCAAGCTTCATGAAGAGAAGGATTCCTGTTAATTATAGTGTTTAAGAAATGCACAGTATTGTAACATGCAAGACATTTTATCTTGAAATTCAGAATGTAATAGTAATATTAATAGTGGTATTCATTTGTTTTCTATATGGAGAACAAAAAAGCATTGTTTAAGTTAACCAAACAATATGCTCCAAAGAATACTTTAAAAAATATAATCAAAAGGTACATTAACGGAACCTCTGGAAAAGTTTAAAGATTTATTTAAAAGTTTATTGTACTATTAAATGTCAAAAAGCAATGGAGTAAAATCCTTGATATTTGTGGAAATCTCAGGTAATCTGTTGGCTAGAGAATATTCTACTTAGAGCTATTAATGGCTATAAATCCATAGGGCCATAACTATGAAAGCCTGCCAAGCCTTATAAAAAGAACAATATAATAGTACATAGAAGATTGATTCTTTTTCCCCCAATTGATAGGGATAGAGAGAGATGCTTTTGCATTGGGATATTATTAAACTTTCCAGCTATGAAGGGGTAAAAGAATGAATATAGCATGTGTGAGAGCGATCCTATAAACTGAGCATAGGATATTGGCTAAATAATTAAAATTGGGGAAAGTTCTTCCAAGCAGAACAATCTCATACAGTGTGGATACAGTAAATTATATTTTTCCAGGTGCCAACTTAATTAAGGATTCATTCATTAAGGCCCATTGAGACTAAATTTTGAACTAATAAGTTATAATACAAATCCACAATCCTGCCTCCCTCCAACTGTGGACAAAAATATTATATTGTAAGGTCAACTAGGGAACTGCCTGAAAAAACAACATATCAAATGAACATTTCTGATGGCAAAGTTGAATTCAGATTCCTATCCCTAGAATCCACAAAAATTACACAATAGGGAATTCTTAATAATGTCCCTAGAAAATTGTACTGGACAGATTCAAGAGATCCTAGTTAATTATAAATTACCTCAGCATATACCATAACCTTTGCTCTAAAACTTCTTGGCTCCCCCCCCCCCCCGGCCAAAGTTCAATTACAGCATCCATTCCAGTGGATTTAGTTGAACATATAAATAATTGTAATAAATAAAAACATGATTTGTATCATGTTAAGACCATGAACACAGAAGAAATGAAGTGTATCAGGCTAATACTTCAGTTATGGAGTGACCTGGCATTCAGTAGGAAGTCCATAATTTGATAGCAGCAAGAATATAATGAAAGTAAATATGAAAATTGTGATTATTTCAGCTACTGCAATAATTGATGCATACTAAGATGCTTTATATGGACAGGGCCAGACACATTTCTCTTAAAAGGGGGAATCTAGAGTATATTACTAGGAAACAACGAAATTGGCTACTACCTTTTTAAATTAATTTGCATAAAGAGTGGAACCTGCCTTGAAAACATCTTTTTCATTGTTAGGACTGAGCTGCGTGAAGAAGGAAAGCAAGATAAAGAGCTCTGTAGCTTTTTAGTTGTCTCTAGAGATGAAGTGTCACAAATTTGTCAGAATGGCCTATGTACCGGTGATTCCAAAAGAGAAATAAACATTATGAAAGAACTAGGAAATCCTCAACTTGGAGTTTATTTGTTCCGATATATTGATATTGCTTTGAATTATGCATCCAAACATTCATTTCCAGTAGAAAATATCATTATATTCAGGGTAAGTCTTTATATATCTATATATTTTTAAAATGTAAAGCAATTACTCTGTAATGTGGGGAATCATTGGTTTGGATCCTGAAATAGCCTTTATTCTGTGGAAGGAATTTGTTCCAAACAGATTTGAATATAAATTTAAAATGAGCATTTATAAGGATATGGGAAAGCTGAAAAAGTATAATTACACATTTTTTAAAAAACATAAGTAAATCGGGAAAGCAAAAGAAGACAAATGATGAAGTCAATGTCCTCGTGCAAACAATTTTATTTACATCTATTTGAATTTGATATTACATATTGATGACATCAATTTGTGTCTGTATGTGAGAGAGTGTTATTTTAATGCCTCTGTAGCTTAGTGCAGACACCGCTGATTGAAACAAAGTCCATGATTGTTCCAAGGATTATTTCTAAAACTGCTTACCAGAATCTGTAATTATTGTTCAGCCAACTATGTGGTGAGAAGAGTTCAATTAAAAAACAACAACTCGTTAGGCAAAGAATCCAAGGAAAAAAGGAAGAAAGTGTCTGAAATTCAGACTTTATTGAGGGCAGCCATCGGTGCAAGCCAGCAGCTTCCTCTACACCTGTTAATTTATAAGATTCTGTCCAGGAATCTAAGAATTTCATCTGTTATAAAAATTACTTCAACATCTTTTTCCTCTTCCTATCCCTTTCCCCAGAAAGCCATTCTGTAGCTTATTTGCAATACTGATAACGGTGGTAAACCTATTATAGTATTTTGCTGAAACTCAGACTTAGCCTTTGCATGATATTTGCCATCATAATGCCCATTGTTTTACTTGGTGTTTTACTTATTCCTTTCTCGGCCCCAAGAACAGGACAGTCCTTGGCATTTTTGAACATTTTTGGATTTTTGGCAGAATATGGGAAAGAAGCAAAATGGGAAGGATAGGTGGGAAAACACAAGCAGAATAAAAAAAAAGTCAGTATAATTAAGGAGATCTACATATTTTTCTACCTAAAGTACCCAAAGAATCTTCCTAATAATGAGCTCAGTACACCGTGTTTCCCTGAAAATAAGACAGGGTCTTATTTTCTTTCGATCCCCCCAAAAAGTGTTTGGCCTTATTTTTGGGGAGATCTTATTATTTTTGAGGTGCAGGAGGCAGCATGCATGGTCACCTAATAGCTGCTGCTGAGTTGCAATATTTTTGGAGAGTGCTTATTTTTTGGGAGGGCTTATTTTAGCACATGTGCTCAAAAGCCCAATTGGGCTTATTATCCGGAGAGATCTTACAAGGTAAGTCATAATATTTTGAGCCCAAAAATCACCATTTTCATGTGTGCTACTGTTTTTAATAGTGTGATGGAAAGATCTTATAAATGGAAGATAGTATGTAGTCTACAGAATGCCCATATTAATTCTAAATGTCATTACTGGGAATAATTTAAAACTATAACATTCTGGTATACAATAAAGCACTTTATTTTTCAAGTTTCATATCACCAAAAAAACTCAGTTGAACTGCGTTGCTATTAAACTAGTGTAAATATATATATATGAAAAGGTTTTGTTTGCTTTGTATTTCTAGGTTCTTTTAGGAAAAGTTAAAAAAGTTCAACCACCTAAAGGCCAAAAGAAAATTGTACTGGATCCAACTCCAAACTTTGATTGCCATATGTCTAGAATTCATCCTTCACTTAAGGATTCTTTGGAGGATCAGGCTACTGGGTCTTTGGTAAGTAATACTTTAGTGATTTTATTTTGACAAGATACAGCATGATATCCTACATTTCTATTTTTTGAAGTTATTTCATTTTTTAAAGTTTAGAATAATTGGATTTTAAGGAGGGGGCTACAATTTAGAAACTATATATTCAGAAACTATAGCAAAGCTATAGAAGACCCTCTTTCTGGGCTCTTCAACAAGGATAAAATCTAGCATTTCACTTGAAGAATCAAGGGCTGGTATTTTCAGTAACTGTGCTAGAGATTAGCATCAGGAAAACTGGAAATCTTATCCTGGCTTATGGAGTGATTCAGTGCAGGAGAAATTTATCATAAAGTACCTAGAATTATTTCTGTGGTTGGATTTTTTCTGTTCATCATTCAGCCATTGTTGGTTTGAAAATGTCCCAGTTTTCTCCAAGGTTAAGACCTACAATATATATTTTATAATAAAAATTGCCTCTTTACAAGTAGTCCATGACTTTACAAACATAATTGACCCTGGAATTTTGGTCCTAAATCATTGTACTCACACATTGAGTCACCACATGGCCAGACTCGATTTTATGACCATTTATAGACTGTCATGAAGTGTGTTACGGTGTGGCCATAAATCTGAATCCAACTTATCCAACATGCATTTTTTGCCAGAAAATAACAAAAAATGTCACAAATTGAAATCATATGATCATGGGATACTGCAACCAGTCATAAATGCAAGCCAGTTTCCAAGCACCTGAAATGTGATCATGTAACCACAGGGATGGTAGGGCAGTCATAATTATTCGAGGAAGGGTCATAAGTAAAATCAAGAAGCAGGATCCTAACACATTCCAAACCAGACCCGTATACATAGCCAAATTTTTAAAGCCTTCCAAAAGGTCAAAAAGATTGGACCATTTTGATTTCCAAAGGGAGTATATTCCACAAAGCAGGGACTACAGCAGAGAAGGCCCCAATTCCTGCCAGTCAACACATTTTGGCTGACAGGATCTACAGCATACCCATATTGAGCTGGTGGATCAAATTGGACAGGTAGAGATTCTTGGAAAAAGACATTATTTCAGGTAACCTGATCCCCAGCCATATAGAAATTAATTAGATGTTGATGTGCTGTATAAAGTAGATACAGTCTTTCTTTGAATTCAGTTGTCTGCTTCTGCAAAAAAAACCAAAACTATATATACTGTAAAGAGCAGTACGTGTAAGAGAATATGAACGTTGTCAAAGATTTGATAGATGAAGGGGGATTTTTAATTCTGCTTCACTTTTGAGATGTTATTAAATATTTTTCCACAGACATTTTATCCTGAATTTCCTAAATCTTAAGCAAATAATTTTATATTAAAATTAGAAAGCATGTGATACAAATTGTCATATTAGATCAGGCCTGGCAGCCCATATTCGATCAAACTGGTGGCCCACAGGCCAGATACAGCCCATACAGGCCATTTCTACCCCAGCTCCGCAAAGATAAAAAATATCACAATCCGGCTCGTGGCCTGATCAAGATTGACATCCCTATATTAGATACTTTAATCTCTTCACAAAAACAGTACGTTTTGCACCTAGTTTGTATAATACTTTTATAAAAGAGAGGTGCTGCAACAGATTAAAAGTTTTACCATTCATTTTGTTGATATTTGATCACAGTGTGGTCACTATTTTTGGTCTTTGTCTAAGTTTAAAGTTAATTATCCAGGTATATTTTTATTTTCTTACAATACTTCCATTTACAGGTATATTTTTATGAATATAATGAACATTCAAAACCTGTGGATAAGCCTAGGCAATGTCTTCCATATGCTGTAATACATGTAAAATCTGTTAATCAGAAAGGAGTGGCTGATTCCTTCCTAACATCTTTGAAGTGTAAACTTAAAAGATTACCCAAGCACACTGGTAAGTTTTCTTGAGCTTGTATGTTAATTTTATTGTATTCTACCTTGATTCTGCTCAGTTTTTCATGTTTAGACATTGTTTCATGTCATCTTCTTAGCTTCTGCATTTAACTTCATAGCTAGGATGCAGAGATCTGGAATGGAAAAGCATTAGATCAGTATTTTTTTAAACTTGGCGTTGTGTAGACTTCATGCTAGCTGGGGAATTTTGGAAATTGAAGTCCACACATCTTAAAGTTGCCAAGTTTGATAAAACACTACAGCAGATTTAAAGCAGAGAGATATATTTGGAACACTTTGTTGCCATCTACTGGTCATGTAGATGTTTACAGCACATTTCTGATTGTCATTTGATGCGTGCCTGCGTTACTTATAGGTTGGATATCCAACTCAGCTGTGGTTTCTTTAGTCATGTTAAGTCATGTTACAGCAGTGTTTTTCAACCTTTTTTGTGCAAAGGCACACTTTTTTCATGAAAAAAAATCACGCGGCACACCACCATTAGAAAATGTTAAAAAAATTTAACTCTGTGCCTATACTGACTATATATAAAGTAATTCTCCCACGGCACACCTTACACTATTTCACGGCACACTAGTGTGCCGCAGCACAGTGGTTGAAAAACACTGTGTTACAGTATTACATTGAGATCTCAAACACCCACTGCTGCCTTCAGAACTACTCTTCCTCTTTTTCTTAATCATTAATCAGACTATTCTGAGCCCTCAGCACAGGATCAGGCTTTTTAAAAAGAGTTTCTAAAATAAATTTTCAATGGTCTGTTCCAATTGCTACCATTGAAAAGGTATTGTGCTGTTATGTTTCCTCCAACCTGATAGATTTTTGACAGAAGAAAAAAGATATGAGAAATGTTGAGAAAGCACAAAAAGGCTACAAATACAAGCTTCCACTCCAATAAGATTCTGAGGGTCATTCTGTAATAAAACTCTTGGCTGGAAGTGGCCAGAGTTTTTAATGTTATGTTCAGAAAGTATTGATAGTTTGCCTCTTTATATCACTGCTCTTTGGAAAAAACAGAAAAATAGCAAGAAATCATTCATAGGCAAATACAAAATTATTACTTCTCAAGCATGTGAACATAGCAATTCTGCTGTAAATGCTGCTGTTTTTTTTAATCCTACTGGTCAGTCTTCACTTTTTGATAGTACAACTTGTTTTATCTTTGGATTTGTATAAAATTGTTTATAAGCCAAACTGAGTTTATGGAAAATTTCTCCTTAGAATAACTGTTTACTGAAACTTAATAAAGATAAATATAAGTTTGCTTCCTAAAGTTACAGCTGTGTGAAAAGGTTCTGCACGTTTTCAATTTTAAGCTTATTTACATGTTTAATCAACTTTTCACTCATAGAAACCACGCAAAATTAGTACTTTGATGAAAATTTCTATAGTCGGATTGAGATGCATAATTTTTATTAATATAACCAAAGTCTTTTTAAGGTTTTGAGTGTGTTTATGTGCTAAAACAAACACAACTTGAATTTTTGAGAATGTTAGGATCAAAAGTAGCCAATCAGCAGTGAGCTTTGGCTGACCAATCAAAATGCACAGAAGCTAAAACTAAGAGCCAATCCATGTTCTCATATTCTCTGACTGTAAATTGGCATGCAAAGCATTGAAAAATTTAATTTAGCTCTGGCTGCGGGCAAGGATGAAGGCCTTTGCTTTCACCAGTACTGAGCAGCGGCATCGCATCATTGTGCTTCATGAAGAGGGTTACTCCTGTACAGAAATAGCCAAGAAAGTGAAATGCCATCACACCACAGTGAGCAGAGCGGTTGAAAAATACCAAATAACTGGTTCAGTTGATGACAGGCTCCTCTCTGGAAGACCAAGAAAGTCGACAAAACAGCAAGATCGGGCTCTGCAACACATTTTGATGGCTGACAGGAAGCTCACCTCATCTCAGATTACAAGAATTTGGGGTGAAACGTGATGTAAAAGTGTGCACAAGCACAGTGCGTCACAGACTGCTTGCCAGAGGGCTCAAAGGCTGCAGGGCTCAAAGTAAACCTTTGCTCGCAGACGCTCACCACTCTCATCGATGTGTGTGGGCCAAGAAGTATGCCAAGTGGACCAACGAACAGTGGGCCAAGGGCATCTTCAGTGACGAGAGCAATTACTACTTAACTGGGAATCAGTGCAATAAGTATGTGAGAAGATTTCCAGCTGAAGAATTTAGGCCATACTGCCTGAATCTATCTGTGAAGCATCCCTTACACATGATGATCTGGGGCTATATCACTGCTTCTGGTATCGGTCGGATACAAATCGTGCAGGGAATCATGAATTCCAAGCAGTATGTTGAAGTCCTGGAAAAGACCAAGCTTCCTTCAGCTCAGCAACTTGTAGGGAAGGACTGTTACTTCCAGGATGACAACGCTCCTTGTCATCAAGCCAAGTCAGTACAGCAGTGGATGAAGAAGCATGGTGTTCGACTCCTGGATTGGCCAGCTCAGAGCCCAGATTTAAATCCAATTGAGAACTTGTGGGCCAAGATTGGTTACGAAATAAGCAAGAAGCATCCGAAGACCAAGCAGGAATTGATTGAATCCATTATTGCAGCCTGGCATCACATTGTCACCAAAGATCACATGCAAAGGCTTATACAGTCTATGCCGAAGCAATGCCGCCTGGTGATAAGCAATAAAGGCCTAGCTAATTTCATATTAGTAACCATGTTTGGTTACCTAAACGGTCCTTTTCAGGCCCACAAACAATAAAAATGTTAACAAAACACTAGCATCGGCCTTAGTAATTGCAACACATATGCCACTGGGTATGCATCAGTTAATCTGTTTTCATAGTCATTGGAAGCATGCAAGAAAATTCACAATCCCTATCCAACAGCACCAAATTGCAAAAATCTTATGCTTTTCAAAACCACCAGTATTTATTTAAATATAACAATATTTGCATAGTAGTTAGCATAAAATATCATAAAATGAATGGCCTATCCAAAAATGTTGTGAACCGTAAAGCGTGCAGGACTTTTTCACACAGCTGTACAGATAATACAGTTAGAATATTCCTGGGCATTTTAGCTATTGTAAAAACTTGGTGAATGATTAGAAAGCCCGCATTAGTGCATCACCTATCAAGGAGTCAGAGATAACTATCTGTTAAAATATGTTTTTCCTCCCTTATATAAAATATTATAACTCTCAAAAATCATATTTCTCTTTAACAGGAGGAGTTATTCCTTTGGAAAACTGTACACGGGTGACAAGGATAGGTAAAAGCCAACTCATCTATGAACATTTCAGAAAACCATTAGAAATGTATGTATCTGGAGAAGCTTCTTCCGTTTCTAAAGGCATACAGAACTGGAATGATTCTGAAAACAAAATTCACTGTGAAAAAAAGAAACACAAGCCAGCTACAAGATGGGATTTAACACAAATGAAAGCCAATATTCCATGTAAACCTGGTACAGAAACAATCAGAGGTGAACATATGGGGGATGATAAGAAGACTAGTTTAAATATAAATCTGGAAGATTTTTCTGACTGGGAAATTGGTTCAAGTACTGTAACTACTTCAAGATTAATTAAAGATCCAAGATTAACAAGAAGAGAAAAGAATGTGGTAAAGCAAAATGAAGAACTTATTATGAAACCACCTTTTTGTAATGACACCAGTATAACCACAGGCAAACTAAGTCCTGACAATATAACATCTAGCAAAGACAGTCGAGGAGAAATGGAAAGCCAGTTTCAAGGGGATGATATTTTTCCTTCTGAAATAGAGCATTCTATTCAACTTGACACCAAATGTGCAACAAATAATTGTACTTCATCAAAAGGGGAGCATTGTGGTAATACTTTTCAGTCTGCCTGCTGTAAAAAAAGGTATGCTTATGAATGGCCTTCAAATGAAATCACATCTGAGAATTTTGAACAAAATAAGCATCAAGCTCTGAAAATTTTAAATCTAAAATCTAAAAACTCTAACTTGGCTGAAAGCAATCAAAAAGATAAGCAAATATATTCAGCATCTGAAAAAGCAAATAACTCCCTAAATAATGATTATACAATAAACAGTATCAAAGAAAAATCTGCCAAAAGAATTAGCAATATAGAGAGCCTTGGGTATCACCCTTCTGATACCTGTATAACTGATGCTGTTAGAAGAGGCCTTAGTGTAAAAAATATGTGTCTTTCCAAGCCAGCATTTTTAAACAAAAATAATTTTGAGGATAGGATATGTAATTCCTTATTTACTGAAGAACAAAAAAACTGTGAAACAAATAACACAGGGGAAAAATGCTGTAATGAAATACATGTAAACCAATTAAAAGAGAAGGTTCCATGTGGACAAGAAGGCAAAAAGTATCAATCTACAACAGAAGCTGCATTTAAAAATGCAACAGAAAGCTCATCAAGAAAAAAGCAAGAACCTGATACGGTTTTGAAGAAACCCGCAGATAATATGAACAATTATACAGAAACATCAAAAAAATCAGATACTTTAGATTTAGAAAGCACAGGTTTTTTTTTTAACTTGAATCTTCAAAGAAGCTCGTTAATAGAAACAGAGCTAACTAACAGAGAACATTGCAAAGAGAAGTTTGAAGAATTGCAAACATTGCCTACTAAAAATAATGACTTGACAGATCACAAGAAAGTAAATCATACAGTGTTACTCACATCAGTTCCTATATCTTTGGGGAGTATGGGAAATACGGAAATCAACAAACAATCTGAAAATACATCTTCAAATGCCAGTTCTGATAGCTTTTGTAGTCAAGTTCCTGAAATATCTGGGCAAGATTTAGAAAGGAAAAGTAATAACGTCCACAGCTTAGACATTTGTGGCGAGATTGAAAATGTACTAGAAGAGTGTAAGAAAGGCGTCTCAGTGTGGCACAAGCCACATAATCATGGAAATATTAGTGAAGAGAATGTCTATTATTATTTACAAGCACGTTTAGATTGGGAGAATCTGTTTGGAAAACCTGGCTCGAATGAAAATCTTTCAAAAAATCCAACTTTGAAGACGAATAAAGATAATTCCTTATATAGGGAGAAATCTGGGGAGGAAAAAGGAACTGAGTTATTGAATACATTTTCATGCCCTGATTTACAAATTACAATAACCAATATAGTTCAGTCAAAATTAGAAACTAAAATGGAAAAATGTACAACTAAATCTTCAGCATCCAAAAAATGTGTTAAGTGGTCAAGACGGGGGGAAAAGGAAAAATACACAAAGGGACAGCAAAATTCAAAACATCATCGCAAAAAGAAAGAACTCAACATACAGTCTTCATCCCAGATTTCTTCACTATCCAAGGGACAATTTAAAAAAAACAAGCAGCCTGAAAAACATATTAAGAATATTTTAAGTGCCCTTGACAACACTAAAGCATTGCTATGCAAAACCAAATGCCCATCTCAAAAAATAATGGGTGCAATGTTTCACCTAAGAAAAGCTCGGAAGAATGTTCAGAGTTTAAAAACAGTAACAAAAGCTGGAAGAAAAACTTCAGGTAGTGTATTCTCCAAAGCAAAAAACATCTTACCGAACGGTATCTTAGATTCTTTTGAAACATTCGATTGCAGCACAGATGTATCTTTTAGCAGCGATTGTGCGAACAATAAAGCAATAAAAACAGTCTCTGAAAAACATGCTATCTTAGATACTACAGAAATTAGAAGTATAGAGCCACTTAGCGCTGAGCCTATCATATGCAACAAGAGATTTGCTGAGGAAGGCCTTTTTGGAAATACACAAGAAGAGAATCAAGAGAATGTAATTACAGCCATGGAAAACAAGCGCACTTTGAGTTCTGACACGAATGCCTGTAGAAGCAAAACAGATGGAAATCAATTTAACTCTTCTATGACAAGAAAGGAATTAACTGCCTGTCAAAGAAGGCAAACAAATGGTGAGGAAATGTTCAAATCTCATGTAAAGATGAGTACTGTTAAAATTGCTCCATCAATTCAACCAATTTTTGAATCTGCTGCAATAATAAATGTGTTCGGGTCAGATGTTATTTCTGCACCTTGTCCCAATTTGAAGAAAACGAACAATGACAAAGAAACTCTGGAAATATCTGCATTACAGCAAGAAAACATCAATTTGAGTGCTGGAAAGTTTCATGCTTCATTGGCAACTTGGCCCTTAACAGAAGAGAACCTTAATGCTAAAACCTCTGTGGTTCAGTTAACTCCAGAAATCCATAGCAACAGGTCATTGTCATTAAAAACAAACAATTCATCAAACAAAAATATAGGTATTAATTGCTCTGAAATCCCAGCAGGATCTTCCAGTAGACAGAAGCAAAAACTAGATTCTCATTGTAAACAGGTTTTTTCAAAATCAGAACATTCCTGCCTTAATTCATTTAGTCAATCAACTGAACAGGAAATATATAATGCTGAGAATAGGCATTGTAACTCATTGAACAAGTCAGTTGAACCCCAAAGAAATACTAACAAAATACCATCTAGTGATGATCTGCTATCTCAATCCTTCGAAGATAATAATTTATGCCAATCATCTCATCGTTGTGTATTACAGAAACTTATAGAGGAAAATGTAAAGGAAAGAGAACTACCAGAAAGCATGAATGACTCTACAATTAAAAGACTAGATATAATCCATGACAGTCCTCTGAAGTCATTAAATAACCTAGATTTAAGGCAGAAAAACTTGAAACAAATAAATCATATCATACTTAGGGAATCTACATGCAAACAGACTTCCTCAGGTAGTGGTTATAACTTTGATCAGTTTCATTTTAATTCTCCACTAACTGCAGTTTATCATGTCCTGCCTGATAAGACAAATAAACCTTTCACTAGCACCGAGGCCAAGCAAAATGAACACTATTTTTCAAGCACCTCTTCTGATAATTGCAACAATTTCAGCCATCACAGCAAACTTTCCAAAGTAGGAATCAGTCTAAAATCCTGTGACTTCAAGTCTAAAATATCAGAGATCTTACAAAAGGCAGATAAAACTTCATCTCTGATTATACTGCACGAACAGGTGTCATATTGCAAAAGTGCTCTTCCTTTGTTCATTACAGCTTTTGAAAAAAAGCAAGGTTGTTCTTTTGAGCATGCTCTGATTTCTAGGGAAATACTTGGAAGCTCTAATGGAAATATGCAGGCGAGTCAGAAATTAAAATCTTGTGCTATAGAAGCATTAGTTGAGCTGCAAATTATAATGGAAACAATAGATTTTATAGAGAATAAGAAAAGATTTTTAAAAGGTGAGCCAACTTTTCGAAGTTTGCTTTGGTATGATGATTCACTGCATAGTGAACTGTTTGGGGGGCATTCAGGTTATCAACAACAATCAAATTTATATCCTGCTTTTCAGATGAGATTAAAATACAACCCCCTTAATGAATTACAAATCTACCACAAGCAGTTAATGGAAGCTTTTGAAAATACTGTATCTGAGAATAATTCTTATTATTGCTTGTTGAAATTAAGGCGAGAAATAGAGGAATGTGAATCAGTAATGAAACAGGTTTCCAATTTATCTGATTTTTTTTTATCTGTGCCTTTCATTTGTGGCGCTAACTTTGGAGATTTTATAGAAGACCTAGAAGATTCAAGAAAAAATACAATGGATTTAATAAATATATCTAAAAGTCTTCCAGGCATGAATTTGAGTGCTGAAAAAGATAATCATCTCTGGATTATTATTGAGATTATTGGTAAAAAAACTGAATTTGTAAAGACGTGTACTCATGAAGAGTTTAATCTTAAAACTTCATTATTTGGTCTGGAACATATTTTTTTTGATGCTGCTAAACACCTTGTTTGGCAAGAAAGAAATTCATCTTTAAATAACAATTCAAAGGATGGGAAAGAAGTGCTCCAAATATATGAAATGACTGTGGCTAAGCTCTTTGATATTTATGAGCGTATGATGGAAGATTCAAGATGTGGAAATGACGATAATAGAACTTTTGGAGAATATACTGAGAAATGTGCAGAAGACTCTTGTAACTGTAAAGATGTTTGCTCTGAACACGATGCAAATTGCTTCATTGGAAAGTCTCTAACTTTACAAGATAGTTGTAATATAAGTGAAATCTTGGATGAAGCACAGTCTGCCGATATTGGAAGACTGCAACAGCTCATGGGCAAATGTACAGTGCAGATGGAAATGCTGAAAAAGTATTTTCAGATTTTACAAGAGGAGGATGTAACCACACTGATAACCCAAGAAAATATATTGGACTTCATGAAGAATGGAGGATTTAATCCTGTCATTCTGAAGCCGGAAGCTGTTGAAATATATACTGAATTGGCAATGACATATGAAACTATTTTTTTCCTTAAAAACTCAATAGAGAAACAAGGAGATAATCCGCGATTTCGTAGTTTACTATGGTTTGATTTATCACTTCTACCTGAACTTTTCCAGTGCCAAGAAAAAATGGCTTTCCTGTCTTATCGGAAAGATGAGCTTTTAGAAACAGTGGAGGCTTCCATCTTTGAACTTCAGGATGAATTGAACCTTATTTATAACTATACAGAAGCCTTAAATTGCTCATATGCGCTTCATCTTCTCACAAGAGAATTTGTGGAATTTTCAGAAACAAGAAAAATGTTAGGAACATCCAAGTCGCCTGTTTCCATGTGTGTAGATTTGGCACCATATGCTATCGCTTTAAATTATGGAAGTACAGTTTCTGAATTAGACTGTAACTATAGCCAGTTTTCTAAACTTCTTGAGAAATTGATGACATCCAGACAAAAAGATTTAGGAAAAATGGCTCACGTTATGAAGGTGATGAAAACCATTGCACATATGAAGTTTATCTGTTCCGAACAGGGGAAATCACCTCTTCCTGTGGTTATACATCAAATGCTTAAAAACTGGAGAAAAGCTTGTCGGTTGAAACGGCAGCTTGTAGGAACACGGTTAGATCACAGTGAACAAAATCTTCAGGCTTCCCAAATCCTACACAAAAGACCATTTAATGTAACTTTAGAAGACGAGCTCTGCCCATCAGAAGAAAAGACTGATGTCTCACATAACAAAAAGAAAAAGGTAAGGTTATCCAACACCTTCTCTAAATGGTGCTTTGTATATTCACTTATTTATTTATTCAATTTACATGTCACCCATTTCCCCCATAGGACAACTCTGGGTAGCTTGCAGAACATGATACGTGAACTTTTTATTTTCAAGAGCAATAAGATTACTGATAGTGTACTTTCTGGGGTGTACTTTTCTATCCTACAAATTATTGTATTTGACAACTTTCAGATATAATTTGGATGTACAGTATTTCCTCTTATTTACATCTTAAGAAACAGTGGTGCAGTGGTTAGAGTACAATACTGCAGGCTACTTCTGCTGCCTGCAATTTAGCAGTTCAAATCTCACTGGGTTCAAGTTTGACTCAGCCTTCCATCTTTCCAAGGTTGGTAAATTGAGGACCCAGATGGTTGGGGGCAATATGCTGACACTCAAACTGCTTAGAGAGAGCTGTAAAGCAGTATATAATCTAAGTGCTATTGCTATTGCTGAAAGAGGTGGATTAAGATCATAATGGGGGTGTCATAGGAAATAATGGAACCTCTACTTTGTCCTTAATACCATACACCAGTTTCTGTGTATGTGTGTGTACATATACACACACACATACACATACACTGTCAAAACTATAGCAATAGCAGTTAGACTTATATACCGCTTCATAGGGCTTTCAGCCCTCTCTAAGCAGTTTACAGAGTCAGCATATCGCCCCCACAGTCTGGGTCCTCATTTCACCTACCTCGGAAGGATGGAAGGCTGAGTTAACCTTGAGCCGGTGAGATTAGAACCGCTGAACTGCAGATAACAGTCAGCTGTAGTGGCCTTCAGTACTGCACCCAAACCACGGCGCCACCTCGGCTCTTATAACTATTTTATATACAAAGTGGAAAAAAAAATTAAAGGAAAAAGAATAAGATTTTTATTGTAACTGTGTACCACTTTTGTTTTGGTCTGATTGTTTTGTTATTTGGGAGTAAGGAGGCCTATAAATTTAATAAATAATAAAAATAACCACATATAAATATTTGGGTGATTCTGATTTACTTTCCTTGACAATTCCTGCTCTGTACATAATTCCATTCTTGAACTTAAAAGTAATGTACCAAGCACAGTACATTATTTGCATTAATATAACAAGACTAAACAAGGAAAACTCTGCTTTACAATTTCAAAGTTTCATAAATGGAATAGTACAGGTAGTCCTCAACTTACAACAGTTATTTAGTGATTGTTCAAAGTTACAACAGCACTAAAAAAAATGACATGGCATTGTAGCATCCCCATGGTCATCATCAGAATTCAGCCCCTTGGCAACTGATTCATATTTATGATGGTTGCAGTGTTCTAGGACCAAGTGATCATCTTGTGCAACCTTCCAACAAGCCATGTCAATGGGAAAGCCAGATTCACTTAACAACTAACTTAACATCTGTGATTCACTTAACAGCCATGGCAATAAAGGTCGTAAAATGGGGCAAAACTCACTTAACAACTGTCTCCTTAACAACAGAAATTTTGGGCTCAATTGTAATCATAGGTTGAGGACTACCCGTGTATATGGATTTGACTTTAAAAAAACAGATGATTTTTCCTTTTAATTTTGCATACCGGTAAGTAAAATGTCTTAAGTCTCAAAAGTTTGCTTTAATGACTATTTGCATACTCTTAGACTAGAATTAATTCATCGTATGATTAGTGATATATAGATTGAAATAAACCATTCCCAGAATTTTTGGGGATGCACATCACAGCATTTCCTTCCAACTTTCTTCTCCAGGGCCCTAGATCTTGTTTTACGGCAGAGAAAGAAATGGAAAGAAAGTCCCGCGGGTATTGACAGAGCAACTGCTTGTTATTAGAAAATGGAGGCAAAACTACATCAAGATTGAGTCAGCCCCATCCTTTCAGTACTCGTGACTTTTCAAGATAGTGAGCTATTAAAGAAAATTATGGAAAACCTCTTGTCCTTGTTCCTTGTAAACTGCTTTATTGGAATGCTTGAGCACTTGTAATTGGATTGCATAAACTCAGTGTTCCCTTATCTGCAGCTGCTTCTTCAGGAATGCTAATTTTTCTATTTAAAAAAACATAGTGAGAGTCACTGTCAGTATATACAGGACACTTTCTAATCCATGTATATTTTGCCAGTAAACTGCTTTCAGAAAGATTGTTACAAAGAGTAAATACAAGTATGGGTTTTTTTTTTAATCAGTTCAGTTAATATGGATTTTGTTGCAAAGGAAATAAAAATATGTAACTTAATGTTTTGGAATCTTATTAGTTTCTGTTGTGTATATATCTTGCTTTTCAATCCTGTGGCCTCATCAATCCCATACTGAGATTTCCATGTAACTTAAAAAATAAAAAGAGATAAAATAAGCAAATCTGAACAGCATAGTGGGTAAGGCACTGTCTAGAAAACGGGAGACCGTGAAAGCCAGCTGGGTGACTTTGGGCCAGTCATTCTCTTTCTCAGCCCAAGCCACCTGATAGGGTTATTGTTACGGGGAAAATAGGAGTAAGGTGTGTTGGATATGTTCACTGCCTTGAGTTATTTATAAAAACAATAAGGGCAAAATACAAATAAATAAATAAAATATCCAGATAAACCAAGAAGTAAAACAATGAAACTTAAAAGATTAGTTATGTATAGAAGTTCTAATATACCAAAGTGAATTGTATTTAGGATCCCCGGAATATTATATCATGGCTAATAATCTATTGAACAAAGTCTCTGATTATTGCATTAGGCACACAAAGATTGTCCTATTAACCATACAGTATTCCAAATCATTGTTGACTTCACTGATAATGACCAATTTTTGAATTGGAGCAGTGAAGCTAATGAAGTGAGAAAAATTGTTCTTTAGAACATAGATGGACAAGTTTCAGATTTTTAAGATGATACTAGGTACACTGGATGAAAAAATAGGGTTACTTTTGTTATTATTGATTATTTCTGCTTAACAACATAAATTTTAAGTATTTTAAAGCACACCCTGTTCTAGTAAACCTTATTCTACACATCTTGCCTAAATCCTTGCCTTACATAACTTGAGAATACTGTCATTCTTGAGATTCTGAGAAATCCTTTCTTAGTTTTATCTTAGAGAATGTGCCTTCCAGAGGCATCAAGCTACATCCGTAATTTTCAGAATGGCAGTTTTGGAATTCAGCTAGATTGAAAAAGGTTGATACACACTTTTTTTTTCCTCAAAAATTCTACACGTTCCTTGAAATAAGTTGTTTACATTTCTTTGTTTTGACGTAATGGATGTTAGACCTACAATTACCCTACTAAGAATAGTTCCCAGCATTCTCTGTGAAGTGAAAAGCATTGTGGCTTTATTTTCAGTTACATAGGTTTCTTGTTATAATTAATTCCTATTACCTTTTATTGGCTATTTGCATCCATATGCAGCATATGCACAGATTTTCTTACTTGTCCTGACCCTGGAAATTGTACTGCCAACATTCTAATAGACTTTTAATAACATCAATTTTTAACTCTGAATGTTTTCCAAAGACCCTATAATGTGTTTTTTTTATTTTACCATTAATTTTGTATCAGCACTTCCTTTTGCTCATTATACAATTTAGAATTTTCTTAATCACACAATACCTCCAATTATTACAGCTTTTATGTTAAAGAACTTATTAATTGCTGTGAAGACGCATTATTGCAACTGCAGGAAAAACAAATTCTGCAAACTTAGTTTGCAACACAAATAAGCATATGCGGAGCATTGGTAAAACAAAAACACATAACATTTAATTCAGTTTATATTGCTATTTTTAATCTCTTAGGTAGCTGCTTCATTGATGACAACTTCCAAGATAGATGAAAAAGAAGCCTGCAGAAACGTGAGGTATACATAATAAGTATAAATATTGATTTAATACAAAAAAACACAGTGCATTTGTTCACATCTTTTATTATTTCATTTTTAAACTTTTTTTTGTGCGCCGAACCGGCAGTAATGCTGGCAACAACCCACTCCTGCTATGCAGGAGAAATTTGATTCACAATCCGTTGGCTCGGTGGTGGTCGGTGATTGAAACACAAGGGAATATCACTCCCGCTGCCTTAAGTCTGGAAGCAGTTCCGGTGAAAGGCATAGACATTTTGGTGAGGTACCAACGTTTAGTACTGTAAGGAGCCCCAGACCGCTCCTGAGTGAAGGAGTGGAATGTCTGCCAGTTTGAACTGAGGTAACAAAATTTGAGACAACTGGCAGTTGGAACAGAGTTCTTTTCAGGTGGGGAGGGGGAGTAGAACTCCTTAGCATCAGAGTGTGTTAATTACTGTATAAGAAATACTAATCAGCTGATGGTCATTTCGAAAAATCCTTTCTTAGCGAGCACCTAGAAGCCAAGAGGAACATGCCAAATTGCAAGTTTGTAGGCTTTGTGGTTCTGGAGATTTCGTGATGAGTGAGTGGTACTTGGCTTTTATATATATAAAGAGGGTAAAACAGAGATGATTGCAAAATGCTTTTTGTATCTTTGTTTTAGAGGCTGAGTTGTATTTAACCTCTTGAGTTCTGACATGGGGGAATGGAGTTCTCCCAACTCCTGTTCCCATTTCTGGAAAAGCATTTGGCTATCCTGCTGATAACAATTCCAATTTCCCTTGAATCCTGAATCCAATATTTCTTCATGAAAAGATTCTTTAGAATCTTTACAGCGGGATTTGTTTCTGTATTTTATTTTTTTCTTTTTGAATTTTATTGATTAGTAGCCCCATTCTGGGTTCATAAATATAAACATACAGACAGCAGCAAGAAATAAGTCTGTACTGATTATGCTTACATGTATGAGTCTTAGACCTTGATATGTATAGTCAACATTTAAAAAGCAACTTATATAAGCCTGATCTTCATTACTTTAATGCCTCATTCTGGGTTCATAAATTAATCAGAGGAACAGCTTGCCTCCAGAAGTTGTGAATGCCCCAACACTGGAAGTCTTTAAGAAGATGTTGGATAGTCATTTGTCTGAAACAGTATAGGGTTTCCTGCGTAGGCAGGGGGTTGGACTAGAAGACCTCCAAGGTCCCTTGTAACTCTGCTATTGTATTGTATTGTAAATATAAATATAAGGACAAGAAATTTGATGAATTCCAGAAACCCCTACTGAATTAATGAATTCTTTTCTTCATAGCACTTCTGAGACATTTGGAGAATTGAGAATCTGATTTTACAATGAAGGATATTTTAACATTCCACCCTTTTGATATTGTAAAAAGTATTTCAAAAATTGTAGGAAATTAATCTGATGTTTGTTTTGCAGAAACAATGGAAAGTGTAAATCCTCAGAAGGTGAAGGACCACAGTTAAAAAAACTACTGAAAACTAAGTATAGAAACAATAGGAATTTGAGAGAGAGAACATCAATCACATTTTCACAGTTAAAAGATGCTTATCCCTGTGAACTTATTCATGCTCCACCAAATACCTCAGAACTCAAATTGAATAATGTAGATGCATTTTCAATTCAGGAAAATTTGCAGGATATAAAAAGTGTCAAAAAGGGAAGAAAGACCAGTCAGTATGCAAAGGAACATGATGAATACTTTTCATCCTGTAGTGATGTAAATAAATGTATGTCTGTATCTCCAGTGAAAGTTCAGAGATCTGAAGAAACTATTAGTTCAGTGGAAAAATTAGGTGAAGGTGATTTTCTACTGGCCACAAAAAATGCACAGCAAAACTTAAAATGTGGTGGTTATCAAAATTATTCAAATATAGAGTCTGAATGCTGCATGGACATCAGTCCAGACAATAGTGCAAATAGCGAAAAATCTGAAATTCCCAAATACCCACCCCCATATAACTCAGAGTCTTCAATGGTGACAGAATTAAATAAATTCATGGAACAACGAAGTTTCCAATCTGAACCTTCTTTCAGTGACAATATCCAGAATTCTGATGAATGGTCTGTTATTAGTCAAAATGAATATTTTGAGGGAACATCTATGCACATTTATAGGACTGTCTATCCTTACTATTCATGGTACTTCTATCAAACTAGTAATTCCCACTTAGTGACTCAGACTTACCAAGAATTTAATTCCTATGAAATATATCCACTAAATCCTGCAGTGTCTGCAACTGCACGTACAGTGAATACTGCATACTACAATAGGTTTCACACAGAGACTATTAGTCACTTTGGTGTTAGAGAATCACAAAGTTTTAATATTGCACAGGCCTATCCAATGCACGGGTACTTCAGTTCTATAACAGCTTATCCATATAGATATCAGCAGCAGCAAACTTGGTATGAAGAAAATTGGCCTTTCTCACATACTGTTTTTCCATACCCTTCCACTATTGGTTTGTGAAACATTGCCATTTTAATAAATACTAAATCACCAATGTTTCTGGAGGTGATATTTTTTGAATGGCAGTTAATGGTTGTATGTATCTTTTTGTCCAACAAAGATATAATGCAGTTAGTTTCAGTTTTAATACAGGGATGGTGAATTGCTTTCAAGCTTTTTAGGTTGTTTCTTACATATTAATACAGCCATGACCGTATGGAAGAAATAATACCAACTCAATATATTCGTTTAATTTATTTGCCGCCTATCTCACCATGAGAAGAAATGTGTCAGGTTCCATAGATCCTTATTGTGACGCTGCCATTCTGGTGCAGAGGGTGACTGGAGGCATTCCTCAGTTTATAACCTTCTGGTGCCTATCTAACCTGTGCTTTGATTTACTTTCCTGAGAACAAGGGGGAGGGGGGAGAGAGACATCTGTTTTGTCTCAGCTCTGGAGCAATGCCTGAGAACAGCTTCTTATCACCACCTCAGCCTGCAATTCTCAAAACATCTTTGCACCTGTGGATTGGCTTATTTGACACCGGACTGGGGGACGGGTCTCTAATGATTTTAATGTAACAGAATTGAGTGCGGGAGTGCTCAGATCCTGCTTTCTTTATCTTGCTATCACTTTTGCTCAATAAAAGTTTCCTTTTGAAATGCCAATTGTTTCTAGAGTTCTACTTTCTTGAATGGAAAGGAGAGACAATTCCTTACAAAATGAAAAGTGTAAACATAAATAAAATAATAGAACAATAAAATAATGAAAAAGAACAAAATACAGTGGGTATACAACAATATGATAACCCTAATATATGAATGGGTTGCAAGGACCATTTCCCAGCAATTATTTCAAAACCACACAAATCTCATCAGTCTTCAACTAGGAAGCACATTTGATACCTCCAGATTACTATTCTGAATTCATCTTGCATTGTTAATAAAGATCTGCAGAGGGAAAAAACAAACCATAGATTTCTTAATTCTCCAGGATTTTGCTCTACATATATACTTGTATTTAACCTCCTTTCCATAAATCAGAACAAAAATCCTGGGAGAGTAGCCTGATAAGTAGTCAGAGAGAAAAAACCTACACCTATCATTTTTATTCTGTCTCGGCAATACAGGTTTCGAAATGCAACATATTTACTAACGTAACACACAATTCTGCTCTAAAATCTATTCCTGTGCCTTTATTTCTCATTTGTTATGAGACAAATTGTAAATGTCCTTTCATTTGTTTAAGTAAAATATTAGCCATAGGATGAGATAAGCATAGAAATGAAGGCAATTTGTTTTGCACTGAAATGCTTATAGAATATTTGAAGAATTTTGTGTAATACAGATAAGATCAAAATTGCCACTGTACTTGAAAAGGCAAAACAAAAAGATGATTTAGAAATAGCTGAACTTCAGAAGAGATAAAAGGTAAAGGTGTCCCTGCAGAATTTACCCCACTAGTAGCTGTCTTTAGGAGTGATTTCATCTCTCTTTCTTTAAGCCAATGAAACAGCAGTGTCCAAAGATGTTTTCATGGTCTTGTGGCCAGCATAACATCATGCCACAGTGTGAAACATGGAATGCTGTTATCTTCCCACTTAAGTAGTACGTGTTGGTCTATTTGCATTTACATGCTTTCAAACTAGGTTGGCAGGAGTGAGGCTCCATCACACAGTAGTAGAACTCGAACCACCAAACCTTTTCCAGCATATTTTAAGCCACCATGCCTCCTTTTTAAAAAAATATAGAAGTAGAATTACATATAGCATGAATTAAGCATGGGGCATATCATACTACTGTACTGCAGAAAAAAGATTTGCGCTGTTACAATGAGAATAAATAACATCACTTAACGTTCATATTTTTGCTTTATTTTCAAAGGTTTAACCAGGTATGTCCAAAGTCTGGCCCCAGGGGGCCAATTGCAGCCTCTTCTCCCCACCAGCTCAGCCTGTCTCTCATCCCCATCAGCCGATGTTTTTTTCTTCACCGCACATTAATGTTAATGGTTCAAAGAATGTCAGGCTAAATGGTCGGCCCCACACATTTTCACCTCACCAAATCTGGCCCTCCTTGCAAAAAGTTTGGACACCCCTGGTTTAACTGGTCATTTTTTCTCACAAAAGATAAGGCTGCCAGTGAAAACAAAAGAGAAAGTCAAATCCATGAATGTTTCATAACTGTATGGTACAGGTAGTCCATGTGTTATCATGACAACTGGAACCATAATTGCCATTGCTAAGTGATGTAGTCCTAAAAGTATGGTAGCAGCACTGCTCCAGCAGTCCTGTTGCCATAATTAAGTGAGAGCCACGCAAGGCCATGTTTTCTTTGCTTGTGGGAAGCTAATAGGATATGGAATCACAATCATATGATATCACCTCATTGCAATATAATCAGGAGCGGGTGCTATGTGCCTGGATTGGAATTATTACCATGGGAACAATGCAATGGCTAAACTACTGGTTTGAAGAGCCGTTGAACAAGTACCCAAGAACTTGTACAATTAAGGCTACATTGGGCTCTTGGCATATTTAATCAAATAAAATAGAAGGTCTGGTTTTAGACTTGAATGTTGTCCATACAATACAATTTTGAAATCTCATTGCATTTTAGTGGGTTTAAATACTATATGTATGCACTAAACAGTGCCTAGAGGCTATGGAAAATGAGCTGCATTGGTTACCAGGTTGCTTCCGGATCCAACTCAAGGTTCTGGTTTTAACCCTAAAAGCTCTCTATGGGATGGGTAATGGGTTATCCAAGGGACCAACTCTCTCACAAGATATCTGCCCATCCCATTAAATCAGGTAGAGAGGACATAATGCAGATCCCATTTCCTGGGGAATTATGCCTAGGAGATGGGCCTTTTCCAGCATCTTACTCACTCTCCAGAACAATCCCCGACCCCAAAGTCAGCTTAGCTCTATTAGAAATCTTACCAGATTCATTTATGAGCTGGTAATAAAATATGCAGGCAGAGGAAACCTTGCCTTTGTTCCTTGAAAGTGTGTTCAAAGGTAAGCCCTTCAGAAATTCCACAAAAATGTACTTAGCAGGTGCTCCATGAGGGAAGGATTTTAGGCATTGCAGAATTGCAGTTTCCTCTTGTTTAGCATTTGTTTACTGAAAATGGTGAACTCTGGAGAAATAGGTTTTTTTTTTCTTATTTGATCGAAGAGAACTCAGTTTAAACTCAGACTGGGAGCAATGTTCACTGGATTAGATTGGCATTTCCTGTTGCTTTTTAATCTTTGTCTAGAATCTTCTAATTTGTGATTTTGAAACTTTTGTCCTAATTCTAGAGGGAAGAATGTGTGGTGGGAGGACTTGTTTTTCTTTACGCAGCTCCATCTCTATTAATGTTCAGGAAGACCCTCAAGATATGGTTTTGCCATCAGTCCTGCGGGTACCAGGAGAGCAGTGAAATTCTAACAAGGCTCTCATACTGTGGTTAATATTTGCTATGTTTTTTCCTTTTACTAATGACTTTTATATTTTAATAATCATTTTATATATTTATTGTTTTAACTAATTGTGTGCTGTTCAGAGTCACGTTTTGTAAATCAAGCAACTATATAAATTTGATAGTTAAATATTATTTAAAGCTGCAGTTGTTGCATGACTGGATATGTTACTACCAAATTCCTAGCAAAACCCGTGAAGTGCTAAACAAACAATCTGTAAGTCTGGATAATAGGTGAAGTTGACAGAAAGAGGACAAATATTACTATCTTATAACCGTTAAAGAACAATCAATAGTAGAGCCAATCTGATGTTAAAACCTGGGAAGAGTCTCTAGATTATAATATATCACATAACAAATGGTATGTGAATATATTTAAAACAATGCATTGATAATAGTATTAGAAATCCACATTGATTCAATTGCCAGAGTAATTTATTTCATTATTATCAGTAATTGATTGTGGGAATGTGGTGGGCAAGATATATCATGATTTTAACAAGGCATTGACAAAATATGTTCTTTAAGAGGAATTTCCTCTTCCCAGACTCATCAAGGGTATGCTTTGGGTCCTGTCTATAAAAGAATTCCATCTGATAGGACCCAATAACGTGGCCCTTCAGCTGTGGTTCCTGCCATCTGGAACATCATTCTGCCTGTTGTGAGATTGGCCTCATTCCTGCTTGCCTTCTGGAAAGGCCTGAAAAGCTTTATTCATCAAAATGTAGGGAGCCAGTAAAATAGTTGTGATGTCAAGTGATAGTTGTTCTCTTGCTATCTTGGGGTTTTTTGTTTTTCTGCTTGAGTGTGTTAACAGTTTTTATTGTTTGTATGTATTGTACACCTCCCAGAATCACATTTCATGAGATGGGATGCTATATAAATTTGTTAAATAAATAAAACTTCTGATTAGCAAGCTGAATGGCATAATTCTGGTGTGAAATTTTTCAAAGCTCATTAAAATTGAGTGAGTTTTAAGTAAGTGCTACAGATTTTGAACCTGGGCCTGGTATTCAATATTTCCATTAATTACTTGAAGAGGTAGAATGCTTATCAAATTTGTAAATGACCCCAAACTGCCTGGGATATGAAATTATCTTAATAACGTTGTAAACAACGCAGTATTTTTGTTTGTTTCTGTTTTGGAAAAAGAAATTTGAATGAGCATAGGCTGGAATCTACCTGGTTAAGTACATCTGAAAAATCTTAGTTGACAATAAAATTAATACAAATCAGCCCTGTGGCATTGCTGCTTAAAAGCTAAGCTGAGCCTGATACCTGGTGATATCAATAACACATTAATGTAGGTTTCCGGGTAATAATATTTCAGGGTAATATTTATTGCTTTCTACCAATATGTTTTTGAACCAACTTGCTAAACCGAATCTTTGCTGATGAACTTCTCTCCAAGTACTAATCAGGTCACATCCAGTTAAAAAATTAATACATTTTGCAATATTGAAAAGATGCTTTAAAATACAAAGATACTATAATGAATCTTCAGGAGAGATGGGCTGCCTTCAACAGAACTATGTATGCAGCTAAAACTTGAAGAAAACAAATTAAGATACCTGAGCTCAAGGCAAAGATACTATAGGTTGTCCACATCTTTCAACCACAGTTGAGCCCAAAAATTATGTTGTAAAGTGGAAATTTGTTAAGTGAAACTTGCTGCATTTTATGATTTTTCTTGCCACATTTGTTACAGCTGTTAAATTAGTAACACAGTTGTTAAGTGCATCTGGATTCCTCATTGACTTTGCTTGTACAATGTTGCAGGTGATCACATGACCACAGGGCACTGTAAGTCATAAATGTGAATCAGTTGTCAAGCATCCAAATATAAATTGTGTGACCATAGGGATGCTGCAACTGTCATAAGTGTGAAAAACGGTTATAAGTAACTTTTCAGCATGTTATAACTTTGGAGGGTGACGAAGAGAACTGTTGTAAGTCGAGGACTACCTAAACTTTCACTTTCTATTTCCACTTTGTTCCTACTGCTATATCATAGGCCTGTTTATACTTCAGTAGCAGGGTTGGACCTACTTATTACTCGAATTATTAATACATTGGGGTACTACAGTCTGGGCTGCCCCCACCCCCAAGTTCACTGACGTTTCGCTTTGCCGACTAGGGCCGGCGCTCGGTTCGAATGTTCTATCTACAAGAGTTGAGTCCTCCGGCTCGAAGGGGGCGCTCTCACCCTTTTGACGTGAGACGTAAAGCGGAAGTGCGCAATGCCGTGACCGTCGGCGTCCGCCATTACACGGTGCCGGAGAAAGAAAGAGGGAGGCCTAGGTTCTCGCGCGCCCTGTCGAGACGAGCGGTTGGGCCTCTCCCGTTGGTCCCTCCCCTTTTCCTTCCTTCGGCGCCACGGCGGCGGCAGTGGCCTTCCCTTCCCCTCCGCCTCCCTCTTGCTGCTTTTGGGCCTCCCTGAAGCACGCCGCCCTGGCCGCGCCGCCGAGCGCTCTCCTTCCTCGAAACTGAGCTGGCGGCAGGCGGCGGGCCGGCATGGAGGACAAGAGCTTTACCAAGGAGTTGGACCAATGGATCGAGCAGCTCAACGAGTGCAAGCAGCTGAGCGAGAGCCAAGTGCGGACCCTGTGCGAAAAGGTAGGTGACACCTGCGGAAGGGGGAAATCGGGCTCTTGGTTGGGGCCGACTTCACTCGACCCCTCTTTCGGTTCCTGTCTGAAAAACATCGATGGGAGGGAAGGATGGAAAAATAAAAAGGCCGAAAATTGCTTCAGAAAAGGCGTTGGTTTGTTTCTTTCTGCTAGTAGCCTCAGGGTACTGTAGAACAGGCTCTGAGAGCCACGGCAACAGTTCCAAGACGACTAAAAAGGGAGACAATTTTCAGAACAGGATGATTTTATCAAAAAAAGATGTGTGTGTGTGTGTGTGTATTCTTTCTTAAAGGACAGCCTGAGAATCGTTCTCAGACGGTACTTTTCTCCTCTGCTTTTAATTTAAAAAAATATATATGCACATATTGTAGCGATTCTCTTCCTGAGAATGGATCTGTAGCCTTAATTGTCCTTCGAATCTTATTTCTGAGATTTTGCCTTATGTTCAGCAAAGATGGACATGGGGAGGCTTTGCATTTTTGTTTTGCCAGGGGAGAGTCAAGGTCAGGCAGGATGAAATTGAAAAAAAAACAAAAAACGATGGAATGATCTCTGTGATCCGTGGTAGAGAAGACAAAACACATAAAAATGTGTGGGATAGATTCCCTCTCCCCAAAAAGGTAGATGTAGCTCTTCAAAATTGTCATTTGTCTACTGTCGCTTGTTCGCTTTTTATTTCTGATTTACAAACAGCCCTGACATTTGTTGGAGAAGATAAATAGAACACTCTCCTGGGACTTCCTGCACCATAATGAAATAATGAGTATCCAGGAAGAGTTTAATATTATTTTAATTAAATATGGAGTTGGAAAACAGGTTGTGAAAAAGTTAATGATAAATGCCTCTAGATTACTTCTCTTCACTTTATTTCCCTCCCTACATATATTTAAAACACTGAAGATTCACAGATTTTAATTTGTTTAAACACATGTTCCTTGTTTACACAAACTACAAACAGGTACATGTTATATTTATAGCTAGAGCTACTAAAAGATTAACAGAGTACAATGGTTGTGTACTTGGTACCCTTTAATGATTCAGTTATCTTCATTTTGTAACATTTCCATCTTCTATCAAGAGGAGTCATATGTAGGATCCAGTGCATTTCAATATTCAAAATTATACTCCTTTTAGTTCCCAGTGATAAATAAAATTTCTCTTACTGAGATTTCAACTAATGTAGCTTTCTCTGTTCTAGTTAAGTTAACTTGAAGAACTATTTTTTTAACAAAAAGTGCTGAAGTACAATAGATGCATATATGTACGTTTCCCATATGTGGAATAACCATGAGGAGACTAAATTATACATTTTTAAATTAATAGGATTTTCTCTCAGTTTGAACATAATGATTTTTTGCAGGCAGATCAGACTCAAAATATATCTTATGTTAACGATTTACACACTAAATTTTTAAGAGGTCCCTGAGCTGAGTTGTAGTTTGGGCATGTATTTAGTATAGAAGTCATGAAAGCTTTGAATTTATCCATATTTTTATTAAAGGTAGGAGATATATGATACTCCAGCTACATTTGGGGCGGGGGTTCTTGGTGCTCCTCTCAGATTCTATATACATACAGTTGCTTAAAGTTGATTAAAACTGCTTTAAAGATATTCCCTTTTGGTTAAGGTACCAGTCCTTCAAAAAAGTATCCTTACTCTGTTTTACAACAATCTCAGTCTGTTATTTTCAGCCGTTAGCTCTAAAAAAGCTCCTTATACCCAGAGGCTGGCCTTGAAAATACTGTTGGTCCTAATAAATAATTGGCTCTCCTAGGACCTTAGACCACCTATTTTTGCAAGAGCTTCTATCTAAGATAGAGCCTTGAACTGGGAAATGAAGCATAATTTACACGGGCCTCTTTATAACAAAGCAAATCATTTGAAATAATGGCATTGTCACTATTAAATGTAAAAATATTTGGAAGTTGCTAGTTGCCAGTTTTGAGGCTTAGGTAGCCCTTGTTTTACGACCTGTTGCTTAACTGCTGTTCAGAGTTACAACAGACTTGGAAAAAATTAACTTATGACCTGTTGAAGTTATGACTGCCAAACCACCACCACACTCAGATCGCATTTCAGGTGCTTGGCAACTGACTGGAATTTATAGCTAGTTGTGGTGTCACATGATGGTGCTTTATAATTTTATTTTATTTTTTGCAGTTTTGTGGCCAAAAAATGCCATTGGATCATCTGCATTTAAACTTACGACCACATGATTTGCTTAACAACCGTCATAAAAAGTGGTTGTAAAATTGAGTCTGGTTGAATGGTGACTCTACTTACAACTGCAACAACTTACGAATTCCAGGCTCATTTGTGAGAATAAGTCAAGGACTACCTGTATAAATGCAGCAGTTATTACTTTGCTGCCAAAAAAGGAATGAACTAGTAATAGTGGAAATAGAAACATGTAGACTTTCAAGTTATGCAGATGATTTCTGTATAATTTAAAATTTATATATTTCCATCTAGTCTGGTTAGGTCAATATTTGAAATTCCTTTTTTTACCTGTTTTATCTTTGCAGTATTGGAATAGTATTTTTTAGCCATTTCTAGCAAAAGAATAATAACCAAAATTGTTACTGATATAGACTAACAATGTTAGCATGATATTAGGTAATCCTTGACTTACAAACATTCATTTACTGACCATTCAAAGTTAACAGTGGTTCTGAAAAAGTGACTTATGATCATTTTTCACACTTACATCCATTGCAGCATCCCCATGGTCATGTCATTAAAATTTGGGTATTTGGCAACTGGCATGTATGTATGACAGTTGCGGTGTCCTGAGGTCATCTGATCACCTTTTGTGATCTTCTGACAAGCAGTCAATGGGGGAAGCCAGATTTACTTGACTGTAACTGAAACTGAATATTTCACTTAATAGCTATGGCAAGAAAAGTCGTAAAATGGGGCAAAACTCACTTTACTGCTTAGCAATGGAAATTTTGGGCTCAGTTGTGATTGTAAGTCAATGACTAATTGCATTATGGAAGGATTGAGAATTGAATGAAACCCTTTCTGGTATACTCTATTACATGCAAAAGTTTCAGTGTAGCTCAGGGAATTAACAAAGTAAACAAAAATTCTTATTTAAAATTCTGTTTCAATTAAATTGATTTTTAAATTTTTAAATTGTCTTTTATTTTTTAAATTATTAATATCGTGGCATGTTTCTCATTCTAAATATAGATGTATTAAGACATAGATATTACAAGTTTACATAGAGTTCCTTTGCCAGTCAGAGAGGTATTCATTTTAGATTTCCAGTCATAAATTTGAAAAATGGAGAACCACTTTCACAATAAATAATTACTAGGGTTGTTGAAAAATGTTTCTATTAAATTTGTAGAAATATAAGGTAACCACTTAATTAAAACAATTCCCTTAATTGTGAAATTTTTACAATTTTATGTCTAATGACATAAAATGCCTTCACCATTTAACACTAATTAAAAATAAAACAGCAACAAAAATTTTGGTCACTAAGGCAATTATACCACCTTTCTTGCCACAGTTCTTAAGTGAATAACTACAGCTGGTATTTTGTATTTTGGATAGAATCTTTTTTTAAATTGTCTTAGACTATTTTAAAAAAGATTCTATCCAAAATACAAAATACCAGCTGCAGTTATTCACTTAAGAACTGTGGCAAGAAAGGTGGTATAGTGACCAAAGTTACAATGGCATTGAAAAAAGTGACTGATGACCATTTTTCACACTTAGCGACCATTTTCACACTTAGCGACCGTTGCAGCATCCTCATGGTCAGGTGATCAAAATTTTGATGTTTGGCAACAGTTACAATTTATATTTGTAAATTGTAGCTATGTTGAAATAAAAAAAATTACAATACTATTTTTGTGTTGTATGAAAATTTTTGTTGCTCCGTATAAAACTTTTAATCAAGCCCCCACCCCCAGTCAAAGGTGTCCCTCTTTACTGAAAATCTGGTCACCTTGCTTTTTAGGATGCTGTCTAGATTTGCCATAGCTTTCCTCCCCAGGAGCAAGCGTCTTTTAATTCCTTGGAATTGGGTATGTCTAGTTTAATGAAAAGAAGGACCGAGGTATTGTATTGTGGTTGCTGCAATTAATATACTTAATAACTCCATTTTTATTCTTTATTTTTTTAATAATAATTTTCATAACAGTTGCTCCTGTTTTTGTAATTACTGTTTTATATTATTATTTTAGTGGATTGTTGTCACCCCTGAGAGTCATTTCTATTGAGGTGTACACATTTGAACAATAAATGTATTTATTTTCATATTTAAGGAAAGGCATCATCTATAAACTAAGCAAAGGTGTAGCTTCCAAGATGTGCCCTTGGGATCGTGAAGTTGGTGGGAATCTACTCAGAGATTAATTGAGGAAAGCTTAATAACAGGGAGTTCTTAATTTAAATCCACACAAAATAAAACTATTTTAATAAATCCTATGCACAATAAATAAAATATTATTTTAAAATACATTAAAAAAATAAAAGAAAAAAACCCACTTACCAGCAGGCTTGCACTCCAAGGAAACCCAGAATGATGTAGATGTTAATACAAAGAACTGAGCAAATTGAAATGGGGAAATTAGTCAGGGAAAAATGCCACCATCTTTCAGAGCAGTCCTCCAACCTCCGTGTCCCTCCCCTCCGGAAAATCCAGGAAGTAACCTCTCTAGCCATTTCCTGCAGCTCTATGGCACTAGATCATTTTTTTCTTATAAAAGTAAGTAAAATGGGTGGGGGGGGGGTCCATTTTGTTGCTTTAAAGTTTTAATATCTTCAATGAAAGTACTGAGACAGAGAGAGAGAGGTTAGTTAGACAGGGTGTCTTTTGTCTACCCGGTTAGGATTTCTTAAGCAAATCCACTGGGCTTTCAACATGAAGCCAGAAAATTGGGACTTTTTTAAAAGGCGGAGGGACACGGGAAAAATTGTTATAAAGCGTGCTTGTCACGCTGAAATCGGTACGTCTGGTCACCTTAAGTATAATGCTAACTGTAGATATTACATTCATTTAAGTATATGTGAAGACCATCAGGGCTGTCAAACTTGCTGTGAGCCGGATGCGTCATGTGCTGGCCACACCCATGCCTGGTTTAGCAAAGGGGGGGGGAGTCCTGATACGTCACCGTGACGACATGAGTTTGACACCACTGTATTAGATTTATAAAGCATAGATTTTCAAATCTAGTAATCCAATTCACTCTGGATTTTATTGTTGGCAAATGTGCTTGGGAGAAAAAAAATTACAATTCCTAAAAACACTATTGCTTTTAAAAATTACCATTGGTAAAAGATTGCATGTGGAGGGGGGAAATAACATTCTAGTTAAGTGTTTAATTTTTGGTACCTTCCATTTTTTAGCCTGTTGCTGATGAAATTCAGGTTTGTATATACTGTACATTTATAATTAAAAGTCTTCCCTGAGTTTTTTAAATATACTGTATTTTTCGGAGTATATGACGTATCTTTTTCCCTAAAAAAAAAAAGGCTGAAAATCTTATAGTAGCTGTGCATAGCTTGTAGGAAGCTTTTAGAGAGCTCCTGGGGGCTGGGGAGAGCAGAAATAAAAATGGACCGTTTTTTGCTCAAATTTGCCCCCCAGCCCCCAGGAGCACTCTATAAGCTTCCTAATGCCCTTTTTTTTGTTGAAAAACGGGCCCATTTTCATGAAAAATGAGTCATTTTTTGCTCGTTTTTACCCCCCCCCCCACTCCCCGCCAGGAACACTCTACAAGCTTCCTAAGGACTATTCATGCCCTTTTGAGGGGGGAACGGACCCGTTTTTGGGAGGTCTGCAGAGTGCAAAAACTTTTTTTATTTGCCTCTTCAAAACCTTGGTGCGTCTTATACTCCGGTGCAATTTATACTCCGAAAAATATGATATGTTGCCTTTCATTCTCCTAATTTTATTAGACTACCTTAATTGCCAGTTACAGATAAAAAAATGAGATTAGAAGGAAACAACCGAGTGAGCAAAATTATAAGTATAGTTGAGGCTGAAGAAGATTTTGAATCTCTGTAACATGAATTCACAGAAATATCCTTTAACATTTTTGTTAGGGAGTTTTCTTGAAAATTGTTTAGTTTAGTTTAGTTTAGTAAATCTAATTTAGGCAGGTTTCCCAGCTGATCAGCTGTTTGTATGTTTTTCCCCCCTTATTAGGCTAAAGAAATACTAACAAAAGAATCAAATGTTCAGGAGGTTCGTTGCCCAGTCACAGTGTGTGGGGATGTCCATGGGCAATTCCACGATCTTATGGAGCTTTTTAGAATTGGTGGGAAATCGCCAGATACAAACTATCTATTCATGGGAGATTATGTTGACAGAGGCTATTACTCAGTGGAAACTGTGACACTTCTTGTGGCATTAAAGGTGAGTTTGTAAAACTGAGGTTATTAGAAGCTTGTTTGTAATGTATTTTTAGACTGAGATTTTTAGTATACATTATTTACAAAGGCATGAGCGTGCAACTTGGAGTAAAATGATGTAACCAATTATATGGATGGATATTACAATGCCTGTTTATTCTCTGTGATTAGGTGCGCTACCCAGAACGCATTACAATTCTAAGAGGCAACCATGAAAGCAGACAAATTACACAAGTATATGGCTTTTATGATGAATGTCTGCGGAAATATGGAAATGCCAATGTTTGGAAATATTTTACAGATTTGTTTGATTATCTTCCTCTTACAGCTCTAGTAGATGGGCAGGTAAGTAATATTATGCAACTATGTGGCCTCAATAGTTAATACTGGTAGTTTAATTAAATGAAGTTTAATTTGATAAAATAATGTAATTTACATAATTATCTTTGAATAATAAATGAATACCTGTTATTATCTTTTTTTGTTACTCTTGGAAATCTTTCTCAAGAAGGTTGCAAGTGTGTGAAAGCTAGTATAACAATTACCTAATAGTAGTATAATTCCTTGGTGCCTCAAATTTCACATCAATTTGTGCTATTAAATGAAAATGTCCCTGTACACATTCACAATATATTTATACACAATAAAGGATAAACACTCAGAAGACCATATGGTTCTAGAGAGACATAACTTTTAAAATATTAATCTAAATAAAATGTGCTTTTAGAGTAGCTTAAAATTTTGAATACCCAGGAAGATCAGAAGCTGTACTAATTTTAACTATACCTTACTGTGTTACTTAAACTGAGCAGTTGTTAAATGCAACAATGGTTAAGAGTAAAAAGTCAATGTTATGAATTTCAAAGACAATGACTACTAAGCTAAACTACAATTACCCAGTGTTGATGACTTGATATTAAGATTCAGGTAATCCAAATCAAAGTAAAAATTGCCAACATCTTCCTTGTTGGTACAGTATGCCAGGAGTTACACTGTCTTAAAATAATTAATTAAGAAATAAAGATTTAAAGTAGATTCTGCCTGCATATGTATAATTTGATCTTTTCTCTTATTAGATCTTCTGTCTCCATGGAGGTCTTTCCCCTTCTATAGATACACTGGATCATATTAGAGCACTTGATCGTTTGCAGGAAGTTCCACATGAGGTAATATTACTGAAAATTCTTTTATGGAGATTATGGTATTTTTCCTATTGATGATAAACTTAAATTTTAGAATGTTAAAGCAAATTATAAAAATTTTAGAATTGAAGAAATTAAAATTAACATATAAGCAGCTGCTATTTTCCCCACAGATTGGAATTATAGACCACTGTACAAACTATTTTTTTTCATTTTTAAATAGGGTCCAATGTGTGATCTGTTATGGTCAGATCCAGATGATCGTGGTGGCTGGGGGATCTCACCACGTGGTGCAGGCTACACATTTGGTCAGGATATTTCTGAAACATTTAACCATGCCAATGGACTTACATTGGTGTCTCGGGCTCATCAACTTGTAATGGAGGTAAAATTATGTTGCACCAATCAGTTGAGAATTCAAAGTGCCTTATCTTTGAGCAAAAAAAGTTTATATGAAGGAAGTACAGTTATGTAAATCTGAAATGTCAAAGGTTTTTCAAATCTGGCACAATTGCACTAGCTGTATCTCTCAACAACCATGCCTTTCCTTAGTCCAGTATGCATTCCCATATAAATACTTGTCATAGCAGATATACCGTGTTACTATCTCTTTAATGACTTTTGAACGGAAATGCATTTTTTCTGGTACCATGTATGGCTGTGAAAGATGGAAAGATTCAACTTCTTTAAAGTTCTGCTGACTGGTGAGCATACAAATCTGATTGGAAATACTTATCTGTCTCTAGATCAGAATATCACAGCTATATATAGTCTCAATATAAATGCTTTTTACCAGTAAGTTAAAAGCAAATACGAGAGGGAGGGGGGGGGGGAGAGAGAGAGAGAGAATATATATATAGATACAGATTATATACAGGGGGTGAAAGATTGATTTTGACTGGTGTAAACCAACTAAAAATGAAAGTTTTCCTTTCCCCCATTTGCATCACTCCTCTTTTCAGCCACCTATGTTTGAATGTCCTTGGTTCCCAGAAGAAACTCTTTTGTTTTGGCTACAAAATCACAGCTATCTCTATTCCTCCCTCCCTATCCCTCAGGTCCAGTGTGGCAACACAGAGGCCTAAAAATGGGCTCAGTCAGGCCAGCTTCAGAGTTGACATCTTAATGGTCTCACTTCGATAACTTTTAAACTGTGAATTGGTGCACTTTTTAAAAGATGGATTTATTTAGTGCTTCACAATATATAAGTCAAAGGTTTATGATATTAAGGGTAATATTTTAAAGAACTTTGTGGAAAACATGAACAATTAAGATTTTTCATTTCAAACTTACTGTTAATGTCTCATTACATTTCAGTAACGCACATTTGCAATAGATAAAACAAGGCATTTGTTCGCTGTCTCTTATTAAATTATGTATCTTGTTTTATTGAAACTATTTTTCTCCCATTACAGGGCTACAACTGGTGCCATGATCGAAATGTAGTCACTATTTTCAGTGCACCTAATTACTGTTACCGTTGTGGAAATCAGGCTGCTATTATGGAACTAGATGACACTTTAAAATATTCCTTGTAAGAACCTTCAGTTTTAACATAATATATTTGAGCAGAATAATAAGATTGTAATTTTTCTACCATGAGCAATACACTAACCCAATAGGTTGTAATTTTGCCACAGAAAAATCAAACCAAATGAACTAAGATAAATACAAATTCAGCATGGGGTGTGCACAAATAGTTATTAGGTTTTTAACTAAACTGGTTGAACATGCTATGTGAACAGAGTTTGTGAAAGACATGATAGAATTGAGAACACGTGAAATTTGTTGGTTTTTCACATAGTTCTGATTAGACAAGACAACCTTTTTTAAATAGGACTCACTAGAACTTAAATAATAGAATTGAATCAGATCTCGGAGTTCTTCTAGTCCAACCCCTGAGACCCTATACCATTCTGGACAAGTTGTTGTCCAGTCTCTTCTTAAAAGCCTCCAGACAATTTCTGAAGGCAAGTCCTTCCACTGATAATTGTTCTATCAGGAAATTTCTTCTTGGTTCTAGGTTGGAGCTCTCTATGATAATCACATTTTAGAGTAATATAAAAAGTCATTTAATTTTTTTAATTGTACTTTTTGTTTCAGTTAGTGCAAAATATTTTCTTTTGATTGTATTACAAACCAAAGCTTTCATTAATGTATAGTATTTAGTCCTGTTATAAGTAGTTCAAAACATAAAAGGATAGAGAATCTGAAAACAAGCTGTATGTGTCCCTTCCCCACCTATCCTAAGCTCAGATAAAATAGCTGAATTTCAGCCCTTTTTTTCCCAAGGATCTAGGTGATTTTAAGCTTGGAATGTGAAGTTCTTGTCTGAGATGCCAGTTGTTGCCCACCCATCTTTAAACATCCTGTCTCCTCAAAACCTGATAGAAATATTTCAGATATCAGTATTACTTGCTGGCTTCCTGCACTTTTCCAGAGAACTCCTCAAACATTGTTTGTGGTACAGCATCTTTTTACTAAAAGAAAAAAAACCCTCTTAAAACCTATTTTGACTTGATTATATGCATATAGATTACATAAATAGTAACATCAATATTATTATCCTTTACAAGTTGAGAATTGCATATAAACAAGTTTATATGTTCATAATCAGTTAAAGGTAAAGAAAGTGGTTTTGTTTTCTTTCCACAGTCTTCAGTTTGATCCAGCACCTCGCCGTGGAGAGCCTCATGTTACTCGGCGTACCCCAGACTACTTCCTATAAACATCTCAGCCTGGCCTTCAGCAGTACTAGTATACTTGGCTTTTTTTTAAAGCAACAATTTATTTGATAAGTTGAGGTCTGTCTCAGCATAAAGCCTCTTTATGGACCAAACTGTGCCAGAATGAGGATGAGCAGTTTTGAGCACAACGTAAGACTGACTTCACACACTAAACCTTTTATCAGTCAATCCAACAGCCAGTTTGCCTGCTGTAAATGTAGTAACTGGACTGTTCAGAGAGAAGAGGTAACTAATTTCTCCCTTTCTTGCTTATATGTACATTTTAGTTATAGTGTTCAACTAGCATGTATTAACATTTTGAAGTTTAATGAAAATGTACAAACTAATGTCCCTCTTAAGCCTATTGCCCTCTATTTTATTGACATAAGTAACTTAACTGGAGAAAAGAAATCTCTTGGGAGTATATTGTCATAAGCTTTCTTTCCATTTAAACTAGGTTACTGTTCTGTGTTGATCCCTTTTTTCTGTATATTTGTCATGAAAGTGCTTGCATCTTATTGATGTATTTGAACAAATAAATTTGCAGATCATTATTCCAAAGAGATGGATATGCTGAAATGGAATAATTTATCTGTTTGTGTTTCTCTTCAGCATGCACGCAAATAATTATCTGCTTCATTGTATAAGATAGATCACATGACAGATTATGACTGGAATGTGTTTGGATGACAAACTTCACTTGAGACTTTAGCATATGGAATTCTTTAATTAAATTTTCAGGCCTACTATTAAGATGAAATATAAAATGACCACCATCCTGCATCATTTTAACCCAAAATATATTTAAGTTTGATAAATGTAATCCTAGAGGATGAAGACTTCAGATTTAAACTAATGAATTTAAAATAGTACACCAGAAATCTCAAGTTAAAATCTGTTTTAAACGAAGGGCAAAATAATGCTATAAACTTACTAAAGTAAACTGAACATAAAATACAGCCTAATTCTCTTAACAGGACACAAGTGTTGCAAGACTTCCTACATCCCATTTAATTTAGCATTTGTGAAAATGCAATGGGACAAATTCCTAGAATGATGTTCATTAGTTCATTCAGAATGTATGTGGAGTATAATTTTAGAATTAATATTTTGAACTGCAAATATTTTGTGAAAGTGAATAAATATCATACTGGTTGTTGATTCAGAAATGCATTAGGAATATATAGTTGTATATTATTTAACATATATAAGAACATGGCAATGAAGTAAGCATATACACATGTAATTATATACACATCATCTACAGGTAGGCGGTAGTGGAACTAAAGTCACCCATGTCCATAGCATCCCTTAAAAGCTATACGTGTTCCCTAGGCTGTGCTAAATAGGTGATAGCAATCAGTCCTAACGCCTCCTGGGCCTCACAGCAATAACAAACAGAAAAGTATAGGATGCAGCTATCTCCCCAATCCATATTTTTCAATTCTAACAGAGAAATTAATGTTGTTTAATAAGGTTATGGCTGAATGGGAACTCTTACCGGTATGCTTTACACAATGTGATATTGCTTGGTAGAATTTGCTTCTTGTGATGAAAAGCTTGTTCCCTAATTTTTAGTTACAGATAACTGTACATTGGTAATTTCTGTTGGAAACAAATCAAAAGAATAACTAAAGCCTACATATTGGATTTTAATTTTTTAATTTATAGGGGGATAACATAAACAATGTTTGCGGTTTTCCAGAATATGGATTAGTAAATAGTAAAGTAGTGCTCTTACTAAACTCTTGTGGGCTAACGTCTACATGGGTTACATTTCCCAATAGGCAGGAAATGGCATCTTTCATAATCCAAGGCTCAATAAACCAAAATACTAATTACTATAGTGTTTATGGTTGCAGTACTTCCTCCATTTGTTTCTCTATAGCCCAAAATGGGTTTTTTTTCTTCTCTACTCTTAGATTTTATTTCCTCTTTGGGCTTATATGATAATTTGTTTGCCTTTTTAGCACATTTTATTATTGCAGTCTCAACAGATGGTAGCATCTTACTACTTTTGTCTCTGCTCAGAGGCTAACTAGGGTTAGGATTGGCCAGTACCTGGATAGGAGACCACTAGGAAAAACTAAAGCAGGCTACACTGGGAACCTGAAAACAACATGCCAGAAAGCAATGAAAGATCACGTCTATATAGATGCCAAAGTCACTATGAATATGTCCAAAAGGTCACAAGGAATCAAGCTGAAAAAGGACATTTTTTAAAATCCAAAATTATTGATTTCAAGTAATATAAATTACATCCATGTGTATAAATTTGTTACAGCAGAATGAAGGCTTCTCTTGAATTGCACAATTTTGTGTAAAAAAAAAAGAGTACTTAATTCACCATAGGGAAAGCCTTAACGAAGCTTAACGAAGAGTAACAAATTCTTCTGAAGAAGTTGGATGAATAGCCACCGTCTGATCAAAGTCAGCTTTTGTTGCTCCCATTTTGACAGCTACTGCAAAACCTTGGAGCATTTCATCACACCCCAAACCTTGCATATGAAGTCCTACCACCTTAAAACAAAACAGTCATAAACAAGTTAAGAACATGGCTTCAAAATGACATTTTTTTCAGACTTCACAGTTGCTCCTACCTTTCTACACTAGGAGCAATATCTTGTATGCCTACAATTTTTTTGTGTTGCTTTGTTATTGACTAATTTTATATAAAATCTTAATACATCATGCCTGGAAGAGTATTAAATGGCACAACTCGTAATTGCTTCAGACAAGGAGTAAATATTGGTTTGATGTGACTTAGGTTTAATAAGTTGTGTGAGCCTAGCTAATTACAGGTTATTTGAGAAGCAAAGATTGAGTGTGATGTTTCAACTCAGTTTACATGTTAAGTAACATTGTTATTCTCTTGTCCTGTCTCATTTCCTTACCTTGAATAGAATATGCATGAAAAGCAATTTTAACATGCAGCATCTTCACTCTTTTCTACTTTACTTACTTTTTCTTGTTTAGTGGCACAGACCAATTTCATCACACATTTTGTTTTCCTTTCTGTTATTGCATGGTACATGGGGACAAAAGAAGTTATATAAATTTTCACATTATCTTTTCCATATGCATTCACGGCTTCCGCTGGAATGAAATCAAATGACATTAGATATATTTGAATACAGAGGAGAAAAAAAGCAAAGAATCTCATGCAATTGGCTTTCTGACATCTCAAAAGAACTAAATATTGACATGTTATAGGTGAGCTGGTCTCCTTCACATGTGGCTCAATCGAGCACCTCAGTGTGTTCTAATTATGAAAAGACTTGTCCAAAAGCATTTGAAGATCAGAAGTTTATCAATTGAGGATCTATTACATGTGTCACATCTTAGAATTTGATGTGCAGTTTATAAAAAAAATACAAGCTTGATATCAGTTTGTAACTTCAGCTTCAGAAATCCTATGAATAGAGGTGCTTTAATCATACTTCACATTAAAAATTTTTTTAATGTTTAAACAAAATAATATGATGGGTAACAGTATTCTGAACTTGAGGATTTCTAATATAAAGTGAAACAACAGGAGTGTTTGATCATTCCCAATTTCGCTTTTTTTTCTTTTGTTCGGTTGTGCCCAATTCTTTGAAGCTACCTGTACAAGTTTTCTTTGCAAGGTTTTTCAGAACTGGCTTGTCATTTCTCTTCCCTCATTCCTAGGGCTGAGAGAAAGTGACTTGTTCAAGGTCACCCATCTGGTTTTGTGCCTAAGGCAGGATTAGAACTCAGTCTCCCAATGTCTAAACAAATGCCTTAACCGTTACACCAAACTGGCTCTATCCATAATGTATATTACTGTATCAGAGGTAGGACTAGGAGCAACCTGTGCATCTACAGCATCATTAATATAAAGAAACATAAGTAGAATTTCCATCAACATCCTTTTACTATAAAAATTCAGAGCATGCACATCTTTACCAAGCCACTCTTGTAGAGAATGTCTCAAAATAAATTGGAAAACCTACTACTCTCCATATATCATTCAACACAATTCCAATCAGTCACAAAATCCATAGATAATATGGATATCTTGTTTTAGTAGAAATTCTATTTCACTCATATTTCTCTCTGTTATTTGTTTCCCAAGAAATAAGAAATAAGAGCCTACCTTCTGTTAGTCCCACTGTTCCAATAGGTGGGTGACTGAAAACCACAGTCGGAATGTTGGTATAGTCCAATTTAAAATCCTTTTTATTTTCAAAAAGCCTATGTGCCAGTTTTCTTCCAGCCGCAATTGCAACTGAAAATGCAATATTTATTGTGTCATCATCATTTATTTGATATTTTTTATTACAGAGTATTAATAGGTGGTCAATCTATCCTTCCCAATGTCTTCACAGCCCTTCCTCACCCATTTTGCTTTGTTCCATTTTAGAATCCCAAATGAATTTATTTAATATAGTCCTTAAAATATTGTTACCTGGTGTAAGGAGTGCTTTCCCACATACATCTCCAACAGCATAGATTCCCTTTTTGCTGGTATTTTGGAACTCATCAACAGTAATATGGCCTGCTTTGTCTACCTTAATATTCTGATAGTAGGGGAAAAAAATTAAAAGTCAAAGCTGGTATCCTAAGAAATACTATCTCAGACAAAGTTTGAACAGTATGGTATCAACTTTTTTAGTGTCCATAAAGGGGAAAAAAGGAAATTATTTCAAAGAATAAACAAGCAATCAGCCCATCAAGAGCTTTGGGGGGGGGGGATAATATTTCCCTAACAATTTTTCAAGCAAACTAATGTAAGCAATATGAACAAACATTTAGGTTAGGATAAAATTATTATGGGGCATAGCATGGGAAGCCGAGCCATGGACTATGGACTGTCTTTGCCCTCCCACAATGTTTTAGTATGCCACCCAGAGTTAACCTAATTTGTTACATTTGTTCTCTAGTAGGAAAAAATACATACTCGCAAGTAGCAGCAAAGTAAGAAAACATTCCATTGTCACTCATGGCTACTCTCCAGTTGACCCTAACCACCACATTATGCCAATTGCAGTATAATCTGGATTGTGTATGTCATGCATTTAATATTCCCTACAAAATTCCCACCTACCAATTGGTCAAGGTTTAGATCCTCAGTATTGGGCTCTCTACCAATGGCCCACAAGAGACAATCAACATTCTCAATGGTGTTCACAGTGGGTTTTTGATTAGGAAAATAGGATGTAACCGCTATTGCCAAGAGCCCTGAAGCTGATTTTGTAACTGATTGAATCTGTTGAGAAACAAGATTATTGAAAAATGCTAGAGAAAAATCACACAACAAATTGTTTATTTTAAGGCTAAAGTTTTCTTCTTCAAAAATACCCTCCTTACTAAATGTCTATGTCTTGTGAAGTTACATATACCTTATGGCTAGAATTAGATAGTTCTTGACATACAATCACAATTGGGACCAGAATTTCTTTTACTAAGCAAGGTGTTAAGTGAGCCATTCCTAATTTTATGACCTTTTTGCCAATAATTGTTAAGCAAATCACTGCAATTGTTAAATGAAACACACCATCATTAAGCAAATCCAGCTTTTCCCATTGATTTTACTTATTGGAAGCTGGCTGGGAAGATCACATGACCCTGGGATGCTGCAACGGTCTTAAGTATGAAAACTGGTTGTAAGTCACTTCTTTCACGTCATCATAACTTCAAACAGTCACTAAATTTACTGTATGCAGTTTTGTTGAGACACCTCACTTCCATGTGAAGAAAAAGAGCAAAGGTAAATACAATGGCTCTGAAGTTTCCAAATGCCAGAAGGGACACAAATGTTTACTGACACCTTATCAGAGGATAAGGCTCAAATATCTGGCATTGCTCTCATGAAAAATTACAATTACAGAGTGATAAACCATCACTATGGGTGATGTGCAAAACTTGCCCAGTTGCTAGTTTCATTATCTAATTTCTCTTTTAAAATACTTTAAGTATGCTCGAATTTGCATAAACTAAATGATAAGTCTATTTGGCAGGATTGTTTTTTAAAATGCTTCTGCAATGTCCAGGGTTGTTTAAATCTGATTCTCAAATGAAATAATGTTGACTGGTTTGTATTTTAAATTGGAAGACTGTTTTTGATACAAAGTTTATGGGCCCGAAATGGACTTTTATTATGTTATTGTTATATATCAATCAATTAAATCTCTTATAGTTTTAATCAGTCTAAAATAAGAAGTAAACAAAATTCTGACATAAAATCCTATTGGTAACATCCAGATAAAACTTGGGGCCTAAATAGTTTGTCACTGCCTCAATTCTTAAAAAGCAATTTGACAATGAGCAATGCAGGTTATTAATATGTAATCCTGGTTACAAGGAAAATTCCTTAAATGTAATGATAAAAGTGTAATAATGCAATACTCCTTTCAATCTGTTCAGAAATGCTGCAAAAACTATCAATACAATAGCTGCTGTTCATTTATGAGAAAGAAAAGCCATATGCCCAATGATGATTTGTTTTTTCTTTCTCTCAAATGGCAGCATTTGCATCATTTATACACATGCTCAAAAAATTAAAACTAAGCAGAGACTCTCAAACTCATATTGTTTTGAAGTTGTTAAAGCAATAGAACATCATCTTCCAATTACAGTTGGAATGATTTAGCTGCAACTGAAGAAAAATTATGCATACAGATAGTCCTTGAATTACAACCATTCATTCAACGATCATTCAAAATTACACTAAAAGTGCTGAAAAAATGGTAGTTCCACACAATCCTTGTAATTACAGCCATTGCAGTGTTCCCATAGTCAAGAAATCAAAATTTGGCACTTGGAAATTCACCAACACTTATTGACTGCAGGGGCAGTTCAACTGACCCTATCTGCCCCCTCTCCCTTTTCTGCCCTTCTAGCTACCCTATGCTCTGCTGGCCATGCCAGCCCACTGGCTGTACCAGCCAGCTAGCCTACCACTCCTGTTGCTCTACACTTCCAGCCCTGCCGCCCAGTCTTGATTCACTTATCTCCCTACATCCGCTTATGAGGTGCACCTGGCTTGGCCTCCATGAGCAGCAGTTGGCCACGCCTACCGCTTGTCCAAATTACATGAAACTTTGTCATAACATTTGGAAGGCCCAGCTGTGCTGGCATGAAAGCATTCAAACTCATACATAATTTGGTCAAAAGTGGATGTGGCTTTGGAAAGAAGGCTGGGGCAGACAGCAGTTATCTTCTGAAAGGCCAGGCTGTGTGCATCTCATCAGCGGTTACAGGAAGAAGATGGTAAATATCAGTTGGGCATGGCAAGTCTGGGAGGGCCAGTGAGCACAAGCTGGCAGAAGCGACAGAGTGCAAAATGGCAAAGAAGAGGGAGGGAGATAGATGGGTGGAAGGAGTTGAAAAGGAATCAGTCCCTTAGCTTGCCAAGACATAAGACTGGGAGGGACTAAGCCAGGATCAATCCTTGGTTAAGAACTGATTCAGTTAATGAGCAATTCGGATTGCCTGGGTTGCTGTCCCTAACCAATGCGCTCACATGACATGCTTTACAACTGCATTGCTTAGCAATGGCAATTCCAGTACCAGTTGCCATTGTAACTCAAAACCTACCTGTACATGAAAATTCAAAATTTAATAATTACAATCCAGCACTAAAGAGATATTACCTTGCAATGTTTCCAGACTTCTACTCCATTACGTTCCAATTCCTGAGTACAATTTGAACTGATCATAGAATCAAAATTTCTCAGCACCTGTACAAAAAATTACTTTATCAGACTGCAAATAAATGTCTTTACATTTAATTATGGCAACTTCCTTTTCCATTGATTAATATCACAGAACATTTAAGTCATACCCTCACGAGTCTGAACTCAAAAATGCAAATTTCTCTCAAATTTATCCAATTTCAAAATTAAATTGACATTTACCATAGGGCTATTGCCAAAGTTATTGAGAATTAAATCTACTGTATTTACTACATGTCACATTCAAATGTCATAATAAATTCTTCTTATATCTATATTCTGTTCTAGTTACTACACTATACTAGATCTTACAATCAGAAATATGCCTTAGACTTCAATCAAAAGGAATAATAATGTGAAAAGGAAGAGATGGAGAATTGAAAATGTCTGTTGGAATAAACAGTAAACATACAGATACACATAATTGGAGAAGAATATTAACAAGTGGTTCTGAGTTTCCAAGAGAAAATAATGCATCTTGATTTTAAAAGGTTTAATTCTAATTATAATCAAGAAGTTAAAAAAATAATGAGTAGGTTTTAAAGATTTTTATCAGATTATAAATACTTAAAAAATAATAGCAATAGCAATAGCAATAGCAGTAGACTTATATACCGCTTCATAGGCCTTTCAGGCCTCTCTAAGCGGTTTACAGAGAGTCAGCATATTGCCCCCAACAATCTGGGTCCTCATTTTACCCACCTCGGAAGGATGGAAGGCTGAGTCAACCCTGAGCCGGTGAGATTTGAACCGCTGACCTGCTGATCTAGCAGTAGCCTGCAGTGCTGCATTTAACCACTGCGCCACCTTTTAAGGATCTGAATATGGCAAAAACAAAGAAAGTTTGTGCAAGTGGTAATGATCCATTTCTGGTGTAAATACAGACAGAGACAAATTGATTTTGCCTTTGTGCAAGGTTGTATTTTGCATGTAGATGTTAGTTCCAATAAGAACTCGTAGTACTTTCAATTGTCACTTAGGAAGGTGAACAGCAAGTGCCCCTTACCTCATTATAACGTATCAATAAGGATGTCTTGGAGCCTAATGCAGAAAGAATACCAGCTAATTCAACAGCTATATATCCAGCACCAACAATAACACTTCGCCTAAGAGAAAGAAAATGGATTATGTCATAGCACTCAGGTACATGCCCTTCCACAAATTTTCTCATTGAAATATATTGTATATTGGCCACACCAGGAAGTTCAAACTTCTACATATGTTATTGGATTCAAACCCCATCATTTTTTACCACTTACCATGCTGAATAGGCTTAATGAAAGCAATAAATTCAATAATACTTGTGATGATTTTATTGCTTTCAATAATTCTTTTACTGATTCAATTATTATGTTTGTGTTTTGAATGGTGTCCCCCTCCCCCCACAAATTTTGGGTTGCAATGGTGTAAAAGTCTAACAAATACCTAAAGGGCTATAGCTGTTTCTATCCAATTTATAATCTAAGCAATTAGATTTTGTATAGCAGGGTCTTGACTTCACTCTCATTAAATCAGAAAGGATAAATGGTAATGGTTAAATCAACACTGGATAATTAGCAAGAAGGGAAGGTTTGTATTTACATTTGTTGGAAAGGAAGGAATCAGGCACACAATAAGGAATATACATTGAAAGCAATACAGTGCTGCCAGCACACAGCACAGGGTATATTCCCAATTATCTGCCTACTTATTCTTTTGTAATCCCTTCCAATCTTTCTGTTTGATGAGGAGAGTTGAGTCAGGCAGAGGAGAAATTGTCTAAAGAGATTGCTCATTTAGACAATCCAGTCTGGGGGAGGGGGGGAATGGATCACCACAGGACAACACTTATTGACTACTACTGAATGCATGCTTGAGAGAGAGAAATGCTGCGAAGGTCGCAAATACATGCCTTGTAAGTTATTTTCTTTTAGCACATCTTAACTTCAAACAGTCGCTGCACGAAGAATTTGGTAAGAAAGGTTTATCTATGCACCCACATATTACATTTAAAGATAGGTAAAAGGATCTTGACTGGCATTCAGTCTCCTCTTCCACTTTGAGGGATGGGTGGGGAGCCCCACCACCACTACCATGCCTTCTCCCTTACAAATCCAGGCTTTTAATAAAAGTTGCCTGCTTTTTCTCAGCCCTAAAGAACCAGCCCTCCATAGTTAAGCTAATGGCATACACAGGATGAGTTTTTCAACTATCAGCAACAAAAATGAAAGGAATGTAAGGACATGAAGGGCATGACCTGCAAGTTAATTGTGACCAAGTAAGAATGGTAGAAAAGCCACAGTGCTTTATTTCATTTCCTGCTTTCTACTAAACAGCCTTCTGATCACCAAAATAGGCAAAAATGAGAGAGAGAAATGGGATTTTTTTAAAGGACTGCATCCCCATCCAATTCCTTTCTTGAAACCAATATCTTCAATAGAAGCTTATTTTGTTTGTTGATAGGAACATTGACCATGAAGTTGACATTCCCACAAGTGAACAACAAAAGCGAACTAGCTGCACTGATGTTCAATATCTATGGCACAACTGTTAACAGAGGCCCAGAGTCCTGTAGCCAGATGCTGAGCAATGGGGTAATCCTTTAATGGGGGGATGTTTTTCTTGTTGGTTTTATATCCTGGATTTCCTTCAAGAGTTCAGTTTGGTGTGCACAGTGCTCCATCTCTCTATATTTCCCCACATGTTTTCCACTAATTTCCCCATAGCAAACAGCACTTTGTTTTTGCCTTCATTCTATTTCAGTAGTGGGCTAAAAATGAACTAGAGAATATGTTTCCCCTGCAACAGATAACACCTAGAAGAATGCATGATGAGTCCCATATCTGGGCTGATAAGAGGTCATACAAGACCGTTCATCAAATCTGAAATGTAGGACAATTACTGTAGTCTTGTACCAATGCCAACTTGCTGTCTACATCTTTTAGTGGGGAATGAAACATTGCAGTATAATAATCCCTACCTGTTTTAAAAAATAATCTTCACTGCAATGCAGCAAATTGAGAATATTTAAAATGCTCAGAATTCATTGCAACTTACTTGGGCAACTCTTCAAGTTCAAAGAAGCCATCACTAGAGATTCCCAAATTTGCTCCTGCAAAGCCACAAGACATTATCTTCAATATTCATTATCTTAAGCTTTATGTATAAATAGATGTAACTTGCACAAACATTCACTTTGAAAGGTTATTTAATTATTTTTTAGAATATATTATTTAAAAAATATGAATGAAATATTACACTGCAACTATGTACTGTACTACTGAATCTAACGCTAAGGAAAATATTTTAATGACAACTCAGCTGCATGCTCTTTCTTAAATATAGGGCAAACAGCATCACAGAATCCATACCTGGTATTTCACTTTCACTGGGAATTACAGGCCGTCCACCAGTAGCGATCAGTATATGAGGTGCCCTATATTTTTTGCCATCAACTTCAATTGTAGGTTCAGGGTCAGCTGTGAATGTTGCATGCCCACGAATGGTTTCCACGTGGTCCTAGCAAAATCAGTTGTTGATTTAAAAATTAAGTCAATTTATATACTAGAGAAGGACATCTTATAATAAAGTGTAATGTGGGCCAGTGTATGACGCATTGAGATTTTTGGACAATTCAAAATAAATTTGTAGATAAATTCAAAAATAGAAGAATGGAATAAGATGCATTATCTTACTTTAAATTAATCTCTCATATTTTCTTGACCAGAACAAATCTCTCTATTGTGTAATCTTACACTTTTCAGAAACAAACTATATAATTCACAGGATGGCCTATCAAGACCATGAAAATTATAGATTTGAAATGTAGGCTAGCTACAATGAATTAAAATATGCCCTGTAAGTGATCTAGAGAAGATTCTTTTTCTCAAGAGAGAAGGGTAATAATTTTCTTTTCTCTTTAAGTGTACTATACTTATTTTACATTTACACTACAATTTTCATGTCTTTTCCATCTTTAAACAACAGGAAAGTAAAATTTGTGCAGAGGAAGAGTTTAGGCAAAACAAGTTTTACACAAGTAATTTGCTCTGAATCTTTTTTAAAAAAAAATCTATACACCTTGATGCAAATTAAAAAAATAATTTGTTTTCAGCTTGTGAATTTCACAGGGTTTATAACAGAAATTAGGAATTTAAAATTTGCTGCAGTGAAAAATAAGGTCATTTACAAACCTTATTCAAATTATTTTGATAGATCTCATTCAGTTTCTTCACATAAGCATCACGCTTTTCTTTAATTATTCTACAGTAAAAAGAGTTTTATTAGTATTATATCCTACTTTACCCCAAGAAGCACATAAAGTCCCTCTTTCAACATATCCCCACAAAAACAAATCTTTTGGGTAGGTTGGGTGGAGAGACAGACCAACCCAAGTACCCAATGGATTTCCACAGCTAAGCATAAAGTTGGGTTTGCAAAGCCTTACTCAAATTGTTATTCCTCATGGGCTTTCTAGATTTATATTTCAAATATCTATCTCTCTATAAACAGGATTAACACACAAAATTGTTTGCTCCAAATCTACATAGGTACCTTTTTCCTAAGTAATAAATATAGATATTATGGAGAAAATTATAGTCCTGTTTCACAATTTAAAATGTCTTTCTTGAAGAAAAGATGTTTATACTATCCTATAGCATATTATACATCACAGAAAATAACATTTGTTTGCTCTATCTAAAATAGCATTTTAAACACTGCAAATGGTGTATCTCAATGTATACCACAGGGACCACTACTGTCAGCGCAAACCCTAATATGTGAACAATTTATAGCAGGCTCAGAATTAAATTCTGAGCATGTACTGTTTTGATTTTTTACATGAGTCCCAGTCCAATCATGATTTCTTAAAAGAATGTAAGAATAAAGCTCACAAATATCTCAAAAATCAAAGTGAGATTATTTAGAATTTAAAAATGCTGCTATATTAAACTGCATAGCTTTAAATTATGAATTGCAGCACAAAACTACCAGTTTTAGTCCATAACAGAGATTCTTCAGACTTGATAGAATATTGGAATCTCATAGATAAAAATCTGGAAATGTGTGTCTGAAAAGCCTCCTGGAAGTCATTTTAACTTGACACCGTAGTTTTCACTGTAAGTTTCAAATTAAAAACAATTCTATCCATTTATTTTACTTCAGAGGTATTCCAGAATTTAGCTCAACTCACTTCCAATTAAACTTCACATCAGCTATTTTAAAACCATAATCCATATGATCATGGATGAATTCAGAATGGACAGCAGTGTTCCACATCACCTGTTATGAAAGAGGATATCCAGAGTTTAATATAATTAATATAAAAATGAATGAGCAAATTCAATTAATTATTCTTGTATACAGCATAAATCAATATTTTATTTATTTATTCATTCATTCATTTATATTTCTACATTGCTCATCTCATCAAAATGACTGCAGCAAGGGAAAACAAAATGTGAAATTCCTACTCTAAGACATGGGACTGGAGAAGATCAGGACACATAGCTCATCATTGTCATGATACATGTAATCCAGTAGATACACTACATATTGTGGCCTATGAAGAAACAAGCTACTTGTTTCATAATCATTGGCAGATGGCAAAAGAGTCATATTTTTTCAATGCCATGTGTGGCTAATGCACTGTGTTCAGTTGTGCCTAATGGAACACACATGGGCCTGGCCAACCAATTTATCAGTTCCCCTGCATTTTGGGGGAAGAGGAAGAGGGAATATGCGATACCTTCTTTTAAGTTCTGTCCAATAAAAGGAACTTGAAAATAGTCAACTTCTTTCAAGAAATACCATCAAGCTCAGGATACCATCTATTCTGACCAATGTAAATCTTGACTATAGAACACAGAACATAAAATCATAGGGCTGGAAGGGACCTCAGAGGTCTTCTAGTCCAATTGTTGCTCAAGGCAGAAGATTCTATATCAGTGATGGTGAACCTTTTAGGCACCGAGTTCCCAAACTGGGATGCATGTGCGCATGTTGGAGCACCGGAAAACCAAATACCAGCTGGCCAGTGGGTGCATGTCTGTTTTTTGGCCATTTTTGGGGCCGTTTTCAGGTCATTTGGGGGGATGTTTTGGGGAACGTTTTCAGGCCAAAACAGCCTGAAAATGCCCGGGAAAATGGCCAGAAAATGGCCCAAAACAGCCGGAAAATGGCCTGTAAAGCAGCCTAAAAATGGCCCGGAAAATGGTCTGGAAATGGCTTGTAAAACAGCCTGGTTTTTTGCTTTTCTCAAGCTGTTTTCTGGTACTCCAGCACCCGCGAAGACCAGCTGGAAACCAGAAGAGCAGCTGGCAATGGTGCACGTGCCCACAGAGAGAGCTCTGTGTGCCATCTCTGGCACGCGTACCATAGATTATCCATCACGGTTCTATATCACCCCAATCAAGTGGTTGTTCAGTCTATTTTTAAAAACCTCCAGTGATGGAGCACCCATTACTCTGGAAGGCAAACTTCGTCTACTAACCTTCCCCACTTCTGGTCTGTAAGATCGATATCTTGTTTATATTGGTAAATACAGTTTGGGGACATTTTTTAAAATTTAAAAATTGTATGTTTAAGCAGCCAAAAGAATGAAAGGCATCATCCAGCACTGGACACAGGATAACAGGAGTTCCAAAAGGACAGAATAGACAATCCCCATGTATCAACTTTGTTGCAGCTGTTTCAAATCTGTGAATGTCAAATAGGGGATGAGGGAATCAGATCAGGTTTTTTTTTTTTCAACTGGTACCACTTTTAAATTGGTAAAATCATTGAGGTTCTTTTAAATCTTATATTTTGTCATTTCAGTACAATTACATACAATTTGGATTGTGTTAGACTTTCATATAAAAATGGAGATTTAATGAATTAAATTTTCTTTTCAAATTTAATGTTCCATGCACCTGCTCCTCAAACCAGGACTAAATTCAAAAAGCCATAAAAACAGTTGTGGTATTGAAAAAAAGGCAGCAGAAGTTATTTTTCATGACAAGAAGTACATCCATGTCTTCCTTGAATCTTGAGAGAAAAAGTTATGAGGAATTCTTTGTGACTTGGCATTTTTTGTTAGGTATCTTGGTAAAGCAGAGTAAAAGAGCAACACTGTTCTTCAGATGTCTTATAGTACAAACAACAGAATAACAGAGTTGGAAGGGATCTTTGAGATCTTCTAGTCCTACGCGCTGCTCAAGCAGCAGACCCTGGCCTATACCATATCAGACAAATGGCTGTCCAGTCACTTCATAAAAGGCTCCAGTGATGGAGCAACCACAACTTCTGAAGACAAGCTCTTTCACTGGTTCTCACTGTTAGGAAATTTATCCTCAATTCTAGATTGCTTCTCTCCTTATTTAGTAGTTTCCTTCCATTGTTTCTTGTCTTGCCTTCTGGTGCTTTGGAAAGTAGATTGACCTCCTCTTCTTTGTGGCAGCCCCTCATTTATTGGAACACTATCATGTCACCCCTAGTCCTTCTTTTCACTAGATTAGACAAACCCAATTCCTGCAACCGTTCTTCGTGTGTTTTAGTCTCCCTCTCTCTAATCAACTTTGTTGATCTTTTCTGCACTTTCCAGAGTCTCAACATCTTTTTTGATAATATGGTGATCAAAACTGGATGCAATATTAAAAGTGTGGCTTTACTAAGGCTTTATAAAGCAGTACTAATATTTCACCTAATCTTGATTCTATCCCTATATGTTAATGCAGCCTTGGGTTGTTATCTTGCTTTCCAAACAACATGGCAAACGACTGCCAAAGTACTATTTTGCATTCCAAATCAAGGATGGACATACCCAATTATTAAAAAGCAGATTTTAGCAGAGTTTGAGGACTAGTATCCACTCTCATGTTTTTATTCGTTTTTATTAAACACCTTTCTATGGCATCATAATCAAAACAATTCTGGTGCTCACTGCCCAATTTTAAAACAGTCTTAGAATGTCAGGGAGAAAATAAAAGATGGCAACATCAATTCAGGGAAAAGTTCTCTGAAACAGCTAGATCTTCAAGCACTTTCAAAATGTCAACAAAAAATTTCAATGTATTTTTTGAAATATTAGCAAATTGATAGCATAAATTCATTTACCTTTTTAGGTACACACCCAACATTCACCTAAAAGGAAAAAAAAACATTTACTGCAAACATCATGAATCAGTAATTTTAATATAAATAAGAACGGTGTTTAGAAAGTATGCACTGAAATGTTACTAATTTACAAATAATTTTACTTTTTTAATAACAGCAAAATGTGCATCATCTTGATAAATAATATAGTATACTTAAGGTATTTTTCAAGAGGGTTTTGCATTAAAGTGTTATACACTGAAATCCCCCTTAATGCCCAATATTAGGGATGAGGAAACATTTTATTTTCACTGCAACAAACTCCACAGGAATAAATTGGGTGAACCTGAGAATGCCATTGGAAATATGGGCAATCTAAGAAACTACTTGCATCCTACATTTCATTATCCTGAGCATTAGTTCTTAATCATATTTGAAGCACATTTCATTATTTAGTTAGGTAGATATAGGGTTGGTCAGTATCTAGTTAGGGTCTACATGAATACATGTCTTTCTAAATACCTATGAATAGTTTATATCTGATTAAAGTTTGCATGAAAAAGCACCTTTTTTCAGGCAACCTGAATAATTTTCCTGCCCTTTGGTTTCTTCTTGAAGAGAATCCTTGATAGTTCTCAAAGCAAGCCATTTTATAACCCAAATCAACACATTCAATAGACATTTTTACTGATTCCACTGAATGCCTAAATTAAGGGCATTCAAAATTTGCTTTTCATGGATGTTTCATTCTAGTAAATTCTTTTCCACACTGGACTCCTCCAGATGTTGCAATCAGTTCTTGATTGATTACGTGCTTGCAAGTTGACACAGGCTATTGGCTGCCACATAGATCTTCTCCACCCTCAGCTCTCTCCAATCTGCTCCTTCAGATCTTCCAACAGTACATCTAACTCCATCCACCTTGTTGCTAATCATCCTTTTCTTTCTTTCCACTGTTTGCAACATTATGTAATTTCAATATCTTTCAGAATTCCCAGCAAACACAACCAAAGAATGGGAGCTTGAGAAACTACAGCCTCACAACTTTTGAAGGGGAAAAGGCTGCTCTATTTAATGACATAAAACAGTTTAGAGTTAAGTTCTTTGAATATACATTCTAAACTTTACTCCTTATTTAGCCCCTTTCTCTGGAATTTTATTCACTCATATTTTCTATCCTTGCATCATTACCAAATCATCAGTTTTAATATTGCCAACCCATTCTCTCCACAACTAATTTGACATTTTTCTTCAACAAACTGTAACCGACACCAATAAGCACCAAGCCACATCTTTAATGTTTGGACTTTTAAACTTTTTAAATTAATTTCTTCAGGGCACATTTCCTGCTTTGTGTATAGCATGATGGAAGACTAACAACTAATTATCTCATAAATTAGAGGAAGCTATAATTCCAACTGGGAAGAAGTAAAGTTTAACACTTGGGAACATTCTGTAATCTGATACCGAACAGTTTGTTACCATCAGAAAAGGACCCATGGATACACTCCTTTTAAAGGCATCCCATAGACACGGAAGAAATAAATAAGAAATGTATAATTAAAAAAATATCCCCACTTCCTGCTTGAGATATAGAAGGGTAAAGCCAGGAAAGATAAGTAGAAGGGGAAAACACAGCAAAGAGCAAAGCACTTCCTGAAATTTTAGTGAAAACTGAATTGGCACAAAACTGATGGGTTCTACTGAGCCGCATTCCACTTGCCTTATCTTGAGAGTAAAAAGAAATTTTTAAAAAGTATATTACATGCAAGAGGAACTGATATATCATAAAGCACAAAGTTGCAACAACACAATCCTAACGTGGGGGAGGGGGGGAATAACAACGAAACCACAGCTGTTGTATTCACATAACAGGCTGAAAGGAAGACGGGGTTTCCCCCAGCCACCTGAAATCGCAGCCCTATTTAGACTTAGAATAACTTTATTGTCACTTTGAACCAGGGGTGAAATCCAGCAGGTTCTGGAGAATGGGTAGCGGAAATTTTGAGTAGCTCGGAGAACCGGCAAATACCACCGGTGGCTGGCCCCAGAGTGAGGAGGGAATGGAGATTTTGCAGTATCCTTCCCCTGCCACGCCCACCAAGCCACGCCTACAGAACCGGTAGTAAAAAAATTGAATTTCACCACTGCTTTGAACGCACGGTAATCGGCATATATTAAAATGAAATTTCGTGGCATACAGCTCTCAAAGGGTCATCACCACCACCTCCAATTTTCGCCCAGCGTGCTAAGCGAAGCCAGAATCTCAAAAGCAGTTTCACGAAAACCAAATAAAGCACTGCTTAACTGTTTCTGCCCTGCCCGCCCACCGTGTGTTGAGTGAAGGGGGAAGAAAACTTCCACGCCTTCGAGCTCTTGCGGAACTCACTGCCTTGGCATAAGCCCAGTCGGGTCTGCCTACCCACCAGGTATGCAGGCGAGTCTCCTAGGAGTATATTTGCAGCTATTCCCCACCCTCCTTCCTCTCCCCCACCTCGCTGTCGACTCACGCAAGTGCCTCCAAGTCGCCCTTTTTCAATCACAGCAGCCCGGACTCCCAGTTGCGCGGCGCGTCGGGCACTGGCCAATCCGCCCGAGCCGCCCCCCAGCACCAGGTAGTCAAAGGTGGTGACCGGCGAAGAAGAAGAAGAAGAGGCACGGAGTTGGGCCATGGCGGCGACAGCGGCGCGACGAGGAGGACGGAAGGGAACTGTGCAGAAAGCAAAACGCGGGCGAGGTAGCCGCATCCCGCCTCTTCCCTCCTCGGGGGTTGAAAGGGTTAATTTTCCTGCTCTCGGGCGGGGTCCTGTCTTACGCTACCTCGAGACGGGCAGAAGTCTTCCAGCCTCTCGGATTGGCTGTGACGTCCGTCAATCCCTAGCGGAGGCGCAAGAGGAAATAAATTCCGTCTCCGAAGGAGGCGCGCGAGAGGGAGGGGTCTTCACTTTTCTTGCTGCGGGCCTCGCTTTCGGCAGCGTTTTCGTGCTGGTGCGTTCGAGGTTTCTGCTTGCGACTTGCTTGGACGGGTGTAAGCATAAGCGCAAAGCCACCTTCTAACCAGAAACGGTGGCTTGGGGTTCTCTTCCTAGTATAGACAGATATTGAACTGCATAGAAGGAGCTACCAGGGGGGCGGGGGACTGATCAAAAGGAGACGCCGAACGCAGAGAATCGTGCAGCGGGCAGAGGCTCAGTGGGGATACAACGTAGGCAATCCTGGTTTAGGCGCACGTATTGTGCAAACGGAGAAAGTGGAGTGCCTGGGTCGGGCAAACACAGCATAAGTAGTCCCAAAGGTGCTTTTCTCCAGAGGCAATTGCACTTTCTGGTTGTTGTTTTTTTTTGAAGACGTTTTGCTTCTCATCCAAAAAGCTTCTTCAGCTCTTTTCTTGGATGAAAAGCAAAGCGTCTTCAAAGAAAAAAACCAGAAAGTGCAGTCCAGTTGCCTCTGGAAAAAAGCACCTTTGGGACACAACCGTGACCTGGATGACTGAGCATCTCCATAGACACAGCATAAGTAGTTCTTTTGCATATTGTAGTAACTTTGATCTTAGCTAAAAGGCAGGAAACCGTATTTTTTATTTATTTTTCAGCTTCATCTGGACAGTCTTTGCTGATGACCTTCTCGATTTTACTCTGGGCTATTACATACTCCAATTTCCCCAATTAGTAAGAGGATTTAAGTTGGATAAAGCTTTTGGGGGTTTCTTTGATATTTATTTACAAAAAACGGCACAGATGAAGGCATGTACAATAAACAGTCCAGTGAACATCAGGAGGCTCAGGTTAAAGTATGTTCTTTCCCTTCACTCCCAAAATGGGACTTCATTTCCTTCTACTTAAACCTTTTTGGATTAAGTTTGTTTTGTTTTAAATCACACAGGTTACCTACCTCATTCTCAAAATGGCAGGGGAAAATGTCAAGTGACCTTTATTTATTCATTGGAATTACATTAGAGTTACATTCTGCCTTTCGTTCAGAATCTCAAGGGTCTATTTTGTTCTTGCTCCTATTTTTCTCTGGAGCAGCTCAGATATGTTGGGCTGAGAGAGGGATTGCACTGTCTATCATTTATAACCCTAAGCCTGATTTTGCAATCCCTTCCTGTTTTTCCCCCCTGTACCTGCTAAAGGAAAAACAGAATTGCATAACCAGGTTTGGTTTGCCTGGACCTCCCTTTGTTCTACACTCAATACAGTACATTTCTGTTAAAAGGTTTCAGTGAACCAACCAATGACTCAGCAGGAAGGGGCCATGTTAAATTATTATACATGGTGCAAATTAGACAGACTGTGTGGAAATAACCAATTGCACAATGTTGTTTGTCCAGTAATACTAGAACCAGCCACTAAATCTTTCCATTTTAGTAGTAAGGATGGTAAAAAATTACTTCTCAAATTACCATCACATTCTAAATGTGTTTTAGGAAACCATATTCCTCCCACTTTCCAATATAAAACATGTTTTTTCTTGTCCTTAGTGCTCAGTAAGAAATTATTCACCAGCTAGATTGAGCCACCAAGCTGATAGCAAAAGTCTTAATGACAGAAATGCATTCCAAATGTAATAGAACTCCTTTGAGTATATCCAATTAAGAATGAAATCATACAATGTTTCAAATTTGATTGCAGTTTAAGCTCTTAATATCTATATTACCTTGGTGCCTAATCCAAGGTTCTGCAGTTCTTTGTTATGAAAAGTTAGTAGGGAAAAAAATCACTTTTTCTTCTGCTGCTTATGACTTTGCAAGTGGCAATCTATTCATGTGACCTTGGACTGACTGCTATTTCAATGTCAGCCTCCCAAAGTTGGAACAATCTTTTTAAGATCAGGAAATCTTAATATATAGGCTTTCCTGCTTGAGCAAAGGGTTGGACTAGAAGACCTCCAAGGTCTCTTCCAGCTCTGTTATTCTGTTAATATTGGAATCTGTCCAGAATTGTAACAGTGATTGATGGGTGTTACTCCAAATCCAATAGTTTCTGAACTGAGTGCTCTACATTATTTTAAAAAATTAAAAAGATCAGTGTTTTTTTAACCTTAGTGATGTTAATTCTGGATTTCAACTTCCAGAGTTTTCCAACCAGCATTCAACTCCTGGAGTTGAAAGCCACACATCTTTAAATTGTTGAGGTTGAGAAACATTAAAGATACACATTTTAAAAATAGTACGGTAAATGTCATTAATTCACCTTTGTATAAGTAAACATATGTGGGTTTTTTACAATCACACAATGGCCAGCTGGCTATTTTACTGCAATTGACAAACATATAAACAAGTCAAAATATAGGTGTAATAGTTTATTAAAATATTTGTCCCTTTTTGGATTTTCTGCTTTTTGTATCTTTGCCATTGTTGGATGACTTTATTTTTTAAATAAATGTCATAAATACCAACCAACCTTGTTCAATCAAACTCCATTTATGTACTAGTAGAAGCCATATGAAGGTTTCTAATGACATAGTAGATTTTTACAATTTTTGTAAAAAAGCAATTTTTCACAGAACTATATATGTAACAATTACTAGATGACCAAATGTCTTCTTGGCTTCTTAATGGACAGTGGAGAATTTAATCCTCTTAATCAGTCAGCATATCTATAATAAAGGCTGCAATCTTCATTTGAAATGTCATTTCAAAGAGATAGAATATTTAGATCAGATTGGGGTTAACTGTAGGGGTGATGACATAATTTGAATATGTCCTATTATTTTCTTTGTATTCACTTGTATATTTCATATTTATATAGAATTTCTATTCAGTAGAAATTGTTGCATACATTAAAGACTGAAGAATCTAAAATCATATGTACTATAGAGAACAGGATCTGATGAGTAGGTTGCAACTGATTAAATTGCGAGCACTACAGAGTTGGAAAACAAGGTGTTGCAGAAGAATTTTTTATTGTCAAATTTAATTTGATGTTTTATTCACTCATTTTTCCCCAAAGAAAAATAGAAAGCATAGGGTTGACACCGCAATCTAATTATGTTGTTTGCTAGTTATAGTTAATTAAATGCATAGAAGAATGGCAGTAGTAATCAATCTTAGCAACAGACTCCTTGGTCTTCCTCATTCTTAGACCCTCTAAACAAAAAGCATTATCTTTTGCAAAAACTCAAACTTAAGGCACGCTGGCTAGGAATTATGGAGAGTTGTAGTCACTCCAGGAAGATACAATTTGAGAGGAGGTTGATGCATGGTTTGTGCTTGAGATTGATGGCTTGAATCTAATCTTCTAGTGATTCTTGAAAAGGGAAGAGATTGTTAGCATGCTAAGGTAGCAACAGTTCCTGTTAATTCATTATCTTCAAAATATCATATGTTCTTGTTTCTCTTTGATATCCCCCACTTTCCCCCTGCACTACCATGTGTATCACTAATCCTACAGCATGGTACTTAGTTCAATTTTATATTTAGATCCTTATTATCCCTGTCGTGTGTGCATTTGCCCTATATATAATGCCTGTAACTGTTCTACCACAACTGATCTACTGTTTCCATATTGTCTCAGAAGTGTCTACAGCCGTGATGGTGAACCTATGGCACGCATGCCACAGGTGGCACAGGGAGACCTCTCAGTGGGCATGTGAGCCGTCACCCAGCTCAGCTCTACCACGCATGCATGCACGCTTCCTGCCGTCCAGCTATTTTTCAGGTCTCTGCCGCACATGCGGGAGATGCATATGCATGCTTTCTTTTCCATTAGAAAATAAACAAAGAAAGACTCCATAGCTATTGGCAATCCAGTGTCTTTATGGACAATTTGTGATGTATCAGTTGACAAAAAAAGTAAACATGCAATATCTACACAGTTTATTAGAGACCAATTAGTGACAGAACATGACTGGGATCTGGACTTTCTGCTGCCAAGGGATGAGCCAGACTTCGAAATCGCATTTGAATTTCTGAGGGGGGGGGGGGGGACAAAAACAAATAAAGGCATTAAATCAGACAAAAGAAAAAAGGCAGAAAATTGCCTTGACTGCTTTATAATTCTATCATCAGCTATTTAAAAAGTTATACAAGAAGATGTTGCATTTTTGCAGTCAGCCTGGCAGTCAATGTGATAATAAGTGACTTACTGCAATGTCATCTTATGAAACAACGGCTTTCAAAGGAATTTTTCCACCTAATTTATTCCAAGAATCATTGGGAGGTGGCATATGCATTTAATAATAAACATTGTACAGTAAATAAATATTAGTAATGTACATTCCTTCTAATGTATTTTAGAAGGACATCCTCTGCAGAAACAATTTGCTCCATCTTCCTTTTCCATATACGAACACAGTTCAATTCCTTCCACTAAAGTGACAGGATACTGCAATCAAAAGTAGTTCCTGAACTGAAGAGGTCTCAGCAAAAAAAGCCTATGATGTTCTTTTCAAATCGGTAGTCCTTGCTTACTGGTCATTTGTTCAGCAATATTTGGAGTTAATATTGCTGTACTAGGAAACTCATGATCAATCCTCAAAATTGCATCTATTGCAACCTCCACACAGTCATGCGATCATAATCTGGGTATTTGGCAGCCAGTCCACATTTCAGACACTTGCAGCATCCTCTGGTCGTGTGATCGTGATCTGTGTGACCTTCGCTGCTGGCTTCCTATGAGCAAAGTCAATGGGAAAACTGGCAGGAAGTCATAAGACAAGATCACGTGATTTCCTTGCATAACAATTGCACACAACTGCCATCATAAATGGGCCCAGTCACATGATTTTTATGACCACATCTCATAGTGGTGGAGTTGCTACACCCAATTAACCATTGTTAGGCAAGGACCGGTATTGTGCATTTCTTTGATGTTCATTTACTTAACACTTGCTCCTCAAGGTTTGTTGTTTTATTTATTATTTTTAATTATTCCCCTCTTCCCCAATTTTTCATCTAGCATCTTTTCACTGTGGGAAATTCAAAGCTGTTCCATGAAATAAATTATTCTTTGCTTCATTTGGAGAATTTGGGGCAATTGCTGAGGTCACTCAGGAAACCTATCCTGGAAGCAACACAGTTCCCTCAAACTTGGACAATGCAGATATAAGAAAGTGAAGCAGAGAATTTATCATGTTTGCTTACACTCTTCTAACATCAAGAAAAAGAGGCCTCAAGGCCATTCTAATTAACAATGTAGCAGGAGATTGAGCAACACTGTTGTTTCTGCTAAATGACAAGAACTAAAATTATTAGTTGACACTGAAAAAGGATTACGTGTTCAAAATATATGAGTGAATCCCATGCAAAATGAATTGTGGAGAAATAGCTGTTCAGTTGTTGCTACTATTGCTACTAGTTGTCCTCTACAAAATTCTGGACGAGTGGTAGAAGGCAAGAAGGACACACAGAAAATTATTGCTCTTTGCTGCTATCTAATGGTTGTCCAGATTTTCAGAGTCCAAATCTGGTATTCCTACCCAACCCCGATTTCTTAGAACAGTGCAAAGAAGTTGAACATATACTTTTTGCAGCATCTTGTTCTTCTGGAAATCACATCTGTCCAAGTTGGGATGTGGTATTCTTTTCCTGCATACAGTCCGGCAGATATCGACATCCAGTCTGTATTTCACTCCTTTCACAATCTAAAAAATAACATCAGTTTTCATATTATTAAAGAGCACTGAGAACAGGCAAAGTGAAGAGAACAGAGGCCAAAGAGAGGTCGGTCAAAAAGATTGGGGGGAAATGGTGAGGAAACTGGAGGCAATTGAGAACACTCATCCTACTGTTCACAAGTTGATCTGCAAATATTTTGTGTAATTATTTTTAAAAATAATAATTTCAAAGGATAGAGGCTATAATATCAGAAAACAAATTCTTGTCTATGCTAGGTCTTATCTAGCCAGGAATTGGAGAACACTGGAACAAGTTTCACAATAAAAAAAGTATAACTACCATCTGGGTTTATCTGGCCATCAACACAGCTGTGACAGCTGCTGGACCAAATCATAAACAATAGCTTAGCTTATTTCTTTCAGAAAGCAAGAATACAACCAATGCCTGAACCAAGTGTGGTTTGAAGGAGACTTTCCATCTTGCCAGGTGAACACCAGCCTTCCTTCTCTTTGTTGTTCTCTTCTCCTGTGGACTTTAAGACCTTAGGAGGAGCACTGAACTATGGGTGGGGCTCCAACTACAAAAGGAATAGGCAGGCTGATGGCATCTGAGCAAGGGGGGAATCTGCTGGAAGGAGATACATGAGTGGGTGAGGAGAGCAAAAGAAGATGCAGGTGAGAGGGTGCAGCATCTGCTAGGAGAAAGAGCAGTGTGGTTGGTAAAGAAGAAGCTGGGATGGATTCCAGCACACCGACATGTCCAGCACACCGACATGGGAAGAAAGAGGAAGCAGAGCTGTTGTAAGATACCTTCCTCATCCTCCCCAACTCCAACTGTAAGACTGTGCAAAACCAATGTTTCAGCTGCACTCAGAATAACAGCTAGTAGTAACAGACCCAACAGACTTCAATGTGGTTAAAAAAATTGTTACAGCCCAGGCGACAAATGAAAAAAAAAATAGGACTGTCTGTGTTGGTTTGTTGTGGTTGAAATTTTCCAATTTTCATGAACTCTTGATTAGCTAGAAAAAGGAATAAACAAATAAGTAATACTTTTGACCAATAGAGGAAGCTATGAGGATGCTTAACTCTGAACTGGAGTCTGTCATCAAGAAAAATTTTGATGGGTCTATAACAGTGATAGTGAACCTATTTTGTTTCTGGTACCAAAAACATGTGCATGCGCCCACACCCATAATTTAATGCTCATGCTTTTTTGGAGTATGGAGAGAGTGAAAATGGCTTCCCCTGCTCCCCCGTAGGCTAGAAATGGCCCGTTTGCTGAATTCCGATAGGTCCATTTTTTGCCCTCCCCAGGCTCCAGCAGCTTTCTTAGAGCCTGGGTGGGGCAAAAAACAGGCCCAACGGGTCAACCGGAAGTTCATTCTCAACTTTCCGGTTGACCCATTGGGCCTGTTTTCCGCCCTCCCCAGGCTCCGGAGGTTTTCTTAAAGCCTGTAGAGGACTAAAACAGTGTCTCCTGGCCCTCCAGAAGGCCGAAAAATCAGATGTACGTGCCAGAGTTGAGAACTGCCGTGCCAGCTAATATGGCTCTGTGTGCCATCTGTGGCATGCCTGCCATAGGTTCACCATCACGGGTCTATACAGAAAATCATTTATAGCATAAATCAGTTTATAGCATAAATCAGATACTAATTATACAGAGGATATTAAAAAAGAACAAGAGACACAATGAGGTGGAAAATTCTCAATCCACCGTGTCAACTCAACTACAAATGCTGCACAATGCAAATAACTGAACTGTATCTTTGGAATATAAATTTGACACCAACTTTTATTATGATGATGGTTTGAATATAACCCTCTCAGTGCAACTGAAACAAGAGTGCCAAGTAAATTCACAACTTTTAAGAGGTCAAGTTTGGGATTTTTTCTTCATGGATAGAAATAAGGTTGAGAATTTCTTGAAGAAAAGAGATTTGCTAGACACTCCTGAGAAGAAATAGATTTTGTTAGATCGGGTAATGGAAAGGCACACTCAGGCTAAAGACAACAACAGCTATTTATTGTAACAGAACAAGTATGTACAATCCACGAAGGTTGAGTCTGACAGCAGCCCTTTTATAGGGAGCTGTCAGACCCTTCGACCAATGAAATTAAACCTCTGTTCCTGCCGACAGAGGACCTTGGTGGAAACCATTATAACTGTAGCTAGTATCTAACAGATTTCATTCTGTGAAGATAAGCTGAAGGGAGTGACTTAAATTTAATGACGTAATTAGTTAGGATGGATTTTTACAAGTTTAATATATGTATTGAAACAAAGCTTCAAGTTAGTTTTGTATATATACAATGAGTTTGTAAATGCATATCTTCTGTCTTTTTATGTAATGTTGAATAATTCTCAAAGTTTATAAAATACTATTGATTAAATTTGAAAATAAGAGAAGGAAAAGCTTTACTCCATCAGGATAAAATCAAGGGAGAGATTTGAATTCAATGAGCTAACTGGAGTTAATTGGATATATATTGGTGTGATATATATAATTGAATGAAAGTTCTAATGTAGTTTTGTGTTTTGGGTTCTGAATTTAAAATGGTTTCTTTTCCCCCTTTATATACAATCCTTGAATATTTTTTAAAGTTAGTAAAATATCAAAAATAGAAAAAGTGTTTTCTTCCTTTAGAATTAAAAAAATAAAATAATATAGAGGATTCTCTTAGCATGAAATATGCTGAAGATTAATGAATTAACAGAAACATATATTATTCCCCACAGCAAAGAGAAGTAGAGATGGTCAAATTGATTATTTTATCCAAAGAAGAAAATATATCTAACCTTGTTTCTATTTTGAAATTGCTTCCAGATTTTGTGCTTGCAATGAAAAAAAAGAAGAAACTTTGATTTTGCTTTTACTAATTAGATAGGTTTATTGTTATAGAAATGGCTTGTACATACTGTTGTATAAAAATAAAAAGTTGTGGTTGTAACGTTATTATCTTCTAGTGTGCTAAAGAAGAAGTTGGTGCCTTTTTCTTTCCTTTACCATCTTTACACCAACTCTTGCCTTCCCCCTCCCCCTAGATTTCTATTACTTTTTTAAATTTTTGTTTGTATTTTATATTTTGATAAACCAATCAAAAAGTTTCATTGGAGAAAATGAAAAAAAAAAGCTTCTCAATCATCCAGATCCCAAAGGTGCTTTCCAATAGGGAACTGGACTTTCTTGGGTTTTTCCTTGAAAATGTTTCGCTTCTTCAGTTGAACTTCAGTTCATGAAATAAAACAGCTGTTGTAAGAGAAGTGAAACGTTTTCAAGGATTTTTTTTTAAGTCCAGTTATCTTTTGAAAAGCATTTTTGAGGCATACTGTATTTATAGGGCTCTTTATGACTTAGATTCATAACATACAAAGGAATAGGTATATATTAAAGTATTAGATTATTACTAGATTAGGCATTGGATTCATAGCATTGATGGGCATATAGCATAGCACTGAATATGTTTGGTGATCAGGCTAAATTCAAAAGTTAAGAAAAAGCTCTAAGCTCCTTATGCCTTTTTTGCATATTAAAAGCCTCCTTGAGAGAAGAGAACACAAAAGCCTCCTTATCAGTGACCTGTACCATTTCTCAAGGGGAGAAAAATAACCCTCTCACTAGGACAGGAACAAAAAAGCAAGTTATATTTTGCATTTTTAATCAGCAAAAGAATTAACTGCATTTATTGCTATAAGAATCAAGCAGTACTTACCTGCACTGTGGCTTTATTTATATGAGATTCTTTGAACAAAAATATATCATTTGTACTGTTGTTGTATTTATAAACCCCAAGCCTAGCAGCTCTTTGAACGTTGGGGTCATTTGTCTTTACAGGGAAAGGAGATCCAGGTTGAATCAATGAATTAGGGAACTGCCCAGAGGCACCTGTGCAAGAATAACAATGTACAAATGGACAATTATCTTAAACTCTCAGCCTGGGAAGAAATATTTTATCAGATGATTTATTTCTTTTGATAGAATATATGTCTTTATGCAATACACACACATATGACTCCCTAGAGTGCGCAATGTGTCCTCTCAAAGCACAAAGAGAGGTCAGGTAATCCTCGAATTACAACTACAACTGAGCCCCAAATGTCTGTTGCTAAGCGAAATATATGTTATGTGAATTTTGTCATGTTTTATGACTTTTTTTACTACAATTGTTAAGTGAATCACTGCAGTTGCAGTTAGCGACACGGTTGTTAAGTGAATCTGGCTTCCCCGTTGACTTTGCTTGTTAGAAGGTCACAAAAGGTGATCACATAACCCCCCAAGACACTGCAATCGTTATAATTACGAATCACCTGTCAAACATCTGAATGTTGATCACATGACCATGGGAATGTTGCAATGGTTGTGTGAAAAACTGTCATAAGACATTTTTTTCAGTGCTGTTGTAACCTTCAACCATCAGGAAATGAACTGTTCTAAGTTGAGGACTATCTGTATACTTCCATAAATCCTAAATCTTACGGATGAATTACAAGGGCATACCCTCATTGTAAATTCCAAGTAACATATAGCAAGCCAAGGACTGAAACATAGCTCCAAATACAATAAGCTATATAATAAATTTTTGCATTTAATGTGCATGGAGTCACCTATCTGCCCTTGAGGAGTCCAGAAATATTCTCCTATCTCATTGTGCTTTGAAAAGATCTATCTAACCCTTCTCTGGTTTGTCTTAAAAAGTCATTGATTTTCTTTTCTTGTAGGCTGAATGGCATCTGTTGCTGTTATTGTCTTTACAGGGAAAGGAGATCCAGATTGAATCAATGAAATAGGGAACTGCCTTTTTTGCAGGGTCACCTGTGCAAGAATAACAATTTACAAATGGACAATTATTTTAAACTCTCAGCCTGGGAAGAAATATTTTATCAGATGATTTCTTTCTTTTTACTAGGCTAAGGATTGTCTCCAAGTTTACTTCCCACCCTTGGATTGAATGGGCAATGGCAAAATTTAAGAAGGATTATGGGAAGAAAATACAAGGAAATTTAGAAACAAATTGTGGGTCAATGTTTCAGTTATACCTCTGCCTTATACTTTGTGAGGGTGTTTGCAGAACTCAATAGTAACCTCTGGTTTACAGAATTAAAGCACTTGTCTGGTTTTCAACAACTCTGAACCATAAACTAATCACCTTCGCTAAATTAAAATAGCACATTGAACTAAAATGTGGTGGGTTATTTTGTGGTTAAGTTTGCCTGTGAGTCCAGCCAGTATTAGATTATAAGCAAGCCACTTATTTGCCTGTTTTGCTTGTTGTTATCAGTAAAACAAACAGTACTTGCAACTCGTAAAAAAAATTAGTGGGTGGCTCACTGAAGTATCGATTTGCATCAGCATGTACTGTATTTCCTCTTTCCCTGAAAAATGTCACTTATCCGCATATATTAAATATTCCTTCTTAACATCTAAAGCAACGTAAATGTCAGTGCTACACTCTATTTCTAATGTAGCTTCATTTAATTGTACTTTAAACAAACACTACAATGGAAGGAGCAAGTTAGTAATTTATCAAGCCCCAGATCATTTTTAAGCTTCCTGCCTCTGCTTTTTCTGTGTATTCTCATTTGATGGTTTATTTAATTGGTTTTGTTGATGATCGTACAAAATGAGCCATAAAAAACAAAATGCTGCCCTTTTCCATGGTAGAACTATATATCATGATAATAATATAAAAATAATGACAGCACAGCAATATGAGCAATGAGAACTTTCTAGCATAAGAGACTCTAATGTCACAAATGTATTCATAAAGTTGTCATACTTTTTAAAAATAAACTTGTTGAATAAACAATCCACCGTTTGAAGGACATTTCACAATGGCCGGGCTTTGGAAATGGAATTATTCAACTGCTTGCTGTCATAAGCTAACAATCCACCCAATATTAAACAGCATTAGGAAGATCAACATTTCCTCTCTTATGCAACCTATTCAGAATATTTAAGGTACATTCTGATCTTACCAGTTGAAGACTTGGGCACACCATAGAGAAGCAGAAAGCAAAGAATAATTATCCTCCATCCAAAGAACATTGTTGTCTTGCTTTACCATAAACAGAATTGGAGCAAAGTGGCAACTTCGTACCTTCACCCAAAACAGGAAATGGGGATTTTCAATGCTTGTTCAGAAATTCTCATTGGTCAGGAACAGCCTGTGTTTTTTTTTAAAAAAAGATATAACTTCTATTAGCTTCTCTTTTTTCATAACTCTGATTAACAGTTTTACTGGGTAGTTTTAGAAAAGTGTAAAACAAATACACACAGTGGAATAATTTGCCTCCAAAAATGGTGATCTATTTGTGTTGTATATTATGAGCTGGCAGATAACTACCCCACTTGGAAAGTAAAAAAAAAAATCTTTTGTGGAAGTCATTAGGACTACAGCGGCAATTTCCATGTGATTTCCTAACTTCTGCATAATTGCCTTTGCAAAATCCATACTTTTTTTCAGAACAGAAAAGGAACTGGTAGACAATTGTAACACAGAGTTACAAAATTTGGTTTGTTGGTTTGAATTATACCCCTGCCTTTCCTATAGGAGCTGAAGGTGACATTCATTTTCCTCCAGAATATAATCCTATGAAATAGGTTGAAATGAAAGACAATGAATTCACCTATTCTCCGACTGATAGAAAATTATCCCACTGGCCTTGATGTTTCCAGATTTCTGCCAGTCAGCTGACATCTTTCCAAGGAAGTGAGGGAGTATAACAGATTTGTATATACTTTGAGGCTGGTTTGGGAACTACTCATTAGCAAAGAAATGGTCAATGTGATCTCTTGAAGTAAAGGAGGAGGAGGAGTACCTTATAAGGTAGTCCTCGATTTACAACAGTTCCTGTGGTGACTGTTCAATAAGTTACAATGGCACTGAAAAAATGACACAATTTTTCACACGACCTTTGTAGCATCCTCATTATCATGTGATCAAAATTCAAACTCATATTTATGACCGTTACTGTGTCCCAAAGTTATGTGATCATCTTTTGCAACCATTTGACAAGCAAAATGTTTGGGGAAGCCAGATTCACTTAACAATCATGTGACTAACTTATCAACTGTGATAATTCACTTTAAAACTGTGGCAAGAAAGGCTGTAAATGGGGCAAAACTCATTTAACAAATGTCTCAAGAACAGAAATTTTGTACTCAATTGTGATAAGTCGAGGGCCACCTGTACCCTTTGAATGGTCAGCAAATTTATTATGGCATAAACTTCTATATTGCCGTTTACTGAATGAGTGAAGTATTTCGCTGACTTTATAAAGGTACAAATGGGAAATGATAGTATAAATATTTAACTAACAATTCATTTACTTTTAAATAGTTTTCAAATTGGTCCCTCTATTCATTTTACATATATTTAAAGTTTAATTTTATTGTATTTTGGCATATGAGCCCTGGTGATGCAGTGGTTAGAATGCAGTACTGCAGGCTACTTCTGCTGACTGCCAGCTGCCTGCAATTTGGCAATTTGAATCTTATGAGGCTCAAGGTTCTTGCATCCATCCTTCCAAGGTTGATAAAATGAGGACCCGGATTGCTGTCGACAATATGCTCAGAGTAAACCGTTCAGAGAGGGCTATAAAGCACTGTGAAATGGTATATAAGTCTAAGCGTTATTGCTATTGTTATTGATCATCATCATCTAACTTCATGATTTATTATTTCTCCCCTCTTAGACCATGCAAAGATAACCGCCCGATGCACTGATCTATATAAAACTTAGTTTCCAGTAAAGATGACTATTTTTTTCCAAGCTTGCAAGCGTCCAAAGCTTTTTCCATGATGAGAAAATGAGGTCATAGATAGCATTTTTCAAAGGAGCAGGAAAATAAAATTTCCAAGAAGGATAAATTCCCAAAGGAGAGGTTGAAAGAAAATTAGGATGAGGCATTCATGGGGCTCTTCCTCACAGCTGTGAGGCTCTTCCTCACCACCAGAACTCTGCACTGGTAGTCCCTATCTTGCTACAGGCAAGAGGTCACCAACAGTGGTTCCTCATATAGGACATGATGAAGAAAAGGATTGGAGGTCACTCCAGCTTTGTGTTTCCTCCCCCTTTCATTAAATACAGCTTTACCCACCAATAGGAAAACATTCCTTTATCACCTTAGCATGAGATGGAGAGGAGGCAAGTTTTGAAGGATGAACAGTTCAACATTTTTAGCTATCTATTAAAATTCACTCCAGGATTTTTGTAAGTATTTTGCCTGTGTGAGTTAAAAATGGTCTCCCTAACAACTGGGAGATGCTCTGTAGAGGCTGTTTGATGAGGCAGGAGGGGGTTGTCCTATTGTTCTATGCAACCTTCCCACTAAACCTGTAAGCTGCCATTTCAAACTGCATTAAACCCAACGTTAAAAATAGCCTAAAAGTGCACTAAATGTATGGGACACTTTGTGGAATAGTATCTCCCTCTTGTTGTATCCCCAGGACCTCTCAGTTCTTAGGTTGCTGACCCTTCTTCCAAAGCCAGCTCACTGAGCTGGAGATTGGTTCAGAGAATTAATGGAATAGGGAAGCCCAGTTTGAAAAATCACTCAAATGAGAATGGGAGGGACCAGAGTCCAGAGGAGATAACAGGCTGAAGCTGGCCTTGCATGGCCAATAGGCGTTGAGCCAATTAAACTCTCCCTATCGGTCACCTGATTCTGCCACTGAGAGAAATGTTGATGAATTGTATAATGTACTGTCATTATTGCAAAAATGTGTCAGGGTAAGAGCAGTGATGGGATTCAACCAGTGTAACAACCGGTTCGCTGAGTGCGTGCTTTGTGCACACATGCTTACTTCTCTCACACATACGCTAACGCATGCTCTGCATGCGCAGAGTTCATTTCAAAACAACTCTAAAACTTACCTTCTACTGCAGTCCCGATTAGTAAAACAGCTGAGGCGCAACAATCCTCTCTGCCGCGCCTATTGGCTGGGCTTCAAACAAAGGAAATACAGGAGAGACTAGCACAGGGGTGGGCAGGTGGGCCCACCTGATCATTGGAGCGAACCGTTTCACTCCCAGCTGATCGTTGGAGTTACCGGTTTTCTCCCAGCTGATTGTTGGAGTTACTGGTTCGTCTGAACCGGTCTGAACCAGTAGAATCCCACCCCTGGGTAAGAGGTAAATCACTAACATTGGAACAAGTAAGGATAATTTATGGCTGCCTCAGAAATGAGCTGGGAATCAAAAGAAGGCAACATTCTGAAGACTTGCTGGAAGAAGAGATTGCCAGGACATGTTTGTGCTACAGAGGCTCATAAACTGATTTTATTTTTAATGGCTTACTTTATTCTCTGAAAGGAGGAAAGGAGGACAAATTCACACTTCTAGCTTGGCTTATTGCCAGTACTGCCCATTCACCACTTTACGAGTACAGGCATAGGCAGTATTGTTCTCCTCCCATTCCCAGCTTCTTGCAAACATACTCCATGCCCATATTGTCTGTCTTTGATTCAAAATGAATGCTCTTCAACTGTCTTAAGTCTTCAACAGATTGTTCTAGCATAACAGCAACTCCAGCCCCAATGAAGTTATAGCAGTGTTGAAAAAAGTGATCTACGGCAATTTTTCACTACTGTTGCAGCATCCGCACTGTCACATGATCAAAATTTGGATGCTTGGTAACAGGTATATATTTATGATGGTTGTAGTGCCCTGAGGTCCTGCGATCACCTTTTGAGACCTTCCGACAAGTAAAGTCAATGGGGAAGCCAGATTCACTTAATAAACCATATTACTAACTTAACCAACTGCAGTGATTAACTTACCAACTGCAACACGAATGGCTATAAAAAGGAACAGTTTTGCTTAACAACAGAAATGTTGGGCTTAGTGGCAGGAGTGAAATTCAGCAGGTTCTGGAGAAATACCATCTTTGGCTAGCCCAAGAGTGGGGAGGGAATGGAGATTTTGCAGTATCCTTCCCATGCCACGCCCACCAAGCCACGCCCACAGAACCGGTAGTAAAAAAATTGAATTTCACCACTGGCTTAGTGGTGGTTATAAGTCAAGGACTATCTGTATTACTGTATCAAAATATCCATTATGGAAATGTTTACAACTGGTCAACTCTGACAGGTTCCCATACACAATGAAACAGTGCAAGGTGGATTACCCTTTTCTTCCGAATTTTTCCTGGTGAAAATGTATTTCACCCCCAACTATAATCTTTTTCAGCTAATAACATCTGACTGTAAAAGAATAAGGCTGAATATCCTAATTTCAATGGTCATTTCAAAGTCCATAAAAGCAATGCGGACAAGCATAATCCAACAGAGGGCAGTATTGTCTCATCCAAACAGTTGGTTGCCTCCTTCCTGAAGCACATTAATAGCAATAGCACACTTAGACTTATATATCACTTCATAGTGCTTTTACAGTCCCCTCTAAGGGGTTTACAGAGTCAGCAAATTGCCCCCAACAATCTGGGTCCTCATTTTACTGACCTCGGAAGGATGGAAGACTCTGAATCAACCTTGAGTTTGGGAGACTCCAACTGCCAAACTGCTGGCAGCCGGCAGCCAGCAGAAGTAGCCTGCAGTACTACATTCTAACCACTACACCACCACAATAGGTTTCATCTATCACATAAGTTCACATTTTCCCATCCTGCTAGCTCTCGGGAATGCTGGTTTAGTAAGTACAGGGCTGTGCAATGCTTGGGATTCAAAGGGGAAAAGGTACTTTGGAATACGTGAGGGCATTGATGTAGCAATAGCAGTAGCACTTAGACGTATATACCATTTCACAGTGCTTTACAGCCCTTTCTAAACAGTTTACAGTCAGCCTATCGCCCCCAACAATTTGGGTCCTCATTTTACCAACTGGAAGTATGGAAGGCTGAGTCAACTGGTCAGGATTGACTAGGGAATCGAACTCCAGGCAATGTGAGCAGAGTTAGCCTGTAATACTGCATTCTAACCCCTGGGCCACCACAGCTCTTACTATATGTAGCCTTTCTTAGCAAGCTTCTTAAAGCAGCTCTTCTTTTTCCTTTGTGGCTGCAGGTTGACGTCTGCAAAAGTGCTGACAGGTGTGACAAGAGCATCCCCAGGCACCGTTTTCTGAATGGTAGTCCTGGTAATTCTTACACCACACCATGTCACTTGCTAAATCATCTTTGCATAGCCACAGGTTTAAATCGCAACTAAATCAGAGTTTGGGGTAAGTTCCCACATTACCTCAAACCTGGATTGCATAGATATAACATAGCTCAGACAAATCTAGTGGCACATTGTGTTTGATCAACAGTATGGGTTGATATACACAAGAAGAAAATAGTTGGATTCCCACGATATACTGTAGCACAAACTCCCCAACTCTATTTTAGATAACTTTAGCACGCTCTGCTGTTTTGGGGAATCTGAATTACCGGTACTGCTCCCAACTCTTAGCACCAGTAATTTTCCAGGACATAAAGGATGCAAAACAAGAAACTCTATTTTAGTCCAGTGAGACATATGCACCTGAGGGCATGTGGCAATTTTTAGCTTAATGTATCATGCAAATGCAAAAACTGGGTTAATTGAGGAAGCCATCATTTATAAGCAAGATTGTTGAATGAGGACAATCTTTGTTAGGCAGTACTTGTAATACAGAGCTCAAGAAAATTCAAGATAAGCAATTAAAGGATAAAGTGTCTGCATCCATTTACTAGGTAATATGCAACAGTTTATCTAGCTGACCACGTATATAGCTAGTCCTTGACTTTTAACAATTCATTTAGTGACCATTCAAAGTTACAACAGCACTGAAAAAAGTGACATGACCATTTTTCACACTTATGACTGTCGCAGCATCCCCATGATCATATGATTTACAATTGGATGCTTGACAACTGACTCACATTTATGACGGTTCCTGTGTCCCGGAGTCATGTGATCCTTTTTTGTGACTTTCTGAAAAGAAAAATCAATGGGGAAGCCAAATTCACTTAACAACCATGTTACTAATTTAAGAACTGCATTGATTCACTTGACAAATTGTTGTGACTCAGCAGTTCTGTTGAGAGTCTTTTGGGGATCAAGATTCATTAGGCAGCTGGGAGTGGTTAGAAGCAAGTTGGGAGATAAAAGGAGGGATGCTGCCACGCCCCAGTCGCTGGAGTCAACGTTCCTTCGTGTGTTCCATGTCTGGTACAATATTGCTTGCTTATTACTCGTGATTATGTCTGTTACATTTGGATAAATGCTTTGGTGTTTTCATGTAAATCTGATCCGTGGAGACGGTGGAAGAAGGGCTGTGTTTGTAAGAGCTTTTGTTTTGACTTCTTATCGGAGAGTGATGTTTATGTTATTTCTGGGCTCGAAGCCAGTTTGAACTGAAAACTGATAAAGTAAAGCCTTCCTTTTAAATTTGTCTGCGTTTGTTAATGAGCCGTCAAGGGGGGGTCAGAACAGATTGACTCCAGACAAGACCAGCCTTAATCTCAGTAATTATGGAGCAAATCATGGCGGAAAGTAGATTAATGGCACAGCAAATAACAATGTTGTCGGATCAAATTCAGCAGTTGCAGAGAGCTGCAAGACCCCCCCCCCCCAGCAAAGGAGGAAGTGCCCAATTGCCATGCCAGATAAATATGATGGAAGTTTGGCAATGTTTAATGCGTTTCTGGGACAATGTCAGCTGTTTATTAGCTTGAGAGCAGAGGACTTTCCCACTGACCAGACGAAGGTGAGATTCATGATACGTTTGCTCTCAGGCACGGCTGCCTGTTGGGCCACGCCCTTGTTATTGCAACAGAGCCCTCTGTTGGATGACTTTCAGGGCTTCTGCCAGCATTTCAAACGGATATTTGAAGATCCGATCAAAGGGGAAACAGCTGCCAGAAGTTTGAAATCCTTGCAGCAGGGCACTGGGTCATTACAAGAATATGTGTCTGAATTCAAGCTACGTAGCCAAATTCCACATGGAATGAACCTGCTTTAATGGACACGTTCCAAGATGGATTGTCTGAGGCCTTGCAGGATGAACTGGCGAGGGTGGACGGGCCACCGACGTTGGATGCGTTGGTCCACCTGTGCCTCCGGATAGATGCCTGGCTGCAGAGGCGAAGGCCTCGCCGGGTATTCCAGGAAACCACCAGCATGCCAGTTCAGCAAGAGACTGCAGTGAAGTGGGAGGAGCCCATGGAGTTGGGTGCTGTCCGACCTCGGGTGTCACGGACAGAGATGGACAGAAGACGTGCAGAGGGATTGTGTTTTTACTGTGGGGATCTTGGACACCTGGCAGGAAGCTGCCCCAAGAAGAACCGAAGGGTTGCACGGACTGCAACCGTCCCTCAGCAACGCACGATCAAGTCGGACAACCAGCACGTTGGTGCGGCCGTGTTACCCCGTTCGCACAGGATAGCATGCGTTCGGGGTGTGTGAAGTCCCAGGGCGGAGGCCCTGCCGAGTCAAGTACAGAACTCCGACCCTGCGAACTCGCTTCCACCTCGGACTGTTCTACCCGTTGCAACCTGTGCTGCTGTTTGTCATCCCGGGAGCATGCAGTCTCTGGTACGGGATGCACAGCGGGGTGACGACTGGGTGGAGTGACAAAAGGCGGAAGTGAGGCCAGCGTCCCCATGGACTTTGGAAGGGGATCTTTTGAAGTGTTGGGGCTGGCTCTATGTTCCCGCAGGGCACATCCGTCGACAGGTGCTCTCGCAGATTCATTGCACGTCTGCATCAAGACATTGGGGGTTTGTTCGGACATTGCGCCTGGCCTCCTGTCAATTTTGGTGGCCCCATCTGAAAGATGACGTACGGAGGTGCATGCAGTCATGTACCCAGTGTCATTGGGCCAGGTCTACAAAGAGAACTCCGCCGAGATTCCAGTCTTTGTCGACTACGGTTCCCGCAGCACTGGACTTTGTCTCTGGGTTCCCTGTGGGGTGCCGGGGTCTTGAACGGGGTTCTGGGGAGGCCATCACCAACCCTTCTGGGCCACACCCCGATCATCGAAGCCAGGGGAAAGGCTCTGTGGGAGGGGATTGCGTGGTGGCTGGTGGGTCGGCCTTGCAGAGGGTGGAGGACCCTAAACAGGGAGTTAAGGCTCGGCCGAAGTCGGTAGAGCTGCCGTCAACCTCCGACGGAAAGGGGGTTGGTGGATCAGCCTTGCAGAGGGTGGAGGACCCTAGACAGGGAGTGAAAGCTTGGCCACAGTTGGTAGAACTGCCATCAACCTCCGACGGTAGGAGGGGTGGTAAGTCAGGCTTGTGGAGGGTGGATGTCCCTGGATGGGGTTTCGACGCCGGGAAGGGCAGAAGGAAACATGGTGGCCACCAGATACCGAAAGAGTTGCGATTCCAGGGGGCTATGCCTACAGAGGTTTGGAATTCATAAAAAAGGCACCAAGGGAAATGGGTGCGGGTCATCTTGGGGACACGTCATCCCGACCATCGGACCCCGGGGAAAGGGCCCTGCGGTGGGGGATAGTGTTGTGACTCAGCAGTTCTGCTGAGAGTCTTTTCGGGATCAAGATTCATTAGGCAGCTGGGAGTGGTTAGAAGCAAGTTGGGAGATAAAAGGAGGGATGCTGCCACGCCCCAGTCGCTGGAGTCAACGTTTCTTCGTGTATTCCATGTTTGGTACAATATTGCCTGCTTATTACTCGTGATTATGCCTGTTACATTTGGATAAATGCTTTGGTGTTTTCATGTAAATCTGATCCATGGAGACGGTGGAAGAAGGGCTGCGTTTGTAAGAGCTTTTGTTTTGAATTCTTATTGGAGATTTATGTTTATGTTATTTCTGGGCTGGAAACCAGTTTGAACTGAAAACTGATAAAGTAAAGCCTTCCTTTTAAGTTTGTCTGCGTTTGTTAATGAGCCGTCCAGGGGGGGTCAGAACACAAATGTAGGGAGAAAAGTCGTAAAATGAAGCAAACACATTAACACATTTCTCAACACATTTCTCACTTAACAACATAAATTTTGGTCATAAATTGAGGATTACCTGTATTTCTAATAGGCAACTTCTGCTTGTTACTGCTAAGTGTAGGAAGACATTCAACTGGTACAACTTTTCTCTGTATAAGTAGCGTAGTAAGAAAAACAAGGGGGTAAACTCGTGGTTAGAAACAGGGAGAAAGTTTGATCGTGAGGAGCAGGTGGACCTAATTGCTCTTTTATCCAATTAAAGTTTATTGACAAAGGTCTTCTTTAAAACTAGAGGTTATTTAAGTCTACTAAACTCTAGAGAGATCCTTGCTTTGGATATATTTTTCTATGGCAGCTGCTAAATCTTACTTAGGGAACAGTGCCTGGCAAGGTCCTTGTCTTCGTAAATGAAATAAATCAGATTTTGTCAGAAAAAAAGTTATATTTTCTGATTCCCCAGTTAAGTGATATTTATCTAAATTGAGACTTTCATGTATCATTTATAGCGGATACTATTCTGCAAAGCAAGGTTGCCAGGAAAAGAGGACAGCTAATATTATACCTGTTAAGGATGATTAAATACGCTTCAGCTATTCCATTTCCCATCTTAATTCTGAAATAATGTGGGAGAAGCTGGACTTGATTTTTTAAAAAAGCATAGGCAGGCAGGTATTGCCCCCACCCAAATGCTCTATTTAAATTTTTAGAAGAAAAACAGACTGGAGATGAAAATATACTTGATACAAAAATGCAATGTATCTCATTTTGATGATCTTTGTCTACTTGATGTGCTGTCCAAATATTATCTTCCGCATTAAGCCAATGGACATTTTTGGATTTTAAGAAGACAGTGTGGTCATTCTTAAATGTAGGAAGACATTCAACTGATAGGGGGAGGCTTTCCCATTTGTAAAATGCTTGTGAAAGGTAGGGAAATAACAAAATAATAGAGTTGGAAGGGATCTTGGAGGTTTTCTAGTCCAACCCCCTACTTAGGCAGGAAATCCTACACCATTTCAGACAAATGGCTGTCCAGTCTCTTCTTAAAAATCTCCAGTGATGAAGCACCCACACTTTGTCATTAGTTATAAAGCTTAGATTAATTTTAATCCTATCTGCATCTCTCCAGCTGGCATGAGTATAGAATAGGAGAAGCTTGGGTATGCAGTGTGGATATAAAAGGAATAAATTCAGATTTGAGTTACCCACCCATTCTTGACTTTGCAACCATGCATATTCTATCTTTGCTGCCCCCTCTGCCAATCCCTCTATCGCTTCAGTTGCTTCCAGTTTCCTGGCTTTTCTCCAAGATCATAGATGACAAAGCATAACCAATTTTCTGTATCTTGAGGCTGTTCTTGGTAGATCCAAGAACACTACCATAATCCCAGTAGAGCTAACAGTGACTTAAGGCTGTTTCCTTAATGTGATGGGGACAAGATGAAGGTGAAGTCATGGAGGCAAGGCAGAGGTGGTATTCAGCAGGTTCTGACCAGTTCTGGAGAACCAGTAGCGGAAATTTTGAGTAGTTCAGAGAATCTATAAATACCACCTCTGACTGGCCCACCCCCATCTATTCTCTGCCTCCCGAGTCCCAGCTGATCAGGAGGGAATGGGGATTTTGCAGTAAACTTCCCCTGGAGTGGGGATTTTACAGTATCCTTCCCCTACCACGCCCACAGAACTGGTAGTAAAAAAAATTGAATCCTACCAAGCAGGGCGGCAGCGGCGGCGGGGGGGGGGAATAGGGGTTGTTTAGGCTTGATAGTGCTGTGGTTAAATGCACTTAGCCTATGATCTACTGCTAACAACTGTGCTGCTGACTGTCCCTTGCATTAGTGTATTCTGAAATAGCTTGTCTGTATACTGGTTTCTGATACAGATTCCTTCAGTGTATGCTCCAATTATCTAGGTTTATCTTCCCAACCAGTATTTGAGAGGCCCAAGAAAGGAGTAAAAAGCCTGGAGAACTCTATTCTATTTGCACAGGAAATACTTTTAAAAACATGAACAGCACAATAAAAGAAGAGCTGATGTTAACTTGTAGTTCTACAAGTTACAGGAACTACACTGGAACTTGTAGACATTTCAACCTAACATTAAGGATTTAAATGACAGCTCTGTACAAATATGGGAATATATTGCATTTAACTTAATGAGGGCAGCTTCTAAGTAAGTACAGATACACTGAAATATGTTTATTAAACTACTTACAAAAAGAATTCAAGCATATTTCATGACACATACTAAGATTGCTTGAATTCAACTATTTTTTACAGTTGCTTCTGGGAACACTGTGTTGAAACTTTGCAACTCACTAATGAAACAATGTTCCCTACATTTAATTTTGGACAATGTGTTTTGCTGGTCTATGCCTATTTACAAGCTTCAAGTCAAAGGCGATCCATTTCATGATTAAGAATGGTCCGTCCCTCCCCCCCCCACCATTTGCAAATCCTTCCCCTACCACGCCCACAGAACTGGTAGTAAAAAATTTTGAATCCTACCAAGCAGGGCAGGGGGGGGGGGAAACAATTGATAAATTGAAAAATTTTGAATTCTGGTTTGATATTACCAGTATTTCTGAAAATTGCTGAAGATATTGTTGCTAAGGAAAGAGAACAGAATATCTTGCACATGTTGCACCAGGTCTGTTTTCATTGCTTACAATATGTTTTTTTTTCTTCCAGTTTTTCTAAAGAACACTTTTTCTTTAAATACTATATTGTACCATATAATGATATAAGTGCACACATGAATGTACTTGTAAATACAACTGTTAACTTATATCCACGGGCACCCTTACTTTCCTGTTGTGAATTCCTCATAGTGAAGATATTCCAGTATTTGAGAGGCTGCCACAAAGAAGACGGGGTCAATTTATTTTTCAAAGCACCAGAAGGCAGGACAAGAAACAATGGATGGAAACTAGTCAAGGAGAGAAGCAACCTGGAATTGAGGATAAACTTCCTAACAGTGAGGACAATTAACCAGTAGAACAGATTGCCTTCAGAAGTTGTGGGTGCTTCATCACTTGAGTTTTTTAAGGAGAGACTGGACAGTCACTTGTCTGAAATGGTATAAGCTCTCCTGCTTGAGCAGGGGGCTGGACTAGAAGACCTCCAAGGTCCCTTCCAGCTGTATTCTGATTCATGCTAGAAATTTTGGGCTCAGGTTTTGATGAGAGTAAGGGGCAAATGGGTACAGTAACTTAAGGCACTAATTTCCACCTTGTACTTTTCCCTAACCTTTAAACCTTAGGATTTAAAACATGTTCCCAAAAGATGAAGTAATAATTCTTGCTTCCAAATAAAGGCTCTTTATGTGATCACCCATTGTGCAGGTACAGATGCCCCTAGAAGAAGTTGCCATGAAAGCTCTACCTTTTTCACCAGGGCATTCCAAAAGTATTGGACCTCAGTTCCCAGAGTTCCGAGCTGACTGTAGACCTAGAAATCCCCCCCCCAAATTTACAGCAACAATAGAGACACTTATAGAAGAGAGCTCAGAGTTGAACTAGGGGGTCATTGGTGCTATCTGAGCTTAGTGGTTTTGATTGATTGATTGATTTAATTTGTATGCCGCCTACTCTCAAAGAGACTCAGGGCGGTTTTCTTGTAGACTTAGTGGGTTTCTTGTATTTAATTACCAAACTATGTAACAAAATCAGTGCTCAATGTATGAGTTACCTAGTTTGGTAACGAAACATCTGCAAGAAAACCACTGAGCTCAGACAGCACAAAAACCCCATAGAGATACTTATAGCATATTAATGTTTTGATCATTTGCCTTAATACAATGTGCCATTCTAGTGGAAAAATATATGTAAGGGAAAGAATGCTGTGAAAAATGAGCTTCAGAGAAAGATCAGAATATATTCACAAACAACATATGCAGAGGAATCAAACAAAGCTTAACAATGCCTTAAGCAGGCAGGGAAGAGACAGAGTGATTTTGATGGAAATAAAAAAAAAGTCTGGAAGTGTGTCAAGACTAAATAAGAAGCATCCAGAAGTATGCCTGGAATAAAAAATAAAAAAATGAAAATTGAAGTGAGAGAGTGATGGAAGAAGTAGTTTAGAGATTTGCACAGAAATCATTGTGATACATTAAGGAGTAATACTAAAACAAGTGCACTAGATGTTAGTCTCCAAAACACCAAAACCAAAAAATATAAATGAAAGTCGACTGTGGGATTTGCATGGCATATGTGAAGACTGCATTGATGCCTGACAATTAGAAAAGAAGCAGTCACTGATCAATGGTGGGATTCAAAAATGTTTACTACAAAGGTTACTGCAAAATCCCCATTTCCTCCTGACCAGCTGAGAGTCGGGAGGCAGAGAATAGATGGGGGCAGGGCCAGTCAGAGGTGGTATTTACTGGTTCTCCGAACTACTCAAAATTTCCGCAACTGGTTCTCCAGAACTGGTCAGAACCTGTTGAATACCATCTCTGTCACTGATCCCCAAATGAAAGCTACAAACTGTAGTAGGGGTCCCCAATCCTGGTCCATTTACCAGCACTAGTGTGCAGCATGCCAGCAACTGGTTCATGTAAACAAGCGAAGCCCCAACCACAGTATACAGTCAGCATGCAAAACCCACACCCCCTCTGGTCCACGGGAAAAACCTCTCTCCATGGAACGGGTCCCTGGTCCCTAAAAGCTGGGGGGGGGGGCTGCTGAACTATAGGATAATTTTTTACTGTACTACATGTGCCTGGGAAGGTGTTCGGCAGAATTCTGACTGTCAAGGTATGAAAGATAACGATGAATTTTGGAAAGGCAGATTTTATCCTTAGGCAGGAACAGGGAATGTAGGCCAGATTTTTATTCTGTAGCAAAGCACTGCAAAGAACATAAATGTGAGAAAGGCTATTGACCTTTGCTTGGTGAAGTATGAGCAACTGCTAAATTAATTGGCTTGAATGACAGAATGTCTTATGCAAATATGGATTTGATATTTGGTGGCTGAATATACTAACAGCAGTATATAATTGAATTAAGCAGTTGCAAGACTTAATATGAACAATTCAAAGCTAAACAGGAAATAGGACAAGGAGGTTATGATATCCCCTTAGTTGTTTAACCATTTATGGGTCAATGTATAAGGAAGGTTTCCAGTGAAGGTAGAGCTTAGCTGGATGAGGAAGTGAAAGTATGTAAATTATAAACCAAAGGAAACTGTGTTGTTAACTAGGACAGTGATTTTATGATGCAACAGGCAGGATAGCTCTGAAAATGAATTAGGGAACATGTTGGCTCTGTTTGTCATGAAAAGTAGAACAAATGGATGAAATGACATATATAAATGACAAAAAAACTAAAGCAAGTACAGGTAGATCTTGATGGTCATTTAGTGACCATTCAAAATTACAATGGCACTGAAAAAAGCAACTTATGTGACCATTTTTCACACTTACGACCATTGCAGCATCCCCTTAGCCATATGATCAAAATTTGAATGCTTGGCAACTGATTCATATTTATGACAGTTACAGTGTCTTGGGGTCCTGTGATCACCTGCAACCATTTTTACAAGCAAGGTCAATGGGAAAGCCAGATTCACTTAACAACCGTGTTAACAACTTAACAACTGCAGTTTCACTCAGCAACTATGTCAAGAAAGGTCGTAAAATGGGGCAAAATTCATTTAACAAATGTTTCACTTAGCAACAGATATTTTGGTCATAAGTCAAGGAGTACCTATAATTGAATTTGGTAAAATGTTTACCAAAAAAGGAAAACAGAAAGAGATTTTAAAATGTATAAATACTAGTGGGAAGGTAGTGGTCTATTCCAAGAACAAATGTTTGTCAAGATAAAGGGAATGGGATGAACAGAATATCATGCTTTTATCCACTTTGTTACCTGGAAGTAAGAGTGCATAACTCAGGAAAAATATAAACACAGAGTACAGTGGAAATCAGGTACTTCTGAAATATTGTGCTACAAGAAGAGATAGGGGTCAAGAAAGAAGAGGTGCTGAAATTGAATGTGGACTAAAGGTAAATGGATAACATCCAAGCAATTGATACTTTGCTGTAGATATATCTTAGAGATGATTTATGGTTGTCTCACAGAACCTGAAATTGAGAAATCTGTACTCATGTATTCAAAATGCATAATGGCATTCAAGCATGTAGAATCTGGGAAGTCTTGAGTTGGAACCTGTGCGCAAGTATGGATACAGTTCTCTCACCAAATGGCATAGTTGTCATACTGCAGTTTCCAACATGAGAATGAAGAATACCAAAATCTTGTTTGAATAAGCTTTCTCCCCTCAGAATGATCTATGCACATTCATTTTGTGATAGTGTACTGGTGGCTTGGTTTTTTGGGGGCACGGTGTGAACTGGGTATCAGTGTTTTCGGATATAGAAAGAGCCCATGTTAATGCCTGGGCAAAACAAAACCCAGCTCATGCTTCATGTGGAAAGCTTCCCGGAAGAGACACAAACATCTTGATAGCTCAAGACTAATGGCAAGAGAGCATTACCAACAGGGAAAGGGCAATTAGTAAGAGCCAAGACATATACCAGTACCTTACATTGAATGAAGCCTTGCAGATGGGTGAAATGCCACACCTTGTGCAACAGAACTAAAAGTAAGCAAACAACCAACCCACACCACCTCCTACTAAGGAGAACAAAAGCTACATTCAGGATGAGAAGGAGATGAACAGAAGACAACATTAGTCATGTTCTACAAGCCTGTTTCACAGGTGTGGCAGGCTGCATTTAGTGAGTGGTGCAGAAACATACATAAAATTATGTTTTTTATAAAAATAATGAACGCGGGATAAAAAAATTGTAAAAATATGAGAAGTGGCACTTCTGAATTTGAAAAGTTCCATGCTGTAAAGCCTAAGTTTATTACATGAAGATATTTTTTCTACCAGGGACAAGACTTAATATAGGACATTCTCAACACAGTCGGCAGTTGCGAAACTAAACTATATTAGCAGCAAGCTTCTGCCTTTATCACTCAGAAGTAAATCCCACGGTGGGTGGCTTCTCCAATAGCTCACACTCCACAAAGCCAGAATGTGGTTTGTTGGGCTAGTAGTGTAGTGTGTTGTATTAAGCCAGCCCATGGCAGGGGTGGGTTCCTGCCAGTTCTAACCTCTTCTATAGAAGAGGTTCCAAAAAATGTGCCATTTAGAACCGGTTCCAGCTCCCTCCCCCCACCCGTCTGCCCCATTCTTTCCCCGCCTGCTGCTCACTGATTGGCTGACTCACCAATCGCCCTGCCCGCCTTTAAGAGTCCTATCTAAACCTTAAAGTCTTAAAATTGTCAAGTTTGAACACCCCTGGGGGTTTTTTCTAAAGAGTTAGGGGTGCAAGGGTCTTGTAACTTGACAGCTTTAAGACTTGTCTGCTTCAAATGCCAGAGTTTCTGAGCCAACATGACTGGAGGAGGAATTCTGGGAATTGAAGTCCACAAGTGTTAAAGCTGTCAAGTTTGAACACCCTGGGGTGGGTGGGTTCTAAAGGGTTAGGGATGCAAAGGTCTTGTAACTTGACAGCTTTAAGACTTGCCTGCTTCAAATGCCAGAGTTTCTGAGCCAACATTTTGGTTGCTAAACAAGAGAGTTGTTAAGTGAGTTTCACCACATTTCACAAGTTGGCCATGCCCACCCAGTCACAAAGCAGGCCACACCTACAGAAGAAGTTCTAAAAAAATTTGAAACCCACCACTGGCCTACGGGGTCGTAAAACCGACATTATCTACACCTAGCTAACATGATTTATTTGGGTTAAACCCCTAACGAAGCACATTTTGGCTCGTTTTGATTAAACACCAAACTTCAGTCACCCTGGTTGTAGACCGAACTCTCTCTCGCTCCCGCGAACCACCAGTTGATGTTACAGGCAGCCAACAAAACTGGCGGACGCCGAGGATGCGTGCGTTCCGGCGCCAAATTGCGACACGAGCCCAAACTCGTGATAGCCAAAGTTCCAGCTGGGGCCCTGTTAAGCCTCTTCCGCTCAGAGCCACGAACGTCGACGACGCGGCTCCTCGTCTGAAGCTCGGCGGGGTTAAGCGGGACTCGACTTGGTGCAACCTTCTCCCCAGGAGGAGGGGCCGCAACAGTAGCAGCTGTAGAGGGGGGGGAGGAGGAGGAGCCTCAGCCTGACATTACGACTTTCCTCCTTCCCTTGGCGAGTGGGTTGCAGCAGCTGGCAGGCGAGCGGCAGAGCGCTGTTAGCGGTTTCGCTGCCGCTCCGGCCTGCTGCTCCAGGGCGCAGCCATGAGGCGTCCCCGCGTGCCCGACTTAGCTCAGTGAAGTTCGCTCAGGATGGATCTGCCCGGCGCTTCGCTGCAGAAGGCTTGCCGCCTGCTTGTGGTCTTCTGTGCCCTCCACCTCTCGGCTGTGCTCTTCTACTACCTGAGGGGCAACACGCTCGGTTACCAGCGGACCCCGGAGCCGCCTCCTCGCAGCCAAACCTTCGGCCGTCGGGTGACGGAGGCACTCCTCTCGGCCAATGTCTCCAAGCCCGCCGTGGATTGTCCCGACCCTTCCCCGTTGCTGTGTAAGTGCGGATCTCCGCGAGCTCTTCCTTGCCCGACCGAGGGCGCGCCCGTTTCTCTCCCGCCCCGGCTTTCGCTTCGCCCCGCGGTTTCCCCGCAGTTTCGCCCGCCCGCCTTTGCCTTTCACTTCTCGAAACCTCCTTTAACCCGTTGCCCCATCGCCCCTCGTTGCTTCAGTCCCCACTTTTCTTCCTCCACCCTGTTTCCTGTTCCTGTCTCTTTCGGGCCCTGCCTGCCTCCCTCCTCTCAAAAAGCCGCTCGCTTCGGGATCTTCCTTTGCCGCTCGCCCCATGCCGCTGGGAAGCGCCGTGGCCGAGCGCGGAGTAGATAAGTTTCTCTCACGGCCCGGAGCGCGTTGCCTTCCCGCGTTCAGCTAAAACTTCGCCTTGCAGATTGGCAGACTTCGTAATAAGGAGAAGCTGCCCGACTCGACTTGGTCCATTCTCTTTTCCTCCGATGTCTTATTTTACACAGAGCGTCTCTCCCTAAAGTCGAGACGGGTCTTATTTCTGAGTAGCTGCTAACTCTTATTATGCCCAATTGTTCAGGAGGAAATCTGTCTGACTTCACAGATAAAGAGAGGATAATGGGATGAGGACATGAATTATGAGCCAACAGTGCATATATAAATAGTTTGGACAGAACCTATTTTTTCTGTTGCAGTCATTCTCTTCCTGCTCAGTTAGTTTCACCTACCTTACAGAGATAACTTTGTTTAAAGTAGTAGAATGATGAGATGGAAAAGTTCCAAAATGCTGCTTTCTTGCAAAGGGATTATCAGATGATGAATCATGTGTGCCACGTTGCTGAAGGTGGAGGAACCTCCCCCAGATAAAGTGGATTTGTTCTGCTGGATTGCTGGAAATGAGTTGTGACTGGACCCTTTGCGTCTTACCTGAGGACAGCTTTCTTTGGCAAGTGTGTCCAAAGTGATCTGGTCATTGGTCAACAACCAGTGGTCCGTGAAAATTTTTTGGTGGTCCACAGAGAAATTATTTGCATTTTTTATATTGCACAAAATACTATCTATCTTTTTAGAAAATTAATATTAGTGGTCCGTGGGGGTTTAAAAATTTGAATTTAGTGGTCCCTGTGGTCTGAAAGGTTGGTGACCCCTGATCTAAAGTAACAGGTTCTGTCAGATGAGGGCCCTGCCCCTGTTCTTTGAAGTGATTTTGCCTCTGGTATGGTGATTTTTTAGGCCGTGCATGCCAACTTTGTGGATACAATGCAGATCCCTGCTCTCCATGACAATGGATTGGCTCCATTTTATTCTTGATAGCTTTACTTTTTATTTCCATTTTATTCAATTGCACTATTACAAATATTTTTTTTAATTTGCAATTCAAAATTAAATCAAAAATTGATTAGAAATGAATTGGCACATTTATCCCAGGGGGTTCTCACTCTCTTTAGCTAAGGGTTCATTTCCTTCTGTTTGATTTTACAATAGTCTTTTTTTTTAAAGAACCCAGTTTCAAAGAAAACTTGTTTATGAACGGGAATTAACACTGTTAGTGACTTTCTTTTGTGATATAAGCTTCAAAGCTGCCATGCTGAGGGAGGGGGAGAAAAGCTTAATTTTTTTAAAGGAAAATAATGAGTTTTAATTTTTTGTTACAGCAGATATCTGGGTTATTTTTGGCAGTTTTGTGCATCTTTTCATAACTGATTATCAGAGGGAAAAAAGAACATTTCTGCAATGAGAAATAAGAAACTCTTGGAGGATACATCTGGAGGGCACCAGATTGGGAAAAGTTTGTAACCTACCCTATTTTTTGGAGTATAAGAAGCACCGGAGTATGCACCAAGATTTTGAAGAGGCAAATTAAAAAAAAAGTTTTTGCACTCTGCAGACCTCCCCAAACAGGTCTGGTTTTTTTGTTTTTTTTTAAAGGGCATGAATAGCCTTAAGGAGGCTTGTAGTGCTCCCGAGGGGTGGGGTGGAGGCAAAATTGAGCAAAAAACAGCCCATTTTTTGGCAAAAACGGGCCCACTTTTTGTCAAAAAAGGGCATGCATATAGAGTGTTCCTGGGGGCTGGTGGGGAAATTGAGCAAAAAATGGCCCATTTTCGCTCATTTCTGCCCTCCCCAGCCCCCAGGAGCACCCTGAAACCATTCTAAAGGCTATGCACTGCCATTTTGGTGATGGGGGCAGGGTTTCGGGAGGCAAAAGATGCTGTATTCAGTGTATAAGACACACCCAGATTTTCACCCTCTTGCGGGAAAAAGGTGACTCTTATACTCCAAAAAATATGGTAGGATTGCTATGAAATAGAAATGAGTTTTGTATGTTTGTATGTTAAGATGATAAAAGCCACTTCCAGCAAACCATTTTACTAAATAATAGAATAACAGAGTTGGAAGGGGCCTTGGAGATCTTTTAGTCCAACCACCTGCTCAAGCAGGAGACCCTATACTAGTTATGGCTAACCTTTTTGTCATTGCGTGCCAAAAGCGCATGTGTGCATGTGTGTATGCCTACACCCATAATGCAATGTGCGTGTGACCCCCTCATGTGCCCTGCCTCCCCCATGTGCGCATGCCCCCTCATGCCCTGTTTTGGGCCTAGAAGGTCTCCCTGCAGCCTCCTGGGACCAAAAATGGTCTCCTGCAGGCATGGCAGAGACCTGAAAACCAGCTGGCCGGCAGGTGGCGCACACATATGCGCGGTGGAGCTGAGCTAGGATGATGGCTCATGTGCCCGCAGAGAGGACTCTTTGTGCCACCTGTGACACGTGTGCCATATGTTCGCCATCATGGCCCTGTACCATTTTAGACAAATATCTGTCCAGTTCCTTTTTAAAAGCCTCCAATGATGAAGCACTCACAACCTCTGAAGGCAAGTTCCATTGGTTTATTGTCCTCACTGTCAGGAAATTCCTCCTTCGTTCTAGATTGCTTCTCTCCTTGATTAATTTCCAACCACTGCTTCTTGTCTTGCCTTCTGGTGCTTTATGTACAATAGATTGACCTCTTCTTCTTTGTGGCAGCCCCTCAAATATTGGAACACTGCTATCATGTGCACCTCTAGTCCTTCTTTTCACTAGACATATCAAATTCCTGCAACCGTTCCATATATATTTTAGCCTCCAACTTCTTAACCATTGTTGTTGCTCTTCTCTGCACTCTTTCCAGAGTCTTAATATCTTTTTTATATTGTGGTGACCAAAAGTTGATGCAGTGTTCCAAGTATATTTCCAAGTATATTTCAAGTATATCAAGAATAGTATATTTCCCTTTTCTTTTTGCTTAAATGAGATAATATTTCATTTCTATATGCTTAGTTTTAGCTCTTTTTCTCTCATTGGAGAGAAAAAAGAAACCTTTTAGAAAGAGAACTTCTGTGTCTCATACTAAACTGCTCTGACTTGTTCATTTGATTGCTTTGAAATATTGATAGCTTATCTCACAACCGTAAGGCACTCTGATTGAATGTCATACAGTATTAAATGCCCAGAGCAGTAATTATGCTGCATTGCTTTATTTACAAAGCTATGCCCTAGTTTTTCATTCTGGCATTTTTGGTAAATAACTAAAAATGAACAATATTAATATACAGTATTACGATATTGCAGTTCAACCTGCATCCTTAACAGAATGTTGCATTTAGAATGTGAATTTATGAAGAATTGTTGCATGAGCTGGATATGTCCAGTCCATTGAAGAGAAAGATTAGGGGTGGCATGTCTTCCAATATCTTAAGAGGCTGCCACAAAGAAGAGAGAGTCAATCTATTCTTCAAAGAACCTGAAGGCAGGACAAGAAGCAATGAATGGAAACTTGTCAAAGAGAGATCCAACCTAGAACTAAGGAGAAATTTCCTGACACAGAACAATTAATCAGTGGAATAGTTTGCCTTCAGAAATTGTGGGTACTCCACCACTGGAGGTTTTAACAAAAAGATTGAACGGCTATTAGTCTGACATGGTAGGATCTCCTTCTTGAGCAGGGAGTTGGACTAGAAGACCTCCAAGGTCCTTTCCAACTGTTATTCTGTTATTCTATCACTATTTCTCAGAACAGAAAAAGGAAACTTAGACTAAATCTTGACATTTTGTTAGTCTTCCTTCTAGAATGTTATCCTTTTGCTGTTCTCCAGATGTTTTGGATTCTCATTAGTGGTTAATGGGAAGGCATTGTAGCTAATGTAATGAAAAGTATATGAAGGTTGCCTGACCCTGCTCTTTTCCATCCCTTTCCATTTTTTGTCTCTGTACAAGTACAGTCTTCCCTCACCATATGCCCTCTTGATATGTGAATTTCAAGTTTCATCATTCTCAGCAAAGCAAATGCGAGTTTGAAGATTTTTGGTGTTGAAGCCTAGCTATCTACCCGGAGTCCTTCGGGATTGGGCGGCATACAAATCCATTAAAACCTTAAAACTTTATCTGGAGCTACCCAAATATTGGGATTCTGTTGAGCTTGATGATAGCTCTCTCTTAATAGCCCAGTCTTTGAGTTTGATCTTGTTCTTTTTATTTAAAAAAATCCTCCTTCTTCCCCACTCATCCATCTGTAATCCATTTACTCTAATAACCAGGACCATAATTAGCACCTCCTTTCCCCACCCCCTGCCCCCATGTAGAACAAATATTACAATGAATGCCTGAAATATTTATTCCGGAGAAAGGAATAGAATTATAGGAAATTAGTTATTTTGTAAAAAAAATAAAAATGAATCCTTGGGCTATTACTTTGTTACAGCCATGTTTCTCTTTTATCCCTCTCTGTCTGTCTCTGTTTCTCTCTCTCTGTTCCTCCCTCCCTCCCTCTCTCTCTCTCTCTCTCTCTCTCTCTCTCTCTCTCTCTCTCTCTCTCTCTCTCTCTCTCAGCATGTACATTAGTTGATGTTGTGGAGATTATAGTTCAAAATATGCTGCTTTGGCAATTTTGGAAGTCAGAATTTAAACTTATCAGTGGGATTGGAAACCATTTTAAAAGCCAAATAGAATTTGTCCTAATTGGAAGCCCTGGTTTTAAAGATTACATATATCCAAAGTTTCAGTACTGTGTTTTCTTAAACAACATGATCAAAAAGTGATACATTGATCAGTCAAGTAATAAAAATTATTTAGAAGAAGAAACTTCATTTTGCATATTGTCTTGATATCCACTCAGAAATTAATCTCAATTCTCAGGAAAAAGCACAAGCATTGGAGTCCTACATCACAACCACATAGCTGTTTACTAAAAGTAAATCCCACTGAGTCTAACGAAGCTTTATTCTGAAATTAGAGGGTACAGAATTGCATTAATCCTTCAGAGGCTTACTCCTGAATAGACACAGATAGAATTGTGCTATTACTTATTAGCAGGATTAATGGTTAGCAAACTTGTTTTTGTAGTTTAATACCATATTTGAGAAGCAATTGAATTACCATTTTTTAAAAAAATAATGCATTGAAAAGATTTAGCTTTAACTTTAGAAGTTAAGGCTTCTGCAAATGTGATTAGTTATTTCATAAATGTTTTTCTTCTTTTGCTTTTGTCTAAGATCTACATATGATTTTGCTGTTATCAAAAAAAATTAGAACTCAAATAAAGCAAACTACAGCCAGTTTAAGTGCCCAGAGACTAAGGAGACAATCAGCTTGTTGTCTCCATACCTTGATCCACCTGCCTTTCTGACAGAATTCATTGGTCATCTGAGTGACCTGTGGAAATGCTGAACAGTGAAGCTACATAGCTCAGCCTTCAAGATGAAGACCTACCATGCTTCATGGTGTCCGATTTTTCAAAGCATTGAAACACTGTCACTGAGATTATCCTTTTTCTAATGCAGTGAACATTTCTGGGTTACCAAGCTGTGAACTTTGTACAGCTTGCTGTTGCTGGCACACCCTGCTATCACTGTCTGTAAAACATCTGGGGAGCCTGTTTTGACCAAGAACTGTTAGGAAGACTAAACATACCCATAACCCTAAACATGCACATAATAGTATGAAAATTAGACCAGAAACTACTCAAGCTTGATCAGTCAAGTTTAACATTGCTAATTAGTCATGTGTTCCCCCTCTGGAGAACTTGTTCCACTCCGCAGCTGCTAATACTATACTAGAGGCTGCATGTTGCTAACATGTTTAATGACCATTAAAATACCTTGTTTTCCATGCATTTATGGAATCTTATTTAAGGCTTCTGACATAAACACAGTTCATAGAGGTTGTGACAAAAATGTTCATGCATGTGTCAGATGGCCAAGAAACATAACAAAACTATGCTTTTATTAATTGAAATTAAAGGAAGATGTCTATATGCATAGCCTTTAATTGCAAGTGTCTGATGATGAAAATGAAATGTTAGTCTTGCTATTTAGACTCACTGAATAATACAAAGTTCTAGATTGAACAAAATAACAAAATAGCATGCTTTAACCTGTGTGTGGCATCTCTCCTGATGCTTTCCGGTCTGTGTATTGTGCATGCCTTCATCTGTACTGTTTTTGTAAATAAATACTATAGAAAGCTCCATAAATTTATTCATACCCATATTTAGAGGTCGCTCAACTCCTTAAAGATTCTGGGTGTCTTACAAATAGATAAGAAAAACTAGATATGGAGGTAGAAATAAAAAGACATTTAGTTGACTAGAAAAACAATAGGCTAAGCAATTTGGCAAATACAACAAATAGTACAAATGTAACAAAAGCCTCTCCTGAATCCCATGCTCTAGGGGGATAACCATATTTTCAACAATTTCCTAAACACCGTGACAGGTGGATCAGTGGCTAAGATGTTGAGCTTTTTGATCAGAAGATTGGCAGTTCAGTGGTTTGAATACCTAGTACCACGTAATGGAGTAAGCTCCCATTACTTGTCCCAGCTTCTGCCAACCTAGAAGTTCAAAAGTGTGTAAAAATGCAAGTAGAAAAAATAGGGTCCACCTTTGGTGAGAAGGTCATAGTGTTCCGAGCGCCTTCAGTGTTTAGTCATGCCGGCCTCATGACCATGGAGACGTCTTCGGACAGCACTGGCTCTTGGGCTTTGAAACGGAGATGAGTATCGTCCCCTAGAGTCGAGAATGACTAGCACATATTGCGAGGGGAACCTAAACACCATGATGAATCTATGCAGGGAGGTTGCTACCAAGGGTTAATGTTGGAGCAGGGTAGGAGCACTTCCTGGGTCCTGTGAGCTGTTACTGTTTAATTGATGGGATCCAGAGAGTACCCACCCTGTCTGATCATACGGGGTACACTAAAGCAATTGGAAATTGGCAATTCTTCATATAGCCATCCCTATGCCATGAAAGGCTTTAGGATGATAGCCAGCATCTTGACATTTTCACCTGGAAATCTCTTTGTCATTCTCACTTTTATATTAAATTTTTCAAAAGTACGTTGTATGCATTTTTGCCTTTCCTTGCAGAAAACGTATTCAGTGATATGGCTCTCTTCTTGATTTGGACTTGTGATGTTTTAGCAACGAATGTTTATTCAGGTGGCAAAAATTATTATTTTGTGTGTTGCACTAAATTATGCTATTAGTGGGTTTTGGCAGACAGATAATCTGGGACAAATATGTAGTACGCAAAGATCTCAGCCTCTTTTATTCAGCCAGATATCCTTGTAAACATAGAATTTTGTGGTCTATCAAGTCAGATGCAGGAATAAATGTTTCTTGGCGACATTTGGCAACACTCTACCAACTTTCACTACAGTATATTTTTCAAGTTTCCACTATATTTTTTTATTTTTAAACTCTTGGCTTAAGATCTTGGAAATAAACAGTTTCGTAATGAAGCCATGAGTATTTGATTCCAAATGGCAGCATATTTTTAAGAAGAAACTATAGAAGCTGTTCTATATGTATCTCTTCAGGACACCAGAATGCCCCCTAAATAAATTAATATGCCTACTTTTTCCTGTCTTTATGCCTCCCAGCCAGTGGTGGCATACGACCGGTACGCCCCGGTACGGGTGTACCAGTGCCTGCTGGGAGCACCAGGTGCCATTCCGGCATGGTGCTCCGGAGGGCCTGCTCGCCCGCCTACAGTCCTTACCAGTATTTGAGCTGTTCGGGGCTTCCACTCATGTGCACGGAGCATACAGCACCTGCGCGACGCTCTCCTGAGCAGCTGGAGCGTTGCGGAGGTGTCGCAGAGCATCACAGGCGGTAAGTACACATACAAGCATGTGCGCATGTGCTGGACGCATTCATGTGGTGGACACCTGGCCCCGTTGCACAGTACCGGTTGCAACGGGATCCGGAACCCACCACTGCTCCCAGCTAATTGTATTTTAACATGCCCTAAGTTGACCTGTTGATGATTATAATATTAATGTAAAAAGAGAGTTGTGATAGAGTATCTACATGGCACAAGTCTGTATAGCAAATATGGTGATCCTTGTTTAATGATCCCTCTTTCAGCACCATTGTAAGTGACATAGAATTCTAGCAGTTGAAGTCCACGCATCTCAAAATTGCCGATGTTCAGAAACAGTGTTTTATACATTGCACTATGTATGTAATATTGGAAGAACTAGCAATTTTAATGCAGGAAGGTGAATATGAGTTAAAGATACTGTGTTTCCCTGAAAATAAGACCTGGTCTTACATCTTGGGGGGGCTCCAAAATAAGCCCTGAAACACAATATCGGAGAGACCTAGAGAGGGTCTTTCTCCTCTAGGAGGAGAGACCTAGAAATAATGCAAGATTTCAACTTCTCAGGCATGTGTTGGATGGCCAACTTAACTAATACTTCAAGATCCCTAAAATTCTTACTGACTGCTTCTCTTTCAAGAAGGTTAAAATAGAGACAATGGGATCAGTTTTCCTATATTTGATCCTAATCAACAGGAATGAGCTGATTGAAGAGACTAACGCAGTGGGTTACTTGGACTCAACTAACTTGTGTTTCAAGGTTTTATAGAAAGGGGAATAGGAGCATAGTCATCCTAAAGAAACCCTTTTTCTTCCGGAGCATCAACTTAACCAATCTTCCTGCATAGTCTTAACATCACCCAAAAAAAGAAGGGATGGTTTGGCGATGTTATAAGTAAGGCAAAGACAAAAGGAAGGTGTCACTGCTTAGAGAAGATGGCAGAATAGTTACAAGTGATGGGGAGACAATAGAGCTCATGAGTTCCTGTTTTGTTTTGTTGGTCTCACTCCTAAAGGGAATTGTGTTCCAATGGACCAAAGCAGAACAGCTGACAAATGAGGGAGTGACATGTTTAAGTCATGCTGAACTAACTCAGTCTCCATTTTTGACATGATGACCACTATTTTACCCTGATGTCCCTGAATAAAGCATTTAATGAAGTCTCCTAGGAGACCTAATAGAGAAGAAGGCAAAATAATAGCCTGGATTGTGCTACCATTATATGAATAGAGAACAGATCATATTGTCACACCCAAAGAATGCTTATCAGTGCCTCCAAATCAATCTGGAAGGAAGTGAGAGGTGACATACTACAGGCTCTGTCCTAGGCTATGGACTGCCCAAAATATTTATCAGTGACTTGGAAAAGGTCTTGGAAAATATTACTAAATATGCAGGCAGCAGAAAGATTTAGAAGGAACAATTCTGTGTTCAACAGACCATGTCTATAGTATTGCATTCAGTTTTAGGGAACACTTTGCAAGCTGGAATCTGACCAGAGGAGAGCAGTCAAGATGATAAAGCATCTGGAAGGAAAAAGAAAAATATGAGAAGTGATTAGAGGTGCGGGTTCTGTTTAACTTGGAAGGAGAAGACTGCAAGGAGATTATAGCTATTTTCAAGTACAAGACAAGGCAGACTTGTTCCAAATTGTTCCACAACTAGGAAATGGGTGCATTTTTCAGTTGAGTATCAGGAAAATGTCCTAACAATAAGAACTGCTCTATAAAGGAATAGGAGACTTCCTCAGGAGATTGTGGACTCTTTGCTGGAGATATTTTTTGTAGAAGCTCAGTGGTTATTTGCTGGGATGGCTGCTGCAATAGCAGATTCCTGCAACAGGTAGGGGGGTTGGACTAGTAACTAGTTTAATTACCTTCAATGCTTGCCTTTTATTTATTTATTTTATTTATCATTACTTCCTATGCCATGTTTGTCTTTTATTTATGATTCTCTGTAGCTTTAAAATCTTTTTTTAATCACATTTGTGCTATATATACATGTATTCTTCTGTTTCTGCTATTTGAAGAAATAGGAAACATGTAAACATTTTTTTTTAAGTGCTGCATGGACAGAGTGGTTGAAGAAAGAGCTAGTTTGCTTGAGCAGAGTGTTTTTTCAAACTTGGCAACTTTAAGAAATGTGGATTTCAACCTGCTACTTGGGCTATTCTGGGAGTTGAAGTCCATGCAGCTTAAAGTTGCCAAGTTCGAAAAACACTGCTCCAGCAGCTACTTGTAAGGTGCTATCTATTGTTTATATTAAGTTGCCTTATCATAAGAGGGGCAACATATACATTTCATTAGTTATGTTATACTATCAAGTTAAGACTCTTCTTGGGCAAATGGTATAAAGAAAGAAACAAATAGAAAAATGAATCCTAGTCCCATGACATAAAGCTAGAGAAGTCTTAGCTGAGTGTAGTTCAGATGAACAAGAGGCTGTAGATCAGCTTCCCTAAAAGAAAAAGTTGGATATTTGGGGCTCTTTAGCATTGAAAGAAGGTGAATGATAGGAGATATGATTAAGGTGTACAACACTCACACGATGTGCAAAAGTGGATAAGGAAACACTATTTTCCCCTTCCTAAAATACTAGAAATAGAGGTTGGTCATTCCCTAAATGGAATATGAAGTAGGTTTCTTAGCTCAGCCTTTTCCAAACATCCAGAAGCTACCAGGTTATGGAAGGCTGTGCTATGGAAACCTTTCTATTATTGTTGTTATGGTGGATTCTATATAGTAACAAGTTTGTATTTCAAGTTCACTAGAACATATATACTTGAGAAAACATCTGATGGAATTCAAAGACTTCAGGTCTTTGAATTCTTATATATCATAATAATTTTGAAAATTGAGGTCCCGGGTCTTAATGCTGCTTGTCTACTAGCATTGTAACTAGCAATTTCTGTGGAAGAATTCAAATAATATCACTCACCATGATGGTGAGTGAGCCTTTGGATTACATTTTGTACTATCTTCATTCCTATTTTGTAAGCACATTAGGAATTTTCTATTAAAATGTGACTTTCTTAGAAAATGTGGTTCATGGCTTCAGAATTTGCTAAGGTGGATTGTCTGCTTGCCTATCTATCATGTTTATATATCATGGGCCTCAGATGACATCCAGGAGTTTATACCATAAAAGTAAAAATGTGGTAAGAAATAAAAACAAAGCATGTTTGGAAAAGTGATACAAATTATTTCAAATTTTTAGCTGTTTTAGATAAAAATGTTGTGCCTTTCATCCTTTTGATTTTTTGAATTGCAACCCACCTACATCATTCCTGTCCATTAGCCTCATTGATTGTGATTAATGGGAACTGTAGCCCAACTCATCTAGACAGAACTATATTGGGTGTTTATTCACTTGATTTTCTGGAGGAACTGCATGTGTCACAAGATAAAAAAGCACAAAAAAGCTTAGCATGGGTGTCAGCATTTATGCATGGGTATATTTACATTTCTTCAATTTGGAAATGCAAAACAGGAAGAGAGATTATTTGGTGGAGGGAAGAGAGAAAAGAAAATGTTTCTTTTATTATGAGGAAAATTGGGTTGGGATTTATACTATTGCCCTTAATTAAGCAGGCTGAGTAACAAACTGTTTTATGATAAATTGAACAGAAGCAAAGAGTGACTTAACACTACCAGGAAAAATTAAGCATTATCTTGAATTATTCAAAGCAATTTTTCATTTTCTCTTTTCTCTGAAGAGAACAAGTGTGCACTATTTGGCAAAAGATCATTCTTTAGAATTATTCTAGGGTTTTTTGAATTTTTTTTGTAAATTCTTTGGAATAAACACATTTATGTAACATAACCTTTTAATGGCGAATTATTTGTCTCTGTTCTGAAAAATGACTTGCTTAATGATACTGATGTCATCATCTTACAGCAAAAGTGAAGTCTGTAGGGTGAACTTCAAAGGCGGGGGCTGTTTTGTAGCTAAATACAGGAATACTTGCATATTTTTGTTAGATCAACCTCAGGTAATAATATTTTACTTGGCTAAGAGTAAGAGGTATGTAAAAGTGATTCAGACATTTTTACTTCATAATTGAAAGCTGTTGGAGTCTTCAATTTTGCATCTATTCTTTTTACTTAAAAATTCTGATACCTTTGCCATGAGCTGTTCGGATATGTTAGACTAGCAAGTTTAAAAAACTGATAGTTATTCATTTCCTGCAGCAAATTGGGGTAGTAACTGTATGAATAAGGGAAGAATAATCACATGTGGAAGTTCCTTCCTAGTTATTTTGTTCCATGTTGATTGCTAGAGCTCCATGATACAAATCTTGTAGTGCACATTTTAATTCCTCGGCCATTGATTAGAGTGACTAATAAAGCAGCAAGTAGAACTAAAAGGCAAAGGCGACTAAAGTAGAATTGATTACGTTTTGTTCTTGGCTCAAAGTCATTTTTAATTAAAAAAAACAGTTATCAGGAAGCAGTACATGACCAGTTTCATTCTTTCTGGGAATCATTAGACATATATAACCAATTATTACTCTGTGACTGTTCAAATCTACCGGGAATTCATAGGATGCCCCAAAGGTGCTTTTTCAAGAGGCAACTGGACTTTCTTGTTTTTCTATGAAGACGTTTTGCTTCTTATCCAAGAAGCTTCTTCAGCTTGGAGTGGATGGTGGATGGTGGGAATGGAAGGATTTATATTTATATTCCTTGCAAACAACTGGTAATTTTCTTCGGAGGTTTATCTGTGTCCTCAGAGTCACCTGAGTAGTGCAAATGGGTGTGGAGCCTTCTTGGAACTGCTGAAAGGACTGTGTTGTAGACTGGAGATAGATGATGTCTTGTCCCTTCCCCTCTGTTGAGAGAGGGCTGTTCAATTTTGACATAGATGAGGTCTTTGAATCTGTTTCAAACCAGCGGTCCGCTCTGTCAGAAATGTGCACTTTGCTGTCTTCAAAAGAGTCGCTTTTGCCTTTAAATGCAGATGGACTGCTGAATTTTGTCCTGATGGGTTTGTTCTCCAATGCTCAGCCATGCGTTTACGAAATGGTTGTTTTGTTTCCCCAATATACAGATCTGCATGAATTCATGGGTCATTGCATTTTAGATGACTGCATACAATACATTAGCTTTAGAAGCTATCCAGTATTTCAGGAAGAAGTATATAAAACCGCATACACTCCATCTGCCATCTATAATATAAGCTATAACTGACTTCCAAGAATGGAATGGAATGTCATATAAAACCTTGTATATAGGAGCATGGCTTAATGTACTATTTATACTGTAGTCCTTGACTTATGATCATTCATCTAATGGTGATTCAAAGTTCTGACAGCCTGGGAAAAATTGACATGACCCATCCTTTAAGTTACGACTTTGCAATCACATCATTTTAATTTGGGTGCTTGGCAACCAGCTTGTATTTATGATGGCTGATGTGTCTTGCAAACGTGATTCCCAGCTGGCTTTCGACATGCAGTGTCAACTAGGGAACTCATATTTGCTTAGTGACCAGGGTAAAAATAGCTGTAAAACTGGATCTAGTCATGTGATAACTTGCTTAATGACTCCATTGCTTAATGACCAAAATTCTGGTCCCGATTGTGATACGTCGAGGACTACCTTTGTAGCTACCTCTTAGAGGCTAAGGAAAGGTTGACTGTAATATACTATTGAATAAATGCATCATTGATGGAAAACTTCAAGCTTTTCTCCTTTCCTGATGAGGAAACTAAGACTTCAGGGCTAAAGTTCTGAAATGCTGGTTAAATAGCAATCTATCTACTTGAGGGTAAACACCATTCAAATTCTCTGGTTTTAATTCTTAAGAGATATGCACAGATAATCCTCAACTTATGATCACAATTGAGCCCAAAATTTCTATTGCTAAGCAGTTGTTAAGTGAGTTTTGCCCTATTTTACAACTCTTTTCACCACAGTTGTTAGGTGAAGCACTGTGGCTGTTAAGTTAGTAACATGATTGTTAAATGAATCTAGCTTCTCCATTGACCTTGATTGTGAGAAGGTTGCAAAAGGTGGTTACATGATCACATGACCATAGGGATACTACAATGATTGTAAATGGTTATAAGTCATTTTTTAAGTGCCATTATAACTTCAGATGGTACAAAATTAATGGTTGTAAGTCAAAGACTCCATGTACATAGTTGGCCTGTGAGCGAATATGCTTTTCCTAGCTGTTTTTGTGTACCTATTCCCATAAACATAGATGGTTATTTAACATAATAAAAATAGTCATATTTACTTCCTTTTTAAGATTTAGCTATAAATTTGAAAATATTGTAAATAAAAAGAAAGGAAAACAGTGTGAAGAATGAAGTTTCCAAGATGAAGATGATTGGAGAAAGATGCCAAGATCTTTAAAAGCCTCGATCTTCCAATAACTTTTGGAAGTTATTATTCTTCCAGGTTTTCAGAGTGGTTAGCATGCTGCTTGTTGAATACAATCACCCTGATTTTCACATGGCTGATTGCTAGTACTTCAGAAAGACAGAACAATGCTAATGAATGAAGGTTTGTGTAGCATTACTTGAGAAAGAAACACAAGATCATAGGACTATGAGCAGAATGGCAGATTGGAGCTTGGTATAATGACTGAAAAAATTGTTGACATAAAAATAAATAATAAAAGCACCAGCATACATCCCTGTTTAGGTCTCTCAGAACTTGGAATAAGATTGTTCCTTCATTATATGAACACTGAATCAGTATTGTACCCGTGTTTCCCTGAAAGTAAGACTGGGTCTTATATTAATTTTTGCTCCAAAAGACTCATTAGGGCTTATTTTCTGCTTAGGTTTTATTTTCAGAGAAATGTGGTACTACGTAAATACATCCCTCTGGCTGACGATCTTAATTGGGGCTTAATTTGGAGGTAGGCCTTATATTACAAGCATCCTGAAAAATCATGCTAGGACTTATTTTCCAGTTGAGTCTAATTTTGGGGGAAATACGGTAGTATATTCATGTAACTTTATAAGTAATTGTAGGAGCCAGTGAAAGTTAAAGGAAGCTGCTAGCTTTTTCCACAACCTCTCATGAAGGATTGAATCAAATGCTGCTTTCAGATCTTTGAAAGTAGTATAAACAGTACCTCTAGGAGCATACTGGGTACAGAGGTAATGCAAAATAATACATTGATCAGCAAAAGGAAAACCTGTCCTAAAACCGGTTTGCTTCATTGCTAAAAAAGGTTTTCTTGGACTATCTCATCAGTAAATGTATAAAAAAATGCTTAGCATATAATGTGCGAAGTATACATAGTAAGCTTATAGGATGGTAGTTACCTGGATTGGTTTGTACAGAAACCAATCATTCTTTAATAGAAATTGAGCAGAATGTGACAGGGGATCTGCTACTGTTCTTGAAGAAGGTCCAGGTTTCAACTAAGGATGGGGAGAGAAGGGTGTAATGAATTAGGAGAATCAGCCATTTTGACAGCTTGAGGTTGAAGAAGCAGATTCTTTCAGTGGCAGTAGGAGTTGGTGTCAGATTACCTATATTAGCTTTGAGATGTAAAGTAGTGATTAAATCTTTTACGTTTTTCAGGCTTTCTGTAATAGTGGCATGTTTCCTACTTGGGAGCTATGAAAAATACTCTACCATCTCCAACAAATGTGGGGCAGGACTCATTAGAAAAATCTGCTCTTGGTGCCTGATGGAGCCAGTTGTTTCCAGAAAGTACTTAGAGAATTCCCAGTTATGTAGTGGGCAGCTCTGCCCAATGCTTGGTGAGTCATTGGCAACAGGAAGGAGATAAAGAGCTGAATGAGATTCCTCTGAGAAATACCTTTCTGTTGATCAATCTCTGTTGATCTTTTGGTGAGGATTTTCAAAAAAAAATGAGGCAGCCAAAACAATCCCTAGAGAAAGAGAGAGACCTTTATTTTTCTTCCTTACTAAATCCAGACATTGTCATTCAGCAACTCTTTTGAAGATAACTAATCCCCTATGGAGAATCAGTTTGGTGTAGTAGTAAAGGCATCAGGCTAGAATGCAGGAGACCATGAATTCTAGTTCTTCCTTGACACAAGGCCAGTTGGGTGATATTTGGCCAGTCGCTTTTTCTTATTCCTAGGAAGGAGTCAATGGTAAATCACTTCTGAAAAACAGTGCTAAGAAAACTGGCGGGACTTTTCCATGTATTCTCTGAGAATTGACACAGTTGAATAGAAATAAATAAATAAATCCCCTATTATATTAGGAAAAAGCCAACAGCAAGATACAATACTTGGTCTGATCACCATAGCCAATTTTACACAGCCCTTTGCTGATAAGGCTGCTCAAATGGCTAGAATCTTTGACTTTAGCTTAGTTATTCCCAAACTTGAGAAAAGCTGGATGGGGGCTGATCTGGACATTATAGGAATTATATGTAGTCTCAACCATTTGGAGAATAATATTTATAGAAGACAGGTAAGGATGTTGCTGGAGTTTAAAGCAGTCTCTGTATAAATCACAATCTCTACATTGGGTGTGGTTCTTGATGACATGGCAGTGACTAAGACAGTGGAGATGGCCTTCTCTGATTGGGCAGCCCTACTAAGTATCTGCTTGTTAGTATCTGCTTGAATGAGCAGCTCATATCCCACATGAGAATGTGGCACAATCTGAAGCTGATTAGAAGGAGGCAAGACCAAAGCAAAGAACCATGCAGAAGTGTGGGTGCGCACATGTGCATGGTAATCTCCCTGCAACCTTCCTTTGAGCTTGTGGGATTGTATTTAATTTTGCGGGTTTCATGTAACACATTATCTGAAAATCCAAGTAACTATAATATATCCAAGTAACTATAATATATCTGTATGCAGTTTTGACCAGTCATAACATTGCCAAAGCTAGAATTAACTGCGGCTGTGTCCCTCCTATCTCTTATTTTAATAAGATTGGGGCAGGTCCATGTTTAAATCTCCAGTCTTCCACCACCAGGTCTCATTTTTCTTAAGAAGAATAAATGTTGCCCTTTCTCAGACTTCCTGGAGCCTTTTGCTACATGATCTTGTTCCAGTTATTCTGCGCTGCTAATCTAATGTGGAAAGAGGATGGGATTGTGCATGTGTGTTTCTGTTAGAGAGTGTGCTGAAACCAGGCAAATGGCTTGTCAGCTGTAATGTTAGTGATCCCATTTGCTTTGTAGTTTTGAGGTAGAAGCATTTGGAGGGGCATAGTTTCAGTGGGTGAGCCAAACCCAAAAGAGGTTTTGTTTTGCATGTGGTTAGTGCTGAAAGTTTTTCTTTAAAAGTGGGGTGGGGTGGAAACCTCTCATGGCAGTTAACAAGGTGATTTAAGAACAACTAATAAATTTCCAATTCTGAATGGCAATGTATTTTTTGCTGGGTTGAGGTTTGTGGATTACAATTAGGCAAATTCATCACCATCTGCCAAGTTGAATTTTATTTATGTTACTTTCACAGCTTTGATTTTAATTCCATGATAAAAGAACAAGGCAATGTGGAGTTCCCAGGCAGTATCACATCTACAGGAACCTTCCATATAGATTTCCTGTTACACCATTATAGATATGATTATAAATACTAGCTTATTGTAAATAGTTGTTGTGGCTATATAATTTTTTTAAAAAATCCCTAAATCCCCACTACTGCAATGCGCTCTACATGGGGCAGCCCTTGAAGAGCATTCGGAGACTTCAGCTCGTCCAGAATGCAGCCGCGCAAGTGATTGTGGGTGCACCTCGGTACACCCATGTTACACCTATCCTCCGCGAGCTGCACTGGCTACCTATTGGTCTCCGGATACGCTTCAAGGTGCTAGTCGTCACTTATAAAGCCCTTCATGGTATTGGACCTGGGTACTTGAGAGACCGCTTGCTGCCAATTACCTCCCAAAGGCCCATTAGATCCCACAGGCTAGGCCTCCTCCGGGTTCCATCTACTGGCCAATGTCATCTGGCTACTACCCGGAGGAGGGCCTTCTCTGTGGCTGCTCCGGCCCTTTGGAACAAACTCCCCGCGGAGATTCGGACCCTCACCTCCCTCCAGGCTTTCCGCAAAACCGTTAAAACCTGGCTGTGCCGGCAGGCCTGGGGTTGACGAGTTCCCTTCCCCCCTCGAATTGTGTGACTGTTGATTGTCTTTTTAAATTATCTTTGTACTTTGTTTGTTGTATTCCCTTCTTGTTTTACCCCCCCCCCCTTGGGTTTGTTAGCCGCCCAGAGTCCCACCGCGAATAGGGCAGCATGTAAATACAATAAACCTTCAACCTTAAAGGGGTTAAAAAAGAAGCAATCCAGTTTAGTTTAGAAAAGATTTATAGTAGATCATCTGAAGATGTAATTTTTGTAGGTAGCTTTTAACAAATCTTATTTATGCTTATTTATGTTACAGGCTGGTATGGATATGATATTGACTCAGCTTTCCATCCTTCCGAGGATCCTGATTGTTGGGGGCAATATGCTGATTCTGTAAACCGCTTTGGGCTGTAAAGCACTGTGAAGTGTATATATCAGTCTAAGTTCTATTGCTATCTTAACTATGATTAAGGACTCCATCTGTAATTTATTATAATATATTATGTTACAGATCTCTTACCAGAAACACTTTTTGAATTATGAGAGTGTAACAAATCTTTTAAGATACAAAGAGTTTGAAAAATAAACCTTCTGTGCTAGATGCATCTATTAGTTTGTCTTGAGTACCAACCTGACTATGATAATAATAATAATAATAATAATAATAATAATAATAATAATAATAATACAAAACAAGAATACAGAAGACGAAACAAGAATACAGAAAAGATGTGATAAAATCAAGAATGGAGAGTTGGCAGAACAAAGCACTGCATGGCCAATTTCTGGAAAAAAAAAAGATAAAGTGGACAGTGAACAAACTTGGTTATGGTTAACAACAGGTACATTAAAGAAAGAAACAGAGTCACTAATCCTGGCTGCGCAAGAACAAGCTATCCGCACAAATGCCATTAAGGCCAAAATCGAAAAATCCTCTGATGATGCCAAATGCAGACTTTGCAAAGAAGCTGATGAAACTGTTGATCACATACTCAGCTGCTGTAAAAAAATCGCGCAGACTAATTATAAATTGCGGCACAATTCAGTAGTACAAATGATCCATTGGAATTTGTGCAAAAATTATAATATTAAAACAGCAACAAACTGGTGGGAACATCAGCCTGAAAAAGTCACCGAAAATCAGATGGTCAAGATCTTGTGGGATTTCCGTATACAAACCGACAAAATACTGGCGCATAATACACCAGACATCACACTGGTTGAGAAAAATAAGGTCACAATCATAGACATCGCAATACCAGGTGATAGCAGGGTCGCCGAGAAGGAACATGAAAAAATCGCAAAATGCCAGGACTTAAAAATCGAAATTCAATGACTATGGAACAAACCAGCAATGGTAATTCCAGTGGTAATTGGCACACTGGGTGCTATTCCAAAAGCACTGGAATTACATTTAAAACAGTTAAAAATTGACAAAATCACCATCAGTCAAATGCAAAAAGCCGCACTGCTTGGATCTGCACACATATTACGAAAATACGTTACGATGTCCTAGGCCCCTGGGTGGGGCCCGACTAGTAATCAATGCCAAATCTGGTGAAACAACTGGCCGCTGTGATACAATTGTATAATAACAACAACAACATTTTAAATAAAATAATAAAATAAATAAAATAAAACATTTTTACATGTTCAGTTGACTGAGTTTCATGTTTAATGAATAAAAAACAGTGCCTCATAACTAAATCTTCCTAAAGCCTTGTAATATGTTGACCACTATGCAGACATGGCCAAGTTTCATTCACTGAAAGAAAGAACAAAAGGCTTTAGGTAGTTTCCATAGTGTGCCAAGATGCTCTCATCAAGCATCGAAATGTAGCAAGACGTCTGAAAGATCTGGGAACAAAGAATCTTTGGAGTGGGTGGCACACAAACATATAAGTAAAGTAAGTTTTAAAACAAAACTGTGAAGAATATCCTAGGGGTAGGGACAATCTTTAAAATGGGTCTTTTATGTATTGCAGTTGCTACGCTCAGTTTCACTACAGTATTCAGGAGAGCAATGGGAAAAAGTGAACACGTGCAACCTTGAGACCATTTCTTTAATCTAGGACATAGGTATCAAATTTGCAGCGTCACATTGGTGTCACATCACATTTTTCCCATTCGCGGAGCTGGGGTGGGCGTTGCCTGCACGTGACGCATCCGGCCTGCGGGCTGCCAGTTTGACACCCCTGATCTAGGATATCAACCCTACCACCACCACTGTCATCCTTCTAACCAACAGTATAGGAAATATGCTCTAGTTACTGGTCAAGATCCAGTTCTCCACCCTGCTCAATAAAGTGCATGTTGAGGGAAATCCAGAATTAGCAATGGCCAAGGAAAGCTTGATGTGCCCAAAGTGTAGGACATAAACACCCAGTCCAAGTGCAACAGAAGGTGGGAGCCAATGAAGTAGAATTTTAAACTAAAATGATGTAAGAAATAAGAAAGATTGTGTCTTGATTTTTGACAGGTGGCATACCTATGAGAATAATGTTAACCATTTTGCTTAGATACTACCCTTCTAAGGTAAAAATTCCAGAGATACAGCACTTAGGAACCCAAAATGAGATTTCTGAAATATGTTTTGAGTTTTGCACATAACGCCTTTATAAACATAGCAAGAATTAACCTTGGCGCCTACTGTAGTTTTTAGATTCTTTTAAAAGTCTTGCAATGATTCTCAAAGAAATGTCACCTGCCACCCACAACCTTATTTGATCTGATCCTGTTTTTTCTCCCTCCTCCCAGTTGGTCCACTGCATGTGGAGTTTTCAGAAGTTGTGAATCTGAAGGATGTGGAGAAGGCAAATCCAGAACTCAGGGAAGGAGGCCGCTATACACCAAAGGACTGCAAAGCACTTCAGAAAGTGGCAATTATTATCCCTTTCAGAAATCGAGATGAACACTTGAAATACTGGTTGTTTTACCTGCATCCAATCCTGAAAAGGCAGCAGCTCGATTATGGTATCTATGTGATTAATCAGGTAAGAGTTGCAGTTCTGAAGAGATTGGTGCACATAGAAGAGAAGTATGTGTGTGTGCTGTGGGTTTCTTTTGGGTATGTTTTTGTACTAAATAGTGATGAAATAGGAAGCTTAATCTTTTGAAAGATCCTTGCTTTGCATGTTGCAACAGAATCAATAACAGTTGCTTTAATTTTTTAAAATTTCTAAACTGTATTCCCTGCATTCCTGGCTTATGAAAGCAGCTAACTGCCTTTAAAAACAAACCAAGTACAATAGAAAAACATTACAACACTATAAACCAAGGTTTCTATAAGAACTTCAAAGCAAAACAACCCCCCCACCCCCCAGTCTTTTACGTCTGCCCAATTTCAGAATTGCTACCAATGGTCTCCAAATCAGACCAAAGCATCAAAAGCGAGATCCTTGTAGATCTACATCTGAATTGCCAATAATACAGCCATAAAGAGATGGTGTTAGTTATTTCTGTTGCTGAGTATTTAATACAGCAAATTGACCTGCTATCTTGTTAATCTATAAAAAAATATAATGAATAACTCCCATAGTGAATTAACTTATTCTTATACAATTAAAATAATTATGGGGACCTGTCATATTTTGCCCGAGTAGAAATAGTGAAGTTACAGAATTCTATAAAAATCCAGAGATTCATGTAGCAGTACTAAATTGTGGCCTGTGATACCTCAAGATATTTTTGATTAATGAAGATTTTGTTCGTGTCATATCTGTATTCTCAGACATAAGATCTTAGAATATATATCTTTCTTTGGGTGAATTTCCTTCTTTCTGTATTATTAGTCCTATTGAGATTGCCTAGGTTCACCTGCCAGAGAAAATACATTTTTATCTTTGTGATATTCAAAGAAGGACAATTAATCCCACCCCCCTTTGGCTTCTTTCTTTTAGCGCACATTGTATAGGAAAATGTGGTGTTGTCAGGTTGTGAGGGTAAAAGGCATGTAGGAAATTTGGACCGGTGAGCAAGGAAGCTAAGGATCAATACTCTGATATAGACAAGGAAAGTTGATTTTTTCTTAGAAAAGTTACCCAGACTCAATACCTGATGGGTCTAGAAACTTTAGATTAGTGACTTGCAGACTGTAGGTTTCATACTTTTCTGCTCTTACTGTTAGCCCTGGCCACCAAAGAAGATGATGCCAGACCTCATCACATTATTTTTAGTTTATGTCTTACGGCATCCATACGGCTTGTATTATAACTACCTTTCTTGTATTAACACAATATCCCTATCAGAGCACATGGCTACAAACAGTAAGAAATGCATTAAGAGAGTCATGGCCAATTCATCTGATAAATAATGAGTGTAAAACAATCCACAAGTGGTGAATCCTCCCATAATGTGAACCATAAGTCATGGTGAACTTGCAGAGTTTAACCTGTTTGCATAAAAGTGTCTGTTCTAGGGTTTTTCTTATTTTGTGAGCCTTCAGGATGTGCCAGTTTCGTAGGCTGTGAAGTTTGCCAGTTTCATAGACTATGCACAGCTGCATGATGTGCTTAGTAATACCTGATTCTCAAGGAGGAACTAGTAGTTCTACATTCTCTGTTTGGGTAGAGACTGCATCAGTTAAACACCTGGGTTTAGATGTGATTTCAGTCAAGATGTTCTGAATTTGTGTGATCAATCTAGAGCCCAGGTTACATTTTTTTTGCCACTCCACTGTTATATGCAAAAAGGTTGAGCATATTTTCCAAGTTGGCTTACAAAACAATTGGTGAGAATAATCTATTTTCTTTCAGGTCTAGACTAGCCTATTTAACATTACTTGCTGGCATCCTAATATCTATGTCTTGAGCCTTCATAGTGATGGGATTGGTTTTGATACCAGACAGGTCAGAAAAACCTCATGAATTCACTCTCTCTCTAATATGTCTCACATATTAGACTTGTAAAATGCTGCCCTGGGACTCTCTGCTTGAATCACCTAACATGAAGACTTTCAAAAGGCAGATAATACTCCATAAAGTTTGGGAATCGTTGAGTTATAACCTTCTTCCTATATATGCTGTGGATCAGATTTTGTATCTGAGCAAACTTTGCTAATATTTTCTACTAATGGCTTAACCAGAAGGCAACCATAGTACTTAGTTGGAGTTGACTACTTAAAACTATCTTTTTAAATCTTCATGTTTTCTTTTGCAGCCTAGGATGGGATATGGTCATTTAATTGCAATATTTTAATGGCTGGAAGTAGCCCATCCATCCTCAATCTGATCCTTTTCAGATGTTTTTGACAACAAAGACATTATTCACTGCTTAATTAAAACATTTGTGTGTTGGAGTTTAACACATCTGGAAGGCCCAGATAGGAGAAACTGGACCAGTAGACGTGGGTCTCAGGTGTGCTAGTGCTTCCTCCATTGCTACTCACAGGTCACATAAAAATGATTGAGTGCAATGAACTAATTTTGTCAATGAAGAATTCAGCTTGATTAACTTTATTATAGCAGGATGTTTTGAGAGGGTTTTTTTTAACATATCCAACCAGTTAAATATGCAACAAACACTGTTGGCCATGATCCTTAAATTATTCAGATGGTGGTGGGGTTTTGCAAGAATTGTATATCTGCAGGGTTTTTTTTTTTTTAAAAAAGGTCTTTCTTTACTTTCTTGATAATTGCTTTTCTCTTTTTTTCTCCTCCTTGTCTGTCCTTCCTTTGCATCTATTCTTCCTTTTCTTTTCCCCCCTTCCTTTCTAGGGGGGAAATCTTCCCTTTTTCTTATTAAACCTGTCCCTATAGCAAAGCAATCACTGAAGCATCGAGAATTTCTGTGTGAATGATTCTTACTACATCTGCGTCCTTCTGTGTTCTGCATCTCATAGGAAAAAATAAGAGAGGGAAGAAATGCTGCTCCTCCTCCTGCTTCCATGGTAACGTCCCACCTCTTACCTTTCAGTACAAAGCAAACTGCCCACAAATCCCTTGCACTGACTTTGGAAACATCTGAAATATGTTACGTGGAAACCCAGCCTGAAATGAGGGTAGAGAAAAGTGAAAATTCGTAAGGAGGCTCTTTGAGCAAGGTGGGGGAGAGTCATGTCAGTCCCCATTTTCTTGAACTGAAATGTATTTTCACCCATCTTTGTGAGGTATATTACTTCTCTATAGTTCCTCTGCATCCTACTTGAGGAATCTGTACCTTGGACCTGCTTTTTGCTTTGTGTGTTGGAGTAAATGCATCATAAAATGCTTCAGCTTTTTCAAGGGAGATCTTTCTCAAGATTTCAAAAAAACAAAACAAAAACAAAAAAAAGCCCTGGCATGTTTGCCTAGAATTGTTTTGCATCGCTTTGCAAGGTTTTACTCTGGGCAGAGCGTGGGTTGAATGTCATCACAAATGGGGAGGTAGGGAGTGGCCTTTATGCCATCTAAACATCTCTGTGTTGCGCATGGTGGGGAAATCATTAGTAAAGCACAAAGTTACCTTATGGAATAGTTGCTCCCTGCCTCTTGCTCCATTCATTGAAACCGGAGCATCGAACCTTGGTAACTTTTAAGACTGTTGACTAGGGAATTCTAGGAGTTGAAGTTCCCAAGTTTTAAAGTTGCCAAGGTTGGACACCCCTGCATTAGATAGTGTTGGATACAAATAATGCTGCAAGTTGTTGAGTTTCTTAGAGACCAGAGAAGAAATTGCCTAAGTTACCATCATGGAAGTAGTGCAACTACTCTCCTTGGTGTCACTAGCCTAGGAAATCTGTGTCTGTTACCACTTCCTAATCCAATAACACTTGAAAGAAACATGAATTCCACTGCAAGACCAAGCAGGGTGGGAAGCTTCTAATTTAAGAGTTCAAGCAAGAGAACGGCCTCAATCCAAAACCTGATCTGAGCCTCTAAGCTCATAGCGCCAATTTGGGCTGTTTGTTGCTTTGAGGTAAGATTTGTGCCAGATTGTTAATGAATGCCAGCTGTTTGACTTGTTGCAACTTAGGAGAGCTTTGTGTGGGATTGGCTCACTTCATAGAGGCAACAGGGCTTGTTTCTGCAGATCTGACAGAAACCTACAGCTGCTGCTTCAGGCAGAAATCCAGCTGGCTTGTCAAACTGGCCGGTAATTAGTTTGCAGCCCCTTCTTTGACAAACACCATGGGGAAGGAGCAAAAGGTGTCCTCAAGTTGTGTCAGGACAATAGTTCTTGTCAATCTTGTGCTTTCTGTCTGACAATAGCTTGAATTATAGAACTGGAAAAAAATCAAGATTGGTGGACTATTGGAACAGCTTTTCTTCAGAACTGGTGCAGACTGAGAATAATCTGAGATTCCTGAAGTCAGTTACAATGTGAAAAGAAGGAAAAGCATAATATACTATATGAACCTTTAAATATATATTCATATGCAAGCCTCACAGTTCAGTGGAGTTTCATCTATGGCAATGTCATTGCAGCCTAAGAATTTGAAAAAAGCTTGAAAGATACCCGTTCTCTGAGAGAAAGAAGCATTGAATGTATTTCATTATGGCTCATTTACTTAGATAACATGTTAATATCTTATATGAAGTACATCCTTTATTCAAGCAAACTTGCACATATATTTGTCCCCTGAGGCCAACAAAATTCCAAATACTTGCTATGTTTATATCTTGCCACTCTGTTTGTTATTTTAAGGATTTTATAGAGTGACTGTTGTGTATTCTATTTTTGGGTACAAATGGCAAATAGAGAAAGCTTAGGGGGAGGAGAAAGCATCCTTTTCTTAAAGTCCCAAACTCATCTGCGATAAGAAACGATGCTTGGATCACAATTTTATACGGCAAAGTGGAAAATATGGTGGATTTTGGAAGAATTGGCATAATTGGTGAATAGAATATTCTGGGGGGAGAGAAGAATTCATCTCCCAACGTGCCCTGGGGGGGGGTCTCCCTCAGTATACAGAATTGCAAACTATTTTTTTTCTGTCTGCCCATCCCCCTTCCTGCGTCTTTGAAAGCTGTAAACAGATGGCTTTTACTACATGGTTAATGGACTATATTGCAAATGGATTGTGTAATGGATACTGCTGGCCGTCAGTTGTCCAAAATGCAACAGGAAGTCCTTCCTTTTTGAAACGACGTGCTCCAGAACTGCTATTTTCCTGTCACCCTTGTCACGTTGTGATTTTAGTCTGCCAGTTCCTGCTATGCTGGGGCCCCTTCTGCACATTGCTTCCAAATGGATAGTTTTCTTCCTGGGTTCCAAATTTCTCTATCTTCCTTGACTGATAGCAAATGATGTATGCAGTAGTAGACCAGGATGTGGGAGTCTGCCAGACTGCTAAATTACAAGAGGGGATGCAATTTGGAAGGAAGGCAGAGTAGGCAGAGCAGAGATAGAAACCTTCACCTCTATTTAATACTTCTTACCCCTTCTCCATTCTTCTGTTCCAAGTGAGATTCCCAACTGTTTTTGCTATGAAGATAAGAAATAATGGTGTGTAGAGGGAAGGCTGTGCTTGCTCCCCAGGTCCACCTTTGGTTCCAATCACAATTTGGCTATTTTAGCTACTTAGCAGACATTTAAACTCTCCCAGGCTTTCCTTTGGCTTACTCTTCTGCAACAGTGACACCTTCTGTGTTTTCAACTGATGCATAGATACAAAAGATAATACAGATGCATTCTAGTAATGATTCAGGGGCCCACGTTTACCTGCAGTGGGGTCAACATGGGACTTGGTTAGCTGCTATTTGTGAGAATAAGTGATAGGATGGGATTGAAGGGATAAAATAGGTACTTTTCCCTCAGGACAGGTAATGGCCTGGCAGCCTTTACCTTCTTGCCTTCTTTGAGTTGAATCAGTGCTTTTTGCTCAAATTTGTGGGATTGACTTCTTCATGCACTCTGTACCTGAAACTCTATACCTGAAATGTGTGCAATGCAAAAATGTTCCACAATTATGCAGGGCCAGTAAGCTGCATGGTAAATAAATACTGTAATCCTTGAAGATTAGGTGTTTGTACTAGTCCCATGGTTAAGGAAATGGACCAGAAGACCCCCAAGGTCCTTTCCAGCCCTATGATTCTATGGTTTTCAATTTGTCTTAAAGAGTTGGTACATCGCAAAAGGATACCCTGGGCTGAAATAGATGCCATACATGTTCTCTTGCTTCAACTGAGCCAGAATCCAAATGCATTTGATCTTCCAACACAAAGCAAGCATGAAACACAAAGCAAGCAGGGATACATACTGTGGTTTTTTTTTTGCCTCTGCATCAAATAGAAAATGATGTAAATATAAATTTTGACTCAGATGTTGGAATATTTGTTCTCTTCTAAGGAGAAAGCCACAACAGGACCCTTAAAGTCATCTGTTGCTGTTCGTCTATTTCCAATTACATTTTGCACTAGCTCAGGGGTGTCAATCCCATGGCCCAGATGTATCACATGCTGACCACGTCCACACAGTTTAGTGAAGGGGGGGAAAGTAACGATAAATCATATGATGACAATGTGATGCCTGAGTTGGACACTCCTATACTAACTGGTTTTGGCTTCCTGATTTGCTTCCTATGCTTTGGTGGCTGAAAGTAGAGGGTGTAGGAGGTATTTGCTGTAGATATGAGCATACCCAGGTAAATGGGAAGCAATTTCTTGATCTTTTAATGAATATATTTCATGCTATTTTTTAAAAGTTGAAACTATGACCCAGTATACATTGTAAAAATCCTACAAATCTATCCTATTTACCAATTTAAGTATTAAATAACCTATTACTTGGTTAAATTGCTCAAATGACACTCTACAATTTCCAGTGCTTTGCAAAATGAGATTTTATGCATCACGTTACAGTTGGGGGATGGAGTTTCAAATACCTTTGCAATATTTTTTTCCGGGTTGGCAAGAATTTAATCTTGAGGGTGTTGTTGTCCCATATCCATTTTCCAGTTATTCTTTTTTGGAGGTACAATATGTCCTAATTTCTGCTCCTAATTGTTCAGAACCAAATTACACAATAAAATGCATTATTGTTTTGCTCACGCTGGTTTGAGACATTGAGGTTAATCAGGCTTTTTGTATGAGTCCTTCAACCAATAGTTCATTTCACAAATGCCTGTATTTCCTGAAAGAAAATGAAATTACATGTTAACCTAGGTGGATTGCTGGTTTCACATCCTCCAGTGTAGTAATTGGATAAGATTGTTGTCAATCTGGAAGACATAGAAAGTTATCCTCATTAAATGCAGAATGAGTTGCTTCTATGTAAATCAGCTGTGTATTCTGCTACAGGCTTTGGAACTGCTGAAAATGAGAAGAATAACACATCCTGCAGCAGCTGTCTAAGCAGCTAACTAAGTGAATGGGAAGCTTTCTAATTAAGAAAGTCAGATGAAGTAAGACCTTTTCCAAAGTATATATATTTTGGTGACTTTTAGACATTTAACAATAATTTTAACAATAATTCTATAAATGTCTTTACTCTTCAAGCTGCTCAAGATTAAGAGGCATTTAATATCACCATTGAGTTGGTTGGGCTTGAATAGATGAGACAGAAATTCAGGGTTTAAGTCTCCATATTCAAACGTGGAAGGCAGAGAAAGTGAATGCTTACTATTGTTGATTGGATATTTTGTCATAAATGTGAGCCTGAAGTGAAGAAGTTATTTGAGATATTTTTAAGATCATAATCTTTGTCAAAAGGCATAGTTTGGTTTGTGGTTCCTTCCTGCATTATTATTATTTTTTTGCCTTTGTTTATTCCCTTGAGAGGAAGCTGAAGCTAACATGATTAATTTAAAGAGGAGATCGGCCATTCAAAAAACATGCCAGGAAATTCTCTTGCAAACTTGGCTGTTGTATTTACGTGTTCCTAAAAAGGAAATGTTGAGACAGAGCCAGGAGGGATGAGAAGAAACTATAATGGGGGATTTGAGATATACTGTACAATACAAAGTGGTTCATGTATATTAGCTTGGATCTGATTGTCAGCTAAGATTGGAATGGTGGCTTTTGTAGAATGATTTTGCAGTTGACAGGATTTGACCTGAGACCATCCAAGCATATCTTCTTGTTTGCTTGGCTAAACTGTGAGAAAGCCAGATGGCCAGAAAGTTGTCTACTCCAGGTCAGATTCTTTTGGCCATGACCTGCTCCACTGACACCTTTTTGAAAAAGTTGAAGCTGCCAGTGCTAGAATCTGGCAGCTGCCTTGTTCTGCCAAAGTACTTTGTGCCAAAGAAAATTCTTTCCTCATCTCTAGGAGGCCATTTCATTTCTGTTGATTGAACTAGAAAATACAAAGAACATATGACAAGTTTCCAAAGAAATGCAACCAGCATATTTTCATTTTGCAACACCGTTTGCAGATGGTACAATACAGAAAGGAATTTACAACTGAGTTGAATTTTCTCCATGCAGTCACTTGCTCAGGCTGCTGCTTTCAATGGTGGGAAGCTTTCATATTGCTATATTTCTATACAAGGCTGCTACTGCTTTGGCAGTGTGTCTCCAATGTATACTGAATAAATTCATTGCAAGATGCATCCCTTTGGGATGCAGCTTACGATCACTTCTGCTGAAGAAGCTACTTGGATGAGAAGCAAAATCTTTTCAAGGAAAAAACACCAAGTAAGTCCAGTTGCCTTTTGGAAAAGCACCTTTGGGACAACCATGACCTGGATGATTGAGAATCTCCATAGACGTAAGCTGCATCATTTAGTTAACACTTCTGTTTTAGCAACTATTAGCTCACCATTTCAGGGAGGAAAATTAAGCAGGGTCTCAATTTTCAATTTAGAATAAGATTTATCCAACAATTCTTTAGAAATATCAATAGATAGAGAATTAGTCTTTTCCCAGAATTGAGCCAAACTTTTAAAATAGGTAAAACTATATGCACCCTTCTAGCATAACAGCTTTTGTTTTGTTTTGTAGGGCTATTGTACTAAGGCTAAAATAAGAATTAAAGTAATTCTGATCTTTTTTGGAGAAGAAAAAAAAGCTAAATGAGAATCCTCTCTTTCAATAGGGCATTTTCAAGTTAAAATATATTAATTAAACTTGAATGCTATTATGAGTTGTATTTAAAAAAAGTAATGTGCAATTGTATCTTTGGTATTGATTAGATCTCTGCTTGATACAAAATTGTAAACTGATAATTCTGCAAATGAATTAATCCACACACAAATTTGGCTTTTAAAAAAATAATAGTTGATTTACCAGAGATAATGGCTAAAACTAACTGCATGTGTTTTGCTGCAGTGACTTTGTATAGAGAAATGTAGCAAGAATAACTATAACCTGTCATTTGAGACTATAAAAACTCTTTCTCAATCCATTTAAAATAACTCTAAAGTATCCATCTTAAGTAATTAGTGTTAGAAATAAATAATTCTTCCCCATGTAACTGATTTTCCAGTTCAATATTTTATCCACTCTGGGATATTATTATGGTTTGTCTTTGCTGAATCTACAGAAACAGAAATGAAAACATGTCCCATTTGCAAAACATACCTCTAATAAGTCTGCTGCTTCAAAATTCATATTTAAGGGAATCTTGTGAAAGTGACCTCCTAATTCTGCCCCTACTTTTATTATTTTGCTTATTTACTGATCCACAGTAAACAGTGGCCACAATCATATGGTTGACTAGTTTTTCTGAAGAGAGTTAATTGGAAGGAGAGAATGGTAATTTCATCTAATCCTTCACTGTCATAAAGGGTATTTTCATTGCTGTGTTTGGCTGTGTAATTTTTGCCAAGGTCATAAACATTTCCATTACATTTCAAATTCGACAAATGTAGAACTGGATTGTAATTTTCAAAACTCCCAAAATGTACATTTTATTTTTAGTAATCTGTGAAAACAATTTATGGAGAAAAAATATATGCACTTGCTAAGAGTTGACACTGTTTTGATGGCAGAGTCAATCAATCAATGAAAACAACCACAAGAACAAAACAAAAAGTTCTGTCAGATCTCTCTTTTAGTTGTATTCGGGACTAATCTGGTATTATAAAGAGTATGGAGTTATTAATTTTTTTTATCACTTTCAATATAACTATCTCAAACATTTCCACTTGTCTTTAGTACTCTTTTCTTCCGCTGAAGATTGCCAAATCCTGCTCTGGCTCTACTCTGCTTTTTGTCACACCATCCAGGCGTGGCCAGAAAATGGTTCTGTGGAGCAAGCAGGACAATAATACTCTTAACCCTTTAAAAAAAACCCGACAGTTGTGTTTCTTCATTGGTTAACAAAACAGAGGAGAGGAAGAATGGAAAAAGTTAACGGTGATGACATTGAGAACAAACACAGTTGACGTATAAAGAATCTTTTGTTTTGCTTCCCACTATAATAAATATGATCTAGATATTTGTGTGATGCCAGGCTCTTTTATTAAAGTAATTGTAAACATTAAAATATGATCTAAATAATTTTTATTGGGAAGCTGGTTTTCCATTCCTCCCTCTGTAAATGAGGCTTGCAGACATTGTTCTTCATTGGACAACATCTGAACTACTGTATATGTTTTAACAACATTCAGGTAACTGAATGGGAAGAAGAGACAAGACTGTACACCATCTTAACATATGAAAATGAGTAGCATCCACCAACATGATGAACTGCTATCTGGAGGGGCATCTCAGGAGCACCCCCAATCCACTGAGAAAACTCCAGATTTCAGAAGGCTGATGCAGAGCAAAGTGAAATTCTTTGCTGTGTGTATGCTTTCTCTCTTCCCATAGTTTGATGGGAAGTTCATTGAAATGCAAAATGAGCACATTCCTTTCACATAAACTTTATTGTTGGTCTTAATTATAAGCCAAACTGGACAGAAAACTGGCAAATTGTAGGCTTATGTGAGTATATGGTGCTGTATATGTTGCCCAGGGGTGGGTTGCTGCCGGCGTTACTGCTGGTTCGCAACCCGCATTCCAGATGTGCGCAGTGCGTGCATGTGCTGTTCAATGTAAATTGTTCTTTGCGCATGCACAGAACAATTTACAGTGAAGTGTGCATGCGCAGTCACTAAAATCTAGAATGGCAGTGGCTAAACAGCAGCAAGGGAACTGGTTTGGGGGCATGGCGGGCTGAACAGTTGTGAATCGGGCTGAACTGGCAGCAATCCACCTCTGATGTTGCCTCTGATGAAGGCCCTGGGTGGTACAGTAATAAATAAGAAGTACCAACTAATCTTTTGAAGGCTCATAACAATTCTTCCTTTTCTTACATTAGGATGGAGAAGAAACATTTAATCGTGCAAAGCTTCTGAATGTAGGCTTCACAGAAGCTTTGAAAGAATATGATTATGACTGCTTTGTATTTAGTGATGTTGACCTAATCCCGATGGATGACAGGAATATCTATAAGTGTTACGACCAGCCCAGGCACCTCTCTGTATCTATGGATAAATTTGGATTTCGGTAAGAAGTTGGTTGTTTACATTTAGTATAAAGCATATACTAATATGAGTGAATTATTGGGAGTTGGTGGCAAATGAATATAATAAATAATCTTTAGTCATGAGGATCTGGAGGCCAGAATATGACTATATCTACACTTGCATTATACTTTTGGAAGGAGGGCAGATTTTCTGTTGGATGTTCACCATTGGGGCCCAAACCAATATTTAGAGGGATCTTGGAAGTGATTCTTTTTTAGATATAGCTTGTGTCACAATTAAATCTGGCATCTGTTCTAATGACATTCTAATTATTCTTACTTTTTTAACTGTCCAGTCTAGCTTCCAACTTTATATTCCCATCTAAGTGCTAACCAGTCTCCACCTTACCTTCTGAGGTTGCCCTCCGAGCTCAGACAAGGTTACCTAGATGTTGCTGACAGTTCAGTTAAGCTTGAATAATAGTACATGTATACAGATGCAAATACATATGTGTGTGTATAAAATTTATTCACAAAGACACACATCTATAAATATGTATATGTTTATATGTAGTATAATAATATAAATTTAATGAAAAACTTTTTTTTACAAAATTAAAACTATAGAAAAATGAAATAATATATAGAAAAGCGAAAAAGATATATAAAGATAGGAAAGAAAAACAGAAAAAAGTGAACAACAATATGCTGTAAATTCAGAAGAAGAAAGAGAAGAAAGTTAAAAAAAACAATTTATGATCTTTGTATCAGTTACAAACATAACTAGTACTGTTTCCATACTCTCAAATTACAGAATTATTCTTCCTATATAATAAACTATAAAAATGAACCATAGAGCTCATTTTTTTCCATTTTCATCAAAATCTCCATAAAAGATTTCCAGTCTTTTAAAAAAGTAGTTATGGCTTCTTCCAACTTGAAAAATGGTTTTGATGAATTCGGAACTCAGAGATTTCAGAAAACACGGTTTTATATATTGGCATAGACAAGTTTACAGGAGTCCGAGGCGGCATGTTACTTTTTCTGATCACATCAGTGGTGGGTTCCGAATCCCGGTGCACTCGGTATGGTGCAATGGGGCCCAGCATCCACCATATGAATGTGTGCAGTGTGCCATGCGTCCTTACCTCTTGCGACGCCTCCATTAGCCTTCCTGATGCTCCAGCTGTTCGGTGGAGCATTGTGCAGATGCCGTACGTGGCGTGCGTGGAAGTGCCGAAGAGCTCAAATACAGGAGGACAGGCTGACGGGCCCTCCGGAGCACCGTACCGGAATGGTACCCGGTGCTCCTGGTAGGCACCAGTACACCCGTACTGGGGCGTACCGCCTGCAACCCACCACTGGATCACATCTATCTAGAATTGTGACTAGAGATATAATCCAAGCTTCTCTATGATCACATGAATTTAAATGAACAATTTATCTTTGTCTCTTCCAGCTTACCTTACAATCAGTATTTTGGAGGTGTGTCTGCTTTAAGTAAGGAACAATTCCAAAAAATCAATGGTTTTCCCAATAATTATTGGGGCTGGGGTGGCGAAGATGATGACATTTATAACAGGTAAGATCTCTCATCTTTTTAGTTAATGTTGAATTTGGGGCTTGGTATGTTGTTTAGTTTTGGGAGTTGTGCCCGGTACAGTAGTTTCTCTCTGTGCCATTTGTTGATTTACGGTTTCTTCTAATGTTGCTCTGATATGTAGCCTTATGGGTACAAGAATGCAAATCCAGAATTGGTGTTCAAGAAATATTTGCATGTGAAGAGTTTGTCTTGACAAACTTGGCTACAGTGGCCTAAGGAAGGCCTTAGGGCCTTCAAGCCATCTTTGACTTAGAGCAACAATCATTCACAGCCCAAATGTGGACAAAAGAGTCAGTATCAATTTAGTTCAGATTATCATCTCTGGAGGCTATTAATTTGCTTAGAAACTGAAGTTGAGAATGCCTATAATCCATGTACAATAAAGCTTGATTTATTTAAGCCATGCTTTTTTCTGTGGTGCGTCTCCTATCGTTGTCCATTATCATTTCTGAGTACCAATCTAGAAGAGGGTTGTAGAAGATACATTTATTTTTCAAATATTAGTCCACCTCTCTCCTATTAAGTGCATCTATTTCTGTCACCCTGACAGTGTATTGTATCAGCTAGGAGCCTTGTTGAGACTACTGTAAATGGCAAGAGGTTTTCATACTTGCACCTGTGTCAGTTTCTTACCTGTTAGTGAAATGATTTTTTTGTTTTTTAAAGTGATCTCCCTTCCTTGTGTTCTCTTTTCTTCAAGATGCAGTTTTGATACAGCTGACAATCTTCTATCACCCATTTCTTAAACAAATCTATATCTTGCTTCAAATAAAATGATTGCTTATGTTAGTATTTATAACTGTAGGACTACGTCCAAATTCTGCAATCAAGATATCATAAGGGTTTTTAAATTTTATTTTCATTAGGATGTTCTGACTCAGTAGAATAGAATAGAATTTTTTATTGGCCAAATGTGATTGGACACACAAGGAATTTGTCTTTGATACATATGCTCTCAGTGTACATAAAAAGACAATATACATCATCTTTTATGTACACTGAGAGCATATGCACCAAAGAGTAGCATTCTTTCAGCACTTTGCTTATGCTTAGAAGAACATTTTAAAATAACTCTACGACCAAGTTCTTTTCCCTGCCCCTGCCACCTCATCTGTATTGTGATATTTTAGTTGGATTACACAATAAAATATAAAGCCAAGGTTGTTGTGCAATAAAATCAATAAGAACTCCCCTCACCAAAATAATGAGTCCTTAGTAAATATCCTGTGCATTTTCCAGCTTGAAATCTCAAGTGAATACCAACTATAAGGAATTCAGAAAGATACTCTGAACATAAAGATATTGAAAGTCTACCCCTACTACAGGATAATTGATTACCACACGGATGTCCTGTATCATTCCTACATTTTCTGTGCAGGTTTCAAGGACTTTTCCAGCTTCTAAATGACATGCATGATTCCGAGTTATTGTTTTTATGTGACTTGCTGTGATATACAATCATAATGCCTATAAGGGAGGCATTGAATTAGAGATCTAAATTGAAAGGATTTAAGTTTTGTGAAAGTCCAACATCTTGTTGATCACAGGTCTATTTTAAAATGGACATTCTGAATCTAGAATCTGTGCTAAATTATATGGAAGTTCTGCTTTTCTGAATCAGCTGCATATGTGAACTTGCTCCTTGTTTGCTCTGGAACAAATCCAAATGCCTTCTTTAACTCAGATTGGAACATTTTAAGAAACACCTTGGCACATTGGCTTTAGATGACACTCTAGTGGACGTTTCTTCTTTTTAGATAAAGCTATAACTATTCACTATGGGATAGTTGTATTTTTATTCCTTTAAATCAGGGGTGTTTAACTGGATTTCTTGGAGGGCTGGATCAGCATTGTAGTTGTCCTACATGGGCCGGCGGGGGGTGGGGGAGGAAATGGGATGGACAGCCTCCTGCAGCACCCTGCCTGCCAAAACAGGGTGTGGGGTGGCCAGGGGTGGCCCCCATTTTGTCAGGCAGGAGGCTATCCAGGCCAAAAATGGGACGTAGGGGTCACCCCCATGCCCCATTTTCACTAACAGAGCCACTGTGGGCTGATCCTTTGCTATTTCCAGGCTGGCCCCGTGGGCCAGATTTAAGCACCCCGTGGGCCAGATCCAGCTCACGGGCCTTGAGTTTGGCACTCCTGCTTTAAATGAAAGTTTAAATATTCAAAATATTTACAGACCATGAACACTTGCATTCTCCTTTCTAATAGTATTGATTTTAGAGAACAAACGTTTGTATGGCAGCTACAAAGTAAACTGGAGTGACCTGCTTTCAGAGGGAACCAGGGAGCCTTGCAATGTTCCTTTTCTTGCTGTTTTAGAAATCAGATGATTCAGGGACATTGCTCCGTGCTCCATGCTATTCAAGGGTCACTGCTCTCCTTGTCTTCTAGCACTGGTCTCTTGATTTATACCAAGTGAGAAGCTGTCTGCCTGCTGTTGGGTCAAGACTTTAGCAACAAAGCACATAGTGTTTCTACTCAAACCCTTTGAATACTTGTTTCCTTGGCACATACTATTAGGTGCACATTGTGTTTGGGATGAGCAGGAAGCGTTTTATGTCAAGAGGTGTTAAGTTTGGCAGACAGAAGGAAAATATGCTCAGCATTTAGCGGTCACCAGGATTTTTAGATGGTATTCTTAGAATACCATCAAGGGAATGAGAAATACCAGACATTGGCTTATACAAGAATACATTTCTGGGCTCTGTTAGGAGTCCTGCTCTTTAATTCTAAATAAATTCTTTCACCATTTAGAGGAAAATGTTCTTTCAGGAAGCTCAGAAATACACTTAGCAAATTTTACTACCCCCTCCACCCAAGTAGAGAACTATATTATTCCATACAAAGCAATAATGTTTAGAGTTACAAGGTCACCAGCATTTCCTGTTTCTCATTTACACCATTGCCCTGAAACCTGTTTTTCAACCCTCATGTTCTTTGTTGCTAAGCTGACACTACCATCGTTTAACGTTATTTTGTTCCTTCTTTGTCAAGGGACACATATATTTATTTATGTAATCATTTTTGTTCGCACCTTTCCTACAGTAGCTGGATAGGAAGGAGGTCAGGCTTAAAGAAGCTGGGAGTTGAGACACAACCCTTCCCTGGCAGGCAGGACATCTTATGGATAGGCTTTTAGAACTTCAAAGGAGAATCATGAGATCTTCCCCTTATTCATCCTCTTTTGACCATCTAAGCAGATCATTTCTATATCCTTAAGTGGCACCTTGCCCTTGAACAAAAATTGGATTAAAATAGAACTGTTTGACTTGAGATGTTCAGTTAATTACTACAGTCTTAAATCATATTAATTAATGGGGGAAGAAGTTCCTTGATATTGCTGTACCTGTTGTAGTCATAATGCTTATGTAGAATGAAATACAAATCATGGGTTGAGTTAATGATTAACTTTGGTTAAAGGGCTGTCACATTGTTCATTGCTGACATGATAGTTCAAAGCCTGGCTCCTTTTTTATGGGGTCACTTATATGTCTTCCTATGCCTGGGCATTCAGCGACCTATTTTGCTTTCCATTGGGAATCGATATTAAAATTGTTGGGCAGATGTTGTGCAAGTGTCATTGGGGGCTTCCTGGATTTGAATCTTCCAGCTTGATGGATGAGGAAGGTCAGCTGCACTGGTGGAGGTGAATTGTTCATAATTTTTCTGTATTCTCTCACTAGTGCACCTTGCCTTCATAAAGGTGGTAATGCTATATGGCTCAGAACAGGAAGTCAGCAGTGGTTTTAATACATCCGCTTATAATCCTCATGGTGTAGTTGAGTCTGGCATCTAACTTACTTGTATGGCAGCTGTTAAGCCAAACAAGGACACAGTATTCTGCTGCGGAGTAGCAATAGCAATAACACTTAGACTGATATATCGCTTCACAGTGCTTTATAGCCCTCTCTAAGTGGTTTACAGAGTCAGCATATTTTCCCCAAGAATCTGGGTCTTAATTTTACCGATCTCAGAAGGATGGAAGGCTGAGTCAACCTTGAGCCGGTGACATTCGAAATGCTGAACTGCAGGCAGCTGGCAGCCAGCAGAGATAGCCTACAGTACTGCATTTTAACCACTGTTCTCACCACAGAGTAGACAAACCCTAGTGTCTGATGACCTGAGGGTGGCAGCTGAATTTCCTCATTTAGTTCCACATAATTTCTAGAATATGCTGTTTTCCTGTAGTTCCGGTGGGAGGGGCTACAGCAGGGTTTGTTACAGCCAGATTGGTCCAGAGACTGAGTGATTTTTCTTAATATATCCTCCTTTCCCTTCTGGCTCCCAGTTTCCCTCAGTCTTTTGGTCCAAGCACTATAGCTGGTGGCTCCAGTGAGGTTTCATCGTGTTTAAGGTTAAATCTAAATTGACATTTAAATTGGATATTGTAAATTATTAATTTGGCACTTGGCTGGATTCAGGGAGATTAGGTCTCCCGAGAGATTGAGGCTTTTCCTCATGGCTCTGCAGCCTCCGGAAGGCAGTCGATTCCCTCCGTTCTCAGCAGGGACCGTTTTCCCAGTCTAATTCTGGAACGGCGGCTTAAGTGCGGCACCCAGCGGCCCTTTCCTCAAGCAGTGGCCGCCCAGCTCCTTCAGTGCGGTCTGGTACTGCTGGGTTTCCCTAGCGGCCCGAGAGATTGCCGGGCTTCATGAGGAGCACGTGCTGCCTCTGTTGTCGATGGCAGTGGGCAGAACAGCCCCAGGGAAAAGAAAAGCCAGCATGAAAGCATCCACAGCGGCAAGAGTGGCCCCAGACTGTCCAGAGGCTGGTGCGAGGGTCTCAGGACCCGGCTCATTGTGAGGCTAACCCCTCAGAGCCATGTGCGCCTTACCCACAAGACGCGGTGGCCATCTTGGTGCGACCTCATGGGCAGTGGCCTCATTCCGCACCTCCGGTAGCGCCCAAGCAAGTGGAGGCCTCAGAACAAGGACAGATGGAATCAGAAACATTGAAGACATGTGAGTGAGTCATGGCCTCAACAACTTCTGATATGCCCCAAGGATCTTGCAGAGGAGGGCCAGGGCAGGCTTAGGCCCAGGGCAGCGGCCTCCAGGCCCACAGCCGACCAGTGCCCCTCCAGAGCTGCGGCCAGGGATGAATCTAGAAGACAGAAAGCCCTGGAAAAACAGGTGGCCAGAGCAGAGAGGCTGGCTCAGGCATCGAGACCTGAATCTCCCAGCAGATCCAGATCCCCCATTGAGGCCCGATCTCAAACATCTGGTTCCCCTACCAGGGGGTTCAGTCCTTCCTCTCCTTCAATCTCCTCAGCCAGGATCCGCGGGGGTGTGTGTGTGGCTTCTCCTCCCATATCTCCAAGAGGCTATAGGGGAAGGACCCGGGGGAGGGGGGTTCCTGGGACCTTACCAGCAGCCCAACTTGCCCCCTGAGGTCCCCCTTCGCAAGGCCCTTCCAATGAGGAACTAGAGGATTTGGATCAATTGCCCGATAGCATCAGGAGACTCATCTCCGCTGCAATATTTAGGGGCATTTCATCGGGCCTAGCCAGAGGGATAATCCTTCTCATGGGGTGTCTAGACCTCCAGCAGTTTCCAGGTGGAGATCTCCGTCTTCCTACAGAGGGCACGAGATTTCTAGGCCTCCTTCCCCTTCAGTGGTCAGCAAGGGTTCCATCTTGGGGGAGGCCACACACCCAGACCTGGGCTTCTCAGAGGATGAAGATGCAGCCCCCTCGGAAGCCCCAGCCTCCCCAGGGCTTTTTCCTCCCCCCGCCTTTAAGCATGCCTCCCCCGGTATCTCAGCACAGGGATCCGAATTTGGCCATATTTATAAATCCCAATACGGATAAGGAGGAAGTTCCAGCTCCTCCTCTCTTTCTCGAAGTAGTACAGAACCAGTGGGTAAGGCCTTCTTCCTTGCCCAACCCAGGGGGCAATGATAACGGAGATCAACCCGCAATTAAACCGGATGTATGTTGGGTTTTTAAACTGTTTGTTAATGTTTGTATTCTCCCCCTGTATGTTATTTTTTTATTTCATTCGTATTTGTAAGCCGCCCTGAGTCCCCCTGGGATTGGGCGGCGTATAAACCCATTAAATTACGAATTACGATAAACGATACTGCAACATGGAGCAAGCCTTTGCCCAGACCTTGCAACTCCCCACAATGGATGCCCCAGTGGCCCGTTTGGCCATTGCCTCCACTATAGTCTCAGAGGACATGGCAGGCAAACTGAAGCCAGAGGACAAGCGTGCGGAGCATACTCTTCGTAAGAACTTTAACGCTTCTGCCTGGACCATTAAGGTGGCCGCGGCAGCGACCTATTTCAACCGCACGACAGTCATGTGGCTTTGACAATTCCAGGATCGTATCCCAATCCAGGATGAGCGTCTTCACCAAGACCTCACCAAAATCATTTCTGCCACCCAGTTCTCAGCAGACGCCACCCTGGATTCTATCAAATTCGCTTCCAGAGCTCTTTCCACCTCTGTGACGGCCAGGAGGCTCCTGTGGCTCCGCAACTGGCAAATAGACAACAAGTCCAAATGGAACCTGGCAACAGCTCCCTTCTCTGGGCCTAACCTTTTTGGGGTGTCCCTTGATCCTATTCTTGTCGAGAACAAGGATAAGAAGAAGGTCCTACCTTCAAACACCAAGAAGCTGGACAGTCGTCTGTCTTCATACCGTAAGCCCCCTTCTTTTAGGAATCCAGACCAGGATTACCGTCAGCAGCGGTATGCCCCCTATAGGTATGTGTTGTGGCTCAGCAGAAGCCAATGGAGCTGCCACCAGACTCCGACAGCGAGGGGTCTTATGAGTCGGCCCTGGAGGATGCGGAGGACACTGGACAGGGTTCCAACTCCGAGCAGGGCGCGGAGAGACTGGTTGGCCACCAGGTGGCGCCTGAGCCTTAGATCAGTGGGAAGGAGACAAGAGTGAGTGATCCAGAAAACACCTGTGAGTTGTTCCGGGATGCACACTGTCGAAGGGCTACTCGGCGTCAAGAACAACTGCGTAATTACAGGAGGTGATTATGCTCAGCTGATGCTCATTAAGATCCTCTCCTGATTATAAAAGAGACTGCTTGTGCCACACCCTTCTGCAGAAGTCAACATTAAGGACTAACAAGAAACAAACTTGGCAGGCTGGATTGCTGCCAGAGTTTGTTTGCATTGCTGCCAAGTTTTGTAGAACTTGCTGCCAGAGTGCTTATCTCTTTGTTTATGTGGCTTGCAGCCAACGAGAGTCTGGACTGATTAAAAAACATTCTCATTTACGTTGGTTTCGGCTTTCGTTCCCGGACGGAGAAGGGGGGTGTCAGAACAGGTATGATAGGCAGAATCAGCGGCTGTTCTATCAGGATAGAAATAGATACCAAAGTCAATCCAAATGACCCTTTCACGGAGGGGGCAGCCACTCCTTCCGCAGGGGGAAATGACTCGAACCCGAGTCTCCCCATAGGCGTCCGCCTGGCATCCTTCGCAGACCAGTGGGACCAGTTAACTCCAGATGCCTGGGTCAGGTCAATGGTCAGGGAGGGTCTCCATCTGGAGTTCCTTGCTCCTTCCCCAATGCTCTTCAGAACTTTCCCCTCCTCCAGGGACCCAGAAAGGCTATGCCTAATGCTTCTGGCAATTCAATACCTACTGGACATTCAGGCAGTCGAGCCAGTCCCCCTGGAGGAATGGAGACAAAGCGTTTACTCAAATCTATTTGTTGTTCCCAAGAGCTCGTCGTCACTTTCAGTACAGGGCACTTCCATTTGGTCTGGCCTCCGCCCCCCGAACGTCACAAAAGTCCTGGTGGCGATGGCGGCTCACCTACGCTCCCGGACGATGAGACTCCATTGTTACCTAGACGACATGCTCGTTCTTGCCCAGTCCCGCACGCAGGCGAATCTGGATCTGCAGGTCACCATCTGATCATTACAGTCCCTGGGGTTTTCCATCAACTTCCCCAAGAGTCACCTCTCCCCTTCGACGAGAATCCTCCACTTAGGCACCGTGATAGACTCAATAACGGGACTGGTTCGCCTTTCACTAGAACGTCTGACAAGCCTACAAACATTGGCATTGCATGTCCGCGCAAGTCGGTCAGCTTCCATCCTGACCTTGACACAACTGCTGGGCAAGATGGTGTCATGCATAGGGATTCTTCCGTGGGCCCGCCTGCACTCCGGAACACTACAGTGGACACTCATTCCATTCCAACGGCGGCGGATGAGCAACTACCCGCACTCCATCTTTCACCGGAACTCCGCTGGTCCCTGAAGTCATGGTTGTCCCCGTCTTTGAACCGTGAGGCCGAGTTCTGGGAACTGGAGCGCATCTCCATCATGACAGATGCCAGCCTCTTCTGTTGGGGAGCGGTGATGGGGACCAGCCTGGCGCAAGGCCAATGGTCAAAGTCCGACCTGCGCCACAATATCAATTGGCTGGAGCTGAAGGTGGCCCACCTAGCCTTGCTGCATTTTCGAGACTCAATCACCAGCTTGGATATGCGTCGTGCCCTGCATTTACCTCAGACGTACATCTCCCTTCAGGCGGTCGGAGGCCTTGTTCCTGTCCTTCCAAGTTAAGTCATTGGGGGCTAGGGTGTCCTCCGCCACCATTGGCAGGTGGGTGAGACAGGCCATCATGGAGGCTTATCAAGCCATTCACCAGGTACCTCCACAGGGCATCATCGCCCACTCCACCAGAAGTGCGGCCACCACGGCTGCCTGGGCTATTAGGGCCCCGCTGGAGGACATTTGTCGAGCAGCCACCTGGGCCTCTCCCTCTCTCTTTATTCGTCACTATCACCTTGATCGTTTTACTTCGGTGGACGTAGCCTTTGGCCGTAGGGTACTCCAACAAGTAGCGACCCCCCTCCCCCGGGATCATCAACCCACTCTGGGACTTAGCTTGGATATGTCCCCGCTGTAGCCCCTCCCACTGGAACTACAGGAAAAAGAACATTGGTCCTTACCTGAACATTTCTTTTCTGTAGTGTAGGTGGGAGGGGCTACTTTCCCACCCTCAATGTTTCAATGGAGTCGGGGAGGTTGTGTTATTGTGACTGTTGTTCTTGCTATTGTTGTTTTTTTCCGTTCTTGGGATGTTATCTCCTTACATAAAGCTATCAGCTGTTCCATTCGACCTCATGAAACTGGGAGCCAGGAGGGAAAGGAGGATATATTAAGAAAAATCCCTCAGTCTCTGGACCAATCAGGCTGTAACAAACCCTGCTGTAGCCCCTCCCACCTACACTACAGAAACTAAACGTTCAGGCAAGGACCAACGTTCTTTATAAATAATGGCAACAAAATGAGATAAGGAGATTGCTAAACTATGCCTCCTTAAAAGAAGAAAAGAGAAAATTGTTTACATAAAAGAAATCTTATCTTTTATTTGCTTTTGCAGATTGGTTTTTAAAGGCATGGGGATTTCCCGCCCAGATGCTGCAATTGGAAAATGTCGAATGATTCGCCACATGAGAGACACTAAAAATGAGCCCAATCCACAGAGGTAGGTCCTTCATGCTGCTTCTGCCCGCACAGATCCAAGTAGCCTTTATTAACTTTCTTCTGATCCTCCGGAAATAGATATTTGATCATGAAATAGCCTTATTTTTATTTATATAAATATATAGGGATCCTTTAAAATACTAAGTCTGTCTTTTAGGACTATAAAAAATCCTGGGATGATGTTCAATAAAGCCATTTTAGAAGACAAGGAATGCAATACTTCTGATGTGTTTCGAACAGCCTCTGTTGTGTATTCACAACTGGAAAACAAAACTTAGCAACATTTTGTTTGTTATATTTATATCCTGTATTTTATTCAGGAATTCAAGGTAACATATATAGTAAACTTTCTTCCCATTACCTCCAACAACTTTTTGAAGTAGTCTGGACTGGTTCAAAGAAAGATCTATGATTAATAGTAGACTAGAACCTGGGTCTGCCCAGCACAAGTCCAATAACATAATCAGTTTCAGCTGAATTCTAAATTCTCATAATCAAAAGTGGAGCCAAAGCAAAAACATAGTTTCCATAGTTGGACTACTACATATAACAAAAGAGTCAGCTTGGTCTAGTGGTTAAGCACCAGGCTGCAAACTGGGGGACTGTGAGTTCAAGTCCTGCATTAGCCATGAAAACCAACTAAGTGACCTTAGGCCCGTCACTCTCTTTCAGCCTAGCCTACCTTACAGGGTTGTTGTTGTGGAGAAAATAGTAGGAGGAAAGTATATTGGATATGTTTGCCCACTTTAGTTATTTGTAAAAATGATAAAGGCAGGATACTAATTAAAGTATAGCAAGAGCACTTAGACTTATATACCTCTCCATAGTACTTTACAGCACTCTCAGTTTATAATGTCAGCATATTGCCCCCAATAATCTGAGTCCTCATTTTACCGATCTCTGAAGGATGGAAGGCTGAGTCAACCTTGAGTCCGTCAGGTTTGAACTCTAGGCTTTAGGCAGACTTTGCCTGCAATACTACATTCTAACTACTGCTCTACACCAAATGTATGTTATATATCAGTAATTCTGTTCTATGAACACAGTCTTTTTGCCACTAAATTTTTAACCTTTGAGTACAGAACTTTTTATATTCTTCTTCTGAGAAACACTTAGCAAAAATATATATGTAAGAGGGAAGTGAAATACAAAATACAATTTTATGCAAATCAATTAACATTTGCAGAAGGCCAATGGCGATACTAATCACAAATTGATATTTACCAACTCTGTCTACCTTATTTTCACAGGTTTAACAAAATTGCTCATACAAAGGAAACAATGAAATCTGATGGTCTAAACTCTCTGACTTACACCGTAATAAAAACTGATAAATTTCAATTATATACAAAAATCACAGTGAATATTGGATCACCAAAAAGCTAATGTGGCAGAAATGCAATAGAAGACTTGGAATACCCAAAAAGTGACAATTCAACTTTTCAGCATTTTATAAATGATTTTATGCAATCAACTTGAAAGACAGACACCTGTTTTGTCATCCTGAGACCTTGCAATTGGCAGACAAGTGAGAATTTTAACCCCAGAGTTTGCTTTTTTTCATTTTTAAAAACTTTATAAACGATAAATAGAAGTTGTAAATATATGAATTTTCAGGGAATGGTTGGAGACTTAGGTGCTCACTCCCCTTGGAAATTTTCCCATGCAAGTGTCACAAAAAAGAATGAAAGTTGTATTGAAGCATTCTTTTTTTTTCTTTCCAAAATGTTCTCTTTTATGTTAGGAAGCTAACCTAAGAAGGATTCCTAGTGGATAGAGGCCTATGTATTTGATGAGCATTCTCTCCACTTTAAAATAATGAGGGTCACAATTTGAGAACGTTTTTGTTTCCAAATTGTGAAATATTCTGCAGTGGTAAGTCATTTCCCTTTCTTCCTGCTCTTTTCCCAATTTAATTTAAAAATTGGATCACTGTATGAAAATTCACTGCTGTGGGTACAAATGGAAGGATTGGAAAATGCTGCTAAAGTGATTTGAGTTTACATACTTTGATTTATCTTCCCCAAATCATGTCAAAATTGTTCCTTCTTGTCTGAAATCTTCCATGGGGAGAACAGGAACTAGAAACCTCAAAACAAACAGCTTTGCATTTTGTTCTGCTGGCATGGAGATTTAAATAATGCAGGCCTCTTTGCCCAACAGTGTATCAGCAAGCCAAAATCTTGAAACCATGGTGCTTGCTTTATCTAATAGGATCATAAGCCCAGTTTTTACATTGGGCTCACTGCACTATGGGATGAAAATATGAATGAAACTGTTTCATCCTATCCTTTCCTAACCCAATCATGTTAGGTTGCTAATTGAAGCTTCCTAATTTTTTCTGGATCTAATTGGGTGATTGTGGAGAAGTCAGGTTAAAATGTACACTATAACCCAGATCACGCAGCATCCCTTCCCTAAGATATAGAAAGGAGAAGATGTGCATCCAAGTCTCACACTCGGTGCCAAGACATTGTGGTGTGACCTGCGAATATCAGCTTCAAAGGCACAAGGGATGCTGATAGGTGGAAGGCATCGTTCATGGGTTGGTCCATGGAGGCAGAATATTGCTAGGACAGCAATACATAAACTTTAGCTTGCTTATGTGCTGTTGCTGTTTGAAAATGAGCCACTTCTAGAAGTATTTTAAAAGGACAAAGCCTGTGTGTAATGCTCAAACAGATGGCCTGCAAAACATCTGCTTTGGAATTAAACTGAGCATTGTATTTATTCATGTGAGAAACATCTCTGTTCCTGTGGAACACTGATGGGGTCTCTCCCAAGCTAATTCTGCAGAGTCGACCTTGTCTTAAGAACAAGAATGGGGAAATGGATATTTGGCAAGAGCGAGACAGCATTACTCTCCAACTGACCAGAACTTGTCAACTCTGAGTCAGTCTGCTGGGATTTCCTCATCCAATGGGAAGTTATGCTTCCAGATTTTCTCTAAATACAGGTGGTGGAAGGAGCCAGTCAGTTTTCTAGATTAAAAAAAAGGCAAAGTTCTTGCTTAGTTAAATCATATAGATGGGGCTCAGCCTTCCAACAAAGTTCAGATGAAGAATATCCTAAGCCTATTGGGACCATTTATTGCTTGAGTTTGTATGTGTACGTGTGATATTGGGGTGTAAAGCCTACTCAGGTTGTAGTAGGAGCACAGAAATGAAAATGGCCCCAGGAACTAGACCCTGTAGTGAGCAGGGCAAACTTTTTGAGGGCTAAAAGTACAAATACGTCTGGTTGTAAGCAATATGTTGCTTGCAAGGAATTCAGCCAGGCAGAGGTAAATAATAACCTGAAGATTTGGGGTGCATTAACTAGTTCATCAGAGACCTTCTATGGAAGTGGGGAGGACTTTTTAACTTTCTTTTTGCTCTACCTGGCAAAATTGTAGCAGAGAGGTGTGCCAATAACCAGTAGCATAATCTCTAAGATAAGAGAACAGTTCAAATAGAATTTCCTCAGTGAAGCCAGTTCTTGATACTGCAAAATAAACATGATCCATTTAAGAACCAGGTTATTGCCAGATTGCCTTACATGTGAATGGAAAATTTTGTTTCATGTTCTACTGCTCTAATGAAATCTTTTTCGTATTGGAGCATGGCAAATATTTTCAATTCTGGTTTTATAAAGTGCCTTTTGGTTTTTAAAATGATTTGTCAGGAATGTTTACTATTGTAAAAGCCTAAATGTTACAAAATGTCAAACAAAGGTGTATTTTCTCAGTGTTTTGTGTAAAACTTGAAGTCTGCTGCTGGATTTTACTGTTAAAAATATTATAGGGGAATAGGCTAAAACAAATGCAGCATAAAATGGCATGTTAGTACCATTAAATTAGCCTAAGTGACAGGCGACGTCATGTTTTAACTAGATTTGATTTATGGAATCAGCCTTCACAAGAACATTCAGTTTGCCTTACAAATATATTCATCTCCATATCTGAAGAATCATAAATTATGGCCTGTTGGGATATTGTCATTTCCCCACTCCATTATGAACTGTTGATGAAGACAATGAAGCATAGCTTGAGGATCAAAGTAGAATTTGCATCCCAGAACTCAACATCCTTGATTTTTACTTTCAAAATTACATGCTTCTATGAGAATGTTTCCAGTGGTTTCCTTCTATAAAAGGAATAGCCTCCCAACAGCTTCAGCATTTTTATTATCAAGCAGATCCTAACCAGTGATTAGGGACCTGCTCAGAACTCACATATTTTCAGGGATGGAGATAACTTTCAAATTTAGCTTTCTCCTGTATCTGCCCTTCTTTCCTTTTTTTTACGGACGCAAAATAATCAGTTTTAAGAAAGTATCTTGGAGGGATATTCATATCCCTCAACAGTCAGGGAAAGGAAGGCCTACTTTCCATGTTAATGACCATCAATAGCTTTTCAACTCCATTTGTCCAACTGCATCACCAAAGGAAACCATTCCCAGTTCATTTCAATCAACCTTTCATAAACTGGTCTGCTTCCAATGTGTGTGGGTCATTGTAATCCAGTGCAACTCAAGGACACCAAATTGGCCAAGGTTGCTTTTGCTGCTTACAATAGCAGAGAATGTGCACATTGCCCCCAGTTTATTCACATCTGAGGCAATCCCTGAAATAGAGCAGAGGCACTGTCCCTGTTACCTCATTGGAAACTATGTGTTTCCTAACTTCTCAAGCACATTGGCAGCCAGTTATGTAGTAGATGAAAGTTCTTGTGTATAGCTCTTAGTATGTGACATTCTTAAATTTTAGACTATGAAGAAAGTTGGATGGGAGAAGCATTTGGCTTCTTCATGTCAATTGTTTCCCCTTTTGTTCAAAGAAAAGCAAATGGCCAAAATAAGCAACCCCATCATTGTTGGAACAAGGGATCCCTTTGTCCTTTTGAGATGAAACCTCTTCTAAAAATCTCTAATAGAAATATTAATAGCAATATAGCAGTAGACTTATATACCGCTTCATAGGCCTTTCAGGCCTCTCTAAGCGGTTTACAGAGAGTCAGCATATTGCCCCCAACAATCTGGGTCCTCATTTTACCCACCTCGGAAGGATGGAAGGCTGAGTCAACCCTGAGCCGGTGAGATTTGAACCGCTGACCTGCTGATCTAGCAGTAGCCTGCAGTGCTGCATTTAACCACTGCGCCACCTTGGCTCTTATAATATAATAGAAATATTAAGCTTTTCCCAGAGTGAGATTAATTGAGGTAGGAGGGTGCAATTGCAGAGGGAAGGCCGTTCAAACTGATATTGGGTTTTCCAGTGTGAAGACGCTTCTCCAATCTGGTTATCCCCTGAAACATCAGGATACAACTCCCATTGTTCTTGTGCAACATCCTTAGTTTGCTGCCATGAAATCTGGGCTTTATCATAACATGATAGAACAAAGAGAGAATGGCAAGCAAGAATTACCTCTTGCTCTTATTTCACTACTCTTGCTTGATTTCTGAAGGGTATGTGACTGTAGTTTGTTATCTTTGACTGCCAAATTTTAATTTTTTTTAATGTTCAGCTCCAAATGCTTAATTTCCCCTTACTGTACTGTGGCATCCTTTTGAGGCAAGAAAAAAGTTTTAAATCTTAGGCAGTCTGACAACAAAGAAGCAATTCCAATATCACTTACTCAAAGCCAGTGTTTCTCAACCTCAGCAATTTTAAGATGCGTGGACTTCAACTCCTAAAATTCCCCAGCCAGAACTTCAGGAAGTTGAAGTCCATGCATTAAAGGTGTTGAAGTTGAGAAACACTGGTCTAGGTAACCAAACTCTTCAATTCTTTCAGATTCCCTCTTCTTGTAGCATTTGGAACAAATTAAAACTCTATTCAACATTTCTCTGGACCTGATATGTTTCTAAATTTTTCCTTGGTTTCTCCAGCTATAGAAGCTGGAGGCACAATATTTAAATGTCTGCATTAGCATTAGCTTTATCTGTAGGCATGTATTTGGGGGCTCACATCCATCTGAGTACCTGTTGCTCGGAAAACTGAATTTGTGATGTAAGTTAAATGTGAATTTTAAGGTTAGGGTTTTCTTCTACATTTTTTACTACACAACAGCTCCTAATGGTCTTAACAATTTCATGTACCCTGTAAATTCAATCTCCCTGCCAACCTCTTTTGGAAATTATAGAAATGAGAAGCTTTTGTAGACATTTTAGAATTAGATTAACTGTTCTTAAACACAAAACACAAGCATGAAAAATTACAAATCAAAATGAAGGCTGAAATCCTGTAACATTCTGAGAACTTCTAGCTAACGGAATACAGATGGTATTTACAAATTGTCAGGGTTAATATGTTACATTAGACGTCAGTAAAACAAATCTGAGATGCAGTATAAAGTCCACTCCAGTCACTCAGTTCTTTATGAGGACCACATTTCCATGGTAACAATATGGCAGACATTTGCCACTGCTTTCTTCCTGGGATTTTATTTCAATTGTTGAATTTAAACTGTAGTTTTGTAAGGATTTCCTTGTGGTACCCCATTCAAATGCTAATCAAATACTGCACATTTCTGCCTTTCTGAAATCAGTCAACTTTTGCCCACATTCTGTTCTCTGCTGTGAAAAAGCATCATATAAAACCTCTCAGAGGCCTTTTATTGAAATAATATGGTAGGCTGAGTTTACAAAGTACAAGTTGTGATCTTACTTTTCATTTACCACTTCCCCTATTTTCACTGGACACGTGGATGCCTTTTAAAAATCAGGCTCAATTGCTAATATGGATACAGCAAATAGGTTTTCTCACCTATAAATATACATTCCAGCAAGCAACTATTATGGTATCCATCATACAGCACAGCTTAGACATATGGTTACCTGTATGTAAGTATGTGTGACTTGGATGTGCACATGAAATTCAGGGGAAATTGCCATAGAACCTTATTCAATAACCTGGTTATAATTTTCATCTCTTCAAGGTGTTTGAGAGAAGTGCCTTAAAATATTTTTTGAAGTGAATGGGGTGAAGGGATAAACAGTGTTTGCTCAATTACTTTAGCATTGCTGTGGGTCATTTTTGCCTTTCCAGAAAACAGTATGAAAGAAATAATAAAAGTTGCTGTATAGTAACTACAATGTTTCTGCTGTTGTATTTAATTCCCTGGTGTTTCTCCTCTTATTTCTTGTGATTGCATCACAAATAGTCAGCTAACATTTCTGTTTAATCTGTGAATCATCAGAACATGTGGACTTTTGTTCTGTTTTCACTTTGCAATGTGTGGTGTGTGGAGATACTTGAATAGCAAATGGGAAATTGGTATTTCTTCTTATCCCACTGGCAATACTACTTCAAACAATGTCCTCTTCTGGAAATATTTTTTAGTCTGACATCCAAGGCAGGGCAGCCGAGCTTCTCCCTGCGCCGCTTAGTCATCTCAGGAGTCCTGGATCCTGCAGGAAGACGACAGCTCCTTCCCCTCCTTCATTCTGGATTGATTATAGGGTGGAGGCTGAAGAAGCCCACTCTGGCTGTTTTCAGGCAAAGGGCTCCTGCATCTACCAATTAAGCAAACCCAGTCTTGTGAAAAGCAGAATGTGCAATAAGTTGCCCCTTTCATTTATGGCAATTAAATGGCACAAAGCAAAATAAAAATAGTGGAAGCCATGATTATGGTTATATTTTCAGCTGTTACAATAATCTTGGTCATAAATGATAACCAAAACTCTCATTTCCACAGCCATTTGTATGGCTAGGTGTCACTGTGTTCTACATTTATTTTATCCAGACATCTTGCAATCCTTGCAGTAAAGTCTGCCAGCTGGTATATTTTCACAGCAGCTTCATCTGGATGACCACTGCCTGGATCTGTGTAGACTCCACTATTATATACAGGTAGTCCTCAACTTACAATCATAACTGAGTTCAAATTTTCTGTTGTTAAAGTCAGATATTTATTAAGTGGGTTTTGCCCCATTTTAGGATCTTTCTTGCCATAGTTGTTAAGTGAATCACTGCAGCTGTTAAATTAGTAACATAGTGGTTAAGTGAATCTGCTTCCCCATTGACCTTGCTTGTTAAAAGGTGGGAAAAGGAACACATGAGTTGGGACACTGCAACCATCATAACCATGAGTTGTTTGATAAGTGTCTGACTTTTGAGCACATGACAGTGTGGATGCTGCAATAGTCATAAGTGTGAAAAATGGTCATAAGTCACTTTTTTAGTGCCATTGTAACTTTGAATGGTCAGCAAATGAACTGTTGTAAGTCAAGGACTACCTGTAATTAAATATATCAATAGAAAAAAGTGTGTGAGTGTGTGAATGCGTGCTGGCATTCTGCACCTAAAACATTTTATCTCCTATCACCTCTCTGAACTATGCCAACTGAGCAAAAATGCATCTCCCAGCACAGAGTCTATCTGTAAATAGAATGGTTTGGAAGAAAAAAACCTGGAATTTGAAATATAGATTAATAATTTATCTCCTATTGCTAGTGCCTCTCCTTCTGGTCATGAGTGTAGGAATGGGAAGGTGCCACTACAGAAATGTTTTCCATATGATTCCCGGCTGTACTCTGGATCAGGATCTTAAAAGATCCATTGTGTAGTTTCTTCAGTGCTGGTGAAGTTGTTATTGGAAAGGCTTGAATTATGTGTTGGCATCAAGTTCCTGAAAGAACCAGTGAACTATAAAATAACTCTATTGCCTATTGTTTTCAGGACTTGCTGATCATTATGGATATAAAGAATTGGTATTTTCCGTTGATCAAATATTCTTCCATTTTCATTACAGAATTATCCCTCTGTTCCCAGGGCTGGGGAAATTATTGTTGTTGCCTGTGTTAATATGTTAATACTGTGACATTCATTATTTTTTTAATATATTGCTGGCAAAATAAAATGTTTTTTAATCGGCGCACTTACTCACACTCTTGGAATGGAAGAGAGGGGATTCTGTTCTGGTTCTTTTCTGAGATTAACTGGCTTTAGTGTAACATGATAGAAGTTCTAAGCAAAAAGGTAGGGAATTGCATGGTTTGGAATGGACAATGTCTATTATTTTGATTATTAAATAATCTGTTCATATTGAAAGTGGCACATCAGGATCCTGCATTCCTGTCCTGTTTTAGATTGATTTATTATTTAATGTGGGGAAGCATCCAAATATAGAAATACTCACATTATATAGTCCCATGATGGCGAACCTATGACACACGTGCCCCAGGTGGCAGGTGGAGTCATCTCTACGGGCACCCGAGCCGTTGCCCAGGTCAACTCTACTGCACATACGAGCAGGCTTCCTACTGCCATGTGCATGCTTTTGGCACCCAAGGAATCACTGGTATAGTCAAACAACAACTGCACCACAAAATTATACTAATTATCTGATCATGAATAATATTTAAGCAGACACATTTATTTCAGGGGGTTTCTATAAACACAACAGGAAAAATCAAGTTCAGGGGTGGGTTCCTGCCAGTTCTAACCTCTTCTATAGAAGAGGTTCCACAAATCTACAGTGCCGTTTAGAACCGGTTCCAGCTCCTTCCCCCCGCCCATCCGCACATCATCAAGATGGAAGAGCGAGAGGAGGAATTCTGGGAGTTGAAGTCCACAAGTCTTAAAGCTGTCAAGTTTGAACACCCCTGGGGGTTTTTTTCCTAAAGGATTAGGGGTGCAAGGGTTTTGTAACTTGACAGCTTTAAGACTTGCGTGCTTCAAATGCCAGAGTTTCTAAGCCAACATTTTGGTTGCTAGGCAAGAGCGTTGTTAAGTGAGTTTTATCACATTTTACAAGTCACATGGCTGGCAAGCCACTCCCACCCAGCCACATGGCTGGCAAGCCACACCCACAAAGCAGGCCACACCTACAGAAGAGGTTCTAAAAAATTTTGAAACCCACCACTGGTCAAGTTTCACTTCTAGGTTGCCACCTACCTTAAAAATGAGCACAAGAGGATGACGTTATCTAACCCAGGGGTGTCAAACTTGATTTCATTGATGGCTGCATCAGGGTTGTGTTTGAGCTCAGGGGGCTGGGAGGGCATGGCCAGGATGGGCATGCCCAGCTTGTCACTCATGTCGGCGTGTGTGGTCGCCTGAGCGCTCTGCCAGCGAAAACAGACTCCAGAACTCCACATGCGGTGCTCCGGAGCTCTGTTTTCAGTGGCAGAGGGTTGCAGGAGGCTATTGCAGCCAAAAATGGAGCTCAGGAGCCCATTATCGCTGGCAGAGGCACTGTGGGGTGGTCCTTCACTGTTTCCACAGTGGCCCCGTGGGCCAGATCTAAGCACACCACGGGCCGGATCCGTTCTCCGGGCCTTGAGTTTGATGTCCCTGATCTAACCCATCCATGAGCCATCAATACTTTTTTTTATCTGCAGGTTTTATTTCATACATATGCATGCACGTTTGCTACATGCCATACGATAGTCTTCAAGGAACACACATTCTCTCCCCACCCCTCTTGGTTTAAGGAGCAGAACAACTGAACTTTGAATTTCATGGTAACTTGGAAGAGACAAATGTTTATTTTTCCCTTTGTTCAGTAAATGGCTAATGTAACTTTGTATATGTGATTTATACTTAACCACAATGTTTGCAGTCAAATAACACACAAAAAGTGGAGTGATTTTCCATTTTAAATGTGTTTTATTGAATCGTGGAAGGGATCTTGGAGGTCTTCTAGTCCAACCGCCTGCTCAAGGAAGTAGCCTATTTCATCCCAGTCAAATGGTTGTCCAGTCTGTTTTTCTGATAAGATATCCTCACTCCCCTAGCCTTCTAATCTCTCTCTCTTGTCCCATGACATTTGCTGACCCTAATCTCCAAAGAAATATCTCTGCCAGAGAACCAAATAACTGGGTGACCTCTTTCACTTAGTACATCAAAATTAGAACAAATCAGTGGTGGGTTCCTACTAGTTCGGTTCAACCAAACTGGTAGTGGTCTGGCAGCATGGGTCACTGGAACCAGTTCCCCCTATCTTTTTTTTTTTGCTTCTGTGCATGTGCTGAGCAATTTTTATTGCACTGTGCATGTGCGCGCATGGCACAGTCACTTCTGGAACAAATGGCAAATGATTGGATCTCCAGAATTGCCATGTTCTGGTAAGCAAATCTAGATCTGCTGTGTTCTGTGTACTTACTGCAGTAGAAAGAAAAAATCTAGATCTGCGTTCTGGTAATGTCTCTTGTGGGCTATTTTTACTCTTTGGCTTTATGCCACATCATCACTCACCTCGGGGTGTGTTCTATTCCAGCTAATTTTCTGTGCCTTATTCCTCCATAAAATATATTGTTGCATCACATCACCGCCAGCTGCAGCACAGGCCTGATTAATTGGCCAACTGGGCCACTGTCAGGGAAAGCGGCGAGCAAGTGAGTGGGCAGGCAGGAGGGAGGGACCAGCCTTGCCTCCAATGCTCTGTCCAGCAAGTGAGTCCCAGAGCTGCATCCCTACCTCCTTCCTCCGAGAGCCAGCTTGGGGAATGGCCAGCCTCCCCATCACTGTGCCTTTCTGGACAGAGCATTGGAGGCCAGGCTGGTCTCACCCACCCGCCCACTTGTTGCTTTCCCAGCCGCCCGCCTGGCTGACCACGTGGGGCCCGAGCTGCAGCCAGCAGAGAGGGGGTGTGCACAGGGCAAAACAGCCAAGGACGGAAGTGGAGCCAAGGAACTGCGGGGAACCTCCAGCATGTTGCACCCCCCTCCCAGCCTTCGCTGGTGCCTCCACACCAGCCAGTGTCTTGAGGCCACTGCCGCTGTAGTTGCGATGGGGATGGAGGGGCAGGCCAGCAAGCAGGGCACCCAAAAATGGCACGGAGGCATGGGCGAAGGCTGGGAGGGGGGTGCAACATGACCCTGGCCTCCAACCTTGGCTCCTCTTCCATTCTCATCTGTTGCAAAGAAGAAGCGGCAGATCTGGGCACACCACGCCCCCTTTTTTCTCTTTGAGAGCCGCCTTGCAAAATGTCAGAAAATTCCCCATGGGGCGGAATTTCACAACCTTGGAAGTTGCCACTCACTTCCTACTACGAATGAGACTGCCGGACTCAAGGCTACATACATTTGAGGTGGCATCTGCAGGCCATAATGCAAGTAGCCTTCAAAGTGGCACAGTCATCTCTTCTCAGGGTCCAGATTCCTCCAGTAAGGAAAGCAAGCACCTAGACCCAGGAAGCTTAAAGGGGAGAGGCAGCTGAAGGCAGCCAAGGGAGACGTCTTCCCACTTGCCACTTCCACCTCCTTTCTCCCCCTTCCGAGACAAAACAGGCCATCAAGCCAAACCTCCTGCAAGGGGAGTGGGCAGGCTGGACCGCGGGCGGCTGTGGATGGGCAAGCGGAGGGCAATGTACCCTCTAATTTTTTTTCAATGTGAGCGGAAAAGTATAGTGTTTGAGCGGCACATTTTCATGCCTGAGCACCTGAATTTTTTTCACATATGTCACCTAAGACAACAACAAAATCAGTATTATTTGAAACTCAAAGTTATGTTTATTCAAGGTACCCGCTTAATTAAAAGTGTTATATAATATCAGTATCACTTAACAACGCTCCTGCTTAGCAACCAAAATGTTGGCTCAGACAGTCTGGCATTTGAAGCACGCAAGTCTTAAAGCTGTTGTTACAAGACCCTTGCACCCCTAACCCTTTAGGGAAAAAAACCCCAGGGGTTTTCAAACGTGACAGCTTTAAGACTTGTGGACTTCAACTCCCAGAATTCCTCCCTGAGGGGAATTATATATTTGGACTGTTTCATAGTTACATTAGAGAACTACATTGTTAGAACTTAGCACAAAAGATACCTTTTATCTGAAAATCCAAATAGAGTAAACCTGCTATTATCCCAGAGCACTAATTTCATTTGTCCCAATCTGTTTTACGAGTCTGTATTAAAATAGATAGAAATATTTTCACTAAATTTTGTAGATCTATATTTCAGGAACCTATCAGAAGTTAGGGCAAGATAAGAGTGGAAGAATGAATTTTGTTGCAGGTCATGGGGATTTTTTCAGCATCTTAAAAGTGGAGCGCATGTGCATTGAACTAGCAATACCCATTTAATAACAAAAGGAAATGGCTGAATTAAATTTGGTAAAGTTGCAAGCGAGCTGTAAAAAGCTTGTGGTTTTTAAAATCATAGAATCAGAAGGGATACTGGAGGTCTTCTAGTCCAGCCCCTTGTCCAAGGCAGGAGTCTTTATATCATCTGAGACAAATGGCCGTCCAGTCTTTTGAAAACCTGCAGCAAATGAATTAAGATTCCATTGATTTTAATTGTTCTTACTGTCAGATTTCTCCTTATTTCCATCTTGAGTCTCCTGACAAGTTTCCATTGCTTCTTGTCCTGTCCTCAGGTGCTATTGCTGCCACCTCCTCCTCCTCCTCCTCCAACAGCACCAACACATTTGCTGCCCAGCGCTGCGGCTGAGGTGAAGCCGCCGAAGCTCCCGCTGGCGCCCCCGCAGCGTTGGGCGGAAATCCGGCAGTGCTGTTGGAGGAGGAGGAGGCGAACCAGCCTGCCACCGCCGGCCACCGCCAGCCCCGCTGCTCTTCCGGCCCCCTTCCCAGCCCCACAGTCCAGCGGTCACAGCAGAAGCAGCCCCGGGTCTCCGCTGCCGCTCCCCGCATTTTCTGGATGGGGATCCCTTGGAGAGGGGATTCCTTCCTGCGAGACCCTGTCCAGAAAATGCGGGGAGCAGCAGCGGAAACCCGGAGCAGTTTCTGCTGTGACCGCTGGACTGTGGGGCTGAGAAGGGGGCGGGAAGAGCAGCGGGGCTGGCGGTGGGCGGTGGTGGCAGGCTGGTTCGCCTCCTCCTCCTCCAACAGGCAACAGCACTGCCAGATTCAGTTGCAGCCGCCTGCAAAGGACTTCCACACGTTTCCTTAAGAAATCTCTGCGTGGCAGATAAAAACTGCTGCGTGGGATTTTCTTGCAACGTGCGCGGCCGCGCACGCGCGCACCTTAGAGGGAACAGTGGCGGAGGGGCTGTGTTGGGAGGAGGAGGGGGAAACGCAGGTATGTAGGGCGTCCGCCCGCCCACTCGGGACCTGATTCTTCCTCTTTTGGTTCTCTCTGCATGCCCGCTTGTATTCATGCAAAACATGGCTTTAGCCGTGAGGAGGAGAAGCAGGGCGAGAGCAGTTGCGGGTCCAACCCAGCCAACCTTGCGAGATCACTGAGAGGAAGAGCAGCGTTCAGTGAGGCGACCTGGCTCGCTTTCCCATCCCCCTAGCAGAAGCTTGGCCTTCTCCGGCCTCTCCCCCTGATTTCTCCTTGGCTTTCTCCAGTTCGGTGGGCATGGGTAGTTGGGGAGGCATGTGACTGAGTGGGCATGTGTGTGAGTGATTTCAAGTTGGCCATGCCCACTTAGTCACATGCCCCCCCCCACCTACCCAAGGCCACTGAACCGGTAGTAAAAATTTTTGAAACCCACCCCTAGAGCAGGGGTGTCAAACTCAAGGCCCAGGGGGCGGATCTGGCCCACAGGGTACTTAGATCTGGCCTGCAGGGCCACCCTGGAAACAGTGAAGGGACTGGCCTGCAGTGCTTCTGTCAGAGAAAGCAGGCTAAGTCCATTTTCAGTTTACACAGCCTCCTGTAACCCTCTGCCAGTGAAAACGGAGCTCAGGAGGGACACCCTACCCACTGCCTAGTAACATTTGTATATTTGAAAATGCCTCCAGGCAATACTACATCTTTAGTAAACATTTTATTAAGGCATGTGCATTCATCTGCTTGCTGTAATTATTGACTTTCTGACTTGGAATCAGTTGCTGTGTTTATGGCTTCAAACACAATCATCTTGGATTTCAAAAAAATAATATTCAGATACAATAGTTCCTTGTTTATACAATCTCTTTACAATTTGAAATATTTGAGTTCCCAGTTAACAAATAGCATCATCTGCATGTAAGAATTTATACATGCCCAACCAACAAATCTCTCATACCATCACAAGTGTTGTTTACATATGTCTTATTTCATCTTCCATTATATCTTTGTTATTGAATTCAACAATTAACTTCCAACTCTATGCAGAATATGTATTGATTTTTCCATAACTCAAAACCGTTACCGTATTTTTCAGAGTATAAGACGCACCAGAGTATAAGACGCACCAAGGTTTTGAAGAGGCTTTTTTTTTTAAGTAGGTAGGTAGATAAAGGTGGAGAGAGAGGGGGGAGAGAGAGGGAGGGAGGGAGAGAGAGAGAGAGAGAGAGAAAGAGAAATACAGTAGGTAGGTAGGGAGAGAAAGAGAAAGTGTAGCAGGGGTGGGATTCAAATAATTTAACAACCGGTTCTCTGTCCTAATGATTTCTTCCAATAATCAGTTCACCAAACTGCTTAGAAAGTTACCAACTGGTTCTCCTGAAGTGGTGCGAACTGGCTGAATCCCACCACTGAAGTGTAGGTAGGTAGGTAGGTATGTAGGTATGGAGGGAGGGAGGGAGGGAGGGAGAGAGAGAGAGAGAGAGAGAGAGAGAGAGAGAGAGAGAGAGAGAGAGAGAGAAATACAGTAGATATGTAGGGAGAGAGAGAAAGAGAGTAGGTAGGTAGATGTTTCCAGGTGTGTTTATCCATGTGCTGGAGAAGGAAATCGCTGACAATCTGCAGCACCTAACTTTGTTTCTGCTGTTACAGCACTTGATCAATGTAATTCTCATCAATCAGTTAAAGAGCTTTCCAAAAGGAAAAAAAAAGCTTTTGTATTCTGCAAACCTCCCCAAAACGGCCCGTTTTTCACGAAAACGGGCCTGTTTTTTTTTCAAATAAAAGGCATGAATAGCCTTGGGGGGGCTTGCAGAGTGCTCCTGGGAGGGGGTGGGCGGGCCAAAAACGAACAAACAATGGCCTGTTTTTCACGAAAACTCCCGTTTTTTGTAAAAAACAAATTGCACGCATAGCCTTATGGAGGCTTATAGATTGTTGCTGGGGGATGGGGGGCACAAAATCGCCCATTTTTGCTTATTTCTGCCCTCCCCAGCCCCCAGGAGCTCTCTGAAAGCCTCCATAAGGGTATGCACGGCTATTTTGGTGAAGGGGCGGAGTTTCAAGAGGAAAATAATGCTGTATTCGATGTTTAGATGCACACAGATTTTCAGCCTCTTTTTTGAGGAAAAAAGGTGCATCTTATACTCCAAAAAATACGGTAATTTATTATACATTTGTTTTTAATTAACAAATACTTTTTTCTTACATTTATGCATTACTCGGCAATCTGTTGAAGAGCAAAAATCTGGTCTTTATATATCCAACTTGGCATCTTGCATTCTCCAAATGTTGTTAATTATTGCCATTTGTACCCTTTGACTCAGAATTGGGCCAAACATCTTCCTAGATATTCAGTACTTAATAAACTAATCCTCTGTGGTTATTACATTCACTCATGTTATATACCCGGGACAGCGCACGTGGCACATGGAGCCATTTGTCAGGACACATGAGTTCAGCCTTTTTTAAAGCCATTTTTTGCCCTCACCAGGCTCCAAAGGCGTTATAGGAGTCTGAGGAAGGCGAAAAGAGCCTCCCCGCCCTCCCCGGAGGCCCTCCGGAGGCTTCAGGAGCTTCCCTGAAGCCTCTGGAGCGCAAAAAAATGGCCCTATGGGCAAAACGGAAGTTCGGCAACGGTTTGTAGGGTCGGTTTAAGCCCTCCAGAGGCTTCAGGGACCTTCAGGAGGCTTCCCTGAAGCCTCCGGAGGACTAAAAACGACCATACGAGCAAACCGGAACAGTTTGCTCGTAGGGTCCTTTTTAGTTCTCCGGAGGCTTCAGGAAAGCCTCCTGAAGGTCCCTGAAGCCTCCAGAGGGGCTCCGGGGCTGTTTTCACCCTCCCCAGGCTCCTATAAAGCTTCTGGAGCCTGGGGAGTGTGAAAAAAGCATGCAAAAAATGCAGGGAACACCTCTCATGCGCACTTGGGTCGTGCGTTGCATTATGGTGCGGCTCCCCCACGCATGACCCCCCCCCTGCGCTCCCCCCCTTATGGCACATGAGCCAAAAAGTGTTCGCCGTCGCTGTTACATACTATGTTCCCATATGCAATACCAAATAGTTTTCTGCCGGGATGCTACAAGTGCAACCAAAGGCTATTTTTTCTTCAAACATGATAATTTATTCTTTGCAAGCTCACATCTAGATGTTATCCTGAAAGCCAATATAAGTGGCTTGCAGTATAAATCATTCTAATTAAGGGGTTCACCAGTATACTCAGATGCTTAATATTATTAATTCAGAAAAATAAAAATATAGTCATGAAGTGGAACATGGAGCCCTCTAGAATAATTGAACCCTGTTGTCCACTCTTTGACAACTAATTCAGTCTTTGTCTTGAAGGATTTGATTACATATTGCCTATTTATTTTTTAAGTGCTTTCTACTCCCAATAGTTAAAGATGCGATTAACAAAAATGAAAATGCTGAAGTTCTTTGGAAGTGTAACTGCTGTGAATGTCCCATTGGACATAATTATTGGCACTTTGGTGACATTGTGGTTTAGGAGTAGCCCCATCTGTTCATAAGCCACGCAGGAGCAAGAGAGACCATCAATGGCTATGCAGAGGATGGATTGTGGAGTAGCTTTTTCCTTATGAATAAATGTTGGTAGACGGTGCAATTATAGAACAAAATTTATCTATGAACCGTCCACTCTCAGATCTGAAAGAACAATATCCTATTTTTAGTCGATATTTTCCACATTATGAGGGGGGGAAGCATAATTACAGGGTGAAAGAAATTGGATGTTCTGCTTCTTGTCGAAGGCAGTTTAAACAACTGGAAAAGTTGTAAATAGATGACAGGCATTTGCTCTTTGGCACATTGCTAAACTAGAAAGCAAACATCGTTCATAATCACCAGCCAGCTTGGCCTGGAGGGAAAATTCTTTCCACTTTGATTTCAGATACAGCAAATAAAGAGAGTACAAAGCAAGGGAGAGAGAATTATGATATAGCCTACAGCTGTGTATTATTAACAGTTAACAAAACCCTACATAACGGTTACCAGCATTAATAGACAAAGCTGCAGAGTCTACAAACAGGTTTTTCTTCCTCCAAGTTTTCCATCACATGGAATGACCTGTTGGAGTTAAGTCCTCCTGAGCCAAAGAAGAAACTTGCTAGATTGAAACACAGTTCACTCTAACCCGGTATTTGGTTTCAACGTGACACTAGCCAGACTGGAATTCTACAATCCCAATGTGGAGCCATAGTCTCTAACCAATGTCTGAGCCTCCTGGGCATTGAAGTGTAGAAATAGCAGAAAGGATCAGTTAAGGTTCCTGAGCTTGATCCTTTAAATGTCAAAAAATGTCAAAAGCAACCCACTGATCTGGGCCCAAAAGTGATTGGCCATTACTGCAACTGCTAATGTTATGTATGGGAGGAAGAAAAAACGGTAAATGTTTCCCCTGCCAGTTGTGTCCAACTCTAGGAAGTGCTGCTTATCTCCGTTTCACAGACAAAGATACAGTATTATCTAAAGATGTTTCTGGGGTTATGTGGTTAATATGACTATACACATGGAAGCCACATGGAACCCCATTCCCTTCCTTCTGAAGTGGTACCTTTTTATCTATTTGCATTCTGCATGCTTTTGAAGTGCTAGGTTGGCAGGAGCTGAGGCAAGTAACAGGAACTCACTCCATCCCACAGTACTGTAGTCTCAAACTGCCAACCTTTTGAATGACAAGCCCAGTGTCTTAACCGCTCAGCCACAGCACCTCTTTGTAAAAAAGCAGCAACATCCTGCACCAAATGCTGCTTCAGAACAAACCAAGGGACAGGAGGGAGGGACACCACCAGTGATACAAAAAGTATCTTTTTCCATTTCTATGTAGAATATCTATTCATTGACAGAATGACTGTTCCCCTGTTCCCAATGTGATTAAAGAGTGAAATAAAGGTGGTCCTTGCTTAATGTCCATCCATTCAACAACTGTTTGAACTTACATGCTGCTGAACAAGTAGTTATGATCAGTCCTCATACATACAACAGCCAGAGTCCCTGTGATCACGTGATCACCATTGGTGAACTTCACTGCTGGCTTCCTAACAAGCAAAGTCAATGGGGAAGCTGGCAGGAGGTTGCAGATGGCAACCATGTGACGTGCTCGGTTAACATCCTACACTGTGATTTGCTTAACAACAACTGGAAGTGCAGGAACGGCCTCTGTTAAGCAGCACACATGTGATGTCTCATTTTATGATTACACTGCTTAGTGATGGAAATTTGAGTCCCAATTGCCATTGCGGTACTATCACCTAATTGTTTTGATTAAACTACCTGCTTTTTCATTGATTTAATTATGTTAAATTAAATTTGTATGGTAGTCAAATGTTTAACTGTATGGTTTTTTTCAGAAGCAGCAAGACATATGATTATTTAAAATAAAATTATGGGCATGTGGAAAAGGTAAAGGTTTCCCTCACACATATGTGCTAGTCGTTCCCGACTCTAGGGGGTGATGCTCATCTCCATTTCAAAGCCGAAAAGCCAGCACTGTCCCAAAATGTCTCCGTGGTCATGTGGCCAGCATGACTAAATGCCAAAGGAGCACAGAACACTGTTACTTTCCCACCAAAGTAGTTCCTATTTTTTCTACTTGCATTTTTACATGTTTTCAAACTGCTAGATTGGCAGAAGCTGAGACAAGTAACGGGAGCTCACTCCATTACACAGCGCTAGGAATTCAAACCACCAAACTACCGACATTTCTGATCAACAAGCTCAGCATCTTAACCCCTAAGCCACCACGGCCCTGGGCATACGGGTATGCAGTACTAATATTTAATTCCAGATTCATTATTATTCCATGTAACAATAAAAAAACATCTATGCCCAGCAATATTTCCTATTACTGTAGCAGTGACAACATGAAACAAAATTGCTTTGTGAAAAGGAAAAGGCTGCTAGGATGCCTCAGGCTAGCTGAATAAAAATAACCAAGATATTTGGTTTAAAAAAAATTCTTTATCAGCAGAATCCGTTACAGCTTGCAATTGTAAAACCTGGGAACCGTAATATTGTTTGCACAGAAGAGAACACTCCCATAGTCTGGACTCCAAAAGGCAGAATACTGCAACCGTTCTAAAATAATGCAAATAACATTTATTTTATTTAAGGTGCACATAGATGAATTGCTTGACTTAACCAACTTCTGGAGCAGTTGTGTTGGTGAATGGGCCATGGTGTGTTCATTTTCTAGCATATAAGAATGTTGATCTCTTTGTACTCATTCAATGCCTCTTAAGTACCTTCCGAGGCCTGAAACAGGCAAGGCCAAAAGGAAGCATCAGGGATCAGACAAACACATGATCAAAATACCGGGCAATTGCCTTCAGCATCCATATCTGAAAATGGTTGAAAAAAAGTAAGTTACCAAATAATAATGGCAGAAACAGACCAAATAATACTAGGAGAAATAGGTAAAATCCTGGATTTGACATATAGGTCGGGTAAGGTGACCAGACATCCCGATTTTGGCGGGACAATCACGATTTATAACAATTTGTCCCGTGTCCCAGGGCGTTTTAAAGAAGTCCCGATTTTCTGGTTTCATGTTGAAAGCCCAGTGGATTTGCTTAAGAAATCCTAACCGGGGCAAGACAAAAGACACTCTGTCTAACCTCTCTCTCTGTCTCAGTACTTTCATTGAAGATATTAAAATGTTAAAGCAAGAAAACGGACCCCCCTGCCCTTTTACCTCCTTTTATAAGAAAAGATGACCCAGTACCATAGAGCTCCAGGAAATACTTGGCTAGAGAAGTAGCGAGTGTACCTTCCGGAGGGGAGGGGCACGGAGGTTGGAGGTCGGCTCGTGTGGAAAAAATGGTGAAATATTTTTCTTTGAAAAATTTCACCATTTTAATTTGCTTTAGTTCTTTGTATTAACATCTACATCATTCTGGATTGGCTTGGAGTGCCTGCCTGCTGGTAAGTGAGCCGGGGTTTTTTCTTTTATTTTTTTAATGTATTTTAAAATAATATTTTATTTATTGTTCATAGGATTTTTTAAAATAGTTTTATTCTGTGTGGATTCTTTTTTTAAATTGTCTTAGACTATTTAAAAAAAGATTCTATCCAAAATAAATTGAAGTGAAACCATTTTTAAAAATTCTATGCACAATATTTTGAAATATATTGTGCATATTATTCTTAAAAATAGTTTTACTTAAATTTATTCTGTGTGGAATAGTTTGAAATGTTTTACTTCAATTTATTCTGTGTGGATTCTTTTTTTAAATTGTCGTAGACTATTTAAAAAATGATTCTATCCAAAATACAAAATACCAGCTGCAGTTATTCACTTAAGAACTGTGGCAAGAAAGGTGGTATAGTGACCAAAGTTACAATGGCATTGAAAAAAGTGACTGATGACCATTTTTCACACTTAGCGACCATTTTCACACTTAGCGACCGTTGCAGCAGCATCATGGTCACGCGATCAAAATTTTGATGTTTGGCAACAGTTACAATTTATATTTGTAAATTGTAGTTATGTTGAAATAAAAAAAATACAATACTATTTTTGCGTTGTATGAAAAATTTTGTTGCTCCGTATAAAATTTTTAATCAAGCCCTCCCCCCCCGGTCAAAGGTGTCCCTCTTTACCAATCTGAAAATCTGGTCACCTTAAGGTAGGGGACATTCTTAGATTTTGGAGTAGCTGATCTTCCATACTGTAAGAAATTTGTTTGCCTCTGCAATAAAAGCAACTTGTTTCTGAGCCTTGTCCATATTCTCCCATGGATGAATCACAAGTTACAGGTAGAGTAAGGTGACCAGATTTGTACCCAGGGGCAAAAGTGTCATCGGCAGATTCAGACTGTTGAGTCCGCACGATGTAACGTTGCAACGTTGGCTCCTCCTCCTTGGCTATTCATTAAGACATTGTTTGTGTATGCATTCATACCTTCTGCTGGCCCTTACCCATTCTCCACTCTGCCTCCCCCCCTCCAATAAGTTAGTTATGATTCTTGGTGGCATTCTTGCCAAATTGAAATATTACACAGCCTCATTCTATACTACCCTTTGTCAAATAGAGCCTTTATACCAGTGATGGCTAAACTTTTTCTCATTGTGTGCCAATAGGGCCCGTGCGCGCCTACACGCACCCATAATGCAATGTTTATGTGCCCACCATGCCCCGCCCCAAGACAAGCACCCTGACCTCCCTTGCTTATTTTTTACTTCCAGGTTGGTGCAGGAGCCTTTCCAGGTCCAAAACGGGGTGCGGGGGCCTCTGCATCTCGTTTTAGGCCTGGAAATCCTCTTGCACCAACTTGGAAGTCAAAAATGGGTAAGGGGGTGCTGCGCAAGGCCCCAAAATGCAATGCAAGCACCCCCTGTGCATGCACCCTGCTCCCTCATGCATGTGCACATGGAGCCCCCGGATGTGCCCTGCTCCCCACACATGCACAGCAGAGACTCCAAAGACCAACTGGCTAGTGGGAAGTGTGTGTACATGTGTGGTGGAACTGGGCTGGGGCAAACGGCCGGCATGCTTGCAGAGAGGGCTCTGCGTGCCACAGGTTCGCCATCACGGATGTACACAGTACCTTCTTAAAGCTCACAGGCTCACCAAGGGTCAATCTAGACCACGGGTGTCAAACCCGCCATATCACGTTGCCATCACGTGACATTTTGTGATGTTTTCCCCCTTCATGGAGCCTGGTGGGTGTGGTCTGTGTGCGACACCCCTGATAAGACCACTGATTTATCCAGAGTTTAAATGGACTAATTGACTATTCTGCTTGTTGAAATTCAATGAACTGGAGATGTCTGTCACCAAATGATGGCAATCAAACTAAACTCTTCTCTCTCAAACCAGGAGAAGAGACTACTGTGGCTCTCCAGATATTCCTATTCCCATCAGCCACAGCTCAGGAAGGTGAAGTAGAGCATGAGTTGGAATTCTGCAATGCTTGGGAAAAAAAGTTCAGCCCTTTTTTTCTCAAGCAAACACAGACCAGAAAATACAGCACATCCCTAGAAAAAAAGGGATTATGTGCATAAAGTTTCATACTGAGAAAAACAGGAAGAAAATACAGAACTTCGTCCAAAAATTATGCATGAGAGAGACAGATGTCTTCCTCTGCACAGCTTTAATAAATGAACCCTATGGCTCCTGTACTTTCTGAACAAAATGACCCTGCAATTTTTTACCAAAAACCTTTATCACATTCCAGGAACTCTGGGGACAAACTCTGAACTTCAAAGTGGTGGCTTGGAAGCAGAATAAAAATTACGTAATCTCTGAAAGTAGCACTGAGCTTGCCTGGCTCAATAGTATTTAAATTGACATATTGTTTTGGTAATGTTAGAATTGCTAGTATTGATAGAATTCACCAAAGGCAAGAACCAGATTATAGGTGCTCAATTGATCCTAATTAAAATTAGATTAAATGTGGGATTTCTTATCAAGCAAAGTTTGGCTCCAGAGAAAGAGATTCCTGCCAGTGAAGTTTCTCAATCATATGTGTTTAGTTTGGTTTTCTTTTCTTTTTTTCACATTCTTGACTCTCCTTCCAAAATGACTGCTTCCAAACTGCTTCACATTCCCAGCACCAGCTATTTATCATTCTCATTTTGCCAGTCATAGGACTCTTATATTTTGTCATCCTTGAGAGTTAGCTTGACAATACTTTGAAATCTTTGAAAGGTTAAAAAAAATGGAAACAGGCAGCAGTGCATTACATAAAAATATGCAAGCAGGTTTACTTTGAACCAATTAGCTGGCAAGCTATATGGCTTTCCTTTTTCTCAGACTGAAGTTGACCTTGGCAACAATGTGATTATGGCATCCTGGGATAAATATGTATCATTGTTTTGCTGAAGGTGGCCAGGACAGACTGGAGATAGAAGGCAAATAAGGACTGATTGTTTATGGTGTGGCATCTGGAAATAGTTACTGCTGGAGATAGTGGAGAGAACGCATTTTTAAAAAAACCTATTGGGCCTTGACTTGGGACAACAGGAAAAGCAGCTGTGGTGTGAGTAGCTGTGCAATATCCCACTGTACTCGGTTGAAATTAAATGCTTTTCAAAAGATAGCTGTTTACAGCATGAAGCAAGATATTGTTTTGTTCATACACCCAATTGTACATCTTGATCCTGGGCCCCTGCAAGCAATGCAGTTGGTCCTGTTCCCATATCTGGAAGTTGTACACATCTGGGTGGGGCAGAACAGAGTCAGGCTCAACCATGATAAGACTGGATGGTTGTGGATAATTGGGTGTGTGTGTGCTTTTAATCTTCAATCTGATGCACTAGTTGTACTCATTCCTGGTGACGAATTCCCCAGTAACCTCATGAAAGAATTACTGCAGTGGTTATACATGGGGATGCCTTTAAAGAAAATCAGAAACTGCAATTGATCCAGAATGCAACAACATGAACATTAATGGGTGAACCTCAGTATGTCTATGTAACATCACTGCTGTGTGATTAGCATTGGCTCTCAAGTATGCATGTAGGTGAAATTCCAAAATTCATTTTTAAAACTAATTATTTTTATATTGGGCCCAAATGGATCAGAGTTTGATCCCAGTTTGATCCCAGTTTGGCCCTGTTTGGCTGAACCGGAAGTGGAATTCAGGCCTGGGTTGCAGAACCAGCAGTGACCCAGGCCTGCCACACTCCCAAATCGGTTCCCTCACAGCCACCGGGCCACCACCATTTTGGTTTTTAGTGACTGCTCAGTTCCCTGTAAATTGTTCTGCGCATGCATGAAGAACAATTTTCATTGAACAGCGCACATGCGCGGGGGTTGCAAGCCGGTAGTAAAACCAGCAGCAACCCACCCCTGAAATGGATCATTCAATCATCCTTGGTACAGAGATCCTGAATTGATTTAATACTATATTCAAAACATACTTCTGTTTCTGTCTCTGCCTCATTGAGAGGGATTTATGGAAGAAAGAAACTTTTTATTTCAATAAGTAATCTCTCTCCTCATCCATTCAGCTGAACAGTTTAATAACCTCCGTTTGTTTTCTGGGATGTTTTGAATGAGGGAAAGCAAACACACAATAAAAGTTTGTGATTCCCTGAAAAGATGCAAGATAACATGCAATTTTGCATATGGGAATGATTTGAGCAGCAATTAAAAGAAGATAAGCATTCAAAATGTAACAGGGAAAGGCAACAACTACCTACCTACAGTACATATTTCTAAAGCAAAACAATAAAGCCAGTCTAACATTACTATACCAGATGCAAATTCAAATGGTATTAGATTAACCTCATGCCAGTGGCACACAGAACTGTCTCTGCTGGCATGTGCGCCGTCAGCCCAAGTCAGATCTCCGTGGCGTTTCTTTCGTGAGCTTGTTTCCCTGCAACGACGAAACAAAAGCTCACAAAAGAAAAAGATCTTACCTCTTGCCGTGCTGCTGATGTTGGGATGCCCTGCCTCCCGCCGGCCAGCTGGTCTTCGGGTCTCTGCTGCGCATGCATGCACACATGCATGCATGCGTGTGTGCATGTATGTGTGCATTTGCATGGATGAGCCTTTCAGTTTGGGCATGCACGCACATGCAATTTGGGCACTTGGTGTCTAAAAGATTCATCATCACTGCCCTATGCTGACACTCCAGAGATTCCAGCCAGACAAAGGGATGATGTATCTGTGTGCCCTATGTTCATACAATACTTATCAAACATATACATCCACCCATCTCACTAATGTGACTCTGGGCAGTATACAATATTTTTTTTAAAAAAGAATCTTAAGTAGACATTTAAACAATTAACAAAATACAAACAGGATTATGGGAAATTGCACCCAATCACTGAATCATTAACACCCCCCCCCATTTTAAGACATTTCTGAAAAGACAATAGGGTTAAAGCTAAATGGGGGAGGGGGAGATGAAGTTTCAACTGGTAGGTGCCATGGAAGAAAAGGCTCGCTTCTTGGCTCCCATCAGATGTAACTGTTTAGCAAACAGCAGGCCCTCCTGCCAGACCTAATGGGTAAATGTAACTGAGGACAGGTGTTCCTTAAAATATTTCATATCTAAAAGTCATTCCTTAAAAATGTAAGAATGTAAACTGAGGAAATTATATGCCTGAGAAGCAACAAGAGGAATGTGTTGATGTCCTAGCTTAACCTTTCTGGTTGGCCACAGCATGAATCTGGAGCAGACATAGGTTCATAAATGCATGCATTACATTTATAAGAGGGAGATAAAAAGTAAGGCTGATACATGAGATATTATACTCTCTCTGTGGCTGAATTCAAAGTACAACATGTTGACATACAAGAAAAGAACTGTTTCTTGACAAGCATTTTGTATGAGAAGAAAGCCAAAGATAACATTGAAAGCCTTCTTTTATTACTAGAAGAATTACAAGAGCAAATTGCAAACAATACAATGTCAGACTAGGGAAAAAAATGCACAGACACTTATGGTTAATTTACTTTTTTTTTTAAAGGACCCGTTAACACATGTGCATGCATAGACAAACAATCACTGTGGTTTTCTTCATATAAAACATGATTAATAACAGATGTACAGTACAGCATTACTTATAACAGAGAGTGGTGGTGGGGGGAATTGCCTTTGAGTCAGTATTTCTGGCAATTGCCTGGACCAGTTCCTGCAGTTTTCCTGGCAAGTTTCACCCCAAGAAATGGTTTGCCATTGCCTCCTAGGCAATAGGGCTGAGAGAATTAAGGTCACCCAGCTGGCTTTGTGCCTGAGGCAGGATTATAAATCACTGTTTATGGCAGTGGAGGGATTCAAAACTTTTTGCTACTGGTTCTTTGGACGTGGCTTGGTGGGCGTAGTGTGGCTTGGTGGGTGTAGCTTGGTGGGCATGGCAGGGGAAGGATAGTGTAAAATCTCCATTCCCACCCCCCACTCCAGGGGAAGGTTCCTGCAAAATTCCCCATTCCTTCCCGATCAGCTGGGACTCAGGAGACAGAGAATAGATGGGGGCAGGGCCAGTCAGAGTTGGCATTTACCGGTTCTCCGAACTACTCAAAATTTCCACTACCGATTCTCCAGAACTGGTCAGAACCTGCTGAATGTCACCTCTGGTCTATGGGTTTCTAGCCTGATGTCTTAACCACTACATCAAATTGGTGTTCTATTTTCAATGGTAGATGTGGTTTGGAAGGGTTGTTGTTGTTGTTTTTTTTTTTTGTTTTGTATATTTGTGCATTTTTGTCAGTCAAAATACAAATACTATGGTATCCTCACATTCTGTCTTCCCAAGTACTGGATTATAACTCCCAAGACTCCCAGTCACTGTTACCAAGGTTTGATTTAGCATCTTGTATGAATCCAGATATGATAGTTTGTAAGCCTCAGTTTAAGGTTTCAGGTGGTTCAACATTATACAATCGATGGCTTTGCTTGAGTGGGACTCCAGCCTAGAGGCAGACAGGAATGGTCGCTCAAATCCTGCTGGGGAAGATCAGTTCCAAAAGGGAAAAGCAAGCCTAAGAAGGAGAAGTTGCCTCTCTCTTTATCTGCTCCCAAAATAGTCAGCCCAATATTGCTGAAAATACAGAAGACACACGGACTTCTGACCCTGTTCAAAGTTGAAAGGATAATTGCATGATCTCTGTTCAAAGAGAATACCAGCCAAAAGATCAGCCTAACCCCAACTGCATGTCAATGCCTGTTTAAATCTACCACTCAGTTCTGGCATTGTTCAACTCATTTCATCTTCTCATTCATTTGAGGCTGGCCCAGAACATTTTGTTCTTTGTGTTCATTCCCCTTATAGGTCCAGACCAGACAGGTCTTCCTCACTCAACAGAGCAGCTAAGTGGGCATACAGTTCTGCCCAATAATCCTGCAACTGCTTATTCCTAGTGTTGAATTTAAATTTGCCAATGAAGAAATAAAGGGAGACTAGTATAGCTATTTCAAGCTGTTTAACTCTCAACCGCTAGACATACCTTTCTGGGATTCGAACCGCAGCCTCTTGCATATAGCTAGCTGATGAGAGCTAAACAGGTCTCCCTTTATTTCTTTGTCACTAAATTTAAATTTAACACAAAATAGTTTGTCGTGGAAGCAACTCCCTGGGAAGTCTCCTGGATTGGGGCTGAAAGGCAAAAGCGGAAGCAGTATGTTCCATCCCATATTTGGGTTGCCCTGATAGATCAGTCTCACTGGAAAACTGCTTATTCCTAGCTTTCCCAGCATCTGCTTGCTGTTGGCTCAAAAATTGAAATGTATGGTAGCAGCCTCTGCAAGACGCCCTGCTCTGTGCATGCCCTGGACTGGTTGACTCTCTGATGCTTGCATCATTTTCTGGAGTTTCTCACAACTTCTCCTGTGATCTTCTGCAAGATGGTGATGAGGAGTGACAACCAACTAGACTGGACTAGTAAGAAAAGCTGGTGCAACAACTCTGGAACCATTCAGTTATAGCGATGGCTGTGGATTTTAAAGCAAAGTTGATAGAGGACTGGGCTAACAATGGCCGGGAATCCCAGACAGCTAATATGCAGTAACAATGGGGGAGAGAGATGTATTTCCTATCTGCATTGTGAATTTCTTAACAGCATCTGGTTGGCCTTTGTAGGGCCTGATGGAGGAAACTTCTTACATTATGAGATGGTAGAGCTTCATTTCACTTAATAGCAGAGCCAGCTCTGCTGTGTAGCTGCTGGTATATATAATCTTGAAAGACCATGCTATATTGTTCACACTTTTTAGAAACATAATAATTTCATTATTAAAAGTGGAAAAGGCCCTGGGCTGGTTTAACTTACTCACTTACTTGCTATTTACTACTTTTAAAATCAAAGCATCTATTTTATGTAGAATGTAATAAAAAAGTAAATAAATAAAGCACCAACATTAAGTGTGATGTTAAAATGATGATTTCCTATTAAAAACCTTTACTATTGTATATATTCAATATACAGTATATCACAGAAGTGAGTATACCCCCTCACATTTTAAATATTTAAGTATATCTTGTCAGCAGTCTAGAAATTAATGGCTTTATGTTGCGTTATTTTGAGGGGACAGCACATTTACACTGTTATACAAGCTGTATACTCACTACTTTACATTGTAGCCATATATAAAGATATATATTGGTATCTTTATTATATACCAGTGCTCGCAACAGGACAAGGGGGAAGGAAGTTACATGAACCAAAGGAAGAGAGTGGAAAATCAAATGTAATGCAGAATAACAAAGATAGTTTGAAAGAACCCTGGCTAAGGCATTGTTTGTTTATGATAATTACAAAAAAGCAAGATTATTTTCCAAACCTGTGGCTTTGTGGCATACCAAATGCAAATAAACTATTGAAATACCTGTTCTTATTTGTTAACTGTGCAGTTAATTTCTCCTTGTGATAAAAATTTTAATTATTTCACCCAGTTCTTAGCTTTCTTTCCAAATATGTAGTGTTTCTTTTTCTTCTTCATTATTTTCTTTTGTTTCTTTAGTTTTCTTTCCCCTGTTAAAGATGCCACTGTAGGCAGCCCCACTGCATTTCAAATTATGTCCTGTCACCTCCTCTCCCCCCTCCCTTCTAAACCTGTGAAAGTTAAAGCTGTTTGAGAAGTAGAAGCAGAGCTCTGCTGATGACCTTGGCAGGAAGGAAGTGGTCTACATGTTTTCTGCATCTGCCTCCCCTTGTCCTCATAGCAATGCAGTGGGTTTTTTTCCCCTTCTGTGGCTCTAAGTCAGTGTTTCTCAGCCTTGGTCCACCCTAGGGGATTCTGGGAGTTGAAGTCCACGCATCTTCAGGTGATCAAGGCTGAGAAACACTGCTCTAAGTGGAAGAAATCTAAAGTCTGTAAGACAAACCAAACACATTGTTCACTGCTAAGGTAAACTCATTTGAGCCCCAACCCAACCAAATGGGCGGGGGGGGGGCAGGGAAAGAGAGGCCGTACATGTAAACCTAAATTTTGATGTGTCATAAATAAAATTAGATGTTTGTGGGTAAGGAACTTTGAAGGGAGTCCTTTGTTGCTTGGAAGGGTAAAGACTGTGCAACTGTGCGTAAAAGGACCGGATTTTTTGCAAGGCATGTTAGTAACTCAGAAAGAGTTGCTGACATCTGATCTCTTCCTGGGACCATTTTAGTGACATTCAGAAAAGTAGTCTCTGGTTTAATCTGTGTGTAAAGCTACTGCAAAGTATCCTGAGCTCATATTTCATGGACAAGTCCTTGTAGTTCACAATATGTAATATTGTAATATGCCATTTACCTTTGGCAAAGTTGTATATAAAGCTGTGTTAACCATGGGCCTTAATATTCACTTTATCTGAGATATAACAGTGACTCTGTTTTAGTGCGATATATTTAATATATTGAACTTTTTATAACTAATGATGCTTTAGAAAGCTACAACCTCAATAACATTATAAAATCCTTGATTTATTCATCAGTATTATATTCTCTTTTTAAAAAATATTTCTTGTACCTATTTATGGGTGGTGTGAAAAAGAGTTTTGCATTTCTTTAGCAACCTAGAGAAGGTGTATCACTTCACTAAGTCACTTTTAGACACTTTTTGATATGAATATAATAATCTAAAAAGGGAACATAGAACACTGATGCCACATAGTGGCATGATCTATAATAGCAACTCTTGCTTTAAAATAGCTTTTCCTAAGTACTTTCAACACTGAAACTTTAGAAGTTACTTGTGCCATGAATTATCACATCACAGGTCTGTTCCTTTAATCCAGAGATAGGCAACCCGAGGCATTTCAGGTCTCGCTAAATATGTTTACAATTTAGTCTGGAAGACCTCAAAGTTATTCCAGGACTACAGGCTTTGCTGGAAAGCCAGTGAACCATTCTGGAGCCAATGGCATCTTGGATGGGAAATCAATAGTATTGTTGCCAAGAAAATGTCCATGAAGTCACCATAAGTTTTAGTATGAAGAATTGCCTTGTTCAAATATTAATATAAAGTGGATTAATTACAGATCTTTGTTGCAGAATTGTCTGCTTATTCTCTAATTCTTGTCTTGGGGGATACTGGCTCATAGCTGTGGTTGATTTTGTGGGCATGCTGGGTATTTTTTAACCAGAAAAAAAGCTGTTGCATCTGCCTGTATTTGCTAGGTGTTGCTTTAAAAATAAAGGAACCTCTTGTCTGTGGACATTCTCAGTCATCCGAATCATATCTCAAAGGTGCTTTTTCAAAAGGCAACTGAACTGTTGTTTTTTCTTGAGGAAAAAGGAGAAAATGTTTCGTTTTTCATCTAAGAAGCTCCATTGGTTGTGAATTATGGCGAGGAGGTGGAAGGATACGTACTGACAGTTGAGACTAGATGGTGGGATGGATGGAAGTTTGCGGATGCAATTCAAGTTATAGGGCTTCTCGTTGTCATCATGGTAAGTCGCAACTCCGAGGTTCATCTTCTTGGTACTGCCATCTCTCTTGAAGGCCTCAGTCACCCCCAGAATAGGTTGACAGGATGGCAGGGAGGGGGGCAGGAATTGAAAGATTGTATTTCTTTACAGTCATCTGGTTGTTAGTGCTCTCTATGGGAGCTGTTGAGGTCACTTGAGGGTTTATCTGTGGCCTTGGCGTCAGCTGAAATAGCATGCAATTCAGGGGTGAAATCAACTTGCCTTTGCCACCAGTTTGCAAATGTGAGCATGTTCACGCAGGACCTTCCACGCATGTGCAGAGTGTCAAAAATGAGACATGATGACTTCCGGGTGGGTGGGCGGAGCCTTCCACTGCCAGTGTTACCGGTTCACCCAAACCAGATAGAACCAGCTGAATTTCATCACTGGTGCAGTTGGCTGCGGAATCTTCCTGGAACTGCTGAAAGGGCTGCATTATTGTAGACTGGAGATAGGTGTTGTCTTATTCCTCCCCCTCTGCAGAGGGAGGGCTGTTCAGTTCTAACATAGATGGATTCTTTTACCTCTCTTTCAAACCAACGGCCCTCTCTATCCAAAATGTGGACTCTAATGTCAAGGAAGCTCTTGTGTTGCGGCGTGAAAATCAGGACTCTGGGGAAAAGGACAAGAGGGACTGTTATAGTCTAGGAACTGAAAAGCTATTTAGGGCCAGGGACCATATTTTTAAGATTTCCAGAAGGCAAGGCTGTAAACAATGGGGCAATGATCTAGAAGTGGTGCAAGCTGCAGGCATTTGGTCCAACATCCTGATATTTGTTGTTGTGGCTGTATGATGCAGACATGCAGGATCTGGTTGTTGGGTCTTGGGAATTTAGAAGGATTTGGATATGGTTTTTTTTAGCCAAATAGAGCCTCTGCAGACAAAGGGATTGCCATGCCATCACTGAAAAGCTTTACTCATACAAAAATTACCAATCATGCAGCAGCTGCCAATTCTGTTCAACGCATAATCAGATCAGGATGTCGCCCCCCCCCTTTTTTTTTTCTTGAATGGCACACACTGTTCTATTTGTCCTCGGAAAGCAGCCTTTTAGCAGTGCAAGTAGGACATGTCAAAACCCTTTCCCCTCATCTGGCAGGCAGGCATTTCTGTGATTCTGTCAGTCCTGGCTGAAAGAAGACTTGGCCTTTCCCACTTATTCAAGCTGCTCCACAGCCGTCAGGTTGGTTTCCCTTCTTAGCATTTTTGTTCATCTGTCCACCGGTTTGCATCCAAAAGAACATGACATGGATTCAGTGTTGGACAATCCATCCCAAGCCATATGCATTTGATGAATTGTTCTTATTCTTATATAGTTACCGTAGTTCTTATGCAGCCTAAGACATAGATCCCACCTTTATAGAAACCTGAAAAATAGAGAAAGTGGGCAAGTTCCTCTTTATTTAGGGTAGCAAAAGAAAATCTAATGAAGCCAGCTCCACTAGAGCATAATGTATAAAATATCTTCAATAACAGAGTAGTACAGAGCAAATATACATGTAAACATAGCAACAAACAATAGTTGCTAAATCCAATATATCTTCAGAAAAATGCATATGTTTATAACCAGAACACAAAAGAATGTAGCAGTATATAAACATTGCCTCACATAGCATTATTTCAAGGTTTCAAACTTTCCATGGTTTTATATCTGCTTTTAATAATAGAAGTATAATGCTATGTGGGAATGATCTCAGAGGAGAGGGGGAAGAGCTTCAGCCGGGGGAACAATTGCGTGAGCAGCAACTTAGCCCTAAAAGAATTGTAAGGATACTACATGTCATAGAAGGGACCCACTCTAGTTGCTTCAGCTCTTAGATGACAGGGTAGAAATGTATTTTGATTCTGTTAATGCAGGGTTGTCAAACTCGATTTCAGTGAGGGCTCCATCACAGTTGTGTTTGACTTTGAGGGGCTGGGGTGGGCGTGGCCAGTTCACATCACCCTGTCAGGGCCGCCTGTGGTGGCCTGAGCACACTGCAAGAGAAAACAGGCTTCTAAGCTGCACTTTCAGCTGCGAGGGTCTCCTGCAAGCCTCTTGCTAGCAAAAACGGAAGTCAGGAGGGCCACAGGTGGCCCTTGCGAACTCTGTTTTTGGAAGCAGCAGCCTCCTACAAGCCTCTGCCAGTGAAAATGGAGCTCAGAAGGGCCACCCATGGCCCTCCCAAGCTCCATTTTCGTTGGCAGAGGTACCGCAGATCAATCCTTCAGTGTTTCCAGGGCGGCCCCTCAAGTCAGATCTAAGCACCATGCTTTCTGGCCTACCTTGCAAGGCTGATACGGCAGTGAAACAAACATATATCAGATCCCTAGGAACATTTTAGTTCTCCTTTTTTTTCAATATTGTGTAAACTACCAAGAAATGTTTGAAAGAAAAGAGATCAGGCTTGTGCGTTGGCTGAAAATAGTGTTGGTGATTTTGGGCAAACATTTCTTCAGAACGTTTTCCACTTGAAGTAGAAACAGCTCCTTGCATCCTCTTTATCCCATTGTGCCTTCATCTTTTCCTCAGTCCATGCTGAACGCCAGGATGAGAAACCTAGAGGCTGATCAAGATGTCTAGAATGGCAGTAGTGAATTCATTCTGCAGCCCCACAGTTCTCCTTTGGCCCTTGAGCTACACAGACCAAGAATGCCAAAATCTTTTAGTCATGTATGAAAGAACAAGAACAAGAACAAGGAGTTCTTGGAAAAGACACTGTAGTATCCATTTACTGCCAGATTTGGCAGGAGTATCTTATACCCTGATGGGTTCTGTGCACTAAGACAGGGATTTGGCAAACAGCAAATGAGCCAACGAGCCTTTATGAAGGTCTCAGAAAGCTTTTGAGTAAAAGCAAACTTGATGGGGGGGGGGGGGGGGGCTTTGGCAGCAAGTTTGCGCAAAATATGAACAGTGTGTGTACTTTGCCACAGAACTATTGAGTCAATTAGAAATTTGACATCCATTGTATAAACAGAGGAAAGATGAGAAGCCCAAGTTTTTCTTCCTGCTAGTGACCACCAAGTCCTTCTAGGAAAGCCACTGCCGTGACTCATGAGCTAGTCAGAGCAGTTAGTAAAGTGCTGTGTCACCTAATTGAGCATGGAAATCTGTTTATGTCGTCTTCTTTTTTACTAAAGTCTGCAAACCCCAGCAATTTGTTTGAAAAGCAGATCTAATAGGAATATGCAGGTCCTTTTTCCGGGCAGATACATTTTGGAGCAGATTGCAAGTGGCATTAAAAGAAATACCATTGCTTAGCATTACTAACACCATTCAGAATAAGGAAAACTCTATTTTAATGTTTCTCCCATGTTTCAAATAAATTGGTTCCTGCAAATTGTAAAAAAAAAAAAATTTTAGAGTAGGGGTGAGCAAGAGGACGTGGGGGCATATTTAAATTTTGTGGAAAAACAATCGTAGTTGTGGTTAAACCCTCATCTTAGTAACACTTATCTTCACATTCTGATTACCCAACTTGGATTTATTAGGAACTATCAATTGAACATTGGCATTATGATCCTGCATTCTCTTTCCAAAGAGCAAGCATCAATGAATTTGGTGTGTGGGGAGTTGCGTTTCTTAGACCCAAGCATGCCAAATATCTTATCAAGCAGTGTAATGTGATGCCACTGGTTAGTGCAGTTTGTGTGGAAGAGAAAACCATAGGTGTATGGATTTCTCAAAGTCAAAGGACTTTATTTCGGTTTACATACATTTCTCATTTGTTAAAAACATCTGTCTCTTTTTAAGAGATGCATCTTGGGAAAACACAGGAGTGAAGAATTTCCTCATCATACAGAGGTTGTTCATTTGATTCCTTTCCTTTTTATTTTATTATTCCAAACACAAATCTGACCATCCATATATAGTTCAAAGCTAGAGATCATTTCCCATAACAACAAACAAAGAAACAAACAACTCTTAAAAGTGTGCTTCTTGGAGATCCTGGTGTTTGCAGTGCTCCATCATTATTTGCCATTTTGGAATTCTGGTTTATTTATTTGCAGAAAATGGTTACATAAAATAATTTATGAGCAGTACATTCCCCTCTATTCTTGTTTGTTACAAAATAAGCCTCTATGGGCTCCACAATAAGCCTAGCCTATTCATTTGGTAAAGTAACCTGGTTTGATGTCTTCAAACTCCGTCACCTCAACATCTCAGGTTGCTCCAAGCGAGGGGTAAGAGCTACGCAGGTGCAGAAAAGTGTTTTCTCTCCTCACCCACTGATGGCCACCAGCTGACTGGAGAAGTACACAGTGTGCCTATTTTTATTTGATTTCTAATTTTCAATTCACCTCACGCAGACTTGACAGAGACAAAGATTCAGATGTAGGCCATAAAATGCTGTAAAGCAAGTCTGCTTTACAGGATAATAGATTGTGAGAGGCTGGTATAGACAATTCAATTATCCTAATAAAGATAAGTCAAACATATTCTTCTCAAATAATTTTTAATATTTGCCATTTTCTCCCAAGTATTAGAACTTCCATGTTGCCATCATTTCTATTTTATAATCCTACAAAACCAGACTGAAGCCACGATCATCCTCTTTTTTGAGGGCCTTGGAATGCTGGTAAAAATTACTACTGCAAAACAAACTACCATAAATTCGGGCAGTGTGTGTATGTGTGTGGGGGGGTGTTATTTACTGATTTGCAAAATGCATAAAATAAAATAATATTTTCTCTATTGTCCCATCCCCCAGCCACATTCCTACTTGGTGTTATGTGCCATTCGCCTCTCAAACACTGTCAGCCCCATGAGATTTAACATCTGGACTTGGTTTAAACTGATGCCATCTGCTTGTGTGGAAATGCCCATTCTCTTCTGTTAATATCCTTCCTGTGTGATTTTCCAGTCTTAACGAAGTATTTATTTTGGTCAGACAAATGGCAGGAAGCTAGAATGCCAAACTATATGCCAGGTGTGTTTTTAAAAGGAAGTTTTACACAGTATCTGGAAAGTGGGAGACATTTTCAAACCTAAAGACGATGGGCTGGTATGTAATGGAAAATGATTCTAGGTTTTCAGAAACTCCTGGCCCTATCAAGCCTCCTTCCCCAATTTGCTCCTTATCTCTTTCTGCAGCTAGGAGAAAAAGGCTGCATTCACAAGCATGTTGTGGATATAGCCAGTATGATTAGTTTATGTTTGAGTTAGTGACTGATGCAGTAAATTATAATTGAGTTACCCATGCATATTATGTTTTATGTGAAATGTAAACATAGCCAAAGTGTCAATGTGCTCCTAGTGAGTGAGAAAATATCTAATAGAAAGAGGGTTCAATTTAACTCACTTAATATGATACACTATTCTAAGCCTGAGTCCAAACAAGAGAATGGAGTGGCATTACTACTCATTAAGAGTTTGATTAAAGATATGCTTGGCTATAACTTATTCGCAATAGGATTGTAACAATTAAAATTAATTCATCAGTATGATACAATTATATGTACCCACTATAGATGCAGTAGAGAAATACATTGAGGAATTTTATTGGAAACTGCTACATATGCTAGAAACAACTTTGAGAAAAGATGGAATACTACTAATGAACAAAAACAGAAATGTGTACCAAATGCAAGAATCTGGAATCAGAGGAAGATGAACCAGAAGAATAATGCAAGGAACAAGCTAATAATGTTTGATGGAGAGAATTCTCTGTTAATTGCTGATATTAGTTTCAAACGTATAAAACACAGGTTTTGGATAGGAGAAATCTTTACCTTTATTTATATACAATTATGAATTACATAGTTTATCTTTTAATATTGTAAGATGCCCAGATTAACATGTGGCAAGATGGGCAGCTAATAAATTTTACAATGAATGAATGAATGAGAAAGAAAGATTTCTTAGAATTATGGATTTTGAGATGTTTACTAAGAGCACCATGCAACAGAATAACTATCAATCCTGAGCAAATAAAGGCTGATGCTTGATGAAGCAGAAACTCATTTATTTAGAACTAGAAAATCTAGTCCTAAAAGGCAAGGCTGAAGAAAATAGAAGACAATGGATGGCATTGATGGATTGAAATAACTGGAAAGTCATTGAAGTCTTAAATAATGATCAATCAGGTGGCAATTGTATACATACAATTAGGCATTGAGCTTCGCCTGATAGCCCCCAAGCATCCCAAGCTACCATTTGCTAAACTGTTCATTCCATGACTTAGAGGGATACTGCCATTTCATCTAATTTTCCCTATAAATTCTATAATCCAACAGACATAGTATTACACTTAGCTCCTATTGAAGATTAAGAAGATCAGGTTAACTCGATTTTACCTATAAGACACTGATGTTCATTAAGGAAATCCAGTGCACACTAGCACAACATTCAAGGATCTTCTGGATGAGATACCAACATTTTCAGCAGCAATTTTTAGGTATGGCACTATGGGAAAAGTTATGATGGTGATGTAGTGGGTAGACTCAGAGACTAGGAACTATCACAGGAAATGCTACATCAGGAATGTGACAGCAGCCTTTCCAATTCTGATTTCTGATGAAATACACTAAATCAGATCTTGTACAAGGTAATCTCAAGTTGTGCTCAGTACAAATGATGGCTTCCAATTTTTATCATTCTTTCCTCATCCCCTCTTGCATCGTCCAATTTACAGGAGCATCATCTGCAGGATAGCAAAGCTGGAGGTGAGTAGGTGAAAGCTCGTGCAACGCAGGTTTGCTTTGGCGTGTGTAGAAGTCTGCATATACTATTCAATTGACTCCTTTAAAGCAACTGCATTTTTGCGAGGAATCTTGCAGGTGCTCGCCCCACCAGGGTGTTTTGTTTAGACAACTTTAAATTCCCATTTAAGGGGATGCAGTGGCTCAGTGGCTAAGATGCTGAGCTTTTCGATCAGAAAGGTTGGCAGTTCGAATCCCTAGCACTGCATAACGGAGTGAGCTCCTGTTATGTGTCCCACCTTCTGCCAACCTAGCAGTTCTAAAGCAGGTAAAAATGCAAGTAGAAAAATAGGGACCACCTTTTGTGGGAAGATAATAGCATTCCGTGCTTAGTCATGCTGGCCACATGACCATGGAGACATCTTGGGACAGCGCTGGCTTTTTGGCTTTGAAATGGAGATGAGCACCACCCCCTAGAGTCAGGAACGACTAGCACATATGTGCCAGGGGCACCTTTACTTTTACCTTTAAATTCTCATTTTAAGTTGTCTAAATTGCTGGAGTGGCCGTTCTCCACAGGCCTCTGCAGGAGGGGCAAACGACACGTGCCTCTTGTTGCAAAAAATGCAGCGTTTATAAAAGACATAAAGATACATGCACACGTATCATCACCTTGACACTATTACAGCTGGCTACACAGATACCAATGCTATCACCACTCGGTAGTAATAAATTCAACTATGCAATAACATGTACGCGGAGAAGGATTCCAATTCACCCGTCTGTTGAGCTCCTCTACTGGGATCAACCCTATAGAATCAGGTGGGGTTTACTTACGGGAGGGGCAGGTGTACAGAGGCAAAGAAAAGCCGAGTTCGAAATCTGTGACGTCACAACCCCCCAAGCAACGGAATAGTTCCGCGCGAAATACGTCATAGAGAACTCCCGAAGCGGTTAGTTACAGGATCACGTGCGAAACATATCATGGGACAAGGATTCCCGGTCTCGATTTTATTTTTATTTTTTTCACCCCAAATATCACGAAGTCGTAAAAGTACGAAAAGTAAAAATCAAACAGTATTGCTAGCCTCTACTACGGGACCCATTGGGAAGTTTCTATCACAATAAAACATTTCTTCCCACTTCAGATGCAGCCTTAAGCCTTGTTTCTGCAAAGTAACGGCGATGTGCAGAAATGCTTCGACGATGCTGTTAGGCAACCAAGTGCCACCTTCCCCCGATTGAAATATTTCAATATGGATAATGCGAAACCAGAGAGATTTTTTAAAATAAAAAACGGGTTTCTCTTTTTTAATTCTAGAAAAAGTCACTTCTCAATAACATGTTGCGGTGAGGCAAAGGCGGGTTGTCATGAAGGGGGTTAGGGCAAAGGTCTTTAAACTTGGCAACTTTAAGACTGGTGGACTTCAACTCCCAGAATTCTCCAGCCAGCATAGCTCCACTATGTCCACCAGTCAAAGTTGCCAAATTTGGGGACCCCTGGGTTAGGGCAATCTACTCCTCCTCCAGATTTGTATTACTTGTTAAAAATGGCTTAAAATGAACTGTCCGTCTCTTCTGTTCTCCAAATCCAGGCTGCATAATATTGATTTTTTAAAAACACTTTTTACATCTCAAGTCGAAAAATCTTCAATCGGGACGACCCCCGCGAAATAGAAGCAGCTTCTTTTTTGGTACTACTTGACATACTGCTGTATTATTACATCTGTCGCACGTTTTTCCGATCGTTTCCCCCCGCTTCTCCTCTAAGCCTAAAGAAGAAAGGGGGGGGGGGGGGAGAAGGCGGTCAAAGGAGGCCGGAAATGAAAAGCCATCGAGAGTTTATCATGTGGTGCACCTATGGTAGGAAAAGAGAGAAGTTGACCCGGAAGTGAACGAGCGGGGTGTGTGTGGGTGGAGTCGGGGCTGTTTTTCGGTGTCGAAGGTGGCGGGTCTGTACTTAGTTCAAGATGTCGATCGAAATCGAGTCCTCGGAGTGAGTGTGGAAGGCAAAGGGGCGGGTGGATGGGTTTTGCGCTTGGTTCCCGCTTCCTTTGGCCTGTCCCAGGCCTAGCTCCTCCTGACCGGCCGCCCTGCAGCTTTACCCTTTGGTGTATCGCTTCACTTGCCGTAGCTGCAGTCCAGCGGCCGTGGGGAGCACCAGGTTGCTCTTAAGTTTATGCCGGAAATTTCCGAAGGCGACCAAAGCTTCGCGCCTGTTTATTTACTAGTTATTCATAAGGAAGGCAAAAGATACCGGAATGGGGGTGGGGGGGCTGGAGAGCGGGAGAGAAAGAAATGCATTTGGTAACGTCAATACAGGTAGTCCTCGTCTTACGACTGAGCCCAAAATGTATATTGCTAAATGAGAAGTTTGTTAGTGGATTTTGCCTCCCTTTACAACTTTTTTTGCTGCATTTGTTAACTGAGCAAACTGTAGTTGTTAAATTAGTAACACCGTTGTGTTAAGTGAATCTAGTTTCCCCATTGACTTCGCTTCTTGGAAGGTTGCAAATGGAGATCACATGAACCTGGAATGTGCAGTCGGTTGTCAAGCCGATGCAACCAAAATGTGGGTCGGTTGTCAAGCATCCGAAGATAAACATGTAACCATGGAGATGCTGCAACATTCCTAAATGTGAAAAATGGTTACAGCTTAACTTTTTAGGTGCTGTTGTAACTTTGAACGGTCACTAAGTTAATTGTTGTAAGTCGAGGACTAGCTGTAGAATCAAAAAGGAGCAAAAGCATTTCTTAGTTCACTACACCATTGTGTAGTTTACTAAGCTCTGATTGAATTTTTTCTCTCTTTGAAGCAGAAATTAATATTGGAAAATTCCTTCTAATGAGATAGTATGTATGTTATGTGTTTGGGATAGAGAGAGACTGCAAATGGAATAAATATCAATAATTAATTGTACAAATTGTTTTTTCCCCAGTGTTATCCGTTTAATCATGCAATATCTGAAGGAGAACAGCCTTCATCGTGCTCTGGCTACATTGCAAGAGGAAACTACAGTGTCTCTGAATACGGTGGACAGCATTGAGAGCTTCGTGGCGGATATTAATAGTGGCCATTGGGATACAGTACTGCAGGCAATACAGTCACTAAAGTTGCCAGACAAAACACTAATTGATCTGTATGAACAGGTCAGCAAGCTTTGTGCAATAATATTTTGAGTTGTATCTTTTGGCGTATTTTTAATTGCTACAAAATAAATTGGCATTTTTGCAGAGTATTCATCTTTCATTTTTGAACAGAGGGGCAAATGATGATACTTGTATTATGTATCATATGTAGGATAACACAGATATCACAGCTTAATATTTGTGCCAGATGTTATGGCATCATCACATAACTAATTATTCCATGGTGTCATGCACATATAATTTGATATATCATGGCATGTTATGGTTGCTGCTGTCTATGAAAATTGAACCATCCCCATTTATTAAAAAATTATATTGGCGCCAGATGCAATCTGATTTTCCCCCAATTTTTACAATCTGTCAATTATTTTTTTAAAGTTTTTTCCCCAAGAATATAAGCTTTGCTTTGTATTGTGCTTCTGCAATGTAATATTGGTACCACATAACTGTTTTAAAGATGTTAGTGCATTTTATATACATCCCCCTGTTCATGCTTTGAGTGGTTTTGATAACATTGATCAAAGTTTTCAGCAGTGTAATTCCATTTAAACTGAATTTACAAATCACATAAGTGCAATAGCTTGGTGCATTAACACATGTTTGTATGACTAATAATTCTTTTTCTGTTGATATTTCAGGTTGTTCTGGAACTGATAGAACTTCGTGAATTGGGTGCTGCTAGATCTCTTCTGAGACAGACTGATCCAATGATCATGTTAAAACAAACCCAACCAGAGCGATATATTCATCTTGAGAACCTTTTGGCTAGGTCCTATTTTGACCCACGTGAGGTAAAACTATGTTAGCTCATAGTTTTTTACATTTATTATGTTAAATAATACGTGAAGGAACCACTAGGGCGGCTAATCTGGCTCTTTAATAATATTATATTGTTTGTTTTGTCTATTTAGGTTTACTTTATTATTTTTCTCATTTACAGTTTGTAATATATAAAATATCTCATTTAATCATTTCTGCATAATGGAGGATCCAACATTTACTAATTTCTGCATTTCACAATGATATTATTAGAATTTACAATTTTTGAAAACTTATATCTAATGATACCATTTCTTGCACAGATACATTTTGTTGTTTAATGCAAAGCAAATTATGTAAGCTATCACACTGTTGTAAAGTTATTGTTAGTTAATTGTGTAATTTAATTTGTAATACCGTTGCATGTTTGATGAGTGTAAAATATGTTTAAATGTGCTTAAAACAATTCAGCTCTCTATCCCAGTATAACCGCCTAGATAGTGAAACGGGCAGCATATAAATGTAATTAATAAAGAAATGATAGATAGATGCTACCTGTCTTCTAAGAGATTTAGGACATGTAAAAGAAGAAGTAATTAGATGTATTTCTAATATTTTTTGGATTGGTTCAGATATTTCTCTGGAACCAGTTTTAAGAATTTAAAATTCTCTGTTGGTATCCGCATACATAATTTCCTTTTGCCTCACATATTCTCTATGTTTGTTTGACTAATGTTACCTAAGGTGACATGTTTTTTCTTTGAAAATTCTGATTAAACCTAGCCTTTCAAAACAAGTTGAGGCATATATAAAACATGAAAGATGAATATGACTTCATACAGAGGAAAGAGGCTGAGAAACCATGATCTTGTGCCTTGCCTAAAATTTAGAATTATTTCATGTTAGACATTTGTTTCACTGTGTCGTAAATAATATTTCTTCGTTACATTTCACTCTGAGATCTGATCTAGTTTAGGATAGAATTAATATGGTACCTCTGTCTTTCTTTATGTGAGAGAGTAGGAGAATGCAATTTTGTTGATCTAGCTTGTTTTTGAGATAGCTTTTGATATAATCAAAAATATGCTCTTCCTCAATTGTCTTTGTGTGTTGGAGTTCCTGTACAACAGATCTCCTGTTTGCAGAATAGTTTTACATAACAGTGTGCTTTTAGATTTGGCAGTGGTATATTGTTGGGTACCAAAAGGCACTGCTTTGTCCACAGTTCTGTTTAACATTTATATAAAGTTACTGGGACAGTCCTACTGTTATATCTTTGAAGCTCTCTTTGTCCAGATCTTGTTTTGATGAATGACAGAAAAATGCTTTTTGTTCCTTCCTGTATTTTGCATTCCCTATTCCTTGTTATTGTACAGTGTGCATATTTTGTTTTATTGTGTATTTTTATTTTATAAACCAGAATGGATTTATTTTGTTCAGTAAACACATATGATACTATTTTCCTTCTCAAAGTTGTATTGTTTTCTATTTGCTTTTAGATCAGTGTAATTTATGCAAATAAGCAATCAATGTTTCTTAGCTGGCTGAATTCAATTCTGCCCCTCACTATTCAATAAGGAACAAAAATTAATGTTTCTACATAGGGTATGCTCTTCAAAAAAATAATTATTTATTTTTCATACTACGTCCAATTTTTCTGGAACTATATATTAGACAGGTTTGCTGATACTAGTTAGAAAGATTGTCAGCATGATATTTGGTCATTTCTGAGAATATAATAATTATTAAGTGACCGTTGGATTTTATTATGTATTGACATAGAAAATTGCTATTTTGAGGGTAGTTAACATTTGAACTGTGAAGACTTTGTTTTTCTTTCTTTGCTGAATGATATCTTGATGTATCCTCCACTTTCTCTGGCTGAAGCTGAAGCAGAAATAATGTGCATTTTACCTATAAGTAGAAGGTTGGATTAAAGTTTTCTTCTGAGTTAAACTAAATAGGATTGATCTTTCCCAATACAGTTATTTCTACCAAATCTATCCCAACACTTAAAACTGTGTTGTCAATTTAAAATTGCATGTATAAAGTGTCAATTTTAATAAAACATCCAGCTGACAATCCAGACAAGTTCCTGGTTTTTGAGAAAGTGGCAGATTTCTCAAAAGGAAGTTACTGCTCTGTATATCTCTGGATCTGAATGAATTTGGCAGCATGTAAATCCAATGATTGATGTTGCGTTTCAGGCATACCCAGATGGAAGCAGCAAAGAGAAGCGGAGAGCTGCCATTGCCCAGGCTTTGGCTGGTGAAGTTAGTGTGGTACCTCCATCTCGTCTTATGGCGTTATTAGGACAGGTATTTTCTCCCTTAAACTTAATTGATGAGTATGAAATGGAAGACTGATTGTTCTTTAAAGCCTATGATTATGAATCTTTATTACGGTGCTTAGAAACCTTTCTTTTAATGTTTAAGTGTCCTTTCAAAAGTGTTACAATCTGCGTCTGTAATCCTCTTTGGTATCGTAGGCCTTAAAATGGCAGCAGCATCAGGGGCTACTTCCCCCTGGTATGACTATCGACTTGTTCAGAGGAAAAGCAGCTGTCAAAGATGTGGAAGAGGAAAAATTCCCCACGCAGCTGAGTAGACATATTAAGGTGGGTTGTCCTTCACCATGATTTCAGCAACAGATCTCAGGCCTTTTGGTATTAGGGAATTTTTATTGGATCAAATGAGGAATATGCTTAAGGCTTAATAGATCTTATTGGCTGGATTCAATATTGTCATACGGCTTATTTTATTTAGCTCATTATGAGAACCCAACTGTGATTCATTGATCAAACTCTAATATATTTTAGATGACGTCCATATTTTAAAATAGTTATTTTCCACATGTCATTTTCATTCTTGTATTTTTAAAAATAAAAGCAAAGTTGATTTTAGTAAGGAATTGGATGAGAGCCAGATTGGTACAGTTGTTAAAGCGCTAGGCTAGAAACCGGGACTTTCAGTTGTAAAGCATGGTATCACATGACCACATTATTTAAGAATGACAATCACATTATTCCCTGTTGCTATCGATAAGTAAAGACCTCCTGGTAACTTCCTCACAACTTCCAACAACAGCAGAGTGGAAGCTGGCTGGAAGTGGCAAGTCCCAGCTGGCTTGCAAGCAGGCTGGTTGGGAGGTAAGTGACTGCAACTTGCGCCTCCCACATGCTTCAGGTGCAGCATCAAGGCAATGCTTTTTGGATCCAAGAGTAAAATAAGATCAAGATCCAACTAGTGAGTGATCACCAGGGTATCATTTCCTGGGTTATAGAGAAAGAAAGGCACTGCAAACTACTTTTGTACAGTTGCCAAGAGAACTCCCATCAGTGTATCCATGTATCCAATGGGAATTAAGTTTAATTTGAGGATATCTTTACCTTTCCAGTCTAGATTAGTACATATTATTTGTTATATGCTATTTCTTTCTTCCTATGAAACAGTTTGGGCAAAAGTCTCATGTGGAATGTGCTCGATTTTCTCCGGATGGTCAGTATCTGGTTACTGGTTCTGTGGATGGATTTATTGAAGTCTGGAACTTTACTACTGGGAAAATCAGGAAGGTAAATTATATGACTTTTCTTAACTGCCATGTGAATTGCTCAAAACTCTACATCAATTCTTTAGGCACAATAAATGAAGATGAGTAATATGAACTCTTCTGAATTTCCAGAGGAAATTGAAATAGGATTTTAAATTGGGATATACAGTGCTGAACCAAATTTTAGAGAGATTTTAGAGAGATTTATTAATATTTGTAGGCCGCCCTTTTCCCTGAGGGGACTCAGGGCGGCTCACATAAAATAGGGGAAGGGGAGATACAGACATTAAGATAAGACATATAATAAAATAATAAACAACATACATTCATCATTCGGGAGGGGAATTATCCTTGTCCCCAGGCCTGACGGGCGAGCCAGTTCTTCAAGGCTGTGCGGAAGGCCTGGACGGTGGCGAGGGTGCGAATCTCTACGGGGAGCTCGTTCCAAAGGGTCGGGGCTACTACTGAGAAGGCCCTCCTCCTTGTAGTTGCCAGCCGACACTGGCTGGCCGATGGTATACGGAGGAGGCCTAATCTATGTGATCTTATTGGTCGCAGGGATGTAATTGGCAGAAGGCGGTCTCTCAAGTATCCAGATCCACTGCCATGTAGGGCTTTATGGGTGACTAATAGCACCTTGAAGCGCATCCGGAGATCGACAGGTAGCCAGCGCAGCTCGCGGAGGATAGGTGTTATGCGGGTGAACCGAGGTGCACCCACAATCACTCGCGCGGCCGCATTCTGTACTAGCTGAAGTCGCCGGATGCTCTTCAAGGGCAGCCCCATGTAGAGCACGTTGCTCTAAATGTTCTATTTGCCTTTTTTTTAAAGCAATGCAGTGCAATGTCCTTTTTAAAATGGAAGCCCATTATAAGGTGCAAGATCCATGATCCATATCAAATATTTTCTTCTTTGTTTTATTTTTGCTGTTGTTGGGTGGGTAGAAAACTTTGGGAGATTAAAATGGGAAATAGAATGGGAATTAATTCTTGCTGGTTACTTTTATATTTCAAAATTAGAAATAAATGTAGGTGGAGAAAAATGGGTTTTGGAGAAGATTTGCAAAGAGACAGTAATGTTGATTGTTATTTGTATAAACGATAAGTACAGTGTTGGAAACCCCAAATTTATTGAGTAACAATTAACAAGATCTGAGGTACGCACTTTGAGTATAGAAGAGCTTAGCCTCAATCCTTGACTTATTCTGTTTCAAAGAATCTCATGGTTTAGATCTAAAATTGCCCTCTGAATTGGAGAGCCACCACCATTCTGGATTTTTATAGTATGATTTAGCATAGTGTGACTCTGAAATGATTTTGTATACATCCGTTCTTCCCAATGCTTGTTTTTATCTTAGTTCTATTAATTTGTTTTGCTCACTGCTTTGTTTAGGATCTGAAATACCAGGCGCAGGATAATTTTATGATGATGGATGATGCAGTGCTGTGCATGTGTTTCAGCAGAGACACTGAAATGTTAGCAACTGGAGCACAAGATGGAAAAATCAAGGTATGCTGTTAAGGACAGCTGGAGGCCCATAGAGGCACCCAAGAACTCACTTATAAGCCATATTTCCTGAATGTCTACGACATGACAGACACACAATACTGGGAGTTTGTCAGGGCTCAAAAGAGTATGAATTAACCATCTTCTGAGAATGTGTTCTTGGTCCTTTCTCCATGATTTTCTGTAGTGCTTTCTAAGCATGGAGAGAGGATAGAAGTATTTTCCTGAAGTTCTGTGGAGATTCTCAGCCATCTAGGTCACAGTTGTCCCAAAGATACTTTTTCAAGAGGCAACTGCACTTTCTGGTTTTTCTTTGAAGTTGTTTCGCTTCTCATCCAAGAACCTTCTTGGTTGAGAAGCTCAGAGCTGAGGAAGTTTCTTCGATGAGAAGCAAAATGTCTTAAAAGAAAAACCAGAAAGTCCAGTTGACTCTTGAAAACGATCTTTGAGATATTTTCCTGAAGGAAAATAATTCTACTCTTTCTTAGCATCAGGAACAGTTTGCACAGTCCCCAATCATGGTGTATAAAGAAACAGAAGACTGTAAACTGTTCCTCTCTACCTCCAAGGTTGCATAGCAAGAAACAAGTTTATGGCAATGAATCATGCAGAAAAAAGTTTTCTGTGGGTGCACATTTGGGGTCCAGATTGGTTTTGGTTTTTCTTTATGTTTTCTTCTTCTGGCAATTTAATGACATTCACTAATCTCAGATATTCAGTTAATAAAAGGGTCCAATTCGAGTACAAGAGCCGCAGTAGCGCAGTGGTTAAAATGCAGTACTGCAGGCTACTTCTGCTGACTACCGGCTGCCTGCAATTTGGCAGTTCGAATCTCACCGGGCTCAAGGTTGACTCTGCCTTCTATCTTTCCGAGGTTGGTAAAATGAGGACCCAGATTGTTGGGGGCAGTATGCTGACTCTAAAGCGCTTAGAGAGGGCTATAAAGCACTGGGAAATGTATATAAGTCTAAGTGTTTTCTTGTTCAACATTCTATCCCAACAATGGGCCAATCTGCTGCCATGGAAAAATTATTTTATTCATAAGGACAAGCAGGGTATGTTTTGGGTTTACCTGAGTAAGCCAGGCAATTTGGCAGGAAATGTTATTGTTGTGTGATGGTAACATCAGTTCCTTGGTTTCTCTGAAGGTGTGGAAGATTCAGAGTGGGCAGTGTCTGAGGCGATTTGAAAGAGCCCATAGCAAAGGTGTCACCTGTCTGAGCTTCTCAAAGGACAGCAGTCAGATTCTGAGTGCCGCCTTTGATCAAACAATCAGGTATTTCTGATTTTGCAATACATTTGACTGTTCTATCTGACTTGGACAAATAACGCTAATATCGTTTTTATGCTGTAACAGGATTCATGGCCTGAAATCAGGAAAGACTCTCAAAGAATTTCGTGGTCACTCCTCATTTGTTAATGAAGCTACATTTACACAAGATGGACATTATATTATTAGTGCATCCTCTGATGGCACTGTGAAGGTACTCACGCTCCCGAGTCCCAATCACTAGGTGTAATTTGCATGATTAGTTAAAATCTTTGCTTGTTGGTTTGTTTGTTTTTCTTGAAAACATATTCTTAGTAGTATAGGTAGTCTTCAGTTTATGACCGCAATTGAGCCCAAAATTTCTGTTGCTAAGTGAAACATTTGTTAAGTGATTTTTTGCCCCATTTTATGATTTTTCTTGCCCATTTATGACCTTTCTTCTTAAAATGAATCAGGGCAGTTGTTAAGTTAGTTACACAGTTATTAAATGAATCTGGCTTTCCCACTGACTGCTTGTCAGAAGGTCGCAGAAGCTGGTCACATGACTCAAAACGTCCTAAATAGGAGTCAGTTGCCAAACATCTGAATTTTGATCACATGGCCCTGGGGTTACTGCAACAGCCATAAGTATGAAAAATGGTCGTTAGGGTTAGGGTTTTTTCAGTGCCGTTGTAACTTTGAACAGTCACTAAATGAGCTGTTGTAAGTTGAGGACTACAATACAGAGATCTTTACAAACGCTGTTCGCTGCCTGGTCAGGGTAAAATTAAACTAAATGCAATTTCTGTCTCTCAAATGATTTCTACCAACTGCAGTGTTTTCAGACACATGAGGTTGGTTTGGTTTTTGGCAAACCCCCCCCCCCCCCAAAAAAAAAAATAGTTTGAGTTAAATTAACTTCTGGATGCTCTCTTCAAGTTAATCTCTTTTAAGTGACTGATTAGTAGTTTCTTTTTCTTTGTTTTTAATATTGGTACAGAACAGGTTGACTTTTTGCACTAAAATCACTTTTGAATGAAATGTTTATATTAGCACCCATCATAAAAGACAGTATGTACAAATGGAGAAAAGGCCTGTGTATTATGGGAAACAATGCTGTGGTTAGGGCCATTATATATCCTGCATGAAGACACATGTGGGGTAACTTGGGTTTCATTCTAATATGGAATTTGCATATTTTCCCTTTCCCGTTTATTTGTTAGGTTTGGAATATGAAGACTACAGAATGCTGTAACACGTTCAAATCCCTGGGTAGCACAGCTGGAACAGACATCACTGTGAACAGTGTGATTCTCCTGCCTAAAAATCCGGAGCACTTTGTTGTTTGTAACAGATCAAATACAGTTGTCATCATGAACATGCAGGGGCAAGTACGTAATTGGGTTGTGTTTTAAACATCTGTGAGAATGCAGTCGATGTTCCTTTTGGATTCGGTAACTAGAGTTGACAATGGCAAGTGATTGTTCCCACTTTTTCAGATTTGTAAGACTTTTCAAAGTCATGATTAAATGTTGCATTGGTTGGTTGAGGATGCTGAATTAATCTTTAGGATTCTCAAGTAATCTAAAAGACCCTATTTTAGGTTATATTTTTAGCTATTTAGTTAAAGCTTATATTTTCATTTATACACAATTTTAAATTGGTATGGAAGGTTCTTAGCTTTTGCTTCAGTGAATTTAGTCAGTTAACAAATGCTGAAGAGATATTAATATTAATATTAACCCACAGTATTGGTTCCTTTTTTATTTCTTATTATTAAATTTTTATGCTGCCAATCTCTCCTGGAAGGCGAGTCTAAGAAGCTTTAGAGATTGTATATTTTTTTAAATCAAGGTTTATAAATGTCTCTGGTAACATCATTTATAGCAAATCTCACTTTTTAAAGATGCTTATTATTAAAATCCTCTTATACTGTAAAGTTAGCTGGTGTTCTCCTGCTTTACATTTAATATATTTCCAAAAACAAAAAGCAAAGGAGCTAGTGAGGTTTGAAATATGCACATCATAACACTTGTACTGTATATTGAATCAAAAACAAGGTGAAGATTTATTATACCTTTCAGCTCACCCACACCCCTTCTCCAAGTGGAGAGATAAAACTCTTTCTTACCCTCTGTCCATCAGCATCTTTTAACCTCTGAAGATCTGCTTGCTTCTTGTTCTGTTGCTAATAATTTGCAGTAGAGATTGCAATTCCGTAACGTTTTACTCTGTTCTTTAGAAGGGCATTGTCACAAGAAATGAAAACTAAACCTTGAATAATATGGCTGCTGATTTCCTTTTTTTCTTGTTAATATTTCATCTTGGTAGATTGTGAGGAGTTTCAGCTCTGGTAAGAGAGAAGGTGGTGACTTCGTCTGCTGTGCCCTTTCTCCTCGAGGCGAGTGGATCTATTGTGTGGGTGAAGATTTTGTCCTCTACTGTTTCAGCACAGTGACTGGCAAACTGGAGAGAACACTGACGGTGGGTAGCAGAGGGCATCTTGGTGGCAACCTAGCAGCAGTTCCATATGCAGTAGGGACCAGATTTGGCTCCCTGGCCCCATGGACTTTTTCACCAAATCTAATATTTCCCAGTTTACACTTAACAAAATTACTTGGCAGAGCAGGTTTCCTTCTCAGAAAATCACTGGTGAAGATTACAAAACTTTCTGCCCTGTTTCCTGACTGCCATGCCACTTTTTCCCAAACCCAAATGGCCTGCTAACATGGCTGACATTTGAAGTCTTCAGATATAGGCAGTGTCTGGAAGCCTGCTTTGTGGCTTCAGGACTTATATAGTACTTAGGACTATAGTCTTGCTCGCTCAGGACTTAGTTCAACTTTAATTCAACATACAATCACCTCACTGCAAGTAAACCATAAACCATGCATTTAACAAACCCCCAATGTTTCTCTAATCAAATTAGATGTAATCCTCAATCCCAATGTCAACATTTAATTTTTCTTCATTTCCTATAGGAAATCTAATAGGGATATCCAAGCCAAAGAAACAAGTAGTCAGGTTGCTGTTTATTATTAAAGCAGGACATTTTGCTCTCAGCTAGTTCTACTAGTTTCAGAATCCATTCTTCCAGAAAGCACTTATTTTTCTTGATTATTTTATTTTAAAAAAATCTTTTAGGATAGAGAAAGGTATGTATAGAAAATACCTCATCTGATCTTATCTCTGGAGATACTCATGTTTCTTTTCTCTTTCTGATGTTAAGGTTCATGAAAAGGATGTCATTGGTATTGCTCACCATCCCCATCAGAATTTGATTGCTACCTATAGTGAAGATGGGCTGTTGAAACTGTGGAAACCATAGAACTGCATAAATTCCTTCAGCATATGGCTACTGAAACTCCTGGGAAGTGTGTACCATGTGCAGGGGATATGTTTCCAAAAATATTTTTAAAAGGCTTGTTTTAATTTATACTGAATTTCATATTCAGCTGTCTCAAGAGGAACCTTTAGCTATATATAACGCTAGTTGTGTATGCAAATTGAAAAATCAATTCAATTTCTATAAATGTTTTCATAAGTTTCATTTCTGCTTCTTACGTGAATGGCATTACTTCTACATATTTTTGGATTTAAAATATATAAAAGGAGATTAACTCTCAGTTAACGGAAAAATGAAGAGCAAATACATGCAGTTTTACCATTTAAAATGGCATGTTAAAATTTTGGCAGTATTTATGGAACTATAAAGCATATATTTAAACATTGTCTGTTGAAAGTTACAATCTTGCAGATTGTTATTTGGCTCAGTGAGACCTCTTGTTATTAAGGTAAATGTACCACTTAATAACAAGAGGTCTTAAGAGGGGCTGGGAGTTCCTGCTCTGGTTAAATATTAATTTCCCTCTCCTATTTAGAATATATAAATTGTCTTGAATAGGATAGAAACTAATTGCTATTGTTTTGTAGACTTTTTGACGTTCTGAAATATACTGAGTTTATGTTACAAGCTTCATCTTATTTTTAGAAAATATTTTTTCCCTTGAAGAATTGTAATTTTGCTGTTCAAAATGGACATTTTGTTTCTAAATTTGTGCAGATTTTTTTGTAGCTCCTTTTTTTAAAAAAAGCACCTGCCTGTTCTACAATAAAACATTTCTTAAAGAGGCATCTGACTTATAATTTTTTAAACTTTTCTTTTAAAATAAGACCAAACTTGAAATTTATCATCTTTATAAAGAAAGTATGCTTTCTTGACTGGTGAAGAAATGGTTACTTATTGAGTTGCATCTGAAAATTAGTACTATTAAATGTATATCCATCTTTCCTATATTCATTGGCATCGAGGAAATCTCGTCTTTTTTAATATTCTAGAGTAGGCTGTGGATAGAGATTGACCCTGATGTCTAATTCCTTAACTATGACTATACCCTAATCATGCTTTTTGCAAGCTATGGTAATTCATCCAGCCAATCAGGAGAGATGGAGGGAGAGCTCATGCTAAAGAAATAACTATAGTATGTGTTGTATTTGGTGGCATGATCTAGGACAGCTTTTCCAGTGACTGAGTGTTTAAGGAATGGTAACACTATGTGCCCCAGACTTTTCCTTTTTCATGTTGTAATCTAATATCCTTTACAAAAGCCCAGTTTGGGGAAAAATTTCTGAGTTTAGGGGGAATTTATTATAGGAATGACAAAAGCTTGCTCCCATTTCAATTCTCCTCAAACACTGATCATTTCTGAACTGAAAAAACCCTCTACAACCCTCACTACCTAAAATGTGAATGTGTGTGTAGGTAAAGGTTCACCTCACACATATGTGCTAGTCGTTTCTGACTCTAGGGGTGGTGCTCATCTCTATTTCAAAGCTGAAGAGCCAGCGCTGTCCAAAGTAGTCTCCATGGTCTCCATGTGGCCAGCATGACTAAACACTGAAGGCGCACAGAACGCTGTTACCTTCCCACCAAAGGTGTTTCCTATTTTTTCTACTTGCATTTTACATGCTTTCAAACTTATTTCTTGTAACTGGCTTCAGTGGGATAAAGGTGGATACCAAAGTGTATGAGCCTCAGGATCACCACATTTAGCAACACGCCAAACTAAACCAAGGTTTTTTTTAGGACATTTTCTTGACAAATGTATATTTGGAATGGATGGTTATATAGGCCAAAAAGGAAGAAGAGATGAAGCTGTTAGATAGTTTTATTTCCCCCTACAGGTACAAACTGAATGTAAAGTACAATAATCAAGCATTTTAAAGACACATAATTCCATTGTAACTCATCCTTATCACAAGGATTAAAATAATTTGCTGTACAACTTAAATCCCTGCCAAGGATTTAAGCTATTTTTTTGCCAATTTAAGATTTTAATGGTGAGATTTATTTTAAAATTACATATGGAACTGAAATGCTATTTTATGCTATCCTATTTGCCCATATACAGATATATACATATAGCAATTACGTAAATTTAGGGCTTATCATAAATGACAATGTTAGCAACTTAGTTTTCAGAAATAGTCTTAGGTGTAGTATTTAAAAGATGTACTTGAATTCTCTGCTAACCCTTCCCCGCCCCCTCCCTGTTATAATGCAATGCCTAATTATTATTTTGGATGAATCTATACTAGGTTACTTTTATTGACATTTTGAAATAGCCATTAAAAGGTAGCTTTTTTCAGAAACTACACACAAAAACCTTATGGACTGTGAACAGTTCATTAAGGAGTCATTTAGCACTAATGGGTTTTTTTGTTGCTAGTATTCATGCAGCATCGAATTTAAGTGTTAGTGACATGAAACTCAAAATGCATGTAGTTTTATACCATTATTCTTAGGCATATTTTTAATTACAGGATTACCTCTATAAAAATTATGTACTGTTATTGTCCTTTTTAAGATTTCAGCTTTTGTCCCATTTACACTTAGACGTTTGTTGATTTTTTTACTCCTACCCAAGAACCATGTCAGGATCCTGTCTAACATCAATGAGTTATATACAACATTCTAACTAAAGCTCAGTATAGAATGAAGGGTGTTAACATTCCAGAATAGAAAATAAGTAGAGTCTCATACAAGTGCTGTGCAAAGTCTCAACCAGCCATAGCATATCCAAAACACATCAATGTATCTAGATGAATACCAAAATTTAATTTCACATCTTTAACATGTATCATAAATACAGATGCATACATAAGAGGGAATATAATTTATAATACTAAACAGAAATCACTGAATACTAAGCCAGTGCATTTGCACACAACACACTTATGATGCACAAAATAAAACAAGCCAGAGTAAAGTGGCTTCAGGTTTCCTTAGGAGCCGCTATAGAAATATGAACATTCCAACTTGATCCAAGTAGTTTTACCGATTTCAATTTGTTAACTTGATTTAAAAACAACTAAGTTTAAATATTACAGAGACAATAGCAATTCTGAATATAGCAACTTCAGTCCTTCACTCATCCACAACTGACATACAGGACAAGCAGCACAAGTGTAACTGAGATCATTTTAAGAAGTCTGGCATTGGACACCACCTCTAGGGTGGTGCTCATCATCTTCATATGCTTCACCATTGTAATGCTGCCTTCTTTCCTGAGATGGGTCAAAGTCTACCAACTCTACTTGATCCATGTCTTCAGTTTCTTCCACTTCTTGCCTTGGCGGTAGCAGTTTTTCCAACAGACATAGCTTATCTGAGCAAAGGAAACCACTTTCTGGAAATAGAACCTGAAAATCAGAAAAAAAATATATGAATGCTTCTCATAAATGTACTTTTAACTATGAAATAAGTGTCTGAATGTTAATGTAAAAGATACATTTGCTTAATTTGTATAACTAACACCAAATTTAAGCAATCAGCATTATAAGGCATTGCCTAAAATATATTGAAGAAATTTTCCATGAGATATTTAATTAGTAATTCAACCGTCACTTACCTTAAATTCAATTATAAGACGACCCTTTTCATATGGCCTACGGTAGATTGGCATTCCTTCATTTAGTACACACTTAACATCACCATGTTTGACAATCTGACCTAGAAATTAAAGAGATATAACTTATGTTTAACAAACTTTATATAAAATTAAATTTACAAGTACTTGTAATTGCACAAGCAGAAACTCATCCTGACAGCAAGCTAGGCATGTGAACAAGGCATCCACAGAGGGTAATAACCTGATTCTGGGAAAAGATCAAAGTGCTAGAAATATTTTGTAACTGAATCCAAACATGGCATATTCCTAAAGTGCAGTATCATGGTAAAAAAAGGTTTTCCAAGATATGTTTAGATGATTTCTAATTCATCAAGTTACAAATGATTGTGCCATTCCTGTCAATCAAAGGCAATGAATTTGATAAATTAATACTGTAATTAAATTGCTTTTAAGAGTTATAGTTGCTTAAGAACTTTGTAGAATTTTACTTGGATTTTTCAAAAGGATAACATTTATTTTATAGTGGGTTCCAATTAATAGTGAGTCCAGTATAATTGCAAACTTTTAACAGACTAATAGTAGGGAACAGTTGTCAGTTAAAATAGAATGTTCATTTAACTGAAGAGGAAGTTTACAGATCATAAATTGATAAATAAGACTCTACACATAAAGTAATATAGACAGATTTACATTCAAAGTCCATTAAACTATGGTCCTTTAAATTTAAACTTATTATACCCAAGTTCTTTTTTTCAGAGCAACATAGACTTACCAGGATGAGAAGTAATTATTATAGTTCGATTATCCAGCATTGCAATTGGTTTTTGAAAGCCACAGAGTGCTTCCACTAATTGTATAACCATAGACATGACCAGGTCTTCACCTCGCCTGCAGAAAAAAAGTTATATGCCTTAGAATTGCAGGGCTATAACCATATTATATAGGATATCAATTCCAAAAAGACAAGTAAAAAAACTAATTGCTTAAAATGGTAAATTGTACTATTAAATAAATGTACAGGGAGAATATAAAGAGATCTGCATTCCTACAAAATTAAAAGGATTTGTTAGTGAAATAAAATTATTCTAGCACCAGATCTGAATATATGGGAAAATAAAAAATAAGGTTTTATCTTAATATTTTTAAATATTATGCTATATATAATATAGCAGACCAGTGGTCCCCAGCATGCCATAGAACATAGAGACATCGAGGGTGGGGGTTCCTTTATATGTTTCTTAAATTTTCTAAAGTGATGTTGGCATGCTGAGATTTAAAGTGGAATCTTCCAGCATTATCTTTATTTGCAATAATGCACCTGGATCCTAAGGGAATTTTTGTTTGTTCCCCAAAATCCCAGATTAGCACGATAGCAGGAAACATTAAATACTTAACCAGCACAACACATAGCGTTCTGATAAACTGGCTCTCTATAACTTTCCCATGGCAGCCATTTTGTGAAACGGCAATTTCCGCCATCCAGCAGCCACAGGGCTGCTATCATGTTTTCAAAATTTCTCCTGCTCAAAAAGGATGAGGACCCCCATAATAGATCAAGGAATATTTTGAAACTTAATAACATTCCATGTTTAATTATCTAAATAAAAAAACCAGTTACAATTTCATGAGAAAAAACTAAACTGATTTTCCTTGCTATTGTACAGCAATCAAAAACATACTATTTACATCCAAACATAAAAAATTGTTTCAGCATTTAAACTAGAGAAAAGATTACTTTCAAGCCTTATAATCAATGTAACATTTTACTTAATATCCAAAGGTCAACTTCCTGAGAAAGAAAACCAGTTTAATGACTTTGCATCATTAGACTGAACAAACGTCTTAAAACTGAGAAATAACTAACCCTGCAGAAAGTTAAGATAAACTGTGCAATCGTTACCCTGACCATCCTATTCTAACTACAAAATTTAAAACCTGCTCCAATCAGTGTCTTCTAAAAAGAAACCCTAATGCCTGACAACCTATGTTCCCAAACTGTTATACATACTACCCAAATAGGTTTTCCACAGTATTATTAAAACTTGCCTTGTAAATATAGAATGATCTTTTTGATCCAAGACAATGATAATGTCTCCTGGCTCCAAACCTGGTTCTTGATCACCTTCACCATGAAAAGTTATTTTCTGACCATCTTTCATTCCTATTTCAAAAGGAACAGATTAGACTTAAAATCTACACAATATATTTTAAATTATTGTTCTAATAAATTCAGCATTCTTCACTGCAAGTAGAAGTATGAAACAGGAGCAGAAAGCGTATCCCTTAACAGCTAGTGAAAAGACAGTCTCAATAGTCATTCCTTACTCATTTTCTTCTGCCAAAATTTCTAGTTCTGTATTATGGAATGTACAGGTAACCTGTTTAAATTTTTTAAATATTGTGATGTACACTTCTTGTAATAATTTAATTTGAACATGTTTAGTGTTTTCCTTTTGTGTTTATTTCAGCCCTTAAGTCAAAATTATTTTTATCCAAATACTAGTTTTGCAAAGCCATCTGATGTCAACTGTTCTAGCAGACAGTTTGTCACCCACACAGCATCCCTCAATTCTTACTGGGAGCCATTAAACACCTGCAATTCATACAAAAATTATGGAAGTTCTACTATCTTATGAAAGCACCATATCTTGACAGAGGTATTGGTGTTTAATGCCTAGAAAGTCAGGGGGTGGGAGAACTATATTCTATCGAACCGTGATGGAGAACTATATTATCGAACCGTGATGGTGAACTTATGGCACTCAGAGCCCTCCCTGTAGGCACATCGCCAGCTGGTCTTCAGGTTTCCGGCATATGCATTCCTGATTGGGCACTTGGTGCCGAAAAAGTTCACCATCACTGCTATAGAACTATGTTCTTTATCAAACAGGATAATTCTGAAGAAGAAAAATTAGTGAAAGACACAGATATCATGGCACAGATAACCCAAATGTAATTTATCATCCCTTTCTAAATTAATATGTAAATCTTTTCTAGGACTTTTAATATTCCACAACTCCTAATTTCTCATTTAGTATACCTTTATCAATGTGGACTTCCAGAATTTTCTTTTCTCTAACAATTTTCCTTCCATTGCAGCTTTTACACCTGTCCTTGGGACTGATGCGCTCCCCATGGCCTTGGCAGTCCATGCACACAGACTGGATTTGCTGAACCATTCCGGGTCCTATCTGATGAATTCTTATTTGCATGCCTGTTCCTCTGCAATTAAGGCAACATTCTACTGCACCCTTCTTGCCCCCTCGTCCTAGAAAACATGAAAAAAATTAAGATTAAATAGACTCCATCTTTTTACATTAAAATTTCTCCTAAACATCTAAAAAATTAATGTTTTAGCCTACCTTCACATTTGTCACAAATCACATTTTTCTGCAGAGCAAGTTTCCGGGTTGCTCCATTGTACAAGTCTTCTAAAGTTACTGATAACTGATGAACAACGTTTTTACCTGAAATGAAAAGCATGTTATTAAGAATTAATTCAGTTCATGGCTGAGAACTTTTTTTGGGGAAAAGTCACATTTATTACAATGGAAATTAAACTTGGCTGGATCCAATGGGGCATTTCTAAGTAAAGAGTCACAAAGGCCATTTCATGCGCAGTTTAAATTATGTTGAAAACATTTGGACTATTGTATAATTTGTGCAGCTAATATTAACAGCAATAAGAGCAAACAGACTTTGAGGTACTATTCAAATAATGCTAATAGATGCTTTAGTGGACATTCCATTATATGACAGCTCCCACAGCAATCATTAGAAAGAAACAAATGGTTTTACATTACATAAAAATTCTGAAATTAAAAGATATCTTTACCTGTTCACCTTGAAAACTACATCATCACCTTTATCTTTATAATGTCTGCAGGGAACCACCCCTCTTTAAACTAATAAAAAGTTAACCACTAAAATGTCCATTAGATGAAACAAAATTGTACATTACCTCTCCTCTCCCTTTGCATTCTTCCACTTCCTCCAAAGAACATATCAAATATATCCATTGGTGATCCAAAACCGCTTCCACTACCACCTTCTTTTATTGCTTGTTCACCACCTTTATCATACAACTCTCTTTTCTTGGAATCAGACAGGACTTCATAGGCTTGGGAAATTTGTTTGAACTACATTTAAAAAAATAAATCAAAAGGCTTAGTCTATTTATGTAATTGTTGCCAAATGATATTATTTATACCATGATCAGTCTACTACATTTACATACTATTATTAGTAACATACAATAATTACCAATGATTGGTCCACTTTATGGATTGAATTTTCTCATTTTATTAAAAAGTAGAGTTCTCTAAATAATGTTTTATTTCAGCAGAAGAATCCAAATCTAAATTTTAACCTTCCTAATTGTAAACCTTTAAGTCCACTGAATGATTGTTGGGGGTTTTTTTTTGATATAGTGATAAAGTGATTTGTTATTTTTTCTGCTGAATATTTTTCTTCTATATCCAAGTCTAGTTCACAGGTTCAATGCTACTTTTCAAAAACAGCTAACAATGACTAGGTGCTGCCACAAGAGCTAGGCTGCAAGCTTTCCAACAGGCAGTGATTGTAAGACAGACTGGGAAGTAAAAAACATGCTGATTTGCATGTGGATATGTCCACATAAGTCACCAGGAGTCAAGCTCATCATGAAAACTTTTACTAAAGATCACTAGGAAATGACATGGAGAGAGAATTTTATGTAAGTTTTTCAAACCTTCTCAAAAAGAAAGACACTTTACTGTAAAAACCAAGTTGCATTTTCAATAAGAGACATCTGCAGGACAAGAAACAAAAATGTTCAAAGGCAAGCAACAGTGAAGCAAAATAGAACATGGAAACATTGAGGACCTGAAGAAATATTATGTCATGAAGATAAGTATGCATATGGGCTCAACAACCAAGATCCAACACATCATACCAAGAAATGGATGGGTACCGAGTAAAATGAAATGGGTGCAGAGTACCTGCCACATACTAGCAGAAAGTGAGAAGAGAAAGATTTTTTTAAAAAAACCACACGCATTAACTCACCTTTTCACCTTCATTAGGATTCTTATCTGGGTGATACTTCAATGCTAACTTCCTATAAGCCTTTTTCAACTCCTCCTGAGAGGCATTAGGTTTTACCCCAAGCACATCGTAGTATGTGGTCTCCTTCACCATGATGCAACCCTACCTGCATGAGAACATGGAGGGGAAGAGAATAATAGTAAGACTACACCAGTTTAAAGAAAGGGAGTAAAAACAGCTGTTGAGACTCTCCCACACTTTCTTATTTCCCTTTCCTTCTACCTCTTTTATCCTCAACAGAAACAATCCTCCCCCATCTTTCATCCACCTCCCCGCACTAGCCTCCCACAGCCTAAATGGCTATACAAACAGGTACTAACTCGGTCACAAAAGAACCTTTTCTTGTTCCTCCCGCTTGACTCGGCCACCTTCGTTTTAATTGCCTGAATGAAATTCCGTTGCTTCAGTCGCACACCTGCCTGTTCCCGAGTAGATGAAGGTCACTCACCTGAAAAAGGGCTTACTCTCCCCCCCCGCACCCCAAGCCCCCCCGCCTTCTCCCCAACAGGACACCCAGAAAGGATGCTTCTTCATGGTCGCCCTTCCTCGTCTCACGGACAACGGGCACCAAACCCTCCTGCCCGGTTCCCCAAAGGCTCCTTTCTCGCAGGCTTTTCCCCAGTCCCCCCACCGACCACCCCCACCCCTTCCGTCCTCGTGCCTCCTTTACCCATCTCGCTCGGGTCCCCCACCCCCTTCCCCTCAAGAGCACGGTTTCGGCTCGCGCGCCGCACCACCCGCACCCCACTCCCGCGCGCGCCTCGGCTTCCCAGGCGCGCGGACGAAGCTGCCCAGGCGGCCGTTCCTCGCACGACGAGGAGGGGAGAAAGGGGGGGGGGAGAAAGGAAGGCGCGGCCAACAGCTTCCCTTTGTCTTCCACCCACCTCGCGCTTTCGGCCGAAAAAAAGGCAGCCTGACGTCTTCCCCGTAAGTCTACCCGCTCCTGCCGCCGAGTGCCACCTTCTCCTGCCTCTTTCTCTCCCACAGACAAAACGACCGCGACTTTTCTGGAAAGTTCCGAGCCGGTCTCAGGCTAGGCAGCATCCGGGGAGTTTTCTTTTTTCAAGGAAGCCCCACCCAATCCCGGAAACACCGCCTTCTCTGCTGGTACCATCGATGGCTGGCATTCGTCGGCTTTCTAGAAGCGATGACGAAAAACAAGCCGTCTTCCAATCACCTGTCGAGAGGATTATATTACCGCCGGGAACTACAACTCCCATCACGGCAAGATAGGCAACGTGCTCGGGCCGCCGCCATTTTTTCGATGCAGCTCAACAAGGGCAAACTACAAGGACCAGAATGCAAAGCGGCAGGGGTGGGCGCATCCGACCTTTCGAAGCCTCGTAGAACTGAGCGGTTCTGCGCAGCTACTTGAGGCCAGGATTAGGGCAACCCGAATCGTCTAGTGTGAGGGATATGATAAAGTAAGCGACAATATAATATCCCACTCTTAAGCACTGCGTCGAAAAAGCTTGTTTTATTTATTTATTAAATTTATATTCCCCACCCTCCCACTAATAAGGTGGCTTACAAATAGTATAAATAAATAAATAAAAGCCATCTTTGCAAATTCCATCATTTTCACCAACTACCATTGTGGGTGGTATTGAACCTTTCTTCTTTTGATCTGCAGTTATATATAAGAAGTTGCATTGCTTTTTTCTTATCTGGCCCTTGGTCATCCCAAAAATGTCTCTGGTTTCGGTTGTACTTTAAATCCGGATTAATGTATTTGCATCCAAAACTCATTAGGATTTTTAAAATATGTATTCATACCAATTTTAAAATTACAATTTCAGTGTTTAGGATATTTAGGTCTTCCTGGTATAAGAAACTAATGTGACATCATGTAAAACAAATTAATGGTTTAGGATGGGGCATTTAAATTTGTGTGTGCCTTTTTCATCTGTTCTTTAAAAAGTTATTTCTGAATTTTAGAAACAGCAGGGACATCTCGAAAAAACACATAAAAACTGAGATCCTACATGCACCTATAGTTCTATTAAATTTTAAATTCTGGTATTAATATTCAGCATAGGATTTTTTAAAAAAATACATATTCGCTGCATTTCATTTTTGTCAGCAAAATGACATTTTTGTTGACATAAAAATGTCAGCAAAACATGGTGGGATTCTCAAAGTAGTTTCTACCTTTTCGGCTTTAATTTAACATCCAGCCGATAAAAAGTTGGAGAATTGAAGAGCTTGCTTAATATTTGGTGAGATTTTGAATGGCCTTAATATCAATACAATGAGTTTTGTTTTAATGGATCGGCATAGCTTTTTTTATTGGTTAAATAAATAAGAAAAAATCCGAACAAGAATCCTTGTAAACATACATCTCAAGACCAAAGGTTTTTTTCCCCTCCTATCTTCACTGCGGGAAAGAAAGGTCGAGAAACTTGGCTGGGTATTTACTTCCTTCCTCTTAGGGGGTGGGAATAAGGCGTCAGAAACTGGTATTTGATTGGGCTCGAAGCGGTCCAGAGGAACGCTATTGGTTAGGACATGTAGCAAGGTGCAGAGATGGCAACGTGGAGGTGAGTGGAAATGCGAGGGAGTGTGTAGATGAAAGGAGGCGGTTCCCCGTGAGAAGCTTCTGGTATTTTGGTGTGGGGGGTGAATAACCCATCGAAAATTGTTAGGAGAGACGAAATCGGATGGGGTACGTGGGTCTTTAGATGGTCTTTTAAAAAAGCAAGGAAAAATTGTACAGTGAGATGGCGTAAGAGAGATTGTTTGGAAGAAATGTTTCTGTTACAACATTTTCCTCGAAGGAACTCGTATATTCATACAGTCATTGACTCTCAAAAGCTACCTAAATTGTGTCAGGTGGTTCTGTTACATTACATGCTGAAGTTACTTAATTGGATTTTTTAAAATAAACATGCATTAAATCTGGATGTTGGTTATATGTATCATAGCCTGAATAAAATACAGCGCAGAGCCAAACTTTGGATCCATATATCCATGAACAATTGCTTTCCAACATAGTTCTCATTTGTCATATTTGCAATATGATGGAAAAAGAGGGAGTTAACCGCTTCCATTTCCATTGTAAAATAGTTTCTGTATCCTGAAAAGTGCTGAACACTCCTGCTTCCAGATACAGAATCCATTCAAAAACCACCTTCTGAATTCAAAGAAAAACTTAATAATGAAACTGCACCCTTTTCTTAGTTTCTCTGTTACAGGTAGTAAGAAGTACAAAGTAAATAGTTATTTTATGGAGTAAAAGGAAGGGCAGTGAATTTTCTGTTTATAATTGTTCAAAGTCTAAGGTTCTGCAAACTTTCTCCAAACAAATTCAAAATTGTTTTCTGAATTTTTTATGAAACAAAATAGAGTTAGCTCTGTTTTTTTCCAATTTAGAAATTCAGTAAGCAGTCTCTTGGAGTATTCTAGAAGTTAAAAATAGGATGATTTCCACTGTTTTGGTCTGCAAAAATAATTTCGTTCCTTGGATTCTACCATAGATACGCTCAACAACAGCTTCATTGAAAGAAAACCTTCATTTCATAGGCACATTGCTTTCAGCTAGTTCACCCATCACTACTTAATGTTGCCCTTTGGCCAATGGTAAAAGATTTAGCACTGTACTCCATCAGCTGAAAAAAATCTGATGTGCTAGAATATTTATTTCAAATAAGCAAATTCTGTTTTTTTTCTCCTGGAAGAAGAAAAAAGCTATGCCAAGTATGAATTGGTGCTTTTGGTCTACATTAATTTATAAACTTTTAGTTAAATGTGTTAGTTAAAAACTATTAGACTTTAAAAAATGACACTTTATAAATGTACTGTAAAGTTTTAGAGTGAATGAAATTATTCTGTGGCTCAATATTAAAGTATAGTTTTTAAAAATGACATTGCATATAAGTTACAGAACAATTTCTTTAATTGGAATGCTTTATAATTTAATTAATCTATTTTAAGTTTAATATAATTATAAATATGCATAAGTATAAAGGTAGCATAATGTAAATTGTTTAATAGGTTATTTTGTCAAATCTATGCATTTTATAACAAAATAAATGAAAATCTATTTGGCATCTCAACATTTTGGATAATAAACTATTCAAAGTCTTGTAGATTTTTGTGCTCTTCCCTTTGTAGATGGATAGAGTAAATTTTAAACAGTAGATAAAAACCTCTAGCGAGTGTTTTGAAATAAAATACTTTTATAGCACCTGTAGATCATAATCCCTAGCTGAACCTTATTTGATAAAACTGAATATTTCTTTTTTCCCCCTCCCTCCCTGAGCACAATGCGTGTATGCTGGCTAGTGAGCAAAGATAGAAGCTGTCAGCGAATTAAACTACCGCATTTAGAAATGGTGGTGATAGGGCGTGGGCCTGACACGGAGATAACAGACAAGAAGTGCTCACGAAAACAAGGTAAATTAAGATTAAAATAGCAGCCTTAAATATGCTAGGGAGTAAATCTTAGTAAACTAAGTAGTTTTTACTTCTACTTTTACTTTTGCCTCTTTTTTATTATGCCTAATGACATAAATATCTGGTGCCAGATAAAGAGTCAAAATATGTGGCATGATGAGCAGTAACTATGAAGCTAAGAAGTTGAGCTAGGAAAACTGGTTTGAATTTAATTTCTACTCTCAAGGATGTCTATTTTCATTTTCTCAGGTTATTTTTATTAATTGGATTTTATTATGACCATCTACTCCGAAAGACTCTAGAAATGAACTGCACAGGAAAGCAGTAAAACAGGTGTCCCCAATAGGATTACAAGATAATATATGTAACATATTTTCAATCAACATTTTATAACTAAGTAATGTTTTGTTGTAAAGATAGTTCTCATTTAGTGACCACAATTCTCACCTTGGTTCTTAAACCAAACGGTTGCTAAGTAAAACTGCAACTATGCTTATGATCTCACTTCAGCTTTTCTTTGCTTTATAGACATGGTAAATGTGAGGATTGGTTGCAAAGTTACTTATTGTTAATGCTAATATTTAATGCTAAATGAGAACTACCCGTACTACCCAACATTTTATGGATGGAAGTAAGGTTATGCTTTTATATTTGCAATTTGCAGTTGATGGGTAGAAGTAACTATAGAAGATGGAACAATATAAGAAAGTTTAATACAATTTTTAAACCCTGCAATGAATCTGCCCTTTTAGAAAATAATAGTGACTTCAGGTAAACTCAGCCACATATGCTGCTTAGATAGTCCTGGAATGGACTGAATGAGGAGTACCCTGACATTTTCTGTCCATGTCTAGAACACTGATATACAGTGTGGTGTGTGGGCATATGGAGAGCTCTAGTGCAAATATGTATAACCTAATCTGAAAAAGAAAAAAAATATTTTCCCCTTGCGTATAACTACTGAAACCCAGAGATTAATTAGAACAGGGAGCTAGTATGAAACTTAAGTGAAGTATTATTAAACTATTATGGCATGTAATTGTAGCAATTTTAATCCACATGATCGTAGCTCATAATTTTCTGGCTGCATTTATTTCCAAAGAGAAAAAAAATGAGAATAAATTGGTTGTCTCCTAGCACCTAGTTTAATTTAAATTGCATCACTGTTAAAGCATTTGCTTTTCTGAATTGACCCCTTTTCTCCCCCTTCCCCAGAACTTCCATAAAATTCACAGCCTAATATCATTCTTTGTCACTTTTTTTTTTCAGTACAACTAAAAGCAGATTACAACAAAGGGTATGTCAAGGTTAAACAGGTATGCTTTTTCCTTCCATACACCATTATGGAATAAATTACTAAAACAGAAAAAGAAATAAACATAGGTAAATACATCAATATATATACAGTGCTGTGCAAAAGTTTTAGGCAGGCGGGAAAAACTGCTATAAACAAAGAATGCTTTCAGACATATAAATAATGATTGTTTATTTTTGTCAATTTTCAAAATGCAAAGTGAGCGAACAAAAGAAAAATCTAAATCAAATCAATATTTGGTGTGACCACTCTTTGCCTTCAAACCAGCATCAATTCTCATTGGTACACTTGCACACAGTTTTTGAAGGAACTTGACTGGTAGGAAGTTCCAAAGATCTTGGTGAACCACAGATCTTCTGTGGATGTAGGCTTTCTCACATCCTTCTGTCTCTTCATGTAATCCCAGACACACTCGATGATGTTGAGATCAAGGCTCTGTGGGGGCCATGCCATCACTTCCAGTACTTCTTGTTCTTTACACTGAAGATAGTTCTTAATGACTTTGGCTGTATGCTTGGGGTCGTTGTCCTGCTGCAGAATAAATTTGGGGCCAATCATACGCCTCCCTGATGCTATTGCATGATGGATACATATCTGCCTGCATTTTGAAAATTGATAAAAATAAACAATCATTATTTATATTTCTGAAAGCATTCTTTGTTTACATCATTTTTTCACACCTGCCTACAACTTTTGCACAGTAATGTATGTATGTATGTATACAAATCTAAGAATATATATATATATAAATGTGTGTGTGTATGTATGTATGTATATATGAAAAATTATATATATATATATATATATATATATATATATATATATATATATATATATATATATACACACACACACACACATACATAGATATATATTTCTAATACACTTATAAAACTACCATACTTTTTTAACCAACTGTATATTATATAAATGAACCCCATATTTCATTAGACTTACCCGTACAAAGTCTATGCCTTTATGTCACCTGATCATAAGTAGCAAGTATAATCAGGTCTTCAAACCTTTGAGTAAATGGGGGCCATTTATCATTCCAATGCTGCAACATCAGTCTTTCAGCTAGAGTAAAGCCATGGAGAATCCATTTACATGTTCAGTTGCCAAATTCTATATACTAGATAAGTAATAAGAAAATATTACCCTCTGAAAATTTTAACTTTTGTTGCATAGTCACATTTATATGGTCCACTACTTTCTCTCAAAACACAGTATAGGACATTATTAAAAATATGTTTACAAGAAGAATTGTCTTTATATCTTCAACAACATGCTGTCCTCAGTCTCTCATTGTTTAGATAATATAAGAACCTCTGATTCTTTATTCCAATCATCAGTTAGTATCTGCATATCAAATTTATTGATTACAAATATCTAGAAAAATTAATAGCAAGGTTTTTTTAGTTTTAAATGATTAACCAGCTGTTCTAGTAGTCTGAGAAGCTGAAAATCCTGCTAGTCCAAATAATGATGTTAACAACTGTTTTACCCATAAATATTGCTACTGAGTTACATCTGATAGATAATATTAATCTGTGTGTGAAAAATTCATCTTCATCATCTATTAATTGGTCCAAAAGTTAATATCCCTGCTTTCATCCAATTTTTCCATATCATTAGCTGTTTCCCAATTTTTAATGTTGAATTTCACCATGAGGTCAATTTAGCATGAGAAAAAAGACTGAATCTATTCCATTCTATAGTTTTCTAACTGATATGATTGTTTTCAGATAATAGAGCTCTATTTTATTTAAATCTTAATACAGTCCCACCAAAAGTAATTGCAAAATTCTTTACAGGTAGTCCTCAACTTACAGCCATTTATTCAAGTGGCTGCAAAGTTATGGCGGGATTGAACAAAGGAATGGGACTGGACTGAGGTGGCTGTGATTCTCCAGGGCATGGCAAACAGTCCCTGAGCCATGCTGCCTCACAAAGCTGGGTACAGGAAAGCGAAAGAGGGAAGGATAGATAGGTAGATGTAGGGGGTGGGGGTTGGAGACTGTCCCTTGTATTACTGAGACTTGGGACTGGGAGTGACCAACCTTAGGTGGCTTGGACTGTGCTGGGTATTCGTTTAATGACCAGTGGTTCTTGGTTAACATGTCCAGTTGCCAAATTCCATATACTAGGTAAGAAGAGAAAATTATCCTCTGAAAATTTTTCCTTTTGTCGAATAGTCACATTTACATGATCCACTATGTTCTCCCAAAACACAGTGTAGCATGCGGGTGTCAAACTCACACCATCACCAGGACTGATGGGATTGTGGTTGCTAAGCGATACAGTCATGTGACATCTTGCTTTATGATTGTATTGTTAAGTAGAAAATTTCGTTCATAACTAGTCATGTTGAGTCCTACCTTATAAGAACTAACCTTTGCTATGAATCATTACATCTTATGCTAAGCTATGATTTAAGAAAGGCTTACTGAATCAGTATATTCACTGAGTTTATAAAACATGCTACCCTATAAAATGTATTTTACAAACTCTTAATGGTTAGGTTTACATGTTAAATCGAAGGAATTAAAATGATTGGTATTTTATAAATGTAATAAATAAATGCTTTTAATAATAATCCACAATGTGCCAACCATAGTGACTGGGTTTATAAACCATGCTAAGCCCAAACAAAACAATCCTCCATTTGTCTTATTGCAAAGCAGCTTTATTAGGAACAGGATTCTATGTATTCTATACCTCTTCAAAATTTATTTGCTTTGGGAGTTCAGCATCACATCAACTTCAAACAAAATGCTGAAATCCTTCAAGTTGTTTAAAAATGGGAGGGGTAGGTGGCTTTCTGTGGTAAGTTTTGAGGCAATTGTACATTCCATTTAAGTCAAATCCTAATGAGTTTGCTTATCAAAATTCTTGACCAAATGATTCTGGGTGGTGCATAGGGGTCATGGCTTGATGTTTTGTAATAAAAGGCTCAGGAAATGCTTTATAAAACTACAGTTCCCAGAATTTTCCAAAGGGAAACCAGGAGAATATTCAGGCTAATTTGAACCCACACTATAACTGAACCCACAGACACAAAAGAATGAAAGCCAGGCTTCTTTTTCTTTTTTTCTTTTTAAAAAATAGGAACACTCTAGCATGATTTCCCTTTTGCTCAATTTGGTTCCACCGAGATTAATAAAGCAAGAGAGTTAGCTGTCTGCTCTAACTAAGGTTTGATTTTTGTGGATTCAGGTGGATTATCTATTGTGTAAGACGGTACATCACGAGAAACCTCCTTTGTTTACTTTTATTAACTTTAACCTTTATTGAACGTCATTCTTTTGGTACACCTGTTAAGATCCATTCCATGTGGTGGAAATCTATTACAGTACATTCCTCTTGTCTTCTTTAATATATAACAGACTTCATTCACAATTATTTGCTCCAATCCAGAAAGTAAAACTGAATTTCTGTGATTTCCTTGTTCTTTATAGGAGGTTTAGAATGCTATCCTATGTGTATTGTCACAGCAGTAATCCTCATTGATTCTGTGGGACTTATTCCCAGGTTAATGGGATAGCAATCAGTCTAAAATAAACTGTTTTGTTCCTGTATATTTAAAATGGATTGGCAAATATTTCTTAATTCTTAAGTATTTTAGTGCATAAATCCAGATTAAATGATCTTTAACCTAGGGCTATCAAGCCAGTTTTGGTAGGAACATTGCATAAAACATAACATTTTGCAAAAACAAAGATATAGTTTAGGTATAGCACCTTAAGTTTCCCACTTTTGTTTCCTTAGTTAAGAATTAAAAATGAAAATATGAATAATTATAGGAATTAGCCTTTTTTCATTGCACTTATCAGTTCTCATGAAACACTCCTATCACAAGATTTTCACTATTTGATTATATATACATAATTTGAGGGAACTGGTGGTAACTTGGGGATGGTAGATGCTTTAATATATCCTAGCTTTTGTTGCACTCTTTAACTTCATATTAGAATTGTATAAAATTCATTTTTCTATGGAGCTGTCTCCAGTCTGCCACCTTTCTCTGGAAATGAGATGGTCTATTTTAATTATTTAATACAGTGGTCCCCAACCTTTCTGGCACCAGGGATCAGTTTGGGAAGAAAAATTGTCTTCCATGGACAGGAGGGGAATGGTTTCATGAGTAGCCTGGATCCCATGCATGTGCAGATAAACTTTGCTCATTCACCCACCACTTGTTTGGCCTGGTCCCTCATAGGGCATGGACTGGTACTGGTTCATGGCCCTGTTATTGGGGTCCTCTGATTTAATAAGATCTCACAATATATTTCAGGGATTCTGACTTTCAGGGAGAGGAAATATTGACATGATAAGTAATTTTGCCTTTTTCCCCAAGATAGGAGTCAATCCAACCAGTATTGATCTAGTGGATGTTGGTAAAGATCAAGAAACAAGACTGAAGCCAGGACAGGTTCTCCATATTGTCAATAAATTGTATCCATACACTGTACAATTCTTGGAGGAAATGGGCACATGTGTTGGTCGGGAAAGCAAGGAACTTGCTGAAAAAAGGCCACACAGTGAACCTGAGAACAAAAATGTGGAAAGCTTTTCTGGAAAACAAATAAAAACTGACCAGATGGAACTGCAAAACTACAATTTGTATAACGTGGTGACAGATGGCAGTTCTGTTTCTTCACTTGAAAGCTCTTCTACCAAAATGGTGAGCAAAGAAATGAGAGCGATTGGTGTTGCAAAACTGAACACAGGAAGGTAGGCAAGGAGAGCCTTTGGTCTATAGGACCTCAACCAAGGTCTCTTCCCCCCCCCCCTCCAAATCTCAGCTTTTCTTCATTCCCACCAACATTGACAGGGCAAATTACTGTACATAAACAGAGAATGAACCCCTCTCTCTGGTTTGGTAATGCAAGCAAACAATCTTCCTTTCACTCTTCCAACTTATTCCTCCGCCTGTTACATGAGGACTGGAGTTCTTAAGAGAATTCCCAATGCTCCTGCAAATAATTGCCAGATATTTTTTTTTGAGAGGAGCCATAACATTTGAATAAGAACAGACTTTGACGCCATACAATCCCTGATACTGCTGTTCCCCAATTTATTCTAGGCCCCCTTTAGAGGAAATTACAAGAACATACTAGGGCAGCAGGCAGAAGGAAACCTTTCCCTCTTGTTCTGCTGATAAAAGCTATTCCATCATTAAGAGAGGTTAAGTCAAGACTCATAATTATCTAGGGAGCAGGAAAACGTAATGAGAATGCTTTTGGAGCTTAGGTGTGCGAGTGACTGGCATTTTGAACTAGGTCACCACCTGGGGGTTATTTTTGAGTAAGGTACTGTACATTCTGTCTATTGAGTTATATTTGTTTCTCTTGGGAGCAGTCTCAAAGTGATAAGCATTTTAGCATTATGTATACTGTGAAAAGTATTTAAGTGCCTCTTAAAATTATTTTAGCTATTCAGAAGCACAATTAAATTGAATTTAAGATTGCAATCTGAAGCTTGGTTACTGTAGTAGTAGGACATTTTTCCTACTGGACTCTTCTAAATACATTTTGTAGTTTTAATTATATCTATCTATCATCTATCTATATCTATCTATCTATCTATCTATCTATCTATCTATCTATCTATCTATCTATCTATCTATCTATCTATCTATCTATCTAAATGAATTTAGATTCTTCTGTTTGTCCTTTAGGAATGTATGCCATACTGGGCTCAAGGTCTGAAGGTTTCTATGCAAAACCCAAACATGCAGGTAAAGTTTTCATGTTGCTTTGCTTCAAGATGGATAATCATGAGAATATTAACATCATTGTTAACTCTGATTCATTTTCTTCCCTGTTAGGTTTACAAGGATGAGCAAGTTGTAGTTATAAAGGATAAATATCCCAAAGCTCGCTATCACTGGTTAGTGTTGCCCTGGAAATCTATTTCCACTTTATTTGTAGTAACTCATGAGCATCTTGAACTGTTGCAACATATGCACAAGGTTGGAGAAATGATAATCCAGCAGTGCGCGGAGAAAGACAGCCTGCACTTCAGATTAGGCTACCATGCCATACCCAGCATGAGGTAAGGCAGAACTAAGGTATGCTAACCTTTTATCAAACATGCATTAGAAGAAATGCTGCCTTCTGGCCTATATCTTTTGTTAGTAAAAATGCTCTTCAACACATTGTTTTTGCTGTAGTGATACCAATTCTAGTTATCATTTTTCCTTGATTTTTTTAGCCAGCTACATCTTCATGTCATTAGCCAAGACTTTGATTCTGAGTGGTTTAAAACCAAGAAGCATTGGAATTCCTTCACAACCAATTACTTCTTGGACTCTACAGGTAATAACAGAGGCTCTTTTAATTTCTATTTCAGACTTGGGTTTCTTCCTATAACTTAAGATCAAAGTAATTGAATAGCTACCGCCCTGCTGGTTTAATAAAGTTCCTGCACCGGTCCCATAGAAAGCAAGTAGACAGGTAAAGTACATCTAGTTTTAGCACTAAAAGAATTGAGGTAAGGCAAGTGTTCTCCTGCAAAAGGTTTTCCCATATGAGAGAAAAGGGCCATTGAAAGAGAATTCCACTTCTCTCCCTTCTTGTAAGGACAAATATCTTCCCTATATATATTTGAAAAGCTCAGACACAGTAAAACAAGTGTGGCTGCTGCCTAGTTTGACTGGCTTATAAGATTCTTTCAGAGCAAATTTTTGGACAACTCATTCATACCAAACATTTTTTGGATGTTTTCTCCAGAAACACAGCCATTCTCTGGATGCTAATTTTGGCATTAATATAAAGAACCTTGAGATTGTGAGCTTGTCGATATTGCTGAAAATTATATCAAATGTCATGAATTCTCTCCTCCCAGTTTCTAAGGTTTGATCTAAGTAAGAAAAATATTGGTAGCTAAAACCATTCATACGGGATTTGGAGTGGGATGGATATGACTGGAGCTATAATCCTAGATCTATTATGCCAGCGGCCCTGAAGCTTTTCGGCACCAGGGACTGGTTCCGTGGAGAGAGATTTTTCCATGGACCGGAGGAAGCATGGTTTTGTGTGCTGCCTAAATCCCATGGATGGGACTTTGCTTGTTTGCGCTGCCTGGCTTTTGGCATGCTGGGTAAAGCCCCATCCCTGGAATACAGGCAGCACACAAAACCACGCCCCCTCCGGTTCACGGAAGAATATTGGTAGCTAAAACCATTCATACGAAGTTTGGAGTAGGATGGATACGGTCTGTGGATTGGGGACTCCCGTATTATGCCTCTCCCCTTTTCCTCTTCAGATGTGATAGCAGTGATAAAAAAGAAAGGAAGAATAACTGTGGATAAGAATGCTACCCAACTTCTAACATTGCCACTGAAGTGCCACATGTGCAAAAAGCAACTGCCAACTATCCCTCAGTTAAAAGAACACCTTAAAGAACATTGGCCAAAATGACGCATGGACTGATTTTATTTATGCACGACAGCTTCCTGAATATTGGGTAAACTCAGTTCCAATGTTCATGTTCATATGCAAATATTAATGCTATTGCCTTATGAAGTGTGCCAAAACATTGTCTACCTTAATGTGACCAATGGTATTTGTGGAAGGAAGTGGCTGTTATGGATAGGAGGGATGTGGAAATGTAAAAGGTTTGTACAATGATGTTGTATTTGTGCTTTTGCAGTGGAACCCTCACCCAAGACATCTCTCTGCCTTTCGTGCTAAAGAATTTGTTATAACTAATTGGCCAATTAAAATGAGCCCTGCTGTTGAATGAATCTTTTTGTTATGTGTTTTAACTTTGATGTGACGGAAGGTAACTTTGCGCTTACATTCAGGGTACTATTCTACATTTCAAGCTGAACCTTGGCATTCATTTTCAAAACTGGCACGGGTAAAAGGTGATAAACCTAAAATGTACTATGGTAAGATTTGATTTGTAGCCTGAGATATTAGGATAATGTTCCACCCTATGTTGGAGGCATTTCTCTGCTTTCCCAATTTGACTTTCAGCTTTATCACTATACTGTTTCTAAGTAGAGTGCTGTGGGTGTAACAGGCATTACGATATGAAATCTGAAAACTTATTTTTTTAAAAATCACTTGAACTCCTGTATTTATTTCATCAAGTGTATGTATCTACAATGCAAAGCAATGCCTATTAAATTCTACTTCCTGCCTATATCCTGCATTTTTTCAAATGATCTCAAGGTAGTGGAGATACTATTTCTGTTCCACATGCTCCTCCCATTATAGCGTCACAATGCCATTAAGTAGCACAGGCTGAAAGGATCTGAGACCATTTCATCCAGCTAAATAAGAGGGTTTTTTTTCAAGGCCAGTGTCTATTTTACTTATCTCTGTTGATTGCAATCCTGTGTGAAGCGATCTGACAATCTCCTAAACTCAGTTGAGTTTATTTCTGAGCAGGCATAAATGAGATACATTTAGGTAAAATTCTGGAATTCATGCTTCTATTAAATTCTGGGATACCAGTCCAAGAAAATATTTGACTTCATGAGCAAAAAAACATCCCCAAAACATTGAGATATTTCCATAGGGGCAAGCAAAACATATTTAAATAGCATTAAAAATAAACAGAATTTTGAAACTGATCCAACAATTCATCCTTTGAACAGCATTAACAAACTAGTCGGAATAGTTCTTAACGTTAGCAGATTAATCTTCCCAGTAATTCCACAACTTCATTGCTATTGTAGAAGAAGCCTTTGTGAAGCCCAGTTGAAAGTAAATTGAAACTACATATTGTGTAAGGCAGGGTGTCAGCCCTTCGAGGTGGGATTCCACAAGCAGGGGAGCTAGAGATGAAAACTGTAGAACTCCCCTGCCCCCAAGACTTACAATTTTCTTGTGCCTCACCTCTTCAAAATGACCATCTATTAACACCTAATGTTGGGACAGCTCTTCCAGTTTTTTTGGTGTGCCTTGTTTCACCAATTCATCTCAGATCATCAGCAAGTCCTTCTCAAAACTGATTGAGAGCGAAAACATTCCATCCAATATCTCTGGTAAATAATTGAAAATTTGATGTGGATACAAAAATATGTGGATCTGTTTTTATCTTTAAACTTTCTTGATTACCTGTTGCTTTCTTAGCAGAATCATCAAAAGAAGCTCTCAATCTTCGTGTGAAATTCTGGTAATTGTCCAATACTGGACTATTGCTTTCAATAATGGACATACTCCATTTGGCTGTCTCTTTCAGCACTCAGAACAAAAGTCATCTTGATGAGATCTGTAGGATGTTCTGTCATCCAACTCATAAATCACCTCAATGTGAAACTAAAAGTTAGAATTGACCCTGAGCGTTTCCAAAACATTTCTGGCAAGCTCCCAAGTCACTGCTGGTTGAGGTCCAGCCACTGCCATTGGTTAAGGCAAGCTTTGTTGCAAATGCTGTGCTAGATGCATCATGGAATTTTGCTTTGTAAGTCCACTTGGTGTTAGAATAATGCTGCAGCAAAATGCTTAGATGATGGTTGGATGAAGACATCTCTTTGATCAAAGACAAGAGTCTGCTGCTCTTAACAGAAGGTATCAGTTCTTCAATATAGGCCAGGGCAGGAAGCAGATTCCACAAGATATACAGTACTGGATTTGTAATTTACATTATAGTAGTAGAATTTTGGAAACCTAACAGCGTTTTCCCTTCCTCATACCGAAGTGAGCCTGTTTAATGTCTTTCTAGAGTTGTCTATTTTCCGGTACTTTAAATTTGTATTTGGCTAACTGCTACATTTCTTCTCCAAGATCATATATATGCTCTGGTATGCTGGACTTGTATAATTACTGCACCACAAATTTGGAATCCGGTTTAGAACATTGTGAATGTATGTATGGTTAGATATATTGTACAAATGTAACCTAAATAATCCTCTTTCTGAATCTTAAGTGTAGGTAACATTAAATGTAGACAGCTTGCCCTTGACGACAATCTTCTCCAAACTAATGTGTTGGAAGTACTGCTGAAAGAATTCCCATTATGATGTCACAATGCTTACTGTTGGTATCATCAGGACTCTGCATCATGTCCATTCCTGCCATTTGAAATGGTGGTCAGTACATGGAGAGTAGGCATATATGAGCATCAGGAAATAAAATGTCAAGCAGAGGAAGTGCAAGTTCTGGCTCTCTGCCATCAAAGAAAGGACCAGCAGTCAAGCCCAATACCAAATTTAGAGAAGAGGGAGAGACGACTCCAAGGAGGATAGTAAAAGAGACAAGGGCTGTTGTCATAGACATTGGTACTGGCTCCTGCAAATGTGGTTTTGCTGGAGAACAAAAGCCAAGCCATGTGATTTCATCTACTGTAGGCAAGCATATCCAGGAGACAGCAAAAACTGGCGATAACAGGAAGGAAACTTTCGTTGGAAGAGAACTTCAGGAAGCTACAGTACCCTTAAAGCTTGTCAATCCTTTAAGACATGGAATAATAGTGGACTGGGATTCTGTTCAAGATATGTGGGAATATCTTTTCCTTAGGGAGATGAGGATTCGGCCTGAAGAGCATGCTGTCCTAGTATCGGATCCTCCTCTAAGCCCTACTACCAACAGAGAAAAATATGCAGAAATGCTCTTTGAAACGTTTTGCACTCCTGCAATGCACATTGCTTACCAGTCAAGATTGTCAATGTATTCCTACGGAAAGACCTCAGGTCTGGTTGTGGAGAGTGGTCATGGTGTCTCCTATGCAGTTCCCATTTACGAAGGATACACCATGCCAAGCATTACCGAAAGAGTAGACTATGCTGGATATGATGTCACTCAGTACCTAATGAAGTTAATAAATGAGAATATAAAATTGTTCACAGAGAAAGACTGGAATATCTTAGAGGATATCAAAGAGAACCATTGTTTCACTTCACTAGATTATCAACATGATGCAGCCACAGCTCCCAGGAAACATGAGATTGAATATCAGCTCCCTGATGGGCAAGTTATCATGATTGGTAAAGAGAGATTCTTATGTGCTGAAATGCTCTTTAAGCCATCCTTGATCAACTCGCAGCAATTGGGACTTCCTCTCTTGACAATGACTTCCCTCAACAAGTGTGATGTCACCCTCAAAAAGAACCTGATGGGCAACATCTTGTTATGTGGGGGTTGCACCACACTAAAGGGCTTTGCTGAGCGCTTTCAGAGAGAGCTGATTAGAATGTGCCCAAATGATAATCCCATTTCATCAGCTTCTCCGGAAAGGAAAACATCTGTCTGGACCGGAGGCTCCATTCTTGCATCTCTCAAGGCTTTCCAGCAGCTTTGGGTTCATAGAAGAGAATATGAAGAAAAGGGTCCTTTTTACATTTACCGGAAATGTTTCTAAATCCCAAACGTGAATCCCTTTGCCTAGGAGAACGGGATGAAGTTTGGTCGACGAAAAGGACACACTTTCCCTGCTACCCCTGTAATACCAATCTGAATGTTATATGATCTGGATGACATTCTGTTCTCTGTGTATTAAAAGCTCCCTGTTCTAACAGCAAAATATAGTGTTCCTTTTTTTTTGTGGGAGTAATGACAAAAATTGGAGAAGATGAGTGCATCAAGGAAAATCTTCCAATTAGATGATCTATGCTTGACAGCCAGCAACTGCACTCATTCATTCATTCATTCATTCATTCATTCATCCCAGAGTAAGCTTTGTTCAACTGAATGGAGCTGTCTTTTGAATAAATTAGGTAGGATTGTACACTTACTGTATTCCTGAAAATCAGAGTGTATCTTAAAGAAAAACAAAAAGAAGAGTAGAACACCTTAAAATATTAAAATATCGCATGAACTCCAGTTGTGTTTTTGCAGAATTCTTAAACCTTACCTGTTACGTAGCCAGTGCTAACCTTGCACCAACCACATGCTTTCAACTATATCCAAGCAACTTTAGCAGCTCTTGAGATTTCTTTAATAAAAAAAGAAGTCAGCTTTTCATTGGCAAACTTACACAGGTTGACCATGCGTTAATCTTCTTTAGAGGTTGCACACCCTTATGAAATTGCAATCCACAATTGTTTGTAATATGCACCCTTTATTAAAAATCTAAACAGGCATTGGTCAACATTCACACACAAACATATCTGTTGATGTATCTGATTCAGTCCCTGGAAACTTTCACACTCGGTGTTTCATCATGTAGAAAATCAAAGGTGAGAGATTCAAAGAAAAAAGTTACAATAAAACTGTATTAATCCCTCCTCTCTTCTTTCTCCTTTGTTGTCAGAAAAAGAATGTTCCATCAATATTCAATTTGTCAAAACAGGGCTTAATATATTAATAAAGATCTTGCTCAGTGTTACTGAGTGGTGTATCTTAAAAAAAAAATCCCTAAAAAATTAAAGTGCTACTGGTAGCCCTGCTTTAAAATTTCCAAGAACATTTCAGATATCAAACTGCAATAAAAAGAGTTTGAAGAGTTCAAAGCAACATATTAAAAACAATTTACAATAGTAGAAGCTGACGAGTTGCTATCTGGCAATTAAAGGCAATGTTGGGAGAAAAAAGTGGAAGGAAGCCCATGATCAGACATTACTGGGACAAGGTGAAATTACATTGTTTTGTGAGCCAATTCATCCTTCATTTAAGGATACATGATGAGAAACAGTACTTCAGTGCAGGTAGCCTTCACTCACTAACCACTTGTTCAGCGGTGCTGAACAAGGACTTATGATTGGTCCTCATGGTTATGGCCATCACAGCATCCTTGTGATTACAATTTGGAGGTTTAGCAACCAACTTGCAGTTAAGACACTGAAGGATGATCACCATTTGCAACATTTGCCACCAGCTTCTGATAGGCAAAGTCAATGAGGAAACAGTTGTTATAAACGGCGATCACATGACCATGGGCTGCTGTGACTGCAGGATTTGTCTAATGATGGTGACCGGGAGTACTAGAACTGCTGTCGCTAAGTTGGCATGATTCCATGACATCATGCCCTGTGACCGCATTGCTTAGTGATGGAGTTCCTAGTCCCAATTGTTGGCAAGCGAGGACTACCCGTACAGAGATCTTCATCCTGACAATAGTTGTGGAACTGAGTTTATTGGAGCAGAGCAAGCTTCCATTGAGTGTTTTTGTTGAGTTTGGGGGCAATAAAGATCTCTGGATCTGAGAGAAAGAAAAAGCAAGAGATAATCTTACAAACAAGATAAGCAAGTAAGTAAGCAAAACAGATATTACACTACACTTTATATAAACCAGTGATCCCCAACCTTTTTTTGGCCATGCCTTACCTAAGCATCTCTAAAATCCTGATGCTCCCCCTGTGACATATAATTCTTACTTTATTCAAAAAGTGAACTCTTCACGCAGAGAAAATCTAAAAGACCATTAATTTGGTTTAAACAAAGTTCAAATTGCCCCCATTAAAAATCAACCCCCCCCCCCCATGAGGCATGGGCTCCAGGCTGGGAACCATTGATAAAAAAGTGACAAAAATTAATAAAACCTCACAAATGAGATAAAAAGAACTACCATGGTGACAATAATCCTATGCTTTGTCTCCTTGAAATCAATGAAGAATAAACTAAAAATTTATTTCTTTGCTACCTAAAACAGCAAGCTCAATGCTGAGCTTTCCTAAATGGCATGCTTCAGAGTAACTACATCTAGGGAGTGGGTTCAAAACTCAAATGCTAGGCCCTGGGCAAAGAGCATAAGTAAGCAAGGAAGGGGATTGCTCAATTTCTAAAGTTCACATTCTCCTTCCATGCTGCATAAAGTAACCTTTGCTGCAAATGGGAGCCGAGTTTTATTTTTTTGATCAGTTTTTGGCAGCTGAGAATTACAAAAGGCCAGAATTATCAGCTCACAGGTGAGCAGTATTTGAAGAGGTGGTGATGATAATACATTTGTACGCTGTTCAGAGTCACTGTTGTAAGATAGAAAGCTCAATAAATCATTTAAATAAATACAGTACATACATACGCACGCACATTCAAATTGTAATTAACTTGTACACTACACGATCTGTCTTACCTTGTATTATAGGAGCCATCACTTTCTGTTGAGTATAGGCAGCACTTATGCTATTAGCAGTTGAATTGGGACCCAGGATCTAAAATTGCAAGGGATTAGTAAAAGATGTTGATTTATTTAGAATAACAGTACCAGAAAACCATTATTTTCCCTATGGAATGAACAAGAAAATTATAACTTTATTTTGTTTTCCAACCCTCTCTTGCACCTGCTTTGAATTTACAAGTAGTCCTTGATTCATGACAGCAATTAGGACCATGCTTAGGTGATAATCATATAGTGTGACTGCATTGTTAGTAACAAAAATCCCTGCATCACAATTGCTGTCATTAATTAAATCCCATTGTTGTTAGATGAGGCAACGTCCTGCTGACTTTTCACAACCAGTCGGTGGGGAAGGAAGTGAGGAGGTGTAGGGGAGGATCAGGGAGGGTGCACAAAGGTTCAAGGGAAGCGCAAGAGGGATGAGGGGATGTGCAAGGCATAGCTCAGTGAGAAAGGACCAGGGAAGGTGCAAGGGGTTGTGCAAGAGCATAAATCACGGTGGGTGAGTGAGAAGTGCAGTGCAGGTGGATGAGAGTGTACGAAGGAGGGTTGGGAGTATGAAGATACATGGGTAAGGGAGAATGCGTGGGGTAGAAGGGAGGGTCAGGCTGTAGTAGGGTTGAGGAGGCACAGGAGGGCAGAAGAGTGTGAGGAAGGCTTGGGGAGGGTGTGTGAGTGGCCGGCAGGGTGTGAACAAAGAGGGGCTAGGGGAGGATGCAGAGCTGGGAGAAGACTTAACTTAGTGACTGGGGTGACTTTCCCTGTCAGCTTCCCCATTGACTTTCTGGTCATGAACGTGAAATGTTTGCCAAGTGCCCAAATTGCATTTGTATGACACAGGTGCTGGGACAGGCAGAATTCCAAGCATCATTTGTTCAGCACCATCATAATTTTGAACGGTTGTTAAACAAATGGTCATAGATCAAGGACTACCTACATTCATATATACATCATCTTCCTGGCAGCAGATTTCTTGACACAAACCAGTAAAGTGGCATTCTCTTAAAAGAAATTAGGTAAATAAAATTGCTATACATTGAGCTGTGCAGCACAGTATTTAAACCCCACAGCAACCCATTGTCGGATACAGCTATGATTTTTTTAAAAAAAATAAAATGCAATGAGAGTAAGAACCTAAACTACTACCATATCTAGCTTCTTCCCAAGGCCAAAGAAGTGGCATGCAATTGTACCGTAAGCTTTCCCCATTTTGAACATGCATGCAATATCACAGTGTATATCAAGAGTAAAACAGGCAACTTGATGCTGCTTTTGTCATTTGCTTCCTCTTGATTCCCCCTCCCCCCCATGCATACACCTCTTGTGAATATCTCTGTCGCAACGGATTTTTCTTCAAATAAAGTGACCTCCTTAAGAACCCCTTTTCAAAAGGAAGCAGTGTATCACAGTGTGCCAGTGAGAGTGCCAAGGGGGCACAGGCTGGAATCAATGTCTTACTGAGTTGGCTGGGGTATGCTGCAAGTCTGGGCTCCAGATTTCAAGCAGGGAGCTCTCCACCAAGTGAAGGGTATCCTCAAAGGCCTGTTGCAATTCCTGGGCTTGTTCATCATAGCTATACAGGACTAGGTGCCTTAAAAGGCTGTGTATCTCACCTTGAGGGGGAGGAAAAAGATCCCATTCTAGTGAAACGCATTTTTTTTAAAAAAAAGGGGTACACAGAGAAGATAAACCTCTTCTTTGCATGCCCTCTGATCCTAAGTTGAAAATAATGAAATCCCCCTCCCCCTTTTTCAGTAATATAGTCATAAACTGTATCTATCAGCTCAAACTCCCTGATTTCAAAACAACAGCCCTGGAGGTTGCTGAAGGGCTTGGTTTCTCCAGGGACATTCTGGAAAGGTATTTAGAAGCGCCCTACATTCTAAAAATAACAATATTGGCTGACAGTGCTAATAAATTAGAAAGTTTCAGCATTCTATGCTCTCTCTCTCTCTCTCTCTCTCCCTCTCCCCCCCTCTTGTGTAAAAGTTACTTACAATCAGTTACTTACTTATAATCAGTTCAGAGGTGGTATTCAGCAGGTTCTGACCAGTTCTGGAGAACCGATAGCAGAAATTTTGAGTAGTTCTGAGAACCGGTAAATACCACCTCTGACTGGCCTCGGCCCCATTTATTCTCTGCCTCCTGAGTCCCAGCTGATCGGGAGGGAATGGGGATTTTGTAATAACCTTCCTCTGCCATGCCCACCAAGCCAAGCCCACAGAACCGGTAGTAAAAATTTTTGAATCCCACCACTGAATCAGTTGTCATTCTTTTACAATATAACTTCCAAAATCTTGCCAAGAAAGCTGCAAGGACTTATTCAGGCAGTTGCCAGTCAGTACTGAATTGAAGGTGCATACAGATGCACACAATTTAAAGATAAAAGTTTTCCTGTCCAGTTGTGTGACTCTAGAGCACAGTGCTCATCTCCAGTATTGTCCAGACATTTTCCATGACCAGCATGCCAAATACCAAAAGCATTCAGAATGCTGTTGCCCTCCTTCTGAAATGGTACCTATTTATCTACTTGCATTTGCACGCTTTGAAACTGCTAGCTGGACAGAATCTGGGGCAAGGAACGGGAGCTCACCCTGTTGCATGGTGCTTGGGTCTCAAACCCAGGCTGTCAAGCTTTCCAGCTGACAAGTTCAGTGTCTTTAACCTCTGAACCAATCGCGTCCTTGCGCACTGTTACTCTTATACTATTCTGCCATCAAAATAGCGACTACAGCTTGATTGTATTTAGGAATGAGCGCAAGTAAGAAAACGAAAGGGGAATAAAAAGACATGAGAGTGAGAATTATCATGTTTCATCTCCTGAGTAATGTTTTTAATAGCTCATTTACAGCCAGTTTTATAAAATTAATCTGATTCCTTAAGATTACTATCATATCAAAATACTCTAAAAGGGAGAAGAAAATGAGAGCCAGAGTAATTTACATCTCCTGTAAATTCTAGCCCCAGCTTAAGCATGAAAGTCATCTGGGGTCTTTTGGCCACTCACACTCTCTCAGCTCAACCCACATCAAAGGGTTGCTGTTGTGGGAAAAATGGGAGGAGAAAGGAATAGGAGGAATGTCCACTGGCCTTGAGTTGCTTATGAAGTAATAAAGGTGGGATAAAGGTCTAATAAACAAATAAGTACATAAATTAGCACCAATAGTTAAATATTCACCAATTGTTATCAAATCTACAAACTTGGTTTTAGATATGTGGATTTGGTAATTAGGCTCATCTAGTAAGGAAGCAGCCTTTTGTGCAACTCCGTTACCCCAAGATTACTGAAGATCAACATCTGGAATCTCTATAGACACGGTCATTAGGCCCGGCTTTTCCATCAGATCTTTTGCTGATCTCCTTTAGGGCTATACTTCTGTGCCACATACAAAATTTGGAAAAGCAACTCTTGCAACTAACCTTTCAAGTTGTCAATACTTCGAACTATTTCCCCTAAAACCTCCAGAAGTGCAACGTCTTCTAAGGGACTTCCTTCCTTCAGGCTGTGTTTCTTGCGTTCTGCCTTGCGACGGTTCTTTGAGGAACGTCTACAACAGATCAAAGAGCATCTGCAAAATGAGCTGGCTGACCAGGGGGTAGTGGAGAAGTGAAAAGAGAGACTAAAGGGATGGGAGAGGACAGCTTATAAAATTTCATCTGATAAGTATTTTTGCACTTGCACGTGGCTTGAATTGGATGATGGAAGCCTCGTCCTGTGAGAGTAAGCCTGATATAGACTGCACTATTTCAAGACTGCAGATGAAATTTATAGGACAAGATGGCCACCTTAGATTAGCTCTGCTTCCCGCAACCCCTTTCTGTTCTTGAAAATGGAAAAGGTGCACCTCAGAAAAAGGCTATTTTCTCCTATTATGCTTGTTTTCTATGTGCAGCAAGTTTTGATTCTGGATTTTTACAGAGGGGCAATAAAGGAGATTCAAATGGAATACCTCTGCCGTCACACAGAAACAGATTTACAGTGTGCAGATAAGCAGAATATCATTTGAAGTGGGTGTGTTCACATTCAAAGGAATAGTTGTTTTAATGAACTGAAGAAATGCCTGTTCACATTCTCATATATATGAACCACCTCATTCAAAGAGCCTTGGTTACCATGTCAAGGACAATGATAGTAAAGTGTAAAGTTTGGAGGGCAATTTATCCATTTTCCATCTTGTTTCACTATTAACTGTGATTATTGCCAAAGACTGAAACTTTTTATGTCCTTCTCTTTTTTGAGAAATGTAACCTCTAGTTCCAATGAATAGCAACAGAATCAGCAAAAGAATTACTTTATAGCTATCTCTTTGTTATCTCTCTGTACACCCATGATCTGGGAACTGGAAGCATATCATTAGCCATACATTCCCACCCATCTTCATATACAGTCAGGCTTCATAATAGTTTCAGCAACAAGGTTTCATGGTTATAGATGGCATATTCTTTTAAGACATTACACTGAATTCCTAAAGGAGATTATTTTTAAAATGTGAAATTTTCTCTCTCTAACTCGTACAAACATAAAATTCTAAAATTATTTTTCTTAGAGGTGAAAATGGGAAAACATTTTAATTAATCTTTAATAATTAATGATGAATGACTAATGTTGCAGGCCTCTAAGGAGCCAAGAGAAGCTGCTTTGTAGTCTGTTTGATGATCGAGCTCCCAGTGGAGTTCAGGGAGATCTAAGAAAAGCATTCTTAATCTGGAGACTAAAATTTTCCACTTGGGACATGAACAGCAGTCAAACTATTGTACACCAAAGCTATGATAAGGCAAAGTAACATACGCAGATATTCTTGAATTACTGTGAGTATATTTGGAACTTGTGTCACTGGCTGTCACCAAACTGCTGGTATCAGAAAAGAGATCCGATTCAGGACAATTCGATGCTTCATGATCTGCAAAAATTAGTTACTTTTATCAATAAAAGGGGAAACATTCACATCTTATCTGTTAAATAAATTCCTCTCTTGTCACTTCGTTTCAATAGCACTTTTTGGACTGTTTAGAATCATTCTACAATAGGTGTATCCAGTGAAGGTGAAACCAAGGAAAAAGGTAGGAGCAGACCAATGAGTCATCATGTGAAATGTTCAGAATTGCAATCTAAACTTTGATCTCTTAGTTAATAGGTTGACTGAATGAATGCATCAGCTCTATCTAGTCCAGCATCTTATCCTCTGGAGGTCTGGCAGATATAGTTGGAAACTTTGGTTCAAATACTTTGTTTTCAGCATCTGGCAGACAGAAAAGCACTCCCTTTGAATACGAAGGTAGCATGATTTCAAACAAGGTGAAGAAAGTAAGAACTATACATATTGCAATAATGTACCTTTAATGCTAATCTGGTATAAATACAGAATCTTGGAAAGTGTACAAGGAATGTCCTACCCTCATTTACAATGAATTAATTAAAGACTCTTTTGAGGGATTCAAAATGCTTTTCCTTGATTTGTTTCCATCTAGGCTAAACTGCCATTTATGAGATCAGTTGCCAATTGATTTACTGTGAACTCCTGATTGTTTAAATCAGTGATCTTACCATTGTTTTCCCCACTTCCCACAATCTCACTTGTGTAGCACGTCATAACTAGTAGAAACCAAAAATGTAAAGTTCTATTACTTTGTTGAAGTAGTAACTGAAATTCCTGCTCTTATCTTAAGGCACTAATAAGCAGCTTTCTCTGAATTAGTGTCACAAAACATAATTCTATTGAAGTACATTACCTAGTAGTTCATTTTGGGCTTGCTGCTTAAGCTCTCGAATTATAGATAGGCGCTTACGATGGTGAGAAAATTCTGCTTTCTGTGTTTCCAAGAACACCAAATGATTTTTTTGAGCTAGAAAGGTGATCATAGTAAAAGGAAAATTATACACATGTAACTGAAACAGACATATTGAAAATGAACAAGGTTAGATGTTCTTTGTGCCCAGAGACAAAATTTTGCAATATCGCGTTATATGTCCTTATCTCAAACCAAAACTCTTTTCCCCTTCACCTAATTTGAATCTCATTAAGCTCACACCTCCAAGCACATATCAGCTCTCAGGAAGCCTTACCTTCCAACAGAGATGGCCTGAAGTTGGTCTCTAGAATATCGGTCCTATTATATTTGTAAATCTAAAATGGGGAAAAAAATAAACCCATTTGACAAAACAAAACAAAAAACACTTTCTCACAGATAATGGAAAAAATTCAGGGGTTTCAAGACTTACTATTCTCAATGCTTCATCCCAGGCAGTTCCTTCTAAAAGAAGCAGGATGGCTTCTTCATAGTCCTAGAAAAGGGTAAATTAAACATTTACTATCATTTTTTAACTAATCAAATATTTCCCTCTCCTGAAGCCCTTTAGCAGAAAAGAAATATTTGGGATGAATTTTGCCACAATTGTTCTATTTCTATTTGTGGTTCTTCATATTTTGTGATTTTCTCCTCTAGCCTTATCACTTACATTGCAGGTAATGTTCTGCTTCAATGAACAATTAGAACTGATATAACCTCATGTTCCAAAGGCTTCTATCTTATCATGTCACTTCAGCTGCAATGCTGTTCAAGAGCATCAGATGATGTATGCCTCGAATTAAAAGCTATTTCTAGCCGTGCATGCCTGATCCAGGTCTTGTTTTTTCCTTATCGGGCATCCTTCTCAGGACTTTGAGATATCAAGCTAATTTTATTAGGTAGGTTAAATTTTTAGGATAGCAACTAGCAATACTTTAGCAATACTTATATTGTCAGTCATTCTACCTGCAGGGAATTGATGAAAGACAGATAGCTTTGCCACGTAGACAGATGTGGTATGGACGAAGAGGTTTTCATAATATATTTGGTGCCCTTAAACAACAGGGTTCAACACTCTGAAGTGTATAAATTTGGCTATAGCTAGAACACAGCATACAAAATCCAATTGAAGCTATGTAACCACGGGGAGTTACAGATGAACTGCTCTCAAATATATCATCAAAAATAGTTTATACTACCTTTCCTCTCTTAACAAATATCCTTTGATATGAAAGATGAAGTAACAACATGGAAAAAACTGGAGGCTTATGAGGACATGAGTGTCCTACACAAAAAGAAACTTGTCCAGAAACATGGTCCCCCAACAATTTGGATTCTCATTTTATCCATCTCGGAAGGATGGAAGGCTGAGTCAACCTTGAGCCTGGTGAGTTTCGATCTGCCAAACTGCAGCTAGCAGTCAGCTGAAGTAGCCTGCAATACTGCACTCTAACTACTGCGCCACCTCAGCTCTTATGCTACATGATTTATGTACAGCTATGTCAGATGTATAGAATGATAGCACTTGGGTAGTGATGTCATCATTCTGGCATCATCGTGGTTTGCTATATAGATGGTGTTGTGAAGAGAGACAGATGGATAGAAAACTGCAGATGAAAAAGTGGATCAGAAACGGGCCAAATGGAAAGGAGTAAAATAGGAACTCTACCTTGGCATATTGTTCCAGAAGAACTGCTGCATCGACATATTTTCTTTTTTCAGAAAGTCTTCCTGAAAGAAAGAAAGTGTTCAGGAGAGAAAATTCAAGATTTTAAAAGGCTATTTTCCCACTCCGAAAATCAAAGCAGAGATGTGGTGCTTGTATAGTATTTCAAGTCTGTAAAAGTTTCAAAAGCCTCCGAATCAAAGGTACCTCCTCAATCACTTATCCCTATTCTTAAACTTTGGCAACAGGTACATGAAAGGGTACCATTCCATCCCATCCCAGCTATGCAGTTCCAGGGAGAGTTCTAGTCCAAAGAGTTGCTAAGGCTTAGTAGTGATGGCTTACATCAGCTGAAGAGAGTGTGCATATTCTTTCCCAACACCTGAGCCCCATATCATACTTGGCTGGTGCTAAAAAACATCTTCAGAAGTCTGGCAAGGTTGATGTTTGAAAAGGACCCAACAAAAGTAGCTTTCAATGATAGGTGAACATTAGTGGACCCCCTTGGGTCCACTGGGAGACGCTACTCAGGGTCACTCATATTCTAGTGATCTCTAGATTGGACTGCTGCCACAAACTCTACACAGGGCTGCCACTGAAATACATTGAAAAACCTCAGCAGGTGTAGAATATTGACACAGGCAGTTAGTGTTTTTCAGCATGTGACACCATTGTTAGGTTGTTTGCATGGCTACTGGTATGATTCTGGGTGCAATTCAAGGTCCTGGTAGTCATCTTTAAAGCCCTTCATGGCTTGAGACCAGGTTATTTAAGGGGCTATCTCTTTCTGGCTGCTTCTACATGCGCTATCTGGTAAGGCAGCAGAGGACAAAGAATGTCATTCCCCAGGAAGAGATATTTTTCGGTCATGGCATCCACTCGGCTGCTATGTGTTTTATATTTTTGTTTTTGCATATGCTTTTATCATTTGAAACACTGTTAGTTAGCACTGAGTCATATATTTGTGATGAGGAGTCATGTAAACCTATGGGCAGCCATATAAATCTATGACTAAATAAAATAAGGCATAACTGTTAAGATGCCTTTGGCCATGTCACAATTTGAATGAATTTCTTTTTTTGTATGTTTTATTTATACATTTTTCTTTAACATACATAAGTGCTTAGTAAACAGTGGGTCAGTTTACATAATAATAGTAATAAAAATATTATCCACTTATACCTAGTAATAATCTTCCAATGTCTAATTTCTACCTCTATTGTCTAATTCTAAGCATTGATAAAACAAATCCTATGTTTAAAAATATTGTGTCTTCTTTCTCCTTTATCTTTAATGTTAACCTATCCATTTCTGCAGTCTAATATTTTTCTAATTATATTTTCATCTGTAGGAGTTCCTTATTCTTCAAGTGCTAGGTTGAATGAATTTCTGTAAGTTGATCAACATACAAGCAAAATTAATTTCATGAATTAATTGCAAGCTTAACGATGGGGTTAATCTACTTGCAGGTCCATGCCTCTCTCTTAGTCTACCTCTCAGCTGAAATTTAGGCTGCATTCAGAGTACATGCCTGTCTTGTTTCCTGCTCTGGTTCTTAAATGATTCTGACAAGAGCCATGGATGTCAGTTGTACTATCTAATAAGAATGAACAGTCTTTTTAACCACCACGTTTATGTTTTTGGAAGGGAAAAGAAATTGTAAGAAGATAATACAATTAAAAACATTGGGATGGCTAAATTTGGAATGCAGAGACAGATTTAGGCTCACCTGCCATGCTCCTTGCCAGGCTGGCCAACTTCTCTTCAGTGTAACAAAGCTCAGCAGCTGCGCAGAGAGCCTGCTGCCAGTTGCCACTAATCAGAAAAGCATCCAGAGCTTTCTCAAAGGCACCACATCGGAAGAAGATCAGCCCAGCTTGTCCAGCAAGATGCTTCTGGATTAAATATTCTCCGTAGGCATAACTGATAGTCTGCAAAAGACAGTTATGAGGAAATGGACCTGGGCCTTCTCACAGATCAAAGAGCTGATTGTTCTTGACTTTTTGTAGATGACTGGCAGAGGTCTAAATGAAATTGTAAAGTGCCCATTCTGTTACTCATCTGCCAAAGGAGCACAGGCTATCTACCCTCTCTGTGTAGGTGAGGTTGAGAAGCATTTGAAGGCAGTGGTGGGATTCAAAACTTTTTAATACCAGTTCTGTGGGCGTGGCTTGGTGGGTATGGCATGGCTTGGTGGGCGGACTTGGTGAGTGTGGCAGGGGAAGGATACTGAGAAATCCCCATTCCTTCCCGATCAGCTGGGACTCGGGAGGCAGAGAATAGATGGGGGCAGGGCCAGCCAGAGGTGGTATTTGCTGGTTCTCCGAACTACTCAAAATTTCCGCTATTGGTTCTCCAGAACTGGTCAGAACCTACTGAATACCACCTCTGATCTGAAGATGTGCTATAATTTTGTCTTTTACTACAGGCAGTCTTCAACTTACAACAGTTCATTTAGTGACGGTTCAAAGTTACAACGGCACTGACAAAAGTGACTTATGACATTTTTCATACTTATGATCTTTGCAGCATCCCCAGGGTCACATGATTTACATTTGGATGCTTGAGAACTGGTTCATATTTATGACAGTTGTGGTGTCCAGAGGTCATGCAATCATGTTTTGCGACCTTCTGGCAAGCAAAGTCCATGGGGAAGCCAGATTCAATTAACAACCGTGTAACTACCAGTAATTTAATGCCTGGAATTCATTTATTAAATGTGGCAAGAAAAGTTGTAAAATGGGACAAAACTCGCTTACCAAATTTCTCCCTTAGCAACATAAATTCTGGGTTAAATTGTGGTCACAAGTTGAGGATTACTTGTAGTTGCTCTTTCCAATGCACATTTGGGGGAAGACTGAATAGTATGCATGGAAAAATTATCAGAGAATTCACTTTGCTTTACGAAACCTTCCAAGAAGGAATCCCTGGCAGATTTCTAAGGGAATCAGATTCTACACAACCTTTAAGGCAGACAATTACAGATCAGATTACTTTTCTAATTCTAAAGACAACAGATCACATTTAAAAGCTTACATGAACCAGAAGTCACAAACCACAAATTTTATGCAAGAGGAGCTTCTAGCTAAAGTACTCTGGATTTGATAAAGAAAGGAAATGTTCAGAGAAAGATATCTGCCACTATGTAGCACATATTTTAGGACTTGGGTACAGCTGTCTGCTCTCACCAGTAAAGGACAGCAAATAAAGATGGATGGAAAACTATTTGTGTACCTTATATTCTTGTGTGCCTGGCAAACAGAGCTTGAGGGCTTCATTATACAAATTCTGATCAACCACCAAATTTAGGAACTCTGGAAAATGTTCTGAGCCTGAGAAAAACAATAGATATTTTCTTCTGACACTCAAAAGACAAAGCTTTGCACAGGTCTGTTGGAACTAGTTTGACAGGACAACATTTTATTTTAAACTGCAACATGTAAGATGACCAAATCCAAGAAACAGTTTCTACAGCTTGCAGTCCAAATCATTCATACTTCAAATCCTTTATTTTTATTTTTCAAATCTGGATGACTGCATAGTACAAATATATCAGACCTGGGTTTTTGGAGGCACAATATACTGCATCTCCCTTGGTGGCCACTTACCCATTAAAAAAAAAAAACCAACAGATTTTTTTAAACAAAGAAGAAGATAGAAGCAACTGGGGAGGAGCCTCATATGTTTATCTTCTAATTCATCAGATTTTATGTTCTACATCACCATTTTTTAATGCATAATTCCCCCCACAGGGATCCATCCTCAACATTCCATTGGCCTGAAAAGATCTCCTCCCTCTTTACTATTTCTATCCTCACAGTCTCCACTGAGTTGATTCAAAACCTTTCCTAAAGCATGATGGGCTGAATACATGCTCTTCCATGGGTTCAGAAACTCAATGGCTTCCTTATCAGGTTTACAAAAAAGGATGGCCATCAGCAATTTTAGTCATTTTAAGGCAGTATAATGATGCTAAAACAAAAGGTATTGTTTATTCATATTTCCAATGTACATACCACATTTACTAAGGTGGTAGAGAGCCTTTGGAAATCTCTTCAAATATTTGTCTATTGAATATCGCTGATAATTGATTTCCATTTTCTTAAGTTTGTTTAAAAATGGAAGATATTCCTTAGGATCCTGCAAATAAAAAAAAAGTAACATTAGGACTGAATTGCCACAGTAATTAAAAAACACTGCAATAGCATGCTTTTCTTTACATGAAGAGGGGCCACCAAACTAATTTCTGATACTTGTTACAAACATATTTGTACCTTTTGGTATTGTTTTCTGTACCAATTCTTTTGTTTATCATTTTGCTCATGGGTAATTTATTCTATTCACTATGAAATCATACATGGCTTTGTTGATGACCCCACACTGTTACTTCTGATGTTATGGAAACCATAAATGTACGCTCTCGCTCTTTCTCTCTCTCTCTCCCCCTCCCCATTCTCTCTCTCTCTCTCTCTCATACACACAAAAGAATGAGTCGTTGTTGACAGTCTAATTAAATATCCAAATGGCTAATGAAATGTAATAATGTGGCTGAGCAACAGAAAAAGCAATACTGAAAAACAAGTAAGACTTGCACAATGTATAATTTATTGTATTTTATAAATGCTAAAGAGTTTGAGTGGTGATGGTGGCAATGTTTGAATGCATTTTATAATTTTTCTCATAATATAGCTAGACCAAGATTTATGGAATCAGAACAAGATCCAATCCTACCTTCTGAGACTTCTCGGCAACCATGATGACTAAATCAAAGTCATATGTCCCCAATGAATAATCATACAATTCGCTGACATCCACCAGATACAGGAGGTATTTCAATGCTTCTTCCACTCTGACAGATCCAACTGTTTCTGAAGTTTGTCCTGTTAAGATTAATTTTATTTAAAAGCCAGACATTGTTTCCATGTATAATATGGATTCAGTCTTTATGAATTCAATACTGACAAAGCAAAACTTCATCCAGAAAAAAAGGCAATAATGTAATGAGTAAACCCTAGCTTTGGACAAAAGACTATTTTTGCTAATAGGCAATACGGAGGTACTTTTCTGATAAATATACTGAAATACTTTCTCCTTTTGTTGTGATTACATCCTTGAATCAGAATTGCCAGCTACCAATTCCTGCTATTTTCTCCTATCCTCTTCCATAAAAGATTTGTAAGGAATGTCTTTCTTCTGACAGATATCTTGTGGGGAAGGAAGTGAAAATCACGTTTCAATTTCTATTCTATAGTAAAACAGTATCCTAAGAGATACTTTGGAACTCATTGTTACCTTGCTTTGAGTGAGTGGATATTGAATGAACCAAAGAACAATAAAGTCATTTCCATTTTAGCATCTTCCAGAATTACTGAATACTTTTTGTGCAAAAGACATAGCAAGATATTGCATCATTTCAATGATGGCTTGGGAATGCTATGAAGAGATTCTAACTCAGTAGTGGGAAACTGGTCTAAGCTCTGTTGCTTTATCCTGATTATGTTGCCTTGTGTCAAAAATCTGAATGGCTGCACTGGCCTTTGAAATGATGCTCACCTTTTCAGTGAGGAGATCCTCAACAGCAATCTGTGTAAGAAGGTGTATAGAGGGCAATTTGCTCTCAACTTGACTGACAGGCAATTTTACCTCTTGATCAGAGTTATGAATAGTCAATATCATTACTTAGAGAACCCCAGCCCCTTGTCATTGGAGCCCTGAAGAAAGCTTCTCCCTCTCTACTCTATTCCCACTCCACCATATCTCTCTCTTGCCATTCAATATGGAGTACTGACTTTTGGCAACACTTTAGATTTACAGTAAATATGAAGATGTGTGTTATCTGTCCATCCATTTACTTTTTAGCATAGATAGATATAGATATATAGATATATTGTATATGTACACACACACACACACACACACACACACACAGACATCTTTATTCTCTATGCAATATGGATTCATGCCACTCAGTAATTTAACGCTTGTAAATTGCATTTCAAAGAGAAAAACAAAAGCCATTGTCATGCAACATTTGTGTGTTTGTGTGTGTCTGTGTGTGTCTGTGTGTGTCTGTGTATTAATCTGTTTTGCTTGAGTAAAATAAATCACAATATTAATTTGGCTGCCATTTGAAACTCTACCATTCCTGATGTTTACTTACTCACACACAATAAAGGAGAAATTGGTAGGAAGTGTGCTCTACATACTGGTTACTTGAATTATGATTTGGATAGCCATAGGACTATGGAACAATCTAATGCAATACTGCACCTTGAAGCTGACGAATTCTCTGCAGGGCCGTTTCCAGTTCTGGAGGACTCTTTTTGACATGAGAAGTCAGTATGGCTAAGTAGTACCTAAAGAGTCCAGGGGGAAAAAAAGGAAGAGTTAAAATTGGGAACTTTAAAGCTTTTTTTTTTTTAAAAAATTCTCTCGTGACAATTCGGATTGATGTAGGACTGCTACTGAATTCTACTACTAGTACACCCAGAAATTTTTAAAATGAGCTATTTGATTAGAGCCCAATAAAACAAACAGAATTTTGCAGGAACATCACTGAAGTATTATTAACCTGGAAGAAAGGGTTAGTTTTCTTTTTCCAAATCTATTCTTCATTCTAAACAGGCATTGGCTTGTATCAATGTGTGTGACCCTAGACAGCCAGTAACAAGGCCCCACAAGATTGCAAACTTTTAAAGGAAGTTTGTTGTTTGTATTCATGATCTGTATCATATATATTGTATGCAGTCCCAATTTCCCAGTTGAAAATGGGGTTGAATGATCTATGTCAGGGGTGTCAAACTGGCAGCCCATGGGCTGGATATATCATGCACAGGCTACATACACCCCAGCTCTGTGAAAGGGAAAAATATTGTGAAACGTCACATAATGGCAACGTAGCAAGTTTAACACCTGTGATCTATGTGTTGAAAGATTGGGAAACTTTTTAAAAAGTCTGGCACTATAGCATGTATGAATGCAGCATGTCTTGATAGACAGAAAAGAGACATGATATGCTTTCTACTCCTTAAATCAGAAGTACCATTCCCTCTTTTTTCAATTGGTGAAGGTCCATCAACCTGTAAAAAGTGAGGAGAGATAGATATGTCTTTCCTTTTCATAACTCTTGCACTTGAGCTGCTTTCTGAAGATGGACTATCATTAAGACTAAGTATGGGACTGCATCTGGGGCTTCGTTACCACTTGTTAAAAGTCTGATAGTGTACTGAAACTGCCTTTGTATATGTAGATGTTTTGTAATTTTATGTCCCATACTTAGTAGCACTGATGTTCTCCATTGCTTGTCTCATGGCATCACAGATGATATTAATCTTTTTATTATTGGAAGAGTGCAATTCATTGACACTGGTGAGATCCAGAGGGGGGTACATTGTTTTTGTGAAATCTTCTTCTCTAGGAAAGGAAAAAAATGACCTTACTACATTTACAAAGCAAATGTACATGTACACAGTGTAATAGTGTCAAGCAATAATATTTACCAAAAATATTTGATAGAGTCAAACTATATGCCTCAAAAGTTTCCTCAAAAATAAGAAACAAAGTGTTTGGGGACAAAACTGAGCTTTTATTAATACAATTCCTATCCCTTAGAACATCCATAGTATTCTTGAAAATATGCAACCAAATCGACAAAACACTCAGAAGCTAAGCCAATAGACAAATTTCAGCCTCATCCATTTCACCAAATACATTCTTTAGATCCCTTCCTATAAGTTTTACTTCTATTCAAGTAAAAAAAACAGAGAAGAAACCAGAAAATATAAGAAAAGTAACTGAATTTGCAGTTTGGGCAGATTGCAAAATCTGGCTTCAGAAATTAAATATATTTAAATGTCATAGAAACAGAACCTTCTCTGAACAGTTATTTTGATAACTTCTCTGCTATTCCCAATCAATAAGTCCCAATGCACTTATCAAGTTTCAACCAAAATGTTCCATTTCCTCTCTTCTACTAACCTAGCCTTGCATTCCTCAACCTGAGTTCCTCTTAATACACTGGATCATAACTCTTAACATGACTACTGGCTGGAGAGACAGTAATGGTACAGTTTTAATCCAGCATACATGAATTGCAATTCAATTGGGGAACTTTGCCTCAATTCCTATGGGTAATCCAGATTATTTTATTCTTTTTCGCTTCATATAGTTTTAAGGATCCTCATGCTGATCTCACTCAGCATATTAAATATTTGCTGGAGTTGGATGGAATCTAATTATGTCTTGCATATTCATGTATTTAAAAAAACCAAGATGTCTCTTTTTAAAAACACAGAATAGCTTTGATGCTGATGGAAAAACCGATTTATAGTACCATTTATTTTTTCTGGCACCAAAGGGAGCAAATTTCAAAACAGAAAGATTACTAGAATTAGAAGAAAGTATTCCTAACCCATTTCACTATTTCAAAATCCACTTCAAGATGTAAGAAGCAGTTAGCACTCTGTCTTAAAAGCCAATCGTAAAAGCCAAATACTCACTTCAGTTCTGTGAGGAACAGGTTGATATAATTTACAGAATCAATTTGTTTTATAAATCTTTCCACGTGATTTAAGAAAACCTGAAAAGAAAGCAATATCATTAAATTTTAATTAAACTGCCATATACTGTACAAGTATCTATTTGAAATGGAAAAAATACTCCAATTATCATGAAGTGACTCTCATTGTTCACCACATTCTGATGGAAAGCCTGAATTATTCCCATGCAGCCACTCTACTCATTGGAAAATAATTACATTGTGCTGCAATATAGCAAGATTTCCCAATCCACTAAATCACTAACTTTGATTTAAAAATAGGAAATGTGTTGGCATCTAATCAGGTTTATATCTTGCTTCAGAGTTTTCCCTTTTTCCTAGCTGATCATATAAACGGATATACTGTATTAACCACCCTCCATGCCATCAATCCATTATGAGCTTGGTGAATGTATTAATGACTCTTAAAGACCAAGTGGTGGCAAAAAGAGGTGACATCTCCCTGTCCTCATCCTGAAAGACTATCATTTGAATTCCCAGGACTCTCTTTCCAGTCTATCTGCCAACCCTTCGGAAGATGCCCACTGAGCCAAGAGCTTCTACTCGCCTTTGGATTGTGGTCATAGAGCAAGTTGAGATTGACTCGTAGCTTCCTCATACATTCAAATGCTTCTTTAAATTGGAGGCTAGCAGGAGAGGCAGAAAAGAGTTTGTCAGTTCCAATATGGCTGCAGAAACATCAAGATGCGCAGCCTCTCTGAGGCCAACTCGTATAGATGTTAGTTAGCTCAACTCACCTATCCAGCCATTTCCGAACCTGAGCTAGAACAAGGGCTCGATGATGAATAGCTTCCAAGTTTCCTCTTGGCACCTATAGAGATCCCAGTATAAATTCACTATGAAGCAGAGGAGGACCCACAGATGGCTCTTACTGATCTGTAGTCACTTGACATCAAACACCTTTAGTACAAGCATCAAGCTTTCAGTTCAATAGTGGTTTGGAGTAGAACTCATGAAATCAGTTGAACATGCTAATAAAAATTATGATTATATGCTAAATAAACCAATAAAATACTTCTGGCTGAGCCTTTACTGAACTCCAGGCCATTCAGCATATTTTGCACATGTGTTTGCTGATACACCAACTCTGAAGTCTCCATATGGAATGAGACACAACAACTGTCTGTGTTTCATCCTCATCTAGGCACATATGTATTTTATAAATATACCTCCCCTAATAGACCTCCATCTATCTAGGCCAATTCAGGAAAATCACACAGTATGGTTTCGATATATTGTACTACTTTACACTGTAAATAGAGTGATACCCTAAGTTTGAATTAACACTCTTTATTCCATCCAATATGCTATTTTTTCCCATATGAGTAGATATTTGATAGCATAGATGAGGCTGCTGTCTGAAAGGTATACTGCAACAACAGCCAGCTGGATGATGGGAGGTTTAAATTTATTTTTAATTGAAAAATGAAGGACTATATGAAGGACTCTCTACAATCATTTGGGGGTATATGCATAAAGAAGAAACACTAACCTGCAATATCAGCTTTGTGTGTTGTGGCACAACTGTGACTATCCGGGCTCCTCTTTCAATCTTGCGCAGAGTTTCACTTTTGGGGAGAGAAGTGCTGCCCAGACCTGTTTGCAAAGCTGAAGGTGCCACAGTCAATAGCATAAAAACCCAACTTTAAGCCCTATCAGCTTTTATGAATGGGACACACCTACACTCAAAATTAAAGCATGAAATCATAAAATGCAGTAGTGAAAATCCTATATAGTAATTTGGAATATGACTTGAAAATCCTAGTGTAAATATCCCAATATATTTACTTATTATTCAGGTTAATGCTACCCCATCTCCTCAGGATCAATTGTAGTGGTACTCAGTGATATGAACATTAATATTTCCTTCTTTCCCAGAGAGACAAAATTTATAATGTCACAATAGATGCTATTTTCAATTAAATAAGCATGGTCTCAACTCAAACATTATGACCTCTCTATAAAGTTGGACACAAATATGCCCAAAACTGGAGATTAATTGGACTGAGATTTCTCCTTAAGAACTTAAACACACCCACTGTCTAATAAGTAGAAAGAATGTCCTGATCATCTTTGAAATGGTGACATTGTTGAATAAATAAAAGGAGTCTTTCCTCTGTTTTACTTGGTTTATTTATATGTAAATTTGTATATATCCATCTATCAATGTGTGCAAAGAAATAGTAGGCCATATTTGACACCTTGCTATATGTACCTGCCCAATAACATGCAATTTGTATTGCTTCCATCCCTAAATTCTCTTGGGCATAGACAACCTAAAATGTGTGTGTACATAGCAAATGCAGCAAAGGAAGACAAGGTCAGGATGAAACACCATAACCTTCATTCTCATCATGACAATATTTTGCAACATGCATACAGAAGAACGTTTAAAATGGCATTTCAACTGGTATTTTGAAAATGAGATTGTAAAGTTTGGGATTGCCAGGCTCATCCTCTTTGTGCTACTCTCCCACAGAAAAGTGAATGACTATAAAAAAGCAGGAGTCCAACAGGATCTTGGAAAACTCACAAGGAATAGTTCTTCATAAATGAACAAACATATTTGTAGAAGGGTGTCTGTGATCAAGAGATAAGAAATTGTGATTTTTACCTTTCAGGGATGTGTTCCTTATAGGCAGGCACTGACAAGTATGGGAATGTGTAGTCAATAAGAGAAATTCATCACTGATGGAAAAGGATGTAATATTTGAAGAAACCTATGAAAAGGAGTCAATCAAATTGCCAGTTGATTGGGGGAGACATTAAAGGATTATGGACATAAGAGATGATATAAAGCCATGAGAACAATCAGTACCTCAGTATCATTAATAAAAAAACGGCATCTGTCAGTCAAGCCAAATATGGTTTCCTAAGAAAGAAAAGCAGAATGGAAACCGGAGTTAGAAAACAGAACAAAGAAACCAAACACAATGCTCTTAATTCTGATGAGAACCAGTTCAGGGTCATAGTTAAGGTGCTGGTCTAGAAACCAGGTTACTGTGAATTCTAGTTTTATGTCGTAGACATGAAAGCCAGCTGGGTGACTTTGGGCTACTCTCCTTCATCTTAACTTACTTCACAGAATTATTGTCGTGAGGAAAAAGAAGAAAAGGAGGAAGGAATATTATGTATGTTAGGGTCAACTTTAGCAAGCCACTTATTGAGATGTAAGAACTTTGGATTCACCTTGTAATCTAGTCACTAAGCCAAAAAACCTCATATTTTTACATTGGCACAACTTATTTTTTAACAAACTTATGCTGGCTTCAAGTACCGTAATCACTTTACTGCTTTCTAAATGTTTGCACTCTGCTCAATTATCTTTTCTAGGATTTTCAAGATACAGTACTGTCATAAAGCTCTCTCCTAGCTGGTGCAGCTTCTGACCTACTGGGTCCCTTTTTCCTCTAGCAAAAACCCAATGAAATAGAAATTAAGCAGTTCAGCCTTCTTCCTATTGCTTGTTACATTTTGTCATGTTCTCCAACCAGAAGACCAACTGCTTCCTTGACTTTCCTTCTTGTTCCTCACATAACCTTTTTTTTGTTATTTCAAAAACGACTGCTCTGATTCACGTGGAAATTTAGGGAGTTCAAATATTTATGTGGATTTTTCAAAATAGAGGTAGCCCGGGTTTGCTACATAAACGTAGTCATTATCTTGAAGCCCAGAGAACTTGAACACTAAGTATGCAAGTTTGTCTATCAAGCTCCAAGCAGCCAGGCAAGATCAAAGAAACAAGAACTATACAGATTTCCATTGGATAGTTTTGAAGCAAATACAGAACATTGGGGAAACATAAGAGGAACTTCCCACCCTCATTTGTAGTAAGTTAATTAAGGAGGCATAACTTTAAATGATCTGAAATATTTCTTCCGAAGTTTCTTGCTATCCAATCATGTTGTCATGACAGAGAAGCTGTCAATTGACTTGCCTGTGACCTCTGTCCTTTTTCCATTCTTTTCCTGGACTTTCCACAAACAATCATAGTTAAAGACTTCAGGAAAAAGGATCTACCTATGACGACACCAAGTGGTTTTGCAAGCCAATTTATCACAACCGATAATTTCTGCATAGCTGAAAGTATATTAACTCTAAAATGTTATGTGCTATGAGCAGTTCTGTGCTTTTCTACTCACAATGTACAAATGGGAATAGGAAGAATAGCCACAGACAAAGGTTATTTAAGCAAGAAACACCCAGGGGAGATGCATGGTGGACAACTGGCACAGCCCAAGATTTCCATACTTGTTTACTTACTTCCCCGTCAATTACAGCTAGTTTCGTCTGCATACAGGGGGATGGAAACCGAACAGAGGAACCATTATTTTTCATCCAGGGGATGGCAACTGGTTTTTCAGCTCCTGGAGCATAAGGGAGAGAGGATTGATTATCAATATTTAGGAAACCCAGGTATATATTAGTAGGTGCAATTTGATTCATTTAGTTTCATATTCCGAGAAACTATGTTGGTTTCAGTTAACATGGCATCTTATAGAGCAAGAGGCTGCCCCCCCCAAATCTTTGCACATAAATTATGAATGTCCATAATTTACATGTTTGGGAAGCTGACAAGACAATTAGTAGGACAAAGTAGGATAGTTGGGACTTAGGAACCTCCTTCACTTCAAATCTTCCTGACATGTTTTCATGCTTTGAAATCTTCAAAGAGATCATTATATACCTCAAAATGCAGGTTTATTGTGTTTCATATACACAATGCACCATAGTACAGCATAGAAAGCAGAGACAGGCAAATTTTGGGGCCACAAAGATGCATTACAAGTCAAATCAGGGCTCCTGTGTACAAGAACTATCATGCAATTTCTTTTTTTTTTCTGAGAAGAAAATAACGAAAAGCAGTTTTCTCTAGTCCAGCAGACTGAGCCTTGGGAATTTGCAAATTTGAACATGAACAGTGCAAGAAAATTGCAAAACCAGTCCATGAATTTTCACGTTATTTGAGCATAAAACTGCCTTAATCTGAAATAAAGCATTTCCACCCAATACCGCTTCATGAGGTGGCTATATGAGCTAGCATATGGTTGTGAAATTATGGAAGTACATTAATTTGTTTTTATTTTCCAAGCTTCATAATTCTATTTCCTCTGCTAGGGAAAAGAAGCAGCTGGAATATTTTCTGTCTTGGTTAACTTTGGCTACTGGGCAAGCTGACTCATGGGTGTTCAAGACCATAGCAATTCCTTCCTAGGTGGAACAAACACTTGGATTCTGTTCCAAGCCCAAACTAATTGAGTACATCACACATACCCCACAGATACTTCAGGATTTGCCCATCAGAAAGTTGCAGAGCCACTGTTTTGGTCTTCGGATTGCAACACAGGCTGATCACATCACCATCCACGCTCACAGGGGACCTATAAGAAGGAGCAGAAAAGGGAGAAATTTGGGTCAACTTATTCCTTCTTGAATGTCATCTTGCAATCACAAAAATGTTGGCAACGACCACAGGGGGGAAAAGTAGAAGTATCTGAAGCTCGATCTTCAATATGGAGCACTTGTAAACCGAGCTTTACAAAGCTTTTTTAACAACCCTGCCCCCACTGCTCTAACAATTTTTGTTCACAATGCATTTTTCTGAAATATTAATAATTACTATTATTTCTCATTGCTAATATATATCAGATGTATGAAGATCCCTGGATATTTAGGGCTGGAGTAAGTAGGCTACACATAGTACAAAGTATTGAACTATAAGGCTTCTGATTTCTGGTCCTTCAGTGTAGCTGTAAATTTCACATTAGGCAAGTTACTAGTTGTTTTCCAGGATAAAAGGAATGAGCTGCCGTAAGAGAAGGGTAACGTACAAATGTGGGCAATAAAATCACAATGGGTACCTCAAAAATAATAATAAAATGTGGGTTGCTCAAACTTAACATCTAAATGGCGAAATATGATTCATGGGCCAGATGCAACACCTACTAGAAACTCGTTCAAGGACCTGCATCTTTTCCTGGAGCTTACATAGCTGCCCTTTTGGTTGCTACATAAGTTTAGTTCAAGGTGTTCTTGATGCATGCAAACCCCATGTTTTAAATTCACATTTTGTCCTTTGAATCGAAAGTGATGCACAATCATAATAGCAATGACAGGAAGGCAAAACTGAAGGGCATTTGAAATAATGTTCTTATGCTTCCTTCAAGGGACGCGGAGACTCAGTGTCTAAGACACTGAGCTTGTCAATCAGAAAGGTCGGCAGTTTGGCAGTTCGAATCCCTACTGCTGAATAATAGAGTGAGCTCCTGTTACTTGTCCTAGGTTCTGCCAACCTAGCAGTTCAAAAGCATGTAAAAATGCAAGTAGAAAAATAGGGACCACCTTTGGTGGGAAGGTAACAGGGTTCCGCCCACCTTTGCCATTTAATCATGCCGTCAACATGACCATGGAGACGTCTTCAGATAGTGCTGGCTCTTCGGCTTTGAAACAGAGATGAGCACCGTCCCCTAGAGTCAGGAACAGCTAGTACATAAGTGCGAGGGGAACCTTTACCTATGCTTTCTTCAAAGACTCAAAATCAGCATAGCACGCCAATAGCTTTTATTACATTGGAACAATTTCTGCCAACTTGAAAATGGTTTATAAGGGTTACAAAGTGTACCAAAGTTTTTATTTGACAGAAGTGAAAGCTGACTACCAGTTTACAGCTACGGGATAGCACTGATATTTACCTTCATGGGTGCTCCATTGACCCCCTTGGGTCTTAGTGACATAATTTATAGTACGACTGCACATCAACAAAAATGTATTACAAAGTTACCCATAAAAATGCCAATTTACATAGTCCTCAACTTACAACATTAATTTAGCGACTGTTTGAAGTTACAACAGGACTTTCAACTTTATTCGCACTTATAACCATTACAGCATTTCCACAGTTATAGTCACATGATCAAAATTTGAGTGTTTAGCAACTGGCATGTATTTATGATAGCTGAAGTATCCTGGGTTCATGTGATCGCCTTTTACAATCTTTTCAGGTAGTTTCTGACAAGGAAAGTTAACTGGGAAGCCAGATTTGCTTATTAACTTATTAATCTAACAACTGCAAGTGATTTGCTTGACAACCATGGCAAAAAAGATTGGGTGTCACTCACTTAATAATTGCCTTGCTTAACAATGAAAATTCTGGTCTCAATTCTGGTTGTAAGTGAAGGACTACCTGTAACACAAGTATGAACCACGGGGGGGGGGGGCAGTGGTTAGAGTGCAGTACTGCAGTTACTTCTGCTAATTACCGGGTGCCTGCAATTTGGCAAATCTCACCAGCCTCCCATCCTCCCGAGGTGGGTAAAATGAGGACCCAGATTGTTGGGGGCAATATGCTGATGCTGTAAACCTCTTAGAGAGGGCTCTAAGGCACTATGAAGCAGAATATAAGTCTAAGTGCTATTGCTATCTCACACATTGAGCATTTCCTAACACAACCAATCATGCACCTTAAAGGACTGTTCCTCTACAGTACTATTTAACGCTTCAGAAATACGTCAGCAAGCTGTAAGAGAAATATATATATATATATATATATATATTGAAAAATGACCTTGTCTCCATCACCAGTATTTATGCTGTCAAAGTTTCTATGTTAGTTCAAGTAACCAGTTCAAAAAACAAAAAAAAAGCATTCAGGAAGAAAGTGGCCTTTTATTCCAGAACCACACAAAATAGTTTGATTTTCATTAATGCAATAAACATAAAATCCTGTCCAGTACCAGATATTGGCATATCCTTCTTGTCCTGTGGAGCACATCTTCAGATGATGAATAACCGTGTGCATTGGGAGGTAGCACTGGCTAGCAGCTAAGAATAAGTCATCTTGCAGCCAAGTAAGAAAGCGAAGCCACAGTGGATTTCTTCCTCTTTTGTCATCACACAGGTCAATTCTATGATAATTGTCCCCGCAAAGACAAAGGCATTTAGATGAGTGATTAATACTAAATTACACAATTTTCTAAAATACATCTAGGCAAATTGGCAGAAAATATGGACTCACCCAAATATCAGTGACTCTACAATAGTTTTCATGACACAAGTATTCTATGGTAGTTATTACAATTTAGTCAAGGGTAAATTTACATGTGTATCTTTATTGTTACCATCAACCTATTCTCATGTCAATTCAACGGCAGTGCTATTAAATCAGTTGGTTTATTTTACATGTTGACTAGTAAGAAGTATACAGCAAGTCTTCTCCAAACTTGGCATTCTCCAGATGTGTGATCTAATTCTTGGTAATTCGGTGAAGTGAAGCCACACATTTGGCGAGTGAAGCAATTGGAAAAAGCTATGTTACAAAATCTAGGAAAAACTAACCTGAAAGCTATTTCATACATCTTACAGCATTCTTCCCAACTAGAGGCTTCAAGATGTGATGGATAAGAGTTCTGATAACCACAGCCAATATGGATCAGTTAGCCAGAAGCTATGGGAGTCATACTTAACATAGCTAAATGACATCTAGTTCAGACCACAGCATTAACAGTATATATGCAAACACAACCTCTTATTTATTCAACTTACACCCTACCTTTGTTGATGAGAGACCGAGAGAGTGAACTCTACTAATTATCTCTAACTATAGATTCTGTGTTAATTTCTATGTACACTTCCCAAACAGCAACTTTCATTTAGAAAATGAAAGAAAGGACCATCCTGGAAATTGGGGGTCCTATAGAACCATTCCCTATCTCTAACTAATGACTCCAACCAGTGCTTTCCAGAGACAAGTGTAACATCTAATACCTATATGATGTTTCCAGCCGAGGAACTGCAGCTGTAAATCTTTTTCCACCAACTGCACCCATCTTAACTGTAGAGTCCATTTCTGGATGATTATCTGTCAAAAAGGAATAAGGTATATCATTAAGTTATATAGCACACAGCTTTTAATCTTTATTGCCACAATTTTTTTTTTTAAATTTGTCTTGTATGCCACCCACTCCTGGAGGACTCCGGGCGGCTCACAACAGACAAGGGAAGGGGGATAAATAAACAAAGACAACACTTTAAAAAAGACACAACATTCACAATTTCCGTGGGGCTGGATGTTTCACAAGCCCCCCGGCCTGCTGGAGCAGCCAGAACTTGGTGGCTTTGCGGAAGGCCGGGAGAGTAGTAAGGGTCCGGATCTCCATGGGGAGGTCATTCCAGAGGGCTGGAGCTGCAACAGAGAAGGCTCTCCCCGGGGAGTTGCCAGCCGACATTGGCTGGCAGATGGAATCCGGAGGAGACCTAACCTGTGAGATCTAATCGGTCTATGGGAGATAATCGGCAGGAGGCGGTCTCTCAGGTACCCAGGTCCGATGCCATGTAGAGCTTTATAGGTAATGACCAGCACCTTGAAGCGGGTCCGGAGACTAATGGGTAGCCAGTGCAGCTCGCGGAGGATAGGTGTGACGTGGGTGTACCTGGGTGCACCCACAATCGCTCGCGCGGCTGCGTTCTGGACTAACTGAAGTCTTTGAACACTCTTCAAGGGCAGCCCCATGTAGAGCGCGTTATAGTAGTCCAGTCTTGAGGTCACAAGGGCATGAGTGACTGTCTGAAGGGCCTCCCGATCCAGGTAGGGTCGCAATTGGTGCACCAGGCGAACCTGGGCAAAGGTCCCCCTGATCACAGCCGACAAATGGTGTTCTAAAGTCAGCTGGGGATCCAGGAGGACTCCCAAATTGCGGACCCTCTCTGACGGGCATATAATTTCACCCCCAGCCTGAGAGATGGAATAGTTGGCCAATCTTTGGGAGGAAACATCAGAAGCCACTCGGTCTTGTCTGGATTGAGTGCCAACTTGTTTGCTCCCATCCAGACCCTAACAGCCTCCAGGCACTGGCACATCACTTCTACTGCTTCGCTGAGTTGGCACGGGGCAGACAGATACAACTGTGTATCGTCCGCGTATTGGTGGTACTTGATTCCGTGCCGGCGTATGATCTCACCCAGCGGCTTCATGTAGATGTTAAATAGGAGGGGGGACAGGACCGAGCCCTGCGGCACCCCATAGTTGAGGGGCCTTGGGGTCGACCTCTGCCCTCCGACCAACACCGACTGCGACCTGCCCGAGAGGTAGGAGGAGAACCACCGAAGAACGGTGCCTCCCACTCCCACCTCTCGCAACCGTCGCAGAAGGATACCATGGTCGATGGTATCGAAGGCCGCTGAGAGGTCAAGGAGCACAAGGATAGAGGGGTGACCCCTATCCCTGGCTCGCCAGAGATCATCGATCAGCGCGACCAAAGCAGTTTCCGTGCTGTAACCAGGCCTGAAACCCGACTGATAGGAATCTAGATAATCGGTTTCATCCAAGGACCGTCGAAGTTGAGAGGCCACCACTTTCTCAACAACCTTCCCAACAAAGGGCAGGTTGGAGACTGGACGATAGTTGCTCAAAATGGCTGGGTCCAGAGACAGTTTCTTCAGGAGGGGTCTCACCACCGCATCCTTTAGGAGGGGCGGGAAGATTCCCTCCCGGAGAGAGGTGTTAACTATCGTCTGGATCCAGCCACGTGTCACCTCTCTGCTGGTCGAGACCAGCCAGGAGGGGCATGGGTCCAGTATACAAGTGGAGGCACTCACTGCTCCCATGGCCTTGTCCACTTCCTCAGGAGAAGCAAGTTGAAACTGAATCCATAAAGTATGCTCAAGACCTTCCCCCGGTACCTCAGCTGGTACCGTGCAACTGGAGTCCAGCTCTGTCCGAATCCGAGCGACTTTATCCGTTAAATACTGAACAAATTCCTCAGCTCTACCTTGTAAAGGGTCATCCGCATCCCTCCCTTTCAAGAGGGAGCGGGTTATTCTAAACAAGGCGGCTGGGCACGATTCAGCGGATGCAATAAGGGCGGCAAAATGCGAGCATTTCGCCACCCGTATTGCCACGAGATAGGCTCTGATAAAGGCTCTCATCAGTGCTCGGTCTGACTCAGATTTCCTGGCCCTCCAGCAGCGCTCTAGGCGTCTCTTTTGGCGCTTCATCTCCCGGAGTTCCTCGGTAAACCAAGGGGCCCTCCTGGATCCGCTGCCTCGGAGAGGTCGCAAAGGCGCAATCCGGTTTAGAGCCCCCACTGCCGCTGTATTCCAGGCAGCGACTAAGGACTCCACCAGATTGTGGACGATAGTGTCAGGTATTTCTCCAACCGCCGTCTGAAATCCCATAGGGTCCATCAGGCGCCTGGGGTGGAACCACCTAATCGGTTCCCCCTCCCTACAGTGGGGGATTGGTTTCCGAAAGTCAAGCCTCAGTAGGAAGTGATCAGACCATGACAAGGGCAAGGTTTTAATGCCCTTCAACTCTAGATCACATCTCCACTGCTCCGAAAGGAATACGAGATCAAGCGTGTGACCTGCTGAATGAGTCGAACCCCGAATTACTTGGATCAAGTCCATGGCTGTCATGGAAGCCATGAACTCCTGCGCCCTGTCAGAGCGTTCACCAAGTGTAGGCAGGTTGAAATCCCCCAGAACCATAAGCCTGGGGAACTCTACCGCCAACTCGGCTACTGACTCGAGGAGCGAGGGGAGGGCTGTTGCAACGCTGTTGGGAGGTAGGTACGTTAGCAACAAACCCACTTGACCACCAAGGTCCAACTTCATCAACAGGGACTCACACCCGACAAGCTCCGGAGCAGGGATCCTACGAGGAATTAAAGACCTTTGGATGATGACAGCCACTCCCCCACCCCTTTCCTGGGGTCGCGGCTGATGAAGCACCTGAAATCCTTCTGGGCACATTTCAGTGAGGGGAACTCCTCCCTCCGGGCCCAGCCAGGTTTCAGTAATACATGCCAGGTCTGCCCCCTCGTCTAAAATTAGCTCCTGGACAAGGGGAGCTTTGTGAACCACAGACCTGGCATTTAGCAACAACAGCCTGAGACCAGGGCTCTGACAGTTTTCGCCATCTGGCCCTGGAGTAGAACTAGCAGGGCCGGAAGGAGGGATCTCTGTGACGTAGCGAACCCTCCTTCCCCGGTAATGGCTATTATTCTTTAAGGTTATGGCTTAGCGAATAAAACATCAGGTGGCCATTCTGCATGGACACCTCCAAAAATAAGTACAATCTATTTTCTAACAGAAGTGTTCTATAATTTCCAACAAATATGACCTATGATTCTTCTATATCAAACATTTCCTGAACAATGAAGGCTGCAATGAGAAGAGAGAGAAGCTACCATAGGTTTTTTTACTCTTCCAGGCATCTTCGAGTCCCTTCCTTCTTCCATGATTGCTCTAAGAGAACTCGCTGCACCTCAGCTGTGACTTTGAAGGACTAATAAAAGAGGGAAATTCATACAAAAGGGAACCATCTAGTCACTGTTATGTAAGAAGGAAGAGATACGTACCACTCTTTCCTTCTACATTATTTTGTATAAAATGGTGACACTGAGATTGTTCTTCATATGAAAGTAATTAGCAATCAGATCAGTTCACCATCATCCTGTTTGTTTGCAAGAAGCAGCTGCTGAAGAGCGGTGGGATTGCCTATAGAAGTGAGGGAATCAAGAAGGCCCTATGTGGCTGACCTGCTTTTTCTGTGAGAATGGACATTACATGACTTCCACCCGTACACCCTTGGAGGGAATTTCTGTATTTTTACACAGAAAAATACAGTCAGTTACATTGACCAAGAAGGTCTTAATGAAACTATCAATTCCCATACTTTTCATAAGTCAAATTTACTACTATACTTCATTTGAAAAAAGGTTGCATTAGAAAAACTGGGGTTCTCTCCCAAGAATTTCTCCCAAATACAGACATATAAGAGTTACAAAATGTAATGGGATCTGAAGCAATCCATTGTTCCAGCCAACATATAGAACTGAAGCCATATTGCCATGAACAAAAATAAAAGACAAAGAAACCTACAAATTATCTGGTGGACATGTGAATATTTCCATGCCATTTTCTGGGAAATAATATTGAAGTGGCAGCCAGTTGTTTTTTCCTGACATTTCTCTGATTTTCCAGTCTAGCTTACAACCTTGGAATTCTCTGATGGTCTCCTATCCAAACATTAACCAATGGTGACCATACTTAGCTTCTAAGCCCAGACAAGGTTGGTCAAAGATTCAGATTACTTACCCAGTCTATAAATGGATAACTTGTTTTCAGCATCCAGAACAGCAAGATCTCCACTCTGAGACTTTGTAGAGAAAGCAACTTGATTGACAGCAGAGGAGAGCTGGAGCTGATATGTACAAAGTGGTGGGGGAACCACAGCATGAAGAAAGGCTGTCCATAGAACCTTATCTTTCAAAAATGAAAAGGGAAGAAAGTTCATTTAAGTATCCAAGGGGTGTATATGTGTGTGTGCATGTATGTGTGTATGTACAGTATATGTATGTGTACATATGTATCTGTTGTGGCCCAGCAGGAGCCGTTGGAGCTGCCACCAGACTCTGACAGCGAGGGGCCCTATGAGTCGGCTCTGGAGGATGTGGAGGCCACCAGCCTTGGACCAGTGGGGAGGAGACAAGGGAGACAAGGCAGAAGCCAGCAGTGAGTTGTTCCTGGATGCACGCCATTGAAGAGCTACTAGGCGTCAGGAACAATTACGCAATTACAGGAGGTAATTGTGCTCAGCTGATGGTCATTAGGCTCCTCTCCAGACTATAAAAAAGACTGCTTGTGACACGCCCTTCTTGCAGAAGTCAATGCATTGACTAAAGAGAACGTAACTAACTTGGCAGGCTGGATTGCTGCCAAGGTTTGTCTGAATTGCTGCCAAGGTTTGTTGGACTTGCTGCAAAGGTTGTTTGCTTGGCTTTCAGCCACCGAGATTCTGGTGTTGTTATTAAAGGACATTCTAATTGAGCTTGTGTCGGCTTTCATTACTGGATGGAGGAGGGAGTCAGAACATGTATCTATACATATTTGTATGTATATGTGCATTAATATTCAGATAATTCAAATATTAGGCAATATCTGCACATGCTGACTTGCATTAAATCAAGCAGTTCAGACACACCAAAGTCTTAATAGGTTTTGGACAGTTTTTGAATTATAGAAAGCGAAGTGTTTAGCAAATCATTGCCCTCTCTTCTCATAAGACCTGCCATAACACACGACTGGGTGGAAACAACATAATAACAAAAGTTGCCTAGATAACACAACCGAAATGTTTTGGTTGTATCGTTTGAAAGCTATGTAAAATTCACCCCAGTTTATAAATTTGCCATTGAAAAAATACAATCAAAGCCTAGAAAGGAAGCAAATGTAGACTAGGATGCAACCACTTCAGAAAGCAACACCCATGTCAGCAGGAATCAACATCAGGGAAAAAATAATGCCCCAATCAAGAAGCCATCAAGGAGGAAGCCCTCCCATTCCCCCAAGATTGGCAGGGCTCAAGTTAGCATATATAACAACCAGCAAATCTTGACTCTTTTCCCCACTGATAATATAACCAAGCCTAGTAATGAAACATCTGCAAGAAAACAAGCAAGCTCATTGGCTACCAAGGACTTAACAGCTCAACCCTGAGCTACATATTTTCTTCTATTAGTTATTGGTGACTATCACATTATCACCACAAGTATACCTAGTTCACCCACCTTTATAAACTGGCCAGCAAGATGCCTCCAACCCTTCCTTAAAGTCATATACATATTATTCTTGTGAAATTCTTGTAGTTGCACTAAAGGGAAATTTGAAATGTACCTCCATCAATGACTGCTACACTAGCTGAGTCATTGGCCCCTCCACTAGTGCTGTGATCAATACTCCACTGCCAATCATAGCGAAGATAAATCCACTGTTCACAGAGGACATGAAGTCGATAGGGAATCTCCTGATCCCACACCAGGGATACAAGAAGTGGGCTGCCCTCCAGGCTGCCAAAATGCAGGCTTTGTTTCAGGTACCAGTGATGGTTTCCTGTTGTCCACAGCTGGACTGCAATTAGAAGACAAAATGGTTATAGAACACAAGGTTAGTAATAGTACTTTAATTATGTAAGCTCCAAATCTTGTTGATGATGTGGTACCAAGACTGATTATAACATGAACTCTTCCCAACTGATGGGTTCTACAAAAAGTTGTTCTATCTAATTACTCAACATAGGATGCTTGCCTTTTCCTCTCTATCCCTAATGTCTAAAATTCCAGGTAAGAGGCATGGCAGAAACACTAATTGGATCAGACTTGATTTTAGGGGCTGCCAGTTGCTGATTGCTAGATGGACTCAGTTATAGTACCTTTAGAAAACCTGAAGGACTAGGTTGGTGACAGATCCTCCTAGAGAAATCTATTAATTTATCTATCCCAATATTCAATATCAACGATGGCATATATTCATCATCAATCAATTACTGATTCCCTTTAATTCTCATATCTCCTTTATCTTGTTGAGAAGAGTTAAAACACATGTTCCCCACTGCAATCTTAGACATCTATATTTGCAGTTTTGATACTATATCCTCCAGATTTAAAAAATGGCTGAGAATAGCCATGCAGAAAACCAAAATACAGTAGGCAAATACCATAGGACTGTGATAAATTGAATAAGTTCTATAAAATTAAGAAACAAATACTGAATGTTCTTACCATACATCTTTCTTTGACAACTACTGTTGCTTTCCAGTGCTTCCACCCAGGCAGCCAATATTGTAGAGTCAGAATTCCAGAGCAGCTCATTTACCTACAGAAAAGCCAATAGGGTCATCACCTATGTAAAGCATTTTTAACAGCAATTTTTCCTGCCTTGTATAACAACTTGATTAAAATCTTCTCTGTGTAAAGTTCTGCTCTGGGTAATCTGCAAACTTGTTCATGTGGACAACTTGCAGTTTAAAAAATAATATCACTGATAGAAATAATATCAGAAACACTAGTGAGAAAAAAAGTCTGCAGATTCAATGATCGTTAACTGAGTCATGCCTCAAGAAAAATTACATCCTACCTTCACTTGGCCTTTTTGGAAAGGAAGAGTGAATTCACCATGAAGGAGCCCATTTTGTTCTATGAACACAATGTCATGTTTGTTTACTTTATCCTGTGTAGAAGCAATCAAGCTTCCAGAGGGCCTGAAATAAATCCAGAAAAGAAAGGAATGAAGGGATAATTTACAACAGGTTTTCAAGCAACTTTTCTCCAAATATTCAGATTTTTCTTTAAAAAAAATATGTTCTCATGTGTGGTTGAGTCCCAATTTTGGTAATGTTGACAATGTTGGTAGGTTTTACCTTGGGCCCTATATTTGTTATTCGCTGCTTTTTATAGTATCTTTTTCTTGTGTGTTTTTTAAATTCTGTTAGCCACACAGAGTCATATGTTTGAGATGGGTAGCCATGTAAATTGAATAAATAAATGCATTAAAATGGATTAGGAGTGATTTAAAGGGATCATAATCCTACACCCTAAATTAATGGTGAATTTAATTTCAGTAAAATATTAGCTTGATGAATAATAGCAGGAAATTATAAACAGAAAGCCAATAAGATACACACCGTGAGCCACCCCATGTTTCCTTACTCACTTCCAGGCCAGTGCTTGTCCTAGTCCTGGGACAGACTCACTGGTACTTTGTAGAATAAGCTCCCGGCTCCACACTCTCACTTTTCGAGCTCCTGATGTTTGCAGAATTCCCATAATTCCCAAGGTAGAGGATGAAATAGAAGAACCCACGAACGGATGAAAGAGAGGGTGAGAAAGAAAAAGAGAGAGAGAGAGAGAGAGAGAGTCATTGCAACTCGTAGAATTTCCATAATTCCTTATCATTGTGGTGAGGTATCATGGAAGCAGTAAATCCCGCACATCAACCATATCAACCATATTTTTGGGGAAAGCTGCATCAAAATGTGAATACAACCATGGGACTTTGGAAGATTTTTTTTTTTAATTAAGATTTTCCTTCCTTCATCTGCTCAGCCAAAAGCTGCAGGAATTAACAAGCTGTTATTTTAAAATGGTACTAACCTGTTCCTGGGCAAATGTCACTCACTGCTACATATTGTCCATCTCCTCTCCAACTGATCCGAGGTTTATGGTCATCCCATGGTAAAGCAGGCAATATTTCCTGAAAAAAATCATGTAAAATTATGAAAAATGTGGAAATAGATATTTTTAAACATATTGACTGAAATCTTACACACATCACAAGATTTGATTAGATTTTAGGTGTTTTAAAATTTAAAATTATTAAAGCTTGCAACAGTACTCATCACCTGTAAAGGGTGATCCTCGATATATGTAACTTGTTCATAAAGGACCATTACCACTTAATTATTCTTCTTTAATATAATTGTATTTCTATTAAGGGTTGGCATGCAGGCTCAGCTAATAGAAAGCCCAAGCCAAATATTGCCTTAAGAAATATCAATCTTCCCTAAATTCTCATTACATTCAGTAAGCCTGGTAAAATAGTAGTCATTATGGAATTCAAATCTAGCAAAATTTCACCGTAGGGGAAGTTACAGGGTAGGCCTACCATTTGTGATGTTCTCTATATCTAGGCACACAAATTTCTCACAGGGATCTTAGATGCTCTTGAAGGGAACAGTATTAATTAAATATTGATTCAAAAAACTCTATCCCCACAAGTCAGTGAAGTAGCAGTGCAAGATCAAACATGTGAACCCATTCACATATAATCTTACATACCATATTAACACCTATTAACCATATTAATATGGTACTTAGCACCATGTGCACAATCATTAAAGTGTCACCTTAGGCATCTATGTTTTTTTATTCTCCCAGAAGCTGCCTTTCATTTTACTTTCTTGAATTCTTGGCTTGACATTAGGTGTAAACCAGGAATCACAATTTAAACACACCCATTAAAATGATTTGTTGATGGTTTATTTGGCAACTATTACGTATATTCCTGATCTGAACAAAATAGGCAGGAATCAAGGAAAATAAAATTAAATCATAGTTGACATGTCCTTCTGGTTGTATTCAAGTACAAGGGATAAAAAGCACATGAACTTAGGACTTAACTTGGACTTGCAAAAGTTTATGTATTAACATTAAATCCTGACCCATCATTAAATGCAAATTCAGCTGTGCCACTAAATCAAGATCAGGTAGTGAACTTCATTGTTACTAGAAATCTGAACGTTTTCTATCCAAGTTCCAAACTCTAATCACTATAATTTACTGCATGTATTTTAATACATTTAAATTCTATAATTTACTGCATGTATTTTAATATTCATGTCTACAGCAAAAGTGCATACTTGTGCATCATTATAATTAATTAAATGTTTACATACAGAATCAGTATTTGCATTATTAAAAACATAGTACCTTTGGCTTGCTATGAGCAGCTTGCTTGCCCTCCGATCCATGAAACTGTGTTTCTTTTTTACCCCATCCAACAGTAATAAATTTGCCTAAGAATCAACAAAATAAAGAGTATTTGAAGATTAACTTTTCATATATTTGTCAAAAACTTACATCCAACTTTTTTAGTTTCCTTTTAACTCTCCAGAGACTACTGCATAACAAATTAAAAAAAAATCTTTAGACTAGTGGTGGAGAACCTATGGCACACGTGCCAGAGATGGCACACAGAGCACTCTCTGTGGGCATGCAGGCTATCGCACGAGCTCTGCTTTGGGTCTTGGCCACACATGCGTGTGCACCCTCCCACCAGCCAGCTGCTCTTTGGGTCTCTGCCATGCGTGCGCCTTGCAGTTTAGGTGCGCACAAACACTTTGAGCAGTCAGTGCCTAAAAGGCTCTCCATCACTGCTGTAGACAAAAAGTTTAAAAAGTCCACTCCACATTCACTATATGCAAGTTCATGTTTTTATACTTGGTAGATTGCCAGTCAGACTGATGGCAATGTCACATGTATGTAACAAGTGACTATAAAATGTTCCTCTCTTTAAACTTACTGCTCTGATACCAATGAACACATAATTTTGGACTTCAACCCATAATAATTGATAGAGCAGCTGGAGCTAGTTTCTTTCAATTCAATTTCTCTGTGTAGCCCAGCCCTTCCCAGAATTGCAGTAATGTATTTTGTAAGATTCTAGCATCTGCACTACCACCTCACCTTCTCCAAAATCATCCTGGTGAATCTGTCTTTCCGCAATTGGTTCAAAGTCTCTTGTCATCAAAATCAGAGTCTGCTCACCTGTCAGAAAAGGTGTATATAAACAACTTTGAAATTAAAATGTTTAACTGCAGTTGTAGAATCATAGAAGGAGGCATCTTCTAATTCTCAAATCCAATCCCGGTTTAGTTCAGATTAACTCTTCCTTGAAAAATTATCTCTTTTCTTGACAGATATCTAGAAAAAGGGAGCCCTCCAATGCTGTCCACATCAAAGAGGAGAGAAATGTGGGTGCCACTATGGTTTCAAGCCCATCCCTTTTTATCTATGTCAATGTCATACAAAGGGGAAGAGCTTTGAATTGTGGACTGTACCCACCATCTGGCCTTTTGGCCCTGCCTATTTCTTTGTTGACAGTTGCGGTTAAAGGTGATATTAATGCACGTCATATGAACCCACCACACTTTTGGCAAACAAGGAATAGTTAATACATATCAATAGCTGGTTACTATTTTGTAAACCATCAGATGCAATGAGCCATTCTCTGCCAGAATGCAAAAGACAGAAAATAAAGCTGAGAATGTTTTGCATTTTCGATTTGTACCTGTAGCAAGAAGAACAAGCTCTTGGTCAGGACTCCACTTCATTGAGGACAGGCCACTGTCCACACTGCCAACACATTCCAGCTGCAAAAGAATAAGATTTTAATACTGTTTGTATCTCTTTAATAGCAACCAACACAATAAATCAAGCAAATTACATGTTTTACTTCAATCATTTTCAAGTTAGAGTCAAATACAGATGAATAGTGATCACGCTCTAGTCCTGCAATACTACTATTTCTGTAGTCTTGTATAAGAACTTCTCTCCATAATATTTAACTAGAAATGAGGTTGGACCATGTCAACACAGGTGATCCATAATTGAGCTCAAAATTTATGTTGTTAAGCAAGACATTTGTTAAGTGAGTTTTGCCCCATTTTACGACCTTTCTTGCTACAGTCTTTAAGTGAATCACTGCAGTTGTTAAGTTAGTAACAAAGCTGTTAAGTGAGTCTGGCTTCCTCGTTGACTTTGCTTGTCAGAAGGTCGCAAAAAGGTGATCACGTGACCCCAGGACACTGCATCATAAACATGAGTCAGTTGCCAGGAATCTGGATTTTGATCATATGACCACCATTGCAGCCATAGTAATAAAGATATACAGATAGTCCTCAATTTACAACAGTCCGTTTAATGACTGTTTGAAGTTGCACTGAAAATTTGTTTTCACTTATGACCATGGGGATGCTGTCATGGTCATAAGTGGGGGGAAAATTCAGTGCAACTTGGAACAGTCATTAAATGAACTGTTGTAAGTTGAGGACTACCTGTATATCTTTATTACTATGGCTGCAGTGATACTGTTCAGAAAATCTTAACTCTTTGCAATTATTCTTTACTACAGTCAAGCATATTAACTTTCCAAAGGTCATACAATTCATCATTAATTAATATATATTAAGGATTTTAAGATAAAAATTATTAACAAGAGATGTCAGTGGAGGTGTTAGCTCTTCCTGAATGTTGCAAGTTCTGACACATAATTTTGCCACAACATGGGTACACTCAACATCTTAATGTGATTTGTTTATGTATTAGCCCTATGAAGCAACATAGAGAAGATGCACAATCAAATCAAATCTTTATTATGGTCAAAAGCTATAAAAGATACATAACAGTAAAAATTACATCAAAGTCTAAAAATATTAATTATGAAAAGCTAATATATATATTTTTAAAAAACTAAAAAGGAATGGCACACGTTATCTTCTTATGGATTTTAAGTGCTGCTGCACAGAACCTGGCAACATTATGATACAGAATCAAGGAAATTACATCCATAACTAACATAACAGAAAACATATTGCCAAGGTCAAGTAAACATACATTCCATTTCCCAGAAAATGAGTTCATCTAATGCCCTGGTCCAACATATGGGGACAACCAGGTTTTCCTAGCTTTCCAAAACAATTAGAATGTTGGGGGCTATCTGAATTTCTATCTGAGATCATTTCAAAGGCTAAACACTACAGAAAATATATATATAGTGATTAGTATGTTTTATACTAAATATTTTTATTCTTACATTCAAGAAGCTAGTTATTATTATTCTTATGTTCAAGAAGCCGATAGCTTTATTTAAAGGGGCAACAACTATATTGAGACTAGCAATGTTAAAGCAAGTACTTTTGTATTAGGTGTTGTGTTATTGCATTCAATTTCATATTTTATTTGAGCACTGCTATATTTGCCATTCTGCCATACCTGGTGAGTGTTTAGATTGCACAGTATAACATCACCAATTGCTGTAGCCAAACAGACCGATTCTATATCTGGCAAATCTTCCAGGCCCACAATACACCCGCTTCCATCTTCTGGTAGAAAACCCTCAGTTGTCAAAGTAACTTTGTTGATGACCTTTAAAACAAAGACAAGAAAAAAGCTCATGAGAAATCTTTCATCCTTATTCTATATATTGTTTGGATCATTATTGCTATCTTTTTGAAAGATTGACAAACAAATCCAAATATCTTTGATTTTAATCTGTGTCTTGGTGCTTCTCCAAATTAGGGTGCAGGCACAGACATTCTTTATTATATCAATGAAGTGTCCCACCAAGAAGCTACTTAACCTGCAGCACTTAAAGAGAATGAAACATTCAGCTTCTTCTTGCACAAATTGACAATAAAATGTAGTGATTAGATTTAGAAAAGAAATATTCATTTAAAAATATTGTTTTGATTGTAACAGCTAACATCTTTGTAACATCTAAGAATAGAACATTTTTATAGTTTAGAAAAAAAAATAGAATGGAATTTTCTTTGTATTCTTGGATATTCCCAAGTTCTTTAAATTTGATAGGGCCCTCTGAATAGCAAAATTTTTAAAAAATAAAACCTTAATTTAACGAACCATTTGAAGAAAGAAATTTCCATTAAATCTGTTTCAAGGAAACTAGAGCATTTTTGAATGTAAATTTAGATATGTCACTGAGGATTGCATTACTGATGCGGGTAGAAAAACAGGATATAAATGAAACAAAAAAGGAATTGATTGTAAATTTGATAGTAGCAGCTAGATTAGTGATGGCTAAATACGGGGGACAAAATTAGAATATTCAAAGAAATGAGTGATATAATGAAATTTGGAGTATGTCAACAAATGATAAATTAACAGAAATTAAATTTTAAAAAGGGATGATTAAACAATTATAATAAAATATGGGGGAATTTTATAAAAACAGTGTTGGTGGGAGGCAAAGGGAATAAACCTACTCAAGAATATAACTTGTTTTGGAGGGGATAGAGGGCACAGTTGGAATACATTGTTTCTCTTTTAGTTCTTATAGAAGAAGAAATATAAGGAGAAAAAAGGTCTCTGGGTGTGTGTGCACTGTAATATTTGTATTTTTTCTTTTTCTTTTGTATTTAGAATTATGTACATTATGTATGTATTATTTATATGCAAAATAAAACACATATAAGAAAGAATCTGTTTCAAGGCAGCAATATCATCTAGTTTTCTTTCCACAGCACCTGCTAGTGAGACAATTCTTCAAACCCAAGAACCATATCTGGGATAACATATGAACCCTACCTCCTGTGTAACAGGATCCAGTTCCACAATTCCATACTCGGTGCTGATCAACACTGTTCCTCTGTCTGCGCGGATAGTGAAACCTTGAGGAGTTCCAAGAGCTCGGTCTGGATGGCATTCTTGAGCTCTCAATAATTTTAGGTTTCTCATCTTTTTCTCCACACAGGCCACTGAAAAAAAAGAGAGATGGTTTCCACATCGAATGATGACCTACCAATTCCATAATGAGGTATAAAGATGCAAGCAAGTTTGGCTCTTGATGATTGACTACATCCCCCATTGCTCTGAGCCTGCTCCAACTTAACCATACTCAAAGGGGCTATAAATCATGTGATAAGATTCACAGAATATGCTAAGCCAAAAATGAAATCATAATTTAGTACCATTATGAATGAGTCCAGTGAATGATTAAGAAATACACAGCTACAATGCAGGTTGCCTGCAATTTGGCAGCTCAAATCTCACCAGGCTCAAGGTTGACTCAGCCTTCCCTCCTTCTAAGGTGGGTAAAATGAGGAGCCAGGTTGTTGGGGGCAATAGGCTGACTCTGTAAATCACTTCAAGAGGGCTGTAAAGCACTGTAAAGCGGTATATAAGTCTAAGTGCTATCGCTATTGCTACAATGTGCTGGCTGGTTTTGTTTAATTTGCTCCAAAAACATGAAGCATGTGGTTCTGGAGCAAGGACTCCCATGTACAGGAGCAGTGTATCTGGAGGACTTCCATGTACGTCAGCAATGTATCCGCAAACAATAGACCTTGGAAAGCAACAGCTGAAAAAGGCTGCCCTGCTTGGGAGCTTCCTGAAAAAATCATTCTCACCAGAATACACCACTGGAAGCATAACAGCTCACAGGTAAAGAACTAAAGAATCCTTTTTGAACAAGCGGATTGTCACCCCCCTCTGCCTGTCTTAAAAGAAGCAGAATCTTGCATTCAGTTTAAATGCTGCAGGCTAAGTAGCTTCTTGGTGGGATACTTCATGACCAAACAGTATAAGGATCTAATCCAGGGTTTCTCAACCAGTTTGGTTTAGTGGGTTAAGGCACCACACTAGAAATCAGGAGACTGAATTCTAGTCCTGCATTAAGCACGAAAGCCAGCTGACTTTGGGCCAGTCACTCTTTCTCTCAGCCCAATTCACCCCTTAGGGTTGTTCTTGTACGGAAAATAGGAGGAGGAGGAGAAAGCAGTAATATGTTCGTTATCTTGAGTTGTTTATAAAAATAATAAAGGTGGGTTATAAATTAAATAAGTAAATAAAAATAAATGAGCCACGGCAACTTTTAAGATGCTGCCTAGGGAATTCTGGGAGTTGAAGTCCACACATCTTAACGCTGCCAGGGTTGGGAATCACTGATCTAAGCAGTAGCTGGAACCCTCCATGTCTGCTCTGAAATTTGACCATGCTAGTTAAAAAAAAAAGGGGGGGGAGAAATTTTTAGATAAAGCTTCCAACGTTTTATCTTCCATTTCTCCTTGATAACAGTGGATTACCTCAAAATCCGGAAATGAGAAGAGGAAAACGCGTCCAAGCTCGCTTTCCTTGCAACAGCCTCGCGCAACCTTAACTTACGGACGTAGCGCGCCTGCCATGTTTAAACCCACTGTCTGGGCCCAGGCCTTCCGGAGCATGCTCTGTGAGCCGGTGAAGCTAAAAAGAATGAGGGCAGCTCGGCTGCTGGGTCGCGCGTGCTCAGTGGCGTTCTGAAGTCCCAACTGCTTCGGAGCAGAGCCGTTAAGTAACTGCGCGTGCAGGCAAGGACTGAGGTGATTTCAGAACTGGTTTTGCGTTTCTTTTCGTTCGTTAAAACATGCAAAATGTAGTTATCGACGTATTCGATAGTTAAAAAAATAAATTTTCAGAACTAACTTTGTTTAAAAGTTAGTGTGTGGATGAAAGGGAGTAACAGATTTGAAATAGACTCTATAATATTCCACGTATATGAAATACTGGTTACTTAATAACGGGTGAATTACGTGTAAATTCTCTTTTAAATGTAGTTTCATCTCTGGCAACCTGTGATTTGTAGATTATGTGTTGGGTACATTGTTGTGGCAAGTGCCCAATTTGTGCAGCATAGACCCACATTCCTTCTGCGATTGTAGGAGAAGTGTGTGGTAAGCTCCAAATCAGGAGTTTGATTAAAGGGCAAAGGCATAAACTTTTAAATTGTCTGCTTTCTAATAAAATGTGCTAGTCTGAAAAGTTACTACCAAACTTCTAATAATAATCCTTCCAAGAAGAATTAGGCATTCATCTGATTCATTCTTTCCTACAGCCAGCAAAACAGCAAAATCCCAGATCCTTCTCAGAATGTAAAAAAGAGAAAAGATTGAATTGGCACATTGCACTAAACCATCATATGATTTATTTTAATTAAATATGTGTGAATCCATACATTGTAATTTGCAATGTTCGATATTGTGTAAACCTACCAACTGTTTCTATGGAATAAATTATTAAAAAAACCATAATAGTATGACGTGAGCAAAGTGGCCTGGGGTGAAATGATTTTGGAGCTGAGAAGTACTTTACCAATTGAGAGCTGGATTCCCATTCTTATTTCTGAAGGCTTTTAAAATGCTTTAATGAAAATGTGCTAGTAATGTAAAACAAATAATAAAAATTGTGATAATTGCTCCTGATAACTGTTGGTATTACTTTCAAGGTTAACTTTCTAAAAAAAACTTTTGATTATTAGGATTTTGCATGCTGATTTGGAGAAAGGTGTCTTAGAACTTTGAAAAGTCGTAAGTATCGCAGAATTAGAACTGAGAACATGATGGAGTAGGAGGGATCCTGCCTCATAGGGTTGTTGTTGGGATAAAAGAATAGGAAGTTGCAATGAAATTTATCTTGAGCATTTGGAAGAAAGGCAATATATCGTATCAATCGCTTCTGTCCCAGGAGAACAATGAAGAAGAAAGTTGGGAAGTCAATACCAAGGAAAAGCAAATATAAAATAAGACAAATTCTGGGTGCTTATCTTTCTATTTTTGAGGCAGCTCCTCCAGAGAAAAAGGTTAGGGGAGTTTCTTGAGGGCTGCAGCTCAGGGGAGACCCCCACACTCTGTAGGTTGGATTGGCAAAGGCTAAAATGGCAGCTGTTGGTGGGATTTGGCCTTCTCTCAAATTGCAGAGCAGTGAATCAGGGAGAACGCTTGCAGGGCAAGAGATGCACCATGGGGCCTTCATTATCATTATATCCTGAAGTAATTGTCCACCATGCTTGAGTTCACATAGTACATTAGACTAAACGGCTTGCCTAGCATGGATGAAGCAAGTTATTCAGGTTCCTGGTAGTGTTTTATGTATCCTATTTCCTCAGACCAATGCAAACACAAGATTATGATTTTTGAGCAAACATGAAGAGGTGAATAGTAGCCTCCAGGTTCCATTTCAATAGCATTTCAAAACAAACACAGCATCCTTCTTTACATGCTGTAAAAAGGGTATCAGTTGGTTACAAAAATACTTTTGTGCATCTCTTCCACAGTCAATAAACACAATTCATGTTAACTCAAGTATTTTAACTCAAATATTTATACATGTTACTATCATCATATCTCCATTTTCATTTGACTATAATTGTTTAAACGTCCTTCATCATAAAATATAACAAGATTTCATACATAACCACATACTGGCCTTTCATTTACTATTTCTAGAATCCTCCACTAACACTGAATCCTTATGTCCTATTTGAGCTAAACATCCATAATATTTAATAACAAAATTTTCTAATCCTTTTTCCAAATCACTGTTTAGAATTTACATCCAGTTTCCTTATGTTATATCCATATCTATATATAAGTTGTTATCCTTATCCCTCCTTTATTTAACTATAATCCTGTATCATAACATTTCCCTCTAATAATCAAAACTTTAACTGTATGTAACTTAGTTCTTTTTTAAAATTAACCTTTATATATAATCCAAACGGATTTATAATCTTCCTTTCATGGGTACCATTCCATATTCATAACCAATTATAATCATCATAACACTACACATTGTATACATTAGAAACATCATCAATTATTTATTTAAACTATACTGTCAATAAATTTCACTAAGTTTAACTAGTTTTAAATTATACTCTTCCATCTATCAACCTGTATCTTTCCAATGGCAAAACAGTCTAATATCTTCTGCCATTTATGGTGTCAGTCCTTTAATCATCTCCTTGATCAACTTTGTATGGACTCGTCTTAGCAACTCCTTGCTTATAAGATCTCTCATGTAATCTTGATGCCCTTCTTCTGTTTCCTTAGTCAGCTTATCTTTGATTGTCAGTAGTGTTATCAATGATATTGCTAATAACATTTCTCTCTCTAAATCCATAAAATCTTTTGTTTTTTCTTCCGTATCTTGCCATCTGAGATAAATTTCCCCTCCATTTAATTCCTCTTTCACTATTCCAATCTTTCTATTTTCAGAGATAAACCAATCACCATAAATATCAGCAAATTTAATTTCTTTATATTCATTTTCCACTTCGATTTTTTGGGTTTTAACCATCATGTTTTCCATTTGATAAACATACTCAACTTCTTCATCATATTTTGCTGTTAGATGCTCTAAGTCTTCAAGCTTCTTCTCTATCCTCTCATATGTATTTGATAATTTCTGTATTTCTGAGAATATCTTTTGCAAGCTTAAGGTTTCTTTCTGCTGTTGAAATTGTGCCATTATATCCAGCTAACAAACACAGCTGCTCTAGCTTGGAAGGTTAATAAGATTAAACATAGATTCACAATAATATTTTGTTTTCACTTTTCTCTGGTTAAAGATATACTTCAAAGGGACATTTGTATGCTTTCCTTCTTATCACTCTATATAACCAAGCAGTGAGACCTTGTAGTGCCAAGCCAAAATAATCAGTGAGAAAAATACACAAACTTTCCAGTCTCCGAGTAGCGGTGTTATTGTTGCAAATTTCCTTGCTTCTTTTTGTATCTTTTTTGTATTTCAAGTTTTAAAAAAAGTCTGATTTTTGAATGTTAGGAGAACAGCCACAGTAATGAAAGAGGAAAATTTTAGTCCATAGTTTACAGAGAATAATAAAAGAAAAAAAAGAAGAAAACTTAATCCGTTCATTTTAAAAGGCTTGCATAAATTCCATCCATGAACATAGCATGGGTAAGATAACCCACTGTCTAAAACCATTCCAAATTTAATTCCGCCGCTTAATTCTTCTGTTCTCCAATTTAAATTAATTTTACATTTTTTATAGGCAGTCTCTTTTTTAAAATGGTAAAAGTTCCTCATCAGCTGGAAACACTTTCTCTTTCCGTATCCTTCCGTTTTGGAGCTGTCCCGACCTCATCAGCCTTGGCTAGATTTTTTGTTGCCGGCTTGAAGAACTTCTCTTCCATCGATCAGGGACTTTGCGATGTCCCTGAGGTCAGCAAGACGTATTTTTCCTGTTCACCGTCTCTGCGGGACGGTTTAGGTCCGATTGGACCACCCAGCGGCAAAAGTATTGGCTGCGGTCTCAGAGCATCAAGACCGCACGGCCATATCGTCACGACGTTGGATTCTTCCCACCAATATTTATACTTTTTGACCCCCTGCACACAACCCTGCTCCTCTGTGATGGCTAAAAATTGTTGAATGAAACTTCCTTTGGATACACTCTCTGGAGGAGGGAATCCATTTTTTCAGCCTCAGATAGCTCTGACTTTATAATTGAGCCCGATATTTCTATTTCTAAACAATACAGTTGCTAAGTGAGATTTGTCCCATTTTACGAACTTTCCTGCCATAGTTGTTAATTGTATCTCAGTGGTTAAATACACTCTGCTTCTGGAAAGGTGACATCCCCGGTCGAAACCCGAGTGCTTTGCAACAGGGTGAGCTCCGGTTACTTGTCCCAGCTCCTGTACACCCAGAACTTTGAAAGAATGCAAATGCGAATAGATAAATAGGTACCACTTTGGTGGGTAAGCAACCACATTCCTTGTATCTTGGTGTATCGTCATTGTGGCCACATGACCTCAGAAATATCCTCAGATAATGCTGGTTCCCTCCACTAAAAACCGGAGATGAGCACTACCCTGTAGAGTTAGATATGATTGAACAGGGGAAACCTTTACCTTAACATTGCCTTTTACCTGCAGTTAAGGTAGTATCACCACCTTTATGACCTTTTTGCCACATTGAATCACTTGTTTAAGATAGTAACGTACTTGTTAAGTGACTCTGGCTTCCCCACTGGCTCTGCGTTTTACAAGATTGCAAAAGGTGATCACATGACCCTAGGACAGTGCAACCATCATAAATATATGCCAGTTGCCAAGTGTCTTAATTTTGATCACGTGACCAATGGGATGCTGCAAAGGCCGTAAGTGTGAAAAATGGTCATAAGTCAATGACCATGGGATCAAGTTTGTGACCTAACAGTCTATGTCAATGGCAAAGCCCAATTCACTTAACAGCAATGTTACTAACTTAACAACTGCAGCGATTCACTTAACAACTCTGGCAAGAAAGGGTGTAAAATGGGACAAAACTTATTTAACAACTGTATTGCTTAACAATGGAAATGTTAGACTCAGTGGTTGTGAGTCAAGAACTACCTATATGTATGCAATGCATAAACTTACCAGCGCCAATTATATCTAAAAGACCCCTTCTGCAAGACACAATTCAGCAGATGTTGGTTTGTTCTTTAGTCCCCATTTCATTTCCTGCTAGCAGAAGATGATGAGCTCCAAAACATTAGGAAAGAGCCAGATTAAAGAAGACAGGTTAACAAAATTACCCCTGAATTGAGCAGAAGATATGATTATGTCTCCCCTTCTTTCAAACAGGACCACATCTTGAAAGAAACTGTAAAGCAGAAGATGTCCCTGGATAATCTCTAAGTGAGCAATAAGAGCCTCCATTCCAGGTTGAGTAACTGAGAGAAGCTTCAGGCTGCCTTGACTTTGAGAACGAGGATTAGTCAAAGGGCTGCCAAAATTCTGATTACTGTTTGGCTGCTATTTCTTTGACATGTTCTTTGCATACACTCATTTTTACAATCCAGAATTCATCTCTGAAACATTTTGGGCATTCTGAAGTGATCAGAGCATTGACTGCCTTATGCACTGTTCCTCCCCTCCCCTTCGATGTATCTCTACTGGAAAAATTAGGGCCTTTTGCTCTTTCGAGAAAGGAAAGGAATTATTTCTCTCCTTCACTTGACTTACTGCCTAGAAAATTCATTTTAAGGGACCTAAATCCCTTAAAAGAATGCCACTCAACATAAGAATGAGTATTTCCTGTCAGGACTTGAGCTATGATTTCCACTGGTGACATTGCCAAACCTTTCTTAATCTCTAAGCAAGCAGATGTGTCTCCATCAGCATATCTTTCCTGCTCCTCAATTAGTTCCTGCTCCTCTTCTGAAGGAAGAAGTTAGGATGTGGAAGAATATCCAGCAACCTCAGCCTTCCCTTTCTAAGACCAGCCTGATAGCCCGTCAAACCTTTTGCATTACAAAGTTTGGGGGAGAGGCTTTTGCAGCCCACAACGCTTCCAAGCCATCCCCAGAAGATAGTGGTAGTCCCAGGCATCCTGTTCCAGGCTGCAGACATCATCTAATGTAACTTTCCATTGGGAGAATCCAATGAATGATGAAAGAAGACCTGTCCGTCTTGGATGGCTCTGCATGGCATCACTCAAAGCTTTCTTCAGTTGCGCTTTTTCACCATGACCAGGCAATGATCCATGAAACGGCTCAAATAGGTACCTCTTTGAATTAAAGAGTGGGGTCCCAGGAGTCATCTTCCAGGCTGCTGATATCATCTAGGGTGTCTTTCTATGAAACAGAATGATTCCTGTTCAGCCATTGCAGTTTCCAAAAGAGGGCCTACTGAATGGGGATCCTTGACCTGTACAGTGTTTCTGTTGCTGGATGCATCTCTGGAGTCGGAGGAATCTCCAACTCCCACCCCACCAGGCCCCCCAGGAAAGTAGGCTCTCTGCATGTTAAAGCCCTGCATGGAAGCAACAAGGTGCTGGAGAGGGTGAAGTAGAAAAAAGAAAGGGATCAGCACACACTTGAGACGCAAGACCACTGTAGTGGGCCTTTCCCTGCTGCTTTGCAATAAATAAGCCAATGGCAGCAAAGCTTGGGTGCATATATTTAGCAATGTAAATTGTCCCAAGAGCCAGGCATCATCAAGCTTTAGCACCCAGAGTATTCAAGAACAGTTTACTCAGGTTAGGACAACCGGATATCTCCATCTTTCCCCAACTGAAAACCACTATTTTACCAAAAGTATTCGCTCACAACTAAGTCTGATTATATGGATGGGTGAGCGAATACTTTTGGCAATATAGTGTATTTCTTTCTCCATCATCCCCCAACTGTCTTTCTTACCCACACTGGAAGAGAGGTTGGCCTCAAATACCTGTGCAGCCTCTTCCTCACTTTCATCTGACTCCACACCCAAAATATCATAAATAATGACATCCACATTTGCCCCCTGAGAGCCATCAAATCCTGCAAATGGCAGTATTAAGGCATAAATCCAAAGCTCTCTGCATCCCAACAAGGTGGCTAAAGCATACTGCAGGATGTATCCAGCCCCAGTGCCAACAGGAGCATTTGGAAGCCTTATGGTTAGGAGGATATAACACTCTCTCTCCTTCCCCACAAGGATTTAATGCATGATTGCCATCAGCCCCATTGCTAAACCTTTCTTTCCTCTGAAGTAATAGTTGTATCTCCATCAGAAGACTTCTCTTTGTTTTTTCTGCCCTTTCAGTCCTGTCCAGAGAAGAAGGTGACACGTGTAAGGACATTAGCTAGCTTAGCCTCCCCTTTTCAAAAGAAGCCAGTCAGCCTGTCAATTATTTTCTACTCTGCAAGGCCCTTGTGAACAAGCAGAGGTCTTTACCCTCTAAGCTGCTGCCATATTTCCTGCTTCAAACGACACTTTTTCTGCTCCAGAGCCCTTGGACTGCTTGTCTTCTCCAAGGGTAGGGCTTCTTTTGATGAAGCGTAAAATGACAACACAAAGTTTCCATCTGTTGGTATATCAACAAATCCACAGAGACAAGGATGTGGAGCACCTTAATAACTCATTGTAGATCTCTAAAATCCATTCCACTCCACTCCTCCACTCTCCACTCATTTCTTGGCAGAGATTGAAAGGGCCAATACCAAAACTAGCCATGGTGTGTTGGAATCGACCGTTGACTTACCTGAACGGTCCTTCTATGTGTGCTGCGAGGGGAATCCAAGTATAGGTTAACTTTGTCCATTAGCCTAGAGACTGAGTTATGTAAATTGGTGACCACGCCGCCTCTGACTGGATGGGTCAGTTTTGTACGAAGTCAGCCATTTAATGATGTATAACAAGAACAATAACAAAGGCCGTAGCCCAAAAGGTATACAAACATTGTCAGAAAACACAAGTCACAAGTAGATAAAGTCCATCAGAGTCCAGTCACAAGTCAATGAAGTCAGTCAAGTTCAAGTCATGACCACCCTGGCCAGCCGAAGCTGCAGGCGGGTTTGGATTCCCCTCGCAGCACACATAGAAGGACCGTTCAGGTAAGTCAACAGTCGTTCTCCTGTGTGCTGCTTGTGGAATCCAAGCATGGGACATGCCAAAGCAATTAAGGTCCAGGGCGGGAACTAGGCTGGCCAGGATCCCCCGCAGGGGGGAGCACCTGTTGAAACACACACCGCCCAAAGGAAGCCTCAGCCGAGGCAGACACGTCAACCTTGTAATGTCGGATGAACGGCGACGGTGAAGACCAGGTAGCCGCTCTACAGATTTCTTCCACAGAGACTTGCGTGGCCCAGGCTGCCGTGGTAGCCGCACTACTGGTAGAGTGGGGAGTGATGGGCCTGGGGACCTGTCAAGATTGGCTGTCATAAGCAAGAGCGATGCACGCCTTCAACCATCGACCTATCATATGAGGAAACCTTCTGTCCCATGGATGATGGTTGAAAGGACACAAAGAGTGCTTCTGACCGCCTGAAGGATGCTGTGAGTTTCTCGTAGCGACGAAGAACTCTGCGTACATCCAGGTGATGCAATTGGTGCTCCTGCGGATGAGAAGGGTTGGGGCAAAAGTCCAGAAGGACGAGCTCCTGAGCCCTGTGGAACAACGTGTTGACTTTGGTAGAAATTCTGGGTCCAAACGGAGAACGACTCTGTTGGGGTGGAATATACAGAGATCCGCCCGAACAGAAAGTGCCGCCAATTTGGAAACCTGCCTGGCTGATGTAATAGCCACCAAGAACATGGTCTTAAGAGTCAGTAGTCGAAGATTGATGGAAGTAATAGGTTCGAATGGAGAGTCCATAAGTGCCCTGAGCACTAAAGTCAAATCCCAAGTAGGGTAGTGGTGCACGGTCAGAGGCCGGATGTTGGCTGCCCCTTTCAGGAAAGCCTTGACTTGTGAATGCTGCGACAAGGAACATCCCTGACCTCCCCCAATCACCGTGGCAAGGGCCGTGACCTGCCTGCGAAGCGTATTGGGTGCCAAACCTTTGTTAAGTCCAGATTGCAGAAAGTCCAACACTCGGGGCACCGAATCCTGGAGGGGGTCTGCCCCAGTCCGGCGGCACCACCTGCAGAAAGCTTGCCAGGTAGCCTCGTAAATTCGAGTGGTGGAAGGCCGACGGGCGGCTTGAATCGTGTTGATGACCTCGCTGGAATAATGAAGGTCAGTCAGGATAGTCCGCTTACGTGCCACACGGCTAATTGTAGCAACTGGGGGTTCGGATGTATGAGGGCCCCCTGATTGAGCTGGATCTGATCGTTCAGGATCCTCCACGGGTGCGAGATCAACAGGTGCACCAGGTCGGCATACCAGGTTCACCGGGACCACATTGGAGCCACCAGGAGGACTTCCGCTCGTTCCGACAGTATCTTCTGGATGACCGCCGGGATCACTGGGAGAGGCGGGAAGGCATAAAGGAGGCCAGCTGGCCATGGGCTGCGCAAGGCATCCACTCCCTCCACTCCGGGAGTCACATACCTGGAGAAGAAATGGGGCAGTTGCGCATTGTGAGGCTGCGCAAACAAGTCCACTACTGGATGGCCGAACCGGAGGGAAATCATCTGGAAGAGGTCGGGATGGAGCTGCCACTCCGCATGATCCACTGTGGCTCTGCTCAGCCAATCCGCCTGGATGTTGGATTCGCCCGAAATGTGCTCCGCTCGAAGGGACAATAGTCTGGATTCCGCCCAATGATGCAATTTCTCTGCCTCCATCATGAGGGCTCTGCAATGCGTGCCCCCTTGGCGGTTGACATGTGCCTTGGAGGCCACATTGTCAGTCAGGATCAGCACGTGTTTGTGAGTCACAATGTCCTGGAATTCTCGCAGGGCCAGTCGGATGGCCCATAACTCCAGCCAATTGATGCTGTTGGACAGCTCCCGGTCCGACCAACGACCTGCACCACCCGATCCAGGGCATGGCCGCCCCATCCAAACAGGCTGGCATCCGTCGTAACCTGGATGCGCTCCGGTTCCTTGAACGGACACCCCTTGAGAACCTTCGAGGACGCCCACCATCGAAGTGACCTGAGGGCTTTGGGTGGAAGACGGACCTTGAGTTGAGAATGACTGGTGTGAGACCTCTGATAAGGAAGCAGGAACCATTGGAGTTGTTGTGCATGAAACCTGGCCCAGGGAACGATGTCGATGCAAGAAATCATCTTTCCTAACTGCTGAGAGAGTAAGGCCAGGGGCACAAGTTGCAAGGCTGACACTTGAGATGCCAGCCGTTGGATGCTCTGTCGCCTCTCCAGGGACAGGAAAACTTCGCAGGTGATGGAGTTGATGACGGTCCCTAAGTGAAGCAGCGATGTAGTTGGCTGCAGATGGCTCTTGGGAAGATTCAGCATGAACCTGTGCCTCCACAGGGAGTCCATCGTTACTTGAAGATCCCATAGGGCCTGGTCTCGGGATGGCGACAGGACCAAGATGTCGTCTAAATAACAATTCACTCTCACCGGAACCGAACAAAGTGAGGCCGCCACTACCGTCAGGAACTTGGTAAAAGTGTGGGGCGCCGACAAAAGACCGAAAGGCAAGGCCCGGTACTGGAAATGACGGCGCGCAAATTGGAAACGCAGAAACCACCGATGAGCTGGATGAATGGGCACATGGAGGTACGCCTCCTTGATGTCGACTGATGTCATCATGTCGCCTTGGTGGATAGATGCCAGGATGCTCTTTAACAACTGCATCTTGAACCTCTGATACTTGATGCACCAATTAAGTTTTTTTAGATCTAGAATGGCTCGCCATCCTCCTGAGTTTTTGGGTACCAGAAATAGAATGGAGTAAAACCCTAGGCCTTCCTGCTCTTTGGGAACCTGTTCTGTTGCATTGATGGAGATGAGATGATGTATTTCGGCTTCTATGAGGCGCCGTTTTACTGAACACCTGGGTACAGGACACCTGATGAACCGTCTTGGGGGAATGGAGAGAAATTCTAGGGTGAGGCCCAGCCTTACCACCTGAAGGGCCCAGGCGTCAGACGTGGTTTCCGCCCACTGATGAGCGAAGGCCAGCAGACGCCCACCCATTGACTCCTCCCCTTGTGAGTCACTGGTACCTCCGAAAGGACCGGTTCCCCGAGCCATGAAAGGATCTCCAGTTGTGGGATTGTGCCTGGTGCTGTTGGCGCCCCCTATCCCTGGCCCCCCCATGGTCCTGGCCGTGGTCCTACGACTGGTGAAAACCCCTGTTGTAATGGGGAGCGAAGGGGACCGCTGAGTAACCAGAATAGCCTCCCCGAAAGGACTGGCATCTGTTATATGGCTGCTGCCTCCTGGTATTGTGCCCCCCCCCCAGGAGGGAAGCACCTTGCATTTGTCCCTGGTCTCTATGAGTATGGGGTCAAGAACGGACCCAAACAAAGCCCCCCCTTGAAGGGCATGGACGCCAGGCGCCATTTAGACTTAATGTCGGCTTGCCAATGGCGGAGCCACAAGAGGCGACGAGACGCCACATTGGATACCACAGCGCCAGAAGCGAACTTGGCAGCAAGCCAAGCGTGGCATCCGCCGAAAACTCTAAGGCAGCCATAATCTTAGTAACGTTCTGGTGAAGACGTACCTCATCAGGAGCCAGTCTCTCCTGCAACTGTTTAAGCCAGAGCACAGAAGTTCTATTAAAGAACGATGCCGCAGTAGCAGCACGCCAGGCCCTGGCCGCAGCCTGGTGGGTCTTACGAATTACTGTTTCAGCTTTACGGTCCTCTGCCTTCAGACCTTCAGAAATTTCAGACGGAATCAGAGCAGGGGACGCTAGGGCTGCTACTGGCTGATCCATGGTTGGGAATTGCAAAATGTTTTCCAAGTCAGGAGTGGAAGTGTATAACTTCCTGTCCCCGTTGCTGGGTGGGGTAACCGCAGTTGGCTGGTCCCATTGTTTCTGAATGAGATCCATGAAGAGCTTTGGTGAAGGAATCACTTCCTGCAATGAGACTGGTTCAGCAAAGAGGCGCTCAGTAGTGTTGAGGCCTACAGCTGAACTGTCCTTGGGAGCTACCTCTCCCATGTGAGTAGTGGCCTTTCTTTAAACAATAAGGACTTGAATAGAGTAGGTTTAAACAGGCTAGAAGAATTAGGATGATCAAAAATCAGGCCCTCATCATCAGAGAACTCCCTATCTATTAACTCCCCTTCCTCCACCAAGGCCGAATCCTCACTATAAGTAGAGGGGGGAGGAGGAGAAGAAGGCCCTGCTTGCAGATCAGGAAGATCTACATGTGGAGCCGGGATAGGAGGCCCACCTTGGGAACTAACAATCACCGGGGCCTGGTTCCTTCGAAGCAGCTCAGCATCCACCCCCCTGGATATGGCTGCAGAGATCATCTGGTAAAGGTCTGGGGATAGGCCCTGGTCATAGCCTTCCATAGGCCTTAGGCTTGCAGCAGTGGGAGTAAATGTAGCGGAGGGCCCAGCACGTGGCATTAAGAAGGCCGGAGCAGCCTGGGCCTCAGGCAATACAGAGGGGGGTTGGAGCCCCACCCCACCCCAGTTTCAGAAATAGCAGGGAGAGATCGATCTGGGGACCAGGCCTGATGCCCTGTTGGCTGGGGAGCAGGCGAAATACGCTGAGGTAATAGCGCGGGAGGGGAACTCCTACCCTCCCCGGAGGTTTTTGAAGCTGACTTGGACTTATCCTTCTTTTATCAGGGGCCCCGGAGGCCTCCCTGGGCCTCTGGCTGGTGGTTCTAGAGGCGGCTCTGCCAGGCCTCGAACTAACCCCCGCTTGGGCAGTACCCTGGTTATCAACAGAGGGCTCAACTGTACCTCCCAGAGAAGAATGATCAGCCATTGCAATGCTTAGATGCAAAAAGACTCAAAGGGCACAAAGCACAGCATTCACTTGCAAAGAGAAAGGACCGCGTGGTCAGCAGCAATGCCAGGAACTTTTCTCCAAGGCAAACAAAGCCGAAGTCAGTGAGGTGGGAGGGCCGATGAGTCAGCAGCCCCTTTTAAGCGCGAGGAAAGGCAACGCCCAATCCTTACAGCGCCTGCGCTCCGAACGGCTCCAAAATGGCGACCGCAATTCAGGCACCAAACTCAAAAGCCAGCAGTGAGCGAAAATGCCTTCGCCTCCCACAACAGGAATCAGACCAGCGGCGGCGATAGCGCGCTCCCAAGACGGCCCACGGTCCAACAGTGGTTTAAACCGCGCTGCACACGGCGGGTTGGCCCCAGCGGCAGAAGAAAGGAGCCGCGCCACGAACGGCGGGCGTTTCGCTGGCTCCGAAGCAGCGGGCTCTCCAGCTACAAGGTCGGCGCAAGCCGGAAACACACGCTGCGATTATGAGCCCCCAAGCCCCAAAACGCATGCAAGCGCTTGTCGCCAAGTGCCTTGCAAGACTCCAATAGCCTGCAGCCAGAAACCCTAGAGCTAACAGCGACAAAAAGCAATGCAAATACCTGATCGAGGCAACAAGCCACAAAGGGACTGGGCAGTCAGCGAACTGCCACCTCTCCTCTCTTCACACATAAGCTTCCACAAATCCAAGAAAAAACGCTTGAGAGGAAATCCAAGATAAAGTATAAATTTGTCTCATTAGTCTGGAGAAGAATTGGTATACGTCTCTTTCGGCTGGACTGAGTTAAAAAACTGACCCATCCAGTCAGAGGAGGCGTGGTCACCAATTTACATAACTCAGTCTCTAGGCTAATGGACAAAGTTAACCCATGCTTGGATTCCCCAAGCAGCACACAGGAGAAATTGGCAAATCCAGAGAGAAAGGGCTTCTGCTATTGCCATGGTGAGCTGATAAGACCATAATAACTCATTAGAGGTCTCCAAAATCACTCCACTCTTCTTTCATTTCTGGGGAGAGATTGAAGGGCCAATATCAAAACTAGCCATGGTCTGTTGGCATATTAACAAATCCACAGAGAAAGGGCTTCTGCTATTGCCATGGTGAGGAGCTGATAAGACCTTAATAACTCATTGGAAGTCTCTAAAATCCACTCCACTCTCATCTCTTGGCACAGATTGAAGGTGCCAATATCAAAACTAACCATGGTCTGTTGGCATATTGACAAATCGACAGAGAAAGGGCTTCTGTTATTGCCATGGTGAGGAGCTGATAAGACCTTAATAACTTATTGGAGGTCTCTAAAATCCACTCCATTCCACTCTTCTCTCATTTCTGGGGAGAGATTGAAGGGGTCAATATCAAAACTAGCCATGGTGCGTCTGTCAGAGTGGCCACATAGAGGGTATAAGAAGCCTGCAGTTGGCGTGCCAATAAGTTTGCCCTGAGTAATTCTTCCTTTATCAAAAGTAGATCGAGAGGATAGTGATCCGCTCCTCTGCAAAGGTTTATCCTAGTCTTTTTTCTTTAGGGTTCTATTGCAGCCACTTTCTTGAATCCTTTAGCTGAGAGTGCATACCTTATCAAATTGAGCAGGGATTTCATATCTTCCATGCTGGGGTTCTGGGCTATCCACTGAATGTCTGTCAAAATCTGAAAATGGCAATTGTTCATTTTAAAGTATAAGAGTTCTCTGTATGTGGTAGAATGTTGTCTGGATTCCCAGAACAGAAGGTCTTCATTCCAGAGGGCAGAGACTGCAGAATTTGGGAAATGTGGTCGACAGGTAGAGGGTCAAAACAGTCCCTCCCTAATATTTCCCAGTATTGTGCTCTCCAACTCATCATGGTCTTTCCAGGAATCCAAGGGGCTCTTTTTTAATTTGCTAGGTTGGCCAGGTTCCCACAATGAGAATTCTTCTCTTTCCCCCATCTGGTTTTGAGGCATGAACCCCCACATATTACAAAACTGTCCTTATCCTTGGGAATGAAGATGTGTTTCCAGGATGAGAGCAGCCCTGCTGCCCACCCCATTCCTGTGCCTCTTCAGTCCATAGCAAAAGAAGAAGGTGACATGTCCAATAACATCCATTTAGTTCAGTCTTCCCTTTCTAAGACCAGATAGTCAGGCTGTCTATCATTTTTCCTTTCAAGACTGTGGATAAGAAGTGATCCTGGGGAGAGGCTGTTACCAACTCTGCAGCTCATAAAATGTGTCTGATCATGCCCAGCGTTTAGGAGGCGGCCATGGTACCTGTCAAGAGGCACTGGAAGGTCCTCTGTATGGGTGTCCGTGCAAATGAAAGCAATGAACACCTTTTCCAGACTTTCTGTGAAGAGAGGAGAAAAACAGAGATAAATGTCAGGAGTCAGGAAGGATGATTTTCACCTTTACCCCATTTTCTTGGCATCTGAGATGGCCATACTTACTCCGAAAAATCTTCATGCTGCCATAACCAAGCTAGATTCTGGCATTTCAATCCATTAAGTAAATATAGGCAGTTGTGGTTTGGTGGCCTTTTTTCTCTGCCTGTCATATGTGAAGGTGTCTGTTCATAGAATCATTGGGTTGCACCATGGAGATCTTCTAGTTCAAACCTCTGCCCAAGGAATTAGTCTTCAAGCCATCTCCGACAAATGATTTTTCAATCATCTCCTGACAATCTCTGGTGATTAAGTTAGGGTTAGGGTTAGTTGCCCACTTTTAGGATTAGGATTAGGGCTAGCTCCTCACTTCCCCACCTAGTTCCCCTGTTTCCCACTTTCCACATCCGAAATATCGAAAAACTAAAGTTCATATCTTGCAGGCAACTGTTCCTGGAATCCCATTGGACTTCCATCGAATCAAATAAAGCTCTCTGTATCCCAACAAGATGGCTAAGCATAGGGTACATTTAGCCCTGGTACTAACAGCAAGAGAGCATTTGGAAGCCTTAAGTTTAGCAGGATATATAGCACAATTTCTCTTCTCCACAATCAGGACTTATGGCATAGACTCCATTGGCCACATTGTCACACCTTTCTTACTTTTGAGTTGAATCCCCATTAGGCGAGTTCTCTTCTTCCTTGGCTTTGTCCTCTGCCATTTCAGTCCTGTCCAGAGGAAGAAAGTAAAAGGTTTAAGCTCAGCCTCCTTTTTCCAAGATGTGCCACTGAGGCTGCTATGCGGTAAATTAACCAATCGCACCAGAGCTTGACTGCATATATTTAGCCTAAGGCCATGTTGTCCGAAGGGTCAGGTGTCAACTTGCTTCAGCACCCAGAGCATTCCAGCACAGTTCACTAAGGTTAGGAGAAGTGAATAGAGGGCCTCCATCCCTTCCCAAGAGAAAACACTTTCTTACCCATGGACTGGAAGAATCACTGGCATCGGAAAACACCGCGGCCTCCTCTCAGCTTCCGTTTGAGACCTCATCCAGAAGCTCATCAAGGGAGTCCACGTCCTTCAGGCTGCTGCTTCTGGAGCCAACCAGGACTTTCATGGAATCCTGCAAATGAAGGCTAAATCCAAGATTCTCTGCATCTCAACAAGATGGCTAAATCATAGGCTGCATTCAGCCCCTCAGTGCCAAGAGAAAGAGGACCTTTGGAAGACTTAAGGCTAGGAAGATATATTGCACAATTTCCCCCTCCCGTATCAGGACTTGTGGCATAGCCTCCATTGGCCCCATTGCCAAAACCTTACCTCTGAAGAAGGTTTCTCCCCATTGAGAGAGGGAGAGGGCTCCGGTTCCACAGGTTCTGACATATCCGTACTGTCCAGAGGAAGATGAAATGTTTAAGGAATCAAGCTAGCTCATTCTCCTCTTTCCAAGATGAGCCACTGATGCTGCTCTGCGGTAAATGAACCAATCGCACAGAGCTTGGGTGCACATCTTTCAGGCTGCTGAGATAGTCTCGGGCCTTCTGCTTCTTCGGGAGAATCCTGTGAATGACAATGATTCCTCTTTAGCCATCAGACCAACAGAAACGCAGAATTCCTAAAAGAGGGCCTATTGAATGGGGATGCTTGATCAAAGTTAGGCTTTGGTTTCTTTCTGGAGATGGAGGAATCCCCACTCCCACCCTACGCATCCCCCAGAAAAGTATGCTCTCTATTCTTTCCCTGTTAAAGCCCTGCCCCAAAGCAGCAAGGTGCTGGAGATGGTGACACAGAAAAAGAAAAGGCATAAGCAGGCTGGGTCACATCCATTTAGCACATTAGTTCACTACAGTGGGCCATTCCGTGCTTCTTGGCACACAAGAGCTTGGCTGCCTATGTTTAGATTCCATTCAAAGAGTACTCCAGCACAGTTCATTCAGGTTAGGAGAAGTGAATAGAGGGCCTCCATCCCTCCCCAAGAGAAAACATTGTCTTTCTTACCGATGGACTGGAAGAGATTGGCCTCTACGGCCTTCTCCCAGCTTTCCTCTGCCGCCTCATCCCAAATGTCAGAAATTATGGAGTCCATATCCTCAAGGCTGCTAATCCTGGAGGCCCCCTGGACTCCATTGAATTCTGCAAATGATGGTATTGAGGCTAAATACAAAGCTCTCGGCATCCCAATAAGATGGCTAAACCATAAGGTGCATTCAGCCACAGTGCCAACAGCAAGAGAGCATTTGGAAGCCTTAAGTTTAGAAGGCTATATAGCACAATTTCTCCCCTCCCTAATCAGGACTTTTGCAATAGACTCCATTAGCCACATAGCCAAACCTTTCTTACCTCTGAGGTAAGAGTTGAGTCCCCTTTAGGAGAGTTCTCTTTCTCCGCCCTGTCCTCTGCCATTTCAGTCCTGTCTAGAGGAAGAAAGTGAAATGTTTAAGCTCAGCCTCCTTTCCAAGATGAGCCACTTAGCCTGTTCATCTTTATCTACCCTGCAAGCCCCTTGTGAACAAGCTGGAGTCTTCACCCTCTGAGATGCTACCTACTTTGACAGACAGGGACTCCATTCTTGCTGCACGTGTCTCTGGTTGTTAGCCTTATCCAAAGGTAGGAATTCCTCCCGTGAATCCTGAAATAATAAAACAAAGAGTCTGTGGCATATTGACAAATCTGCAGAGGAAGGGGTTCTGCTATTGCCATGGTGAGGAGTGATAAGACTTTAATAACTCATTGGAGGTCTCCAAAATCCACTCCACTCCATTGAAAATCCACTCCTCTCATTTCTGTGAAGAGAATGAAGGGCCAAAGATCAAAACTAGCCATGGGCCTTTTTTCAAGAGTGGACATTTGGTGCTTTAAGAGGCCTTAAAGAGGCCTACCACCTGGCCTGCCAATGGGGTTTCATTCTTCCTTTAGCAAAAGCAAAAGTAGAGGTAGAGATGCCTCCCTTCTGCAAATATTTCTTCTAGCATTTCTCTTTAGGGCAGCCGCCTTCTTGGGAATTCCTCAGCTGAGAATACATACCTCCACAAATATTGAACAGATATCACATCGTCCAATCTTGGATTCCAGGTGGTGGGACGAACACCCATGAAAACCTGAAAGTAACAACTATTCATTTGAAGGTATAAATCAAAGTTTTCTGCATGTGGTAGGGCATTATCTAGATTCCCAGGAGGGAGGGGTTGCATTCCAGAGGACAAAGAGAAAGCAGAACATGGAAAATTTGGCTGACAGATTCTCAGTATTTTCATGAATCTAGAGGATTTTCTTGGCAGGCCAGGTCCCCCCATGTGTGAATTCCTCCCTTCCCTTACCTGGTTTTGAGGCCTAAACCTCCACTGGCCATGTTGCAAAACCATCCTTACCCCTGGAAATGAAGATATTTTTCCATGTGCTGCTCATCCTGTTCTTGTGCTGGCAGTCCTGACCAAAGGAAGAAGGTGGCATGTAAAGAACCTCCATCTAGCTCAGCCTCTCCTTTCTAAGACTGGCCAGTCAGCCTGTCCATCTGCAAGCTCCTCGTGGACAGGAAGCTGTCTTGGGCAGAGGTTCTTACAGGCCCTGCTGTCCATCAATGGTGCCCCACCATGCCCAGGGTTTAAGGAGAAGGTTGTGGTACCTGTCAGGAAGCACAGGTCTTCTACATTGGTATTCATACAATAGAAAAGGAATGAGCACCTGAGAGATTTCTAGAGGTTCTGTGAAGAGGAGAGAAATAGACATGAGCCAATCAGAAGAGTTGGGAACATGTCTTTTTCCCTACTACCAGTTTCTTGGCATCTGAAATGGCCACACTTACTCCGAAAAGCCTTTGTGCTGTCAGAACTAAGCTAAATGTTGGCATTTCAATCCACGAAGCAAGAATGGGCAGCTGTGCATAGGATGGTGGCTTTAAAGACTAACTCACAACAATGACTACATTTTGAACCTACACAAGGAGGGCAGATCATGTTGGACTAGAAATGACTGGGCAACCCGGTGGCTGACTCTCTTGGTGGCCTCTGGCCTCTGCCTTTCATGTTGGAAACTATCTGTTTAAAAAAAGTGCAATCATTGTGGCACAAAGCAGATGGAATCAGAATCCTCAGGTAGAAGGGACTCCAACTCCAAAGGCAGGGTTCCTCATACCATCTCAGATGAATGATTGCCCAATATTTTCCTGAAAATGGAGCACACACAACTCCAGGAGGCAAGCTGTTCCACTGTTTTATTTGATTTCACTATAAGGAAATTCCTCATTTTCAGGGTTGGCTTTCCGATGAGCTTCCATCACCCACTGTTCTTGTTTTATTTTGCTTTTTGATGAAGTTGTAAGTCATGCAGAGTCTCCTGATAGTGATCTGGGAGGATATAAAGTTGATTTAAAAAATGAATGTATATTGCAATATTGTAATTCAACCCCCATTTTTAATTTATTAATTAAAAGTTTGGTGGCATATTGGTCATTTTTATCAGGTTCTTGGTTAATTTTAATATTTTCACTCTAAACGTTGGATCTTTTGATATTTTTCCTCTACTTACGGTTCCATATTACATTTTTATTAATTAATGCAACATATATATTACTGTATTAGAAGTCATAGGAAGCTCCTGTCCAAAAAAGAAAAAGTCCATTCCAGCTGTTTCTGGGTTCTTCATTTCTGCAGTCTGGATTATTGGGTGGGAGAGGATTGCCTTTGGTTCAGGGTTGGGATGGGAAATTTCTGCCACATGCAAGAGCTTGACTTGATGCCGAGCTCTTCTGGAAAGACCCCATACCAAAAAAATCCAGGAGAACCCCAAGAAGATGAGCCTTTGGCCTTCAGCAAAGTAATTGGCTAGGGAAACTATTGAATCCCCTTTGCTACATTGGTTTCTAATGAGATTCAGTCTCAGCATTACAGTATGATCCATGAGCAACAATCTCAGAAATTCACATCATGATTCAGGGCTGAAAATAATGTCCAGAATAAATGCTGACCAGAAGATATTTTGCCTTTATTAATTGCTTTATTCAGTTTTATTTACAATTTAAGCAAGACATCTTGGATTTTCCAACAGGATTGCAACTAAAGGGTAATACTGAGTGTTCATTGCTTAATATCTTGCTAAAAGACCTTGCTGGCCTTTTGTGAAGTGTTGAAGGCCTGACTATGCTACAGGAGGTCAGGAGAAGCATGACTTTCTCCCCCTACTACCAGTTTTTTGGCATCTGAGATGGCTATACTTAGCCTTCATGCTGCCATAACCAAGCTAGGTATTAGTATTTTACTGTATGAAACAAGAATGGGCAGCTGCACTGGCTGGTGCAAGCAAACTCATTCTCTTGGCAATCAGGGAAACAATGGCCACATTTTGAATCTAGGACAGCTCACTTTGAACCAAGAATGGCTGGACAACCTGGTGGCTGACTCTTGGTGGTCCCTACCTTACATGTTGGAAGCTGTCTGCTCACAAGAAGCACAATCATTGTGGCACAAAGCACAAATAATAGAATCCTCAGGTGGAAGGGACTTCTAGTCCAACTCAGAAGGCAGGGCTCCTCATACCATCTCAGACAGATTGTCCAATCTTTTCTTGAAAATCTCCATAATGGAGCACACATAACTCCTGGAGGCAAAATGTTTCACTGCTTTACAGTTCTCACTGTAAGGAAATTCCTCTTTATTTCCAGGTTTGGAACTCCCCCCCCCTTTTTTTTTGCTCTTTGTTTGTTTGTTTGTTTGTTAATATTATAAGATACAAAAGTACAAAAGAAAACAGTAGGAAAGATAGGAGGGAATAGGGAAGGGAAAAATGTAGGAAAAAGGGGAAATGAAAGAAAAGGCATAAACCTCCGACTCTCTGGTACAATAGAATAAGATAATAACTCGAAATTTCAACACAGAATAGAGGAAATTACAGATAGACTCCCCTAGTTTGGGGTTCTCCAGATCAGTGTTTTTCAACCTTTTTTGTGCAAAGGCACACTTTTTTCATGAAAAAAATCACGAGGCACACCACCATTAGAAAATGTTTAAAAAAATTAACTCTGTGCCTATATTGACTATATATAAAGTGTTTTTCCCACGGCACACCTTACACTATGTCACGGCACACTAGTGTGCCACGGCACAGTGGTTGAAAAACACTGCTCCAGATGTACTGAGCGAACATTTCCTTCACCAGCACGTTCATGGCTACCTAGAAAGCTAGAGAAGGTTCAGGATACAGAAAACTGGAAGATCATAAATTTCACTATAGGATGCTTCCAACTGTCTTTATCACATTCTGAATAATAATGATCTTTTTTTTTTACTGATTTGACTATTTTATGATTTGAAACCTTTTGCCTTGTGTTGGCTTGTTTTAGTGCTACAGTAATTGGAGCTGCAGACCATTTAAACAAAAGCTTACAACTACTTTCTTGTTCTCTCAAACTCCATACTGCATACATTTCATTCTGGCTTGAAAGAATCTGTATTCACAGAGCTAAATAACAAAATGACAGAGTTTGAAGGGTCCTGGGAGGTTTTCTGGTCCAATCCCCTGCTCAAGCAGGAGACCCATTTCAGACAGGTGGCTTGTCCCATCTCTTCTTAAAAACTTACAGTAATGGAGCACCCACAGCTTCTGAAGACAAACCATTCCACTGAAATGTCAGAATAACAGGGTTTTTATATCCTGTCTGTAATATGTTCACATAATTACCAATACAGCCTTCTCTCTGTGTCTGTCTGTCTCTCTCTATAGAGAAGGGGAGGGAGAGGGGGTTGTATGGCAATTTGCCAAAGAGTGAACATTACAGAGAGTTCACTATTGCCTGGTTAACCTGACATGCAGAATAAAGTAATTGGGCTCTCTGTACATTTTAGGCTCCCAGTGTTAATTGCTGGCAACTTGTTTAAAAAAAGAAACCAGCAGATTCAGTTCATTGCTGGAGATGAATTATTCAGAAAGCAGTTCCTATAATGGAGGGGTTATGCTCTTTAGTTGATTAGTTTGGGAACTAAATTATTTTACTGTGTTTTCAGACAGACTCATTGCTTTTGTAGATGTGTATGTTTATTAAAGCTATATGCAACAGTTGGGAAACAAACAGAAAATAACAGAAATGGGAACAATTCCATTATTTGGCTCACAAGTATTCAGTGACCTACAGATCTGTCTTTCTTGCTCTTTTTGCTCTTAAAACAACAGAAATGTTGGGATCAATTGTGGCCATAAACCAAGGACTACTTATAATCTGCTCCTACATATGATCTAAATTCACTTAGGTTAAAGGGGTGGTTGTGAGAATTAAAAATTGCTTCTGCATTTAAAAATACATCAGGTTGTTAACCAGTTTAGTGGTAGAAATGGGTTGCTTTTTTTTCTAATCTTGCCATCAGCTGAGAGGCCATTGGCACTATAAGGAAACAAGGCTGAAGGTGAAGTTAATACTCAGCAGGATCAAAAGTTGTATGGGATTTAATGGCGTTATCTTTTTTTCTTTTTGTTTAGTTTCTGACCCCACTACAGAAAAGTGTAGAAGTGTAGGGTTAAGAAGCCAAAGAAAGACTAAATGGTTGGATGGATTCTATGTTAGGGATGATATATAAAGCTTTGATTCACTGAAATGTTTGTAGCTCCTTTTTTATCCTGGGAGAAGCAGGCATGCAGCATCACAAACACCCTTGTTCTTTTTGAGCTGTTAAAGTTTTGGAAAAAATGATAAATGGTAGCTGAAAACTCAACAATCTTCCAGTAGTGCCACTGTGGCAGCAAAGGAAGGCAGCAAACTGAAGAAAAACAGGTAATACAGCAATCAGTACTATCATGCTCAAAATCATACTATCTGAAACGAACCTTTGTTTCAGAAGCTGACGATTGTGGCTCTGCTACCTCAGACATGTGGTTATTCTGTTCTTTGGATAGTTGTGAGCCAATTAAAAAAAGATCTATAATCTGGGTACCACAATTAGAACCAAAGTCCAAAATAAGTTGTGTAGGCACTCACCCCTCTCCTAGAAGAAAGAAATATTCTAGAAAATATTAAAAAGGCAGACTATTATACCTCCCTGGATGAGAAAAGGAGAAACATGCTCTTGGAAAGCAGCCCCCACCTTTGTTAATAGCCCCAGAAAGACTGGACTATTCTATCTACAGGACAAAAGGCCTTTAGCCAATAGGATGATAGGATTAGCCCTCACTCAAGATCCAAAGCAGGACAAAGCCATCAAGCTGTAATAGGAATTGTCCAACACACTTTCAGAGCAAGATTTAACCAAGCCTAGGACTCGACAATTTACAAAGTTACCCCTGCATAGCCCCATGGGAGTCTGACTGCAACCAATAAGATAAGCTCACATTCAATAGAGTATAAATCTCTTTCTTCCATGTGCTTAATTGCCCAGGATCTCAAACCATGTGGTCCTGTCCAGATTGAACCATTTTTCCAAACAGCCACCATGTTTCCAGTGTCTTTCTCCTACTTGGAACTGAACCCAGATGGACATTTTTTCCAACAGTCGGATCTCTTTGAATGTCCCACCCACAGAAATCATTGAGCAGAAATCGTTGAACTAATTCCCGACGTTAGTCTAGCTGGGTTTTTTTTAAAATAGAATACTTCAAAATATTTTAATCGTTGCACTGCGGTCAAGCGTTGCATAAATCTTCCTTTTTACGATCTTTTCTGTAACTGCCGATTGCTCTCAGCCGCTCTTTTGGCTGCTAAAACCGAAAGTTGCAATCCAAGAACCCTAAAAATTAGAAGAGGTCTTTAACGCCATCCAGCCCAACCCCGAATTTTGCTCGGTGCCAAAAGGCTCAGCCAAGCCTCCCTTCAGATAGCTGACAAGGGGGAAGATTTGCAAACGGTGCGCTACGTCGGGCAACGCCTCCGTGATTCAAGTCCAAGTGCCCGCAGCAGAGCTCCTGCTTAAGAGGGCAATCGGGAAGACTTCTTGAGGAGAAGGCTGCCTCCTCGCTCTCTTTCCCGCTTATGGGACTTGGAGCCTGTTGGGCTGGCACTGCCTGGCACCGCCTTACCCCGCCCCGTCAGGAAGCAGATGTCTGATCGCCTTGCGTCGGCCTGCTCCGCCGGGTGTCCAAAGGCGGCTGCGAGCGTTGCCATGGAAGGGCGGCGACAGGCTGAACCGAGGTAAAAAGAGCGGGTCGCAGCAGTGACTGTTCCGGGGAAGCGGCTAGCGTGGACTATCGGGATGCGCATTAGGCAAAAGTTAACTTTTTTTTTCACTTCAGGAGGGCAGTCGCCTTGGAATGTGCCGTAAAACAGAAGCACAACGGTTGCTTCCCGGGCATTGCTCACCTAAACCACTCGCGATGTTTCTCAGGGCATCTATGCTCTGAGGCTTGACGCCCCTGATGCATAGCCTGTGACGCTGGAGTGGCCAAAAGTATATGCAGACAGGTAGTGTGGGGTAAAAAAAGAAGAAGAAAATAACAAGGTTGTGATTTAATTGTTTGCTTTGTAGCCTGTCTTTTTTTTTCAGGAGCCTCCCACCCCCCCCCCCAAATATAATTCTGTGAGGTAGGCTGAGTTGAGAGGGTCAGTACAATGTACAGAATTTTCCAATGGCAAATTTCACTTAAAAAGAAGCAGACAAATAGATTTCTCCACTTTCCTTTTTTTAAAAAAAAAAGTGGGACCCCCACGAAAGGATGGGAATTCAAGGCAGCCATCAGCCTTCCCATCTATTCATTTTAATGGTAGAATTCACAGTCTCCTGGTTTCTGGCCGGAAGCCTGGTTTTGAAATTTTTTGAGGTCTCCATTTTGGTTCCTTCTTTGGCATAGGGACTGGGATGCTTGTCTAATAATACAAAATTATATGACAAGATGATAGCGGATATCATATTGAAGACAAACAAGTGTGAAAATCTGCAAATGTCTGACTAATGCTATTAGTTCTTGTATTTCAGAGGAGATGCAGGAGAGCATTTTTCCACTTCTGTTTCTTTTTAGGAACTCTTCTAATTCCTTTTAAGACAGAGCTGAGTAGTCTTTTGGCGGCCAGAGGTTAAATGTTGTAACTTTGGAGAAGGCAGAAAGCTGTAGTACTGGTTATTTAGAGTCATTGTAGTAACAACTTATATTCTCTAAAACATTTCTCCGTATTATGTAATATTATGAATGTTTAAAGTTCAACTCCTATTTTGCCTAAACTTGTTGGCAAGAGAAGGAATTTAAATTACACCACATCTTCTTGTCTATGCATTTTAAAACTTCCTGCCCAAAGAAGACTTCAAAAAAATTTGAAGACTTCAAAATGTGCACACTTGAGCCATATTCCTTGTTTCTAATAAAGATGACAGCCAAGAATATATTTAAAAAATAATATTTTTTCTATTTATTTATGGCTTTAGCAGAATGAATAACACCAATTTATTTAAATAAGGCAAATGGAAAAAAATCTTTTCTGCATTTGGCATTTGAAAAACATTAGATTCTATTTGGAATTTCAGATAATCTTAGGTGATTGGTCTTAGACTGGTTATACTTTACTGTTCTTAACTGGTGTCTGTTATCACTTTTTTGCAATTAGTATTCGACCATCAAAAGAGCTGTTGTTCAAAGAACCATGAAATCAGATCATGAGGACAGAGAGGGTCTTCTTGTACCTGGAATATCAAACATGTCACCAGAGGAAAAAATGGCAGACACCAGGAATAGCAGTTGTGATATCATCAGAGATGTATCTCCATGTCCTGAGGTTTGGAGAAATGCTGATATAAAACCTAGCCAAGAAGCCTCCAGGAAAAAACTATGTGGTTATTTATATAAATGTTCTTCTAAAGCACCAATCAAGACCTGGAAGTCACGCTGGTTTTGCTATGATGAAAATAAATGCTACTTGCTATACTACAGGACAGCACAGGATATTAATCCTTTAGGAAGCATAGAGATTTCCATTGCGAGTTTTGATCCGAAAGTGGGAGCAGATGAAGGTATTTTTGAAATCAGGACTCCCATCAAAGACTTTATTCTTAAGGTATGTAATTGCAGGAAGATATGGTGGGTGGGTGGATGTGGCCTGAATTGGGACCGAAGCCCCAATTATATTAATAATGTCAGCATCTTGAGAGATATTTTCAATAAAGTTGCTAAACAAAGGATTCAGTAATTGTCCAAGTTTAAATTTGTTAGACAAAACATTATAAAGTAAGAAACTGATTGTGTTCTTGCCTGTGATAGGTAAACAAATACTCAGTGCTAGAAATATTTAAAGAAACTTTGTATTGAAATATGGCTTGAAAAGTTCTGGCTAGCTGCTATGCTTGCAATTTTTTTCTTTAAAAAAATGATATGATATCTTTTTAATGACAACATGATATTGTTGGGCAAGCTATTGGCTTATCTCTAAACATTCTCAATAGATAGCATTGTTATGAAACATGACATTGTATGCAAATAAATGTAACCTTTTGCTGGGTGGATAAATATATTCTGTCCAGGACAATCATATTTTAAAATATCACAGTAGCATAGTCCACGACTTATGACCACAATTGAGTACAATATTTCTGTTGTTAAATGAGACATTTATTAAGTGAGTTTTGCCCCATTTTACCACCTTTCTTGCCACAGTTGTTAAGTGAATCACTGCAGTTGATAATTTAGTAACTCAGTTGTTAAATGAACTTGGCTTCCCCATTGACTTTGCTTGTCAGAAGGCCACAAAAGGTGATCACATGACCCTGGAACACAGTAACAGTCATAAAAATGAACCAGTTGCCAAGCATCTGAATTTTGATCACATGAACATGGGGATACTACAAAGGTCATAATTATGAAAAATGGTCATAAATCACATTTTTCAGTGCCATTGTAACTTTGAACAGTCACTAAATGAACTGTTGTAAGTCAAGGGGTATCTGTAATTGTTTAGCATGCTACAGAGGAATAAAATTCAAATAAAAAATCACTAGCAAAATTAATCAACTGTTAGCTAAGAGTGTTTGCATTATGATAGATTAATAAGATTTTTTATTAATGTCTTTATTCCTTATAAGTTTTTTAGAATTACAGTATATGTTTGTTGGCATGTACTGTACGTACAGTATGTGTGTGTATGTATATATACACTGTATATCCAACATAGGTAGATATATACACTAAAGTTTTTTTTTTAATTTAACCTTGTGTATTTTATATTTTTTTAGCTTTTATTATTAAGTGTTTGTATTTTTTTATGCTGGTCTATGAGTGTAATAAAAATTTGATTAATGATAAACAAGAATATTAGGAGTGGCATGCCCAACCCATCTGAACAGCAACAATTTTAGAAAAAACTATTTTAGTTATAAAAAATAAATATTTTCTCTTTTGTTTTGATTTTAAATTGAATGACTGTACAGGCTGTCAACAAACAAGCCATGAGTATTGGCTACAACACTGCAGCTGAAACGCTGGGAATTTTGTAATAAACAGGCAAAGGGTTTTGTTGAAACCATGCCATCTTTTCCTTCCATAAATGAGGCCCAGCAGAGCAACAGTAAGTAATAAAAGTACAATAGCTTGAACTTGAATTGCAACAGGAGGAGTATTCCTTGTTAGAGGTTATGTAGCTCAAGATAGGCAGCTCTTCATCCCTTGACTGTCTATGGTAGTACAATGTTTTTTATTCCCCATCAGGCCACCAGATTGTGCTGCTCAATATCAGTACGACTTTGGACTGTTTAGAAGAGGGATAGAGTGAGAGTTTTGCCACCAAAGCATCCTGCTCCTAATTTCACTCTAAAAAGATGGCTCCATCACTTTTGGTGACATCATATCTTCCTCCCTCCCATCTCTAATCCAATATCTTTCACACTGTAATCAGTTCAGCATAGCAACATTATTAAACAAATTAATATAACATTGCAGAATGTGTGCTGCAGTCTTCTAAATGCATGGAAGGCCAAGCAGTAGCTTCTGAATCATTGTATGCTTGTCCTGATAGAGATCAAGATGACCATTGGCTACAGTTTGATTCCACATACTACAGGTCTCCATCATACAAGAATTCTAAATGCATATATTTGCTGCAAAAAAATTTATTGTTGCCCTGCATTTTTCTCTGCTTTCCTCCTTCTGAATATTGGTCCCCTATTCATCATCCTGAACATTGTCCTTCAGTCTTGCTCCATATACCAAGTAAAAGTCATTTTAAAAACATTTAGTTTGTCCCCAATTTATTGCTAATAGGCAGCTGGAGTCTCTCTCATCTCATATCCCACAATAAACAAGCTGCATGCTGCCTTCCTTGACAGGGATGCATTTTCTAAAATAGGTATTAAGGCCACAGGAGATGTATATGCCTAGGCCCCAATCCACATACCCCCAAGTTTCCAAATGGGAAGAAAATATATAAAATCACACATTGAGTTATAGCTTTCTGTTCTTTTCTATTTATGTTCTTTAATTCTGATGTTGTATTTTGTTACATTTTGAATTATTACAGTTGTTAGCTGTTAGCATAAGTATAATCTTTACTGTCATTGTACTTAAATATAACAAAATTGATTAGCCCTTTTTGTACAAAATGAGAATGTCAGTGTAATCAACAAAACAGAATTTCTGTATTTCAGCTATTGGAGGCAAAGTAAGAGAAGAATAGGTGTGCTCCTGCTTTGTCATTAGGCAAAGCCGAACATAGGTTGCCCAACTGCAGCAAGGCAATTTGTCAGCAACTGAAAGAAAAATGCACGTTAATTTTAGGAAGTTAAGATATCTGAGAACTAGCCAACATTGACTTCACCTTCTTAAAATACTGAATTTTACCCAATCTGTTCCCTAGTAGAATAAAGATTGGTGGCAGGATTTCCCCTTCCACAAAGTCTTTTTAGATACAGTCTGCACAGAGTTGAAGGAAAAGTAGTTACAAGTCAAAGGGCGAAGTTTGCTCAAGAGGCAGCTGAGAATACTGTGATGCATTGCAGGAAGTAGCTGTACCATGTGATCTGTAGATTTAGTCTGCCTGACTGCCGGTTGTAAGTTTTATCTCTTTCTTTGCAGCTGAGGCAGATCAGGATTTTTTTACCTCCAGTGAAACACCCACTGATGTAGTTGCATAAAGGCAGCTTCTCTACCAGCACCACCGACTTCTGTTGCTCTTCAGAACATCTCTCTCAAACATCCTTGGATTGAAATTCAGTAACTATTTCATTTGTTTGCATTCCAGAAAAATAACCATGCCAAATATATTGCGCTGAAGTAGCCATCTTACTTAACTTGGTGCCTTTGGAAATTGTGAATAGAATTCCCAGTCCTTAGGCTATAGTCATGTATTCCATAGCAGAGAAATAATCTGTGAGCTGTCACTCAGTTTTCTCCCTGTGCATCTTGACTGGCTTCATCCACTATTATTCACCTCTCAACAGACTACAGTAGTCACTAGCTGAGTGGGGAGAGGGAGGGACATACTTTGGTACCTCTGTTAGCAAGGCATAGATAAAGATTGTGTTGGTATTCACTTTTGTTTTTACTTCTGGTGATTCCCTGGGCATGTCCTGCAGGTTTCTTGGCAATATTTTGGAATATTGCCCTAGCCCTTGCCAGTTTCCTAGGGTTAGAGAGAGGGACTAGCCCCAGGTCTCCAGCTGTCTTCCTGCTTAAGGCAGGACTAGAACCCAGGCTCTTAAGTTCCAGGCTGTGTCTTAACCACCACACAAAGTTTTAAACATTTCATTTATTTTAAAACTGAATACTTTCTTCATCTTTTTTAAAAAGAAAATAATCAACTTATAAATTCTTTAAATTGACACTTAAATAAAATGGTTGCTTTTGCGTAGAATTAAGTGAAAACTGACACCAGTACAGTTTTAGAAATCCCGATTTCTTAATTTTGGTCAGTTTTCACCCAGATTATTGTTAAATGCATGGCCTAGCTCTAATGACAACCATTAAGTCTAAAGCACTTTAAGAGTTTATTTCCTCTAATGTGAGGAAATGAAACAAGATATGATTCAGTGGTCATCTAGCAATGAACAATTTATGCATAGTAATGCCATTTCTGAAGGTGGTCCTTGATTTGTGACTCTGTCGCTTATGACCATTCAAAGTTACAATAGATCTATCTGTGAGGTATTATGACCCAGGTTTGAATTATGTTGGTCATCTATCTGCAGTCACATGAACTGCAGTTTGGTGGCTGTCACTAGTTACAGTTGTGCTAGTAAGCCTCCATTACAGTCAGAACGCAGGACTATCTATAAACTCATGTAACTTAACTCCAGTTGAGTAAAGGATTACTAACCGCATATTTGTCCATTACCAAGAGATTTGACATTTATTTATTAGCATATGCATACCCTACATGGGCTAGCAATACAAATTAATATTTCAATTGCCACTAAATTGCATTGTCAATAGATGTATTGTAATATGGTAAAATGATTGCACAAAACTTTTTCCCCCCCTTCAAATCCGTTTTTGATTCCTAACAACTGCCCAAACAGGTCTGTGCAGTTTATGTGGCAAGATTTTAGAAGTGGGTTGCCTTTGCTTGCTCATAGGGTTGAGAAGGTAGGACTGGCCAAAGGTCACTTAGTTGGCTTCATGCCTTAGGCTGGACTAGATGTCATAATCTCCCAGTATCTAGCTTGGTGCCTTAACCACTACACTAAACTGACAGTCTTACACAAAACTAGCCATGTAGATATCTATTTTCTAATATTTGATTCATTTGGACTTTGTTTATAGCATAATTCAACAAGAGAGTGAGATACTAGTTGCAGAGTACATGTACAGATTAACAAGCACTTTTATTTATTAAGAATTGATAAATGAGAGCAGAAAGTGCTTTCCAATACTTTTGATTGTAATGATGTGCTACCTTTGAAAGTACATGATTACTTTTGGTTTCAATCTCAAAAATGAAAAAATTGCTGGAAAAGATTTAAAGTTGCTATTCTGAATTCTGCTTCTCTTTTACAGGCAAGAAATGAAGGATAAGTTATAGGAAATAATATAAAACATTTGCTTTTTTCATTTCTTTATAAAGTTTAAACCTAAACAGCTAAACCTAACCACCAATTACTATAACTGCTGTTTCTCTGCTCTCGTATTAAAAGCAGATGAAATTGAGAATACAGAAACACTTTGGACCTAGCAAATTCTATAATACTTTGATCTCAGTAAAGCAAACCACATCTTGCTAAACAAAATGACATTTGCAACTATTTTTTTTCTCTAGCATTTTTCTGCAATTGTAGTGCTGCTTTTTTCAGATCAAACAAGTGTTGATACATTGGTTGCAACAAGAATTGACTGACCAGCTTGTCATCCCAGCAATGTAACAGCCTGAGAGAGTGTGTGATTGGCCCAAAGTCACCCAGCCAGCTTTCATTCCTGAAACAGGACTAGAACTCATATTCTCCTAGTTTGTAATCTGATGCCTTCACTACTAGATCAAATTGGCTCTCATTTGTGGCCATTTTGATAGTTGAATATTTTAACTTTTCACGCCAGGTGGTAATTCATAATGATTTAATGTTTCACTAGGCAAACATTTTTAGGCATTAAAATACCACATATTGGCTGCAAAAATCTGTCTATTCCAAATCAATTGCAAAGAGTTAACATTTTCTGGCCAACGATGATGGTCTATCTCTTTTTTACCCTCTGGGGCTTTGTTGTATTTTGCAAGAGAAATCCAGTGTGGTTTTTATTTTTTTGATTGCTGCTTTTTCTGTCTGCAGGGAATTTTTGGGGTTAGTTTGAAGGTATATTCTGTCACATGAGTTTCCACACGCCCTCTGAAATACTGTAGCCACTATAGTGCTTTAACCACTATAGTGAGATCTAGAATTAAGATCTAAGCATTAGTTTTTCTGTTCAATTTTCTTCTTTCAGAAACACAGTGCATAATCTGTGTGGCAACCGTCAGAACCGAAGGGACAGTGGTAGTTTTGAGGATAATTTTGAAATCATTGCTGATGAAGAGCACCTAAAAGGAGAAACTGAGGATACAGGTACTTATTTAGGATTTATGATAGTGTATAAAAGACATTTCCTGTTGCGTTTTGTGATTGTATTATGAAGTAAATCTATGAAAGGAAACTGTGGGAGATGAACAGAAACAAAAAACAAAAATAGTTATACAATCTGAATGTTACTTAAAAATAAAGCCCACTACATTGAATGGAACTTATATCAGGGTTACATCTAATGCAAATTCATTATTTCACTTTGTAGAAACAACAGAACATTTATCTATGGAGATTCTCAGTCATCCAGGTCATGGTTGTCCCAAAGGTGTTTTTCAAGAGGTAACTGGACTTTCTTGTTTTTCTTCGAAGACTTCTCATCCAGAGCTGAAGAAGCTTCTTGGATGAGAAGCGAAATGCCTTCAAAGAAAAATCAGAAAGTCCAGTTCCTCTTGAAAGAACATCTCTGGAACAACAGTTACTTCTCCAGTGCCTATACTACATTTGAATTAGCCATTATTTCAAAAATACTTGGGGTGCACAAGACGATTTTATACCCTCGGCTGCTTTCATATATCAACCCTATTACAACATACAATATTGCCACATTCTGCACAGGAGTATTTAAAATCTTTAGAGAAAATGACCTGTATCACAAACTAATTTTAATGAGCACTTAGACCATTATTATACCTATTTTGTAATTGATTCATTGAATTATTTGTATTACATAGATATAGTTTATCATGTTTTATGCCCATTTATTGTTTTTAACTTCTCTCCATTTAGACTCTTTTTTAAGATTTTTATAGTTATATTTTTTATGTAATTGGATTTTTGTTTTGTTTTTTGCTTTTACATTTCTTGTACCCTACCCTTTTTATGCTGGTCTTTGACAGTAATAAAGGTTTATTTGATTTATTAATGTACTTCCTGATAAACATGCAGATGATTGCTCATAAATCTCGTGACTTTATCTGGAGCATATATTAATGTTTTGCTAAACTACTAACTTTTCAGAATACTGAGATCTTCCATTGCAAGAAGGTTATTCTCTATTATTTTTATTTGTTTCAGTCATGGCAGAAATGCAGAAGGATACAAAAATGAGACCAAAGCCATCAACACTCCGAAAATACAAAAAAGCAAACAGCAGTTTTCATTATTTTGTTGAAGGAGCAGAACAGGGAAAAATAGCTTCTCTTCAGCATCAAGTTTTGATTCTTACAGAGGAAGTAAAATCTCAGAAGGTAAGCCTCCCCTTAAAATATATACCTAGTTTAAATCAATCAAAAGATTTAAATCAAGTATCCAGCCATGTAGAAGACAATGTTGGACTAGAAATTGTTTCCTGATACATTTCTAGTGATAATGCAGGTTGGTGGCAAATGGAAAACAAAATTAAACTGGAAAAGTTTCTGGAAAAATGCCTTGGACTGGCATGTCCTAGCCAGCAAAAAAACCTGGTGTTTTTCATTGATAAATGTATTTAATCATCCAGGCTGCAAGTTGTTTGACTTTTAATATAAAAGAAACTTAGGTAGTATATTACTTAACTATATTATTAAGAAGAAGTGTCATTTCTTCCTAATAGTATGCATATTTTATGTACTGTGTTAAATTATATATTTTTTTATATTTCATGACTTTGGAGTGCTGAGATAACATAAAAGGGAGTGAGAGCAGCAAAACCCAGAAGAAAGGACTCAATCTGTTTTACAGAGTTTGTTATTAATGTGTGGGAGAAAATCCAGTCGTCCAGCTTCTCCTCTAGCCCCTTTTCCATTTCAAGATAAGGGCATTGGTTAGCATAAATGAGGCTAAAGCTGTGGGCAAAATAGTAACTTTGAACGAAAACTTAAAGATGTTAGACCAAGGGTCCCTAACCTTTGGTCCACGGTCCACTAGTGAGCCATGAGGTACTTGGCTGCAGAAACTGTGGTGAGTACAAGTGAACACACATCCCTACTTGCACCAGCAGTGGGCGAGCACTTCCATGTGCGCTCCATTTGTTACATCAAGTGCATGTGACAGATGATCACACAAATGGAACTGTGAGTGTGTGCTTGCTGGCCACTCATGCCGAAACATAGTCTCTCCCCCCGCTCCTTTGCTGGTCTGCAAAGCCGGAGAGGTTGGGCAACTCTGTGTTAGACCACCTGCAGGATGCTATTTAAGGGAGCCTGTTTCCATAAAAAAGAACACTAGTAGGAACACTTTGAGATAATTGAAGAATAGTACAGTTCAGGTTATGATGGCTAACCTTTTTTGTTCCCGCGTGTGAAAAGCGTGTGTGTGCGTGTGTAACAGCCTGCACTGCATGCCAACACCCATAATCCCTGCCCTCTGTGCATGCGCACATGACACACACACACCCGTGCTCTCCCTCCGTGCCCCGTTTTGGGCCTAGCAGGCATCCCTAGCAAGCCTCCTGGGACCAAAAACGGGCCATGGGGGGATTTCCTCCTCCCCGCACTCCCCCCGCCACTGCATTATGCATGCGCACGTGAACCCATCCCTGTGCTCCCCCGCCCCCTGCACTTATGTGCATACCCCCTGGGTATGCAAGTGCGTCTCCCACATGCGTGGTGGAGACCCAAAAATCAGTTGGTCAGGGGGAGGCGCACACGTATGTATGGTGGACCTGAGCTGGGCGATGGCTCGTGTGTCCACAGAGAGGGCTTCATGTGCCATTTGTGGCACCCGTGCCATAGGTTTGCCATCATGGGTGGCAATTTACAACCACAATTCAGCCCAGAATTTCTCTTGCTTAGACATTTATTAAGTGAGTTTTGTCCCATTGTACGACCTTTCTTGCCATGGTTATTAAGTGAATCGTTGCAGTTAAGTTAGTAACATGATTGTTAAGTGAATCTGGCTTCCCCATTGACTCACAAAAGATGATCACATGACCCTGGGACACCGAAACTGTCATAAATGTGAGCCAGTTGCCAAGCATCCAAATTCTGGTCATGTGACCATGGATTGTAAGTGTGACAGTCACTTTTTTCAGTCCTGCTGTAACTTCAAAAGGTCACTATATGAATGGTTGTAAATTGAGGACTACCATATTTTTCGGATTATAATATGCACCTTTTCCCCTCAAAAAAGAGGGTGAAAATCTGGGTGCGACTTATACACTGAATACAGCATTTTTGGCCTCCCAACCCCCCCCCCCCTTTGCAAAAAAGACTGCGTAGCCTTTAGGAGGCTTCCAGAGTGTTCCTGGGGGCTAGCGAGGGCCTTTATTTGCCTGTTTTTGCCGCCCCTGCCTCCAGGAGCACTCCACACGCTTCTTAAAGGCTATGCATGCCCTTTTTTGACAAAAAACGGGCCCGTTTTGTGAAAAATGGGCTCTTTTTGGGAGGTCTGCAGAGTACAAAAACTTTTCTTTTTCATTTGCCTCTTCAAACTCTTGGTGTGTCTTATACTCCAGTGCATCTTATACTCTGAAAAATACGGTATCTGTACTCAACAGGTGCTAAACAGATTCAACCTTTGAAAACTTTGTGTAACTTTCAAGCTGTGCTCCATAAAGGAGCTCTCCCTTTGCTGAAAAGTTTTATTTCAGCACATTCAGGAACATTCTGGATATGCCCCCTGGACTGGTCTAGATAGCTAATCCAGTTTTAGACGTATTTTGTGGTATGTACTTTTTTTGAGTCATAGAGGATTACTCCAAGTTAGTCTAAATTACTTGCTTTATACTATGCTCATTACATTATCGATTTTATGCTTGTGCCTATATTGTGTTTTTTGGATTTTGTTTTATCTCTGTGTATGTAAAATATGCTCTGGGTCATGTAAATCAGAGATGTTTCTATGAAGCTTTTTAATGATAGTGGAACTTCTTGTAGCATTTTTTCCAACTTTCCAGTCTGGCCTATAATTCTGTGGTTTTTTGGTGACTTCCATTCAAATATTAACTGGATGACGTTTTAGTTAGCTTTTTATGGAAGCTAGGTGCTGCAATATAATTAGGTAGGAGAGGAAAGAGCCAAATTAAAAACCCAACATAGTCAGAAAGTTATTCCTAAATAATGCTACTCTGAACCTAACCAACCTGTGTCGTTTAGGAACATAACAATAATAGGGTAAATTGTGTATGCCTTGTAGGAAGGAAATGTTGAAAATATTACATTGATGCGATGAAGGAGTTTCTTGTGAAAGAAACATTATTTTACAACAATATTTTTATGCTCCATAAAAGCATTCTACCCTAAAAATATTACATCTAAAGTATGTTCCCTAAGGATAAAATGTTTCAATTTTATTAAAGAAAGTTTTAACAAGAGAAAAACACTACAAATTTTAGACCAGAAATAAAAAAAAATAAAACATAGTGAATAAATAAGAAAGAACAAATGAAATAAAATTGGGGGGGGGGGGGAAAAGAGAAGAAAAGGTAACGGCTTCCAATCTTCTTAGCAGCTTTACTATCTCTCTCCAAGATTACATCAACATTTATTTCCATTCTAACCATCAAATCCATAAATCATGAGTTCAGTTTTATTATCCTATCTTCAGCAAGAAATCCAAAATGGGTTTCCAGTTATTAGTAAACGAGATTATTACCCTTTGCCTAATCAGACTATTAGACTTCTGTGTTTGGATGGAACACTATAGAATCTTTCACTCCTAGATAATTACAACTCCCAGATTAAGGCTATTTATTTCTTTATTCATTTTTGTCATGTGTATATGTATCACAAGCTCTACAAGGATCCTGACGTTTGATAACAGCCCACTTAAAATCAATATAAATAATATATAAATCCAGTACAACATGAAATCAGCCATCCTCCCTGATGTCCTTAATCCAGTAACAATCTCAGGTATTAGAAACTACAGAAAAACTGCTAGAATACCAGAGTGAGTTGATTTGTTCCTGTAATAAATTGCTGGGAGCTCAACTTGCTCAACCTAATGTTAAAAGAAGACATAACTTTGCAAGATATTGCATTCTGTAGTTCCTCTGCCAAAAATCTCTGTTGTGACACTTCCTGTAAAACTACTTAAAACCACCCTTGTTCTTCATTACTTTATAAAGGAAAAAAGGAAGGAGTTTTTACAATATAAGTCCCAATTCGATCCATTTGCTGCTGTTACTAAATACTATAATTATTTGCTTTAAGAAAATGAATTCATTCACTAGACACTGTGCCTCACCCTATGCTATAGTTTGCTTTGGTTCACACATTGTAGTAAGTCTCTCTCTCACACACACACGTACACACATATTTTACCAACATGATTAATGCATTATTCCAAAATGATATTAATTTTAAATTTCTGTTAACCCTTCAAAAGAGAAAGATTAAAGAGATAAATAGCTATATACATATAAAAATCCTATACACAGCTCAGCAGTCCTGCTTTATTCACTAGATTTTCTAATTCCCTCATAATACAATCTTGAAAGAGGCTGTAAATAGAAAAAAATGTACTTTGGCTAATTCTGCAATGAAATAAAATTACCATTATTACTGCTATTGATACCTAAACACATATGCTTAGAACTTCAGAAAGTAGAAAGAACTTCATAACTAGAAAGAGTGCAGAGAACAGCAACAAAGATGATTAGGGGATCGGAGACTAAAACATATGAAGAACGGTTGCAGGAACTGGGTATGTCTAGTTTAATGAAAAGAAGGACTAGGGGAGATAGCAGTGTTCCAATATCTCAGGTGTTGCCACAAAGAAAGGGAGTCAAACTATTCTCCAAGGCACCTGAGGCTAGAACAAGAAGCAATGAGTGGAAACAAATCAAGGAGAGAAGCAACTTAGAACTGAGGAGAAATTTCCTGATAGTTAGAACAATTAATCAGTGGAACAGCTTGCCTCCAGACATTGTGAATGCCCCAAACACGAAGTCTTTAAGAAGATGTTGGATAGCCATTTGTCTGAAATGGTAAAGGGTTTCCTGCCTAGACTAGGGGTTGGACTAGAAGACCTCCAAGGTCCCTTCCAACTCTGCTATTGTGTTTATTGTATTGAGTGCTCCATCATTGGGGATTTTAAAGAAGAGATTGGACAACCTCTTCTCTGAAATGATATAGAATCTCTTCCTTGAGCAGGGAGTTGGACAAAGAAAACGTGTAGAAAGTAATTTGCGTCATTTGTGTGATTACATATTTCACTTAATTACATAGTGTGCATGAGATTACATATTTGTCTAATTATACAAATGACATAAATTGATACAAATGATAGAAAATATGATGTAATAATGTCAAGTACGTAATTAGACAAATGATATAAATGATCTCAGTCATCAGTACTGTTTCGGAAAAAAACAGATTTTGCAGCTGAAATCTTAACCACATTTCATCCTGTGGCATTCAAAATCCACTGCATTGCATCCATAAAAATCAAGTTCTCACTGTTTGCAAACAATCTCTCCATTAACTGAAAGTAAAGATTTAGAATAAACCATGATGAAAGTAAAACTGGACTGACAAACTCAGGTTGATACAATGTTAAACATTAGGAGACAAAGCAGAGGTGGTATTCAGCCAGTTCTGACAGGTTCTGGAGAACCAGTAGAGGAAATTTTGAGTAGTTGGAGAACCGGCAAATAGGCTGGCCCGGCCCCCGATGCCTCCCAGCTGATCTTCTTTTGTTGCCCTGAAAAGCAAATTGGGATGGGGAAGGAATGGGGATTTTGCAGTAACTTTCCCCCAGGAGTGGGGAGGGAATGGGGATTTTGCAGTATCCTTCCCCAGCCACGTCCACAAAGCCATACCACACCCACAAAACCATACCCACAGAGCCAATAGTAAAACATTTTGAATCCCATCACTGAGACAAAGGTACTGTCAAGCAGTGAGGTTGGTGACTTCACCATTTCTCTTGAAGCAATAAAGTGGTAAACAGTTTGTTTCAATAACTGCTCATAACAATGAGGGCAGTGACATTCAAGATCATGAAAACAAAGCATATTGCAATGGCCAAATCCATCAGAATAGTTAAAGCATTTTTCCCAATAATGTATAAGCTATGAAAGCTGGATACTTCAAAGAATGAGATGGAAAAAAGTCATTTAGTTACATATTTGGAGATGGATAATAGATGTTCCGGGTATGAAAGAGATCCAGTATCCCAATTCTGATATAAATAAATCCCCAATCACTGCAATCAACAAGTAAAAACCACACACAACCAGGCACCACATAAATACTATACATAGAATTGCCCAAAGCATACATTCTGCCGAGAGAAGTTCCCTGAGAATGAACTCTGAAAACACAAGTCTAAAAGCTCTGATCTGGAGACTGACCCAGATTGGGTCCTGCAACATTATGGAATGTATATTTGCCTTCATTCATGATATAAATAAAGCCTAATGTGAAGAAATTATCAGCAAGCAGGAATTCATATACTGTAGGCCATACTGGGAAATTATAGGAGCTGAAGTTCACACATCTTCAAGCTGCCAAGATGGAGAAACTCTGCTCTAGGCATTAGGTGAATAAATGATGTGCAGGAAAAAGATGATAATGCTTAGCAATGGCTAAGGGGCTGAGAATGAATGAATAGCAATAGCAGTTAGACTTATACCACTTCATAGGGCTTTCAGCCCTCTCTAAGCGGTTTACAGAGTCAGCATATTGCCCCCAACAACAATTTGGGTCCTCATTTTACCCACCTCAGAAGGATGGAAGGCTGAGTCAACCCTGAGCCGGTGAGATTTGAACTGCAGAACTGCAGTCAGCTGAAGTAGCCTGCAGTGCTGCATTTAACCACTGCGCCACCTCGGCTCTTTTGAATGAATGAATGAATGAATGAATGTCATATAGGTAGGATTAATCACTGGAATGTCCTTGGATAATCTGTGGGTTGCTACAGAATAGAATACAGAATAACAGAGTTGGAAGGGACCTTGTAAGTCATCTAGTCCAACTCCCTGCTCAAGCGAGAGATCCTATAGCTGGGATGGCGAACCTATGGCACGCGTGCCACAGGTGGCACACGGAGCCATTTGTCAGGGCACGCGAGGTTCAGCCTTTTTTAAAGTCATTTTTCACCCTCCCCGAACTCAGAGGCTTTATAGGAGCCTGGGGAGGGTGAAAAGAGCCTCCCCCCCAGACCCTCCGGAAGCTTCAGGAGCTTCCCTGAAGCCTCTGGAGCACAAAAAACGGCCCCTTGGGCAAACTGGAAGTTTGAGAATGGACTTCCAGTTTGCTCATAGGGTCGGTTTAAGCCCTCCGGAGGCTTCAGGGAAGCCTCCGGAAGGTCCCTGAAGCCTCCGGAGGGCTTAAACCGGCCCTACGAGCAAACTGGAAGTGACTTCCGGTTTGCTGAAGTAGTCCTTTTTAGTCCTCCGGAGGCTTCAGGGAAACCTCCTCAAGGTCCCTGAAGCCTCTGGACGGCCTCTGGGGGTGGGGAGGCTGTTTTCGTCCTCCCCAGGCTTCTATAAAGCGAAAAAAGCATGTAAAAAATGGGAGCGCCTCTCATGCTTGCATGCGCACTGGGGGAGTCGCACATTGCATTATGGGTGCGGCATGCCTGCGCATGACCCCCCTGGGCTCCCCCCCCCTTTATGGCACCAAGCCAAAAAAGGTTCGCCATTGCTGCCCTATACCATTTCTGAGAAGTGGCTGTCCAGTCTCTTCTTAAAAGCCTCATTGATGGAGCATCCATAAGTTCTGAAGGCAAGCCATTCTATTGGTTGATTCTTCTGACTGTCAGAAAACTTCTCCTTATTTCTAGGTTGACTCTTTCCTTGATCCATTTCCATCCATTGTTCCTTGTCTGGCTTTCAAGTGCTTTGGAAAATAGGTTAATCCCCTCCTCTCAGTGACAGAGGTCTCAAATATTGAAACACTGCTGTCATGTCATCCCTGGTCCTTCTCTTCACTAGTCAAGCCCAGTTCTTGCAACTGTTTTTCATTTGTTTTAGTCTCCAGGCCCCTATTCATGGAGATGGGTCTAGATGGCAGATATTTGTCTGTATGGTTTCTCTACATCTAAAGAAATAGTCCTTTGCTTTCAGGAACATCTAGTTCTGGGGAACAAAGAAGACCTTCTCAATTCACACAATTTGGGGAAGAGGAAACTTCATTTTCCTTTCAGAAAAATAGAGAAAGTTTCAATTTTTGGTACTAAATACCACCGCAATACCAGTTCTCAGAATCTTTTCAATTTTCCCTAATCTTAGTATAGCTTATTGCCATTTGTACCTTTTAGTGGAATGAACATTTGGTCATCCTTATATGAAAGAAATATAGATTCTTTCCAGATATGGAAATATTTGATCTAGGTATGATGTTTCTGTGCTACACTCAGAACAATTCTGAATGCTATGTGAAATTGGAAGAGTCCATGGTTCTCCAGAATGTTAAGCAAATGTGTGTGTGTTTCATTCCTGCAATTTGAGGTGAAAGATGGCAGGAATTGATTTGAGCAGGGAGAGGGTCTTGCAACTGTACAAGTGCTTCTGCCACTGAATTTTGTGCACACCCCAATAACTGTGACATTTTTATTCCCTCCCTCCTCCCCACATTTTCTAAAAAAAAAGAAAGGACTGAAAATGTAATGTTGTTTTCAGAGAATTGCACTAAGAGCTGGTTGTATAACAAACGGGACACTCCCAACATTTGTGCTAGTTTTCCTAAGCCTAACAGCAAGTCACATCAAAGTGGATCTCTGGGATACATCATATGAACATCACAAGTCCAGTGGCTACAGGGAACTTATGAATCAGCTGTATTATCTTGAGATGATTCAAGGAAAACAGAGAACTTCAGTCTGTATTCTGATGACCTATAGTAACCAAGTCAGATGTACCATTTTTTGATATTGTAATCTAAAATCCTAAAATTGTTTGAGGTAGGTCATCCAAGTGATGGCTGTTGCTGGATTATGCTCAAAATCCCATGGAGATTGTGCCAATATCTTTTTTTTCCCCATCTTCCTGGCACACCATGGCACATATGCTATTCTGCTGTTTTATGTCAATTTGCTTATGGTCTTAGAAGGAGGGAATGGAAAAACATTTTAAATTGGCCAAGTTCTTTGGAAAGCAAATCAGCCACCATGACTTTTTTTCACCTCACTTTTAGATGAAGGTCTGCAGGAGAGCTATGAATCATATCCATCTATATCTTGATCCACAACATGATCTTTTAAGTGTGATTGGCATTCCACAAGACTATCTGCTACCTGTAGATTTAAAAAAAAAGAATATTCTTTTAATAAAAGAAAATATATAACATTCTGCAAAGCATCAGCTTCAAATGTCATTTATGTAGGCTTGGTGCTTTTTTTTTCTTTGGTCCTTTACAGAACAATCTACTCAATTGCCATGGGGGGAAGGCAGCAGAGCAGCTAGGAAACAATTGTTAATCGGTTTCCCATTAAATGATTTATTATTGTCTGTGCCTATCATTTCTGCCATTTTCATTTCAGCCATTCTCTTCTTAAAACATGCTGCCAAAATTCCAGTTTTGCCATTAGCCCCATAAATGTAGATATCTTGACCTATGTCTTTTATATGTGTTTTTTCTTTCTGTAATTAAGGAGTTATTTTGTTGGGGTGGAACTACAAAGTAATGTGTTTTAATGAGAGAAAGAGAACATAAGCTTAACTAGCAAGTCTTCTGCATTATACATTGGCCCACCAGATGCACCTAAGAAGCCCTAAATGGGAAATCAAGAGATCCTTTCTTTCCCATTGTTGTTCTTGGACTTCTAGTAGGATTGCTTCTATGGCTCCTACCCGGTTTAGTAGTCATGGATAGATTTGTTCTTCCATGTTTGTTTCCTCCTACAGGAACTGGTCAAACTTCTCCACAAAGCTCTAGAGGCAGCACAGCAAGAGAAACGAGAGTCCTGCAAATATCTGGTCACAACTACGGAAAAAGACAGGCTGGAATTAGTGCGTCACAAAGTGAGGCAGATTGCTGAGCTGAATAGACAGGTTCAGGTGCTAGAGATGGAAAGAAAGACCTGGAGCAGGAGGCTGCTCTGAAGGAGGAGCACCTCAAGGAGCTGAGAGAACATGCACAACTCTTGATGGACAAAAATGAAGCCAAGCAACAAGTCATCCTCAAGCTGACAGAACAGCTCACTAGAGAGATGCCCGATTCGGTTAACAAGGCAGACAGCATCATGACCGAGACCTTGTACAAGCAACAGGAAAAGATTGAACACCTAAAGGTACCCTTCAGAGGAATTCATAACTAGGCTCAAATTGTATAATCAGTGCAATATTGTTGCATTTTGGCTATATAGCCTTTCACAATTTTATACTTATTGTTTTGCCAATGATATGCTTGTGCGCTGCTATATATGTAAACACTTCTAAAAATAGAACAGGATTGGGCAACAAATTCACCCTCCTAAAAACTACTGACTCATATTTAGTTTACAAGTTTGCGGCAGTTACAAAAGAGAAAACATGTTTCAAATAGATGACAATACCCGCCTAATTTTTGGAAGCCAGAGCTACCATTCAATTAAGATTTCCCTGCTTGACAATAAAAATCTGATGCTATTGTAGTTCTTGGCTTTTTCCTATAAATGAAAAACAGAGAACATATTTATGTAAATTAGGATACACTATGCATAGTTGTTTACATTAAAATAATCCATGTAATTGCACAATGAACTTTGTAAGATTCATGCAAGCGGCACAGCTACGATAAGCTCACAATTTGCACCACATATGTGCAGATTTAACTTTTATATATTGTTAGCATGGGCAGTGCATAGACTTAGCGGCCTGCAGCCAAAACTGACAGAATGATGTTGTAAGTCAGTGTGGTCACATGACCTTGTGCTTAATGACCTTGCTACTTCGCTTAGTGATGGAGTTGCCAGTCCCTATTGCAGTTGGTAAGCGAAGGCTATCTGCACAATAGCCTCTGAAATAAGTCTTAAACAGTATTTTAAATGAACCGATTAAAACGTTATAGATTATAGATGCCTAGCGTATCTGCAGGAGTACACATAAAAGGTTTATGTTGATGATCTAAGAATGTGATCTAAGAATGTGTTCCTCTTTGATTGGTTCCTAAGTCAGAGAAGGCTTTGAACTGTATCTATGGCATGAATATCCATCAATCTGCCTTGAGTCCTCAGTGTATGGGCCTTAGTTCTGTAAGTCATTGGTCTATTTATTTGTGTGACTTAACATTTGTCAAAGTCTCACAGACATTAGAAGGATGAAGGCTTATGTTACATTTTAGGCCTATGTTCTTGATCAATTTGAAAAACCAGGAAGGGTCACCACACAAAAATAAAAAGAGCCTGATCCTTCTTCTTCCTTCCTTCCTTCCTTCATTCATTCATCATTCATTCATTTATTTCTTCCTTGTGATTGTGGTGTCCATCAATTTATACCTAACTGCATATGCATTTTAGGGTGAGGGTTACTTTACATGCTTTTTTATGTCTTTTTCTCAGGATGATCTTGAGGCATACAAGACTCAGAACCAATTTTGAACTCCGAAGTCCACCAGGTTAGCAAAATATGGAACACAGTGGCCCAGAGAGAAAAAATCTTCTGATGAAGGTAAGAAGCAAGGCTATTGACTCACATTGGTGTTTTGTTTGTTTTTAATTTGCTTTTCAAATATATAGGAAGTTTTCAACTTGTCTATCAAATACAGGAACTTTAGGAACTCTTTTTATTTGCTCATTTCTCATGTCTCTGGATATGATTGTTCACCTGATGCAGTCTGAGGAGGGCCACTTGATTGGCTTCATCCCAATTTTGGGTTCTTGGGCTAGCTGTGGGTTCAATGTTCACATGTGTTTACCCACAAACACATCTATGTGCAGATTGGTTCAGTGTGATTGCAACATTTCAGGATTCCCTAGATGTAGATAGACAAAATAAACTTGCATCAAATTGCTGCTACAGTTAACCCAAATGATTCCAGTTGTAACATAATCAACAATAAATGATGCCAGTCTGTTAAAAAGCCATTACTTTTGTTCATAAATAAGATACAAAACATGTATTTGGGGAAGATGTATTCAAAAAGAGCACACCTTTTGAAAAAAAAATCATATTAACAGCTAGGTGAATGTAAACGAAAGTTGTAAAGAATTCAATGTTTTCCATTTTTAATTTACAAAATTTGCAATTCTGAGAGGAACCAAATTTGGGTTGAGAGGCACAACCCAATGGAGATTTATCGGTAAATAGATATTTGAGTATAGGAGTTTCATGATGGTAAGAAATATTCATCTGTAGATAGCTGCTACTGCCTGTCTCCCCCCCCCCCATAATTATGTAATTAAGGCATAAATATCATCCACGTATCAAATGCCTAGCATCATAAACTGATAATATGAGCTATCATCTTCAAATAGAGACTGTATGGTCATCTGAGATCGTTTGACAGATGATCAAGGAGCCTTCACTGACCAGGGGGCTGGACTTGATTACTTATAGGTCCCATTCCTATTCGATGATAGTATGAATTATCATCTAAATATGCCCCTATCATCACATCCAAAATGAGGCAATGAGTTAAAGCAATCTTGACGATTAGCGGATGGGATGATCAGTGGAAAAAAGAGAATCCTTAATTTAACCCAATGTTACTATCATTGACCGATTGCTAAATTCTTATCAAGAAAATAACATACAGCAGTTGTTACTTTTTGAGGAAATATTGCGAGGGCATAATTTTTTTCACCATTCCTAAGCTGACTGGCACCAACACCTGTTGAATTCCCACAGCATATAAAGTGTTTCAAACCAGAAGTGTGGTGTGTCGGTGTTCTTTGCAATACCTCCCATGTATTCATCTCAGGTGGTCTTAAAATCACCTCTTTAAAATATCATGAAATCCCAATTCAGAAAAGTTAACAGAATTGCAGATTTCTTGCAACACTAATGGGGAGGGGGAAATCCCCATCTAATAAATATGCAAACATATAGGCATACTACGTACTATATGAGGGGTGCAATGGCCTAGCAGCAGGGCTTGTCAACTGGAAGGTTGGCAGTTCGAGACTTAAATGTTGTGGAATAGAGTGAGCCCCTGTTCTGCCCCAGCTGCTGCCCACCTAGCAGTTCAAAAGCATATAAACGTAAGTAGCGAAATGCCACTTCGGTGGGAAAGTAACAGCATTCTGTGCCCCTTGGCGTTTAGTCATGCTGGGCACATGACCACAGAAATGTCTTCAGATAACATTGGCTTTCTCAGCTAGGAAAGGGAGATAATTACCGCCCTCTAGAGTCAAAGTTGACTGGCAGGGGAATCCTTACCTTTACATACTATATACAGGTCAAATGAAGGACACATGAGTTTATACTAACAAGATCAGATTCTGTGTCAAACAATTGATTTTCACTACTCCATATATTAATCTATAGATGGTTGCTTTATTCTTTAAAAAAAACCTTAAAAATCAGAACACATTCAGAATGAATCCAAGAGGCAGATGGAATAATCCTCTGTTTTGACACTTTTTTTTTCTCTTCATGCGGGCAGTGTGCTCAACTGCAAGCCCACAATTGCCAGATTGAAAGCAAGTACCTGATGTCTCTAGGACCCTGCAGGGGCTGCGGATTTGGCTAAAGAACACATGGCATTGGTGACGGGACTCATTGAAGAGGCACTGCAATGGATATGAAGGAAGAAACCCTGATTCCTATTCGCTAAGCCCAGTCAAGTAAATTACTAATACGTCCATTTGTGGCATGCTATGGGTCAGTGATACCTTCAGTGGGGTGGGGTGGGGGAAGCAAGATTGGGGGCTTTTCTTCCTGTGTTGCAACATGGCACACCCCTCCAAAAGGGGCGCAGCTTCCAGTGCAATGCCACAATTCTACTTCCTGCATTCTAATGAAAGCAACAAGAGTCGGCAGATGAGATGGTTTGTATTTGCACCAGGCTTCACTGTGGCTGGAAGCACGAATTTCAGATTCATTGTTTCAACTGATGGCCCACTGATAATGCTACATGTTCTTATGCTGCTCTTGCAATAACGTAGGTTAAGTTGAGGTTGGATAACTTAGCTTTAGTTGCTGGTTGTCACTTGGGTATTCAAACAGCAGACAAACGTAGCTCACTTTACTTGCCTTATTTTTGGTCCGTGTTATTGTAACAGCTAAAAACAAGTAGATCATTAGTCTGACTAATTTTTATTGAAGTGCATAATTATCAAATGCTAGGCTTCCTTCAGGATCTCCAAAAGGTGCCTCCATTTTTTTAAAAAACATTGTTACAATGTTTGTACAGTATGCTTAAAGACAATTCACATTTTCACTGCCCGCGTGGCCTAATAATTTGTCATTTCCCTAATTCTGTTCTTTCCACTGTTTAGTCAATATGATGATTACGGATTTATGACAATTCCTGAGTATGAAGCTGCAGACTGGAAGCTCTTGGCCAAAATCCAGGCCCTGGAGATCAAATGCACAAATCTGAACAAGGAGACCACGGAGAAACCTCTCTTTGAGCGATGGAATACCCTTGGGGAACTGACTCCCTCCTCGGAGCTAAAAAGCTTATTGCGGTGTGGTGTCCCATCAATGCATCGCCAGAGGGTGTGGAGGTGGATTATCAGCCATCGGTTAAAGCAAACACGCTGTCCTGGTCATTACCATAACTTACTCAAGAAGTGTGAAAATGCTGAGCACCCAGCTTCCCAGCAAATTGAACTGGATCTGCATCGCACGCTGCCCAACAATAGACATTTTTATGTCACCAACTTCCCAGCTTATTCCCAAACTCAGAAGAGTTTACTGGCATTCTCCTGGCAAAATCCAACCATTGGCTATTGCCAAGGTCTGAACAGGTGCCTGCTTACGTTTTTTTCTACTTCTTCGCTTCAGATGTAGCAAAGTTTTTTTAAAGAATCCTCAGGGTCATCAGCATTTTTTGTTGTTGTTTTCATTTTGCTGTAATTTTCAACATTGAAAATTCAGATTTGTGACCATCTGAAGTGTCACAGGTCTAATGTGTAATATGTTTACCAGATTTAGTTATAATGGTGTCTACTCCTCCTAGATTGGCTGCCATTGCCTTGCTGATCCTAGAAGCAGAGGAAGAAGCTTTCTGGTGCTTAGTTCATATCACAAATAATTTATATGCCTCACGATTACTACAGCAACACATTAATAGGCTCGCAAGTAAGTCTGTGGCTCCCTTCTGTGCTGAGGAACAGGATAATTACAGAATTTTATACTGTGAGAAATAAGTAATTTTGAGAATTGCTTATATTATAGTAGAATCTATTGGGAGGGTCTACAGAATAAAGAATAACAGAGTTGGAAGGGACCTTGGAGGTCTTCTAATCCAACACTTTGCTCAAGCAGGAGACTCTATACCATTTCAGACAAGTTGTTACTCCAGTCTCCCCTAAAGGCCTCCAGTAACAGAGCATCCACAGTTTCTGAAGGCAAGCTGTTCTCACTGTTAGGAAATTTTTCCTTAGTTCTAGGTTGCTTCTCTCCTTGATTAGTTTCCATCTACTGTTTCTTGCCTTGCCTTCTGGTGCTTTGGAGGATAGGTGACCCCCGCCCCCACTTATTTGTGGCAGCCCCTCAATATTGGAACACTGCTATCATGTCACCCCCTAGTCCTTCTTTTCTAGACTGGCCATATTCAATTCTGCAACCGTTCTTTATATGTTTTAGTCTCCAGGCCCCTAATCATCTTTGTTGCTGTTCTCTGCATACTTTCCAAAGTCTCAACATCTTTTTTTTTAATATGGTAACTAAAACTGGACTCCAAAATCCCTCTCACAGTTACAGCTTTTGATGCATATACTGTATATGGATTTCATTCACTAAAGTTGATCTTATTGCAATAGCTACAGTGTAAGACTGTATGTTGTTTCAAAGTGCTGGAATAATATTAAACATACTTTAAATGGTTCCAGACAGGAGTAACTAAAAAACCTCATTTTTCCATATAGATCTTCCTCTCTATAAGAATTATCAACCCTTGAGACCATAGAAATATTGAATAGCCTTTCTAACGTACGTGCTTATCACTACAATGTTTTGCCAAATCCAGGTAGATCAAAGAGTTTTCAAAGACATCTTATCAGAGAAGCTTCCCAGGCTGACAGCGCACTTGGACCAACTTCAAATTGACCTATCCTTAGTGACCTTCAACTGGTTCCTGGTTGTTTTTGTCGATAGTCTTGTCAGTGATCTCCTCTTTAGAGTTTGGGATGCTTTCCTCTATGAAGGAGCAAAGGTAAGAACGTTATATTCATCCACAAAGTTGGTTTAAGTGTCTTCGTATATTTTCCAGCAGCCAGACCCACTTTGGATCAATTTTCTGGACACCCTAACACGTTTATTGAATCTTTACATCTTTGTAAATTATTCAGGTGTGACTACATCCTTCCAGTAATACAGTACATGAAATCAACCAAGTTTCTTTTTGTCTCAGGTGATATTCCGTTATGCACTCGCAATTTTTAAATATAATGAAGAAGCAATATTGAAGATTCAGGACAATCTGGAATTCTATCAATATCTTCGTTTTTTCACCAAACTATCTGTGACGGCAGGTTTAAAAATGTTCTTAGAAGCCAAAGGCAGTGCAGGAAAACCAACACAGATCAAGTAGTTTAAATAACATATAGCTGAGGCAAAGGGGGATTAATAATGATGGTACAATAGCATCTCCCAAATATCGTGTTGTGCATACTTGCATCTTGTCAGGATGTAAGCACATAATGACAGCCTTTGAGAGATAATGTCATTATTCAGATGACACTTTTCCATCGTAGTTTGCTGCAGATGCTTTTGTCTTATATAAAGCTGGATTAACTGCATATAATAAATAAAAGCTTCCTAGGAATCTGAATTAGTGTGAAATAAGAGAGGCCTTTGGCAGAACAGCACAAACATGTGATCTTTGGACCGGAACTTTGCAAAACTGCTATATTTGAAGAAGGATCTTTCTCTTCCAAATGTCTGTTCTGCCAGAGTTGCCAGGTTTCTATTTCTTCTTTGGCTCATGTAGTTCTCCTCTTTCAGAAAGCTGATGAGCATCGCCTTCGGTGATATGAATCCATTTCCCATGAAGCTGCTTCAGAATCGACGTGAAGTTCACAGATTAAAAGTGGAAGCTGAGCTGAGAGAACTGGAACAGCTGAAAGCCCAGTATAGGAAGGAACAGGCTGAACACGCAGACAACCAACTAGATGGACCTGCGAGTGAGGAGGAAGAAGAGATGTAACTTTCAACTCTCTTGGCATCTCTAAACATTGCCTTTGTTTGAAACACAAAGGCAGCAGTTATTTATGATAAACATTTGGCACCTGGCGTAATGAATGCAGATGTATTGGATAGTTTGCAAGTCCACCACAAATAAGGGTATATCATGCCTTATTTTCACTATGTCTTTTCTGAATATTTTTATGGTGCAGAAAAAATCCTGGATTGCATTCGACTCAAGATTTTCTCTGACTCTAAATCATAAGAATCCCCTTAGAACTTAGTATGATGTACGAATATAGCCATTATGGTTTGTGAATCCTAATTTATGGCAGGCCTGCACAACTTGTTGAGAAGAAAGGACCATATTAAAAATTAAAAATAATTGCAGGTTGCATAGGAATACCCCATGCACTGATCAGCTAGCAGAGTGGCAGCAAGGCTGATTGTTGGCAGCATCACTAAAGCTTGGAGGCACTTGGCAGTATGTCTTTTGGGAAAGCAACAGGAGATCCTTCGTGATGGTTGTGCTTTTGGGGGGGGGGGGGGGCAGTGAATTTATTGATCTTTTAAAAAATGCTAGTGGACCTTCACAGCTGCTTGCTGGGCCACATATGGCCCACAGGCTGAAAATGCAGGCTGATTTTGGTTTACTAGTACCCATGGTACATTCAAGTGTGGCTTTTTCAGCCAACCATGGGCGAAGCAAAATGGATTAACCCAATGTTTTGATTCATATTTTTATTATGAATATACTACTTTTGCTTTCCTCATTTTATAGCAGGCTTTCTAATCAATTGGCTTTCCTCAGAGATTGGACTGTTTTTCAATCTTAGCAACTCTAACCTCTTGTTGGTTGGGGAATTCTGGGAGTTGAAGTCCACACATCTTAAGTTGCTGAGATGGGGAAACACGGAACTAGATGATTCTTGGGGTCCATTCAGGACTACCATTTTGTGATTCTATTACACAACCCATGATCCTTTAGGGTTGTTTCAAAGATATTTCCTTACTACATTCAGAAATGTTGTTTCAGAGATATTTCCTTAACACATTCATTCCTCAATGCCTTTAACAGTGGTGCAGCTTCTAATGTATTTGAACAGGTCTTAAAAATTCAGGGATATATTCAGAGATGTATCTGCCTTGAAGTAACCCATATTGAACTGTACATCACAGTCAAACAGAGTTACCGATAGGGAATGTTTTATGACATTTTATATTATGTTTATAAAATTTCACAAATTTCAATTCCATAGAAGTCATAGACCCTGGATTTGAATATATTCTACAAGGTAGCTCATTTGAGGTACCTTGGTTCAAAAACATTGCTCTATGTATAATGAACCATCCCACCTAGTCAAAGGTTATGAGAACAAGAATTTTAGTACTATGCAGATAGTTGAATTAGATTTTGTAGATTTCAGAATGGAGAGGGAGGAAAGTAACCACACAATAATCTTTCTTAATGAGATTTGGTGATATTTTTCAGCACTTTGCTGACAAATTTTCATGCCTGGGGCCAGGGGTGGGATGCTGCCGGCATTACTGCCGGTTCAGTACACAAGAAACTTTTGCACATTTGCACTTAAAAAGGTCTGCGCAGACGCAAAACGTTAGAAAGGAAAAAAAATACATTTCTGCAATGAAAATTGTTCTGTGCATGCAGAGAACTGAAAATTAAGATGGCGGCACTGTAGGAGAACCGGTTCAGGGTGTGTGGCAGGCCTGGGTTGCTGCAAGTTCCAGCGACCCAGGCAGCCAAGTTACTACTGGTTCAGCCGAACCGGTCCAAACTGGTAGGAACCCACCTCTGCCTGGGGATTAGAAAATAGAATGATAGGATTGGAAGAAGACCTTGGAGGTCTTTAAGACAGGAGGCCTTATACCACCCCTGTCAAATAGTTGTCCAGTCATGGAAGTTTTTGAAAACCTCCATGATGGAGCACCCACAACGCCAGGAGGCAAGCTGTTCCATTGATTAATTGTTCTCATTGTGCATCTTCTTTTCCCCTTTTTCTGTTACTAATAGATAATTGTAACACTTGGAATTCATGTCCTAATGCTAAGAGATAAGAGTCAAGGAATATATTAGGTTAAAAGCAAGAATGCAAAAGCCAAGGGGTGGGGGTGAGGGGGTGCCCATGTTAGGGTTAGCTCCCCCCACCTTTGCCCATTGTTGCATTTCCCACTACTAGCTTCTTCCTACAACATCCTCGGTTGCCTGCTTCTTCTTCAATCCCACAAATCTTCCTATAGCCTTGTAACCATTCTGCACTCCGTCCCCTAAATCTTTTCAAATTCATTCAGTCATTAAGATTGAAGCACTTTATTTATTTATTTATTTAAGTTGAAGGAGCAGCAAGTCAGAGGTTTGCTCCCCAAAAATCTCCCCCCCCCCTTTAGCAGAGTGGCCTTAACAAAGTAGAAGGACTCGTGTGACTTTGAAATTGATGAAAGATACAGGAAGCTGTTTCTGTGTCAACTAAAAAAAAATGCATGAAAACTTGCAGGGCATTTATTGTTAAAAGTTATCTTCAGTGTCATATCTCCCCCTGCTGATAGGTTGTGGAACTGCGACAAAATACCCCTACAACTGAATAAAAAATAAAATGGCTTCATTCACTTTGATCCTAACCTTGTTCATTTTTAGAGTATTGCATCTAGCATGCTGTGCAAAGTCCATCCCTGTGGTCAAACAACAGTGGACATAGGAAAAATATTTCTTCATAGTCTGCTCCATGGTGGAACCCTCTAAGGGGATTTAACATCTCAAGAATTGTTCATTAGCTTAAGAACCTATCTCTCTGTGTATTTTAATGAGGTAGTTAATTAAGTGGTGCATATCTGTCATTCATTTCATCCTCCTCAATTATGTAAACATTTGCCAAGGACTCCAATCTGAAATCTCCCATTCTATGATTGAGTCTTAACAACAGTAATTATCTGTGCTCAAACTAGCATCCTGTCTGAGAATGGAAAAGACTACAGAATAGGGCCTGAGGCAGAACTTTCTGAGAAGGCAAAGCCTTATGCAAGTCCTCCAGAATTGGTTGGGAGTTCTGTGCAAATTTCAAACAAATCACTTAGCTAAATTTAGCTAAATCTGCTGTAAGTGCAATCTTTCTCTGCTTTTTCTTATAGCTTCTATTTGTACAGGTAAAATTGCTTCTATTTTAATGACTATGTGACTCTTAAACATCCCGTCCTAAAAAGCGAGTTGCTTTCACAAAGGCCAGAGAGATGTTGTTTTCTTGTGAGATATGAAACATTTCTTCCGATTTATTTTTGAAGTTTCCCCAGCCCAACTGATCTGTTGACTGAGCAAAACTTCTGATTGTGCTAGCAAAGTGTAGATGCAGATTTATGACAGATATTTGTTGCTGGATTAAACCAGCAGAGAAGAGAGACAGTAGAATGAACTGGTTTTCTTGTCTGGCCAACACTTTTTCTTACCTGGCATGACAGACGCATGATATTTTATTATTGGCAACTACCAGAATAACCCAAAAAGTGGCTGCAAAGCAAAATTACCAAAATCCTCCATATCAGGTTTAGTGTGATACAAAACTATATGAAAAGGACGTAGAAGCAGAAACTAAATGATGCTACTAAAACCAGGCTGTGTGCTTTCCTTGTAACCAGCCATAGCTGATTCTCTATGCTGCTTTGTCATCTCTTGTAAGGGCACTGACTGTTCCTGAGCAACCAGATCAGAGTCGTCCGAGGATGCTTCCTTCTTTCCAGAAGTTTCTAATGTTAAGGAGCTTAAATCCTCTGATTCCCAACAGCAAAACAGGCTTTGCTTTGTGTTCTTATTTACCTGATGCAGAGAATGGATTCTTAAGAGATAGGCCCCGTAACATTTGTGGTCCAGTGCACTTTCAGTTCAGATTGGTGGGATATGAGAGAAGGCTACTACCCATCTTCCTGATATGATGTTGCTTTTCTCCCGTTTGTGCTAAATTCCGTAGTTACATATCTTTGCGACTAACCAGTTTTTTAAAAAAGCTTTAAATAAACAAATTATAGTTCATGTGTATCTTGTTGGTCTGAATGAATTTTTGCCTGCTTCTTTGCAAATTCCTTAGAGTGACATATACTGGTCTTGCGCCCCTCTTTTCTGATTCATAAACTGAATGGCCTCCTTTTCTTATTCCATCAAAACAAAGCTAAATTTGTTGTTGATTAATTAAAAGGAAAAGTGGAATGTAAATGTAACAATACTAACTATATTGTCATTTAAATGCATTGATTTGATTTATTAAATTAAAGACACTTTTTTAAAAGTTCCCTTTTAAACCAAGATGGGTATTTTGCACCATTCCTTGAGATATGTGGGGAGGAAGGTGAAGAAAAGCATTGACCTCCAGAGCTCATTAAAAGCCTGAATTAGGTTTCATTCCCAGCTACCTTGATCTTTGGTTTCAGGTGTAGGTTGAGAAACATAGGATTATCTTTCAAGAACTGCTTTATAAAAAAATTTCATTTAATGACCATTCATTCAGTGATCATTCAAGTTTACAACAGCACTGAACAAAGGATTTGTCATGGCTAGAATAACAAGGACTAATCATAACACACTCATGGTCATGTGAACAAAATCAAGGCTCATGCACATTTACAACTGCCACCACCCTTCCCCAGCTGATCTTCGTCAGCTTTGCCTATGTCCCCTCAGTTGGGTTTACCACCTTGGCCTCATATGAGGAAGGTGCCTTGAAAATGTCCTGCAAGCTCACAGGTGGGTGCCACGATGCTTTATGCGACTACCACCCAGTTTTTTCTTTTAGGAATCATCTGGGACTTCTTTTCATGAAAGGTAGCTCTAAATGGCATGTTAAAAGCCCCAGTGTCACCATTGCAAAAGAAGGACCCGACCAATAGTGGCATGCATGGGGCAGGGGCAGGTGAATGTAGTGGGTAAACGAGCAGCCAGAAGGGTAGAGATGGCCAGCAAGATAGTTAGATGGGGGAAATTTAAATGGAGGCAATCCCTTATATCTTTCAAGAATGGGTTTCCATTTGGATGGGTCTTTGCCTAAAGACCATATGACATTCTCTCAACAACAGCAAGTGGGATTGCCAGAATTACGTCAATACGTGGACAGGCTGTCATATTTCACTTAAGAATCATATCATTTGTTGACTGTTGAATGCAAGTTGTGTTTTATTATTTTATTTTGTTCACTTACTGTTTGTCTTTTGGTATTGCACCCCCCTCCCTGTGATTGTAAGCCGCCCTGAGTCCCCTCAGGAAGAAGGGCGGCCTATAAATCTTAATAAAATGTCTATTAAAAAAAAAATTAGTGATGGTATTGCTGGTCTCAATTAGCGTCCTTTAAGTGAGGATTACCTGAATAGGAACAGAGATCATTGACTCATGTAAAGCACAGCTGTCTATTTGGGATGGCATCAACCACACAATTGCAGATTAGTTATTCCCAAAAATCATTTTATTGTATATGGGAAAAATACTTTTGTTTCAGCTTATTTTGTTTGTTTGATTTGATTGTAATACATTATCACTCCATGCAGCCATTTGGATAACAAGATGGTAACATACCTGACTACCTCTTACTACTGTTGCCTACAACTTACAAGTTCAACTAACCTGGGTCACATTGGAAGCAACTGAACACTGAATGAAAACTGAAGAATAATAGCAACAAAGAAATAATAAACTCACCTGTAAAATAAATCTTTTAAAAATCACTTATACTTGCAAGCACTTGTGCATGTTTAATAGTAAATGTTATTCATTAATTTTACATTCTGTTAAGAATGTAACTAATGTAACTATTGATAGGTTTTTTTAAAATTATCAATCAATGCATTAAAAGCTTGGTTGCCAGTCTGGAAACCTCTTGTGCCCATCATTGGAACTCTACGTAGTTACCTAAAAAAACTACCGTAAGGATAAAATTAAAAATCTACATGTTTTTTTCAAGAGGCATGAAGACATCAGATGTCTCTATTCTGACTCTATACGCGTTCTTTTAGCTTTGGTGACTATTGGAATGTATTACTATTGGTACCCTGAAGTGGTGTTGTGTGGTGCTAAAATGATTCTATTTAGATTATACTGCATGTGTGAGAGACCAAAACAATAACCCCAGTTTTTCTCTAATATGCTGCCTTTGCCTTCTATAAGAAAGAAGAGTCAGAATGTTGTAGTGGCTGAGGTGTTATACTAGTACTAGGAGGAACCAGCACTAGGAGGAATTAAGTCCCTCTCAGCCTTGTTGATCCACAGATCACCTACCTTATAACTGTCCATCTGATTTTTCCTGAATATCACCGAATTGCATCTTGTTGCAAAGGCCCAATGTTAAATCTGTCATGATACTTCTGAACCCTGAGCTTATCTTCTTAGGTGTTAGCATTTCTCCCCATGTTTGGGTCATTTGCAAATCTGATAGTATCCCTTCTCCCCCATCATCTGAGATTTATGAACACCATTGAAGAGCACCGCATCCTGCACAGAAACACAAAGGGGGGAAAAATGGTTCCCACCTGACTAGATAAAACAGACAAATCTGGTCTGGGATTTCAAGGGTTTCCACATCATATTCCTAAGTGTGATGTTCAGCAGACTACCTTGGATGTTATCGTTATGCAAAGTCTGTAGGTGATATAGCAAGAATTTGGTATACACACATTGCTAGGAATAATGCTAAGTGTTTTCGTACTTTATTTACTTATTTTATATCAATAGCTACTCATCTCAACAAGTAATTATGGGCAGCATACATCATAAAACATAAAAAAACAATTGAAAGAGTACACGATTAGAATATGTGGCATCAAGTAAAACTGTTACTATGGATGTTAATGCAGCTGGGAAATGGGCTCTTAGGGCCAAGGTTGGGCTTACAACTAAGTCGTCACAGTCTTGTAAAAGGTCAGGATGGCCAGGTTTATGCTGATATTTGAAGACAGAATATTCCAGAGGGCAAGGGTTATGGCAGAGAAGGCATGTGTCTTGGTTCTTGCCAGTCAATATTCCTTGACTGATGGGACCACAGTATGCCCAACCTGCCTGATTAAATTGGATGGGCAAAAACACCAAGGAGAAGGCAGTCTTGTGAGGTAACCCAGCCCCAATCCATGAAGGGCTCTAAATATGATAACTAGCACCTTGAATTATACCTAAAAACATACTGGCAATCAATGTAGCTGACAAAGCAGTGATGTTACATATATTAAATAACTCATGTCCTTTACTACCTATACAGTCACATTCTGCCCTGGTTGAAGCTTTAATTTTTGTTACCTCTGAGTCCCCAGCTATTGCTACTGCTTTTAATAACATCTGACTATTTTAGGCAGGTTTAATTCTTTTCAGGAGCCAAGGTGGCGCAGTGGTTAAATGCAGCACTGCAGGCTGACTGCTAGATCAGCAGTTCAGCGGTTCAAATCTCACCGGCTCAGGGTTGACTCAGCCTTCCATCCTTCCGAGGTGGGTAAAATGAGGACCCAGATTGTTGTTGGGGGCAATATGCTGACTCTGTAAACTGCTTAGGGAGGCCTGAAAGGCCTATGAAGCAGTATATAAGTCTACTGTTATTGCTATTGCTATTGTTTTGTTATTAGAAAGAATTGGGACAGAATGGTCGTGTGCATTTCCTCGGCTTCAAAGACACACAAGTCTGCTTCTACAAATACAGTAATGGTACTATTTGAGACCTGAGAAGTTCTCCCAGGAGATCTTTCAAACTTTTGTGGGAAACACCCAGAACTTCAGAGTATGCTTTTAGATTTGCAGTCTAAATCCAGCTTCATGTGATGTGAGAGCTAAAGCAGAGGAGAACAAATCTGACTCCCTGTAGACTTTTTCAGATTTCTTCCATAAGTCCTTGACCTGGAAACATACACTGGCACTGTAATAGCTAACACCAGTATCAGGAACAAGCTAGCCTTACAATAGTTTATTGATTTCTCTTTGTTTCCATACACAGCTAAATAAATCATCATCCTTGCCAGTAAGTAGCAAGTTGATAGCTACCAAAACAATTGGTAGCTATCAACTACCAATAGCTACTATTTAACATAAGCCATCTTTACCAAGGTTAATAATTTACTATTCTTTATCTTGACCTTTGTCACTGTGATTGCATTTAATGAGGGCACACTAACATCACAGGTTAAACTTGCTACCAAAGATAGTGTGGATAAAATATGATTTCATCAAAACTAGAGCCTTATTTTGCTGACCCCAAAGACAGAGGTTTTGAGACAGGTATTGAAAAGTTTTAGATCAACCAGAGAGACTAATAATTTAAAAAACCTTTCAACCACTGGTTTTGTTGATCTATTTATTTCAACCCTTCATAACACTATTTAATAGTTCTATGTGTTTTCCTTAAAACTGAAAACAACCCAGTCTCCTAGATGAGTAGACTACAACTCAATTCAATCCAAGGTTATACCGTATTTTTCAGAGTATAAGACGCACATTTTTTCCTCAAAAAAGAGGCTGAAAATCTGGGTGCGCCTTATACATTGAATACAGCATTTTTTGCCTCCTGAATCCCCGCCCCTTCACAAAATTGGCCGTGCATACCCTTATAGATGCTTTCAGAGAGCTCCTGGGGGCTGAGGAGGGCAGAAATGAGCAAAAAATGGGCCGTTTTTTGCCCCCCCCATAAGACTCCATAAGGCTAGGCATGCAATTTTTTTGACAAAAAACAGGCCTGTTTTTGCGAAAAACAGGCTGTTTTTTTTTTCCATTTTGTCCCCCCCACTCAGTCCCCAGGAACATTCTGCAAGCCCCCTCAAGGCTATCCATGCCTTTAATTTGAAGAAAAATGGGCCATTTTTTTCTGAGGTTTGCAGAGTGCAAAAACTTTTTTTCCCTTTTGGAAAGCTCTTTAACTGATGAGACTTACATTGATCAAGTGCTGTGCCAGCAGAAACAAAGACTTAAGGTTTGTCAGCGATTTCCTTCTCCAGCACATGAATAAATACACCTAGAAACATCTACCTACCTACCTATTCTCTCTCCCTACCTACCTACTGTATTTCTCTCTCTCTATCCCTCTATCTACCTACCTACCTACCTACCTACTCTCTCTCCCCCCTACCTATCTACTGTATTTCTCTCTCTCTTTCTATTTCTCTCTCTATCCCTCTACCTACTTACATACTCTCTCTTTCCTCCTACCTACTGTATTTCTCTCTCTCCCTCTCCCTCCCTCCCTATTCTCTCTCCCAACCTATCTACTGTATTTCTATCTCTCTATTTCTCTCTATATATATACCTACCTACCTATTCTTTCCCTCTCCCTATCTATCTACTGTATTTCTCTCTCTCTCTATCCCTCTACCTACCTACTCTCTCTCTCCCTACCTATTACTGTATTTCTCTCTTTCTATTTCTCTCTATCCCTCTACCTACCTACCTACACACACTCTCTCTCTCTACCTACCTACTGTATTTCTCTCTCTCTCTCCCTCTACCTACCTACCTACCTATCTACTGTATTTCTCTCTCTCTATCCCTCTAACTATCTACCTACCTACTGTACTCTCTCTCTCCCTATCTACTGTAGTTTTCTCTCTCTATTTCTCTCTCTATCCCTCTACCTACCTACCTACCTACCTACCTACCTACACACTCTCTCTCCCTACCTATCTACTGTATTTCTCTCTCTCTCTCTTCTATCCCTTTATCTACCTACCTACCTCCTCTCTCTCTCTCTCTACCTACCTACCTACTGTATTTCTCTTTCTTTCTCTCCCTCTCTATCCCTCTATTTACCTACCTACTTTTTAAAAAAAATGCCTCTTCAAAACCTTGGTGTGTCTTATACTCCGAAAAATATGGGTAGTTCAAAATATTTAGAGGGTACTAGGTACTGTATTGTTCTCACATGTGTTACACCATAATCTTTAGAGCAACCAAATAAGGTGCAATATGATTTTCGATAGCAGTATGCCTGAGAAGAGCATAACTGAATAAACAGAGTTGTTGCTAATATGTGATTTCATTGTTAGTTCTCTGTAAGCATTTTTATCCTCCCTAACGCTTATAACAATTTGCTGTTCTCATATGGATCACACTAGTTCTCCTTTGTATTCAATTTGAGGAATTTATCTTTTTTGGGATAAAACTATTCTACTCTGTAGTACTAAATACCACTTTGTGTTGAAGGAGTGAATGGAAGAGAACAATGTGAACAATGCAGTCAGAACCATTTTGAATCTATCATTTGAATTGATAGAATTGTATTGACAAATACAATTCTATCTCTGAATTGACAAATTGTATGTTAATTGTGACTAAAGTTTCATGATATGAGCTACTCCAGCCTTGACTTTTTGTCCTCCTTCTGATAAATGGTTGTATTGTTTGGACTTTATCACTGATAAGTTTGAAGCAGCAATAAATGCACTTAAGGAATCACTTTGATATATCTATTTGACTTGGAGGAAATCTCTATTTAAATATAAACCATTGTGTAAACTTCACAATAATTCTTTCTCTTTTGGTCTAGAAATGTGAGGATGAAATCTGATAAATTTTCTTTAAGAAATGAGTAACAGTGCCCATTTTCCCAAGATATTTCTTAGTGATATAGAGGTAATATACTTCCTGTTTTATTTTATTTTTTAAAACAGGAAGGTATGGGAACCTGTGAAGTCCCTTTGTATGAGAAGGACAATGCAGGTCTCCCCCACCCTACCCCGCTTCTGCCCTGAGTCTATACACTGGGGGCCCACTTTACTAACAGGAGGTACTATTGTATTTTTACAGTGAAGTCTCTGGATAATGACAATCAAAACAATTTCCTTACACTGTTTTTGCCAGGTGACCAGGGGATAAAGATTTTAAGGCATATGGGATCCAGAATGCCAAGAAAGCTTAGAAGCAAATGAGGAGGAAGCATGAACAGCATTTTTTAAAATTTATATTTTGGTTACCCGAGCAGCTCGTTTATGCAAAATGGAACTTTTATAAAACAGCAACACATAAAGAGCAACATTTAGAGTATTAAATATGTTTGTAATTCATTGTTTCTATTTATTAAATTTTAATATGTTTTGTGAAAATTTCCCCTGATAAAAGTTTGCTCCTAGGCTGAAAGATGTGTCCAGGTGCTTCTCACCTGGAATGAAAAAGGATCAAATTGCAGGACAAATACATGAAGGAAGAGGGAAAGGGGGGAAAGAAAGGGAAGCCTGAGCATCTCAAATATGCATAAAATTGAGATCTTCAAATAGAGGAAAGAAGATGGAAGAAAAAAGACAATGTATGAACAGGTGTATAGACATAGTGGAAGCAAGGATGACTTGCAAGATTAAGATCATTGAAAGTTATTGAAACTATTGTGAATATAAACTAGATTAAAATACATTTCTCTGCTTATTTGTCTCACCACCTGGCATAAATGCCACAAGTTAATTACATGGGAAGCTGAAGGGCAATGTCTAAAACAGTATTACTCAAAGAGCTTGATATTGACTTCCAAGAATAAACGGGACTATCGTTGTCTCTACACTGATTTTTCTCCATAGCGCTATTAGTTAAAGTAGTATTTAATAATTATTTTCATATTAATAAATGTTTTTGGGTCGATGAACAATACAAAACTTCATATAGGCATCAATAAGCAGCTAGTGAGTTTGGGAATTGCTTCTCTAAAATAAAATACAGGAGTTCAAAGTGATAATATTAATTACAAATTTAAATGGATATATATTTATAAAGCATTTACAAAGTTTTCAGAAAAATGGCCAGTGACGCTTTCATTAGATTTTTCCTCCTTAACTGGATGAGAACCTAAAATATTTAATATTCATATTATTAAAATATTATTTAAAGTATTTTTGTAGTAAGGGGAAAAAAGTAAGAATAGCTTAAATAGTCTGAGATGTAAGGCTGTAATTTTTTTTAAGTGGGCTTATGTCAGTGATAACAGTCACTGAACAAATCGACATTTTAAGAGGGGAATGGACTTTTAAAAAATCAGTCTCAAAAATGAAACAGGGAAGGACTGGATGGTGTGGTAAACAGGGATAAAAATCAAGACATCACATCCATAACCAATTTATATTTGCCTAAATATGTTGAAAAAACATCACTTAATATGATGACATGTTCAAGGGATTAAATATGATTTCAAACAGCTTTAGGATTTAAAAGCAAATGCCCTTCAGAAATGAGCTTGTGTGCAACCAGCTGAATATTCTACAGTCATTAGAAGGAGGCTTACTTCCTTAATAATTGGGGGAAAATGCCATTCTTGCACACTTACATTGTTGCTGTATGTTTCAGCTTTCTTCAGTTCAAATGAAAGCCCAGTTCACAACGGCTTTCCTGGCACAAGAAAAGAAGCTCCATTCTCAAAATGAAACTTATCCCAGGTAGCAATTCTGAACTAACTTCTTGGGAGTTTTCCAGTAGAATTTCTGGGCAGGGCCTCAAATGAAAAACGAAACACGCATCTCTTCAGCTGCAAAGCCACGTCAAATGAATAGCTGGCTGGTGCATGCCAGTTTCAAACATCCAGATACTTCATGGAGGAAGTGGAGGAGGTAAAGGAGAAGTAAAACTCCAGATATTTAAAAAAATAATGGGTAGACGGCTAAGAGAAGTAAAGCATGGAAGTTCCTAATTCCAATCACCCCAGTCTCCAACAAGTGCTATATTCCATTTAGCAAGAGTCTCAGTTAGTTAGGGAGGTATGATCAGCAGGGCAATGGGGAGGGAGATGTTTAAAACAATGACAGGCCTGGAAGGCACCATGGAGATTGTAGGAGGAAAAATCTGGTTTATTTGGTTTCCAGAAATTTCAGTGACAGTAGCAATGTTTCTGGGGTAGCTGACCAAATGGCTGAGTGAGTGGATGGATCTTTACAGGATGATTGAGATGCTCCAGGGGGTTATGCAATGTAGTGAGCCTTCTTTCTGTCTTTTGCTATTATAATGGTGGTGGGTAAATCTTATTATGTCATAAAGGTCATGTCCTGTCTTTAGACCTGGGTGGGGAATATAGATTTTAAGAGTCTTTGTTTATCTACCTTTATTCCCTTCTGAGGGATCTCTTGAGGGAACTTGTTAATGAATAGGCTGGCCTAGATTTCTTAATGGGCACAAAATATCCATCTCCAAAGACTTTAGGCATCTACTGGAGGCTGTTTCCTAAAGCAGGAAGACTGGGGCTGCTTTCTGCTTTTAAGAGCATGTTTCTTTATTTCTCCTTTGGAGAAATATTCTATCCTGCCTCTTTTAATATTAAAAATAACAAATATTTTAATCTGGGGAGGGGGGGGTTCCTACAAGATCTTCTGGTCCAACCTCCTTCTCAGGGCAGGAGTGTGGCTATATGACTCAACCCAGATTTGGAGGTGATAATAATGGTAAGAGTTCCCATTCAATGGAGATCTACAAAGTCCCCCATTTAGAATATGTAAAAGTTTATTAATGTTTTAAGCAGCATCAGAGCCTGTTTTGTATTTAATTAAAATTCCTTCACAGTCCTGAGACAGCACATTAAAGAAATGCCTAGTTCTTAGGGCTAGGAAAGTCATAACCAAGGCCCAGGGAAAATTCAGAAAACGAAATGGGCACCCAAACAGTGGCAGATTGGGATTGCACGGATTACGCTTGTTTTCCTCTTCATAATTAACCAATCCAGGAATACTGAATCAATAGCCTTGTCCACGATTATATAAGAAGCAAAGGACAGCCTTGGATGGGAGACCTCAAATTCTTGTTTTATTTTTAACAAGCTCTGCAAAACAGACAATGGCAAAGCATTGACATAGCGGGGCAGAAACCGCCCAGCGATGCCCAGAAAGTCAACAGGAAAGAAAGCCCTATGGAGAACTGACTTCGGAAACTGCAAAATGTTCTGCGTGGCTCTTATTTCTAAGTCGCGCGCGCGTTTGAACGTATGTCATTCTCAGCTGCAAAATTATTATTTTTTTAAAAAAAATGTATTTCTGAAAGCGTCTGCCCACATCAAGCGCCTTTTCTGGAGAAGCCCGCTTTCCTCGCAAAGGGGTCAAGGTCTCCCTCGGCCGCTATGCCATCGGCCGCAATGCCCTCGCCCTCCCCGTCAGAGCGTCTCGCTCGCGCACTAAAGAGGAGGGGAAGGGCGAGGAAGCGGCCTTTGGTTTCTTTCTCCTCTGGCTCCGCCCACCCGCTTTCCCTCTCACTCCCAGTTCGCTCGCTCGCGTGTGTGTGTGTGCGTATGTGTGTGTTCTGCAGTGACTTCGCAAGCGTGCGCCCTGCCTATCGAGCGCGCTTGCTGCAAGCGGGCGGATCTTTCCTATTAGAACAGGCTGTCTTTTTTTTTTTAAAAGCGGGTGGGAGATTAAAAAAAAAGACTCTTCCTTGATTCCTCCCCTCCCCTTTTAAACTGGCGTCTTGCGGTGCTTTGCATACGAAGCTGCGTCTCCAGACGCGATATAATGAATGAACGGGATTCTTTGATCGCGCAGCGACACCTGTAAGGGGAGAGAAAGCGTAGGCGGAGGTGTGGTGCAGACGGGGTCATCGAAGATCTTTGCTGCAGAAAGACAAGACTGGTACCAGACGGGCATCCAACATAAAACATTTTTTTTTAAATCCAGCCTGCATGACCGTCACGAAGGTAGGAAACGTTGCAAAAAAAGGAGGAACTAAGACGATGAACCTGCTCTTGAATTAAACTGCTTATTTTATTTTTTGCGGGCTGTAAACAAGAGCGGGCGATTTCACACCTCTCTTATAATACTCTGTAGATATAATATTCTTGGTGCGCTATAATAATTGTTAAGTCAGAGAGAGCTTCTGCTCCTGGAACTGAACGATATTCAGGAGGTGGACAAGACTGCATCATTCTGCATCTGAAGGGCGGGGTAAGGAAAACAATCAAGAGAAAATCCTGTCATTGAATTTACATATATTTGGCAGCTATGGTCCCTGCGTATATCACAAAAATATGGGTCTTATTTTGTGGTAGATTCCCCATCCCAGCCTTTTCTAGACTTAAGAGAAACTGTCTACCAGGAAGTTCTTGGGTAAGAAATGTTTCTCTTCCTGGAAAAGAAAGACATATTTTCTATTATAGTCTAGAAATTAGATCAATCAATTAGATGCATTGATCTGTATCTGCATTTTTGCAGCTCTGATAAGAACTAGAGTTTGTTTTTCAACATTGTTGTGCTTGGAGATGAATAACATTTGTTTCTAGCATCAGGAAGTAAAGAGGGTAATAGTTTGCAGAGATTTCTTGAATTGGGTGGAGCAGGGAATTAAGTGAAGTTGGGCACTGCTGGCAGAGTCTGTTCATTGCTTTTCAGACTGGTAGCTATCCTTTGCACCATTGCCTATGGCAAGGTAAGAATTTCCTCCAGGTAAACAGCCAGTGAAAAATCCTTTCATATTGGAAGTAAACTCTCCTTTTTACTGAGTCTATCACAATTTAACAAAAAAAGGACTGTAGCTTTCATGGACGTATCTTGAAATATTGTTGAAATATTGTTTCATGGACGTATCTTGAAATATTGTTGAAATATTGGCTTATTTTCAGAACTTTAAAAAAGGGAAATGCTAGGTGATAGACAGCCTTGGCCAGCTGGTTCAGTGGTTAGGTCAACAAAATGAGATTTAATGCTGATATATTTTCCCATTTAAAATATCCTGGTTAATTTTTATTTATTTATTTATTTTGCAAAATTAGGTACTCTGTTTAGTATATGGCTAGTAGAGAAACTTTTTTCCCACCAAGTACCTCTTAGATGTGTCAGACTACAATTTGAATAATCCCAAACCAGCAGAGATATGTGGCTGGAAGAGAATTTGTTTATTATGGTTATTATATCCCAGCTTTCCGGATAACAGTTTTCCCAAAGTGGCTTGCAAACAGTGTAAACAATTGTAAATGAAAATACAGTACTACACCCACTTCTCTTTCTCCTTCTCCCTCTTCCTTTAAAGACCTTTCATTGACATATTTGAGGGAGACCAGAGGAAGGCTGGTTTAAATAATGGATTTGTTGGAGGTATAGATAGAACTGTTGACGAATACAGCAGAATGTGTTTATTGCTCTGCCTTTGCCCTGGGGTTTTCGTCAGAAGGAATGTTGATGTGACTTTGTCCCTGGGTCCAAAGAAGCTAAATTGAAGTGTGCAAAAGGATTGCTTTTTTAAAAAATTGTAATGAGACTTTTGCTAAAAGAAAGACTCATGTGAATGATGTTTATAATTTATAGATGATGAAAAATATTTTTGTGCTCTGAGAAGCTTGTGGGTATCAGGTAGTTGTCGAAAGAGAGACCTTGCTTAGAGACTGTGGAGGTAATTATTAACGGTCAGGTGTCACTTAGGAAAACATGTGATTTATCTGAACCTTGAAATAATGACTTGGTCCCTGTTTAGCCCAACATATTAGTTCCGGCATTGAGCAGTTCTTCATGAAGCTCATAAGCAAAATATGAAGGTAACAGCCACCTATTACATTTACTCTTTAACACTTTCTGCAATTAACTGGAACTTCAGTAATGGATCCAAGAAATGTTAATTTCTTTCTTTGTTAAGACATTATGTTCTCACCCCTCTTTTTCTTTACATGTCCTACTTCTAGAGGCTGATGGCACAATAATAACCATTCTCAGAATATGATACAGCAATCCAGTAAAGTCTTTGATAAATAAAGCTTAGATGCCTACATCAAAATATGTTGTTTATGGAGTTGAATCTTCATTTCTTGAATTCCTACTGCTCCTTGGTGATTCTTGGCCAGCTGCTTTTTCAGATTCACAAATCACCTTTTTCAAACTCCCTGCTTCTTCAGCTCTTTCCATCTGTTGTCTGTGCTTGTTTTTTATAGATTCCCAGCAACTGTTCTGATGCAGGGCTAGAATAGCAAGGCTTCATCATTGTAACAGAAATGAGACTCAGTCATTCATCCATTATTATCCTTATTCTCTTCATATCCTCTCCTCCAGAAATATTGGCCTTCAGTCCCATAAACCATAATCTGTAGGGTTTGGAAGACACATTGCAGAAGGCTTCACTTCAGTTTATCCACATATGTCATCATCTGTTCAAATAGTATTTCTGGAAATTGCTCAGGATTGAACTCAGTAAACCTCAAGGGGAAGGGTGTTCCACAGTTTTCTGGAGTAGCTACAGATAATACAATTTTGCATGGTTACTTGATGTCAGCTTAGGCAATTCCAGATGTTTTGTTTTCCCAGCTATGATAGTTGTAGATCTGGACATAACAGAGAGAAAAGAGACCTTATGAGGACTCATACCAGATTTGTATAATGGTTTCTGTCATGTCAGTGCTAAACTTGCTAATACTTTAAGACTAGTGTAAATCAGTAATATTTGCTCAAGATCCACATGGAACTTGCATGATTCCACCTTCCTTCAGAGATCTAATAAAGAGGGGAAGGGGACCTGTAGGGAAGAACCCTTATTATTCTTGACAATTGAACTAGGCTAGCCGTAAGGATTTTCTGAATTCTGCTAGAATCAATAAAGTTCTGTTGCCTTTGGAGGTATGGATCAAAGACTGAGCTGTTTCTTAACCATGTACTTGCTAAGTTATCAGTGGCAAGCTGGATATTATTATAGTATACATTATTATTAAAGCCACAAAAGTAGTGCCATATAACTGATTAATATCATTAAAATATTTGAATCATATTCTTCATTTCATAGTCACCAGGCAGTATTTTAAACATGTTTTAAAATCCTAGTGGTATGTTTAGTAAAATAATTTTTTTTAAAAAATCAACTAAATCAATTAAAAGCAGCAAACACATAAAATATTCAGCACACATGAACCAGCTTAATAAATTAGTTTCAAATGTCTAGACAAAAATCTGATTTGGACGCGGTGCTTTAAAAAATAGAGTGTCAGCATTGATTGGGTGGCTTCTTCAGAGTCTGTGTGCCACAGTAGAAAAGGCACAATACTTTTTCATCTTTGGCCACTGGAGTGGGAATTCTGGGTGTTGCAATCCTGAAGCATTTGGAAAGTCCCAGTCTCCTCAAAGGTCTAGTGAAACATCCTTTGGATAGCAGTGCTGTAAATATCAGTGAGTAGGAACTGGCAGATAAGATCTCAGAACCACTGAACTATATCTTTCAGAGATCCTGGAGCACCGGGGAACTGCCAGAGGACTGGAAAAGAGCTGATGTGGTTCCCATCTTCAAAAAAGGGGAAAAAATAGATCCAGGAAACTATAGACCTATCAGCCTGACCTCAATACCAGGAAAGATTCTGGGAAAAATAATCAAGCAAAGAATTAGCAAACACCTAGAAGTAAACAAAAATAATAGTCAAAAGTCAACATGAGTTTGTCAAAAACAGATCATGCTAGACTAATCGTATTGCATTTTTTGACAAAGTGACAAAATTAGTGGACCAGAGGAATGCTGTTGATATAGTTTACTTGGTCTTTAGTAAGGCATTTGATAAGGTAGATCATAATCTACTACTAAATAAAGTAGAAGAATGTGGGTTGGACAGCATCACCACCAGATGGATTCGTAACTGACTGACCAACCACACTCAATGTGTAGTCCTCAAAGGAACTGCATCTACATGGAGGGAAGTATGCAGTGGACTACCCCAAGGCTCTGTTTTAGGCCCAGTACTCTTCAACATCTTAATCAATGATTTGGATGAGGGAATCAATGGGAAACTCATCAAATTTGCAGATGACACCAAGCTGGCAGGAATAGCCAACAATCCAGAAGACAGGCTTAAGATAAAGAAGGATCTTGACAAACTTGAACATTGGGCACTAACTAATAAAATGAAATTCAATGGTTAAAAAAGTAAGGTTCTACATTTAGACAAGAAAAACGAAATGCACAGGTACAGTCCTAGTGGACAACCATTTAAATATGAGCCAGCAGTGTGTAGCAGCTGCCAAAAAAGTCAACATGGTTCTAGGCTACATAAACAGAGGGATAGAATCAAGATCACGTGAAGTGTTAATGCCACTTTATAATGCCTTGGTAAAGCCACACTTGGAATACTGCATTCAGTTTTAGTTGCCACGATGTAAAAAAGATGTGGAGACTCTAGAAAGAGTGCAGAGAAGAGCAACAAAGATGATTAGGGGACTGGAGACTAAAACATATGAAGAACGGTTGCAGGAACTGGGGTATGTCTAGTTTAATGAAAAGGACTAGGGGAGACATGATAGCAGTGTTCCAATATCTCAGGGGTTGCCACAAAGAAGAGAGAATCAAACTATTCTCCAAGGCACCTGAGGGTAGAACAAGAAGCAATGGGTGAAAACTAATCAAGGAGAGAAGCAACTTAGAACTGAGGAGAAATTTCCTGACAGAACAATTAATCAGTGGAACAGCTTGCTTCCAGAAGTTGTGAATGCCCCAACACTGGAAGTCTTTAAGAAGATGTTGGATAGCCATTTGTCTGAAATGGTATAGGGTTTCCTGCCTAGGCAGGGGGTTGGACTAGAAGACTTCCAAGGTCCCTTCCAACTCTGCTATTGTATTGTATTGTATTGTATTGTATTGTATTGTATTGTATTGTTTGTTGATGTTTCAGCCCCTGGAGTGCAGTGCAGAACTTTCCTGTTTATTAATTATCATATATAGAGCTATTTTCTTTAAAAGTTTCCATGTCTTTCTGAAGCTCAAATTATCAAGTGGTTAATTATGAAATCACATTGTGTCATCCTTTGGAAAGTATAATCATGTTTATTAGAGAGAAACATAAAAATGTGGTTATATGTTATAAAAAAGAGGATGGCCCTGTGAACTAGCAAGCTTGGAGTATATCCAAAAATGAATTTCCAATTGATGGATCCTGAATATTAGGAGCTGCTAATAGCTGTGATTTATGAAAATTGGATCCTTCTAGAGAAGAACAGTAGGGACAACTCCCTGTTTCAGCAGTAGTTTTATTGAGTTCTGATATATTTCTGTTTTCTTTAGTCTTGCCTCTTTGACTTTTTTATTTTTTGGAAATAATATATACATATAGTGAATAGTGGCCGGTGTGACATTATATTGGATTTCAGCAGGGGTGTCAAACTCGAGGCCTGTGGCCCTCCCCTCCCCGGACCTCCATTTTCACTGACAGAGGCTGCAGGAGGCTGTTGCTGCTGAAAACGGAGCTTGAGAGCCCGTTTTCGCTGGCAGACCGCTCAGGCCACAGGCGCCCCTCACATGAATGATGTCAAGCTGGCCACACACCCTAGTCCCTTCAGTTCAAACACAACCCTGATGCGCCCTTCAATGAAATTGAGTTTGACACCTCTGGATTACAATATTATCTGTAATCTAGGAGTGTCAAACTCGATTTCATTGATTGTGTACATTGCTGGTTCTTACAACAGTTAGCCAGTTATGTGCTGTACTGGGCTTGAGTTTATTCTAGGTTGCTCCTTTGCTCTCTGTATAATACTGTATTACATCCATAATACAGCATGGGTGGTGAATTGTGGAGACTTCAATAGAGTTTGTCTGTTTACTTACATACATTAATTCTTCAGCTAGTTCGGTTCTGATCAATGTGACCAGCAACAGAATGTCACAGCTTCAGGGATCTTTTGTAACCAGGATAAAGGCAGAATATAAATCGAACAAATGAATAAATAACCTGGAGACACCAAGGATTGAACTGTGGAACCAAACCATCGTGTTTATATTTGTCACTGAGTGTTTTTCTTTCCATGCTTTCCCCCCCCTGTCTGTCAAAAGTAAGGGATGGGATATAACATTATTGCAGTATTCACAGGCTGGCCACGGTTATGAAGTGACTTATTATTAAGGAACCTATCTCAGGTGCAAGATATATAGAATTGTAGCCAATGACAGTTTTGCAAAATGAACTATTGGTTTTAAAGGTTGGGAATTCATTTTTGGCAATTCCTGCTTCCCTGCTAATATGTGGAAATAGCATAGGTTATGCCAGGGAGGGTTGCAGTAGTTATGGGACAGCTAACAAATGAGGAACCCTCATTATACACTATGGTAAGCTATGTGTCAGGGTTCTAAGTAACACCCCTAACGAAAGAAGAGGCTTGAGTTTCCTCAAAGTTCCATTTTATTAGAGATATCATATTGGCACATCTGGGAAAACGTGAATCTGAAAGCTTCCAGGTTTTCCCCACCCAATTAAAAGTTCAAGTCCCTGCCCAGCCCCCACATGGCCGTCACATGGCCCAATCAGACCCAGTCTCAACTGGAGATGCCATCCAGTCACACCATTACAAGTGCAGGGCAAGATGTCCTTGACTCTCTGAGAAAGGAATGTTATTTAGACCAGTGTTTCTCAACCTTGGCAACTTGAAGATGTCTGGACTTCAACTCCCAGAATTCCCCAGCCAGCATTTGCTGGCTGGGGAATTCTGGGAGTTGAAATCCAGACATCTTCAAGTAGCCAAGGTTGGGAAACACTGATTTAGACTATGTATCTCCCATACTCCATATAATCCCCCCTCCCATTTTCCCACAGCATTAAGTGTTGCAGGCCTGAAGGCCCAATGCAAAAGATGGCTTCCAGGCCTGACACTGATTTACTTAACTAGGATTTGTTGCATATTTTCTGTTGACTGGCTTCCTATACTTAAAGTGAATACCAAGCAAACCATGCCAAAGATCAGCATGTTGTGTTAATCCAGGTCAGGTTTCAGGTGCTGGTTAAATGTCATGTTAGATAATGGGAAATCTGTGACTTGCTGTTCCAGATCTTATTAAATCAGAGGTCTCAACAGATGCAGCCACAGATATAGGCTGGTTCAAAGATCAAAAATGTTGGAAATTGCAGTTCAATACACAGAAGGTAACATATTCACTGTAAAGTCATTGTTAAAGATAAAGAAAGGCCTCAACCTACATCCTTCCAACATTCCTTTCACTGTTTTGTAGGGATTACTACTTATACACACCTATTTTGTAGGTGTGAGTTGGCGGTTGATCATGTTAGAGTGGATATTGTGCTTGTAGCTGTGGATCTTGTTACATGATTTCATGTTTCATTATTTATATCCCTGTCTATTAATCTGTACCAGCTCTAAGCACAGCTGGCTCTGTGGTAAACAAAGGAAAAATGGCGATTCCCTGATTGTTGCTGTGATTGAAAAACCACTGCTGACGTTGCCATTTTACAATGTTGTGGGCTGGGCCTGTTGAGGAAATCTTAGGTTCTTGGTCAGCAATGACATGTTTGTCTCTGTTGGGAAGATAGAAGAAGACAAAGATGGAAGATCAAGAAAATTGTAGAAATAAGCAAGTTCCTAGAATAGCTGTTTTCCTTTTTCTGAAAAAGTAGGTTCTAAATGGATTGAACTATGTGACTGATTAATGAATGACTCGCTGTATGTTATCTTCTTTTCGGATTGATTTAATTATCAAAATGAAGACAGAGACTTTGGCAATGATTGCCCTCTTATTTAAAAAACAAACAAACAATCCACTCCCTCACAGCACCGTCTAATTTAATTATGGTCCTTCTGGAAAATGTATTACTCCAACTGCAAGAAAATAAAGTAAATCTTAAATTAAAACTCTTCTGTTTTGCTACAATTTCCACTCCCCTTCTCTTCAAAGATGATCACAAATTGTGAGACTGAGAACAAAAAACAAAAAAAAAACAAAGATTATTTTACCTTTGAGTCACCAGTTGCTCTGTAACAAGAAAACTTTCTTTGCTCTCATCCTATTAAAAAAAATAAAAAGAAATTTAAAAAAATTGTCTGTGCCCTCTTCCCCAGTCTATTCCTTTATTTCACATTCCATGAATTTGTCTAGTCATATGGACAATAAAATAATAAAATTAAATAACAAAATAATAGAACAAACAAAATAAAATAAAACCCAAAGTGGTTGTTGTAAAGGGTGTTGATAAATTGTCAAATATGATGAAGCAGAAGTTTATGGGCATTGAGGAACAGACATATTGCAAACAATGTAGAGCTACAATTTTTTAGGGAAAAAAAAGTTTCAGATGCACTGTGACTGAGCTAGAAGTTAATTAGTGTACTTGATGAAATCACCTGACAAGTATGGGATTATAGAGGTTCAAAGCTGCTTTCAAAATGCGTTCTCATTTGGAAATACCTTAGATTGCAGTGGTGGGTTCCGGATCCCGGTGCAACTGGTACGATGCAATGGGGCCTGGTGTCTCCCACATGTATGCGCGCACACATATGCACAGTAAGCACATGCGTCCTTGCCTCCACAACGCCTCTGCGATGCTCCAGCTGCTTGGCGGAACATCGTGCAGGCGCCGTATCCTCCAGGCGCGGAAGTGCCAAAGAGCTCAAATACAGGTAAGGAGCTTGGGCAGGCGGCCCCTCCAGAGCACCATACCGGAACAGTACTCAATGCTCGCGGCAGGCACCGATACGCCCATACCAGGGCATTCCACCTGTAACCCTCCACTGTTATATTGCGACCATTGCAATACCATAAGATAGAAGGTTTTTTTGAATGATATATATATGCCAGTCTTTGTACACCCCCCCGCCAAAAAAAAACCCTATTCATAATTAAAATGGAGCAGCTTTAATTAATTCTTGGGTGGCTTCTACAGGTAGTTCTAAACTTACAACCATTCACTTAGTGATTGTTCGAAGGTACAGTGGCACTGAAAAAAATGACATGACTGTTTTACACACTTACAATCATTGCAGCATCTCCATGGTCACATGATCAAAATTCATGGCAACTGGTCCATATTTAAGACAATTGCAGTGCCCAAGAGTCATGTGATTACTTTTTGTGACCTTATGATAAGCAAAGTCAATGGAAAAGCCAGATTCCCTTAACAACCATATTACTAACTTAAAACTGCAGTGATTCACTTAAGAACCTTGGCAAAAAAGGTCATAAAATGGGGCAACATTCACTTAACAACTGTCTCGCTTAGCCACATAAATTTTGGGCTCAGCTGTGGTTCTAAGCTGAGGACTACCTGTATTTCCATATCAAGCCAAGTTTATTTAAAAACAATTTTGTTGAATGGCAGGGTGGCCCATTGTTACTGATTTTTCTTTGCTAGTCCCCCGGAATCATTCAGCTTATCTGTGTTTCCTCCGCCCTCTATTCAGGACACAGAAACAATGAAAAAGCTTGGATTCCTCTATGATTTTTTACTTTCTTTGTACCTTCAAGTCAGTGTTGACGCCTGGCAACTGCCTGCCTCTCAGTTTTCTTTGCAAGATTTTTCAGAAGTGGTTTATCCTTGCTGCTTCCTAGGGCTGAGAGTGAGTGACTAGCCCACAATTTTCAGCCTGGTATCTTAACTACTGTGCCAAGCTAGCTTTTCTTTGATGTACCTTTACCAGGATGAAGCTGATTGCAACAAGGATGCAAAGCATTTCTATGCTTCCCCTGGGCTTTCCTACTATGGGAAGTAACAGAAATAATCAGAACATTCTGACACCTTCATATCTGACTGGAGAAATCAGGTCTCAATCTCTTCCCTGCATTATGATTCATTGGTTGGTTGATTTGCCAACGCAAAATAAAATGCAGGTCTGAAAGGAAAAGCTGAATACCCAATGGCTTATTATTCAGAAGAGACTGAATCTCAAATTATTGCAGTTTTAAAAATAGATAAAATCCACAGGAAAATCCATGGGAGAAAGAAAACTCAGTCAAAGCAATAGATGTTACTCATAGTAACGTCTATTGCTGAGCATCTTCCCACTCATTAGACCAGGCTTGTGGAAGCTGTGGCTTTCAGGATCAGTGATTTTCAAAGTGATCTTCAGACCATTGGTGATCCATGGATGTCTAGCATGTGCCCGTTTCTCTTTCACTGCTGATCAGTTGACTACAACCCATTCACTGCCTCAGTCTCTGATTTTCAACGTTCACCCCCAGTCACTTGGTCAAACCAGAGCCCTCTTGCCACCTCAATCCCAACTTCTCCCTCTTCAACACGAATCAGCTGTTCTAGAATGGATCAGTGGCTGAAAACTGCTTCATGAACACAGGGAAAATGTGTAAACAGCAATGTATTTAAATTCAGAAAATGGCAGAAGTCACCAGCTCTTGAATCTCATTGACTGTGAGTCCACAGGTATTCTCTTATGTAGAGCAGTGATCTCAGACAAGCAGTTTCAAAAGAGACACATAACTAAGAAAGATCATGATGAATAATGATTCATTGTTTTAGATTAGATTAAAAGCCTTCGTGGTGCAGGTTAAAAAATGTGGTATTGCAGGCAAGCTTTGCCCACAGCCTGGAGTTCGATCCTGACGGGGCTTAAAGTTGACCCATCCTTCCGAGGTCAATAAAATGAGGACATAGATTGTTGGTGGTAATATGCAAATTATGCTTACCTCCCAGAGAGCACTGTAAAGTGCAATGGGGTGATATACTGTATAAGCCTAAATGTTATCGCTATTGCTAAAATTGGGATTTTATTAAATGAGAATCATCTTCCCCTTTGTTCCTCAAAGATTTCTACTGAAGGGCTTTCTTTACCAGCATATTTGTCCTAATAATTTTTAGGATGGCAGGGATACATAAAATAATTTTAACGATATATAAATTCTTAATTGGGATTATGGTTGGTATAGAAGTTCATTTTAAAAGATCTTCTTAAAATAGAAGGAATGAAAAGACCTTCCCAAATGCAACTAGACCTATTATGATCTTCACTGAAAAAAATGTGAAGACAAAAACACTGGGAGCGCTCAGGGGTGGGTATTTGATATACTGTATTTGGTCTTCACATTGTTCAAACTTTTCTTAGTCCATAATGGCATAACATTTGAGAAACACAGTTTTAGTTTTTTGGGAAAAATACCCAGCAGCTGTAGGCAGCAGGAGAAACAATGCTGGAAATTGTAGTATAATAAACTCTTGAAGACCACATATATCCTAGCTTATATCTATCTATTGATCCCAGTTTCTTACCCAAAACTCCTTGAGGCAATTTTGTCTGCAGATGGAAAAAGCCGATAACTCAATAATGTTCTTTGTTGACAAAGACCATTGTGCTGTCTCTGTCTCCTCCCCTGCAAGCAATATTCATCAATTTTCAGGAATTTCTTCTCCGCTGAGAATTACCAGAGTTGTGGGTGAGGTGCATTTTACTTTATGCACTTAGCAAGAAAATTTATGTCAGCAATTCTGCTATTTTGTTGATAATTTGTTATTTCTTTTCTGACTCTCCCCGTTATTTGGATGTGTTCTCTAATTTTTATTTCTATTAATCCTGCCTTTCTTTGCTTGGTGGGATTATCACTAGGGAATTTAGAAGTCATCCAACAATTGCATTCACATTACAGCAAAGAGATTTTGTTATCATCTCGTGATAGCTGATGATGCTAGAAGTGGCTATAATCACTATGGGGGAAATGGCTTTTAGTCAGTGGATTTATCATACATCTACCAGCTGTGGCCCAAAGAGGCAGTACTAACCATTTTTAAAGGACATGACCTTTGTTTCATACCCAGCTTACAGCAAAAAGCTTTAACTATTTCAGTGTTAAAGTAATGTTCATCCTCTTTTCCCAACACAAGTCTTTTTGTGAAAGTGACCTACAAGGCATCATCAAGAATTGGGTGATGGCATGGTTAGCATCTGGGATCTGCCCAGCTCTTGTTGCATTTTAAGATACTGTGTTGGCATGCCTCCTCTCCTTCATGTCTGTTCAGCAATTTTCTCTCAGAAGAGCTATAATGATGTGGTGTCCAGTGGCCTGGATCATCTCTCTCCCCCTTTCCTTTCCCTCTCCCTCCCCCTCCCCCTTCCCTCTCTTCTGTGTGTGTGTGTGTGTAGGGGGTTACGGCTGGCGTTATTGCCAGTTTGCTGCGTGTGTGTGCACAGTTGCCTGTAAAATGTTATGCGCATGCACAGAACATTAAAAAAGGAGAAAAATCCATGCCCGCGGCGACTGGGGAACCAGTTCGAAGGCATGCTAGCCTAGGTCGCTGCCAGTTCTGTGACCCAGGCCAACAAATACCAGTTCGCCTGAACCAGTAGCAACCCATCTCTAGTATGTGTGTGTGTGTGTATTCCTCTTTCTTTCTTTCTTTCTTTCTTTCTTTCTTTCTTTCTTTCTTTCTTTCTTTCTTTCTCATATCTATCTGTCTGTCTCTGTCTCTTTGTGTGTCTATATGTGTTTCAACAACTTGGTGTGTAACGAATTGGCTCTAGCTCTTGTCTGCCAACCTGAAAAACAAGAGACAAGTACTGAAGCTATTTCCATTTCAGTATCCCCAGGGCCTGCTAGTTTTTTTCCCTCCCCAACATGGGTTTAATGCTTTTCCAGAAGAATGGTAAACTTGTGTTTAAAAATAGTCCTTAAAAAACAGCTGAACGACGCAGCGAGAGCAGTTGCATGGTGAAGTGGGAGGATCTCTCACTGGACTGAACAATCCCTTCTCGTTGCCTGATGAAATAGCCTTCTCCACCTGAGGATCCGAGGCACCTTTACCAGGCAGGTTCTGACCAGTGGTGGTTGTGGAAGGATATCTTAATGAAATAGCCTCTCTTGGTAGGTAGTGTCTACCATCCCATGGATCAGTCACAAGTCCAGTAACTGATCTACTTTTCTGGGCAGCCCTCATCTGCTCCACATAGATCAGGTTTTGACAGATAGCTAAAATTGAGGGTCTAGCCATCTGTCAACTGGTTGCCCCAGGTTAACCATATTTAGGGTAACTGATTGACAAAAGTTTTCCTGCCAGTTAGCAGTATTAGGTGAGAGGAGAAATGAAGCTTGGAGAGTCCATCAGTCACCTAATACCAAGCTCCTATGGTACAATATTTATTTCACTAGGATTAAGGCCTGGTCATAGGATAGAATAGTATTCATTGCTCCGATGGATGCTTTTCATTGAGACCTGAATATAGGAAATACAACTTGTGTGATCTTGCTTGACTTTTCAGCAGCATTTGGTCCCATTGACATTAATATCATTCTGAATTGCTTATAACATTCAGGGTTATGGTGTTTCTTCTCCTTCCTAAAGGAGCAGAGAGATTCTCCCAATTGCCCTCTATTGTGGGGTCCTCTTCCCCCTTCCTGTTATTATTTAAATAAGACCTGTAATTTTCAGGAAAGTATGCTGATAATTCCAGTTTTACTTTGTCATCCAGGCCAGGCCAGAGTCTCTATGGTTAGTCTGGGCCCAAGTGCTTGAAGATTGTGGGGTCTGGATGAGAAGAAACAAGGTGGAAGTAAACCCTAATAAGATCAAGACAGCATTTGTCCAGGAGCCATTAGGCTGTGTGTCTGCTCTGAACAAGTATTGTTTTGTAGAATAATCTTTAGCTCTGGCCCAGTGAGCACCTTTTCACAAAGCTGCCCAAACAGTTTGTCCATGAAATACCTGATATCTAATGTTGCTTGATTGTCAAATTGGTATTAGAAAAATTGAATGTATTTATTACTTATTTATTTTAATTGGTACATTGCTGTTATTGTTTGCAGTTTTAATTTAATTTCTTGTTCTGTTGGCCTGTTGTCAACTGCTGTCAGTCACAGATTTAACTGAGTAAAATCCATTTCTCATTGTTGATATGGGCTAACCTATCACACACGGAGACAAGCAAGAAGTACTTTCCAGTAGTAAGGTTTCTAGCATAAACGGTGAAAAGGTCATAGGAAAAAAAGCAGTTTTTTAGATCTCTGGCCAGAGTTGGCAAAAACTCTCTGTCCTCTTTTGTTTCTTTATAGGCATCATAATGCCTAGAATCTGATAAGTAGTGCTGTATAGACTCTGTACAAAGAAAATAAAAATAAAATAATCAAATACACTGTTGCAAATCTGGATGTGCATTATATCCAGTTTGTGCTTTTGGTTCATTGATCACGATAGGGTCACCTTTGAGTGCTTCCATGTGAAACATTTCTTATACAATTGCTTAGACTTGCTTGCAGAATTTTCTGTGGGTTGGGTGCTCAGTGATTGCTATCTTCCATTTGTAAGTCTCTAGTGCTTTCCAACTTTTTCATAATGAAGAATCCTAAGAAAGGAAAGATGGAACAGTCGGGTAGAACCTCTGTTGATGCTAATATTGCAACCTCTTACCTTGAGCCTTCGTCTCTCAAGAGAATCCATACAAAAGCACAATTACCTGCACTCAATGGTCGACACAAATTGACTCTAAGTCTAAGGCAATAGTATATCAAAACAACAGAGGAGAATGTGTTGAGTTGTGATATTCAAGATATACTGTACATTTTTCACTGGCGCTCTCTAAAATGTTTCTCTTAAGAGTTTTACAGCTGATGGACTCTAATTCATAACTCTTCCCACTTGGACTAAGTTCTTCTCTATCTTTGGAGTATCACTTTGCTTTTCTGCAGAGGTATCTTGACCAGGGCAAGTATAGTATATTCCTCCAAACTTCAAGAAAATGACTAAGAAAAAGGAAAAGCTTTGTAAGCTGGGGTTTGCTATGTCATTGAAACTGAAGGTGCCTGATTACTTACAGAGAAAGCTGATAAGGAGCTATGGATTTTTAGCATCCAAGCAGCCAAGGTTAAAATGAAATGAAGCATTGTCTCTATAGAAAGAGGATTTGGATTTTATTTAGTTTTAGTGATTCTTTAATATTGGTTCAGAAAGCTGGAGCGTGAAAGGTGGTATTTACACAGGGAAAACATTTGCAAGAGACATTCAGAGTCTCATTCTGTGTTTTGTTTACTATATCGGTATCTCATTACAAAAACCCAATAGCAAAGCTCACTAATTTTAGGTAGCTCTAGGATTTATATTTAAAGATGTATGTTAGAAAGTATAACCAATCTCTTGGATCAAACTTTGGTTCTTTCTCAACTTGGCCTAGTTTTCCCCTTGACAATAAATCTGCACTTCTCTAATTATATTACACCACAAATCTAACATATCCTCCAGATATGTTTGACTACATCTCCCACCACAATAGCCACCATGCCTAATTTTCTGGTTGGATTGAGATGTTTACCTCCTTGCCTGAACACTGATTTTGACATGAACACCTTTCTCAGTCTTTAGTGACAGAATTAGCCAAGATGCAGGTAGTCCTTGTCTTAAAACAATTCATTTAGTTCAAAGTTACAATGGCACTTCACACTTAACAATCATTGCAGTATCCCCATGGTCATAGGATCAAAATTTGGATGCTTGGCAACTGGTTCATGTTTATAACAGTTGCCACGTCCTGGGATCATGTCGTCAACTTTTTCAAGTTTCTGACAAGCAAAATCAATGGGGAAGCCAGATTCACTTAATCACTATGTTACTAACTTAACAATGGTGGCAAGAAAGGTTGTAAAATGGGGCAAAACTCACTTAACAAATGTCTCACTTAACAACATAAATTTTAGGTTGAATTGTGGTTGTAAGTTGAGGACTAGCTGTATAAGCTTCTGATCTTGTTGTGGATTTTTATGGCAATCTTGTTCTTTCTCATTTTGATTTTATTGACCTTTTCCTTCATTTGTTTATATTGATCTTTTGACATTTGCAGTTCCTTTGTAGGTCACCATCCTGTTCTAAGCCTTGTAGAGATAACCAGGTCTTTAGCTCCACAGCTTTCCCAGCTCCACTACTCCTACCTCAGTATGACCTCAGGAGAACCTCAATGATGATGATTCCTTCAAAGTGATCACCTATATCTTTCTAAAGACTTATTTCTAAACTTTGAGATAAGAAGGCAGTGTGGCCTCCAAGATGTACTTAGGGCTCTTAGTAAACATAGCATTGGAAACTACCTTCCTGCTAAACCACATCTGACTCTCATAGTTCTCCTCCACCATCCTCCATAGCCCCTCCTCAATGCATAGTTTTCATTTCAGCATTTTCTTTTTAAAATGTTTTCTGTCCAGTTATTTGTATCCAGGCTAATAAGGAACATTGGGCCTTTACAATCCTGTCCTGACAGCTACAGCTCAGAATTTCCACACAGAAACAACCCCATGTGGTAGGTTGGACTGAAAGACTGAATGAGTAGGTGAAGGATCCAAAAGTCACCTAGTGAATTTCCATGTACAAGAATGGAATTCACTCCGGGTCCTCCCCATAACTTCTTAACTACTATACCACATTGGTGGATATATGTATCTGTTAAACACATATAGAAATGTAGGAATTTCTGTAGAAAAGAATGGGAGGACCTGGGGTGGGTTGTTCCCCAGTTCTCAGTTCAAAATATAGCCACTATAAGAATGTGTGTGCCATTTAGTTCTATTGCTATTAAGTAAAGATATCACAATGGGACTACAAAATATGGACAGCTTCTAGAGTCTTGTTGTACAAAGCTTAATAATTTGAGAAAGAACATTCCAGAGAATGGAATCTCAGTAATCTCATTCCCCCTCCAGACCCCCCTTTTCTGGTTTGAAGGATTTACTTCCAGAAACTGTCACACTACTCCTTGTGTAGTCCAGTTCTGTGTTAAGTTAACATTTCTCTAATAGGTTTAACCATTCAACTCCTTGGATCATATGGAGCAAATAGCATTTACTGGGTTTATTATATCCATAAACCATAATATCATTTTTAATTTTTCCCCCACAAGCATTCTGTGAACCAAACAAGATGTAGATGTAAACCATGAATTATGAACATAATGTGTGGGTTCAGATACCCTGATTTATTCAGCACCTGAATATACCTAAAATATACTATGGCTTAACATGATGTGTAGCTGCTTCTTAACCCACCTCATAAAAAAGTGGTGAAGACAAAATAGGATAACCTTCAAGCATGCCAAATTGTACTGCTTCGAGAAATAACATTTGATCTCCTTTAGTAATGCTCAAATCCCAGAGTAATCATTTTATTGGGCCTTGAAAGAGATGGGTGCAGAGTATTATTTTAAAGGGCTTTCCTGACTAGTAAGTGCTCTTAAGTTGGCAGTGAACAAAGGTTTTGAGATAAGAGGAGTATCAATTATAGTACTTTGTTTTTATTGCTCTCTTTCTCCAAGACTCTCTCTGCCAGTAATTCATCTTGAGGTGGGGAAACTCAGTTGTTTACTTCTCTGTTGATAAGACATTCTTCCTTTCTTTTCCCCAACTCAAGAATTAGAGTCAATTAAAGGCTATCTTTGCTACTAATCAGAGAGGCGCTCTTCTATCTTTGGAACTAGATTCACAGTCTGGGGGAAAAAGTCTACTATAGGCAAGTGTAAAAGGAGTAGAAGTGCTATTGTTAAAACCCATCATGGCTTAGTATGCAGCTTGCACCTGGCTTTAGCGCTCTCTCTCTCTCTCTCTCTCTCTCTCTCTCACGCACGCATGCACACACACACACCCCCCCCCTTTTTTTTATTTTTCTTGTTCTTCTTTAGACACTTGACTAGAAGTTTTCCAGAAGGCCCCCAGAGTCCTTTGTTATAGAGTAGGGGCTGAATTCCCCTCAATTAAGCTTCCCAGATGGTGTCCTAGGATGTTCAGGAACCATCCTATCCAGTGGTGGGTTTCAATTTATTTTACTACTGGTTCACTCACGTGCTCGCTCGCATGATGCTTCTGCGCATGCATCCGAGTGGGCGGGTGGAGCCTCCCACCACTACTGGTTCACCCAATCCGGGGGCGAACCGGTAGAAACCCATCTCTGATCCTTTCCTGCTAAATGAATGTGTGAGGGAAAAATGACTCTTTAGATGGAATCAAACGTAGGGATCTATTTGAACCCACAATGATGTCACACAAACTATAATATTCTTGTGATGATGTCATTTGCTTTCTCTCTCCCCAACCCATCCCATATGGATACCTATGGTTTCAAGATTAATTTGTATGCTGCCCAGAGTCATGTCTTGTGAGTTAGGCTGCTACATAAATATGATAAATAAGTAATTAATCTATAATGCCATATTGTAGTCCACTCCTAAGATGGGTTGACACATTACCCAAAGTCAAAATTATTCTTGGCATCTGAACTGGGTAAGTATAGAAATCAAATGGATGGATGGATGGATGAATACATGAATGAATAAATGAATGAATGAGAGAGAGAGAGAAAGACAATGACTTGCTTCACACATCATGCTAAGCTATAAACTGTGGTTTAAAGTCATATTGGGTGTGGTCAAGACAATGTGCTAAGTAAAATCAAAACAACCCACATTATGGGTTAATATTATCTGCAAATGAAGTTTTTTGTGACCTAGTTTAGATGTACTCTTGAACTTGGAAACTACATTTTTCTTTCTTCGCTCTATCTATCCCAATTCAGCAAACTGAGCCTTATGGTTGTCCTCAGCACTTGATCAATAGCATGTATCAATCTATATATTTTAAACCTTGCCTTGATATTTAAGGCTCTGGTTTTTGAAGCCCTAGGTACAGTATATATAGTGTTTTGTGTTAAATCAGAAAAATTGAAGATCACATTATGTATAAGGTTAGAAGAGGCAGTGCAGTTATCCAAGAACCTTTTCTGTCTTGTTCAAGAAGTGCCAAACATTGATGAGATGCTTCAAGCTGCTTTCACAAACATTTCATGATTGAATTGCTTATAAACATGTACGTTAAATAGTGATATAAATCTTGCAGAGTTGTTGGGAACTTGACATAGTAAAGCTAACTATGTCAAAAATCATTCCTTCATGATAGATCACTCGACAGGTGATAAAAGTAGTGTTGACCCTTGTTCTACAGAATTGCTGCAGGGTGGCTGAATAGCCCTGACTATTGCTTGATTTTATGATGTAAGCACTATGGGAATGCGTAAAGCTTCTAACTTTGAGAACTGGAATTATACAGCTCAACAATGTCCTCACTTGTGAGAGCTTGCAGGATCTGTGCACCGCAGAGACGTCACAATGAATAACTTGGCTATCCACTGGTATTGATGCCTCGCCCAGCCTCTGGCTGACTCCTTAGCAACTGTGGTAAACAGAGATGATTTCACAGAGCTTGTGGTTGGTTTATAAAAACTGCCCTGTCCTAACTTCTAAGATAAAGTAGCCTATGTACCTGGTAACCTCTTAAGTTCCCAGATGGGAGCTGGGCCAGGCAAGGCTCTATCAAGATCCTTTTAAAGAAAATAAGTATTGTGTTGATGATTTAAAGAAGCTTTATGCCAGCCATGATTTTCATTTCCTGAGATAAATCTATTGTGTTACACTAAAACCTTGATTTTATAAACACCCATTCAGCAGATTTTGGAATCAACACCAAGCTTTATCCCCAAAGAATGCATATACATCTGTTATTTGGCAACTCAGTTTGGATAATTTTCTTATAATAGTGTAAATATATTTGATTTATTCTTGCCTGTGTAGATTAGGATTTGCAAGATATGCTGGATGACAGAATGGCTATGGGTCTTGTAAGAATGTGAGCAATTTGTTTTACCTATTATTTGATTTAATAAGACATGCAGTTACACATGTGCACATTCTGTTTCCTTTGGAAGGGAATCAACATTTAGGTTTAGTTCTCACAGGTATGGATACTAGCTAATTTCCTTACAGTTGAACATTGACTGAGATCCATTGAAAACATTCCATTTCAGATGATAGTACAGAATGGATGGATGCGTAGATGGATGTGTGGATGGTATGGGTGGGATAGATAGATATGGTAAGTATCCATATGTCTTTTAAATAATGAAGAATATATACAACTATATATTATTCTGTGATATTTGGTCTCTAATGAACTTCTATCACAATATTTAATTTTATGTTTTATTAATATTGGATAAAATGACAATGATTCTAACAGGATTAGCTAACTGTTGAGATTCTGTTGAGTCTTTCCTCCCTCCATGCCTGATGCTTCACAAACATACAACCCTTTCAAAATTGTTCTGCTGCAGGGTGTTGGGCATAGGATGCAACGTTATGGCGCCTAATTTTCTGTGGATGCTGGAAAACATAAATGCTGTGTCATTTCCAGAGTAACCAATCAGAATAGCAAAAGATCAGCTATCTCTTTTGCTTCTTGAACCCCATTTTGGCGAGGCTTTGGTTTGAACCTTGAAACCTCATCACACTGATTCATTACACATTTTCCTTTTGGAACCAGCAATATTATGCAAAATGCAGAAAACAAGTTAAAAAAAAAGTAAGCCAAAGAATTTAAGGCTTGAATAAAAAAACATTCACAGCATTGGTTCTGCATTATGCCTTTGTATCTTTACAAACCATCCTTGCTTCCATTTGTCACATTTGTATATCACTTCACATATTGCCTTTTATTCTTTAAATGTCCTACCACTCTTCTTTGTGGATCTCATTAATGCCATCCAATCATGACCTTTTTTATCTCCTTAATCTGTTTGCTCTTGTTTCAGATTGTTGTTTTATAATCTGATGTTTATATACTGTGTCTATTTTGTTAAGCCATCTCAGTGTATCTATTTTTTCCCCACTGGCAAACTCAATTTTGTATTCAGTCCACATTTATTCAGCATCCATTCAATTTTTACCCTCTCTCTTCTGGTATTAGGAAATATTGTTCTTAGGTAATGCACTCCTTGCATTCTATAGTGGTGCTTAAAAGTTTGTGAACACTTTTGAATGTCCAATATTTGATCTTGTTCAATATGCATAAATAAGACCTTGAAGCACATCTGTTCTCCACAGTTCTTCTAAAACTAGATAAAGAGAACCCAGTTATACAAATGAGTCAGAAGCATTATGTTTCTTAATCGATTTATTGAGGAAAATGATACCTCCTTGGCACTTCCTTTGGCAAAAATAAGTGAACCTTTATCAGTTGATTTGAAAGGAAAATTAGTCAGGTGTTCCAGTCAGTGGGATAATAATCAGATTTGAGTATGGAAGGTTTTGGATATTCACTATCCAAATATGATCTTCACAACATAGGTACGGAGAAGTGTGTCATAACTCAAACAAAGGAGATTTCTGAGGATCTCAGAAAAACAGTTTTTTATACTCATCAGGCTGAAAAAGTTATAAAACCATTTCTACAGATTTTGGACTCCACCACTCCACTATCAGGCAGATCATATGTAAAGGGAGGCAATTCAACACCACTGTTATCCTCCCCAGAAGTGGTTGACCAGACCAGTCAACTGCAATGGGTGTGGCACTCAAGTCTTCAGTGTTGGCAGGAAATGCTGCGTAGGACATACACATAACCAATCTACACATTTTCTATCTTTAAATGTGTTCACATGGTCAACCTTTGTGTGTACATCTGTTAGTAGCTATGGAATATGGATATAATATATGTTTGTTAATATATTTGGATATAAGTATAGGATGAATATTTACATAGATTACATAGATTATATGAAATAATATGGACTTGAAATGTAATGCAATAAAGACAATAAATGCTATTTGGTTTGACAGTGAAAAGGGAAATACTCTAAGTCATGTCCAAAAAAATCCAAAATCAAATCAAGTTATTTAAATATTGTATCTTGGTAGCATGTTTATTAAAGAGAGGAAAGTTAAAGAAAAATTTTTAATGAACAAATGCTAATAGAAACTTAGTAGTAGTATATGATATGTCACAAGGAATGTATGTTTGTCACAAGACGCAAAAATGGGTTCTGTCCACTTTGATGTACAAAATGAAGTATGCTTATAAATATGTAAACCTTTTTGAATCCTTTAGAATATTCAATATTTCTGTATAAATAAGGCCTAAAATGTAATCTATTCGCCACACAAATTCTAAAATTAAATAAAGAAAACCCAATTAAGTAAAGGAATCAAAAACCGTATGTTTGTTCATTTATTTATTGAGAAAAATGATCCAAAGCTACATGTTTGCTTTCAGTAATTGGTATTTATTACTTCTTTATTAATTTTTTTAAAGTTTTTCAGATTGATAGTTTTTGAGTGTGAAACTTGGACTGCAATCCCCAAAATCAAATGGGCGAGAGCACAGTTTTAAATTAATTTACATTTACATTTAATCAGACTACAAGAATCCAGATAGTCAGTAGATGGCAGCAGAGAGATCCATCTAGTTGTCATCTTGGTTTTTATGGCCCAGCTCTAGTAGTCTTTTGCTGCAAAATCTGTCTCACCACCTGGTGATTTTATAGATGTATGTTTTTCATCTTGATAGTCCCTATGATAATCCATGAATGTTCCATAGCCATTCTTTTTTTTAAAAAATTAAAAGATGTAAATATATTTCCATTTTCTTTATTCCAATGATATACCTGATTCTTTCTGTTTGCTTCATCCACTGTCTTCTCCTTCTTTTCTCAACTTGGAAAAGCGTAAAATTTTTTTCTAACAAACAATTTACTCCTTTATTTAATCATTATACATTTCAGTTTGGTGGCCACTTGAGGGTTTTTCCCCAAGATTTTTTAGGGCACTTTGCTGTCATCCCAGGCATTATACTGCCAGATTATACAATGGGCCACAAATATTCCTAATGTAACAATTTTCCACTTGAAATTGCTTTTTTTTTTTTTTTTTGCAGGAGAAAAGGCAGGAGAAACAATGCACAATAAGCACAAGGAGAGTTTAGAAAGAAAAAACAATGCCCTAACAAGGAACAAAGAATTAAAACAATGCTCTCATTTCTATTGATCTTGAAATGTTTTTTCATGATCAGTCAGCCCAGGAAGAATAAATCCAAATGAAATTTCTTTTTTAATTTATCTCTTTAATCAGGCTGATTATGAGCTCTATATCAGAGACCATTAAGCCAGAGGAAATAGAGAAGCAAAGCATCTGTATTATACTGCTTCCTCAATTGAGATACCCATTAATTTTTAGTATTATATAAATTTGTTTCCTGTTTTGAAATTTCTTTATGAAATACTCAAGAAAGAAATTATTCATTTAGGTGAGCTGACTTTTCAGTGTAGGTGAAATGTCTTCTGTAAATTTCCCTTCATAATTTTTCTAATTTGATTATTTAATAATTAGTACTTTATGTTTTACAGATAATAATGGATAGCCTAACGTATCACTATCTTGTTTCCCCAATTATAAAACTTTCTTATGTGAAATATTTCCAAGATGGGATACAGTCTTGAGGTAGATTAATGTAGGTAAAATTATATTCTCAATAACTGAGATTGCTCTTTATTGTTTTGTTATTCTTTTTAGTTATTTGTAGCTTACTCATGAAATACACAATAAATTAACGAGTTTCATGATATTTCCTGAGTATTTTAAAATCAGTATGAAATGAAGAATTGTTGAATCCCTTTCTGTAATTCTCTGATCCTAAATCATTTCTGCACTTCTTTCATATTATATGACCAATGCGATTTTCTTGGTTTTATATGTTTGATTTCTCAGTATGTTCTTGCAAATCAGTGGAATGATGGTCAGCTATGTGTAAATACAATTTTGATCTTGAAACATATTTTTCTCAACATTGCTATAAAAATGGGTTCCCATACCAACAAGGATTCTATTGGAAACCATTATGTCCACTGCAATGAAATGCAAGCTTCTTTGTTATCAATAAAGAGACTTGCTTCCTTGCAGATCTTGTGAAGGTTGTTGGATAGAAAAAGGAGAAAATCTTCACCTTGATGCCAATAGGATATATTACTGTAGTTGTAAATTTTAAAAAAAATCAATTCTGGAATTCTTGTAACCCACATTTTTAATTTTATTAAGTCTTGTTAAAGAAAACACTGTGGGAATCTTGTTTGGAAAAGAATTACTGTATTTTTCAGAATATAAGATGCACCTTCCCCCCCCTAAAAGAGGGTGAAAATTTGGGTGCGTCTTATACTCTGAATGTAGTCCTGCCTACCCACCGGCCCCCACCGTTTGGCCTCTGCCTCCCAGCAATTTACCTCCTTGCAGCAAACTGAGAAAATGGGGCTTGCAAAGGTGAAAAAAGGCTATCCCTGCAGCCTGAAACAGCTGATCATCGAGAGGCCCAGGCTGAAACTGAAAGTGAAACTTGCTGTTTGCTGCAAGGAGGCTAATTGCTGGGAGGCAGAGGCAGATTTTTTTTCTTCTAATCAGACTAAACTGAAACAGGCTGTTTGCTGCTTGCTGCAAGGAGGTAAGTCAATAACTATAAATGTCTATAGAATGTTCAAATTATTAGACTTATTTTTTTAAAGACTGCTTTATTATTGTTCTAGACAACTTAACAAAATGAAATGCTTGATCTGAAGAGCCCAGTGCTATTGTATCTTCTTTTAAATAGTAGAGAATAATATATACTTCCAGAAAGCCACATCAATTTTAACAGCATCTGTACAAGTATAGTCTGAAATGTAACACCACATACAGTGTATATCTTCTGTACTGTTTGCTGTTTGCTGCAAGGAGGAAAATTGCTGGGAGACAGAGGCAGATATCCCCCCCCCTTGATTTCCTCCCCAAAAGCTAGGTGTGTCTTATACTTTGAAGCATCTTATACTCCGAAAAATATGGTACTTTCAATTATAGATTGGTGCTAAAGAGCTTAGACTTAGATGAGGGAATAGAAGGGGAATTTAGCAAATTTGCAGATGATACTAAACTGGCAAGAATACCTAACACCCAAATGGATCTTAACAGACTTGAACAGTCGGCCCTATCTAACAAAATGAAATTCAGTATAGAGAAAAGTAAAATCTTACACTTAGGTAAGAAAAACCAACACTACACATGGGTACTGGGTGAAACCAGGCTTAATAGCAGTAACTGTGAGAGGGATCTTGGGAGTCTTAGTGGACAACCAATTAAATATGAGCCAGCAGTGTGTGGCAGCAGCCAAAAAAGGTAACACAATCCTAAATTGCATTTACAGAGGGATACAATCAAGATGAAGTAAGGTACTAATACCACTCTGTAAAGCCTTAGTAAGACCACACCTAGAATACTGCATCCAGGTTTGGTCACCACACTATAAAAAATATGTTGAGACTCTAGAAAAAGTGCAAAGGAGAGCAACAAGATGATTAGCGGACTGGAGACTAAAACATATGAAGAATGGTTACGGGAACTGAGCATGGCTAATCTAGTGAAAAGAAGGACCAGGGGAGACATGAGAGCAGTGTTCCAATATTTGAGGGGTTGCCACAGAGAGGAAGGGTCAAGCTATTTTCCAAAGCACCTGAAGGCCAGACAAGAAATAATAGATGGAAACTGATCACGGAGAGTTTCAACCTAGAAATGAGAAATTTTTTGACGACGAGAACAATCAACCAATGGAGCAGCTTGTCTTCAGAGGTTATGGGAGCTTCATCACTGGAGGCTTTCAAGAAGAGATTGGACTGCCATTTGTCAGAAATGGTGTAGGGTCTCCTGCTTGCTCGTGTGTGTGTGGACTAGATGACCTATAAGATCCCTTCCAACTCTGTTAATCTGTTAGAGATAACCTGTTAGTTTGATAATCCTTATGTTATCTAAAGAAAGGATCCTGAGAAAGGGAATTGTCTTGATGGTTATAAGTAGGCAAATCTGTATTAGGGACTGAGAAAGTGAAAGGTTCATCTTTCAAGGAATTCTAGTCTAACATGCTTCGGTGGCCCTGGAAGATGGCAATCATATGATGGATAAACAACTCATCATTATAAATTTTATGGCTGGGCAGATGATACTGTGAGAAGATGGTTCTAGAATATCAGGCCTAAACCATTCAAAGTGACAAGTAGCATCTTGAATTACACCTAGAAATCAGCCAACAACCAATGCAGCTATCTGAATATAGAGTTATAAAAATGTTGCCTGATGCCATGGCAACAGTCCAGTTGAAAAGTGACTGAAGCAGGAGTGACAATGAGTAATTCTCCTACTCCAAGAAAGGTTGTGATTGGTTCACAGGATGGAGCTGCAGAAAAGCCCTTGTGGCCACAGCTGCCACCTGCTCCTTGAGGAGGAGTTGTGAGTTGATTTTCAGAATTACATTGTTTTCCTTCCTGTAATTATAGTTTGCCTCCATAGAAGAAAGCGGAACATCAGGGATGTTACTTTTCCAGTAAGTGTACCAATAATTAATTAGGAATTGCAAGTTAAAATCCTTATCAAACCACAAAGCTTGCAAGTTAAACCAAACATGTTTCAGGAGATACTTGTCTCCTAAGCCACTGAAAATTAGAGCGTATATCATGCACAAGACCTCTGAGGAGTCTCATCTATGTTTCTTGTCATACTGGTGCAATGGAATCATGGTGAAGAGAACAGAATGCTCAAAAGAGACATGCCTTGCCCTCTAATCACTGTTAATTGCTATACAGACCAGAATGAGAACAATGGGTATTTGTATTTGCGGTTGGCAGTATGAATAAACCTCTTTGTAATAAATACACGTCTGTCCTTGTGTGAGAGAGATGAGCCACAAGCTCTACTTATCAAGAAGACCTGTTTTGTGCAATTATCCTTTGAGGGTCTTCCTCACTTTTTTTAAAAAAATCATTTTATCATTTTTATTATTATTGCATAGTTCCTGATGAACACCTGAACTGCTCAAAGATGTATCAGTTACGGAGGGCAGATTTATTTCCTTGACTTGTTCTGATGAGGTGAGGCATAAATATAACAAATTCTACACTGTAGTCTGAACAGTAGACTCGATTGTACAATTTGGGATCCACGGAGCCAAAATATACTTTTTAGTATATGAGGGGGGGAAAAACCTCACTTGTTACTATAGAAATAGTTGAGTGGGCATCCCAGTAGATTTGATTTGTCAAGTCTAGTTGAAATGAATTAAGCATACAGGCCAAAAGCAGAACCAGTGCCTTTTCCCTGGGTAGCTGAGTTTGCACAACATGCTTAACTCAGTTGTGAACTAACCCATTCTCTGGGTTCACACAAGGTGCCACAAAGAAAAAAAATAACAAAGATTAAAGTGAATGGAATTTAGAATGATGAGCAAATGAAAATTCCAAATCTTAAGTAACACTATCAAATAGGTTCAAGCATAGATAGAGGATATGTACCTTGTCCTGTTACTGCTTTATAATTCATTGTCATTTCATGTAAGGTATAAAATGTCTGATAGTGCACAGCCCCAGACCGCATCACATTTTGAAGATGTTTGAAAAGGCTTTTGTATTATTTAATCTTTTTCAGCTAAATATCTGGGGGATCCCTATAATAGTCTGCTCTTCACTCCTAAAAATATTATCCTTCAGATGTAAATCTGTTCTGTGTTCCTTTGGGAACAACTAGATACTAAGGTGTTAAATATAAGTAATTTCAAGTAAACAATAGTAACAATGAGAAATTAGCCCAAATATGCATTTAAGAAGGAAAGGCTCCATAATCAGAAAAACAGTTCTGTGACTAAGATACGAAAACATGCTGTTGAACATGCTGTCTTTGCTACAGTAGCATTGATGATGTTACCTAGTTTAATGAAATATCTGCAAGAAAACAACCAAGCTTAATTTCTTTTAGCTTAACAGATAATCTGTGCTACCAAAAGATGCTTTTCATTCTTAATTCATTCAAGGTAGATATGGGAGAAGATGAGATCAGTTTGTGTGTTACCCAAACTAGGTAGCATCATCCGTGTCAGTAAGGAGTGTGGTTTGCTCTCATTTTATAGTCTAGTGACTTGCCCTTGTCAGTGTAGGTCTTGGAGGTTCTTTGGTCTGTTTACTGTTGGCTGTTTGGCAGTTCCTTGATTGAGATATTGCTGCTTGCTTGCTTGTTGGTCTGATGTTAATCTTGGAATTAATCTAAGCTCACCTGGGTGGTGATTGCTGGTGGGAAGTTTGTTTGGTTTTTTGTTCCCTTTTTGGCTTGTTGATTGTCTCTTTAGTATAGATATTGTTTATGTCTATGTGTCTATTGATGGCCAAATTGTCAGAGTTCCAGGCTTCTTGAAATTTCCTAGTATTTTGGGATTTGACTTGGTCTAGGATGGTCACAATTTCCCAATTGAAATTGTGCTATATAGCTAAGTCTGTCCATATGTTATGAAATTAAAATAATTAAATTAAATTAATTAAATTCATGTCTTCTGATTAGTTGGTATTCATGGGTGCATTTTAACGAAACATCTGCAAGAAAACACCCATGCTATGCTTAAAGAGCATCAAGGACTCCTCATTTCAACCCTGAGCTACAAATATTCTTCTTTTTAATTGGATTCTCATTGTTTGTCTTGGTGCTAAAATAATTTAATATACTTTGTTTTTTTGTGGTTAATTTCTCATCAGCAATATACTAAGTACTAACTGTATAATCTTGATAATGCCTTATCCACTTACTGATAATAATAATAATAATGACTTAAGGATGATAATAATAATTACTTACTGATAATAATAATAATTAGTATCAACTAAGAAAAAAACAACAAGCCACAATGGCTGATTGTACTCAATACACTAAAGCAAAAGCAAAACCATCTTTGCAATGTATGAAACACTCCTCTAAATGGATTTCTATGTAAAATAAGCCAAATAGTGACTTATGGTTCATATCTTTTCTTTTTTAACATTTTGCAGTTCTAAAAGACATCTTTGGAATAATAATTATTTTTCTTCAAGGAAAGGTGGCTGATAATAATATTGTGGTCTGCCGTCTTACATTTCTTGCAGCTTGCCATTACACAAAAGGACCCTTCATTTAGGTAGGGCATCTAGTGTAATGTGTCTTGATGTGAATAGGAGGAGCAGATGGCAAGTGTCTGGCAATTTGTTAAACAGCGCAGCCTGTAAAGGAATGGAACGGCAGCAAGTTGCAGAGTCAAGCTGCTCGTGTCATGTTCTTGCGTCAAGTGGTTAAGCCAGCTGGATCCAGGGTTTCAAGACTGTACATGTAGCAGTTTCTACTTTAGCCTGAGATTACTTTAAAACACGGAACAACATCTCTTGGCCTGCCTGTGAAAGATCAGGATCCACACGGGGTCACTTTTTATACTGGACCACTGCCATTTAGAAAGAAAGAAAGAAAACAGCATTAAGGAGATTGTGTTGGTGGAGAAATTAAAGGAGAAAGACAGGGGAATGCAGATAATGCAAACTGCAGGTGATTTTACACTACAGTCAACTGTTTTATGTGTGAGGCTTATGACTAGGAATCGTCAGAACTACAATATTAATTGCTGAGGGTATTGGACATTTTTTGTCTGAGAGCCATAATTTTTCTTTCTTACAAAATTGCAGAGTTCCTTTTGATGAGGGAATGCCCATATGCAGCTTAAAATTCCTTGTGTGTCCAATCACACCAATAAAGAATTCTATTCTGTCCTGCCCTGTCTTATCCTATCCTATCCCTACTCCTACTCCATTCAAAATATGTCCCAAATGGAAAGAGATGAGCATATGAGACTAATATTAAAAAGATAGGTCTGCTCAAAGTTTTCAAACAAAGAAAAAAAATTCAAAAAATTGAAATATTGGAACTGTCCCTTTGTTTGTTCCTTTCCGGTATTTATACAAAAGGTGGTGCATCTTCTAGACAGCTTGGTGCCCCCTAGTTGTGCTATGGAATTCAAGTTCCAGAATTTCCAGCCAGTTGCATGGGGAACGTGGAGTTGAACTCTCAAGAAAACTGAAGAGCACTAGATTGGGAAATGCTGTTCTGAGGAGGAGGAGGAGGAGGAGGAGGGCGTTTAAAGGAGTGTTTTCCAACTTCTCTTAACAGAAGACTTCTCTTAGCATATAGATGATTTATGATACCTCAGTCCCAATCTTGATGGCAAAAGTGGTCAGAATTGACATCTGCAAAGTTCCAGTTGGCCGGGTTAGACTGCTGCAGGAATACTTCTTCCTCTCTGATCAGGAGGAACTATTCTCCCTGGGATATTTTGACCTGAGATGCAAGAGAAACCAGAAACTTGGCTTCCGTAAAGGCATTAGCCAGTTCTGTGCCTGACCCACCCTTCACAAAGTGCCATTTGGACATTATACGGGCTCTTTCTATATACAAAGTACTCTGATCTGGGAGTTCTGCTCCTAGTTGCTCTTGCCTTAGTGACTTTTTGATTGGATTATTGCAGTAAAAAAAAGGGAGTGGGCTGCTGATGTGTTGAAACTGGGAAGGAAATGTATTGCTGGTTCTGCTCCAAGTGTGCATTAGTGGTTTTGATTTTGCCAACAGGGTTTTCACATGGCTACTTTCTGCTGTCATTATTGCTTTGGGAGGGGGGGGCAGTGGTATTTTGCGTACTCCATGAGATGCTTCTGGGTATTGCCAGCACTGCCATTCCCTTGCATTATTTACTGAATGGCTACTGGGCATCCGGGACAAAATTGACAGGAGTTCTGCCAATTTTCCCATTTAATTCAAGTGTGGGAGGCCTGTCTGCCAGTCCTCGGGAAGAAGGGAAACTTTTGCCCCCAAATAACCCAGTTAGTAGGTTGGTGAGGTAGAGAATGACTTGAGAGGAAAGGAAACAAGAGCTCACTCTCAGGGCCTGGTGCAGACTTTTCTTTCTACTTCATCAGTCACTTTCCCTATTTCAAATCTGAACCAACTCAAAAAAATAATACCAATATAGATTTCTGCAAAAATAAAGATACAAAATGTGATCTCTGCTCTTGCTATTTTATTTTCCAAAGTGTCAATTTGTTTTATATTATGACCTGTATTTCCTTTAGTACAAATAGTCCTCAACTTAAAGCTATTCATTTCGCGACTGCTTGAAGTTACAATAGCACTGAAAAAAGTGATTTACAGCCAGTCCTCCCAGGTACAACAGTTGCAGCATCCCCATAGTCAGGTGATCAGCATTTAGGCACTTGTTAACCGGCATGTAGTTATCACAGTTGCAGCATCCCAAGGTTTGGGACCTTCCCAAACAGCTTTTGATGAGTAAAGTCAGTGGGAGAAGCCGGAATCTCTTCATGACCATATGATTCACTTAACAATTGCACTGATTTGCTTAACGACCATGGCAAAAGTTGTAAAATCAGGCATGGGGAAATTCTGGTCCCAGTTGTAGCTGTAAGTCAAGGACAACCTATAGTACTTTCTCTTAGGGGTTCATTTTGTTAATTTACAAGGTGAATTAATTAGGGAATGAATATTCTTTCTAAAATTATATTGTCTTATTTTATGAGAACTGTACATCCAGTGGGATGAAAAACAGATGAATAGATATTTTTGCAAAGGGAAGAGGAGATCTTGTGTGTAGAAGCCAATCAATTCATAAATGGTTTGAGAAACAGAGATAAACTTTTCTTCTCCCTCCTTCATTGAAACATTGCACACGAAAGAAACTGGCCCATCCAATGAGACAGTCTGGTACCTTCTTCCTTTCTGTAACATGTGACTGATTGCTATTGGCAGGAGATCTGTGGTGGATGGTCTGATGCAATCAGTTTCTTCTAATGTTAACTTTCCGTTCAACTGACCTGAGGATTCTGGGAATTATAGGGATCATTAGATTAGGGAAAGCTGTTAGACCTGTTATTTTCTCCATAGGACGGTTCACAATTTGTATTATTTCATGTTTATGTGTTGGCTTCACCACCATGTAGAGGTAATAGAGATTGTAAAATCCAGGCTGTCCATGAAACCCTGGGCAGAGTTGAATTTCAAATATTGCCCAATAATTCTTGGAGTATCTGGGTTGGGCAATTGGCAGTATGTTGAGATGAACCAATATCAAAGCCAGAAACTATGGATAATCCATAGTTGCCTCCAAGACCAAAGAGCAAGAACAAGGTGCAAACCAGAGAACAGATACAGTCAGATCTCTTTTTAAAATTTCCAGTGGAAATAAGAATTCTGAAATTCTTATATTTTAGACAGCCAAGGGAATTTGAAAACAAATCCAGAATTAAAGGAGCAAAATATAAATATAAATTGGTGGCCATATCTCCAACTACAATCGAGATACAAAAAAGACGTAAAAGAATATGGAATATACACAGAATTACAACAAATAGATAAAATTTTAATTGGCCTGAAAAATAAATTCATAACGAAAATTTACAAATATTTATTAGAAGTAACATTAGAAGAAGAAAAAGTTAAAGGTTGCATGATAGCGTGGGCCAAAAACTTTAGTTACAACATAGATCTAGTAGATTGGGAAAGAATTTGGAAAACAAATTATAAACTAACACGATCAGCAGCACTTAAAGAAAATATATACAAAATGTTTTATTGTTGGCATTTATCACCAACAAGATTGGCTAAAATATACCCAAACATGAACCTGACCTGCTGGAAGTGTAAAAAAGTACAAGGGACTTATTATCACATATGGTGGATCTGCCCGGAAACACAAAAATATTGGACAAAAATTTGGAAATGGGTGCAAGAAATTACTTTCTACTGGGAATGATCAAAGGGAAATATACAAAGAAAATTAAGTACATATTAACACATCTGCTAACCACAGCTAGAACAGCATTTGCACAATGCTGGAAACAAAATAATACCCCCTCGGACGAATTAGTGATAAAAAAAACTTTGGATTGTGCAAAGATGGACAAATTAACACTGAAATTAAAAGATAAAGAAGAGTCAGAATATTATGAAATTTGGAACAATTGGTACAAATGGCTGCAGAACAGGAATAAAATTAATTAAGCCAAAAAACAATATATATAAATATATATAGGACTGTGTATAAAGTGTGTAAATATAGAAGCAAAATATTATATACATGTACAGGTATGATGACACAACAATATTGATGTAATGACTGTAAGGTGTTGTAGAAGGGAAAAAATAATAAAAAAATCTGCTATAAAAAAGAATTCTGAAATTCTACTGCTCTGTGGCCAAAATGATGCTGTGATCAATCTAGGAAGAAAAAAGTCCACCTAGAACAGTATTTGGCCCACCAGATGCATGGATTTCAAGACCCAGAATTCCCAAGCAGTATAGCTGAAATCCATGCATCTGGAGAGTGCCCAGGTTGATGAGGTGGAAAGTCTGAAGGAAGCCCACAAAAAAGGTTGTGTATAGTTCAGTGGTTTACTACAGGAAAGCACACAGAGATCTCCAAAGTGTTGAACAGGAAGAACCTAACATTGTCTTAGTTTGAATAAAAGTAAACGCAAATCACATATTTTTCATCCTAGTCAGTACAGTAGTCCAAAAGGTGTCTTTTAAGAGGCAGCTGGACTTTCTTGTTTTTCTTTGAAGAAGTTTTGCTTCTCATCCAACAAGCTTCTTCAGCGCTGACTGGATGGTAGGGAATGGAAGGATTTAGATTCCTTGCAGACAGCTGGTCATTTACATTCTTTTTAGAGAGTCATGAGGCCACTTGGCCTTTTATAACCAAGTGGGGCGTCTGGCCAGGCTGATACGGTGTTTCCCTGAAAATAAGCCCTAACGAGTCTTTTGGAGCAAAAAAAATATTTATTTTCGGGAAAACATTCGGGGATCTTTAAACAAAAAAGAGGTGCATTTACTTCAATATGAAAAACAGTCATATTGGGAATACCTTATGGTCTCTATCCATTCTTTTAGCCCTGACTTCATATCTAGATATGAAATGGGATATAGATCCAAATTTGGGTCAAATAAGACAATATTAGACGTGATTGACTATTTTCCATGTCAATATCCAGTTGATTTTGAAGTTGTCTTTGAAGTGAAGAAAAGTAAAATTCCTGTTCTGTCCCATTTTCTTAATAAGGCAAGTTCTGTGTTTAAGGAAATGCACATTTCTATCTATCATAGAAAAATAGTGCATATTTTTTATTAGATGTTACTCAGATAAAATTGGTAACTTCTGCCTGGTCATTCTACTGTATTATTCAAAATGGTCCTAGTCTGTCGCTAAGTGTTTTTTCAGCTAGAATTGGAACTTCATCCCTGATGTTGTGTGATTAAAAGCTTTCCCATCTCTTGCTGGGCTTTGGGGCTGAATCAGCTTAGCAAGGGATTTATCAGAAGAAAAAAGACTATTTTAGAAATTTCAATGTTCAAAGATAGTTGTTTTGCAGTGATTACTATTCTGCTAACAACTTGGTTTGAAGATGCCTGTAGTGTAATTTGGGTGCCATGCCAACTCTTTCTTTGTGCATCCTTTATTTCACAATAATACTTAGACAGCCGTGACTTCCCACTTCCCAAAACACAGGTTGCACAAAACATATATTTTTGAAGACTGTTTTTGCAAAAGATAGTTTTGACCAGGAGAGGGCATTTGTCAGCCAATGGAAATATTCTTCTGGCAATGGTGAATCTTGCAGTTATTTCACTGCATTGCATCTTAAGAGAGTGGTTACATCAGCAGGTTTTGCCATGAATAAAAATATCCTACCCTGCCTGTCAGAGCTGAAGTAGCTTCTTGGATGAGAAATGAAACATCTTCAAAAGAAAAAAACAAGAAAGTCCAGTTACTTCCTGAAAAAACACCTTTGGGACAACCATGACCTGGATGACTGAGAATCTCTACAGACTATTAAACTGTCTTCCTGTCCACCGAAGTAGAGAATTGACTTGTTGTCAGTGTTAAAAGCATCTTTTTTCTGAAGCCAAGCAAGCATCTTGTGGAAGAGTTCACAAGCAGAGGCTTATTTCTTTTAGGTTACGCAGTACACAAAGCAGATAATAATCAAGGGTCTGTTTATAAAAAGATTTAGAGCGAGGGTCCTAGAACTACGGCCCGCAGACCACACATGGCCCCTCAAAGCCATTAATCCAGGCCATGCAGGACCATGAGGCTGCTCTACCCACATCACCCCGCCCACCGAGAGAGAGAGAGAGAGAGGGAGGGAGGGAGGGAGGGAGGAACAGGAATTACATAAAACCCTTGCTTTTCATTGCGATTTATTTGGTGGCTGTTCTTGAGTTTTGCAGCCATATTTTGTGATGATTTTAATCCAGCCACATTATGACAGCCATGTTTTACATTATGCTATTTGCATATACCATGTCCTTTATTGGGCATTTTGTCATTCACTATTGTGAGAAATCTCTGGGCATTTCAGAGAATATTAGGACAGATTTTGGTATGTCCATGTAACTCATGCATAACAGTGGCTGAGAGTAGAGGATCTTACTTATGCCTCACCAGAATACTGTAATCTGCAAGATTTGTTGTGGTGGCACACAACTTTGTGACGATTTTTGAGGTGCATTAGCAGTCTATATAGTGTGCAAGCCAGCCTGCTGGCAAAGATTCAGAAGAGCATTTTTGGTTTTCCACCTCCTCATTTGGTATTTGATGATAGGTATTTGCTGAAGTGCAGATCTTAGTATTTTCTGGAAGCACTTGATGCTCACTCAAACCTAAGCCCCTGGTAAAACTATTCCACCTATTCTCAGAATTATCAGAAAGGGAGGAGAGAGAGAGATATTTAGGAGTAATGGTATTGCTTCTTACTGAATTTCAGTTAAACTTCCCTACTCTGATGTTTTGTAGATATGGTCAGGGGAATTGGAAATGATGATAAATTGGCCTTATTGATGTTCCTAGATAATTGGGATACTGGAATTATAGTGGAATACTGAGTAATTTTTAATATATTAAACTATTAGTGATTCAACAGAGGACAACAAATACATTGCATGAAGAAATGTTATTGATGTTTAAATGTATTTATGAAGAAATGACAAAGAACCATAAGGAGATAATGGTATTGTTTAAAGACAAGGATGTGAATGTAGAAGAACCCCAACAAATTGGGGAGGGGGGAGATAAGTACAAATTGGGAAATAGTATTACATACCCTGATATATAATAGAATTATAATTACAATGTGCATGTTAAGGTTAGAAGTTGGAAGACTATGATTATGTATATTTAATTGTATTATTATTGTTAGCATTGTGTAAAAAGTATATTGATCCAGTCAAAACACTGACCACAAAATATGTATGGCTGTTAAAGGAAAATTACAAATAAAACTCTGTGTGTGTTGCGCGCATATATACATACATACATACATACATACATACACACACACACAATGCTAACAATAATAATACAATTAAATATACATACAGCTCTGCTTCAGAGAGAGAAAGATGGAGAAAGAAAAATATAATGAAGAAAGTGTTTAACATTAGCATGTGCCTGTCATAAAGAGAAAATCTGTTTAATACAAGCCTTGGGAGATACACTTCGGCTTCGGCTGCTGCCCTCAAGAAGGTTAATCAAACAACGGGGTAGGTCACCGATACCCTGAGGTCACAGGTAGACATGCCAAGACTGCAAAATGAGTTTATTCAGCTGATGGTGAGGAGGCAGCTATGGCCACACCCCAGCAGATGAAGTTTCAGCTTCCAGTGATTTGTTTGCTTTGGACGTAGTGGATGGAAGCACAGGCTGAGAGGAGACGTGTGTAGCCAATGGGCATGGCTGACTCATTTCTGTCAGGATTGTTTTCATGGCTTCATTTGTTTTGTTTTTCGTGCCACCCGACATTTTTGCTTTCATGAGGGTGGCAGAATGCAACCTATGCAGGCGGTAGAAAGATTAAAGCGATTGTGAGCTGAGATCAAGCCAGTGAAAGGTAAGCATCCTTGCCAGGTACTGTTTTTGTTATGATGCTGGAGATATATAGTCCCATCAAACTAATCTTGGCTGATACAACCGGTGACCTCTCAGATTAGACCAGCGGTTGTATATGGCAGCTCTCCAGGAAAATAAGAAGTTTGGGGGGCGGGGTTCCACTGGCTTACCCTGAGATACCAAAGAATAAAACAGGTTGTTACATACTTAACAAGTTACACTAATGTGGCTGATTGGTAGGGTGTGTTCATTGACTGGTAACACTGCATGAAAAAACTTTACCCATTAGTAGCCAATAAAGGTGCAATTAGAGGTATATAAAGTGCCCTGCATGGACAGACCAACATGTCTATGCACAAATTCACTTAAAAATTTGTATGTAGCAATCACTTGCCTGCTATTATTAGCAGTGGTGGGTTCTGGATCCCGTTCCAAACGGTATGGTTGGAACGGGCCAAGCAGCGTCCACATGGACGCGCGCAGCGCCCGCATGCATCTAAGTACCTCCATGAGCCTCTACGACGTTCCAGCTGCTCCACGGAGCATTGCACAGGTGCTGTACATGCCATGCATGGAAGTGCAGAAGCCTTAAAAGACAGGTAAGGAGCTTGGGAGGGCGGGTGGGCCCTCCGGAGCACCATACCGGGGCATCCCACCTGCAACCCATCACTGATTATTAGTAATCCTGGCTTAATTGGCAATTTACTGTAATTAATAACTGTTCTCCATGTGACAAGCATTTCTCCATGTCGCTGTCAGACGTTAGAGGGGAGCAGAATAGGCTTTATCTCTTTTCCTGTTCTTCCAATTATTATGCTTTGGGATGTGCTAAACATCTGTTGCAGAGGTGGTATTCAGCCAGTTCGGACTGGTTCATCCGAATCGGTAGCAGAAATTGCGGGTGTGCCCATCCGGCCCCCTCATCCCACCCCAGCTCTATGCCGTCCTATTTAGGCATGTTTTTGAGGCCGGGTGCATGCGTGGAAGGCTGGGTGCATGCACAGAGTTGGTAAGCATGCGCGTGGGGGCAGTGAACAAAACAGGGATAACAAAACGTGCAAATCATGGCTGATCAGTTTCATAAAATAAACATTCACGTGAAGTCAAGCTCAACTTAAGGGTACCTTTTCCTTTTTTTGGTATTTCATAGTTAAAAGTACTGGTAATTGGTGAAACCTTATATAGAAAACATAATATGCAGTAGTACAGCAATGCATCCTTACAGGCTTTGAAGTATAGACACCTACGAAAAATATGTGCTGAATTAATGAAGAGAACCATGTCAGCATATCCTGGAGCCGAAAACCTACAGTATGTCTTTAAAGGGAGATAATAATCTCTTCCTCTTTAAATACCAGGAAATCTGATTGCTGAGTTAGTTCTCTCTCTTTTTTTTAAATCTGTAAATAAATCACCTAAGACATCAGTTACAGTGCATAAAAAAGGATTTAAAAGGACGTTAGAATTTAGCCTGAAGCTCTGCTTTGTAGAGTACTTGACCTTTCCAAGTCCTGGTATGCTTTGATATTTAAATAAATAATAAATAATAGCAAGATATTATGGTATGTATTCTTAGCGTACAGTATTGTCTGCCCCACCCCCCACCCCCGGCCTCTCTGCCCGCAGGATCTGGCAGCAACCTTACATTCTTTGCAGCTTCCTGGTTTGTTTTTGTAGCATTATATGTCCTTGCATTCACACAAGGCAGTAATCTGTCATATGATTTGTTTGATTTTGATATTATACAGTGTTGAGCAATTCAGTTGTTTCTAATATAGCTGCCTGGGGTTAAATGGTACTGCTTGCATAAAAGAGATCTTCACAATAAAACTGTCAAAAATCTAAGCACAGATTAATATTTCATCAATGACTTTTCAATTCTAAAAGGTTCTGGGTTTCTTAGGGAGATCTTCCTCATGAATCTTTCCCAGAGCTTCCTCTGTCAAGATCTTATATAAAGTGACCTTCCTATTGATTAACGATTGGGAAACTAGTCCAGCTCAACCAATGACATATTTAGGAGATTCCAAGCAGTCAAGCTAACCTTAGGCCAGGGGTGTCAAACTCAAGCCCCTTGGGATGGATGCAGCCAGTGGGCTGTTTAGATCTGGCTTGCAGGACCTCCCTGGAAACAGCAAAGGACCACCTGCAGTGCCACAGCCAACGAAAATGGAGCTCGGGAGGGCCCACCTGACCTCCGTTTTTGCTGGCAGAGGGTTGCAGGAGGATGTTGCAGCCAAAAACGGAGCTCAGGAGCCCGTCTTCACCAGCAGAATGCTCTGGCGACCACAGGTGCCCCCAACACAAGTAATGTTGAACTGGCCATGCCCACCCTAGCCCCCCAAGGTCAGACACAACCCTGATGCAGCCCTCAATGAAATTGAGTTTGATACCCCTGCCTTAGGTTGTCTCAACTTTGTCTGAACTTCCACAGCATAGTTGGAAGATAACTTTAACTATAGGTCAAGAGCAGGGATCTCCAAGCTTGGCGACTTTAAGGCTGATGGGCTTCAGCTCTCAGAATTCCTCAGCCAAGTCTGGAGACCTCTGGCAAGAATATGGAAATTTCAAGCGTCTGAAGACTTCATGCTTGTATTCTCTTTCTGCCTTGCAGATGTCATGGAATCCTCAGTATCGGAGTTCTAAATTTCGCCACGTTTATGGCAAGGCCGCCAGTAAAGAGAACTGCTATGACAACGTGCCCATCACCCACAGTGTCTATGACAACCAGTTTTGTGCTGTCAATCCCCGTTTTATTGCCGTGGTGACCGAATGTGCAGGTGGAGGCGCCTTTCTTGTTATACCAATCAGTCAAGTAGGTATTTCCAAGCCTGTCCTATATAACTGGCTTATTGATGTGTGTGTGAGTGGGGCAGATAAAGGCATGGGAGACCAAATGTTGATAAAGCCCAAATCAGTAACTCGTTTTCAGTGAGGGCTTTGTTTTTGCCCTGAATGGTCACTTAAAAAATTAGCAATACTGTCTGCAATAACTGCATAAGTTGATACACAAGCAGTGGGTTCATTTACAGCCCTTGACTTACAACCATTGTTTAATGACCACTTGAAAGTACAACGGCATTGAAAAAAAGAGACTGATGACTGTTTTTCACTTGGCTGTTGCAGCATCACCATGGACACAAGGATCAGAATTTAGATACTTGGAAACTGGCTTACATTTATGATGGTTTCAGTGTCCCGGGTCATGTGGTGATCCCCTTTTGCAACCTTCAGCAAAGCAAAGTCAATGGGGAAGCCAGATTCACTTTACAACCATGTTATTAACTTAACAACTGCAGTGATTTACTTAACTGTGGCATGAAAGGTCGCCAAAGAGGGCAAAACTCACTTTACTATCTTGCATAGCAATAGGAATTTTGGCCTCATTTGTGGTCATAAATCGTGGATTACCTCTGTAACTACAGATCTTTATCAGGCTTGGAGAGTTGCCAGGCTGATATCTTCCAAACACCAGTCTGTAGCAGACAATAGTCAGGAACAGATCTTCACCCTAATGAATTGAACTAATTGTCTCCTGCAAACTTCCCTCCTCTTTTGCTCCTCTTTATTTCTTATGGGAGGGGCCATTCACCGTCTACCTGTGACTTTACTCCGGAGTTGACCATTGTTCCTTAGCTGTTCCCTTCTCCTGGCAGCTCTGCACATGTGCACACTGGGAACAGGCTTCAGCTGTTCTTCTGCCCCACTGATGTCCGACTCCCAAGGCAACTGATACCTGTCAGAAGGCCCTGACCTCACCTATTCCTCTGATGCAGAGCACTCGTCAGGGACTTCCCCAGACTTCCGAACTGGCCCATGTTCCTCCCCAAACTCCTCACTGTCTGACTCTGCTGCCAGCTCTGCTTTGATAAGTGGTATTCCAGGAGCCCTAGTGATATTTCAGCCTGGATGTAAAACCTACAAAATCTGGGAAAATCTACGACGAGGGTGGATAAAATCCTGTTCCTATTATGGGTTGCTTGTGATGTCAATGTTATTTTATTAATCTCCTGGATTTCACGAAGTGCTGTAGTAGCTTAGTGTAATTTTGTTATAACAAATGCAAATCGATCTCCATTTACCTGAGCTCATGGAGGCCAAAGAAGAGTAGGGGCAGGACTCCATGGTCCCATACATACATGTCCAGTTTGAAAGGAAGGATAGTTGTGCACAAGGGCAGCTCACCTCAAGAGAGAGAAATCTTTCTGGGCCCATTCTCCTGTTCCTTTAATGTTGGCATAATCAACTGTTAATCCCTGATACTATTTTTAATTCACATCTGTTCATGACTCTGTTGTCACATGCTCAGCATACGAGGCAGCGTAAAGTTGTCTTTAGCAGTTCCAGAATTCATGTACATGTAGTCTTCGACTCCATTTCATTTAGTGACCGTTCAAAGTTACAACAGCACTATGACAGTTTTCACACTTACAACCATTGCATCCCCATGGTCACATGATCAGAATCCAGATGCTTGTCAACTGTCTTACATTTATGACGGTTGCAGTGTCCCGTCCCCCCCGGGGTCATGTGATCACCTTTTGAAATCTGATCAGCAAAGTCAAGGGGGAAGCCAGAGTCACTTAAAAACCGTATTACTAACTTAACCACTGCAGTGATTCACTTAACAACTCTGGCAAGACAAGTCGCAACATGGGGCAAGACTCAGTTAACAAATGTCTCATTTAGCAACAGAAACGTTGGGCTCAATTGTGGTCGTAAGTCCAGGATTACCTGTATTATTATTTTTTCTCATTTCAAGTTTAGGTTCCTCGGGTAAATAAGAGAAAGGCAACAGCATTAAGATGTAGCAGAACAAAACTGTCCCTGGGGCATGTTTGTTCAGCATTTAGGGAAACTTCACTTCACAGTTTATTCTTATGAAGAAAATAGGAGGAGGAAAGAGTTTTACCGATGTTCACTGCCTTGAATTACTTATAAAGTGATAAAGGTGGGATAAAAATGGAATATTAATAAATAAATAAATGTGAAATAACCTGTATATGCTCTGCATAAATAACTCATAAAGTTTGCATATAGCCCTAGCCTTCAGTGCCAAGGTTATGATAGACTTAATAGAAATGGACTTTGCTAGATGGCAGCCTTGCATTGTTTAATTTATTTGTTTTACAGTGTGCTAATATTTCTCTCCCAGCCTCCTCTTGGGGAATGACTTCTTTAATAACCATTAACTATAAGGAAGCTAGCAGTAAGACATACAGAGGCTGCTTTCTGCTCCAGCCACTCATGTCCCTTCCTTTAATCTACCCTGTTACATCTGTATGACTCCATATTGGCCTGGCTCTGCCACAGTTTGATAACAGTCTTGCTCTGTGCTGCCTATGTGTTACGTTTATCCCGAAGCAGTTATTTTTTTCTTATTTCCTTACTTTATTTACGCCCTACTTTTCTGCTTTGGCAAGTATTTAAGGTGGTGAACAAAATATGAAAACAAAACTTAGAAAGTTTTAAATGAAAAATAAAATTATAGATATCAGATTTTTTTAAATTAGCTATACTAAACATTTTATAACACTAAAATTACCTGATTAAAAAACTGGGAACTCACGGGCATCTTTGCAGATGTTCTCTGCAACAGTGGGGTCCGGATGCATATTCAAAAGAGTATATTTCATGACTTGGGTATAAGACATGAGAAGACTCTCTTCCACGTGCTATAAATAAAAGCTTCTCTTTGTAACGGGAGTCCTTGACCCTTGGACCTAGATCTGGAGATGGAACAGCCATGTATCTCCTTATTTAATGTTGTTGTACCTTTGAATGGTTGTTCATTGAATGGTTGTTAACCGAGAACTATCCGTACAAGCTCGTGCATGATAGGTAATGTTAAGATGCATTATGTATTAGAGAATAAAGCATTTGGTATTTTAAAAAGAAGAGATGAATTAAAAATCAGCCTGCTTTTGATCCAAGCAATTGAGACCACAAACATGCATGCTACGGAAAGTTCTTCAGGATGTCATAAGATATCAAATTGTATATGTGTGAATCCAAGCAGTGCAGCCTTTTATAATTGATAGATGGAAATTTTAATAATAATAACAACAACAAAAACAACCTCCATGATAACAAAATACAAAGACTACAAATAAAAATAGAACGATTGTAGCAAAGGCCAGTTCGCCTGAACCAGTAGTTCAAAAATGCTACCGGTTCGCTCAAACTGGTAGTAAAAAAAACTCTACCAGTTTGGCCAAACCGGTAGTTCCGACAATCAGCTGTGCGACAATCAGCTGTGCCGCATGATTTATATTCGCTAGAAATCAGGAAATCCTGCTTTCTAGCGAATCTAAATCATGTGGGACAGCTGTTCCCCCCCCCCGCTGTTCTACTTACCTTTCCAGACTCAGAAAAGCCTTCTTAATCCTCCTTTTTCAGCACTGCGCAGTAGCGCCTGTGGTGCGCATGCATGCGAAGCAAACCAGTAGCAGACTTCAGAGCGTTTTACCCCTGGTGCAATCCCAAAACAATTGGAGCACCGCTTGAACACCATCGGCATTGACAAATTCGCCATCAGTCAATTACAGAAGGCAGCTTTACTTGGAACAGCTTACATCCTGCGGTGATATATGTAACACCATCAAACATCCAAATCTGCCTATCCCAGGTCCTTCGTAAGGACTCAATAGGTAGACAAAAATGCCAAGCCCAGTCTGAACATCTGGCTGGCTGCATGATGATCATCAATAATAAATATGATAAATAAGCCTTTTTAGAGAATTTTTCATTGTAGAATTAAACTTTTCCATTTGTTTTCAGACAGGAAAACTTGACCCGCATTATCCTCGCATCTGTGGGCATAAAGGACATGTATTAGATATCAAATGGAACCCCTTTGATGACTTTGTAATAGCATCCTGTTCGGAAGATAACACAGTAAGTCAGAGTTACGAATCTTTGCCTGAGTCAGGCAGAATACCGCCCAATTTCTTCACAAACAAAATCAGGAGCACAATCTCTCAAGTGTCCTTTTCTGGTTTGTTATTACAATTAGTTAAGTCTTTACAGCTGAATAGCACAGTCTACTTCATGCCCATGGATTTTTAACCACCGTTGTAAATGGTGGAACTAGCCAGATCAAATAAAATCTGATGTCACTAGGACAAATGATCACTTAGCAGCATTCCATGGACTCCATAAAGGTTTGTGTAGGATGTCCAGTGAGTATTGTGACATTGCAATGCAAGCTCTGCCTCTACACGTGGATATGTGATGTCATGATGCATGTTCAAAAGGGACAAAACATACATTGCAATTCATCATTTGCCTCCCCCCACTCCACAGATGCCCCATTATCCCTTTTAAGAGCCGAGGTGGCACAGTGGTTAAATGCAGCACTGCAGGCTACTTCAGCTGACTGCAGTTCTGCAGTTTGGCTGTTCAAATCTCACCGGCTCAGGGTTGACTCAGCCTTCCATCCTTCCGAGGTGGGTAAAATGAGGACCCGGATTGTTGTTGGGGGCAATATGCTGACTCTGTAAACCGCTTAGAGAGGGCTGAAAGCCCTATGAAGCGATATATAAGTCTAACTGCTATTGCTATTAACTGTGAAAATGAAACTGCAGAATCCATGTGCCAGATTCTGACATCTTAATGCTATAGAATAGAATAGAATAGAATAGAATAGAATAGAATAGAATAGAATAGAATAGAATAGAATAATAAAGTCCAGATGATTAGCAGGCTGAACAATGTCCCACCTGCATTTTTCTAACATCATTTTTCGAAGACCTTACAAAAGATCGCTGTAAAGTCCCCAAATAACGTTCTAGTTTTGAATTAGAACTTTGGAAATCAAATTCATAGGTGCCCTTGAGCAAGATTTGTGTACTCTATCTCTTTTGGTTGTTGAATAGCTAAAATGCCATGCTTTGGAGAAAAAGTGCCAAATAAATTGTAACAAAAAAAGAAGTGCAAGTGAAGAGAACATTTGCTTTGGAATGAAAACATTTTTGATATGTAGTCTCTCTTCCATCCACCCAGAAATGCAGGGGCTAAGAATAAGCAAATGCCTTTTTTCATTTTGATGGATGCCAAGGCCACCTTCTGCTGTGCAGGGGAACCTTTCTCCTTTTATTATTGGTAATCCTGTGTGTAGTACTGGAACATGATATAACAGTCAAAGGACCTGGACAGGGTGAAGATGGGGAGGCACAAGGGAGTCTCTTGTTCCCTTCCCTTCCTTGATAATCATCTCTCCATTTCTGTAAGCTCAGCAGTTGACTAATATTGGTCTTTCAGGCCACACTAGTCTACAAGGAGAAAGCCTTAGAAATCAAAGTAGCTTAATTTTACCAAAACTGGGCCACTAATAAAGGGAAATTAAGTCCTGATTATTCATTGGCTCCAGTTTCCAAGATACAGCTTCAAGCCAAAATTGCATCAAAATAATTCAAAATTATGAGGGGGATATGCGATTTGCTCCATAACTTTTCTGCAAAATGTGATATAGCAATGAGAATGGTGGCACACCAATCATTATAAATTATTATTGATACCAATAACTTTCCATTCATTTATTGTTTTTGTGTGTAGCATTTTAGTGCTTTTGGCCTGAAAAACTGACAATCTCTAACATCAGATTAAACGACAAGGTTCCATCTTTATTCATATCTAAACTGCACTTTTTGGCTTTTCTCTTGTGAACTGCAGTAGGATCATCCATGGTGCAATTCCAGCAGTAATCAGCAAGCATGGATGGACTTCATTTCCTTGATATCTTTTCTCCATGCCTGCAATATCCTGGTGGAATCTCTCTCTATGCTCATCATTCACTGCCCCACAGTTCAAAGGGGAATAATCTAAATGCGAGTATAAGAAGTAAATTTTCAGTGACATGTTTGCACCAAGTGTTTTATAGAATCTAAGCAAATTTTCCATGCATTTTTCATAGACCTCTGCCCTGCTGTTCTCAAAGTGAAAGTAAATTTATACACTTCCAAGTGGTACCATTTTCATTGTTCTGTCGTACTTTGTTGAGAAGTCACGAGGCACCATGATCATTAGACACCACCCTCCCTTGTAGGCAAATATACTCGCCGGTGTATGTCTTTATTGTGAAATATCTTGAAAACTGACCAGTACCTTTATCATCTGTTTTCTAATTCATATAATCAAAATATGTAAAATTAATACATTTTATCTCGGAGATTGATAATTTACTAGAATTTGTAGACCAGCGCTATTGCTCTTGAACGCTGCTGTGTTGAATGAGATAACCTGGGTTAATAGAGCCTTCTTGGATTGTGCTGAGTCTTCTGTTTTGTAGGTTAAGGTCTGGAATATCCCTCAGCATTTGCTAACCAAAAGCATCACAGATCCCCATAAGGACCTTCTTGGCCATTCCAGAAGAGTGGGGCTTATTGAATGGCACCCAACTGCAAGTAACATCCTCTTCAGCACTGGTTATGATTACAAAGTGAGTTGAGATCGTAGGAACATTCATTTCAACCCTGAAATACTGCTAGTCTTCTGCATGAGAGTCTTGTGAAGGAAACCTGGGTGATAGAGGAGAAGGAGTATATATGCCACAGTGGAAGAATTCCATTCCAGTTACCCTGTTTCTCTGAAAATAAGACCTCCTCAGATAATAAGCCCAATCGGGGTTTGAGCGCATGCACTAAAATAAGCCACCCACCCAAAATAAGTCCTCCCCGAAAATATTGTAGCACAGCAGCAGCCATGAGGTGACCACGCTCGCTGCCTCCTACACTTCAAAAATAATAAGACCTCCCTGAAAAGAAGGCCAAGCACTTATTTCGGGAGTCAAAATAAAATAAGACCCTGTCTTCTTTTTGGGGAAACACGGTATTTATTTCAATATTCGGTGCTGATAAAGTGTAAATTGGCCATGCAAAATGAATCCAGTCACTTTACATCTTGAATACAAAGTGTTTTTAGAGTCAGGCAGCACCAAAATAGAATTAAATAATAAATAGTTTACCTTACAAATCTATGAACTAAATCTATAAACTAAGTAAGAGAAAAAGACATTCTTTTGGTCATTTCTTTCCTTTGAAATCATAGCATTTGTGATATAGAAATTGACAGTCTATATACTGATCTATGAGCATTATAAAGTTTTGATTTGATTTGGATGTTGTGCAAATTGCACTCCCCACAGAATTAAACTTTTGCTCCCAATTATTTTAAGGACTCCCTTTCTCATCCTTCTCCACTCAGCCATGGTGTCAGATTTAGGCCTGCATTGAATGAGATAGAATTTGTTGGTGCATCACATTTGGGGTACAGTTGATGTATAGTTCTTTTATAGTCCGCTTGCTCAGGGGGTGGAAAATTTAGAAAACATTCTCTGATACCTGCATTTTTGTCACAGGTCATGATCTGGAACCTTGATACCAAAGAACATACAATTCAGACGCCAGTAAGGACAATCGACTTCCATACAGATGTCATCCTTTCCATGTCATTCAACACGGATGGAAGCCTCTTAGCCACGGTCTGCAGGGACAGGAAAATAAGGATCATTGACCCGCGAGCAGGAACTATCTGTCAGGTATGTTGGTTGGGGAGAATGATTGGCATGAACAGTAAGGCTGGTTCTAACTAGGAAAGAGGCTGTTGTTTGTGAGTGGGATCTACCGGATGGTTTTAGCCAGAAGGTGAATTGCTTCTTTCTTCAAAGCAGCATTGTTAGAGGCTAGTAGACTGTTGTGATCTAGAGATGGAGCTCTCGCTTCACAATCAGGAGGTTGTGAGTTCGATCCTAGGTAGAGGCAGATGTAGGGTCTCCTGCTTGGGCAGGGGGTTGGACTAGATGACCTGCAAGGTCCCTTCCAACTCTGTTAAACTGATAAGAGGCAAGTTATCCAATTGCAAAAACTGGCTGTAAATCTGGACCAGATTTGCAATATTTGGAGAGATACAGTCAGACAACCCCAAATCTACAGCCATGTCATGTTCTAGAGATGGGAAGAACTTCTAAAAAAAATCACTTCCTGAGAATCCAGCATTTGAAATGAAATTCTTCTCTTGAGTTATTTCAAACTGTATTAAAGAAAAGGTGCATGGAGTCTTCTAGCCTCATCTTAAATTCAAAAGATCTTTGAAGGTTATAACACTTGTTTTTCCTTGATATGGTTACTTTTCTGCATTGCTAAGAAACATGAGTTGTGCAGGTTAACAAGACTTTTTGTGTACAGTTTTGTTCTCCACTCACAAAAATCTGTACCACTCAAGAAAAACCTCATTTGCTGATCTTCTTATAAATGCTTTCCAAATGTTGCTAGATCTTCAGACCACAAAATATCATGGTAAGGTAAAGGTAAAGGTTCCCCTCGCACATATGTGCTAGTCGTTCCTGACTCTAGGGGGCAGTGCTCAGCTCCGTTTCAAAGCCGAAGAGCCAGCGCTGTCTGAAGACATCTCTGTGGTCATGTGGCCAGCATGACTAAATGCCAAAGGCACATGGAACGCTGTTACCTTTCCACCAAAGGTGGCCCCTATTTTTCTACTTGCATTTTCACATGCTTTCGAACTGCAAGGTTGGCAGAAGCTGGGACAAGTAATGGGAGCTCACTCCGTTATGCGGTGCTAGGGATTTAAACCACTGAACTGCCGACCTTTCTGATCGACACGTTCAGAGTCTTAGCCACTGAGCCACCACGCCCCATATCATGGTAGTTTAATATTAATTGATAAAATTTATATGCTACCCATCTCACCAATAATGTAACTCTTCTCCAATAATTGTCATTGGGTTGGACCCACTATTTTACATCAGCATAAATAATTCAGGCAATGAGTTATTTCTTTTAAAAAATTGCTGGCCAACTAAAAGGTCTTTCTGTCAGAAGCACCCTTGCCCCATTCAATTGCTCCTCTACTGAGTCTTGAGGATTCCTTTGAGATCCTGTCTCTGCAGTGTTAAACTTTCACTATGCTTTACTTCTGAAATGTTTTCAAATGCTTCCTCTCAGTCTTCTCTTCCATAGGAAGGAACGTATGCATAGAGAAGATTCCAGGATCAGTCATATTTGCTCTGGGTGTGACTTTCAAGTATTAACTGGAAGCCATCAAAAGTCAAATTAATTGTACCAGAGTAGTTCACTTGAGCAGATCTGTTACCAGAGTCATGGATGCAAGATCTCTGTCCTGTTCTGATAATTAAATGGTGTGGAAGATGGGGCATTAGTAGGCCCATCCTTTGCATAATTTCTCAGTTCTGGTCATTCATTCAAGTGGTCTTCAATTCATAGTGGACAAAAATGGTTTGATAGGAAGTCCCATGATCTAGGCCAGGTGTGTCCAATATTTTGGGTTGCCTAGGCTGCTTTGAGTGAAGAGGAATTGTCTTTGGCTGCACACAAAAACATATAGCTAATGTATATAAATGCACATAATGGTAAACGTTTACTATTTTGGGGGTGCCACATTGCTAGCTGTCCAGGGCCACATAAGTAGGTATTTCCAACCTTGGGCCACAGGTTGGAAATACCTACTTTTAATTAGCCTACTTTTTATTTGATCTGCTAGTATTTCTTAAAATACATTGCTGTGTTAACTAAATATAACTATGCAAGGGAGATGATTGTGGAGAGATTTCAGAAGACTGAAGAATTAACCAAGGTAGGCAGATTTCCATGAAAAGAGAAATATTTGGAGTATTTGATTTCCGAAAATTTAATGTCCTATGCCTTCTTACAGGAAGCAAGCAGCAAATCTCACCGAGTGAATAAAGTTGTGTTTCTAGGAAACCTGAAAAAGCTGCTCACCACAGGGACATCCAGCTGGAATAATAGGCAGATTGCCTTGTGGGATCAGGTGAGTTTCCTGGTAAACCACCATAAGATCACTTCACTGATGTAGAGAGTAAGGAAGATGATTTTAATGGAGGTATACAAGCTTCATTGCCATGGTGGCAAGGAGTAAAATGTGTTTTAATTTCAGAATGTCCAGAGAACATTCTGAGGCAGCCCAGAAAGTCACGTTCCTAACTCACTAAAGTATAAGGGGAAGAGATACAACTCAGTTATATTTGCAAGATTCTATTATAACAGCCAATCTCAATAAGAGTAGTTTTATTCTACTTGGGAAACTGATTTCCTGGTCTGGAGGTGGGGCTGACAACCAAAGGCTGTTTCAGTCATTCTTTTAGCTTTTCAGATGTGATGTGGTAGCAAAGTATAAGTATAATCTTTATTGTCATTGTACTTAAATACAACCAAAGTTTTGGAAGGATAAGGAGGATTTGCTTGTGTCAATCTCATCTACACTCTAAATGGGTGTGACGCTGGGACAAACATGCCCCTTCCTTTAGATGTATTTCTTATGGAGGCTTCTCTCAGCCTGGTTTTATATCAGAGGGAATTTAGGCTTATGAAGAAGCATTCAAACTGTATCCCAGTGTCCAAAGCAGTGGTGCAATTCAGCCGGTTCTACCCAGTTTGGGCAAACCGGTAGTGGTGGCAGTGGGAGGCTCAGCCCACCTGCCCGGACGTTAGCATGTCCTGTTTTTGATACTCTGCACATGTGTGGAAGGTCCGCTCAAATTTGCAAACTGATAGAGAAGGTAAGTTGATTTCCCCCCTGGTCCAAAGTGGTTCAGGGTAGAAAAAGCTTGACCATTCAGTTGGGCTGATTGCCTAATCAATCAATTTTTATTATGATCACAGACCAGCATTACAAATAAAAGCATTAAAAACAATAATAATAAAAAGTAAAAATGAAAAACAGAGAAAAGAATACCTTATGATTTGTGTAGATTATCAGTGGGCAATTTGAATCATCCTAATTTTGAATGCAGTATAACAAAATTTGTCCATATTCAAAGAAACTACAGATACTCCTCGACTTGCCACCACAATTAAGCCCAAAATTTCTGTTGGGAAGGGAGACATTTGTTAAGTGAATTTTTCCCCAGTTGTTAAGTGAATCACTACAGTTAGTAACCTGGCTGTTAAGCGTACCTGGCTTCTCTATTGACTTTGCTTGTCAGAAGGTCGCAAAAGGTGATTATGTCACCCTGGGACACTGCAACCATCATAAGTATGAGTCAGTTGTCAAGCATCTGAATTTTGTTCACATGAGCATGGGGATGCTGCAAACGTAACTCTGAAAAACAGTCACAAGTCACTTTTTTCAGTGCCGTTGTAACTTTGAATGGTCACTAAACAAATTGTTGCAAGTTGAGGATTTCCTGTACTTCATGTGGATCTGATAACGTGGTTTGTATAGTTGTACATAAAAGAGATCAGCATTTCCTGGGTATTTTATTAGGTGAGATGTTTTCAAGTGAGTCCTTATAGAAGTTTCAGTACCTCCTTGTCCACAGGGTTATAATCTCAGCTCATGTGGTATTTTTTGTATCAGTCCCACAAAACTGCTGTGGGAAGCGCATTGCAGTGTGCTAAGGTTAATGCCTTCAGATTTTGGGAACACTTATATAATACTGTACTGTAAGTCTTTTCCTGCTTTGAAAGGAGGCGCTGATTGCCTAAACTGGTCCTTAGTTCTTGTGTTTGCTTTACCTTGGTCAGAATTTGGGTTAGACTGGAAAATTGTTGCAGTTCAAATTAAAATAGAGATCTCAAGAGCTCTGTTTTGAAAATGATCTGTATCCCATGCTGGAGAGATCTAGAACAGCATTCTGAATCCTTTAGTTTAATGATCCATCCTTTCTCCTCTTATATCACAGCCTCTGAAGCAGCTGGTTCCATTGCTACAGGGGTGGGTTCCTCCCGGTTCGCACCGGTTCTTGCGATCCGGTTCGTCAGTGAACCCGGAAGTAATTAACTTCCGGGTTCCTAGCCCCTGTCGCTGGGTGCCTGCAGGGTTTTTCTTTTTAAAAAACACCTCTCCGGAGAGGAAGCCCTGTCAAAGCGCACCTTTCCTGCCTCAGCGGCTGCAGGGACCACCCCGCTGCTTTATCTTCCTCCTCCTCCTCTTCCCCTTCTGCCATGAGCAGCAGCAACGGCAGCCGAGCTGGGAAAGGGGCGCTTTGGCAGGGCTGTGGGAGCCCTGTCAAAGCGCACCTTTCCCGCATCAGCGGCTGCAGGGACCGCCCCGCTGCTTTATCTTCCTCCTCCTCCTCCTCCCCTTCCGCCCACAGCAGCAGCAACGGCAGCCGAGCTGGGAAAGGGGCGCTTTGGCAGGGCTGTGGGAGCCCTGTCAAAGCGCACCTTTCCCGCATCAGCGGCTGCAGGGACCGCCCCGCCGCTTTCTCTTCCTCCTCCTCTTCCCCTTCTGCCATGAGCAGCAACAACGGCAGCCGAGCTGGGAAAGGGGCGCTTTGGCAGGACTGTGGGAGCCCTGTCAAAGCGCACCTTTCCCGCATCAGCGGCTGCAGGGACCACCCCGCTGCTTTATCTTCCTCCTCCTCCTCCCCTTCCGCCCACAGCAGCAGCAACGGCAGCCGAGCTGGGAAAGGGGCGCTTTAGCAGGGCTGTGGGAGCCCTGTCAAAGCGCACCTTTCCCACGTCGGCGGCTGCAGGGACCGCCCCGTCGCTTTCTCTTCCTCCTCCTCCTCTTCCCCTTCTGCCATGAGCAGCAGCAACGGCAGCCGAGCTGGGAAAGGGGCGCTTTGGCAGGGCTGTGGGAGCCCTGTCAAAGCGCACCTTTCCCACGTCGGCGGCTGCAGGGACCGCCCCGTCGCTTTCTCTTCCTCCTCCTCCTCTTCCCCTTCTGCCATGAGCAGCAGCAACGGCAGCCGAGCTGGGAAAGGGGCGCTTTTGCAGCGCTTCCGCCACGCCCCCAAGGACCGCTGACCTCGCGCCTCCGTTTCTTCTTCTTCCCCAGCCTTCCCAGTTAGCTTGCTTGAAGCTCCGAGGAGGCGGGAGGAGGGTCGCAGCAGGAGTGGAAGTGGGGGGAGGTCTTCCCGGCCGGGAAGAGCTGAGAGGCTGCCGGCCCCTTTCGCAGGAAAGTTAACTTTTCTTGGCGAAATCCTGCCCCCCCCGCGTGGGTGAGTGGTCGGCTGTCCTCTTCCCGTAAGCCGCCCGGAGTTACCTGTGTGTGAGGTGGGCTGCCCTATGCATTTGCGTGTGTGCGCTGGAAAGAGAGTGAAAAAGAGAGGGAGAAATAATTATATTAATTAGATAGATCAATCTTTCTCCACCTTGGAGACTTGAAAGTGTGTGGACTTCAACTCCCAGAAAGGGAGTTGGGAGAAAGGGAGAAAGGAGGAGAGAATGAAAGGAAGATGGGGGAAAGAAGAAAGAGGTAAGGAGAGGAGGATGGAAAGGAGAGAAAGAGGGGGAGAGAGGGTAGAAAGGGGAAGAGGAAGAGCAGGAGTAAGAGAAAGGGAAGGGAAGAAGGAAGGGGAAGGAGAGGAAGAAGGAGGAAAGTAGAGAAGGGAGGGAGGGTGAAAAGAAAGAGGTAAGGAGAGGAGGATGGAAAGGAGAGAAAGAGGAGGAGAGAGGGTAGGAAGGGGATGAGGAAGAGCAGGAGTAGGAGAAAGGTACAGGAAGAAGGAAGGGAAAGGAGAGCAGGAAGGAAGAAAGTAGAGAAGGGAGGAAGGGAGAAAAGAAAGGGAAAATAAGGTGGTGTTATAACAGGAGGAAGGGATGGTAAACAAAGCAACCCAAACTGTATATTATAACCTATTAAATGAAATAATAAATGTATAAGAATGATAAATGTTAAAACACTTGTAACCAAACGACATGCTATATGTGATGATGGGTTTTTTTTCTTTTTGTTTTGTTTTGTTTTTATTGTTGTGGGTATGTGTTGTCTATGTAACAAAAAAAATAAAAAAAAATATTTTTATAAAAAGGTGGAGAAACACTGAGATAGATGATAATGAGGGAGGGAGAGGGAGAGAGAGAGAGAGAGACCATAACTAGATAGACAGTTAGGCAGGCAGATAGACGGATGGATAGAGAGAAAGAGAGAGAGATAGGTAGGCAAGCAGATAGATGGATGGAGAAAGAGAGGGGGGAAAGAGGGAGAGGGATACCATAACTAGATAGGCAGTCAGATAGACAGACAGACGGATGGATGGATAGAGAGAGAGAGGATGTATATAATTAAGGTGACCAGACGTCCCTAGCAAGGTCGCAGGCTGGCAGTAACTGCCGTGGCCTAGCTCCCCCCCCCCCGGTCAATGGTGTCCCTCTTTACCAATCTGAAAATCTGGTCACCTTACTTGTTTAGGTAATTCTGAGGTGGTTGATGGTTCTGTGAGTGCCTGTCCTTTATAATTTTCCACATTGCCTTGATGGTTTTTATTCCAGTGACTTAGTCTTTCCTGTTCTTAGGCTTAGGAAAAAAAAACTGGTTTCATTGGCAGTCTTTCTTTTTTTTGGGGGGGGGGGATTTTTATTTTTTTGGTGTTTTCCTAGCACTGTCATAGTTTGTGGGTGTGGGTGGTGTGTAATGTCCCACAGTTATCTATGCATTAATAATGATCTAGTAATATTAATAATATCTAGTAATTAGTAATATCTAGTAATAACATCGTCTTGGCCACTCCCACCAGGTCACATGGGTGGCAGGCCACTCCCATCCGGTCACATGGGCGGCAAGCCACTCCCATCCGGTCACATGGGCGGCAAGCCACTCCCATCCGGTCACATGGGCGGCAAGCCACTCCCACAAAGGAGGCCACGCCCACAGAGGTGGTTCGAACAATTTTTGAAACCCACCCCTGCATTGCTAGCTCACTTTTATACCCAGAATGCCTGGGACACAATGGGGCCTTAATAGACTAATATTAAACATTTCCACATAATTGTCTGTAGGAGGTGAAAATGTGACATCCTTCTCATAAAGAACACATGCCCTAATAAGTTTCCAAATAAACATGGGTCAGTCCAACAGTATGGTTTGCACTTAATTGATTTCTGTGCTCTGTGTCTGCTTGAATTTGAAATCTCTTACTGCAAATGCATATTGATCAGAACACTGTCGGTAATTGCAGATGAATCCTGGAACATTTCCAAAATAGTGAATTGCTCTGGGATTGTCTTTCAGATGTTCAATTCAAATGCTCTTACCCCCCCCCCCCTAGATTCAGCAGTCAGCTCTTGGGTAAGAGAATCACAGATTCCCTTACATATTTCCAGCAGAAGCTGGAAATACACAGCACTATTAGTTCACCCCTATAACACCACCAAGATCAGCCAGAAGTTCATAGTCCTTAATTTAGTCCCTTAAAGAGAGATGAAGGAAAGTGAAGATTCTGCTTGACATATATAACATATTCTTCGGAGCATAAGATGCACCAAGATTTTGAAGAGGCAATTAAAAAAAAAAGGTTTTGCATTCTGAAGACCTCCCCAAAACCGCCCCTTTTTTTGTGAAAACGGGCCCAGTTTTTGTCAAAAAAAGGGCATGCATAGCCTTTAGGAGGCTTATAGAGTGCTCCTGCGGGATGGGGGGGCAAAAGCGAGCAAAAAAACGGCCCATTTCTGGCTCATTTCTGCCCTCACCACCCCCCAGGAGCACTCTGGAAGCCTCCTAAAGGCTATGCACGGCCATTTTGGTGAAGGGCGGGGTTTTGGGAAGCCAAAAATGCTGTATTCAGTGTATAAGACGCACCCAGATTTTCACTCTCTTTTTTGAGGGAAAAAGGTGAGTCTTATACTCCGAAAAATATGGTAATCATAGAGTAAAAGGCCCTTCATTTTTAAAGTGCCAGGAGAAAGAATGCCTCAAGATTTCACCTTTACACACCCCTGTCTTATTTATGTCCTAGTGTTGCAGTTCTCTTTGCACTGCTTGAAATGATATTGGTGCCTCAGTTATATATCTTTCTCCCCCCCACCCCCCAGTTCAGCTAGGCTGAGTTCTCTTTGTGATGGGAAAGTCTGCTTTGCATTATTTCTGGCAGAGAGGACTGCTAGGACTTCAGCACAGAAAACCTACAGCACCATTTCTTGCACCTGTATGTAAAAACTGTTTAATTTTTTTGGAGTTCCGACCTGCAACCTGAAGGGTTTTTGAAAGCATTAATTCAAACATATCATGGCAGTGAGAATAGGGTCCATTGGACATTATTGTGGGGGTGGGGGGTGGGGATGCTCATTATTTGTGTTCTCTGATTTTTCGGGATACAGTGAAAACCTTATAGCAATAATTTCTTTTTCCATGATCTGTATATACAGGATGATCTTTCTGTGCCTTTACATGAGGAAGATGTGGATGGGTCGTCGGGCCTCTTGTTTCCTTTCTATGATACAGACACACATATGTTGTATGTCTTAAGCAAGGTGAGTTCTTACCTATAGACCAAGTTGAAATAATTGGCTGTGACAATATGTTGTGTAGTTCAAAGCAATACAGTTGGTGCTATAATCTGTAATTTATACAGAACAGTATTTCTCAACCTTGGCAACTTTAAACTGTGTGGACTTTAACTCCCAGAATTCCCAATGATGTCTTGCCTGCCAACTCTCTTCCAACAACACTCTTGTTTTCTAAGTCCTTCTGGCTGAAGATAGGAGATGCTACTCAGATGTGCTGTTTGTCCAATATTGCAATTGTTCTGGTTCCCTTCCCCCTCCCTTTTTTACTGGCAGAATTTAGGATGTTGATGTGTTTTGCTGTGTTTTGCTTATACATCGGATCCAAGATATATAAGAAACTTAAAATGGTGCCAGTCTCCAAGACTGATTGCACTCATTATAACTCTCAAGGAAAGTTGAGTTTAGTTATATTTGTTACATGATTTTTGCTGATCTAGAATATGGCCTTGGCATATGCCCTGTTTCCCACCTAATGTGGCTAGGTTCCTTAGGTGAGTAGGCAGAGAGTCATTGTGATGTAAATGTTTCAACTCTGAAATCCTTTATCTAGTGGGTCCTTTAAGTGTGGCCTCCCTGGTGAATATGTGAGGTAGTTAAGATTTAAGAATAACAGAATAACAGAGTTGGAAGGGACCTTGGAGGTCTTCTAGTCCAACCCTCTGCTCAAGCAGGAGACCCTCTACCATTGCAGACAAGTGGCTGTCCAGTCTCTTCTTAAAAGCACCCACAACTTTTGAAGACAAGCCGTTCCACTGGTTAATTGTTCTCACTGTTAAGATATTTCTCCTAGATTCTTCTTCTAAATTGCTTCTCTCCTTGTTCAGTTTCCATCCATTATTTCTTGTCTTGCCTAACAAGCCTATCCAGATTAGGTATAAATGAAACCTCCCTGGAGGACATATAAGGGAATCTTTTTTTAAAAAAAAGATGGCGACAGTGGCTGCATGTATTTGTAGATGGTGCTCCGAAGTGTTTGCAGAGAGGGTTTGGAAAATTTGGAATGTAGAAATTGGTATGTGAAAGTGGAGGAGTGTGTAGAGAGAAAGGAAATTTGAGGAAGATAAGCTTGATAAGCTAATTGAGAGGCTGGAACTTGTTGAAAAAATGGAGAGGTGAAGAAACAGAAAGGCCAAGAGCTTCAAAAGTTGGAAGGTGAGAGGGAGCAGAGGAAGTGGATGATTTATGATTGTGTGGCTTCCCCCTGGATTCTCCCTGTGGATTCCCCTGGCTAAAGCTAAACCCTGGTCAGAGAACCCAGGAGTCAGCAGCTGCAGCTCTGAATGATGCCATAGGTCATCCGATGGAGGCAGAGCTGACAGTAGAGACAAGCTTCACTGGCCCTTGTCGGCAGCTGGGCCTATTTGTATGGTTGTGTGGAGAGTGGCAGGCTGGCATTGGAACTTCCTGAGGTTAACTGGCGAGTGGGAGCTTGGAACTGTGAACTTCATGAGACATTGTAGAGACACAGCTGCTAAATTTCCAGTGCAGCCCAGCAGGCCTTCTGGCTACTTTTTTGGCTACTTTCTGCAATCTTGTTTCTGCAATCCTCTGAATGGTCTGTAGTCGGGCCTGAGAAGGCTGGGGAATCCTGGGGCTGGAAAGGAAAGTTGAGGGAGATGCAAGTGTGTTGATCCCTTCCCCCCCACCCCCACATGAGAGCTGGAGGGGGGGAAGAGTGGCTCCCTGCTTGGTAGGTGAGAGCGACTGGTCACGGTGCCATTTGCGCATTGAGAGGGTGTATTCTGAGTGTGTTGGGAGATAAGGGGGTGCTGGATGTGACCCCTCTGTGGCAATGAGGAAGGGGTGGTGTGAGTTTGAGGGTGCTGAGAGCAAGTGCTATAGTGCCTGTAAGGCTCACCTTGCTCCCAACAGTTTGTCAGTGGGAGGAGGTTTCCCCCCTTTTAAGGAAGAGTGTTAGGGATGGGGGATAGAATGGTTCTTAGGGAAGGAAGAGGAGGGCGACCTATTTCAGTGGTGTCGGTAACAGGAGATACGGGACACAGGGGGGATGGCACCTCGGTGTTTAGTACCTGCCTCCCCCTCCCCCACTTAAGCTGCTCCCCTGGAAAGAATTAAATATTTCACTTAATAGGGAGAGGAAGTGAGTATACATTGAATTTGTATCTCTTACAATTATCTTTAGGGAGATGGGAACATCAGGTACTATGAGATAAATGTGGAGAAACCATACCTATATTACCTGACTGAATATCGTTCCCCTTTGCCTCAGAAAGGAATTGGTAAGTTTGCAGCAGTTTCATTGCAGTTTCTATGCTGGGGAACTTGAACAGGGTGCCTGTGAACCACTGATGCATTGAGGGAGGGGGCAGCTGGTCGCAGGCAGATAATAAGCATCAGCCTGTTTTCTCTTGCTTCACTTTTGTCATGGCTGCACAGCAATGGCTCATGACATTCATTTTCTGTGCCTTTATCTCTCAGAATATTGATTAAACCAGCCTTCCCCAACCTGGTATTCTCCTGATATGTTGACTTATGGGTTCAGGTTATCCTCACCATTGACACTGGCTGCGTTGGCAGGAGGTGATGGAAAATGTAGACGAGCATATCTGGAGGGACCAGATAGTGGAAGGTTGAATGAAACCTTTGCCAGCAGGGCAAGAGAAGTTTGAGAATTGTTTTTTTCACCTGCTTCCAACTCTTCTAAGGAGTTTTCATCTAGTCTACTTGAAAGCACAAGAGCAAGAAAGTCCTGGAAGACTGATGGTGCATATCTGCCAGTCCATGGATAGAAGGAGAGTGGATGGTCCCAAGCCTACAGCTGTAGAAGTTCTTACAATTATATGGGTGCATCAATCTTCCACATGCTCTGCCTTCTTAGATCATGAAACTGAAAGAGGAATGAATTGAAATGGCTGGAACTATAAGAGACAGAGAGGTTTTCAAATTGTTACCTAGCAACTCTAGACAAGATCAGAAAAGGAAGAATCTTTTTAGTTACATTTTTTTAAAAATTAAATTACAAATGGAAGTAATTTGTTCTCTTTTTAAAAAAAATGGCTAGGCCCAGGGTGTGGTGCTGGTCAGGGGAAAGATTTCAGCTTTCTCTGTTTCCTTCCTGCATGGCTATCCTATTCTGCAGAGGTGAAGAGCAGCAGTTGGATTTCCCAAACCCATGTTTTGGCGGAATGTCATATGAGCTGATCATAACTTTTTTTTCCTTTTGCTGTCAGGTGTGATGCCCAAGAGGGGCCTCGATGTCTGTGCCTGCGAGATCTTCCGGTTTTATAAACTGATTCCAGTCAAAAGCCTGATTGAACCCATTTCTATGATTGTACCCCGACGGGTGAGTGGATATCTCTTCTTTGGCAATATACCATGAAGGGCCTTCATTTTGAGGATACTGTAGTTCCCCAGATAAGGAAATGGAACTCTACTCTCATGTTTTCCTTTGTAGTCTGAATCGTACCAGGAAGACATCTATCCAATGACAGCTGGGGTACAGCCATCATTGACAGCACGAGACTGGCTGAATGGCACTAATAAAGGTTTGTGATACAATTGCTTAAACTGTCAGAAACAAAAAAAAATGCTCATTTATCTATCTGCATCACGTTACATTAAAGGCAGATGTACGGTAAGGCTGGAGGCCCAGAATTATTCACAATAACAATATTATAATCTGGATGGCTGTGTTTAGAATTCTCATAATAAATTGACAATGTTCTTCAGCAATTAAAGCAATAACATAGAAGTTGTTTCCCTATATCTCTATTATAAGGTATTACGGCTAATGTTTTATGGTAGCTGTTTGCTGGAGAGCTGTGCATCTGAAGGACCCACACAATTTATTCAGCCATAAGAAATTGTAAATGTCACGAGCCCCAAAACAATAATGAATGAAGTTCAACTGTGAGAAGCATCCAAAGTTTTCACTGCTTCTTTTCCGCTCTTGGGAATTGTATGCCAATTACCAGCTAATCTGTGGTGTGGTGGGAAGAGTACAGTACTTTGATCCATGATTTCAAGGAACTAATCTGAACCTAGGTTGTTTTGAACATAAAATGAGTTCCAAATATCTTGGAAGAAGAGCTAGGCTCAATACTTGTGTAATAGGTATGGAGTACAATTCTTCCTTCAGATCTTTTGGCAATGGCTCACCCTCTCCTCTTGAATTATTGTGGCATCTGCTATCCTGGTATTGTTATATAATGGAAAGGTATCAACTTCAGTCAGTTAGATTGTGGGTTAGGCCTATAGCTGTATTTCACTTGGCCTTGCTCTATACCAAAACCAAAATAATGCATTATTCCTAAATTTGAATTAATTGATGTCGATTGAGGGAATCAACTTGCTTTGAATCAAAATTGTAATGCTTTTGTGCTGCGTACATTGTCCTAGCACACAAACTAAGCTAAATGCCCTTCTTGTAATGAATGAAATTTTCTTTTTTTTCTTGCATTTAGTGGCTTTAGGTTCTCAGGGTCACTCAGTACTAGTTGTTATTGTTCCTTTTTGCTTGGGACAAAATTATTCTTTTCTGTGGCCTACAGGTCCTGTCTTGATGTCTTTGAGGCCAGGTTCTGTGATCTTGAATTCTTTACCACCATTTCTTGAAAAGGAGATTGCCATGGAAGCAACTAAGCCTGCCCCGCGTCGGGACAGAGTGACTGATATCACCGAAAAGTTGAATGAGATCCAAGAGAAATGGGGGACCAGGAAAATAGAGGAAAGACAAGAGCAAAACAGACGAATGAAGTTATCTAATGGTGTTGATACCTATGAATGTCCTCCACCTAAAACAGAAAATGAGGTATAGTGATGTGACCGAGAAAAAATTATGTTAGTGAGCAAATGGGATAAAATAGAAAAAAATAGCTACTTTCTCAGGAAGTACAAGCAAGATAGGAAACAAGGACATCCCTCACTGGATTTAATATTGACATAGAATTATTTCTTAGAAGCATCTCTCTTTGTGCTCCATTCACTTATTCTGTTATTGCTGTGACCTCTCACTTGAATAGAGGTCTGGAGAAAACATATTTCTACTCTGTTCTTCCTCTCACTTAAATTCAAATATCTGATATTAGATGAGGAATGAATGGGAAGTATAAAGGATATTCTGCTGCAAGAGTAGCTGATGGGTAAACTGGATCTTAAATCCACAGTTTTTCATGTTGGAATATTAGTGGAGTAATTGATATATTTATTATACCGTATTTTTTTGGAATATAAAGTGCCCCTAAAAAATAGGGTAAAAATCTGGGTGCTTCTTATACATTGAATACAGCATTTTTGGCCTCCAAAAACCCCAGCGCGTGGTTCTTGTTTCTCACAAAAATGGAGACCCAGAGGGTTTGAGAGGCCTGTAAAGTTCTCCTGGGGACTGGAGAGGGCAAAAACAAGTGAAAAATGGACCCACTTTTCATAAAATGGGGGTGTTTTCATCCTCCCAAGCCCCCAGGAGTACTCTACAGGCCTCTCAAACCCTCTGCCCATCCCATTTTTGCAAAAAACAGACCTGTTTTTCACCTCCCAAACCCATGTGTCACATTTTTGCCCTCCCTAGCCCCCAGGAGCCCTTTGCAGGCCTCCCAAATGCTCTATATGCCCTGTTTTTCACAAATTTCGCAATTTACCTCTTCAAAATCTTGGTGCTTCTTACACTCCGATATGTCTTATAGTCTGAGAAATACAGCAATTTCCAATATTATTTAGCATGATCTGCATATGTTTATGCAGTTTAAGCACTCTCTTGTATAAGCATCTCATTTTTATATTGGGATAGTTTATATGTGTGTCTAAATCAGATCATACCTTTATTGTCAATGCACAACATGTGTACAATGATAGTGAAACTAAATTTAGTTTTAATCTAAATTTCCATCAGTGTCATTTTCTCTTTCTTGACTCTGTAGTTTCATGTAGACATCAGATGATTTTAATGTATGATTGCACAAATGACATATGAAATCTTTACTTTCCAGCTGCTACAGATGTTTTATCGACAGCAAGAAGAAATTCGGCGGCTCCGTGAAGTGCTGATCCAGCGGGATATTCAGATCAAACAGTTACAGCTGGAAATCAAAAACCTGCATGTGGATTCTCGCCGATTCTGACAGGCTATCCTTTGGAGTCTCAGAACAAATGTTGCCAGAAATCACTATATTTTGGAGATTATAGATTAGAAGGAGAATTTCAGATTTATTGGCAAGTTATTGTCTACCTTGAGTGCCCATATCCTGCAAGCTGGAATTTACTGGAAGTTACTGGGAGGTTTTGTGGTGCTCTATTTATCGGACTCATTCTTTGCAAGAAAATCCATGTTTCAAAGTAGTCCCATAATAACTCAATTGGAGATGTTTCAAAGTGGAAGGCAGACCTGCCTGAGTACGAACCTCCTTTCAGGTCCCCAGTAGACAACTGAACTTTGAAATACGGTTGCTTGGACTTTCAGGCTTTTTAGCATTCAACTCTTTCACATGGTGATGAACCAAATAGAAGTTGTTCTGGACTCTTTTTGTTCTGCATTCTTGGATGGATCAGAATGATTTTAGAGGTTTTAGAGGTTTAGAGGTTTTATTTGCATTTGTAGGCCGCCCTTTTCCCTGAGGGGACTCAGGGCGGCTCACAGAAAACCAGGGAAAGGGGAAATACAACATTGAGACAACAACACATAATAAAATAATGAGCAACATGCATACAACATTCGGGCGGGGTAGAAATCCTTATCCCCAGGCCTGACGGGCGAGCCAGTTCTTCAAGGCAGTGCGGAAGGCCTGGACGGTGGAGAGGGTACGAATCTCCACGGGGAGCTCGTTCCAAAGGGTCGGGGCTACTGCTGAGAAGGCCCTCCTCCTTGTGGTTGCCAGCCGACACTGGCTGGCCGATGGAATGCGGAGGAGGCCTAATCTATGGGATCTTATAGGTCGTAGGGAGGTAATTGGCAGAAGGCGGTCTCTCAAGTATCCAGATCCACTGCCATGTAGGGCTTTATGGGTGATCAATAGCACCTTGAAGCGCATCCGGAGATCGACAGGTAGCCAGCGCAACTCGCGGAGGATAGGTGTAATGCGGGTGAATCGGGGTGCACCCGCAATCACTCTGAATTAGTTTACCCGCAATCACTCTGAATTTGCACTGAATTAGTTTTGTTTCTTATAACCAAGGAGAGTTTATGTGGGAATCGAAACCATCACCTTCTCTTAGTTTCTCATCTTCTTCTAAAATTGTATTTATGCCTAAGAGGTAAGGACCAAAGAACTAGGTGACATTAATTTAAAAAGGAAGTCAGAAATAGATGCTTCTGAGAGTCAAGCTTTGGAAATGAATGCTCTTTATTTGAGATGGAGAAAATAAGACCACTGCTGCTGAAGTGGTCTTATCAGAGCTAGAGTGGAAGCCTTCTGTAACCCTGTAGTCAATGTGTCTTCCATCTCTACCCATAATCTCTGAGGATCACTTCATGCCTTAAATCAACTAGGAGTTTAATTACTAATGCTCTTAAGATGGCTTTCTTCCAATTGTCTGAAGCTGAATTTTCTACTCACAGATTCTTTCCTCCTTTATTACTCTGAATGTTGTATCAGATCTTATAGGCATATTAGTTCAATGTACAGAAGTGTGAAGAAACTTTTACTTAATTCTGATAATCCTCTAACATCCTGTTTATCACAAACAAAATTCCCACAACTGTCAAATTGCAATACTTTTTTTCACTTTTCACTTTCTGTTTTGATGCCTATGACTGATATTTCAACTGATGTTTCATATTTGTTTCCTTGCTGATTTCTATAATAGACTATGCAAAGCACTGCCACCAACAATTGTTTGAGAGCAGGATCAACTACTCCAAAGATTATGAGGTCCAAGATGGAAGGGGGGGGGGGGTAGATGCCTTTTGTAACATAAGTTTCTCCTTAATCATGAATGCTGAAAATGTTCATGTACAAAATGGTTGGAAAATTTGAAAGGAAAAAAAAACACACCTAAAGTTTCACCAGTCATAATAAAATTGTAAAATACAACTACTTTTATAGTTTGGGTTAAGATATTTGTGCAGGATTTCAGAAAATTCCCAAAAATAGAAATTGATAAGTGAGAATAACAGAAGACTGAGCTGTAATCAAACTGAAGAATCTTGTATAAACATTTAATACAGAAATACCCATTCACATCTCCTCTGTACTGCTTCTGTGTTTTATGACTTAACATTTTTTTTCTCTTACAGTTCTCTTTTACCCTCTTTTTCTTTCAAGACCGAAGTTAAAACATTTCTTTTAATCCATCATTAAATTGTAACATTTCCTAGTTCAGGGGTCCCCAACTGAAACCGGGCCACACAAACGAAGCCCCATCCCCGTCCGTGGGATGCAGACAGCACATGAAACCATACTCCCTGTGGCCCACAGAAAACTCTCTCCATACAACTGCTCCCTGGTGCCGAAAAGGTTGAGGGCTGCTGACCTAGTGGATTGATAAAATTGCCCAAGCATGTCCCAAAGGTGCTTTTTCAAGAGGCAAGTAGACTTTCTGATTTTTCTTTGAACACGTTTTGCTTCTCACCCAAGAAGCTTCTTCAGCTCTGAAAACATGCCCAAGCATGTCTTTTTCTTTTCCATATTTCTTTTCTGTATTATTCCCCTTCACTTCCCCACTGTTTTTTGAGCAGGAACCCATCTCATAGCCAATATGTACATACAAGAAGCCCTCAACTTACAACTTCATTTGGTGGCCATTGAAAGTTATAAACACCACTGAAAACATTGACTTATGACCATTTTTCACAAGACCGTTGCAGCATCCCCATGGTCATGTGATCAAAATTTGGGTGCTTGGCAACTGGTATGCATTTAGGATGCTTGCAATGTCCCAGTGTCATGTGGTCACCTTTTGCAACCTTCTGATAAGCAAAGTCAATGGGGAAGCAATTTAACAACCTTGTTACTAACTTAACAGCTGCACTGATTCACTTAACGACTGTGACAAGATCATAAGAAATTTTGGGCTGTATTGTGGTTATAAGCAAAAGAATACCTGCATAGCAGAAGCTACATTTCTTTTCTGGATTGTACTATTCAGTTCTCATGTGACTGGATGGGGTGACTCTCAATTCAATTCAACTCTGCAAAAATGACTTTCCTATATACAAACACCTATGTTCTGGCTCATCTTTTTCTTTGTCCAACTCAACAAACTGTCATTTAATGGATTTTGGATGCAACAGACCAACTTTATGTTTTGGATGGAAACAGACCAAAATTATGTCAGTTTGGATTTAATAAACATCCTAGTCACGATTTTGGTTTAAAGTTAAGATGTACTAGGAAGAAAATTTAGAGCTGTAGATCCCTGAGATTTCAGATGCAATAACCCAATATTACAGTTGGCATTGCTTAAATATGCTTTTAAAGAAGTATTCACAATGGTACAAAAGACATAATGGAACTTCTATATTTACACCAAGCTTTATGCATATAAAATGAATTGGTCTTTGTAATAATCCCAGTATATAATATTAAGTGCTCATGGGATTTTAATTAGTACCCTTTAAAACAACTGGTATGTTACAGTTATGATCAAGACATTAAAACATTTCCAATTATTTAGGAGATTAGCCAGATGAATTATAACTTGTCTTGAAGTTAAAACTTGGAGCATAATTGCAGAGTCAGAGAGATGATCTTGGGGAAAAGAGGCAAGAGTGATAAAACATGGAGAAGTAAAACACAATCAGAATTGCAAGATTCTACTTCTATAGGCTAATCACAAAGAGTATAGCTGCAACCTTCCTGTTAGGTCAGTTTCCTGATTTGTGCTACCTTGTAGGGCTGACAGTAATAGAATTACTATTTTCTGTAACTAATCTCGAATATATGGTAAGATATACCCCCACTTTGTATTTTTGGGAAACAGCTGAATGTAGATTAAACAACTAATTGGTACAAGTCCATCTTGTTTATTAATACATTATGAGCTTATAGATGTTTGGGAAACTACAACACAACATTTTGTGGCAAAAGTAGAAGTGCTGCCAGTTAAGGAAACAAAAGAGTAAAATATATTCTTGGATTAAGGAGGATGATCGCTTGCAATTTGGAAATTTGTCTCTCTTATCTTGTTTACAGGCAAATAAATTATTTAAAGTATTTGTCAGCTTAAGATAAAGGGAGAGGGTTTAAAATGCATTTCTAAAGTGTGCTTTTTGATTTTTTTTTGCATATTTTATGTATTGCTTTGATCAATGTTAGCCATTTATTACAGGGGTTGAAAAATCCCAAATCTACTTGAAAAATGTATATATACTGCTTTTTGTTCTGTTTACCAAACTTGTATAAAACAAATTAGCACTTGAAAGTTATTTTTAAAAATTACTCTTGTTTTTAAAAACACTTTTGAAATAGTACATGCAGACCAAAATTTCAGTCATGTATGCTTTCTGAGGCAGAGGGAAAGAAAAGAAAAATCTATATACAGTGATGACAGTGATTATGCTTTATTAAATAGCGCCTAACTATATTTAAAGATATATGGATGGTGGTATTTTTTTTTTCTATTACAGTGATTTAAAAGCAAGGAAACTGAAATGCCAATGGGGACATATCCCCATACGAAAGAATGACAAGGCTTGTACTTAATAAATACAAGGAATGGTCTTGGAAAAGCTAAGCATTTTTAATACTTATACCAACCATGTAACTACGGTAAATCCAGTTACTAGTCTACAAGAGCATTTTACTATTGTTTAATCACACATGCCATAAGTGATAACTCAACAGTTTTAATCCATGTATGTCTCTCTCTTTCCCTTAAAGCTGAAATTCAATCAAATGGCTTTTTAGTAAGGCTGGAATTAGAACTTTCTCTTACAACAAAACTGCTGATTGGCAGGATTGCAAAAACTATTTAAAGAAACTTTAGAAATACATCTGATACTTCATTTAAACAGATTCCAAAATTTACCTTTTGATCAGAGAAACATTACCAACCAAGTCCTTCTACTGAATGTATTATTTCTCTCAAATATTGAAACATGGACATTTAAGCCAGAATCCTTTACACATGGCAGCTAATTCCTCTGGGCACAATAACAGCTACTATTATCCTATAAGCATAGGATTATAATGTTAGTATGGCTTTGTAAAAAAAGCTTTTATGACCACTGCAAGCATAGTAATGGAGCTGGTCCTTATTGGGATATGCTGAAAGAAGGTGATCATTAATGGAAAAGGTATTCTGCTATTTGAAATACTTATGCAAATTAGCTAAAAATACATCATTGGCTACAAACAATAATATCTGAATAAGTAACACATCTAGATAAAAACCTCTGTGAACAGCTAAAATCTTCCAAGCCTGGTACTGGTCACTCACAACCCGGAAGCACGTTAACTTCAAAAGTCAAAATTTTCTAAATTTACTTATGTTGTGAATTGTACTAGTAATAAAGCAATCTGTGAAGCTGGGGAGAAAGATGAAGCAGGGCTTCTTGGATTATTTACTTGCATAGCAAAATAAATTACCTAACTTAAACAACCTTCATAGATCAAAGAATCTAGATTCTGTTTTATTTCACAAATGCAGAATATTCACAACCCTGTCTACTAAAGTTTAAGCAAAAAAAAAGGCACATTTTCACATCTCTCTGAATATAATAACTGCAAGATTATAGTTTATCAAATAACGTTTATTTAATTCAAGTTCTTAAAAATACTTTTTTCTGTTGTTGCATAAAACATCCTAATGTAAAAAATATCCAACGGCTTAGAAAAGGAAAAAGAAGGCAGGGAAAGCAAAGCATGAAGAGCAGTCCCCAAAACTTCAGGACTCTATTTACAAAGCCTTGTTGCACAGAGATTAAAAAGGGAAGTATAGTCAGTGGGTGGTGTGGAGTCCCTATAGCCAGGACTGACCCATCACTCTTGTTCTTGCTAGGGCAATGGGAAGAGATGAAGGCCTGGGAACTCTCAAGAGGGTGAAGGTGCTAGCCCAAGAAGGCTAGGTCTGTAACCACCTGGAGAAATCAGCTGCAGGGTACAATGGAATGTCACAGGAATAGCCGACTCTTTGGCTTTTTTGAGTGCTGCGCTTGGAGGGGGAGAACTACAGGTGCGTCACACGTGCTCCTCAAGACACAGATCATCCAAGGGGTACCCCAAGAAATACTGAACAGTCCTTTGGAGACACAGAAGACTAATCATCATCATCTTCTTCTCCTTCATCATCTGTTTCTCTTTTTCGCTTTTCACCTTTCTTATTCTCTTCTTCATCTGCAGAAAAAGAGAGATATTATTCAATACAATACAATAGCAGAGTTGGAAGGGACCTTGGAGGTCTTCTAGTCCAACCTCCTGCCTAGGCAGGAAACCCTATACTGTTTCAGACAAATTCCATAAGGACTATTCCAAAAAAATACAGTACATTCAGTTGAAATATCCAACAAGCCTATTACAGTCTTCCTACCTCCCCGTCCTAGAATGACTGAGATAAATGGCCTGCCGGGGAGAGCGGAGGCTACGGGAGGGGAAATGGGGCCTGCGGGTATGGGAGTGGGCCAGAACGTTACGGTCATAACGGGGAGAGGCAGGTACGACAGGAACTTCAGGGCTAGCCATTACCGGGGAAGGAGGGTCCGCTACGTCACAGCGATCCCTCCTTCCGGCCCTGCTAGTTCCACTCCAGGGACAGATGGCGAGAATGGTCAGGGCCCTGGTCTCAGGCTATTGTTGCTAAATGCCAGGTCTGTGGTTCACAAGGCTCCCCTCGTCAGGGACCTAATATTAGACGAGGGGGCAGACCTGGCATGTATTACTGAAACCTGGCTGGGCCCGGAGGGAGGAGTCCCCCTCACTGAAATGTGCCCAGAAGGATTTCAGGTGCTCCATCAGCCGCGACCCCAGGAAAGGGGTGGGGGAGTGGCTGTCATCATCCGGGGGTCATTACTTTCTCGTAGGATCCCTGCTCCGGAGCTTGTCGGGTGTGAGTCCTTGTTGGTGAAGTTGGACCTTGCGGGTCAAGTGGGCTTGTTGTTAATGTACCTTCCTCCCAACAGCGTTGCAACAGCCCTCCCCTCACTCTTCGAGTCAGTAGCTGAGCTGGCGGTTGAGTTCCCCAGGCTTATGGTGCTGGGGGATTTCAACCTGCCTTCGCTCGGTGAACACTCTGATGGGGCGCAGGAGTTCATGGCTTCCATGACAGCCATGGACTTGACCCAAGTAATTCGGGGTCCGATTCATTCAGCAGGTCACACATTTGACCTCATATTCCTCTCGGAGCAGTGGAGGCGTGATCTAGATTTGAGGGGTATTAAGATCTTGCCCTTGTCATGGTCTGATCACTTCCTACTGAGGCTGGACTTTCGGAAACCAATCCCCCACTGTAGGGAGGAGGAACCGATTAGGTGGTTCCGCCCCAGGCGCCTGATGGACCCTATGGGATTTCAGACGGCGCTTGGAGAAATACCTGACACTCTCGTCCACAGTCCAGTGGAGTCCTTAGTTGCTGCTTGGAATACAGCGCCGGCGGGGGCTCTAAACCGGATTGCGCCTTTGCGGCCTCTCCGAGGTGGCGGATCCAGGAGGGCTCCTTGGTTCACCGAGGAACTCCGGGAGATGAAGCGCCAAAAGAGACGCCTAGAGCGCCGCTGGAGGGCCAGTAACGCTGAGTCAGACCGAGCACTGATGAGAGCCTATATCAGAGCCTATCTCGTGGCAATACGGGCGGCGAAATGTGCACATTTTGCCGCTCTTATTGCATCCGCTGAATCGTGCCCAGCCGCCTTGTTTAGAATAACACGCTCCCTCTTGAAAGAGAAGGACGCGGAGGACCCTTTACAAGGTAGAGCTGAGGAATTTGTTCAGTTTCTAACAGATAAAGTCGCTTGGATTCGAACAGATCTGGACTCCAATTGCACAGTACCAGCCGAGGTACCGGGGGAAGGTCTTGAGCGGAGTTTATGGAGTGAGTTTCAACTTGTCGCTCCTGAGGAAGTGAACAAGGCCATGGGAGCGGTGAGTGCCTCCACCTGTATACTGGACCCGTGCCCCTCCTGGCTGGTCTCGACCAGTAGGGAGGTGACACGCGGCTGGATCCAGACGATAGTTAACACCTCTCTCCGGGAGGGATCCTTTCCGCTCCTCCTAAAGGATGCGGTGGTGAGACCCCTCCTGAAGAAACCTTCTCTGGATCTAGCCATTTTGAGTAACTATCGTCCAGCCTCCAACCTCCCCTTTGTAGGGAAGGTTGTTGAGAAAGTGGTGGCCTTTCAACTCTGGCGGTCCTTGGATGAAACCGATTATCTAGATTCTTTTCAGTCTGGATTCAGGCCTGGTTACAGCACGGAAATTGCTTTGGTCACGCTGATCGATGATCTCTGGCGAGCCAGGGATAGGGGTCACTCCTCTATCCTAGTGCTCCTTGACCTCTCAGCGGCCTTCAATACCATCGACCATGGTATCCTTCTGCGACGGTTGCGGGAGGTGGGAGTGGGAGGCACCGTTCTTCAGTGGTTCTCCTCCTACCTCTTGGACAGGTCGCAGTAGGTGTTGGTCGGAGGGCAGAGGTCGACCTCTAGGCCCCTCACTTATGGGGTGCCGCAGGGTTCGGTCCTGTCCCCCCTCCTATTTAACATCTACAAGAAGCCGTTGGGTGAGATCATACGGCGGCACGGGATTAAATACCATCAATACGCGGACGATACACAATTGTATCTGTCTGCCCCGTGCCAACTCAGTGAAGCAGTAGAAGTGATGTGCCAGTGCCTGGAGGCTGTCAGGGTCTGGATGGGAACGAACAAGCTTGCACTCAATCCCGACAAGACAGAGTGGCTGTTGATGCTCCCTCCCAAGGATGGTCCAGCTATTCCATCTCTCAGCCTGGGGGGTGAAATTATTCGCCCCTCAGAGAGGGCCCACCATTTGGGAGTCCTCCTGGATCCAGAGCTGACCTTAGAACATCATTTGTCGGCTGTGACCAGGGGGACCTTTGCCCAGGTTCGCCTGGTGCACCAATTGCGGCCCTACTTGGACCGGATAGTCACTCACGCCCTCGTCACCTCAAGACTGGATTACTGTAACGCGCTCTACATGGGGCTGCCCTTGAAGAGTGTTCGAAGACTTCAGTTAGTCCAGAATGCAGCTGCATGAGCGATTGTGGGTGCACCTAGGTACACCCACGTTACACCTATCCGCCGCGAGCTGCACTGGCTTCCCATTGGGCTCCGAACACGCTTCAAAGTGCTAGTTGTTACTTTTAAAGCCCTTCATGGCATCGGATCTGGTTACCTGAAAGACCGCCTCCTGCCAATTACCTCCCAAAGACTGATTAGATTGCACAGACTAGGCCTTCTCCAGATTCCATCTGCCAGCCAATGTCGGCTGGCGACACCCCAGGGGAGGTCCTTCTCTGTTGCAGCTCCGGCCCTCTGGAACGAGCTCCCCGTTGAGATCCGGACCCTCACTACCCTTCCGGCCTTCCGCAAAGCGACTAAGACCTGGCTGTTCCGGCAGGCCTGGGGCTGTTGAGTTGTCCAGCCCCACTTCAGGTTTGTGACTGTTGTGTAATTTTAAACTGTTGTTTATTTTTTATATATCCCCCCTCCCTTATTGTAAGCCGCCCTGAGTCTCTTTTGAGAGTGGGCAGCATACAAAATTTAATAAATAAATAAAGGAAAAAGTTTTAGAAACTTCCTAAAATTGTTTAGTATTGACCATGCTGATTGGCTGTAGTAACCGTTTTAATTAAAAATACCGGAAAAGTTTTTTTTATCATCTACATATAGAAAAGCAGCTAATCATACACATTGTTTTATACAGTTGCGCTAGGAATGACTGCTTCTGGAATCCAGCAGGGATGGTCACAATGACAATGGCAATCAGGTGACCCGACTCACTACCACATTGCCATTGCAAAGCTGGGCAGCCAGATCACAATCATGATCACAGAGATATTACAACAGCCAGAATTTTCAGGACTCAGTGTAGGTCTATTTCCACCCTGCACCCCAACAAATCATCATTATCATCATCTTCCGAACTTGCACTGTTATTTCACTGGTACATTTACCCGTACTTTTATTTTACGTTCCTGAAAGTTTCTAAAATAAAAAGATTGGCATAAACATTTCCACTTACCTTCTTCCTTTTCATCGTCTTCGTCGTCGTCATCATCGTCTTCATCTTCACTGTCATGGGCAACCTTTTCTTCCTAAAAACAATAATAGGTTTGAATAGGTTTGCCTTAGAAAGTAAATACCTTTGCTCCTGTTATCATATCTGTTTCCCATTTTCTGCTCAGTGGGCAAAACATTTTAGACAAACACTGATGCTAATGTATTGTAATCCAGCCTTCAATTTTTTGTTACCATGTTAGTAGCAACTAATGAGAACATAAACAGAAGAGAAAAAAAACCAAGGTCATTATTTCAGCTGCTCAACTATCAGAGTTCCTTATCAACATGAAGGGCGGGATTGGGGAGTGTTGGGTTGGTTTCAGTATCATTATGCTGATGATACCCTATTACAGGTAGTCCTTGACTTACAACAGTTCATTTAGTGACCATTCAAAGTTACAATGGTACTGAAAAAAGTGACATGATCATTTTTCACACTTATGACCATTGCAGCATCTTCAAACTCACGTGATCAAAATTTGGGTACTTGGTAACTGACTCATATTTATGACAGTTGCAATGTCCTGTGGTCATGTGATCACTTCTATAATCTTCTGACAAGCAAAGTCAATGGGGAAGCAACAACTGTATTACTAATTTAACAGCTGCAGGAATTAACTTAATAACTATAGCAAGAAGTCGTAAAATGGGGAAAAATTAACTGTCTCACTTAGAAATGTTGGACTCAATTGTGATCATATGTCGAGGGCTACCTGTGTATCTTTTGACCTCAGACCAGCCATGTAAGGCTGCCAAAGTTCTGTCCCAGTGCCTGGAAGCTGTTTTGTATTTGGAAGGGGAGGAACCATGTCTGCCATGACTCAATCTTACCAAGATCGAGTGGCTGTAGTCGGTGTTTGAGCCAACCAGATCTGGAAATATTCCCTCTCTAATTTTGGATGGGGTAGTACTTCCCCTTGAAGTTGGCGCACAATCTGGGAGCCTTCCTGTGCTTGCAGCGCCTGCCTGAAGAGCAAGTGGCAGCTGTGATCATGAAGGTTTTACATAAATGCATCAGGGACACCAGTTGCTACTTTTCCTAGATCAGGGAGCCTTTCAGATAAGACACCTTGGGCCACGTTACCTTGCGTTTGACTCATGCAAGCAATATTTTACTAATGTAACACATTATGCCCTTGAAGACTACTAATAAGCTTGAACTGGTCCAGAATCCAGTGTGAGCAGTACAGGGCAAGCATTGGGATGCCAATGTTAACACATCTGCTTTGTGAGCTGCATTGGTTGCCAGTTTGCTTCTGGTCACAATTCAAGGTACTGGCTCACTCTATATATTAAAAAACCCTATAGAGCTCTACATGGCGTAGGCCTGATTACTTGAAGAACTACCTGTCTCCCATAGCATCTGCCTGGCTAATTTGATCCTGTAAGTCAGGATTCTCCAGATTTCACTGATCCACCTATCAGGACCTCAGAAGACTACCTTCTATAGCAGTGCTTATAACAAGGTTCCACTGACAATTCAGATGATCCCCACTCTACTGTTGTTTTAGAACAGGGGTGTCAAATTCGATTTCATTGAGGGCCACATCAGGGTTGTGTTTGACCCTGGTGGGGACGGGGAAAAAGACTGGCCAGCTTGACATTACTTGTCAAGGGCACCTGTGGTAGCCTAGTGCTAAAGCAGGACTTCCCTCAGACCCTCTGTCTCCTTCTTTCCTTCCCTCTTCATTCTTCGTCCTATCCCTCTTTCCTTCTTTTTCCTTCCTTCCTTGCTCTCTTCCCATCTTTCCTTCTTTTTGTCTTTCTTCTTTCCCTTTCTCCTTTCCTATCCCTTCTTGCATGCTCAAATGAAAAAGGGGAAACCTTTCTCCTTTTGTTTTGTTTTGCTTTCAGTTTGTTTTGCTACCCCTTTGCCAGCAAAAACAGAGCTTGGGTGGCCACACGTGCCCCCCCCCCTGCTCCATTTTCACTGGCAGAGGCACAATGGGCCGGTCCTTTGCTTGTTTCCAGGGCGGCCCCATGGGCCAGATCTAAGCACCCCATGGGCTGGATCTAGCCCACCAGCCTTGAGTTTGACACCCTTATTTTAGAACAGCTGTGAAGATGTGACTCTTCATCCATGCATTTGGTAAGGGAGACACTTGCCATCTAACTTTTATGTTGATTTTATTGTAATTTCTGTTTGATTGTTGTAAGTGGCTCAGAATTATTTGGGGCACGATGCTATGCTTGTAGTAGTACTAGTAGTAATAATAGCTACTCTTCTTGTAGTTTGATAAATAAGCGTAAAAAATTTACTACAGACTTAAGAAGAAAACAATATTTTAAACCAACCTCTCCACTAATTTCATCGTCTTCATCTTGTCCTCCTTCATATCCAAACAAACCATAAAATGAATCCTCCTCGCCATCCTCGTCTTCGTCCTCATCCTCATATATGTCATCGGAATCCTCATCCTCATCTGAGAAAGAAGAGTTTTATATATATCAAATAGGAAAGCTGTCATAAAATCACAATAATATTAGTTCAAAGGAGTTTCCTGTTAAATATCTGCTAAAAAGAACATATACTGATATCGACAAATGTTTCATAAGTTATATCCAGAGTTACAATTTATAAATGAAGCAGTATGAGTTTAAATTGTCAGTCTAAAAGAGGATGAGTTAATAATTTGCAATCTGTTACAACAGTTTGCTATATTACTACAGATTCCTTAATATATTAGGATCTGGATCCCCAATGTTATCCCTTGAGTGTCGATGTATCCCTAGAAATCTCACTAGGCATCTACCAGGCTCCATGTCCCCAATGGTAATTTTATTTAAACAATCCTTTGCCCACCTATTGAGAAAACAGTAAATTGAGGTTACAATCAGGTAACGACGATAAAGGGGAACATCACATTCCAGTTTTTCTTCTTGGAAATTGGTGTGTTTTGTGATAGATCATACAAACCATAATAGTTATTCTATGCTTTAAAACTGATCTTTTTCAGCTGACAAAGTATTTTTGATTCAAATACAGTGGATACAAAAATGCCAGGTTTTTAAAATGAAAAAAAAATCAGACCAAAATAAATAATGGAACCATGGAACATCATGGAGACA